>NC_047671.1:40364652-42972152 GCF_011762505.2 Arvicanthis niloticus
AAGTCTCACATAAAGTAGTTATCCAGTGGTGGTCTGGAGCCCAGAGAAGTACAATAAAAATGAAAAGTACTGTATTTATAATAAACATTTTTGTCATATTTACTTACGAATGTGAGTAAAAATTTAAATTTTATATATTGAAAACTATCACACGTCATTCTTTTTGGAAACAGTATCATAGCATTTATTCACTGAAATTTTATAAACAAGAAATCCATTCAGTGACCTGACATTTCTTGTTTTTATTTAATACATTAACTCCCTAAACATCTCTCCAAAATCTTCAAAAGTGTCACCATTGGCTCTCTTAAAGAAACCCTTTCCTCTAGGAATTCAAACATTATTTGTAAATGTCCACATACAAAGACATTGCAGTTGTTTATAGGAAAATTAGTTGTCAGAAAATAATATAACTTCTTGTAGACAAAGAAACTCCTGAGTAAGCCATCTGGCTACTCTCAACTGCTTTCTAACATATGGTTCATCAAAAAGATAACAATAAGTCGCCAGAAGTGGTGGCACATGCCTTTGATCCTAGCATTAGGAAAAGGTAGACACGAGGCAATCTGTGAGTTCAAGGCCTGCCTGGTCTATGTAATGAGTTCCCGGAGAGTTAGGGAGCCAGGGTTATATATAGAGAGTCTCTTCTCAAAAAAAAAAAAAAGAATAAGACAATGATACATGTTCAGTGGGCAACAGGAGGCCAACACAGTACCGATTCCCTTCCCCATTAAGTAGGCACCACTTTTCTGAATGAAAATATCCCTGCATACAAAAGTGATCCAGCTATGATTTAAAACCTGAAGTCAGATATTTAAGACCTATTAAGTGAGAGCCAGAGTATTGGGATCGTATGTTATCTATCCTGGTCTCTACAGCTGAGAAACTCAACTGTCTTAGGAAGATCTCGGATTAAATGTTCAACTTGCTCTGCTTCCTGCTCACTGGGCCCAGACTAAACACAGCATTGCTTGTTCTCTGAAGACAGGGAAGCAGCTTGTATGAATAAAGTGGATGAACAGTTAGCTGAGGCATGTGTAGGTGTCATCATGACCTAGCAGGAACCAGCTGTTGAGTTAGGCAGACACTATGAGACTCTGGAAAGTAAGAATAAATTCTAATACTGCTTCCATCTTTTCTTTGCTTTATGTCTTATTTTATTTTATTTTTTGGGACAAGGTTTCAATATGTATCCCTGGCTGGTCTAGAACATACTATGTAGATCAGGATGGCCTTGAACTCACAGATTCACCTGCATCTGCTTCCCGGATGTTGGGATTACAGTTGGCAACCACCATTCCTGGCAATTTTGTTTCACTTTTCTGAGACAGGGTCTCGATATATAACCTTGGCTGACCTGGAACTCTGGATGATCAGGCTATCCTAGAACTCAGAATCACCTGTGTCTTCCTTCCAAATGCTGGGATCAAAGGCATGTACCACTACAACCAGCACTTATGTATATTAAATCAAGTAGGAAATAAAGGTCTGCGGACGTTCCTATTAGAAAGAAAACAAATAGGAAAAACAACACCCACACAGGTTACACAAGAAAGTTATCCAGACACTAGAAGAATCTACGCTAGATTTTTTTTTCTCACTTTCTTTGGAAGCATTCCAATCTTGCTTTGCAGTGGCCTGTGTACCAGAGTTACATGAGTCCTGGCTGGAGGCAGCATCTGAGACTCCTCCGGTTTTGGCAAGCGTGTTATGAAATTGCTGTTCCACTTTCATCAACTGTCCAACCTAGAACAAGATTCTTAAGCCTTACCTTTTCCTCCATGGAAGACTAAGCACTCACCTCTTAGAGCAGTTGTTAGGATTAAATTGGACGATGCACACACATTGCTTAACAGCGCATCTGAGGCAAACATATCCCCGATGCTTTTGGTTTTTGAGCAGCGGGGAATGACAGACCTGGTACTTACCCTCATTCTTATGCAGGTCATCTATTCAACCAGTGGGAGACTTGCTTTCCCAGCTACATCCACTATTGACTCAGGTTAAGCTCTGGATCAGCTTTACATGTTGGTTCTTTGCACCCATCAGCATAGACTGAGGAAACTGACTTGGAGGAAAGCAAAGGTGTTACTTTGCATTTATTGCTGTTAGATTTCTGGTCGTTGGACTGAGCTCTAAAATATGATCATTAACTTCAAGAGTTGGTTGGAAGTGTGGTGTGTAGCGTCAAAGCGTCAGAACCTTGGCTCTGTTCCCCTGTTTGTTATACAAAAGTAATAATAGAACCTACCTCACAGGGCTGCTGCTCAGATGACATAACATAATGGCCAGAAAGCTTTTAAGCAGAGTGCTTGGAACAGGAGCACGCCCTGTGCCCAAGTAGTCACAATGCTGATGCTGGTGATGTATTAATGCCCACCGTGTTGATGATGCTCCTTTTGTTACTAACTCATAGAAAAGGCAGATGACGCTGATGCTCCAACAGATCTGGGAAATGATAGCTCAACAAGACATAAATCACCTCACAGAATTATTCTTGAGTGTCTGTTTAGCAGGTTCTGCCAGAGTACGGGCAGTGAATATAAGAGAATGTGCTGATGAGACTGTCGTCCTCGGTGGCCTCCTTAGTCCAAGAGTCATCTCTCTCTTAGCAATGCCTTACCTACAGAGTTCAAATTCTCTAGAGCTTTAAATGCCTGCCTGTTCCCCATTGTGGTGTGTGTGTGTGTGTGTGTGTGTGTGTGTGTGTTATTGGGTCAGGTGAGTGGAAAGCATTACTTTTTATCTCCAATCAGGGGAATTCTGGTCATAACTGACTCAGGTCGGATGCTGGAAGCTCTGGTCACAAGTGAAGATTCATTTGAAGTCATACGAATCCACATGTGGAGAAATTAATCCTTGGGAATACTCTCTTTTCTTCCATCCCATTCCTACTTCTGATGCTGCTAAATATGTTCATACTCCTACCATTCTAAGAAGTACAACTATGCCCATCACTTCTGTCCCAGGACCACTGTTACCACCCACACCAGGTGTGGGGCTCACCTATTTCCTCCTAACCAATCTGCTGCGAACATCTTCTCTTAAGACGCTGAAATAGTCTTGGGATGTTTTCAAGACCAGCTTTTATTTTCTATTTCCTGTTCCTATTTCCAACTTTTGAAGAAAAACTTAAACTCAGAAGAGCAAGCAGCATACACTTTCAAAACAAGTCTTAAAAAACTCAGTATAGATACAGAGAAAATGAAATCTGTCTTCCCTACAGATTAAAGCTCTGACCTTATTTTGTTGAAGCCCCCATTGTTTTCTCCTGGACTGAGTCACCCTGTCTGATTCTCTGTGCTCACATCAACTTCATTTTTTTTTTTTTTTTTTGGTTTTTCGAGACAGGGTTTCTCTGTATAGCCTTGGCTGCCCTGGAACTCACTGGATAGACCAGGCTAGCCTCGAACTCAGAAATCCACCTGCCTCTGCCTCCCAAGTGCTGGGATTAAAGGCATGCGCCACCACCACCCGGCTCACATCAACTTCAAGTCACACAGTCACACAGTCACACAGTCACACAGACACACAGACACACACACAGTCACACAGTCACACAGACACACAGACACACAGACACACAGTCACACAGACTGCCAGCTTCCTGTCAAGTATTCATCTGCTTTTAGCTGTTGCTGAAAATCTAACTTCAACACAAGTTTTCTTCTCCCGAACTGTTATGCCATACTGCATAGACATTTCCAGCCTGAGGACACAGTTGTAGCTGGGATTTTAAATGGGTGCATTGTTGAGTAGTCAATATGGAATGTCCTCTGAAGACTCATATGGTTGAGCAATTGGTCTCCAGCTGGTGATGGTGTTTGGGAGGCTGTGGCAACAGAAGGAGGTGGGGGCCCAGCTGAGGAGCTAAGTCACTGAGGAATAGGTCTTAGGAGTTCCATCTCAGCCCGCTTCAATCTCTGTCTCTGATGGCTGGTCTGCCTACATGTACAGAGCCTAACCTGCCACAGTGGACTGCGGCCTCCAGAACTGGAGGGATGGTAAAGCCTTCCTCCAAAAGTCGTTGTTGTTTATCAGGTATCTATTGGACTATCTTATGGTCACAGTGGCAATAAATAAATAAACACACAAACAAACACAAAGTCCAGAAAGTACTATTCCATATTAAATGTGACCCATAATTTGTCTGCTAGTAGACACATGTTGTTTTTTAGATTTTCCTACTAAACAAAAATGGAATATTCTCTCTCTCTCTCTCTCTCTCTCTCTCTCTCTCTCTCTCTCTCAAAAATATATTTATTATATATCTATGACTACACTGTAGCTGTCTTCAGACATATCAGAAGAGGGCATCAGATCCCATTATAGATGGTTGTGAGCCACCATGTGGTTGCTGGGAATTGAACTCAGGACCTCTGGAAGAGCAGTCAGTGCTCTTAACCATTGAGCCATCTCTCCAGCCCTCTCTCTTTTTCTGATGTCTAATGTCTGTGTGTGCCTCTCTTTTTCTCCCTCTCTCTTTCTCTCTCCCCCTCACCCCATATCTCTCTGTGTGTGTGTGTGTGTGTGTGTGTGTGTGTACAAATTCTTTTATTTCTGTGGATCAAATTCTGCAGGCATTTGGGTTCCAAAGTTTTGCATTACAAAGCGGGTATGCGTGGGGTTTCTGGGTTATGTCATTGAACAATGTACCTAGCTTTTGGTTTATCTGCCCCTAAACATTGACTCTCTGAATATTTTCATAGTTACATACACAGAAGCAGCTTTCCCAGGCTACTTAGGACCCGTTATCTGGGTGATGGGGGAAAGACGGCTGTTGTCACTCTTGTGGAGGAGCAGAAAATTAGTCCACAGCCAACTGCTTAGAGGTGTTTGGCATTCTAGTGAATCTCATTGCGTTTTCCCACTGAAACAGTTTCCGTCAGGAGTTCAATGGAGCCGAAACAGCACCACAAAAACACTGGTACCCAATGACAGGTACATTAGGCTAAGAAGCTAAGGATTTGTGGACCAGAATAGAAATCTAACCAACATTTATAACATGGCTTTGGTGGGAAAGTGCATTCCAAATGACAAACACTGAGCAATCTTTTTATGACCCTGCTGGCTTCTGAATTAGAACAGTGTTTTAAGCGTAGTGTGAGAAACAGCAGAACTTAACCTGGGGCTGCAGAGCTAATGGTGGACCCTGAAGCACAGCTACAGAATGATGGGGGGGATAATGTTGACCCTAGAGTTTCCCCTAAAAACATTCTCAATAGTTGTGAGCTATTTCTCAGCTGAGGTATTCTGCTTATATAGTTTTGCACTGACACACTCCTACAGGGTCAGGGAACAATGAATCAAAGGGGCCTTAGAGGGGAGAGGCCAATGGAGAGATCCTAGAAGACCCTGCAGCACCAAAGCCCCTGGATAGCATCCAGTTCTAAAAGAATGCTAGAAATCTCAGGAGAAGGTTGGAGAGTCTCACATTACTATGGAGGCCCAAGTGCAAAAGAATTCCAGTGGTTGCTCGGTACAAGGCCCTGAATATCGGGATGGAAAATGCAAAGCACTGAATAAAACACAGAGAGTATGACTTTGGTCAAACCATTAAGCCCTCTCTGTTTAACTTCCTTATTTCCTTATTCAGTGAAGTGGCTAACATCAGCAGCCTCCTTGAAGGTATAACCCAAGAATTAAGAGAGAGGGTGGCTGTAAAATATTTTGACATTAAACCTGGTCCCTGGTAAGTACTTATCTTAATTCATATTCTGTTGCTGTGAAGAGATGCCATAACCATGCCCCACAGTAACATACTTCTTCCAGGAAGTTATACCTACTCCAACAAGGCCAGATCTCCTAACAGTGCCACTCTATGTGAGCTTATGAGAGATATTTTCACATGAGGTCCATCGCCACAATACTCAATGACTATTAAATGTCACATCAAAGATTACTGTTACCATACTCAGCTTTGTTACTTAACAATTCTGTTCCTAGTAGAATTTCTAGACATTTCCTACAATAGTTTTTAGAGTTCTGTGAAAAGAAATGTCCTATAATCACTATCCATATGTCTCAACAGGCTCCCCCATCATTGGAGTCTCTAAGAAACCAGGATCTGCTGGGTGTTAGGGGTCACCAGTTACCAGGAAAGGACATGAATGGTAACAAGTGGCAGGCAGACTTGTCCCTGGTAGTTAAGCCTGTGGAGAACTGTGACTCCAGAAAAGGATTGTGGAAATTAAAGGCACAACAAAATAGTGGTCTTGGGGAGAAGAGTAGAGCAACGAGGAGCAAGATTACAGGTAGCTAAAGATTACAGGTACTGAAGGGCGGAGGAGCATTTTTTGTCCAAGACTGACTTTGCACCCTCCACACAGACTTGGAGTCCTTAGGCAAATCATTCCAGTTCCTGGACTTCCTCTGTTTTTATAGTTCACTCAAAAGAAAGAATTGAGCCCAAGATGTTAATGTCTCTTCTTTCATGTCCGAGTTCTTCAATCCCACTGCTCAGAGTATGACTTCACATAGCTTACTGGCATGTTTGCTAAGTCCTGGTGGAAATGAAATCAGCCATTGCCCTTCCCAGCAGGTGTTGCAGGTCAGCCAAGGGGAGGTAGGAGAGGTTTGTGCCTCTCTCTCGATCACAACACGCCAGGTTCAATCATTCCCCGAAAGAAAATGACTCTCATGACCGCTGTGTCAATGAACCCCTTCCATGGAAATAGAACATTTTCTCTTGTCTTCCTGCCAACTTTTCAGCTCCAGAGATGTGGCTTTTAGGATTTCCCATAAAAGCCCAAAGTGGCAACATAAATAAACTCCCCGTAGTAATTATCCACCCTGTTCTCTGCCTCCCAATGGTAGGTAACTCTTATCTTTCTTCTCAGTCGTCATCCCCCACAAAGCTCTCAGATTTATTACCTGTGTGAGGCAATCCATCATGTGGGATAAATACCAACTCCTTCCATTGGGCAGTACTGTGCTTTGGTGATTTCCATAATGAAACTGGGGTTCGTGGAACACAGAGCTCGCTTTCCTCTTAGTTATATATTTACAAAATGAGCAACTTTCAGTGGACTTTATTGCTTTTCTATATCTTATTCTCTTGGGCCCCTTAAAAAACGCAGTTTCGGGGCTTGAGTCATGGTAGTATAGCATAAAGAACATCAACATTAGTAGGTCATGCAACCCAACTACTTAGAAGGTGGGCTTAGGGCAAACAAAGAGAACAACCCTGGATATCATCCCCTCACTGATAATATGAGATTTTTACAAGTGGTAGTTACAAAGCGCTTAATTTTGTGTTTGGGAAACATGAAGTTTTTATCAGTGTGCTTATATTCACCTGCTAAAAACCTTGGTGAGGGGGTGGCATGGGGACATAGCTCAGCAGGTTAAAAAAAAAAAAGCATTGGCTGCTCTTGCAGAGGACCCAAGTTCAGTTCCCAGCACACACATGATGGCTTACAACTCTAACTCCAGTTCTAGGACCCAACATTCTTTATTGGCCTCTATAGGTACTGTGGACATCCAGTACTCATATATACATTCAGGCGAAACACTCATACACATAAAATAAAAATACATAAATCTTAAAAAAAAAAAAAAAACAAAAACAAAAAAACTAACCCATGGTACCCTAAAGAGTGACGTAGTTGATAATGTATTAATTTAGCTTTAGCATTAATTTGCTATAAACATTGCAAAAAGCCACACCATCAAGACCTGAGGTGAGAGAATCAGTTAAAGGGTTGAGAATGGAGACTCACTGTCATCATCCTTGGCAAATCCCTTTCAAAGATTTGGTGTAATTTGGTGTAGGTCATCCTAGGCCAAAAAAAAAAAAAAAAAAAAAAAACAAAAAAAAACAAAACTGTCTCCAGAATGGGAACCAAGATGGTTGTAACTTGGTAAAATCTTGAGAACAAACATTCTGAGTATGATTAACTGCCTTTCTCGGTCATTATGGTATAACTGATTCTTGATAAAGGCTCACTGATAACTTACCCTGTACCACTCTTTGATTTAGGGCCCATAAGAAAACAGGTCAAATCTGCTTGCAAGAAGTCCCTGACTTCCTCAAACATCCTCATTAATGCAAATTATCCGGAACTTTCCTAGCCAACAGGTTCTATGACCACTGAGGACCTATGCCTCCTGGGCTGGATAGTTTTATATTAACTTGACACAAGCTAACGTCATCTGGAAAAAAAAAGGGAACCTCAATGGAGAAAATGCTTCCATGAAATGCAGCTGTAAGGCATTTTCTTAATTAGTAATTGATGGGAGAGGGCCCAGCCTATTACGTGTGGTGCTATCCCTGAGCTGGTGGTCCCGGGTTCTATAAGCAGGCTGAGTGAGCCATGCAAGCAAGCCAGTAAGCAGACCTCCATGGCCTCCGCATCAGCTCTTGCCTCCAGGTTCCTGCCCTGACTTCCTTCAGTGACGAACTACTGTGGAAGTGAAAGCCGAATAAATGCTTTCCTCCCAAACTTGCTTTTGGTCATGGTGTTTCATCACAGCAATAGAGACCCTAACCCGGGCAGCTCCTCAATTTTTCTATTTCATTTTCCTTTGACTTCATTTGAGACTTGATCTCTCTACATAGTACTGGCTGTCCTGAAGCTCACTATATAGACGAGGCTGGCCTCAAACTCACAGAGATCAACCTGCTTTTGCCTCCCAAGTGCTGGGATTAAAGGTATGCACAACCATACCTGGCAACTATCCTTTTTTTTTTTTTTAATAAAAATTAAGATTTATTTAACATATATGTTTGTGTGTCTACATGTATGTTTACATTCCATGTGTATTTGTGTCCTTGGAGGCCAGAAGAGGACCTGGAACTGGAGTTACAGGCAGTTGTGAGCTACCTGGAAACACAACCCAGGTCCTCTTCAATTAGCAAGTGCTCATTTCTCTAGCCTCTCAAATTAATTTTATTTTTTATTTTAACAGTGTAGCTCAGTGTTAGAATATTAGTGAGCATGCATAAGACCCTGGACTCAATCATCCACCAAAGAAAAATCAATAAAAATTTAAATTAGTCACATTTTAAGCATGGGTAAACATAAGATGGGTGGTAATAGATACAGATATTTCAGGCATCACAGAGAGTTCTGTGGACAGCATGATCTCCACAGCCTTTGCCAATTGAAACCATGTACAGGATGGCGAGCTTGCCAGTATGGTCAAAAACACCCCAGCCCTCAGAAGCTGCCCCAAACTTCCTCTCCACTGAGGACTGAGATTGACAATCCTTGCTTCTCTCTATACTGGCTCTTTTCATTGAAAACTCCTTAGCCGTTGATAAAGACCCAAGTTTGTTCTGTTTTCTTTCCTGGGAAAGCACCTGGATTTCTCTCCAGTCCCTTTGGTTCCAAATCTTGTCTGTTGGGGACTTAAGGAAGAATATAAAAGGTTCTGTTGACTGGTCCCCATTTCCCTTCTCAGACTACCCTTCAACCATCTGTTTACTGCCTCAGCTTTTGCTATGACTCTTACATTTAATTTCTACTGGCTATGCTGAGTCTTTCCTGCTTTGCGCCTTTGCTTGAAACTATACCGCCAAATCTAATCCTTGGCACGTCCTCCCAGAATCTACTTAATGTCTACCCTTGACTTACATCTGTTGCTTGGAGCTGACCGACCCATAGCACCAGAAAATGCCAAGACACTTCTAGAGCAGCACCATCAGGATATGGGTTAGTAAAATCGTCACAAAGATCCAGACTGGGTCTGGACTCGTGTTCCTAATATTCTTTGACAAATAAAGCTAGCCACGCAGAACTGATCTCGCATCACACACAAACCCCCTATGATGTCTATTATGTTCATTGCTCCTGTTCGTAATTTCCAGCCTGAAAACAACACAACAAAGACTTACTGTAATCCCATGCGGGGTTTGATGGGTTAGATTTTTTTTTTTTTAATTCAACCTGACTCTAAAATGAATAAAATGGTTTGTTCTCTCATATAACAGACTTACCTTCCTAATTACTTTATTCCTGGGCTAAAATGAGAAGCAATGGTCATGGTTACATACCACTCCATGCAGAAAACACGAGGCGGAAGAAAGCAGAAGCATGTCGAAGAAGAACAGCTGGTAAGGGATGTTAGTTTCCTGGAAGACTATCTACCAACTTGATGATTTGTGCGTGGGGAGCAAAAACTAATGGTAAAGAAAGAAACATATTTTCCCATTATCTCTCGCATGTTTTTTTTTCCCTCAAAATTTTCACCCCCTACACACACACACACACACACACACACACACACACACACACACACACCACACACATCACACCCTCACACGTGTCCAGATGACTGGTCCTGATCCTCCTGCCTTCCTGACTCTTTTCCTCCTCTCAGCCTGAGCAAGCACAGGTGGTCCTCGGGCACCCTAAATGTCTCAACACATCCTTTCATTCTGAAATCATGGATCCATTGTTCTGTTTTAGCACTGATCGCTGGCTCCCTGCTGGCTCTCTGGATTCATTTCTCACCCCCTTTCTTGCTCAGTTAACAACTGGCTTTCTCATCTCCCCATAAATATAGGAAGCATGCTCCCGCTCAGTGTACTTGCCCTTGCTGGGTCCTCTCTCTGAAATAGGTGCTCCCCACATTTGCCCACATTTCTTCCCCACACTGCATTCAAGCGTTTCCCTCAGAAAGCTGTCTAATGTGCTGAGAATCAAACTCAAACCCTATGCATACTTAAAAAAAATTACCAGCCCTTTTCACAAAAGTTCACACATATACGTGCATACATACAAGAGAGATGTAAAACTACCCTACCCTGCTCTCCATCACTAATTCCTGATCACTAAATCATTCTAAATTGTCACTTGTGAGTTCCTAGTATCCTAGTTTGGTAATCTGGGCCAGGTGCAGCACGGTAGTCCCTCTGGTCTGGAGCACGCTTGATAGGTCTTGACTGGAGCTCACTCATCTGCTTTTATCAAAGTAGCTCAGGAGAAAACACTCTTGCGCTGCTGCTGTTGCTGCTGCTGCTGCTGCTGCTGCTGCTGCTGCTGCTGCTGCTGCTGCTGCTATCTCCTTTTCTGAGTGACGTCTTATTCTCCAGGTGCTGGCTTAGGCTTAACAATTTGATTCACAGAATTTTAAGTACAACAGGGGTACCATGCACAAATACGATTCGTGTTTCCAGTAGACAATTCGATTAGCCAGCCCAAATTGAAAAGGCTCAAAAATTAGATTCTACCTCTTGCTAGTAGGGCTTGTAGCATTACTTCACAAGATCCTAGAGGCAGGGAGAGGAACTTTGTCTATTTTCACATGAGACCTCAGAGGCTGTCAGTATTGTCTACTTCTGTATACCCAGCATCTACGTCAGCGGATGGATTAAAACAGCCTTTCAATAAGTGATTATTTAAGTGTGTTTATAGAAGCAAGTCCAGAGGACTAAGGAAAATAAATTGTTCAGAATGTTAACACTACCAGACCTGTATAACTCTCACCACAGTATAGTCTCTATTACCTCAGCCCCATAGTGCCAATCAAGCGGTGGTTCTTAACCCCTTTGAAGGTCAACCGACCTTTATACACGAGTTGCCTAAGACTATCGGAAAACAGATAAATCTGTTTTCAATTCATAGCAGTAGCAAAGTTACAGTTATTAAGTAGCACTAAAAATAATTTTACAGTTGGGGGTCACCACAACATGAGGAACTTTATTGAAGGATCACATCATTAAGAAGGTTGAGAACCCCTGCTATAGAGTACCAGAATGTTCTCTGCCTTTCTGGTTCAACATGTGAAGCATTTGACTAGCCTAGCCTAGGCCAGGCATCTGTCCTGGGTCTCAGGTAGTAAAGGAAAGGAAAGAGAGATAACCAAACACGGCTCACAAAATAACCAGATGGACCCCAGAGAGACCAGTCTCTCCCAAATCCACATCGATGTCTAGGACAGTTTTACTACTTAGAAATCACCTCACTATCCTGTACTTGTTAATTGATAGCAACTAGGACAATCTTTCTGGTCCACACACCCACACATACATAGAATTTGAAGAAAAAAGTAATATTTAAATTCAGCCCCGTAGCTATTCTTCCTTAAAACAAGAGTTTAAAGAATGAATTAGTTATTTTACCTCTTTAAAAAAAAAAATCATTCCAATTGTCTATAGAGGCTACAAAGTCCTTTGTGTGGAGAGCGCTTACTACCCATTTATCTCACAAAGGGCCCATTGAAAGGAGCAGATAAAAAACAGTGCTGTAACTATCATTTAGAGTAGTCATATAGAATAACACAAAGAGCCTGTAGCACTGTCACTTGAATAAGCACAGCCTTTCAAAGCTGAGTACCTAGGACTGGTAACAGTCATACACAGCAAGACACAGTTTCAATTCTACCAAACAAAGACCTGGAGACAATAATGGGAGCTTGTGGCCTCTAAATCAAAGCTTTTTAAGAAGAAAAGAAAAGCTGTAGAAGAATATTTAAGCCACACAAAACTGATGTCATTTTCTTAATCATTATTATTTCCACCAACACCATCACCAATATGCACATGCATGTGCTTGCATTAGTAAGTAAACACACGTATAACAAGCAGACTTCCACGGGAATCCAGTAACTCTGTTACCTTTCCTTATTCTAGCTGGATCTCAAAAAGAGAAACACAATAGTGTCTTTGGAAGCCAGGATAGATACCCATTCACAATGGAACATGTAGCTTCAGGACCTATGGTTTCCAGGGCTCCAGGGATACTTGTGACAGTTCAGACAGAGCCTGTAGTCACATATTCCTTGGCTGGTCCCATCCCTTAAGTTCTAGTGATTTCCAGGTGTCTGGACCTACATATCACTACAACAGGTCTCTAACCGTGGAAGCCTCTTCACTGCCCGAATGATGGACCACAAGAGGAAAAGATACAACTCCCTATACTCAGCACCTTTTCAACTGTGTCGAAGGGATCAGTGCACATCCGCCTGACTTTCCTTGCCCCTTCAACAGAATAATTGTAAGACATGCATTCTGTCATTAAAACAAATCTCTACCATATATTTTCCATGATTTAGCTAGGGCTGCCTACAGAGGCAATAGTTGGATAAAAGCAAGTTTTAGCAGCTGCCTTCCTTTCCCAAATTTAGTCTCTCAGTCTCTTGCCAGTGTCCCCGTCACCCCTACCCCTTCTCCTTCTCTTCCTTTTCTAATACATGGTGTCACTGTGAATCCCTGGCTGGCATAGTACTTGCTATGTAGACCAGGCTGGGCTCAAACTCACAGAGAGTTTGTATCTGACTCCCAAGTACTGGGATTAAAAGCATGTGCCATCACATTTGGTCCCTAGTATATTCTCTATCCAGGTTTGGTATATGGAGAAAAACTAGCACAAGACTCCAGTCTCCCAAGCCTCCTAAGTGGTCCTTGGAGCTCATTGGCTATAGAATATGGTCTCAGTTGGAGAGAAGGTTTCTGTCAAGTATTAGAGGTATTTAAAACCTAATGATGCCTTGGTAACAAAGAGGACTGGGGCAAGCAAACTGCCAGGGTCTGAAAGGTACTCGGACCCTGCCCTCCGTTCTCCACCTTGGTTGGAAACGTGATTTGAAAGCATGGACACAGTTCTAACTCAAATCAGAATGATGCAGATAAAGTCCAACCACCCCGGATTCGCTGGGTATAAGTTCTACACACTCTGCACCCTTATTTCCTCATCTTTACAATGGAAGGCTGGGCCAGAGAAACTGCTCAGGGAAGACAATTGCTGTCAACCCGAGTTCCATCTCCAGACACAGATAGTGGAAAGACAGAATGGCCAACCACAGACTGTCCTTTGACCTCCACATATACTCTGAGGCATGAGCCTATACACACACATATCCTTTCCACACTGAGCACAGGTGCACTGAACACATATATACACACAATGTTTAAAAGGAGGGGGAATAGTAAGAAAGAAATAGTGTCTACCCACAATGTTTGCTAGAACACAAGCAAGACATGAAGCATGGGCTCCATGCCTGCCATGTAATTGAGCTAATATCTTGCAATGAATGCTGCTTCTTTGGCTTCCTCTATAAGTCTAAATAATTCCATGAAACCTCAAAACTTTGATATACATACAAGATCTCCAAGCATACAAGATCACTCCAAAGATCAAACATCAAAATCTAAAATCCAGAGACATTCCCACGCCTCCCCACAGACCCCAGCCTCCTGTGCTATCTCTCTGCGTCCGTTTCTTCCTTGATCTATAGCGTGGCAACCTCAAGGGGCAGCAATGGATTCACATGCCCTGGAAGATGCAGAACTACTGCAGCAAAAACACTGGGAGAGAGGACCTGCCATCCTCACATTTGTGATGGCAAATTTTTATGTAAAATCCTATAGCCTCCACCCTACCTTGTCTAGCTCCCCTGCACGGTAAGCGGTCCTGTGGGGCCAGCATCCTCCTGTGCTGGTTTTCAGGCCCTTCACAGCAGATGTGGTCATTATACAATGCTCCATCTCAGGACCCAGGATTCTGACATTTATCTGTTTCCCTTAATTTTAATTTTTACTACTTTTCCTTTAAAGTCAACAAGTCACAGATTGAGCTATAAACTGTCAGATTCTGTACCCTAGGAGGCTACCAATTGCCTACAACGTGAGATGATTTAAATTTCCAATCAAAGCGACAGATAGAAAGCCACATCCCAACTCCTGCAGGAGTTGTAAACCTCCCAAGCTCTGTTTTTCCCCTTTAATCTGCATCATCTCGGAGTATTGGTACAGGCATGGAGAAAATAATTGCACAATCAAACTTAGATGTGGTTCGTCTGAACCAGCCTCTGGGTAGCTGGAAGTCAAAGATCTTCCCACAATTTCCAAGCAATGTGTTGGGTGTGATGTCAAGAATCAGAAAGCTTATACAAACTCCCAGTTAAGAATCAGTAGGAAGGATGGCTGGAATCCTTCCCTGGAAGCACTTCTAAAGCCAGCCATGTAAAAACTAATCCATTTGCACAGACCGGTTCAGACAATTAGGACTCATCCTCTGTAGACAACACAACAGATGTTGCTAGATTTTATTGTTGTTGGTATTTGCCTGTTTTGCTTCTGTTGTTTGTTTTTACTTTGCATAGCAGGAGAAGGCAGGACATAAACTTTTGGTCCTGATTTCCCAGGTGGTGTACTCTGCCTGGCAATTTCAACATCTCCGTGCTTGTCTGATTCTGGCAGATAAGGCTTTTGAGCTGCAGTGTTGAGTTGGAAAGCGATCCCAGAAAACAGCAGTAGGAGAGTCGGAGAGGGAGAAGAGAAAAGGAAGGCAGAATGTAGTGTGTTAATAGGCAGGTTTTCACTGTGAGCCACTGGGACCCAGTCCTATCAGGGCGTCTGGGCGACTGCACGCAGCAAGCCCCCATGTTGCTCCAGGTAAAGGAAACCAGGGGAAGGCTGCCTCCTGGGCCATTAGCTCTGAGTACAGATCAAAGCCACGGGAGAGTCTACAGAACCGGGCCTGCTGAGGGGATGTGGGCAGGGTACCAGCAGCATCTGCTGCAACCATCCACTCTCCATCTTTTGCCCTGGTTCCAGGCACAGGAGCAGCTGGTGGCTGGGAGCCAAAGCAAGCACCAGGGAAAACCTGATTCCAGTAAGACAGCAGCCTTGAAAGAGAAAGTGGTGCTGTGAACATGTGGTGATGTTTTGCTAGGCGGGCTATTGTGGGTTGTGAAAGGGGTCCTCTGAGAGGACTCACAATGCTTATCAAACCGTCCAGAAAGGCCCTTCCAACTCAGCAGCACGCTGGTGTGCAGCGGCTAACAGGCATGGAAAATCGCGAGTCGCCTGGGATTGGGGCTAACTAAATGCAATCCTGTCTCCTTCCTTCTCTGCTGCGACACAGAAGCAGAAATCTTCCAGAAACACCTAAATGTGCAGCCATATTCATCTCTTTAATTACTGTGCCTGCTTCACTTTATTTGCAAGCACGGGGGCTTTTTTACAGCATCTTTGCGTCTCTGTGAAAGGTGTCAAGGATCTGAAAGAGCCAGTGGGGAGAGGGGAGGATAAGAAGCTCACTTGAGCCAATGGCTGGCTACTGGCCCTTATTCAACGCTCCTGAAAAGGTACTTAAAGAGCTTAAACTAGAGGGAGCATAAGCTGGCAGGGCATTGAGGCCTAAGGGATCAGGGGTAGATTTAAGTTGAGAGGGGTAAAGCCAAATAGCTGGCTGAGCAGGAACTGAATGAGGTTCAGCGTTCCCTCTGAAGACCGAGCTTTGTTGTTGTTGGCTGTTGTGAATGGTGGCCACTGACAACTCCTAGCTTTGTCCTTCCAAAGCATTATCCCCAGCTGAAGGGAACTGCCATGCCCAAAGCCACCCTACCCAGAACTTCCTATGGTATCTGCTGTGGCCATCTCTGCCCCTCTCCCTTGCTCCAGTCCTGTCCCAGAAGCATTCCTCAAGGATCTCTTTCACCCAGGAGGCTGGATCCTGTTTCAGTGTTTGTTTTTCAAGGAACCCAGCACATCAGAGCTGGCCGCTATGGTGGCATCCGACATCTCAGGTGTCACACAGTCCTATCAAGCTGCTTCTAGAAATCTCAGAGCTGTGAAAACATGCTAAGGGCAAATGAAATACACCAGGAGTGAAAGGGCACTGGAAGCCTGACTGCTGGTTGCCCATTGTTACGCCATAGTGTCCTCAGAGCAGTGTGGAAAAACTACCACCACCTGTTTGAATCAAAACATTAGTGCCAAGATTTTTACAGCATCTGATTACAAAGCAAGGAGCTGCACCATAAAATAAGGGGGAAAAAAAAGGAAAAAAAGTATTTGCATCCTATATGATGAACACATGGATTTGCTGATTAATTGTAAAGATCAATCAAAAACCAATAAGAGCGGCTGGAGAGATGGTTCAGTGGATAAAAGCACTGGCTGTTCTTCCAGGGGACCCAGGTTCAATTCCCAGCACCCACACGGCTGCTCACAACTGTTTATAACTCCTGTTCTAGGGCATTCGACACCCTCCCACAAAACACACATGAATTCAAAACACCAATATTATATATATATATATATATATATATATATATATATATATATATATATTAAGAAAAAGATGAGAAACCAAAAAATAAAAAAAAAAAAACAAAGAATGTAAATATCTGAGCTAAACAAAGCTAAAAACAAACTTTTCACCATAAAATAGGGGTTTTGTTTTGTGTGGGTTTTTTCCCCACTCAGAAGAAAATAAAGGCAAACAGGTACAAGCCTGAGATGTCATTTTTATTTAACAGATGACTAAAGACCAAAGAGTTGAACATGTCTATGTTGGCGTGTGTGAAGGAAGAGATCATCTCACCAATTCCTGGCAGGTGTATAAATTGGCACAACCTCTTTAGAAGGCAAAATGGGCAGTTTTGAAGGAGCACATATACACATTTTACACACTGACTCAACAAGAAGTTGGCTGTATCAACAGTTTATAATCCAAAATTTCTTGCAAAGGCTTATGCATGGGGTCATTCATTTGCACATTGCACAAAAGGCCAGAAGCTGTCAAAATACCTTTTACTGCATGAGTGGGTAAAATTATTATAAATTCATCATCCTGTGAAGAAACAGCTCTTGGGTCCAAAACATCCCTGAGGTCAGAAGACCTTGCATGAAGGCTGGGAAGCAGCTGGAGCGTGGCCTGGTGTTTCCCTCTTCTCTTGACTCCATTCATGGTTTCAACTTTACCAACACTCTGGAGAGTACCATTGAATGGGATAAGCTTTGAGTTCCTGTGTTCTTGTAATAAATGCTTGCTTTAAAAATATTCCCCAGGGCTAGAGGGATGGCTCAGCAGTTAAGAGCACTGACTGTTCTCTTCCACAAGACCTGGATTCGTTTCCTAGGACCACCATGACAGCTCATACCTTTCTATACCTCGAGTTCCAGGAGACTGGATACTCTTTTCTGGTCTCCAAGGGCACCAGGCATTCACACAGTGTACAGGCAGACATGTGCACAAAACACCCACCCACACACACACACACACACACAAACACAAAACACTCAGTTTTTCCAAGTCTGTAAAAAAGAATTTTACTCTTTTCAAAATATATATTCTATTACCATTTAGATTTAACAAATTACAAAATTTAAGAAGAATGTTTATAACAATGTTTTATAATTATTATTTTATTATTATGATTATATAAGCTTCGATGATAGCATTCAGTTTTCACATGTTCAAACCAACACAAAGAAATTTTTTTCCAGTAATCATTCAGCAGCTTATCAAATAACGTTGATTCTCAGAATAATTTTTAAAAACTAAACTCTCATAAGGCTCCCTTACTTGTTACACTCTTGAGTGTCTGCCTTTGGAAGCATTCTGAGCCTTATAGATTCTATGTGCACCGTAAACATCTGTGTTCAGAAAGCAAGAACCTTTGGGGCAAACTCGCTTAAGTTGTTTTCAAGATATTAATTCCAAAAAAATAAAAAAAAAAATAATGACAGATCTGAAAACGTTAACCCACCAGAGCTCAGAAACATTCACCTGCTTTTTCTCACCAGGGATAAAAATTCTTTAAAGCTCTTGAACATTCCTTAGGGACAAAATCACAGCCCAGTAAATGAAGAAGTATGTATAGTAACAAGGCCGTGCTCAGTATCCATCCGCTGATCTCCGAGGCCCTTACCACAGAAAAACTGGATCGTCTATCAAAACAGGTGTCATTTACAGTCAAGTTTTTCCAAATCTGCATTATGCAGATGTCACATAAGTCTGCAAAAGGACAAAAAATAATAAAATAAAATCCAAGACATGTAAAACCAGAACCACACACCTGGATTTCATATCGCAGTAAACCTAGATCACCACACACCGTTTGCAGACACAGCTGCACAGTGAAATCCCCTGGATGTTGCAACCAAGGATTAGGGAAGAGATGGATTGTGTGCAGCCTTGTCAATTCATTTCAGGTGTCAAGATGACATAAGGAGGCACAGGGATATTTCTTTATTGGGATAACTCTGGGGATAAGATGGGTGAGGGGGGCCCTGCGTGTCGGAGAACTGGAAAACCATCTCTCATATTGCACAACTGAGCTAATACATCATCAATCATTGGTATTTGAAAGGCGTTTGGACCGTGTGATACATTCTCCTCTACTCTAACCTGCACATTGTTTTTAATTGCTCTAACTAGCTGCCGGAGCAAGTATTGCTTGGAGTTCTGATAGCAGCTCCTCCATCGGGTCTTTTGGCAGCGTAGGAGCGAGTGTGTGTTCTTGGCAAGGAGACTTGGCTGCGTGTTGATTAATAACTTGCGCTGCCCGGTCTCACTCTATCATCATCTCTGGCCTCCAGCCCCTCCTTGTGCAGCTCCTCGACCCCAGAAACCTTCCCCCCTTCTCCCAGCACATTATCCCACAAAGCTCTTTGCTCCATTCAGTCTCATGCCTGGAATTTGCTACAAGGCCTGGTGGCCCCGAGAGAAACCAGCGTTGGTGCTTAAGCCACAGCACATGAAGTGAGTGTGGAGCTGCTGGCAGGGAGCCTGCCGCTGCCTCCTTGGACTGATGTACTGTGGGAAGTTGTGCCAGGGACTAGTGGGAACAGCCCGTTTTATTAGGCTTCAGTGGGAAACCCTTCCAAGGTGTCTTTCACATGTCCTTGCTATATTCCTCTACTACACCAGTATTATAATAAAGCAATAAAGCACGTCACTGAACACAGCCTGTAACTTTTACTATGTACTGTGGCCCTTAAATGATGGCCTTATTTCTAGCTACCACAGAGCTAAACAAAAGAACAGCCATTGGCTTGCCTGCCATCCACATAGCGAGAGACACACCTCTCAAAGACAGGTTTGTAAAATGGGTGTCATGCTCAGGGTACCACTTAGGGTATACTTGAACCACTGTAACTTTTTTTTTTTTTTTTTTTTTTTTGAGGTACACTGATGTTCTCTCCTCTCCTCCTCCATGTTCTTCCTCAGTCCTTGTAGGCTGTTATAGGGCCCTGTACAGCTGCCTTCAGCAGCAGCAGGGAGGAAGCAAAGGATGGGGAAGGGCAGTAGGGCTCCATCCTCCTTCACAGGTCTTGGTCCAGAGGAAGATAAGCTGAGAAGGATAATTTCTACAGAAACATAGAATGGGGCTTGTTCTCTGATGTGGGGGTAGTAGATTTCCCAGACTGGCATCTTTTATTTCATGGTGGGCTTCTAGTTCCCAAGCTTTCTGGCAACAGATTCTGAGCCATTATTAAAAAACAAAACAAAACACAAAACAAACAAACAAAAAAACCTCCTCTCTGGAAAGCTTTTTCTGAAAGCTTTCTGGCTGTCTTCTCACAGTCACCATGGAAGTCGAGGCAGTCACTGCCCTCGCACCATTTGACAACGAGCAAATGGACTCTCGGAGCTCAAGTCATTGGCCTCAAATCAGACTCAGGCAAAGTTAATGGCAAACTGTGAACAATACAGCTTGACGACAGAAGGAATACACGTTCTCTGTGTCATTGGCAGTATGGTTCTTCACTGATGCATTCACTGAGTTTGAGTGTGGAGATGAAAAGTGTTTGGAGGTAAGAAAGTAGTACACAGTCCCCTCCTTTCTTCCCACTACATACATAAGAAGACAACATTTGAAACTGCAAATGTGTCATAAAGAAACAAGAACCACCTGTCTTTTTGTTATGGGTTTTCTTTTGATTTTGTCTAGGCCTTACTTGTTAGGCTTTCAGCCTGGAGAGCTGTGAGCAATTTTTGCTGGAGAGCTATGGGATTCATTACCAAAAATGTTCCAGGTTCCATATCCCGAGCTATTTAAATGACTTCAGCAGACCAAGGACATGCTCTAAATCCAGCTTAGGGGATTGATTTATTAACAATCATCATCATCATCTAACAGTCAACGCCAATGTTTATTAATTGCTGTGAGCCAGCCAGTTTCCATGTCTAAACTTATTTAATCCGCCTAACAACTTCAGTCCATGAGTGTTGTCACTGCAACTCTACAGATAAGGAAGCCAAAGGGCAGAGAGGCTAAACGATTTGCTAAATTCATTTAGCTGGTATCTCAGCATCAGGTCAGGCTAAGGGGAAAGATCTATACACCTAACCCTCATGCAACTCATGAAAGCCATGTCTCTTCCAAATGATGCAGTTCTGTATACCGGAGACCAGAAAATTATCAATCAACAGTAGATGGGCCACTGGATCTCTTGACCCTGGAGCTCCAACATGTTATCTGTCTTGGCTTCACTCATGGATATCCCACTGACCACATGTGAGGTCCTGGGAACAACCATGGCTAGTATCTGGAGCCAGATGGGTCTTTATTGGTTGTGATTCGCTAGTGATGTCTGGACATCAAGGATCTAATCCTTTAGGTTATCTAAGGGAAACACTTCTTAATAGGCATTTCACATAGAACGACTTCTCACCAAAGACAGAACCCACAAGATAATGAAGAAGACTTTTTTTTTTTTTTTTTTTTTGAGCCTCCATGTGGCCTTTTCATTTCTCACTCTGAGAAGGAGACAATGTCTTCCTCCCGAAGATAGAAGGGTCAGTTCCGTTGAAGCTGAGGAACATATCCTAAAAGTGAGTGATGAAGCTAAAAAGTTCATCCCAGATTGCAGAAGCATAGCTGATTTGTCTATAGCATAAGGGGCAGTCTCCTTGTGCAGCTCAGTTGGGACATTCAGCACTGCACTGCAGTCTTCCTGGGAAGTATTTACCGTCTTACCTCAGCAAGAACTTATGTTTTCAGAGCTGATCATAGTGCTAACCCTCCAGGCCATGGTTTTGTAATCAACATGAGCTACTCATGTTTTCACCCCCTAGAGAGGCTCTTCATAAACCTTTTGCCAGAAGACTGTCACCGTGGTGCTTCAGAATCAGCTTAACAGCTTGTTTATGAGATGGAGCAATAGCAACCTACCTTCTACCAAACCTACTAATCTTTTCTTTTTCACCCTTTGCCTTGCCTCTAACTCTGCAAGTGTGAAGACTGTTATCCCTTTAAAAAGCAACATTCCAGACATCACTATCTTTGCAGCTGCAGAGGTTTATCTGAACTGAGAAAAGCACAAAAAGAGCTGTCTTCTTTCTTCCATCCAACTCTACACCATCAGGAGAAAAGTGTCTATGTCTGAGTGCACCTGTACATACATGCACTTTCATACACAATCACAGGCAAATCCCCCAAGCTACCATACGTGCAAATGTATGTGTGCATGTGCACAAACACACACAAGTGTGCATGCCAATACACACATGCATGATCTGTGCATACACAGATACACACACACACACACACACACACACACACACACACACACACACACACACTTTCTCACTTCTTGGGGCCATAGACTGAGCAGAAAGGTTCTTAGAAAGCAAATGGTTGAGCTAAATAGTGTTGTGTCTTGTAAGTCAGCCTCTGTCCGATCTTTTCAGACCCACCCTAGGGACTTACCCGTCTTGTTTCATTAAAACGAAGGCTGTAGTCGCTTCCCAGTGATGACAGTGATATGACTCCATACTGTAAACAGAATTTTTATTTGTTGAGCCACACTTTTGTATTCATTGACAACTTTTTTCTGGTGTGTTTCTAGCTTTGTTCTAGATATGTAATTATGAAAGTCAAGAATAATTACTACTTAGAAGTGACAAATTCTAAAGGATATATCATCCTGCCTTGAGGGAAGTCTCTTTGCATATTCAAAACATCACTTCATTGATAAGATTTAACCATAGGCTTAAAACTCAGAAGCACCCGTATTCTGGTGGGTAAACAGTACTGAACCCACAGATAATTGAAATAAGAAGTTTTTTTGAATAAAGAAAAATTAGAATGAGAGCATCTTTCGAGTTGAAATCCAAAAGGTAAAATACAATTTAATGGAATTATCTGTTTTTTTTTAATAAAGGGAATTTACATTAAAAGATCTCCAAAAAATCATAAAGACAAACTCAAGGATGAAAAATGGACCAGAGAGGTGGCTTCAGTGGGCAGGGATGCTTGCCAGTAAGCCTGATGCCCTGAGTTCAGTTCCTGGGGTTCACATGAGAGAAGGAAAGAATTGACTCCCCAAAGTCTTCTGACTTCCACGTCATTGCAGAGGCATGGGCAGCCACACACACACAAATAAATAAATGGGAAAAGAAATCTTTTTTTTTTTTGTACCTATGCTGGGCATGGTGGCACACACCTTGAATCCCAGCACTCAGGAGGCAGAGATAAGTGAATCTCTGCATTCAGGGCATCCAGGACTATACAGAGAAACACTGACTCAAAAAACAATAAAAATTAATTAATTAAATAAATGGTACTGTGCTTGCACTCCTAAAAATGTGAAAGCCGCAGGGTCTTTTTCCTTAATATCCAGTCTTGAGTCTGCCCTACACTGAGTGTCTTAGTTGGGGTTTTACTACTCTGAGGCAAGTCTTTTTTTTTTTTTTTTTTTTGCTATTTGAGACAGGGTTTCTCTGTGTAGTCCTGACTGTCTGACTGTCCTGGAACTCACTCTGTAGAATAGGCTGACCTCGAAATCAGAAATCTGCCTGCCTCTGCCTCCCAAGTGCTGGGATTAAAGCTGCGTGCCACCACTGCCCGAGGACACCATTTAATTGGGGCTGGCTTACAGGTTCAGAGGTTCAGTCCGTTAAAATCAAGGAGGGA
Organism: Arvicanthis niloticus; assembly: GCF_011762505.2. Lineage (NCBI taxonomy): Eukaryota > Metazoa > Chordata > Mammalia > Rodentia > Muridae > Arvicanthis > Arvicanthis niloticus. Next base: position 40,388,251 of record NC_047671.1, read on the forward strand.
ACATGGCAGCATCCAGGCAGGCATGGTGCAGGAGGAGCTGAGAGTTCTACATCTTCATCTCAAGGCTGCTGGCAGAATACTGGCTTCCAAGCAGCTAGGATGAGGGTATTAAAACCCACGCCCACAGTGACACACGTATTCCAAGAATGCCACACCTACTCCAACAGAACCACACCTTTTAGTAGTGCCACTCCCTGGCCTGAACATATATAAACCATCCCACTGAGAATCCCAGCCCCCTTTTCCCTTCATTGCTCCCTGTTGGCCCCAGGCTTATCCAATAATTATCAAGGACTGAGCAGCCTTTCTGTAAACTCCATCTTTACTAGGGAAATGATCATATTTTAGCCACGATGAGAGTGAGGTGAGTGAGTGCTTCTCTTGCAAAGCATCATGTTTGTCATCCCTGAATTTGCAAGAATCCAGCAGTGTAAACTCTGCTTATTAAAACATGAACTTTGCAGAATGGTGATATTTACCCTGCTGAACTTGAAATTATCTTGGATGATGAAAGGAGATCTTTAATTATGCGTAGGCGCGGGACAGCAGAACACCACACATTCGTCTTTTAAAATCTTTCCAGAGAATAAAAAACAAAACAACAACAAGAAAAAAAACAACAGCAAAAATCCGTTACACGTTTAATGTTCTTGCAGCCTTCCTTTTATTTTCTTCAAGTTCCGTAGTGAGTACCATGGTCATTTGGGCTTTTTAAATGCTATGTAAGTTAAGTGGTTTTACAATTGATTTTCTTCACATGAGATTGAGGAGTGCTCTAGGATTAAACTTCTCCATGTTTCCGTGGTGTGGACACAGGCAGAGTCAGACAGTGATATTGGTGTGAAGCTGAGTCTGCATGGAACAGGCAGAGCTTCTCCTTGTGAACTACAGAACTACACACCACCCTATGATCCGACACTTGTTTGGTAGGATTTTTTTGGTTTGGTTTGGGTTGGGTTTCGGTTTTTGGTTTTTTGATACAGTTTCTCTCTGTAGCCCAGGCTATCCTAGAACTCATTCTGTAGAGCAGGCTGGACTCAAACTCAAAGATCCACCTGCCTCTGCCTCTGCCTCTGCCTCCTGAGTGCTGGGATCAAAGATGTGAGACACTGCCACCTGGCTTAATTACTCTCTTCAACTCCAGATGATGGGCAGCGATTGTCAGGAAGAATCCTTGGCTGATGGTTCTCGGGTCAGTGGGTAAAGGCACTATGAGAACCAGTTAGTTACACCCCAGGAAATAAGAGTATGAACTGAGGGCTGTCTGTGGCATGGATTGACACGGCTTGTGTCTGACCTGACACTACTCACTTCCTCACCTGCCTGTCTCCAGTTCTAGAGACTTGTGCTGCACGTGGCTCTGTCCTTAGTAATGAAGACTACCATTAGAATAGTCTTCCTTGGGAGCTTAGGAGGTAAGTAAGTTAAAAGAAGAGGTACCAAACACTATAAATCACACTTTTAAAACCTTGGTACTAAATGGTACTGTGGAGCACTCAGAAAGCAGAGTCACTTGAATCTTTGTGAGTTGAAGGCCAGCCTGGGCTACAAAGAGAGTTCCAGGACAGCCAGAGCTACACTGTGAAATGCTATCTCAAAACAGCAACAAAAATGAGAAACAAACAAACAACAACAAAAACAAAAAGGCAAAAAAATAAAATTAAATTAAAAAAAATTTAAAAACCAAAAAACAACAACAAAAAAAACCAACCTCCTTCATGCCGGGGCCTCCATTAGCTTCTTTATCAGACCTGGCTAGACTTCAAACCAGGAACTCCTCCAGCTGACGGAATTCTTCCCAAAGAAGTGTTTCATCCGACAAACTCTGTGGCTGACAGCTCCTTCAACTGAACCTCTGGAGACAAAGTATGCTCTCCCATACACCAGAAGCCACATTGCTCCAGCCCACAACACTCACCACTCACCTGCATCGACAATGTGCCTGTGTGTCCCCTACCCCAGATCCCCTAGCCCTGGGACATGGTAAGGGTACTTTCTGTTAAGAGTTTTGATGGAGGGTGATAAGGGGCTCAGGTCCATCTGAATTGACCATCTTCTTAGCAAAACCAAGCAACCAACCAAGTGAGATTTAAGGAGGGTGGCGGGAGGCTACCAAGAAAGAGTGGCTTAGTATATAGAGTGTATGTTTAGCATGCATAAGGTACTAGGCTCAATCCACAGCCCCATAATAAGTCATTTGAACTGTGACGTTTTGTCCCACAAACCTGTGCAGTGTTCTTTCTGAGTTTTTACCACTGCCACACTCTCCTGAGAGTCTGAGCCTCCTCTATCTCCAGATAGAGGAATGCGCCCCAGCCCCAAGCCCTGCACAAAAGGAGCCGCTTGACAGCAGCACTTTCCCTGCCTCTTCCTGGTGCGGGGCATGATGGTAAATTTCTTTTCTAATCCCAGATGCAGTGAGGTGCGTGACCTGCCTCGTAGCCTCCCACTGTGGAAACGTTCTCTCCTTTACTTGCGGTCTCCATCCTCTCTGTCTCATGATAGAGCGTCCCTTTACAGAAACCCTGTCCCCGAGCCACAGTGTTCTTTCCATGTGAACAGTCACTTACTCTTTTGATCTCTTTTTTATTAGCTCAGCCTTTGCATGTTCAGATTTGCTGTTTGTGTACAGTCTTTATAAACTGACGGCGAGGCAAAGGTAAAACGACGGTTCTTTGATTCTTATCTGCTGCAGACTGAAATGAATCCTAACTGCGGTTTTAGAAGTGGCTGGCTTCCTCCTAGATTTCATTTTCTTAAGGCTGAAAAACCAATTGAACAAGGTGTAAAGGCCCCAGGGACTGCAATTGTGGCCGTGTATTAGATATGTAGAACTCTAGGGTTGTGTTCAGACCGAATAAATGAACAGAAGTTATCTTTTTCCTGTGTATATCTCTCCTCTACTTCAAAAATAGAAAATGATGATGCCAGGCAGGATTGTAGTTGTTGTATTATGTTTATGTTTATGTTTATTTATATCCTGTTTTGTTCCAGAAAAAGACAGGGTTTAAGATAAGGTAATATATGAGTTTATTATCATCGACCTGCAAGAGCAATTTCATTAGATTTTTTTTTGTATCATATCCACTTGTTAATGATTGATATGTTAATGATTTGATTAATCATTGGGTTGGATTCATTTACATCATCATTTACACTTCATTAAGATGTGTTCTCAAGGAGACATTTGATGTCCCTCTTGAAATGTCCCATTTCTAAGCATAGGAAACTTGATTTTTCATAAGCAAACAATCAGACCCTTGGCAGTCTGGTGGGAAGCAGAAATCTGTGTCTAGAGAGGTTCAGCTGTCTCACCTAAGTTCTTAAATGCAGGAGGGCTGTCTTTGAGTTTGGGTTTGCTTTTGTATGAAGCTTGCTGTTCTGTAGTATACAGGACTCCATAAAGTTTCCAGAGTGAGTGTAGGAGTGAATTGGCCACCTGCCCACCATTGGCTGAGAAAAGGCCCAGAAAGACTAGGACTCCAACCCCAGCCTGTGGTCCTTGTGAATGTCAAGGTCATGGAGCCTCAGTGTCCCAGTGTGATCTATGTGCATTCTTGGTAGGTACAGGGAAAGTCAAATTCATGTGAAATGCGGTGAGCAGATGTGTGCACTGTTTCTCCCCCCCCCCCACCCCCACCCCGCCCCAGCAGTGCAGTTTCAGATAGTTTGAGTAGGGTACAGACGGCATCAAAACCCTGTTGAATGCAGAGAAAATTGCAATCTGCTTTCAATTCCCTCTCAGCGCTGCCAATCACAATAAGGAGCAGGTCGACTCAGTGTTGCCAGACACTGAGCAGCCCACTTGCGCTCTTTTACAAAGAGCCGCCATCAGGACAAGACCCTTCTGCAAGCAGCAGTAGCCAGCTCTGATCTCCTGAGGATGTCCCATTCTGTGGTATTTGGATTTACATTACCTTGTCTTCCTACAACGCCGTCCAGGCTGTGCAGCTGGTAGTGTTGTAAAGATCCTTTTAAAAATAAATAGATTGGGCCACAAGATGGCTCAGTAGGTAATGGTCATGCTGGGCAAAGCTGATGGCCAGGAATCCACGCTAGAAGGAAAGAATTGACTCCGGAAAGCTGCCCTCTGCCCTTCACATGCACACTCTGGCACATGCATGCTCCCTGTGTGTGCATTCCTGCACATACACACCCCCAAGTAAAATAAATGTACTCAGCCGCTTCCTTTACATGAACTTGAAGACTTAGTTACAGAGATGTTGTATACACTCTCAAAACTTTGAATAAAAAGAGGAAAGAGAAAAGGGGAGCTTCAGAAAAACATGTCATGAGACAGAAATAAACCTTGATCTTAAAAGCAATAAATCTGAGACAAGCCAAAGTGGTGAGTGTGGTATTTGTCTCTGGCTATCTGATTCCTAATGTATAAATATTAGCTTGCCTTCTTCGAAAAGTTGGATGCAATGATCAAGTGAGTGGCCACAGAGGAAACCTGTTTATAAAGCACTGTGCTCATGGGAGGGATTTTAACTGAGAAATGGAAAGGATTTTTTTAAAAAAAGGAAGAAAATGAACTTTAAGTTGAAAGAAATTCTACATTGAATCTCTCTCTCTCTCTCTCTCTCTCTCACACACACACACACACACACAGAGTCTGTCCCCCTGAGAGTAAGCAGGCTTGGTATATAGAATTGCAGGAAGCCATTCAGTTGGTATCTGTTTTGTAGTGCAGAAGAGATGAGAAAATGAAAACCTAAATCCAGGAAGTGTATATGTATGTGTATGAGAGAGAACTCTGTTTAGCTTCCTGTTTAATTGGACAACCCATCAGAACAGAAAAGATAGGATTGGGCGATCCATGAGTCAGAGCAAGATGCTCCTGGAGGCAAAGAGCCTACAAAAAGCCCTTCTCACCAATCAGAACTGACCTTATGAAGTTGGATGCTGATGGCTCAGTGCATACACAACTTGATCCGGGGACCTGTTACACACCCAAGCTTCAGTACAGAAGATAAAACACTTGATGAACGAGGCTGATGACCTGAGTTTGGATCACATAGACCCATGCCATGGCTTGAACCTGTAACCCCAATACTTCTATAGAGAGATGGAGAGTGACTAGAAGCTGTGGAGCAGATAGCCTGTGAGGAAGGAGACAGAGCTTTCCCTGGCCCTCAGCTCTCAATATTCAGAATGATAACACCATGTGGGGGTTCATCAGAATAAATATTTTTTAAATGAATAAAACAAAGGAGGGTGGATAGGAGACAGAGAGAAAGGGATGGAGGAAAAGAAAGAAAGAAAAAGCCCAATTCTCCAGGCTATGAATCCCAAGAGCTCAGACTGCTGAAGAGAAAGCCTGGAATTTTCTCTCATGTCCCTCTGTCATGTAAGGGGGACTGGATGAAAATGAACTTAAGGCCCAGTGTTTCTGATGTGCCACTTTGCCTTGACCTGTTCTGTTTGTGTCACACACACATCACTCATTTCATCCAATGATAATTCTCTCATCTGTGTCGCGGGGATGACCACAGAGTCACAGAGTCGAAGCTAGTTTTCCTGAGCTAATATATGTATACATGATGAATGGCCTAATGCAGCATTCATTATTACTGTTGTTATTACATAGGCTCTACAAAAATTCAGAGAATTATTTTGATTCTGCTAAAAGTGTGACATGAGATGGGTTTTTTTTTACTCCATAAACAGATTCTCATACTTTCTTCCTAATTAGACTCTATCTGTCATGTCTGTAATTCCTGTGTAATTAAATTGAAATTAAATGTCAATTTACTTTAAATTATAGAGTAATTCTATGTATACATGCCACGCAATCTGCATTTTGTTAGAAGATGACAACCAAAAATATCCTGACAGTCCCTCTGTAATTACATAGTGATCTGATTAAGATCAGCATGACAAACTACCTGCTGGGCCCTAAGGAAGGAGAAACAACACACTGGAAGAGGGAAGGAGGTCAGCCTAAGAGGAGGGGGCTAGCATAAACTCACCAAGGACCTGCCACTCCCCAGGAGGCAGGACAGCAGAGCCATGGATAGATGGATAGGTAATTCCTTTGTGGGTAGTGAGCTGTGATATATATATATATATATATATCAGTTTATTGAATATATTTTAAGAGAGCAGTATCTCAAGAACCTGAAAAATTAGAGTGATATTGAGAGAGAGAAAGAGAGCAAGAAAAAGGGAGAGAGGGAGAGAGGAGAGAAGGAGGAAGAAAGAGAAAGAGAGGGGAGAGACACAGAGAGAGACAGAGAGACACAGAGAGAGAAGCATTATAGAATAGGTTAGCTGCTGCATCTGCCCCTTAATGACTCTCTAACCCTGATATTGGAATCAAGTTGATGCAGAAGGACTCCAGTCTACATGCTTCAAAGACCATGGATGTCAACCAGAGACTGCACTTTCTAGTAAAATATGAATTGGTGTCTATCTTCTGGTTTCAGTAATGTTTCAATAATTGACACCTCTCCTGTTTATTTTCAACAAACATGTTAATATGTCTATCCTACTTGAGCATAAATCACAGTTCTCCAACATGAGGCAAGTGAGGAAGGAGGAGGGCAGGCTCCTGGGTAGCAGAGGACACTGGGCTTAGACTATTATTGGAAAACAACAACAAGGCCACCACCATCCTCTGTGCTTTCCCTCCAGTCTCCCTCCTCTAAGCCCAGCCCAGCAGTCACATACAATCTTGCCTCTTGATGCCTTCCTTACTCAGTCTGAGCTATTTCTAGTTTCAAATAAGCTGTGCTCTGGCAGGATTTGGAGTCAGAGGAGCCTCTTGTTTTCTAGTAACTCAAGGTCATTCAAACTCCCTTTATCTGCTGCTCCTCAAGGCCAGAACCTGTCTTCAGAGAAAGATCACAGCCTAAGCTCACAGCCCAGCCATGAATGAAAGAAAAGAAGCCAAGGACTCCAGACTATGCTGGACAATTTGAAAGATGCTGCAAAGAACGTGAAATTCACAGTCCTGGGTTTCAGAGTAGACTCTTCTTCTAACCAGCTAAAGCCCCTAAACTAGTCATCAAATCTCTGATCCCTTGATTGAGTCATCTGTCTGACTTCACATAGGGTTGTCAGGAAAATGGATTAGCCAATACGGGTGAGAATCAGTCAATAGGGGTGAAAATATTTGGAAAGAAGAAAGATATGTCTAGCTCATCACAACTATCATCACCACCAGAGATATTTCATGCAAGGTTCTCGTTGACCATAGAAGAAAGCAGAAGCTGGCTTACAGACATGGATAGAGAGGAAAGAATTGGTTTTCAAAGACTCTGTTAGTCAAAATGTTGAGTGAGCTGTAGCTGTGGGCCCAGCATATTCGATATCCTTAACCAAGTTTCCCCTTTGGTTGAAGGATGCTGTTGCTGAGTGTATGTCCCTCCCTCTCAGGCTCAGTCCAATCCATTGGGAAAGTGTGTTCCGGAGCTTCCCACTCAGATCCCAGGCCTTGTTCTATTGTCATGTACATCCCACATGGCAGTCACTGTGGCTGAGGGGTGTGAGTTCTCATTGGGATGGTGATTGGTGTCACTGTGCTTGTTTTCCAGGCTTCCCTGTTGGATTCCTGTCCCCCAAATAACATGTCTCATGTCTCAGTCGCCACCATAGGCTCCCTCCCCACCCCCATTGTTCATGCATGAGTACATATATAGGTGAATACACATACATGTGTCTATAGAAGGCAGAACTTGACATCTTGTCTCTTTCTCAGGTTTCCAGGCGTTTTGTTTTGTTTTGTTTTGTTTTGTTTTGTTTATGTACAGCTTCTCATTAAATCCGAGGCTCACTAGGCTGCTAGGCTAGGATCTGGCTGTATCCATTCCCACAGGGCTGAGGTTATCGATTACTGTCATCATGCTGAGCTTTTCCTTTTATACAGATGCTGAAAATCTAAACTCAGGACCTTATGCTAATGAGTCAAGCAATTTCCCAACTTGGCAGTGTCCCCCTCCCCTTCCCCCGACCCCTCCCCTTCCCCTTATTCTCTTTAAATCACAAGCTAACATACATCCCAGCTGCATGCCCACCCACTGACCAAGGACATCAGCCATGTGAAATGAACTCTGATGCATCTGTCTGTAGATTTTTTTTTAAGGTCACTGTGCTTGTAACAAGCTTCCCTTGTGTTCTGAATATTTCAGAATTTTGCATAACAGGCAACATGTAAAAGTCAACATTTTCCTTCTCATGGCTGCCAAATTTCTTGGAAGGATGTAAAACTCCAACATTTCCTATGAAAACGAAATGTTAAAACTGAATAGCATCTTTAAAATAAGCCTATTATTGCTCAAAATATAAAGCCATCAATCTTCTGCAATTGCCTTTTCTGCCTGTTGGGTCATTCTGGGATGACAGGGGATCCAAATGTGACTCTGGGACTCCAGCTTCACACATCATGAGCTTGGCTCTCCCTTCAATGTAGTTTTAATTCGGCACAGTTCTCCTCATCCAGAAGGTCAACTCAGCTGTTCAAAGCCTGGCAAGGCTACATGTTTATTCTTGTCTTTATTTTTTCCCTTCTGGTAAAATATTATTATCTGGACACAGAAATCTTAGATTCATGAGTATATTAGTGACTTCACTCCATGCCATGACCAAATACATGACCAGAAGCTCCTTAACGGAGAGGTTTGTTTTAGTCCTGTTTTGAGATACAGTCCATCGGGGCAGGGAAAGATGTCATAGTGGCAGGGGCATTTCCAGCTCGTGCAGCAGGAACACAAGCCTACAACAGCTGTAAATATCAGGAAGCAGAGAGGAGACAGGAAGTGGACAGAGCTACAAATCTCAAGGTTTACTCACAAGCTTTCTCACTAGGCCCCACCTCCCAAATGTTCCCCCAAGACACACACACACACACACACACACACACGGGGGTGGGGGGGAAGAGACAGAGAGAGAGAGAGAGAGAGAGAGAGAGAGAGAGAGAGAGAGAGAGAGAAAGGAAGGAAGGAAGGAAGGAAGGAAGGAAGGAAGGAAGGGAAGGGAAGGGAAGGGAAGGGAAGGGAAGGGAAGGGAAGGGAAGGGAAGGGAAGGGAAGGGAAGGGAAGGGAAGGGAAGGGAAGGGAAGGGAAGGGAAGGGAAGGGAAGGGAAGGGAAGGGAAGGGAAGGGAAGGGAAGGGAAGATAATGGCATCAGGTAGGGACCAGATGCTCAAACACATCAATTTGTGAAGATATTTTACATTTTAAACCACAACTATATGGCGTATAAAGGATTACAATGCAAAATAAGTTTCATTGTATCCATTTATTACAGTTTTCCTATACCATATAATTTTCATGTCTTTCTGTGTAGCTATTTCATGTGCATACAACTATATATATGAAATTGTAATTGCATTGATATTTATATATATATATTTTTTTGCCATGAAGAACACAGAACATTTATTTTCTAGAATTTGCTCTGCTGTTTTATATTTTTTAATTAAAAACCATTGTGGTTTTGGTGTATGATATGTGTGAGTACAGGAACACATGTTCTATCTCATGTGTGGCGGTCAGAGGACATGAGTTTCTCCTTCTAGTGTGGGCTTCTGGGATCACCCTCAGATGGTCAGTCTTATGCAGCAGTATGTGCTTTTACTCATTGAGCCATTTTGCTACCCTTGGTTTTTATTTTGTGTTCCATTTTAATTAATCGGTCAATTAAATAAATAAATAAATTTGTTTTTGAGGCTGGGTCTTACTTTGTAGCTCAAGTTGTCGTCAAAGTCACAGAGATACACTTTTTTTTTTTTTTTTTTTTTTTTTTTTTTTTTTTTTTGCCTCCCAAGTGCTGGAATTAAAGGGGTGCACCACCAGGTCCCACCTCATTTTTCCTTTTCTTGCCCAGCTCATCTTAGAAAATAATCCATACACTGAAGTAGCTGAAGGGGCTTGCAATCCCATAAGAAGAACAACAATATCAACCAACCAGACACCCCAGAGCTCCCAGGGACTAAACCGCCACCTAAGGAGTACAAATAGAACGAACCACGGCTCCAGCTGCATATGTAGCAGAGAATTGCCTTATCTTGCATCTATAGGAGGAGAGGCTCTTGGTCCTGTGAAGGCTCAATGACCCAGTGTAGGGGAATGCTAGGGTGGTGAGGCTGAAGTGGGTGGGTGGGTGGGGGAGCACCCTCATAGAAGCAGGGGAAGGGGTATGGGATAAAAGGGTTGTGGAGGGGAAACCCGGAAAGGGCTAACATTTGAAATGTAAATAATTAAGATAACCAATAAAACAAAAAAAAAAAAAAAGAAAGAAAGAAAGAAAGAAAGAAAAGAATCCATACAACCACAGAAGGGATTCTCTTTTTGTGTGTATTAACAATGGATCGTGTTTCCTGTTATAAACTGGCTTGATCTGTGCTGATGGGAATGATAGATTAATACATAGTTTTTTTTATTATATTTAAAATACTATTGCATTCTGAAAGACAATGCATTCTCACATTACAGATGCAAAAGTTACATGAATCTTTAGGAAAAGTATAACCTTCTTGAATAAAATTGTTTGAAAACCACTCACTACCCATCCCTACCTGGGACTTCAGTCACTAGTTTGTCTAATCCATACCCAGAAACATGATGTTCCATCAACACTAGCCTTTTTCTCATCCAACCCTGTATCATGGTCATGCCAGCACATGGAGAGCTGCCACAGCAGGACAGCATTTGCCAAGAGTCATACGATACTTGAGGGATCCCCCTTGAATTACCAGAGTCTTCTACAAGGAGATCTAACAGTGACGCTGTAAATAACATGTACATGTCATCATTCAGCAAAACTACAAGCATGTCCAAACAAGGATACAATACATGTCTAGAAACAAAACTGTTGACACAAAGGGTAGCTAGATTTTCAAATAAAACTGTAGACAAACTGCGCTCTTAAGAGATTGTGTCTATGGAGCCTAACATAGTCATTATCAGAGGCTTCGCCCAGCCCCTGCTGGGAGCAGGTTCAGAGACCCACAGCCAAACGTTAAGTGGAGCTCGGAAAGCCTGTGGGAGAGGGGGAGGAAGGATTGTGGAAACCAGAGGGGTCAAGGACACCATACAAAACCCCACGGGGGTTTGTGAGCCCAACCGGGGCTCATAGGGGCTCACGGGGACTGAACTGACAACCTAGGCCCTCTGCATATATGTTATGGTTGTATATCTTGGAGTTCTTCTGAGGCTCCTAACAGTGGGATCAGGGGCTGTCTCTGGCTCTCTTGCCTGCTTTTGAAACCCTTTTCCTCCTACTGGGTTGCCTTGTCCACCTTAATATGAGGGAAGGCGCCTATTCATATTATAACTTGATACACCATGCTTCGTTTATATATTTGGGTAGCCTGTGCTTTTCTGAAGGCAAATAGAGGAGACGTGGATCTGAAGGAGAGGGGAGGTGGCAGGGGGAGGAGCTAGGAGGGAAGATGGGAGGAGAAACTGCTATCATGATGTAAGATATGAGGAGGGAGAAAAACTCACCAGAGAGACATTGTATATTTACATCCCCAATACAATGTATAAGTGATTGTCTCCTAACATGTCCTCTTTATCAGACACATATAATATAGTAAGACACTCCCTCATCTTTGTCAGCCTAGCAGGTTAATTGGTATTTTAATCTAAGCATATCTTCTGATGGATAATCATCATATTTAATATGTTTAAAACTGATTTATAACTCCTTAGGATCTGACTGGCTTCTTTATCTTTATTGGCTTGCTATTCTTATCCTCATTGATTTGCTAGAGGTTTTTGTGTGAATTATAAATTATAATCTGCAGTTTGTCTTCTGCCTCTATTATTTGCTTCGCATGCAGAGAAAAATCAGGGCCTGCAGAGATTTTTTTTTTATATAGTTTAGCAGTTTTTGAAATTAGAGGTTTTATATACACTTAGAATTTTTTTATTCGATTGCAGATTATTATATATTAGGTCTTTTATGGTATTGTGTTAATTTTTTATAAATTAAAAAAAAATTATACATGTATTCATATGGGGCATTCTGTGCCACAGTACAACTGTAGGGGTCAGGGGACAATTTTAGAAAGTCATTTTTCTTCTCCCACCATGTGGGTCTCAAGAATCAAACTCAGGTCACCAGCCATGAAAGCTTCTCACTGGCCCTTTACAGATATCGTATTATAAATATTATAACTATTGACAAATTGTCCTGTAAAGAGCTTCTTCAAAACCCCACTTCCAAACACAGAATATGTTTATTATTTGAAGTGTCTGCTGTTTATTGTCTTAGTTACTGTTCTATCTTTATGAAGAGACACCATGGCCAAAGCAGATCATGAAAGAAAGCTTGTGATTCGGGGCTGTGGCAGGATTTTCCCTGTCCAATCTATTTAATTATTAGTGTAGCAGGAGGCCTGTGATTGGACAGGGAAAAGGGAGGCGGAGCTAAGAGTTGCAGAGACAGAGAGTGACTCGGTAGAGGAAAGGAAGATCAAGATGGAAGGCAATGAGCGGGATGATTCAGAACCAGCGTGGCTTTAAATAGCCACAGGTAGATATAATTTCATATAGGGTTAAAATAATTGGGGTAACTTGTCTAATCTAAGTGGGCAGCTTGTATCATTATCAATCGGCCATGGAATTATTGTGTGGGCATCTTGTAAATTAAGGATTTATTAATATATAAACCTGACTGATTAATTATAAGCTTCTAGAATTTTGTTTCTACTGAGTTTCTGGGTGTTGTGGTGGCTGACCGCTGGGTGGGCGATCTTTCATGAGGCTGACGTGGCAGTGACCACCCAAGGGAACTCGGGAGCTCTGGACCAGAGGGTCTGCAGAGATGAGAACACCTCACTGGAGCCACGTGGCCTGCCGGTGCCTGGGCATAGCGTGGGAACTTGCCCGTTCTTTTTTATTATTTCCCACAACACGGGGCTTGCTTACAGCATCAGAACCCAATACCATCAGGGCAGGAAGCTTGGTAACAGGAATGCAGGCAGGCCTGGCATGGCACGAAGATGTAGCTGAGAGCTGACTTCTCATCCTCAAGAATGTGATGGACAGAGCAAGACTGAGCTCAGAGTCAGCTTTGGAAACCTCAAAGCCCACCCCCAGTAACATATCTTCTCCAACAAGGCCACACTTCTTAACCCTTCCTAAACAGTTCACCAACCAGTAACAAAACATTCAAATATATGAACCTATAGGGTCCATTCTCATTCAAACCACCACACTTATCTCTAACCATTCTTTCGTAAGTCCCAGCATCCATCAGAACTGAATTCTATGGGGTATGTGTTCAATTTTGGTATGGGGCGCAAGGCTGAATAAAGGAGAACCATCAGCAAACTTATCCCTGTTACATGGACCCATTCACAGCCAGAAAGGTATGACCATGTCACCTCTCTGCTCACCACTGCCTCACAGAAAGTGGTCCCAAGAGATGGGTCACTGGGTATCTGAGAACACATCTTTTGAAGCAAAATTGGAAATCACGTTATTCATGGGTTTGAAAATATTCATATTTTCAAAGCATAATCTCATTGCTCTGGTAATTTCTACATGTATACTTCAGAAACTCAAAGGTGCTGTGAATTAGGAAGCCCAAGGAAACACATTAATCCTGAAGTTGAGGTTGCTGGAGGAAGTGGAGAAGTCAAAGCGAAAGGCTTTTTCACAAAGAAGATGCTTATAACAACTATGTAAAGTGTCGGCTTTGCAGAACAGGGCTTGGGTGGCCACTATATGGATTACCATTAAATATGAACCTACAGTCACGGACCTCTCAAAAAACTAAAGTCCCCACTGTGGCCTGCTATTCACAGCATCATCTGGAAAGTCAACTCATTCAAGTAGAAAATAATATATTGATCGAAGGGAAAGCTAGGGATGTAATATTTAAATCTTTCTGAGATCAGTCAATAGAATACAAGAATCGTAAATCTATGACTTCTGGGTGTTCCTGGGATGTGGTTGATCCCATCCCTTGAGAGACTGGCATGCTGTTCCAGGCCTGGCAATCACTGTAAGACAGTGCTTGGCTGTGTAGAGATGAGGGTGAGGTGATAAATGGACATCTGATCTGGATCACTGCTAATGGGATCCCATCCCTGAACATTCATGTACATAATTCTTCAAATTCTTACAAAAGAGCAGCCTCTTTGTGCTGGAATAGTGAGGCCGAGAAGGATGAAGTCAAAGATAGAGTAAGAAAGAAACCAACTGAAAGGGAGAATGATGTGTGTGATAGGTTGGAATTAACTGAGTATTAAGATTTATTGTGAATCCCTAGAGCTAGTTATAGCAGAAAACAGACCAACACATTAATCCCTGGACCAGTGTAAGAACTGAAATATAATCCCACACTGGCCCCTTTGGATGCTAGCAGGAGTTGGCTTTTGGTCACTTCCAGCTGATGGAGTACAGATTTGAATCCCGAAACTATATAAAACAAAGAGAAGAAGGAATCTATGCAAGATTCCCTACCACGTTCCACGTCAATCAATCCAACCACAGAGCCAGTATTGGTGATGTTTATCACCACCTAATTTACCAACAATGAGTAGACTGTCATTGGTTTTGTTCATAATCTCACACTCAAATCTCTTTCTGGCTATCCTTTCCTGGAAATTCCAATGGAGGTGTCTTTACATTCACATTATGAGGATATAGCAAAATATACATAAGTAAGTCATTTTCTGAGAGTTAAAATGAAATTCACGGTCAAGACTGAGGTACAAGGATAAAATATCCGTTTACAGTGGAATTCCATGCCAAATGTCTTTGTCTTTGCAGGGCAAAGGAAGTGAAGGCTTCTTGCTCATTGGAACATTTAAAAAGACTACTTAAGAAGGAATTTAGAGACAATGAGGATCCCTCAGAAGAGACTTCTAGAAAGTTTCTAGACTCAACTTCTCTGAGAAGTTATAAGTGTAAGATGGAAATCCTTCTTTGTTAAAAAATCATCTCCATTTTAAAACATCAACAATAACAAATGCTCCAAACCAATGGTTCTCAAATATGTTTGTATATCAGAATCATCTGGAGAGATGATAGTTACACAATTTCCAGACCTTCTCATCTAACCTTCCTTCTAGCTGCAGGTTGAAAAGCAGCGTTATGTTTGTCTGTGTGTCTATGTGTGTCTGTCTATCTGTGTGTGAGTCTGTGCATGCATAGCTTAAAGCATTATATATGTGAATGTTCTTTGCTTGTATCATTATCTTATTAAATTTCACAACAACCCCATGATGTAGGTACTTCTAGACTGTGGAATAATTACAATTTTATACCTATTTTAGGTATTGAAAATACAACATTTAAGCCAGGCATGGTGGCTTTACTCCCAGCATTCAAGAGGCAGAGACAAGCAGATCTCTTTGAATTCAAGACCAGCCTAGTCTACAAAGGGAGTTCCAGGACAGCCAGGGCTACACTGAGAAACTCTGTCTTTTTGAAAAACAAAATGAAACAAACAAGAAAAAAATTACAATGCTTTTTTAAAAGTCATTATACAGAGCTAGTTCTCAACTCTAATCCCAAAATTCTGGATTTAGTATATTTTAATATTATAAAATTATAAACTACAATATTATGACATTTACTCTAATATCTTTTCATTAATTCATTCATAATTGCACACACGAATACAATATATTCTGATCATATTCACTCCCTGCTGCTTCTGGTTCCTACCACTATCAGTTCCCAACTTTGTGTCTTTATTTTGTTGTTGTTATAACCAACTGAGTCTAACTTGTGCTGCCGCTCTATTCCTTGGTGAAGAGCCATCCACTGGAACATTGTTGACAGGATACCCCTAAAGAAAAGATTCTCTCTCACCTGCACCAGCTATCAATAATTCCTCAGTTCTGGGAGGGAGCTCTTGAGCCCTTCCTCCCTCTTAGCTGGGATGTTGACTGGCTTGATCATGTACACACAACTGCTGTTGTGAGTCTGTGAGCACAACAGCCCTGTCCTGTCCAGAAGATACTGTTTCTTTCCAGACCCCCACCTCTTATAAGCTTTCTGAACCTCTTCTGTGTTAGCTCCTGAGCCTTGGGCAAAGCAGCATGAAAAAAGTTCCACTTATTCTCTGCACTTTGTGAGTTTCTGTGTTGACCTCCATCTACTGCACAAAGAAATTTCTCAGACACTGTCTGAAAGCTTCACTAAGGATACCAAAATATGAATTGGGGGGGCATGGGGGTTGATGCAATATCCATTTAGCAAAAGTAGTAACACTAGGTTCAGACAGGAACACTATAAGTTCTTCAACCACAGGCTCTTGGCCAGATTTACAATATCAAGCATAGTTACTGCCTGTGAAGTAGACCAATCTAAAACTCAAGTAGAAAGTAGGTGGCTATCTCAGTAAAATTCATGCCAGAGGAGAATCTTGACACCTTGGTCATTAGCTTCCTGGTCAGTACTACCTTTTTTCGTGTCCCATGATCAAGCTATGTGATGTCTTCAGCATTAGTGTCTTACTATTATAAGTCCACACACCCACAGCCACTTGACTTTTGAAAAAGATGTCAAAAATATACCCTGAAGAACAGACAACATCTATAAATGGCACATGGATATCTACATGCTTAAGAGTGAAACTTGATTTTTCTCTTTCATCCTTCAATCAAAGATCTCAACGTGAGAGCTGAAATTATGAAAGTTCTAGAAGAACAGGACATATACTCTGGGTGACAGGCTCAGATAAGAACTTTCTGAAATGGACCCTACTTACCTGGGAAATTAAACCAACAATCAACAAGTAGGACTTAGTGAAATCAAACAGCTTCTGTGTTACACCACGAACTGCTAGTTTATTGAAGAGGAACCCTTCAGAATTGAAAAAAATTTTCAATTATATATCTGATTGATGTCTAGAATATATACAGAGCAAAAGGACAACAACGAAACCCCCAAGAAAGCAAACAACCGTACTAAAAAGTGAGGTATAGAATGAAGAAAGCATTCTCAGAAGACGACTTTTAAATGGCTAAGAAATATTTTTATTTAGCCGTGTTCACTATCATGGAGACAGAATGGCTCAGTGGGTAAAGGCACTTAATCTCCAGACCGATAATCTGAACTTAATCCTTGGATCCCACATGATGGAAAGAGAGAACTGACTTCTGGAAGCTGTTCTCTGACTGCCATGTTCATGCTTTGGCATACACACAGACAGATACACACACACACACACATGCACACACACATGTACACACACATGTACATTAATTAATTAATTGTAATGAGATAGTTTTTGAAGTGTTTGACATTCTTAGCCATTAGGGAATTGTGCTAAAACTGCTTTGCAATTTCATTTCACCCAAGTTGGAATGACTAAGATTAAGAAAACAAAAGATGCTTTCCAGGTTTGGGCCTAGGTCATGGTAACATGGCTAAATGAACCAAAGTAGTTGGGATCTTAGGTAAAAACAGGACTCACTACTTCTAAAAAATGGTAAAGACAATTGAAATCAACCAACACCAGGATAAGTATATGGGCCTTGTGTATGTGACACTGTCTTTCCTTCATGAAAACAGTGGCTGGTGGAGACCTCAACCAAGTCTACTGACAGCAAAGTCAATGGTCAGACTGAAGGGATTGATAGACCAGTAAAAACACTAGTGTTTGAGACATCCTCGGCAAGCAGTAAGTGGGTTAACTTATGGAAAGAAAGAAGAAAACAATTGCTGGAGAGGATGTGGGAAGTGGGGATCTTTCTTGCACATGCCGAGTGATGTAACCCAAACCCAGAAAGACAGACATCACACGTTCTCATTCATATACAGATCTCAGTATTGATTCAGATCTGTGTATTCAACTTGGAATCAAGGAACGTAGAAAGGGACTATTGGTGGATGAAGAGAGAACTTTAGGGAGGAGAGATAGTAGGATTCATGTGATGTAAAAGCAAAGCAGAGAATAAAGGCAGAGGTTTAAAAGGGTTGGGATGGGAGAACAGAGGAGGGGTGGAGAAAGATAACTAAAGCTAAAGATGGCTGGAAAATTCATATGCACACATACTGTTTGATAAACTGTGTGTGTGTGTGTGTCTATGTGTGTGTGTCTGTGTGTGTGTCTTTGTGTGTGTCTATGTGTGTGTGTGTGTCTATGTGTGTGTGTGTGTGTGTGTGTGTGTAGACAAGTATGTGTTCACATAAAAGGATTTAATTGGAGATACTCCATAGAAGGCATGGTGTTGCCAAATAAAAGGCTCAGTGCCAGGTATGAGATATCTCCCTTCAAGTTGCTGGTTACAGGTATCTTCAAGACAGGCTATTGCCATGGTATTTCCTTGGTATTCCATTAGTAATCCTAAGATTCTTAACCTTCAACCCAATTACCAAAACAAATATCTGTCTCTGTTGAAGTACTGTGGATAACATACAAAATCTAGAATGGGCTTCTCGTCTTTTGAAATCAGAGGGAATAATAATATTTTCAAAGGGACACAATCAAGGAAACAATGTACCCCAAATATAAATGTGTGATAAAGTATAAGACATCTCTATGTAACACTCAAAATCTAATTTAGGAAAGAAGAAAAAGAAAGAAGGTAGAGAGGGAGGGAGAAAGAGGAGGAGGAAGGGATGAAGAGAAGAAGGTAGGAGAGAAGGAAGGAGGAACAGAAGGAGGGGAAGGAAGAGACTGGGAGACAGAGGGATACAGGGAGAAAGGGTGAAAGAACTGTTGTTCACTTATTGAAAGGTTTACATACATGAGACTCAAACTTCTGTTATTAACATAATCACCAAGGCACCTGTTCCTTTAATAGCTGATTCAAGTCATAACAGATGCATCAAAATCATAATTGCTTTCCTCATTAGAAACAGAAAATAGGTATTCCAAAGAGGCCGTATAATATTTCTTTGGGGTACAAATTAAATGGTGCTTAACGTTCTCCAGTTCCCCTCAACAATTTAACTCCTATTATTGTCCTAAATGCTGATGGATGGGTTCAGAAAAAGGACATCCTATAGATATCATGTCAGCAGCAGCCCCAGGAACATTTAGCAAAAAGGGGGTTCCTAGTCTGTAAATTATACAAGCCTTTGTTTTTCCCTTGTTCCTACTAACCCCAAATAAACAGCATCAAAAACATATCTTAATAGGTTCAACACTCGTCAAGCCCTCTACGAGAGTGAGGTAGAAATCAAGGAAAATCCAAAACATTTTTCGGAAGCACGTAGGCTACAGAGATTAACAAGGATCTCCGTTAGTGTAACCATGTTGTTTGGAAGAAAAGATGGTGCTGAGAAAAACTAGCTGGGCGTGAGTGCTTGTAGAGCATAGCTTCAGGGTTTCCCTTCACAGTAGGAAACAAAAGTGACTCCAATCCTGGTTCTAATTTGCTTTACTGACTCTGGGGCACATTCATGGGCACAGAGTGGTCACGGAATCAGGCAAGCCTCAGGATGCCCTGAAGACCGTGGCTCTCACAGTCTGTACCAGTTGTCTTCAGCTTAAAAAGATCTCAGTTTTTCAATTCCCGCCATCAAAATCTCTCGTGACACTGATAGCCTTCCAGAGCGTTCTGATGACAAGGATCAGACACAGCATTAACTGCCAGCATCCAAATGCTCCTACAAAATGTCCTTCTGACCAGTACTGAAAAGCAAATAGAAAAAAATAATAATAATAACCAATCTCTGATAATGAAACAGTCGTGTTTGGCTTTCTGGCTTGGTCAAATTATTTATTTATTTATTTGTGTTAATGATGGGGGCCTGCCATGATGTCTCTCAAAGTCACACACACACACACACACACACACACACACACACACACACACACACACACACTTGTATTTGCCCTTCGACAACTTCCAATGATGGCCGCATAGTCAGCATATCTTACCAACAGATAGGTTGGTTCCTTAGCAGGTCGTTCCAGTCTATATTCGTACTCATGTTAACTTACGAGAACAGAAAGTCTTTAGGTTCTCTGAATAACCAAAGGATCTTGGGACAGCTGTTCACTTACCCACTTCTATTCACTCAGTGAGCCACCACTAGAAGTCAGTTTCTGTCTATACACAGTGCATGAGAATCCATCTCCATTTATTTCCCGTTATCTAGCAAAAGGTGAGGAATAGCATGCTGTAAAGTGTTAGTTTCGTCTACACCGCTTTGTGTTCCTGGCCGGTCGCATGAGCGCACCCGTCCAGAAGCTATCTCGGATGCAAGAATATAAAACACGCGTGCACGTACCACCACCACCACCCACACACACACATACACACTAATTATTCTTAAAATGCCTTTGCTAACTCAATAACTGGTCACTCTTAAATCTTCCCCTGCTACCCCAAACCCAGTTGAAGAAGGGAGCAGAGGCCACTTCCTCGAAATTCATACGGCTCATTGGCTTTATCTCCTCTGCTACTGCTTCCCTTTCCTTCTCCCCTAGTCCTCCCGATTCTCCCCAGTTCTACCCACGCAACTCTCAGTATCCCACCTTGTGCTCAACCATTGGCTATTGGCGACTCTATTTGATAGATCAAAAACCAAGCGGGGGCTACGACCTTCGGCATCAGTAAACACAGGTTCCCGATCAAAGCATCAGAACCACCCTCAACAGCATATGAACAGTTTAACGGCCATGTTAGTGTGACAGACTATAACGGAAGCTTGAGGGAAGTGCAACATGATCGAGCGCTTAGGAAACAGGAGGAAGGGGTAAGACTTGATCTGAAACAAAGGAAAAGATGACAGGGGATGCCACTTAGTTTCTCGAGGGCTTTCTAGTAGGAAGTCCAGAGTTTGATCATCAGCACGGGGTCCATCAGTAATCCCCGCACTCAGGGCATACCAGCAAGAGGACCAGACGTCCAAGATCATCTGTTGGCTAAACAAAGAATAGAAAGCAAGTCTGTGGTACATGAGACCCAGCCCCACCCCACCCCCAAATAATATCAATAATAATTTGGGTTTTTTTTTTTCTAAAAGAAAAAAATAAATGTGTCAAATTAGGAGGACAAGTAGAGACAATATTCTAGCTAAATATATCAATATGCATCACAAGGCTGGGGTTCAGAAAGTACTTGGTGGGGCTAAACACAAGCTACATGCCAAGGCATAACAGAGTCAGTATTCTGAATGAAGCCAGTGGCTGAGTCTGGCCAGCCTTTATGTTACACTAAGGAATTTGAATGTTACCTTGCAAACGAAGAGTTTTAACAAGTCAGAGATAACTCAAACACACTGCCTACTATCAGTATTACCTCTTTTCTCCGAGGTAGAAACAAAATAAACACACACACACACAAATTGGTTATTCTGTGCCATAGGAAATTTCCTTGAGGTACAAAAAAAGTATTTACTGACAGCAACATTTGCTAAATATTGGAAAGGGCTTCTGAGAGAGGTTGGCAAATCGCCTCGGGAGGTCTTTAAGAATAGACCAAATTATAATTTGTCTTAGAAGCTTCAGAAGTGATTACCCGTTAGGGCAAAGGAATTGACTCTGAGTCGCTTCTGGAATTACAGTTCCATTGTTCACCGACTATCATGGTGCACAGAGCTGGGCATTGCTTAGCAATTTGTACTTGATCCTATGGTTGCAGATTGATTACAAGATTACAGAAGCCGAGATGTTCACTGTAGAATTATGTGCAGAAAGAATGCTGTATGGATGGGAGGCAATCTGCCCATGATGGAGCAACCTGGCTTAAAAAATAGCTACATTTTCCCTTTACTGTGTCATAAGCCTGGGAGGTGACCTTGATGTACTTCTATTTTTTGTAGGGTTATCTGAACACGAGAGCAGGTACTATCAGGGCTGGGCAGATACAATAATGATCTATAGTAGAAAGTGAGGAATTCATCCTAGCTTAACTCAGTATGTGGGGTGCTTTGCGTCATTGCTCAGGAAATTAGTTAAAGCTAGCTATTACTAAAGGTGCCCTCTGAGGCTATTAATAACACCCAGAAATGTCAAAGCTTCGGAGTTTAAAAAGTACATCCGTGTGTGTTTCCTTAACTGCTTGTCCCCAAAACTCTGAGGTAAAGTTTTCAGAAATTAGAAAGCAGGGGCTGGGAACTGCAGAACCCTGCCCTCACCTATGTGGCCGTGAGGTTATTACCCTCAACTTAGCCTCTTCCGGAAAGAATATTTTATCTGAATCATAGTTCATGTAAACTCTACAAAGAAAGGAAGTGGGCATTTGAGAGTTTGGGGAGAGAGAGGACAGAAACCCATAAGCAAAACAAAACGATGCTAAAAAAGATGTGCTCCAGAAATGAGAGCGTGTGTGTCCGTGGCCAGGGTCAAGAACAACTCTAAAATCAATTGCCAGTTTGCAAATGCCTGTTCTGGTAAACAGCCTTCAAACTAAGAAAAAGCTTCTCTAAAATGCTGACAACACATTAAGAAAGGTTATAAGAAACAAAAGGCAAGCACGGTTAAGCAAACATTGAGTGACAGCGTTAATATCAAACCTCACACCGTCAATATAACATTGGCCTGATGTTTTCATTAAACTATGTTTAACAACTAATTGGTCAGGAGTAAAATACCGATGACTATGAAGAAATACAATCTTATCTTAGGACCCACTAAGAAAGAAAACATTATCATTACCTATTAGCTGCAAAGCGCTGACTTTTAAGATGTCATGATTTTACCAATGAGGAAAGGAAGAAGAAAAATTTTACATTTTAGAATGCATGAAGTACGGGGGATAAGCAATAACTAGAGATCTCAGGTGTAGCTCAGTAGTAGGACCGGTAGCCTAGCATACCAGCAGCCCTGGACTGGATCCCAGACACTGCAAATAACTATAATAAAAATAGTAGAATCTGGAACCAGAGAAGGACACATCCATTCTGGGTGTCTGAGTGAGTTCCTCTGAGCTAGACTGCATAGGAATGCATATGAAGATAGGGCTTCTGAGGAAGAGTAGCTACAATCCTGGGACTTTATTCTTGGGGCCAAAGGGGAGAGAGTAGAGAAATTCTGACTCATCTACATGGCCATAATAATAAGGAGAAAAGAATCACTATTGGTGTAAAATATTCTGAGAACTATGGGGTTTGAGGATGAATTTATCTAAAATGGTACAAGAAAGGGAACTGACTGGTAGAATAGAAGAAGCTAGTCCATGACTTCTGGGCTGTACAGTGTCTCAGCATGGGACCAAAGCAAGCCACTGCCTTGGGACTGAAAGCTAATGTTATGGAGAAGTGTCTAGTCTCTAAGTCCTAAAAGCACATTCATTGATCAAATGGTAGAAGTATTTTTAAATGTGGTGAATCACGTCAAATTCCATTCTAAACCTCCTGTGCTGGTCTATAATCTCCAAAGTGCTGAGAAATCTTTTTGTTTGTTTGTTTGTTTCGTTTTGTGAAACAGGGTCTCTCTATGTAACCCTGGCTATCCTGAAACTTTCTGGGTAGATCGAGCTGGCCTTGAACTCAGAGAGACCTATCTGCCTCTGCCTCCCCAGTGCTAGAATTAAACGAAGGTGCTACTGCTTCTGGCTGAGGAATTTTTATTGCCCAGCAGTCAACAGGCTCTAGGCTATTATTAGCCACTAAATTATTAGCCACTAAATTATTAGCCACTAAATTATTGCAAATACAAATTAAACCTGAGCAATCACATCTCATTTTAATTCAAATATGCGCAATATTAACATAGTTCAGAGTATTTTTATTTGATCATCTGAGTTTATTTCTCCAAGTTTCCTGTTCATACACTTTGCAGTTTCCTGTGGAGTTACTGCTGTACTTCATTGATTTGCCATAACTCCTTACATATCACTGATGCTATAGAATAGGCCGGTAGGTAGACAGAGATCGATATTGACTATTTTGGTTTTGTTCTTCAATGTTGTTTACAACATTTTCCCCAATTTGTTTGTTTGTTTGTTGTTGTTGTTGTTTTCTGTGACCAACATCATTTAATAGTGACACTCTGCTGTCCAAATTCGGTGCTCAAGCTACCCACTGCACTCAAGAGAATGCTGGGCTGTAGGAAAGGCACAGTAGGAAAGACCTGGACCCATCAGTCTCCAAGCCACCAACAGCGGTTCACACACCTGGGATGGCAAGGCCCTCAAGAAAGCAGGCCGGCTCGCATATGGAAGGCCAGGCCATCTCCTCGGGTAGCTTGCTTGTTGATCTCTCTGTGTCTTTCTGTGGTTACAATTTCCTCTAAAACCTCGCCGTCTCTCTTGATGAGCCTTGTGCGTCCTGTCTCTGGGTCCACCACCTTTCGGATAACACTCTGCCGAGCCTTCCACTCCTCCTTCGTCATCGCCTGGATACGAGACTTCTGCTCATCCTTCAGGACTGGGCCATCGTTGTCCTCCCCAGTACATCTATGCCACTGATCCAGTGAGGGGCCAGGCAGAGCCTCAGCCTGGTGTACCACCACTGCCTTCTCCTTGCCTCTCCTCTTCAACTTCTTCTTCCGTTTTTTCTTCTTCTTCCTCCTCTTCTCCTTGTGCTTTGCTCGTTTCTTCCGCCCATCACTGGAGGATGAGGACCAGGTGGAGCTATAAGAACTGGAAGAGGAGAATGAGGAAGAGCTGGATCTCGATGTCATCCCGGCCTTGTGCTTGCGTCTCTCCTCAACACCAGAGATACTGCTGGCCTTGTGATCTTGGGATTTGTAGGCCCAACAGTTCCTCGAGGTGTCCTTACAACTCTCCTTACTTCGCTTTTCTGACCCTCACCGACCACGGACTGACTGTGGACTTCTCGAGCGCTTGTGAGCCAACGTGAGCCATAGTGAGGTGGGCTAGAGACTTAACCTGCGACTCTTCTTGAGCACATCCGCAGAGGTGAATCCAAACTCAGCACCAACGAGGCCTGATCCTCGGGAGCCTAATACCCATTCCTGCCGGAGAGAGCCCCTCCCAATTTGTTTTAAATTTTTAAATATGTGCTGATTTTTTTTTCATTATGACTCCTAAATTCTCTATCATACTTTAAAAGCTACCTCAGAATAGTAGGGTATCAGCACTAGTGTCTTAGTTATTCTACTTTATGGATAGTTCTTTAATAAAATGTGCATTACATCTGTCGCAATGTAGTACTTTTTTTTCTCTTGGTTTTCTGAGACAGGGTTTCTCTGTGTAGCCCTGGCTGTCCTGGAACTCACTCTGTAGACAAGGCTGGCCTCAAACTCAGAAATCTGCCTGCCTCTCCCTCCTAAGTGCTGGGATTAAAGGCGTGCACCACCACTGCCCGGCTGCAATGTAGTACTTTTAAAAAATTATTGTTCATTTTGAGCTAGGGAATTAAACAAAGGCATTCCTATTTGTTAAGCTCTTGTTTTATCACAGAGTCACACCCTCAGTCTCTGCCTTTTTATTTTCAAAGGTAAATCCAATTTATACTTATTACAGTCTGACAGTTATTATAGAACACATTTGTTCCAAGTCTGTCGACTTCAATCTTGCTTTTAACATTTTCCTTAGGGTTTGGTTGATTGATTTCTTATATAATAGTATATTTTACTTATATTATTTGATTTTGTTTTGTTTTATTTTTAGTTTGTTTTTGAGGCAGAATATCTCTATGTAGCTCTGTCTGTCCTAGAACCCACTGTATAGAAAAGACTAAAAAAGACCCACCTGCCTCTGTCTAAGTGCTGGATCACAGGCTCCTGCCGCCAGGCCCAGCTTAATCTCTTTAAATCTGGTACCTTGTGCAACTTGCACTTTCATGCACCACCACATAGACATACAGAAAAGCACAGTGTAAAAACAAAATAGAATTCTTAAAAAAAAAAAAAAAATAGTATTTTCCATCCCACCGTTTTCCCTCTTGAAATAAATAGCGTCACTGAAGCTTTAATATTGCAGCCCAGGCTCAGCCATCACCCCAAATGTCAACCCAAATTAATGAGACTCATGAGAACCAGTGAAAAGCAGATGAGATATTTAGTCAGTGTGGTCATACTGAGAAGAGGAACACATAAAGAGATCTAGGTGCCCTGAGTCCATCTTTTAGGTACTGACATAAGGTTTAGGTTCAAACAGAAGTAAAGAAGTGTGCGTAAGTAAGCAGTCTTTGTCAAGGTGCAGACTTTCTCACTCCTGATGCATCATTGTCTCAGCTCTGGTCCTGCAAAATGGTCTGCTTTACTAGAGGGTTTCATAAATGGTTAAATTGATCTGGGAATCATGAGGGGGCAGCTTCTCTCTCTCAAAGTGAACCAAGGAGGGTTGTTGTTAGGGGTGGTTATCTGTCCTGAGAGGTTCCCTTTTTCCTGGAATTTAAACTAACTCTTAACAGAAAGCCAAAGTACACACACAAAATGGAAACATAGATGTGGGACTTTCTTCCTGTTTTTAGTTGCCTTGTGAGCCTGAGGGTAGAGGCTTCTTACCAGAAGTAACTTCTGGAAAGGCCTGTTTCAGTGAGAGTTTCACTGGACTTGCTTAGGCCTCCTTCTCTTCAGGCAAATAGGCACTGATGACTTCATGAGGCTTGTACATACAGCCTGAGATGTTTATCGGTTAGATCTTTTAAATTAATGCTGACTACTAATTGATGATATAAATAAACTCATTCCATGTATTTATCTTGCTTCCAAATATATTTATGGTCTCTACTATGAATCTGAAATCTACTGCATTCAGGTTTGTTTAATTTTCTAAGCGTTTGGTCATTTGGGGCATAGAACAATGATTATGTCGTTTCTAATAAAGATACCATTTATTTTTGTCTTTCTGCATTAATTAGAAACTTCAAAACAAAGTAGAGTTAGCAAATGGCTCAGTGGGTAAAAACACTTGCTGTGGAGGCTCACATCTCTAATCCCAGCATTCCTAAGAGGAAAGGGAAGCAGAGACAAGAGACATTCCAGAAGTTCATGGGCAGAAAGGCGGAACAGGATATGCTGTGCCTCAACAATGTGGAAAGAGAGTGAACTTCCAACTGTTTTCCTCCGATCTGCACACACTCAAAAAACACACACAGATAGACTCAGACACACACAGGCATACACATGCCCATACATGTGTACAAATGATAATAAGTAAATCTTTTTTTAAGTGAAAAAAGCCAAAATTACATCTACTTTTCCTGAACTTCATAGAACTATTTAGTAACCGATGTGATGGTTGTCGTTTATGTCTAACAATATTGTTTTTCGTATGTAGGAATTTTCCATCACATTCCATTTAACTGTGAGCTTCTACTGAGAATGCATGCTAAAGTGAGAAGCACTTTAATATACTATCTTTGCATTCCTTCAATAATCCCATTAGATTACACTCGATTTGTACAAATAACTGAATGCATTCTGCACTTATCTGGTAAGTCCAACTTTATATAATTTTAAGTGCATCACTTAAGATGTCTGAACCTATAATCTCAAGTAAGACTGCTCATATTTCCTCTGCTCTCGCTGCGTTTAAGCTCCAGTCTCTTGAGTCCTGAAGGCACTGTGGGAATCAACTCGGTTTACAGCTCTTCATCGTTCTCGGTTCCGTTTTTTTCTGTGGCGCTTCACTCTGCGCATGTTCAGCTGAGCCTTCCGAGATCTCCCCAGACGGATTTTGAAGCTTTTGTTTCAATGTCCGTCATTTCTGGAGCTGTGTGTTGCAGCTTCTGGCTGTGTCTGCCTCCAGCTTACTTCACACCTCAGCAAGGCTTTATGTGGGTTTCTTTTCCACATTCTTATGTCTGAAAATTGCCTTAAGCAATAAGCCCAGAAGATCTGAGGGCTTACTTCAGCCATCCTGTCTCCAAGCAATGCCTGCCTCAGAGCCCATTGTCCAAATCTAAAAATAGCTGCTCCATATGTCTTGTCCAGTTTTATTTGTGGAAGGTTAAATCTGGTCTTCTCCTCCAAAATGAGGCAGAAATCTTGCTTTCTTTCTTATAATAATTTTACATAATTAAACTTAAAGCTTTGTTTCATTTCTTATTTTGTCACTACTTGAAGCAATCTGTATAATTTTGATTTTCTTAATAAATATGTATATATATGTGTGTGTGTATCTATATATATATATATACATATATATATATGTATATATATATATGTATATATATAGGCTGCTGGTGGTGACACAGCCCTTTAATCCCAGCACTTAGGTAGCAGAAGCAGATGGATCTCTGAGTTTGAGGCCAGCATAACCTCCAAAACGAGTTTCAGGGCTACACAGAGAAACCCTGTCTGGAAAACAAACAAACAAAAAAACCAAGCAAACAAAATCTATATTGTCACCTAGATTTTCCTTTAAAATTAAAAGAAATTACTCTTATTGTATTGTATGTGCATGGGTGTTTTGCCTGCATGTATGTCTGTGCCTTCAGAGAGCATTGAATTATCTGGAACTGGAATTGAGTATGAGAGCCATATGGGAGCTGGGACTAAAACCCCAGTCCTCTAAAAGATCGGCATTCAGCAAGTGCTCTTAGCCATTGAGTCATCTCTCCAGCCACTAGTTGGTTTTTTTTTTTTTTTTTTTCACTTAGTGAGTGTGTGTGTGTGTGTGTGTGTGTGTGTGTGTGTCCATGTGTCACACCTGCATGGGGCACTCAGAGAAAAGCTTGAACATATTGGTTCTCTCCTTCTACCATGGCATCCTGAAGATCGAGCACATCAGACTCGGCAGCAAAAACCTTGACCTGCACAAAGTATGAAGTCAGAGGACAATTTCTAAGAATTGTTTCTCTCCTTCCACCATGTGGGTCCCAGTGATCAAGCTCAGGTAATCGGGCTTTGAGGCAAGTGCCTTTACTCATAGAGCCAGCATGACATCTACAGTTTAAGCTTTCAAGATATTCTCTTCCGTTATTACCATTGGCAGATTTAGCAGAAAACAGCCAAGGATATATTTACAGTGCAACTTGAATTTGAGAAAAGGAATAATAATGTTAATGTAAGTATGCCCCAAGTATGCTAAGAACTTAACACTGAGCAAACAGTCGTCTGAAATCTAAATTTAATTTGAGCATGTATTACTGTATATGGTAAATCTATTAAAGTCATCGTAGAAAACGAAAAACAGCAGTTTCCATTTTTCCATTAAATACAGCGTTCTTGCAGAATCTGTAGGTAGATTTCTTAAAAATATTAAAAAAAAATTGTCATGTATTTATCAAATTATCACTTTCTTGTTTATTTTTGCAATTAATTTTGTCATTCTTTCTCTAGTTTCCCAAGCTAATTGTTCTATTTGTTTGCATTAAAATCATTAAAGTGTCAAAAGCTGTGACTTTTGCTCTGCCTTGGGCTCCGTTCCCATCCTGGGCATTTCTCAATGAACACAGCTCATTTGCATTAATTGCCAGAGCGTTTCTAATCTAGGTTATTTCCTCTCCATTCAAGAGCCTTTAGAAGAGGTTCTGTTTGTTTTTCAAATTTAAAGTGGTTTCCATTATTTTGTTTTACCATTTTAAATGTATTACTTAGGGCTTTTGATTAGCAGCTCTTGTGAGTGCTTCAATCTGGGAGAAGGTGCTAACGCTCTTCTCAGGTCAAATATATAATCACATTTTATATATGTTCTAGGAGCAAAGGGGAACATACTCCCTGGGTATTTGTGTTGAACAGAGAAATACAACAAAGACAAAACAAACGAACGAACGAAAAGATTGCTTAATGATATTATTCAGTCCTTCAGATTCAGACTTGGATTTGACCCAGTTTATCCTGAATAAGATTTTGGCAACTGGAAACTATGCAGAACACACCCACCCCACACCCTCTGCTCCAGCTGTGAATGCAACAAGTTTTATGCTCCATGATTTATGAAGTGGTCTTCAACAGGGCTGAGTTGCTATAAAAAGGTGTCCTTTCACTGGGATTTACTAGATAATGCATTACTGAGGACCAATTAGGTCCTGTTCAGAACATAGTAAAGGTCAAAAACATGAATGAGATTACGTAGAGTGCCCAGTACCACAGGGCGAGAGTCTTCCCCACTGGCCCGTTCTACCACATAAGAAACCCCGGCTCCTGGTCTTCCTGGATGGTCACTTAAGCACCATGGGAAAGCACAGACTGACTCTGAAGGATTTTCACTTACTTTCCAGAGACGCAAAATCCAGGGATGTACCTTCCTCTAACACAGCATAGGAAGCAACACAGAGGCAGATCTAGCCAATGAGAACTAGTCAGTCCCATGAACAGAAAGAACTGGGCCTGATCCACTGCAGAACTTGGGACACTTACAGAGGGAATTGTCTTCAGTATTTAGGCCTGTCATTTATGTTTTCCTGCCATAAGCAAGCCGCAATTCTTGTCTTTCCCTGTCATGACGTTAGTTTATTCACAAGCACACTTAGCACATGTATGTGTGCTTCATATGCTTACGTGCGCTTTGATTCCTTCTTCAGAGAACACACATCTCATACAACCTTTTCATTCTCTGTTGATGATTACATTCAAACAGCCTTATTTTTTAAGTAGGTTGGTATTCTTTTAGAACTAAAAAAAAAAAAAGAGAAAATGTGTTTATTTATTGTGCGAGTGTTACTGTGTATGTCTGAGATGTATGTATTTGCACACGTATGCAGTATCTAGAAGAGAAAGACAGAACTAAAGTTAACAGCTGTTTTCTAGTATGTATGCTAGGAACCGAACATGGGTCCTCTGAAGGACAGAAGTACTCTCACCTGTTGATCCATCTTTTTTAACCCTCTGTCCTGAGGATCATACTACTAAAAAAAAATCTGTAGCACCCAGATCCAACATACTCATCACAGCCAGAAACCGCCATGTTTGGCCCACTGAAAATTCCCAGGACCCTCTTCATAGGGGCTACAGTGGGCTCCCTTTCCTCACAACATGGTTATCCCCTGCCTAGATTGCATTTTCAAAGACAAAGTTGTCTATGGTTTTGGGGTACTTGGTAGTGGGTTGCCCCCAACTTTTGAAATACTTATTGCCGTGCCCGGACCATGCAGTAATTTTACAGGTGTAAAAACTCAAAGGCAGAGCTTTTCTCTCTGAGGCTTAGTTCTACTGCTTGAAATGGGGACACGTGGCCCAGCCAGGTCACTCAAGGAGTGAAGGCACTTGCTAGGAAGCCCAATGACTGGCATTTGATCACCAGGATCCGCATGGTAAGAGGATATCAACTCCCAGTTGTTGTCTTCTGACTTTATCATGGTATGTTCATACCCCACCACCGCCACCACCACTACATACATACACACACACACACATACAGAGAGAGAGAGAGAGAGAGAGCGAGAGAGAGAGAGAGAGAGAGAGAGAGAGACAGAGAGAGACAGAGACAGAGACAGAGACAGAGACAGAGAGAGACAGGCAGAGAGATACAGAGATAGACAGAGAGTCATACAGAGAGATGCAGAAAATAAAACTAAGGAGGGGATGATGGGGTACTTTCTTCTAAAAATGACATATTTGTGTTCCCCCAAAAAATATTCAAATTGCCAGGTGGTGGTGGCGTAGGCCTTTAATCTCAGCACTTGGGAGGCAGAGGCAGGCGGATTTCTGAGTTCGAGGCCAGCCTGGTCTACAGAGTGAGTTCCAGGACAGCCAGGACTACACAGAGAAACCCTGTCTCAAAAAATGAAAAAATTAAAAATTAAAAATTAAAAAATTTAAAAAAATCAAATCTGTCGCTTAGTATATATCACCCATAGCTAGATGGTATTTGCTTTTCTGTACCTTGGTTTGGCAGAATCTATGAACAGATATGATCTTTTATGGGATTTTTTTTTTCCATGTGTGATCTTCAAGCTTTCCCAGAACAGTGCTGTCCACACCTTCTGCAGTGGGTCAGCCAAATGCATGACCCAGAGGATTGGCTGCCTGTGTCCTAATTACTGCAATTATATTCCATTTGAAAAACTGATGACCAAGCCCAACAGCTTTGATATATGACACAAAACCCTGGAAGGACTTCTCTCCAAAGTTCTCTCTCCTACTCTAGTAGGCCGGCAGTGCTAACTTAACGCACCTTGAAGAAGTTTTACAGTTAAATTTCAGGTTTTCTTGGAAATCATGATGCTGTCTTTTAAAAACATATTAGAATCATGTTGCATCCAGAAGCAAGAATACCCAGTTCACTGTAATATATAAGCAAATATTTCTAAAAGATTTATTGACTTACTTTATGTATATGAGTACACTGTAGCTGTCCCCAAACACACCAGAAGAAGGCATTGGATCCCATTACAGATGGTTGTGAGCCACCGTGTGGTTGCTGGGAATTGAACTCAGGACCTCTAGAAGAACAGTCAGTGCTCTTCACCGCTGAGCCATCTCTCCAGCCCACTAAATAAATATTCTTTAAAGAAATAACTGAAAAGAATGTTATAAGGTGGCCTTATAGGGGTAGGAGACTTATTTAGCATGTACAAGGCACTGGGTTTGATCCCCAACATTGGGAAAACATGCAAATTGATAAAATTAAAGAAACCATGATATAAAAAAATGATTTGCGTGTGTGTATGCTTGTGGTGTGTATGGATGTGTGTACAGGCACCCAAAGACACGCATGCAGAGGACAGAGATAAACAGCCAGTGTCCTGCTCTGTCATGATTCTGCCTTATTCTTTTGACACTGGATCCTCAGTGAAGCTGGACCACACTGCACTGTGTAATCAGCTGCAGCATGCTGCCTATAGGTGCTGGGTGTCTGAACTTTGTTAGCTGTGGTGTTACGCACTTGTAATCTTAGGATGGGGGAGGTAGAGGCAGCTACCTATTATGACTTGGAAGCCAGCCTGTAAAAGCAAGACTTTCTCTTTCTTTCTTCCTTTCTTCCTTTCTCCCTTTCTTTCTTTCTTTCTTTCTTTCTTTCTTTCTTTCTTCCTTCCTTCCTTCCTTCCTTCCTTTCTTTCTTCCTTCCTTCCTTCCTCTTTCTGGAAACATCAAATTCAATTTAAAGAAAAACAACTTGAAAGTAACTCCCAGAAAAATGGGCAAACCAACTGCTGAAGAGAACATGGTCCCGATGACCGCAGGGCTGGAGAAAGGAGAACAAGTCATTGAGGTGGAGTTTGTAAGTTACTTGCAAATTAACTTCTTTGAGGGTGGAGGGATCAGAGCATATGAGCTTCTCTTTGTGAGTGCCCAGTACATCTTAAGAGTCAAAGTCTCCACTTTCCTACACAACATTCATCTTCTGTCTCACCTAACTCTCAGTGGGGGGCAACTAGGACAATACCATTGCCCCAGACAAAGAACACAGGGCTGTCTCTCATATATATATTCTATTACACAATACCTTACCTTCTATTACACAATACCTTCTAGAGATGTCTCTGAGAAAGCATATATGCCTTCTATTACACAATACCTTCTAGAGATGTCTCTGAGAAAGCATATATGTCAATATATATATATATATATATATATATATGTATATACACACACACATATATATGACAATGTTTTTTGCATTGCATACTTTTCCCTTTTCATTTTGACACAAATTGAATTTACTGATTTCACTTAGGAAGCAAGCAACACCCCCCCTGCTCACACTGTTCCTTTCCTACCTTTTCAACAGTGCTCAGGACAAGGATGATGCATGCTAACAGAAGAATTAAAAAACAATACCTATGAGATGTGCTATTCTATGAACGAACAAAATATTTCGGAAGAAAAAGAAGAGGAATCTGTGCATGCCCACAGATACACAATACCTTCTAGAGATGTCTCTGAGAAAGCAAGCAGGAAAATACTCCGGTTTCAGGGTTCCTAAAACTGATGAGACAGTTAGCCACTGACATAACCACTTTAATAAAAGAGTTCAATGATGGATGAGAGGCTGGCAAAAAATGCTTTCCTTTACAACCTTGCTTGACAGACTATGACAGTGATCTTGTTACTTGGAAAAGTACTGGCTTGATGTGTAACTTTTATGCAAATAGTCCATTGACAGTATGGGTGCCTGTGTAGGCCAAGCACAGAACATGTCTGCCAGGAATTTGTAAATGTTTTGTGTTTTTTTTATACACATGTTCAAATACAGCCATTAAGAAAACACAAGATCCCTGATTTATGGAATAACCAGGGGGAAAATATTCTCTTCTTAGTTTCAAATAACAACAGGATGATTATTGTTTGCGTTTGGCTAGAGTTTGCTGTTGCTGAATGAAGCTTACTTCTGTTTCTGTTGAAAATCTGCATCTTTTTCCCTCTCCTTATCTTCCCTGGAACTGGAACCATCTTTTTCTCAGTGTCCGTTAGCATGTAAATATTTTGCTACTTTTTCCCAGTTAGGAAAAAAAAGAAAAAGAAAAAAAAAAAAAAAAAAAAAAAAAAAAAAAAAAAAAAACCATACACTGACTTCAGGATCCCTGCCAGTGGTGACCTCACTTCTCTGTGTACAGATCCTTCAAGAGTCTATTTCCCTCTCCCTGGTCTGGGGACACCCCACTCCTCCTCCAACTACCAAGACCATGGGCCTAAGAGTTTCAAATGTATACCCTCCAAGACATTTTCCTCTCTAAACCCCTATCTTCTGTCCCTAACACCCAGGGTTCTCTTAGAACTGGCATCTAGGACAGCTCCAACACAGTTACTGACAGGTGCTCTGGCCCAGCCTCACAGACTGCTTCAACTGGGTCTGCACACTCCTACCCGGAGATGGCCTCACAACCTGGACAGCAGTAAAGCAAACAGTTCTTTCTGGACTAGCCCCACATTCCAGCTTTTTCCCACACTCCAAAACTTCACCCCAATGTCAGCAGGAAGTAGTCATGGATGATTATAGTGTCTGTTATTCATTTATAATCAACAAAAGGCTGGGATGTTTGCTTTTGGGCCCTGGGACAAGGCACTAAGGTACCTTTTTCACAGATCAAAGCAGACCTAGCCTCCAGGTTCTCCCAGCATCCCTCAGTCCCTACATGGCATACCCTACCTCCAACCTTGAAATTTCCAGCCCAGTGGGCTGCCCTTCCTCCAGAGGCTCCTCTCTGTATAATCCAGACATTTTAGTCTGTCTTTTCCACTCTCTCTTCTCCTTCTTTTCTTTCTCTACAAGAGTCCTTCCTCTCTTTCTCTTCCCCCTTTCCTCCCTCCCCATGGCAATTTTCTTGGTCTCAGTCCTTGGAGCCAGTGAGCTCACTCACCAGAGAGCAGCTTCCCAATAAACATGCCTTTAATGTAACAATCTGGCTTGAATTGGCTCCTTTCAGCAGTGGAGCGATAACCTATGAAAGAGAGAGATGTCTACACATCTAGTCTCTGTTTCTTAAGCCACTCCAGTCAACCTGACCTCCACTGTCACACTGGAAACATTCCTTGAAACACTGACAGAGATCTCCATCATACCAAACACCATGCTCAGATTTCAGTCTTCAGTTTGAACTGTGCTCAACTCTCAACACAGTTGCTCACTCACTTCTTTTCTAAATAGTTTCTAGGTTGTCTTCTAGGAAGCACTGGTTGCCTTTCCATTGGATGGGACACTAGATTTCCTTTGCCCTCGCTGGCATTGCCTACTTCTCTAAACATCTGAAATCCTAGTTTTCACAAGGTACCCTTAGGCCCTGTACTACACTCAATCACCGCGTCTTTTTATTTAGTTCACGATTTTCACATTTTTAGTGATTCCAACATTTATGTATTTCCCTGACTTTCTTCCTGTACTCCAGACTCATATATATAACTGCCTACTCAACATTTCTTTTTAGAACTCAATTAGGCATTACAAATCTAGCATCCTCAAAGGAAAACCCTTATCCACCCTGCCCCTCCAGAACATCACTTCCCCACTTTCTGCATGTTGCTAAACAAAAGCCCTAATTACACACTATACTGGTTACTCTTCTGTTGCTGTGATAAAATACGAAGACCAAAAAGCAACTTAAAGAAAAATTGTTGTGACTTACAGTTGCTGAGAGTTCGGTGTCCATTATGGGAGGGAAAGAATAAAGCAGAAGACAGAAGATGAAAGATAACATCTCAGTCCCACACAGGAAGCAGAGAGAAAAACAGACGTGGGGTGATTGTGCAAACTCTCAAAGCCCACTTACAGTGCCATACTTCCTCCAGCAAGGCTTCACATCCTCGAAGTCCCATAATCTTCCCAAACAGAACCACTGATAGGTTATTTGCCAGCAATACCTTGTCGAGGCCTGAAATCAAACAACCACTAAGTGGGGACCAAGTGTTCAAATATGTGGATAGATGTTCAGTTGGAGTCCTCAGCTTGTCCCCTCCCCGACATGGTCTAGTAAATTCCATTTCCTCCCTCTCCCTCCAACCCCACCCACTTGGAAAGCCTCAGAGCAGAAAAGGGACCAAAAAGGCCCAGTCCCATGTTTCTGACATTTCTGACAAGTATCCTAACCCCATTGCCTAAAGTCACAAGCCCCACCCCCACCCACACACAGTCTATAAAAGGCTCCCGTGCCACAGTTTGCCTTCCATGTCTTCTGGTTTCTTCCCCTGAGACTAGTGAACGTTCCCAGGAGCCCACTCCCAAATTAACCTATCTTTTCCCCATTTAATTTGGCTGAATTGATTTATTTCATCTGCATCTTCGGGAGGATAGGGGGCGAGGGGGACCTATCAGTGAACCCATGGGGTACATTTCTCATTCAAACAATAACTCCCACTGTCATGATTTGAATGTGCTTGGCCCATGAGAAATGGCACTGTTAGGATGTGTGGCTTTGTGAGAGTAAGTGTGTCACTGTGGGGATAAGCTTTGAGAACCTTCTCCTAGCCACGTGGAAGACAGTCTGTTCCTGGCTTCTTTTGGATGAAGATGTAGAACTCTCAGCTCCTCCTGCACCATGCCTGCCTGGATACTGCCATGCTTCCACCTCAATGATACTGGATTGACCCTCTGAAACTGTAAGCCAGCCCCACCTAAATGCTTTCCGTTATAAGAGCTGCCTTGGCCATGGTACTCTGCTCAGCAATGGAGACCCTAAGAGACCTACTTAGGCTACAAATATAAAAGTCACACCTAGTTCCTTCTTTTTCCTCAAATCCGAAATCTTATCCTGTGATAGATAGTTGGTGTACACACTATAAACAAAACCTGTCTCCTTTTCATTACCATTCCCAGAGTTACTACCATCCGTGACCAGCCACCATGTTGCCTCACGCAATGTCTCTTCCTAAGGAGTCGCCCCAATGTCAACTCTCCTTTCCTTCCCTCTGTTCTTCATCCAGCAATCTGACTCAAAAACAAATAAACAAACGAAAGCATTATCACACTTCCTTCCTAACCATAATCCTCCAATTGTAAGGGCTAAAGTTAAACTGTAAATTCCACTTGACCAAGGACAGATAACTTCCTGGAATGCCAGGGGCTGTGGTTCATGTGAGACAACAAGTCATGTGTTTCCACTTCAATAAGCAGAGTTGGTTGCCCCAACTGCACAGGGCATGCTTGATAACACGTAGGCAAGGGATAGAGATACATAGGCAGGAAGTACGTCAGGATGCTCACTTCTTATTGAATAAAGGCCAGAAGTACCATAGCCTTGGGGGAGGGGTTGCTTTTATGAGCACCTGACTCATCTAAATTCAAGGCCATTTCTTTGGGAATCTTGGATGTGGACCAGGCCAGCATTCATCTTCCTGGCCAGTATGAAACTGGTCTTCCCTCCTGGCAAGACTTGAGTTTAGCAAAATCTCCTGCTTTCCAGAATTCAGATAGCCTGATACAATCTAAACAAACCCATTTTCACTTGGTTAATTGCTTTACTGCATTCCAATCTGTGTTCAAGTTAATACATCTTCCAAGTCGCTTTCCCAGCAAACTGATCTAAAACAGCTCTCCTCTACTCCTCACTCTCAGTCTTTGAAGGCTACATTTTCCCCTCTCTGAGTCACAACTGTGAGATTCAGGAGGAAAGAGTGTTCCCTGCTGCGAGAGAACAAAATCTCTGGCCTAGGTGAAAACCTAAGGTTAACATTCCAGTAAGATAGATGGATGGCCTGACAGTGTCAGAGTCTTCAGGAACGTAGATTCTTCTCAGGCAGGGCTGAAGAGAAAGGAGGAATGGTTTCTCTTTAATGAGATGATGCACCTCTTCCCAGAATTCCACCCTAGTACAGTAGTTTACAGTGCTGCAGTTATTGGAAAGTGGCTCACTTTTCGGGAACCACTCAGAAAAGCATAACTTCCTTTTCTTCAGTTTCTTTCAAAACACGTTTTTCCTAACACTATAGGCTTTTTTATGGTACCCTGGGCCTCCTCTTGCTGTAAACCCATCTCTTTGTCATGTATCTAATTGTCTGCCACGTGGCAGTCCTCCAGGCAGGTTTAACTCAAATGGATGGCTTGTGTTCCTTCTTTGTTTTCTCCATTTTCCACCCCCTGGCTGCAAGGATTTATAGTTGGCCTGTCCTGGGGGTTTTCTTTGACTCTCTAATAAAATCATCCTGTGTTCCATTGGAGTCCCCAGCTCTCCTCTCCCCTTCTCCCTCTCCCTCTCCCCTCCCCTCCTCTCCTCTCTTCCCCAACCCCACCCACCTGGAAATCCTCCTTCCAAACAGAATAGGTGCCAGAAAGCACAGACCTGAATTCCTGACATTCCTGATACCTGACCCTACCTGCCTCACCTGAGGTCACCAGCTCCCCAAGCCCCCACCCCCACCTCCTGCACAAGCCCAGCGCTTGGCTGACACATCGCTCTATAAAATAACTTCAGCTCCATAATTTGCCTTTGATTTTTTTCAGTCTTGTCCTCTGAGACTGGCGAACTCTTCTTGGAGTCCATTCCCATGTAAACCTGTCTTTTTTTTTTTTTTTTTTTTTTCTGTTAATTTGGCTGAATTGGCTTATTTCTTCAGTGGAGAAAACCTATTGCCTTGAGCTTCTGTTTGAGTTCATTCTTAAATTACTTTATTAATAAGACTAAGAACACCAAGAGGTGACCTGATTTCCTCTGAAACATGAGGAGGCAACCACAAAAAGAGCTCCCTGAAGTTTTCAGTAACAATTGCACAAGAATGCAGTAGACTTAGCAAAGACTGATTTAAAGATGTGAGCTATGGGGCAAAACCTTTGAGCTATAGTTTTACCCTGCCTGCAGTGTTCTAGGACCAGAACATAGCATAATAGTCATCAGAAAGACCAGAGAGACTTCATCAGACAACTGATGGGAGCAGGGTTTCACAGCCAAACATTGGGCAGAGCGGGGGGGGGGGGGGGGGGGGGGAGGGAGAGGAAGGACCAAAAGAACCAGAGGTGTCT
This sequence comes from Arvicanthis niloticus, assembly GCF_011762505.2. Classification (NCBI taxonomy): domain Eukaryota; kingdom Metazoa; phylum Chordata; class Mammalia; order Rodentia; family Muridae; genus Arvicanthis; species Arvicanthis niloticus. Next base: position 40,427,309 of record NC_047671.1, read on the forward strand.
GGGACATGGCCACTGAGGGACTCACAAGGGGTGGGGGGTGGAGGGGAAGGGGATGGGAGGGCTCACAAAGATAAGGGAGCCTGTAGGTTTCTGACCTAAGTCCTCTGCATATAAATAAAATGTTATGACTGAGTAGCTAGGTGTTCTTGTGGGATTCCTGGTTGGGGGAGCAGGGGCTGGCTCTAGCTCTTTTGCCTGCTTATGGGACCCTTTTTCTCCTGGTAGGTTGCCTTTACCAGCCATGAAGTGATCATCGTATTGTAGCTTGTTGTGCTGTTGGTGTTTGATTGACATCACTGGGAGGCCTGCTCTTCTCTGAGGGGAGGCTAAAGCAGAGTGAATCCAAGGGACAGGGGATGTGGTAGGGGAAAGAGACTGAAGGAAGGGGAGGGAGGGGAGAATGTGGTACAGATGGGAGAAGCATAAAAATAAAAACTAAAATTAAAAAAGACTGTGCGCTGAGGAGCAGGAGCGATGGCCCGGGGCTGAGGGCACATGCTGCTTCTGCAGAGCATGTGTGTTCAGACCTCATCATGTCGCTCACAACCACTCCTAACTCCAGGTCTAGGAAATCCAATGCTCTCTTCTGGATTCCATGGCACCTGCATACATATGGCATGAGCTCACAAAGAGAAGCATACAAAAGACTTATTGTCTTAAAACAAAGACATAAGTAAGTCTTTGTGAGTTTTTTTTTTTTTTTTGAAAGAGAATAAAGACTGCCCTGCAGTCTCTGATGGCCACGGTTTCCTGATATCTTTTTATTAAACACTATGAGGTGGTTATAGATGAGTAGGAATTAGCAAATCTTTCATGTTGCTGAACAACAACAAAAGTAAAACTGGGTAATTAAGAGACATAATTTATAGTTAAAGCATACATAAATACATAACTTTAATTAAACACATATAAAAATAATTTATAATTAAAAAAAATAATTCTCGGTATCTGTTTTCACCACAAGCACACACACAAAAAGATGAAAACACATTAGTAAGTGTGTGGGGGGGTAAGTAAAACTGAGATACTATTATTTACTGAAAATGGTTAAAATTACCCCTCCTCCACAAACAAATTTACTAATACCACGTTTGTGTGCCTGTGCTTCTGGGAGAAGAGTAAAGTGTTTAGCAATACCTTTTGGAATGTGAATTAGAAGGATCTTCATTACTAATCCTCTCCAAGATGTAGACCTGGTGAGATAGCTGTGTGAGAAAAAAAAAAAAAACCGCCTGGTGGAACTGTGATACTGAGAAGCAGAGTTGGATCCCCAGAAACCAGTGAGGTTGGGAGGAAAACCGACTCCTGCAGCCCTCCCGTGTTCTTTCTTGGCTGAGGTAGCCAAATCTACCGCAGAGAGCATCGCATAGTGAAATGAGGAGAGTGGTTTCAGAAGTACCGTTCTTTTACTGCGGCTGTGTTTGAGCACAGGAAGCACTTTGGAAATGTCTGCGATTATTGTTGCATCAGAAGTAAACCCGGGATAGAAAGAAATCCATTAACAAGTGTTTCGCCTAAATGCTTTCTCAAGGCAACCGCTCAGGGATACATTTGAACACAAAACATAGGAGATCCAATTATATCTACCCGATAAGAAATACTTTAAGTGTCCGACGAGTGCAAATCACAGAAAACCATCAGAGAAAGGCAATTCCTAACACAAGCAAAAAAGGGAACTTTTTTCTCAAGGACAAAAGCCTGAAAACTTGCTTTTATAACACTCTTTTAGAGCCAACCAAAATAACTTGCCTATATTTACACGCACAAAGGTCATAATGACAAACTTAAGGTCTGCCACCAGCCTTGACTATTTCAAAAGACTTCCAATCACTTTTAACCTTCTAGCAAGAGGTCAGAGCCTATTATTTTAAACATGGCTTGTAATGGTCGGAGAAACCCACATCTACATTTTAGCGTTAACAATCTGTCTCCTTGTTTTCCTAAAGATCCTTCCGCTCCAGAAGAATCATGTGGAGGTGCAGGCTTTACATAAAGCTTGGCTTTTCAGCTAAAAAGTGAGAAGGTGTCTGTAAAACAATCAGCCACTAACATCCTATGATTGTCGGGCACTTCCTCTTCTCCCCAGGAGCTGACTTTCAAATGCCTTTAATCTAGCCAGAACAACAAAAGTAAAAGCAAAGCAGGTGTTGAGAATTCTCTTCCTGCTAATGCCCGGCTCAAGTGATCATTGAAGAACACACGGTATACTAAATGTGGCCTTTCTACAACTCCATGCAGAGGATGTTGTTAAGCTGTGTACAGGAGAGTTTGAGAAAGCTGTCTGTGGTGTGGACTGTAGGCTCCTTCACCTTGGACCAAACCTGTGGGCCTGAAGATTTCTGGTTGAAAACTGTGTAGTCTGTTTTCCCTTTAGTCTTGAAAAATAAACAAAATAAAATAAAAAATTAAAAAACCCCAGCTAGCTAGCTAGAGTAGTTGGTGCTTTTTGTTGTTGTTGTTGGCAGATTTTACCTTTCACAGCTCTGTATTTGTAGTAGGAACCTAAGCACACAGAGTTAAGGGGGAGAGACTGTTCATGTTTCAGAGCAACTTGCTTATTTTATCCTGTTAAGGGCAAAACTGTAGGCTTGCTTCCTGTGAACCTTTCTGTTGACCCTGATGCATACATATGCACCATGTGCCTTGGGTTAGAATCCTTGGAGTGTTGTCTGAGGTCAAGTGGAATCCTATCAGCAAATCCTTCGGAGCTCAGTCCTCCTTCAAAAGGAGTTTAAATTACCTTATTAGTGGCAACTGCTATAAGCCTGATTGCTACCCAGTGATTACATAGTGTTTTATTAATTACTTGCAGCCATCAATTAAATTTTCTGATAGAGCAAGGTGATTTTCTGGGTGGGATCATTTTTTATAATGAAAGAAAATGTCAGTCCCTAGAATAGACTTCCTTCAGCCTTAACTCCCACTTTTCTCTTTTCTTGTGGTCCTTGCTGGGAAAACCACACCCCGGTGTACACTGGGGTTCTACCCATTCAGTTCTACCCCATTGCTCAGCTCTGAGCTCATCTGACAATTGACTTGCCTGCCTGGTTCCTGCTTGATTATATACATTTTGTTTCTTTCTTGGTTTCCCTCAGGGCCTATCGTAGTTCAGTGTGAGCAACACTCAGAACATGCTGTTGATAACATGTCATTTGTAGTCTGAGCCACAGTGCAGATTAGCTTTTAATCATGTGTTGTTGTTATGTTCTTTGTCTCTAAACTATAAGTGTGACTCTGATGTACACATCTGAATTATATATTCCTTAAAGGGGAAAACAAAGATTACATTTCCTTAGTGCACACTACAGTTCACATATAACCGACAATATGTTAAGTGAAGTGGAAAGGAACTTTTTCTTTTAAAATTTATTTTATGTGTGTCAATGTTTTGTCTTCGTGTGTGTGTGTGTGTGTGTGTGTGTGTGTGTGTGTGTGTGTGTATGTGTGTGTGTTGTCCTTAGAGACCAGAAATGAGCATCAGGTCCCATGAAACTGAAGTTACAGATGGTTGTGAACCACCCATGTGGGGGACAGAAATTAAACACAGGTTCTTTACAAGAACAGCCAGTACTTTTATCCACTGAGCCATCTCTCCAGCCCCTGGAATAGAACTATTAAACTTCTCCTTGTGCCACATGAATTATGCTTAGATAGATTCTGGGTAGACCCAGAATCCTCTGTGTAACTTGGAAAAGCCACTAAGTCCCAGATTCTCTCTTTATCTGAAAAATGCAGAACCAGTAGCAGCCCCTGGCATGGCCCAACTGTGTCATGCTGTAAAGACTACATGAGATCATATAATAACATTGTCTAAGTAGGAAGCTCTTAGCAAAAAACAAAAAACAAAAACAAAACAAAACAAAACAAAAAAAACTTATCGTGTAATTTGCACAGGCTGCATATTTATTTTGCCAGTTTGTCATCTTTATTTGAAGTCTTAACTCTTATATTTTAAGATTTATTTATTTTTATTTATACAAGTGCACTGTAGCTGTCTTCAGACACACAGCAGAAGAGGGCATGAATCTCATTACAGATGGTTGTGAGCCACCATGTAGTTGCTGGGAATTGAACCCAGGACCTCTGGAAGAGTGGTCAGTGCTCTTAACCTCTAAGCTATCTCTCCAGCTCCAATGTCTTAAGTTATGATAAATATCCTTTCAAAAGGACCATTGGAAAATTGTGGCTGAGGAGGACTGCATAGTACACTGGCTGGAGTTAAGATGTAAACAGACTATTGAAGAGGTACACTGTGAGTCAGGTGAGGCAGTGCAGGTGTGTAATTCTAGTGCTTGGCAGGCTCGAGAAAGGATGATCTTATATTGAAGGCAAATCTGCACAGGGATGGCCTCTCTCAAAAGACCAGAAGCAAACAAAACCACAAAGAAGTCACTGTGTATCGTTTATAAAATAGAAGAAAGATTAGAATTATAATAGTATAATTATGCATGTACATATTGGAGATTGGGAAATACATCTGGATACATAATCTAGATAAATTGGACTGTGAAACAACCACAGAAAGATCAATGTAGATCGAGGTATACTGAAATGAAATAGTGTTAGACTGTTTTAAGGAAGGAAGGAAGAGTGTTACAGAAACATAATAAATCTTTTATGAAAACAAAAATATATTACATATATACATATATATGTACACATATATATAAAAATACAAATACTTTCTGCTCAACCATTGGAAAACAGCAATGCTGGAGGATACAGTGCTATTCACTTTTTCCTTTGGATGTTTCTAACTGGATTTGCCAGGACCCATGGGTGTCAATTTACAATCAAAAGCAAGCAATCAAAATTAGTAAAATAATGCCAGAAGGTGGTGGCGCACACCTTTAATCCCAGCACTTGGGAGGCAGAGGCAGGCGGATTTCTGAGTTCGAGGCCAGCCTGGTCTACAGAGTGAGTTCCAGGACAGCCAGGGCTACACAGAGAAACCCTGTCTCAAAAAACCAAAAAAAAAAAAAAAAAAAAAAAAAAAGTTAAAAAAAATTAGTAAAAAATAAAATACATTTCTTTAGATGTTTTCAACAGAATCAGTTGTAACGTTAAAAAACCTTAAGACACAGACAATAAAAGAAGTGAAAAGAAGATTGATTGAGACTCTTAATAATTTAAAAAACAGTGATGTATGATAAAGGAATTTCCTGTTAATTACTGTTAGGCAGAATTAGGGACCTTTTTCTGTCATTATTGACCAGATAATACTACCTGATGTCACATTAACTGATGATTTCTGCAGGGGCCTGGTGATGGAGTGATTTCTACTTTATTCTGGGATGGCCCCCTCTTAGCAATTCCTCTGCCTGCTTTCACTTACTTTTTCAGAAAAACAAATATTAACAGCCTTTGTTGGCATTTCTTCTACGCTCTGCCCCACAGTTTCATGGCAACAGCCAAGTGGGCCTGACTCACTATTAAAGGGGCTGCTTGCTCCCTGGTCACTCTTTTGCTCTCTCCTCCTCTTGCTCCTGCTCCTTACCCTCTTCCTCCTCTCTCCCTATTCCCCTCCCCGTTCTTTTTCCCTGTGCTCATGGCAAACCTCTACTCCTCTACTCCTCTGCTCTCTTTCTCTGCCTTTCTCTCAACTCCCCTTCCCGTGCCCTGAATAAACTCTGTTCTATACAATACCTTCTTGTTGGCTGATACTTCAGGGGAGAAGAGATGCCTCAGCATGGGCCTGCAGAGGCACCCCATTTCCCCCTCACCTTACTGCGCATCCACCAAACATATCCCTGCCTTCTTTTCTTTTTACAAGACATAACAGCTTTGATCAGAATGGATGTAGAAATGGCAATCATATTCCAAAATAAATCATATATCCTGTATCTGTCCACAAATGTCTGAAGAGAATTGGGAAACTTCTTTGGTACCGTTTATAATTAGAGGGACAGGCTAACAATAATATAGTATTAAGATGTTGATATAGACATGAAAAGTTCAAGCCATGTCATTCAACATGATTCATTTCTATGGCTCAGTTGAATGACAGGTCCCAAAATACCAGTCTTGTCATTCAACAGCATTAATAGAGGTATTTGGAAATTATACCAACAAACTGGTCATTCCCTGATGAAACCCACTATCTTGTAGACTAGAATTACTGAAAATATGTACTCCGGGATGATAATTTTGAGAGCATTTAATGTGCCTCATGGTTTTAAAACGAGTATAGGTCGATAGCTAAATAAACTTAAAAGATGCCAAATAAAATTAGTTAAGAAAAAAATTTTAAATTAAGCTGCCTGCTCTTGCAGGGATCCAGATTCAGTTCCCAGCACCCACATGACAGTTTACAACTACCTGTAACTTCAGTTCCAGGGGATCTGACGCCCTCTTCTGTCCTCTATAGGCACCAAGACATGCACATGGAACATACACATGCTTGCAGGCAAACAGCTGTACAGATAAAATTAAAATATATATATATTTTTAAATTAGACTTTGCAGAGACATAAATATGCTAATGTGAGCTTTGGATACTCAAGCTGTTGATATAACTAGTGTGTTCAGATTCCAGGTGTATTTTCTGTGAGTCCCTGTTTTGATGATGTTAAAGGACTATTGGTCCTTTGGAATGAACACACTGACACACTGACTCAGCCCATTGAGCACGAGGAATAAGTGCCAGCCTTGAATGGGACTCTTCTGTAACACAGCTGCTTCACCTAAGGCTCCAGGAATGTCGAGGAAGAGGATGTGGGAAGATGGTGAGAGCCAGAGGAACAAGACAATTACTGCAAGATAATGAAGATAATGTCTTCTGGATGTGACATAGACTTTGCACACATAAAATTTCAACAATATGGCTGCCTGCACAAGACCTGCAAGATCAAATCAGTCAGCATGCTACGTAGATGGGAGTGAAGTTCACAAAGCCCCAGCCTTTGGTCATCACTGGGTGCTGAGAGAGGGAGAAGTAAAGCCATACACTAAACCCACAAATACATACATTCATACATACATATGCATGTATATATACACATCCATACACACAAATACATACAACCATACAACACTAATTAGACTCTCTCTCTCTCTCTCTCTCTCTCTCTCTCTCTCTCTCTCTCTCATGTGTGTGTGTGTGTGTAAAGAAAAAGAAAAGGTGGTGTGTTGCAGGGCGCAAGAAGAGTTGGAAGGGGGAGAGGGGGAGAGAGAGAAGGGGAAGTGGTAGGAATACAATGTGCATTCTCACACATGACATTCTTAAAATGGGCAAATTATTTTTTTAAAAAGAGAACATTTAAAATGAAAGAATGATTGATTGATTGATTGATTGAATGAATGAATGAATGAATGAAAGTGTATATATAACTCTCCAAAACAAAAGTTTCAGAGTAACTCTCGCTCTCCTATCAGAGGATATAAACTATACAGAAGGGAAAAACGTCAAGAGCTCAGAATTCTTTTATTTCCCTTGACCTTTGCCTCAAGTTTAGCCAACTATAAGGGACCTGACATTCTTTTCTGGCTTCCTCGGGTATCAGGCAGACACACTGTGCACACACATATTCAAGCAAAACACTCATATACATCCTTTGTGGACACTGGCAATGACCAGAACACTACCCTTCCGTCTGCTTCTGCAGCTGTTGCCTAGAAGCAGGAAGGATGAGTTTGTCTACAGCACCCCAGGATGCTCCCCTTACATTTCATCCATTCAAGGTTCTCCTGGGTTTTTATCAATGGCTCCCTTGGCCCCTCCTGCATCTTTTTGGGGCATGGATTCATTCTTCCTTCAATATGACATTAATCATACTAACTCCAGTTTTCAGAAGTTTCTCAGGATTCCTAGGCCACTAAATCTATTCTTTCCTTCACATATATGTACAGTTTTCACTTAATTCTAGAGACTTGGGAACACAGAAGGAGACATCAAGACCCCACTCAGTCCTTCCTATTGCCTACAGCCCGGCTTGACTAAACATTCCTTTTTGAAGTTATATATCCACAATGACATCCAATTTTGGGGGGTTTGGTTTTTTTGTTTGTTTGTTTGTTTGTTTGTTTTGAGACAGGGTTTCTCTGTGTAGCCCTGGCTGTCCTGGAACTCACTCTGTAAACCAGGCTGCCCTCAAACTCAGAAATTCCCCTGCCTCTGCCTCCCAAGTGCTGGGACTAAAGGCCTGCGCCACCACTGCCCGACAACATCCAAATCTTAATGCTAGATCTAAATAAAATAATTCAATTTGCATTGCTTAACAAACCACAAATAGTAAGCCACAACTGTTTCCATGACTTGCTTAGATTTTGCCAACTTGATTTAAAATCTTTTTATTCAAATAGTAGTTCCCTGAATTTATTTGAGAAATCTTTGATTGCTGAGTGAGGGATTGTTGCAGTTTGGTTTGGGCTGGGGTGGGGGGAGCTTGTTTCATTTGCATGCTCTAAATCTGATTCCTTTTTGCCCCTTTCCTTCCCTCCCTTCATTTGCTTTATCAAGTTCTTAGACTCCATGTAGAACTATTACGGGATTTTTATATTCAGTATATATTCAGTCTCCATCTTTGCTCAAGATCTACAGTGTGGAATTTGCATTTAAACAAAGTTATACAAATCATTTCTCAGAGGCTACAACAACACACCCAGAGCCAAGCAAACCAGACTTTTAAAATGTTGTGTGCATAACTGACTGTCAAAAGAGGCACCAGCACAGGCAAATGGACTTTGTCAGTACACATCTAAGAATTGTCAGGCAGCCAACTTAGGCCAGAGATACCTGGTCATGCTTCTTTTTTTGTCTCCAAGACAAAATTACTTGTGCCTGCTAAATAGTACTATGTATTTCCCCAATTATAATATGAGAAAATTTACAAATTTGTTAGCTACCAAATATTCTGTGAAAGACAATTGAATATCTTGAAAGAGCTAAGTAAATACAATATTTTCAGTTTGTCAAATGTCTAATCTTGGACAGACTTTCTGTGTGCCTCAGTTATCATATCTATAAAATGGCAATAGAGGTAGTGTTAGTGTATCAGAAAAGGCCTGTCAAGGGCTGAAGAGACTGCTTAGTGGTTAAGAGCATTCACTGCTCTTCCAGAAGTCCTGAGTTCAATTCCCAGCAACCACATGTTGGCTTACAACCATCTGTAATTGGATCCAATGCCTTCTTCTAGTGTATCTGAAGACAGAGACAGTGTACTTACACAAAACAAATAAATGAATCTAAAAAAAAAAAAAAAACAAATTTATTTATTAAGAAAGAAATAAAGGAAGGAAGAAAGGAAGAAAGAGAAAGGAAGGAAGAAAGAAAGAAAGAAACAAAGCAGGAAACAAAGAAAAAATAAAGGAGGAAAGAAGGAAGGAAGGAAAGAATGAGAGAGAGAGAAAGAAAGAAAAAAGAAAGAAAGGAAGGAAGGAAGGAAGGAAGGAAGGAAGAAAGAAAGAAAGAAAGAAAGAAAGAAAGAGAGAAAGAAAGAGAGAAAGAAGGAAAGAAGGAAAGAAGGAAAGAAGGAAAGAAAAAGAAAGAAAGGACCCATCAAGAGATAACATCCTCTAGTCGAGATACAGACAGAATCTCCGGGCTTGGTAGGAGAGCTAGCATTCCAATTGGGCCTAGGAAGTTGGGTTCAACTTAAGCCAGTTTAAAGAGGTCAGAAAAATGACTACTGCTTTAATGAGATTCTGTAAATTTTCATCGCAGAATCCACTTCACATGAGGTGCCTATGAGTCACCATGAGATTCTATGAAGTCTGCACTTTTTTCTGTGACCTGAGCCAAAAAGGTACAACTCTTCCTTTTCCTTTTTGTGTCCCTGTCTTTCAGATGCTGTCAGGAATGTATGTCAGCATTTTCTGCTACTTCGGCTTCCTCATTCTTCCTCTAATGCTTCCCTGTCCACCAATGGCTGCTTGACATCACCATGTGTCTGCCTCCAGGCCAGCTTAAACTGCTGGGCTCCTTCCAGTCCCTCCTTCACTCTCTGTCAAGCTCCTTCAGGAAGCTGCTGAGGTTTACAGTTTGCCTGTCCTAAAGGGTTTTCTTTTAAATTCTAATAAAATTGTCCTTGAACTTCCATTTAAGCCCCTTCCTAAATTCTTCTATTAATGAGACTAAGAACTCCAAGAAAGGGCCCTCAATTTCCCCTTTATTCACAATATTGCCACTGCAATCCAAGTGTTGCAATGAAGATGAAATGATTTGATGTGTCCAGTGTGCCTGGAGCAATGCCTGGCACACTATAAGATCCATCTATATGTTTTCCAAGATGACTGCTTGATAGTATTGTCAGTTGCTGCCATTACGTTCAGTAGAACAGAAGTAATCAATGACTGTTTCGGGTTGGGATATATTTCCATTGGCATTTTTCTGACTTGTTCCTAGAGATTTCCAGAATAAATACCTCCAGAGAGCAGATCACAGTGTGTGGGGAGATGACAAGTCACCATAAAATTACAAGGCTGCTTGGTGCTAGTCAATTTTAAAAGAATGTCCGTCTCTTTGAAACACTTCAGGAACGTCCTGTAACTCCCTGGGATGGGGCACAATGCATCCACCTACATACATGTGGGGACCACATTCAGGGCCCTGTGTTTCACCTTTCTCCAGATGCATGACACAGAGCTAGAACAGGAGCCCTGTGTGCACGCATGTGCCTATGTGTAGGCTGTGTCACACAATGCAGCTTTAGGCTTCTGAAAAAGAAAAATGGTCTCAGTTTTATTCAAGTGATGCTGAGCCTCTATGCAGACTACCAAGTGTTTGTTTGATTGATTGATTGATTGATTGATTGATTGATTTGTTCTGTTTTATTTAACATAACCTTATTGATTATTTGGAATTCTCATCTAATGCACGCCAATCACATTCACTTCTCAATCCTTTCCAGTTCACCCATGACTGTCAAGTGACCTCCCACAAAACAAAACAAGAGGAAGAAAAAAAAAGAGAAAAGAAGGAAAACAAAAAAGAAAAAAGAAAAAATCAAGTCCTATTTGTGTTGCCCTATACTCACTGGAGCATGCTCAAAGTCCAAATGGCCAGCCCCTTAGAGAAAACTAAGTCCTTCCTCCTCATTCCACCCCCTCCCAGAAGCCAGCAACTGTTTTGTGTTCTTAGAAGAGGAGTGGTTCGAGCCGATAAGAACCACTATGAAGGCACCTCTTAGCCAGGCCTTACCTAAAGGTCTCCTTTCATCCCTTCGATCTAACAGAATCTACTGGGAGGGAACAGGATCTTACATTCTCTTAGCCTGTAGGGAAGAATAGGACCTCTTTGTGGCTCTTGGGGTCAAGTGGATGAGAGAGAGCAAAGTCTTGAAAGCATCTCTTTAAATAGATTAGAGTTTGAGCAAATATTTTCTTGGCCTTCCCCCTACCACTTCCATTGTTAGATTAGCCCAAAGCCTCATTTGAGGAGGTGTTTGCATTTCTCATTAATGCAACAGGTCTATGTAATAAGTCCCAGAATTCAATAGTCTGGATTGAAGCGTGGTCTCTGTCTTGGTTTCCTCTTAAAACATGAAATTGTGCCCTGCACACACACAATAGTGTCATTTCTTTGAACACCTCATGTACAACACAATCTTAACAAAACCACATAAGACAGAACTTGGAGCCATGAGTAAGATATTCATCTTTGAAGTATGCTGAAATACTAGGAAGTACTACAGAGTAATCACTTGTTGTATCATCTAATCAATAGCCATTAAAACATCAACAAAAACTACATGCTCAAGAACTAGGGGAAAACGAAATCCCTTGGGCAGGTTTTCACCTTTCTATTGCACCTAGGAGTTCGTTAACTCCCAGTTCTTCAAGGTAAAAGGTATGCTAATTAAACATCTATGATGTTTAGAAGGAAATCTTGTAGTTACTAAGATAGACTTAAGCTACTTGGGTTCTTAGATTGGTACAGCGCTGTATTACAGTATTCCCATGTTTCAAATTTAAAAAAAAAAAAATTCTCATCAAGCAAAGCACTCTGCTTATACAGAAAGGTCCTCATCTTTCAGCATCTCCAAGGATGCTTCATGTCATCTGCTGCATCATAGCCTTGGCTAGCTAGCCCTCAAGTCTCCCCTGTAGTGTAGAATGGAACAATAAGGAAACAAGGAAATGGAGAACCTGACAGCTGTGCTCTCAGACTCAGGGCAAGTTTTCCCCACTATGGACCAGAGAGCTAGAGGACCTGCCAATGAGCTGGGATTTTTTTTTTTTTTTTTTTTTTTTTTCTTAAAAGCAAAGGACAACAGCAAATCTCCAAGAATGGAGGAAAGGAAGGGGACAAAGAATGAGAGGTCAGATGCCAGTGCAGCCTGGGCATGGGGATCTGCATTGGAGATGGTTTAGTTTTCATTTCCAGTTTTCTCTCTGCCTTTACTCTTTTCAGACACTCTCCTAGAACTTGTAAACTGGGCTCAGAGAAAGCACCCCACCCCCTTCCCTTGCCTCTTCAAAACAAGGCAGTCCACCAGATGCTAATGGGAACTTCCTACTGAGCTATGAAGTCTCCTAAAAGCCACAGTCTTTTGGAGTAGAAAGAACAAGGTAAACCTTAATGTGGTTTCTTCTTCTTCTTCTTCTTCTTCTTCTTCTTCTTCTTCCTCTTCCTCTTCCTCTTCCTCTTCTTCTTCTTCTTTTCTTCTTTTAAATGTTTTAAGTTTAAAATATATAAGCATTTGAAAATTTAATTTTCATTGTATATGTTGGACAGTGCAGCCGCAGACACACTTCATGGTGAGGTCAGCCCTTGTTTCCTGGGAGGTGTAATAACCTTGCTTTTTGGCATCTCTAGTTCTGCTTCTGGCTAACTGTTCTCATTAACTGAATGAAATATGCCAACCCAGAACATGATTTTTATGCTTAAATGCTAACACTGAGAAAGGCTCGGTGCTACATGGAACCTGAACACCCAGTGTAGTCACAGACCAGCTAATAAAGACTTTCTCTTGGCTTAAACCTGTATCCAAGCAGTCTTTTCCGTTGTATATTCCACAACTTTCCCATGTAGAATCTGTACAAAGAAACTATACAGCCAAGTAGCTAAATACCATGGCTTAGGTCAGATCTTGGGACTTTGCTGTCTTTTAACAGCTATGAGAGTAAGCAGAACTTAACTTTTAAAAGCTTCATATTCTCAGAGCTGGAAGAGGAATAGCAATTATAAGAATAATCAGATAACACTGATTAAGTTTTCTGAGACAGGGTTTCTTTAAATAGCCTGAGCTATCCTGAAACTTGTTCTGTAGACCAGACTGGCCTTGAACTCAGAGATACACTTCCTTTTGCATCCTGAGTGCTGAGATTAAGGGTGTGTACCACCACATCCCATTTTCAGAAAAGAGATCCTAATTGTATTATAATATAGATAGATATAGATAGATAGATATAGAAAGATACAGATACAAAGAATGCGTCTTATACTCTCGTCTTTATATCCCTAAGAAAGAAGAGTTCTACTTTACTGATTGATAAGTCCCTAGGATTAGAGAATTGGTTAAGTGGGGGAAGGTTAAAGCAGACACATAGAAAGAACCTCTGCATAGGGAAGCAAAGACTTTTTATAGCTGGAGATTTACTGGAGACTCAGACAGAATATTTGCATTGTCCCGTTTCTAAAAACACCAAGAAGAGAGTTCAACACGTGACAATGGATGGAGCCAGTTTCCGACTGTCCTGTGGTTGGTCTGTAGGAAGCAGAAGGCTCCACACTGGCCCAAGCAGAATGTCATGTTTTATACAGAAGAGATCACAGCTGGGCAAGGGAGTAGAGTTTTCAAGTACCCAGAGGACACTTAAAAACCCCAAGTCTTCCTCCACCAGGAAGCAGAAGTGTACTATATGATACATTCTATCTTCTTTGTTAGGATTTTCTGGTCCCAGGAGTTTTTCACATTATATCTGTGATAAAATGAGTAAACAGGGAAATGTTGGTAGGAATTAGACCTCTGGTGGAAGAGAAGATTCCTAGGGATGTAGGAACTTAGTTCCATTTCCAACCAAATTCCAGAAATCCTTCTCTGTAAGTCTGAAGAAGATCTTTTTACTCGGTTTGGTCCTTTGGCCAGGTGAGCTCTTGTGTTGACAACATCGCCTGTAAATCTCCATAGGTGCTTAAAGTTCCAGCTCACTCTTAACTTTTTCTTTGCTTTCTGGATATGCTTAGTATCTTTTTTAGACCATCCTTCAGACATATGAAGCAATTTCTGACAGTTATCCCTTCTTCTATGTACACACATGTGCACATACACACATGTGTACATACACACATATGCACCCAACTGAAGAGCCTTGGCTTCTTCAAATCCACTTTTCATACATCATCTTCCCAGGATCTTGCTTCCCTTTCTGGATTCTGCTACTTATGAAATGTCCCTTCAAAGTGCAATGCACAGTCTCAGGGTGTGCCATGCAGTGTCCCTCATAGTAGGTTATTGTTTCAGACACTGACCTTGGTGGCCCTGCTAGAAGTCTGCCCGACCATCCTCCTAGCTGACCACCCTCCCTCTTCTGTAACAGCCAATGCTATGGGGTTTCTTTCCACTCTGTAGTTCGTATCTTACCCCTGACTCAGCCCAAGGCCAAAATGGCCTCCAGTTGACTTATCATCTCCAGACGTTGCAATTTTTCTTTCACCTGGTTACCAGAAAGTTCTTTCTTACCCCAAAATAACAGTTGATTTTCAGGGGGGAAAATGTTCTGTCCTAGTAGCCTTCACTGTAAGTTGTGATCCCATGGCATAGCATTTGAAGTCCTCTGGGATCTAACTCTAAGCTGCTTTCTGAGCTTCTTTGTCCTCAATAGCTGTCAGCCAAGCTTAACCCCCTGCCATTCTCCTTAGATTCAAATGTTTCATGTGTTCTACCTGGTTGTAAAGTTTTGTCATACTTCAAAGCATTTTCCATAAAGCCATAAATGATCTCAGCCTTAGAAATTCTAACATTTTTATATATAGTACTTAAAAAAAATAGATTTCTAGAAAACCTTTTAAAAATACTTGTTGGTCACACTATGAATAATTTATTTTACTGCTTTCCTACCTCTATCCTCTTTTTAACTGTGCACAACCCAACTTGAGGAGATTCCTAACTATTGAATAATGAGTTACTTACCAGTACTCTAAAATGGGACAACTGTGAAAGCTTGAGCTATGAAGGGTGGTGTCTCTTCATAAATGTCCCTTGGGGGCTGGTAAGATAGGTAAGCAGTTCTTCCAGAGGATCTGGGTTCAATTCCCAGCACCCACATGGCAGCTCATTCATGTCTGTAACTCTAATTCCAGGGGATCTGACTCTCTTGTACAGACACACATGCAGACAAAACACCAATATTCAGGACATTAAAAATAAAATCTTTAAAAAGAAGGAAAAGAAGGAAGGAAGGAAGGAAGGAAGGAAGGAAGGAAGGAAGGAAGAAAAAGAAAAAAAAAAAAACCAAAAGTGTTGTCAAAAGGCTCCTGTATTGTAGGGCTGATCCCCAGGCGGTGGTGCTACTGGGAGATGATTGGATAGTAAGAACATTAATGTCCTTCATGAAACAATCTATTGTTCAATTCACACTGATCAAGCGAGTAAGAGGTAAGGCAAAGGAAACATGATCCTTGAGGTATATTCTAGGACTACCTCCTCCCCTTCCCCCTCCCCCCCTCCCTCCCCTCTCTTTCCCTTCTCCTTCCCCATCCCTTCTCCCCCCTCTCTTCCCCTTCTCCCCTTCCCACTTCACCCTTCCCTACCCCCACCCCCCCATGCCCTCAGATAACAGCTCTTTTTCACCAAATTCTTCTGCTAGGGTCCAGACTAGCCAGTCATGGACTGAAAGCTCTGAGATTGTTAACCAAAATAAATGATTCCTCCAGGAAGTTGTTTTTCTCAGGTACTTTGTCACAGAGACAAAAGAGAATGACTAACAACAGTGTTCAACCAGAGACTGAGGTTAGAGAGCCTTCACACGAAGACAGAAGAGCTGAGTTCCGACATGAGCAGGAGCTGAAGGCAAAGGGAGTTATCTATAAAGCATCCCTTTGACAAATGAGATCACAGCGGTTTAGAGAAATGAATTTGTAACTATGTGGCTGCTTTGAAGCATGAAAGGTAGGGTGTGGTAGAGATGAATGCAGAAGGGTTGGCCAAGCAATGTCAGGCTGGGCCTTGCAGGCTATGCTTCAGAGGTCGGCCCTTATGGGAAGGACAGTGAAACTCTTGAAGGATTTTTTTTTTTTTTCCAGGAGAATGATATGTCATGATCAGACCTGTTGAGATTCAAAATCACCATTCTGGCTAACAGTGGAGGAATGACATGAGAGCCAGTTGGGAATAGAGGCATGAGACTCCTGATACTTGGGAAATTTTCAAATATGTTAATATATGCAAAAATAGTGGCTAGGCTCAAAAAAGGGGAGGAAGTAGGAACTTCAAATATAGTGACTAGGGTATGAACAATTAGAAGAAAAGATATGTGCTAAGTTCCTATGTCTCTAATTAGCTTTTCTTTTACTTTCTCTTGTTTTGTATAATTACCTCCAAAGAGGTAGCATGACATCCCCCAACAGCAAAGTTCTGGTTATATCAGGCACAACTTTTCCATCAGTATCAGATCCTCTATAATAGCTTAGCCTTGTACAATCTTAGCAAATACCTTCATAAATTTCCTAAATCTCCTCATTTTGTAGCAATTTTCATTTATGGTTGCAGATGGAGCGTATTGTTCTCAAGAACGCTTCTGCAAAAGAACACCTGTTGGCTCATCCATGAGGTTCTATATGTTTTCTATCCCACAGCTATCTGCTGGGTGTGTCTAGCCACTGCTTTAGATGCTGGCAATACCATGATAAAGAATGTGAGAGCTTCCAGCCCTAACAACACTTGTCCCACCAGTGGATGATAAATAAAGAACGACACAATAAAAATATAAGTTCACATTGATATAATTGTACACAAGAAAAATAGAGGAAAGAGTAATGACAATTAATTAAAGAATAAATAGTTCAGCTAAAAATTAGATGTCAAGAAATAGACTGAGATACACGAGAAGAGAAGGCTGGGCAGAAGGGATAGTTTATTAAAGATATCTTACGTATGGACTCAAAATAACAGGAGAAGAACGTACCCTGTATTGAGATTAGAAAGATGGGCAGCTCACTTAAGGCCTCACAGATCCTGAAAAGGAGACCTGTACAGTCATCAGGAGATTGACACCATGTGAACTTGGATGTACGTCTTCTCAGAGGTTGTCCTAGTTTGTACCGCACATCTGTGGAGAAAAGCAGAAGAGTACTCCATGACTTTGCCTTTCCTGAGAATTTTTTTCTCATCTTCAGAAGAAAGCAACCAAAGCATGTTTATGATCTTCATTCAGCAAAACTTTACCTGGGCTTTGCTCCAGCGTCTTTAGCAATATTATTGATTCTTTCTCCAGGTGCAGGAAGGTACACCACTCTTCGTCCAAGGAGGAGAGTTGAGCAAAACACAGAACAAAGTCTCTATTATGTTGTGTGTGGAGCCTTGGTGTGTGGTACCTCTCTGATGCTCGTCTTGTCTTGGAGCATGAGAACTAGGAATATGGTGATGGTCCGGGAGAGAACTAGCACTGCCTATTATGACTGGAATCCTGAATGGAAAAAGAAGAGAGGAAGGCTGGTGCATAGCCAGGAGCAGATGGTGGCAAAGGAGCTCAAGCAGGTGATAAACTCAGGTTGAAGGAAAAGGAAAGCCAAGGTCAGGGAGACAATGTGGCTTTGAGCCCCTTAAGGTGAGACGGTGGCTTAGCATCAGAATTGCAGCTGTGGCTCATTTGTCTCTCCAGTGAGCGAACCGGGAGTAACCAACCACAGCTAGAAGCCAGACTACAAACCAGAGCCTTACAGCCAATCCTCTGTTCCACTCCATTTGCCCACCAGGTTTTCTCTGTGTCTGGAAGAGTGGAGAGCACTTTTTAGAATAACAAAAGAGGTGGGCGGCAGGGGTGGGGTGGGGCGGGGCTGGTATTGACCTAAAGAAAGATGTCAATGGGAAATAGGATTCTGTCTTAAATATGAGGGCTTGCTTACTCTGTCAGTCACTGACTATCAATTTACCCTTATTCTGGTCCTCTTCCCCCTAAACAACAAGCCACCCATCCTTAGAAGAAGCCTGTTTTCAGTTATCTCTAGATTCCAAGTAGATTATTCTTAGGAATATGGATGAGACTGTGCTATAAGGTCTCCTGTCTCCGGCTTCTTTGCCTAGTCGCTAGAATCTTCATCAATGCCCTCACAATTGAGTGCTGTCCTTGTGTTAGTGATCTCACAGAGACACCATTGTAATCCTTCATGATGATTTTCCTAGAGGGGGGAAGTGAGGGAGGGGGGTTCCTACATAGGTTCTAACACACATAGAAACACTGCTGTCAAATTTCACTCAGAGTAGAAGCCCGAGCATGTCACTCAAATCACAGGGGAACTGTATTGGCTGCTTGTCAAAGGTTGAATTGATTTTAAAATTGCTTTGATGACTTATATATTCAGTGCACAGTTTGGGGCCTCTGTTTATCTCTCCATAGGAGCCTAAATCACAGCCTGAGAGCATTTGAAGCTTGCTCCGATTGGCCGTTTGGAAACACAGGTTGTGGTCACGTGGAGTGTGGGCTTCCAGTTGCTGATGCAGAGTCTCACATTTGTAGTTCATTCCTGGCTAGCTTCCAAAGCATTGAATGAATAGGTCTATTTAAGATGAAATTTCAGTTTGATCTCTCCACAGAATGCTTTTGAATTAAACATATACCTAAGCTGTGCATGATTGTACTTGGAGTTATATAGCACAGGAGAGCTTTGAAAGAAAAAAAGAAAAAACAATCTCAGAAAAACAAAAATATCCCCAGCCCACTGGTTAAATTGGTCACATTACCTATTTTTCCTTCCAAGTTCAGTCAGGTGTTCTGCACAGCAGGAAGTCTGACTTTTGCCCAAATCTCCCACCAAGATGAATAAGAAAACCTTGCCAACATAGACTGAAAATGCAGAACTGGATAAGAAAGATTAGACTTTTCTTCACCCACGAATTGATTAATAAAAGGGGGAAGGGGGAATCTGAAATAAAAATCAGGAAGGAATCTGAACTGCAGCTCTCGTGAAGGCTAAGCCTTTGTGTTATGCTAGGTTAGTGAGGATGATAATTAGTTGAAGTTAGGAAAATGGAAGGTAAGCCTGGAATGTGATAGCCTGAAAAACCAGCATCCCTGGAGCTCGGACTTGTCCTGTCTTGACTAGCTGATGTTTGCACAACTTTCCCCAGGAGGGGTGGGGCACACAAATCCCTTATGCTAATGGACACGTTTGATGGATTAGACTAAAATCTAACTGGGAATATTTATTACCCTGCAAGGTGCATGGTCAATTCACATGGACTTGGAAAGAAATGTTCAGGACGGGAGGCAGAGATGAATCAGTCCCGCTTCTTATAACTCAAAATGCTTAAGTTAATGATCTCCTTTTCTGATTATTTTCAGTCCTTGTCCACAGTGAGTGTCAGGGGTGGGGACATCAGCTGTCTTACCTTTAGAGAATAAAAATACCCTGAAGTCAGCTCCATGGTTGTGAAGCATTGGGTTAACCATCCTTTCAGGGTTCAATAAGAAGCAGTAAGGGTTGGTACAGCATGCATGGCCCACATTGCCTCTCACATTTCCTTTTCTTTTGCTTTCTGAAACACAGGACCGAAATCTTGAATTCAACAGAGAGAAGTGTGTGGCCCCTGAGTCGGCTGAGCATGCACGTAAGGGCATCCGTCTTCCAGAATTCCAAGGCTGTAGTAGTTTGTAGTCCAGATTACAAAGGTTAAAATAGGCTTCCTGCTTATGCCGGTCAGCACATTTCAGAATACTGGTTTTAAGTGAAGGATCAGAGAGATGGGTTTCTAACAATCTTAATCAGACTTAACTTCAAAATCCTTTACTTTTCAGAGACTCTAAGGAGAGTCTAAAGCATGGCGTCCTGCTTTTTAGACCTTGGGAAACAGAGGTAGTTTAACTGTTGTAGATAAAACTGTTTCACTCTAGCTCTGATCCATTTCTCCTTGCATGGGAGGTTCGAGAATAGCTGAGCACACTGCGAGTTTCTGACAGAGTGAGGTTGGATCAGGAATCCTCTAGTTTGGGTTTAGTGTGGTTGATAACGACTTCGGAGTATACTTATTACTAGTCTCCCCCAGGATTTGGGATTTCTCGAGGAGTGATCCTTTGTTTTTTGTTTTTTGTTTTTTTGGTTTTTTTTTTTTCATTTGTATGTCTTTGTTTGTTTGTTTCCTGGCTTGGCACTATTTGTGAAACTGGACAGATTATTTAAATGTATACTTTCTTTTATATTCTAAATAAATTTCTATTTTTGCCGGACAGTGGTGGCACATGCCTTTAATCCCAGCACTTGGGAGGCAGAGGCAGGCGGATTTCTGGGTTTGAGGCCAGCCTGGTCTACAGAGTGAGTTCCAGGACAGCCAGGACTACACAGAGAAACCCTGTCTCGAAAACAAACAAACAAACAAAAATGTCTATTTTTATAGCTAATGTGTATTTGGATTGTGTGCTGGTCCCTAAGGAGCCCCAAAATCCTGGAGATGACTCTGCCAGTGAATAGAGACAACATCTAACACATCAGCTAATACTACCAGAGAGTGGAAGTGAACACAGGAAGCCTTTCTAGAAATTGAGAGTCCAGAAGCAGAGGGCAGGATCACCGTAACTGCAATCAGCCTTAAGCCTCCAGAAAGGAACCCTGTACAGACTAACCCTGCCTGACCAGTATATCCAGCAGTACTGAAATCTGCATACACAGAAGAGGGGTGACTCCCGTTAAGGAGGTTGTTAAACGCATCACAGGACCACTTCCATCCTCTATGGGCTGGACAAACTCTACCACTGGAGAAACTGCGATCATCTGTCAAGAGCATTTGGGAAAACTCCCATTGCTGCTTAACCTCACATCTGAGGTGTCAAGTCAGCATCCCTTCCCTCTCACCTCAAATCCCCACTTAAGCTCCTCCCCAGTGTCAAGATCCTTTAGTACCTTCAAAGAGAAAACAAAGGAACAGAAACTAAACTGAATCTGATGTCTTTATGCCTGAGAACACACTTCCTTTTTTATTCCTCTAAGCTCTGCAGTATTCTTCTGCACAAGGCGGGAGGCGAAAGGTTTTGTTTACCATCCTAACTTGATCTCCTCATTTCTCCGCCTCTCTGCTTCTCCCATGGCCCATCTAGAAACTATATTCCAAATACGTTAATTAATAAAGTGGCTAATGGAATGTGGGATGTCAGGACCCATTATTACACATTCTTTCTTCTGCTGTTTAAAGCGTAATTGGAACACTAGAGTCCCAAGCAATTTCAGTCATCAGATGAGCCAAACACATTTTCAGAACAAATGGGCTGTCTGTATTTATGTTCAAATGTAATCATAGCATGTTAGAGACATCTTGAGAAAAAAAGTCATAACTCTAAAAAATATAAATACTAGACAGGTCTACATTTCTCATATTACAGTTGATAAGTTTTGAGATATAGGAACGGACTTTCAGATGTACGTGCATACTATGAAGACACCACTCCACTGAACATTGATGTTACCAGCATGTCAGCAATGTGTTTTACATTAAATTTTCGTGATTCACTGTTAATTTTAAGTTTAGTAAAACTTAATCCTCTTTTCAAAACCATCAGACTTCAAGTATAATAAAACATTATTTTATTATCTCAAAAATATTGAATATTATATCCACCAGTAAAGCCACTAGGAGTGAGTAGTGTTTAGCATCGTACTTTTTTTTTATTAACGTTATATTATGTCAACACAACATAAATTGGAAAGTTTTGCAGTCTAAAGTATACTATGACTATGGAAGTTGGCCATGATTGACACCATCAGTCCCTACCCATCCTGTGTAGTTTTCTGCTGCACTGTAACAGTTTGGATTCTGTTACCAAAAGAATATGAGGAAAAAAAAAAATGTCCCTTTTAAGATTAGGTTGTAAAAGATTGCTACTCCTACACTGAGCTCTCTGTCTGTCTGTCTGTCTGTCTCTCTCTCTCTCTCTCTCTCTCTCTCTCTCTTTCTCTCTCTTTTCCTTCCTCCCTCCCTTTTCCTCCCCTCTCCCTCCCTCCCTCTTCCTCCCCCTTCTTCCCATTTCTTCTCCCTCTCTTTCTCCTTCTCCCACCTTCCCTTCCTCCCTCCATCCCCCACATATCTGGAAGGAAGCTAGTGGTGTGATGTGTGAGCAGCCTCTGGGGCAGTCTATATGGTAAAGAACCTAAAGCTTCCAGCCAATAGCCAGCATGGAACTGCAGCCTGCCAGCATACGAGTGGGCATGGAAGTAGACAAGAGTCTTGACTGGCACACCCACCACACTAAGCCCAAGCTTTAGTCATCAATCTACTGGAGAGCATGTCTCTCTGACCTCACAGACTTGAGAAAAGACTGTGTATGCTTGAAACATTGAGGGTCACTTGCCAAAGAAATAATCACCTCTCCTGTTCAACCAGTACACAAAACAGTACACTTGGAGGCATGAGAGGGGCAGAGTGCAGAGGAAATTACCAATGGCTTAATTCTAGTTCAGCTTTAAACTCATCTTGTCTTAATCCACAAAAATACCACAAGTCCAAGCCCAACATTTCTGAGGTATATTTAAATCACATTCAATTCTTGCATCTGATTCTTTGAAAGTGAAATTTACATTTGCTATGAATGGAAAGACCATTGCAGTTAGGTCAATTAGTGCTCTCTCAGAAACTGTTAACATATGCGACATGTCAAGTCAGAAAAGCATTTTAAAAAAAACTAACCATTTAACTTACCAAGGGAATAAAATATGAAATATTCAATTTTGAAAGTTCCCAAGGTAGAGGTCAATAGCAGCTAATTCGCTGACGTCTCTGCTGCTGACTGTAGACAAGAAGTCCATCTTTGAAACACAGAACTATGGAGAAAGCAGACTAGGTTTCAAATGGCTATGAATATTTTAAGATGCCCTTTCCTTTTCTTTATTTCTCCTGCTTTGCCAAGCAGGTCTTTCATTTATGACTTTTCTCGTATGATAGTCTGGAGTGAAGAGACCAGAACTGGTTTATCTCCGAGTTCAACCTCTGAGAGCTTGTCACAACACAGGTGCCCAGCAGACATGACAAACAATTTGATTTTACCCAAGTCCTCTTTTCTCAAGCAAAGCCTAATGTGATTCCATGAGAGAGAACACCACCAGTGAAATAAAAGGTTCCTACCATTTAAGAATATGAGTGAAGCCATTGGCAGGCACATTGGTACACTGTAATATCTTCCTAATGGAATCTTGCTTGACTCAAAGATGAAATGTGCCCAGTATGTGACAACAGAACAAGAGCTGGTATGGAGCCCAACAAGGTTTACATTCATAACAAAGTGTACATGTTTTTATTCTGCTAATCTGCTAGAACAAAGTAGATTTTTCTTCTTTTTATGATTCCATACATATTCTCAATCTTAGTGTGTTTTAAACAAGTAAGACAAGGAAAAGCTTTGTAGGTAATGTTGGGTCATAGTGAGTAATCTTTCCTGCATTATATTCCCACTGAAATGTTTTCCATGAAGAATTAATTCATTGTTATCCAAGAATCCTGGAATTTGTCTCATCATAACCTAAGGAAATGCATTCTGTCTTCCAGGAGTTAGTGTGTAGACTGCATTTCCATTCCAGGTAACCAGGAAGTAGAGCTTTATTTACAAAGTTAAAATTGGAGCTGTGATAAATAATTACTGCCAGAAAACTAAAAATAAACTTTACTCATAATTACTGCAAAAATAATACAGGGAAATGTTAGGACTTTCTTTTTAAGCACTTCCTGGCTATGCAAATGTCAAAGTGTCATTTGGCAACAGTTGGACAAACAATCAAGTTTTGTGTCGCCCAAAACAAAGCAACAGGCTATCTCTAGATACTTTCTGTGAAGGATGGGGCCTCAGCTCCTTTGTGAACAAGATCGTTATCTGAGCCCTGCCCCCACCTTCCACTTTTACTCTTATTTGTTTGTTTGTTTATGTCTTTTATGAAACCTCACTTGTCAATTCTTCCGGAGATTGAACTGAAAGGAAGAATTCTCCAGGACTGAATCTGCATCTGGCCAGAATGCAAAACAACTGTGCTGGTGAATCAGCGCCTTCCCAAAAATGAGTTTGGCCAATGAAGCAAGAAGTCTAGAAGTTTTTTGATGTTCAACAACATCTGTCACCAACCAGGATATTTCCAACCACTCCAAAGTTTCTATTGGCTAAATCACTCCCATGTCACCAATCAGTCCAGGCTGACTTTACCAAAGCGAGACTCATCTGTAGACACAAACACCAAGTACCTATCTCCCAGCAGAGTGGACTGCCTGCCTTAGAATCACCTTGAAGCCAGTTGCAGATCGTATCCCAGGGCAAGCAACATAAGGTAATTTCAGTGATGGTTAAAAAAAGAGAGAGATAACAATAAAATCTGTTTCATGAGGTGGCTCGGAGGACTGAAATAGATAAAGATGCAGAAGGCACACGCAGTTAGCACTGGCTCCATCAATCTACTCATTGTTCCCCTGTCTTCTCCTCAGTGTTAATATCATCACTATTTTGAATCTATGAAGTCTGATTTCTGAAATCAGACTGTGCACTGGCACAGATAGCATGAAAAATTGTTTATACATTAAAAGGGAATAATATTATAAAGCACATTTATTAAGCCAATCTATAGGTACAAAATATATAGAGCATGTGTTTTAAACATAGAATCTACCACCTGGACTCTCATGTCTCTTTCCCTATATTATGCACAATGATTATTTCATATTTGCTTTTTGTTTATTTGTTTGTTTGTTTGTTTGTTTTGAGATAGGGCATTTCTGTGTAGCCCTGGCTGTCCTGAAATTCACTATGTAGACCAGGCTGGCCTCAAACTCATAGATATCTGTCTGGCTCTGTCTCTCAAGTGCTAAGATAAAAGGCATGCACCACCTCACCCAGCTCACATCTGCTGTTAGAACATTTTCCAGTCTCCTCATAAACCCAGACTGTTCTGCTCTCACAGGACTTCTCAACTTCTCTCATGACAGAATTTTCAGCATAAATGTTAACAAAAAAAAATTTGAGAAATTTATCTCCACTCCAAAGAACAAAACCCATAGCTATGAAGGATGCTATAATGAACACATGTCCTTATAAAAATTAAGATACAGAGACACCAATAAGGGAAGCCCAGAAAGTTTTAGGCTAAATAACTTTTAGAAGGAAAAAGAAAAACGTATAAGGGGAGGGTACTCTCTAAAATGAAGTCTTGTTCATAAAAGCAAATTTTCTGCAGGGCAAGTCAGCTGATAGGTTTTTGATGGAGTGTGAAGCTAATTCAGTTACAAACTGAATCACACCCAAATCAAATCAAGATCCCTCCAGCTGACTGAAAGAGTCTAAGAGGAGGCCATCATTCATAAAGACCTTCCTCTCACATGCTTTAGTTCATTCAAGAGAATAAGCACATTTTTAATGCCCAACTCTTAGAGTTGGTATTTATATTTGCCTCTCTCTGAAAAAGAAATCTTCCTCTCTTCCCAAGGTCAGAGAATAAACAAAACAGCCTCCTTTGAAGGAAGAGGATTGTCAGTAACAGGCAAAGTCAACTTCCCTTTGTTTTGAGCTTAGCAAAATTAAGCCAGTGGTTGATGTGTTTGTAGGGCTTACTTGGCAGAAGGACTTAGAGTAGCGGGTAGAACTCATCTGATCATAGCCAAGAAGAAGGAAGGACTTGTCATTCACAAGAGGCTTATTGTGTGCCAGGCAGGAGCGACTTAAAAAGGCTGTGATTTAATCCTTATAACAATCCAAGGTTGACAGCATTGCTGTCCTTATCGTAGGTTTAATAAAGGAACTTATGTCTAAAACAGTCATAGACTTTTACAGACTCACATAGTCACTAGAGATTAGGCATCAGTCTAAAACCTGTTTTGCTAACCAACAATCAGGCAAAGGTATTTCACACGTGTATGTGCGCACACATACACACACACACACACACGCATGCATGTATATACTCGTACATGGGCATACATACACACACACTACATTTAAACAAGTGTAAAAAAAACTATTAACATAGATGTTAGCAGCTCACAGTTGATTTCCATACAGAAACAATATTGTAAGAGGTAGTCTTGCAGACCGGTTTGTAAACAGATAATGAAAATGGAATTTCACCATAGTGTTTGATTACCGTTACATAGTTACTGGTTATTTCATTTTGGTTTATTTTCCTAGGTTTAGGGCCTGGAGGGGGAAAGAACAGGAAAAAAAATCATAATTTATAATTCCAGATCCTTGGCAAGAGCTCTGGCTGCAAGGAACAAAATTTACTCAATTTAGTTGAAGAGAAAGGGCAAGAATACAGAGAAGGAAAGCTAGGGGAAAGCTGACAAGAGCTGCACTTTTTTTCTCTACTGTAGGATTTTCATATTGACTTTTTTCTGTTCTTTGAGTTAACTTCTTTCTTCTCTTTTCTCTGAGGATACTTTTCTCTGCCTCTTTGCACTCAAGGTGGAAAGTTCCTTGCTTTGTATCCTATCCCAGCTCAAATACATTCCAAGAGCGCTCCAGATGAGTTTGGGGCTATGCTGTACTCAAGGACCATTGCCTTTTTAGTCATCATTAGAGAAGCTTCCTCTTGCAGAAGACAGGAACAGATGCAAAGATCCTTAGCCAGACATTATACAGAGAAAAAACCCTGGGAACACACAACTCTAGATGGAATGTCACCATCAAATCCCTCCCCTCAGAGCTCAGGAATCCCCAATCCCCCACAGAAGAGGAGGCAGAAAGACCGAGGAGGTTGAGCACATCAGGATAAAAGGATTCTCAGAATCAACTGAACAGAGCTCATATGCACTCACAGAGACTGAAGCAGCAAGCACAGGGCCGACTCGGGCCTGCACCAGGCCCTCTGAATATGTATTATAGCTTTCAGGTTAGTGTTTTTATGGGATTCCTGAGTGTGTGAACGAGTGTGTCTCTCATTCTTGTGCCTGCTCTTGGGTCTCTCTTCTGTTGATTTGCCTTGTTCAGGCTTGATACGATGATTTCATTTTATCTTACTATATTTTATTTCGTCATGTTTGGTGAGTATCTCTTAGAGGCCTGTTCTATTCTAGGGAAAGACAGAAAGGGAAAGGATCTGAAGAAAGGAGAGGTGAAGCGTAATTGAGAGGAGTAGATGGAGGAAAACTATAATCAGGATATAAAAGCCCTATTTTCAATAGAAGGAAAAAACAAAACGAAGTAACACAGGGTTGGGCTGTGTCTGAGCCCTTCACTACCAGGAGTGTTTGTTCATTCATCTTTCAATTATTTCTCAATGATCACTTCTGCCAACCACAGAGAAAAGAACAAGACATGGCAGGCCTTCAAAGAAACCTCAGCCCACCTGGGGAGGAAATTTTGATTATCATGAAAACCAGGAGCTGTTATGGGCACTAGGGTGGACTGAGAGCACTTTTAAATTTCAGAGAAGAGCAAAGAAGATATGATACTGTTGATAAGTTCTTCTGCACTGCTAAGAAAGCCGAGTCCTTACTGTGGAAGCTTTATTAAGCTGTATAGAGCATCAGTTTTGCAGAGTCAAGATATGTACAAAAGAAATTCAGGGTTCAGGAGGGGCGGATTCATTGACCCAAGACCTAAGCTATAGTTTGTATTTTCTTATTAGAAATAGGAATCTGGGGCTGAAAAGGTGGCTCAGTGGATAAGAACACAGTATGTTCTTACGGAGGATTCAAACTCAGTTCCCAGCACCCAAGCTGCCAACAATTTATAAGTATAGCTCCAGGGGCACCTACAAATTCTTCTGTGCTCTGTGGCAAGTTACACACACACACACACACACACACACACACACTCCTGATTCAAAATTAAAACAAAAAAATCTTTAAAAAGAAATGAAGTAGGAAAGGATATGGCAAAAATATACAGTAGTCAGGTGTCTGTCATTCATCAAGCATATCTGCAACAAGAATGATTCATCAATGTCCCAGACCAGCTGGCAGAGATTTGCCGGGACTGGCCTGTCATTTCATAAACATCCGTCATGAACATTGTCACCATACCATGAAGGAGCGGAAAGTTGTATCTTCTACTTCCAATTCGGTCCCTCCCCGTTGTCAGGCCTGGCTCTAAGTATGAACAGCCCATAAAGAAGAGTTAAGGTGAGACTGGTCCAGAGGTAATAGCAACGAGGCATAAAAGCAACCTCCAGATTCTCACAGGTTAAAAAAAATATATATATGCTGGAACTTGTTGGGACCCGACTTTTAGCAGAAAGCGGCTAGATTATCTTTGCAGCCATCTGGAACCATATACCCTGATAAGAGATTTGGTTTTCAACAGCCTACAACAGCTGAAGCACACTCTGATATCCCACATATTTTGTGTTGCTGTTACTGCCCCCAGCTGCAAGGCGCACGTGGTAGCCACGCCTGCAAGGCATGCGGTTCACGCGCTGTCCACGTGCTATCCAGGCCATACAAGCCTGCAAGGCGCACGGTGCACGCGCTGTCCACGCTATAGACGCCTGTAAGGCTTACGTCATATCAGCACCTGCAAGGCACGTGGCAAAAGCGTATAAATACCTCAGAATTCCCTTCAATAAAAGAGACTTGAGACTTGAGACTTGATCAGACTTTCTGTCTTGTCTCCATTCTTCGAGTCTCTTCCCCTTTATCCCCACTCTCTCTCTCGCTAGACCCTGACCCTCAGACCGGAGCGGCAGCTTGGGCCAAGACACAGTGGCCGCCAAGCATGGAGCGGAGCAGGCCGCAATATTTTGGCCCACAAAGCCGGGCAGTACGGGCCGGGACAGGAACTCTATGCAAACACAATAGAAATGATCTGTGGGTCCTGGTTTTCCTTCTGGATATGGTAAGCCCTTGTTTCCCCTCCATTTCTACATTGCCATTGTGATTTCCACAGGATGAAGGTTTTGCTCCCTGTTTTCCAATTCTCCTTTCAATACATTGTTAGAGTATCTTCTTTCTAGTTTCATTACGTCATTCTCTTCTCAGAATCCTGTTTCCATCGACATCAAATGCATAGGCTACTACTGTTCAAAGCTTCCTGTTATCCATTCCTGCCAAACTGGTCACCCTCCCACCTGTGGTGTGCTCATCCTGTCTCTCTGCCGTACTCCTCTGCTTGGACATGTGATGGCACTAGCTTGAGTCATTCAGTCCCTTAAGGTCAGTGAAGTTCCAGTCTCTTCATGGAAATGCTGTGACCATTTTGATTTCTCAGTGCACAAACATTATGATTAATGCCTACAATCCTGGGACATGGTGTTTGTAAAGTGTCCCCAAAGGCCCACGTACTGATCGCCTGGTCCCCAAGCAAGACCCCATCATTGGGTGGGGGCAGAACTTTGATACATAAAACCAAATGGGAGATCTTCAGGTTATTGAGGGCATTCTTTAAAGAAGATTGTAGGTACCCAGGCTCTCTTTCATTTCTGGACCATGAAGTCAGCAGGTCTACTCTACCGAGTACTTTCATATGAGAGACAACAAACTCCCAGGACAGACACAGTATAGACTAAAATCTCCAAGCTGTGACCGTCCTCCCCCAATAATCCTTTTCTTTTTATAAGTTGATCATTTTGGGTATTTGTTAAAGAAAGTTGAATAATATAACAGGTTGAATGATATTATAAAATAATAGTATATATTGATATATTTTAATTGTGTGTCCCTGGCTAGCACCTGGCATTAAACCTGTCAAGCAGGTTTGATACTTCTTTAATAAATGAAAGAATGAATCATGTACTGGCCATAACATCTATTGTCTTTATGTTCCATACAACAACTGACTCAAGCCAATGTCAATATTCTACCCAAAAGTGTGTATTAAATAGTTTCCAAGTATTACGAAAGGGTGACTTGTCATGATGATACTGTAGGCAAACTCCTCCCTCCACAAAGAGGACAACACATGAGGACAGTTTCCAACATATAAATGGTACCTGAAATTTCGGAGTCAGTAAAACTTAAAGTAGTTGTTCTGTGAAGACCAAGCATTTATTATATAGCAAGTGCATTTCAGGGCAGAGAGATGACAGGCAGAGCAAGAAACATTCTTGCATTAGTGATGATCTTTCTCTATCAACTCTTCCATCCCAGTTTGGACAAGACAAGGATACCGACCAGTCATAAGAGAAATAGACTCAAATGTTTAGACTACCAGGTGTCCATGTAGGTATGTTCCTCAAAATATAAACACATGCCTGTTGGAGTTGGAGTAGGAAGGAGGGGGTTTATTTGCTCAGTTGTGGATTGTGACTCTAAGTATCTGACTAGACAGTATCGAGTCATTGATTCCAGGTGTTGTGTGTGGGCTCCACCAGTGATTCATTTGTTCACTGGCTCCTTTCCTAGGTGCTCCCTGTTAGCTTCCTCACTAGTTCAAGCATGCAAGACACTAGGCCAACCCTTCACATAAAAATAAGACTGATGATAAGGACGAAAATTGAAAGAGAAATAATCAAGGCCCCAGTGGATAGGATACATAGTAACCCTGTGAGAGCCCACAGAAAACTGCAGGCACCCCATCCTGCAGAAATGCTTCCCAACTAGAACTTAGAATGTTAAACTTTATATACCTGTAAGGCAGACACTTTGTATTTTATTATTTCTGGCACTGACACAGTGCCAGAAACATTAAACATTAAACATTAAACATTTCAACAGAACTTTCTGTATATCAGGATGTATTCTGAGTGGCCTGAAAGATTAACTCGCTTCATCTTAATATCAGCACTATGAAGTAGATACTGCCATCAGCTTCATTCTGCAGATAAGGAAACCAAGGCACTGAGAAGGCAAGCAACAAGTCCAAGACAATAGAACTTACCAATATTCAAGATAGATAGACAGACAGACAGACAGATGATAGATAGATAGATAGATAGATAGATAGATAGATAGATAGATAGATAGATAGACAGAGAGTTAGCAAACCAAAAGTACATATTATTATCCAGGAGCTTTAATCATCAAGGAATTCTAAACTTGATACAGTATATCGAATTAGGGGTGAGAATTCAATTTAATTTAGCAAATATTTATTTAGCTGCGGAGGATTAAGGGATGAATAAGATCTAGTCACTTTCCTTAAGGTAGCCAATACATAGTGGGAACCAGAGACAAGTAAACAGCTCATTACAGTACACTGTGGTAAGTGCCTGAGTACTGCTTCCATTGTGTCAACAAAGCTTGTGGGCTGCAAAAGACAAGGGATTAATTCTGCCTGCCAGGTTTAAAGAGGCTTCCCAGAGGTTCAGACCAGCCAAGCCTTGACAGCAGACAGGCTCTGCTCCAGAGAGGTGGGTTATGAATGGGTAGGAGGATTTTTGCAGGGGATGGTCAGACACAGAGCAGCAAGTGTTGACAATAGATGTGCACCACAAAAGGACCTAGATTCTGCACTTAAGGGTGCTTTGCACAAAATAGGCAGTGCAAGCCAAAATTTTCTTCTCAGCTTTTTGTCCCCTACCCAGTAGAATATATTCTGACAAGCTGGGTTACACTCATCCAGGAGACCACCTTTATCCAAGCTTAAGTAGGTTGAAATTTCTCAAAATTCTCACAGCGTAGAAGAATTTCTCTAGTTCTCCCCCAAATTCAAACTGATGTAGTGTGCTTCTCCAGCCTGACCGAGGCCAAGCTAAACTCAAGCAGAGCATCTGGGTAAAAGGAGCAGTTGGAAAGCCCAGCCATGGGGCCTTCAGGAGGACAGGTGTGATAGAATGAGAGAGATGGGCCAGGCTTCCAGACAGAAGTCTGGGTTCTATCTGGGGCACAGACTTTGGGGTCTTCAACACTTGAGTGGAAAAGAAACACAGGAAGGGGCCAAAGAGACAATTCTGTGGGGCCCCTTTGTACTCCTACCTGTGACATCCCAGAGGGCGTTCACAAGATGTGCTTTTAGGCTTCCTATTATTTATGTTGGGGCTGGATCTCACTGTGTGTTCCTTTTGATCTGGAACTCCCTAGTAGACAAGGCTGGCCTTAGATTCACAGAGATCTGTCTATTTCTACCTGTGCCTCTTCTTTACTTTTTTTTTTTTTTTTTAAGAAACAGAAACATAGTTCTCACCCTTCATTAAGGACACGTTCCTTTACAACTGTCAGAAATCATCACAGAAAACCTAACCCATCAAAATGCAGAGTCGTGGAGCCCAGCCCCAACTGATATATTGACAACACAATTCCCACACCTATAGCTCTGGGGTCACTGCAGAAGAGTGGGAGGAAAGATTGTAAGAGCCAGAGGAACAGGAATTTTGCTGTGAGACTGTGTCTCATAAAAAATGTGTCACTAGCATTGGTGCCTAATGGCTGCTTAAACTTGACCTGGACAAGCACAGGCTAAAGTGGAAGCAGGGAGGCTCAGGAGGCCTCAACCCTAGACAAAGAACTACAAGCAACTTGGAAATGCTAAGAGCAAGAAAAGTAGTCTTCTCTGAACACACAGATTAGTTATCCAGTACCAAATGGTCAGCCCTGAAAACATACATACATGTAACATAACAATAAATAGACTATTAAACTGGTTATATTTATATAATTTAGGGGTGTGTGTGTGTGTACATCAATTAAAGAAAAAGAACCCATGAATTTGAGAGCGATCAGGGGGACAGGGTGTGGCACATGGAAAGGGCAGGAGGAAGGAAAGAAAAGGGAAAATGATATTATAATATCATTGTATCATTGTATCATAATCTCAATAGTAATAATTAATAAAAATATAAACTAAAATCCCGGGAAATTCTTATAAGAGCTGCTTCTAAAGGAACTAGATCCTAGCTGGTGTGACAGAAGAAGGATAGAGAATGGGTTTTACTTCCAAGTTTTGAGGCCTCCTTATCCCTTACATTACACAGGGACCTCAGTCACAAGATGGGGATACTCATCTTCTTATAGTGACGGGGACAATTCAGTGAATCTGTGTGTCAGGGTACATGAAAGTCATTCTCTCCTTGTAAGGGCCTTGGATAAGATAGCCCTTGCCCTCAGAGTCTGTGGGGCCTCCCCCCATTCATGTCACTTGCTGTATGATCAGTGAAGGAAGCAGACTGAATGTAGGGACTGAGGGACTTGCCAAAGTGCTGCAAAGGGTGAGGTAAGTCTTTTGAACTAGCTCCCTGAACAGAGACCAGACTAAGATATGGCCATGTCCTCAGGCAACTAAGGAGACTGGCAGCCCATGCAGGAAACCCACACTCATGCTAGCCCACAAAGACAAGTAGAAATCCAAAAGCCCATGCTTTGCTTTTTAATTTTTTGTGAGAAAGCCTGGAAAGTGTGGTTTCTTGGTCAAAAACTGTGTGCCAAACCCAAACTCTATTATTGCAACAGAAGAGAACAAAAAATCTGTAAATAATGAAATTTTAATCTAAGACCAGATTGGAGAAGACCAGTGAGATGGATCAGCAGCTACATATGCTTTCTGGTCTTTCAGAGGGCTCGGGTTCTATTCCCAGCACCAACATAACACTTCGAAATGGCTTGTGACTCTAGTTCCAATAGCTCCAATGTCCTCTTTCTGTCTCCTTGGGCTCGTGTACACATGTAGTACATGTAATGTCATCATGAAGACATGCACACATACATATAAAATTTAAATCTTAAGATCAGATCAGAGGAGGCCCTTGAAGGCAGGAAGCAGTGTCCACAAAAACCAAAGGAAAGAAAGCAGTGTCTTCAAGGAGTACTTAGCAAGCCCCAGGGAGAAAAGCTGGAAACCAGCTTTGTGACATTCTGTTCCAGTTCCAGTCTGATCATCCAGACAGCTTGCCTTTTAGAACAGTCCAAGCTTGTGATTCTTCCTTGGATCCAGGGCTCCACAAACCCTGTGTAAAAGTCCATTAACTTGTCACTATTTCCTAGAGCATCATTAAATGGATCTAGAAGGCTGGCTCTGCCCAGAACTGATCTCCCCAAAGCCAAGTTGCACTATCTACTTAGGTTAAGTCAACCTATGAAAAGGTTTCTGAGAATTGAGTATTTTGTGGAAGGAAAAAGGATGGGAGTGGGTGTAGGAAAAAAAATATAAGTATGTGAGGATTATTTTAGAAAAATGGCGTTCTACTGCATCTACTCCATGAGCCCCTGATGGCAGGAGCTGTTGTTTTGTTATTCATATCCATGGTACAGGGGAAAGCACTAGTTGTTTACTGGTGAAAATGGAGTGGTAGAAGCAAGCAATAGAAGACAGTGCTGTTTTCATTTTACACTAATGTCCCTAGACAGCCATACACATTTCTCAAGGCACTTATTGTCCTGGTTTCCTGTTTAAAAGAAAAAAAAATCAAGCTATTGATGGCAGACCCATGCAGTCCCATTAGAATACTGAAGGCAGTGTATTATAGTACCAGGCAGGAGAGGGGAACCAGACAATGAGTATAATAACAACATATAAATTCTCAAAGAAATAGTAAGCTATAAGCCATTGCTACTGCAGAGCAAGGGCTTAGGCTTGAAAATGAGGACACAGTCTCAGCAGTACCCTGAAAGCCCAACAAGTAGAGGCTAAAAAGAAACAGGGAACAAAGACATTGAAGAAATCTCTGTCAATCAAGACATGGCTACCAAAGACAAGGTCAGTTTGACCATTGAAAGGGTAGTTTTTGAACGAAGCTGTTTGAACACAAAATGGTAGATCTATCAAACAGATAGGTACCATTGGAGTCCTTGACGTTTTCTCAAACGTGCTTCTGTGAGTATTATCAACCATAATATCTAATGGGCAGAAGTGAGTAAGAAGAGAATGTCTTTCAAGAATAGAAGATTGAATTCCAGGGTCAGTCCTTAAGGGGTTATGGCCAGATTGTATGCTACACTAAATCTACAGTTTAACAGGCAGGAGAAAGATCATAAGGCAGATAAACACAAGAGGACAAAGATGAGTGATTCCTAAGTTGGACCTTGAACAGGCAATAGCAGCAGAAGTAAGTATTCTGGAGTATGTCCAGATCATTATACAGTGCTTCTAAAGATGTCAATCTACAACCACAGATCCATGTTCAACCTTGTCCTAGGTTATTCATGCCTTGAAAAAAAAAGATTGGTTTGAAAGCCATTATAAACGCATTTATTCCAAGCAAAAGAAAATTTTCTTTTCCACTTATTCTCCTGTCTGGAACAAATGCCAAAGCCTTATGGAGGGGAAGAATTTGTTTCTGTTATCTGCTGTATACAAACTTCTCAAAACTTATCAGTCAAAATATTTTCATCAGAGAAGATAGATTTATTGTATATACCTGATGAAAGTCAAGGAAACGCAAACTACAAGAGAATTCACAGCAAATAAATAAGCACCTCTGCCTTAAGTCTCACGCATAAGATCACATTACTGAAGAAATATAAAAGGAGACAAGCTGCATTGCTGGTCAGGAAGTCAGTTCTGTGAAAATTGACAATTCCCTCCAAATTAAGATGACAACCTTCTTGATGTCTTTAGCCATGTCGTCATGACCTAGGCCCAAGCCCAGAAAGTAATTATTTTTTAACGTATCTTAAAAAAAAGGGGGGGGGGCGGGGAGGATTACCTTGCAACAAATTCTAAAGACCAATTCCAAATAAATATTTTAAAAAATCAACTAAAGATTATCATAAAAGCAATAATTTAAGAAATATAACCTAAGCTACACAGCAACTTTCGGGACAGTATGGGCTGTATAGGAAGAGCCAGTCAGGGAGCAAGAGAGGGAGAGAAAGAGGAAATCTTGAAGAAGACAAGGGTCAGATTGATAAATATGCCTGGAAAGAACAAATGAGAGTGTCACCAAGTACCATAAAGTCATAACATGTGGAATATGTAACAGAAAAATTAATAACAGCCACAATATATAAATATCCTAAATAGTCAATAAGAAATATGGCTAAACTGGCAAAAAGCTTAAAGGCAGGCACTCTGAAGAAGCTATGAAGACTGAGTTTCAAGCATCTTCTCTCCCCTTCGCACCACATGTTCAATACACCATCCTGCTCTTACTTAGCTCCGTCTTTGTCACTGTCATGTGTGCCGCCATCTTTGCCTTCCCTCCTAGGCAGCCTCCCTTCACATCTCTTAAGCCTGCCTTCTCAATCCCAGTTGAGTTTAAGGAAGCACATATTGTATGAGTCCCCAGAGAGGGTCTGGAAATCTCCTATGGCTCCCTACCTATACTGGACTTGTGTTTGACCATGTCAAACATGCCTACATGTTAGCCTGTTGTTGTTGTTGTTTTGTTGAAGTGTAGCATGCTCCTTCTTTACAAAATCTTGACTATAAAGCTTAGCTGCTCCAGATCATCCCTGCCTGCTCCTCCTTTATTGGCTCCAGGTACTAGACATCCCCTGACTTTGCCTTAGAATCTGAACTCAGCATCCTAACTTGCCTCAGGGAAATCCTCAATTAAGCCACTTTCCCCTCATTGAAAGCCTTGCATTTTGCCTCTTCTTCATAGCAGTGGTCTCAGAGACTGTATCATATTATTTATGGTTGTCTGCTTAACATCTCCCTCAGCAGGGTGGTAAGCACAAAGGAGAAACGGCCCCTGCTTTCCCTCACCAGGAAGACCTCTGCTGTACAATGACAGTAGGTATCCCGTGAGTAACGTTGAGCAGATGGAATTTGATTTTAAAAGCATTTACATATATTTGTGCCTGTTATTTAGGCTTACCTGCCATACAAAAAGTGTTACCAAGCAGGAAACTGAAGCCGTTTTTGTTTTCCTTCGTGTGGCCGTGGCTGTCCTGGAACTCAGAGATCCTCCTGCCTCAGCCTCCAGAGTGCTAGATTAAAGGTGTGTGTTATCACTGCCCAGTTGAAACTGTAGCAGTTTTTCACTGGAATTTTCACCTCCAAATAATCAGTTTTTTGCGGGGGATAGGCCCCACTATGTAATCTAAGCTGATCTTAACTCACAATCCTCCCAGATGCTCAGATTCTAGAGACAAGTACCACTCCTAGCTCTTTAGTTAAGTTTCTTATATTGGCATTCATTGAATGGGCGGGCGAACAAATAAATGTGTAGATAAATAGGTTACTTATTTCTGTAACTATGTAGCAGATGAAAAATTTTAAACTGCACCAGACTTGGAGAAATGATTCCATTTTCTTGGGTTTTAATGGCAGGCTATATAAATTAAAAAGCTATGGTGCCTCAAACACTGGATTATCTGCATGGCTTTTATTTCTTATTTTTTGTTTTCTAAGTAACCTTGTAGTTTACCTATTTGGATTAATTCTCTAGGTCTCTTCAGATTGTCCTTCCCACATTTTGTTGCTGTTTTATTACTGTTATTATTAACCCTTTTTTAAAAAAGTGAGTAAGGGCTGGAGAAATGGCTCAGTGGTTAAGAGCACTGACTGCTCTTCCAGAGGACCTGAGTTCAATTCCCAGCATCTACATGGTGGCTCACAACCATCTGTAATGGGATCTGATGCCCTCTTCTGGTGTGTCTGAAGAGAGCAATGGTGTACTCATATACATAAAATAAATAAATAAATCTTTAAAAAAAAAAAAAAAAAAAACGCGAGTAAAGTACATTTGCAAATACTACCTGGCCAAAGTGACCTTCCTCATCCAGTTGGAACAAACTCAGCTTTCCACGCACTGGAAGAGACTGTCCAAAGTAGAATGGAGAGAAATTCCTCCAAACAGGTTAGTTAGGGGGAGGGGAAAGCCAAGCTGGTCCTGATTTAAGTGGTCATGGGACTTCTCAAAGGCGATATTTCTCAGTTACTATCATAGCAGAGCCAGGGAACATGTTGCTGGCATGTTTGTGTCATCTTTCTAGTCTTGAACAACTATGCAAAGGAAATACAAACTAGTGGCCTAGGAGGACCCACCTCTGCACTGACCCAGGGAGCCGAGCTGCAATTAATACAAAGCTTAGGAAAGGGGAGGTTTAGGTTCAGTCTTAGGTCTTCTGTCTTCAGTCTTTACAGGATTTCATCCTTCTTGGAACATTGAAAACTATCCAGCAGAACACACCTTTTTAACAAAACTCAGTCCATGTACCCATTTTACACTTTGGAGAGCCTTAAGTATTCACACGTTGACACTGATATTTGGTGGCTATTATAGAACTGTTACAATTCTCACCTTCAAAATTAGTAAGTGACACTCCATGAACGTAATTACATTGTTCAGCTCCCCATAACCCGTGAGTCCTCCGTGTGTGAAAACATGTGACACAGGCTTCTTGAGTCCAGCTGCTTCAAATAATTGCTTGCTGTCCTGCTGAAAAAAAAAAAAAAAAAAAAAAAAAAAACAAAAAAAAACAAACCTTTTATTAAATGATGCATTAAATAAAATAGTGCAACTCTGTGTTCATAGCTACAAAGTCAGAAATGGCTTCTACCCAGAATTCCATTCTGTGGCTCTCTCCCCGCTTTTGTAGCATCACCAAGGAGACTGGTGGAAGTCAGGATTGGAATATTGTGACTAGAACCCCCATGGTTCTATAGGAACACCACCAGGATTTTGCCACTAATTGAAGAAATAGATAATATGCATCTCCCTCAGCAAATCTTATTTCCTTAATAGTCTTTTCCCCCAGCAACTTTAAGAAATGTTTCCCTTTGAAATACAACATCACATAATGGGCCCATCTGGAATGGTGCCTTTGCACAGATACTAAGAAATGAGAAACGTTTTTGTCTTTGTCTAGGGTAAATAATTGCAATTAGTTGCTGCCAACTATATGAGTGTGCATATAAATAATGCATATATATATATATATGAGTGATCAAAGTCTTTTATTTAAAGGCATTCAAAATCACCAGAACTTTGTTTTGATATCCAAGAAAAAACATTTTGCAAATTTTCTTATTCAAACTATAAGCATTTTATTTCTTATTCAGGTCTATAGTTCCTTAATTTCATATAATTTGGGGTTTTATTTGGAAAACCCATATAGCACAGGCTGGCCATATAGTCAATTTGTAGCCCAGCGTGACTTTGAACTTCTGATCTTCTTGTCTCTCCCTGCCAAGTGCAAAGATTACCAGTCCACGCTGCCACACACAGTTTCCGTGTTGCTGGGGATCACACACAGGGATCTGAGGATGCTGTTCGAGTATTCTTCCAACTGAGCTACCCCTTCAGCCCAATTGTGGCTTTAAAAAAAAAATAGGTATTATTTTGGAACAAAAATTTTTCTTGAAACTATGATGACTTTTCAACTAAAGAATGAGAGTTTTTGTTTGAGTTAAAAGACTTAAAACTTTTCAGTGGGGGGGTGGGGGAAAGGCTGCTGAATGCCTTTATTCCAGAGTTGGGGTGAATGAAATCTGAGAACACTGAAGATCCCCAACACCTAAAGACAGAATGAGTTCAACTAGTGTCACCAACTCTTCTTTCAGCAACCTAGGTCTACACTCAAGGAAGCATGAACACTTAAAACATTAAGTAGTTCATGGTCGCGAAAGCCACTCTGGGAATCTAAGATGAAGACTGGAAGTCAGCAGCAGATAATGACAGTTTGACAGCCAAGGTAGGAGCTTCCTAACATTGTACAGGAAAGGGCTGTGCATGTCAAAAAAAAATGTGCATAGGATAAATTTTAAGTGTGGTAACTGAAATCTCCCACCTCAGCTTTGGGGAATGTTTCTGATCTGTGCCACTGAGAGTCTGGACAGCCCTGTGTCAAACCAGAGTTTGGTTTTGCCCTCCCTTCCCTTTCCTTTGTTGTATGACATGATTGCAAACACACATTTTTCACTCCAGTATTGGCAGGGTCTCTTGCACCCATTCTCCCCAAATCAAAGAAAGGTATGTTACTCTGTTACTTGGCAAATGGGAAAGAAAGGGATAGAGCCTGGCTGGTTCTAACTAAGACCAGAACAGGCAATTGACTTGAAAGCTGGGACTTATGAATTCTCCCTGCCATTAAACCTGAGGTCCCTGCAAATCAAAGCAACCCTGAGATACCACCTCACACCAGTCAGAATGGCTAAGATCAAAAAACTCAGGTGATAGTAGATGCTGGTGAGGATATGGAGAAAGAGGAACACTTCTCCATTGTTGGTGGGATTGCAAGCTAGTACAATCACTCTGGAAATCAGTCTGGCGGTTCCTCAGAAAATTGGACATAGCATTACCTGAGGACCGAGCTATATCACTCCTGGGCATATACCCAGAAGATGCTCCAACATATAACAAGGACATGTGCTCCACTATGTTCATAGCAGCCATATTTATAATAGCCAGAACCTGGCAAGAACCCAGATGTCCTTCAACAGAAGAATGGATACAAAAAATGTGGTACATTTACTCAATGGAGTATTACTCAGCTATTAAAAATGAATTTGGAGCTGGAGAGATGGCTCAGCGGTTAAGAACACTGCTCTTCCAGAGGTCCTGAGTTCAATTCCCAGCATCCACATGGCAGTAACTCTTTGTCAAAACTGTCTGTAACTCTAGTTCCAGGGGATCCTACACCTTCATACAGACATAAATTCAGGCAAAACACCAATGAACATGAAATAAAGATAAATAATAAACTAAAGAAAGAAAATTTAAAAAAAATAATGAATTCGAGAAATTCTTAGGTAAATGGATGGAACTAGAAAATATCATTCTGAGTGAGGTAACCCAACCACAAAAGAACACACATGGTATTTACTCACTGATAAGTGGATATTAGCTCAAAAGCTTGAAATAGCCAAGATTCAACTCACAGACCATATGAAGCTCATGAAGAAGGAAGACCAAGTGTGGGTGCCTTGGTCTTACTTAGAAGGAGTAACAAAATATTCAAGGGAGAAAATATGGAGACAAAGTATGGGACAGAAACTGAAGGAGACCATTCCACCTGGGTATCCATCCCAGGTATAGTCACCAAAGATAGACTGATGTGGATGTCAGGAAGTGCATGCTGACAGGAGCCTAATATAGCTGTCTCCTTAGAAGTCTGCCAGAGGCTGACACATTCAGAGGCAGATGCTCACAGCTAACCATTGATCTGATCAAGGGGTTCCCAACGGAGGAGTTAGCGAGAAGACTGAAGGAGCTGAAAGAGTGTGTGGCCCCAAGAGGAGAGCAACAGTGCCAACCAACCAGAGCTCCCCAGGGTCTAAACCACCAGCCTGGGAACACATAGGGAGGGACCCACAACTCCAGCTGTATATGTAGGGGAGGATGGCCTTGTCAGGCATAGGTGGATGAGGAGATCCTTGGTCCCATGAAGGCTGGACACCAAGTAGGGGGAAATTTGAGGGTGGGGAGGTGGGAGTGGGAGGTAGTAGGGGCAAATCCTCATAGAAGCAGGAGGAGGGGGGTGGAATAGGGGGTTCCTGGGTGGGGTGGGGAGAATGGGCTAAGGGGATAAAATCTGAAATGTAAATATAATATCCAATAAAAAAATAAAAATAATTTTTAAAAAACCCCGAGACCCTTTGTAATAAGCCCTGTCATTGCTATGATAACCCTCATAGGGAGTCTCCTTCATCTTCCCTTCCTGTCAGCCTTGAGGACTGCTGTTGCTGAAATGGAAATCCTATCGCACTGTCTGTTCGTGGAACTAGTGTCTTCCAAGATAAACAACAATAAATGTTAGCTGCAAGGAGTATTAAAAGCAGACTGTCAGGATCTGCAGACCTCAAAGGACCATATCTAGCTTTTGAAGATAATAACATTTTGGACACAAAAATCACCACTTTGCAATAGAAATATGTGATACTTAA
Organism: Arvicanthis niloticus; assembly: GCF_011762505.2. Classification (NCBI taxonomy): domain Eukaryota; kingdom Metazoa; phylum Chordata; class Mammalia; order Rodentia; family Muridae; genus Arvicanthis; species Arvicanthis niloticus. The sequence goes on from NC_047671.1 coordinate 40,469,003, forward strand.
TCTGCCTCTGTAAACATATGCTTTGAGCATCGGATGCTGCTTATTTCATTAAGTCACTCTGAGCCTGGGCTTGAAACCATCACACTGTTACCCTGCAGTGTCTTTGTCTAAACCATAATGTTTCTACAAGTGTTTACTTTTGTTCTCTATCGTCTTTTCTACGATGTTTCCCCTTTGTGTGCCAATTATCCATAACAATAAGAGTTGTCTGCTGGTATCATTTTGTCATCCAGGACTACAGGTGCTCATTCAAACATCTTACAATTAACATTGGAAGATGAGATCAAAGACCCAGCTCTTACATTTATGATGGAATGAAACTCTATCAGAAATAGGGTAATAGCTACTTTGACAAGCTGAACAGCGTCAACATGTAGTTGTAGTAATTCCAGCATCTGTGTGCGGTTGGGATCCTCCCAAGAAGTTGTCTGGCAGCCAGAATCTGAAACTCAAAATAAAACCTCCCTGTCAACAAAGGTAGGTCTCCAGGGATCCCATAAAGAACAGACATCCACTCAGGGTGACATGCAGCTTCATGGGAGAGAGGTGACTCAAAGGAAAAAAAGGAAAGTCATGTTCAGAGTTTCTCAGAAAAGGTAAACCTGCATTCTCTCAGGAACATTTTCATAAGTGGGTCATTGGCTATTGTTTTTTTTTTTTTAAATAACATACATACACACACACACACGGACACCCACACACATAGATACACATACACAAGCATGCACACATAGACACAGAGACATAGACACAGAGACACACACAGACACACATACTCTAAATTTTCATAACAATGACAAAAAAAAGATCAAGTTTCTATGTCACCCCTGTCACCATATAAACAATTGACAAAAGGGTACTGTGTACAAGCTTCTCTTAGGCCTGATTAAAGGCTCTCTACACTTTTCCTAAAATCTCCATGTTATGACACACTCTCTGGCAAGCCCTGAACCCTGTCATTACTGTCCTTAGTTCAACAACACTCAGAAACTGTGGTCCCCAGGGATGCTGTCATCTTCTACAAAGGCCACATCACGCCTCTAATTCTTGCTCCTCGTGGTTCATTTTATATGCTCTGCGTGTGCGTGTTTGACTTTCAGAACATGACTCATGCCTTTTAAGTTACTCATCAAGCCTACAAATGGAGAAGGAGTGATGAGCTAGCCGATTGGAAATGAAAGAGAGTGTCCTTCACTCCCTGGACACTAGGATCTCTTTTAGAGAGTGCACTAAGTGACTTCCTGGCTCACTGAGACCAATGTGATGTGACATTTGAGAAGGGAAAGGGATAGGGGGTGTTCCCTGTACATTATTTTTAGACAGCTCATCACTTTTGTTTCTGAAAGCAATACCTCCCCTCCCCGTGCCTGTTCTTCAGTAGAATAGCAGAGCAGCATAGGATGTCATCATAGGATGTCAAAGCTTGGCTAGAGCTTCATGACTAGGGAGTCCAACATACAGATTCAGGTAACTTATACAGAGTGATAAGTTAACATCTTCAGTACAAGTCTGTTATCAGTAGAAACTGGGATGGGCCTAAGGATATAAGTAATACACACACACACACACACACACACACACACACACACACACACACACGGTGTGTGGAAGAAGGTGATACCATATTATTCTCTCTCTCTCTCTCTCTCTCTCTCTCTCTCTCTGTGTGTGTGTGTGTGTGTGTGTGTGTGTGTGTGTGTGTGTGTGTATAAATGGTATGTATCTTAGTTAGGGTTTTACTGCTGTGAATAGACACCATGACCAAGGCAATTCTTACAAGGACAACACTGAATTGGGGCTGGCTTACAGGTTCAGAGGTTCAGTCCATTATCATCAAGGTGAGAGCATGGCAGCATCCAGGCACACATGGTGCTGAGAAGCTGAGAGTTCTACATCTGAAGGCCACTAGAAGACTGGCATCCAGGCAGCTAGGACAAGGGTATTAAAGCCCAAGCCCACAGTGACACACCTACTCCAACAAGGCCACACCTTCTAATAGTGCCAGTCCCTTGACTAAGCATATACAAACCATCACAGTATGAAAGAGAATGTTTGGAAAACTATCCAGTCTACATAGGTACTCCTGACTCTTTTCATTCTTCTGCTACTCTAACAACAACAACAACAACAAAATAGCTTCAAGTAAACTTGATAAAATCTTGGGTGACAATCCTGAGTCTTGGGGAGATTGCTGCCTGGTCATTGACAACTCTGACTGTTCTGGGGTGGAGCCTCCTGACGTCGTCATGCTCATAATGCTCTTTATCCTCTTATTAGTTTGACTCATATCTTTTCACTTTTCAAATGAGTCTTACACCCATTATGGCATTTCAGAATGAGGATACACCTGTGAGATGGCTATATTATAGATCAATCTCTCTCAATAGAAGCATGACTGTTGCCCCAGGGTCCCTAGCAGGAAAGATGATCTAGTAGCTTTATGGCCTTCCCAGGAATGGTCTCCAGTGTTAACAGTGACTAGTCATTGCAGGTGACTAAAGGAATGAACCCAGAAAAAAATCAGTGACCTCCTAGATGGACATAAACCAACAGCTCTGCTTGGAACAGGAATGGGGATGAGCAATGCTCTTTTTTGAGTTCAGTTTCATCTTTTTTGAGTCTGTTAGGATGCCCAGGTTTTGACTCCTTGAGGACTGATACAAGTCCCTTTATTTAATCGATAGGATTATAATGCAATAGGACAGGATGGGAAAGACAGGCTCTCCTTTTGGCTTAGAGCTCTCTCTCTACTACACGGTAAAAAAGCAAGTCTTCGGGAGCAAAGATGCAGAATGTTCTCCTTTTCAATTTATCCCCAGACAATTAAATTAATGTGCCAAAATGCAGGATGCTTCATAGCCAAATAAGTCATTTCATCTTCCTCAAGGACTTCTATGACCATTGAATTAAGTAAAAATATACACTTAAAGTGATTATTATATATAGTATATATAAAGAGGTCTGTGGCGCAGGTTTATTAAATGCCATAAAAAGTTTGTATTTAAGATTGACAACAGGAAGACTGATTGACAAGCCTTTTCAAATAGCTACCTACTTCTGTCATATAGAGCTTCAAATGACTAGGCATAGAGAAGGAAAGAGTCACAGGCATTTTCTAACTATGTTTCAATGCTGGGAATTGAACCCAGGACCTCATGTATACTGAACATGTACTTTGCCACTGAGCTATACCTCAAGCTAGAAAATGTAGCCAGCCTTCCTTGAAACTCACTAAGTATATGGCAGCCAGAAGACCACCTTAAAAATAAAAGTAATGCCACCCACCCCAGCCAATTCTCACTAGAGTGAGGAAAGTTAATCGTGTCACTTGTCCACCACGCCTTGGACATTCATGACCTGCCTATTTGCATGCAATGAAAAGGAAGAGCATAAAATGCTTTTCCAAACCCATCCGATTTACAGCCAAGTGAAAATATTTCTGTACCAAGAATACTCTCACATTAATTTTTTTGTGTGTTTTGAGCAGATCAAATTTAATCACCTAGAATTTTTTTTGTTTTATCTTTGTTTTTAAGATGCTATTCTATTCAACCTTTAAAAATAAAGGGTCTGATTTTATTTATTTATTTATTTATTTATTTATTTATATTCATGTATCTTACGTAAATTGGGGATTTGCCTTCAGGTATGTCTGTGTGCGGGTGTTGGGTCCCTTGGAACTGGAATTTCAGACAGTTGTGAGTCGCCATGTGGGTGTTAGGAATTAAACCCATGTCCTCTGGAAGAGCAATCAGCACTCTTAACCACTGAACCATCTCTCCATCCCCAAAGAAACTGATTTTAATATAAAGCCTGCATTTCATCAAACATGGCATATAGTGCTCTGACTTTAATTATTGTCTGAGAAAGAAGCACTTCACTGCTGTATGCTTAATATGTAGCAAGAACACAGACTAAAGATGGTTGTCTCTGTCCATACTAAATGCCAAGGGCTGCCACCTTGTAGTTTTATGGCTTGAGTGCTCAACTACACATGCTGTCATTCTTGACAGCATTGTCACTACATAATGTCCACACATCAAAATTTAGAGAATGATTGAAATAAATTAATAAAGCTTCACAATTGCATGACACTTTATACAGCCCGGGAATATCTAATGTCATTTTGCTATTTTATTCTCTATTAGCCTTAGGAAGAAACTGGCCAGGCCTCAGGTAAGGAATGATCATGACTGTGACCATCAGCATGTGGGCACCAAAGCCAAGATGTGAATCAACCTTATTTTTTATTTTTTTTTTATTTTTTTAAATTATTTAATGTATATGAGTACACTGTAGCTGTCTTCAGACACACCAGAAGAGGGCATCAGATCCCATTACAGATGGTTGTGAGCCACCATGTGGTTGCTGGGAATTGAACTCAGGACCTCTGGAAGAGCAGTCGGTGCTCTTAACCGCTGAGCCATCTCTCCAGTCCGAATCAACCTTATTTAATAGCATTACTTCAAGTTCTGCCATGCAACTTTCTACTTAACAACTTTTGTGGAAGGGCTAGGTGATAACTATACTTAAAGGAACACTACTGACTCTGCAAGATGGCTCTGTGGGCAAAGGTGTTAGTTAACTGGAAAGTCTGACAACCTGAGTGTGATCCCCAAGGCCCACATGCTAGAAGGAGAGAACTAGTGTGTAGTAATCTCTTCTGAAATTAAAACCTTCCATCTTGAAGGGAAGTTTGTTACAACATAGGACACTAAATGGCAGGGGAAACAATTTATGAGTAGGTAAAACAATAGGATTCTCTCTCTCTCTCTCTCTCTCTCTCTCTCTCTCTCTCTCTCTCTCTGTGTGTGTGTGTGTGTGTGTGTGTAGTCCTGACTGTCCTCCTAGAACTAGTTCTGCAGACCAGCCTTGAACTCACCGAGATCCACCTGTTTGTGTCTCCCAAGGGCTGGGATTAAAGGTATGCACCACCCCCACCAAGCTAACAATAGGATTTTCTAAGAGGAGGTGAAATATTCCATCCTATAGGAAGCTCCAAAAGCTCAGGAAGTAAACAACTCAATGGCTTCAGGAAATCCCTGAGACTGACAAGATTTACTAGGACCCTCCCTCCCCAAGCATATATAAGCAGAGACTAGCCAAAGTGCCTGGAAGAAATAGAGAACAGCCCAGTTGCCAGGAAGAAAGCAAGCACCAGTTGAGATGCCTAGAATCTCAGACCAATTCAGACTACCGTGAGAGGACACTATGCCAACCTTTTGGGATGCCTGAAGGTTTTGGAGTGTATTCCAGGTTCCCAACCTTCACGAGCTATCACTCATGCTATGGCAGACTTTGGTGATGCAGCTGCTTTTGCGTGATTTCTGTTCCTATATGTAACCCTTCACCCGTGTTTCTGTAAGTAAGCCCAATAACATTCATTGGCTCATCACATTGGACTTTGGTCTATCATCATTTCCCTCTCCTGAGTGATGAAACATTTGTTCATGTTCTCTCCAGGAACAGTGTCACAAAACAAGAACTGACTCCTGCAAGTTGTCTTCAGTTCTTCACAGGTATACTATGGCATGCACGCTTAAGTCACACAAATGCACAGGTATGCCTACTGACCTAGTTAGGTTTCTATTGGTGTGATAAAATACCATGACAAAACACAACTTGGAGAAGAATGGGTTTATTTTACTTTATAACTATCAGGTCACATTCTATTACTGAGAGGGAAGTCAGGGCAAGAACTCAAGGCAGGAGCTGAAGCAGAAACCATGGATGGACACTGCTTATTGGCTTGCTCAGCTTGCCTTCTTACACAACTTACAACCACCTGCCTAGAATTAGCATTTCCCTCTATGGGTCCTTCCACATCAATCATTAATCAAGCAAATGTCTGACAGACTTATCCATAGACCAATCCTTTGGAGGCATTTTTCTCAGTTGAGATTCCTCTTCCTGGATGTATCTAGATTGCATCAAGTTGAAAACAAATCAACAACAATAGAAACAACCAGGACACAGAATAGGTCTGATTCTGAAAATGGTAAGGGGTAGAATTGGTGGATGAAAGTGACAATCAGTTAAACTCTACTTTGTATTTTGAGTCTTGTAATCTGGACCATAGTTTCCACTCTAGTACCTGCAGTTCTCACCTTAGAAGAAGAAATGTTAATTCTGTCTTTGTCCATACCACTAAACTATTAAGTAAAGACGGGGGTAATGAATATGAGACTATTATTAAAGATAGAAGCTCTTTCCAAATGGTGATACGGAGACACCATTAATTAAAAGAAAAAAAAAAAAGAGTTACTTCCAAATTGTTTTCAAAGGAGGAAGAAGACAGGAAAAAAAAATGGAAAAGAAAAAAGCAAATCAGAGAAAAAGTCTCTTAGGAGAGATGACAGAGGTTCTGGTTAGTCAACAAAATGATGGTCTGGGTATTAGGTCTATCTTGTACTTTACTGACACAAATTGGTTTAGTTATGCTCTAATTGTATTTTGAGAGAAAAGTTTTATTTTAACAGGAAGGGTGATATGTAGGAGGAGCTAAGGTGGGAGGAGTACGGAGAGGAAGAGGAGGAGTAAAGAGAGGAGGAGGAGAAGGAGAGGAGGAGCTAGAGAGAGAAAGAGGTGGGGGGGACATGGAGGCAGATGTTCACATGTCTTCGCCAGTCAAAGATAGTTGATGTATCTAGGTTGGGTATTGGGTTATGTTGCAACCGGCTCCGCTCTACCTGGCTTGACACAAAAGACTTAACAATGCCTGAATAGTTACTCTGTTGCCTCAGCTCTGCCTGGCTTGGCCTTTCAAGGGCTGGGAATAAAGGCTTACGCCACCACTGCCCAGCTTCAAACTGCTGCTCCGGTCTTGGTCTTCGGGTCAGGGTCTAGAGAGAGAGAGAGAGTGGGGATAAGGGGAAGAGACGCAAGGAATGGAGACAAGACAGAGGTTCTGATCAAGTCTCTTTTATTGAAGGGAAATCTGGGGTATTTATACACTTTTGCCACGCCCCCTTGTAGGCGCGTGGATATGACATAAGCCTTGGAGGCATGGCTAGCATGTAGACAGCTGCTTTCTAGCCGCTTTCTGCTAAAAGTCGGCTCCCAACAGGGTTACACTTCTGATTGATATAGAGCACTACCAAACTTATAAAGCCTTTGGTTAACATTTAAAAAATTGTATAAAAGCAAAAAGGGAAAAGGTGGCGAGAGATAGGGGTTTTCTAGGGAGGGGAAAGGGGGAAAGGGGATGGCATCTGAAATGTAAATAAAATATTCAATAAAAAATGAAAAAAAAAAAAGAAAAGAAAAAAGGTAGAAAGTGTTTTACCTCCAAAAATATTTGAATTAATTTATTTTAAAGGTTAAAAGGACCCAGTACTCCATTTTTACGGTCACCAGCTGTCTGGCTAATGACCTTCAGGGGTGGGGGGCAGGACCCAAATACATTAACAGGTCTCTTCTTAAATGTAAGACCAGTAATATTTTTTAAGTTTTATTTTATTTTATGTGTATAGGTATTTTGTCTGCACACACATATGGCACCACATGCATGCTGCTGCCCTGAATCCCCCGGAACAGAAGTTACAGGCAGTTGTAAGCTGCAATTCAGGTGCTGGGACTTGAACTTGGGTTAAACATAGACCCTTCTTCACCTTCCAACTGTTATGCTCTACCTAATGCCGATCAATCTGTGGTTACCCAGATCCTCCCTGATGCTCACTGCATTGTTCCAGCAACCTATCCATCTCTACACCAGATCCATCAGCACAGCAGTGACATATGGTTACTTAAACACCAAAAAAAAAAAAAAAAAAAAAAAAAAAAAAAAAAAAAACCCACTACCTTGGACCACATTTCTTCCACATGCCCATTTGTTTTCTCTAAAACCAGCAAATCCTCTCCAAATAAAAACAGACAATTACAAACAAATAACAATACTGAGTTTTTTAGTTTTTTAATGCTTATTTTATTGTTGGGTCTTTTTCATACTGTTTCTTAACCTCACCTGGAAAAGGTTTCCCTTGGCTATGCCACCAATAATTTCTTCAGAGGTTTTTGGTTTGGTTTGGTTTGGTTTGGTTTGGTTTGGTTTGGTTTGGTTTGGTTTTTGTTTGTTTTACTTATATGTGAGTACCCAGGTGCCTGTGGGGTCTAGAGAACATCAGATTCCTTGTACCTGGAGTCGTATCAAGTGAGCTGCCTGGTGTGTGTGTGTGTGTGTGTGTGTTTGGGGTGGAGGTGGGGATTTCAGAATAGAACATGTGTCCTTTGCAAGAGCAGCAAGCAACTTTAATTACTGAGCCCTCTTACCACCCCCAAACTGTTTTTAATCAAAGTTGTCTTGAGCCACCTCAGTACTGAATCTAATTTTTAGTTCTGTTTCCACATCTCTCGACCCATTAACAACCTTTGATGTGGTTAGCACCCTTCTCATCAGTACACCCTTTCCAGAGCACCATGTCCCTGCAACCTCCCTGGTGCTTCTGGATCCTTCCCTCACTCCCCATCCTCTCCTGTGCTTCCTAGTGTTGCAGTATCCCAGAGGCATGCCTGGAATCTCTTCTCCATCTACCCCCACCACCTTTGTAAGGTTTCCACTCTCTTAGCTTTAAATACCATAGCTTTAAATATCAGGCAACCCTCTAAGCCTGTCTCCACTAGAATGTTCTTCAGTCCCCAGACTCAATTGCTCTACTCTGCCTATCTCTAGACACCTCTTCCTTTGCATGCTCAATATTCAAAAACATTTAGTCTGTTCTTTCTGTGTTTTTTTTTCCATCTCAAATGTTGGCGAAACCATTCTTCAAGTTCCTGATGCCAAAACATTAACATCAGTCTTGGTCTCTTCTGTTGCCACCATGTTTGTCACCTGACGAATTTCAATATCCAAACTCTAGCTCATTTTCTCCAGCATCACAAGTCCTTCCCATCCTTTGCCATAATGAAATTGCTTTCTGGCTGGGCTCCCCTCATTCTCCTCCCTCCTCACAGTCTGCTTTTAACAGTGCAACCAAAATTATGAATCAAAATGTCAGACGTATCATGTCTCCTTTCTGTTTAAGTCCTGCAATGCCTCCTCACCTTACACAGAGACAAAGCCTAAGTTCTAAGATGGCCAACCAGTCATACATGATTTGACTCCCGGGTACGTCTCTGACTTCACCTTTTATGCTTCTCCTTCACTGGCCTTCTGCTTTACTGTCAACATTCTAGGCAAGGCCCTGCAATAAAAACTTTGCCCTGACTAATCCCTTTTGTGACAAGGTACAAGCATTGAATGACATATCTCTTCCAAGTCAATAATAATAATAATAATAATAATTGTGCCTGGCTACCTTCTCAGAGAGTCCAGCTTGAATCTGAATCCTGCAGGAGCCACTGATTCCCAGCGTTCCCAAGTCTCCATTCACAACTCTATTGAATTGCACATATTTTAGCCCGTTGGACCTGTTCTGGTGAAACCCTAATATGTCAATTTATTCTTTGTAACAGTTACTACTTACTCTTCTTGTCTCACAAGAAAAAGAAGCTTTATCTGTTTCGTTCACAGAGCTGTCATAAATCCCTAGGATACTGCCTGGCACATGGTAGGTACTGAATAAATAATTTCTGAATGAATAAATGTTGTGAAGTCAACAGCCCATGCATGTATGAAATACAGGTCAACATATATAGACTTGTTAGAGATCTAACAGCTTTTTCTTTTTTTTTAACCTCCGAGTCACTTTCTCAGCACAGTATCAAACTATTAGCTTACATGGCTCGTTAGCCTATGGGTTTAACCTTTACAGTCCTTAATTACAAGTACAAAACAGTAGAATCAAGAAGTGAAAACCCACACTCAACGATGTCAGCAAAAGCTCAGAGAAAAGTTGAGTTGGGGTTAGAAGGAGGTCAAGGAAGCAAAGGACAGAGCGCTACCTAGACAGGGTTGGACCTTCTCTCTGTGCGCCATCTCTGCTGGGGACAGCACACAAAGATAGGGACTGCCTGCAGTAGGCTGGGATGGAGACTTCTCAGAAGCCCGCGGCAGCTCCTTGTAAAGAAGATGGTGTCTGGGACCCTGAGAAGCAGGAGACACATCTCTCCGTGGGACCCACCATCTGAAACAAGGAACTGCCTGCAGTAGGCCTGGATGGAGACATCTTAGTAGCCCGAGGCAGCTCTTTCTAAAAAATGTTCCCATTTCTCCTAACCTTAGCCCTGGACAACGGCTGTATAGATTTCATTTGTACGTGACTGTTTTTCAGTTAGCCTTGGTGTGCATAATTATTCTATTATATCTGACTTTCTTACTTCTTTCTCCTTCTGCTCTGGTGAATTCTGTGAAACTAGATGTTCCTTGATGTAATGATTCTTAAACAATTAAAAATTGAGGCACAGGGCACAGCACAGCACAGTCCTAATGGCCCAGGTGCATGCTGTGTGCTCTCATCTTGGAAACAATGCATTAACTGCACAATGGTAGTTCCAGATTAATGCTTGATTTGCAAAGGAAGTTTGAAGAAATTATTAGAAAATGAAATAGAGCCAACACTGGGGATCCCAAGAAAGGAAAAATCTATTGAAGTTATGAAATAAGTTTTGCATAACATTTAAAAGTGGTTCCTAGATAAAGAAGTATAGAATACATAAAATCTTATACTAGTAAAACTAAGTCACAACACTGGGACTCTTAGGAGAGTCATTGTGTGCAATGCACAGAAGTAGAAAGCTAGTGGAACTACTGAGTTAAGGGTTAATTTGATTCTTTTTGGCCAGTGCCTGGAAGCTTTGCCCATGTCATTTATCGTTTGAGCGTCACAGGAAAATACAAGTAGCTGACCTCGGAGCTCTGAGCTCTGAAGTATAATAAGTTAAAAGTTAAAGTTTAAATAATGATAAGTTTGCAATTATTATTATTTTGGCTACAGGCCTGGAAATAGGGAAGCTTGAAACTTTGGGGAACAATTGTAATTCTCAGTGCTTTGTGGGATGTGGTTATTCTTTTGAATTTGATTTGGCAATGATTATACTATGTCTCTTTTTTCTACCTGCTTTTGGAGTATCAATAAAAGACTGGGGCAAGAGAAAAGTGAAGAAGCATGTGAAGTGAATGTGGAGAGAGAGAGAGAGAGAGAGAACACAAATGAGATCATGAGAAGAGAATGTGAAGAGTGAATGAAGAGAGAATGTGAGGTGTGTATGGAGAGTATATGTGTGAGTGAAAGGAGAGTGCATGTGGTGTGTGTGAGGTGTATGTGAGATGTGTGTGAAGAGTGTGTGTGAGAGTGAAAGGGGAACACACAGGTGTGTAGGAGTGTGGGAGTTCAAGAAAAGAAAAGCACACAGGAGAAAAGCAGAATGCGCAGGAGAATGCAGAGTGTGTGCAGCCTCAAGCTGCAAGCAAATGAGCGAGAGAGAAAAGAAAGCAGAGAGTGAGAGAGAAGAGAGAGAAATTTTAAGCCTTGAAAAATTGCCTGTCAGCTTGTACCCCAAAAGTAGTCTGTGTATATTTATTATGTGCCTTCCAGATATCCCTGCTTCCAGTTGAGAACTTCGATCATGTATCAAGGCTGGACCCCAACACATCTCTTCTCAAAGAATATGATCAACACTTATAAAGAGAAAGACAGAATCCACCTATAGAGTTGGATATATTGGTGTGGCCACTTTAAGGACAACACAGCGGCATAATCTGAATCACTCCTAATCACAGAAACTTTATTTCCAGTTGTTTATCTTATTGCAACACTTGCTAACCCACAAGTGACATTTGTGTAAAGTCATTTGTTTGCGAAAGAGGAAGCGATCCAGAAATCCATCAAATAGCACATGTGCAATAAACAATAGTAGATCATCAACTGTAAAAGAATTCTATGTGGCTGTATAAAAGAAAAAGAAATCTCAGTACTGATGGGGGAAGAGTTCCAGAGCTCCAGGGACAGAAAGAGAGAGAGAGGGAGAGACAGAGACAGAGACAGACAGACAGAGAGAGAGAGAGAGAGAGAGAGAGAGAGAGAGAGAGAGATTGATTTAATATGAATATATTGTAGACTGCTTTTATGTTATAAGGAGGCTTATAGAAAATGTTTGTACCCGCTTTTATATATTAGAAGGAAATACAAGAATTTAATACAAATGAAGGATATGTTCATCAAAGGTAACCAGCAGGGACCAAAACTGTTCCACAAGCAAAACTTTTACCTGAAATAATACTTATGGCCTGTGCAAATGGTTTTAATTAAGCTTCACGATAGTAATAATTGGTTGTAAGTATATGGAATATATTAAGAGTAAAAAATATAACAAATTCCATAAGGAAAATTGATACTGTCCCGATCTCCAAAAAGAGAGAGGAATAGGGGGAAGAAGAGAAGGCCCTGGAAGAATTGTGTAATGGCTGTTTCTTCATCAGAAAATTTAAAGAGCAAATGATCACTGTGCTTCACTCATAAAATGAAGTAGAATGCGCAGTATCAGATTGGGACTTCAACAGCTAGATTCTGTCTTCCTAACTCAGTACTTTTAAAATCTGCCCTCCCTCCCTCATGCTTTACAAGTGATGGGAAGTAATGAAAATGACCAGAACCTGGAAGAGGATGGTCAGCATGTGTCCATGTAAGAAAGAAAGTTCCGAGGGAGGCAGTGGGGAGACTTAAACTAAGCCTGTTTCCATCATGTACACATGACTATGACAATCATGGACTCCCTTATTAATAAGAGAATTGAGATGCTATTTTTCCATCTATTATCTACAATTGCATTGAAAACCTGAGAGAAAGGCAGTCCTGGCTGATATTTGTTTCAGACCATGGGAAGATAACTGTAGTGTGAAACCAAGACCAAGGTGCTCAAAGCAGGACCATAAAAGCTGGCCAAGCCAATCCCCAGGAGCCTGCTTAAGGTTCACAAGAAAAAAAACCAAAACACCATGTAGACAGCTCCCATAGCACAACTCAAGCAAGATGGCTCAGCCAGATCTTTTTATTTCCTAACTAAAGTCCTTACAACAGCCACCAATTGTTTATACCCTTCCCCCAAACTTTTATGGGATATAACACCTTGAAAATATATACAGACAATAAGAACCTACAACCCACTTCCCCCCCCCCCCATTCCTTTACCCACCCTTCCTTCCTCCTGCTCTGCCTGCCTCGTTTCCTTCCCAATAATTGTTTTAGAGTGCACAGCAAGCACTATTTTCAGGATTAAGAAACAACAGTAGCGCTCACTGTGAGAAAAGCAGACACTAAAGTGACTATACTCACATTGAAGTTGCAGAACTCAGGTTTGATGAAAGGTCAGGGAAGCAGGTATCAGAAAGGAACGCGGATCGGGAGCAGGTACAAGGGGGTTCTGAAGCACTGCAAATGCTTGCTCTTCGTTGAGCACTGATGATACTTCTAACGGCTTTTCTGTGCATTTTTCCTACGCAGTTTTTTTTTTTTTTTTTTTTTTTTTTTTTTTTTTTTTTTTTTCAAAGTCTGAAGTGCTTTTGAGGAAGCACACTCCAGTTTGTTAGCGAGCAGGAATAATCACGGGAACAAATAAATTCTATCACATCCTCACATGGTAGAATGTCGGCTACCAAATTATCCAAATGTCCCAAGTGTAAAATCGGAACTGCTTCATATCACTATGGTATCCACTGTCTACCAAAAGATTCAACGTAGGCAACCTTTGATCGTAATTAGCATGTGAGATTTTGGCAGTTCCAGGCAGAGCCTGCGAGCAGAGGGGAAATTTCAAGCTAACCACTAACCTAGCTTTCTGAGATGTTACTCAGAACAAAAAGCCCATCTGTCAACAAATTGCAATAGGGAACCTGTCTTTCTGCATAGGTTCTGAGCAAGGAGTTACAGGGATTACCTCTGGGGGAACAGAAGAGACCACTGTGAGGGACAAGCCCTAAGACAAAAGGAAAGCTCATCAAATGGGTAATTTCACTCACACCCTTCTCAGAGATGAATGAAGGCCAAAACGTCTGAATTCTCTAGGAAGAAAATATCGGGAGTGTAGGCTAAGTCTCCCCACTCCCACTTGTAAAAACTGGGTTATAACTAATGAATTAAAAAGTGTTCATTTGTTTGTTTGTTTTTGAGACAGTGTTTCATGTAGCCCAGGCTGGTCTTGAACTAGCTAAGTATTTAAGAATGATCCTGACCCTCCAGCCTCCACATCCCAAGGGTTAGGATCATAGGTACACAGCATTATATCTTCCCAAAAGGTATTTTTCACTAATTTAACTATTGCTAAAAGGACATTTCACAAAAATTCAAACAACAAAGAAAAGAATATCAAGAAGCATTTGTTGAACTACGTAAAATTACTGATCACTTTAATCATTTTTCTAGTCCTGCAAAGAGACACCATGACCACGGCAGCTTATAAAAGAAAGTCGTTATTGGGCCTTGCAGCTTCATAAGGTGAATCCCTGACCATTATGGCAGAGAACATGTCAGCAGGCAGACAGGCGTGGCCCTGGAGCAGTAGCTGAGAGCTTCTAAGTGTGAAGCAAAGAGAAAGTTAACTGGGAACAGTGTGGGCTTTAAAAAAAAAATCACAAAGTCCACTCTCAATACTCACCTCCTCCAGCAAGGCCACACCTATTAATTCTACCTTAACACTTCTACTGACTAGGGACTAAATATTCAAATATATGAGCTTATGGGGGGTCATTCTTATTCAAACCACCACACAGATACTTAGCCCTGTTGGCCCATAAATTATTCATTTGGTATAGTTTAAGATAGTATCAAAAGGAGAAGACCAAGGCTGGTTTTCTTCTGATTATTCAATAGTCAGGGCTTGCCAAAGGGCAAGAATTGCATTAGAATTCAATTGTGGGTAATGGGTCATTCCTCCAGTAATTCTTCCCCTCATCTAGGCCATAGATACTCACAAGCAAGCACACATTAGCCATAGCTATAGGTCTATTTGAAGATGTCTTTCTCTCTCTCTCTCTCTCTCTCTCTCTCTCTCTCTCTCTCTCTCTCTCTCTCTCTCTCTCTCTCTCCTCTCTCTTCTTTCCTTCCTTCATTTTCTCTCTCTTTCTTTCTCTTTCTTTTTTCTCTCTTTCTCTTTCTTAGTTTTTTCCATTTTTTTCAAGACATGGTTTCTCTCTGTACCTCTGTCTGTACATCAATTACCAGTGATGCTCCTTAAAGTCAATTTTTTAAAACATTTACTCTTAAAGTAAGGTTTTTTCTTAGTATTCACATTTAATATTACCGTTCAACTGAAAGAAATAGGAAGCATCTTTCCTACTCCAGGGAGTTCTTCTATGGTTCTCCTGTGTTGTGATCCAATTGCTTTCTGTGTCCACCCATGAAGGTATAAGATACATGGAAACCTTCCTCACCTCTCCACAATAACTGGTCCCCTTCCCTACAGTAATTACACATAGGAGTGGCTCAAGCCCTAAGCCAACATAAAGGATAGCTTTTAGCTACATGGACTTATGTTCATGGTTTCTTTTCTTTCTTTCTTTCTTTCTTTCTTTCTTTCTTTCTTTCTTTCTTTCTTTCTTTCTTCTTCTTCTTCTTCTTCTTCTTCTTCTTCTTCTTCTTCTTCTTCTTCTTCTCCTCCTTCTTCTTCTTCTTCTTCTTCTTCTTCTTCTTCTTCTTCTTCTTCTTTGGTTTTTCGAGACAGGGTTTCTCTGGCTGTCCTGGAACTCACTCTGTAGACAAGCCCTAAGCCAACATAAAGGATAGCTTTTAGCTACATGGACTTATGTTCATGGTTTCTTTTCTTTCTTTCTTTCTTTCTTTCTTTCTTTCTTTCTTTCTTCTTCTTCTTCTTCTTCTTCTTCTTCTTCTTCTTCTTCTTCTTCCTCCTCCTCCTCCTCCTCCTCCTCCTCCTCCTCCTCCTCCTCCTCCTCCTCCTCCTCCTCTTCTTCTTCTTCTTCTTCTTCTTCTTCTTCTTCTTCTTCTTCTTCTTCTTCTTCTTTTTTGGTTTTTCGAGACAGGGTTTCTCTGGCTGTCCTGGAACTCACTCTGTAGACCAGGCTGGCCTTGAACTCAGAAATCCACCTGCCTCTGCCTCCCAAGTGCTGGGATTAAAGGTGTGCACCACCACTACCTGACTATGTTCACAGTTTCTTAATTTATGTAAGTGAACCTTAATATCTGTGCTATTCTTTTGCTTTCTCCAGTGGATGACTGAGAGAAAAAATCTTCCCATCATTCAAGGGCAGGGAACCATCTTAAAACATTGTTTGGAGTGTTGTGGAGGAAACAGAAAGTCTACTAGTGTGCTATACCACAAATTCAGTGGTGACATCATGAGTGTAGTGCTAGTCCCCACCACCCTCCTAAAGTAGCAGAGAAGAGAGGAGAAGAGCCTGCCATGCATGCTTCCCTGCTTTGTAAAACAGTCTCTCCAGCTCTTAGCAATTCTAAGAATCGGTAAAGCAGTTTTGCTGACATGGAGACATGCTGGTTTGAGACAATCTGTTTCATTACAGGACACCCCAACAAAAAAATATATAGTCCTTAATTTGATTCAATATCAATACTTTGATTTCAAGATATTGGTCATAATTTATTATTTTAGAGTCAATAACATCAAGAAACACAGAGAAAAATCCATTTTTAAATTCCTATGGCATTTTTTGCACATATTCTTACGTAACATACATTTTGGGTTCTTTTAGTTGCTGATTCTTGCATTGAGATGGGTTTTCTGTATATATAGCTCTAGCTGTTCTGTGACTCACTATGTAGACAGGCTGCCCTCTAACTCAAAGATCTACCTGCCTTTGCTTTCTGAGTGCTGGGGTTAAAGGTGTGGACCAGTAGACCTGGTTTAACTGATAGACTTTAAACAAATGAAAAATGCAAATGTTCAGGCTGAGGATGAAGTTTGGTGGTAAAGTATTTTCCTCACTTATCAAAACTTTGGGTTTGATACTCAACATTAAAAGAAAGGGAGAGGGGAGACGAGACACCCAATTAAATCTGAAATTGAATTTTGGACAAGCAATGAATAACTTTTAATATGTTTGCCTGTGAAATATCTACTATATAATTACATTTTAAAGTACTCATTGTTGATAAAGAATTTAAATTTAGCTAGATCCCCTGAATTATCTGCAAACCTCCCTCTGGCTTCTTCATCTAGCTAAAAATGCCCTCTTCCTATGGTCAATTCTTTTTTGCTTTTACTGACATGTGCTGCAAGATTGGGTCCACAAAGGACCAGAGCTACACTGCCCTTCAGCACAGCCAGCCACACCTACCCCATTTGCTGCCTCACGTTTGGGGGCCAGAAATGTTGAGAACTGCTCTACCCCACATTTGGGGTCCAAAATGTCTTGGACCATTCTGTCAATGTTTGAACCTTTACTGCCAAAGCCTTGGGGGCTAAGTTGTTAGAGCCCGTACTGCCCCAAGCTGCTCTGGTCCACAGGTCTGGGTTCAGCAAGAGAGAGAGTGAGGACGGACAGGAGGAATGGAGACCAGACAGAGTGTGATTCAATCCCGTTTATTCTTCATTCTCTCTTCTTCTCTCCAAGTCCCTAGTCTTGAGTTTCTAGTCCCTAGTTCCTAGTTCCTAGTCCCTAGTGCCTCTAAGTTCCAAGTTACTTCTTCCAAGAGCTAAGTGCCTAATGTCTAATTCCAAGTTCTTCCTCCAAGTGCCAAGTGCCTAATACCTAATAATAATTCTTCCAAGTGTCTTCTTCCTCAATGCCTAATTACTAACTCCAAGTTGTACTGTAAGTTGTACTCTCTAAACTAATTCCTAATTCCAAGTTGTACTGAAAGTTGTACTCTGAAGTGTCCGATTCTCTGTTACTTCTGTCTGCCTCTCGCCTTTTATAAGTCTCGCTTCTAAGCCACGCCTTTAGGTCACGTCTTTAAGTCATGCCCTTAGACCTTGTCTCTAAATCTGATCTCTAAGTCAAGCCCTTAAGCCTCAGTTCTAAGTCACAGCTTTAAGTCTCACACACCCAAGGGAAGATCCTGGGTATCTAAAGCAAGATGTTATCAGAGTGTGCTCAGCTATTGTAGGCTATTGTAATCAAATCTCTTATCAGGGTATATGGCTCAAGATGGCTGCAAGGATGACAACCGCCTTCTGTCGGCTCCCCACACCCATTCACAGTTATTTTTGCCCCCCTCCATCACAGAACTATGATCACAGAGAGCCCACATATTAAAATCTTACTATACCAGAGAAAAACAGGGCAGTTCCAAAATAAAAGAATAGACACCAAAAAAATAGCTGACCAGTCCTGTTCTACCTCCCTTCCTTGACCACTGGACTTTGCATACAAAAGGAATTATCTCCTGGATTCTGGAATGTTTCCATTTCAGAATCTGCATGCTCTAATAATAACACACAGGATAACGTTGCCAGTGTTTTCCTTAGCAAAGACACTATAGCTTCTTATTTAACCTGAACTTTAAAACATTTGCTGTTCAAATACTTATTTATATTAGCTCTGCCAAATTGTGGTTTATCTTCAAGTGTTGGAGGTAGCCAGAGCAGGCAGATTTCCATCTAAGGCATCATATTGCTGCTTGGTTAATTATTCATCAACGGGATCCTGTATGCCAGAGTGCAGACCATGATGGATCCATTTATCTTGACACTGTAATTAGCAGCCTGGATTGGAGGTGTTGTTTATCAACTGAGTTCAACTGGTTGTTAATGAGAGGAAACACAAACAGTTCATAGGACATAGGTTTGGCTTCCATCTTTAACTCCTACAACACAGAGACTATGGAAGTAGAGTGGAGTGATAGGGAGACAGAAATGATGTAGCAAAGGCAGGAGAAATAAGCAGAGATGGGCATCAATCACTCGGTGCATTCTGGCTCCTCTCACCAAACCCCATGCATTTCTATTGGCCGATATTTTCATAGGTCGCCTTAATTATATCATCATAATACATTCATCATTCTGTAACCTTTTTCACTTAGCAATATATCCGGAAGATTTTTCATGTTAGCACTTGAGTCTTTGCTTCACTGGTTTTACAGCTGTACTCAGTTTCATTGTAAAAACATTGCAGTTTATTTAGTCCCTGTTAAGTTTTTGCCTTACTACACTCACAAACAATTCTGAGCTAAATATTCCTATTTATTCTAATGCATAATCAAAAGTTTTTCAATTGTAGTTACTGGATGAGAGTATTCACTTATTTAAAAGCATGGAGGGCTGGAGACATAGCTCAGCAGTTAAGAGCATTTGATGCTCTGGCAGAAGATCCAGGTTTAATTCCCAGTACCTACATCACGACGATCAACCATCTGTAACTCCAGTTCCAGGGGATCCAACATCCTTTTCTGGCCACCACAGACACATGGTGCACATAAATATATGCAGATAAAACACTCATATGCATAAAATTTAAAAAATTATGGAGGGATAGGGAGGTATTTCAGTTGGTAAAGTGCCTAGTTTGCAAGCATGAGAATGGAAATCTAGATCTTAAGAACCCATATAAAAAGCCAGATGTGGAAGGATGCTCTTGTGACCTCAGAACTTTGGGGTGGGTGACAAAGAGAGGCAGACCTCCTCTGTAACATATTGCTCACCCAGGGTAGTTCAACGCATACACTTCAGATTTAGTGATCTTATTTCAAAAAATAAAGATGGAGAACTGGAGAGATGGCTTAGTGACTAAGAGCTCATGTTGTTCTTGCAGAGGGCCCAGGACCTATTCTTCAGAGAATTTCATGTCTTCCTCAGGTACCTGCATGCATATACTGCATATATATATATATATATATATATATATATATATATATATATAGCCAGGTACATAAGCATATGCACATGCACATGAGTGTGCACACAAACACACACGTTTAATATGTATGTATGTATGTATTCTAAATAGACATAGCATTACATGGGTTCCTAATGA
The DNA here is from genome assembly GCF_011762505.2 of Arvicanthis niloticus. Taxonomy (NCBI): domain Eukaryota; kingdom Metazoa; phylum Chordata; class Mammalia; order Rodentia; family Muridae; genus Arvicanthis; species Arvicanthis niloticus. The sequence continues at coordinate 40,488,819 of NC_047671.1, forward strand.
CTTACTGATATGCACATAGATCAGTGAATCTCCGAACCCTCATCAAACAAGCTTCTTGTAGTAAATGGCACTTAACACAGAGACCTATAATGATCAATGTACTGAGAATAAGAGACCAGAATTCTCAACCCTAAGTGAGATATCCATACGATACCTCTCCCCCTGCCCCCAATGCTTGGGAATCTATGCAGAAGGGTCAAAAAAAACTGTAAGAGCCAGAGGTGGTGAATGACTTCAAGAAAACAGTTGTGTTTTCCCAACACAACAAGGCAGATACACATACAAAGTCACATGCTCATTCCTGGTGGTTTACCTGGTAAGTTACTATGACCTTTGTCAATGAGATTTGAGGTATGGCTGTTAAATTTGTCCATTTTCTATTAAACATAAATGAAGGAATTCCTAGACCACCCTGGTGTGGGACAGCATCCCTGCCTCTTTGTGATCATAAGGATAATCTTTCTAGAAAGGGTGGAGGTTGTTCCACCTGCATGGTAGACCTTGGCGCAGAGATCAGGCAGTAGTGTAATTAAAATCAGTAAGGCTCCCGATGAGTTTTCTGGAGGAAATGTTCTTTCTGGAACTGAGACCTTCCAAACCTAGACACCTGAAAGTATAATAAAAATGATGCATAGATATTTTTTGAAAGGGGAATACAGATTGACGTAAGCAGGGTCATGTCTATTTCTATTCCTTGGTTCCTAGATTCACAATGCTACCTATGCAGAAACTGTTCATAAAATTATTGCTGACTGGAAGGGTATACACTGTGAACTGGAGGATAATGTCCATCTCTAATCTGTGTCCTCACTGGTTATTAAAAAAATTATTCCGTCACTTTATCCGACTTTGTCCTTGGGGTGTTTCAGTATGTGATAAGGGCAATGGGTACTATGACTCTTGGGCCTACCGCTGCTCCTCTTAGCCTTTACTCAGCCTCCTCAAGCCAATGTAACACCAAACATGTTCCTGTGTTAGTGAGCCAGGCATTATGTAGACCTTTGATAGTCATGCTGACAGATGCCTTCAGGCAAAAATGACAGTCTTGTGCCCAGTGAACGTGTTGACTCAGTCAATACACATCAGCGACTCTTCCAAAATGGAAGATGTCCAATGTAATCATTTGTCACCGACTGGATGGTTGATCTCCATTGGGGATGGAGCCAAGCCAGTGGCTCAATGTGGATTGTTGTTCCTAGATGTCTGGATGTTTATCAGTAGCAGGTTAGCCTTAGTGAGAAGGAAGCCATGGTATTGGGCCACACATAATTTCTGCGATGTGACTATGACACGAAGCTTGTAACTGGGGTCAGCTGGCCAAGCCACTTTGCCTTCTTGGTGGCTCATTGCTTCTTTCATGCCAGATACTCACTATAGGCATTACTATTTAACACAAGGCTTGTAATACTTCACACTCTCTCTTCTACATATGTCTTCCCCAGACGTCTCTGTTTCTAATCCTACATTCTTTCTCTTTCCAGTTTTTCAACAGCCAAACATGTCCCTTATTACTAACCATGGGCCTCCAGGTGCTTTTACTCTATACTACTTCTTTGTTTTGTATAAACTATATGGCCATGTAAATTGCCAAAATATCTCCACTTTTTTTCAGGATTACCTCTCAATGGAGTTGTATTAAACCAAGCTGTTTTCAACTTATATAAGAGTCAACTCATCTGCAAACCAAATTTGGCCTTTAACTCTTTCATAAGTTGGTCAAAGAGGTCTCCTACCCACATGCAGCTACAAATGTGACCCGAGGGATAGGTTTCACCTGCCCATGCTGTTCCCTGTATCTTGAAATTGCCTGTGCCCAACCTCAGATATTCTTTTATTCTGCCATGAATGTAATTCATGATGTACTGGCTCTCACAATAAGAAGCAAGGCAGTGAGGAGTGGATTAAAAGGTAAATTGGATGTCCGGGCTGTCCCTATACCCTACCGAGCACAGAGGCAGAGCCCTGGAGATACAGCAGAACTAGTGTTCCCAGTAGAAAGCCTCACAATTATTCTTCCCCAGTTAACCAGTTAGTAAAATTTCACTTCCCAGGAGTAGAAGCAGAAACTGGGCAGACGAAAAGCAGCAATGTACTTAAGTAAAATTCTATTTTTCCCATTGGAAACCCAGTAGGGAACCAAAGCATTTCTGCTCTAATAAGCAGGCTGAGGTCGATCCTCCAGGGCCAGAAGTAAGTGCAATTGGCTAGGAGGAGGGCTTATGATGATCATGAAGATCAGGGCTGGAGAGACTGCCCAGAGGTTAAGAGCACTCACTGCTCCTCTAGAGGTTCTGAGTTCAATTCCCAGCAACCACATGGTGGCTTACAACCATCTGCAATTGGAGCAAATGCTCTCTTCTAGTGTCTGAAGGCAGCTACAGTGTACTCATATAAATAAAATAAATACGTAATTCTTTTTTTAAAAAAAGACCCATGAAGGTCCAATGGCTGTCCATACCCATGGTCCAGTTCCAAGGCTACCCAACAAAACTTCCTATGAAGACCGGAACTTCTGCTCTGCTGTGTTTCTGCTTGCTTCATGTGGTTCCTAAATACATGGGAACATGAGTGATGAAGCAGAGAAATTGTGCTGTGGGTCTTATTGTATTTTAGTTTGCATTCAAATGGCTGCAGGTGGCTTATAGTTGAAAACAGCAAACACAGGGATTGTGTAGACCTTGGTCTCAGCCCCACCCCACCCCCAGTGAGTGACAGCAGGAGACGCTTTCAGGTGAAAAGGTGAAATCTCCCAGTGGGTGTGGGGCTTTAAAGTCACTAAAACTCAAGTCAGCATTCACCGTGTTTGATTCCCAGCAAGTTGAGATTCTTATTAGAAGAACAGTTTAGGGAATCATTGTAGGTATCAATAGCTGAGCATCTGGAAGGCATCCTGTCTGCTTCTGATCCTAGCTTCCTAACTTTGCCTCTCACCTCCTTCTGCATTTCCAGAGCTAAGCACCAGAATAGCACCCCAGCCCAGATCCTCGGTCTACACTGGCTGTCCCTGCTGTGAAGGATGAAGGAGGTTAACCGTACCTTCTGGGTTGGGTATTCACATTTATTGGCCTCTGAGCACTGAAGGCAGGATAACTGAGTGTCAACATGGTTACTCTAATTACATTTTAGGGTGTGAAAAATGGAGATCGTTCTATAACCTCATAAACATGGCATTTCCTTCCACACCGTCTCTAACCACCCCACTAACAAAATGACCTAATAAAAATCAGCATCCTTGTTACACTGGTGGAAGGGAGATTCTCACCTAATTTTTGCTGTCAGTTCCCAGGAGTAAAAGTCTAAGGAGAGGCTGCGATTATCAGTGGAGAGCCCTTGTCTGGGAATTACGTAATTCCCCCGGCAAGGCAAGCAGCCAGAAGCTGGGTTTGGCAGCTCACCAGGGTTTGCTGGGGGCTGACTTCTCTGTTTGTTTGGCTCTTTAGCAAGTTGCTTTTGTTTTGGTTTGGGATGTTGGGAGTGATGTTTGGAGCTATGCAAGTATTCTCAGGTCTGCTTTCCTGCCTGTTATTGGGGAGAAGAGAGAGCACACTCTTTGTTTGCTATTAGTAATGACCTTGTTATTTTGTGGCAGGAGGTGTGGGGAAATTCAGAGGTTTTGAATTTTAATCTAGCTCCATGATGGGTCCTTCTGATGAATTTATGTTTTAATTTTTTTTATCCATGTCTCAGCACCACATATCTTATTAATAAATGAATACATAAACAAAATTCATGAACCTGGGCCTAGGGATTTGAAACGGCGAAGCCTTGCTGAGTTTCAGGGATGAGTTTCAACATCAGAGCCTCTCATCTTGTAATTTGTTATTTCCCATGCAAAACCTTGTAATGAAAGAGCAATGTAGGTCACTCCCAGCTGTCCCAGAATAGAAGGCATGGAGGTGCTATCGAGAAACCCCCACAGCCTGTCCAGTCCACTGTAAGAGGACACCATTATAGCTTTTATTTTGCTGATATTCCTGAAAATCAAAGTCTTGAGTGGACTGGTTCTTCCAACCTTGTTAAAGCAACAGCAAGAAGGTGGCAATTCCCAAGCATCTTATCTGGAAAGGGAGAGCCTATGAGCCTGGAGATGAAAAGTTCTGGGGACCTTGTGGCCCCAGTCTGACAGTGATTCTTTTGTCATCTTCTGCTCTTTCTTGGGCTTTTGCTTTCTTAGGAGAATTGGTAAAACAGCACCGGTTAGTTCATCCTGATCTCTTTGAAAGTCACTTTGTACTCTTTAAAGAAGAAACAAAACACAGAGTTCAATGGCCCAGCTTCCTATTTAAATCGCTTTACCAGTTTGCAAGCCCACCTCAGGTTTGTGGGAAGACAGGAAAAAACAAGTTCTGACAATTTGCAGTCTTAGAGCTAAGCCAGAAGCCACGTCAGTTCCCTAGAGAGGGGGAGGAGTAGCAACAATCACAGTGGCTGTTTCTTCAAAGACGAATACAATGAATGAAGGCTCAGAACAAGCAAAACGGGAAGATTATATCCTAACCAGGTTACTTTTGGTCAATGACTATAAATTCCTTTCTTATGGTCTCTTTCCTGCCTCCATTCAGAAGGCCACCTGGAGGGCAAACCAACTCCTAAACTGATGTGGTGGGGGTGGGGGTGGGCATGAATGGAGTATGTCCTGGGAGCTTATTGTCTGTCTACCCTTTGTTTACTATTTGTCCCATAATCAGGCTGGGCTAAGAATTGTATGCTCTACAGAAAGAAGATGACCCACCTACCACATGACTTTGCCACCTCCTCTTTACACTCCAGGTAATGTCAATACAATAAGATATTGTATGTAACACTTGCACACTGGGTGTCCCATTCTCAACACTACACCAAGGTCCTGGCTTTTCCCCTACTGTTACATTAAGCTGAAAATAGTCTCAGAGATGAAAGGAGAGCAGCAGGGCAGGCTCACAGGAGCAGCAGGACACCCCTCAGTGTTGTCCTGTGACTACTGTGGCCCACTTCATGGGGTTTCCTCTCTAGAGTCCAGGATGATGCTATCCACAGAACTCTAGAGGTATGGCGTAGTGGAACAGCCCCTGGCTAAGTCAGGCTTGGGTCCCAAGCACAGCCCCTCCCAAAAGTGCAATTTTTATTTAGAAAGCAAAGCACAACCTCACTGAGCTATCAGATCCCATAGAATTCATTTAGATGACAGAACCCTGTTCACTGAACTGATAAAAAGCTCAAGTAAGATGACATACAAAAAGCTTCTTACCAGGCCTGGCAACATGGAGGCTCACTCATTTAATCCCAGCACCTGGAAAAGGATGGACACAGAAGGATGAAGAGTTCAAGGCCAGCCTCAGCTATACAGTGAGTTCAAAAACATCCTGGGCTACTGAGACCCTGTGACAATAACAAGCAATCACAGGGACATTAACAATATTAAAAGTATCTAATGTCAGGTGATTCTACAAATACTCATGCTTCATCTTGGTTTTGTTCTCTTGAATAAAACATTCAATGAATTTCTCAATGAACAAACTGTATGCACTCTCTCTACTTCTGTTTGTTTCTCTCATGTGTATAAAGAGTGACAAGACAGGAAGAACAGAGGTCTCAGTGAGACAAGCGCTCATCCAGCTGTGTACAGGAGATACTTGAGTTTCCTGTGTCTCACTATCCTCAACTACAAAATAAGGAAAGATGAGGGACTTTGAAGCTTAAATGAACAATGAGCTGGCGTATGACTGGGTACCAGAAAGGAAATCGAAACAAGGAATCAGTTCTCAAAGCAGCCTGGGAGATCTGATCACAGTCTATAAAATGCCTAGAAGAGCAAGAAGATTCCAGGCAGTGGTGGTGGCACATGCCTTTAATCCTAGCATTTAGGAGGCAAAGGCAGGCAGATCTCTGTTAGTTCATGACCAACAGATCTATAGAGTAATTTCCAGGTTAGCCAGGGCTATGTAGAGAAACCCTGTCTTGAAAAACCAATAAGAAGACCAAGAAGGCTGCACTAGAGTGTCGCCTTCTGATTCCATGGGATATCCAGTGACACAGGGTGTAGGGAGACACACAGTTCAGCCAGTGTAAACCTTCCTAGGTGAATGTACAAGGCTGGAGATGACTTCCCCTGAGGTTCTGGGATGCTTGCTTCCAGGAGCCACACTGAAGAGAAGCGGGAGGCAGGAGAGCCTCATGCAGATCACACACATGAACACCTTCCTGTGGCTCCCATCAACAAATAGATGCCATGAAGATGCCATACCATCCCAATTCTTCAAAATACACTTTAAGTAGAGATGGTGAGTACCTTAAGAAGCATCAGTTTCAAACTGTGTCTTCTCAACAAACAGAGCCACATTGAGTGACAGGCAGATAGATGCCTTCACTTTACCTGGTTCCCTTTCACCTGAGAAACTGACCCTTCTTATACAACCCAGGATACTGAAGTCAACCAAAACTTGGGACACAGACCATCACCGGGATCATGAAGAAGGTATCATGCAGAATGAATAAAATGTCTTTTCTAATAAGTGTTTTCTTGAACTAGAGTCTGGAAGACACCTGGCTAGGAGTCAGAAACAGGGTGGTCTTGGAGAATCTCCAGAGACCCACCCATTCTGTGCCCAGTACAGAATCTAAGCAACAGAATTCTTCACATTTCTGGAAAAGGTGTTGGCTTTTAATTCAAATTCAACTTAATTTCCCCTTGGGATAGTCAGAGGTTGTCTGTTCTTGAAGGGATAGAGGATTGCTTTTGAGGCCCTTGGCTGGTGACTCAAAAGCTCTTTCTCTTGGTCAGGGTATTGCAGGGGTAGTACTTGGAGATGGAGGAACAGAGGCAGCTGCATTCTACTCAGTCGTCTTGAAGACAGCGCTACATTTCCTAACAAGAACTTGGCTTTAGATCCAGCCAGGATCACATGAAATGAAGCCAAATATCTTTGGTTTGCAGGGGAAAAAAAAAAAAACAAAAAAACCCACCAAAACCAACCAACAAGGAGAAGGAGGAGAAGGAGGAGAAGAAGCAGGAGAAGGAGGAGGAGGAGGAAGAGGAGAAGAAGGAGGAGGAATGGGAGAGGGGGAGGGGGGAAGGGGAAGGAAAAGAGGAAGAAAAGGAAGAAGAAAAAGGAGGACCAGGAAGAGGGAGAAGGAGGAAGAGGAGCAGAAGGAGAAGGACCAGGAAGAGGGGAAGAGGGGTCAGGGAAGAGGAAGAAGAGAAAGAGGAAGGAAGGGGAGAAAAAGAGCAAGATACGGCCTAACATCTATTTTCTCTGCTATCAGGGCTCTTTGGTTCATGTGGAATGGCTGCATTCCAGCATACAGCTTCGGAAGACTAGAAAGTGGAAAGAACATAAAGCATTATAGAAGCTTTCTCCCCAGAGGCTATGATAGAACAAATGAAATGTTTTCTACAGTTTTCTCAGATCCTCACTCTGCAAGTTTATTTATCTAGAACTCAAGGCCCACACTGTACACTCCGGGACATTCCCGATGCTCCAGCCAGCCAGCTCTCACAGTCAGACCTGAGACTATGAAACACTCAGGGGTGACTCAGGCTTTTTAACCTTCCCTCACTATGTATGAATGAAAGGAAAGTTGACCAGGGAAGTCTCACCTCTGAGACCTCTTTCCTTCCCTTATAAGTTTGCACAGAGCCTATGTATATACTATCGAAGGAACTGGGCTGTTCTTCACTTTTGCATCTGGATGCTACCATCAGCATTTTATTATTCTTAATTGTTGTTGTTATTGTTGTTTGTTTGGTGACAGGGTTTTTCTGTGTAGTCCTGGCTATCCTGGAACTCACTCTGTAGACCAGGCTGGCCTCGAACTCAGAAATCTGCCTGCCTCTACCTTCCAAGTGCTGGGATTAAAGGCGTGTGCCACCACCGCCCGACGTTTGTTTCTTTTCAAAACAGGGTCTCACTATGTAGCCTTGGCTGTTCTGAACACACTATGTACACCAGGCTGGTCTTGAACTCATAGAGATCCTCCTTATACTGTCTCCTGTGTGCTGGGATTAAAAGTATGTATTTCTATGCCTTGCTCATTCTGCATTTTAAAAAATGGTGTATTTTAAGTTTTTTCTTATGTGTATGTGCTCATGTGCCTGTATGCACACAGGGAAGACCAGAAGAGGCCACTGGATCCCCTGAAACTGGAATTATAAGTGATCATGAGCCATTGTATGGGATCTGGGAACTAAATTTGGGTCCTCTGCAAGAGCAGGAAGCTCTCTTAACCGATGAGCCATTTCTGCAGCCCCTCATTCTGTGTTTTTGCTACTAGGTGTCTAGCACTATTCCTAGGCATGTTTAGAGTGAACATGACAAATACAGCAAAGTCCAGAGCTAAAGCTTTTTGCCAAAAAAGAGGCCAACTTTCAGCCTGTGCAGGGTTGGGAGACCCAAACCACTGGTGCTAGATGAACGTGTTTGATTTAGTTACTGCACCAGTCTGATCTTTTAAATGGTTTCCTAACAGAATGAACTGGCACTTGGGAAAGTCGGTCTGACCATAATTTGCTACTAATTGTAGTTTCAAATGAGCTACTCTGGGCAGGGCAGATAGTGAGACATAAATTCAAGCATCTGCTTTCAGGTTGTCCTTAGATTAAGGTGAATTTCAGTATTCTTACTTCCTAGGCTTCTGGAGGGTGAATGATTTCTCTGCCATTTGTGTAGATAACTCTACTTCCCAAATTTAAGTAAGGGCCCAAGTTATTGGAAAAGAAAAGAATGGTTCTAGGTGACGTTTGAAACTCTGAAAAAGTCAGAGAGCCTAATTATATAGCGTACTTCCGATGTGCTGTTCCTTGGCTGTTCGTTCTCTGCGATCCTTAATCTTCCTCCGGCTCCTTACTTTTCAGGCAGTTGTCACAGATTTTGGTCTATGGACCATGTTAAGTCCACTAGACCCCAATCGACTGAGTCAGAATTTAGGGGTAGAATGGGAGATGTCAGCTCCTTGCTGGCAGACCCAGGGGAGAGAAGAGAGATCCCAGTCCTGCAGGGTCTCTCTGGCCCAAAAGAAACACAATGAACTGGGAGTCTCAACTTTATTAGATCAGCCTCTCTCTTATGTAAATTTGGAGTATAGGGAGGGGGATTTTTTGGTGGGGTAAGATGACTTGGGGGCAAGGAAGAGTAACAGAGGGTATGGAGTGACTGACAGGGCCAATGGCAAAGTTTTATATCAAGTCACCCCATACAGAAGTGACTAAGATAGGTCTCAAAATTCAAGTCAGGCTTAGGCTCTCCCACAAGGCCGCAAATACTTGAGCAAGGCTCAGGTTTGTCCTCAAGGCCCAAACCAGGGCCAAAATGGGCGCCAGCAGGGAGGAAGATGACAGAATTTGGCATTTAAAATATTATTCCAAACGCTTGTTAGTTAGGTCTGTTGGTTATATGTGGTACTGATGACTAAGTGATCCCTAGGCTGGGGGTGTAGCTGAGTAAAGGGTGCTTACTCAGCATAATCAACCCCCTAAGTTCTATTGCCAACACTGAAAGAAACAAAAGACCCCCCAAAAGATTCAAATTATACCCAATCTTGAAAACCTCTGCCTTACTAGAAGGTAAATTTGTTGGCAAGGGATATTTTTTAAAATTTGTTTGTTTTTGGTTTTTGAGACAGAGTTTCTCTGTGTAGCCTTGGCTGTCCTGAAACTGACTCTGTAAATCAGGCTGACCTTGAACTCATAGAGATTCACCTGCCTCTGCCTTAAAGGCATATGCTACTACCACCCAGTTTCAAGGAGATTTCTAAATAGAATCTTCAATGTTGGTTTGAGTGACATGGAGATTGTGGAGCTGGAGAAACAAAGATGAGTTCCTATGTCATCCTCCAGGTACCAAGCCTCCACTGACTTTCCTTGCTCTCCTGACTATTACAGGCCCAGGTTGGCCAGGCTAGTTCCAGAGGTGGCTTCAAGACCATAAAATACATTTCAGGGTTCTTCCTATTTTCACTTTTATCTTCTCTCACACACATCCCTCTACATTTCCTCCAGTGGTTGTTCTTCGTGTCAGCCATGCCATGCCAGCCTGTTTATAAAGACCAGCACCCCTATAGAAAGCATTACCTCTGCTCATTGACATCTCTCAGTCTTGCCTACTGAAGCTCCGACTCCCACAGAGCCCTTTTCTAGTTCCTTCTCAGAAACTGTGTTTTGTTTAGAATTGAGGATTCATATATCAAAAATTCACATTTAATTTATATCATTCCCATCTTATCAGCTGCATCTTTAAGTCCTCTTGCCAAAGAGACTATCTCAGGCATTTCAAAATCTCCCTCACGCCCTGCATTGGTGGCTGGTGGCGCAGGCCTTTAATCCCAACACTTCGGAGGCAGAGGCAGGGCAGGCAGATTTCTGAGTTCGAGGCCAGCCTGGTCTACAGAGTGAGTTCCAGGACAGCCAGGGCTACACAGAGAAACCCTGTCTTGAAAAACAAAAATAAAAAAAAAACAAAAATAAAAACAACAAAAAAAGAAGAAACAAAATATCCCTCAGTGGTCAGCACTGAGCACAGTCGCTGACTGATGAGACAGTTTCCCACCAGCCTGAAGAATTGTAGGTTCATTTCAGCATTTCTGGAGAGCGGGCACCAGCAACTGAGAGTCAGCAGTGTTACATAAGAGTAAGAGACACACCAGTGGCTGGAGACATGGCTCAGATGTACAGAGCACATGCTGCTCTTCTAGAGAAATGGAGCACAGGTCCCAGCATCCCTAAGGTGGCTCACAACCACTTGTAACTTTAGTTCCAGGGAACCAGGGCCTCCTTCTTCTAGCCTCCACAGGAACCTACATTAATGTGCACATACACACAAATGAACAGACACATATATGTGTAACTTAAAGAAGAATCTTCTTGAAAAGAATTACATCAAAAGAATGCACAAGTTGTTTATTAAGCCCTAACTGTGAACCTTATACAGGGCAAGTTGCTAAGAATATGGTTTTTCTAGTTTGCTTTCTATTACTTTGATAAAACAACAAGACGGGGGGAAAAAAACCAAACAAACAAAAGCCACCTTGGAGAGGATAGAGTTTATTTCAGCTTACAACTACAGGGGACAGCCCATTATAGAGGGACGCCATGACAAGAACTCAAGGCAAGAAACTAAGTGCAGGTATTGAATCAGAACATGGAGGAACACAGCTTACTGGTGTGTTCTCCATGACTTACTCAGCCCGATTTCTTATATCATCCAGAACCACCTGCTCGAGCAAGGCACTGCTCCAGTGCTCTGGTCCCGCCCGTATCAGTCATCAATCAAGAAAATGCTCCCATAGACTTCCTTATAGACCACTCTGATGAGGCATTTTCTCAACTGAAGTTCTTCCCAGATGACTCCGGCTTGTATCAATTTGACAAAGTGGAAGGATCACAAAGAGAATGAGTAAACTTTTCTCTCTTTCTCTCTCTCTAAGATCTCAGACAACCTCACACCCCTCCTGGAAACTGATAATCCTTCCTGGTGATCATAAAAATTAATAGAAGGCTATAGATTATGCATGATAGGATAATAATTGCAAGGGTTGGGGTACCTTTGTCAGGCCATGCCAAGGTGGATCCTTGAGAAATTACACCATGCAACAGATCTAGTGTAAGAAGTTTACTGGGGGAAGAGAAGAGACGCGGAGAGGGCAGAGAGGTGGGATGCAGAGAGAGAGTCATAAAGACCTCAAAGAGAGAGATCTGGGGGTGTCTAAGACCCTTTTATGTGCAGCACACACCTGGCACATCTGGCAGGTAGTAGGTGTGACATAAGCTGCTGCTGGGTCCCTAAGAGCAGGCCAGTGGACGTGCCTGTTTAGTAACAAAGCATACATGAAAAACACAAATAGGACCTCACCTTGCTAATGAGATCTGTAAGTAGAGAATATTGTGGTGCTGAAACAGATTCTGACGTCAGGTTTAGCACTGTGCAAAACACACATACACACTTCCCTGCTTACAGAAATGGAAGTCACAGGCCTGTACCAAGTATGAAACAGCTTGAGTCCACGTGGGTGAATTACAAAAACTAGGTGATCAACCTGGTTTATTTGGAATTGGTGAAATCCCTAGAATTCTCCTTGAACCGCCTGATCATAAAATGGGTTTGATAATAGAGTCCCTCACACTGTGAATATTAAAAAATTTAATATTTGCTACTCCTGGGAAGAAGGGGGGAAAAATCTGCTATCCAGTCTGCAGAGATTTAATTCTAAATGCTTTGCTAACCAATTCCAGAGCAAATGTGAAGAGAGTGAGTGTGTGTGTGTGTGTGTGTGTGTGTGTGTGTGTGTGTGTGTGTGTGATATAAACAAAAATCATTTGTTACTGTCCCAGTGGACTCTTAAGAAAACTTGGTTGCACAGTTCAAATGCTCTCTTGTGTCTTTCTGTGAATTACAACAAGGACTATTTTAGGGGCTTCAGAACAATCCTCTTAGGGAAATCTGACTGCCTATCACATGACACAGGGTATTGTTTGTCTGCATAGCTTTGTCTGCAATTGGCAAATTTAATGACAAGGTGGTTACCCTGAATACTCAGTGGGTGGAAAAAGCAATAACATATGGAGATAGAGAGGTGTTTGTATTGTTTTTCTTTCCTGTAACTTGCACAGAGTGTGATATGTGCTTCTCATGGGTGTGTAGGAAGGTACAGAAGAGGTGACGGGAAGACACCAAAGGCGCTGGTCACTCAATATAGCTCTACTCAGTCAGATGGATTTTATTATGCAGTCTTGCACATTGAAGACATTTCTCTTCAACCTTTAAAACTCGAGATTCCAAATCGCACATTGTCAGACCCAGAAGACTTAAATAGATAACACACCTGATTGTATTAAACAAAACACTTTGGGTGAGATCTGCAAACACCTCTGCATTAGCTGTATCTTTTTTTCTAATAGTCATTTAATAACTAAGGCATGAAGGCCAGAGATTCCTGTGTTTCAGAAATATTGTTTTTCTGGTCTGTTTATGTGTCTCCCTTCAAATATAAGACTTAGAAGACAGTTCAACATGGCCACAGAATCAACTGACGGGGACTCATGAGGACTTGCAGAGATCCGGAGCCTGTAGAGGTCTGACCTAGGCCAGACCAGTTATGGCTTAGCATGTTCTTGTGGGACTCCTAACACTGGAAGCAGGGGCTGTCCCTGACTCTTTTGTGTACTTACAGAGCCCTTTCTTTAACCTACTGGGTTGCCTTGTCTAGTCTTGATGTGATGGTATGTGCCTGGTGTCTCATTGATGTCCCTGGGAGGCTTGTTCTTTTCTGAGGAGAGGCAGGGTAGGACGGGGGTGGGGGGGGGGGAGAGTTTGGGAGGGTGCATCTGGGGGGGAAGGGGAGGCAGAGGTGGGAAGACTGAAGAAAGGGAGGGAGGGAGGGGAACTGTGGTCAGGATGTAATATATGAGAGAAGAATTTTTTAAAAACGTAAGAGTAATAAAATAAATAATAAGTAAAGACAGTCATTAAAAATTTATACCTACACTTGCTTTCTACAGCATACACCCTTCTATTCTTTGCCCATCTGAACTCATCTCTTACCTGCTCAAAACCTGTGAAGAAGGAATGAGTTCAACTTACCTCCCAACCAAGAAAACCAAGGTACGGAGGGGCTCAGGAGCTTTGTCTAAGGTTACAATGCTAATCATTGGTAAGGATGTGACTTGAATCCAGGCACAGAGATGCAGTCAAGCCTCCTAATGACCCATCTTATAAGATAGATGTAATTGTCTTTGAGTAGTTAGGAAAAATGTAATGCGTCCCTAGGCTTTCCATAGGCCAAACTCTTGTTTCAATTGATGGTGAATGATGTGGGAGTCACGTGGTACCTCACGGCTAACTACATGCCATAAATAAATCAGAAACGCCTAATTTGGACAGCCTGACTCAGAATTTGCAATGAAAGCAAGGGCGAGGAAAATGTTTGAGAAAAAAAAAATGTTCAGAGGAAAAGGCAATAAGTAAAAATTGACTCCCTGAGGTAAGTGGACTCTCCTCTTTGTAATTTACCCAAGCGCTGGGAGGTGACTTTACAACTTCCCAGCCTTCGCTCGGATTCGAGCTAAAAAGTGCTTCTTTTAGCAGCTCTTGCCGGATAAATTATGACTTCAAAGCAGCGACGTCTCCATTCAGAAAAACGGGTCGCTGACAAGAGCTCGAGGGTCTAAAGAAACTATAACAAGCCAAGAAATATGGCGACAAGAAAAATGAGTCCTTAGCCTGGGTTCCACCTCCCCTCATCCATTTCACGCCGTATTACAGAGAACCTCCTTCTGCCCTGTCACAGAAGAAGGGCACCTGCAGGAACAGACTCAATTCCACACACTGGGACTGGTCCACACAGAACGCCACTGGGAGAAGGAGCCCTATACTTTTGTGAAGACTAATCCCTCTCACAATGTGGCCCTAATGGGCTCAGGCCTTCCGAGGTGGTTGGCCAAGAAATTTAAGCTTCAGCTGGGGCTGGGAATCGGGCCCAAAGCTCTGTCAGTCCACAGACACTTCCTGCTGAAGTGTCTGCCCAAAAGTAAGGTTTCTGTGAAGTAAAGAGTGCGTGTAGTTTTACAGTGTCGTGCTGAAGTGAACAGGAAAAGCAAGTGTTTACAATGTGAGGAAGAGAAGCTGTTTCAGAGAGCATCAATCCCCGCCAGCATCAGTGATACAGATACACGGGTGGCCACATAGAACCCTAAGATGGCAAGATATGAATGCCACTATGCACATAGAAGGGGGCATCCAGGTACAACCCACCCTCTAGCCCAATAGTGAGGAACCTGTTAGAGAGTGCCTTTCCTCTGTTGGGCAGAACCTGTAGCTCTCAGCCTGGCAAAGAGAGGCTGGAAGCAGCCTGCCTCAGGTGGCCTTCCAGGCTGTGTCTCGTTGTGGAGTCCAGCACAACAGCTAGCGGAGACTGGAGTCCAGCTGAGCCTCAGACCACTTGGCTGCGGTCCTGATGTCTTATCTAGCTTTTGCTCTTCTTTCTCTTCAATCTGGCAACAGTTGGAACTTTTTCTCCTCAAACTCTAATGCCAAAGGAAGCAAACTTGCATGTAGGGCTGTGGAACAGGGGGAGGGTGGAGGAGCTACAGTTCGGGACTTCTTGTGAGTCCTACCGGCTGACTTCACACAGTCAGTGTTGGTTCCAGGGCAAACTTTGTGTCAGGCTCTATAGGTGATGCTCTCACTGGCTCTATGAGGGCTATACTTTCCTCCTACTTTTGAGAGGAGAGAGATAATAAGTTTCAAAGTGGGTGTGATTTACCCACGGGCCAGCACTAGGTAGTGGAAGCTGGACCCAGGCCCTTAGGGCAGGTCTACTTATGGTAGTGTCAATGGCTACAACAGTAGGAAATCACCTGCTGCTCTCTCCTCACTACATTGTCACTAGGGCAAGGGAAGCTTCATCTTCTTCTGAGACAAAATAAGGAATAAGACAAGATCAGTGTTCCAGTCTAGATTGAGGCACAGAAGCACTGGAAATAGGCGCAACCCCAGGAAACCAAAGAGCGGAAAGAGTTTGCTGGAAATCCAAAGTGGGGAAAAGGTTGGATGCATGAATACAGCTAGATTGGAAATAAAACCACAGTAAGTTTGTTCATCTTTGCTAATAGATATGGTATTAGAATACAAGTAACCAAGAGATGGCTGGGGAGATGGTTTTGTGGGAAAAGGAACTTCCTGCCAAACCTCCTCTAGTCTCCGGGCATGCTCTCTGTGGCATGAACATACACGTTGTCCCTCTCCCTCTCTCCATCCCTCTCTTCTTCTCCCCCTCTCTCCTGTGTGTGTAGATAGATGATAGATAGATAGATAGATAGATAGATAGATAGATAGATAGATGGATGGATGGATGGATAGATAGATAGATAGATAGATAGATAGATAGATAGATAGATGGGTAGGTGGATGGATGGATAGATAGATAGATGGGTAGATAGATAGATGGGTAGATAGATAGATGGATAGATAGATAGATAGATAGATAGATAGATAGATAGATAGCAGAACTGACAGTAAGAAAAATAAATAAGGAAATCAATTTGAATCAAAGACAGAGGGAAAGCATAAGACCACGTCTTTTTAATGGTGTGAAGATAAAACTTCTGCTATCAATCAGCACTGCAAAGGATCTGACCTGATTTCTGTCTGGCTGCGGCAAGAGTCACGGCTTCACCCACTTTTGGCCTTCAGTTCTAGGTTGGTTCAGCAACTATCCTAACCAATGTCCTCCACTAATTAATCAATCCATTAGCTCCTACTTATGAGCTGTCCTGGCAACTTTATGAATACAGCATACACAGAAACAAAGGTGCTGGGGGTGTCATATTAAAGCCTTAGCTTTCTTGTCAGAAAATTGGTCCATTTCGGTACTCTTATGAACTACCGCATGCAAATGTTTTCATTTAATTTATTATTATCGTGTGGGTATGTGATATGTGCTTGAGTACAGATATGCCTGGAAGCTTGTGGAGGTGAGAGGACAACTTTTAGGAGTTGGTTCCTTTCTAACACTTTGGGTTCTGAAGATCAAGCTGAGGCTCTCAGGCACACTGCTGAGGCATCTCATGCCCCTCTCAAGTGTTTAAGAGTGTTTAGACTGACATTTAAAAGATGATGCAGTGGACGAGGAAGCCCTGAACCCTCACACTGGCCTGCTTGGGCTTTGCCATCATGAAACTGTAGCCAGATCAGATATCCACCATCTGGGTATGGTGAAGATTGTACATCCTTTTCTTTGAGGAGGAGCTCAAATCATAGCCTGCAGAGAGCAGACTAACCTGAGTCTTGATCCTCCCCGTTTCCTTGCCTCTAGAGTTTAGGAAATAATACACAGTTGATCACAAAAATCTAAGGTTGCGTTTTCAGTGTATTCTGTCTTAGCGAATGAGATCCATCCATGTTAAGCATGGGTGGTACGGAAGAGGCAAGCATCACCATGCCATCCTGCATCGAAATTTATCTTTCCATCCTTATTGAAAACTCTGGAGTTTTTCTGAATGCTCTGTGATTAATTTTTAATAGACACCAGAAATGAAGATGACAGCCGCTCTGTGAAAGAGAGAGCCATGGGGAGCCGGTCTGTACGTCACTTACCTATAAGATGCCAAGGGGAGAAAGAGGCTCATAACCTTTGCAATGACATGCTTTTTATTTAATGCACTCAGTGATTTTATTAGACTGCCAATATAAATCTTTTTAAAAAAAATATATAATAAAATAATAATGTGAGCAAAGTCAGCAGGGGTCCGAGTACTGATGTTATTCCCCCCACGGCTGGATGAATGCTTTCCCCACCACACCGCAGCACGTGCCCTCATTAGTATGCATGAGATGAGAGCAATGAGCATTGGGAGATTTATAAGCACACTATGTTCAACTTCATGAATAAGAAAGGGAGCCCATTTTTAGGGGAGGGGTCAACATTCACAAGTCCCTAAATACTTGATCAATTAACATCATAAATCCATCATATGCAGGCAACTTTAAAAGTCTCCACCTCATTTTTTTCTACCTATTACAGCTATTAACCAACTTTGTACCTACAGATTGTTAACGTTCTGCGATCTTCATTTACATACTCGTTTATAGACAGGATCTTATGTATCCTAGGCTGGCCTCAAGCTTTTTCTGTAACCCAGCAAGACCTTGACATTTGGATTCTCCTGCCTCTGCTTCCTGAATGCTGAGGTTACAGGTGAGCAATACCAAACTCTGTTTACCCAGTGCTTGGAATCAACCCCAGGGCTTTATGCATGCTAGGCAAGCATCCCGACACCTGAGCTACATCCCCCAACTTACCCTGCCATGACCTTTAAGTAGCAGATGTAATTTAGCTGTAACCTCCAAGTCTGTACCCAGTACCCTTCTTAGCCTCTATTCAGTCAATATCAAATAATATTGTGCCAGCAAGTGGCACAGGTTCAGAAGATATAAACTAGTGTAAGACAAAGTCTGGGTTTCTAGTTACATTCAGTCAAATAAATAAGACAAGGATATAAAGGAAGATGAAGAGAGAGAGAGATTGCAGAAATATATAAATAAACAAAAATGCCCCAGGCTACAGAAGTGGAGGCTGGAAGCTCAGGAGGAGGATGGTCTAAAGTTTCGAATGGAATTGATGCCTGAACAAGTATCTAAGGGCAAATAGCCACCTCCCCTAAAAGGTTCTAGAACCTAGTGAGCGTAAGTGATCAATAAATTTTGTAAAAGAGTTAATGGCCTACGTTTGTCAGGTATGGAAGGAAATGGCAGCATTTTAGGAGGAGGTGTGAGGGCAAAGGTCAAACAGTCTTGGCATTGCTTGAAAATTATGAAGGAGACCATGATTTAAATGAGAAAGTGATGAAAGGTAAGCTGGAAGGGAATTATTAAAATAACAGGAACACACAAACAGAACCACTTGGCCCTGAGAAGAAGAAAGTAACCTTCCAAGAACTATTCACAAAACCCTGGAGATGCATCAGTCCACAGGGCAGGCTCGTACATAAGCGAGTACAATAGGAGAAAGACCTTGAAAACCACTAGGCATTGTTCCCCTACTTGTTTACATGTCAAAACCAAAACAGAGCCAGGTGTCTCTGCCACAGGATGTATTTCCCTCCTTTTGGAATAGTGAAAGTTCTGGAGGCGGGTGGTGGTATTGGTTACACAATGATATGAACGTATTAAGCGTCATTGAGCTGTATGCTTGACATGACTCAAATTATACAGTTCGATCGTGCATATTTTCCAACAGTCAAAGAAAGAATTTCTTCAGCATTCAAGAGGTAGAAGCTAGAAAATGGAGAGACCAGCCTAATGTACAAAACAGACTGTAGACCAGCCTAGACTACCTAGGGAGACTTCATTGCAAAACAAACACGGGTTTGGCATGGGGCTCAGACACAAAAGGCCTGCCTGGTGCGTGTGAGGCCCTGGCTTTGACCCCCAGAGCCACAGAAATAAACTAAAGTATTTCCTGAAATGCATAGAGTTTAGCTCAGGGAATCTCGGTAAACATGAACAAGCTCACTGAGTTTCATTTTTCTTTGTGCTCTCTCTCTCTCTCTCTCTCTCTCTCTCTCTCTCTCTCTCTCTGTCTGTGTGTGTCTGTGTATGTGTGTGTGTGTGTCTCTGTGCGTCTCTGTGTGTGTACAGGTGTGTGTTTTATGTGTACAGGTGTGTGTTTTATGTGTTTGTGTATGTACAGCACAGGTACATATGCCCACAAAGAGGCCAGAAGAGACCATCAGGCATCCTGCCTATTATATTTCACCTTATTTCCTTGAGAGTGAACCAGACCTAAGCTGGGAGCCAGCAAATCCCAGTGATCCTCCTGTCTCCACCTCTCATAGTGCTATGAGGTTATGAGGGTTATGGCCACACATATGGCTAGAGAGGGTGACCACACTCAACTTACAGGAGTGCTGAGGATTTGAACTTGGGTCTTTATGTTTACACAGCAAACACTCATACCCACTGAGTTCTATTTTTTTTAACAAGACATACATAGATGCAAGCCTTAAACATGGATATAGTCTTTGCTTGTTTGTTTGTTTTTGTATGTAGCACTAATGCCCTAAACCAGCACCTTCACCAAGATGCTATCATGCCCAGCCTTCCTGTGGGTCCCTTCTTCCCAGAAACTGATCACCCTCAAAACTAACCATATTTCTGATTCCCACCATTTTTTGTTGGGGACGATATGTGCTTATCCTCATGTTTCCTTGATTTTATGCAGTGGCCTCACTCCTTCTTGCCACACCCACTTGGGTTTTGTTGTTGTTTGTTTTTATGGTATAACTGGCTTACAGAAAGACCAACTTCTGCTCTTCATGCCCCACAGATCAGCACTGCAGGCATGGTTTAACTGGGCGTTCTGCAAAGGCTCTTTCCCAGCTGATGTCAAGGCGTAGGCTAGGATGTTAGCTCGTCTGAAGCTGCGTCCTCCTTCATGCCCCCTGTGTGTTGGCAGAATTCATTCCCTTGCAGCTGTCCTACCAAGGTCCCCACATGCTTGCAAGTTATCCTTCAGTCCCTTTCAAGGACACCTGTCTTGCCACTCACAGCCCCCTACTCCAACACAGCATCTGAACTCTTCAAGGCCAGGTGAAGGGGGAGGATGATTCCTGTTTCTCAAAAGCTTACCTAATTAGCTCAGGCCCATGCAGAGTAGTTTCCCTTTTGGTTAGCTCAAAATCAACGGAGTTTGGACTTTAATCTCATCTACAAAATCTCTTTGACATATAACTCAACATTTCATGGCATTTACAGTCCTGCCCACACTCGAGAGAAGAGATTATAACTAGCCCATAGGGTGAGGGACAGGAATGTCAGATCACCTAGAATTCCATCCTCTTCAATTGCTTCTTATGTATTTCAGCTGACCACAAATGCAACCTACACACCTACGTGCCACAGCTTGTACAGAGGCCAGAGGATAACTTTCTGAAGTCGGTTCTTTTACCATGTGGGTTCTGGGAGTGGAACTCGGGTCATCAGGCTTGGAACCAGGCATACTAACCCAATGGGCCATCTCACTGGCCTCAGAGTTGTTTCTCACTGTAGCACAACCTAAGCTAATTTGCCTAATACAAAGCAAATTTACTCTAATTGTGAACACCATCATTCCAAGAGCTGAAGTCATGGGCTGAGTCAAAAGGAGAAAGTGTGCTGAGTATTGAGTTCATCATTGCTCTTTGCTTACTGGCGGTGCATGCGGTGTAATGTCGTCTGCTACTGCCATAGCCTCTCTCTTAGCTTCTTAACCTTGTTGCTATGACAACATACCAGCCAAAAGTGACATAGTGAAAAGGGGTTTGTTTTAGCTCACAGCTCCAGGTTGCAGCCCATCCCTGAAGGGAAGTTACAGTAGCAGGAGACTGAGATAGCAGGTCATAGTGTATTGCATTCACAGTCAAAAGGCAGAAAGCAGTAGACACAAGCATGTCAGCTTGTCCTTTCCATTTTATACAGTCCTGATCTCCTGCCCAAGGAATTCTTGATATTCTGCTCACAATTAATATGGGCCTTCACATTACTAATTAGCTTAATTAAGGCAATTCCTCATAGACATTCTCAGAAGCCAGGCTTAGTCTATATTATCCCTCATAGGTGTGCTTAGAGGCCTGAAGTTGAAGCATTATACTGACTGTGACACTATCTCTGCCTTGGTGATAGCCCCAGGAACTGTCAGTGCACACCTAAGCTTCCTTCCTTACGTTCACGATGTCAGCTAATTTATCCTAGCAATAAGACAAGTAGGGGATAGAGAGAAGAATCTGTCATTGATTTGAATTCTGATGTAATTTTTGAATAAGAGGATACAGCTAAAGGAATAACGGGAGTACTTTGTGCCCCCATAGAAGTCTGTCCTCAGAGAACGCCTCCCACCTGTGTGACTTTTTTTGTTTGTTTGTTTGTTTGTTTGTTTGTTTTAAAGACAGGGTTTCTCTGTGTAGCCCTGGCTGTACCTGGAACTCACTCTGTAGACCAGGCTGGCCTCAAACTTAGAAATCCACCTGCCTCTGCCTCCCAAGTGCTGGGATTAAAGGCATGCACCACCACTGCCCGGAACCTGTGTGATTTAGTGGAAAAAAAAAAATCTGCAAACTGTCGAGCAACACAGTGATACTGGTTAGAATTTAGAACCCTCTACTTAACCTTAAAAATTAAAAATTGTCCTTTTCTAGTTCCTCAGATTAGTTAGAAGCTGACATGAAAAATATCCAAACATTTGTTCAAGTTGTTAAAGCCTAATCCTACTAGAATTTTTGGGTTTTGGGGGTTTTTGGTTGTTTTTGTGTTTTGTTTTGTTTTGAGACAGAGTTTCTCTGTACAGCCCTGGCTGTCCTGGAACTCACTCTGTAAACCAGGCTGGCCTTGAACTCAGAAATCTGCCTGCCTCTGCCTCCCAAAGTGCTGGGATTAAAGTCGTGTGCCACCACTGGCCAGTGAATTTCTGTTTTTTAAAAAATTATCTAGTGTATATTTATGGTGCAAAAGAGTTTCATTGTGACATTTATATACATACATATAACATACTTTATATTCAGACTCTCATAATTCTCCCTCATCTCCCTAAAATTCCCTTCTGAAAGTAGGGCACCATCAGGGATTGCTTTAATATAGATGAATATGCCTTTATAAGCACTCAGTCCTTCACCATCTTGTCTAATATGAATTTTCCATGGCGAGAGTCTTCTGACTCAGTCCTGGGTGCAGTTAGCACTCCTGAGCCCTAGGCATGAGTGAGTCATAAGTTTTGCTGTTAACACAAAACAGATAACAAACAAAACCCAAAACCATCAATCCGGCATTGGGCAGTAGGTGATAACAGCATGCTTTTAGAAATGCTAAATCTTAGCTTATCAGGTGGCACAGTTACTGTGCTGGAGTCAAATGGCTTTCCCAGCATTCATTCATCATCCATTGTTGTAACTGGCCTGATTTCCTTTTTCCAGGTAGTTATACCTCCAATGAGCCATCACGCTTTGAACAAGATGGAATGGGACAGTTTTCCCATAGAGGATGAGTATGCAGCTCGGGTCTAAGCCAGTCGATACCACCTCTCTCCTAACACAGAAATCGCTTCAAGAATGCACAAAACAAAAGCTAGGCCAGCAAGACTGGAGACAGCTTAGTGACTATGAAGGAAGCATCTTGCTCTTCCTTTAGAGCTCTTCGGAATGGCCATCTCTCAGACTGTGCTAGGACACACACACCATGTCAGCAACCAAATGGATACCTACAGATGAGACCAGCCTCACAGTGAACCTTACTTTGTGGTAAGAAAAAGCAGTACAAGACCCCCAATGATGACACTGTTGAGCTTGAGAATTAAATTTTCCCAGAGTTGCATCCTACTTTTAGATTTTTCAATTATATGCATCAATATACATATTTTTTCTTCTTTTTTACATTTATTTACACATATGCCACAGTACAAATATGGTAAGAGGACAACTCCCAAGAATCTGTTGGTTCTTTTCCTCTCCCATGTGGGTTCTGAGAATCAAACTGGGGCCATCGGCTTGGTAGTGAGTGTCTTTACTTACTTTCTCGTCATCTTAGCAACCTGATAAACATGCTTTTAATGTTCGATTAAAACAATATTTCGTAGAATTTTATTCCTTGTATCTGACATAATTGAGAGCAGATGTTAATAGAGTGACTAGAAACCAGTTGCCTAAAATTCAGATGAAGAACAAAAATCATAAAACAGTTGTCTATTTCAGTGCTGGCTGTGCTGGTTTTGTGTCAACTTGACACAAGCTACAGTTATCTGAAAGGAGGGAATCTCAACTGAGAAAATGCTTCCATAAAGATCCAGTTGTGAGGTACTTTCTTAATCAGTGATTGATGGAGGAGGGCCCAGCCCACTGTGAGTGGTGCCATCCCTGGGCTGGTGGTCCTGGTCTATAAGAAAGAAGGTTGCCTCCAGGTTCCTGCCCTGTTGGAGTTCCTGCCCTCACTGCTTTTGATAATGCACTGTTATTTGGACTATAAGAAGAAATAAACACCTTTTCTCCCCAAGTTGCTTTTGGTCATGGTATTACATCACAGCCGTCACCCTATCCAGGACATTGGCCATGAGGCTGAGTGCCCTGAAAGGACAGATAACACTGAATTGTTTACAGTTCTATCCACAGCACAGTGGACAGAATGGTAAATCATAAATATTCTCTTTAGAAGTTTAGATGATCATCTAAGAGATGATATTGTGATTAAGAGGGAATTGAAAGAAAGAAAGGAGAGAAAGAAAAAAGAAAAGAAGGGAGGAAGGGAAGGTCATAGAGAGAAAGGAAAAGAAGTTTTACTAATAAATATAGCAAACACTACCCATTGCTTACTGTACACCCAGCAGTGCCCTAGCCAGATGACTGATCTAGTCACACTTCATAATCTCTTATAATAATGTTTTATGTATTCCCATTTCAGGGAGTGAAGAAGATGGAATTGTCAAAGTAAGCCATATCCTAGTACCATGGATAATAAGGTCACAGGTCAAGCTACCCGGCCTGACTCTAGGGTGAGCATCACATTCCAGTTCTATTGTGGTCTTTTGGGACCTTTAAGGCATGTGTAGTAGTACATACCACTGATATAAGGCATTGTTTGAGTATGCCCTGTTGTGTCCTCTACAATTCAGCAACAATACTTTAGATGTTAGCCAAATATTCAGATAGGGATGTTCCTGGCCTAGCTAGTAGATGAATACTGTTTATGAATAAATTTTCTAAAGAATTTTCTTGGTCCACATATGGGTCTCTTCTTTCAGTGACCTGCCCAGTTTCCAACTACTTACCTTCTGATATTGTTGGGAAGTCTAAGTTTCTTTTCTAGAAACATGCTACATTTCTTCCTCAGTTTTTTTTTTTCTAAAAAGAGATGTCACTACAGAATAAAAAGGCCCCCACTTGAAAGATTTTGGTTATCTTTTTCATACTTTTGTATAGTTTGTGTGTGTGTGTGTGTGCACGTGAGCCTGCGTGCGCGAGCGCGCAAAAACATAGCAACTTCGATTGAGCATAATCCAGAGTAAAAGTGAATAAACAGATAGACATAACACATTGAAAACTTTGGTCCTTGAGCTAATGGTGCCTGCTGTTGCCATTGTAAATGTGAAGAGAGCACTGAGTGGGGAGAGACTGTGTTTGGCTCCTGACTTAACACTAGGAGTGTCTAAAGGTAACTATAAAAAACATCACCAAATCCTAAGAAGGCACTCTTCTCAAAACTTCTTTTTCCCATGTTTTCCTTCCTTCCACCCTGCCCCCTCCAGCTCCAGATCAGATCTCCCTGGCTCCAGAGAGCCACACAATAGAGTGGGAAACAGGGCAAACCCCAGCTTTTGTGTCTTTGTTTTATAAAAAGCCAAGTCCTTGGGGAAAGAGATTCTCTATTCACACCCTGAAGAGCCAGGATGAAGAAGTTCCCTCTAACTTCCCAAATTCTCTGGGCTTAGAGAAGAAGGGAAGAGGCGGCGGTCTGGAGCCCGTCCCAGGAGCAGTGGGGGGCAGAGTCCCACACTAAGCAGCCCACTAGGAAGGCCGCCAGCCTGGAGAGGGATGGCCACATTGTGCACATTGACAGAAATATAAGCAGCTTCACAAAGATCCCCAAGCTCCCAGCATGACATGGGAACAGCAGAAGACTATTAAAACTAAGGACAGAAATGACAAGCTCTCAGCCTATCCCATCTCCAGCACAAACAGAGAACCCACTGTCCCTTGGCCCCCCAGCACTTGGCTCTTTGGAAGATGCCAGAACTGGGGCATAGCCCCAGGGAAGAAGTCAGACAATCCCAAGACAAACTAAAATTCCATTGTTTTATATGTTGACTTGTTTTTCCATGGACAGAGCTGAGCAGGCAAATTATAATAAGATCTCCAGTTCAGATAAAGAAAACATGAAGCCAAATCACTGCTTTCAGATGTGAGTTTAGTGTGAAGAGTTCGAGGCTTACCCAGGAGAGCAGATCAAGGTGATCCCCCTGGAAAAGTTTAGGGTCTTCCAGACACAGAATAGAGCTTAGGGAATCAGAACTCAACCAGAAAGATGGCAAATGCAGTCATGTACTATAAATAGATCTGCTGCCAATCTCCATGGATCTTCATGGAAAGGGGGTATTTGACATGGTACCCCAAGAGGATGAAAACAGGGGTGTATACAGAGCAGCCCGAACTCAGTGCTGAACATGAGTATATTCAAGGTAATGATAGGAAGAACACACATTTGACAATTGCTGTGGGAAGATAAAGAATGACTAGGTAAAAGCTGATCACACTTAGAGGTTCCTGAGATTCTGACTCAAAAGTTTGAGTCTCACGTAGGCTGGGAAAATAATTTTTACTGAGAATGGTCTAAGATTGTCTGTAGTTGGCATGGTATATTATGACTGGCCAGGAGACTGGGAGTAAAAAAAAAATGAATGGGAGGCCACACTGGTGATTTAAGGAAAGGTAGAATGAAGGTTCAGATATGAATAAAAAAAAATGGAAGCACAAGAAACAGTGAGTCAACATACTTTGAAGAGTGGAATCGGTGTGGTCAGCTGAAGCTATGAGCTAACATCTCACAACCGGTTGATCTCTTTGGACCTTGGATAGTTCACTCACTCTAAGTCCTGGCACTTGCCAGAGATCAGGCCATATGCTTTAGTTTGCTGTTCTAAACATTTGTTCACCTTAGTCTTGACAGGGTTGGGAAAGACTCACAGCATTAAAAACAAGTGTGTCATCCTAACAATCTTTTCATTCTTATAATATTCTTCAATTCTGCTTGGTAGTGACACTTGAAATGAGCTGGCATGAAGCAACTATGGGGACAAAGGCTTGGGACCATAGCAATAAAGTGTGAGTGCCTGAATCTGTTAGTCCTTGGAAAGTAAAAGAACTGATACTAGAACAAAGGTTTGTACAAAAACCACTGCTAGAATAGAAAACACACACACACACACACAAATGAATGTAATGAAGTCTACCATTTATTTATTATAATAATGATAGTAACAAAACAATAACAACAGTAATAATAAAGCACGCACTGAGTTACTTCAGTGGCATGCATGCAAAGGCTTTCTTTTTTAAAGATTTATTTATTTATTTTATGTATATGAGTACATTGCACCTTATCTTCAGACTGTAGCTGTCCTTCAGACACACTGAAAGAAGGCACCATATCCCATTACAGATGGTTGTGAGCTACCATGTGGTTGTTGGGAATTGAACTCCGGACCTCTGGAAGAGTAGTCAGTGCTCTTAACCACTGAGCCATCTCTCCAGCCTACATGCAAAGGTTTTCAACTGAAACTTTGAATTTCAAATCTTGACTTTCATGCTTAAGAGTGCTGTGATCTTTGGCATGGTTCTTAGCAGATTAGTTCTGAGGACTTTGGTGAAAATTAGGAGCAGGAATGCCTCTTGGCAGCCTCTCTGGAGGCTGGAGGACTAGTTTGTTGACCTCCACTTATCACCTTGATTGACCACCCATGTGAAGTAGCAATGGACACCACTGTCTACAGTGGGTCTGTTATTTGACGTCTCTGCATTTTCATTTCCTCTTTGTACATGAAAAGAAATGAGAATGCCTGCCTCATGGGGGCTATTTTAGGGATTTAATTGCTATAGAGCATGTAGTGTTTAGTAAAGTGGTTGGTGCATTTTAAACAGGCTCCAATGGTTTATGGGGACTACTGTATTATTACTAATGTAAATCTCTCACATCTGAGAGCAGAGGCTGGCAAATTGTGACCCAGAGACTAACTCCAACCCACAGACAGCTTCTGTAGAGCCCGAGGACAAAGCATTGCTATACTATTCTTAAATGGTAAAAGCACAATCAAAAGAAGATTCTTGTGACACACGAATATTTTGCAAAAAAGTGCATATTTTATTGTCAGTGATAAAGTTCTGTTATTGCACACACTATTTTACTCATGTACATTCATGTCCATGTGCATACATATACATGCTTTATGTAAGGCTGTTTCTGAGTAACAGAACTTAGAGGTAACAAGTAAAGCAGGTCCATAAAGCCCCAGGTATTTCCTATCTAGCCTCGTGACGATGGGTCTTATGGATCCTATTATAAAATGCTTTCAGTAGTACTATGATTTGCTTCTCCATCATTTCCAAAGAGTAAAAGAAAATCAAAATGATTTTTAAAATTCTTGAACACCAGTGAGTCTCGAGCTGTTCAAAAGAGAAAAATTCTCCGTCTTTCCAAGTATTTGGGAATAGCTTTCAAAACACTGTCACCTTTTTTTGTGGGTGATGACAATGTGCCTGACATTAATTCTCCTTCTAAAACACAAAGTTAGTGGCAGCTTAGTGCTGCGCTGGGGCCAAACCAAACACAGGCCTGAAAAGGCTGTCTGAAGGGAGACTGCACCAAAACAGAGGCAGAGAGGAAAATGTATTTTCTGTGGATAGGCGCCAAGCAGTTTTTGGCTGTCACATTATGTCAAGATACATAAATGCCAAGTTAGAAGTTGTCAATCATTGAGATTCTTTATCTATTTGATGACAAAACCCTAGATATTTGGAAACATCTGGCTAATAGACTATTTCTTGCTTTGCATCTGGATTTGGTGTTCAGTCTGTTTTGGTTCATGAGAACAGCCAGATACTAACTACTAATACAAAAAAGAAGAAAATAAATCCCCTCTACCCTCTCATAGATAAAATTTCTGGTTCTAATTCTTCCTTTTTAATGTGTGAGTTATTTTCTCCTATTTCTACCTCTATTTTTTCACTATACTTTGTCTCTTCCTCCTCCTCCTCTTCCTCCTCCTCCTTGGTTTTCTTTTTGACTTTTACTATTTTTTTCCACCATAATCTTTCTTGTCAAAACTTTCCAAGAGTATCATCATCTTCTCAGCTCTACCAGGAAGAAAATAGTTTGCTGTTTAATATTTGAAACTCTCAATTAAAATCTAGTATTCATGATTCCAGTGGCAAAAAACCAAAAAACCAAAACCCAAAAACCAAAAAAAAAAACCCCAAAAAACAAAAACCAAAAAACACCCCCCCCCAAAAAAACAAAACAAAACAAAACAAAAAACCTTGCTTTCTAGGAAGCATTTCTGCATTTCTGTACAATTCCCAGCCCTGACCCTGTGGCAGAATTCCAGAGAAAGGTCACAGAGAGACAGTTTTTGGTTTAACTATTCACAATTTTCCTATTGCTTTAAACTGATTTTTAACAGGTAGTTCAGTGTTAGAATTATACATAAAGTCCCTATGACAGAACACAGACAATCCCAATCCACTTCTTCACAATTCCAGCCTTTCTGTGACTTTGGCTCTTTCAGTAGGCATGGTTATGGTGCACACTGGCCCATGGGCTTCTTTTTGTAGTAACATAGGCCTTGCCAAGACAAACGTAGGCCTCTCTCCCTGCTCCCCTAAATTTTTGATCGATGCTCTGTCTTTATGAAGTCTTGCTGGGCACACAGATTTTAGTGCACATGGCTCTTGTCTGAATCTCTTTTGCACATTCCCAGGGAGCAACTTTTCTTCTCTAAACAACGCTGTGAGGTTAGTGGGAGCCCCAGATCCTATAAACAGGCACAGCAGCTGCAAAAGTGTGAATTTTATTGTCTTTAGTTCTAAGCTGCTGACTGCATAGTTTTAAGAAAAGGAAGAGCTTCAAAAAGGAAGGGAGATTCTCTGGGTTTGAAATAATTGCTTGTGATAGCTGGAGAAGAGTGAGCTATGTAAATTCTTACAGATCTCTTCCCCATTTAAAGTTCGCTATAAAATTTCATCTTCTGGAAAGAAATTATAATTAAAGTGGAAGAAAAAGTACTTTGGGTTCTAGATTGATCAGCTCACATTCAATACCTGCTCGATCTTAAAAATAGTAAATACAAAAATCTTGGAAAACTGCAAGCAGCAATCGGGGAATAGCAATTATGACCAATGACAGGCAAATCAGCAGGATATCATTACAAACAACACTTCAAAAAGGTTTGGGGGTCGCCACGTTTTCTTAATATGTTAGGGAATTAATCAGGGTGACACTGGTTTATGTTTTCCATGGTGCTGTTATGATGTAGATTTAAGTATCCCTCCAAAAGGCTCATGTGTTGAGGTCTGAGTCCCCAGCTGGTAGATCTCAAGGTTAGAAAGGGAGAGAATTGAGGAGGCTTTAACTTAATTGGGAAATCCCCCAATGGCTGTGTGTTTTGAGGAGCAGTGAAAGGTAGAGGGGGAGGTCTCTTGGGAGGAGGAAATTAGTCATTGGGGTATGCCTCTAAATGTATCTTGCCCCTCGCTCTTTCTACTAGTCTCTTTGCTCTCTGCCTGCTATCTGCAGAACAGTCTTTCTCTGCTGGGCCTCTTATCCATGATGCTCCCTGTAGCAACGTTAATCCTTTCTGAGCTCCTGGCAGATGATCCTCACTTCTTGCCACCTTGCAGAGTTCTCTGGATTTACAAATGAAACACACACAGAGAGAGATACACACACATGGACACACAGGCACACGGACACAGGGACAAAGACACACGTAACCTTTATATTTTGATATGCCTTGAATAGCTCAATGGTCGGACACTTCCAAACCTCCCTATAGCTAGCACACACTCCCCTCCAATATTCCTGAGTTAACACTTTCTAAATCTGTATTTTATCTTTACTGTCCTGTTTCCTTCTGGGCAGCCCTCCCATGGGGCCCCTTCCCCTTTGCACCTACACTGCTGGATGATTTCTCTCCCACAGCTCTTAAATCTTATCTCTCTGCTTCTGCATGATGGAGATTCTATTCCTTCTCTCCTCTGCATTTCTTGCCCCAGAATAAAGTCCTGCCTCTTTGACCCTGCCCAGTCATTGACCATTGGCTCTTTGTGGATTAATCAACAACCAATTGGGGGCAGGGACCCTCAGCATCTGAACATGCAGATTCCTGTTTGATTTGGGGAGCCAAATTAAGACAAATCATCAGAACTAATCCCCAACAGTTTCCTGCTTGCCCTGGACCAGTCATGGAGCCCGATGACCACCAGCAGCAGGCAAGGGACAAAAAATCCTGAAAACAAACCAAAGAAAACTGTCCTTCTTCAGACTCCTTATCTCAGGTATTTCTCACAACAACGAAAAATCTAATCTAAAGAGGCCAAATCTAGGACCCCACACATGGGAGGTAATGCACTCTGAACTCTGAGCTGAATGCCAGACCTGTAAATGACTTTTAATTAGATGAAAAATAATTATAAACAAGTACCTTACAGCTTTTACACACATACGCACTCCGGTCTGGGGCATTTCTATGTCTTTTATCTGTGTTGAGGGGAAAAAAAAATGAAAATAAAGAAATAGAGCCAAGATCATCTCAGTTCTTATACCAAAGTGTCTGGTCCCTTCAACACAAGCTTCTGGCTCTCATGGGAAGGAGTTAGACAGATGGCATCACACTCTTTCTTTCTGCCTTCCTCAGCTAACTCAGCATGAAGTCTCAGAGGCAGTTGTGCTTGTTCCTAAACTTCCACATGAAAGAAATCCCTACAAGTTATTTTTTTTCCAGAAACATGTGAAGCTTTACCCATCTCCTCAGAAGCCTCTATGAAACTTTTTACTTCCCTCAGAGATAGCCCGAAAGTTTCCTAGGAAGACATACAAAGCCCAGATATCCGACCCACCCAACTTTGCTGAGTAACTACACAGACCTAAACTCACCCTGCCATGGGGCTTCTGATCTTCTTGGAGAAAGTCTTCAGCCAGGCCAACTCAGTTCACTCAGGTGACATAGGTCCAATCCTCAGTAAGCCCCTAAAGAAGGCAACAGAGTGGTTCTGCTGGAGGTCACCATCCCAGTCTCAAAAGGTCTTGAACCTGGGATTGTCTGAAGATGCAAGGGTTAGCCTGTATTTGAGAGTGGAACTAATGCCATCACTGTAGTCTTTGGGATAAGTCAGAGAGAGAAGAGAGGCTTGAAAATTCCAAACTACTGACTTTGAAGGGAAATGATGAGCCAAAGTACACAGGGAAACATTTCCTACTATAAGAGCTTCCGCAAAGAAAACAGACCTCCCCATCTTTTGATTTTAGCCCAAGGAGACCCATGATGGACTTTTGACCTAACAGGAGGATAAATACGTTTGTGTTGTTTTGAGATCCTGGTATGTGTAATTTGTTACAGCATCAATAAGAGACTCAGTAACAATCCTTGCTTCTAGCTACTTTCAGTCATCTTGGCCATCTTTATTTTTCTTCACGGCATTTACCATTATTAGACCTTGCATTGCTTTCCAATGCTAGTTGCTTCTCTGGCTCCTCTAAAATGGTGTAAAATGGGAGCAGAGACTCTGCTGGGTCCTGGGCTCAAAGTGGAGAGTTCGAGCACTCAGCAGTTTTTGGCCAGTGAATGACTGAACAAATCAAGAAAGCAAAGTTTACTAAATCCAGATCCTGCTACCACATACTTTAGATGTTACGGATATGGGCGTGTATGTGTTTGTATGTGTATTCATGTGTATGTTTGTGTATGTATGTGTGTGTTAGTGGAGTACAAGTGATAAATAAGTAGGTGATGATAGCAGCAATAACCGACAGTGGCAGTAATGGTGGAAGTTGACCTTGTATGTTATAGAGCAGTGACCCTGATTGACAAGAGCCAAAATTCAGCAAATATTTCATAAAGGCTACTGATGTGCTCCACATGAAAATGCTCTCCATCTATAAGCTCAGAATCCTTCTGAAGTAGTTGTTTCTACCATCCAGCTAATGCCTTCACATGAAAGGTCCTATCCACAGAGCAATTACTGAGATTCAAGGACCATTCCCTGATTATATACTTTGACAAATTTCCAGATTTATGTGACTGAAGAAGTCAACCTAGTGTGATAAAAGTTGTGAAGAAACAAACAAATCCCTAGAAATATTTAAATTCTTGGTGGGTAAAGCAGAAGACAATCTCCATAGCATAGAAGAGAGAAAATCTGAGAAACTAATTGCTACCAGAAATAGACCTTAAAGGATTTACAGACCCAATTAGCAAATTGGGTCTTGGTTGGCAGTTCTGGTTCTAGTATAATGATGTATTTATTTAACCACCTTCAGAGATTCTTTGCACTTAAAAAAAACAGTAATTTTCTTTAAAATACTAATGACCTTCAAAGAATCAAAGGATAATCTCTTTCTTCAGCTGCCTATGGACCACCTCACTATTCTGCTTCCCAAAAATGAATCCTTGAGCCAACCAGTTAAACCTGTCAGCATCTTTTGCCCATTCTTCCATGTGCTGGCAGTGTGCTCCATGTTGGGGTTTCTGTTGTAGACATTCTGGATCCCACTTTAAAAGAAACAGCCTCTATAAGAACGATCTAGTGAGATACCAGACCAACACAGGTATTGCCTGGGTTTAGGGTGGTGGGAAGGAGAAAGATAATATTAGATCAAGACATCTTGAGATAAGTATAGAAGTCTAAGACAGTGGGATGGGGGTCCTGGGAGGCAGGGAAGGGTGGGAGCCATGAGGAATCCTAACAAGATGGAAGGCACCCTAAACCACATTCCAACTTACACTATAGTCTCCTGCATTTACAGCATGGAGAGTTAGTTGTACTGTATTCTTGTATGAGCTATGCATGTTGACATATACAGAGACAGTTTGCCTTTGTGTGATACTTTTAGTCTCTTGATTGATCATATTTTGGTTTTTTCTTTTCCCCCACTGATAGACGCTTAAGTTGTTTCAACTCTCGTTTTATTCTTGGTATTACAATAATGCTGCTATCGTCATAATGACTGGTAAGTAGTTTGTACTACTCTTCCTTATGTGTACATGTGAGAAACATAGGACAGCATTCAAAGAAATGCACAACATGTTCCCAGATTTTCCCAAAGCTCCTGAGTGAGTTCTCATAAGTGCTTGGGGAGCCAAGTGACCCAAAGGTAGATCATAGCTGCTTCTCCTCTTTTCTGGGTGGAAGGAAGCTTGGGCTCTAAACACAGGCAGCACAGTCCACCCACATGGGGCATCATGAAAGCCAGAGGCAAAGCTTTGTTGCATTATCAACTGAGAGTTTGGCATTTAATTCCTATTGCTGCATATGACAAACCAGTGAATAACAAAACATAGTCCCAGGATCACATAGGCATTGGTGAGAAATTCGTTGGCCCTGGCCCCTACCTCTGAACTCAAAAATTCCATAATTGGAGAACTGTAACTGTTTTTGTTGGGGGTTTTTTTTTGTTGTTGTTTGTTTGTTTGTTTTCGTTTTTTAAACTTGACCTGTCAAGTGGTTTTGATGTAAACTCATGTTTGGGTGAATCACATAATGAAGGCTCAAAAATTATATTACTTGGTCGAGCCACTTGTGAGAAAGTAGTTATTGCAACTGAGTAAACAGACTCCTGGTGATAATCCTTTTGATAAAATGTGTTGGGAAAATTTTATGAATGGAGCCAGATCCCCAGGTAACATCTTTGCTGTTGGGAAATGAAGATGCTGGCCCTGTTAACATGATCAAGAAACACAGGCTGTGACAATCCAGATGCTAAAGTCAAGTTTATGATTGTAATGAAATTGATATGTGAGCTTCATTGCTAAGGTTTGGAAGTCATGTCACCAAAATTTATAAATATTTTACGATCAGTTGTGTGACACAGCTGCAGTTTCCAAACTGTAGAGCTTAGAAGTTGAAGTTCTTTGTTTTTAAAACTCTGTTTGCCTGACTGAACCCGTGCTTGTGATCAGCAGAGTGAGCATGGCCTTCTTTGATACATACTGAAATGTCACCATAATTGAGTCATTTCAGCATGTGTGCTTTCTTTTTCTTTGTTTACTGAATTCTGTGTTCAGGAGCTCTAAGTGTGTATGTGTGTGCATGTCTGTGTGTGTACACAAGTACATCGGGTAAATTTGTGTTAAAGGAGCTCATGTGATATTGAGACAAGCTCAGCTGTCAGTCCTCTGAACTTTGATAGAGTCATGGTCTCTTCTTGTTGGTGTGGTGTTGTTCGACACTGTGGACACCAGGGTAACTGACTTGTGGTCTTCTGGAGGATTCTCCTGTCTCCACTTCCCATCTTGCTGTGGGAGTAGTGCAATTACAGACTCACAGGACCCTGTCCAGCTTTATGTGGGTTCTGGAGACTGAACTCAGCTCCTCACATTTGCTTGGCAAGGACGTTACCCATTGAGTCATCTATCTAATCCCGGAATTTTTTAATGGCCTAAAAATGTTAATTGTTTTATACAAAGCAGAGGGGTGATATAATACTCCCACACTAGTCTCATTAATAAAATGTGATAATCCATTTTTTTCTTTAAAGTGCTGCATGACATATATTTACTTGTCCTAATTAAAGTGAGCTAAAAATAAACTTTGTTTTAAGGATTTTGGGGCATGCCTGGAGCTTTCTTGGAGATCAGCAAAACTGGCTCTAGAAAGTACTTTTCTAAGAATATTACAACTTGAGACAACTTTGAACTCTTATTTGGAATTAGTGAGAATCAAGACATCAAGATTTTTTTTTTCTGGTCTCTACTATTAGGTTTTTGTCTTTTACATTATAACCATGCTTCAACCCGTATTTCTGCTCAAAAACTTTGGAGGGAATCCCCAGGTGACCTCTTTTGCTTCCTATTGCTGTGATAAAACATGAAAGCAACTTGGAAGAGGGAAGAGTTTATGTGGCCTAGGAGTTATAGTCATTGTCAAAGAAAGCAAGGCAGGAACTAAAGGCAGGAACTGCAGCAGAGACTGTGGATCAGTTCTATTTACTGGAGTAGCTTGGAGTAGGCTTGCCCTCCTCCAATCAACAATCATCAACAACATTAAAAAAAATGTCCTATAGATATAAAGAACATTTAATGAAGACAATTCTTTAGCCGAGGTTACCTCTCTACCCAGATATGTCTGGTTGACAACAAAACCAACCAGGACACACATTAATGAATGAATGTTTATAAACTCACTTCATTTTTTATATTGCCACTCCTTAAAATACGCTCATGCACTATAGAGTCTCATTACATTTGCAGAATCCATTCATCATTTCACAACCATTTTCCCCTTGGTTTTA
This sequence comes from Arvicanthis niloticus, assembly GCF_011762505.2. Taxonomy (NCBI): domain Eukaryota; kingdom Metazoa; phylum Chordata; class Mammalia; order Rodentia; family Muridae; genus Arvicanthis; species Arvicanthis niloticus. The sequence continues at coordinate 40,524,302 of NC_047671.1, forward strand.
ACTATTTTTCTACTTTATTTCCGACATCTACCCACTCATTGCTGGAGCAGCCATTCCAATACATTTAAGATGCATGCATCTTTTATGCTCTTACAAAATGCATGTTGAGGTTCTGATTGCATTTATTGTTTGTGATACTATGCTACATACCTAATTTTCTCGAATGTACTTTGTACTGAGGACTACATCTTTTGATACAAACTTATTATGTACACTATCTGTCTGTTTTTGATAAGCCTTTTGTTTTCTGATAACCTTTTGTTTTGTTTCTTTTGTTTTGTTTTGTTTTGTTTTGACACAGGATCTCATTAGATTGCCATCGCTATCCTGGAACTTGATATGTAGACTCAAAGATATCCTCTTGCTTCTGACTCGGCAGTGCTGGATTAAAGGAATGTGCCACCACATTTGGCAGTTTTTGTTAGCTCTTGTGTAATTCCTCCTGACCCTGATTCTATTAAGAATGAAAGGATTAGGAGCTATAACGAAGCAGCTATAGCTTGGTTATATAGCACTTGCCTGTTGAGAACTGCACTAGTCCCATGTTCGGGCACCAAAAAATGTTGGAGCCTAAGCTGGCCCACTTTGGGCAGCCTAAAATGTTGTGGCCCTCTCCACTCCATGCTTGGCGGCCACTGTTTCCCGGCCCAAGCTGCCGCTCCGGTCTTCAGGTCAGGGTTCAGCAAGAGAGAGAGTGAGGATGGACTCAAAGAATGGAGACCAGATAGAGTGTGATTCAATCCCATTTATTCTTCAGTCTCTCTTCCTAGTCTAAGTCCCAAGTCTTGAGTTCCTAGTTCCTAGTTGTACTCCTGTTGTTCTCTCCCAAGTGTCTAATGTCTACTCCTACTCCTAGTGTCTGCATCTCTGTTACTCCAAATTGTTCTGTTCTCTCCTGTCTGCCTCACGCCTTTTATATGTCTCACTTCTAAGCCATGCCTTTTGGTCACGCCTTTAAGTCATGCCCTTAAGTCTTGTCTCTAAATCTGATCTCTAAGTCATACCTTTAATCTCACACACCTTTAATCTCACACACCCAAGGAAAGTCCTGGGTATCTAAAGCAAGATGTTATCAGAGTGTGCTCAGCTGTTGTAGGCTATTGTAATCAAAGTCACATGTCAGGGTATTTGGCTCAAGATGGCTGCAAAGCTGATAGCCACTTTCTGCTAAAAGTCGGCTCCCAACACTTGCCTAGCGTGTACCAGGCTCAGGGTTTCATCCCTAACATTATAAATAAGCAAACAACAACAACCCCCTTCCATGATAATGACAAAACAGAATAAAGAATCAGACAAAAAAATTAGGTCTTTGTTTCTACAGAGGTCGTTGTTGTTTCTGTTTTTTGTGGTTTGGGTTGTTTGTTTTGTTTTTTTAAGACAAGGTTTCTCTGCCTGGCCCTGGCCGTACTGAAACTTGCTCTGTAGACTACCTCTGCCTTCCAAGTGTTAGACAAAGCATGTACCACCACTGACCAGCAGTCTACAGAGCTTTATTTTAATTGGAGGGCAGATATTTAACAAGTAAGTACACACAATATACTGAATGCCTCTCTCTCTCTCTCTCTCTCTCTCTCTCTCTCTCTCTCTCTCTCTCTGATGAGGACAGGAAGCAATGGGCATCTGGGCACTTCTCTAGTGGTTTCTGCTATACGTCTTCTGCACTGAAGAGGAAATAGGGTGATGATATATGAGAGAAAGCTGCATTGATTATCTAAGTCTTGTAGATCGTGGTACAGATTTAAGGTCAGAGGCACATTTCTGAACAGTTAAATGCAGCTGGGTGATATGCTGCAATCTGTGTTTTTATTCTGGACACAGTATGAACAGTGAGTAGAACAATGAAAAAGAGAGGTAATGGCAGTCACATGCACACACAAACACAGACACACATACACACACAAGGGGAGGGGGACAAAAAAGCTCTTCTAATAGGTTAATTGTGGTGGGGTGGAGGCGAGGAGGAATGAAAGAACCCTGTAGTCTCTAACCCCAAAACAGAGATGGATGAAAATGAGTTGTGTTGTTTGGGTCAGGTTGCCTAAGCAGGGAGTGTCAAGTAGAAACCGAGTCTCAGGCTCTGATTTCGAGAGACATGTTGAGGAACAGAAGGTGCATACAGGAACCACCAATCTGTTCAGAAGGCTTCTGCAAGGTCAGAGGGAAAGGGACATAAGTCCTTGAAAAGCAATTTGTCTGAACGTCAGTATTAAAGAAACAAGGTCTCAAAACAAGACCTCTATATAATTTAGAAGAGAATCAGTTTCTGCATTGTCACAGGGCAAATTTGGGTGGAAAGAGAACAGCCTGGTGGACAGAAATTGTTCATTTTTGTCTGGGGTAAGACCGTGGCAGGTCTTTGGCAGAAAGTCAGCAAACAGCACCATTTTTTATCATATTCAATGAAAAACTGTACATCTCCTCGTTGTTAAAGGTAAGAAGGCATATAGAAGAAAACAAATTATCCATGAAAAATACAGTTCAGAAACATTATAAGATAGAAGGAGCATAATGAATGAAATAAAGCCAGTTAGTATTCAGGGGGCCACTGGAGACCTCCCTCTGACTTCAACCCCTCTTTTGAAGTTTCTGCTTGGCACTTTCTGAAATGATATCCTATATGTGATAAGTTTACTGATTTAATTATCTTTTAATTTTTCTATCTATATGCCCTAAAGATAGTGGCTCAGAACACCAACACTCACTAGGGGCAACAATGTTGTAGGCAGAGGAGCTCAAGAGAGATACTTCTGTCCAACAGTGATAGACTTTCAAACCCAAGCTTATATGATGATGTATTGGGGAGGGAGAAAGAGCTCAGTTGTTAAGAGTACTGTTTGCTCTTGGGAAAACCTGGATTCAATTCCAGTAGTCACATGGCACCTCAAAAAATGGCTGTAATTTAAGATCCTGGGGATCCAACATGTTCTTCTGGTCTTCTCAGGCCCATGGGTATAGGCATACATGCAGGCAAAACACCCATGCACATGAAATAACAAAATAAATTAAAACAAATGATGTTATTAACCTGTCTGTAGGGGGTGGTACTTGCTGTAAACAATGCTGGCTTGAGAGCTGTGAAACTTAGTATTGCTTGACAATGTCTTACTTAGGGTTTTATTGCTGTGAAGTGACACCATAACCAAGGCAACTCTTATAAAGGCAAACATTTCACTGGGACTGACTTACATTTTTAGAGGTTTAGTCCATTATCATCATTCAGGCAGACATGGTGCTGTAGAAGGAGCTGAGAGTTCTACGTCTTGATCCAAAGGTGGCCAGGAGGAGACTAGATGTATTTTACATGGAGTGACACTTGAGCATGGAAGACCTCATAGCCCTGCCTCTACAGTGACACACTTTCTCTAACAAGGCCATACCTTCTCCAATAACATCACACCTCTTCATAGTGCCACTCCCTATGGCCAAGCATTCAAACACATAACTCTATTGGGGGGGGTGGTGGTGGTGGTAAACCTATTCAAAGAACCATAATCAACTTGACAGGATCTAAAACCACGTAACGGAACAAAGTGCCTCTGGGCAGGTCTGTGAGGGATTACAGAAACTAGATTAATCAAAATACGGAAGATCCACCTGGACTGTGCTCAGCACCTTTTCATGGCTAAGGTTTATGGACAAGTATAAAGGAAAAGGTGAGCTGTGTGGCAGGATTTTTCCTGTCCAATTACATTAAAATATTAGTGCATCAGGAGGCCTGCGATTGGCCAGGGGAAAGGGAAGTGGAGCTAAGAGTTGCAGAGAGAGAGAGAGAGAAAGAGAGAGAGAGAGAGAGAGAGAGAGAGAGAGAGAGAGAGAGAGAGAGAGGAGAACAAGATGGAAGGCGGTGAGCAGGATGATTCAGAACCAGCTTGGCTTTAAATAGCCACAGGTAGATATGTTTTTACTATAGGGATAGAATAATTGAGATAACTTGTCTAATCTAGGTGGGCAACTTGTATTATTATCATTTGGCTCTAAAATTATTGTGTGGGCATCTTGTGAACTGAGAATTTATTGTTTTATATAGCTGACTGGTTAACTATAAGCTTCCAGGGTTTTGTTTTACTGGTTTCCTGGAAGGTTGGACCACCGATCTCAGGGGATTATGGCTGTGAAGGAACTATCGGCTACAGAGACAAGTGAACCAGAGCTGGGAATACAGTGACTGGTCGATAGAGAGCTAGAAGACAGGGGCAGTGGGACCAACCCTGGGCAGAGAGATGGCAGTAGTAGCCTGTTGGTCCTTCTCATTTTTTATTATTTCCTACAACAGAGCTGACTACTGACATTCATTTCTCTGCTTCCCAATTACAGAGACACCTTAAGATTTTGTGGCTGTGAGGTTCCCTACATGACGGACTGCACCCATGAACTAGAAACCTGAATAAACTTTGTTCCTTACATAGCTTTGATCATGGTATTTTCTTCAGCAAAAGGAAAAATGAGTAATACAGAGATTCCACATCATGTGCTGGCCCATTGTTAACATGGTGATGGGGCATGGAAGGAGTTATTAAACTTGTCTCCCCACCTGCAGAGTTCTACTAGTTATTCAAAAATCTGGCCTGATTTTACAATCCCTTATTGTGATTAATTAGATAATAGGTAATATCAACATATCTCAAATTGACTTATTGGTAGATTTATTAGTTTAATAACTGAAAACTCTTGGCAGCCTACTTGATGGTATCTTCTAAGAAACAGGAAAAAAAGAGGCTTCCAAGTGACATACATTTTGGTTAACCTTTACTTGGATAAAAAAAAAAAAAAAAAAAAAAAAAGAAATCAAAACCAAAAACCTGAAACCAAAGACCAAACCTTCTGGATTGGTAAAGCCTGGCTCTTAAATTGGATCTCAGCTTCAGCAGAGCTCTTTGACTGGCAGCCCTTTGTTATTTAAATCCCAAGTTATTCAACTCTACATGGTGATCCTGAATCCAAGGTGATCGGGAATCAAATCCACCTGGGTTCACAGCCTCTAGCATTGTAGTAGGACTTATTATTTCTGCCAGCTTCGCTTCTGTTGTTAGATCCATTTTGCCCAGTGTGGAAAACGTTTGTATATGTGGGGGTGGGAGAGTAAGCAGAAAATGTGTGTGAGAGAGAAGGGGGAGGGATGATATAGAGGTGGAGAGAATAAGAGATGTAGAGAGGCACAGGTACAGAGATAGATTTGCCAGTGACTATGTGACCACAGCCAGTTTGCATTTTAAAGCATAAAAGTCCAAGGACTGTTTCTGCAGCAAAGGAATGGATGCTAAGCCCTTTCCTGTGTTGTCACCGTTTTCTTACCAAGAAGTCGTAGTTCTGAGGCACAGTCTTCTGAAGTCTTTACATCAACAAAAGTCTTGGACTGATGCTAGTCAAAGCTGACAATGCAGTGATAGAGCTGGTATATTTATGCATGACTGGTGGCATCATTACTGGGCACAAGGCTTTGGAAAGTTATTGATCAATTTTGATCAATAGTCATAAAATGTACTTCTATTTGATGACTCAGTTATCCCCCTAAGGAGTTACTGCAGGGGAATAACTCAAATTTAAAAATTCATGCGTGTAAAAATGTTTATTCAACAGTATCTATGCTAACAAGTCAGAAATGGTCTAGATGCCAACCACAAGGCAATAAGTAAATAAATTATAGCATAACAATTGAATGAAATATTGAATACTCATTAAAGGGCAATTATGAAGAGTATGTAACAAGCATGCTAAGTGGAAATAGCTATCTACAAAAGTATACACACCCTTTGATAACACAAAATGTGTAAGTGCCAAATCCAACAAGCTCCAGGGATGGACCTGAGTAAAGGTGCCAAAGACAAAGAGAAATGATAGATGGATGCATAGAAAGTCTGGAATCCAGTAGACTGAGCTCTCCAATGGAGAAACCATAGCACTACAGAAGCTCACCCTGGTTATTACATAGAGTTGATTATATACGGGGTTATTTTATACAGCTGAACTAGTAGGTGGACTTATTACATCCAATAAACACACAGTTGGGGTTTATGGTATAGTCAGATCAAGGAGACAGGTTCAGTTAATCTAGGTAGAAACAGACTGGTGAGGGAAGCAGTCTTCAGGCTATAAGCATCCCAGAGGGAGAAAGCTATGGTGAACATTTTTTGCACACACTATTAAAATCCACAGATGGAAGGAAAGGGTTTGTCTCTGGGTCTGAGGCTATGATCTTTGATGTGGCCATGTCTTTGTCAACAACACACATCCTCTCAGGATTTGAGTCACTCAGGGCTTCTTCTGAGCCCCACATACAAGAATATAACTGAACCCCTAAAAGGAGTATCTCAGAATAACATCCATGTGACTGGAACGTGGCTATGATGGGGAAGTTGTTTCTCTTTCAATTTCTTACAATATTGGTGTAATAGTAAATTATAACAAACATTTTTAACAAGAAATTTCTATGACTCAAGAAGGATTATCTCAACTTCTACATGGGGAGTATTTTAAGGATAAACGAGGTGTGTCTAAAATGTTTAGTAAATGCCTGCCACATACTGAAGAAGCAGTAAATACTGGCCCTGAATATTGAGATAACACATAGAACGTATCACATAGTAGCCCATAATAGGGAGTGGCTGTTTTACTGGAGCCGTTTCTAGTGATAAGAGAATGAGTTCTCCTTACCATATACCTCCCTATCAATCACACTCCCCTATTCTACTGCTGTGACCTCTAGGGATGCCTGTTGGATGCATGGTATTTCTAGGGAGTCTTTGGCACAAGATTTATTGTCTGGCCTTAGACCTGAAGGGCAGTCCTCTTGGAAAGTATTGCTGAAAGGATCAGAAAGTATTGTAGATGTCTATAAAAGCCTTGATTGATATTGTCCTGTTGGGGGCAATGGCATGGAAAAGGGTGGTTGAAGAAAGAAGAGAAGAGAGGAAGAAAGAAGAGAAAGTTGAGTTTTTACAGTTAAACCACATAAGTAATCCATGAATATATCCCCTTTCTACAGTCTGAGAATGTAATAGCTATCATTTCAGCTCAGCCTAAAATCTTCTGGGACACCTATCTTAGCCTGTTTGAGACAGCATAACAAAATTCCACAGACCAGAGACCTAAATCAACAGAAATATATTTCCTCACACGTCTGTAGGTTACAAAGTCTACGATCAGGGTTCCCACAGGATTTGGTATCTAGTAAAGGCTCCTGTTTTGGTTCACAGCCAGCTGCCTTCTCAGTCTGCCCTGTGAGTCCCTTCCTTGGTACATCATGTGGGAAGAGGAATCAAAAGACAGAGATCCATAAAGGCAACGGCACCATCAAATCTGGCCCTATCTCTCTTCCTTCTGGTCTCACTAAACTTAATTACTTCCATACTCCAAATGCAGCCATTTTGAGGTTAAGCCTTGTGATATGACATTATTCTGGAAAGATGAGAACAAGTATCAGAACTCATCTCAAGTAGGGAACCAAGGGCAGACCACTCTAAAGATACCACCAAAGTCCAATTTGGTGAGCCAATGGGTTTTATCAGGGTTACTTGAAGAAATGTGGGTGAGGGGCTACATATAGAACTTGAAATGACTCAAATTGTATCCCAAAAGCTTACCCTAGGAAGAATGGCAGCTTAGGAAAACTGGAAACCTGGGGCTGGAGAGATGGCTTAGTGGTTAAGAGCACTGACTGCTTTTCCAGAGGTCCCGAGTTCAATTCCCAGCAACCACATGGTGGCTCACAACCATCTGTAATGGGATCAGATGCCCTCTTCTTGTGTGTCTGAAGACAGCTACAATGTACTCATATAAATATAAGTAAATAAAAAAGAAAAAGAAAGTTGGAAACCTGAAGCACACTGAATAGCCTGCAGGCAGCTCAACAGCTTGGAACATGTCTTTGCATAATAGCTCAGTTGTTCGAAGCCTCTTGTAGCCAACCTGGATTGTGTGGGAGTGTCTGTCATCAGTCCTTATTGCTTATCTATGCGCATAGAGGGAAGCCCTAGTGTATCTGGTTAGTTTTATGGGCTTGCAAAGCTCGGAGCTGTTTCCTTCCTGAGCCCTCAGAAGCCTGATGTCAGAACATCCTAGACCTTAACACATTCCCCATAGAGTGGAGCATTCTACCTGAGAGGAAAATGCTGTACAAGTCTACACGGATGTATTTGTGAAGAACCCAAATATTTAGTTTATAAAAATACCCTCTCAAGTTATGACTTCTGTTACTATTCTTGTTTTATGGTTGTTGTTTTCTTTTTGGTTTTTGAGATAGGGTTTCTCTGTGCAGCTCTGACTGCCCGCCCTGGAGCTAGCTCTGTAGACCAGGCTCGCTTTGAACTCATAGACATCCTCCTACCTCTGCCTCTGAAGTTTTGGGATCAAAGACATGCACCACTATCATCAACTTCTATTGCATTCTTAGGTACAGATTTTTTTCTAAAAATGGAAAATATATATATAGTCATTGATTTTTGTGAAATTATTTTTGTTCTGGGCAGTTTTAAAAATCTTGTGAATAGACTTTCTTTCTTCTTTCTTTTTTGTAAAATATATAATATCTTGATGAGTTTTCATAGCAATATATGAATATTGATTTAAAATTTTTAAGGTGTTTTTATTCTTTGAGATGACTTTTAAAATTTAACTGTTGTATAATATTTTAAAATATGACTGCCACACTGACTTAACTACTTTAAATAGTGGACACCATATTACTAAATATTCATGTGTAAACTCTTTTTTACAGTTGCAAACAATTAGGCAATAAGAGACTTCATTTATGCCTCTTGGGGTAAAATTTGATTGCTTCTCAAAATGAGATTATAGAATGTGTACATTATCAATCTTAATAGAGATTGCTCCAACGTTGTCCAAAATGGCTGTACTGGACTGAGAGCCTTGAAGGGAGGCACCTTATTCACCCTTGCCAACAATGAAATTATCAAACATTAGCATACCTTTACTATCTGATGAGTACAAAACAGAAAGTTATCTTACTGCTTAAACCTGTATTTTTCTGAGTGATGTTGCAATACAGTATGTTCCGGGCTATGTTGGCCAACCGCGTTCCTACGTACTAATTTTTTATCTCATTTGATCATTTTATTCCTAGCATTAAAAACAAAAAACAGGCCAGGCAGTGGTGGCGCATGCCTTTAACCCCAGCACTTGGGAGGCAGAGGCAGGTAAATTTCTGAGTTCGAGGCCAGCCTGGTCTACAGAGTGAGTTCCAGGACAGCCAGGGCTACACAGAGAAACCCTGTCTCCAAAAACAAAAAATAAACAAACAAAGAAAACAAACAAAACCCCCTATTCTCTTACCCAGTCTCTATAACTTCCTGCATGTTAAGCCTTTGTTAATTGGGTCCTAAATACATCATCCCAATCTGCTAACACCCTTCTTATTATAATTATAGAGTATTTTGACTTAGAAACTGTGAATTTTGGAAACAGTCAAATTTTCTGATATTTTTACCTTTATAGCTTTCGCTTTCCATGTCTTGAAAAGCTCTCTTCTGTCCCAAGGTCAAAACTGTGTTCTCCCTAGGCAGTAGTGGCTCGCTCAGGCCTTTAATCCCAACAATTGGGAGGAAGAGGTAGACAGATCTATGAGTTCAAGGCCAGCCTTATCTACAAACTGACTTTCAAAGCTACCTAGAGAAACTTGTCTCAAAAACAATAGCAAAACCCAAAACTAAACAAAACAAAGCCCCCTCAAAAATCAATGAATAAATCAAGCGATCAAACAAAAAAAAAGTGTTCTCTAACATACATGAGAATACTCATGAGAACATGTTCAGAACATATACAACATATATGAGAACAATCTCATATTCTGTTTTCATTTTAGATATATCACCAACCTGGAATTTAGTTTTGGAAGTGCTAAGAGCCAAGAACTTACATTATTTTTTTCTTAATTGACTGCTAGTTGTCCAGTGAGGAAAACCAACATGTTGGAACCTCAATCTGAAAATGGAGAGTCCTCGGCATAACTCACTGCTTTTGGACCACTGCTATATCCTTTCTCTCTCTGAATCAATTCAAACAACAGAGATGTCAGTGGTTCTCAACCTTCCTAAGGCTGCAATCCCTTTAAACAGTTCCTCGTTGTTGTGGTGACCCACCAACCATAAAATCACTTTCATTCCTGCTTCATAACTGTAATTTTGCCACTATTGTGAATCATAATGTAGACATCTGATGGGCATCATAGCTGACATGTGACCCCAAGGGGGTCATGACCCACAGGTTCAGAACCACTGGCCTAAGGTATTCTTATTCTCCATACAACAAATACAGGTTGTCAGTGTCATTTTAGCAAAGTCAAACACTAAACTTGAATCAAAGCTTACTTTAACACTAATCGTCCTCAAAAGCCAATCATGTCTACAAATCTAATTATCAACCTCTGTTTTTTTTTTATCTCTCTTATAATTAAATTTTTTCCTATAATTTGTTTTTTGGTTGAATGAGCCCATATTCGAATGTAGACAATTTCCTGACATTGTGCTCAGGAAAGATTTTTCTGTAACATTAGATGCCTCCAGAACCACCTTCTATTCTGTTAAATTACAAGCAACATTAAACACCATGTGCCATCAAGATATTTTGGACTTCTGTGTAATTTTCAAAAAAAAGGGTAGATAAGGAACTTGTTAGGCACTTGATGCTTCTGCCCTAACATACCTCAGCTGGGGTTGGTGGTCACCGATGGCCTGATTCGTTTTCAGACATTATGCCTGTGTCTCTGTGTATGTTCAAGACAGAGTCTTTGTCCTAAATTTGTTGTTAAAGAAAGTTGAGAGATGTCTTTCTGAAGAGTACTCTGATTCCAACACCCAGTATGATTCCAAAGAAAAGTAAGCCCCTCAGACAGGCCAAGCTGGCTCAGGCCTGAGTTATGAAAAGGATCTAGCAGATTCTGGTACACTTAATGGAGATACTGTATATGTTCCAGCGAAGCTTCTAGAACATGTCTTGTAGGTTTAGAGACTAAAGTACTTTTGGTGGGCAGCACTCTGGCGATTTTCAGTGTATTATTTCAGAAAAAACCTAGGCCTCAGGGTTGTCTAGGATAGCTGCATTTTTTCCAGGTCTTAAGCCTGAGCCCTTTACCACACATGCTATCTTCCCCACTGATCAGACTACATTCCTCCTGTCAGCTCTCTTTCTTCCCCTTCCTTCTTCCCTTCCTCATCCTTTCCTTCATTTTCTCCCTTCCTTCCTTTTCCCCCACCACCCCCAGAGCATGGGACAGACACTTAAGGTGCTGGAGGAAGATAATAATCTTCAGGCCAGGACCAGAGAGTCCTCAACTGAATCATTATTATTGGCTAAATGTATTATCTTGACTTTCCATCCCTAGAGCTTGGAAAAATACGTTTCTGTTCTTCTACCATGTAGTCTGTGGTATTCTGCTTTGGTAGACTTAACTGACTAACACAGAAGTCTAGGTGGAAAATTTAATGTAAAATTAACATCCTACTCTGGTCTGTGGACATGAAGGGCTGAAGCAGATATCAAGGAGAGAGATAAGACCTACCTGCTCATCTAGTGCAAGCCTTCTCCTTCCTGACCTCCTCTCTCTTAGGTGTCTACAGTGAACTTTTGAAGTCTTTTTGTGTGTGTGTGTGTGTGTTTTTTTTTTTTTTTCTTTCACCTATAAAACCTATAACAAAGACAGGTTAGCTTAAGAAAGACATTAACTGAAGCTTTATGTGGCAGATCAGCCTTCAGATGTAAAGACCCAAAGCTCTATTTTTATGTTAGGTCCTGAGAAATGTATAGGATACAGAATGAAACTGCATAAAACCTAAGAATAATGGACCAAGGGAAAACCCAGTTGGGTCTGCTTCTTCCTATTCTTCTTGGGATCTCTGTGTGACATTCCTTCTTTCTGAGTTAATGAGGGTCTTAGATTCACTATCAGGTGAGGTAGGTTAGAGAATTGCTTTATGGCCAGTTCACACACAGAGGGGAGGAAGCCAGAGTGCTTTTCCTAGGTTTTATGGCAGGCTTTGGGAAGTAGGGATTCTGGTTTTCACACACAGCCTTAGGGAAGAGGAATCTTCATTTCCATGGCTTGACCTGACCTGGAAGGAAGCAAGAGGAAGCCAGGAAAAACTTGCTCCTGACAAAGCTCCCATGTATTCTAGTCCAAAGTACTCACCATGCTAGAGTATGAGACTTTGATTTCTAGACTTCTGAGTCCTCACTACATCCATTCTTATTCGCAAATAGTAAACAGTAGCCACCTTCCCCCACCTCAAAAATTGTATTATTTTGAAAATAAACTGACATTGTCTACTCAAACATTAGACCAGAACATTTTACTCAAGAAAACTCTATATTTGAAAACATTTCTTGACTTGGAGCCACTCACTTTCTTGAAACATTACCTAGTATGTAGTATGGGCACTTATAAGCCTTACTATGACTGGCATCTGACAGCAAGTAAAAGAGCCTGTTTTTTTGCTTTGTTTGTTTGTTCTTTTGGTTGGCTGGTAGTTTTGGTTTTAGAGGGACAGGGTATGTAGCTCTGGCTGGCCCAAAATTCCATATGTAGACCAGGCTGTTCTCAAACTTCAGTTTCATTTTTTTCTTGACCTGATAAAGCTCATGATGGACTAGCAGGGAACAGATAGTAAACAAATAAACAAGCTAATATGTATAAAGTCCGATGTCAAGGGAAGCCACAAGAGTGTGAACAGTGGAGGGAGCAGAGGAGATTGTAAAATTTTGTATCAAGTCATGAGTGCTTGCTGACTAAGCCTTGAGGGAGGATCTGCTGAAGATGATGAGGACATAAAATTTGAGGAAGAGGGAGGAAAAGCCTACGGGGCATAGGTTCAGAACGCAAGTAGGTCAAAGTGGAGTGAGAAGTAGGGAGAGAAGGAGGGAATGAGGCTAGACAATTAGGAGAAGGCCAGGGAGTATGGGCTGTGGATTTTATCCCAAAGGAAGCAGGAAAATAATCTGGTTTGTTTTCAGCATTCAGCAGACATGATTTTAATGAATGAATTGAAGAGTCATATTGATGCTGTTCGGAACGAGCTGTAGGCAAGTGAGGTCAGCAACAGGGCATTGGTTAACATGCTGCTGGGTGCTCCGATGAAGATGAAGATGGTGGTAGCTTGGACCCATGCTGTAATGATGGAAGGAGGCATGCTAAAATTCTGCAACAAGCTTAAAGGTAGGCCACAAAATTTGCTGGTGAATGGTATGTAACACATGAGAATGGGAGCTGGGCGTGGTGACTGGCTGGGTAGCCAAAGGATAGCATCATTCAGTGATGGGGTGTGGACTCCATACATGGAGAGTAATTCCTGGCCCACAGAACTAAGTACAATGTTCTTATACCTTGAGTTTACAAGAAAGATAGCAGTTAAGAGAAAACAAAACAAAACACCCTAAACTAAGATCTGTATTGACAAGGAAATTAAGAAACAAGAAGGGAAATTCCCTTAAGCAAGAGAATATATATAGGAAAAAAAAAAAAAAAAAAAAAAAAAAAAAGCCAAGCCCTGGGCTATCATGGCGCAAACATTTGAACAGAGAGAGCACGCAGAGGAAGAAGCATGGGCTAGGAACTTTTCAAAAGTTGACCTCACTAGGATAAACACCTTTAAGGGGTTGTTAGTAAAAGGAAATGACTAAATTGCTTTGAGGCAGGCAACGAAAGGGCGAGAGTGAGGTGTCCACCGCCTTTTCATTCGTCACTAACACAGCTCAGCCCACCATAACCTCTATGAAAACAGGAATGTAGACTTCAGTTCAGACCTTAAACTTTAGGATTCTTGTTTCAATTAGTGACTGAGGGGAGTAGGAATCAGAGAGGAGGTCCTAGTGGCTGAATCATTTGAATCTCTGGGGGTAAACTGAGTCACGCAGAACTAGTTACACTCAACTTCAACCTACAGGTTATATCTGGAAGCACTTATACCTAGCTAGTTAAATGTCAGCAGTGTTTTATAGAACAGTTAACTAGAGACTTCTCTTGAGTACAAAAATCTCAAGTAAAGTTAACGAAAATATCCTTATATTTTATAGTTATGCATATATAGGGTAATTTTCCTAGTTACATATTCAATAGAATTATTTTTATATAGTTAAAATCTAAACATATAATTTTAAATTATTTATTTATTTAAATGTGTGTATAAGGGTCTGTGGGCACATGTGTGCGTGTCAAAAGGCAACTTTTGGGCTTAGTTCTTTCTTTCCACCACTGTGGGTTCAGGATCATTAGGCTGACTACAGGTGCCCTTACCTGTTGAGCCATCTTACCATCCCCAAGCATATAATTTGTAAAGCGTACTCGATGTTATCCATAATCACCCACCATAAGTTTAGATGTTCAACACATCTATTTCCTGTTGAACAGTTTTCATGTTAAATCAAGGCTAATACCAGCTTGATGCCATGTTTCTGGTTATGAAATGACTCCTAAACATACATTCATCAAAAAGAGCCTGGAAATGTTGATATCAATATAGTTTTCCAGTGTAATCTAAAAACTAAAGTTGGGACAACCTGAAGTGTAAATTTCACTCTGCGCATGTATGGGCCAGAACAATCTCCTCTTCTAGCTGGGCCTTCCGTGAAGTGAAGGCCTGGTGGAAAGTCTCAGAAACAAGTATATTTTAGTATTCAGCATTCCTCTGGCCAAATGGCAAATTACAAAATGGTATTTAATCAGTCAATTTATCTAATTTTGAGTAGAATAGGTTACATTTAGGTAATTACATTTTAAAACAAACTCATATCCAAGTAGATAACATTAAGTCTAAATATTAGGAAGAAGAGGGATTACAAGGTTAGGATAGAAAAAAGGGGGGGAAAAAACCCCAAAGACAGTCTTTGTTCTATATCGTGTAACAAATAAATTCAACTGCATCTAAAGGTCTTTTGTGAGAAAAAAAAATAGATTTGTACGTTCTGGTTTGCTTAACATGCATTGTGCATTCATTATCTTATTTCTAATCTTCCATTCTCTTAATCTTGCAAACAATAATTTGATATGCAGAGTGAACGGAGGAAGGCTTTGCTGTGGTACAGTGGATTGATTGTTGTGCTGTGGGGGAGGCAGCAGGGTGCAACTATTCACAGAGGGGCAGACAGTAAATCACTGTTAGCAAACCCCACTTGTATCACACCCAGTGGACTCAAATTGCAGCTTCACCTCCTGCCGTGCGTCTCTTAGAGTTTCTCATAGTCCCAAGCATCTTTTCATATTTACTCACCACTTATGTCTCTAAGGCTTTCCCCCGCCCCATTCAATGCCAGACACTGTAAGGTGGCAGTTATATGTCTGAGGTAGCCTACATTCATCTTTAGATCTAGAATCACAAAATAAGAAGGACATAATTGCTTTCCAGTGTTTCTCTCTCCCTCTCTCTTTTTTTTTTTTTTTTTTATTATTTTAAAATACTGCTCTTTTACCCAATGAACTATCCTTTATGTTACCGAATCCTTGAAGAGGAACTCAACTGATTTTTACTAAGTCAACCTTTCCTTTTTGAATGGAGTTCTTGCTGTCTGCTAGGTGCTAGAGATAACAGCAAAAATCAGAGACTGTGCTAGCTAGGGCTTAAGGCTTCTAGCCAAACAGGAAAGAAAAGCATTGAACACACCATTGCGCAGGATCTCAACGCTGGCTAAGATGTAGTCAGATATGGCTGGATTTGGCTATGAAGGAAACTTACAGAGTCCTTTAAAAATGAATAAATAATGAGAAGTGTGTGTGTGTGTGTGTGTGTGTGTGAGAGAGAGAGAGAGAGAGAGAGAGAGAGAGAGAGAGAGAGAGAGAGAGAGAGAGAAAGGATTTTCTTGAAGTATATTTGATGCTGATATCTGAAGGATGAGTAGGGGTTTTTGCCAGGAAGGCACACACACACACACACACACACACACACACACACAATTTGCCATGTGGGTCTGTGGGTCCTGGGAACTGAATCTGGATCCTCTGGAAGAATGGCAAGGGCCTTTAACCACTGAATCATCTCTCTAGCCAGAAAATTAAACTATGTAACCCTGTCTTATTTCTTAAAAGGGGGAAGGGTGGGGAGAGGAAAAGAAAAAGTTTATAAACAAATATGACATTTTTTTTAAAACAATTGTTAATTCTGAGTGGTAAAAGATATTAATTATTCTGTATCTTTTGGTTTCCTGTTTTTTTTTTTTTTTTGGAAGGAGAAGTAGGAAGAGAAGCAGGGGACAGACCAGCACTGCATCACAGAAGGCAAAAACAGAAAGTGCTTCAATTTCACAAGGAGAAATAACTCTCTACTCTGCTGAGAATTCAAATGAAATGAAAACCTTAAAATACCCACTGCATTGGATGCAACTGATTAATTTAGGAAAAGCTTTGTTGAGGGGTTGCCAAAAATAGTGGGTAACTTTAGAACCACATTCTCATCAATAGATAGGTTATCCCAGCAGAATTAATCAGAGAAACACTTAAACTAAAAGACTTCATAGAGCCCAACAGAGATTGGCAGAACATTACACCCAAGCACTGTACAATACATGTTCTTCTCAGAAGCATGAGCTTTCTCTGAATTGCATCATATATTAGGATACAGACATGGAAGGGACAAATGAGCAAATGGATACGGTGATCTTCGACTATCTTTGACAACACTTGCTTTTGGAAAAGAAGAAAGTGAAAGATGTCCTAAAGGAATAGAGAAGGCCCATGGATGGCTTTTTGTAAGTTGACAGACAATGTTTATAAATTGAATGGAGAGATGCAGAAAAGGGACTAAAATCAACTGGAATGAGTTTTGGAAAATAGATCAACAATGCAGAACATGGGAAGAGACTGGCTTCATGTTGTAAGAAATGCTTCCACCAAGTAAGAGAAATGAGGACAGGAGCAAGCATATCCCAATAAGTTGCACAGTAGGGACTGCAGAGTCCAGCCATGGCCAGCCTCATGCAGCTGGATGACTAATAGTCTCAATCTGACTACTGATGGCCTGGAAGATTCCTAAAGAGTTACTAGTCTTCAATCCATGTAGGAAGGCTGAAGGTGCTGAGCCTAGTGTTAACCAGGGATGGCAGCAGCAGCAACAACAACAGATGCATTCACCATCAAAAAGCAAAGACAGGCAGGCAAAGGGCACTGCTTTCTCCTCAGAGCTGTTCATATCTGGGTCAACTGCAGAAGCTGCCCTCGCAGACCTGTATAAAGGTTTGTCTCTTAGTTAATTAAAGATCCCACCAAACTGACAGTCAAGATTAACCACTATGATCCCCATACAGCTGTCCAATGCAAACACAGAGAAGGCTGATCTTAACACAATTCAGGGCTGGCTAATGAGAGTTAGATGTTGACAGAGAAGCCAAGAAACTGGAGAAAGGGAGGAAGAGGAGGAGAAAGGAGAGGGAGAGAAGAAGGAGGGGGAGGGGAAGGGAGAAAGAAAGAAGAGGAGGAGAAGAGACAGAGACCTTGTGCTGGAGAAGACAAGGTTTCAGAACATACCCAGGCTGTAGTGTCACAGTGGTTCTGTGAGGTTGCATGTTAGAATTGTCTGGGGAGGCCCAGGTCCCATCCCCCAGGTGAAAAAACTTACATTTTTGATACCTGAGTATTTGCATCCTTTAAGACGCTCCCTAGGGGTTCTAATAGCAAACGGGTTTTAAAACCAGAGATTTAAAGAGAAAAGAAGTTTGGATGAGATGTGTGGGATACGGACAGGTTTCTCTTTGTGAGTGAATACATCCCCAAATGAGGCTCTTCAGGGACCCCTCGGGGTTTCATACCCACAGGGTCAGAAGAGCCAGCTAATAGCCCTTTCTCCCAGGCCTTTTATTTTAAAGCAGCAGTTTCTCATCAAATGTCTAGGTATGTTCTTTAAAGGCATGCTGGGTGAGTTTACCTTTTTTAGTCTTATGTCACACACACACACACACACAACCTGCCCCCCCCCCACACACCTTTTTAGGTAATCTGAGAGAAGTGGATATGGTCACGTAAGCACCTCTTGAAGAAAGTCACTCCAGGTGGTTTCTAGCCCTGACCTAATTCTTGACAGGAAGCCACCTCTTTCCTCTGAGACTCTTCTGACCCCTGTAAAATGTGACCTTAGGACTCATGTGGACGATGACAGATGTGCTCGCTAATGCTTACTAGGCAGTGACTGTCCTAGATTCTCTGTTCACACTGGCTAGTCCACAACATTCCTGAGAAGTGAGTAAGTTAGGAACCCCTGGGACAGGTAAGTCAACGGTGGCTCCAGAAAGATGTGATGTGCCCAGGATGACCAGCTAATAGGCTGTCTAACCCCAGGTGGCCTCCTGAAACACTCCACCCCATAGCACTAAACAAATAAAATGAGCTAAGTTTCTCAATTCTAACATTCTGTGATTCTTTACTTTCACTGGCTTTTCCTCTTGACCATCAGGATAAATTGCAGAGCTTTGGAGGGGCAGCGATTTTGTTGAAAGGTAAATTTGGCTTTGGGGAGAGTGTGAAGGGAGGTTTCTTCCTGGTTCCCGGACCATCTTTTCTCTCAGGTGTAAAAGTAGTATCACCTGGTCAGGACATCGGGCGCGTAATTGGATAGTAAGCCTTTAGGATCTAATAATTGCCAGGAAGATTCTGGGTGGTATTTCTTTACCGTCAAAAGTAAGTCCAAATTCTTTCCCTCTTGTATCCCACAATTTTAAATTAGGTAAATTTAATCTCCTTCATGTCTCGGTGTTACTACAAGTTAAACATGCAAGTATTAATACTGAAAATAATTACCCTTTAAACAATATCTTGAAACACGATGTGGGGCACTTCCAATATATCCATAAAGCAAACAAGACAGCTTAATTGTTTGTTTCTCCAAGGGAAGGAGCTAAACCGGAATTAATTTGGTTCTGTCTGTGAAACAATTCGTTTGCTCTGCCTAATTCTGCCAATTAAAGAACTTTTCCCAGACATAATTAGCATGTAAATCAGCGGTGGGTAGCGAAGAGGGAGCCTTGGTGACCGGCGCGGGGTGTAGATGCCGGACGAAGAACCGATTGCCCCTGAATCTGCCCGTCCTTAGCCTAAATCTGGGTGTTAGAGAAGTCTCTGCCAAGAGAGCCTGCCCTACTAAGCCCCAGGGCTAGGAAGGCGACACATAGAGGCAACCCCCACCCTAGCCTCCAAAACCTGAACAAGCCAGCCACTTCCCACCTCCAATCTTCCTGAATCGCGCCCAGAGCCGCAGGCGCTGCGCGCGCACCTAGGGCCGCGCCCCCAACCACCCGGGATCTAGATCAGCTTTTGCTGGCCCAGGAAGGGTGGGGATAGCAGCCCCTGCTGGTAGTTTTGGAGAACAGCAGAACTGATTTTCCCATTTAATCATTCTTCCCACCCTTTCCCCAGGTGGTTTTGTTAGAGGAAGAAAAAAAAAAAAAAGCCCAAGGGCGGGGGAGATGTTGAGGACGTTGTCTCGTATTCGTTTTTTCTTTCTTGAGCACTCATGAGCAGATTTTTGCACATACAAGAATGAAAATCAGGGAACATGGACTTAGTGGCACCAGTTCCAAATTGGGGAATAGGTACAATTTCTAATATGAAGCTTCTCAACCAAGCTGGGTCTGAGACTCCGACTCTCCTCCCCTCTGCCTTTTCTCCGCTGACCTAAGGTGCAGTAGAGATTGCTCCGGGAACTCTTGGCCACCCGGAGTTACTTTCTTTGGAAGCTGTGGTGGCCTCGGTGGGCACCATCTGCGAGACGTACTCTGGGAACAGCAGCCCAGGCGCGCAGTTGCTTGCGGGGCGCAGCCGGCGCGGCCCGGAGAGCGCCGCGGCTGGGGGAGGGGGACTGTGGTGTGGCCTGACTAGTTGGCACAAGCCTGTAACTGCAAGACTTCTTTCCTATTGTAAGTCCAATCAGCGGAGAGAGGCCGTGCCTGCCATTCTTCATGCTTCATAACAATAGAGCCTTGGAAATAGTTGCGATTTCCCTCTTCCAAGATTCTGCTGGGTCCCCTTTGGTATTGTTTGAGTCTTATTTCTAAAGTTTACTCATTTCTAAGAACAATCCTCACTGCGGACTTTGAAAGTAAGATAGTTTAAAACAGATCGCGGTCTTTAACCACGTTCTCAGCACAGTGCTTTATATGTTTATGTAGCGCATGCTACGACCGAGTGTGTGTGGGAACTATTTTTAACCACATCGCCTTGTATCTAATTCATCTGGGTAGGAAGAGGGTCCATCACTTCCAGAGCCTACCTCCTCATACAGTAATCAGAAATAGAAAGGTTCGCCGACTCTTTAAAACTTTTCCATTTAAGAAAATCGATGGAGAAACTCTTTCTTGTAACTCGCTCCTCACCAAGTCTATTTTTATTTATTTTTCTGATTTGGCAGGGCTCAGCAATGCTGTCTGGGATTTCTTTCCTTTTTCTTCTTCCCCCTCCCCTTTGCTAGAGCAGCTGTGGGGGTGGGGAGACAAGGGCTGGGCTTCTAGAGTCGCCCCCGCTGGGACCTCCCGGGTGCGCGCCCGGGGGAGGGGAATTGAAGTGATAGGAAGCGGGGCTGGCGACTGAGTCCAAAGCTCCACCTGCAGCCACACGGCAGCAGGTCTCTTCCTTTGGCTTGCTCGCACTTTCTGCCTCCTTCTCCCTCCCTCGCAAACACATCTCTGCTCTCCTTCGGGTCGGAGGAGACGCCAGCCCAGGGAGGCGGGGTTGCTGGAGGAGAGTCCGCTCTGCGCAATCCAGTCCGGGACTTGGCTCCGCCCGGAGCGTCGGCCTCTCCAGTGACACAGGAGTAGTGAGCCGCACGGGGTGAGGCTGCAGCCAACTCCGCTCCCCACGCACTCGGCTGCCTAGGCGCTCGGGACGCAGCACGGGCGCTTTTCCTCGGTGCCGACTCCCCGAGATGCCCGCCTAGGAGCGTGCGGCCGCGGCCAGCGTCGCCACACCCGGGACACTGCACTCGGGGTTGCAGAGCCGGCCAGAGCCCTGCACCTCTGCCTCAACCCCCACCCCGCCCCCCGCCCTGAAATGACTAGTTAATGGGCGCTGGCACCGCCGAGGGGACTCAGAAGTGAATCCAAGTGGAATTTGGATTTGGGAAAAGAGTTTCTTGAGCATTTACCCTGGTCCTCGCTGGTTTTCTTCTTTTTTTCTGTTTTTCCCCTTTTTTCTTTTCTTTTTTTCCTTTTTCAGTTTTTTCAATTTTTTTTTTTTTTGGTCTTCCTCTCACCTCCTCTTCTGTCATTGGAGATGAACACAGCTCGCTGGCATCCCAGAAAGTAATCGCCGTGACTGTTGCCCCCAAAGAGACAAGCACACATGTAGGAATGACAAAAGGCTTGCGAAGGAAAGAGCGCAGCTCAAGGCCCAGAGAGATCTCGATAATGGATTACTAAATGGGATACACGCCGTGCCAGTCCGCTCCGAGCCGCGGCCGCCTGCCCGTCGATGCACCGAAAAGGTATGGCTCCGGCATCCCTGGCGCCCCACCTCCTGGATCCAGGCTGGGGTGAGGGTCCTGAGGTTACCCCTGGTGCGCTTTGTGGGCTTTGTAGTGCTTGTGTTTTACTTGGTCTCAGGTCTCTGTCTCCTGAGCGTTGTCCCTTTCTGGGGGGAGTAGCCCCGAGCCTTGCCTTCAGCTCTTTTCAGTCCTGAACCCCAGAGACCCCGGGCTCCATGTCAGGAGGAGCTTCTTCACCCGCGTCGCGCACAGCACCGGCGCCGCCCCGGACCGAGACCGAGAGGAAGGCTGTCCTACCCGGTGTGTGTGTGTGTGTGTGTGTGTGTGTGTGTGTGTGTGTGTGTGTGTGTGTGACCCGAGTCTAAGAGATCACTCTTGGGCCAGTAGGGAGGAGAGCGGCCCTGGAGGGTGGGATTCTCTAAAGCGCCGGGTCCTGGTGTCGGTTGCTGGGGACGGGGAAAGGGTTCTGCCCTCGAGGGCTAGGGAGGGTTGGGGAGTACAAGGCTGTTTGTGTCCAGCCACAGGTTTAGGCTCTGATGTGGGAGAAATGGTTGTGCGGAGACGGTGGAGAAGAGATGAGGATCTTTTGTTATCAGTGCGGGGTCTGGGCTGGGCTTGGTTGAGTGCGTGAAACTTGTAATGGCCCTGAGTATCTGCGCGCCCAGTCTCTTGGTGGGATCCACTCTTCAGTCGCTCCTGGCACCAGAGGTTCCGGGCTTTGTTTGCTGGGGAAAGTGCCTAGGAGCAGTGTCTTCGTACGGCGCGGCGCCCCCGCCCTAGGTCCTGTCCCCTGCCTCAGCTCCCACTCTAGCAGGGCACCATTTGTCGCAGCTGCGTCTCTCTTAAGCAACTGAGCTCTCCAAGCCAGGGCTGGCCCCTGCTGCTCCCTCCTCCAAGACCTGTGCGGTCCCCCTCGAGAAAAGATGTACCACCGGGAGAGGGAAGGGTGGGGAGACCTGCTAAGAGATAGCTCTGGGCTTGCCACTCTGATGTAGGCTCTACTGGGCTGCAGATTGTGGGTGTCCTGACTGCTTGCTGTATCTTGGAGCTCTGCCTCTGTGGGGCTGTGGGGAGTCTGAAGCAAGCTGGGCAATTCCTTCTTAGCGACCCTACTCCTGGGAAGAGACTGTCACCTTCCTTGATTGCCGCGTTTCACTCAGCTCCCCACGGAGGTAGACAGTGTATGAAGCAGGATCTGAGGTCTCCCGCGCGCGGGCTGTACAGAGCCAGGCTGCTGTCCTGGTCCTGCCTGTGTCAGGGAGAGAAACCGGACCCCGACATTTTTTCCCGCTCGCTCGCTCCTTTCCCAGCGCCTCCTCCCCTTTACAGTGCAGGGCCCCTGTACCAGGCGCTTCTGGAAACTTTCTATGATAGCTTAAGACTCCTGGAAACACCACCTCAGCGTGTTCATTCTGACACCGAACGAATTGAGCGGACAACTGGGATGTGAGTAGGAGCTAGACGCCTGCCCACTGGAGAATGGTACCTCCCGGCCCGCCGCACTTGCTGGACCAGGGTCTCAAGTAACTGGAGAAGGGCTGGGGCGGCGATGGGGATGGGGGTGGGGGTGGGGGGCGGTGTTGGGACGAACTAAATTCACGATGCTAGTGTGACCACAAGTGGCGAACATCAGCTACTGTGAGGGCGCGTGTGGACACTATTCCTGGCTCGCTGGCTCCCGAGTTTCTGGCTCCAAGCGCAGCATCCCGAACCCCCTGCGCCAGGCGCAAGGCATTGAGGCTCGCACGTGCCCAGGGAGGAGAGGAGCAGGGCCAGGTGTTCGTGGAGTGAAAGAAGGAGGAACGATTGGAGGCGCTGTGCTCCTAGCCTGGGCAAGCGTTTCCAGGGGCGGCCTCCAGTTCTGTGGAGAAGTGGGCAGTCCTGCTGGCAATTCCGCCTCAGTCGGTGCAGAGCAATTGTGGCTGCCTCGAGTGTGGTGACCAAGCCCAGCCACAGAGGGATCTGTCCCTGTTTACTCTGGATGAAAATCGAGTTACTACTGAATGGGATCCTTGAACGGCTTAAATTAAAATACGGTTGAAACCTGGACACACACACACACACACACACACACACACACACACACACGGTATTCACAACTTTTCTTGCCATTTAATTCAGTTGTAGCTAGCGTTCTATTAGTGGGTCTCAGAAAAAAGCTATCGTTTAAGGCCCTCAGCTCTGGTTTTCACGCTTTTCTTGGATTGGGCAGTAGAGTGCCTTTGCCTTGTTTTTCCTTAATCCTGGTGATTTGGGCCTTCCTTCCCCTGGCGGACTTATAATTTTGGCGTCAAATCCACCATCTGCTACTGTGATGGCAGGGGGGTTAGTGGTTTCAGATACATTAATTCTTTATTTAGCTCCCTCCCGCCCCCCTGTAAAGGCGCCTGTACTGGATTTTTTGAATGAAAATACCACACTTCTTTTTTTTCTCCCTATCCGAACAGCTACCAGAAGTCAAAATAGCAATCGTTTTGTATGGCTTATAAACTCCACGTTTAGTCTTCCACAATAAACTTTTATTAAACTACTCCAGGCACCAAAGGTAATTATTAACCTAACCTTAAATACAGTGGCAGATCTGTGTCTCCCTCTCTCAACCTAAACTGTCTGTTAAAGCATAATTGCCCTGCTTGTTTGGATTTGGGTTACCTATTTCTGTTTATGTAGTAACTCTTTGAATCTTTGGTAACCTAGACTTTGGTTTCATACATTCTTGAACAAAGGACTTTGCAAGTCAATCTAAGCAGGAAAGAAGGAGCAACAGATTTAAGACCTTGATTTTGTTAGCATTCTTTAGATTTATCTTGATGCAAAGACATATTCTATTTATATTTGTTATTTACTGTGGTTGGGAGTGCTAGCCTCCCTCATGTGTTACATTTTACAGCTGTGACCACTTAGGAATTGCCACATCCCCAAGAATACATGCAGTCTGCATATCTGAATGTTTCAAAGTCATTACCTTCAGGATCACCTGAAGAGTATGTGCTGAATAAAATGTCTAAATTTAAACAGGGTAAAAATACATATGACCTTGTGTAGAACACTCAAGAAAATGATGAATGAATAAACAGACGGATGAGCGTGTCACGAATGGTTCACTATTTGCTTCTAGAGCAGTTGGTTTGTTTTTCCTGTCGTGAAAACAGACAGTGCTTTCCAGTGAGTGGCTATTACACAATGATGATAAGGGTGACTCTTTGTACACAAGTGCACACCTCTCAAGTTCTTCCCACATTTAGTAGTGCTTTCCCTATCATTTTAAAGGGGAGACCATTTGCATTTTGAGGAGGAGTGTAGCATTACACCAGTGAAGCTGAGTGTGTTACAGAGTCACACGAGCTGTTACCCCTGAACAAAAAAATAAAGCATCCCGGTTTTAAGAACTTGGACTAAATTTACAGTAAGCACCTATGTTTGCAAAGTGAATGGGTAATTGCACTTACATACAAAATGGGAGGGGGGGGAAATACTTTTTTTTTTTGCATAAGGAAGTTTATATGTGACCCATATATTTATTGTAGGCTAGTTCTTTTCAGGGTAGTAAAAGGGAGTGTGGATGGGGTGAAGACTAGTTTTGAGAGCTAGTATACTTTTGTTTACACAAAGGGAATCAGAGAACAAGCCCAACTAATTGAAATGCCTTAATTATGCACCTGCCATTTCACCTCCACATCAAGTCTATGTCTACACTGCCCCTCCCCGCCACACCCTCCCTTGGCTTAAGACAGTTTCTTGTCCTCCTCCCAGTGAGGATGCACTTTGCTTTGTTATTTAAGAACGGAGTGTTATAGCACCTAGGTTTGTGCCAGGGGAAGGTGGAGCCTTGGAACATCCTGCCGAGCCTTCCCTTGGCCACGCCTCTTCCGAGGGGATCCTGGAGCCAAAGAGCTCTGAGATATTTTTATTTCAGAGTGAAGGCTTTTCTCATTTGTCTTAAAATGCACTGCTAGAGCAACTGAGCTATTCTCTCTGGCAACCACATGGCTGCCTCTTGGGGATATGGTAAGGTAGGGAAGGGAGGGAGGCATTTAATCCCTTTGAAATGGGCAAATAAGATGTCAGACCCACAAACCTCTTGGGAGAAGGGAGTTCAGGGCTATTTAGCACGGGACTATTACAGAGCGATAGATACACAAGGGCATCTCGCTTTGTGAAACAGGCAAGCTCTTGCAAAACATTTTTATTAGAATAATTGTAATTGTACTCACGGAGAATCATAGGATACTACCAACCAGTACACCGATACCCATATAACCTCTTCTCCCAGACCAGGATAGTAAATCGCTAAGGCACACTGGGTAGGTAGCTCTTCTCGGATCTTATAGATATGTCAACTCTAACATGGTAGGAAACATTATTCTAGCTCACTCTACCCAAATTAGCTTTCTCCATCACCTCCACTGCAGTAACTCCATGAGTTGCTCAGGTCCCACAGCCTATGCTCAACTTCTTCTCTTATACCAAGGCCAGTTGCAGCGGCATACCCAGTCTTCAGGACGCATGCGCACTCTGTCTCCAGTCTACCACCTCCCTGGCCCTCACATAGTCCCTCCTCTGCGGGGCTATTGTGCCAGCATCCCCATTAGTTGCCCTTCTTCTGCTTTTGGCTCCTATCAGCTTCTCTCAACACAGCGGCTAAAACAGCAATAATTAAAAGTAAAGAGATTCCTAAGCTAGCTCAGCTAGCCTATCTGTTTCTACCAAAAGCTTAAATTCTTCCTCTGGCACAGGATCTGCACTCTGCTCTCTCCTTGGCATCCACTGCTCTTTGAGTTTATCTGTACCTGTAGGCACGTGGCCCTGGAGGCCCTTTCTGGGGTCTTTTTTTTTTTCTTTTCTTTTAAAAGAATTATTTATTTTATGTAAATGAGTACGCTGTTGCTGTCTTCAGACACACCAGAGGAGGGCATAGGATCCTATTACAGATGGTTGTGAGCCACCATGTGGTTGCTGGGAATTGAACTCAGGACCCCTGGAAGACCAGTCAGTGCTCTTAAGGGCTGAGCCATACATCTCTCCAGCCCACACAGGGTCTTTTGTATCGCTTTTTGGGAGTTTGGGGCAGCTCTTTCTCCAGATGTCTGCATGATTTGCTCCTGGTACCCTACAAACTTCTGCTCAGATACCACTTTCTCAGCAAAGCCTTTCCGGGCATATGATTTACTTGACCTCTGACTTCCTACCCTCATCTTCTAGAACACAACACCAAGAAGATGAGTAGTATCTTTATGGTTTATTCACTTTTTTATTGTACCTCTCCAAACAAAGAAAAACGTGTCTGATCCATCACCAGCCTTCCACATTAAGTGTTTGTTGCATGAATAAAGAGGGCATCTTTTTTCTTTTTAATGATTTATTTATTTTTATTTGTATGAGTATACTGTAGCTGTCTTCAGACACACCAGGAGAGGGCATCAGATCCCATTACAAGTGGTTGTGAGCCACATGTGGTTGCTGGGAATTGAACTCAGGACCTCTGGAGGAGTAGTCAGGACTCTTTACCACTGAGCCATCTCTCCAGCCCAAGAAGCCATCTTTTTGTAGATAAATTTTTGTGAACTTTTTCTGCCTCGTTTTTCTTCCGTCTCATGTGAGATGCTTCCTTCCTGCATGCATGACTGTGCATCTGCTGGCTTCCTTATACACGGGCATCATTTCTCCTCTCCAGTTAGTGGAATATTCACAGGGTGTTGTTTTTCTAGTCTTGATAATGGATTGGAGTCTTTTCATTCCCACAGGCTCACCCAGTCCCCTTCTAGGGCCAAATGCACACATCTGTTAGACACCTGGTTATAGCTGGAGGAGGTCTGAACTAGGGAAAATCAACTTGCCAAGAAATGGAGCTAAGAAGTAGCCAGCACTTATGGGGACTGAGCTTTTGACTCTGGTCTCATTTGGTCTCCATTCCAATCACTGACTACTGAACTGTTTTCTTCTCCCCAATAATTTTTCTGTTTTGGGGGAAAACGTAATATGCTTGTTAACCTTTGTCTTTGTCCCATGACAGAACAGCTGTTAAAGAACATAGGCCTGGAAGACTTGCTCTGCAGACTCTTACTTTCTTGGATGAGACATGTTACTTTCCTGAAGCTGCCTTATGTTCAAGGAGTTGTATAAATTGTAAGCTCACTCTTTCTAACCTGTAGGACTGCAGACAGAATAATATAAAATACTATGAAACATCAATATGTCTCATACAATAACTACTGGCAACTTGGAAAGTTTCATGTCTTTTCTTTTTGTCTCAGACCCTGGTATAATTGTAGGCTCTACACTGTCTTCTATATCATCAGATGAGCATTGTATAGTGTTGGTATGGCCTGAATATAAACCACATTATGAAAATTAACAATTTCCTAAGAATCATTGAAAACAACACAGCCCACATCTAGTGTGTTACTGCTGTGTGGATTGTAGCTATATCAATCAGAATGTCAACTGCATCAAGTAAGGATTGCTTTCAATATGACCATTACTGGGGCAAGGTCATGAGAGTGGCAGTTTGCCAGACATTATAGAAGGAAAAAAAATAGGAACAGAATTATTCTGCCATCGTATGCATCAATGTCAATGCAGTCATTAATGTAGGACAGATATGTCCGGGTGCTGGAGGAAGTTTCCATATTTGCAGTAAAACAAGGGTAAATTTATTGTGGCTGGGGAAGTTCAGGCTGCTGGTGGGATGCAGTGGATAGGTCCAGAAGCAGTTCTGAGGTTAAGTTTGGCAGAGGGAATACAATACGTGTGTGTGTGTGTGTGTGTGTGTGTGTGTGTGTGTGTACACATATATGTACACATATGGTATGTGTGTTTGGCAATTATAAATAGGACAACTTTGCTTCTTCTGTCGCCATTTCCATTTGTAAACCCTGAGAATGGTGATAGTGTTGTAGATGCTAGGGACTAAGCAGGCTAACACCTGCAAATAGCACAATGCCTGGCACACTCCAGCGCGAATTTAACACAAAGGCTTACTTTTATTTGAGTAACTACAGTCATGGAAAATGGCCTGGGAATTGATTTCAGAAGTGCTGATACTGCTTTGTGGGGGCAGAGAACAGAAGGAAATGGCTGCAGATCTGTAACACAGAGAGAGGATACAAAGGAAACAACCCTTGGACCCTAAAGGAACAATCACCCCATGAGCCAGCCACAGTGTTATGGAGTTTGAAGCGTGTGAACAGCTTGTTTCAGGGGAAGAGGGGCTATGATCCTTTTCTAAGTTGATAAGGTCACACCCCAAACATGAAAAACAAGCAAGACATCACAACACTGTACAGCTAAAACAGTGGCAACATCAGGGATTTATGGCACATCAGAGACCATGAGATTGTTGTTGTTTCTGCTGTATTTACCGCCGCTTACTAACACTTACAAATCAGCCCACAGCCTTTACCCATATTTAGTACCTGAGGGCCATCTCTTCAGAGATGAACTAAATTCCCAAAGAGAGAATGTACAGAGAAAAGGCTTGGCTGTCTATTGCATTTCTCCTGGAGGCTCTGCCTGCAGGCTCTACAAGACCACTTTCAGGGTGGCCATGTGGCAACTGGGTTGGTTTGTCTTCCCTGACCACACTTGGAATAGGTATGGAAGAACAGGGCCTCCCAGCTAAAGTTTCTCCATTACAAGTGGGAAGTGGTGGGCTGCCTGGAGCAGAGCCCAGCACTTATTAGACTGATTGATTCTCTCCCACCAAATCTAAACTTTGAGTCAAGGGACAAGACTTATCAGTGAGGTTTAAAAAAAAAAATCTGATTTCTAAAAGACACAACAGATGGGTAAATAAACTTGATATTATCACTGTAGTTTCCTGAGGTTGCTACCTGTCTGTGTCCTTCAGGACTCCCTCCATCCCTGCAAATTAGTTATTTTCAGCTCCAGGGATAAGGAGGCTTCTCAAGTTCTGTAAGAGGCCATGGGAAGAGTGAAACACCTTAGTAATTTACATGCCCCAAAGAATGATGGGCTAGTGCCTTCCAGGCAGCGGATGAGATGACTATTAACTTTGAAAGAGTGATTAGCAATAGATACTTCCACATAGGTACCACCTTTAGACTTGGAAATTCCTTTACCTTAGGCAAGGTGCGCTTCTCAGTGGTTTCCAATTCCTTCTTGGCCAATCTTCTGCCATGATTTGATTTGATGTCTAGATAGATGAGGACAGGATCCAGCATTTTATATAATAAAAATATCCCTCTGGAAGAAAAATCATTGTATGGGCCAGGAAAGAGAAAAAAAGAAAAATGCTATCTTATTTACCGTGTGATGCTATGTGCTAGTTCTACAGATGAGGAGTCTGTGATGGGTCCTCCTTTCCTTCTGCCTTTGGGCATTTGGTATTACAGTATCTGCATTACTGCCCTCCCCTTTCTGAGACTCTTAATGCCCTAGAGTCAGATTGAATACTAACAGACCCAGTATGTAGGCATGCTCCTGTCCCCAGAATGGAAGACTTCGTGAATAGTCACATTCTGCAAACATTCTCAGATGACCCAGTCAGTCCCTGCCCTATCCCCTTTCTAACTTAGAGAACCATGTGACTTCATTCACTTGGGGGTTTGAATGCTATTTATTCTTAGGCCCCAGGCACCTAGGTGAGAAACTCTTCTATCCTGCCTTCCTCTCACTATTGTGAAAACAAGTGAGTATCCGAATCACTAAGCAGAGTCTCATCCCTGAATAGTGAATGAGCAATAGAAACGGAATCATCCAGAGCCTTAGAAACTCCAGCGTGTGTAGCAGAATGGCGGGGTGTTGGTTTTTGAAAGAATACTTGTTAATGGCTTTTGAGATGGAATCTGCGCTAATTCTGCTCACATCATGAATGATGGTCCCAGCTAGACACCATCTCGGGGATCTTCATCTATTAATCATGGAGGCTGCTTTCTTATTCGGTTGCCATAGTTTCAGTGCCTCAGCTAGTATTGGGGTATCTTGGGAAAGATTTGAGACATACTAGGGCTTGCAAGCCTTGCAGTTATTTTGGCAGCGGGTGCTCTGGAAGAGCTGAAAGCTGTTTCTGGTGTAGTTCAGTGCTAGATTAAAAGAGGCAACTCCTGAGAGTATCTCCCTGGACCTTGTTATGTGCACATCCTGCTGGTAATTTACTCCGGGATTTGTCTCTTCCTCTGTCTTGAAAGAATCCCTCAGTGAAAAAGATTACAATCCAAAGGCTGATGTCACTTTCATCGTCCCGAAAGGAGGCAAAGGGGCCGGCCCTCTTCACTAAGGGCCATTCCTAAATATGGAGGTAAACAAAGGTATCCGTGACTTCGCTGACAATGTCACCTTCTCCTAGCTTGGTTTTGGGCACTGCAGGTTGCTAAGTAAGTGTGATGACATCACTAGGGCCACGCCTCGCGTTTGGCTTAGCAATGTAAAGGTTTGACCCTTCAGGTTTGATCTTCACTGTTTTTAAGTCCAACAGGACTGAGGCATTTGAGGCCTTTTTGTTGTCTTTTACAACAAAGGGACAATCTTGGACCAGCCCACCTCCTGTCCCTGTCAGTCCTCTAGCAGATTAACGTTTTTTTTTTTTCATGTGTTTGTTATTTTAATATTTTGCCTCTGTGCTGCTGATTCGGGAAAGTTCTCTAATTGTGTGTATATCATGTGGCCACGTCAAGAAGACATTTGGGGAGGCAAATGCTGCAGGAGAGGAGACAAAGGCTGTGGTGCTATGTCTCCTGCCTGAGGTAGGCCACAGCTGGCCTTCCTTACCCAGTTTGGCCTGGTATCTGTCACACGTGTACATATGCTTCTCAAAGACTTAGTTCCCGTTTCTCAAGTGAACTTTCTGGAACCCCTACATGTCCAAACCAAGCAGTTTGATTCCTTTGTAGATTAAAACATAAAAAATGAAATCTTACACTGAAGAAACAAATTGGGCTGAATTCTGGACATTCAAAGCAGCAAGTGAAAATCCAGGAGACTCAGAAGAAGCAAACTTTGAAATCATTACAAATGGGACTAATCTAGAAAATTAGTCATTAAAAAAAAAAAAAAACTAGAAAATGACTAGTTTTTATTTCAAAGTAAGCTTCAAAGCAGCCGTTTTAAATGTCCTGAGACCTAGCTTGCCAAAATGTCTGTGTAAGATCAACAAGCATTTTGAATGCACGTGCCTATTATAAAGATGCCTCCCTTACCCAACCACACTGAATGATTGATTTTAGAGACCAGTAATATGAAGTAAATGAAAAGGATAACATGGCTGTAATTGCTACTGGCTTCACCAGGCTTCTGGGCACCGGAATTTCTTGTGGAGAAACACTTTTAAGTGTCACATCAGTTTTTGATCATGTGGTCTGCCTGCCTTACACATAGGTTGCAATTACTGGTTGGCTGTGTTTCACCTCCCCCTCATGTATCTCCCAGAAGCAAAGAAAGCATGCTTTTGTAAATTCAGAACTACAGACCCTTGATTTTGGGAGAGAGGTGGGGCAGGGTAAGAAAATGTTCCTGCTCACTTTGCAGTACTCTGCACATGTGTGCACATATGGACACATATACATAAGCATAGGCTCACACGTGCACACACACATGTACATATCCACGTATAGATGCACACACGTACATGCATGCATATGCCTTATATAGAGATGGAGAAGTGCAAAGGGAAAAATGATCAAAGCCTTTTTGTTGCTTCTAAAAGAATTACAGTAAATTTAGTTTATTGCCCTCTCGATGGTAAGAAGATCGTGGCTACCACTTGGAGGTCCAGCTAAACCTGATATTGCAATGCAATTTTTAGGAAAAAAAAAACAAAACAATTGATGCTTTCTGTGTAGGTGTCAGTTAAACACCAAGTGGAATTGAAGCAAGTTTGATGATCTCCAGTGTTGTGGGGTGGAGTGGTGACTGTATTTAGGTGGGGGAGCATTTTGCACAGTAGGCTACTGCGCCTGCGCTTGCTAAATTTCTAGGCAAAATAAACCACTCTGGGTTCTCAGTGTGATGGAGAGAATGATCCTGCCCCCTCACCAGAATGGCCACGTGAAGACAGTAACAACTGGGATGCTGTAAGCGATGGAGCCATTGAGTCTGTAGAGCAGCTTTCTTTTGCTTCAAGATTTTACCTGTCCTATCTTCGGATACTTACTGGCTCCATGCTGGATTCAAGACTATTTCTGCCAAAGAATAAAATCGGACTTTGAATAGTGTCCCAATTCTTTCAAATAAAAGTGTGCTACATACGGGAGGCTGTGGACCAAGCAACATTTCCTTTGCCCAGAAGCACCTTTAGTGAGTGCTAAACCTAACACTCAGGGAACTTTGAAAACTCTGGAGGAAACAGGGTCCAACTCTTGGTTAGAAGAGTTTTTCTGTGTCAGGAGTTTTACAACAGATATCAAGAAACTGAATTATAAATGTTAATGTGCTATTTACATTCAACTTCTAACTAGAGAGCCTAATAAAAGTTAGATATAATATATAAATGCCAACTTAAGAATTAAATTTCGGTCTGAACAATCATTCTGTAGCTTATATGAAACCTTAATGACATATAGACCCATCTAGTTTAGCATAATTTGTGCTTATGAATTATAAATGCTTAGCTTTTACAATTAGACCTACCCATCTGTAGGCATCTTAATGAGAAATTACCAAAATTGAATTGATTTGTAATATTCACTCTACTGTGTTCTAGGATAGTGATTACCCGAGGTAGTTTTCAGAGCCATCTCCCAAAGCATGCAGCAGAAAAGTTCTGTGGTGGGATCCATGTTTGACCAGGGGAGAAATGTCAGAAGTGAAAGGAACAGAGGCAGTTCATACGGAGCTGAGAGTGTGTGCACGTGCGTGCATGCAGTTCTTCACATGTGTGCTGTGTGGGTACATGGAGCTCAGAAGACCTCCATTTTAAGAATGTGGTTTCCTCTTTCCCCTTTGTTTTGAGGCAGAGTCTCTCTGCCACTCTGTGTACTCCAAGCTAGCTGGCCCAGGAGCGTCCAACAGTTGTCACCACATCTGGCTTCTTACATAGACTCAGGGATTAAAGGCAGCTGCTCAGGCTGCTATAATCTGAAGAGTAAGAGCCAAGCCATCTCCCTGGCCCTAGATACTTTTTTTTTTTTTTTTTTTTTTTTTAAAGTGAAGCGCAGAGTCCAGCGACATTTCTATTAAAAACCAACATTTATATACAAGGTGTTTCCTCTCATTTGTGATGAGGGGAAGTTGAACATCTTGAATATGCCGATTAATTAATTCCCCAGGGATATCTCAGAGGGTGGAGCTTTTCTGTGTCACATTTTACTGTGCCTAGAACACAAGCCCTGTTACTATTGCCCAGCCACATCCGTTCCCAAGAATAAAGAGGACAACATCACAGCCTTTGCTGTGAGAAAACAGCCACATGCAGTCCTTCAGCAGATCTCACCAGCACACCAGGTGTGGAAGAGAAGGCTTTGAAATGTCGGGAATAGCTCGACATTATCACATTATTATTGAAATGCAAATTCTTCCCAGCAGAAATGAAAGGGCAAAGACAAAGTATTTTCTTGAATATTATCAATCATACCTAGCCTTATAGCCTTGCCTGGAGGGCTTGTTCTATGAAAAGTATTCATGACGTGCATGCCCCCTGTTCATCTCCCATGTTTACTGTGCACGGCACCTTCTCCCAAGGTGGGTACCACTTGTCCTTATTCTCAAAGGAAAAGATGGGCTGCCAGCAGTGAGCTGCCCCTATGGGGCCCTTCCGTAAGGGAAGACTTTCCTTTGAAGCAGTCTTGCCTAGTAAGTCCTTCACCAGAACTAGTTGGCTATATTGATCACTGTATAGAGTGTTAGTAATAAGGGCTTATACTGCTTGTCCTACGTATTCTTTCCAAAGCATGTCAACAAACATTGCCTCATTTCAGTTCATTATAACTCCGGGTTGTAGGGCAGGTATGATAATGGGTTAGGCAGGGTAGGTGTCATTATGCCCAATTTAAAGATGAGATATCTGAAGGTTACAGAGGTCAAATAATTTGCCTGAGAGCACATCTCTGATAAGAGAAAGGCCTGGGACAAAGTCTTCAATTTTTAGAGCCCCCACCTCCTGAATCTAAAATGTCATGCTGTTGTTTACTCAGGACCTTCATAATTTATAAAAGCAGGACAGTTTCTCACCAGGTTCTCACCTCTGCCTGACTGCACTTTGAACCCTGCTATGGGCCATATTTAGAAGCTGTCTCAGAATGCCCTCAGAGGCCGCAGAGCAATTAGGTCCTGAGCATTGTTGAAGGTGGTGTGTCCCTGGAGACTCCTGAAGTACTAAGACACAAGTCTCCCAAAGAAGACCAATTGGCAATGGAGGGCGGTTTTATTTGGGATTCAGCTTTAAGGCTGAAGTGAAAACAGTACAAGGTGTCAACTTTGTGACTTTGGGTGGGACAGGAGGGACAAAAAGTTGAACCAGATATTATGGTGGGAATAACTTCCTAGAATATTGCAACTTGCACCTATGAGACAGAAATGCATTTTTTAGTAGGAATAAAGTAGACCTCATAACACAGCCAAAATGGCTCTTCCCTCTGGAAGCCATCTTACTCTGACTCAGCCTAACTACTGGTCTAATGAAGAGAGCAGCTGGCCTTAATTCAGCGCTTAGACATTTAGTGCTTTCTCTAGGCAAGGAAGCATCCTACCTGATGCACAGGTGATGGTGAATGGGTTTAGAATGTACTGATTAACTGTGAATCTGTAGGAGGGCAGGACCACCAGCCCCTGTTCCATGTTTTAAGCAAGATGACATCACCAAATAGTTCTTCCTGAACTATTACATATACATGTGAGGACTATGAGTAGACAGAACAGGCAAGCTCTGGCCGTATGGGCATGGTTCAGCCAGCAGGACTTGGGAACTCTTGGGCTGTGTGATGTTATTGGATGTCTGAGGTACACAGCTGGATGAGTTTCAAATAGCTCTGAGATATCCCACCTGGGTAGCTGAATGAGAGCAGGGACACTGGCCAAGACAGGAGACCAGGCTAACAAAGTATTTAGTTAGCAGCCACTATATCCTGTGTTTAAGTCATATGCAGTAGACTGAATACCAAAAGCTTGCACAGAGATGTATTGTGATCACCCTACCTCTGTACTACTAAAGCCTTTAGATGAACGGTTTCTTGTTTCACCTGACAGCCCTGATGCTTTGCCTAACCTAAGAGGGTTCTCAGTATCCCAGGGAAGACTGAGCACTACCCTGGGTGTGTCCTGCTCATGTAAAAACCAGGCGTGTGTGAATGAGTGCTTTTCTGTGGGCTGCATTGTACTAAAATTGAACACCGCTCACACAGTGAAAGGAAGAATGTGCTGTTTAATGTTTTATTAAAAACATTTTCACGGTATAGGCGATTGAGGTCACTCATATTTCATTTTGTGGCTCTAATCTTTAGATAAATATTGACATTGTATAGTTGCCCAGATGAGCCTTCCAATGTAGTATAAATATTAAGAAATATTTATCTTTTTGTAGAGTCTCCAGAAGGGTGAGTCTTCTCTGTTTACTTTCATGTTGCATGTTTTTCTTACAGGGTTTTTAAAAATAAAACTTGTAGCACAAAAGTCTTTTTCCTACCTAAGAGTTTCAAAACGAGGCTGAGTATTTTGAGGAAGTAACAGAACATTAAAAGTAGGCAGTAAGAGGAGTGAAGATGAGAAACTTTGAGTGTTTTCCAGGGTTGGGGGTGTTTTAACGGACTCAGTTTCTAGACGGGGAAAACCTGTACTTTAAGAGCACATTCAAATTGAAAATTAATACTTGGATTCTTTGGGGGGAAAAAAACCTGGCATCATGTTTTAGTTGATATTATAATGCTGAGAGCTGAATTTACATCACTATGGATTCACATGTCAAATTATAGCACAGATGTGGGGCAGCTTGTCTCCAACGTCACTGGTAGGCTCCCTCTAGTGGCACTTGGCCTCAGCGCACCCACTTTTGTTCCGATTCCCCGGAAGGTGAGCAGAGTGTTACCATTTGATCAGCAGCTACGCCAGAAACATGGGCCCCTGAAGTTAAAAAAAAAAAAAAAACTTACAATAAAAGGTCTGAATGCTTATGGTAAGTTAAAAGTACCCATCACAAATGCTCTTGACAGCAGAGAGGACAGTAGGACATGGACAAACACACTGATGGCTACAAATCAAAACCAAAGTGAAGTCAATATCAGAAAAGTTTCACGACTATTAAGTAGTAGCATCCTATCTTTAATTAATTAATTAATTAATTAGCTTTGTGTTCCAAAATATCCATAAGTGCTAAAAATAAGCTCTATAAATAACTTTAGAAGGAATTTTAAAGAAGATTAAGTAAAAGTACCAAGTACCAAAAGAATTGCGGCCGTCACTGGAGCTCTCAGCCTAGTTCATTTCCCCGTTGCAAACACTCTAAAAGTAAGTTTAGCACTTTCTCTCTCTGACGATATGAAGGAGCCTGGTTGCAGCCACACAGGGCGTAAGTCCTGTGTAAGTCCTGCGCCGACAGTGGGTGCCAACTCTGCCTCCCCTTGGCTGGGAAGTGAGCATACTCCAAAGTCTCCAATAAGTGCAGAGAAAATGTCTCAGCAGCTATTTCTGCATGTGCGTGCGGTGCTAGCCTAGCACTCTGCCTGAGTTACAAGAGGCGGCGTGTCAACGATCCACATGCATCCAGGGCACAGCAGCACAGTGGCTGTCACACTTCATAACAATGGCTGCGGCTGCTGCTGCTGCTGCTGCTGCTGGTGCTTGTCCTGGCATTTTAAGGCAGAGATCAGAAGGAATAAGAAAGAGCCTGCTGATTCCCAATCCCCACCCCCACTACCAGCACCACCACAAGCACAATGAAGAAAGTCCATTTTACACTTGGGACTTACCCTTGTATGTGATGTCCTGATGGAGATCAAAACATGAGCTACTTGGTTGACAGTGGCTTCTTTGGGAAGTTACTTTATGTCTCTGTGCCTTGTTTTCTTCATCTGCAAAATGGAACTACTAATTGTGCCCGCCTTGTAGGGTAATTGGGATAACATATACCTGAATGATGTCAGGCATATGCAAACACTCAAAAAAAACTCAACCACTGTTGTCATCACGCTGTAGAACTAGCCAATCTCTGTGTGTTCTGTCACCACCTCGGTGTGGGTTATTGGAATGGAAAAAGCATAAAAATTGTGAGAGCGTGATAGTTCCTAGTGAGCCATTTGCTTGCCCTCCTTATGATTCTGTGCTCCTTTGAGTGTTAGGGTACAGTTTAGAATAACTGACTTAGTAACCATGAGCTCATTACTACATGCCCACTATGTTAGACCTTACACTCACAAACCTTGTGTTTTGAGACAGGGTCTCACTCTGTAAGCCAGGCTGTTTCAGCCGTGTAAGTGCTAGAATTTACAGACATCACACGCAGTTCCAGCATGTTGAGTAAGGCTCCAAGGGTAAGAACTAAATTCCTTGGGTCCAGTGCTCAGTCAGGAGATTGTTTGTGAGACTCTTGACGCCTGGCCATATTACAGCACTCTTGTCCTGGGGTCCAAGCACGAGAAGCCCTGCAC
Organism: Arvicanthis niloticus; assembly: GCF_011762505.2. Lineage (NCBI taxonomy): Eukaryota > Metazoa > Chordata > Mammalia > Rodentia > Muridae > Arvicanthis > Arvicanthis niloticus. The sequence goes on from NC_047671.1 coordinate 40,562,235, forward strand.
TTGCTTGAGACTCCTATTAATAAAGGGATTCTCCGCTGCATGAACTTTCTGAGTGCCACGTTTAGATTATAAGTGATGCTGTGTTTGGAATCTTAATGTCTAAGTACTGTCACTCAAAAGACAGTAGAGAAGTCTCTTCTAACTTAATGTTAGACTCAACATATAAATGCAAGCAACTTTATTTTCTCCAACACACTACAAAAACACTTCATTAGCTACATCTACTGGCAAGCTGGTCTGTCAAATTGAGGTATCAGCTTTACACCCGTGGTTTCCAAAACAACCTAATTCCTGAACAGTAAAGTGGCCAATAGGAAAACAACTCCCTATTCTGACTAGAACTTTACCCCCTACTTTAGGAAGGTGCCATGAGGATATGGAAAGATTGGAGGTTAAAGAAGAATCTAGCAGGGTGGCTCAGTGGTTAAGAACATTTATGTCTTCCAACGGTCTTGAACTCGGTTGCCAGGTCCAACTGACTGTAAAACTCCAGCTTTAGGAGATCCAAAACACTCCTCTGCTTCCCACCAGCACCGACACTCAAATACACAAACCTGCACCCAGACACACACGCATACATGGAATGAAAAGTAAAATCAATATTATGTACATATAATCAAAAGCGAAATAAACATTTTAAGAAAATAAGCTATGTAATGAAAGTAGGTGGGCTGGGGAGGTGGCTCAGTTGGTGTGGTGCTTGCTCGCCGTGCACGCTCAAAGCTCTGGTTCCTAACGTCCAGCATAAGCACAAGCTTGGCGGCACAGAGCTGCTCTCAGCACGTCGGAGACACAAGGACCGGAAACTCAAGATCCTCTTCATCTACAGAGTGAGCCCGAAGGCAAACCCGGTGTCAGAAACAAAAGAAAAGAGAAAGATGGGACCAAGTAAGGGTCAAACTGATCAGTAACCCTCAAGCAAGCAAGAAGCAAGCAAGCATCCTGGCCTTATCTATTCCAATTGTTTACTCAAATGGGCAGCCCAGCCTAGTCTGAAAAAAAAAAAAAGGAAGTTGTTGGTCAGGGTTTGGGGAATGTGCTAACAAGCTGGACCTTGGAGATGGGGTGTCTCCGGGGACAAATGATAGGAACCTGGGCCTCCCCAGTGGTAGCAAAGCCTGTGTTCATTTGGTATTCATCCAAAGTTGAGGCCATTTGACAGCTGTTTGGTGTTTCTTACGAAATGGATTTGGACCCTGACCAGATGTTACTGGACAGCTGTTCACAACACCAAATGCTTCTTCAAAAGAGGCACTAATGGGCAGTGTCCTAACATCTTCACAAATAAGGCAGGAATGGGCAGTGTCACCAATGACCATCCCCACCCAAGCCTGGCTGTAGGCTGAGGGTGGAGGCCCTGTTGGACACTGAGCCTTCTCCACAGCCAGAGACTTTGGATCACAGGGCTTCTTGCAAAAAGCCTCCAAAAGAGTGTTTAATACTTGCTTTATGTAAACCTATACCCTTGTGTGTACTGGTCAAAATTTTCAAAATGATCAGCCAATCAGAGGCTACTTAGTTGCCACCACCCCCTACTCACTAAGCCAAATTCAATGCAGAATTTTTCTCCACAAACTTGCTTTATGTGTGGTATTAGTGGACAATTTTTATAAAAGTCATTTTGTAAAAGTTATTTATGAAAGTTAGTATGAATTGCTTTCACGTGAGTGTCTCTAACTGAACTAATATAGTCCATTCCCTCCTTGCTAATTACCAACTAGTGACTATTCCAATGGAGTTTTGAAAATACACTCCGGTTAAAATGGACTTTCAAAAACACTGACGTTAAAGCAAGTGCTTTAGGGGCAAACTGGTTTGACAATGGCTCATCAATAATTGCATGGGCTTGCACCTACCTGTGGGCCTACCTGTGCAGCCTTCAATTTGCTGTTTTTGAATTCAGCAGTCACTGGAGTGTCTGAGGCACTTTTTTGGAGTTAGAATTCTCTCATCTTTTCCCTTCAATTTTGCAAGTTAGGAACAAACTCTAAGTCACTCCTGTCGTGTACTGATGGAATCTCAGCCTTCCATGGATTGTCGCATGACTCTACGTCAAGAGTGCAGTGTTATAAATGTGATGTAAAACATTTTGATCCCCATTACTGTTCATCGCTTCTCTTTACAGAGTCAGGCCATATGTAGACACAGAAAGGAACTCTTCCTAACTCTCTGTGCTGGGCTCTCTGTGCTCTGCTCCCATCACCCCATCCACTTCCTCTTTCCAGAGATAAAGATCTGTCCTGTACTCTACTTCCTTTTAAAATATGATCCATGTAATCCAGTCAGGATGCTGGATACATTTTACTAATCATAGTTGTTTATTTAAAAGAGATTCTAGTCTTTGTTGAAGCTGTGTCCAGTTGAGTGGGAAAAGTGGTATGTCCTGACCCTTGTACTCATCCTGCTTGCAAAGTATGGTAGGGTTTTCCCCGACCTCCTGCTCTCAGTATCTCCGCAACAGTGAGACGCCCTCCTCCCCTCCATTTTCTAGCGTGGCTCCTGCTCTGCTCCCATGAATGAAAGGCAGTTCTGACGAAGGGAGCTAGAATGTGCCCAGCCACCAGTGCCGGGTACTATTGAGCCCATTGTTTTCTCCCAGAACTGTGGAGCCAAATCTCATTTTATAGCACACTGTATTCTAGGAATTCCACTCCATCATGACAACAGACTTTCTCTAATGCCTTCCTATCTTCCCTAGTTGCTGCTGTCACAGGCAGCGCCACATAGTCCTGCAGCGGGCAATTAGAATTCACTCCTCCCCAAGGCTCCGCTCCCCCCCCCCCCTTGCAAAGGGGACCACAAGGCATCAGCTGCCATATTAAATAGACACTAATGACAGTGAGTCTCGATCAGCCAAAGCAGTGATGAAAAGATGAGGTGTTTAAGATTTAATTCCTATGAGGGACTAAACCTGGAGTTTGGACATGCTCCCACTCCTGTGCTAACACTGAGGTTTAGGAAGAAATTGGGCTAAGACTGTGCTTGATGGATTTTTCATCCAGGCAAGAGTAAATGAGGTAAGCATGTTTAAAGTAAATACATGAATAAAGTTTCCCAGTAGGGTCACACAAGCTACATAGCGGGGTAATCAATGGGCTGCATGTATTTGAGGTGTTTTTTTTTTTTTTTTTCCTTTATAGTTTTCAAAAAGATTGCAAACTAGTAATTCTGTCCTTTGGAAGTGTCCTTTGAAGACTTCCCAGGCATCCGGGAGCCTGTCCTCTTCCCGTCGGGCCCCTGGTGTTTGAATCTGGGATGTGGAGTCTACATCATTGCTAATTGGCCCCTGAACACAACCCAGACACTTTTCAAAGACTTTCTGGTGTGTTTTGACAATGGCTGAATGACACATTATTTATTTTTGTCACATCTGGCAACACGGGACCACTCGTGGGATAATTTCCTATTGGATCTATGAAGCTGCCCGATTGGTAATATTCCCTAGGAGATCAAGTGTGAGGAATTATAGGTGTGAATGGGCCTTCCCGTGGTAGAAGTCATCCCACTACATTAAATTGGTTGAGACCTTCCCTGTAGCGAGCACACAGCCCAATGCCACATTTAGAGTGAGCTGTCTCATCTTTCCTATTCTCTAGGACTTTTTGAGTAGATTCTCCCACGGCCTATGTACTCGGCTATGGATGGAGCAGTGCCATCCTCTTCTGAAGGGGACCCTGGAGGAATTTCATTGAGTACCAAATCATTAACTGACCCAGGCTGTGGCCAAGTAATCAGTGTAGGTTTTCAAAGTTTTTCCATATTCGCTGTCTCATTTTGTTTTGACAGAACTATACACACTTGTCTTTGCCTCATTTCAAAGACTAGAAGGGTCATTCTCCTCTTAACACAAAGAAAGTCTGTATAAAGTTATGAGATTTAAAATAAAAATTATCCCCCCCTCCCCAGATATAACACCACGTACTCTCCAGCTTAACAAACTAAAGCGTGGTGAATAGACAGCTGCCTGCAAAATCCACCTTTTCCAAGGTGTGTGAACATTGGAGGATGCCCTAGGCCACAGATGTGTCTTTTCACATGTTAAAGACCAAGGACTAGCCAGTCTCTTCTTAACAGTGCTCTTGGTTAAACTGTAGTTCTTTGACTGTGTCAGTGACATTCTGGGGTAGAGTGACCAGCAGGATTCTTTCTTGCTGTTTCCTCAGGTTAGTCTAGATAACTACACGGGTGCTCTATACACTGGGCACCATGTCTTACAAGACAATGCTTGTGGTAAATATCAGGCAGATGTTCCAAAGCCCAGCCTCAGCTGTCAGAGGTTGACGGCTCCTGATGCTTAAAGTTGTCCCCAGACACTGGCACATCCTGAGTTTATTGATGTTGTCCTTGTAGTATGTCTGCATTTAATTGCAAACACAGAGCTGATAGTGGAAGTTTTGATTACAGCCTATGTAATACCTAGTGTGTCCAAGTCCACTCATCAGAACAAGACTTAAGAGGTGGCTGGAGGGAAGTGACTCCAGCAAACAGAAGTATGTGTGTGTGGAGCAGACAGCACAGCCAGTGCCTAAAGTCAGATAGATCCATGTGGCATCACTCTGGCTGTGTGACCTCAGGCAAATGGTAACCTAATTATGTCTCTATTTGCTGTCTTGTACAGTGGAGTAGTAGTTGGGGCTGCCTCATAGGTAGCCATAAGGATTAAATGAGTCAATATGTGTGGATTGCTTTAAGTACTTGTTATACTGTTAATACTGGGTAAGAACTCACCAACCGCCATCCACTATGGATTTATGTAAGCATGCTGGGGAGATGAGCCCAGGGAATTTGAACAAGTGTGTGTGTGTGTGTGTGTGTGTGTGTGTGTGTGTGTGTGTGTGTTCGTGCATGCTCCACACTCCTCCTTCCCCTTTACCACCCATGTTTCTTTTAGTAGTGGCAAGTATCTCACCCAGGTGACACTCCGTGAAGGCCATAAAGCCACTCCTCTTTGAAGTCACCAATCATTTATATCCATGTTACTTGTTGAATGTGCTTGTGGGTGACCCAAGGCTAAAAGTGGAGCCAATTTCTTCTGTCAGAGTTGGAGTCCTGTTTTGTTGTTTTGTTTTGTTGTTGAGACAGGGTCTCATGTATCCCAAGTTGCCCATATACTCTCAGCATATTTGGTTAGTTTAGGATGACCTTGAGTTTCTAATCCCCCTGCCTCTGCCTCCCTTGTAATACAGGTGTGTGCCATCACACTTGATTTTATGTCATGCTGAAGTGATCAAACCCAGAGGTTTATGCATGCTAGGCAAGCAGTCTATAAACAGAACTACACCCCCAGCCCAGTAACCTGCTAGATCAGAATCCTCGAGTTTGAGATCCAGGAAGTCCATAGGCGTAAACACCCTTCTTTTGCTGGCAATGGTAATTCTTTCTAGAGGCTTCTGATTAGGGAACCATTCTAAGGATAGGATTCCCTGTATGTGAGACGATTTTGGTGCTGACCACATGATGTGCTGTCTGTTTTTAAACCCAGGACGAAGCTCCAGTCAAACCTAAGGTGTCTCTATCATTACTAGCTGCAGAGCATCAGGGTGCTTGTTCGAGGTCCTCAGACTACAGAGCACAGAGATGCCCACTGGGCACATGCTGACAAGTCCTTCCAGAGCTGGTCACTGGGGAAGATTACGTCAACCTGTCTGGGGAAAACATCTCCCTGTTTTCATCAAGGTTCAGGAAGGCCAGTCCGAGGCAAAGTTTCAAGTTCAGGAGACTCGAATGGCTCTTTATATCACATGGTTTGTTGCCACTGGCACTTTAGCAGTATTATTTCACGGACCTCATTTCAAGTCTAAGACTAAAAGGCAGAATAATGGTGTCAGATAACCCCACTCTTGATATAATCTCCCTCTCTTAAAATAATCCGGACTTTGCTGATGCTGTGAAATTTGTGCTGATCCTTCAGCAGCCCGTATGTAGACTTTTTTTTTTTTTTCTTCTCTTAAAACAAAGACCTAGTAGGCTTAGACAGAGTTATTAGGGAAAATAACTACTGAGAATAATTAGCAGGACGGTGTAAAGTTTACGTTTTGAAATGACTTAAAATGATCATCTTAAGTTTGGTCAGCACCAAGATCAACGAATGAATGAAAACAAACCAACAACTCTTTAAACCATTAACCCCTTTCCAGTGGAACTGTAAAAGGAGACAATGTGGCTTCTCATTTCCTAGGTTAGACTCTGTCATCAACGTAGGTGTGATGTTAAGATGGCCACCTTTCAGTGGGAGCTTGACGGGTGTAACTGGTATTTTGGGGTCACGGCTAGTTGAGTTTGCTGTGCGTCATGATGGGCTATATATAGGTAGTGTATGTCATTGTCAGAGAGATGGCTGTGATGTAAAGATATTGGCCATTCTAATTATTGTCTATCTGTTCTGAAAAAGTATTATAATTTGTATGTGGCACAAAGGACAGGGGCAAACTCGTGAACTTTGTGTAAATGATCTGCTTCACTTCCGTGGTTACCAGGAAGGCACTCACATGGTACCTTCTGGTAACAATAATTTGGAGATTTCTGCCTCACTAGAAGAGTGTGATTTCCTAGTTATTATAAATGAGCTCATTTTTGTTCTCTGTCTCCAGTGTCTACCTCTGTTTATATGTCTAGTCATTGTTGACAAAGCTTACATGAAAAGTGTCCCACATGGCCCCTAACAGAGGAGAGGCAACTAGGGGGCACCTAGGTCCTCCCACTGGAGCTGTCTCCATTGTAGCTCTCATTCCTTCCTCTTCCTGACACCACAAGGCTGTTTCTCTGTCAGACAATAACATAATCAAGAATCTGTTGTCGGTCTCTCCAAGCCATGGTGTTCCCTTCTTAATGTCTGAGCTTTCCTTATACCAGAGGGGATAGATAGACTCAGTTTTTAAAGGGACCTCTCAAACACCCAAGAGAAAGTTTTATCTCTTGACTCGATTCTCATATACTAGAAATGTCTGAGGCTTATCAAATAATCTCTTAGTAGATGCTTGATACCCAAGGATTCAATATGTGATTTTTCTTCCCAGTTTTTATGTATCAAGGAGAAAATGCATCAGGCTTACTTTATTGTATAGTATTGTATGTACACTTATTTCACCTTTCCATCAGCTAAAAACCAAAGCTCCCTTTAAAGCTAGTTTACAGTAGGGCATAAAGACCATGTTTCACTTCTTGCGTGTTTCTTTCTAGAAGTAGGAAGTGCAGGGAGAGAAGGCTGCACGTTCCATTATGCCTTTATTTTCTAGGGCAGCGTTCTTTAAAGCATAGAGTTTAAAGGACTTTGGTGCCCATTGTGGTTTACACAAGGAGACTGTGCGGCTGTTTGGAGATGAATTGAAGATATCCAGACAGTGAGAATAAACCATCTTCTTATCTCTTCTACTGGCTCCGTATAATCTACAGGCAACTGCTCCCTGGCCTCAGTGATCATCCCATAGAGAAGCACATTTTGTGGTTGGGGGTTAATATCTCAAACTCCTCAGCTAAAAATGCTCTATCAGTAATGAGCATCCTGTGTGAGCAGACTAACTTTCTCATGGCATGCAACATTATCTTTGTTTACTACACAAGGCTAAGAGCTTTGCCCGAGCAGGAGTTTCAAACTTGTCTCTGTTCGCCATCCGCAAAGCCCATTCTTTGCTCCAGTGTCACAAGGAGTGTGACGTTTACCAAGATACAACGTGAGCTCTGAGAACCCATTGTTCAACTGCCTTGACATGAGAGTACCCTGTAGAGTAAGTACTCCCTGGAAACAAGGATTAAGGTTCATAAATTAAGTACCACATTCAGAAAAGAAAGCTGTCAGGAAGAGTAGAGGCGCTCTAAAGTGGCTAGCTATCCCATAGAGCGCAGCTATGTTACTTACTGGAGCTTTGGAGTCAGTCTAAGATCGATCAGCCCAACATCTCTATTGGCAGGTGTAAATGAAGAGACAGGGTAGATGTTCTTACACAGAAACCAGAAAAACCACCAGGCTAGAAGCCCAAGCATCAAAGACACATCTAGAGAGGGAAACTTTGCTTCACGATCGGGAATGGTATTAGTTTGTAATACCTAAGGACACTGTAGCTCTTACAAAGAGGAGTTTATATATTGCAAGATTCTAAGTATAATATACCTAATTAATCATGCTGGTCATGTCCCTCCTTATTTGCAGACTGCTTTACATTCACTGGTATCGACTGGAGGTCATTCGGCATCTTAATAAAAGTATCAGATGTACAGCCATTTACATCATGGCATTCTCTCCTCTCATTTAGATCCAAAGATATTATTTGCCAGTCTTCATGCATGCTTCTTAATAACATTGATAAGAAATAAAGCTTCTGTTAGGGGCTGCCTTAATAGAATCAGTGTTTTACTAAGGAGAATCAAATAATGAAGTGATGAAGGAAAATGATAAAAAAAAAAAAAAAAAAAAAAAAACCTTTTAAAAGAGTCTCTTTAAGAATATAGAGAACTGACTCACTTTTGATAACAACCCCTTCGTATGTTTGAATATTGGAACATAAACATAAAGTGCAGTGTGGAGACCTTCAGAGGGCTTAGTGGCTGCCTTGGTGGAATCCAGTTCAGATGACCTGGAAGAAAAGGATCAAAGCAGGTATTTTTCCATAACACTGAATATGAAATTTTTTTCAGCCACGTCAATGACCACCTTTTTAGGACCCTTAGTGCTGATGGTATCACCTACCATTTTTCTTTAATGCCATAAGATAAAAAGGACAGCTTAAAAAAAAAATTCTAATAGATTTTTAGAAATCCTTTAAAACCTTTTTAGAACAGCAGGAAAAACTGATTCAAAGACAGAGCACAAACAGAATGACTTAATGGGCATAAGGCAACAAACGCAAGGGGAAAAAACTAGGCTTGGAACCTAAAATAAATTGAATATATAACACCTTTCCATTTTGCTCTTTTTGTGTGCCTGTGTGAGAATCTGTTATTTATGGAAAAGCCAGTTGATTACTTATCAGGCCAAAGCTTGTGTTTGCTCAGACTAGTGATAACGAACAATAAAAAGAGATAGGAATGGCTAAGCCATGCAGAGATAGGACAAGGAGAATAGGTGGGTTCAGTATAGGCTGTGAGCCCGGTACTGAAAGCTCTGGAATTCCCTGCAGTGCTCTTATGTTAATTGGAGGGGGGTTACTATAAGGAACTGTAATGAGTATGGGGGCTTCCCAGGCAATCTCCTGGCCCCAGGGAAGAGCTCTCAGTAATTACTTAGTTCCATCCCACGGTTGGGTTGAGAGGCATCTAAAGCCTTGTTCTGAGCCAGCTGCAGCATTGTGACCTGAGAGCTGATTAGAAATGCAGATGGTCAGACCCATGCCAGCCCACCCAGGGAGGGCTCATCACCCTGTCATGATCTGCAGGTGATTGGCGTGCAGGTTGAATCGTGGGAGGCACTGGTTGAAAGGACACATGGACTTGAGGTACAGGGTGCAGAAATGGGGGTTATCTTAGGAAAAGGAGGGACAGGCTATTTTTAACTAGTGAGTTAAGTACACTGTAGACTCATGAGAGTGTTTGTTGGTAGTTTATCTTTCAAGATGGAAAGGAATCACAGTGTCTCTGGAAATGAATTACCTGGACCTTGACTTGCTTGTGACTCCACGTAGTGCAGTGCACAGACTAATATTTACCTAACAACCCTGGGGCCACGTGGACAAATGCAGCAGAGGTAAGAAAACACACCAGGTGATAAGGAGCATCGTCATTTCAGTGGCCCACGGGATTATAATTATCACCAAGTTGTAGACCTTTGCATCAGTAAACCATGACGCTACCTGGGTCTCAAGCACATACTTTATTGAAACGATTTATCATTTTATTAAAGCTTCTTGCTTCCAAAATGGTTTGTAGCCCCCCCCCAAAAAAAAAAACAAAAAACAAAAAACAAAAAAACCAAAAAAAAAAAACCAACCTCAACTGTCCTAACAGCCTCATGAACAGCTAACAGCTCAGAGCTGTGTTCCCTTAATTTTAAAAGCTAAGTGATTTCTGCCACTGTGCCTGCAGAGTTATGATAGATGACAGAACGTATGGACACCGTGAGGATGGTAGGATGAAAAGATCCCTCCTTAGAACAGGTTGTCACCATATCTGAATGATACCTCTGAACCTACATCAAAGACTGCATGTGCTCCTTTTCCTCATCTGGTGCTGCCATTTCCCAGAGCAAACAAGCCCATTAGGTGGTACGTGAGCCAGCTACTTTCCCCTTACACAGTTGCCTGTATCAGTGGAAGGCGAGGCTGATAAATCATCTGCCAATTCATCTTTTAAGTCAAAGTTTAAAAGCAATAAATACCAAGCTAGAGAAACATTGACCAGAAAGGATGACATCACAGGAGTCACAAGTCTCTCTTTGTCCCTGGAAATTTTTTTGTATAATGGCCTCAGTCTTTTTGACAGACAGATTCTCATTCTCAGGGTCATGGGAGAACTCTCCACAGAAGTATAAAAGGAAGCTGTAAAACTTGTAGATATCATAGACCCTATGTCCATGTTACCACACATCCATGCCTCAGGGTCACCCTTGAGAAAAATTGGGAAGGAAATTCTTCAGTGACCCTAGAAACTCACTTTGACAAGGAAGGGCCACTCACAGTTACCATGGTTGGAAGGGTTGCCTTCAGACATCTGACAAACAGCAAGGAAACACCACTGTAAATATATTGCGGGGGGGGGGAAAAAAAGAGGCTAGCCCCATCTTTCCCAATACCTAAGTTGTTAGTGGAAACATTGAGGGGCAAAAGAAGATTCTTTGTCTCATCTTTACCAAGGTAAAGATATCCTCCTGAGAACTTTGTCAGGGAACACTATTTCCCAAGATGAGGGATTAAACCTTGTACTCCATGTTCGATTTGTGAACACACCAACAAGCCCGCATAATCAAAGACCCTCCATGTGTACATTTAAGAGCTGCCCCAAAGATCACAGACCTCAATGGAGAAACAGAGACCCAAAGACAAAGCAACGGAGGCAAAAGTGATAAGGGATGGGCTGGTCCTGAATTTAACCACACTGGGGCGTTGACCAGGAATGCTGAGGCGACCGCAGTGTCGCCCCACATCTGCCAGCTTTATCATCCCATCCCTCTTTTTCTTCTGCCAGCAAACACTCAGGTCAGCACATGGGAGTATTCTTTCTCCCACCTAATCGGTGTTAAACAGTCCTGGAGGCTCAGGAAGCCAGTTAGATTATAAACCTTTGGAGAAGATTAAATAGTCATCATGTGTTAATCGCTCTTGATGCTCTTTGGGTTTGGAAGTGGGATTCTTGGCCTTGTTCTGAAAAGTAACACATTTAGGTGTTAACGGTAAGCAGCGTTAGTTGAAATGAATGGGGATTTCTCTGGAGCCCCTTATGCTTCAGGTGTAATGCAAATAATCTGGGGGAGAAAAACAGCGTTCTCAGCCAGTGAAAGAGAAACGCAGAAGATTAAGGGAGATTCAGCCACAGTTTTGAAGAACACTTGAGGGAAGATGAGAGCAGAGTGCTCTCGAGTGAGAGAGATCCACTTCTCAACTGGGTCATTTAGTCACATATTATATGGGACAGGGTGAAGAAGGGCACTTTACTGGACCAAGGGGTCTGGCGAGAGTCTTCCAGAAACATTAAGTAAAGTTGAGTTAGTTATGAAGTGCAAGGTACCCATGACTTAAAAGATTGCAGCTATTGTCATAGCAGTAAAACCTGTCCTCTCTCCATCATACTTGGAAATGACTGACATCACCTTGAAAGAGGAAAAGCTACTATTTCCTGAGACTGGAGTGGGGGTAGGGTGGGGCCTTCAACTCTTGTGTTTCAGTTTTTAAAGTATGTTTACAGTCTGTCATACTGCACATACTGAATCTCGGTGTTATCATCCGAAAATAAGTGTCTCCAAAATGCCAAAAACAAGCAAGCAAGCAAGCAACCAACCAACCAAAAACAGAGAAGGTTCAAGGGTTCGAGAATATGCTGATACAATGGCCTCTGATAGTCAAGAAAGTGGAGACAGCCTAGGGTTAAGTAGAGGCAGTGGCATAGTGAGTGACTGCACAGAAGAGGGACAGATTGTTCTTCCTTTCTTCATCGCAGACACTTCCTGCTTCTCAAGCTTGATGGAAGGACAGCTTTATTCAGCTTTATTCAGTGTTTAAAGTGATGAGGGCACCACACTTTCAGCGCCGATTGAGGACTTTCCAAAAACTTCATCTTCAAAGAAATCCAGACTTTTGGTATCCCAGAACATAGTATTTGACTTTTGTCCTGTTAGTTTATTTGGTGCAACAGATGTATGCACTCATGGTGCTTTTAAATTCTATGTAGTAGAAAGTTTTGGAGGAGGAGGCAAATGTTTTCTGGATGCTTTTAATGAAAGATAAAAGGACAGGAAGGGTTGCTGTAAAGGGGGTATTAAAATTATGTGTCTATGCGTATATGTAGAGAACTTGGAGATAGTTCTCATGGGAAGAAGCACAGCAGAGGGATAAAGAGAAGAATGGTCTGGAGGCCCTTTGGAAGGAATTTACTCCCTAATGTGATGAGATATTTTGTTTTTAAGAACACCCCAACATCGATCTGCTTTGGTAGCAGACTTGAGTGGATGAGCCGCACGATCCGATTAGTAGATAGCACCTGAAAAATAATACAATAATTATCTCACACTTCTCTATCCAAACTCTTTGGGGCTGGAGAGGCTCAGTGATTAAAAGCACTGGCTGTTCTTCCAGAGGACCAAGGTTCCATTCCCAACATCCACATGGTGATTCATCTGTAACTCCAGTTCCAGAGGATCTTGTGGCCACTAAGCATTCGTGTGATTCAAAGACATATATGCAAGCAAAAAAAACTTCATATACATGAAATAAAAATTAATTTAAAAAAATTCTGCATTGCTTACTGTATGTCCATTGAAAAGAAAGTAGAGAGACTTCATCAGTGGTTCCCCAAGAAAACAGAGCAACTTACCCTAATGGTTCCCCAAGAGTTAGGTGCAGAAACCTCGGAAAACAAAGAAGAAAATGAGCGGGGAGTTTCCAGTACTTTTGCCAAGGCAGGATTTGATTTGCCGTTCTGCTAAGATTTCCTGACTGAATTTAAAAAAAAAAAAAAAAAAAAAAAAGGCATCTTCAGTAACTTTAGGGTTTTTTGTTATTCTGGTATCCATTCATATGTAAAGTGTGTCTAAGTTACCCCTAACTGTTAATTAGTGTTTGAACCGGTATTGGTAATAATGCAAGCAAGTTTAGCACTGACAGACCGAACCTGTATGGGTGGCCTCTTAGTTCTGAAACATGAGTAATAATTAACCCTCTCCTTTGTCCCATTTGTGTAGCATGGCTCCCTTTGAGAACATTGGTTTCACATGTCACTGGGTATTAACAGTCATCAATATCATCATAATAATAATAGTAATAAATTTCATGATTCCACCCCATTCAAAACTAATACATTAAGTTTAGGCAAAGACCAAAACCTTTCAATATTAACATGAAGCTACCAGATTTTGGATATTTACTGCACTAGGGCATATTGCCTATCACCAGCTTGTAATCTATGTAGCAAGGACAGCATGTGGTTCAGCTGGTTGCCTTCCCCGCCCCCCATCTCCACCGCTTCACTGCTGATCCTCATAAATATTATCAAGCGCTTGCAGCCTGAGAAAGATGTGATCCAGGTCTGACTCCTGAATTTTGCCCCAAATAATATCAAATAAGACAGAACAATCTGCCCTGTAAGTGGTTTATGTTGTCATCTTAATATTATTGTGATTGAGAATTTTATTGTCTTGGGATGGATTGAGAGCTTTGACATGAGTTCAGTGCCGGTAATGGGAAATGCTATTTACACAAGACTCTTTCCTGACCGCTTTCAACCATGTGTAGAAATACACTATCATCTAAACGCCCAACGATGCTGATCTGAAGTAGAAATTGTTGGCAGGTATTGGTGCCAGTCAGATGAGAATGAACTGTCAAGAAATATACAAGTGAAAATGATAACATAGGCCATTAATTCTCATTCTCTCTCTCTCTCCTCCCCCCACTTCTTTTCTTCCCCACTCCCCCACCTCTCTCCTACATGGTGCATGTATACAATGCCAATCCATTAGAATTACAAAGCATGGCTGATATAGAGACAAACACGGAGCCTTGGGAGTAGACAAAGTTCTAAAACACACCCATGATCTTGCCAACTTTACACACATCCTGCATCTTTCCATAGCAGGGTTCATGTCAAGTGTCATGTGAAGGAGTTGGTTTCTTTGATATTTGAGTGTGACAAGGGCCAGGTCCCCCAGGAAGAGTGATACAGTGAAAACCATAGGCTTTTCTGTGAACACCCAAAGCAGGAGGGCATGGGGTAGGGTGGGGGAAGCCTTATAATGAGGTAGATAGAAATGACACTGAGGCTTGGCCAGAAAGCAGCCTCTGGCCACCTGCTTCAGGACATAGTTGTAATGATGGCAGAGTTAACTGTGACTGAAAGGCACCATGATAATTCACTCACTTACTTTAAAGGAAGTATTTGAAATTACTTTCAATCAAGAGCATGGTGACACAATTTTTCCAATGACAACATGACTGTTTTAGGGTTACAATAACTACAGGCTTTGAACACAGGGAGTATTTGAATCCTGTGTCATTATGTAAAGAAAATAGATCAACCATAAACAGAACCCCTTTAACTTAGCCAAGATGTTAAAGTGCAAAAAGAATTTTTACAGAAGTTATCTGGTGAATGGGACAAAGTGAACTTGTAAAGAAAAGGACGAATAACATTAAGAAAACAACAGCAAAAAAGAACAGGGCCAGTAGGCTCTATGTTTTAATCCACAAACTAAAATTGAGCCAGACAAAGTCATATATTGCTTTCTGTTGGTTTAAGATACATTAAGAATGACTGCAGCATCTGAAAACCTAAATGATTACAATCATATATAAAAATCAAGTGGTTCATGTTCAGACCAGGAGTAAAATAATAACTGAGTGTAAAGTGTCTGGATTGCAAGAATTCTGGGAAATAATTTATCTGAGCATCTGCCACTGGTGTTAACCTTTCCAGGGGGTGAATATTAAGAAGGAAATCTATCTATCTTTTGACAGTGTGTGTGTGTGTGTGTGTGTGTGTGTGTGTGTCTTGAGGGGACTTAATTGGGTACAAATGAAAGAAAGAGTGCACATGTCAGTGTGAGAGCAATTGTTGAAATGCATTACAGTAAGGTACAAGGTCACCAGGCTGGACTCCCAGGAGCCTCTCTCTGGAGAGTCAGCCTGGCACAAGGGAACAGCCCTGCACACCATTTCACACAGCT
The DNA here is from genome assembly GCF_011762505.2 of Arvicanthis niloticus. Taxonomy (NCBI): domain Eukaryota; kingdom Metazoa; phylum Chordata; class Mammalia; order Rodentia; family Muridae; genus Arvicanthis; species Arvicanthis niloticus. The sequence continues at coordinate 40,577,536 of NC_047671.1, forward strand.
GCAGCAGCACGAGACCTCTCCTTTCATGCCTCTCAATGATTTGTTTTGTTCTCAGATTGCAAAACAGGACAACGGCTTTCAAAGCATGTCATGTTATGTGCACACTCAACAGTCTATAGAGCTTTAATTACCTTAGATTTAGGAATATGCGACATTTTAGGAGGAACACGATAAAAACAAAACAAAAACTGCAAGAGCAACTTAACTATTGCCTCCAGCTTTAGGAGGCAGGACCACAGTGCGAAGCTTCACATTGAAGACCTTGAGAAGACTTAGCTCCTGCCAGAAATAGTGATGCACGTCTTTGATCTCAGCACTTGGGAGGCTGATGCAGGTGGATCTTGTGATTTTGAGGCCAGCTTGGTCTACATAGTGAGTTTCAGGACAACTAGTGTTACATAGTGAGACTATGGCTCCAAAAAAAAACCCAAAAAAACAAAAAACAAACAAACAAACAAAAAACAAAAACAAAAAAACCCCAAACAAACAACAACAAAGAGAGTTTGGAAAAAGGAAAAAATGCTATTTCTTGACACTTCCCAAGATGGAGGCCTGGTGCTGTTGTACATATGGAAAGGGGTGGAGAAGTAGAGGTATTCAAAACTGACTGATCTATAATGTAGAGTTTGCAGAACACAAAATACCTTGTTAAGCTGTTATTAGCAACTTCCAGTGCAAACTATGGCCAACAAACTCCAAGTACTGACAATAAACTATATTGTTGAACAAACATGCAAAGGAAAAAAAAAAAAACCTTCAGAAAGTATATAAGAATTGGCATGCTTATGTGTGTCAGTCATGTGGGATAAATTTGGAATGCTACAGGGTAAGGAAGTTGGAGTGATAGTTATGTCGGACCTGATCTATGCTTACTTACTTATATTATGAGAAGAAGAACATGCATTAAGTATATCCTTTGTATATGGAAAACAGCCACATAAAAATAGAGAGTAAGTAAATAAATGAGGTAGCAGTTATTGTTGAAATAAAAGCCACAGCTTGTGACTGGGAATGTAGCTTAGTTTGTAGGGTGCCTGCCTGTTATTCTTGAGGCCCTGGGCTACATGACTAGCAGTGTGTAAACTTCCCAGAAGGCTGTCTGTACATGTGCAGTTTTGATGCCAGCACAATTCAGGGCATTGCCTCTTGGCCATCCACATTAATACTTCAGGATGCCCGAATACCAGTCATCAGGGGGGGAAATGTAGAATGTTCAGCAACAAATTATTTTGAGGAAGACAATGATGCTTTTAAAGGATCAATGAACCCTATTACTAATATTGGAAAAAATGAAGACCAACCATTGAGCCTATTTAGCTGGAGGAGAGGCATGGTATTCAAGTCTGAGGGCAGCTGATAATTGCTCACACTAAGTATTTGGCCCATGTTTTCAAGGGCAGCTAAAGCCATTAAACCTCTGGCTTGGGTGACCTGCCTACATCTATCTATCCCTCGTATGTCGACTTTCATATGCCTCTGTAGTTATGCCCTATGTATTTCCCATTACCGTGTTCCTCCCTCCTGCCTCCCTCCCTTCCCCTCTCTTTTCAATGCCTGAGATAAAAATAGCACTTCCCCTTTTAATAGCCACAAGCTGGATAAGCAACACTTATATGATACCCACAGTTTATCTTGGTAGCTGTTCTAAAGGCATATGTTACTCTTAGCCCCGTTTTTGAGTCAAGACACTTGAGATTTGGAACGAATAAAGGAATTTTCCCTGAAGTCACTACTAGAAAATAACAAACCCAAGAGCCTCAAGTCACTAGTCCCGGTCCCTAAGCTGGTGACAAGGTCTCCATGGAGCCTTTCACACTGCTTCAGGTGTAAAGTGGGTAAAAGGGCCATGGCATTCCCAGTAAAAAGGGGGGGGGGGAGGGTAAAGATATTGTTTGTTTATGAAATATGCAGGTTCCTTTGGGTGAATTTTTTAACTCCTCTGGAAGAACAGGCTTGTCCTATGACTGAGGCACTAACTACCCTTGTTCTGTAGTTCATCCTGGCCCTAACCTTCCTGGGAATACATTTTATATTAGTGTTTCTATTAGTATTATTTTTTTGTGAAAATGTTCTTCCCCATGGATAGGCATGCGTGCATATGTGTCTATGCTCTCGTGTTTGTGTGACTGCTGCCTGCAGACACTCACCTTCTAACTGCTGGCTAGGTAGGTAGGTGTCCCTCACACTGGCCTACTCTTGCGATGGACTTCATTCTCAGGAATGCCTATTTTCTTTGTCCACACATGCTAATACACTGTCCATCTCGCCTCTCCTAATAGCCCATGAGTCTTGAACTTGGAGCCAGCAAAGTACTGCCTTTGTAAAGCACAAAAGAACACCAGTTCAGTGTTTTTTTGTTTTTTTTTTTTAAATCACACGAGGTCTGAATAAAAAGCTTTTCTACTATTCAGAGGCCACTCGCATTGTGCAGCTGCCCCTGGACTGCTGAGAACATCTCAAGGCTGACAATGGAGTACCTGACTGAGCCTCTGCTCGCAGGACTTATTCAGGAGCCCCAAGCCTGGGACCAGTGCCAGCGTGCTCTGGGGAAGATTGAGGCCCTTTTCTTGGTCAGCCCCTGATAAGCATATTGGAGTTTGTTGTAGCTGTTGTTTGTTGTTTGCCTGCCAGTGAGGGTTCTACAATCTTATTGCAGGGCTGTCTTCCCAGCAGGCTGGCTCTCAGCGTAGGTTTTGTTCCTGGTTTGGTCCCACCTCTGAGAAATGTACAGCGAGACTTGGGTCATAGTCCACTCTCAGTGAGCAATACATCACCGTGTGGACTAAATTCCCATGACTCTGGCTCCGCAGGACAATGTCTCTTTCTTCACCAAGCTGATGGTAAATATCTGGTCAGTCTCATCTATTTAAAACCAGCCAAGCAGGAATCCTGATGCTGGCAAGTGGATTCTTTTATTTGTTTGTAAGTAAACAGCGGACTCAGCTCTTCCTAACTAAAATTGAATTCCAATCAGTCTTAATATAATACCAGAGGACTAATTCATCTTCAGTAGCTAGGAGGGACAAGGGTACACTGAGGCAGGTTTACTGTTTCTGGCTGCTGTTTCACACCTATGCCGAATACCTTGTCTTCATGACTGATGACCCTGTGGGAAGAAAATCATGTTCCTGGCTTACAGGATTGGGCAGATCAAAACCAGGTGGGCATCTTTGTTTGAAATCATTCCGTTCTTGGAAAATACAATTGGATTGAAAAACCTGAGGGTTGGCATTTAAACATTTGTAGATTAACTAAAGGGTCGTGCAAAATGACTAGCCTATATTCTTGCTCTACAATGACCCCCCCGGGTTTCTGAGTAGTCTCTGTAAGTGGAAATCTGGTGCTGAAAACCAGATTGAGTGAGTAGGACTGATATGTTTTACAAATTATGTTGATCACAAACTCTGTACTTATGGTTATACACTGGTGTGTTTAGAAGCTTGGCTGCCTGGCATATCTGAGGCCCCAGGTTCAACCTGCAGAAACACAAAGATTAATTAATTAATTAGTAAATGCTAATAGATGTTGAATGGAGCTATGTAGTCCCAAGAGCTGGGGTCCAGCTGGTATTATGGGGTGTGTTAGTACCCCATGGAATGAATAGCATGTAAACAATGTTGCTTTGAGGCTTCCTGTGAATCTGAGCACGTAGGCTGTGACCCCTTCAAGTTGAATTTCGCCCTCTTCCCTGCTATCTAATATTTAATCCATCAACCTTTCCACCTGTATTTCTTTTTTTCCTTTTATTGGAAATAGATTCTTTTTCTCACATAATATATCCTGATTATGGTTTCCCCTCCCTCTATCTCTCCTGGTAACAACCCCCCACCCTCTATTTTCCCTCCCAGCTTGATCCACCTGCTCTCTGTCTCTCATTAGAAAAGAACATTGGCTGTATTTCTTGCTGGAGACAAATTCAAAATAATATTACTTTTATCCCGGTGTCAAAACCCAAAGATCCCACGCCTTCCCTCTGCTTCTCTGCTTGCTCAGATGGACACAATACCCTCCTGTGCCAGCGTGCATTTTCTGTTTCTGTTCATTATCCCCCAAATACTTTCTGTCCTTAGCCCCTAACCAGCAGTGAAGCCGATTGGTGCTACAGTTCTAGTTATGTTCTCCGCCCAGCTTGCCTGTGTCCTCACTAGAGCAGTGAGTGACCTTATTGCTTGTTTTACCACTTTCTGGTACCCCATGTCTTCCTCTGCAGGTTTCTGTGCCGCTCGATCCTTCAACCTTTAAGTTCCACCTTCCCTCTAGTGACACAAGAGCTTGCTCCTCCTGTGTTCTCCTTATGTTAATGCTTTTCTTGCCTAGGCTGAGTGGCTTGGTTTACATACATGCATACGTACATACTTACGTGCGTGCATGTGTGTGTTTGTGCATGTATATATGTATACTTGGGTCACTAAGTGCCCTTTCTCATATTTCAATTGCCAGAAAGCTTACTATGTGAATTTCTTCCATTGTGTTTCCTTAAGTAGAATTTTTGCAGTTCTAGAAAAGCCTTGTATAGTAATGGAATAAAGTCTTCACCTTTTCATTTGTAAATTCAGTAGCAATGTCCCTGACACAGACCTTAGCACATGGGTTCACAGTCTGGAGGATATCCATGTTAATTCAGTGAATATGTATGTAAGGACACTTATGTTTACAGCCGATCCTTACTTGTGAAGGGAGAGACTGCATTAAAGAGAGTACTGTGTTGAGGAAGGTGAGCTGAGATCATCTCCAGGCCAGAGGGAGCTCTTAGTTCTAAGCTCAAAAAGCAGTTAGTTGACTGGAAGTTACACAAAAAGGCCCAGCTCCTGGAAATGGAGTGGCTGGGCTGGGAGCTGCACCGGATATCTGCCCATTGTTCTCTGTGCTTTGGGAAGCACTGATAAGGCCGGATTGACACTGGGTACAAGTGATGTTAAGCAAAACAAAATGGTGGCATCGATCTGAGCAGAGAGAAGGAATGCTAGTTGAATTTGGGAAGAAACAACAAGCCTTGGATCTTGTGGCTAGTCTTTGATGGTGGGTGCTTGTGGCCCCGGGGGAGGTTACTGTGGAGAGAGACTCACTTCTGAGTGGATGGGTGGATGCACTGTAAATTCTGTTCGTGGCCCAGCCATTTGGCCTTCTACTCAAAGAAAAGATAGAAGGAAAAGAAATAGACATGTTTATAGAAATGTCTGTGAACTAGAAGATGATGCCACCAGAGAAAGGGCGAGGGGGAAGGAGAGCCCTGCTGGAGAGGATGAAACCCAAGGCAGGCTTAACTGAGTGATGCAGGGCAGCCTGGGAGTCAAGGGCATACTGCCAGGAGGCAGACAGGAGAGGGAGTGCAGGTTCTTTCTGCCTATTGTTTGGCCTTAGAGTACTGCTACCAGGGGCAAGAGGCTTTGAGACTTAAGAAAACAAAACAAAAACAAAACAACTCAGAATCCTAAACTGCCCCAGGGACTGCTTTCTAGCAAGAGGAAGGTCTGATGAGCAGTTAGCAGCTTTTCTACATTCGTTTTTTTCTGCCTTTCAAAACAGCTCTGTACATTTCTCTGCCGCGCCTCTACCTCACTCCAGAGAAAAGTGTTCTGATATATTTTGGAAAGATTTTTCAATAATGAGGGCTTTCTAAATAACTTTCAGTTTCTCCAAGAAATCAGTCAGCCAGAATGCCCTTCCCCCAAGAATTCCAGTTAGTCAAAGTTTTACTGAAACATGTCAGCACTGAAAAATGCAGAAGGCAGCTAAGTACGTCCAATAAAAAAGTCGTAAGAAATTTCACCTCTGCGCAAGAGCAACAGTGTCTGGCTCTTCAGCTGCCAGGCATTTCAAACACGCCATATCAGATGCACAGGAGCCCACTGACTCAAAAAAGAAACACAAAGGGAAGCCATGGCTCCTCGAAGAAAGGCCAACTCTTCCCAGGGATTCCAGGACACATGTGCTTGTGTTCTATAGAACAACCCACAATGTTAACTTGGAAATTACCCATTAGCTTCGAATAGCTGTAAAAATCTTTCTATTCACTTACTTATCAGCGTGTGTGGAGACGGGTGTGTGTGTGGAGGTCAGAGGACAACTCTGGGCAGTTGATTTCCTCCTTCCACCTTTATGTGGGTTCCAGGAGTTGAACTTAGGTCAGGGTACTGCACAGCAAGACCTTTCACCTGCTAAGCTATTTTACTAACTTTGAATGGTTTAGAAGTGAATGATTAAACAGTCGTGAGTAAATGGCCAAAGCGCTACCAAATAAATGCACTCCAGGATTTATTTAAAAACAGTCCTGTAATAGCATGTACAGTGCACACACACAGAGCCAAGATCAGGTGTGTTTGTGAGCAGTTGGCAGAGGGTGTGGAGGAACCTGATCCTGCCCGTCGTAAATTATGGAGCGTTTACACCTGTCAACTCTGTCTGGGTCCCTGCTAATGATACCTTAACAACTGGCCAGGGTGACACAACACAAAGGGCCATCCTTTTCAAGCTCTGTGATGTGGGTGAGGACTTTGCCACCAGGTTCCGGTGGTTTTAGAAAAGAGGCTTGCCTCTTGGAGATGCACAGGTCAAAGGGAAGGTCCTCACACAAAGGCCTTTGAACTGGGCTCAGGTTAAAGTATTGGAAGGAACCAAAGGTCCATAAAGGAACAATCAGGGAAAAATAAAAAGAGAGAGAGAGAGAGAGAGAGAGAGAGAGAGAGAGAGAGAGAGAGAGAGCAATGTTTACAACTTGGGTGTGCAGCCACTGAATCATGTTCCACTGGCCCACAAAATAGTGTGAACATGGAGGGGTATATGTGTGCATAGGCATATGTACACACATGGAGGCTGGAGGTAGATGACAGGTGTCATCTTTGTTTTCTGTCTTTCGGGTTTTGAGACAGGGTCTCTCAGTGAAACAGAAGTTCCTCTGTTCAGGAACACAGTTCACGGATGCAAAGCATCCTTTATGGGCACACCACCACACCCAACTTTCTTATTAAGTGAGGGTTCTGGGGACTTGAACTCAGGTCCTCATGCTTGTATAGCAGACACGTTACTGACTGAGCTATCTGTCTCTACAGCACTTAAGGTTTTCTCTCCCACCCCTCTTCCCATTTATACCTTCCCCCACCTCTAGCACAACGCCCTGTACAGATGAATACGTGGCAACTAAGTGGCACGTATTAAATGTTTAGTGAATTAAAGATCAGAGAAACGGCTATAGGCAAATGGAGAGTACACATAGCAGTTAGGAATGTACGCTTTGGAGCCAGCCTGGCCAGGTCTAAACCCCTGATCCCCACTGACTAGTTAGTGTGTGGCCTTGGGGAGTCTCCTCACCCGTAAAGCGGGGTTAATAACAGCTTGCACCCGAAGGTGTTGTGAGGATGAAATGACTGACTCATTACATATCAACAGCCTGGTCAGTCTGACACCCGGTAAACCTACAAAAACACTGTTCTGCAAGAATAAATCGCTCTGAGCAGAGAACTCACTTATGAAAACAGGCTACACAAAGGCAAGCAGGTACTTTTAGTCATTGATTCACGAAAGACAAGCAGCCCGTGCTTGTCCAATAGTCTCTTCTTAAGCTATAAACTTTGTAAACATGGGCTTTCAGCATTCAGAATCCAAATGAAATTATACATAATCTTACTTTTTTTTAATTAAAAAAAAGTCTAGTATAAATCTTTAACAGCAAAAAGCTAATTTTTCTAAAATATTTTTCCCTTTTGAAGGAAAAAAGAAATGCTTAGTAGAGTCTGTTTCCTTTTTGGAAATAAATTCACATCTGGGACGCCAAATTTCAATCTTAATGCAGTGCTGAACAGCTGAGTTATAATTTGTTAACCTCCTGGAACGCACAGACTTCTGATGGGAACGTGGGAAAGAGCACTTATCTTTTCAGTTCAATGAAAACGGAGCCCACGGTCATTTAGAGAACCTAGAGAAAAAATTCATTCTTAAAAATTAAGACCATGTGTGATAGGGTGTGTCCACAGAGCTACAACCCTGGATTCCAGGAGCTTCCCCTGTAGTCAGAGTTGTCTGTCTTTTACCAGTGATCAGACACATTAGTAATTCATATATTGGTACATGAATAATGTAAACGGTGGTCATTTAAACACGTTTACAATATTTGGCTCAAATAGATGTACCTGCAGCCACAGGGAATGCCTTCTGACTTGGGAAACAAAATGCTGCACTTGAAAAAAACAGAGAGAAGATGGAATTCAAAACTGCTCCCTTTAATGGGAAATTTTCATCCACACAACAACATACTTCTTATAAGTAGCTGTAAGTCTTAATATACAAAAATAACGTATTGAAATAGAAAAATTATCCTTATTCACACAGCAGGCATTCTTCATTCACCCTGGCTAGATTCTGTTTGGTTCTTCTGGTTTTGTTAGGGCCAAAGGTTAAGGATACCCTCAGAGACAGGGAAGACCCACCCCAGACCATCAGTGTCTTGGCTTATTAAGTTATGCCAATTTCCCAACCAAAGTCCATTAGTTAATTTAACATAGTCAGAGAAAAACTCATTTGTCTCCTTCACTGTGTTTCACAAAGTGACACCTGAGCACCACTGTCTAGTGGAGGGGGACAGTAAAATCCACCCCCCTCCCCTCCACTCCCCATCCCCGGGCACAGCCATTCACAGCCCTGTGAGGACGCATTGTAATTACTGAACCACAGCAGTCCCCACAGCCCATTGGGGATCTATGAAGTAGCTATGCCATGAAGCACAGTTTTGTACAGCTTTGATCAGGACTTAGGCAACTGCTGTTTGCATTTGGGGAACTGGGAATGCAGAGTTGGGTTTTCAGCTGGGCGGAGAGGATCAAGGACTGTTCAAATGCTGACCCTTCTGCCTATCTCAGGCTCATTAGCTGAGCGGACATCTGAGCCTCGTCTGTTTCAATGCCGACCCCGTCCTCGGTTTCATCCTGATAATGCACCCGGGCTGGCTTTCCTGAAGTTCAGCTGCTTCTGCACTATCAGCTTGGTATTAAATGTACACCAGAGTTGGGCTGGCAAGAGGGACTCAGGTCTGTATGGTTGCACCTCCTTTCAGGAGAGTCTTCTCCCAAACATTATGTCTGTAGGTGTAAGAGATGATAGCAAGAGGTTTGCTAAAAGCTTGTTAGCCACTTTGGATTTCAAAGGATTTCCATGGAAGTAGGGGAGTCCTGCTTCCTGTTAATCACTTAAGAATATTATGTAGCCATTAAGGAGATGAGACAAGGAAGAGGCAGCAAAAGAAAGGCTTCACATTTGTTGATTGCATGGTTAACTCTAGTGAGGCTGAAGTACTGGAAATTGCTTTACAACCAGATCCACTTAACTGATAAGGCCTAAAGGAAACCTTATCTATACAGCTTAATCCCCCCCCCCCCCCCATAGGGAGGACCTGGCGATGAAAGAGAAACCAGCATTGCCCTGCCCCCATCTCTCTCTTTTTAACCTGCATGTTAGTTCTCTTTGGTTTTTATTAACGTTTAAAATTAATGACAGAAGCCAGGCGGTGACACACGCCTTTAATCCCCGGCACCCAGGAGGTCGAGGCAGGCAGACCACTGTGAGTTCAAGATCAGCCTGATCTACGAAGCCAGTTCTAGGACAGCCAGAGACACACAAAGAAAATCTGTCTTGAAAAACAAAACAAACAAACAACAAAACAGCAACAAACAAAAAAAATGGTGGCAGAATTTATTATGACATTTTCTCTTTTTTTTGCAGAAAATGTGTTTTTAAAGAATGTATGTTATGATGGGATCCTGCGTACATTTCTGTGTTGCAGACATATACGGAGCCCTCAGAGGCCAGAAAAGGCACGGGGGCTGGAAGGGGTTGCAAGCCACCACGTGGGTGCTGGGACCTAAGCCCAGCTCCCAGCAAACAAATGCTGTAAACAGCTGAGACATCGCTTCAGCCCCTCAGATGATATTTTCATATATATGTACAAGGGATGCTTCTCCCATGACTTCCTTCCCTCTCCCCCTCCCTTCCTCAGTACCCTTCTTTCTCCCAAATAATCTTTTCTGCCCGCCCCACTCCCAATACAGGGAGCGGGGATAGATTCCAAATGTGAGAGAAAAATATGCTTTTCCCTTTCCGCCCACTATAGACCCCTTCCTCTCTCCACACATTCCTCCTGCATTTATATCACACACACACACACACACACACACACACACACACACACACGATGTATTCTACATGTGAGAGAAACACATGGTCTTTTTTTTATGAGTCTGACTTTTGCTTAATGTGATAATATCCACTTCTGTTTACTTTCCTGCAGATGGGAAAATTTCATTTTTCCTTTATGATGGGAACAAAACATTGAATATTTAACATTCATCTGTTGGTGGACAGCTAGGCTGGTTCCATAGCTAGGTTTTTGTGATTTTTTTTTTTTTGTTGTTGTTGTTGTTGTTATGATAAACATGGGTTTGCAGGCATCTCTGTCACTTTGAGTACTTTGGAAATACGCCCAGGAGCGATGTACCTGGATCATATGGTAGATCTATTTCCAGCCTTTTGAGAAACCTCTACCTTGATTTCTAGAGTGGCTGCACCCGTGTGCGTTCCCCAGCAGCTTGGGGCCCCTTTCCTCTACATTTGTTCGTCTTTGAATAAGTGTCTGCTTCATGCCTTTTAGACTTGAAAGTTACTAAATCAGTGGCCCCTGACTTGGGCTTTTCATTCATTAGACAGGTTCGTATCCTCAAGTCTGAGCTGCTTGTCTGCTACAATTCTATCCCGTCTGTGGTCTTGTGCAGCACTGGTTGAATCCTAACAAAAGATTCTGACTTATTTTCACACCGTGCTGTGCATGAACTCTGACAGCCTGAGACTAGTAATAAGCCTTTGCTAGAACTGACTGATTCGACTAGAAAAAAACAAAACTATTGTCAAGTCACCAAAAAAAGGAAAAAAAAAAAAAAAAAGCATTAGGAAATGTGTTTCTGTAAATTGAGGCTAGAAGTGTGTGGAGCTAGCCTTGGCTCACATCCGCTTTCAGGATGGACAGATGTCGCCCTGAGCCTCCCTTACACTTTCTCATCTTTTCATTGCTGGCCGGGCTAAGGCCACTTTCTGAGAGCATCTTGAATTACATAAATTAACTAATTACTAGTTGTATGTGTGTGTTCAAGCATGTGGCAGTGTCACGTGACATGGGCCTGGGGTGACCTTTCAGAGGAAGGGTTTCCCTCTCCTGCCATGTGAGAGCAGGTAACGAACTCAGGTTGTTGGGCTTGGTAAGTGGCACTGAGCCACCTTGCTGGCCCACTTTCTGAAAGCATTTGTTTCAGCAATGCTTCCCTATGTGCAGGGGGTGTGTGTGTGGGAAGTCCATGTATTTTCACTGAAGCATTAGAAATAGTTTGTTTTATCATCATCATCATCATCATCATCATCACCAGCATCATCATCACCAGCATCATTATCACCAGCATCTTCACCATTATCACCACGGCCATCATCATCATTAATATTTTAAAGCAAGCCTAAATCAGTTTGTTTAATTTGACAGTGCTTATCTTTTGGCCATGTTCAGTTTTCCTTATCCAGCACCAATGTTACATAGCCCTTGCTGGCCTGGCTCTATAGACCAGACTGGCCTCAGCCTCCTACAGATCCCCTTATCTCTCTTCCCTAGTGCTGGGATTCCAGGGGTGTGCCACTCCACCAGGCAACTGCCTTTGTTGTTGTTGTTTTTTAAGTTCAGATAAACAGATGTTTAATGTTAGGTCTGACTGACAGTAATTACCTTCTTCTTGAATTTATATTTTGCTGGTAGTAGCTTTGGTGACAGTGTTAACTCCATTGTCAGGAGTAGATAAAATAAATATCATCTTCTCACACTCCAGGGATTCTGGGCCAGCTACATCTCTCTCTGTTCTTTTATTGTCCATATAATTGAATAATATATCTACTCTAATGCAATAATAAGGTCACAGATTTAATAATATAGAACTTGGGAATACAAAATTTACTTTTCTCAAAATAAAAATCCTATTTTTTTTTCTGTGATGGGCCTAATACCCACTCAGCTAGAGTTGCAGTGATGTAATGAGGTCAGGGACCCCATCGACTACTGAGGTGTGTTACTTTAAGAATCCTAACATCTTACATTTCATCAGCTTGTGTTTTTGAGGACAAAGACAGACATCACTTATCAGTGTGCTGAGTTACCAGGGTTTGCGCAAGCCGTCGGACTTTAAAATGAAAAATCTAGTGCAGTCAAAAGAACCACTTACTTCAAGAACACCATCTTATATGAAGTCAACCGCAAGTTGACCTAAGCCGTTATAGAAAAATTTAGAGCATAACACATACAGAGTTTTCCTTGTGTATTCTATATGTGCATAGACTCTGTTTTGCAGTGTGTTATTAGCACATCCGTCCCCTCCAGGAGTTACAAATCCTCTGAGGACAGGGATTGTGTGTGGCCCTGTTCATTGCTCCGTTTATTTACACACCAAGCATTTGTGAGCCCTCCCCCCCCCAAGTTCAGCCTCTAGTGGTGTGGACAGATTAGTAAACAATAGCATCCATTTGATGACTGCGATCGAGCATGCTCAGGTACTGTGGAACCATGAAAAGGAAGCTAGCAATTAGTTATCAGTGGGAGTCAGGGAGGACTTCACAGAAGAGGCTATGTTGGGGGAAGTCTTAAGGGAGGGATAAGAATCCCAAAGGCAGAAGAAAAAGTGGGATAGAAAACTGGGCTGTGGAGGGGATGTCAATGGCCATATATGTGTGTGTGTGTGTGCGCGCGTGTGTGTACATACACACACACGCACACACACACACACACACACACACACACATATATATATATATATATATATATTCTCATTGGTGTCAAAGTAGAGCCGAATGCTGTGGGAAGAGAAGTGCAAGATACAGAGGGAAACAAAGAAAGAAAATGGAACTCTCAGAAGAGGCATTCTTTCAAATCCTTTACTCAACTGTCCAATTCAAGTGAATTGTGGGAATTTCCAAAAACATTGCCATTAGGGAAAGTTCACTGGAATCTGGAGCAGGCTGTTAATCCCAGGTAGCAGGCAGGGGAGCCACAGTGTGGTGTGGGGGTAGAACAGCTCACCCTGCAGCTCTCTGAGAAGATCGCACAGATTCCTAAATTCTATTTCCATTCTGCTTCTCATCCATCACCCACCCTCATCTTTGTGTGGCCATTAGTACCTCGGTAGGGCCTGACTCATAAATAGACAGTCCACACTCAATTTAAATGTTGGAAAGAATTCGAAATAGAGTGTTTGCTCTGGGGCGTTGGTGGTGTGGCTGGCAAAAAAAAAAAAAAAAAAAAAAAAGCAAAGCCGTGGACCAAGTAAACCATGAGCAGCACCAGTGGCTCTATGGAGCTCCTGTCTTTTTGTATTGGCATGATGCTGAAAAATGGACCCTAAAAATGCAGCCTTCCCTATCCCAAAGGAATTCTTCACATTTCCACTAAGTTTTGTAGTCAAGGCCTCTATCTCTGCTTAGAGAAGCAACAAAATAGGCCCAAGTCCAGCTCATGGGGCAGAAGCCTGCGCTTATCCATTTGGGATCCAGGGAAAACTAGCCAACGCCAAGAACACTGAGAGAAGATGCAAGTGTACAACATTCAAAATGGTGAATGGGACATCTGCTTAAGTTTTCCAGGTGCCAACTCCAGGGACACTGAGAGAAATGTGTAATGAGCAAACATACATTACACACCTTTTTTTTTTTTTTTTTTAAATGAGTTGGAGGCTTTTCATCCTAATGGTGACCAAAGGAAAGGAAAGTGCCATTAACCCATTCACATCCAAGAAACCTGAAGTTTACAGAGATAAAACAGGCAGGCCAAGAGCACACTGGTCACTAACAGGAAGAATCTGCCAGTCACTAGAATGCAGAGACTCTTCGAAGGTAAATCCCAATATCTACAGAGTGCTCACACAGTTAGATGCCCCAAATACTTATTATCTTAAACCCAGAATTCAAAGCCCATGTTTATGAAGTGCTCAGGGTCCAGTTAATCTCCGAGATGATAAACCCTTGTACCTGCTCTCAAGATAAAGAATTGTCAAGATAGGCAAGCAAGCGGGCGGGCATTCAAGTGGAATAAGTAACCAAGCATAGCGAAGACAAATGGACACAAGGAAGACGCAAGGTTGGAGATAGCATTGCCTAGATCTTTACCCCAAATATTTTCCCCTTATAGTAGCAGAAAAATGTTTTTCTTGTCATTAAAACAATCGCTAAAGCAGCATGCAGAATGTCTGGCTTTTGCTGAAGAACTTCTAAAAGGGGTGTGTGTGTGTGTGTGTGTGTGTGTGTGTAGGTGCTGCGTGACACAGTGTGACCTTACCCAGATTCTATAGGAGGAAAACACATGAACATAATTTGTTCTACATAAAGTCTGTAACCCTGACTGCACCATTGGCTGGTGGGAGCTCTGTAATTACTGGTAGGATTTTATGGTGGCGACTACTGAAGATTTCTTTCAATGCTTGACAGCTGCCCTCCTGATATTTATGTGTTTCTTGGTAGGAGCTCTAGATTCACAATTCCGGGGCTTGTAATGAGGAAAATAGCACAATACAAATAACACGAGAAGGACTATGAGTCGGATATCACCAGAGAGACAAATCACATATTCTAGCTGCTTTAATTGGAAAACAGCCTTTTCATGGGGTTACTTTCCCTTCAGCCGAGATAATTAAGCCGGGACTGACACTGGTGACCAGTGCCTGATGATATATAGTTAGTTACTAACAATGCGGCAATCAGTAATCAAAATTTATATTTCCCAGGTTACGGGAGCATAGTGGAAGAGAAAGGCAGTTTTGATAAGGCTGGGAGATGAACTTCCTAAGGCGGTGTTCACATGACCTCCACTCCTCTGGATTCTGAGTGGGTTAATTAGGCCTGCTTTCTTTCAACCCTGTCAGAAGAGAAAGCACACCTATTGTCTGTGTTTACATTAGGAATACTTTGCTGGCCCCATGCTGGCAAAGAAGTTTCTCCATGGCTCCCTGTAATTTTTAATGGATTAAATTATATTTGTAAGTGGATTGGTGTGAGGGGTAGGTGGACACAAAACAAACTTAGATGTTTTTAAAGCCTCTCCATGAAGCTGGCCCAAGCACAGGGGTTCTGACACAGGATTAATTATCCCTGCCTGTGGCTGGTAGCTTGGCAATGAAAAGGATTAGGATTAGAGTTCGGAAACCCTTTTGTCTGTGTTAGACGGTCCCAAGCTGGATCTGTTTACTAGAAGAAGCCCCTCTGGATCTACTAAAATTTCTAAAGCCTGGGTCACACCCCCAGGCCAGTTAAGTTGCCATCTCTGGGTGTGGTTGGTGCATAGACATCTTTAATTTTTCGAAGCTCTCCAAGCCATTCCAATGTGCAGGCCAAGTGGAAAGGCACAGAGGTTTAAACCCAGAGTGTTAAAGATGTTTATGTTTGGTGATAGATGTGGGAGTGTATCTAGCAGTGTAAGAGAAAAAGAACAGCCACGTCTTAGTGGTATCCCTTGCCTCTAAGTTTCAAGTTGAAGTTAAAACTGGAGTTAGAGTCCATTTCCTACCCGGTGAGAGACCTTGAACTCCATGAATAACAGTGCACGAGAGAATGATGCCATGGAGTTAATGGTGAAGAGATGCCAAGAAAAGGGGAAGGAGGCCTTCTTGCTTCCTAGAGTCCATTTCAGTGCTTGTGAATGAACGGGTCAAGTGACAACAAGCAAGGTGTCTTCTTGCTTCTTACCTCCCCAGGTGAGGGCTAGCATGAAAGACACTTGGTGTTGGGTACTCACATCCCAACAGCATGAATGGCTCTCCACACTGCCATAGGTCGTATGCCATAGGAGTAGCTCAAGAGCCACTCCAGGATAAAGACTATACCGGAGGAAGGACATCCATTCAGTGGCTAAGCAGCAAGTGTCCCTTGGGTATATTTCCAAAGATGGATTAGATCTCTTTCCTTTCATTTTTGGCACAAAAGGTATGTGAGGTACTGAAGTTAGAGATCGTGAGCTGGGAGTCTGTGCAGAATAGACGTTCAGGAACAGGAGAGGGGAAAGCCCATATAAAGTAGTGGAACCTTACTTTAGGGAAAAAAAAAAATATGGAGAACATTTGCCTTGAGCTGACCGGTTCTTGGCCTTAGATTTCACCGAGTTCCGCCTTTGTGAGTTGGCCACATTTATACAGAAAGACCTTATATTGGGCAGCCCTTCTTATAGCACACTCATGCCTGAACACACTGGGAAAGGATTCAGGGGGTGGAGAATTGGCAGATATTATTGGGCTAAAATTTCAGGTTTCCTCCTGGAGTTGTTGGGATTTTTGTTTTGTTTTGTTTTGAATACAGTTAATAGCTCTGTTGTTAAGGAAGGAAGGAAGGAAGGAAGGAAGGAAGGAAGGAAGGAAGGAAGGAAGGAAAGAAGGAAGGAAGGAAGAAATTAATTCCCACCCCTCTTTCCAAAATCCCATAAAAGAATGCAACATAAAAAGTGTATTTCATTCTCCCTGTGACCCTTTGTCCTCCTCCCTCAGAGACACTGTTACTACATGCTTACATATTGGAACAAATATGCACAACACATTTTTTTTTTAAACTCAGTCAATCTTGGCTTGCATTTCCATTTTCATTAACAAAAATAGCCCCCTTATAGCTGTTGTAGGATTTCATCTGCTGAATTTTAAAAATATTCCAAGATACTCAAATCAAACCAACAGTTACTTAACAATGTGTATGATTTTATTTTGTGTAAGCCAACTATTCTGAATGAAGAATTTACACACATATTTCATATTTTTAAAACAATCCACTGGCTTATACTTATATTAGCACAACACAGGAAAATAGATTATATACTCCAAACCAGGGCTGAGAATTTTCCCTTCCCTAGCCCCCAACTTCTCAGCTTTTCATATATTCTCTAACTGAGGTAAATGTGTGAGGCTCTCCTGTTCAGGATACTATCTCTTATACCTTCTACAGAAGGACTGGGCCAGAGATCTACCCATCCCCCTCCCCCAAATAAAACTTCCTCAAACTGTAGACCAAGAAGAGCTTCAGTGTACTGTTTCACACACTTGTATGCTAAAGGATGAAAGCAGACAGGCAGAATTGCTCTTCCCACCCACGTGGGGAGAGGAAACCACCTAACACCGTGGTCCACTGAGAGAGTCTGAGAGGACAGCGTGAACAGAGAGTTCAGAGCCCCTGGGGCTCCAGCCAGCAACATCTGTATGTCTTCTCTCCAGCTGGCTGGCCCAGCTGTTCTGATGTCAGGAGAAAGTTATGAGTCACTGGGAAGGGATTTGAGACAAGAGTGATGTTAAATCAGCTCATGGGGTCTGTTTGTCACTGACAATTGAGTTTCAGCATCAAGCCAGTGGAAGGCCACACACCAGCCACTCTCTAGGACTGAGATACCTTCGAGTGAAATGAAGCAGAATTATGTGGATGCCATAGGCTTCCACCCTCAGCAACCTCTGGTTATTGCCCATGCTACTAAATATATTATTGCCATCTTTCCCTGCAAGGATGCTTAGACTGTTGACCCATAAACATACATGTTGGCCAGACTGGAAAGCTAAGTCAGTGACACTTGGCCTGTTTCATCAACAGCAGCAGAGGAAAACAGCTGCTCAGAGTGTCTGAGTCCATAGTACGATTTTGCTGGATCCTCTGTGGTTTCCTGCTGTAAGTAGCACTTTCCCAGGATGTGGGAGGAAGAACTGTCAGAGGATATAAGAACCACAGGCAAGCAAGCAAGCTTTCTCTCCACTCTCCACAGAGACCATAAATGTGTAGTCTGGCTCCAAGTCTTCTCCAGAGCTCCCTGGATACTATTTCTTCTGTTCTTCTATTCACCTGGCCCTGCTGTACCCCAGGGTAGGGCACCTCCTGTTTTGTTTCTGGGACTGTGGGAAATCCTTCTTTATTCCCAGCAAAAGCTGTTTGCTCGCAGTTGCTACTCATTGCTCTTAGAGTCTCATAATGGTTGTCTTCAAGGTAGCTGGACAGCTCTTTTTTTCTTTGTTTTAACAATAGTTTTGTTTTGTTTGTTTTTTTTTTTTTTTTAAATCTCTGGAGCAATGGCCCTTCATTATTCAGTGAGTGAGGGGTGGTAGTGCTAATGAGAGCAAATATGCCCACGTGGACCGTATTATATTCTAGTAAGAGAGAGACGGTCAATTGTAAATGAGACTATATAGGAAAACAATGCAGGTTCAAATCTGTTGCAAAAAATAGTAATAAAATAATAGGAAGTCAGAAAGAAGCTCTTTTGGAAGGTCAAGGAGGGCCTATCTGAAGAGGTTGATATTTTAACTGAAGGACCGTGAGCTACTTCCATAAACCCTAGTGTGTGGTCCTTCTAAGGAGGACAGCAAGTCTGTGTAGAGCACATGCCTTTGAGGCTATTAAGACAGATTTGGATGGAGCCAAAGGGAAACTTTTGAATGGAAACTGAGAGGCAGGGAGTAGGTGATACCTACCGTGCTTGGGTTGGGGATTTTAATTTTGCTGTGAATAGGATATGAAGCCATTAGAGGGCTTTGTACAAGGCAGGACATGATGGCATCTCTGTTGTTGTTTTCCTTCCTTCCTTCCTTCCTTCCTTCCTTTCTTTTGACTATTAGTTGTTGTATAGGGATTAAATTGGAGGAAGACTAACTCAATAGCTCCAGTAAATCTGGATGGTGAGGGGGTTGGGTTATAGTAAGGTTGTATTAAGAGGACTGTAGTTTCATATAAGGAATTAGACAATGGGGCATGCTGTTGAGACCTACAGTCAATACCTGGATGGTGCCTCTCAGACTTTTTTAACCTTTACAGTATAGCTACAGCTGCTAATATGCCATCTGCTGTGGTTGTCAGGAGGTTTTCTAAGAACCAAATCCTGGCTGAGTTCATGATTAATTGTCCCAGCTCCCCTTCCAGCAGCATGTCTGCGGATGGGCAACGGAAGTGAACCGCTACCAAGGGCAGCTTCTGTGCTTTATCGACTACTGAGAAAGACATCTTCGTCCAGTGTTCAAACACTTGCACAGTGCAGTGTTTGTCTCAAGTTTTTTGTTGTTTTTTTTTTTTCTGGTAACTCCCCAAACACTAAGAGAGTAATCTATAACGTACAAAATTACTGCTCCCTCTGGAATAAAATTACTTTCAAAGAATGGAACCGTCACTGATAACAATTCTCATTACCTTGGAAGGAGAGGCAGCCTTCTCCCCCTCATGCTCAGCAAGATAGAAATCTCACCTAAGTTTCATGTGACACCTCCCTTTCTCCCTCCCTTTGTCCCTCCCTCCCTCCCCCCGTCTTTGGCTGTGTGTGTGTGTGTGTGTGTGTGTGTGTGTCTGTCTGTCTGTCTGTCTGTCTGTCTGTCTGTCTATGTGTGTGTGCATTGAAGATTCTGGAGAATGCTTGGCCTTTCTTTCATGCCTTGTTACTTCTGGAAAGAGCCGATTGAATAGGCGTGCTCCAAACATGTCTACCTGTTCTTGCATCACCCTTGAGGATGACTTTTCTCCCCACTCTGTGGAGAGACGAGGACCCTGTTATTAAACAGAAAGAATATTGTTATTTTTAATCTTCTAGTTATTCTAAGTGAACCTGGGCGATCTCCTTTCTGAGGTGCTATTCATGCTTTGTTTGCCCCCAATCTGTGGAGTCCCATCTGTCTGTCCTGACCCTCCAGTCTTTACCAGGGCAAGCCCAGACAATCCAGGTGTACCTTCGCTTCCCAGTAGCCAGGGGATCCGAAGCTTTCAGAGCCCTTATCTGTACTCTCTGCAAGCCAGTGCTTGCTTGGATCTTCCTATTTTAAGAGTGGGACAGGCCTGGACTCGGCTGCCAGATGTCCCACACATACTTTCTCTTTGGTTCATCGTTTCTCTTTGGTTTGACCCTTAGCACATTAATTCAGGATCTGCCTGTCATATTCAAACTTATGAACAATTTCATCTTTCTTCCTATTCTGAGCTCTCTGGCAGAGATTATAATTACAGTGATTGCCTGTTGTGCTATTAATTATAAGAATTGTGATTCCCCTTTTGATTTAAGGGTTAATTGGTGATAACCACATGTTATTGTCTCTCCAGGTAATTTGAGCTACAGTAATTAACCTCATGTCCAGGTTATATAATATTAACCATTTGCCTCCATTTTTCTACATTTTAAAAATTGATTACCTTGGGCCTGATACTCAGCATTCTCTTGGAGAGAAAGGAGTGAGCTGGTGGGTAGAAGGGCACATCAGAAAAAGGGAGAATGGTGGACTGAGTGGTAATGGCCCTCATAAGCTCATATATTTGAATACTTGGTCCCCAGTTAGTAGAACTGTTTAGGAAGGTTTAGGGGGTGTGGCTTTGTTGGAGTAGGTGTGTCACGGGGGTGGGCTTTGAGGTTTCAATAAATTGTAGGCTATTCCCAGTTTCTCTCTCTGAGTCCAACGTGGGGATCATGATGTGAGATCTCAGCTTCTCCTGCTGCTGTGACTTTGATCCACCATCATGGACTCTAACTCTCTGAAACTGTAAGCCTCAAACAAGTTCTTTTGTAAGTTGCCTTGGTTATGGTGGTTTATCACAGCAACAGGAAAAACAAAACAAAGCAAAAAACCTCAAAACATCTGAGACAGAAGTTGGTACCAGAAAGTGGGCTATGACAACTGTAGATATAACTATGTATTTTTTGTTTTGTTTATCGTGGATTTTGAAAAACCTTGGGGCTTTGGACTAGAAAAGCAGTTGATTGTTGTAAGCAGAACTTATCAGAACATCCTCGGAGCCTGGAAGACAGTGTTGTGAGCCAGGTGGAGTGTGGAGGACCAGATTAAGGCAGGAAAAAGCAAGGCTTTTTAGCAGCAGCTGAGATAGAGACCATTCTTGTGATATTTTGGCAAAGAATATGGCCGCTTTTTGCCTTTATCCTTGGAATTTGCCTGAAGCTTAGTTAAAAACTAACAGCTAATTTCTTTGGCAGAGGATATTTTTAAAAAGCCTACTAGAAAAGTAACCTCGACAGGGAGGGATCATGTGTGTCTTCTAAGCCCGTGTTGTCCACTGGAAAGATCCAGGAAACCCAAAATTCCAAATTCTCCCTTTTCTTTCCTAGTTCGATAAGTTCTGGTTTTACAAAAAGGATGGGATGGGAGAGAGAAGAGAAAGGAAATGTACAAGTGTTGGAAAATGAACTGGGTAAATAAAGAAGCTGCCGCTAGCCAAGCACTGTCATTCAGAGGATGGCCTGCAACTGAAAGAGTCCTTTGCTTTTTTATTAGATAGGGGAAAGAGATTACTAATTGCTGACCTTATGGACATTACTTGGGATAAACTACTACCAACAACACAGAAAAGCCTGCGGTATGTACTCCCTATTACAAAGGAAGAAAGTTGAGTCACTTGTATTTGAAGTCAAACGGGAGAGAAAATGTAGCTCCCCCCAAGTAGAGGGGTTTCAAGCCTAGCCAAGCCGCCGCTTCCCACACTCACTTTGAAATCCTCCCCACCAGGATGATATCCGCCTTGTGAGCCTTCTTCATTTAGTGGAAGCCTTTCCTGTTGGTGTCTTGCAGGGAGGGGGAGCCTGTAAAGCTGTTATTAAAGATACGGAATAGAGGAAATTAGGAAAAGGCAACTCACTCAGCAATTCCTAATCACTGAATTAGCCCCCGAAGGATAATGCGACACTAGAAAAATAAATCAGTTAAAACATTCTTTTTTTTTTTTTTTTTTTTTTTTTTAAATTCTCTGGAGGTTTCACAAGAGACCATGTGATGATCAGAGAGTTTCCTGTCCTGGGAAGTCTCCCTCCTTACTACTGACCCTGTTTTCACTAACTTCCAAGGCCTCTATTTTTTTTAACCTTGGAAAACATGTGTTTCAGGATTAAAATGTAGCAGGGGATAGACAAGGGGCAGAGAGACAGATAACCCAAATCAGGTCTGCAGCAATATGCAGCAAACTTAAACTTACTAATAGTTTTGCAGTGAAACATGTAAATATTTGCACTAAAGGCAGTCGACAAATGGCCTCATGCTAGCTCAAGTCAAACTGTGATGCCAAATGAGTAGGGAAAACTTTTTGGCTTTTAGGGGGTTTGTTTTGTTTGGGCTGTGTGCCTGTGTTTCCAGAGCAAGCATGCCACATACGACAGAGTAGGGTGAAACACATCTTGTTTTCTTTTAAACTTAGGGAGTGTTGAGACAGTTTTAAAAACAGTTTGCACCGTTGAAATGGTTTGTCCAGGTGCTGACCACCTCGACGAGCTCTGTCACTTTCTAATGAATAGGACGGTAAGTCTGGGTCTGTGCTCTGACCCCTCAGTCACCTGTGAAGAAAAGCACATCATTAGGTAGTGGAGACATTTAAACAAAGCCCCGGCTTCCTGGAACTTCCTTTCATTGGCCTTAAGGAAGCATTTATTCCGGATGTTTGAGAATAATGGTTGATTTCGAAGGTAGGACTTATTTAAAATAATAATAATAAGTGAACATTTTAGGGAGTGGTGTGACTAGACTTGACTCCCAGTTTGGGCAACTAGCGAAAGCTTTTCCCTCTACCCAAAAGCAAATTGATAACTGCCTTTGGGAAAGTCCTTGATTACTACTTTGCTCTCAGTCAATACAGCCAACCTCATGAGTCACTGTTTTACGTGTAAAGTACATGAACACAGCCAATAAAGATGGTATTAACTTAGGCAAACTTGGCAGTGTCTACCTGATTTGATAATAAGTTTAAATGTGTGGGCCTGAGATTTCACCTAGATCATTATTAACACATAAAGCAGACTTAAAAAAAAAAAGTTAATGAAGTAACTATCGAAAGGAATGTAAGGAAATTTGGGAAACGGTGCTTCTATCTCATTTGTTCTGTTTGTGGGTGTGTGTGTGTGTAGACATACCAAGACATTAAAAGGCTCTTGCGAGCCTTGAGACGTTACTGAGGAGGATGTTCTATTAGGGAACAGTCCCTGTAATGATATTATGTCTCTTTTTGTACAATCAGAACCCATTAGTCAATTATAAGTTCTATTTTCGGCTTTCAGCATGCAGGGAGAGTACCAGAGCTCACTGGGAGAGCAGGGAACAGAAGGCAGGGTGGCATAAGCTGCCAGCACCAGAGGACCTGGTCGCAAGAGATGGGCTCTGCACTCTTTCTAATCCCAGGACTCTTTTTTTAACAAAGACAAACGTTTATAGGCATGTTTGGAAAATTTCAAAGTCTCAGTTATTCATGACTGGTAACGCTGTGGGGGCTGGGGCTGTTTCTCAGGTTGTTTGGATTTCTTCTGAGCCATGTTTTGAAGTTGATGCTGATTCCAATGGGGGAAAAACACTTCTCCACAGGGTAGAAACCCAGCAGGCCAGGGAGAGGAAAGCTTGGGGAGGTTAGAATTGTGTGTCTATGTGTATGTGTGTGTGTGTGTGGGGGGGGGGCTGGGATTTGTGTTTTTCTTCTCTATTAACAGCAGAGAAAACAGGGTAAATTATTAGAGAGTTGTCCTTTCCAAACACAGCGATTGCTTTTTTTTTGAGTTTATCATCCCTGTGTACTGACAGACAGAGAGCGTGAAAATTCCCAGTCTTTGAGTTTCTGTAGTTTGCTCTTTTTCAGTCATTCTGCACATACTCTTGTAAGCACCTGGGCAAAATACCTTACACCTAACGAGTGTCGCTTTTAATAAAATAAAAAATGTACAGAAAATTAGGGACACTGATGTAAATGACCCATGTGTTCAATTCTGGCCATCCATGAGGACATCTGGAGTTTGTACCTTAGAGTTCCTCTAGCCTTTGATTCTGTCCCATCCTTAGAAGAAAGTCATCAGACTCATTTTTCATCCTGAGTTACAATACTTTAACTGAAATAATAAAAAAAAAAAAAAAAAGAAAGAAAGAAAGAAAATTTGTCCATTACATTGGACAAATGTTTGACTTTTCTTAAGCAAATTTCCCTCTGGTACAAGAATTGGACCAAAGTAAGTATCTCAAAGTCTAGCCAGCATGAAGTTGTCCAATAGCTGCCTTGGTGAGGTCTTTACATCTGAGCTGTTTGAACTTATAGAGCAGTGAGGATCACAAACCTGCCTGGGCTCTCCCCAAGCTTCTAAAGGTCTTCTCACCCCACTTACCTCAGCGACACCTCCGCCCAAGGTAAATCTTAACTACTTTTGAAAAGGTATTGTTGCATTTATGTTCTATTTTGGTGCAACGCCAAGAGCTGTCAGACCCATCCGCTACTCTCAAGAGGTCCAGGGCATATTCACCGGGTTCCCATCTCCGCATCAGCGCCTCCACACAGTGCCTGGCTTCTAGTAGAAAACAGTCAGAGAGATGAAAATCAAATGAACATCAGGCAACGAGCCAAGGAGAAATGAATGAATTTTGGCTCCTTTTCTGAAGGCAGCGTCATGTCGAGAGAGCTCCACGTAGGAGCAGGGAGCCCTCGACTGCTGTTTGGCTTTGCCACTTGCCTTAACATACACATTTGGCAAGTGACCTCGCTTCTCGGGGTCTTGGTTTTCTTAACTGTAAGATGAAGGGAGCGTTTGTTGCTGCAGCTGGAGCAGATGTTTGAGTTCAGCAATATTTTTTTAAAGTTTAAAAGAGATGGGGATGGCAAAAAGCTGGGCATGCCATGGGCACACAGGGTTGGGTCTTGCTGATTTCTGAGATCAAGATCGCTTGCCTCAGCGTTTTGAGGCCTGCAGAGATGGTGACTACAGTGGTGGAGACTGAATGAGCCCTTAGATTCTATCTGAAGCATCTAAGTGAAGTCCATTGAAGGCACTGGCTCAGAGGTGCATGTTCAGGGATGGTGGGGGTTGGGAGGGGGAGAGAAGGTACATAAGAAAGAAGAACCAAAAAAAATTATGCCATGCCTTCTTCCATCTGAAAGATCACAGACATACACGGGCCTTTATGAGGAAAAACAATACAAATAAATTCTATAAGTACTGCTGAATTCACAACTGCCTTTGCGTGCCTTTGCGCCAGTGGTTTTAGGCCTGAAATGGACCATCTATTATACATAGTCGATATTTATTACAGCCCTCCATTGAGTGCCAGCATTGCTCTCCAAAATGTGTTGAAGTTAGGTCTGTGGCATTTCCCTCTCCTCTAAAACGGGCGCTTTTATGTCTCTGTTAATGGCCGAGAAGAAGAGAGATGACGCTGTATTAAGAGGCTGATGCTTTATTAGGAGGCGGGAGTGATTTCTCTCCTTTTCTTTGAACCTTAGTTCTTAATGCAAGCATCCCAGGACAGGTGATTCTACCTCCTGGTCCCCCCCAAAGCCTGCACACTGACCATCTCCACCGCAATCAATGGACTCAGGTTGTTTCTAATTTCATTCGGGAAGTGTTCTTTCATTCTCCTCCACATCCTGTAGACGGTAGCCTCCTCAGGCTGAAGTCCTTGAAGCAAGCCTGTCCAGGTCAGTGAAGGACACCTACTATTTAAGCACTCATTAATGCTTTACATTTTCCTCTAGCGTGAGAATAATCAGCAGTTTCTATCTCTGACAGGAGTCTCCAGCAGTCAATGAGCTGGGTTTTCTGCACAAACACTCACTTTCACCCCTCTGTGTGGGTGAAGGTTCCTCACTGGCTTGAGAGGTATCCAATCTGATCTGTTTATCAGCCATGGGAGCAGGCAGCCTTGTTCTTAGCCTTAACAAATGACTCTACTTTCTGTGAGACATTTGACTTTAAAACATCACCATCAAGGGAGGCAGGAAGGAGGCAAATGGCCCCACTTAACACAGGGGTGTTTTGACATAATCAGTTCCTCGTAAGTCTGTGGTTGAGAAGCATTTGCATCTTTCCATCACCTTAGGCCTGTGATCACAGGCCCATAAAACAGAACGAGCCTGAGAGCCTACATGTTTTCAAAGTTACTGTATACTCAGTTTATTTTTATGACTAAGGCCATTAGGGACTTTCAACTACTCTGTCCATGTAAGCAAAGATGCATCAACTGGTATCCGATTATTATCTTAAGTGAAGTTTCTACCTACACCCTCCCTTACCCTTTTCTGTTTCCCTTCCTTGATGGTCCTAGGAAGGATGTAAACTTTGTAATCACAAAGATGCCAGCTAAAGTCTGAATTTGATTAAACGCTGACAGGAGCATTCTCATTGAGCACATTAGAAGCACTTACCAGACCTATGCTTGACCCAGATGTCGAGATGAGGCAGCATGGCATGCTGGTGGTTCTTGGCACCAACAGATAAAATGCACCCGTTGGCATCCACTAGGCTGATGCTAGAAGGTCTTTTTCCACTCCTCCTGTTCATCACACACAGTGCTACACATGTTCACACAGATTGTCTACAGTTTTGCATCCACATACTATGTCACAACAATCAGGAGAAACTGGAGAAGGCGGGGGGGGGGGGGGGCTGTTACCATGATTGAGTTGGAAAACACGCTTCCCAGATGCTTGGAACTTTTTCTGCCTGACTTGTCATAATCTCAGAACTTGACTTCCTTTCCCCATTTTAGCACCTCTCCTCAGTCTGGGCTCTTCTGACTCTTCTCCCTGTTTCCTGATGGTTGCAGGGTCACTCCCTGTGCTCCTTTCTCTCCTCTTTCTTTCTTTCTTTCTTTCTTTCTTTCTTTCTTTCTTTCTTTCTTTCTCTCTTCCTTCCTTCCTTCCTTCCTTCCTTCCTTCCTTTCTTTCTTTCTTTCTTTCTGCAACTTCATGGAACACATACAGTCTCAGCCTCAGGGATTTTATAATCCATCACATTTCCTGTCTTCATTTTACAGGTGACAAAACAGAGCCAGCCAGCCTGACTGAGTTGCCTAGAGTCACACGATTAGCATGTCCTTCCTTCTAATGATGACTGTGTGAATTATTGATTATTGTTATAACTTCCTATGTAGAAAATGTGTTTTTAAGGGGATTGCTGAAACTTCATCGCAGCTAACTTTGTTCATAAGGAGAAGCCCCAGCATTCCCATTACTTTCTCCTTCTATTCAAGGCCACCACTAGGGGTTTTGGGACACGTTTTCCCATCACTACCACTTACAATTAAAATCTTCTTTGAGTGTGAACATTCTGGAAGATTCCATTGTGTCTACCAACACAGACAGATTCCATTCTGTCTACACAACAGAATGTACAGTCAGATTCACAAGCTAATAGTATCCATCGCTAAACTTGCAGACAGTGGGTTCTTTTTTTTTTTTTTTTTTTTTTTTAAAGTGGGACTGTGTCTTGAACCTATGGGACAATTGTGCAGAAGTGGATGCAGCTATGGCAGGGGAGAGGCTCATTAGTCATGCAGAGAAAAATATCTTTAAAAGCGTATCCTATGTATTTCCCAACATTCTAAGGGAATGTAGCTCTGTTTTCTTTCTGAGTCTCCTTTAGCCTGCTCCGTGCTGTGAACTTGTGCCGCCCTGGGTAATGCCACTGCTGTTCCTTACCGCCTGTTTTCTCACCCAAAATGTGACCGATGATGTGAGCCGTGTTTGTATTTCAGTCACTCTGATTACTGGTTGCCCCTCCCCCTTAATGTTACACTGAACAGGGCTCCCAAGAAGCGATGGGACCTCAGAGCTTCTTTCCTTTGTGTTCAGATGCCCCAGATTAGGGAGTGCAGGCAAAGAAGGGAATGAATGGACCTGTTGTTAACTGTCCTGTAAATACATGCTATGTCTCCTTGGAATGGATTGCCTTTGCGAAGGAGTAATCACTCAAAGTTTTATTTTAATCTGCACATCAGAGATGGAGATATAGAATTGTTTAGGCTTTTCTCTCAACTCCTTTCCCGCTTTGATTCTTCTTGGAGATAAAGCAAATTAATTACTGTGCACTTTTCAGTTGAAGAAATGATTAAGACCCAGCTGTGTCTGTGAAATTATAACCTACAGTGCACCCAGGACTTGTTAATGCTTTTTTTGGCAGGAAGAAAAGAGACATAGGTATCTAATATTAAATGGTGTCCCAGAAAGCGTAAGTTAGCAGTTTGTTTGCCAAATTAACTTTCAAAGACATTTAGGTTACTAGGTTTGACATTTCTAAACACAAATCTTAAATGATTGATGGACTACTGCAGAATAGCTTTGTTCAAAAAGAAGATAATCTTTGGCAGGCTGCTTCAAAGACTGCTTCTCTGGAAAGATGAAATGATATCCCATTTTACGTTAATTTCCCTGATACATCAATGCTTATTTGAAATCCTCCTGAGAATGATGTGGTATCTACTGTAGCATGAGGCTGTGTTCACTGTATCCAGCAGCTCTCTGGGACTTTTTTTTTTTTTTTTTTTTTTTTTAATGAGCTATAGAAGGATCTTGCTTCACATGAAAGCTATATTCGGTTAAGCTATATTCCTTAACCGAATATAGCTGAGCAGAACGGTATCACTGCAAAACCCATGCACAGAGATATACGGTTTTCTTTCTACCAACCAGCAATGATGTTTCAGATTCTTGTCACAGAATCGGAAATGATGTTCTTCTTTTTAAACATAGGTTGTGACACGTCCTCCCCACCCTCACTTCCCACCCCCACCCCCACTCTCTGCCCAGGTGAAGAACTATCGGCAACTAACAATCGATGATGAGAAAGTGAGAATTAGTCTCCCCCAGGGATGAGCCTCCTACTATGCAGTGGTCAGCCTTCAAATCATATAATACCAGTAACACTAGTCAGACTCAGCTGTGTGCGTGTGTGATCTCAAAGAAAAAAGTTTGATATAGAGTAAGGGAACATGGGAAGGGCTTGAGAGATGTAAGGGGAAAGGAAGGGTAATATAATTATATTTTAATACAAAATAGATTATGCAATTTTTATTGAGGCCTGAAGTCACCGTGAAGTGACAAACAAGAGGTCAAAATCTCGACTCAACTAAGTAAGGGATTCTATTAAAAATTTAAAAATGGGGTCAGTTGTGTGTGTTGTTCGTGTACGTGTGTCGCATGCTAGAGGTAGAGGTATGATACGGTCATACTGCCATTGGGGGTCACAGTATGACATATATTCTGACTTTTATAATGAAGCTGGGATTCTAGATCATTATCAGTTATCAGCATTCTTTGCTACTGACCATGTCAGAGACTCTTGACTGGCCAAATTAAATACTTATGGAAGATAGCAATTTTTGACCTCTGTAAGCCTCAGTAAAGGAAAAGGAAAAAAAAAAATATTTACAGTTGTGCATACATCTTGAGATCATAATTGTGAGATTGCAGCCACTGTGGCCCATAATGGCCTGGTCAAAGGAAGTGGGCCTTTTTGCAAAAGAGTATGGTGCCAAGGTGACATTGGGTCCAGTGGGTTCTGGGCACTGTCTTTATGTAACACAGTATGACCAATGAATTCACTGTGGACAAGGCAGAAAACAGAAGCCTTTTGTCTTGAATTATCTTCAAGACCATTGCATTTTATAGAACTGAGTGGAGCTGACTTGCAGAAAAGGAGAAAATGAGAAGTAAGCAGGCTCCTTTGCTCTTTGGCAGGGTGAAGTAGAGAAGTAAGCCTCCCCGCTGAACCTACTATGAGGCCAGCAGCCTTACTGCTGTGTCTCACACTGCTACGCTGCGCTGGGGCTGGTTTCCCAGAAGATTCTGAGCCGATCAGTATTTCGCATGGCAACTGTAAGTATAGCACTCTCACTCTCTCGTTTGGCTTTTAAGGGGCAGCTTAGCCTGCATCAGCCTAGCCAAAAGTTAAAACCGCATGTGTGACAAGGATAAGTAATTCACACTGGGTTTGGTCGGATGGAATTAGATGGATAAGGAGACTGTAAATAGCTTCTTCATCAAGTGTTGTAGCAACACCAGCAAGTCTTTGAAATGTCCCTTGAGTCTCCTGATGAAATTTTACTCCACACACACAGGAGGCATGCTCCTGCCTTCACACCAGCTACAGGAGAGAATGCTGCTGACATTTGAGGACTGAGAGTGTTACGTTTTTATTTGTAACCTGTATGTACAAAATAATGGGTGTTTTTGAAGTACTTAAGAGGAAAAAAAGTAACTTTTTAAAAAAGCCTAGAGACCAGAAGCTTGCTAGTCTCAGCAGGGGCTGGCTTTGGATCTATAGAAGATAAGTTCCATTTATAACTTTATTTTGATACCTGCTTTTTGTCAGAGGTAGATGTTGACATAATTAGAACTTCTAGTGACTCCCTAAAAGAGGAAAGTCTTACCTCTGTTTTGGAAAGAACATCCAATTCCCTATTTTATTATCTTCCCTCCAAAAGACAATTGTGTTCCAGTAAAGATAAAGAGCGTTTTTTGTCAAGTACCACTTTCCATGTAATTATCCCCAAACACCAAATAAACCACACCAAAAGATGTCCAGGATATTACACAGACAGTAGATACACCCATGCTGAGCTTCCATCTGGGATTTCTGGAGAAAGAGATGATTTTATATACAAAGATGAGGAACCAAGCCTGAATTATGTAACAGTGGGTGGACAAAAGGTCAAAGGTCAATGCTATCATTTCTGAAGTAGCCAAATTCCCCTCACTTAGGATTAGGCATCACATCACCATGTATTTATCTCCATCTACATAAGATTTCTATCTTTGATGTTCCACTTCAAAAGAAACCCTGGCCCTAATATGTTACTGACGGTCATTCATGGTCATACAATCCCATGATACAGAAGATAGAGCAGTTGGCATAGCAAACCCCTGTGATAACCAGATACACAAATTAATGAATTGAGGAAGAAAAAGCGTAAGGTAATTGTATGACAAGCTTATTTGGGAATAAGGTATATTGAAGCTCTCTAGTAACACGCCGCTCTGAGAAAGCCCAGATACCATGGGGTTAAAGTGTAGCCATCCAGGCATGAATCTGTGAATGGCTCCCCACTCATAGTTACATCCCCATGACTTCCCAGAAAACATAGTCTTTTGAATGTGACTCATCTTTCTTTCTGCTTTTTGGAGGGTTGCCAATGCTCTGGAGACCATAGGTTTAGAAACAGAGAGATGTTGAGATGCAGGTATTTTTAAAGGTCAGATATTATTACACATCACAGACTCAGCCAAAGTGCACTAGCGGAAAGAAATGTGCTCATGGAGTCTGCCTGATCACCTGACTGGCTACACTCACTTTGACCCTGTCCTGCCAAAGCCCATTTCTCTGTGAGATTAGCCAATTGCTTAGTTCCAGAGTGTACTTCCCACAGTTCCTAGAATGCCAACCAACCTAGCCGGGCTGCCCTCAATGGTAGATTATTCCACCCGGACGCCTGTGGAGACTGTATTTTTCTTCTGGCTCCTGGATGAAGGCTCTCGCCTCCAGACCACATTGCCTTTGTGGTGATTGATGGGGAAGGCAGCTTTGAAATAGTTTTGTCCGGAGACAAGATCTTTGGCAGCCTGCCCCTTGAGGCTTAGCACTCCACTGAAGATGAAAAGAAAACTGGAGAAGAAAAGAGCACCTTCATGCAAAGGGTTGACCAGCAAGTTTAACCCTCAGAGACTGCGACGCTTAGAAATGGTAAGACTGGGCTTATTATCATCTGGAACTGAAGTGTAACTCGATCATCCTCAAGGAAGGCTCTCAGGGTGTTTCCTGAAGTCACAGCTTTGCTGGAGATGGGAGATGGTGGCATGGTCTGAATTAAAACATGGTTTTGTTCTGTGGCCCGCCTCCTCCTTACACTGGCCCGTTGATTCTTGGCTTGATCTGCATTTCCCTCTCTTACCCCATCTCTTCTTTTCACAGATACAAAACAGTATCCGGTGTTTGTGGGCCACAAGCCAGGACGGAACACCACGCAGAGGCACAGGCTGGACATCCAGATGATCATGATCATGAACAGAACCCTCTACGTTGCTGCTCGGTAAGAGACATTCCTCACATGCACCGTCAGAAGACCTGTTCCCGGCCCCACCCACCAGCGGTGCATCTTGAGGTTCCTTCCTATGTTCTTTAAGCTAAAAGCTACTTGTGTTTGTCAAGCACTCACTCTATCAAGAATTTTCTATGTCTGTTTAACCTTTTGGAGATTTTTTTTTTTTCTATGTCTGTTTAACCTTATGTGGATTTATGGAGAAATAATTGCATATTTTGAGGCTTACAGCTCAACTAAGCCACTGTGTTTCTTGAACATATATGCAAATATTTACCCAAGTACACAGTAGAGTACTCCACCACTTGACAGTCGTTTGTTAAGCCAACTTGGATGTATCAACATGTATTATACAGTGTGCAGAGATGTGCGTCTATTATACCTATTTGTGTGTTTGCATTGAATGTTTGACAGTACTTTGACAAAGTGGTAGTGGTGAGCAGAGAAAGTACAGTACTGCGTACATTTCGTAAGTATTCTGCGTTTGATGGTAATAATAAGCTTCACTCATTCTTTGGGAAGTGACATCTGGACACACTGCTATCCTAAAGCAGAGTGCAATCCCAAGAATGCCACCTAGGCAGGGAGCCACATGGACTTGGGCTTTTGTTCTTATGCTGCTGTGTTCAGCTGTGCCATGGCTTCTCTGGCAATATGTGCCCTTTGCCAGGTGAGAGGTTAGGCAAGTATCTTCCAGTTCACAGGAGGTGCCCAAATCAGCCCGTTTCTCACAATTCCAACCAGGTTTGGGTTATGTAACTCACTCAGGGAGGACCATCCTGAGGTGTTCCTCTGGAGACTTACCTGGCTCTAAATAGATGAGTCATTTTGCCTCTGGAAGAAGATGGATGATGTTCATACGTGGCTGTGAGCCAAGGACCAGAGAGCAGCAAAAATAACAGTAGTACCAGCTTTCTTAGAAACTTAGATAAGGGTGATGATCTCTGTAATAAGAAGTGAAAAGCCACAAGTGTCTTGAGTGTCCCAAGCCCAGCACACACTTGACTGCAAGAACCAACAATGAAAACTTAAAAACAAACAAACAAACAAACAAAAAACCACTTTACAAATGCCACTCATGCTGGTATGCTCATATAAGTAAACGGAGTCATAACTTCCTAAGTATCAGTTTGCCTTCCCCATTTCCCATCTCTGTCTAGACAGAGATGGGAAATCAGTGGGCCCAATCAAAGTTGCAGGAGTTAATTGAACACGGGTAGGGTAGCCTTGTTGTGAGGACCACACAGCCACTCCCTGTCCTGTGCTACCCACTGAGAAGTGAAACTCTTTGTCCTGTGTCAATAACCATCTAATAGCTGTTGCCAGAGAGCGGCCTTTGTAGCTATTCATTATGGAACATTCCAGTGGGGTCTCAGTACCCGCCTCTTTGGAAGCATGGAAGCTCCTTCCTCAGTATCCTCTTTAATTTCCTACCATGTAGTAAAGCAAGATTACACTTACCATGCTCAAAAGGCCATCTGAAACAAATGGCTAATCTTCGAACCCGTGAGAAATAGGTCGACTCTGGTATGGCCCGTGAATTGTTCTCTTCACAGTCAAGGCCCTGGGGAACAACAATGATGGAAACAGACAGCCCTTGTAGCCAGTGATTTAGCATAGGTGTGGGTTGCAGGCCCAGGGCAACAGGAACATTGGGAGCCAGGTGTTGTGTAGACTAAGAAGCTCATTAAAACCAAGACAGTTTCGTCTGAACTCTCTACCTCAAGGAAAGGAAAAAAGGAAACAGAAAGGGAGGAAAAAGCACACTTCTTTCTAAAGCAATGGAACAGAATGGCCATTCCCTGTAGGTCAAGCCTCTAACACCTTACATGTCCCGTTCACACCATACCCAGCCACCTCCCTTCTATATACACTCCAAAACACACTTGAAAGGAGTTTTGTGGCTGCCACATGTGGAGCCTCTCCTTTTCATTTCACATTTCCTGACTCTGCCCTGAGATACCCAGGTTCCTAGGTAGCAAGTTAACATGGTTTAAATGAAGTTGGTTCCTTCCCTGAGGCTCGCGGCATGGCAACGCAACTCAGTATTGTATTCGGTGGCTTGGAAAAGAGGAAGTCCTTAGATTAAGTTAGTTCATCTTCAAATGGCTACATTCAAGATGTCAGAGCATCATGTGCATCCTAGGATGCACATGGGCATCAAGGGACGATTCTTTGGCCTGGATTATAGTTGACCATAAAGCACCACTTCTATCCACTGGAGCCATGTGATCTTTGAGATGTTGAAAAAGATTGCCACTGTCCAGAAGGAGATTTCCCGAATGAGACTGTTTTTAAAAGGTTTCCCAGTTCTCCCAGACAATCGGAGTCAGCGATCCTAAGCCAAGTCCCATCCAGAACCCTGGGGACTGATGGGGTTTGGTGGCAGGAACGCCTTCCAATTCTTTCCTATTATTATCCACTTTGTAAATTCTTCTTTCTTTTTAATCTCTAAACTACTAATTAACATAAACAGACCATGCCAAAAGGGGGCAATCTGAGAGCTTTCTGAGGAGCTGCCAATGCATATTAATCAGTTGTTAATTTACAATTCATATATTCAGCTTCTAGTTAAGTTTCGAAGGGAAGAGGGGCAAGGAAAAGCTTCCAGTCATTTCAAACCCAATACCAAAATCATAGGCATTTCCAGTCTGCTAATGCCTGACCACAGCACCATCGTAAAGCCAAACAAGTAATAAGAGAATGCAATGAACAGCCTCAAAATTAAAGGGCAGAGCGATACTGGTACCTCACTGAAGCTGGAAGAAGCTTCCCAGTTCAGCAGTTTGTAAAGCAGCCTCTTCAGTCTTTCCTTCACTACACTGACACAAATGCACGTCTTTCACTGCCAAAAGTACACACACAGACACAAGTGCACACACGGCTTAGGAGCAGGCAAAGAAATCTATCAGCCAACACCCCTGCTTTCTCCTTTTATTTCCATACGAGAAACTATTTATGATTTTTCTGCTATTTTTTCTCTGAAAGCAAATAGACTTCTCAAGAATTGAATATATATGTGTGTATGTACGTATTTGTATATATATATATATATATATATATATATATATATATATATATTATATGTAAATCTTATAAATAATTGCTTGTTCCTTTCCCCCAGCCCCTGTGTCTTTTTAACTAACAAGGAGGTTTGAAAGTCTATACAAGAGCCCTGAGGTCCTGGTTGAAAGCTGTGGATAATTTTCCAGCCCCAGGACTTCCTGTATTTTAGAAAAAAAGTCAATGTTATTTCAAGGGAAAATGAGCTGTTTGGATTTACTCCTGCTAGCCCCCCTCCTCCACTGAATGTGCCTCTTTTCTTCCCTTTCTTCTCAGTTCCAGACAAAAAGACCCCTTGTGCTCTGCTCACACAGAAGGGAGGTTTAAATATAGCCCCACACCTGAGCTGCCGATTCTGTGTCTCCCTTTCCAAGGGGAGATTGGCAGCAAACCGTAGAGACAGCCAACCTCAGAACGAAACAAGAGAGTGAGCAGAAACACAGAATCTCAGCCTTAGCTTGAGTACACTTCTACTTTAATTCAACGTGGTCTTGTGGAGGGAAGGGTCGCTTCTGGAAACAATTTTACCTTTCTTCCATCTTGTCTATCAAATTATCAAATGTAACACGTTGAATACCAAGTAGCTTATGCCTGGGATTGAATTTACCGAGAGCAATGTGAACCTGTATTCCGGCTTCTGAACTAGGTTAGCCGTCAAAGCCTTCCAAGCTGAGCTCTGTACGTACAGCTCAATAGTTCTGAGATTAGGAGACTAGTTACCAAAAGTTTTCATAGATCAACAGGACACCAGGATAAATCATCAGTGCTAAGTATGGTTCAAGATAATCTCTTACACTGAATTCTTTTCTTTTTCTAGCATGTGGGCATCCTGTGTTTTAACAAATATGGTCATGGGTTTATCTGACCTGAACATGATAAACTTATTATGTAAATGTATTATGTAGACAATGAATTGTCTTAACTCTTGTGTCTGACTTTCTTTTATAGAGACCATATTTATACTGTTGATATAGACACATCCCACACAGAAGAAATTTACTGTAGCAAAGTAAGTTGTTTTTAAAATCATCTTTTTACAATGGGGTGCTTAGGGAATCCATACTTTAAAAGCAGTGATTGAAATGGTGTAGTTAATGCCAGCATTCCTTTTGTGAAGTCTGATTTAGGGGTGAGTGAGGGTTTATTACACATTCCAAAAGACATTTCATCAGTACGTGCATATACATTTTGGGATGATATGTAATTTGTTAAAAAAAAAAAAAAATCTTTTAACAAAATATTACCATGTCTATCAAAGAAAATACCACTTTTCAAAAATAAGATTCTGTACTAAAAACATTAAAAACTGTACCAGTGTGAGGGCTTCAACATCGTGCAGCCTGAATACGGCTTGACAGAGAAGAGTCTGGAATGTAATTATCACCCAGACATATATAACATCTACCATGCTCTTTCCTCCTGACTCCACAGGAGAATAATTTAGTTAATGAAACTTTGCAGTAGAAGTAGGAGGTTGAGCCCACGAATTTACATGAAGGAACGCAACTTGAGTTAAACCCCCATCTGCCTGGAGTGAATGTCCACTTTCTGTTTAAGAAAACGACTTCCATATTTTAACGGAAAGGTCTTTTCTATAAACACTGATTGATTAACTGAACAAAAAGGGCAGCCACACGCATTTTCTTAGAATGAGCGCAATTTGCAAGTTGCTTCGGATATGGTTATACGAAACTCCCATGCTTCTCCTTTATCGTCATCCCCAAAGGGAGAACATCCTGTAGTTTAATGAACAGATAAGAGTCAAAAATTAAGCAAAAATGTTTGTCTAGTATTTTTGTTGTTGTGAGGGAATTACTCATGGAGAAGGGGTGCAGAAAGCTTTCAATAAATATATGTTCAGCTTCTACTCGCCCCAAGGGAACTCTTCTAAAATCAAATGCAACAACCTCTGGGCTCTAATTGATTTCTTTCTTGATCCCTGCAGAAACTGACATGGAAATCTAGACAGGCTGACGTAGACACATGCAGGATGAAGGGGAAGCATAAGGTTCGAAATTTTCATTTCTCCTGAGGCTGCCTCTTCGGGTTAAGTTTTTGACGGTTATCTCCTGGCGGAGACGATGACTTTAATGCATCTTGCGATTCCCTTTTCCCCAGTAATTGCTTTTTCCATCAACTTATTGAAGGCTTTAATTTGCAAAAATAGCTTGCTCTTAATGTGATGAAACATTACAACATCTGCTAGGACTACATCTAGAACTCCTTGGGCACAGTAGGGATTATGAACTCAGATCTGGTCTCCTGAGTGCCCTTATCCCAATCACCAGCAGGGCACACCTCCAGTCTGTGGAAGCACTCATCAATAGCACAGAAACTCGCAGGCTTTTGTGCCTTTGGTCAAATAACAACATAAAAGTAGTCTTCAGTCAGAAGCCTTGCACATCAAGGAACTCTGGAGCATCTGGCATTAAAATTAATATGATCGGAGGTTCCTGTATTCAGCTCTCTGTTCCCCTGTGACAGAAAAGAAACACATGTTACCTATGTCTGCTGTGTTTGTATTTACCATTGAAATAATCATTGACATCCTTTCTTTGTTCACATTAGCAACAACTTGAACATGTAACCAGGGAACCCAGCTGTGTAACCTTACACGCACGGTGTCCCCTTCGCACTGTAACCCTGCTGTTGGCAGATCGTGGTTGGTGGTGATGAATGGGCTTTTGTTCTGAGTGGACTCCATTCAAAATAGTTTGAACTCTATTTCAGGATGAATGTCACAACTTCATTAAAGTTCTTCTCAAGAAGAATGATGACACGCTGTTTGTCTGTGGAACCAACGCCTTCAACCCATCCTGCAGAAACTACAGGGTAAATGTCATTTGTCTGTTGCAACCACACTGCTTGGAGGTATTTCATAATTTACTGACATCATACGTGCTGCAACTGGAGAGGGGTAACTTTACACCACATGGATTCCCTTTGCTTACCCAGCTTAGTGTATTGCTCCAGGAGAGTGATCCTGAGCAGGCTTCTAAGCTTCCTGTTTGTTCAGAATTGACTGACATCTTCAAAGACCATTTCTTGTGAAGGTGATTTCTAGAAGTCTTTATTCTTTATTGTTCCAAAGACTGCATACTTACCACATATAATGGCATACAGATTTCCTCTCTTCTCCTCTCTTTCCCTCCCACTCCTGTATTACCGCTCTGAAGACAAAAACTCACTTAATTGGTAAGGAATTTCTATTGTAAAAGATGTGGGCAAAGCATGCTGTTTGAAACTGTAGACACTCCTTGTAAGATTTGCAAGAGGAACATTTAATTCCATTTTGTACCAGCTCACTTGGCCATGGCCTTACTTGCTTTTGCCTTTATACAAGAAAAGAAAAGGAGAGGGAGGAGGAGAAGGAGGAGGAGAAAGAGGAAGAGGAAGAAGGGGAGGAGGAGGAAGAAAAGAAGGAGGAGGAGGAAGAGGAAGAAGAAGAGGAGGAGGAGGAGGGGTGAAAATCCAGTGTAGGGGTGAGGGGATTTATAGCTGAGGAATCTAGGAGCTTCTTAGCTGCTGGAATGGAGTGCCAATGCTCTAACATCGTAGCTTCACCTCTGTTAGCTTTCCTTTGGACCACAGTTTTTCTTCATAAAACTTAACGTTGATTTTCTTTTGTGGCCAAGCACTGAGGCTATCAAGGCAGAGAAGTGTTGGCCATCAGGGAGGCCAAGCCCCAAGAGCAATGTCTATGGAGTTGCTGCTCTGGTCAAGTGATGGGACATATTCAGGAAGCACAGCACACATTTGTACCTTTCCTGGAGAAGCGTTTGTATCCTCGCTGGAGAAGTGGGTGGAAGTTGTAGCAAGATGGATGAGAGCCGTCTAAAACATTCCCACCTGCTGGTCTCATAGCTGGACCGTTAACACCACCCAGAGACACTGCCAGGGCAAGGAACACATTCATGATTGCTCAGAATCTGAAACAGTGCATCCCAAGCATCCCAAGCTAGTGCTTGGTGGGAAAAATGATGAATGAGCCAGTCTCTACCTTTTGTCTTAAAGAACGGTAGGAAGTCAGACAAATAAAGGTTGAGGCCATTCTGGATAGGGAGAGCAACCCAAGCAAAGACATGGCACAAAGTAATGATCTACTGAGCCATGGGAAATTTTATATAGTAGTGAATGTTGGACCCTGAAGTAACAAGAGACAAGACAAGGGACTGGAGAGGTATGTTGCCCTACGAGTGAAGGAAAGAGAAAAGATTCTTTTCAGAAAACTTAGGTTGATTTTCTCTTGTGACCAAGCACTGAGAAATGTGTAGCTAAAACACCAACCAATCAAACAAACAAAACCGCAGGGAGATTTTATAATTGATAGTGAAAGACGAGTGACAATAAGCCCTCATAGACTGTCTAAGAGTAGGTGATGGGGCTGCCTCCAGTATAGATGGACTAAGGGATTCACAGAGCATCGTTTTTAGTCCAAAATTCCTGCCAAGGCATGGCAACACCTACAGTGAGCCCTCCCTCATCCCACATTAATCATTAATTTAGAAAATATCTCTGTAGACCTTTCTACACGCCATTTCCCACAGTCCTTCACCTGTAGTAATGCTGATCCCATGGTATTCATTTGTTTGTTTGTTTGTTTTGTTTTGTTTTGTTTTAATTTCTTTAGTCTCTAGACCATTCCAAGGACACAAACCACTCCATCATTTATTTTACTGCGTCCTGCTTTGACTCAGCTGAAGCTGTAGCCACTTTAGAAGAAGGTCTCTTATCCCACAACATGGGATGGGTCATTTTAATAGCATGGTGTGTGCAGGGATCCAAGGCTGAATATCTGCCAGAACCACAGACCACAAAATCTGTGAAGCTCAACAGAAAGCTCTTTTTGGGATAATGTATCTGAAAAAGACCCCTGTAAAGAACGTCCTGGTGAGGGAGAATACATTAAAGGATGTCTCTGACTTGATTTTCTCCCTCTAGCTCCCCAAACACAGTTACATTTTAAACACTGCTGTTTTCTGTGATTTGGAAATGCAGTTTACAAATACAGGATAATTTAAAACAGGGGCCACCTCAAAGTGGTTACCAACAAGAAAGGCCTGCCCCATCCATGCATTGGAGGCATTAGGACACACGGTACAGGTACTTCAAGTGCCTTGACTCGGGCAGCATGGTTCACTGAAGGTAACTTTTCTTTAGGCTAATCTTCTCTCAGTCTTCAGATCAGTGGTCAAACTGTGCAGCTCCCAGATGAGAAAATATCCTTAAGTTAAGGGTCGGATTAAGCTAGAAGTGGAGAAGTGGATATGAAAAACAGGAACGTTAGATCATCTTTTGGACGTGGTTCTGAGCTCTTACCTACTAGCAAGGTCCTAAGAAATAAGAACAAAGACATCAGGAGCCAGAGCATCACTGGCGAAGTGGGGGTAACCTCTGACTCATGTGAAGGGTTTACTCCATGTGCTCACATGTCACCTGTGGTCAAGGAGATGATGGGTCTGTTCTCCTAAGGTATTTAGGAGACCAGGCTCTTTCCTGAGAATACGTTTGCCATCTCTGAGGGCCCTGCCATCCTTTATAGTACACTGAAGTGAAACAGAAAGGACCAAGGCTGAGAGGTAGCATATATGAACATGCCACTGGCCAGAGCATGGCTGCATCAGAGTGCAAGGGACATGAGGGAATGTGCTCTGGAGAAAAGAGCGGTGGCATTTAGTGAACAACTGGGGAGATGTCACCACATCCACAAATGCCTATGGGCCTGGCACGTGTGTGTTACTTGTAGGGTGAGTAATAGCCATGAGTAAGAAAGACGTGTCCAAAAGAAGGAAGAAATCCAGGGTTTTGTGTGGAAGTTTAAAATTGGTATTAGGTTTCCTTTCTTTCTCCTCTTTTCTCTTTGCCTCTCTAACTCCATACTAATAAAGCCAAATATAACTCACAAGCACATCAGTTATAGCCTCTTATTCTTTAGTGTAAAAGAACCAGGCCCAGGTTGGGCTCTGGAATGAACAGGTAGCAGCCCCTCCTTTCACAGGTTTTCACCTACATAATCCCCTCACCTTTGAGGCCTCCACTTCCCTGCAGTTCATTTTGAGGCTGGCCTGCTAAGAGCAAAGGCCACCTGAGTTTTGCTAGCAAGAGTGTTTCTCATCTTGGCTGATGCCACACTGCTCTGCCAATGAACTGGAGGAAAAATTCCAGTGTCACCTACTGGGATTTAATCCACAAAGGAAGGACTCATCAGGCAAAACAAATCCAGAAAGGAAGCTCACTCTCTATAGAGTTCATGACTCAGGAGATAATTGGGGCAGGTAGATTTTTCCCGGTAATTACCTCAGAAATGCCTTAGTTTAAAATGCTTATTTATTGACCATTCCACTAGGATATGGAAATATGTCTGGTGTAATAAGTTAAGAGCCAATCAGACATACTCAAATTCCACACTTGGCTAATTACAGAGTCTTGATCAAGTAACTTATCTCCTGAAGCCTCCAATTCCTTATCTGAAACCAGTAGATGTTCCTCAGAGGGCATTTGCAAGGATGCATTTGCAAGGTGCCTATGAATTACTTTGCATGTTAATCAGTTTTAAAATATCAGTTTCTGTTACTGTTGCGGGGACTGGCGGTAATTCAGACCTGTTATTTCATTTAGGTTGATACTTTGGAAACTTTTGGGGATGAATTTAGTGGAATGGCCAGATGCCCTTATGATGCCAAACATGCCAACATTGCTCTGTTCGCAGGTAAATGACTTGATTTCTTTTCATTACGTTTGTTTTTGCATCTTTCAGCCTATGGCTGAGAATTCACTTGGAAGGATTGGTGGAGTCACAGTTGTGCTGACTCTCTGGTGAACACTGTAATTAAGAACCCGTTTTCCATTTGGGATTAGGGTGGGAAAGTAAGTAGTCTTGCTACTTTAAAGAGTCTCTGCCCCACCCCCACAGGCTTTGGGGCCTTCAGGAAAGTTTGAGAGCACAGCACTGCATAGATGAAGACAACTTTGGGCTCAGAAACTAGAAAACATTATGTAGAACCACCAATGCAGATTTAATGCTAGCGGTCAGGTTGACGTTGGTTGGACTCTACAACAGTAGTCTGCAGTATTCTCCATTACTGTCTTCATGAGATAGCTGTTCTCCCAGCCTCAGAGGCTATGCATGGAGCAAAAGGGAGAGCAGTAAAGGAAGCTTCTGGAAGCTTTTTCACAGCAGCAGAGCAACAGACTTCTCAAACACCATTGATTTGATTTGGCTACAAACATATCTCTGACCAAATGACCACCGTGTCTGAGAAGATGATGCTGATTGCCCAGGTGGAACCAGGTTCCTGCTGAACAGGGTGTGAAGAAGTAGCTAATAGGCCATCGTTTTCTAATCTAATGGGGTTTTTGTGTTATGAGTAGGTTTTAATTGGAAAGTTTAGTTAGGAAATCATTGCCAGCTGTGTGTGTGGAAGTGGATACCGAGAGACATGTTGGTGTGAAGGGATTGATTGTTCCAGCATGCAGCCACACCGTTAGCTGCCATTCCCATTATGACAGCAAACACCTGGCCTAGCCTAACTGGGCAGGGAGCTTGTAGACAGGTGTGTATTTGTGCAGTATATTCGTGCCTGGCGCCTCTCAAGGCCTGAAAAGGGCATCTTTGGGACTAGTGTTACAGATGGTTGTGAGCTACAGTGTGGGTGCCAGAAACCAAAGTTGTGTCCTCTGGAAGGGCAGCCCGTGTTTTTCACTTCTGAGTGATCTCACTATACCCCCTTCAAATAAATTGTCTAAAGTTCGAGTACACGCAATTTCTGTTCAATTGACCCAAATCTTATTTTTCTTAACTGTATCATTTGGGTTTTGGGTGCAGAATATTTCCTAGTCCAGAAAAGAGCCAGAAGTTCAGTGACTCATTTTCAATTTTCTTTGGTCTCTGCTTTTGGACACGCCATCAAGCCTGTCTCCCCAAGCCAAAAATTTCTAAAGAGAGGCCAATTTGCACCCAGCTCTCTCCACACCTTAATTCTTTGCTTTGGCCACTTGTATTGCACAGTGCTTCCAATTTGTGACTTTGGAAATCCAGAAGCAAAGGTCTGTTATTTAAGCTCGATTGGCAGGGTTTATATGAGTCACACGACTAAGGAAAAGAGGGGCTGTGACCCTTGGGACAAAAGAAGTCATCTGGTTAATCGTTATAGCCTTTGAACTCTCCCTTTTCCATTCATCCCACTTCAAGTCAGTCTCAGCACAGGCTCAGGTCATCCATATTTCTGAATGGAATTAAAACCTGTCTTGATAAAAATTACTTTCTTATTTCTCAGGGCTTCCTCCTAAGCCAGGTGACCATGGCTTGGTGGCAGTGGCAGCGTCCAAGGGTCCTTGGCCTCGAGCTTGCAGTCAAGGTCCATGTAATCAAGTGAAGCAAATAGTATATTGCATTTGCCCTGTACCCTGAGCTGCTGCAGCTGCCACCGCTGCTTAGAAAAAAATTGCCCTGCAATTTAAAAATGAAAAAAATGTTTCTTTTCTCATGATCCTAATTCAAAATGGTGAGGAACAGGGGCCAGGCTTTTTCCTAGCAAATCTTGGATTTTTTTAAGTTGTCCAATCTCATTTGCCTGATGCAAGAAAGTTGACCAGGGGATGTCTTTACTGTTACCAGTCCCTGCCTGGCTCAGTACTCTGTTCAACTCTTTCCTTTTTCTCCTAAGATGGAAAACTCTACTCGGCCACAGTGACTGACTTTCTGGCCATTGACGCGGTCATTTACAGGAGCCTTGGAGACAGCCCTACCCTCAGGACTGTCAAGCACGATTCAAAGTGGTTGAAAGGTGAGCAGGTACAAGAGAGGGAGGAGGGGATACATACCCCATAAGAGATATAGAGTCTGGATGGACCAGCCCATGGATTCATTTTAGTAATGGATTCTGACAGACAAAACCATGTAAATTGCATCTTTTGCCTCAACTGATTTATTTACCTCCCTTTTCCCTTCCCAAGAGCTTGTGGAGTACTAACAGAACTACCAGTGCTGCGACAATAGACTATACCACATTCATCTTTTCCTGCCTCAAATTCATTTCAGAGTCCCCAATGAAAAGAGCTGAACAGAACATTCATGAAAAGGCATGGGGGGAGGGGGTGCGGAGAGGGGGATTGGAGGAGGAAGGGAACAGGGAAGGGGTTATTCACAGCCCCCAGTGAGTCAGCTTGACGGAGCAATGTGCGAAAACTCCTCTAGGCAATATGGACATTCCATTGTGGAAAATAAAACTACAGAGATTTGCAAAATGTACTTATTCTTCACCCCTGGTTGCAAAGCTTGTGAAAGATGTAATTTGTGGGCTCAAGTGCCTTCTGAAATCACTAGCGCTTGCACTTCTGAAGTCATTAGAAATGGTTAGTGTTAACCACATGTCTAATAGCCCTACACTTCCAATTAATAACATGTCTTTGGCTACACTTGATTAAAATTCCCTTAACACTATGTGACATATCTCCAATTAAAGTGCCCGTTCATCTGCAGAGCCGTACTTTGTCCAAGCGGTGGATTACGGGGACTATATCTACTTCTTCTTCAGAGAAATTGCCGTAGAATACAACACTATGGGGAAGGTAAGATGGGAGCGTGTCCCTGGATCCATTGTTGACCTTCTCAGAAACCCTCTTTTGAACCAGCATTGCTACAAATGACCCGGAAATGCAAACTGAACCCGGTGACAACAGGGATGGCCAGAAGTGACAGACTGAGCTGTCTGGAAGCCTGATCCACTTTTTCAGAGCAGTAACAAATGACAGGGAACCTCTTGAATAATTTCTACTGAAGATGTAACCAACAGATGTTTGGTTACTTTCATACCGAATTCTAAGTGTTTTGAG
The DNA here is from genome assembly GCF_011762505.2 of Arvicanthis niloticus. Taxonomy (NCBI): domain Eukaryota; kingdom Metazoa; phylum Chordata; class Mammalia; order Rodentia; family Muridae; genus Arvicanthis; species Arvicanthis niloticus. Next base: position 40,622,259 of record NC_047671.1, read on the forward strand.
ATGTAGCTTCCAGGTATAATTTTCCCTTTTAATTGAGTTACTCCACAGAGACAATACATACCCAGTGTCTTTAGGCAAACTGAGTCTTGGTTTTATTGCAGAAAGGAAGAGAACAGTTACAGGATGTTTATTTCAGTTATTTTTACCAGACATCTGATCAAGGTCACTAAGTTAGAGGGCACAAATAAAATACCAGGGCGGCTTGGACGGGTAGAGGGACTCACACTCCAAGTATGAGATTTCAGGCCCCAGAGGCAGCCAGTGGGGATGGCAGAGATGGTGCATACAAAGTGTGCTTTTGTCTGAGGAAATAAAAGCTAAGCAGTCTGTATGGAAATGGGAATGGGTTTATGTGGCTGGGAGCTGATCCCCTGAAGGATTTATGGCTCCATATTAAATGCCACTGCCTTATCTTTTAAAACATTCTGTTTCTTTGCTGAGTTTTTTTTTCTTTTTTCTTCTTCTTCTGTTCCTGATTTTAGAAATGCAATATTAAATTAAACACCTTGTTGTTCTGATTGCATTGTTAAGCAGAGGCAAATTCTTCTAAGATCTTCTTCATTTCAGAAGGAAATGACTGCCTTTTCCTATGTACTTTTCCCTGCAGGTTGTTTTCCCTAGGGTGGCTCAGGTTTGCAAGAATGACATGGGAGGGTCTCAGAGAGTCCTGGAGAAGCAGTGGACATCTTTCCTGAAGGCTCGCCTGAACTGCTCCGTGCCTGGAGACTCTCATTTTTATTTCAATATACTCCAGGCAGTTACAGATGTGATTCGCATTAATGGCCGTGATGTTGTCTTGGCAACCTTTTCCACACCTTATAACAGGTAACCATGTCCTGGCTGTGTTGACCTAATAAGTCCTTCCCAGCTCCCTTTTCCATGGGGCGGGGGCGAGAGGGGGGAAAGATTTGCGACTGATAGAAAAGCAGCCGTCACTATTTGTAGATAAAAAGCACTTTGCTCTGAGTTTTCATCAATGAACCAATTAGAATTTATAAGCATTATTAAATTAAGGTTTTAGGGAGAGTAAGCTATAACAATATCTTTCATTTATATGAATGACTGTTTAAATACTTTCTATGGGATTCCTTTCCTGTAAACCAAATTTTATTGTCCTCTTTTTACACATGAGGAAATTGTTTAAAATATTCCTTTCCCCGGACCAGGTAGTCAGAGATAGAAGGGACGGGTTTGGAAATGAGTTTTTCTCTGATCTCTTATAGATCATGTGGCATTCATGTTTTACTTGTATTATTTCCCTCATTGGATTGGTTGGTGTGTGTGTGTGTGTCTGTGTGTCTGTGTGTCTGTGTGTCTGTGTGTCTGTGTGAAAGTTGGGCATTTATTAAAATGCTACAGCAAGAAATTTGGAGCAAGATGCCAAGGGTTCCACCTTAGTGTCTAGTTATCATTCATCTTGAAGATGTAAACCTCCAGTGACTTCAAGAAGTTGGTTCATGACTCAGATCCCAACCCCAGCAAAACTGCCTCCCCAAGAGTCTGGTGAGGGTTCATAGGACCTAGAAATGCTGTCTATAACTTCATTTGTATTTTTGTGTTTAGTTCATCGGAAAATTTAATCAATTAAACGACACATTAATAATTGTCCCCAAAGTAGTGAATATGCATAGAAATGACAGCATAGAAAAACACTAGTGTTAACCTTCTTTCTGTGGCTTCCAGCTCTCTGTAAAGCCTAATGTTTCAAACTCTCAACATTGTTGTGCGAAATGAGCATAACTCTGGGTTGTAACTCCTGGGTGTGGCCTCTAGATGCACGTAGCATGCTCTCTTATCTGTGTCTAGGAATACACCTTAGATTATCCTTTTTACCAGGACGCACATGAGCTTCCCGAGTGCCTAGATGACAGGCATGAAAAATGATTAGATCAGAAGACAGCATCTTGAAAGACATGCCTAGAAATTGGGTAGAGCCCTGAGCAGAGCAAGTTGAGGGATGAACTCACACTCCTCATTTACAGGGAGGCCGAGTGTCAAGCTTTTCTCACTGAAGATAAATGAAAGCATGAGCTTATATTGCAGCAAGAAGTATTCGATTAGATTTTGGTATGTTTTAATCATCTACAGGGATTTTTTAGACGAGGATAGAAAAGATATAAAATATCTCAAGGTTTGAGTATTCACATTTAAGGTCCTATCTATCTAAGATTTTTTTGAAAACATACTGCTTTGATATATAGGAATGCAAGGGTTCGTGGAATTTAAGACTACATTTTTAGTTTAGGTGTATGTTTTATTAAACATGTGAGTTACTTTGATTATAATATCACAGTGAGTTTTCATGTATTATAGATAATCTACTTTCTTAAGTGGCCCTAAAATTATCTTCTTATTATGCTTATGTGGTCTCAGAAATATTATTTGTTCAATAAGATCAGACAACCTAACTTGCCAATCTACAAACGTCTTTTAGACTGGTTATGCCAGATTTCTGGCAATCCTTAAGGGTTGCCTCTTTTAGGGGAACAAAGAACAAGCAAGCACCTGCCCTAGCACACCAGCCCATCATGGCCTGGCCCCCTTCAAGCCTGTTTGTTTCTACTTTTGGTCACATACTGCATACCACCAGCTTACAAGACCTAAGCTCTGGTTTGCTGGAATGGGTCTTTTTCTCTCTATTGGTCAGGTCCAACCTGACCAATGTCTGCCCATAAAAATGTGGTGGAGGGGTCTCATGTCATGAAATCTTGTGCTAATAACTCTCATACACAGATCTCACTGGCTTGCTCTGAACTTGTCTCCAGTGTGACCAGAGATCTAGCTACTAAAGCAAGACCTTGTTTCTGTGGCATTCATGAAGCTTCTATAACCAGCTCATAATTCTCTCCCCACAACAAAGGAGTTCAAGGGGTGATAAAGAAATGATGGGCTTCCCCCCTGACTCCGAGTTTACTGTAACTAGCCTGTTCTTTAAGACTGTTGATGCACACTTGATTGGCAGATACATGTTCTTTATACATTATGATCCCTGCATTTGTAGTGGTCAGGATATGGGCTTTAAATTCTACCTGTCTGTAAAAAGAGTTTCTTCAGAGTGTGTTTTCTAAAGGGATGTATTATAGTTACATGAGTAAGACCTTGTGTGAAATGTCCTTTACAGCATCCCCGGTTCTGCAGTCTGTGCCTATGATATGCTTGACATTGCCAATGTTTTTACTGGGAGATTCAAGGAACAGAAATCACCTGATTCTACCTGGACACCGGTTCCAGACGAGCGAGTCCCTAAGCCCAGGTACATGCGCATATTTATTCATTCAGCTATTTTTCACTCAGAAATGATGAAACTGGCTTCTCTGATCGTGAGCATCCTGTCGACCACACATGAGTGGCTTCCATCACAAGCCAGGTAGATAAAGATCCAAGAACAACGGAAAGACCCTCATGAATATTTGTATTAACCTTTACCAAAAACCAGTTATCTTTAGTTCCTATAAACCATGACTTTAGTCTTCTGGTTAACATATGTAAATGTGGTTTGCCCACTATAATAGTAGGTGATAGGAGTTATTTGCTCCTATTGGTCTATAGGTGGAGAATTGCGGACCAGAGAGTAACTGTATTATGCAAGTTTATTTGACTAAAGACATACTTCTGCTGTGCTTCCCTCTGGGTTTTATGTGAATTCTTATCTTCAATCCTAATAAAACGTGAAATATAAATAACATTCCCTGGATACTTGGGAACAAGTGGGATCAGAGTTTAGCCCCTCTGGGTCAAGGACGAGAATTGTGTAGTCGGTACAATGGGCTGCTTTTCTGCACTCACCTGCCAGTATAGTGATAGCCTTTCCCAAGCAGTGTCCTGGACTCTCTCACAAAAAAAGTCCATGACCCAGAGATACTGCAGAAATTTCTTGGCCCTGTACAATCTCCTCATCTGCTCTCATGTAATAGCAGACTCTGGAAGAATATTTCTCCCATCCTGTCCCTGCGTTTTCCATCTCTGTAGCACATCCTCTATACATCCACCTTTGTGGTCTCGGTTACGTGGAAACCGCTCCATTGAGTTTAGGTGGCACTGGAAGCAAGCCCAATGTCTTCCTGGCCATTTTGCTTTCTAATGTTCTCCTTTAGCTTCCTCTTGTACTTTTCCCAAAATACCTACAAGTACAAGTTGAACAATTTAGACACTAGGAACCAAGGAAGGCCAAGTAGCCCACCCTCGATTATCAGTTGAGTTTCCTGGCGTATTCCTTCTCTGTTCAAAGCAGACTCAATGTAAAAGGTAAACTCTAGGGACCCGATAGATTTTCTAATTCAGCACCTGGGATCAGTCCATAACATATGAACATGCCAGAAAAAGGAGTTGAGATGGAGGAATTGGGTTTGAGGGAGATTATGTCTAGAAAGCCTGGTGAGTGAAGATGGTGTCACTCTGGCATCACTAGGTCATGTGTTAGGTCACTTTCTCCCATGTCAATGTGTTTACCCACATGCTTCTATACACTTGTCTTACCTCTTGCAAATATTAGGCTGATCTTGAAGGGCTGGCTGGTTGTAACTTCATGGTATGGGGGAAGATTGTATAGTAAGGGCCCAATTTCTCCTCCAGCACCAGCAGGCAGCAGGGCATGTAGACCATAGACTTTAGTATTCTCTGATCTAACTTTGCTGAGATTTTCATGTAACCCCTCAAACCACACAATTTCTTGCAAAAGTTCACTTTTGCAATCTTTGTTCAGTTGCAAGAAATTGGTCCTTTAGGAAAGAATCTTCAGTGTAACTGGCTTTCATACCTTCCAAAACCTCATAAAAATCAAAAACAAAAAATGAAAAGTGAACTTATATACCCTGAGAGCCTGTAACATTGAGTCTTGCTGGTGTGTACCTCAGTGACTGAAAAGCACTGTTTTCTGTGCTTATAAGAGTATTAACATAATCCCCTCCTTTGTAGAACATATACCTCTAGAATAGAAGGTCTCAAACTGTAGGTTGCAACCCAAAATAAGACCATCTTTTGGAAAACACAGGCATTTATATTAAGATTTATAACAGTAGCAAAATGACAATTATGAAGTAGCAACAAAATAATTTTATGATGGGGGGGTTCACAATAACATAAGGAACTGTATTAAAGGATCACAGCATTAGGAAGGTTGAAAACCGCTGCTCTCAAACCTCTAGCGAGATATCCTAGTTTACTTTCTGTTGTGATAAACCCCAAGACAGAAAGCAACTTATGGAGAATTTATTACAGTCTATCATCAAGAGAAGCCAAGGTGGGAACTTGACACCGAGACCACAAGGTGTACTGCTTCCTGGCTTGCCTTCTAGTTTGCTCAGCCACCTTTCTTGTACAGCCCAGGCTCACTTGCCAGGAGGTGGTACCACCCACCATGGGCACAGCCTTCATACATCAATTACCAATTAAAAGCATGGCTCACAGACAAGCCCACGGGCCTGTGTGCTGGAGGCAATTTCTCAGTTGCGGTTCTTTCTTCCCAGGTATGTGTAGGTTTGTGTCACGTTGACAGATAGTAACGCATCCCTGAGAGGCACGTCCCCACACTCACTCATTTTCAGCTCCATCTCTGTTCACTGGGGTTTGTTTGTGCATCTGGAAGGAAGCCAAGTTGCCTGGAGATGAAACTGAGCCGTACTGGCTAAGCCTCCCTCTCGGACCGAGGAGGCGGTCCAGAGGAAATCTCAGCATGTTGTACTTGGTGGCATTCTGCATTGTTCAACATTCTCCTCCTGTGCCTGTGGTATAGTCTCCTTCATGGCAGATGCTTAGAGAAGCAGTTCATTCAAAGAATTTGCCAGAAGGCATGAAATAACTCTTTTCCCCTCTACCCCTTGTTTCCTTTTAGGCCAGGCTGTTGTGCTGGATCATCGTCTTTAGAAAAGTATGCAAGCTCCAATGAATTTCCTGATGACACCCTGAACTTCATTAAGACGCATCCACTCATGGACGAGGCAGTGCCTTCCATCATCAACAGACCTTGGTTCCTGAGAACGATGGTCAGGTGAGTGTCAAGCAAACCGCATCCTAAAGTGGATTTCCTTGACATTATCTTGTGCTCGTGGATCGTGCTTTGAAATGCCACAAACATCTTCTGCTCTCCTGGGCATGGATTCAGCTAGGAAATGTTGACAGGCTGGGGCGATGCCACCAATCCCCCATCGCCACATTCTCAGTGAGAAGAGTGCCAGTATTTTCAGGCTAGTTCTACACATGCCAGCAATTAGAAGAAAGGAAAAAAAAATATTTCCTTTCAGATTAGCTCATTAATCCATCCTGTGCATCACAGGGGAGTCGAGAAGGAGAACCTGTGAGAAGTGCTTACCTGTTTGGGGTTTACATGTGACTGCATTGTTGGCATGAAAGGATGTGGCATTTGTAGTGGCATGCCAGAATGAAGGAGTTATGCTTTCGTATTTGCTTTCTGAAGTGATGCCAACATAGAAGCAGTGGTCGATTGGGAAGATCTCTGATAGCAATAAACATTGTGCTATTATTGCAGGTTTATCATTTCAGGTCATTTTCAAAGATAACGGGCTTTTCTAAACAGTGGCAGTCGATAACACAAAAGGACTTTTATCCCTTGACCTTACTGAACATATGATGAACTCCCTTGTCCATAACCTAGAAACCATGCTCTATTACCTGTGAAAAGCCTGGTGTTCTCTAGTTCCTGTCTTGGTACTTAGAGCAAATAGGTATCCATGAAAGGCAGAATGATCATCAGATTCCATAGAAAGAGGATGCTCACTAGGCCTTAATTCTATGCTTGTCTCTCTCCAGCCCCTTCCCAGATGTGGTTTGGCCTGCATGTCCTGATTTTAATATACTGCTCTGAGCCCTCTATTTTCAGGGCCCTTTGTGTACAACTAGAAAGTTTTCTCATCTTGTTGACAGAGGTTTTGTGCCTCCTAGGAAAAGAATGAAAGATGGTGTCCATTGCTTTCCTTTTCAATGTTGAAAGGAAATGCTAAGTATGTTCACTTCTTATGTCTGTCTTCTCCACTGGAACCATCAGTCTTTCCTTATTGCTCATGGAAAGGATCATTGCTGAGTGGTTTCATATGGTTATGCATATTTATTTATTATAGAACTTGGCCTCTGTACACACACACACACACACACACACACACACACTTCCTTCTCCCTGTTGGAGTCATACTAATTTTCTGCATATGAAAATAAGGGACCAGAACAGCTTGAAAGCATTACTTACATGCATATATTTTTCATGACATTGTTACTAGAAAGCTGTGTCACCCTTGTTTGAAGTGGAAAGGGGACCTTTAATGATAGACTTACAAAGAGACTTTTGTTTTTCAAATGTGATCCTCTCATTTTTAGATACCGCCTGACCAAAATTGCAGTAGACAACGCTGCTGGGCCATATCAGAATCACACTGTGGTTTTCCTGGGATCAGAAAAGGGAATCATCTTGAAGTTCTTGGCCAGGATAGGAAGCAGTGGTTTCCTAAATGGCAGCCTTTTTCTGGAGGAGATGAATGTTTATAACCCAGAAAAGTGAGTGGAACGTTGGGTCCGAAATTTCTTGGTAATTATTTGTCATTCTACTGAGTCCTTTCCCATTCATGGAAAAAATCACAACAGACAAGTTGTGGGATCGCATCGTTTCTAAACAATACTGAGCATATAAAAGGCATTGGTTTTTTCCCCCCTTGCCAATATTGTACATCTCTATTGCTGCCCAGGTAGGGTGTCCACAGAAGATCTGTGAAACTTCCGTTGTGTCAGATCATGAAGTCAGCATGTCAGTCCAGAGGTGGAGGATGAGGGTGGTGGCAGGGGAAAGAAAACTGTCCCTAAGAATCTACTAATGGTTCCTCCTACCTCATCAAACTAGGTGCAGCTATGATGGTGTAGAAGACAAGAGGATCATGGGTATGCAGCTCGACAGAGCAAGTGGCTCACTCTATGTTGCGTTCTCTACGTGTGTGATAAAGGTGCCTCTTGGCCGTTGTGAGCGACATGGGAAGTGTAAAAAGTATGTATTTGTTGCCTTGCTGACAATTCAAAAATCCATTAGTAGTTAGAAAGCAATCCTGGGTAGCTGACAGTCATCCTTCTCCTACAGAACCTGCATCGCCTCCAGAGACCCATATTGTGGGTGGGTAAAGGAAAGTGGTTCTTGTGCCCATCTGTCACCCCTTAGCAGGTAAGGAGCCTGAGGTGTGTGTGGGGGGGTGGGGGGCAAAGTGCCTGGGTCACTCTTCATGCTAGATGTAGGCCTGTCTGTGTTCCCTCAAACCATCTGAACTCATTTCTCTGTGTGAGAACATTTCAGCCAAGGAAGTGCCCGTTGCCTCCTCCATTTCTAACTCAGTTCATGGACTCTGCCCCACACCTGGCAGAGGATCCATGGAATAATCACCCTCAGACTGGTTAAAACCACAGAAAGGAAACACAGTAGGCTTCAAAAGGATTCCCTGGAAAGTAGAACATGAAGATACCCGCCTTAAATATCACAGTTTGAGGATAGCAGAGAAAGAAGCCATGGGGGAACCAATTAGGTTAGTAGATGGTTTGTCCAGTCACAAAACGAGTTTGCTAATTGACCAACCATCAGAGGCTGAGAAGAAACAGCACAGCATTTGTTAACCCATGTGATTGTGCTTCATACATGGTGTTAATAGCCAATAAAGCTTTCTCCTGTGCTGAATAAACCCTGACCTTACTGAGAATCCGGCATACAATATCCCAATTGGTCCCCTAGATCAAGCCCCCCTGCTCTGCCTGTGAGGTTTTTTTTCCCCCCACTTCAGAGGATATGAAATCTAAAATAACATTTGGAAAAAAAATATTCAAAGCCTGTCTCAGAGAGATTGTGGGTAATGCAAGTGAGGTGTCCAAGACAGTTCAGGTCTCTCCTTCAACAAAGGAGCTTCCCTGGTCCCATTTGTAAAACAGAAAACTATTTTTCCATGCTGGAAGCATCTTTCCAATCCTTTTAAAATAGCCAGACAACTAGAAAGAGACGATTTAGTGACTACCACCCACATCATTTGAGAAATATTCTCTTGAACTGAGCTAACGATAACTGTAAAATATGACCTAGAAATCTGAGCGCTGCAAAGATGGCCCAGTCTCTGTATTCTCAGCCGTGGCTTTGCAGGTAGCTCTGTTGACTTTTGATACAGTTGGAGCCTTGTATCTTTTCATGAAATTCCTTGGGGCGGGGCAGAACGAATCAGTGGGGGGGGGGGACTGAGAAGAGGCTCATCATTTGTCAACAAGTGGACAAAGATAACAAGACTTTCATAAGCTGTTTTCAAGTTCCTATCAGACATCCCAGAGGCTCCCTTTAAGCCGTGCATTTATATGCCATTGCCATAGGCACTGCTCGACACATGCGAGGCTCTGCTGGGCGAGCAGGCTTTGGGACTGAATAGACACTGGCTTTCATTACAAGAAATCCCTATCCTTTGAGAATGAATTTAATTTTCATTACAGCCAAAGACATTAGAGGCTAAACACGGATTATTAGAACAAGGTGCACCTTTCAAAGCGGTTTTTTCACGTGGTTCGTGATAGACTGGGAGGCAGCCACAAACCGGAATTTTCAATTACATTTTAGAAACATAAGCACAGAGTGGACGAATCTGGGTGTACTCGTTTTAAAAATTAAAGTGAGTGGTGGTGACTCTTAGGATGGAGGAGGAAGGAGAGAGGAGAGTTGAGGATTGGGCAGGGAGAGAGCAAGATCCCTGCCTCAGTCCGCCCTCTCAGAGCCTGCACGTACCTCCTCACTGGTCAGTTGTGCCCTTAAACACTTGGTTATATGTGCTTTATAGGCAAAGAAATAGAGGGGGAAAAGGGTTTGGGAAAGCAAGGATAAGAGCAGGAGAGGAAGCAGAAAAGAACAGACACTTTCATCCAGACTTCTCTTATATCTTATATGAGGAGTGAGCTTTAGCTTAAAAACTTTTTAAATGTTTAGGTAACACTCAAGGAAGCAGAGTAAGGAAAGCATCAGAGTAACCCACAAGCCAGTTAGCCTCCTGATTCTGTCCTGAGCTCACGGCTATCTTAGCTAGCTTCTCCTTGGAGACTCACATCAGACTCATTGTTATAAGTGGAGAGCTGTTTCTCTCTTACACCCACTGCCTGGCTTAGCTAAAGGGTCATTTTTTTAAATGAAAGTAAAGACTTGCGCATGGCACTGAACGTTTTTTCTCTTTCCTTCTCCTCCCCTCCACCCTTTTAAAGACTGGCTTTTGAGCAGGACATTGAGCGTGGCAATACAGACGGCCTTGGAGACTGTCACAGTAAGTATAGCTTTTAAATCTGTGCCCACCTGTGGATAAAGATGCTTTTTATCAGCTGGTCTCGAACACCAGTGGTGGTGCCTCTTTGAGGCCAAAGGATCCTTTCACAGAGGTCACCTAAGAACATCAGAAAACACATATTTACACTGCAATGCATAACAGTAGCGAAATTACAGGTATGAAGTAGCAAAATAATAATAATTTTATGGTTGGGGGTCACCATAATATGAGGAACTGAATTAAAGGTTCACAGCTTATGGAGGCTGAAAACCACTGGTTTAGAAGCATCAGACCCATGTAAACCTCAATGCAGCTAATTCTGCACATAACAAAGAGAGAACAGTGCTTGTGGAAGCCAGCACTACCAGAGTTAGTGCCATGAATGCGGGCACCTCTCCCTTCATTCTAATGCTGTAGAAGAAATGCATGCTAGGGGATATTAATTATAGCAAATCAGTAAGTTATGTCAGTATTTCCATTACAAAAACGGCAGTCTTGTTGTTTTTCATAACATGCTATTATACTGCATTTCAGCCAGCAATCAAAAGTTTAATCATTGTGCTCTCGCTTTTTAATTGAGTGGGACTGTGTTAGTGTTCTTTAACATATTTACCAATGAAAGTAATTATTTTTCAAAATGAAATCGTTTGAGATAAGAGCAAACTTAAGGAATAACACGGCAGCATAAAGCGATTCCAAATGACCTCTCTGCAGAAATTAACCAAGTCTCATTCACATACTATTAAGTGGCACCATTATACGTAGAACTTCTTAGAGACATTCAGGACTCTGTCCCATTGTCTTACGAGTGGACCAATATCAGGATTCTCCTGAAAATGCTTTAGTGTTGTGAACTTGGATAATAATGTTATGTTTTTAGAAAATGAATATGTTCAGTTTACAACTTTATGAAAAATGAGGTGGAGTGTATTAAGAGTTTTAAACACAATCTGTAAGCACTCAGGAAATCAAGACAGATCTGAGGATCTGAGAATATGGCTGTCGGCTTCTCAAAGGAGACTCACCTGGTTTATAATTTTTTTTTAATGTTCCATGTATGGAAATTCATAAAATTTTCATTCAAAATGGCACTAGAAAACAGCTCTTAAGGGAACAAAATTGAGTGACTGTATAATAAGATCACAGCTGTAATTCTAAGTCTTTAAGGGGTAAGTACTGAAATTTCAGACCAGGCTGTAATTCAACTTTCTATCACATGCTTTTGCAAGTGATACAGAATAATCAAAGAGGGTAATTACCAGCCGTATCTGCAGGTTCTTGACTTGGACAAAAGTTAATTTATTAATAAAATATATGGCCAACATTTTCCTTTATCATATCTTCACATGAAATCTTTACACATCCAAACTGGTGTAGGAGATGTGCCATCAGCAAAATGGCTGTGCCGTGTGTGTGACCATTCATCTGTATCAGTAAACCAATTTCAAGTTCGGTCAGTGGACCTTAATTATCTTGTGCCTGTATGTAGCCACAGTTTTGGAAAAACGGTAGTTTTGAAAGGTGAGGGGCTGCTACAGATGTTTAATTAAGTTAGCTTTAGAAAATATTTTCATTGCATTTTTGTGGTCTGGTGGTATGAGTGCTTGTAAACAGGAAGATGGATTTGGCCTAAATCAGGAAATGTACAAAGAAGATGCTGATGAATTGCTACTGTGTGTTTAAGTGTCTGTGCCTCCCTATGTTTTAAGGCAGAAGAATCTAAGAGAACAAGTGTATGTCAAGTAGAAGGTTCCAATCCAATGATTTAGTTTTTATGTCCAGGGTCAGCAGTAAAAGCCTATTTCCCTCATACTCTATTCTGGGGTCCCCACTCAGGACAGAAGGTAGGACTATGCCTCTGCCTGTCCCTCATCCTGAGAGAGCTTCTCCTTTCCTCATGCTCCCACCAGAACAGGAACTACTTCTGTATGTGTCAGTCTTCAGGGGGCACTTACAGAATTGCTTCACTGACAGGATTTTTAGGAAAGTCATAGAGAGCCAGTGTTTGGCAAACCAGTGATCTGACATAGACATCATGATCTGACATCGACATCAGCACACAAACCTACATACGTGATTTAAGTGTAGGTTTGGGTTTTCAACTTCCAAACTACCCGCCCCCCCCATTTCAGAACATTAGGGATTATGACATTGGACAGTTCTCTCAGTTCATCCATGAGGATGAAACCAGATAGAATATTACTTACAGACATGGCTTGGTTTCTTTATCCATAGCTATGCCCCAAGTTGAGCATGGTTTCCTGACGCTCATAGAGTCATTGCAATGGCCACTTCCTCTGCTAACGCTTGGGTTTTCATGGCTGGTTAGCAGTGGCTTTGGGGAAAGTCGCCCATGGAAGAGATCTGGAAATAGGAAATTGGATTGAGTAGGAAGTGTCTTAGGTTATAAGCAGGAAGAGACAAAGACTTCCAGGTGTTGGGCTCCAACGTTGACCCAGCCCTCATTATTCATCCCTGCTCAGTGTGTAAGTCACACTAAGAGTGTGCGGCTAAGTAACCACCTACCCGCTTTTGTCTTTCAGATTCCTTCGTGGCACTGAATGGTAAGGAAAATCTTACTGTCACAATTTCACGTTGATGGAAATCTATTGTACTAATCCACCTGAAGATTTTTAAGCTTTAGGTTTCTTTTTAATTAATTTTTATCCTCATTTTTTATAGACATTTCAACTCCTCTACCAGATTATGAAATGTCTTTCAACACAGTGTATGGTCAGTTTATTGATATATATATACATATCAATATTAATACTTAAAGTTACTCATCCTTTGGTAGTTCTTAGTTTTCATTCTTAATCATAGAACAGATTTTTGTTACTTCAAGGCCCCAATTCACTAAACTTATTTCTAGATTTTACTATGCTTATATGAGACAGTTGATTAGGGAGACTAAGTCTTACATATTTAACCCATATAATACGAAACATGCCAACATTCAAAAATTTGGTAAATCTATCTAATAAATTCTAGAGGGAGAAGAAATTTCTTTTTGAATATGCTTGTATATATGGAGATTGAGAATAAAAGAACAGTGCTTATAATTCATAAGCTGTAACCCCACAGCTGATAGGGAATACCACCCCCCTAATCGTGCCTGTCAGGATAACCTCCCCAACAGGGGAATTCCCATATAAGGGCACAGACACCAGGGTTTTATGAGGTAAACATTTGCTGGGTAGCATGAAAACGACCAACAATATTCAAGTTCAGAAACAATTTGAATATTTAAACATATTTTCAGTAAGACGTCTTCAGAATGTATGCAAGAAAGCATAAGGCAGTGAGTGTAATAACCTAGCAGGAGTTTTCCATTGTTCCCCACCTGAAATACACAAGTACAGATCCAGGTTCAGGAGGTATGCTTACTTCCTCATGGGCAAGCCAAAATGTAGCTGTGTCCTTTTTTTTTTTTTTGGTTTTCAGAATACTTCCAAACGCCTATCAACTTAAATGATTGAATGTATTTTAAAAGGTAGCATGATATAAAATCATCTCTGTAGTATCAAATTTAAGATTTTTGCCTTTTAATTTGGACCATGAATTCAGCCATTTATAGTTTTTGTGTCCTAGATACACAACAAAGGAATGGTTTAAGAGGCAGCCTTTAAATGTAAGCATAGGCAAAAATGAAGGAAAGATGAAAAGATGAGGAAAACCCGCAAAATTTAGGAAACAAGCAATACTTCAAGGTGGCTACAAATGTGCTCAATTGTTCTTTGTAAAATTTCAGGCCCTAAACCTAATTAACATAAAATTAGAAGCCTGATTGAAGTCTTCAAGACTGTCTTAAAACCTAGAATTGTGCAATGCAGCCCCCCTGCCCAGCCCTGCCATGATTCAGCACAGGGTAGAGCAGACAAGTCTGCAGGACTTCTCCACCTTTGACATCTGCTCATCTATGATTCAAACAGGAATATTGAACAGCACAGGCCAGGAGAGAACTGCTCAGAAGGCAAATGCCATCCAGCTTAACCTTAACCTTCAGGAAGGAAACCCACTTAGCACCCGGTCTTTTGCAACGTCAGACTTTGCAATCATGGCCTGTGTAACTGAATAATTTTTATCAGATGTTGAGAAACTCAGACCTTGAAAGTGAACCAGCAGCCTTCCTTGCATCCATCAAATGTTCAAGACCAATTTTAACTCCCAGGGAATTCCTTGAACATATAATTAAACGCTGAGATGCTCTTTATGGGCAAAAAAAAATCATTCTCTAGGCAAGTGTGGAGCTTTCATTTCCTCCTCAAAGAACAGGCATTTATTAATTTCTCCATATGTTAATAGGAATATGTTAAAATTAAACCTTTAAAGGAAAATGCCCAGTACTTATGAGCTCTTGATCTGAAGCTTCTGGAAGAAAACCAAAGAAGAATGGGACTTTCCCTTTAGCTCATAACCCTGTCCATTGCAGGTAGGAACTATTCAACATGTAGTAGTTAGATGGCTAATTTACCATCAAAATCAGTGATGGTCCACCACAGCGGTCAGGAAATTACTAAAGAGCCATAGAAAGACACTTTCAAAGGAGGGAAAACAATACATTTTTTAAGTTAAAAAAAAAAAAAAACAGCTATGCTCTAGTCAGTACTTATGAATTTTTATAAGTGATGATTATTTTGGTAGGAACTAAGAAAATATTTAATTAATTCATCCATCAATTACTTGTTGAGTGGCTGCTATGGGTCAGGCATGGAGTATGTGCAGGATTCGTATCCCCAGAGGAAGGACCAAATGGCTACATTTATGTGCATGAATATAGATAAGGAAGGCAATCCAGAGTGCACCTGCACTCTTAGTCATTGTGTCTTCTGTAAGTCCTGAGCCTCCTGGCTACTTTAGGCCCACAAAGCAAACCACCAAAATGGAATTTCCTTTCTCAGAGAAAGACATCATTTTAGTCTAGCACTGTGTAAGCTTTGTGTTAGCTAAAACTGTAGGCAACACCAGTCCCGTCTATAAGAAGTCTTTTAGTGAATTGGGCCCTGATCGTTTTTCTTCTGTCTTCCTCTTTGTATTGAATTAGTGTCTCTTATATCTAATCGGCAAAATCATTGTTAACAGTAAAAATAGCGGGAAGGGTCTCTAACCTGTAGACTCACAGTGACTTGTAGATGTAGAGAAACCACACAATGCATGAAAATTAACTTTTGGAAAATATCTATAGTTTTTGTATCCGTGAAGACTACCAATCATAGCATCCGTTCTACTGATCAAAATGTAACCTCTCCTATTGGACCACATGATTACAGCAAACCTATGGATATACAAATACCATATCCATGAGCCATCGTCTATTTTCATGACATCCTTTTGGCTACAAAGTCTCACAGACAATGCGTGCATATAGTACAGCCTGTAAAATCACATTGTGAGAAAGAATATCCATGATTCCTAGCTTATAGTGTTTAAGGATGGAGCGTCAAGAGACGCTTGCCTGCGGGGGCTGCTGCTTTTCCATACTCACCTCTCACCTGGTCACTCAACACTTTTTGAGGCTCATGTATTTGCTATCTGTTTACTTCATGTCCAGCCCATGCTTTCCATCCTGAAGCACAAGTTTAAAAGATTTACAAAGCCCTTCCCCCCTCCCCCTTTTCTGTTGAGGCAATCAGATGCATAGTTGCTCTAGATTTACATACAGAAAATCGAGATATGGCGCGTATTAGACTAACCCTTCAGAGATAGGAGGAAGGCTGATTTCTCACATTTGTGTAAAACATTTTCCTACCTAACTACCATCTGGTCCACATTAATTTCCTCCTGTAGCCATAGCTTTCCGTCACCAATGAGTTTTCCATGTATCTGTAGCATATGGTCCAGGAAATCTTCTATAGAAAAATGTGTCCCTTAGGCATATATTTCCCCTAGATTACCATATTAAGAAATGTTCTCACTAAACTATACTTATGGCATTACCATAAAATTGCCCCTTGAACACAGTTAAATTGAAAGTACTCACAATACCTATCCATTCAGGTAGAAGAGATCCTTGCTACTGCAAGGGGAGTGCAACCCTCCACACCACGCCTCCCTACCCACCTACAAAGCTATTTCTAATTATTTTCCTATGCTGGGTGCTGAATTGTAGTTTGGGATGGCCATATATTTATTTTAATGTAGTCTTAAATTCAGGCATGAAAATAAACATGTCTTAGACGTCATCGGAAGCAGGAAGGAAATTCTTACTTCTGTTTCTCGGGCTGATTTTATCACCCCATTCTTTTATCAGCATTAGGTGGGATGTAGAACTCAGAAACACGGCATCGAGAATCAAACATTCTGTGAGGTTTAAATGAGCCTCTTTTCAGCAGTGGGCAGAGTATTTTCAACAAAACAGATGTTGGAAGCTGTGTTGGAGCCACCCAGGTTCTGCAGAGAGAGGGGGGCTTCTTCAATGTTTCTGAAGCTTTGTGATGGTTCTCAGGCGTAGTATTTCCAAGGAAATCAGTATTGCTTACCTGAACTTCTATTGGCTTGCTTTTTCCTGACAGCAAAAGTTTAGGATACAATGCTATTTAAAAAACAACAACAAAAACAATCGTGGCTGGAGAAATGGCTCAGTGGTTCTTAACCACATTGACTGCTCTTCCAGAAGTCCTGAGTTCAATTCCCAGCAACTACATGGTGGCTCACAACCATCTCCAAGGGGATCTGATGCCCTCTTCTCATGTATCTAAAGACAGCTACAGTGTGCTCACATACATAAAATAAATAAACAAGGACCCCCCAAACAAAAAGCAAAAATTGTTTCTTAATTTGCAATATTAAAATCTTCTAGAACTCCAACTTCTAATGAAAATTGCAAATTAAAAGAAAACAGAAAGAGAGAGAGAGAGAGAGAGAGAGAGAGAGAGAGAGAGAGAGAGATCTATCAATAGGACCTATCTTTCTGGTGGCTAGTATTTTATTTATCATATACAAGGTGATCAATCATATTCTGAGGCTAGAACCCTTAGAATTACTCTGAGTTCATTCTCCTCTGTGCCAATGACACTGATTGCACACATACAGTAGCTGTATTACTTTCTTCCTAGGTTTACCTGGAGTTTACTGTATATAGTCTTGGCTGGTCCCAAGCTCAGAGCAATTCTCCTGCCTCAGCTTCCCAAGTGCTAGGATTATAGGCAGGAGCAATGACAATGAGTGATATCTTTTCTAAAGTTCTTAAGATGTTGCTTTAGGCAAGATCGTTTAATAATCAACTCAAAAGTCACAGAAAAGCTATATTTTATTTCTACAAGAGAGGACTGCTAATCAGGCTTCCTTTAAATCAATTGCGAGAGCCGAGATGAAAGGATCCGATACAATCTGCATTTAATCTTGTGGGATGATGGAAAGCGAGCATCTAAGTGTGTTCCTAGGAAATGTTTAGCTTATCTGCAATGACTCCCTGACTCACCAGTCTTCGGCACTGTCCTATGCTGGACCACATCTGAGATCAGAACCTTCCTTTTTCTAGTTTAATTATCTCAGTCAGTGAGGCCACCAAAATAATGTCTCATAAATCTGAGTCACAAAACACTGAACCCAGCTTTAAACACAGAAGGTGCATCCCTAAAGACAGGTAGTAGAGGACGCTTTCATGCTAGAGGTAGGAACGGATCCCTTGGGAGAGGAAGCATCTCTCTCGGAATGGAGAATGCCCAGGAGATTAGCTAAGACTGAATGCAAGACACACTGTGGAGCTTTGATGGAAAGGACTCAGTTATTTGTGATGAGAGAAGCTATCCACTCTCATCAATGCCCTACCCAGCCACAACCCATGCTCCTGGAGTGTCCCTCATGCTGACATGGGAAGCGTTCTAGGGAAAGACACTACTGTTTCTCAAGCATCAGGCACTGTGAAACTTACACTGTTCTGCCACTTTATCTTCCCAAGGCTGGCAGGACTCACTGTCCCTAAGGTGTCCAAAGGACAGGGTAAGAGATTTCCCAGGCTCACTTCACTTGTAGCTGAGACTGCCTCTGTCCCTTCATTCTCTGACTATAAGTTCAAAGGATCTTCTGCTGAATACAATATAGGTATCACACACACACACACACACACACCAACTTACACCAGCAAGCCCTGTCATTGCTAAGGCTTGCCTTCCATCTCAAGGTCATCATGGGTATCCTAGCTCCTAACCAAATTGACCAAAGGGAATTCAGTCTTGGGTGTTGTTTCCCTAACTGTATTTGTGATGAAAACAGGGCACGCCAGTTCCCTCTATCCCAGCACCACTACGTCAGATTCGGCATCCCAAGACGGGTATGAGTCTAGGGGAGGCATGCTGGACTGGAACGACTTGCTGGAGGCACCCGGCAGCACAGACCCTTTGGGGGCAGTGTCCTCTCATAACCACCAGGACAAGAAGGGTAAGGCCTTGGAAGTGCCACTTCCTGGGGGTGGGGGTGGGGGAGAGGGGTGGGGGAAAGGGGAGGACTGTGTACCTGCTTCCAGCTGGATCCTTGCAGCGTTAGGAACCTCCCGGGCACCATCACTGAAAGCATCTTAGAAAAGACTGCAACCCAGCCCTTGAGTCAGGCTTGATCCCCATTTGTTCTCTGACCTAGGAGAAACCACACAGAACAAATAGCATGTCCCCAGGGCTTCCTCAGAAGAGGCACAGGCTGCTTCAGAACCAACGCTAGCTCCTCTGATCCCTTCCCACTTCTCTGAACTCCTCCTAGTCTGATGCTGTGAGGTTTTAGACCCTTTCCCCCCATTTTAATGGGATGAAATACTGTGCAGGTTTTGGCAAGTAAAAGCAACGGGAAGTGAAAACCTGCTAGTCAGTAACTTGAGGCTAGCGCTGGCCCCTCTCTCGTGGTGCTGAATCTGAATAGGCCTGTGCTCCACGGACGATTGTAATCACCCTTAGAGGACCAGAGCCGAAACAAAAATATGTTATTTAATCAAGGAGAATTGCTATGCATTTGCAACGGAAAGGAAGCCTCGCTAAATGAAAGGGACTCTACTGTGAACTGTCCTAAATTCTCCTTTGCTTTCTGTGCTGGCCTCCAGACAGGAAATGTCATGGCTTTTTCTAGCTGTTTGCTGCTTCTGGTAACACATCCTACTTCAGCCGCAGCTGCGAGCAGAGAAGCCTTTACTTATCTCGAAAACAGTCTTGTAAATCAGGGCCTCAAAGGCCCTTATGTTGCTGGGCCATCTCCCCCAATTCAGAATTGTTTGCTTCTATATGTTTTCAAGAGTCCCATCCCAGCTAGGGTTGGAGTTTTGAGGGTCAGGCATCCACAGGGACCCTTGGAGGACAATCTATATCATGCCTTCTTGGAGGTTTTTTTTTTTTTTTTTTTTTTTTTTTTTTTTTTTTGGTCTTGGATAAACTCCTTTCTGGACAGACTCCCATGCTAATTTTTCATATATTTTTTTTAAACTGCTTTGTCCTGTGAGGACAATGTACTCTCTTGCCCTAGTTTCAAAGCCTAAGTGGTAAAGATGGCCCCTTTACCCTGTTCTCCTGTGTGTCCTCTTTGCTGACTTCCTTATTCTTCTATAGACTTCTGTTTCTTTGTATGTCCTGCTTCAAATCTATTTAAAGAAGAACAAAGCTGGTTGTGTCTCACCAGCCCCTTTAAGTTAGAGGGATATCTGTCCTTACCAGCCTGAGAAAGTATTCAGTAAAGGGGAAACTGCCCAGCAGGCTGCAGGCCTCAGCATGTGACATTGTTTGTGTGTGGCTTCAGAACTCAGATTCTTCATCCCTGACTGAATCGCTTTGGTTTTGCCTGTTAGAATTTTCTGGAGGGAAGAAGTCTTTCTAGTCAAGCATGGGTTGCAGTCCTTTTCTCCATTCTTCACTGAGAGGGGCAGCATGGATTTCTTCCATTCGTCGGCTCCCCCTAAGGAACGGAGGCTCTCAAGGAGAGTCCAATTAGTGCCTTGACAGATTGTTTTAAAATCCGGCATTGTTCACTTTCCCGGGTCTTATTCTAAGTGCTGAGGGAGCTGGAAGCAGTCTGCATAGCGTCAGACAATGGTGGCAGAGTTGACTGCATGGGTGTTTAACATGGTTGCTGTTCTTGTGCTATGACCAGCCTCCTTGCCTTGCCCCATCAAAGATGATTTTGATTTTTTTTTTTTTGACAGTGTCCGGTATCTCACTGATGGGGCAATGCCAATGAGTTGTTATGCCAAAATTGAAAATGATAGAGCTTAATGTTCCCTGTACTGTGATTTTTTTTTTTTTATGATTTTTGATTTCTTCTTTTCTCTGAACAACCCTTCTGTTTGCTGTTCATGATTTGTTTCCGACGTCTGTTTTGTTTTGCCCAGCACTATGTGGTATGACTTGGTGATGACGTCACTCTGTTGGAAACATCCTTGCTCCTTTTCTGACTCACTATGATGTCCCTCAACCCGACCCAACCTGTGCTCTCCTGGCTTCTTTCCATCTCCTGATGTTGGTGCTTTAATGACGTCGCATCCTCATGTTCAGCATCTGCTAGGATGCTGGACCTGTCTGGGTTTTCCGAGGGCCTCTGCGAGTGCTCTTTTCACTGGGCCGATTGTCTCATGGGAATGTTGACACATGTGTTCTCCAGCTTTCGGAGCCAAAGATACTCTGGAATTGTTTCTAAGATGCTTCACGTTTCTCCACTAAGCAGAAACTGTGTCCATGGACCAGCCTATTAGGAGTCACGTGCCCAGCGCCCTTTCATTGGAGCCATTAAACGAGTGTCAGTGAACAGCATGTCCCCAGTGCCTTAGCTCTGCATGGCTACTGGTTGATCCTGGGCTGGGCACATTCTTTGTTCACTCCACACTCCAAAACACATCTGCACTTCCAGAGTATGTTGGCTCATTTTCCTTCTTTTCCTTGTCATGTCTTTGGTCTTGGTTTAACCCAGTGCATCCCGCACCACTGTCACAGCACCGTCCTCACCTTGCAGTCTAACCCTCTTCTGCTACCATTGCTCTTAGCCTCCCCTTTCAAAATAGTAGACCCCCAAGCCCTCTGCCCCACCCCCACCCCGTGGACTGTTCCAAGGCTCTGTCCTTCTGTACTGTAAGTAGCATTTAGACGTTGTGCAGATATACCATCACACTAACAAAGCACAAGAGGAGACCTGTGAGGCACAAAGGAGCATCATCATAGAAAATGAAGTAATTTTTCTCTCTTAGTAACTAGCCTCGCTCTGCATTACCCTACTGGCCTTGTCTAATGTCTCTTGCCATACTTCTTTTTTTTTTCTTTTTTTTTTTTAATGCCTGATATCTTCCAAGCCCTGGATTTATTAGTTTAAAACACACACACACACACACAACACACACACACACACACACACACACACACACACAACCACTGTGTTTTATCTCTGGGTCCCTGGATATCTGGAGCCTTTTAATCATCTACTTGATAAATTAGATGCGGCTTGACTACTTCTTTCTGGGTTTTTGCCACATCTAAAACTATATATATCATGTATTCATCCAATAACCATTGAGGTGGTACTGGGTAGTTACAAAGGGGCTCTAATTACATATAAATAAAAGGGAGAACTCGGTTTATTTTTAGCCCTGGCTTACCCTCCACCGCGCCTCCCCACAGCAGAAGAAATAAGAGCTTTGATTTTTAAATTAGACAAACTCTGGAGTGAATGGCCACTCTTGTACCTTTCTTCTCTTACTGAAAATAGAAGTGGGGGGGGGGGTGGCTGGAGAGATGGCTCAGCACTGACAACTCTTCCAGAGGACCTGAGTTCAATTCCCAGCAACCATATGGTGGGTCACAACCATCTGTAATGAGATCTGAAGCCCTCTTCTGGTGTGTCTGAAGGGAGTGATAGTGTACATTAAACAAACAAACAAACCACTTTTAAAAAAAAAAAAATGGTATAAAAACAGATCCCCCAAGAGGGCTACAGCAAGGAAATGGGCAGACACAAAGCTGCCACTGCTGTGGTACAAATATGAACCATCAACCCCAAGCCTGCTGTTGGGATATGTGTGTGAACTCCGAGCAGAATAATGCCCCTCTTCAAACTTCATTGCTTAGTTTTCTCATGAGTCCTTTGAAAGCAGATGAAATGGTAACTAGAAAAGTAGGTGTTCTCATTTGGTGAGAAATGCCAGAATTGTTGTACGCTTATCCATCTTTGGAAATTGATAGACTGAGATGTTATCGTCTGGACACCTTTAGTCAAAAGGATATGGCCGTATATATAGGCAAGGGGGAAAAGTATTCATTTCATTTAAATTAAAATGAAATGAATAGTAACTGTAGACAGTATTTTAATCAGTGTGTAATTATGTTTGGGAAATTAGCTTCTGGTAAGACATAGGAAGTCTGCTGGGGATGGCATGTGGATTGCCCATGTTTTCGTGTTCATCCTGAATATAACAATATGAAATAGAATTTGTCAGCAATCCTCTTTATTGCCAATTGCTTACTCTCTTAATGCACCATCGCCTATGACAGTATTGCCTCTAAGAGGCAATCCAAGAGGATGTGTAGCACCTTACATGGGATGAGGATGCTTTAGGTGACATCATGTTCAGGGACATTGTGCCCTTCAGGAGGAGCAAGTGGTATGGAAGAAATCTATGCTCCCTGCCTCAAGCCTCTTCATCATATCAGAGGATAGTCTCCACGGGTGCTGTGTCAGCAATAGCTCCCTAAACTCACTGCTGTCCCTGTGTAAACAAGAGTGAACATCAGGCTTTAGAAGGGAGCCTTGTCTTGCAGCCAGACCCAACTAGAATGAACATCGTTTTACTCTCAGTTAAATTTAAAGTTAGCTTTCTGCCCATAAAAAGTCAGTATGTATGTAATGGTGATGGAAAGTCTCCATGTCAAATACATTGAGTAAATTAAAGTTAATTTAAAGCAAGTATTAAGTAACGGGTAATTCTGTAGGTCATAGGGATATCCTACTAAGTAAATCAGGTAGTACGAGATGGTGTGGCTAGAGTCATAGAAATACTTCTTGACTTACTAAAGTTTGGTCACGCTGGCCTAGAGGGATCAACAGAGTCCAGGAAGGATGAAGCTGCTACCAAGAACACTACCCTTGGTGCTCAGAAGGAGATATGATAACTTGCAAACCCTGGGCTCTCTGGGCCCTTTAAGGCCACATGATCGGGAGTCAGTGTTGAAACTGTCAGTCCTGTGTTCTACCTGTTTCTGTCTTGGCAACGAAGCTTTGGAAGTGGGGATGAAAATTTTAGTCAAGTACAAATATAAAGACAGTAGATATACACTATAAAGAAATTAGCCTCTGTAGGCTTATACATATCCATCATGGGTTTGTTTATTTGTTTGGGGGGGAATTTTGTTTGGTTGGTTGATTTTTGTCATTTTCTCTCCATTGGTTGTGAACTCCCTAGGATAAGATGCAGCTAGCTTGTAACCACACTATAGCCTGAGGAAAAGTTTAGCTCCAGCACCTCTGCTTCTGTGGGCTGTCACATGTTCCCATGTCCTGAAGATACACACGATGGCCCTTTGTCCTTTCCTTTCCATTCACTCCGAGTTCCAGACCTTCAGAGTCAGGTCCTCTGTGCTGACAGACTGGGGAATCTATACAACTGGAGTGCAGCACACTGAACCACAGAGCCCAGATCCAATTAGTCTTACCTTTTAATAGATGCAAACACTTAAAACCTACCTGATTCGGTATTTTAAAGCATGTTAGTTTTCCCAAGAAAAGTAAAATTTTGGCTCTTATCAAAGTATATACACGTGATTTTATGCACAGAAAACGTTATTCTTCATGATGGTATGTGAAGAGAAACAGACCTCTTGCTTTCTCGACTTAGGCCAGATGCTTTGTGCTCTTTCTTCGGTGACATGCTGACACAAAAACGTTTTCTAAAGTCTCAGGCATAATTTATCACTGATTCTGTAGTGCAATTTTGGATAGCATTGAGGAGCTAATGGAGTGAGACAGACACTCCCCCACTTGCTGTCCGAGGCATATTCAGCCACAAGGCACATGATGCCCAAGTAAAAATGAAGGTGACAAAGGTCTATCTGGTCTGCATGGCCTCTGTGAGCCAGGCCAAGACATACACAGGAAGAGATGCAGGCCCTGGCTGCAACAAAGTGGGTGTGGCACTCTTGGATGGATGGATGCTGCATCCCAGCCCATCTTACCAGTCCTTTCCTTCAGTACCAATATCACAGCAGTACTAGATCACCAAACTGGGAAAAGAGGAAAACGGGTGTGTTGGATACAGGATTTATATCCAAAATTTTGCAAACACTGACTTACTGAATAGCTGGTGCTTTCACTAAAGTTTAAAAGCAAACCACAGTGATTGCATAGTTTTTAGGTAGCATCACAGCTGTCTTTGGATCTGACTATGGAGCATGAATGCTCTCCAGGAAGCTCCTAGGGAAAAGGCTGCTATCAAACATGGATGGTCAGAGGCAAGGCAGCTGAGAAAGGAGGACTGGCTTTACTGAGGGAGGGAGGACTGCCTTAATCAAGAGTTTCTTTATTTCTGTTTGGGAAAAGAGGATGGATGGAAGGTATCGCATGTACTGTTCATAGAAAAATGGTATACAAGCCTACGGTATTGTTGGTAAGGAAAATAAAACTCTTAAAATGCTAGCATTTCTAAGTGTGTGTTATACTAGGCCCACCCCATAAAGATTTAATATCATTTTTATAATTTTTGTCAAGCTGTTCTAACCCCTGAAACTTTCAAGTTTGTATTAAAAAAAAATGTCTGTAGGCTGGAGAAATGGCACTGAGGGTAAAATCCTAAGGACGTGAGTTTGATCTCTGGAATCTTCATGATGGAGAGAGAGAACTGACAATCAAATTAGCCTTTGACCTACACATGCACACCATAGCACCAACCTATGTATACACACACACACACACACACACACACACATTCTTCTGTTTCTTTGTTAATTCAACAAGTATCCATGTACAAATGTAAGTCTTGTGCTAGATATTGAAAAAGAATGTCATAGGAGCTAGCAGAAGCAGCTTACAGTTAGTGGATTAGATACACAGCTAGCTTCTGGTGGGACCGAGGAAAGTCTGTGCAAGAGAAGTAACACACACACACTAATTTAAATAGTTTTAAATGATTGTGGGAGTGTTGGAGTCATGGACCCACATTGTTGGAAGTAGAAAAGGAGGCTTACTTGGTAAAATACAACAAACTCAGATAAATTTAAACTTCAGATACACTTAAATACTACTTTTCAAATATTTAGGTAAAACTGAATGCTTTGCAGTGTAAGCATATACCAAATATTGCATGAGATATATTTTTTTTCTTAAAGCACTACTGTTTATCTAAGCTTCTAGTTAGCCAAGTACCAAGTATTTTTTGCTACCTTACCCCTATTTATTTGTCCTAGATAAATATGTCCCTCATGGGACATACTTTCTCCAAAGTATTATTCTGTATCTGAAGTTTAACAGTAGCAGTGTCCTGGTTTGCTTTGTGTCGCTGTGATAAACACCATAAACAAAAGCAATTTGGGGAAGGAAGAGCTTACTTGACTCACACTTCTCAGCAACAGCCCGCTGTTAAGGAAAGTCAAGGCAGGAGCTCAAGCAGGAGCAGAGGCAGGAACCATAGAAGAATGGTGCTTCCTGGCTTTCTCTCCATGGTTGCCATTCTTAGATAAGCCAGAACCACCTGCCATGGGATGGCATTGCTCACAAACTAACC
Organism: Arvicanthis niloticus; assembly: GCF_011762505.2. Classification (NCBI taxonomy): domain Eukaryota; kingdom Metazoa; phylum Chordata; class Mammalia; order Rodentia; family Muridae; genus Arvicanthis; species Arvicanthis niloticus. The sequence continues at coordinate 40,648,194 of NC_047671.1, forward strand.
CAATTCTTACTTGAGCTTCCCCCTTCCCAAGTGACTCTAGCTTGTGTCACGATGCCAAAAAGCTAAGTAGCGCCTGTTCCCAGCATGAGGCAGTGCTGGAGAACTCAGTGAGGTTCTGGGAACCTGTCTCAGAGCTAGCCTCTGGACTACACTTGGAATTTAAGAATAAACCATACCAGAGGAAATCAAGTTAAAAATTCCTTCTGTAGCTTGGCAGTGGTGGTGCATGCCTTTGATCCTAGTACTCAAGGGGCAAGAGTTCCAGGAAAGCCTTGTCTGTAGAGCAAGCTCCAGGACAGCTAAGGATACTCAGAGAAACCTTGTCTTGAAATACACATACACACACACACACAGAAAGAGAGAGAGAGAGAGAGAGAAAGAGAGAGAGAGAGAGAGAGAGAGAGACCCAGACACACACACATCTTTCTGTGATAGTTTAGAAATGATCACTAAAATTAGCATATTGGTCTGAAACCTAGTTTTGGTATTTGTAGCCACTAAGAGCAGACTCTAAATGACAGTTATCTCAAGAAAGCTCAGAAATAAAATTGCTCCCAAGCAAGACCCTTAATACACTTAAACTTACTTTCAAGTTTATTTAACATAAAGTTTTTAGCAACTGTCAAATGATCCAGATACGTGTTTGGTGACATCCTGATGTTTGTTTGTCTGTGGGGACTAGAACTGAAAAAGCACTGGAAAATCATAGTTCAATAGTGGTGTGACAAAAACATTCGTGTCAAAGAAAGACCAAGAGCAAACTTTCTTAAGGTTGTGCATACAGCCCACTCAGTAGAGTGTATTGTGGACAAGCATAGAACCTGAATTCTATTCCTTACCATCCAGCTAAACACCTAGATGTGGTAGCATGTGCATGCAACCTTAGCATTGTACTCATGTGTGTTTGTACCTGTGCACAAACACACATACACACACATAAAAGATGGTATTCTGAGGAATGCCACCCAAGGTTGTCCTCTGTCCTGTGCACGCTCTCTCTCGTGCACGCGCGTGCGCACACACAAAAACATTCATCTGTTTCTGACATCCAGATGGAAATGTAGGTCTTCTGCTGAGTGTTAAAGAAGATACAGATTTTGATAAGAACGTGCAGTAGCCATTTACAGTTAATAGGCAAGATACACAGCTAGCTCTTGGTGGTGCAAGAGAAGGAAAGAGAAGCAGAGAGAGCACTGAGAAGGTAAAAGCAGGCCGTGACTGGTTTCAAGTGGGGTTGACTAGGAGAAGGCCAGGAAGTTGGCGTTGCAGAGATGCATTGCAAGGAGTACAAATCGAGTGGACAAGCCACCAAGCTGTCCAGGCTCAGGGTGAGTCATTAGGAGGCATGTCATGTGGGGTGACATGTGGGGCGATGAACTTGATCAAGGCTGTGAGTGCTGGAATGAAACTGAGCTCAAAATGAGAGCACGGTGCCCTAAATGTGGTGCTAAAGGGTCTTGGCTTTCCAAGAGACAGCAGAAGACAGAGACCAGGGGAAAGAAAAGACAAAGGGGGATTAACAGAGCGTGTGTACTAGGCTGGTGGCTTGCTCACATGCAGTTACAGATTACATAGATTCTAGGAACTTGGGGAAGGGAGTCTTATATCAGTTTTGGTTCTAACATGTGTCACTGCTTCCTGTGACATTTTTCCAGTAGATGTTCCTTGCATCCAACCAAACACTCGATTCCAGGTAAAGCACAGGGAAGCTGGTCCCCAAAGTGGGGCCTCTCTGTCTCATTACTTAAGCGCTGAACGATGTAATCTGGAACATGGTGTGCCACATGAAAGCCACAGAGGCTGAGACAAGAGTGTGTTAGCTTTGGGATGTTATTTGGGTCACCTCCCAGAAGCAGAATCGACTCGTGCTCTCTGACCTTCCTTGGGAAGGACCTAGGAAAACAGCAGTGTGGACAGTTCATGTGTGGGCCTTGGGGTGGGGACTGTGGGAACTTCTGTGGATGTATCTCAGGGAGGAGGCTCAGGCAGAGAGGCCCGTGCAGACACCACAGTTGTTCCTTCGGTTGTGCAGGCAAGGATGTAGATCTGATCTAATTAAATTTCTATCCTCTTGACAGCCAGCTGAATTCATCTAAGGTCTTGATGAGATTATTGTGGAAAGGGTAGAAAGGGAAAAAAAAATCTAAATGTCAGCAATGCAAAAGCTATTTCTTCTCCCTGCCTGCCCAAATCGGTACACTGATATTGGAATTTTCTAGAGATAACCACCTCGCTCCCACCCCACTTTTTTTTTTATATACATACCAGCCATTTTTCTCCTAAAATGAAGGCTCTAAATTATGATTAGGAAAGCTTAAACTTTTACTTTTAAAAATACCAGCTTGAAACATGGTGAATTAAAAAATAAGTAAGTAAAGCCACCATTAGCTGTGCTGCTTGGCTTTGCTCTGTAGCTGTGTTCTCAGACCCTGTCATTCCGACATGACACTTCATCCACCTTTGCCCTCAGTCTCTCTTTGTTTTTTTTTTTCCACTCTCTCCCATCTTTTGTAGAAAAAACACACACACAATGACAAAGTTTTCTGACAGCTAAGGGAACTTTCAAGGACTCCGGGGACTAGGCTAGGCGTGATCTTATTAACAGAACATCTGGAGCAGTTCCACACTTGCTCTTTAATTGATCCAACTGCACTGTGCTCCCTCTAGATTCAGTTGTGTCTTCATAATGAAATTGTGAAGAGTCAATTTAAGAGTTTGGGTCCCCTGTAAGAATGGAAAAACCATATTAGCTTTCTCTCAGAGCCTACTCCTCACCTAGTTCTGTGTGGTTTGTTGATTTTAAGACTTCTGAGCCAGCTTCCTGTGCAGCCCTCATTCGGTAGGCAGACTGTCCTACAGAGGGCTAAATAAAACGGGTAATTTCCTAAGAATAGCTGCTCTTCTTTTAACATTACGAGTGAGAATGGCCTCCAGCTCTGTAGGGCTTGTAACAAACACCACTGCACCCGAGAGAAAGGACACGAAAAGCTGTGCTCTGTTGCAGGTACCAGGGCAATACAGTCTGCTTAAAGTGATAAGTAACACCCAGCAAAGTGCACCAAGCACCGAATGGACTGTCTGTCAGACGAAGTCCCGTGAACCTCATCAGACATAAATCTCTTTAGCACTTTAAATATCACTAAGGCCCTGAAGCGAACTACTGAAACATAGTTGGGCATACAGGGATATATTGGGCACATATTAGATAGGATTTTAGTCAGTGTCAAAGAGCCCATTATAGACAATGTGGAGGTTTGTCATCTTCAATTAATATTTCTTAACTTCTTCCAAGTCTGTAGCTTGAGAACTGTCTGTGTGATGTGGTTCGCTTTAAATGGAGTAATTGGAATTTTTCCACCCTGGTTATTTTTAAAGTTCATATTTTTACAAGGATCTATTTCTTTTCAAACATGCATCTACCATTCCTTCAGTGGAGTCAGAAGCGGTCATTATAAATGGTATAGAAATAATAGAAGTTCCATATGGACAGCTACTGACAATGCTTTATTTGAAGGGGGAAATGGTGTAAAGACATTTATAGGGCTGTAAACTATATTATGACTAACCTTTTAGGCATATTAAAGTATGTCGTTTGCAGTCCTCTGGCCTCTTGTTATTCATAAATAATAGATAAGCCTGGACACAATCGTCTGACATTTGTTAAGGTAATAAATACATCCTAAATGCTGATTGGCCTTGCACTCTGTGATTTAAAAGCACACAACAGAAATTTAATGTAACTTGAAATGTCATGCATTTCTATGCACTTTCCAATTCCGCTCTCCTTAACAGACCCGAGGTGCCAAGTTCCACTGAGGGCACTGCCCTGCTGGTTTTTTTTTTTTTTTTTCATTATCATAAAGCAGTACCTTAATATGAAAAAGATCTCAGGTTCCTCCTCTTAGTTGAAAAAAAAATATAAAGAAAGAGGACCTTCCTGGGTTCCTTTCCTTGTGTCTAGTCATGCAGAGGACAATTTTTACACACCCCAAGCAATTATCCGTTGTCATGAGTGGAGATTAAGAAGCTGATGTAGTTTTTTAAAAAATGGATTCCTTTTTGAGAATTTCATATATGAGCACTGTATTTACATAATTTTTTCTTTCTCTCCTTCCTCCCACTCTTCCCAACCCCAATACTTTTCAAATATATCTTATTTAATTATTGTTCATATATGTATGTTTATATGTATACATGTATAAGTATGTATGTATATACAAATACTGATAAAGTGGGTTTTTTTTGGGGGGGGGGAGAAGCTGATGTAGATGTGGTCCAATAAAGAAGGTGAATTTACCCAAAACTGGGCACTCAGAAGCAATCTGCTTTTTCTTCCCCTGAGATCCAGTCATACCTGGGCTGATCCAATCAGGGACACATCTGAGTTAAACAATCCAATCAGTAGCCAGTGGCTACTGTTACAAAAACTGGAATATGCCCTCAATGTTAGGGCCACTAGAGACCATATGTATCTTCCCAGAAGCTACGGGACTAACAAGTTGGAGTGGTTTGGTTTGGTTTGGTTTGGCATTGTGAGCGTGGTAGCATATTTTAGGGGCTATGTAATAATTTTGCCATGTGCACATGCCCCCACACAGGGACATGCACATGAACAAAAATAATAAAAGTAAATCTTTGAAAAGCCAAAAGAAAGGAATTTGTGAAAGGAAGAAATGTGATAGATTTTGTTGTTTTGTAATAAAATAACATCACTTTAGTATTCTTTGTTAGAAAGTTAGTGTTAATTATAGTAAAGAAATTATACATATAACCTGAAGATGGGCACGTTGAACACCAAGGCACACTTGGTTCAACTACTTCTTACGTTTTTTACAAAACATTTTGAAAACCTGATTATCTCTCACCTCAGCTGTATCTGAACTAAATCATATAGTTTTATTTTCTTTTAAAAAAAAATTACCAATGACATTTAAGGTAAGATTCAAAAATGTTAGTGAACACAAGAATCCCAGCATCTGACCCCAGCTAAGCTCTGATGTGGAGCATGGGGTGGGGGTCGGAGTCTAAGCTGGACCTGAAGAGTTGTATCTTTATCCAAGGTGATACTGATGCTGGGTAGCTCTGAGTCATGACCATTGAAGTTGTTCATGGAGCATCCTTTTGAAGCTCATTTTCCAAGACTTTGGGGCTGTACGTTTTGATCTTTTTCTCCGATCTTAACTAACATAGCGTCTTGAGACTTGTTCAAGGCAGACAGCTCTTCTGAAATTTTATAAATACTGCTGTTGCGTGTGTCCAGAACAGCTTGCCACCTTAGCCCATTTCATCCTTCTAATAACCCTCATTTTATACCCCATGTCTCTCAGGCTGATTGAGAAACATGCCCATAGATCACAGAGTAGGTTATTTATAGAATCATGTCTGAAATCTAGGTCTTTGTAACCGCAGAGTTAATGTTCATTACTACCACCTCCCAGGGTCATCTTTTAAGGCAGATCTCAGCCCTCTTATTTATTTTATCTTTGCTTGCTTTGTAGGGAAAAATCAAAGCACTATACATAATCCAAACAAAGAATTGTCTGAATTTTCCAATTTTATAAGGATACCCAGTTCCCCATTTTACAGTGTGATGCCCCATTACAAAACAAAGGGAGAAGACAGGATGAGGAAGTTGATCTGATTTCAGGGAATCTTTATCGATGTTAAGATCTCAGTCTTTTCTAGAAAGAAAATATTAGGGCAGGAAAATAAGCCTTGGAAGTTTCACAAATGGAGCTGAAGATATGGCTTCAGCATATCTATCGGGCGGTTAAGAGTATATTCAGCTCTGCAGAGGACCAAGGCTGAGTTCCCAACACCCACATCAGTCAGCTTAAAACTATCTGTAAAGAGGGAGCTGATACTTTTACCCTCCACTGACACCAGGTTGAGTGTGTGCATACATTCCCCGCAACACTCACATATAATTAAAAATACTAAAATAAATTGTGCAAAAGCACAAAAAACAATTACTAAACTTATGGGGACAATAACGGTTCTAAACCATGGGCCCACAGACCAACATTCCAAGGCATGACTTTAAAAATTACCGTACTGTGACTCTCAATCCAACAGAGACACTAATCTAATATACCTTCTGAATATATACTCCCACTGGCAAGGTCAGGTCTAAACCAGTGGAGCTGCAAATGATGAGGGAACAGAGCTCAGGGGGAAATGAAGGCAGTGTTCTACAATAAAGTGGCTTGAGTTTCACGCTTGCCCTCCTTTCTCCTTACATAAAGGCATCCCAACCAAAACTGTATCGGTTTCAGAGGTGACAGATCTGGCAATGGGTTCATCCACAGTTAACCACAGTAAGCTTCATTTCAATGTGTGAGTCCTAAACTGGGGTTATTAACTAGCCATGGTAGGAAGCTGCCTAGCCTCAGATATCATGAGTCACTACCTTTAGACATCTTGAAAGACTGTGACTCCTCCCAATGCTTAATCCATAAAATGCCAGGAAAAAAATAATAAAATGAGGAAAGTTTGAGTTATAAATTCGAGCCCATTTCCAGGGCTGCTGGCGTGTTCAGTCTATTCCAAACCATCTGGATAACGTTAGTCCTAAGACAAGTAGAACGTTGTTTCCTGCCAAAGTAACCACAAAAAGCTACCACTTGATTTTTCAGTGTGGCCATCCCTATGGGCAGGGGTGTGGCCCAAAGAAGAGATTGCCTACAGTCGAGGCTTTCCCGCTGCTTGCTTTCTTCTCTTCATAGGGATTACAGTGAGCTCTGTGTGGTTAGCCCTGGTGCTCGCTGGCTCTCGGTTGCTTCATTCATTCTGATTGCCTTAGAGGACTCTGAGCCTGGCAGTTTGTTGCAATAAGATTTTCAAACAAGAAAAATTGGGTTGTTAGATTCTATTCACTCAAGTTGTTATGAGGATTTCAAGGAAAATTGCAGGCTTGTCTTACTATACGGCAGAATCGAGAGTCTATTTTTAGGGGATCTGACTCCAGGGCTTTTCTTGGGGTTTTGCCATCGTTCTTAGTTCTCAGACCCAACACAAACCCCCTCTGGCTCAACGATGGAGGAAATGTCCATCCTCCTTTCTGCCTTTGCATATTTCTCTAAAGGACACAGAGAAGCTTTGTTGTCTTTGTGGTCACCGGGTCCGCTCTACACAGATGCCTATTAATCAGTTCACTATGGAGACAGACACATCCATCATACTACCGCAGCTCGGAAACAGGCAGCCCACTGATCGAGGACGAGAGGCTAAAGTATACACTTAACCATTTCGAGTTTCCTGGCCGCCTGTGTCTTAGACCAGGAGAGAGGTCACTGGAGAGGTTGGGGGGGAGGGGGGGGAGTGGGGCTCAGGTTTTTCGTTTCCTAGGCAGAAGTGATTTTATCTACGTTTGTCGGCTTTGATAGGTCATTTAGCACCTCCCAGGTCTCTGCGTAAATGGCAGGTAATAGGTACACTTGGAGATTGAGAGTTCTAATTTTAAAAAGAGTGATAAGGATAATAGCTGTGCTTTTGATGCAAGGGTACTTGGCTCTGGGTTTTTTTTGTAAGCTAGTAGTTTTGCAGTAATGAATTTAATATAGAACAAAGCAATCTTAGCATCATCTTCCCTGACAAGAGGAAAGAACTTTGCTTTTAAATCTGCCAGGTCTTCTACACACTTTTTTTGTCATTCAAGGCTATCCAACTCTTTCTCCCAAGATGCTCATGGCTTTATTTTTCCTAGTTTTCCTCCAGCTGTATTCATTCACCCACACGTTTATTTACAGTTGGTTTAAGAGATATCTGCTGAACATCTTTCTTCCTGGGACTAAGTGGTGACTTTATTTCTGTTAGACTAGCCTCACCAAAAAAGACAAGCATAAAGTACTCATCTTGCCAGTAATTATTACAGGGGAGAGGATCAGGGTTCCAGAATACACATAGAAAGTAGACCTGGCCCAGAGTGAGAAGTTCTCTTTAAAGCTTAGACTCTAATAATTGAGCCACATTTGTGAGAAGGTGGGAGATGGTCCCAGACAGAGGGGGCAAAGCTGTGTGAAATTCCAGTATCAAAGGACAGTGCAGCAGGATGGGTCACACTAAAGTATAAGGGACCAGAAAAAAAGTTAGATTCCTCCCTATTGATGTGGAGGCAGCTGTCACTGGACTCCATCTCTACAGACCTACACATCTTCCTTAAAGCTTAGCTCAATGTCATCTCCTTGTTAAAACTTTTGTTTGGCCTTGGAATAGGAATGATGCACCCTATTCTATTTCTATACTTTGGGTGGAGTTAAGTGCAAGGTCTGCCTCCCTTCCCCATCCTGGCTTGTGCCTCCCTCACCACCACCACCACCACCCCCAGCCTCCCAGCTCTGTGCTTTAGTGTGCTCAGGAAATGTCTATCTGGCAAGGGCAGCCTCAAAGATGCTAATATCAGGAGAATACAAAGACAGACACCAAGAGAATCTCATTCTAACCCAGAGTTGGGAGGTAGCATCCTATCTCAAGTGTGCTGTCCTACAGGCCAGACCAAGGCGAGGCAAGCGCAGAGGAAGCATCTACCTACTTACCAAAGCCATGTCTCTAAACAGAGGATTGGGTTTCTGACATTTTAGAATTCATTTGCAAGGTCATCATGGGAAAACTCAGAACTGTATCAGGGCTTCTTTTGATTTTACAATCTATAATTGCTCTTATTTTGAATCGTGTGTTGCAGAGCCCAGGGGCAGTATCATTCATAATCTTTTCATTGCTTTGGCCTCTAAAGAGCTTCAAATTCCCTTACCGAGGCCTCCAGGCAACCTGAAAACTCTCACTTCAAAAAGGAAAAAAAGTACAGAGAATCTACCCTTCTTAGTTCTACCAATTTAAGGCATGATTTCAGAGAAATCTCTGTGCCATTGTGCTCCTCGCCTCCTGCAACAGGAAAGTGGAAACGAAGATCCATTTAGCACCTTATGACTGGTGAGAAATAGCTGGTGGTTAATGAATCAATCCGACGTATTTTTCTGATACTGTTTTTGTTCCCAATGCACCAATTTCAACCGGTGAGAACAGAAGTCCTGGGAATTGAGAGAAAGCATGTCAACAGCACAGGGTGGAAAAGGCTATTCTTTTCCTTCTGCATCCTGTGTAGGTACTTGGCCAGGTGAGACTGTCACATTCCCAGGCTTCTACACAACATCTGAAGCAATGGATGTTCATTCTGGCCCTGGCCTATGGCCCTTTGCTCTTTGCACAGATGCATTTGTTTCGAATTAAGCAATCTCCCTGGAATATCAATTATCATAAATAACCCTTTCACCCTCATGGGCTTCTTTGCAATTATCCCAAAGCCAATTTCTTTTCATTTATAAGACAGTTTCTCTTCTTGTTTTGAGCAAATACCTGGGTACCTTTATAGATTCTTATTTGTCTGATAGGTGTTAATACCAAAATTCTATCAAAATCATAACTGAAGATCATGCCTTTCTGAGACTTCCAAACCAAGGTTATATAGCCAATCCAAAGATGACCCACAGGGTTTAGAAATGTGTTTTAAAATGTCCTTACAATGTACTGAAAACCCACATGTTCAATAGTCTATTTATTAAGCTACATAACTCTGAGTTCTGAGGAAGGCCAGGGTGACAAGTTCAAGTAGTGTGGCAACTGCTTCGAGGAGCTGAATATGGAATTATTAGTCCACTGGGCATCTAACTCTTTTTTTTTTTCCTTGGGTTTGCTCAGTATATTCCAAGCTTTGTTTTAATTATTTCAAGGTTCAGGACCTACAAGCTATCCTGAAATGAAAACATTCTCATGTGTTACCTTGAGTGTCCTCTCATCTCTGTGGCAACATTTTATACCATAGGAAGCAGTAAGAATGTGTCTGCCTTCCTGCCTGGGAGGATGAATAACTGGTATGCTCAACCAGAGATGCTGTGACTTACCATCCTGAGAGCCACTAACCTTCCATTTACCTTTTGTACAGTCTTCTGTCTTTAGTTCTGTCTCCCAAACTGGCATTCCAGCACTTTCTGGGTCTTCATTTGATTATCCTACCCTCCTGAAGGCAGCAAGACTGTGTTGAGCCCAGGTTTATAGATGAAAATTCTGAGGTCCAGGGCTGTTAAGCCACTCTCCAAAATGTCACCAGTCTGTAGGTGAGGACCCAAGACTCCAGACCCTTTGAAGTCTTATGTAATGCTGCTTGAATCAGCCTCACTAGGCCTCTTAGGCGGAGCTTTGTGTTCAAACCTTCACTGTGGCTAGATTACAAAATTAATTTCATCGTTGCCATGAATACTCTTGCTGATTTTCATGATATGCCCAGCCATCTTTAAGCTTGGAAGGCATTTCCAAAATAAATACTCCTTTCCAAGCTTCAGTTTGTGTCTACTAACTCTTCTGTTTTTAACATGGAGCTTAGGGTTTCTGAATTTGTCTAACCCGATAAGCAAAGCCCCCCTTGCTTTTCTCACCTAAAATATGAAGAGATACAGAGAGGCTTTTTGCGGTCGTTGTTTGTAAGGCACTACTTACCTAGCAAAATGAGTCTGAAAAAAATAGGCACGCCATTTTCCTGGAAAGTCTCATCCTACTTGACTTGTTAACAACCAGAAACCTGAATTCAGATGTCATCAGCTTAAAAAGTCTTTGCTGGTATAAAAAAAAAAAAAAAGGCTTTTGCTAGTGGTTTCTATGAGTCTCAGACAGCTAAAGACCTTTGCACGTGAAAGAAGAATATTTAGGAACTAGAATTATGGACAAGAAGCAGTGGATAAATGTGGTCATTGCACAGGGCTCCCAATGATGTAAATGGATTGCTCCTGCCATGTTGTACTGAAGTCACATTCTGTACAGGGGGGTTGTGGGGTAGGGGATACATGGCAGGACATGGCCAACTAACTAGCAAGGGGCAGATAGGGGATGAACTCAATCACATGGGCAAACTCAAGATTTAGGACCAGCTTCTTTAAAGGGGGCAACCTGCAGGAGGAGGGCCTGACTTGATGGTTCTCTGTATAGGAGGAGGTGGGAGTTGCAGACTGACTGGTGGTGTTTTTCTCTCCGGTAGGTCAGTGTGTGTGAGCTTATGACACACAGCTAGTTAGGATACTCTGATTAGAAGATGGCTTTTTGATTTGCAAAACTTTAGAACAAAGAGCATTTCTTTCTGGGACCGGCCTTCTAACTTACTAGTTTTCCTCCATATATACCCAAAGGACAGGGAGAAGGGACTAACTGTCTTCCATTCCTCTTACTCATCACCAAGCTTGGTGTATGAAAGAAAACATTCTGCAACTGGTTATCATGTTAGCTAGGCCAAGCTGTAGAAGTTACATAGGCAGTCCTTATGATATCTGGTCCCAATGCTCTGCTTTAGTCTACCCTTTCCTTGTACCTTCTAAACGGGGAGAACCATTTAACCTCTAGAATGGCAAAGGTATGTAGGCAGCTTTCTCTAATAAGTCAACTTTTCTTATAAGTCAGTCCACACTAAATATGAGTGTCTAAAGCGATACTGTGAGATGCCCATTGAGGTGAGAACTTCCACCCACTACCCTCTGTGGATGATTGTCTTGCCATGATGGTTAGAGCCTCGGAACTGGCCACATCAGTGAGAGAAATGAAATCATTTTATTCACAGGTGTGCACATTTGTTTGTGCAGTTATGTGGAGGAAGGTTGAGAACGTGTGCAATAGAATTTCATACACAATCAGAACCGAAGGAAAATCAGTTGTTATTTTAACACAACAAAAAGGAAGTGTAAATTTTGGGAAGAAATCTTCATTAGCACATTTTCTTTCAGGCATAGGTATTAAAACATATTTGAATGCAAGGCACCCCACTGTCTGGGGAGCGCCACACATATAATGTGGGAATTAGAACCACATTTCCCTGCTGGGATTTTTGTTTTGTTTTGTTTCTTTTTGGTTTTTAGCTCTTAAAAAGCTCATGAAGATAAGTCTGGAAATCTTTGGGAAGTGTCACATTGAGAAATTACTCAATATCTTACCATCTCCACTGTGTTTCCTGGGGTTCCTGGTCCGCCCCTTCCCACCATCACCAAGGGTATTTGCTTGATCATAAAATCTTGCATTGAAAAGGTGTTTGCTACTTCTGTCTACTCCCACTGGAAGTCACAACTCTTTGTTACAGGAAGGTCACCCCCTACCTCCGAGCAAGCGCCATGTGATGATGTCATAATATAAAAGGGTCCCTGAGAGAAAAGAGTATGATCTTCCAGCTAGGTACTCTGGGTTTCGAAACGTTCACTTTAGTAATCAAAATATTTTAGTCAGAAACACCCCCATGACAGAGCTATGTTTCTTCTAGGTCTAGGATGTGACATTTTAAAATGTAACAGCAACAATCAGCAGAAATTTAAGGGTCAAATGGCAGAAGTTTAGGAGTAGGTAGAGATTTTTTTTTTTCTTATTTCATCTCTTTCTAATCCAGTGCCCCTCACAGTTGCCAGTAAAGCACATTTAACATATTCCAGAAAGAGTTGATTTAGCAGGTGAAAAATGTGTCTCCAGAGAGCAGACAAGGTACATTTTCTGTCTTGCCATCTTCCCATAATAGGAACAGTGTTTACACTCCCTCATGCAGTGCCTCTAATGTATTCATGTTCCCTCACTCTCCAGAGGCAGGGATGGGAAGTATTTGAGACTTTATGTTTTTTAGCTACCGGCGGCATCAAGCACTTAGGATCTGAGGGTTGTGATGTCTGTTCACGCTTGGTATTAAAAAATAAAAGCTCTAGTGTTTGCATTTGATTAGAGGAGTTCAGCTTGCTGACTGATTAAGCAGGGTAGGAAAGCAACCTTTTTTTTTTTTTTTCTTCTTCAGATACGAAGCTTCTTGGTTAATGTAGTGGAAGATAATAGACAGGGGTAGCCACATCATTTTTATTAAATCGAAGAGATCAGGTCTGCCGAAGACTCTCATGGTGACAGCAAGCCCTAAGAGTAATAATGGGACCTGACATGTTACAAGCCCATAACGGGCCCTGATTTAAATATTCTTTCAGTTCTGCTGCATATTTACCTGAAATTGAGTGTGGGTTTTCCTTTTTTCATGCAAAATAAATGTAAATATTGTAACCTGTGAGCTTCAGCTATTTTTCACTGTGGTGACACAAACCCCTCTATCCTCTTGTAGATTCAAAAGCAAACATGCCTTTCTCCAGACAGAGCCCCTCCTCCCCCCAGAAGGCAGTCATCAAGAAAAGGCTGAATGGGAAAGTTAGATTGTTGTGTGATTTGTTCGTTTAACATGCATAAAATTGTTACTACTTTCTCCAGACCCAAATAGCTCATTTATTCTAATTCTATAGAAGGTGGGAAAGATCAAAAGGAAAAGGCAGATAAATACATTTTGACCCTGCCAGCCATTGTCCTTAGAAAGAAGTTGAAAAATCCGTACCAGAGAGAAGGAAAGCCACCAAAGAAGGCAACAAATAAAATCGATTTACATACACATCCCAGGGCTGGCTGGGGTGGTGTGGGGGCAGGGAGGATTGATTAGTTAATGTTTGACAAGCTGCGCCCTGAAGATGAGCTATGCAGAGGTGCTATCGCCACTTATTACTGTTATTAATTAACAGTATGATTGCCAAACACCGGTATGCCTCCCAGTGTGCTTTGCGTTTCTTAACGCCATGTGCGATGTCTATTGCAGGAGTGATTCGGGAAAGTTACCTCAAAAGCAACGACCAGCTCGTTCCTGTCACCCTCTTGGCCATTGCAGTCATTCTGGCTTTTGTCATGGGGGCCGTCTTCTCGGGCATCATCGTGTATTGTGTGTGCGATCACCGGCGCAAAGACGTGGCAGTCGTGCAGCGCAAGGAGAAAGAGCTCACCCACTCGCGTCGGGGATCCATGAGCAGTGTCACCAAACTCAGTGGCCTCTTTGGGGACACCCAGTCCAAGGACCCAAAGCCCGAGGCCATTCTCACACCACTCATGCACAACGGCAAGCTGGCCACACCTAGCAACACAGCCAAGATGCTCATCAAGGCTGACCAACACCACCTAGACCTCACCGCCTTGCCCACCCCGGAGTCCACCCCAACGCTGCAGCAGAAGCGGAAACCCAACCGTGGCAGTCGCGAGTGGGAGAGGAACCAGAACCTCATCAATGCCTGCACCAAGGACATGCCTCCCATGGGCTCTCCTGTGATTCCCACGGACCTACCCCTCCGGGCCTCCCCAAGCCACATCCCCAGCGTGGTGGTTCTGCCCATCACGCAGCAGGGCTACCAGCATGAGTACGTAGATCAGCCCAAAATGAGCGAGGTGGTGGCTCAGATGGCACTGGAGGACCAGGCTGCCACCCTCGAGTATAAGACCATCAAAGAGCATCTGAGCAGCAAGAGTCCCAACCATGGGGTGAACCTTGTGGAGAACCTGGACAGCCTGCCCCCCAAAGTTCCACAGCGCGAGGCCTCCCTGGGTCCCCCAGGAGCCTCACTGTCACAGACCGGCCTGAGCAAGCGGCTGGAAATGCAACACTCCTCCTCCTATGGGCTTGAATATAAGAGGAGCTACCCCACGAACTCGCTCACGAGAAGCCACCAGGCTACCACTCTCAAAAGAAACAATACTAACTCCTCCAATTCCTCCCACCTCTCCAGGAACCAGAGCTTTGGCCGGGGAGACAACCCACCTCCCGCCCCGCAGCGGGTGGACTCTATCCAGGTGCACAGCTCCCAGCCCTCTGGCCAGGCCGTGACTGTTTCGAGGCAGCCCAGCCTCAATGCCTACAACTCACTGACGAGGTCGGGGCTGAAGCGCACCCCCTCGCTAAAGCCAGATGTACCCCCCAAACCTTCCTTTGCTCCCCTTTCCACATCCATGAAGCCCAATGATGCGTGTACATAATCCCAGGGGTTGGGGACCAGGAATTGAAGCATCAGATGAGGCGAGGCACCCACCCAGCTGAGCAAGGTCTCCACTGCCTCGAGTATCCATCCACCCGACCAAGATGGCCCTGGAGGAGCTGAGGACGCTGGGTCCTCCTCCTGGGACACAGGGATACTCTCAAAAATTGGGCCATGTGGTTTGGTGAAGGTTTAGCAAGTCACCTCCGTTCTCTTCCTTCACACGCCTCCATATCCCACAGCAGGTCGGACTCACAAAAAGACTTCAGTATCATCACAACACGAGCCAAAAGCACATCTCCACCCCATTCCCACATGAACACAGGCACAGGCCACACTCACGTGCGTGCACTACACACACACACACACACACACACACCATCACCACCATCACCACCACCACCACCACCACACACACACACACACACAATGGTAAACAACAACCACAACATTTCGTCCGTGACTACACAGGACGTTACCAAACTTGGCTAAGCGTTCGAAACTTTACTTTCACAAATACATTTTTAAAAAAAAAAAAAAAAATCATCAAAATTTAAAAAAATAATAATAATAAAGGATTCTTGATCATTCTAACTCAGACTTTAACAATGGCAGAAGTTTACTATGCGCAGATACTGTGAAATGCCCACCAGTGTTACAGCTTTGTTATAGCAGGTAAATGCCATGTTGGGCGACGATGTCATAGATTTCTGCCCCTCTTCGCTTTTAATGAATAACGTGACCGTTAACGCAAGTAACTCTTATTTATTGTTCACCCCTTTCTTTTTCCTCAAGGAAAAGACTCTTCCAAATACCACCGTATGAACAGCTCTGCAGAAGCCCGTGGAAAGTTAAAAACTATTTAACGTGAAATCCATTAACTGGAATAATTGAGTTTCTTTATTTTTACAATAAATTCACTGAGTAAATAAGTTGGAGCTGGAATTCTGAGCTTTGTGTTTGGACTATCGGGTCAGTTAGGAAACACAGCTAAAGGAAAGTGCTAGGAAGGTATATTTATTTAAATCTAGTTAATTTGTCAGTTGGGTTTCTGGCCAAGAGGAAAAAAAAATGTTTAAAAATCCTTCCAGAGTCTAACTTCCAACCAGGACAGAAATGTTTAGAACGGCACCCGTGCCCCATTGCTGTAAACATGGCTTTGTCTAAGGATCCCACCGTCAGGAAGGCACTAGCTTGTGAAACCTCCCCGCTCCA
This sequence comes from Arvicanthis niloticus, assembly GCF_011762505.2. Lineage (NCBI taxonomy): Eukaryota > Metazoa > Chordata > Mammalia > Rodentia > Muridae > Arvicanthis > Arvicanthis niloticus. Next base: position 40,664,243 of record NC_047671.1, read on the forward strand.
TCTCATTTCACCTTGCATGTGAGACAGCAAACAAAAATCCACAAACTGTGTGAACTAATTAATATGCTGGCTGCTACCTTGCATAAATTAATGATTTGATCACACGGGTGTTTCATGAGGTTACATCTGTGAATAGCCTGTTTTCCACATGTAAATTTGTGCCTTACACCCTGAGTTGTATACACTTGTAAACTGTCGTTATGATCAACTTTCTTTTCCTACTTGAAATAAAGGCAGATATTTATTTAAACCCTGCCCTCCATTCAGCCCTCTGGAAGATTGGAGACAAGCAAATGGAACAAACCTGGTAGTGATGGTTGTAATGTCAAAGGCTGGGTGACACCCTTTAGTTCAACTGCCTTCCGTTGTGCCAACTCCAACCACCCTTTGCCTGTGCTACAGAGCATGGACCCCCAGTGTTGTGGGTGGAAAAATCCCCTTTCCCAGAGCCCACTCCTCCCTTATATTCCCAGATCATTTCAATATGGTAACATCTTCCTGAGCCAGCAGAGAGGGGACTAAAGTCCCAGCTCTCCTTTCTGCTGTGTCCACTGACTGGAGCTTGCTGTGGTGGTTGGGGAGGCTATTGGGAGGAGTCTCTGAGCTGTGCCTTCAGCACACCCAGGCGATGCACAGAGAATCAACCAGGAAATAGACCAGGCAGGCTGGTCCCTGCTGTGATTAATGGGTACCCCAAAATACAAGCAAACCACAATGGATGCTGTAAAATCCATTTCTGGGGCAAAAGTAATTTTTTTGTTTGTTTCTGTTTTTTGTTCTTTAATTCTTTTATCTGTTTGTTGTTTGTAGAGGGTTGGGAAGGGTAGTGTGTGTGCGTATGTGTGGTTTTCCCCCTCCCTTAGTTTTCATTTGCTGAAGCACATAGAAGGAGCCTTTGTTTACTCTATCATGAACAAAAGAACTGTCTGCACACTGTAAACCAAGAGCATTGTTTTCATATAAACAGTTTATTTGGTGGTCTCTTTGTCTCTTTCTTTTTTCCAGTTTGATTTGGGTTTGGTTTTGTCCTTAAAATAAAATAATAATAATAAAAACTTTCAGAAAAAGAGAAAGATTGACAAGGACAAATTCGAATTGTTTACTCAAAACTACCATATTGTACCTGCCATCTGAGCAGTCCCTCAGAGCCCCACCCTCCCACCCCGTGTACAGCTGAGGACAGGAGCATAACCCTTTGTTCCAAGACTTGCCTCAGACCATCTAGACTGGTGTTTGTGATACGTAAGACATCACTAGGTTTTGTTTTGCTTTTTAGAGGAATCATTGTTCATGGTCTGTAACCATTGTACCCTGAAACCATGAAGGCTTTCCTAGAAACTGATACTGTCTTCTCCCTTTCCTTTTCCTCATAAATACAGAATTAAAAAGGAGGTGCATGTCAACCACCCTAATACCCTCTTTTCCTGTTTGCCTCCCAAGAGTATTAGCCAAGCCTCATGCCCATGTTAATAGTCACCATTGCTTCAGCTGTGTTAAGGAGACCTGTCTGGAAACCCACATTCCTGCACCCCACACCCCACTACTTTTGGTGTTAACTTCACAGTACCACATGTATTGAGCTGGTCTTCTGCATTTCCCTGTCCCTCTCCCTTTCTGCCCTCACCTTGCATTGGGGGAGAGGGGGGAGATTGTCCATAAACCTGAGCGTGCCTTTGCTTTCCTCCCTGGCTTGACATTGTCGATGCAACAAACACAGACTCACATTGGTTGTAAAGTTGTAAAAATATTGTGATGTCACCAATTATTCTTCCAACTCCACACGCCCTAACACCTGATTCACATTCTAATCTATGTAGGAAAAAAAAAAAAAAGAAAGAAAGAAATGAAAAAGAGAGGGGGAAGAGAGAAATATCAAGGAAAGGGCTCTATTACTTAAGAGAATAAAACCAGACTGTTCTACGTTATCTTTTGTGTCCTGAATGCTTTTGTTTATGTCTTTAGTTTTCATTCCTTAGCTGCTGTCCTGCCCCTGCCCTCTTAGGATAGGGTTCTCTTCCTTCCGTCTCTCTCTGGTTTCCTCATTATTAATAACCATATAGTCAGACATATTTGTTTGCAGCCTCCTCACCCTGCTCCCTCCACCCAACTTATTGATGTGTTTTCTCTGCCTGGACCCAGCCTGGAGCAGGATTTTAGTGGAAGCCTCTGTAATTAAAAGGCAGAGCACGCCTTGACTCTCTCTATTCATTTCATGTGCTTTCCTTTTATGGGCTTGTTCATCATCAAACATTTATGGTAGGCTTGATAGTTTAAGAGATCAAGGCTAGGATTTTAGTATGGAGGGTCCACTAAAAATAGATCCTTGCACAGATGTGACTTCAGCCTTCTTACATATTGATAAGGTGGAGGCTTCTGCAAGTGCTCCCTGTCAGCATTCCTTTCCTGTAACTGGGAAGAGGGCTGAGTTATATTGGGATGAAGAGCTTTTTTGCCTTCCCTCCTTCAGAATAGCATTATGAAATGCCTGTGTCGGATTTTCCCCTCTGGAGGCTTTAAAAAAAAAACAATTATTTAAACAAGTCTTTGGCTAAGGTATTTTACTTCTGACCTTTAGTAGTAAAAACATGTTGTAAGCCATTGAGTGTGAGAAAGCTGAAGGGTGGGTGGGATTCAAGTCACATCCAGAGTGACGCCTGGGTCTGGCCCAGTCATCTTTCTGAAAATCACTTCTAATTGTGTTCTTTCATACTCATTTGTATTGGTATATAGAAGCTGTATCTGTGAATGAGTACCATAACGACATTTTCTCCTAAGCATATCATGTAAATGGCCATATTCACTAGCTGTGTTTCTTGAAGTACATTCATAGTGACAACATAGTAGGCACAGATTTGACAGGTCTCTGTCTCCTCATTTGCATAGAGAAACTAGCAGTTTCCCAGAACCTAGGTCACACGACCACCTTTGAACTAATTCTTAAAGGAAGTGTTCTCTGGCCAGCTAGCTCAGAAAGGGGCTAGCTTATGAGGAGGTAGCTTGGGTTCGGTTTGGGAAAGGAAAAGTTTGGTTCGATTTGAGCAGCGCTTGTGAGAACCTGGACTGGAGAGCCTGACTCCTTATATGCTAGGATTTTACCTGCTGAACACCAGAACCCTTCCCTGCTTGGAGAATATAGAGTCACACGTGTATCTATGCTTTTAAAAAGCGACCAGACAGCAATGTGGAAAACAGCTGGTCCCAGAGCAGGGGTGCAGGTGCTGGATTTGTGCCAAGTGACGTGCCCCACTGATAGGAGTAACTTAAGGCAAAAGCCCTCATCCGGCTCCACGCCTAGAAAACAAAGCCACTCTGAAATCGTCCTTCCAAAGCCAGACAAAAACTTCCTTCTTACAAGTTTGTCCTGCCCAGTTGTCCCCAAATGTCCTCTGGTAGAATTGAAAGGATGGCCCACAACTAGTTCATTTAAAAAATAATAATAATGGGGGAAGATAAGACCCAGGGAAGGATTTACAAGTGATCCCAACGCCGATACAGAGGAGCTGAGCAGAACACGGAGCCCATTGTCTCCTACCCCAACTCACTTGGATCCTTGGAGCAAGATTTGATAGAAAGACCTGGTACCCTCCCTCAGGGGCATCTCCACCTCAGTCCTTCTTTCACAAGCTAAGCATACTGGAAACCTTTATCTCTGCCAAGGCAAGGGGCTGGCAGGAACTCTAGGTTCGAAGTAAACCATCCTACCAAGCCAACCTTATATTTATCTGAGGCTGTCTGCTGCTGTCAGCTGGTACTGGTCTTTCAAGGAGGGAACTGAGGCGAAACAGGTGTATCAAGTATTTTAGCTATAGCCCCAGGGATGTCCCCACTTAGATGGAAGGAAAATAAAGACCTCAGACAACCTGATTTTTAATCGCTGTGTTTGCTTGCTTGGGTGCTTGTTAACAAGACGGAGGGTTTCTGCAGGGTGTCTTTAAACTGTTGTGCCTAAGGAGTGACTGTTTCCCTGGTCCAGAGAGGACATGTTGGACCTGATTTCTTTCCTTAGGTTCCGTGTCAGGTAAACTCAGCCTTGCAATTTGGCAGAAGCCAATCACAATGCCCCAAACCTCAGTACATGGGTTTTGCTATCTGTACAAAGGCTCTTTCAAAACAAAGTCCTTCAACAAGTGAACATATCAGAAAGGCAACTCTGATTTCGGACTCTGCTCCATTTGGCTGGAGGGAAAGGGACAGGAGGAATTTAAAAGAAGCCCATAGAAATGAAGTAATGTGATTAAGAACATAATCCTTTCCCTGGCTCAGCCCTGTGACAGCTGGACGGTTGGACCAGTAACCCTCAGAAACCCCATCTCACGCTTGTCTTGAAACCAGGCGGTGACATGTCTCTCCTACAAAAGCAGGATGGAAGGGCTCACATCTATTGATCGGGACTACCAGACAGATGGGGATCTTCAATATTCCATTTAGAGTATTGTATATCCCCTGAGATGGGGGAGGTTGACCTCAGCGGAGGGTTAGGGCTGAATTGATGTGCATTAAATGTGGCTGGGCAGAAAAAAATGTGCAGATGTCCTGGTAGTAATGGAAATGAAATTTGAGCAAATCAAGGGCGACAGCTGACTTGCACAGGGTTTCTCAGCTCCTTCAGAAAACATGCATGTGCATGCACACACACATAAATTCTATTGCTGCGGCTTTTTTCTTGAACCAAAACTGTTACATAGGTCACAACCACAGAACCAGCGTCATCTGAAGGTAGTCCCATCGGGAGCACTTTCTCCTCTTTTCATGGTCAACCTGGGTTCAACCTAAGTACTTTTCAGGGGAGTTGTGATGAACTACAAATTCGGAAATGTGAACGGAGGAGGTTGCCCAGGTGCTTTCTGTAGGTCCCTTATACTCAGTGACACTGGCTGAGGTGGCTAACAGCTTCTTCATTCTCCCTAATCACCTTCAGAAAGAAGACTCTCCGGAGATTCATTACCATCATCCCCAAGGCAAGTCCTCCATCCTGCTAGCCTGCTGTAATAGTGGTCCAAATAAGGAAAGCTAATGAAAGGGGAGAATAGGTATCCACAAAACCAGAAGCCGTTTTCACTGGTGGTTTCCAACAACAATAAAAACAGATGAAGGTGACCTTGAGCACAATCCTAGATACCGAGACACCAACCTCGAAGACTTGGGCCAGGGCTCCTAGGTTCCTTCCGATAGGGACAACAATGACGACCCAGCCAGTAAGTGTTGTGACAGCTTTGTGTGCATGCATAAGGGAGGCGAGAAAGTGGCCTGCTCTCAACGAAAATATTGTGCCCACTCTCTGATGTGGCCGCTGGATGTTTTGCATAGCTAGTGTCCTGTCAAAGGGAAAAAAGTATGAATTTTAGCAGTAAGGCTACCTTTTTTTTTTTCTTTTCTTTTCTTTCTTTCTTTCTTTCTTTTTTTTTTTTAAATAAAAGAGGAATGGTTCTGCTGCCCAGAGAGGGTCATGGTTCTGAATTACTGAAAAGCATGATATGCAAATTTTAGCATATTTAGCATAATAATTTGCAAGCATCATCTTGTCCATCATGACCCTTGATCTTGGTCTTAGCCTAGTGTGATGGACAGTAGGCACATGATCATTCCCATTTTACAGAAAGTGGAATTCAGAGAGGGACCTCTTAGGACAGCACTTAATGGAAAGGTAGTCATGTTTCACAAACGCTCACGTTGACATCATCCCTGCAGCTCTCTCAGGGACACTTCGAGTTACACAATTACCCGACCTCACTGAAAGGGAAGAGACTCCTACAAGGATCCCCAAGAGGAATGATCACAACAATAAAGTCCCCCAAATAAGGGCTCAGTGCACATGTTCTATTTTAAGGCCATTGTGCTCTGATATTTTTCCATAATTAAAGAGCACAACTCTTCCTTCCTGCGTCTACAGAGTCCTTTGGCCAGCCATGTTATTAGGAACTATCAACAAAGAAGAGAAAGGAAAAGCCAGAGCCAAACCTGGTGACTACCCTTATAAAGGTGGACCCTGCCACTTCAGCCTAAATCCAAGCTGGGGGGTTGGGGGGGTCGGGGGAGAGGACAAAAGACTCAGGCTTGGTGACTGCTTCCTCCCGTGCCTGACACACAAGTCACAAAAGAAGTTTCAGAAGCTTAAAAGGAACCAGGCTGCATGAGGAGCAGACCAAAAACATCCTACACCTGGGAGCTTGGAGATATTTCCCACCCTCCTTCTTACAAAGGACAGAGGTAGCTAGGAGAAGAAAAGTGTGGAAGGAATGTCGACTGTCACCTCTCGGGCCCCACAGGATGATGTGAAATTAAGTTGCTTACACTCTTAGAACAACATCTCAAGACACAGAAGTCAACATCTGTTCTCCACCTCACATTTTACTCCTCCGCATCCGGGCCCCAAGCTCTATGCTGTATCAGCCATAGACTAGACCTCCCAGGGGAAATAACCTAAAGCAGTACGGGGTAGACTGGACTGTCCTTCCTGTTGTCTGCAGGCGGTGCAGCTGGACAGTCACGAGGCTAGACTTCTCCACAGCACTCTGAAGAAGCTGGGCTCCTCCAGCCCTGGGCAGATGACCTAAGATCCTGCTGGCAGGAAGATGAAGGTGGACATTCCTGGGATCCCACTGTTTTCTTTACACTGATTATTCAGTGTCTTGTTTACTTGCTGTGAGACAATTAAAGGCCTGTTTCTAATTTATGTAAGCTTGTCTCTGTATACAAACGTGCATTGTGGTGAATAAGGAGCCTCGATTGTGATCAACTACAACCACAGTAACTGGGCATAAAACATGTATGTAATCCCACCTGCACTGCAGTGCTGTTTGCTTAATTATGGTCTCATTAAGGGTAACAACTTTGGAAGCAATTAACTTTCCCTGATCCAAAGGGTGAGAGTCAATAGCCAGTTAATGTTGAAAGGGAAGTTATATATTTCAGAGTGTGGATCCCCATGGCTGAATGCATGCCTCCTCCTTTCCTGGAGACAAGTGTGTGTGTGTATGTGTGTGTGTGTGTGTGTGTGTGTGTGTGTGTGTGTGTGTGTGTGACAATTTGTCTGTTGAAAGTTGGTATAGATGAGAGCTGATTTGAATTCTTATTGGTGTTTAATTTTACTTAAGAACCAAAGGTTTATTCTCCTCTCTTTCCGGGGTGAAAAGAAAGCCTGTGATCACATTTCTTGCTTCAGGAGAATAGATAATGTGTTAGACGTATATGTATGAATAGAAACAGGTATATAGTCATATTTCCTCTGTGTAATTTAAACAGTGTAAGTCAGTAGGGAAGGGCTGTAATTGCAGCCAAAGTAAGTGAGGTGAAAATTACTAGGTGCCAGAGCATCTGCATCTCATTTTAATTAGGTGACTATAATAGCAAGATCAAAAACTTTTCCTTGTCACTCAATCTGTTGGGCTGGGTGTTCTAATCAAGAAGCCAAAAAGATTATTTTGTCTCTAGAGTTAGCCCAAAACAATCCTCTTTCTCCTTACCTGGCCAGCAACAGATAGAAACATAGCTCAGCATTTGTGGGTGTGTGGGGTTGGGTGGAGTGAGTGTGTGTGTGTGTGTGCGTGTGTGTGTATGTGTGTATATATAATTATGTGTTTGTGAGTCTATGTGTATGTATCTTTATGTGTATAATGTGTGCATGTGTTTGTTTGTTTGCTTGCCTGTGTTTGGGGGAGGAGTTAGGGAATACTGTGAGAAAGAAATGTTCCAAGTCCCACCCCCAAAAGCTTAGAACAATCATTTCTAATTGAGTAGTTGGCACTTTGCCTTCACAGTGTAAGACAGCTGAGAAGAGAGTCAAACCTGCTGCCTGTGGGTCACTGTTTGGGACATTTGGTCACCATGTGGAACAGGAGTTCAAATTTCTGGCCTGTTCTCTTTCTCACCTGAAAAACAGACTTCATAGCACCTCCCTGTCCACCTCACAGGAGTGTGTAGAAATCAAACCAGCCAAAGGTTTAAAAGTCAAAACCCTACTCCATCTCCCCTTTCCAGTGCCCTCTGTATTGCCAAATTAAATGATTGGTCCCCATCTTGCTGATAATGAAAATCCCCCCAACCCCCCGCCCCTTTTTCTCTTTCCCCTCATTCCAGCTTCTTCTTATCTAAAAACAAAATCAACCAGTGGTTCCTGGCTAAGCAAGCCATGCTGCCCTGCTTGGAAGGCTAAACAATTCTGTTTCTGTTTCATTGTGGCATTCCCTACTATGTGTGTCCACATGGTGGCCTAGGTGCAGAAATCCTTCCCTGTACCCATTCCCAAGTGGATGGTCTAAGCAAAACTACCTCACCTGGGGCCCAGGGCTCTGCCATACTTAGTTCACCTGCAGCCTGTGTAGAATGCTCAGACCTTGAGAACCAGGGCTCAGGAATCCCTCCAGGAATATTCTGTAAATTCACTCACTGCCTTTGGGCCAGGAATCTTATACTTTGTGCCCCAGGTCATGATGGCCTGGTAACCTTGGCTTGCCAATCCATCTTGGTGACTTGCACCCAAACTGATTATGTTTACAGTTACATATCCCAAGGGCATCTTCAGTACTGCTATGCCCCAAACTTAAAGTCCTTCATTTTCTACTGCAAATTGGCCTGGATAGAAAAAAAGACTCACTCCATCTCAAGTGTATCTCTGTCTCATATCCCAAGAGTTCATGACTTTCTTCGCAAGGGAAAAACTCTAAAGCATTATACCAAAAATAGTATTTATTACTATGTCATAATATTGAAAGGCCTAATTCAATATCTTCATTTTAGGGAAGAATAAATGCAGACATGAGTGTTTGTTCAGTTATACACTGCTTCTTTTTAGCAGATGTGGGGAGAAAGGCAGGAGACACAGGTTATTACCTCACTGGATGAGACCAGACAATACTAAAGAATGCTAACTTCTAATGAAAGTAATTCCAGAAAGCAGAGGATAGGGAAAAAATGGATAGAAATTTATTTAACTCTTATATAATTTTTCTACAACATATGGTCCAAGGTCATGGAGACAGCTTATCTGTCAATATGTGGTTCCCACTCCCCAACTCAAGTTTTTCTAGTGATCAATTCTCAGACAATGCAAAGGAGGAAAAGATGTAACTGCTCGTGGAACACACTCAGTAACTGTAAGGACTGATTTCATGGGTGGTGGGGAACACTTTGGTCCACATTCCACAGGAAAGGTTGTGTGTTAGTCAAGGTCCCTAGGCCTACCTTGGGCTTTAAAACCTTAAATCCTACCCTCAATGACACATTATCTCCAAACAAGGCCACAACTTCCAATCCATCTAAGTAGTGTCTCGCCCTAATAACTCTAATAACTAAGCATTCAAATATATGAGCCTATGAGAGCCATTCTTATTCAAACCACTACATTACTCCCTGGCATCCATAGGTGTGGTTGTTTAACCATGCTTGGCCCAGGGAGTGACACTACTTGGAGGTTTGCCCTTAGTGGAGTAGGTATGGCCTTGTTAGGGGAAGTGTGCCAGGGAGGGGATTGTGATGGTTTGTATATGCTCTGCTCAATGAGTGGTACTATCAGAAAGTGTGGCCCTGTTTGAATAGGTGGGACACTGTGGGTGTGGGCTTTAAGACTCTCATGCTAGTTGCCTGGAAGTCAGTATTCTGCCAGCAGCCTCCAGATGAAGATGTAGAGCTCTCCTCCTGCACCATACCTGCCTGGATGCTGCCATGTTCCTGCCTTAATGATAATGGACTGAACTTCTGAACCTGTAAGCCAGCCCCAATGAAATTTTGTTTGGATAAGAGTTGTCTTGGTCATAGTGTCTGTTCACAGCAATAAAACCCTAACTAAGATAATAGGCTTGTAGCCATATCATAATTCAAAATTTTTAGTCTAACTTCAAAATTTTTAGTTTAGTCTAACTTCAAAAGTCCCCATATTTTATCACAGTCTTATCACTGTTTAAAGGTTCAAAGTTGCTTCTGAGACTCAAGACTAACTCTTAACTGTAATCTCTATACAATTAAAATTTTTTAAACTAACAAACAAACCCTAGATCACATACTTCCAAGATATGGTGGCACAGAATATACATTACCATTCCAAAAGGGAAGAAAGGAAGTGTAGTGAGGAAATACTGGACCAAAGCAAGACCAAAAACCAGCAGGGCAAACTCTAAACTCTGCATCTAAATGTTTCATGTCAAAGTACTCTTCAGGTCTCCAACTCTGGCAATCTTCAATATCCTGGAGTCTCCAACAAAACCCAGGCTTCCCTTTAACAGCCTCATGCAAGACTTCTCTGGTCATCCATGCAGGAACACTTCCGACACGTGCCTGGCCTCAGCAGCTTTCCTTAACTGTGGTGGAAGATTCCACAACCCCTTTTCTCATATTGACTCTAAAACCAGAGCAACCAGGTGGATGAAGTTGCCAAGTTCTGCTGCTCAAATACACCTGGATCAGCTTTATTTCAGATGTTTTTCTTCACTGCATAAGCTTCTTTTTAATTCCTTTTTATAAGTTATAAGCTTGGCTGGGTGACATCCTGCCAATGAGGTCACCACCCCTTTATTCCATTTAGCTTCAAGCTTTACTTCAAACTTTTAATCTCTTTGAGCATTGGACTTAGCTCTATTAAACTTGCTGGTGCTCCTTTTCTCCTTAAACTGTACATTTTATATTTTTCCTTGCTCCTTTTTAATATAGACTTGTATAAAAGTGGCCACTAATAACTATACGACAGAGTCAATATTAGTCTGACTTGAAATCTCCTCTGCCAAAGCCATTAATTGGAAACTCTTCAATTTGGCCTCAGACAGATTTTTTTTTGGGGGGGGGGTGGGAACAAGGGCAGAAAGCAGTCACATTCTTTGCCAAAATATTACAAGAATAGTCTCTAGGCCACTTATTAATCCTCTTCTCCTCTGAAACCCTCCCTTTCCCCAGCCAGGCTGCCATAATCTACATGCTCTCAGCACCACTGTCTTCCACATTCCTATGAGTAGGGGCCATTAAGCCCTGAGTGAAACACTCTACTACTTTCCTAATACAAAGTTACAAAGTCCACATTCTTCCAACACAAAACATCATCACAGTAATCCACCATTCCCTGGTACCATCTTCTGTCTTCGTCAGTGTTCTATTGCTATGAAGACACCATGATCAAGGCAAGTGTTGTAAGGGAAAACATTTAATTGTGGCTTGCTTACAGTTTCAGAGGCATGGTCCATTTTCATCATGGCAGGAGCATGGAGACATGCAGACAGACATTGTGCTGAAGAAGTAGCTGAGAGTTCTACATCTGGATCCAAAGGCAGCAGGGAGAGAGAGAGAAAGCCACTGGGCCTGACTTGGGTTTTTGAAACGTCAAAGCTCACCTCCCGTGACACACTTCTTCCAACAAGGCCATACTTACCTCACACCACCCAGTTCTAAGTAGTGCTATACCATGATAACTAAGAACTCAAATATATGCTCTTATGGGGGGTGGAGGTGTGAATTCTTCCTCAAATCATTTCAGGGTGGTGTATCCCAGGACTGCACTGAACATTAAGGGAGATGTCAAAGTGAGGATTTCAGGTTATCTTAGTCTCACTTGTGTTTCTGTGATAGATAGAAAGGCATCTTAGTTTAGAAATGGGATTATTTAGCTTACAACCCCAGTTTAGACTTCATGATTGCTGTCAGAGCAAAAATTCAAACAGCTAGTGACATCATATCGACAGTCAAATGCAAAGAGGTATTATACACAGCTTTTCTTCCTCAGCACTCAACTAGCTTTCTCTGCTCCAGTGCCAAACCCATGAAATAGTACCTTGCACATATGGGAATGGGTCTACCTCAAAACTACCTAACAGTGCCTCACACATATGAAAGTGGGTCTACATCAATTAGCAACTAAGACAATCCCTCACAGACATGCACACAGGCGATATGGATAATTCCTCTTAAAGAGGCTCCTCCCAGATGAGTCCAGGTTGTATCAAGTTGACAGGTAAAACTAAATAGCCCAGAAGCTGTGCTAAAATCCAATGATATGCATCATAAAAAAAACCCACTGGTAATAAAACATTTTGATTGTAGGATCAGAAACTGTAAAACTAGGGGAAGATGGCTCCTTGACATTAATTTGCATTAGCAGTGTTTTGTTGTTGTTTTGTGGTTGTTTTGTTGTTGTTGTTGTTTTGTTTGTTATGAAACCTAGGCAACAGAAACAAAATATATAAGTGAAAGTACATCAAACTAAGAAGCTTCTATACAGCAAGGGAATCAAACAACACAAAGAAAAGTCAACTCATAGATGAATAAAATAATATTTGTAAATCATATATTTAATAGAGGCATTAAAATTTAAAATATACTAGGCTAGAACAAAGAAGTAATTTCAGCAGGTATCTAAATCTTAGGCTAGAACAAAGAAGTAATTTCAGGCAGGATTCTAAATCTTAGGCTAGAACAAGGAAGTAGGCTTCAGACATAAAAATTACTTTGGGCTAGGACAGAGAAGTAGGCTCAGATATTTTGGTGATCCTGATAAGCCCTTAGAAACAGTGATCATGGGAGTGATCACGAAAGTTTATTTATTGCCTTGCTTGTACTTTGACTATTTGTGTTTATTGTCTTGCTTGTTCCTTGACTACTTGCATCTATTGTATTGCTAGTTCATCAACCTAGAACTGACCTTAATATTTGCATGTAATTAAAATGGTATAAAAGCAAAAGGGAGGAGGGGGTGGGTAGGGGTTTCTGGAAGGGGTGATGGGGAAAGGGGATGACTTATAAAATACAAATAAATAAAATATCCAATAAAATTTAAGATATACAAGGAATTCACAAAATTTAGTGGATCAAAGGAAACAACCTATCTAAAAACAACCAAAAGACTTGAATAGACCATCCAAAGGAGACACACAAGTACCCAGTATATGTACAAAAGGTGATCAGCTTTCCTAAACTCCAGAAAATGCACCTCAAAACCACAATGAGACATGACATCACATCTGCTGAAATATGGACTATTAAAAAAAAACAAACGAGTTTTATGAGAAAAGGGGGTGCCTGTAAACTGCTGGAAATGTTGGAAAGCTATTATAGGAAATAATATGGTGCTTTCTCAAATTATAGAAATAGAATTACTGTAGAATCCATAAATCCCAGGTCTGAGTAGATATCTGAAGGATGAAATCAATGTAATGACAAGATATCCAAGAATGGAAAGATAGAAGGAAGTTCAGTGCACACCCAACAGAATAATACTATTAAGTCATAAAAGAGGAGAATCTTATCTTTTGTAACAATATAGATAAACTGAAAGTACATTATCAGCAACTAGTTACTATAGAGTCTTACTAGTGTGTGGAATGTATACAAAGTTGGCTCACAGAAACAAGGCAGAATGATAATTTCTAGGAACTAGGGTAAAGCGATGTGGGACACAAAACCATGCCAGGAAGTTTGGTAAGGAAGAGCAGGTGGAGACTTGGAGATTCGCTGGGCACACACCTGAGGCTTAGGTAACTCCCAGCTCCCTGCCAGACTCCTGACTTTGAACACATGCTATGCTTGTCACATAAAAGAGACGTAACCACAGTCACGAAGGCCCAAAACAGAATTCTCCCTGCTAATGAGGTGCCTAGAGGGCCAGAGGGCTTAGCCAATAAGCTTCCCTTCCCAGACATTCCTCCCTGCAAAAGGTATTTATTTTCAGGCTCACCCTGAGAAGTGGGGTATGGTTTTACATATCCACTTTCTGCCATGACAAAAAAAAAAAAAAAAAAAAAAAAAAAAAACTGTTTAGAACCATGGACTGTCTCTTTTCACCAAGATCCATGAAGCCATGGGAAGCCATGGGAAGCCATGGGAAGCCATGAAGAAGGCCTTCACCTAAAGAGCCACAGCCTAATCTCCCATAGAAGGTCCCTCTGTGCTCCCAGTCACAGTGGCCACCATGCCTGACAAGTTAAGGACAATCATCTCTGCTGGGGAGACAAGCTGGAGCTCTCCTTCCCCCTCCACCCAACTCCCGCCCTGGGCTAGATGTTGTCCCCAGCCCGAGGGACCCCAACTCCATTCTCCACTCTTTGGTGACTCCCAGTGGTACCTGAATGTCCCCTGTATTCTGCCTCCTCAAGTGGCTGTGCCCATTGGTGGAGCAGATACTGGCCAACAACCCTACAGAGTAGAAATAGACAAATGTGAATCAAAGGGTATAAACTTTTAGTTATACAATGAACAATTTGTAGGGATCTAATATATAGCATGGGCATGATAGATACATTAATTAATTTGATTGTGGTAATCACTGATATATGTGTGTGTGTGTGTGTGTGTGTGTGTATACATATATATGCATATATATCAAATGGTCATATTAGTATCAAATAATCATTATGCACACTGAATATAAGTTCAGTATTTATCAATTAAATATTTAGTTTAAAAAAGAAATAATGGATGTTGTAAGAAGTCATCCATTTGTCACTCTTTGTATACATAAAGTCATACACATCTTATTGCACATTGTAAAGATACAGTAGTCAACCAGGTCACACACTGCACAGGCTCTTAGCTTAGACCCCTGTCCTCAGCAAGCCTTTGCTGAGCTCCTTGGCTGTGGTGTACTCCTGACGCTCAGAGCACTCTCTGCATATAAGTTTTTATTGCCTATCACAAAGTTTTGCTCACCCTTGTGTCATCAGCATTTCGAGAGTGCTAATTTTATATTTCTCACTTTTGCAAGCCTACAGTCTACATTGAGCCTAGCAAATTCTAGGTGCTCAGGAATCATTTGCTAAATAGAAAGCTCATTAGCAGACAGTAGGAGTTGAGGTTCCACGCACCACAGAGACGAAATTACTGCTAGTGGTTGCTGTAGACGTAAGATAGTTGAGGTACAAATTGCACATTTACTGTTCTGGCGTTGGCCTAGATGTTTTCTGGACAGTAGGCTATTTGATCCTCACAGGAATCCTTTCAGGTAGGTAGCCTGTGTTATCTCCATCCAGCAACTCTAGTATAGAAACTTAACATTTTTCTCTCATTCACACCAAGCTAGTCATTACTAGATCTGGAGTATGCGTTTGGGTGACCCTGTAACCAAGGCTCTCAGTCCTCCTGTCTCATTAGGTGGGATGGGGGACCCTTTTTAAACATGACCAAGAGTGACTAGTAGAAACCAAGAGACAGCCTACACTATAGGAACCAGTGATTAACGACGTGAGGGACGGGAGTCCGACTAATCCCTAATTAACACTCTTCCCACAATACATGGTGGCAACGTGCACCCAATCCTGCAGCTAGTCCATATGTGCACACCCACGTCAATCCTGCTGAGGCATGCATCCTGTTTTTCAAAGGGCCTTAGCATCTGAGATAAAGTTAGTAGTTGAAATTCCAAGTGCTTCAAACAAAACCACAAAACCTTCTGATGCCCTCCTGTTTGACCCTTGCTACATTCCCACCCCAGTTCTCATTCAGGCCCAAAGTCATTCACAAAGGTAAAATGACAGAACAATAGCAGAAGCAGCACAGGGAGTGGAATAGGAATCAGAGTTGACCTACCACTGCAGAGCAGGTATGTGGGGGCACTCTGACCAGAGTGGCATGACAGGTACATAAGCATATCATTTGTGGGGACTAAAGATGTACTTATAGCTTTTAGCAGAGAATAAGAGAGGAGTGGGGACTAAGAGGGGGACTTTGTTAACGCTCCGCTGTGTAAGTAATGATAAGAATCTCCTACAACCATCTTAGGAGGTTATTTTAAAAGTAACCTGGGCATATTGAGGGGGAGGAAGGGTAGACTTGTAATTTGGAAGGGGAAAAGACAACAAGATTTGATTTCACAGCCGCTCCAGCAATAATAGCATAATCTTATCCGTTTCCAGCAAATACACAATCTGAAACATTCAACCTCCCATAAAGGTATATCGCCTTCACTGTAGCAAACTGCAGATTAAGCTTTTTTTAATGCTGTTCAAATTGCCTGTGAAGCAACCTTTTATGAGATATGATGGCTCAAACAATTTTGCAAAGAGCAGAAGACAAAGAATACATTTTTACACCAAACTGGTTTCCTAGGAAACAGAAAAATGTAATGCCGTGTCTCCTAGAGGTGGTTCAAGGACCAGGGCTCCTCTTAATGTTTTTCAGCAGTGTTTAACATTCGCCTTTTCCTCTCGAGCAGTAAGAAGCTAGATGAACTGAGGAAACTGGACCAAGAGCCCATGTGTCTTTTCATTAATTGACTGCCTGTTCTACACAAAGGATATAGACCTGAGCCTCCATTGCTCTTTGAAGCAACTGGAAGTAGGAAATTAATTAAGAAACATGTATACCATTTTTGCTCTACCATTAGAAAAAAAAAATCCCCAAACTTCAACTAAAAAAAAATTAAGGAGGAAAAAGTCAATCTACTCCAAAAAAAAAAAAAAAAAAAAAAAAAAAAACATCTAAACTAATTTGCCTCCAGGTCTCTAAATACCATTTATTTTAATTTTATTTTGCTTTGGCTTTTCATCCAGCCCTGTGATGTGCCAGCATATGTAGGCTGACAGGCAGGAAGGTGCCTGAATTAGCAGGCTTATACATCTTCTAAGTTCATGTGCAAGGGGTAGCAGAACAGAGAAGCTCAGGGTGCGGGTGGAAGAGTGTGTCCCATAAGAACCTTTTAAGGAGCAAGATGTTGGGGGTGGCAGCTCTGGTGGTCCTAACTTCTTCCATCTTAACTGATGTGGAAAGGATATCATAAGAAGCCTGGGGGAACATCTGGGCTGTACGGGAAGGAGTTAAATTTGATTTTACAGTAAATAAAGAATCAAAGCCTCAAGTTCCATTTATTCAAAAATTTGGAATGAAAAAACCAAAATGATGTGTATGATAGAGTGTGTTTATTGTGAGAGTATGAGTGTGAGTGTGTGTGTATGTGTATGAGCATGAGTGTATGAGTGTGGTTGTGTGTATGTGTGAGAGTGTGTGTATGAGAGTATGAGTGTGTGGTATGTGAATGTGATTGTAAGTGTGTATGTGGGTGAGAGAGAGTGTGTGTGTATGAGAGTATGAGTGTGTATGAGTTCATGAGAGTGTGATCACATGAGAGTACCAGTGTGTGTGAGTATGAGAGTGTGTGTGTGAATGTGTGTGAGTGTGTGTGGGGGAGTATGTGTGTGAGCGTGTGTGAGCATGTGTGAGCGTGTGTGAGTGTGTGTGATTCTGAAGATGTGTGTATGTGTGTGAGAGACTGTGTGTGAGTGTGTATGAGAGTGTGAGTGTTTGAGTATTGTGAGAGTGTGTATGTGAAAGTTTGGATGTGTGTGTGAGTGTGTAGGTGTGTGTATGTGACTGTGTGTGTATATGTGTGAGTGTGTATGTGAGTGTATGTATGTGAGAGTGTCTCTGTATGTATATATGTGTGTGCGTGTACATGAGAGAGAGTGTATGTGTGTGTGTGCTTGTATGTGTGTAAAGAGAACAGAAGTCTAAGTCAGACTTCTTTATTGTTCTCTCTCTCTCTCTCTCTCTCTCTCATATATATATATATATATATATATATATATATATATATATATATATACATTTATTAGACAGTGTCACTCACTGAGCCCATTGCTTACAGACAGGCTAGAATGACTGGCCAGCAAACTCTGGGAATCCCCATCTTCACCTCAGCACTGGGGTTACAGGTGCATTGCCACCGCTATCTTAGCTTTTACACAGGTGTTGGGAGTCTGAGCTCAAGCCCTCCTTCTTGTAATGAGCCATTTCCTTAGCCCCTCCTACCTCTCTTCCTGTCTGGGCAGAACAACTGCATGAACAAAATACAGAGAAGAGACATCTTCCATTTGAAGACAATACCAGTTCTTTTTGCATTTAGGGTCTTAGAGGGAGAGAATTGGCATGACAGCGATTATAGTCATCAAGACACGTTTAGCAACCACCTAAATAAATGAGACTCTGTGTGAGGAATTGTGCAGGACAAGGGACGGGCCTTTCACAAAGATAGGGACTAAGAAATGCCAAAGCAACAAACGTTTATTGACATGTGCAATGTTTCTTAAGAGTTCATGAAACCTAGGCCTTGGCTAAAGAATGTAGCAGGGCATGGAGATGCCTAGTGCCCATCCTACATGGTATCACTGTGGGCTAAATTTAATTTAAATTAACATAGGAAACTTCACCCAGAGATTCCGTTTCAGGAACAGCCTAGGGATGAGGCCATCCTCTGTGCTCTCCTCAGTCTAAAAAGAGAGCAGGAGCAGAGCTCAGAGCTAGAAGACTTGCCCAGTATGTACAAAATCCTGGTTATGTGCTCTTATGCTGAATACATCACCTGCAATCTATGAGCCCTTGAAGACCCAGCTCAGGCTGCACAGCTGGAAGCAGCCACATCTGGAGATGGTACAATCCCTGTATTCCAGGGAAGACCTGGGCGTAAGTGCAGTGTGAGGAGGAAAAGTCAAGTTGATGAAGCCCAGAAGTGGGAATTTTTGCATGAACCCTCTTCTACCTAGAGGCACGGCTATAGTCAACCTCATTCTGCCGGGTTATCCTGAGAGATTGCCTGATTCTTTCTACATGCAGGTCTCAAGTGGCCACCAAAAAAAAAAAAAAAAAAAAAAAAAAAAAAAAAAAAAAAAAGGCAAGACAGGTGTTAAAAGCACAGTCTACCATGAGTCAAACACTTAGCAGAGACTGGCCAGTGAATGCCTTTCAGCCCTGGCATTGTGGGCTGGAGCCCTGGCTCTGCAGCTGCTGTGCCCTGCAAGACTGGCTGCCCTCTAGCCTGAACAGATCACAGCTTTTCTACATCCTGTGTGTGGAAAGGTACTGCCTGTTCCCAGGTGACATCCAGGGCACAAGAGGAAGTAGAGCTGGATGCTGGAGTTCATTTAACTTGAGTATCTGGGAAAAAAAAATCACTTAAATTTTCTCTTTCTATTTCTTCATTTCAATGGGTCATTCCTCCATCTTGCCTTGCCAGGTGATCAAAGGCTACCCTTCCCTGAATCTTCACAAGATCCAGGGATTCTAGCACAGTCAGGGAGCACTTCAGCTGTACCGACGGTTCTGGGTATGCATACAAAGTCACTGAGCTCGCTCTAACACCCAGACTTGGTGTGTGAGACCATTAGGTTGAATGGCAGAGCGGTAAGCAGTCTCTAGGACCTGCATGTGTTTAAACAGACATGACATTCTACAGGGCTAATGTGACTCAATAGGTGGTCCATGTATTTTTATGCTTTAATGACAAAATTAAAATATATTTTCCCAGAATATCAGAAGACCAGCTGTCAAGCAAGGGGGGAAATAATCTCAGCGCACTAATTGTATTCATAGAGGAGGGAATGCAGAGCACCTGAGTACAGCAGGTAGAAAATGGAGTTTTAATAATACAGAGTGTTCCCCTTGGCTAAGCCTCACTCGCTGTTTTGATGTTAGGATCACAGGGCTTGTAGCAGAAGTCTAGTGGCCAAAGCAAACAAGTGTGTTTTCCTGAAGATGTCTGCTTAAAAAAAAAAAAATTGAAATTGATTCATTTAGTCAGCAAACACTCTGCAGATCATGCTTCATGTGCTGTTCAAGGGGATGGAGAAAAGGAACAGGTCTGAAGATAAGCTTGCCACAGCAGGCTGTGCGCTCATGTGTGACTCACAGTGGAGCTGGAGGAGGGTCCCTCCACAGGCTGAGGGACTACATGAAGCTTAAAGAAAGCATCTTTGGGACTAGGAAGATTTCTTAGTCAGTAAAATAATTGCCAGTCAAGCATGAGTAACTGAACTTGGATCCCCAGCACTGACATAGAAACTCAAGCATGGCGGCACATACATGTAATCTCAGCACTGGGGAGACAGAGCTGGTAAGATCTCAGGGCTTGCTGGGCAATGAGTCTTGCCAAATTGAGGGATTCTAGGTTCAATGAGAGTCCCAAGTTCCATCCCCAGAATTCACAGAGGACAGAGAGAATTAAGTACCCACTGACATGATGGCACAGATGTGCTTGCAGTCACATGCCCTGCGTCATACACATCCCTACTGAGGTGGAGAATGATTGATGAAGACATCTCTGGCTTCCACAGGCAGACACCAACACACATGTGCACACATAAAACATGTATGGTAAAACTATATATGGTAACTTGGAGGTGTTCCCAACTTGTACCTAGCTATGAATAATTAGCTATGGAAATAGTATTTGGTGGTGGGTACCACAGTGAATTTTTCTGTTGTAATAAAATTCTCTGATAAAGGCATCTTAAGAGAGAAAACGTTTATTTTACTTCACTATTCAAGGTATCGGTAGTGCAGCATGGTAGAAAAGCCAGGGTGACAGAAGCTTAAGTAATTGATCCCACTGTAGCTGTAGTCAGGGAGAGACTAACAGATGCTCCTGCTCAGGAGGTGTGGCCTCCTGGGAGGTGGTATGTCATGTCACTGGGGGTGGACTTTAAAGTTTCAAAAGCCTACACTATTCCCAATGACAGTGCTTCCTCTCCTCCACTCTCTTCACATGATGCTTGTGTTATCAGAGGTGAGCTCTCAGTTCCTGCTTTAGCACCATGCCTGCCTGCCTGTTTGCCCGTGTACTGACATGTTTCTCCCCGTCATGGTCACAGACTCTAGCCCTCTGGGAACTATGAGCCCCTAGTTAAATGCTTTCCTCTATAAGGTCCCTTGGTCAGGGTGTTTTGTCCCAGCAAGAGAAAAGTAATCAAGACAAGAAATAGCACAGTGTACCTATAGAGTGAGTCGTCCCACCTCAACTGATCTAAACAATCCTTCATGGCATGTGCAAGGGTGGACCCTCCCTTCTATACCAATTAGCAATCAAGAAAATACCCATAGACCAATCTAACTGAGGCAGTTCCTCAGTGGGAGTGCCTTCTCCCAGACGCACCAAGCTGGTGACCAAGATTAGCCTTCATGGGTGGCTTAGAAGCATCCCCCAAGAAAGAGGAGATGTGCATAAGTGAAAGTCTAGGCCCTATGAGTGTGTCTTCTGCAAGAATAGATCTAAGAATTTCTTCAGCTGTTAAGGCCTCTGAAGTCAGTTCACGTTATTCAGTCTCTATTTACACATAATAATTTTGCTCTAAGCAACCTCCTCAGACAGGAAAGCACACATACACCACATCAATCACTGCTGATTGGTGTATGACTTATACCCTTATATTCTTTGTCTTTCACATAAATATAAGCTCTGTCTCTCTACCAGCCCATATATTGCGAAACATATTATTTGTATTATTTGAATACCCAAGACAATAGTAATATTATATACCATAATATTATAATACCATGAATGTACATACAGCATCACGTATTTAGTCAACCAGGCTATAATATATAAATATTAACTTATGGACTTCCAAGTGCCCTTATACTTATTTCACGGGTTTCTAAAGTTTAGCTTACAATGACAAAGGGTATGTTTATTTCAGTAGTAATACTTATTCCTTGAATATGTTTTTGTTGTTTACAGTAATATCATTAACAAGTAGAATTACTCTTCTCTTGTTCAGATGTCCCATGCTGAGCTGCTATGTCTTTATGTCTGGCCAGTCTTGTGGATAAAAAAGCTTATTGTTTCATTTTTCACATTCTTCAGTGTTAATCAAGAAAACGTTATACTCACTTATAGAAACAGAAAAAGAAATTTTCCCCTCTCTTTTTTCTTCATTGACTTCCTCTATTATTTTTTCAGTATCCAACATGGGTTAATTTTATTTAAAAGGGAATGATGATCTTCCAGTTCTAGCTATATAGCTAACAGGTAGAACTAAGATGGAGTCATGGTTCAGATCTGAAATGCCTCTACAAAAACCTTGTGTGTTCCCAGCTTGTGGTAAAATGTTGCAGCACACATAGGGCATCTTTTTCTCACAATGGTTTTTTGTTTTTTCATTTTTTAATCTCAATTTTATACGTTTATAATTGTTCCATTTTCTACATACATGCATGTTGTTCTAACCCTGTGTATTCCATGAGTCTATTTCCCACTATCTTGTAATACCAATGTGGTGACTTTGACCTCCTCCGTCAAACTCAGCTGAGTTACATCTCCCTTTTCCAAAATCCTCTTCTCTGTGTGGTTCCAGGAAGAAACAGTTCAGGAAAAATCTGGAAGTTGGTCACGACACAGCTGTGCTTTGAAGGTCACTGTAGGGGGCAAGGTGCTGTGCCAGCTCCTATGGGCTTCTGGCTGGGACAGCACCCAGGCCTGCTGCTTCTTGTCTGAGTACTAAGCCTGCTGCACACTGGCATCTGTGTCACACAGCATTGCCAACAGCTCCCCCACAGCCTCACGGGTGGAGCTGGAGAGAACAGATTTGGTCCCACTTTTCTCTGTTTCCAGGTGACTGACTGTGGTCCAGACTCATCTCCACTGGCTCAGACCCTAACATCATTTCCTTAGGATCTCACTCCTGAGCAAGGTCTACATCCCGTACTCAGACCTTTTTATCATGGTTTCTTAACCTCATTGTTATTGACATCAGAAGCAGCCGACTCTTTGTTGGGCCTGTGCATCACAAAAACGTTAGCAACATCCTGTCATCTCTGTTCATTACGTTCAGTAGCACCTGCATCCAAGTTGTGACTACAAAAATACTGTCCAGGATGCACATCCAAATGACCCCTGGGGATAAAAACCATCCCTGTTGGGCCCTACTGCTCTGTCTTCCTGAGAATGCTTTTGCTCCTGTGCGTGAGCCCTAAAGGGATTGTCAGGTATATTATATGATTTAAAAGACTTTCTTAGATTTTTTTTCCTTCTTATTCTATCTACTGATCAATAGGTACATTTATGTCAATACTGTGCTTTTAAAAACTATAGTGGTTTACAAGCAAGTAAATACAAGCGGCCATGCTCCTTCTTTTGATCATCTTGGATTTGATGTGTATTTACTCACCTGCACGGCAGCATCTCCTTTAAGCCAGTCTATAAAAAATACATTTTTAAACTCAAGCTAAGGATCCACTTGAAACTGTATATAAAACTGTGTGGCCGGAGGTGGTATGTTGGTGGTCACTCTGTTTCTTAACATTTTTCTAATTATCCTGCTTATTTCTGTGTCCTATCTAAGAGTCTTAAAGTACCTGGCAGTCATTAGGGCACTATGTGCCCACAGCATAGGTAAAATTATTGCTTGCACAGAACTACATCCCCACATTTGTAAGAGATCCTGAAAAAGGACATGAGCAAAGATTCTCTTCCTGGATCTCATCTGCACTGATATAAAGAGAAACAAACTTTGTCGACTCCTAAATGTGACCTAGAATTCAGGGTGTATATCTACAGCAGGAAGCAGGGAGGGGGGCAGGAAGAAGCCTCAGCCATGACAGGGAGAAGCTGCCTGCTGTAGCAGGCGGGGAAGCATCATTAGAGGGCCATATCACATGTTCGTCTCATTTATTATTTATACCCCACCTGCTTCCAAAAGGATGTCACACAGCTTTCAGTGGAAAGGGTGGATATGAAAGACCTGGCTGCCTCTAAAATTGCTGTTGGAAAGCAAAAGGCGAAAAGGAGACGAAGTGATGTGAGGAAGGAGGATTTCTACAGAATAATCACTCCAGCTTACCTGTAAATTTCCATCACGCACATTTATACACAGAGAGAGGGAGACAGAGGCAGATAGAGAGACAGACAGAGACTGAGACAAAGAGACAGACAAACAGACATAGACAAAGCGTTCACTGATACACAGCTTCCTTTAGCTAACTGGTCATTAGGAACACCATGGTCAGCCTCCCAAGGAACTCCTTTGGTCAGCAGAGAGCTGGACAAGGACAGAAGATCTACAGCCCTTGTGAAACATCCAAACCTATAGACCTCGTGCCTAGTTTGGTTTGGATTTGGGTTTATTTTGCTGTTGCTTGTTTGTTTGATCATTTGTTTCTAAACTACCAGCCTCTTCTGGTGTCCAAGGGGAAATTACCCTTCCAGAACCATCCATTTTATCCATCAGCTATCTGCTTGCCACACTTTTTTTTTTTTTCAAGACAGGGTTTCTCTGTGTAGCCCTGGCTGTCATGGAACTCACTCTGTAGACCAGGCTGGCCTCAAACTCAGAAATCCGCCTGCCTCTGCCTCCCAAGTGTGGCTTGCTTGCCACAAGGTTCTCTCTTACCAGTGAGAACCTTTCATGGAACTCATAGTTAACTGACGGACGTAAACATGAGCAAATGATGAAAATTCACCCTGATGATGTTCCAGAGGAAGGTGGAAGGAGGTGTCACTGCATGGCTTGGGGCCAGAAACCCTGACTGTGGGTGACAAGTGAATTAAGACATACACTGAAGAAACTACAGACACACAAAAGTGGGGGTCAAGTAGTCTAGGCTCACTGATGGAGAAGCCACAGTATACAGAAGCTCTGTGTGTTTATTATATACAGTTGAAGAGGGAAGAGAGGTGGGGCTAATAGCTAAACAAAGAGACAGCTTCACCCAATCCTGGTAGGACTGGTCTCTATAAGTGAGTAGTCTTCAGGCTGTAACTATCTGAGGGTAGTAAGGCAACAGCAGACACTTTCTGTACATGGTCAACGTGCGTGCTCCAGCCTAAGGCTTTTCCATCCCTCACAGCCTCACCCAGGAAAGGTGTTACCATCCTATAAGAGTCATAGAGGCACTGGTATCCCTGACATTACTGTGTCCATGTCAACAAAGCACACTCATTCAGGACTTTACTTCTTCCCTATAGAAGACTTGAGTACAGAAGGATGTCAAGAGTTCAATATGAAAGACGTCTATGCACAAGAGACTGAGATGGAGCTAGAGGATCCCATTTATGCAAAGAAAGCACAGATCTGTGTGGCCAGTTTTGGGGGAGGTGGAACAGATGGTTATATGAGGTGCAGAGTATGTGTCCATGGAGACTTGAAACCTGGGTACAGTTAATAATGAAGACCTTATTAGGCAAAGTTGGCTACCTGGCCTTTGGTGCAGGAGCCATCAAAGTTGTTGTTGTTGGTGGTGGTGGTAGTGGGTTTTTTTGGTTTTTGTTTTTTAAGGCAGGGACTGATGAATTCAGATCCTAGATGTGGGTATTCAGTTTAAATTCAAGGAGCTCAGTTGTACAAAGCTCTGGCATGAATCCCCATCATAATATAAAACAGACATGGTGTCCTGTGCCTGTAATCCCAGCACTCTGGAGATGGAGGCAAGAGGACCAGTCAGTTAAGGTCATCCTAGACTACATATATAGTTTATAGTTCAAGGCCAGCCTGGGATACATGAGACCTAGTGTTAAAACAAATGACCCAACAAAGCAAGAAAAGATCCTCAAATCCACATCCAGAAGGCCCATGTAGAGGCTCGAATCTGTCAAAAAATTCCTCACCCTGAGCAAACTAGGGCTTCACCAAGGCTTTCCACGTGAACTCAGTGTTCTTTCTCAGAGCTGAACTGCATGTCCTTCTTTATCCTTAAGCAGATAATGAGAGACTCTGCACAGCAGCCCTCCTTAAACACAGCCAAGAAGAGAAATAAAGTCAGCAGCAGGGGGGCTGCTTCCAAGAATAAATCTAGGAGTTTGAGGAAGGGGGAAAAAAGAAGAAGAAAAGCCACATCTGCGAGTCATCTAAAAATACATTCTGTGGTGAAGGACACACAGGTACTTTCTGTCTCTGTGTAGTTAGAGAATAAAATGTGGCCTGCTTCCATTAACACCAGTGATGAAGGCAGGAATGCAAAGCCCAGGGCAACACAGTTGAATGAGGGGCAGGAGCTCAGAATAGGATGGGAACCAATGACAGGGCGTTTGTGTAAAGCCCAAGAGTTTAGGGCAGAGGTATGCATAAGAAATATACCTATTCTAAATGCTTGGGGCAGGATAAGACTCAGAGAACCGGTCAAAGCTGCAGGTTTGTTCTTCAACTCTACAGAAAAAAAAAAGATGGATCCACCAAACTTGTTTAATTCTCTGACAATCCCTCTTCTCTTCCAGCATCAGCCTCTGCAGGCTCTCTATAGGATCTGGCATCCCTCACTGGTCCATGGGATCCAACATCCCTCACTGGTCTGCTTACATAAAAGCTTGCTCACTGCTTGTGTCCAAAGCTGAGCAAATCCAGTAGAAAAGGAAATATTTTTATAA
The DNA here is from genome assembly GCF_011762505.2 of Arvicanthis niloticus. Classification (NCBI taxonomy): domain Eukaryota; kingdom Metazoa; phylum Chordata; class Mammalia; order Rodentia; family Muridae; genus Arvicanthis; species Arvicanthis niloticus. The sequence goes on from NC_047671.1 coordinate 40,690,275, forward strand.
GCTTGAACACAACACACAGACATGATTTACAATACCAGGCCAAGGAAAGCTTGGGATGCAATCCAGACCACCCCTCCCCCAAAAATGTTTTAAGATGACTGTGTCCTCCCCTTGAGGGCTCCTAGAGACTGAACCACCAACAATAGAGCATATATGGGCTAGATCTAGGCCTCCCTCTGCACATATGTAGTAGATATACAGCTTGGTCTTCATAAGGGTCCTCCAGCAACTGGAGCGGGGGCTTACTCTGACTCTGTTGCCTGTCTGTGGATCCTGTTCCCCTATCTGGGCTGCCTTTCTGGCCTCAATAGAAAAGAATGTGCCTAGTCCTGCAGTAACTTGAGGTACCAAAGTGGGTTGGTACCCGGGGTGGGGGGCTCCCCCTTTTCAGAGGAGAAGGGGAGTGGGGATACGTAGAGGGGCTAAGTGAGAGGATACTAGGAGAGGGGGGCTGTAATTGAGATGTAAAGTGAATAAATACATGGAAAAAAGAAAAGTAGAGAATTGAAATCAGTGATATAGACATCTATTAAAATAAATGACTTAAAATAAAGGATACAATTTAAGAATAAGATGATTATGTCCTTGAGATGCAGGCACTGATCATCAGTTGTGACCTGCTGTTTGATATAGGTCTTTTCATAGGGCTATGTGATCATGTTTGTGGCAATGATTTGTTCTTCCTCTATGAACCACTCTTATACAGTCTCCCATGGTTTTTATGACTCCCTTACAGATGGCTTTCAGGCCAGGGTCACCTATGGTCCCTTATTCCTCAGATTTCCCAAAATTCCTTCTACAGATGCATCCTTAGAAATTTAATCCTCAGCTAGCAAAGTCCAGGACATAATATTCCTGTCTTCTAGCCCTTTGGAAGCTGAGGTAGGGAGATCCTGAGTTCAGAGTCAGCTGTGTAATGAGTTTATTGTCTCAGAAAGAAAAGGATTGGTGAAAGAGAGAAGGAAAGAAACAAGGAAGGAGGGAGTGGGTGAGGGAGTGAGAAGGACTTGACACAGAGCAATACCTCTACATGAGCAAGCCACTCACTTCATGTTTAGAAGGGAGGCCCAGCCAGCAGTGTGACTCTTTCTTTCTGCGCTCATCCCTACCCTGTCACTACACACTAGAGCTGACCACAGTGTTGGCAAGGCATTGTATCCTTGTCTGTACATAGTGGAGAAAATACTGGAGGGCCCGGGGGGAGGGGGGGTCTCTGTCTTCCTCATGAGAAGACACTGACCCTTGACTGCTGCTCTCTTATTCAGAAGAGCAGAACCAAGACTTAATACGTCATATAAAAGGATCACGAACCCAGTAAAACCCCATTTCAATATCCCATGCTTCCAGTCTTTCTACGTGAGATTAATAGCTATACATAAATACTGCCATTCTAGAAGTTTGTCATGAAGCAGAACTTCCAAACTGCATAAGCAAAGGGCCCCACAAAACTTGGCTCTCTTACCCCAAATGCATTGCAAACAAAGGAAAGAAAAATAAAACAAGGGAGTGCCAAAATGTGAGCTCTCTGAATGAAATTAAAAATATGATTTCAACTTTTGCATTAGAGGAGATTTACAACCCAGGGCATCTCTGGACCTTTCTGTTTATCCGATGGGGGGGGGGGTATCTCTCATCATCTAATGGGGGACCTATGGAAAGCAAAATATGCCTACATTGCCTCAGACCTCCTCGAACTTGGGAAAATGCTGTAGATTTCTCCTAGTGCACCAGTGGGAAGAGCTGGGTGCTGTTGCCAATGGATCAGGAAACAGGTGCTTCCTCTCTGGGAGGACCACTTCCCTGTCTTCCTCAGAAGGAGCCACTATGAACTCAGCAGGACACTCTACTGAAGGGACAAGAAGGCATCCAAAGGCAGACACAGTCGACAAGCCGGATGGAAGGGATTTATTTAGTTAACATAGCTCCTTGCCCTGGGTAAGGGCTGAAACAGAAGAACAAAGCCTGGGCTGAGGCCTTCAGGGGATGTCCCACATACACAAAGCTTTGTTCTTACCCAGAGCAGGTGTTACTCCATGCTGTGACTATAGGAATTAAAAAAAAAATACAGAAAGCTCTCTTAAATTATTAGTCATCAGATGGGACTGTGTCACTGAATCGGGGACTTGCAAGAATTTTAGCAACAATACAAAGTTTTTGGATATAATGACAGGAAAAGAAGAAGAAGAAGAAGAAGAAGAAGAAGAAGAAGAAGAAGAAGAAGAAGAAGAAGAAGAAGAAGAAGAAGAAGAAGAAGAAGAAGAAGAAGAAGAAGAAGAAGAAGAATCCAAAAACCCCAAACAGTGAATCTGGAATGTTTCTGGCAATGCTCGCCTATGTTGCATGGGGTGATCTCAAGGTAGTGTTGGCTCTGACAACATGAAGGGGGCACTTTGCACTGCATATGCTGACAGCCACGGGGTGCCACCAAACAACTCTGATAATCATCAGCTCACATTTCAGATTGTGTGTTATACCTTGCAGGGGTTTACTGAGCATACTAAGTCTTCCGCTCTTACGGAAACAGTTGTTTCGTCATACAAAGCAAAGATGGTTTCCCTGTCCTGTCCTCCCACATCGACATACTGAATTAGTCTACCCCTTACTATACTGTGTTTGCACATCTGGTTTGTAACAATGCTACTTGCACATCTTTAATCCCAGCACTTGGGAGGCAGAGGCAGTCAGATTTCTGAGTTCAAGGCTAGCCTGGTCTACAGAGCTAGTTCCAGGACAGCCAGACCGACACAAAGAAACCCCCTCTCAAACAAACGAGCAAAACAAACAAAAAAATCCTGCTTGGTGTGCTCACCTGAGTTTCATTTTAAAAACCTTCACTGAATTTTGTCTTAAAATTGGGTTATAGAATTTGAACTTTTTTTTTGAAATAGCCCTAAACATCCTTCTTCTGTTTTATAAGTCCACATTTATGTAAAGCAGGTTCACAGCATTGAAACTTCCGAAACTAAACTACCCACCAACTCTAAAACACAGTGAAGAACCTCTGTATTCTGCACTATCAACTACTCAATCAAGATTTGGTTCTTTGTGTATTAAACAAACAAGCATGCCCACCTCATCTGTATACAAACTTATTTTTCTCTTTAATAAATGATAAGATTATATGTGTACCAAAGAACTGCCTTAAAATAAATTTCTTTCTGATTTCTTATGTGTAAATGTTTAATCTGTAGATCTGTTTTACCCAACTAAATACCAGAAGTAAGGTAAACAATTTCTTGGGAGTGAAAAGGAGTGGCCAGCTGGAGAAACCTCACTGTAAGTGGACACAGCCTTGTGCCTGACACCCAGGCTTGGAGAGTAGAAGGCTACAGTTCTCACACACCTCCACAGCCCTTTCCTAAGTGCAGGACAGTGACTGCTGAACTTGTCCCGGGCATCTCAAGGACTCCCAACTCTCCAAACCCTCTCTTTAATTCCTTACTTCAATCTATCTGGACATAAAGCTTCCCAAGAGGGCTAAGCCCTCAGGCCCATTGGGAGGGAAGACTGAGTTGATACAAATCTACAGTAGTTTCCTAAGTTCAAAAGGGTCTGAGGCAACGTAGGCATATTATTACTTTCCATGGGCCCCCCGTTAGATAATGAGACCCCCCAAGTATAAATTTCCTATAATGCAAAAGTTGAAATCATACTTTTAATTTCATTCAGAGACCTCACATCTTTGCACTTCCTCGTTTTAATTTTCTTTCCTTTCTTTGCAATCCATTTGGGGTGAGAGCCAAGTTTTGTGGGGCCCCTTGCTTATGCAGTTTGGAAGTCCTGCCTCATGACAAACATCTAAAATGGCAGTACGGAATTCTGTATAGATAGTGCTCACGTAAAGAGACTGGACACATGGGGTATTAAAATGGGGTTTTACTGGGTTCATGATGCGTTCACATGACACATTAGGTCTTGGTTCTTTCCTTTTGAATAGGAGAGGAACAGTCAAGAGCCAGTGGTATCCCTTGGCCTCTGCTTTCCTTTGCTGGCTGTATAGCAGAAAGCAACAGGTCCTGTCTTGTGCTTGGCAAGGATCCACTTCAGTGTCTCCACCACTGACAACGGCTCAGGCAACCTTATGATTTCTTAAGAACAAACCAACACATCCAATAATAACCCACTTTCTTTTGAAGTGAAGACAATCTGAGTTTGTTTGTTTGGTTTTTTTTTTTTTTTTTTTTTTTTTTTTTCTGTTGACAGTGGTTTGACTCTCCTCAGAAGAACAATAATCCTGACTCTCGTCCCTCAAAGGAAACAGTGCTGCCTTTAAGCAGCTTCACGCTCATATGAAATCCTTTATTGTCCAAATAAAGATGGATAGATAGGCTTCAGAACATGACATCACAGGTTGTTTTCAGGACTTAGCAAAAGAATAAAGTTCTACCCCTGCTTAGTGCCAGCGACTGACTGGTGCTCTGATGCTTCCCTGAGCTGTTACCTTCTCTGCTGTTTAATAAATACAAGATTTATTATGGATCATGAGAGCTACAAGGCAGCTATGGGCAACTTCTATAAAAAGGCTCTATTAATTCAGAGGCATACAACTAAAACATTCATTTCTCTTGTATGTATCTGCAGATCATCTGGATATGAGCTGATTTAGGCTCGGCTTCGACAGATTAGAGTCCTGGCTCCAGGCTGAGTCCTGATCTATTCCATGTGTCTTTTCACCTCTATGCACTAGCAGCTTCCTGGGGCATAGAGACATGGCATCCCTGTGATAAGGAATGGAGATGCAAGAGAAAAAGCTCTACCATAAAAACACAGTTTAAGACCCCACTCATGATTCCACAAACATTTCAAAGAAGGTCCTGTAGCTAGTCAAGCTCAAATAGAATTAAATTGCAAAACTTAATACCATTGCCGTAGAAAAATATACCCGGCCACTAGTGGGAGCCAGTTGAAAATTACATGGTAGACTATACACAGAGAGAAGTGAAGGATTGAAAATAATTTGCTCTCTATCATAAGGGGTGGGAAAAGGCAAAAAAAGTGTCAAAGGAAATAGTGCTTTGGTGTATTTGTTTCCTGTTACCTTGGGGTTTTTTTTTGTTTGGTTTTTGTTGTTGTTGTTTGGGTTTTTTGGGGGGGGGGTCTTTTTGTTATTTTGTCTTTTTTTTTTTTTTTTTAATTATTATTATTTTTTCAGAGCTGAAGACCAAACCCAGGGCCTTGCGTTTGCTAGGCAAGCGCTCTTAAACTGAGCTAAATCCCCAGCCCTGGGGTACCTGTTACCTATCGTGCACTTTATCGTGTTCTTTGGACTCATCCTCATAAGGGCCTGAGATTGTGGATGGAAAGCTAATGTCCATATGGGGAAGCTGGCATGCCATCAATGCAGGATTTATCCCTGGCTCTAATAGACTCCAAAATGATGACATCCGATCTAGAGCCTGAGATGGCAGCTGCTGGGGCTGTGTTCTGCTCTTCTCTAACTCCTCATGGCTACTGAGGAAGAAAGGAGGGGAATACACTGAAATCTTAATTCAGGCTTCTTCCAAGGACCACTAGTAAGGACATTATGCTTGAAGTAATAGTTTCAATCCAGTGGTCTGTTGCTTTCAATATTAGGCTATAGTTTAGCTATTTGCTTATCTCCCAAGGTTTTTAGGCATTTAAAGGGAGTGGGCTGTGTGATTCATACTATGCCACCCTGAAGACCACACTATAATAAAACCGGGAGCCACTTTCAAGAGCAATATAAAATATCTATGTCTGAGGCGCTTTCTCACATTTATCTTGGCATGCGTTCACACAAAAGGTAAATATGGTAGAAGGTGATACTGGAGACTGGTTGTAAATCCCTCAGCATCAAGTTTTAGATCAGTGAGAACGCTCTCAGAAAGAACCAAACAGGAGGCAAGTGTGTGGATCAGATATTAGATCAGTTGATGCTGAATAAATATTTGTCAGAAGAATGAATTCATCAACCACGATTTTCTACCTGTGTTGAGCAAATAGCTGTACAGCACTATAGGCACAAGTACATGAACCTTGGAAGATATTATTAGGATTCTTCAAACCACAAATAGTCTTCCACTCATAGAAAAGCATCACTTCTGAGGTTGACTCTACTCTGCCCTTTCCCCTTCTCCTGAAATCCATCATACCAAATGCAATGTCACAAAGGAGCTCCTGTTCCGCATGTTCCTTCTCAGAATGATTCCCTTTTGGGCACAGAACAACTCTGTGCGGTAAGGGAGGTCCTGATAGAGTTTCCCACAGCCTAGGGTATCAGTCCTTGGAAGATTAGCCTCAGCATTGAGTATCTAAAGGGGTAAACCCATAGGTTCACATTATTGGTTCATTCACAAAGTGTACACTCCTTAGTTGATGCCCTAATGGTCTAGTAATGTCACGGCAAGATTCAAAATACCAGGAATCAAGATGTCAAAATCCTTTCCTGGGCTGTATTTGTACATTCCCAGCCTGTGTTGAACTATAAGCATGAATGATGTTAGCCTCATTTACTATCTTCATTTACAAGAGAGGGAGGCATCCTTCCATCAAACAGGTATTAGCAATACTCTCCACTCTGGACCATCAGTCTCCTGCCCCTAAGATGGTACTGAAGAAATGTGCCCTAGCCAGTTCCTATGTCTATGTGTTTGCACCCAAATTCCAAATCCCTGGGTAATGTCAAGATGGCAGTATTACAAAACTTGAGGTGACATGCTCTCGTAGAATGTGGAAGCTCCATGGTGCTCAGCCCCAGAGTATGAACAAGGCTTTCAAGAATAACTCCAGAGGTAAAGAGAAACTGGTAGCTGGTAGTAAAGTAGGCAAGTCCCTCATGAAGTATCCACTGAAATGACTCAGGCAAGTCACTGGGTTTCTTGCCACTCTATTCAGTTTGTCATTGCTAACATACAGTCCCAGCATTTTCTGAGAACCTACCCACTAGGAAATATGGGTCTATTTGAATATGGACTTTATGTAACCATGGTACAAATGCTAGATTATCAAAAACATGTTTCTCCATGGCTCTCAGGATCCTCACTTTTGGGACTCTGATACGATGCTGTGGTGAAATCTAAGTGGCCCTTGGAGGAGGCTCCAATGAGACAGTCAATACCAAACAGACAGCCAGACATGTGAGCCATATTGGAAGTTCCCTCTCCAGCTCCCAGTCTAATTCCTCCCGTTTACCCTTGTACAGCAGGGATGAACTCCCCTGTGGCACACTTCCCATATTGCAAACCCACAAGGTAACTAACGGAGTGGGTATCAAGACACTGTGTTTGAGGGTAAGCTGTGATGTTGCAATCACAGGACTCTGGCAATCTGATGGGAGAGGCCATGATCAGTGAACACTCTAGTAATCCAGAGAGAGTCATATCAGCTTCACTCTGTATTATTCCAAGGCATGCAAGCAGCACAATCCGTCATGCCAAGTCAGCAGCTGGCCTATGTTCAGAGAAGAGGAGGTGGCTGCTACAGACACGAACCAGAGGAGACAGGTGCAGAGAGGAAGCGCAGAGAAGGGGCCAACAGAAGGCTGCACTTTATCAAGACTCGGGGCTAAAGGTGACCCCACGGGGCTGTCTGAGACCCTTCCTCCAGACAGATGCGTGAAGAATATTTGGTTTTATTTTTAAAGTTCTATAAGGAAAGAAATGTCAGTGTTTAGCTGTAAGTGTGAGTTATTCTGCATTCTCTGTCAGGAAATCATAAACCAAGTCCCTCTGGTTTCCTACTTGGCCTATATTTTTGGATTGTGTTGGCAGATAAATTAGGGGACAAATTAGAATGTCTAAAGAGAAAGCAATTTAGTGGAAGTTGGCTAGGAACAAAAATCCAGGCAAAGCGGGAGCCAGGGGGACAGGCAGGCGCCAGAGGTGGGGGAAGGGTAAGTGGACCAAGCTACCTGAATATGCCACACATCCTCAGCTGCAGGACATGTGGCTCAGCGTGTTTGCATTGCTGCAAGGGACCATTTGTTGTCTTTTAAGAAGTACTTTTTCTACTTTTAAAAGCATATTTTATAAACAGTAGAAGCGTGATTGTCTCAATGCCAATTTAGTGGTGGAGATCCATAAATTACCTGACTCATCAAGGTGTAGACACCAGCAAAGTGATATTTCTGAGCCAAGTTTGGTGGCAGGAACTTTCTCTTTTGTCACACACTACTAGTTCTTCAACATCAGGGAACTGCACTTTACTTTTTCACTGGAGAGCTGAGGAGAGGTGAGCAGGGATGGGTATATGGTGGGAACCAAAGAGAATAAGCAACTGATGCTATGGCCACTGTATTAGTAGCATATGACATGAAAACTCTAGTCAACTCATTAAAATAGAGAAGAGGTACATCCTGGGGACATTGGGTTAGCCCACTCATCCAGCCATGCTTGAATGCAATCCTACCCTTCCAACGGCAGCCTGCATACCAATAATGCACTGGACACTGGAGTTGTCACAGGCAACCCAAGTTTTTAACTGGCCCATGTGTATGAAGAAAAACACCCTATGATGACTAAGACAAGAAGAATAGATGAAAAGTGGCCCTACTATGCACACAAATGTTCCAAAGAGCCCCCACACACACACACACCGCAGTGGGAGCCCTCTTATTTTTCAAGCACCTAGCAGTCAGATATCTTTGAGACAGAAAAGGTCACTAAATGGACAAGGTCTGACCAAACATTCTCTTGCCTCTCACTGCCAAAGCTTTGAGTACTCATCCCTCATCCCTTCAATTCTGAACACAGTAGTGCATCTTTGTGAAAGATCCAAGGAGGTCAGGACCAATAAAAAAATTCAGGTTCTGTGAAATGACTAGCTATTGGTTCCTTAAAGCCCAGCCAGCAGCCAGTGGCAAAATTTACTCTCAGGGGAGCTTATTTTGGACCCCAAAAACAAAGCCCCACAGAAGGGCACTATCATCAGCAGTGATTTGTGTACAACAGCTACAGTCAGAGCTAGCAGGACTGCCTTACTTTACATAGGTGAGCTGTGATCAGCCAGCCATGTATCCTGATTTGAAGTTTTAAAAATACAGCTGCTATTCATAACCAAGCTTTCTTGTTGTCTCATTGAGCACAGCACTCGTCACAGAAGGTAAAAGCTGCCTATTTACAAGGGAACATCTGTGACTGTCCTTATCCAGCCACAGTGTATGGGACCATGAGAAAATCATGGAGCAGGCAGTGTTAGAATCCTTGAGTCCAGAGGGTCCTGAGCAGCAGGACCAGCTCTTGATCCTTGAGAACAACAGTTAACAATGTCTGCGGCTCCGGGTAGTTTCAAAGAGCTGCCTAAATATATCGCTTGTCTATTGTCATGTCCTGACTTAAGAGTTGTAAAGAAATGCCTGCTTCCCTGGACCACATTTCCTTAGTGTGTCCAGTTCCAGTTTGATTTTCTCTCCCAACTACCAGCCACCATCCATCAGACCACCTCACAGACCAGTGGGTAAACACAGAAACATCACAGACAGGTTTCTTAAAAATGGTGACCAGACAGGTGGGCTTATAATATCTTTCCTAACTTTGCTAAAAGAACAATTTGTCACAGTATGTAAGTGTCATAGTGGTGACATGTTTTGTATGGTTCCAATACACACTGTACATATAGGCTCCATGGTAGGAAATGGGACACAAGGCTAACGAGTTTGTAGCTTTAACTTTTTTACTGTAATTCAATGTCTCACATTTCTGTTAAAGGGATAGCAGAATTAGGTACCACCATGAGAGAGGGAAGGGATGGGGGGTCCTGTGGCAGAAAGGCAACATTCTTTCCATGCTCAGAGTGTTCTGTCTATGGGTCTGAGACACCAAAGCTTCAGAACCCACCTAGTCCACAGACCTCTAACCTGTCTCAAACACGTGTCTCACAGTCGACACACACAACCTGTTCCTTCTCTTCTCTCTTCTTTCCTGCTTCAAATATGTAAGGGATAAGAGAAGAATGGTTGTTGGAGGCTAAGCAGGGGTTGCTGGGAAAATATTTTGGGATACATTCCTTCCACCAGTCCCTTCTGACCATACAGGAAGAAGCACTTTGCTATACTCCCAGGGAAGCCAGCTTCTTACATACCCTCTGGATGTATAGAGGGCCATAGGTGAGGCTAGATCAAGGGAAATTGGGCTTCCACAGGTGGCCAAGGCTTAGCTTCCCAGTCCACTCTGCCAGCTTTTCCAAGAGACCTCTCCCTTGCCAGGGGATACATATTAAACTTCCTTTCCATTCATAGATTTTACAGGCCACAGGCTTGTGTCACAGCAGGATGTAAGTGACAACAAGGTTAGGTATCAGATCATATGCTTTGAGGTCTTTCTGGACCTGTGCAAGTTAAACAGTGGACTACAATCACAACAGAGCAGTAGACTGGAGTGATGACAGTCAAAATTTGTTATTTTTTTAAAAATCACTTATTATGGAATGAACTTATTATGGTGCCCAAAAGAGGCAGAATGATGAGACGTTTCCAAAAGCCTCATCTCCCTGGGAGCATCATTATAGGTGAAACTTACCTGACAGCCACAAATCTTCCTTGCCAAAAATTGAATTTATCTCTCTTGTTTGTTTTTCTAACTTTTGATTGATTGATTGATTGATTGATTGATTGATTCCTAATGTGTGTTTTGCCTGCATGTATGTACATGTATCATGTGTGTGCCTGGTTCCTGTGCAGGTAAGAAGAGGGCATTGTATCCTGTGGGACGGTGGAACTGGGTTATAGATGATTGTCAGCCACCACGTGAATGCTGAGAACAGAACCTGGCTCTTCTCAAAGACTAACAAATGCTCTTAACCACTGATCCGTCTCTCAGGCCCTCTGTCATTTAGTTAGTTTGTTTTGTTGCTTTTGTGTTTGTTTGTTTGTTTGTTTGTTGCAAGACCTTGCAAAACAAGACACCTACATGGTAGTTTCTATGTGCCCCAGGTTGTACATGTGAACTGTCTCTGGAGGGGCATATTCACTAGAGCCCAGTTGGTCAGGGGAGGCACTAACAGTAGCCAAGACAACTGGTCTAACCATGAACTCAAAACTTAGCAGATGGAGTTACTCCAGTTGTGCAGTGACAGCCACTAGGCAAGAATTGCTTCTTTCCATCTACAGACAAATTACTGTCCAGAAAAGGACACACTTGCAGAATAGTCGACTGCACTAGAAGGCTGAAGATTTAATGCTCCAACGTTTGGCAGTATAGGGGCTTTCCAGGTGTTCAGTGGTCTCTATAAATTGGCTAAGTTTTAGAAGCTATGCTTAGTGCTTCCCATAATTTCAGTTAACTCAGTCATTCTGGATTTCTGACGGGGTTGAAGACCTATAATCTCATAGCCAATCCTGGCTATTTACTTTGAGAGAAAAGATCTGAGTGGATGGTTTTCAGCTGACATTCATTCTAAAGCCAAGAAAAAAGCCAGGTTCAAAACTAAGTGTTTTAGTTAGAAGAGATGACAGAGGTTCTGGTTAGTCAACAAAATGATGGACTGGGTATTAGGACTATCTTGTACCTCACTGGTACAATTATGAATAAGTATGCTCTAATTGCATTTTGAGAGAAAAGTTTTATTCTAACAGGAAGGGTGAAGCTAGGTGATGAGAGAGAGAAAGAGGGGGGACATGGAGGCAGATGTTCACGTGTCTCCACCAGTCAAAGATAGTTTATATATCTAGGTTGGGTATTGGGTTACACTTCTGATTGAGCACTACCAAACTTATAAAGCCTTTGATTAACATTTTTTAAAAAATGTATAAAAGGAAAAAGGAAAAGGGGGCATGGGATAGGGGTTTTCTAGGGAGGGGAAATAGGGAAAGGGGATGGCATCTGAAATGTAAATAAAATATTAAAAAAAAAAAAAACTTAGCAGAAAGGGGGAATGGTGACTTGCTGTATAGACATACAATTTCTGCAGTCATAGGACAAAGACAGGTCCAGACATGGGAACAGAGATGGCAGCCATTCCTCCCTTCTCTACTCCCTTACATCACTGTGTGCTTTGGGCATTTGTCCCAGTTGCAAGGCCTTGCAAGTACAGACCTTTCTGCTCACCTGTACATTTTGAAAGGGGGTATGGGGGGGTTGTAATTACAATATACTCTGTTATTATGAATTAAAGTAATATCCAATTAGTGAAGTGCACATTTAAATGGCTTGTTTATGATACATAATTGATTGAGGTTTGTGTACACAACTTTGCTGAGTCACAGCAAACATTCCCAGGCCTCAGAAGACAACTGAGCTTCGTTGGCAACTTGGCAACCTTGCCATCTGCCTCTTCTGAAGTCCCTGTCACCAAGAACGTGCCGGTTCTTACAACTCTGAGGCTGTACTTTCAAAGCAAAAATAGATGCCTCTCGTGTCCTGGGAGGCTGGGAAAGTCCTTGTATTTCGGTTGCCAACTTGGAAGGGAAAAGCCAGAGTAAACAGCAGGTGTGGAAGCTGGAGCCTGCCCTCCAAGACTTAATAGAGCAGAGAGGAGCTGCTGGCTGAAGAACCACAGTAGCAAGGGTGAAGGGCAAGTTCCCTGCCACAGCCTGGGCCTCCAGCCATGGCTTCAGGCAGGGCTGAACACCTGGGAGTTGTGCTCACCTGGTTCCTAGCATGAGCTCACTGTCTGCCTACGCCACTCACATGTTTGCAGCAAGGTATATGAACAGGCAAGAAAAAAAAATAACTGGGAAAGTTTATTTGGGGAGGGGGTATACTATACTCATCTGTAAGGCCTGCTGTAAGGAAGGATTAAAAATATAAACACATTCTCTGGCAACTCTGCAGGCTGGAAGTGTAGTATCAAAGTATCACTGGGGTCAGATCCAAGACTTCTTGTCTTGACTTGTAAGCTGCCATCTTCTCCCTGTGTATGTATCTTTGTCTTTTTATAAGGATACAAGACACATTGGATTGAATGCAGGATACTGACCTATCCTCGTGAAGTCTTTAATTTGAGTACATGTTTAAAGACCCTATCTCTAGGCATAATGGCAGAATTTGAGATTATGACTTAAACATAGGAATTTTACACATGATTTCTCCATTCATGGATTTTGCCCAGAGATTTCTCTACATAGCACTGTGATCTCTGCTCCTCCCTGAATATCTCACCTGGGAATCTGGCTGTGTGTCATGCAGATTATGAAGAACAACTAGTACAAAAGAAGATGGGAAGTCTAGTGGTTTATGGTCATAGAGAGATGGTTGGCTTTGCACTCCCACAATTGTGTTTACAATCAGTCCTATAAAAGAGTCTCTTAAGCTTAATTTACCAGATATCACATAAATTTATTCAGTCTCTCACTGTCTTTCTGTTTCACTGTATCTCTGTATCTCTGTCTCTCGGTCTCTGTTTCTCTCCTTCCCTCTCCCTCCCTCTCCCTTCCCCCCTCTCTCTCTCTCTCTCTCTGTGTGTGTGTGTGTGTGTGTGTGTGTGTGTGTGTGTGTACATGCACATACATATACTGTAGAAGTTAGAAGATAATTCCCTCTTCCCTCTCCTGGCACCTTGCGGGATTCGATGATTGAACCCAGATCTGCACACAAGTGTGTTTGCCCACTGAGCTACTTTGCCAGCTCAATTCAGCAAATATTTTTAAATAGCAAGTGTATTGGGCAATTGTGGAGGCTGTCCTCTCACAGCCACTGAAGAAGGAAGGGTCCCAGGCTGTTCTTTGATTAAAAGTATGTGAACAGAATCCCCTGACATCCAACACTGCCCATTGGTCCAGAGTCACTTGGCCAGGAACAGCAAAGCAGTTGGCTGACCTGGTGGGAAAAGTGCTTCCTGAGTATAAATGACTTTGGCTAGAGCAACCTGATTGTCTCTCTCTCCTCTCCTCTCCTCTCCTCCCCTCCCCTCCCCTCCCCTCTTTCCTTCTCTGGAATATAATGTTTGTAAAGCTGAGACTATATAAAGGGCAAAGAGAAAGAAGACCTAGGGAAAGAACTTCTGAACTTAACATTCATAAGATTAAAGATTCATTCTGACCTTATTGCTCATGGCTTTTCTATTCATTCATTCATTAAATTAAATTGTTGTTGTCATTGTTGTTGCTGTTTATGGTGGTCGCAGCACTAAAGATTCAACCCAGAGCTTGGCATAGTACTTACTCTTTTGCAGAACACCAGGCAAGTGCTCTACCACCAAGCTGCATCTTCAGCTTCTGACTCAAGGTGAGCTCAGAAACACTTTCCAAATCCAGCTACCCTAGGCTGCATCCACACTGGGGGTTGAATTCTGAGATTTTGAGAGACAGGACCATTTTCATTCAATTTTGTGCTCAATAGCCTAGAGGCTTTATTGGATGTGTACCTAAGGTCCCATCCCAGGGCTGGAGAGATGGCTCAGAGGTTGACAGCACTGACTGACTGATTGTTGTTCCAGAGATCCTGAGTGACATTCCAAGCAACCACACGGTAGCTCACAACCATCAATAATGAGGTCTGGCGCCCTCTTCTGGGATGCAGGGATGTATGCAAGCAGAACACTGTACATAATAAATAAATCTTGAAAAAAAAAATGAGCCCATCCCAGAGAGTACCTCCTGATCCACCAAGCACATAGTTAACACCGCTATAGATACTCTAGATCCTAAGCTTAGTTTTCTTTACTATGTAAGTTGGTTACTTGTATTTTTCATCTCAAAACAAAAGGATGTATTTACTCAGGACCTGAGAGAACAACCTTCACAATTTAGATTAGGAAATAAATGGAAGAACAAAATGGTGCGCCATCCTAGGAAACAGACCAAGTGTTCTACATCAGAGGAATTTACGAAGCTTGTACCGTGGAGGAATTACAACCATGAAAGCTCACAATAGTGCCTAGTCCTTTGCCAGGCAAAGCCATGTGTGTCATCATGTCTATTGATTAGGACAGCTGCTACAGAGTGGGCACTGTTATCTACCTGCCTCTGGACACTGAGTCCACAAGATGGTACGACTTGCTGGAAGCCATTTTCCCAGTCAAGATTTAATCGAGATTCTATATATAATTCCAAGTTTGGTGCTTTGCATTCCAAGGTTCCTGGGGCCTGGGTTTAAACGTGACTGACCTTAGAAAATAAAATATCAGAGGTACATGGGAAGTCTTTGTTGCTGCCGCTGTTATTGTTAGCCAATTACCCAGGTTCAGCCTCAAGTGAATGGCACGGGAAAGATCTTCCTTCTCTAAGCGAATGTGACCCATCCCTGGAAGAAACTCTATTCCCTTTGCCTCTCTGGTCTTCTGAAAAGCTGGGGCGAAGGGACAAACCGGTTTGGAGCTTGCTACCTGCAGCACCAAATGGGAAACATGACAGTAGTGTAAGATGAAAAAAACGTGGTCCTAAGCATGTCGTCTTAGACTAACCGTCTTCTGTCCGGCTCTATTTAGAAATGCAAGTCTGCGCTTAGTTGGCCCTGCTGCCTTCAGGATGTTTTTTTTTTTTTTTTTTTTTTTTTTTCCCCTCCAGACTCGGGAAATGCTCCTGACACACACCTAGCCCAGCCTTCTGATCCCAAGGATGTGTTGAACGGCTCACCTGTGTGGGTCGGAGTTTAATTACACTCATCAAGCGAGGGATTTGAGAAGCTTTAATTTAAAGCTGGTGTTGAAGGCTTTTAAATTATTTTAAATTTTCCGAGGCACCCAGGCGCAGCACACATCTTTTATAAATTACAGAGTAAATGCTGTAGAGGCTGAGCGCACAGAGGGGCTGAGGATCAGAATGGATCCCAAAAGGTAAAACAGATTCCAGGCACTGAGGAAGAGCTCAGAACATGCCTATCATTATTGCTAATGGGGCTGGAGTGTTCAGCGGCACATAGCTCAATGCAAATTTGGCTGTTGGAATTCAGGTTCTCATTGCTCCTTGCCCACTCAGTAGCACCGAGCCCTGGTGAAGTGTGTGTCAAGTTCTTCAAAACAATTATTGCTGCTGGAGAAAAAATGATCAGTAAAATACTCCAAACTTAACACCTCCTTAGAACTGGAAATGAACTCTAGAAATGTTTTTATTCTGCTTAATATGAATCCACAGACATCTCAGCTGCTATGTGAAAAACGGGAGGAAGATTTTTAACAGATGAGAATGAGTTTAGAAAGAAGTGTGCAAGGTCTAAAGGCCAGTTACACTCTGAACTCTAGCCATCTTGGGCAACCCACTTCTTGGGGGAGTCCTTTTGGAATCGACTCAAGAGATGTTTGTGTCAGTAATTTATGTTAGAAATTGAATAATAATACAGGTTTCCAGTAAGAGTGGCTGGACATCTTATCAGATGTGAGTGGAGTTTTTTTTTTTTTCCCTGTGGGAACACTCGTGCAGAAAGGTGTGTGATTTCAATTCTAGGACCACTGTGGACTGACCCTACTGCTTCCTGAATGAAGAGATGACCTTGGAAAAGATCCTCAGCTAGAATCGAAAATACCACCACAAAGAACATTCCACTGACCGTAAGAGACAGAACAAAATAATTCTGAGAGGCATGGAGTAAAATGTCAAAAGGGAGTCTATTCGAGTTTGCTTTTCTGTTGCTATAATAAACACATGACCAAAAAGCAACTTATGGAGGAAAAGATTTATCTCCTCTTACAGGTTACAGTCCATCATTGTGGGAAGCCAAGGCAGGAACCTGAAACGGAAACTACAGAGAAATGCTATGTACGTACTCCCAGTCTCAAGTTCAGCTACCTTATACAGCCCAGCCCCAGCTGCCTGGGGATGGTGCCTCCCACAGTGGGCGAGGGCGGGGGCCTCCCCCAGCAATTAGCAATCAATAACACGCTGGAGGAAAGTGATCAGTGAATGCAATGCCTTAGCAATGATGCCCAAAGGCCAGTGTGATGGAGGCAATTCTTTAAGAAAGATTCTCTTGCCAGGTTGATAGCTAAGATTAGCCATCACCAGGTCCATTATATCTTAGCTTTAGCTGAGGCCTCAGGGGCTGAGAGAAATCAGTTAGAATTAAGAACCCACACACACACACATCCTAAGTTAATAGAAAATATAAAAGAAAATGATGTCCCTCTTTCGGATTGAACAAAGAAAGCAGAGCTTTGAATGAGTTTTGAACATAGTAGGTTTTGCTGCTTGGAATAAGTAGGCTTAGGTCACACCTAAAAACGTCCATCTGCTACATCAGCCTATGTGGTAGAATAGTAAGAACATCATACAGCCTAATGACATGATTGTAGAGGGCAGGCAGGAGGTGGATTAGATAACAAACTACCTTGTGGTGGCTCATTTGGGTGTGTCGACACAACAGGGAAGAAGGATCCTCTGTGAAAGAACTGCCTCCATCATACTGACATGCAGACATGTCTGGAGGAATTTTCTTGATTGCTAACTGACAGAGGACGGTCTAGCCCACTATGGGCAGCACCACTCCTAGGCTGGTACACCTGGGTGGTATGAAAAAGCAAAGTAAGCAAGCCACAGAGAGCCAGCCAGTAAGAAGCATTCCTGTATGGCTTCTACTTTGGTTCCTTCCTTCAGTTTCTGCCCTGACTTCCCTCATCGATCTTGGAGTTTTAAGGTAAAATAAAGCCTTTCCTCCCCTAGTTGCTTTGGCCATGGTTTTTATGATAGCAAACGAAAGCAAACTTGGACACACTCATATGGATACTTGGAGGGGAGAGCAAACCCGACAGAGCCTATGGAGTGTACAAGGTCAGGGAACGGAGAAGAAAATGCCCATTTCAGTGCAGTTACTCCTGGAAGAAAACGTGCTGCACAGGAACCAACCGAATGGTTCCTGGCATCCTGTCCAACCTGGAGGTGACACATGATATGCCAAGCAGATATGTTGGTTACTGTCCACTTCCCCCTTTACCATCTCCTAGAGCTACAGAATCTAGCAACAGCGTAATGACCAACATAAATAGGTAGAAAGGGACAGGTATGGGGGAGGGGAAGGGACAACAACCATTTTCCCTTCTGTACAGCCCAATTTTTTAATTGAACTCCAGACTGTAATTATTACAGCAGACTAGCTCTTTTAGCTACTTAAAATATACTTTTAATAACTTGTTATCTACATGGGATTTTCCTGGGCTTTATCTAGTAGGTGGGAGAAATGGTTCACAGTGTGAAAAAATAGTATTATACTACACCCCACTATCTCAGGTCTTGCCCTATGCCAGTTTCAAACACTTCCTGGATATGATGTGCTAGCAATGATGATGATGATGATGATGACGACGATGATGATGACAACGACGACAATGATGCCCTCTGGTGTAGGTGTGATATGGTCCATTCCCCAATCTAGCCATGTCATTGAGATGCCTGTCCCTGGTGTAGAGCTGAGAAGGTTCTAGGGGTTTGCTGCTTCTCTCCTGTCTCCAGAAATTTAGCTGGTGTCCAGGAATACTTTCAGATCTGCTTGACTGCTTTTAGACTGCTCACGTAAGCCAGGCATGCACTTGGATGAAAAGAGCTCACCTCCCTTCGCTCATCAGTTAAGAAGCCCAGAGAAGTTAAGGCATTTGCTAAGAAAATTGTTCTCTTATTGCAAATGAGAAAAACAAAGGCAGAGCTGATGAGATGGCTCAGATGGTAAAGGTACTTGCAGCAAAGCCTGTCGAACTGACGACATCCCTAGGATCTACATGGTGAGAGGAAAGAACCTACACCCCAGAAACTATACACACACACACACACACACACACACACATACACACACACACACACACAAACCATTAAGTACATAAATGTACTTATAAAAAGCTAAAGGCAGAAACAAAAGAAAGGCAGAGAGTAAAAGATGGTGTAGAAAATTCAGAGAAAGGGGAAGACTTGTTAAATACTCTATTTGAAAATACCAGGCATTAGTCTATGTCTATAGAAGAGCATCTCCATGTTCAATTCATGTTGTCCTCAATATATTTTTTCTCCTGGCCTTAGCAATGGATTTTTCTTTCTGTACATGAATGACCATAAGAAGGTCTAACTTTATGAGCTATTAGTTGGCCAGCCACGGCAAAACTGAAGAGGGCCATGCATTGGATTTCATTGTTCTGGTTGAAAACACAATGTCCAGTGTGGACCTAATAAGCATAACTCTCAACCTCCCTAGGGATAAAGAGAAAAGATCAACTCAAGGAGAAACACGAGTGTACACGGGGGGGGGGGGGGGGGGAGCCGCTGCTCCTTGACAATAGGAACCTGGGCAATGGGCAGGTACAAAGGGCAAATGTCTACCCTGGGCAGCCAGCCAATAAAACAGAAAAGCTGATGCAATTTACATCTTTTGATTCCTAAACCCAGTAGACATAATATAATTTCATTGATGTATCTTTCTTTCAAACATTGTATTAATTAGTATTAATATGGTGAAATTAGGGTTCAAGCATGAATTTACCCTGCCCTCCTGGGTAAATTATTTGCTAAAAATAAACCCATGTAAACAATATCATTTTCTGTACATGACAGCAAATGAAACCATCAGACTTGTTTTATTAGTATTGGTCAAGAAAATCATTTGTGCCCTAATTTGTTCTGACACTAGAGAAAGCTCTAATTTGATAAACGCCTGATTCAGGATTACAAAGTGTCTTTCCTTTCTCACCAGTGAAGCAACATTTACAGTAAGCTGCCAAGAGAGGCAAATGTTTTCTTCAGTGCTCTCTGGAGTTCTGTCAACCTATCAAAATTAATTCCAAGAGTACAAAGAGCCTAATATGACTTGTGGAAGTGACATAGTTGTTAATTTGTCTGACAAGAGATCAAAAGCATAAACGGAATGATTAATGTGAAGTTTGGGGGTTTTCCTTCATTTGTTTTCTTGTACAAGAAAAAGAAACCTTTTATGCTCTCAAACAAAGGATGGCTAGATTTTGAAAACTCTGGACCCCTGCTGCTCATAACTTCGAACCGTCTATAAAGTGAGAGTTGACAATCTAGAAGTGGCCCATCCTAAATCCCATCCCAAGATGCTTGGAAACCAAAAACTGTGTCAATCAGAGGCACAGGCGTTGTGATATAGAACAGGGCTCCCAGACCTCTCAACATGTGCTTTGTTGAACTTACCAGGGACTGGAGTCCAGAGCAAATTCTGCATTGCCTAAATTGAGGTAAGACAAGTGGGCATTTGGAGGGCCTGGGAGAGAGTGCCTAAATTAGACACAGTAGAAGATGCTTTGTGTCATTGAGAGCACAGGGATTCACAGATGTAATTGTAAAGAGATTTCAGTTAAATTTGTATATTCCCACAAACTTCCTGAAACTTTACTAATGAGAGGGCTTGGATAGTGTGTGGTTTCCACAGGATTTACTAGTCTAATAACAACTAGACTGGATCCAATTTTATCTTTTACCAGCTCTTTTAGACATCTGGCCTATGGCCAAGCATGGAATGAAGGCCTCTTTGAGAGTTAATAAACTTCTACACATCCATGTGGCCATCATCTATCCATCTATCCAGCAACTTGGCCCCGTTGCCCTCGTGTCTCACAGAAGAAGAGGATGAAGTCACTCCACAAGGGATGATCATTACAGAGGAACACAGTAAAGGAGCCGACCTCAACTCTGTGATCCTGCTTTCAGGAAATACTACTGCCCCAGGTGTGAGTCTCAAAGGGTGTCACAGCCATCAGGGGACAACAGCTGGAAGGATGGGGGTGCCCTACACAGAAGGCAGGCTTTGTGCTAGCTCGGTGTGGAAACTCCGAGTGAGGGCAGTGAGGGCTTTCAAGTGAATTTCCTATCATTTATCTTCTTATCAAAAGGTTTAATCACTTTCCGTTCTCCTGACGCTGAGGGATAATGAGCTGATTCTGACCCTACCGATACAATGTACAATAGAAACAATTGAGAGACTATTTGGCCTTGGAAATGAATGTTTTTATTATATAACATCGCGAAAAACACAGCTAGAGGAATGTTTAAAGAAGAAAATCAATTTCCCTAATCCCTCACACAGCTACCCTGTCCCTGTGGAGCCTGTTGGTCTTTGTGTGCGGACCCAGATGAAATTTATGTGAGAGAATATTAAATGTCATCTCAGAGCTTCAAGAAGCCTAATACGTTTTGAAATGTGATGGACCTGTGGTTTTTGGAGAAGAAAGTGAGTCCTTCATGACTTCCCACTTCATCTCTAGAATTTAAAATGTACTCAGAAACAGGGCTTTAATGAACAGTTGGGTTACCTTATTCTGGAAATGGTTAAAAAAAAAAAAAAATACTGTGGATCCCTTGAGGGCAGTCTGTACCATATAGCTGGATGCCTGGACTAGTGCACCTCTTTAAACAAAGCACCTTTATACTATGGCAGCTGCATTAAATAACAAAAGCAGCCTGAAACCTGAGCTATTCTGAGAGGTATGGGTTGCTCCTTCTTGTTCCCCTGGCCTGGCTCTGAAAGGTTGTCTTCAATAGTGATTCTGGCTTATTCAGCCTTCCATTTCTGTCCTCTTCCCCAGGTCAAAGACAGAGATCTGAGTCTCTCCACAGCAATCCACCATCAAAGGGAGTGTTCTTTGCAGCTGATCAGTCATTGACGTCCATGGAAGGCTCATCTCTGATGGTGCTACTTACTTACACTACCAACCTCTTTAACTGTATCTTGAGGGTGGACTTAGGTGCTTGCATGTAAGTAAAAGGTATAGGTGGAGGTAGATGGTCCTGCATGGTACCAGTCTGCATCCCCCTCAGAACCTGTTAAGTAGGGAGACTCCCAGGCTCTACCCCTAACAGTCCTGACTCAGGATGACAGGGCACCAAGGTTCTACCTAGTGCTGATGTTGCCTAGGGGTCACACCTGAGGACCCAAAAGTGTTCAATGAATTCACTCTCCTGGAGAATCCTGTCCAAGTTCTATCGAGGGCAGAAGAAACAGATTATTGGTTTTTGATGTCTTGCTATCAGAAAGTCCAGCAAGGCAGCCTTCCTAAGCTCCACCCTTTCCCATGGCCCACCTTTTTGTCTCCTTCCTTCGCATTGTCTCTGTCCCTTCCGGTCCAGCACACATATTCGTCCAGCACACAGAATCCCATTTATTTGTTTAAGTAGACTACTTTTACAAATATGACAGTTGTGCAAATCTGAAGCCATGAAATAGGAAATCATATTGGTAGATTATCACATAATTCACAAAACAAGAATTACAAATATGAACCCTGGGTGGGGGAGGTCTGTCATGAGTTGCATAATGGAGACAGTTCCCATGCTCCCACATGCCAGGCCACACAAATGCCTGCTGTCCTTTTTCAGGGTCTGTGGTTGATAAATCTATTATTTATATATTTCAAAGTGTTAAATAATATCTTGGTGACTGTTTTGCTAAGATGTTGACACCAGTAAATACCATTTATTATACCTTAAATGTCTATTAGGGCGTCATTTTCTAAAAGATCCCAAATGAGCAAGATCTCACACACACACACACAGAGGCCAGTGAAAATCTACTCCAAATTGCATTTCTCTACAAGGGAAGCCGATGTGGTTCAGTGCCAAAACAAAGCCCATCCATACTCTCTCGTGTCCTGTTAATGTAGGGAGAGATTCTGCAAAATATTAAAGATAATGTTAAGAAAATAAAAAGCTACATTACAGAAAAAGACAACACAGTAATTACAGATTTATGTTCTCCTGGAACACATCTGACTTGGTAGTTATTGCTATGGGAAAATTTGTTTTAACTTATGCAAAGTCTTCAGAAAAGCAATCCTGTTATAAAAATACGATACCATGTCTATGAGGAGATTCCATTTCTTGGGCCATGGAAGTCTGAAATATTTCCTGAAGTGTTCAATGTCATTTCTCTATTTGGCTAAAAAAAAAAATCCATTCAATCATGAGGGTTGGGGAGCTCTGTCTCCCTTTGTCCCCAGAACTCCCATGTATGATCTTGCATGCTGAAGATGCCCAACCACATGGTGATTTCAATCTCACTATCAAGGACAAAAATACCATGTGGGGGGGGGAGAGGGAGAGGGAGAGGGAGAGGGAGAGGGAGAGGGAGAGGGAGAGGGAGAGGGAGAGGGAGAGGGAGAGGGAGAGGGAGAGGGAGAGGGAGAGGGAGAGGGAGAGGGAGAGGGAGAGGGAGAGGGAGAGGGAGAGGGAGAGGGAGAGGGAGAGGGAGAGGGAGAGGGAGAGGGAGAGGGAGAGGGAGAGGGAATCTATTTAGTCTTGGCCGTGTTGGAACTCATTTTGTAGACCTCTGTAGACTAGGCTAGCTTGTCAAACTCACAAAGATCCTCCTGTCTCTGCTTCCAGAGTGCAGGATTAAAAGCCTGCCACATCATACCCAGCTTAATAATAATCCTCTTTTATTTATTTATTTTTCAAGCTTTGGTATTGACCAATTGTTGTTGTCTGTTCTGAGCACAAGAAGTTTTACTTGATGGGATCTTAGTTTCTCACCTAAACAAGGGTATTGTGTTCTGCTTGACGGCTCTTATTTGGAAGAAATTGCTTTTGAAGGACATTCATAGTGAGAAAGAGCAGTGTCAAGGAGCTGCCCAGTCCATTCTTATTCCTGGACCCATTCTTGCCCTGCTTGTGGAGTCCTTCATGATGTAGGACACATCCTTCCATTCTCTCTCTCTCTCTCTCTCTCTCTCTCTCTCTCTCTCTCTCTCTCTCTCTCTCTCTCTCTGTGTGCAAGACCTATGGTGGGACCTTCTTTGCAGTAAAGTATACAACTGCATCTCAGGAGAGAGGGCAAGGTTGGACCAGGGTTTCTGTGGGACAGAAACAGGTAGTGCGTAATCCTTGAGTATCAAAATACAGTATGGAGGAACCTGTAGAAGACAGGCTAAAAATGAATTATCACAGTTGAATGAGAGGGACCAGACCTAACTGCATACTCTCTACAAACAGCCCCCAGGTTCTCACCTCAAATGTGTGTTGGCCAGACCAAGGAAGATGGAAGTGAACTATATAAAGTAGTTACTTAGCTGTAAAATGATTGACTGTTGGCAGTACCATACGGTTTAACCTAAAATTATAACCGAAGGTGAGATGCTCTCTGAAATCATCTATGGTGAGAGTGATGCCTAGAGGCAGGCCAGCTCTGTCTCGAGCCATGGAGTAGAGTGGGGAGTGGCCTTCAGAATCAGATCTCTCCTGGTAATAAATGCATGGGACACCGGAGAGACCATTCCTGTGAGATGCTACCATGTCAGAGGGCATTATGGCTCTCTAGTTATGATTTCAGGTGCATCCCAAGGACAAGGACAATTCTCCATGTATCAGGACCCAATAACTAATCTCTGATAAAAGTGGAAGCCTCATCAGATCAGTGAAGGACCAATAAAAACACAAGAGTCCTTATTGCAGAATAAGATAGCACAGTAGTCCTGGGGAAGTGGATGTCTAGGAAATCTCTAGGAGGGAGGAATAGGATATAGTGTTTACTAAAATCATGTGATTTAAAATGTGTTGTTTTCATGGCGCATCATGCAAAACTGTTGCTTCCCAGAATTCCTCTTGCCTGATGAGAGATAAGCTGGACTGAAACAGTATATACATCTACGAGCAAGAAGTTCACAGTGTAAACTGTGCTTCTATTCTTTAAAAGAAATATTAAAGTACTTTAGGGAAAAATGAACTGTTTCCAAAGACCTGGGACTTATTTCAGAAACACCAAATATATATAAATAATTAATGTAATATTAATAATAGATTAATTATTCATTGAAATAGGTTCCCTAAAGATATGGCTGAGGAGAGTCTAGATCAGCCCAGTTGGCAATGGATATTTGAGAGTAAAATTGCTTCAGATACATTCATTCAAGCTTTTCAATAATTCAACCTGCTTCTGCCATTTTATTCTGTACTTTAAAGATTTTAATCTATCCATTTAATTCACTAATTCATTTGAAAATATATGAAAGTTATCATGCTCAGTATCATGGGTCTACAAAGATGAATCAGGTAAGAAAATTTGCCTTTAAGGATATTTCTATGAGCAGAGGCACTAAACTAGGCAGATTAGAGTCAATGAATATTCTTCAAAGTAGAAAATGTTAAGTAGTCTATGAAAGACACAGTGCCAGGGGTTCCTAAGGGAAGGTGCTGCTTCCAGTGAGGGCTGAGGAATGACTTCTGGAAGAGGACACAGAGCTAAAGTTGCTGAAGGTATCACCTGCCCAGGGAGGAAAGGGCAGGAGGGGAGAGTATCCTATGGAGATTTCCATGGGTTAGATTTGACCGCTTGAATAAGCAAGTTCGCATAGCCTCGGGGCCAAGCTGAGGTTTGAGATGTGATTTTGAAGGCATTAAAGGGCTGCTGTGACCATGGGCATGAAGGAGTTTTCTTAAGAACTAAGAATGGGGATTTGTCAGAGATCTTCATGCAAGTTCTTAGTGCTTCATGCAAGCAAAAGAGGAGCTGAGGAGTAGTCTTTAATTCCACAGTTGGAAGACAGAGTTCAAGGCCATCCTGATCTACAGCGTGAGTGCCAGGACAGCCAGGGCTATACCAAAAAAGAAAAAAACAAAAACAAAAACAAAAAAAAAACCAAAAAAACAAAACAAAAAAAACCTGTCTTGAAAAATCCTAAAACCAAACCAAACCCAAACCAACCAAACAAACAAAAGGAAGTATGTGTTTTGAAAATGGTACATCATCAACTCAGCTTTGTCTATCCTGATATTAAAATATTCCACCAACCCACACTGGAGAGACACCAGGGAACCCCTGGCTGTACATTCTCAGTGCTTTGTCAGGTAATGAGACCTGACCTAAAAGGTGACCCATGCTGGTGTTCTTTCTTCAAAAGTGCAGGAAGAAAATTAATGAGGCTTAAAGCTGCGTTACTTCAGTATAAGGACACTGAGACATGTCTTAGCAATATCACTTCGCCCTCATGACCACAGTGACTGACTCCAAACAGGAGCTATGTGGAAGTAATACATGAACTAGTAAAAAAGGAAAACAGCGTGTTATTGTTGCTGTTCTTTTGAGACGGGCTTTTTCTATGTAGCCCTGGCTGTCTTAGTACTCACTCTATAGACCAGGCTGGCCTCATAATTAGAGATGTGCCTGCCTCTGTCTCCCAAATGTTGGGATTAAAGATGTGGGGCACCACGGCCAGCTGTGCTTTGGATAAACTGTAGCACCAACCAAAGAGTACACATGGAGGGACCCATGGCTCCGAGTACACATGGAAGGACCCATGGCTCCGGCCATGTATGTGGCAGAGGATGGCCTTGTTGGACATCAGTGGTCCTTGGTCCTTGGGAGTGGTCCTTGGTCCTATGGGAGTTTGATGCCCCAATGTAGGGGAATGCCAGGGCAGGAAGGTGGGAGTAGGTGGATGGGGGAGCACCCACATAGAGGCGGGGGAGGGGGATGGGATAGGGGGTTTCCAGAGTGGAGACCTGGAAAAGGGCATAACATTTGAAATGTAAGTAAAGAAAGCACCCAATAAAAACATTAAAAAAAAAAAAAAAAAAAAAAGAAAGAAAGAAAAGAAAAGAACTGAACTGAAGACAAAATAATGGCTTCTTTTCTTTGTTAGCAACGCCTCAAGGTCTGCATGATAAATCAGTTCAAAAGCACGAACTTAGAGGACATAAGGGCCCCTATTATCATAGGCCAAAGACCACCAGTGTTACAGGATTTATTTTCTTGATCAAAAACCCTGTTTTGTCCCCTGTAGCAGGAAACACACACTGAGCCCAAGGAACCTAGGGCAAGAGTCTTGGGCACCAGAGAAGTGGGACTTACTAAAGAAACAGTAAACATTTGATTTGAATTCATAGTCTAAATAAATGAAGGCAAGAGAAATGATAATTATCCAGAAAAGAGTGTCTGCATTCTGTTTGGCTTTGGAGCTAGTAAGTAGCCAGGGTTTGGCACCGCTGTCTCTGAAAGCATGAATCAGACATTCTTTTAAGTCTCCAGACAGGGAGCAGGCCTTCTTGGCCAGGTCTCAGTGGCTTTGACTTCCTGAAACCATGGGCATCACTGTGGGCATTGCCCATATCACTAAGCATCGCTTTCCTATTAGGGATTCTGGGGATCCCTGTGGGTACCACGAGAACCATGACCTAAAACTGCCTGTGAACTTGTGCCCCAGGGAAGAGAGTCCTCAGTTCTTGTTTTCTGAGAAGCAGTACCCTTTGCTCTCACACTGCCGTGATCTGTTGTCACCTGCCTCAAACATGGCTAGAGGGCTCGGTGGCACAACTCCGGAATTGATATTTAGCATTTCAGAAATTGGCAGCAGTTTCTCTGTGACTCTTCTGAGTCCACTTCACCCCACCCTTCTTGGCCCTACTTGCATACTTTCTATGGTAGAAATGAATACTCCTTTCATTTAGTTTAGGTACCAATGAGATTTCGGCAAGACCTCCTCAGACACAGAGCACAAGGAAATTCAGAGGCCTCTTAGCATTCAGAGTCCCTCTGAACCGAAGGAGGAGCTTCTTTGCCCCAGGAAAAGAATGTAACAGTTCCACAAGAAGCTGAGTGAGCTACATAATCCTGTTTTAACAGAAAGCATAGCCCCTAGAGGTAAACAGGGGCTAGCTATCAGAGAGACCTCAGAGCTGCAGTGGCCTCCCAGCCCCTGGAGGTGTAACAACAGCCGAATCATAAGAAGTTAGCTGGCAACAGCACAAGTGTGCATGCGCGCGCGCGCGCGCGCGTGCGCGCACACACACACACACACACACACACACACACACACACACACACACACACACACACGTGCATGCGCACTCGAAAAGTCAGGGAGAGAAGCCAGATTCAGAAGCCGGAAACGGAGGTTCAAAGAAGCCCTCAGAGAGCCTCTCCTTTTGCCTCTCCTGAATAGATGCCCTGAGGGTCCTTGGATGCTGGTAGGACTCAGAGGAGAGGCAGCGAGGGTTGAAGGCTTCGCTCTACTGAAAGCCCAGATGCCCTGCCAAGCATCCTGCCTGTGCAGCTGTTTCATTTGGGATGAGAAGAGGAAACCGAGGCCAATCAGAAAGCCTTAGGTCCACACCATTTCTGTGGTGCTCACGTGTATAGAAGAGCTCCAGGCACAGGGTCCTCTCTTTTCAGAAGGCTGATACCTATGCTGCTGACCTCACATCCAGAGCACTTTCTGAGGATGCGGAGGGGGGAGGGGGGACCTTTTCCTGCTTCACTTCATCTCTCTTTTGAAAACAAAATTTTTTGAGAATTTTATACACAAGTATTATATTTACATCATTAGTAGCCCTCCAACTTCTCTCCATTTTCTCCTTTGCCCCTCTTGCTCTCAAGTCCATGACCTCTTCTTTAACTATGATCGTTACACACATACATACAAGCATACATGTGCACGCATGCGCGCGCGCGCACACACACACACACACACACACACACACACGTACAAAAATATACAACCTGCTGAGTCCACTTAACGCTGCTCGTATGTAGATATATTTAGGGCTGTTCACTTGAGATTGGAAGACCTAACAGTGGTATCATCCCCAGAGGAGATGCTTCTGCCTCTCTCAGCAGCTGTTCCCCCAGGGATTGGGACTTTCAAGCCTTCCCCCATGTACATTAGCATGCTAAGTGGTGTTCTCATCATGCTGGTCTTGTTTAGGTCTCTATATTGTTGAGGTTGCATGGATATAGTTCCCCTGTCATATACAGAAGACATTGTCTTGCAGCAGACTTCCTGGTCCTCTGACTTTTACGATCTTTCCGCAGCCTCTTCCACAGTGCTCCCAAGCCTTAGGCATAATGGGGTATAACAGAAGTATTAACCAGCCTTAGCTACCCCACAATTACTTGTTTGCTGCATTCTCACCAGATGTGGATTTCTGTAATGGTCTTTAATTTACTGCAAAAGAACTGTTTCTTTAACGGCGCCCCGTGTTCTCAGCTCTGTTTTTTGAGGGGTACCAGTGGGAACCTTGCCACAAACTTCTATCATCCCTTCCATTGGCAAGTCCCAACAGGTATCAGAAGCCTGGAGCAAGCCAGTGAGACAAAGGCCAAAGCAGCCCAACCTCCTCCATCCCCCCAGAGAAGGTATATCCAGGGCCACAAGGCTGCTTTTTCAAGAAAGCAGGAAATCTGTGTTTATAGGTGAAATGTTCTGTTTATAAAAGAGTAGTTATGTAGGACATGCTTGGCCTGGGGCTACTGTCTGCTCCCCTTCCTCTGAGAAGGAAGCTCCCCGTAGAGGGCTGTACTACACAGCCCCAGCCCCTGTCTCCAAGCCCACTGCTAATGCACGGAAGTCATACAGGGCACAGCTGGAGCTGTCATGCAGAACAGCTGGTGCTAGGGAGTCCTGAGGCCCAATAAGTTATTTCCTTAAATCCGCAAAGCCACAGACACCCTGATCTAAGCAGTAACTTGAATCTTTCCATTTCTGGTTTGGACCAAGTTATCATTTCCTTACCAGCTGTTGGGGAAATGGCCGGTCTCTGCCTCATATGGCCATGATGGGGTAGTAGTGGTCCTTAAATACTTAGTGTTCCTCTGAAAACAGACCATAGCAGCTCAGTTATAGCATGACTAAGCTAGTACCAGTGTCACTGTGAATCCTTGGGACTCCTATGACATAGCCCTCTTGCCATATGTCTGTGAAGTTCTAGAAGCACTCACTGTTCCCCTAGCTTAGTACCTCAGCTGAGATGAGGCTGAGGAATGAAACTACTGAGAAGACTCAGAACCTCACATTGATGGCACAAGCCTGTTATCCCAGCCCTTAGGAAAAGCTGAGGCCAGATGAGTTCAAAGCCAGTCTGAGCTAAATACTGAGCTCCTATCTCTAAAAGGAAGAAAAGGAAGAGGAGGAGAAGGAAGAGAGAAGATTGCTTCCACAGCTCCCTCTTAGGATTCAGGTATAGAGGCCTCATCTCTCTATCTCTCCATGGGGCCTCCCTTGGTCCCACAAATTCTGCGCTTGTTTAAATCTATGGCAAGATGGAACTGCTTTCCTACCCCTTCCTCTTCCTCTGTTTGTCTTTTTTTCAGGGAATTAGAGGAAAATATAACAGCTACTAAAGTTTTTCCCTGATGATACAGAAATATCAGAAAGGTTGCTTTGTTCCCAAGATGATTTGTTGTGAACAGACTGAGCCCAAATCTCCCTTCACCAATACACTCTGGACATCACTGATCAAATCCCCAGGCACTCCACTCCCGCATAGCCTTCAGGCCCATGGATTCTACAACTGATAAAGTTGTTGTTATTATGCACACCCACCCAAGTACATCAACAAAGCAGTTGCCTGTTTCTACATGATCCTTGTGATGCATATACAATTTGAACTAAGCTAGACTTAACTCTGATCCCAGGACCCAGGAAGTAGAGGCAAGATGATCAGCATTTCAAAGCTGTCCTTAGTTATATAGTGAGTTTGTGGCATTAAATCTTAATATATGTGATATATGAAGGCCTGAAATAAGTGAATAAGTAAATACATGTATAAAGAACTTCCCTTTTCAAAAAGAATATTTCTAAAATACCAGAATAAAAATATGAGGGAGGATGATAGTGATAATATTAATAAAATATTAACTATGAGAAGAACCATAATTAATAATTACTGTTGATATCATTGCATATTCCAACTTTGCTTTTGAGCACAGAAATACCATTCATGACTTCACTTTCTCAACTATTTGAATAGTGAGCCAATGAACGTTTCACTGCCATGGGCAGTTCACTAGGCTTCCTTGTTTTTGAGCTTGTAGCAACACAGCAAAGCATGTTAGAGGGTGAACTGTAGAGAATAAGCAGGAAGACACAGAGATAGGAGGAGGCCAGAGTTTCAGTATCCCCATCACATGCACACTTAAGGATATAACTGTCTTCCTCCAAGCCTTATCTCCTGAAAATACTTCTACTTTTCAGTAATAGCACTGGACAAGGAACAAGCCATCTTAACACATGGATTACCAGAGAAAATTCAAGAGCCAAACTACAACTCACCCTACATAGGGGCTATCTAAGGCAACCACATGGATATTCGGAGTAGTACCAAGCAATAACAAATTATGCATATCCATCCACATTTCTGAAAATGCAGAGAAGGAAAATCCACCTTACTAAAGAGATTCTAGAATCTTCCTCATGAAGACAGTTGGATTCAACTCAAGAATTTCGTTGGACACATTTGTTGACGGCTGCCTATTGCTTTCTCAATGGCAATTTTCCCACCATGTCCTAGAAATAACACTATCAGCAATGAGAATATTGTATACTTATACCAATCAATCAACTCACATTTACAACAATGTCACTGTGTAGCTTTGTTCGTTAACATATCCACCAAACTGATAGGGAACCCAAAGTTTAGGGGCATAATCTGCACTTGACAGAACCACTGGCTCTTCTCCAGAAAACTCCTTGGACTACTAAAAACAAAACAAAAAAACCCACCTCATTTCAAAGGCAGCCATTAATTCCAAATATGCATTATAATGTTTGATATTTAAGCAAAGGGAAGAGGGCAACCATGCATGTGCTATTTCTTATCTAGCCTCATTACACAAGCAAATTAAAGTTCCTTATACACAGAATAGTGAGCCCCATTTTTGGTTTTGGTTTTGTTAATCCCACAATGGAGTTTATGGTCTACTAATCAACTTCATGCCTAGCTTTTCCTCCCCTGGAGTGTTCAGTCAGGAAGGCGAAAACTCTCTCAGAGGAAGCTGTCTTAGGGCTGTAGGTCATAGAGTCTAAGCAGGTCCACCATCTCCGCCTGCCCCTTAACCTCTTAAGGCTGGGCTCTGTTGTTCTATCCTGGTTCCTCTTCTGGGAGGCCTGCAGCTTAAGGGGGAAGAGAAGGCATGAGCAATTTCCTCTCTTATTTAATTCACTCAAAGAGGTACACACAGACTTCCTCTAGGCTCCTTCACAGCCTCTTCCTCCTGCTTTGAAACACCCTAATGATTTTTAAATAGAGACTTTGCTCTTACAGAAACAGCCCTTCTCTAATCTCCTTTTGTGATGAAGAACAAGGCCAGAAGACAAAAGATTATCCAGGAGCTGAGGCCCCCTGTGTAAGTATGGTCAGAGCTACCTCCCTCCCAGCAGCTCTGAGCCAGGGAATGGCCATGCCTGGCTGCTAAGAAGGGCTTTGATGGGCTAGGGTTTTGCATGCTCCTTTGTTTTGTTCAGCAATTCCTCAGAAGTACATTATTTGTTTTGGTTTTCCTTTTAATTTTTGAAAAAGTCTACTTATATACTTAGACTTTTAAGACCAAATTATTATTTTGGGGATGGATCCCAAGGCCTTGCATGTGCTAGGCAGGTGCTCTTCCACTGAAACGCATCCCTGGCCTGATTTTATAGTTCTCGTTCAAAGTGCTAAATGACAGGGATGGGCAGATGGCCGAGTAGGGTGAGGATCACTTGCTGCTCTTGCAGAGGACTGGAGTTCACCTATGTTGGACATCTCACAATGACTTAGCTTACTCCATGGGATCCAACACCTTCTTCTGGTCATCATGACATCCACACTCACATGCACATGTGAGCACGCACAGACATGCATACAGACTCATAATAAAAAAATGAAATATTTAAAATATATTTAAAGGCAAAAATGACATTTAAATGAATATATAAAGACAGCTCACTTCTGTACCCTCACCTCCCTGTTTATACATGTAATGGCTTTTATTAATTTCTTATGTATCTTTGCACTTTGTTGTGGGATAAGCTTTCTTCTTTTCTTCCTGAACAAGCAAGCATTCTCATTGGGTTTGCTAATACTCCCAAGACAGGTGAATGCTAGTTTTTGAAAGTGAAAGATTCTTAGTCTTTTGTATATAAATCACAAATATACATTATGCATACAGGACATAAACAGATGTTCATGGCATTAAAATTTCATGGCAAGGTAGGGATTAGGGGGGAAAAATGTCTTAAGAGTCTTAGGAGAGTGGTAAGGCAGGAAGGTGAACAACATTGCTACAGAAAGCAGCGGGCAGCCTGCCCTCTTCAGCACTTTTGTTCCCACTTTATGATATAGCCTAGGGACCTTTCCATATCAATTCATATAGATTTGCATCATCATTTTTATAGTGCCTTAGGATTCCACAGTGCAGGTGAACCATTCTATTTAACCATCTCTCGATGAATACTAGGGTTTGCTCTAATCTTTGGCTGTTGCAGTGACAGGGGAATAAGCCTTCTACAGTGGAGTTCACCTATGTTGGACATCTCACAATGACTTAGCTTAGCTCCATGGGATCCAACACCTTCTTCTGGTCATCATGACATCCACAGTCACATGCACATGTGAGCACACACAGACGTGTGCACAGGCAATGGGATTCCACGTCTAGGAGTAAATTATTTCCAAATATGACCACACATGACCACATTCCGTTTCCTTGGATTCAAACCCCACCCCATAGATCATGTAATAGGAAACAACTTTCCCTTAAATGGATATCTCTGGTACTTCCGGAGGTTTGTGTGTACTGGTTGTTGAGCCAGAGATATGGTGGACACTTATTTCTGGGCTCTTCTCTGGGATATGCTGGGTCTATAGTTTATATGGTGTTTAAAAAAAAAAAAAAAGGTAATAAGGGCATTGGCTTAGCAGAGAGAGGACTTTGCATTTTGGCACCATATAGAACTTGACACACTTTCCCCCACAGTCTGGAAGCTCCCAGTAAAGCTGATTACAAACTAGCCATGACTTTCTAATGCACGGGAACAAAGGGCCCTGTGTAAGAAGGCCATGATGCATGGTCCAGGCTGCTACATAATCAGCATCTCTCCCGTCATCTCATGCTGCTGCCACACAGGAAGGGAAGTCACCTTTCTCTGAACACTGGGGGACAGAACCTCTCGATTCCCATGGCACAGTCAGGCAGGACCACAGCAGGTACACGCTCTCCGTGTGGCCCAGCTACCCTCCTGATCTGGTCTGCAGTTAATTGCTAGCTCCTGACACGGTTATGCTTAACTCTGCAACCAACTCGATGAAGATTTTATTTGATCCTTAAATTATTTAAGCCAACGTAATCATATTTGCTTTCAACAGGAATCTGCTGTATTCGTGACTTTGAAAGCAGCCTAATAAAGCCTCTAGGTGGCTCACTGCCACTTGGGGCTCTGTTTGTATCCCCTGGTGGGGGCCTCCACCACACTAGGAAGGGGGTAGTCCTCCTGCCTCTCCCTGGAGCTTGTTAACCAAGGTCAAATAAATCACAAAGCATAGAAATTTTATGCAGCATTACAGTCACATCTGAGCTATTGCTGGGCAGGATTTTGACTTTGTAATTTATTCAAGACTTCCTCTCCTTCATTTCCCAGGCAGCTCCCTGAGTGAACAGCCTTTCCAGCTTCGGTCTGTAAGCAACCCCCCTGACTCCCACCCAGCCGAGCTCACAGAGCTCTTTTTTGGTTGAATGAAAGGATTTAAATAAATAAACAAACATCTGCCATAAACATGACTCCAGAGATGGAGTGAGCCTGGCTCCTTCTCCCTCCTTTGCAGCTTCTGGAAGCTCAATAAAGCTGTGCCCTCAAGAAGGGGGCTAGAAGTGTCAAACCACAGTACGCAGCACCTCAGTACCGTTCCATTTGCTCTGCCAGCAGCATTAAAAATGGCAAGCTTCTCAGACAGAAATAAAGGAAGAATTGTGAGGGCTTTGGTATGTTAACTGACACAACACTTTTACTACCCACGCCGACCTGGCTGGCTGCACCTTCTCTGCCCCCACAGCCCTCTGTTAGTTCATTCATTGTACCAACAGTGGAAACAGATGTCAAGATTCAAGTGTTTCCTTCCTCTCATTGGCATCCATCACCCACCACCCACCCATGGTTGTTCTTCTTCAACCTCTAACAAACAGATCTTTCTCTCATGCTTGCACCCACTCTCTCTTTATTTCTCTCGCATTCTTCGTTCTGTTTTCTGGCTCTTTCCCTCTTGCCCACTCTTCCCTGCCCTTATCTGTTTCCAGTCAACACAGTGGTCTCCCATTTGTTCTTGAATTTCAATGACAGGTGTGATAGAACTCAGTAGGCCCTAAGTATCAGAAGAAATGACCAGATCCTTAAGAAAAAACTGAATGGTGTCTAGGTGTAGTGGTATATAAATATAACACTGAACTCGAGAGACTGAGGCAGAAGGACTGCCAGTTAGAGGCCACCCTGCAACACGTGAGAACTATGAGATTGAGTCTCTTAGAAATAAATGCCAGAAGCGACACCCGTAAAGTCTCACCAACATGGCTGCCTCAACATGAGCTGAACAAGGATGACAATGGATGTGCTAAAGTGAATGGGGGAAAGGTCAGGAGGCCTCAACCCTAGAAAGAGAACTACAGGCAACTGAGGAGTGCTGGGATGGGAAGAAATAGTCTTTCCCAGGAAAGAATATGCCACCTGGTTATCCAATACCAAATGGTTAGCAATGGAAACATACACATACAAGTAACATTATACAGACTGCATAAATGCATAAATTGCTAGATAAACATATAGGGATATACATATATGTATATATAGAGATGATATAGACAGATGTAGAAATAGAGATAGATTACAAAGACAGAGAGAGATCCATGAATTTGGAGAATGGGGGAGCAAATGGAAGAGTTTGGATGGAGGAAAGGGAAGAAGGAAATGA
Source organism: Arvicanthis niloticus (assembly GCF_011762505.2). NCBI lineage: Eukaryota > Metazoa > Chordata > Mammalia > Rodentia > Muridae > Arvicanthis > Arvicanthis niloticus. The sequence goes on from NC_047671.1 coordinate 40,725,739, forward strand.
TGTAATTATAATCTCAAAAAAAAAAAAAAAAAACCCTCAAGGACGGGCTTGGTGAAGGAGTGCTCACTTAGCACACACAAGGCCCTGAATTCCATCCCCAGTGACATATACACACACGAAGGAATTTGTGGGAACTTGTGTGAAGATTTCCTCCCATATGTTAAGGGTTAGAATGTGTCTTTGATGAAAGTTATATTCTTTCCTTTAGTCTTTTTTTTTTTTTTCAATTGAGGGAATTCTGAATCTCGAACTTCAACCTCCATATCCTCACCCCTGGCCTAGCTGGCAAGGCTCTACCTAATAAGCTGAACGATATTGCCAGATGTGTATGAAGTCCTGAAAGAGACGCCTATGCCTAGCAGTGGGTTTTATTTTTATGACTTATTGTTACTGTTACTGACTAAAGAATTTTCTTTGGGTTACAGAGCAAGGCTGGCTTTATACACCTCTAGGCAATATCATGAAAACAGTCTCAGTATTGTCCCTGGTCAATGACAGCATAAGGTCATTGACACTCTGAGGAAAAAAAAAGGGCACAGTAGTTCTTGTGACCCTGGACCAGTTCTTCTTTCTTTCTCACCACTCATAATTCCAAAGACTAACTGTCTAAAGTACTATGAGGGCGGCATCCTGAGATGAGTGAGTTCTGGCTGGAATACTAACATATTATCCTAGCATGTCATGTTGCCTCAGGGTATTAAACCCAAAGCAGAGTGCTCTCCAGAGTCCCTCCAATGCAGCATAAGTGGTTTATGGGAAGTCAAGATTGCATACAGTGCAGGCAGCCCCTGAGCCTTGGGGGCATGACTCACAGTGAGTCCTAGGCTTTTGTTGTTTCTTGTGACCTATCTCTCAGAAATAAACTTGTTCATGAAAGTGTGTGTGTCTGTGCATGTGTGTGTGTGTGTGTGTGTGTGTGTGTGTGTGTGCATGCGTGTGCATATGTGTGTATGTGTGCTGTCTCAGTAGACTCAGTTGGGAAGCAGTGCACAATGAACCTGTTTCACACAAAGGCTCATCATTTTATATACTATACTTAGAAAAACACATTAAAAGTGTACAGGAACTCTAAATCAGCCTTATGAAACATGCTGCAAGCCAAAACTGATGGGAGGTAATTAGGTCAATTTGCAAAGAAAAGGAGTGTTCTTTATCTCACAAACATATACAATATGCAAGGTTCTGTGATCTAGAGTAGAAATATATATATAAGATGGGAAGGCACAACCATAGTAATGATAATTAATAAGCAACCTTATTGACCACTGCCAGTCAAATCTACATCCAGAATGGGATTGGCCTCCTTACTTTGTATGACTGTCCTCTGTGGTAGTTTCTGTTCTCATCTGACAGTTGAAAGGGCCGGTGTAAAAAGAAGCTAAGTGATTTACCTAAAGGCAAACCCTTAAGCCAGAGTTCGTACCCACAAAACCTGACTTCAGCACTGACACACTTAACCACTGCACTAGGGAGCTAAACAACCATCGTGTGCTGCAGAAATGATGAATGGGGTCCTTAAAATAATCCACAATAAATAACTATGGGGATAGAGAGGAGGTGGAGATTAGCCAGGAGGCAGAGGGATTGGAATCTCAGCCACGGCTCATGAAAGAGGTGGCATTTGTGCTCATCCTTAGTGGCTTTAAAATGCTGGAACTGTCAGATGAGCTTTCCAGGTGGCAACTGGAATCCCAGCAGCAACAAGCAGCAGGGGGCTTGTAGAGGAAGAGTAAATTGTCCAGCAAGACAGTTAAAGGGAGAATCTTGTGCAGGAGAAGAGGAGATTGTATGTTTTATATTCCAAGCATTCTAAGGTATGATTCCCTCACCGGGGAGTGTATAATTGGCAGAATGTCGGAGCATATGCTGGGGTGCTAGCAGAAGTGACAGGGCTGGGAACACTTAGCAATGGGTGTTAAAGGAGGGAGTCACTCCTCTGGCATGGCTTTCAAAACTCTCCTAGGAAAGCATAACTTTTAATAGGCTGATGCCCGAAGCTGGCTCAGTTCCTCTTTTGTTTGCTTTTGTTTCTTGAGCTGAGGTCTTGCTATGTAGTCCTGACTGTCTTTGTACTGGCTATGTAATCGAGGCAGTTCTTAAACTCATGGCAGTCCTCATGCTTCAGCCTCCAGAGTGCTGGGGTTCCAGTTCAATATTCAAGGTGAAGTGCCATCAAGTTCCAAACAGAAATAACGTGGCTTAGACAGCTCCTCAAGCTGACCAGTGACAAATCACTATGTCCTCTTTCTCTAGTCCCTATGAATGTGTGCCCTGCTGGAGAAGGCTAGAAGCTTCCTCCCTTAAGTTTAATGGCATGCCATACTGCTGAAAAGACCATTTGTAAAGTAATATGGCCTTTAATGAACTCTTTAGGACACCCCAAGCCTCAGAGTTTCAGGCAAAATGATTTACACAAAGAAGAACTACAATTTTGCAAGTCTGGGCAATTTTTAATAAAAATGAAATGTGACAACTGGTCTACCTGGGCCTTGCCGGCAGTTCTCGCTTGTGGGAAGATGCATATAGTGCTAAAGGTCTCAGTGGTCATAAAACTGGAAAGTATAATGGGGGGAAAGGACAACCTAGGAGGTGATTGTCAGTGAAGAGCAGAGGAAGCCTAGAGTAAACATGTCAAGAGGAGCTGAAGTCCTGAATGAATATGTATTACTGACATGAGCACAGCTCTGTTAAGGACCCAATGCCTCAGACACATGTTAAAATGGCAAAGCCTTCCCCATATAGATCAGGCTCAGAATCGGCAAAGCCTTCCCTTGGTCTGAGGGAAAACATTAATAGTGCGTACAAATACAAACCATGTTAAATGACTGACTAGTGTGTGGGGAAAAAAAAAAAAAAAACCAGCATCTGCAGCTTCCTCCTCTCCGATGCTTACAGACTGAAATTTCTGATGTGCAGAAACTGTCTACCCCGACCAGCAAACCCCTCCCACTGTGCTGTTCATAATAAACTTGCTGAGGTTCTGGGTTGTTCTGGTAGTTGCTCCATCAGAGCACTGACAGCCCACTTGATCCTGGCTTTTCTGTACTTTCTGTACTGTGTCTATCCTTTCTTCAGTCCTTCACTCCCTCAGGCAGTTTTCCATGACCGTGCCACGCAGGACAGGGCAGTGGTTCACAGAAAGTTTGGATTCTTCATTAGATTGACTGTCTAACAGGAGAGTAGATGGTAGTAAGATAACATCAAGTGCTTCCACTTCCTCTGACTTCCTTTCTCTTGTCCTCAGGGGAGTTCAGAGGGTTTTGTTTTGTTTTTGTGTTTTAACAAAGGAAACTAGACAAAGCAAAACATAGAAATCCCTGGCACAGTGTGCATAAGCTGCGTGTAAGCAAGAGGGGAAGATGCTGTCCTTGCAGAAGGGCAGCTGGCAGTCTTCTCTGTTCTGCTTGGATCAGTGGTTAAGCAAAGGAATTAAACCAGCAAAGAGCAACAAGACTTCAGTTCTTGGGCACGAGACCGTATCAGGCAAATTAATTGGGCTTCTACTCTCAGCCAGAACCTATCTCAGCACAGAGCATGACGACATGAAAAAGGAAAGCAAGCGCCAAGTTGCACATTTCATAATAAATTCTCCATCCATGCTGGGGGAAAATAAAGCTTTTTTTTTTTTTTTAACATGCTCATTTGTCAGACATCTTGGGCATACTGAGGTGAGAGCGTTAAGAAATAGCAGAACTCAGAATAGCTTAGTATTGCGTGGGAAGGGTGATAAAATTATGGCACTTTGAATTGTGACAGACATTGAAGTTGCGTTTTATCACTCTGTGAAAGCACGCCTTGAGAGGTTCACTGTTTCTACAGTTCTTTCTCCACACCCCTATGTTTTCCTCACATGAATATGTACATTGTCACTTATTTTACTTAAAATCTGTATGTTTTTCCTTACCTTAGCCTGCCACAGATTCACACGAGCCTTGTTGCTCAGTGATGGTTGAGTCTCCTTGTCTCCTATCACTGTGCTAACCTCTCTGGTATGTCTTGTTAAGGGACCAATACTACCGAAACCTCCTCTCATCCCTGGGCCTTCTTCAAAGACCAGGGGTACTGGTAACCTTTTGGAGTAAACACTTACTCTAGTCTGGGACGCCAAATTCCCTAGTATCTTTTCCTGCCCATGCACAGTTCTCAGAAGCCAGGCAATATTATCCACTGAGCTGAGAGGAAACTACCTCACATCTTTCTCTCCCCAGGCAACAGCAACTTAAAGTAGCTTTCGTATCTTTGGCATGTGAAACAGCAGTTTTCTATCAAACAGGTTGTTCCTCTGGTTGCAGCCATGTGCACAAACTCTATCAATTTTAGGCATTCCAGAGAAGAGGAGACTCCCCTGAGGGACCTCACTAGGGGCTCCCTGAGATGGAGACTGCAGTCACCGTATGGAGAGAGATGTTGAGGATAGTAGGAAGAAGACAAACATACACAAGAGCAGATATCAGAGCTCAAGAGGCCCGGTACCAACCAGAATTCGATTGGCTGTGAGGCAATGCAGAAGATGCTGGCAAGGCATCCAGACTCATATCTTTGATGATACTCCCTTGTTATTATACCTAATCTCAGAGTGACCATTAACTACGTTTCCCATTATGAATAAAGACTCTAAAGCGTGAATGACAAGTTTCCTTTGCTCAAAGTGGCTGCTCTGGAGCTGACATTTCTACCAGCCTGAATCTGTACCTGTACCTGAAGCTCCAAAAATGCTTTTGCAGCTTCTTCAAATCTATCAATTTCTACTCCTCCTAATTGCTTAGAACTGCCTAGTCAGGCCTGGACCACTGCCTCCTTCTTAGGAAGGAATACAACCTACACAGCTAATCAAATGCTAAACTCATGAGTGCTTCTTGTTATTGCACTTCTGACTAGTGAAGGAAAGTCCTTAAACTTTGTTAGTATTCTGTCTAAACTCCACCTCCACAGTTACCTGGCAACAGCCAGGTATGCTCCTCCCCACAGTTATCTGGCAACAGCCAGGTAGGCCTGGTCCACTATAAAGGGGGCTGCTTGCCCCTTCCTCTCTCTCTTACTCTTACTCTTACCCTCTTACCCTCTTGCCTCTCTGTCCCCTCCCCCATCTTCCTGTCTCTCCACATGGTCATGGCCAGCCTCTACTTCTCTGCTCCTCTGCTCCTCCGCTTCTCTACTTCTCTCTCTCTCTCTCTCTCTCTCTCTCTCTCTCTCTCTCTCTCTCTCTCTCTCTCCCTCTACTACCCTCCTGGCTCCCCTCCCCATGCCCCCAATAAACTCTATTCTATACTATACCGGTGTGTGACTGGTCCCTCACGGAAAGAGATGCCTCTACATGGGCCCGCTGAGACATCCCCTTCCGCATACCTCTCCACACACCCACAGAACATACTCTCTTTAACTCTTTATCTTTTTATAAACACTTCAGACTTCAAACCAGCTAAACTTTAAAGAGGCTCCTATGAGCTAAGAACGTGGCTTTCCCCACCCAGAAGTGTGGACCGCAAAGAGAAGCCTGCAGTATTGATCTCACACTGTGTGCTTGATACTACTTTGTCTCTTAATTATATATATATATATATATATATATATATATATATATATTCAGGGGTTTTCCCCTCCTGGGTTATGGTTTTCTTTTATGAAAAATATTTCAACCATATGGCTCAAATGCTCTCATAAACGTTGGAAATGAAAATGTGCACGCAGGCAGAAATTGTCACCTGAGTACCTTTGCAGGCCAACAGAGAAATCAGAGGTTCATCCTGCCTGGAATAGGGAGCCCACCCCACCCCACCCCACTAGATGAGAATTGTTCCATGGAGGAGAGGCCTGGCTGAGGCAGTGAAGCAGGAACAAGAGAGGAGCTCTAGGTAGTAAATGTGTCAATTTACTTGGACTCCCTGCAATTTAGAAGCTGATTTCAAAGAAAAATTGCTTCAGGCTTCAGGCTCCTTCTGTTGCTACCAACTGTGGCCCATTTTTACAGCTGACTGGCCACCGTCTAAAACTGAGGGTCTCTGGTAGTCCTGGTGGGCCTTGATGGATCTTCAGCCTCCCAGAGCAGGAGTCATAAGCATAATTACATTTAATGGAGGCAGGTTGGGGCAGGCTATCCTCCCTGTCACACCACCACCTGCTTCCCCTAAGTCCCCACAGTGGTTTGTTGATGCAGCTGTTTGTTGTGAATCCCAAGTCAACAGCTGACATGATTCAGGACTTCACACTCCTCCTGCCATCCCTCACCCCCCACACAGCCTGGGGCTGCTGAATGCTGCTGGCTTCCTGCTTATGCCACACACTCACATGACCTCTAATGATACACCCCCCAAAGACTCCACACAGAAGGAAGACCAACAGTCTGAATTTGCCGGGAGGGATCAGAGGGGGCAAGAAATCTACCCCTTACATGTCAATCAGAGCAGATGCTTTTTTCTTAGTAACCTAAATCTGGGCACTGCTCATTTAGAACTTCCTTCTTGGATTGCCTGGGTGAGATTTGGGATAACCAGCCATCAGACTGCGCTGTGATGACAAAGAATACGTTAATTCCGACCTAGTTTCCACAGTACTTCCTTAAAAAGAATAACAGGAGTTGTTTGAAAGGTTAAATCACTGATGCACTGAGTCCTCAGGAGATTCTTTATATCCCTATTAACCCCAGTTGTTCAAAGGAGTGAGTCTCCAGCATGGCTTAACTCTGGGGTGCTTGGAAGATGCCCTGCTTCTGCTCAAAGGGGGCCTGTTGTGAGGAAGTGGATAATGGGGGAAGGAGGAGAGTGGCACTTCAATCACCAGGGTCTTGCTGGGTCACAGTAACATGTGGGAGATCAAGGGAAATGGAAGAGGCCACCTGTGGCTAGGGACCCTGAGACCAGGGTGTGGACTTGATGGCCTTGCTCCTACTTCTGCTTCACCCCTGGGCTCCTGTTCTTTCTCCTTTTCTGAAGAAGATAGAGTAGTCGAATGGAGCTGACCTTTCCAGAGCAACCTCCCTGACTGTCTGCTGGTGCGTGTGCACACAGTCCTGGAAATGTCACCCAGAAAACTCAGCGTCAAAAAGCATTCTTCCCCCCAAAACCAACTGTGACAGTCAAAAACAAAGCACCCTTCTCTTCTCCTTGGTGCTGCAGAAGCAGCTGTGTTTTCAGCTGGCTGGGGCCTTGTGGCATTTGTTACCTGAGGGGAACAATAGAGACCCTGTAGACATTTCTGTTGGAGAAGCATGAACTACATGCTTGGTCCTGTTTTGATTTTTTTTTCCAATAATTTCTTTATTTCTTCACTTTACATCCCAGTCACAACCCCCTCCCTCCTTTCTTCCCAGTCCCATCCTTACAAATCCCCCCCATTAACCTCCCCCTTTCTCCTCTAAGAAGGGGAAATCTACCTTGGGTGTCACACCATCCTGGGACATCTAGTTCCAACAAGACTAAGTGTATCAAACTGAAGCTCAAACAGGGAGTCCAGTTAGGGGAAGGGGATCCAATGGTAGACAACAGAGTCAGAGACAGCTTTCGATCCACTTGTTAGGGGATCCACATGAAGATAAAGCTGAACATTTGCTACAAATGTGTAGGAGGTCTAGGTCTAGCCCCTTGAATGCTCTTTGGTTGGTGGTTTAGTCTCTGTGAGCTTCCATGGGCCGGGGTTAGTTGACTCTGTGAGTCTTCTTGTGGTGTCCTTGACCCCTCCAGCTCCCTCACTTCTGTCCCTCACTCTTCTACAGGACTCCTCAAGCTCTGCCTGATATTTGGCTCTGCATCTGTTTGCATCTGCTGCTGGATGAAGCCTTTCCAGAGACAGTTATGCTAGGCTTCTGTCTGCAAGCATAGCAGAGTATCATTAATAGCATCCGGGGTTGGCTCTCTCACATGGGATGGGTCTCAAATTGGGGCAATCATTGGTTGACCACTCCCTCAAGATCCCAGATTTAAGCTTACAAAAAAGAAACATCAAAAATGTGCCTGTCCATTTTGCAGGGTAGTTCTACATCTTCTAAACACCCCAGGCTCCCCGGTGTATGCACACATATGGACCCAGCATGTGATGAGATATACTGTTTTGCTCCCCAGAGCACAACTTGATGCAGAGCAGGCCAGAAGTAAGGTTTTTCCCTTTCATTTAATTTTGAAATAGCCACATTACCCATGGTTTTGTATTTAAAGTGAAAACTAAATACTGGCCTGTGTTGTGGTTTGGATGTAAATTGTGTCCCACAGGTTCACATGTTTGACCACTTGGTCCTTACCTGGTGATTCTGTTTTGGGAGCCTGTAGAACCTTTGGAAGGTCAAGTCTAGTTAGAAGAAGTACATTGCTGGGGCCTTGAGATCTAAAGCCTGACCTGCTTCCTGTTCCATCTCTGTCTCCTAGTCAGCTGAGATACAGCTCATATCTCCTGTTGTTACAGAACCATCCACTGTATCCCGTAAAGCCAAGAGCCAGATTAAACCCTTTGACCCTTAAGTTATTTTTTGTAAGGAACTTGGTCACAGCACCAAGGGAAGGGATGGACACACTGATGAGTCACGGGTTCATTTCTTATTGTCTTTCATCATTTTCCAGTCTCTTACAGAGCTAGATCTTGTGTGGAAGTGGCAGCTTAATATCCCTCTAAAAAGACAAGTGTTGCTGCTTAGTTGCTGCCAGAGCAGACAATACTTCCTTCTAAAGGAAGTTGGCCTGGGAAAGCCCTTGTGGTTAGATGGTCTAACTTAAATCCATTCTACATTCCACCCATACAGATCATTGAACCAAGGATTACAAGTCCAACCTAACTGATAAATTTCCAATCACCTATGATAGTCATTCTGCCCCCCACCTCTCTGTGTGTCTGTCTCTCCTCCCTTCTTCCCTCTCTCTCACACACACATACACATACACATACACATAGAGACTGCATTTGTTTAGTGTGTGTGTGTGTGTGTGTGTGTGTGTGTGTGTGTGTGTGTGTGTACATGCACTCACATGGAGCTCAGAGAACAACTTAATGGTAATTGGTTCTCTCCTTCTATCTTGTAGGATGGAAGTGAAAGAACCAACTCAGGCTGTCATCAGTTTGCTGCAATGCTCCTGTACCCACTGAGAAATCTTGCCAGTGGAAAAAAAAGATACATAAATTTGGTTTTTCAAGGCAGGGTTTCTCTGTGTAGCCCTGGCTGTCCTGGTACTCAACTCTGTAGACCAGGCTGGCCTCAAACTCAGAGATCTGCCTGCTTCTGCCTCCTCAGTGCTGGGATTAAAGGTATGCACTACCACACCAGGCAAGAACAGAGAATATTTAATTGGCTTCGTTCTCCCAAGTCGTGAATAAAAAAAATATCCTATTGGCAGGTAAAATTACTTATGAATGGTCATGAAGTCAACTTTGGACTTAAGAGCTTACTGGGGCAGTGGGCCAGCACAAGAAATTGCTGGCTTTGCTAGTGAAGAAGACAGTGGCAGACAATAAAGACATTTCATCTCAGTGGTGGTGCATGTGCCTCAGGCCCGCCAACATCTCTAGAAAATGCTTGCTAAGAGCTCCTACCCAACTTTAACTGCTCGAGTCCTTCTGTTACAGCTGCTAATGACCTGGATGTATAGCGCTGTCTGTCCTGGGACTCCCAGGAGCCTCTTGGCCTTCTTTATTATTCCTCATGATAACCTCATCATCTCTCCTTTATGTAACTTAGCTGGAAGAGGCCTTGGTTTCTTCCCTAAAAACAAGCTTGGATAGCGACCCTGTAAGGACATCTGTTTGCCAGGGTCCCACAAGAAGAGTGCTTTTCACATTAGGAACTCATACAATTGTAGCTATTCTACTTGATTAAAGGAAAGAAGACAAAAGCCCTGACCTATGAAGCAATCACTAGATTCAGAAAAAGACAGCCAGGCAGCCAAGCCAGTGCCATTTTTACTGATTGAGTAACCCAATTGCATCAGAGGGAAAGACAGGTGGCCAAGTCCTCCCACCACAACGGCTGTCCATTTAGGAACCTGAGAACCTGGAAGAGTGCCAAGCGCCAACCCGCTCACCCTGTGGGTACTGTAATAGACCTAAGGATGGAGGGCAAAGCCCTGTTCTGCCTCTCAGAACCAGAGGAAGCTGAAAGGGTAAATTCATATTCTATGTCAAGTGACAGTTACTTACAGGTCTGTTTATCTTCTTCCTGTTTGATTTACAGTGGACATGCTCTAAGCCCTGGAGAGAGCACAATGTTTTTATGAATATTAAGAAGTTTCAATGACATTAAATATTGCTCACAACTTACTTCATGTGGCTGGTAGGACAAAGATAGAACAGCCTATAGAGTGTCAAAAGAGCTCTTTATTCAGAATTCAATGGTCCAAATTCTTCAATTATTCCGTTGTTCCACTTACTTTCATAAGCATAAAAGATGATGTAAGAATTTGTCTTAATGACAAAGTAGATTATGTCTCATAAGCTGCCCGTTGAGATCTCCTGAACAACAGCCCAGAGGATGGATAGCATCTTGGATCATGTAAAAATGTTTGTTACACTCATTAAACACTACTCTCTAAGGCATGGCTGTGGCCACTGGTATTTCCAAAAGATTTGTAACAAGGGAGTTTGGCTAGTTCTTGTGGGAGCCAGTTCACCAAGGAGACCCTTTGAACCATGTGAGAGCCTACAAAATATGTCCTTTACTGAGGAGGAAGACCGGAAGGACAGATGGGGTCAACTGCCCATGAACCAGACAAGAACCTCAAGCACTCAAAGGTGTTCATGAGCTATCAGGAGTAAGCAACAAGGGATTGGGACAAGGAAGTGAAGACATGTGGTGTCACAGCTTGCCTTGTCTTTCAAGGACTAACTTTGGGCAAGTCCCAAGTCTCATTGACCTCAGCTGTGAAATGAGTACAATGAAAAGTACAGTGTATTAAAATATTTGTCTCAAGCAACAACAACAAAACCCAACTCTCTTATTGCATTCTCTCCTACCATGGAGAGAAGATGACCTGCCTGAGTCCAGGCAAGTTGCAGAGCCAAGTACTTTTGACTGAATCCCATGCTCTGTGCCAGTTTTGCCCCCATGAAGATAATTCCATCTGGCCTAATATTCCTGCTTGTTTAGTTCCAGTGTACAAAGACCTTTCCCAATACAGAAAGATCCTGAGGGTTCTACCCAATCACCTAAATCTTAGCGTTTAAAAATATACTCCATTTCCAGTGGGAACCTACTGTCTAGATTTCAATTTAGATTGCCTAAAAAGTCTCCTCTATAGCTTGGATCCCAGGATCCATAGTTCTAGTCCAAACCCAGGAGTTCTTCCAACTTCATCTGGAGGTGAGGAAGTGGGAGGCTCAACTTGGGGAAATGATGGGGTACTTTCTTTTTCCTGAGGTTGCATGAGCCACCTTGTCACCGCCACTCCCACAGCCCCAGAGGACAAGGTTCAAAGGCCAGAGAAATGGAGCAGATCACAGTCAGCAGGTCTGATTCCGGATCAACGCATTGTGAATGGATACAAGTAATGCAATGTAATCAAGGTTAAAAAAAGAAAACAGTATTTCTAAGTGATCACCTTTTATGCTGGATGAGTGAACTCATCCAAAATCATTAGCCTTCTTGTCTTAGAACGGATGTAGACAAAGACCCTATTTCATAAGGCTGGCATACTAGTTTAATGGATGGTTCATGCTAAGTACCAGGCATGTAGAAAGTATTTAGTAGCACCAAGCTATTGCTTTTGTTGTGTCTCAAAGATCTAATAGTTATTTATCCGCCAGCTTGAGCCACAGTGTCAGTGAAACTAAGTTTACTAGGACCCCGTGTCTCCCTGCGAGCGTGGGTAGGCTGTGAACTTTCTGGTTTAGGGTTGGCATGATGAGGTTCATTGGCTGTGAGCCAGTAACTCTGATTTTTTTTTTTTTTTTTTTTTTTTTTTGGCACCTATGACTTCACTCAAAAGTCCCAAAGCATCACTTCTACCATTGTACAACGAGGTGAGGAATTAATCACTTTTTTGACACCCTCCTAAAAATTCTGATAACTTTCATCACACCCAGGTTCATTAGGGAACCCTAAAATAACTTTAAGGTGAAGTGTGGACATTGCAATGCTCACACGCATAATTACAAAAGACGTTGTAGAACCTGACCCAAAGCAGAGCAGCCAGGGCCTCGGTGTGGCACCTGTGGATGAGCCAATGGGACTGAAGGCACAGCTATATGCCCTTCATTTGCAAGCTGCAGAGCTGGAGATTGGTTGACAAGGCTCTCCAAGCCTAGATTCCTAGTTTAGGAGGAAGAGGTAAAAAAAATCCCAATAATATTTGTTAATACATTAATGCAGGTTATAACCTGGATTATTTCCTAGTTTCTAAGACCAGATCCCGGACCCAAAGCAACTTATGAAGAAAAGACTGCCTTTCTCTGGCTTGCAGTTCAAAAAAGTAAAGTCCACCATGGGATGGAAGGCATGTCGGTGGGACAAATGATGACGCTCAGATTGCTTGCATCTTTTTCCTTCAGTTCAGGACCCCAGCCCATAATGTCATTATAATGTCATATCCAAAATGTCATAATATCATCTACATTCAGAACAGGTTTTTCCTTTTTCTCTTTTTTAAAAAAATTATTCACTTTACATCCCAATATTGGCACCCCCTCTCCTCCCAGTACCCACTCACACAAGCCCTCCTCTCAACCACCATCCCTTTCTCTTTTGAGATTAGGAAGCCCCCTCTGGATGTCACCTCCTACCAGTCCCCCCTTCCCTGCACATAAAGTCACTGTGGGACTAGGTGCTTCCTCTCCCACAGGCAGGCAGGCAACAGGCTCAGGGACATCCCCTGCTTGAATTGTTGAAGGACCTGCATAAAGACCAAGGTGTTCATCTACTATGTATGCGCAGGGGACCTAGGTCCAGCTTGTGTTCACTCTTTGGTTGGTGGTTCAGTCTCTGGGAGTTCCTAAGGTTCCAGCTTAGTTGACTCTATTGGTCTTCCTGTGGAGTTCCTGTCTTCCTTGGGTTCCTCCAATCTTTCTTCCAACTCCTCTGTAAGACTCCCTGAGCTCCATCTAATGTTTAGGTGTGAGTCTCTGTATCTCTTTCCATTGGCTTCTGGGTGAAGCCTCTCAGAGTACAGTTGTGCTAGGCTCCTGTCTGCAAGCACAAAAGTATCATTAATAGTGTCAGAAATTAGTTCTTGCCCATTGGGATGGATCTCTATTTGGGGTGGTCATTGGTTGGCCATTCCCTTAGTTTCTGCTCTATTTTTGTCCCTGCATGTCCTGTAAGCAGGATACATTTTTGGGTCAAATGTTTTGTGAGTGAGTTGCAGAAGAGATTTTTCATTCTCAGACAAACCCTTCCAGAAATGTCCTTTCTGACAGAAGAAGAGGTCTTCGGTTTTTTTCCCTAGGAGATTCTAAATTCTGTCAAGGTGACAACCAGTGTTAACAAGTAGATAACCACCTTTGGTGGTCACAGTGGAGACTGTGCTTTGAACTTCAGCTATTTCTGCTTTGATGTCACTATTGAGTTTCTCTCCCAGATCAGAGATCAGGCAGGCGAACTTTCCCACCATCTGGTACCCCACAATGTCAGTCACCGATTCTCCCTCCTTTTAGGTCGGTCTCTGGCCCCTGGGAGATTTCCATCCCATAGCAGAGTACACATTTCCCAGTCACTCAGTGGAGCTGATTCACTGGAGTCAGTCCAGCGGGAGCTACTGTCATTAAATTCCTGCTGCCCATCTTTCCTCCTTAGAGGGTCTAAACTCATGAGGAATCTGGTGGAGATCATGACTCGTTGGTGGTTCTGGCACTAAGATCATACAGGCTGAAGTCTTTTCCATCATCCCTTTGGCTCCTTCAGCATCTCTCACATGGGGCTCCTCTCTTACCTTGTACCCCAAGTTGTTCAACTCCTAGGCACAGCATTTTAATTTCCCCTCAGTGTTCACTTCACTCTTCCCTACTGTTAACTGATTGAGCAGTTCAGTGTAGCTCTTAGCCTTAGGCTGTTTCAGCATCAATGCTACCCCACCACTGACTACCCATGGGGTTCATTACCCCTCTGGATAGGAGTCTCCATGTCTATGAGATGGGAGCAGAGACTACTTTGCCTTTAGAGAGTCACTGTGAAGAAGAAATGAGCTTACATACACAAAGCATTCAGAACAGTGTCCTGAATGCAGTCGTGGCCCAGGTGACTGCTGCTGTGATATTGTTGCTGCCTTAGTCTCTGTGACATCTCATAACTTGTAGATTTTTTTCAGATGTTTCATCTCAGGAGAAAACAGAAAGTATCCTGCCTGTTCTCCTCTCAGGCTCAGGACACTCAGTTAATCTGTCTCTGCTTCTGTCTTTGTCAGTCTCTATCTCTATCTTTTTTCCCACTACTTCTGGCTTATTGTGATTCCAGAGTAGTTAATGTAGTCTCTCTCTCTCTCTCTCTCTCTCTCTCTCTCTCTCTCTCTCTCTCTCTTTCTTTCTCTCTCTCTCTTTCCCTCCCTCCCTCCCTCCCTCCTCCCTGCCCTGGCCTGTTTATTGTGATACCATAGTAGCTCTGTCCTTCCTGTTCTTAGGACAGTTCCTCTGTCTCTGGAACTATTTACCCACATTTCAGTATATCTGTCCATCCACTACATAAACCCACAGTACTAAAGAATATCTGTTCACTCTACCACCATGATTAAGTCTAAACAATGAGACAAACAAAGAAACAAACAAACAAAAAGCAGGCAGTTCTGTTCCGTTCCTAACTCTCCCCCAATATGGGAAGCCCATAGAAGACTTCACTGTTAAACTCTTTATTTACCACTTGGGTAGAAGTTATGGAAACACTATTTCAAAAACAGAGCCCTCTTCCATCCTGACCCTCTTACTCCTCGTGTCCTGCAAAGTCTCCCAAAAGCCAAACCCAGCTTCGTGTAATGTGCTAGTGAAAGACATGGAGCAGTGTCTGGGCTGCGACCATATGTGTGTCCCCAGGGGCAACTGTGTGTGAGCCTTTGTCAGTCTTTCCCCACAGGCAAGACTCAAGGTACTCCAGACATTTCCCAACAGCTACCCATCAGCTTCTGAGGAGAACAAAGTTTCTAAGTCAACACTTCCCTTTTTCTCTCCAACTAAGCTGCTCATGGATGAATAGAAGAGTTTTACATCTTCTATTTACATGAAAAGCTTAAAAAAAAAAAAAAAAAAAAGCAGGTACCCACATCAAAAGAAGACTCTTTAATTCTAGATCTAGCGCTAGATCAAAAATGAGAATAATTAAAGCATAAGATGTAACTGTTAAGAAAGATGTCGTAAAAAAAAAAAAAAAACTTTCTTTGCCAAGTGCTTAAACAGGTAAACCACATATTAGAAAGAAATCTGATAATCTCAGTGTGAACCTTTTTTTTTTTTTTTTTTAAATGTTTAAGACGTAATGAATTCAGTATTCGGTGACCAAGGAGCAGGGTTTACTGAGCTCTCTCAACTGTCAGTTGGGTAATTATCTAGCAAAGACCATGTGTAGGTGACTCCCTATGATTCAGTCTCTTTCCTGTTTTGAAACAGAAGGTTATTAACCTCTGGAACGAACTTTGGCAGCGTCAGGAACGTCATTTTAATGCAAACAGCACTTGCTTTTTGTGACCTTCTTTTTCATCCCCCATCATAATTTAATTTTTTAAAAGTCTTATAAATATACTCCACTCTACACAAATCTTTTCTAGGTGCTCCAGAGAACATGCCAAACTTATTTTAAAAAAATAAAATAGAACAAATTTCTCTTTTGAAAGGTAGCTAGAGCCAAAGGAACTTGGTCCAAACCCACGAACAGTCTGACAATTTATATTCCAACATGGAAGGTGAGTTGGGCATGTGAAGTGTCTTATGCAAAATAATGATTCTGGGGTTGGAGTGGGAATCTCATTTCTACCAAACTTACTTGGTTTTCTTAAAAAACTATCACTATAATTTTAAATTGTGGCTTTAACATGTCTAAGTAATGAAATGTTATCACTTCAGAGGAGAGGGCGGTGGGCTTTTGCCTTTACCTGGAAGAAATCAGGACGGCTGAATACTGGGTTCAACCTTCCCTTACTCAGACTGTTTCTCATATTTGGAAACTAAAGTATTCAGTCTCTTTCCTGACAGGATGCAACTTACCTTCCAGCAAAGACAATGCATGGCATTATCCTAACTTGACTCAAAGAGAGCTAAGCAGCAAACTTGTGATCAGCTATAAAACCTGAAGTGGAGCGGCCATAGAACCTGGCTTGATCGTGTCCCAAGGAAACCTTGTCTGGGTGTCAGACAGAGTTGGCCATGCTACCTGGCCAGGCAGGAGATACAGGATTTGCAACAGGATTTTCAGGAAAAAGGAAAAAAAAAACAAAAAACAAAAAACAAAAAACAAAAAACAAACAAAACAAAACAAAACAAAAAAAACCTCATTCGCTGAGTGTAAAAGAGGAAAGTCAATAGTCCATCTTGTCAAGAGCTCTCTAGCCTGCCTGAAGTGTAGTCAAATAGGGTACTCATTGTTGGTTTGCTTTGACAACAGAAAACTACCTAGTATTGTTACTGTTACAGTCTGGGTTATGTGCCCCCAATTGAAACAAAGCTGGGGTAGGCAGGTGTTCTCATGTTCACTTTGAGGGTAGGAGTGGAGGTGAGAGGAAGCCAGTTAAGCAGGACTGTCATCCTATACTCCTGTTCCTAGCTGAATGTCACTAGTTACAGGATCCCCACTATCCCTGTAGAGAATGATGGTTAGCAAAATTAGGCAACCACCAAAGCAGCTGAGATGGGACTCTTCTTGCCTGGCCATCAGCCTAGAACAGTGGCTCTTAACCTCTGGGTTGTGACCTCTTTGGGGGGGGGGGGCAGTCAAGTGACCTTTTCACAAGGGTCAAATATCAGACATCCTGCATATCAGATATTTACATTACGATTCATAACAGTAGCAAAGTTAAAGTTGTGAAGTAGAGATGAAAATAATTTTATGGTTGGGGTTATCACAACATGAAGAGCTGTATTGAAGGGATGTAGCATTAGGAAGGTTGAGAACCGCTGCTCTAGACTCTGCTTTAGGAACCTGGACCCTGGTACACATACCATCAATATGGCAGGAGAAACCAACAAAGCAGCAGGCATGAACGAACAATCTGTAGACCCTATATGTGGAGACGTCTACCTGGAATCAGCATTAACTCATTCACGTACGTTCCTTACCCTAATATTTTCAAGTCACCCACTTCCTGGAAAGGTACATATCTTTGTGACTTCCTCCTAGCTCAAGACAAGCTACCACGTTCTCAGGAACCTTTAGTCTAACACCTGTACTTCAAACCAGGAACTGCCATGTCTTTTCCTCATGTTTTGCAGTGTTCCAGCCCCGTGAATGTCAAGTCTCTGACTGTTACTCTTTCGAGACTGCAATGTCCTCATGAAAACTGACCCCCAAAATTCTTCCGTCCTGATGTCTTGGAGTTCTTAGTTCAGACATGATGATTTGGCCCAGGTCAAGTCTGTAAGTTGCATCTCAAATGAATGGCACACGGGTAGATGCGCCTTGACATCCATGCTTCTCAAGAGGAGCCTGAGTTTGTAATAAACTGTACTTAGTCCACCAGGGACTGAGACAATGTCTCAGCATAGTCAGAACAGGCCATCCTCTGAGCTGCCTGTATTCTTTGTGAGTGTTAATCCCACAGTTCTAGACAACACTGGTACCACCAAATCACACTGCTTCAATCCAACCCTTCCCTGCTTCCTATAGACCAGCCATGGACTACCATCAGACCTTCAACCGACTATATGACATGCTTGAACTGACCACTGAATGCATGACCAGAGGTCACTTTCAAAGATAATTACAGTTCCTCAAAGCTATCTAATCAAATCAAAACCGACCAACCAACCAAATACCACAATTGGACACCAGTCAGGGTAAGAGAGCAGAGCAGCAAAAATTTAATTTTGACAGGTGGTTACAGCTCTTATTTTACAATTTGACAGCCACATAGTTTTGACTCACGATCTCAATGGAGAATTACTTGGTAAATGTTGTAATTGGGGTAGCTCTAACCTAGTTAGGCTCTCTGTCTTAATAACAGAATCAATTGTCCCTAAGGATTTTAAATTTAGTTCTGCATAGTTTAGAGTTTGGGAAGTGTTATCTGTTTTATCCTCACAGGGCTTTTGCAATTTGCTTATTAATGAAGAATGGTATCTGTCCAGTTTGCTGTGCTCACATTAGTCCAAATAATTTTACAGTTGATTGGCACGGATTTTCTAAAAAGAAAGCTGTATTTTCTACAAGTAAAAACAGTTATTACCTCCTCCTTTCAAGAACTGTATTTTCTTTCTTTTTATTGTCTCATCTGTTATTGAAAGGTTGAGTTGGTACTTTTTTTTTTTCTGATTTTAAGCCAGTGAGTATTGTATAGGGTTTCTTCCCTTCATTCACAAGAAGCAGGGTTTGTTTTGATTTCTATGTTAAGTATCTTTTTTTTTTTTTTTTAAATCATAAGTGGGTCTTTGTTGAATGTGTCTTTTTCTAAATCCTAGTTCTTGATCAAATGAACTATGTTGATGAGTTTCCTAGTGTTGGAATGTGCTGTCATTTCAAAGATAAACTGTACTTAGTTTATTTATGTAATTAAGATGAATTAATTTTTAAATATGCAAATGGATCTACTTTGCTAATGTTTCATAGGGGTTTTCTAACTGTATTGCTAACTGTGATGGATCAGTGGCTTGTGTTGCTCGTGGGGTGTTTTGTTTACTGTGGGTGTGCTCATGCAAGCCTTGCAGACAAGTGGAGAAGCGGCCAGTTTTATGCTGTGCTGTAAACGAAGCAATACAACTCCCAAATTATCCGTTCCCTAGTTATCCAAGCTTGTGACTAACACTGACGAACATTCAAGTGTTCCTATAATTACCTCTTTTTAGTCAATGTTAGAATTCATGTTTACCTACAAAAATCATCCATTTTAAAATCTCAATCAGCAAATGTATGGTAATGAAATTAAACATGGTATGTTTTTATATTTTGAGCTTTCTGACAGGATGTATCTCCATATATACATATATATAAAATATATATATAATATAGCCTGACAGGATGTATCTCCATATATAATATATATGTATGTATGTATATGTATATATATATAAATGAAGATAATATATATGTATATACATATAATCTTCATTTTTAATGCTGTTTTAATTTTTTCCTTTTCATAAGTGTTGCCTTGGTAAACTTTATTAAAGTGTATTAAAACATGCTAATTATTTATTTCACTTTCTTTGGGAGAATGGTTACTTTAGTATTTGTGCTACAATTTCTTGATATATAAATGTAGTCTACTTTAAGGCACCTTCCTCATTAGGATATGCAAAGCCATGGGCTCTCCTCCGAGTATCATTTTACACACATCCAGTCTTTCTAGGGTTGTGAGGACATTTTCATTCACTCTGAAAGTTGCTTGTAATTTCAATAGGATTTCTTTTTTGTCCCCAAACTATTTAGGCATCCATACTACATTTTCTGGTAGGTATATCTAGAATATATAAAAATTTTTCTACAAACCAAAAGTAAAAATAAAGACAGCCTATTATAAACTGAATCTAAATGTAAATCAGCATTTTACAAAATATTTGAATGGTCAATAAACTTGGAAGGAGGGCTGGAGAGAGTGCTCAGCAGTTAAGAGCACTGACTTCTCTTTCAGAGGTTATGAGTTCAATTCCCAGCAACCACATGGTGACTCACAACCATCTGTAATGGGATCCGATGCCCTCTTCTAGTGTGTCTAAAGGCAGCGACAGTGTACTCATATACATAAAATAAATATATAAATCTTCAAAAAAAACTTGGGAGAGGGATTGAATATGATATGCAAATTTAAAACTTAGTGGAATATCCCCTTCTTCATTCCTCCTTTCCCCATCTTTCTGTCTTTATATATACATATATGTAAATACTTTAAAATACAAATATTTATAAATAATGATCTGATGATATGAGATCATAGAATTCTTACTCTATTCAAAGAAACTGTTAGTCAAATAAACAGACAAATTTAACACACACACACACAGTGAATAGTTTGTGATTACTAATATGGTTGGAAGTATTTCTATGGTCACAATTTTGTGTTTCCCATGCATCCTATATTCCCCTTACTTCCCACTTATACCTGTCTTAGTTATGGTTACTACTACTGGGATGAAACACCATAGCCAAAAGCAAGTTGGGGAGAAAAGGATTCATTTTACTTATACTCCCAGATAACAGTATCACTGAGGGAAGTCAGGACAGGAACTCAAGCTGGGAGAGAACCTGGAGGCGGGAACTGGCAGAGGCCATGGAGGAGTGCTGCTTACTGGCTTGCTACCCAAGGTTTGCTCAACCTGTTTTCTTATTGAACCCAGGACCACCACCCCAGGGGTGGAGCCACTCACAATAGACTGGGCCCTCCCCCATTGATGCCGGATTAAGAAATGCCTTGCAGGCCTGGCCACAGCCCAATCTCAAGGAGGCATTTTCTCAGTTGAGATTCCAGCCTCTCAGATGATGACTCTAGTCTGTGAGAAAAAAAAAAAAAAAAAAACAACCAGCACACCTGGTCTATACTCAAATTTAAACGCATAGCTAAGCATATGCCATTCATTGAATGTCTAGAATTGATTTACATTGCTGCATCCCCCTAACAAACTATCTATTGATTTGATACAACTCCAAATTAGCCCACTTGTTTCTCGCTCGCCCTATAGTCTCTCCTATCCCAGAGCCATTACATTGAGATCATCTGGGATTCTGTTTGTTCTCTTTTTTTACCAGGCTACAGACTTTGCAGAAGCAGAGGTATCGGATGTTGGTTACCCACTCTCTTCTTGACCACATTTTAGGTTCATTTTCTTGCTTGCTAGAGTGTTCTGCTGGGAGAGGGTGTGTGGGTGGCAATCTTCCCCATCTTTGAGTGATGGTAGTTTTATTTTGCCTTTCCACTTTTATGTGAGTTTGGGATAACATCACATGTTGATTCCTTTGCAGCTGGATTTTTTTTTTTTTTTTTTTTTTTTTTTTTTTTTTCCCCCTGCAGATGAAAAGGGGTGATTCCCCTGAATCACTGGGGTGGGCAGGGTTGCTGTTTGTTTGTTTGATGGTATACTTCTGCTTTTCATTAGATTTCTGTTTCACAAATATTTGTTGAGTGCCCACCAATGCCAGGTACACTTCTGAGCACTGCAGACACATGGATGTCTGAAACACAAGTGTTAATTGTGCCCCCGTCCCCCAATTTCTTCCATTACTGGTCAATGGCCATCTTCCTCAAGGATAGCCAGTGCCTAGGCTGGGCAATAACAAATACTGTGATCCCACACCAAACCGAGGACAAAACAACAACAACATGCAAAGTAAAAAAAAAGTTAGCTGTGCTGACTCAGTTCTGATTCTTATGCAATGGTGTGGGAAAAATGCCCAAAGACCAAAGCTGTAAAAATAAAGCTGCCTGCTAGCTGGCCATCGGCCCACTGAG
The DNA here is from genome assembly GCF_011762505.2 of Arvicanthis niloticus. Classification (NCBI taxonomy): domain Eukaryota; kingdom Metazoa; phylum Chordata; class Mammalia; order Rodentia; family Muridae; genus Arvicanthis; species Arvicanthis niloticus. The sequence goes on from NC_047671.1 coordinate 40,747,215, forward strand.
GGCACAGCTCCCTGTGTCTGGTCTCCTCTGATAACTGCTGTGACCCACTCACTGACAAGACACATCTGGCTCGATATCACTTACTGAATGCTGCCATTTGGAAAGATGAGACTAGGTTCTCGGCAAAGCAATCCACCAAAGAAACAGAACAGGGCTGAGGATAGGAGGGGGCGCTTATTAAATTGTCTGTGGAAATATTTCAAAATGTACCTCCTGGATCCTTACTCCCGTAGAATGAGATTTGATTCCTTGGGGAGGCTCTGAGACACATTTTTGAAAAAGTGCTTCAGGAAATTATCATATATGTATAATACATACACACATGCACGCACACACACACACTGATTTTATCTGATCTTTTTGTTTCATTAATGGAAAAACCATGGACTGAAGGAGAAAGGTCTGTATAGCTAGTTAGTGAGAGAAGATGAGGGTGTTTTGAGTCCTAGACCACTTTTTGTGACATTGCCTCTGCTTGCCCTTAAATTTCATCTGTCTGGTAATCTCTATTACCACCACCACCTTTACCACTCTGTCACTACCTACATGGAATTATCTTTCCACTTTTCATTAATCCTGTCTCTCTCTCTCTCTCTCTCTCTCTCTCTCTCTCTCTCTCTCTCTCTCTCTCTCTCTCTCTCTCTCTCTCTCTGTGCTCACTTTCTGTTCATGTTCCCAGCCTTCACAAACTAAGTCGCCTGAGTCCCAGGATCTGTCGTCAGCCAATTCCCTTGTATTTACGAACTTCGTCTTTTGTAAAGTCATTTCATATTTCATCCTAATGGAAGCTGGACAAGTATGGCGTTTCACGGTGGGGTGGTTTCTCAAGTAGAAGCCTTTCTCCTGACCTCCGGGCTTGAGGGGATGGGGTGGGGGGTTGTACTGTGAAGCTTATTCTCTTCCTCCTCCTTCTAAACTCCCATAACCTTTAAAATTCAGGCCACTAAACTTCAACATCTGTCCTTCCACGGCTGCGCATCAACCTACTCCCTTCCTCTCGTTCATTACTTTAGCACCTGGTGCCCCGCCTTCACCCGCATCAGCATTCTTGGCGACTTCATAGCCTGGAAGGACAGTGAGTCACTGGATACCTTGCTCTCTGAGTTCCATGACCTCTGTGCCTCCAACAACTCCTGATCCCCGCCCCATTTCAGCCGTAGACTGGAGCACTCACTCGTACTCAGTGTTCCTGTTCCTCCCGAGGTCACCCACCGATTAGCGTGCCACTCCCTGAATCCCTATGTCTACAGTCCTCTCTGGCACTGATCTTTTCGCCCTATAACCTTTATGTAGGAATAAAGCTACCCAGAACCACACTCTGTGTAGACACAAGCCACGTGTGTGGTCTTCCCCATGCGACCAGCTTCTCTTTCTTGCTGTGGTTGATTTCATAGTTTATCGTTATAATTACTGTTTGGGGACTCTTTTACTTTCCATGCCTTTCCCTTTTCATCAGGTTCACCTGGCACCAGCTATCTCAAGGATAAACAAACACTCACCCACTTTGTAACGTCTGTCAGGATACTTGAAATTGTGGTAGAGACTCTAAAGGTTTAACTGGGGCTCAGTAGCACATCACTCTGTGTAGCCAATACACCTGGCAGAGTTTTGGTTTTGCTTTATTTTGTCTTTTCATATTGAGGCAAGGTCTCATTAGGTATCCTAGGCTGTCCTGAAACTCACTGTGTAGACCGGGCTAGCTTCAGAATCACCGAAATGCTTGTGTGTCTGCCTCTTGAGTGCAGGAACTAAAGGTGTTTACTATTATGGCCAGCCCTACTTGGCAGTTGTATATGTATTTAGGTAGCTACTTTTCTACTTCATAGAAACATTTTTCCCTTTTCCTTACATTCTATATGTGTCTGGTTTAGTCTGGGTTCTCCTAAAAGCTATGCCTGAGACACAGGCTTACCTAAAGATAGCATCTTTGTGAAATGATCCCAGGGATCCAGAGAGAACTGAAGACCAAACCGGGCAGGGCAGGAAGGGCTGCTCTTCCAGATGGCAGTGAGCAATCGGCTAGGACCACCCAGCTCACATCTCTCACCTCACTTCATTAGTAAAGCACGGCTCTTCACACTAACTCACCTCCACCTCCAGGTAAATCCCTGGACCTTCTGATCAGCAGCCGGGAACAGCCACGGTCACCTTGCTAGTGAGCAAAGCTGTTATTTGTTTATCACAATCTATTTAGAGACAGAGTTGTATGATGTACACCAGGCTGGCCTTAGATTCATAACCCTCCTGCCTCCTCGGCTTCTTAAACATCAGGGATTACAGGTATGCACTGCTATGGTCACCTAGCAAAACTGCTTTGAACCCTTGTGGAGGGGTCCAGTGCAACAACCCATTATGGAGAGAGTGACACAGAGAGGGTTTGAAATGGAGCAAAGGGATGTCCCTTGTACCCAATCTTTTATGAACCCACTAATCCCAAATTGGAGTCTTTCAAGATTGCAATTTTTTTTTTTTAGATTTATTTATTTTTATGTATATGAGTACACTGTAGCTGTCTTCAGACACACCAGAAGAGGGCATCAGATCTCATTATGGATGGTTGTGAGCCACCATGTGGTTGCTGGGAATTGAACTCAGGACCTCTGGAAGAGCAGTCAGTGCTCTTAACCACTGAGCCATCTCACCAGCCCCTCAAGATTGCAATTTTAAGATGCTGGGGAATTTTGTCACAAGCCTATAGACCAAGCACTTGGGAGGCAGAATCGGAAGAACTGGAAGTTCAAGACCAACCTGGGCCTACATGATGCTAACCTATCCCAAAAATCAAAACAAGCACGAGAGATTTCAGTCTCAGCCAGGACCTGCAACCAGAGCATGAGTGACCCAAGCTCTGATCCTCCTGCCTATCATACCTATATATTAGAAGATACTGATAGTCACTGCCTCTACCACAAAATCTCCATTTTTCTCCATTCCCGGTCTGGGCTTAACTGGCATAAGTTGCCTTCTTTATGCAACCACACAGACAGGTAGCCTTTACATGCCTTTCTCAGGCCGGGACTCCTGAGTAGATATTGGGCAAGAAGATACTGACCATCACTCACATAGGTCCGCTAGGACAGACACAGACTGTCCTGCCTGCGGTGGCTTGCTAGCAGCATTCGACATCCTTGCAAGCATGAGGAATATCTGGACCAGGGATCCTAGATTTACATAGGAATGGAGGGAGAGGGTCAGAGGCCCTTTTATTAACTTGCATGATAGGGGGTGGGGATTTCTCCAGGACCTACTATGTGCTGTGTGCCACAACTCCATGTAAGAGCAGTATCATTCTCCTTGTTTTGAAAGGGGATGCTAAACTTCAGAGCAGGGATGTACTTGTGTAAGAGTGCAGTCAAACCTAAAGCCTTCCTCTTCATCCTTACCAGTTGCCCACACTCAGCGTGGCTGTGATGTGAGAACGCTCCTGACTGTGATGGGGAATGAGTGTGAAATACATTAGAAATCACCAGCATGGAGCAGCTGTCAGAGTTAGTGGCCATCCTACAACTTGTTGCTAGCCACTCCCTTCCCTTCTTCCTTCCTCGTGCCCTCTGCTTCTTTCCACTCTGTTATGGGGTTGTCTTGGATAAACTAATACCATGAGATTCCTTCAAATTCACCAGTAAACACACCCTTGTCTTCTTCAACTTGCCCTGTCTTCCTGGGAGCTGCCCTGTCCACGGATGTCCAGAGTCAGCAACACAACACCCAAGTAGGTCACCTTTCTGCAGGGGCTGGACCGAGTCCATGAGGTGGCAGAGTCGCAGCAGTGGCCTAGGCTGGGCTCAGGGCCAGCGAGAGAAGCTGCTGCCTCCTCAGCAGCCACAACCACAGTAATGACAGCGGGCAGGGTGCGGGCAGGACCCAAATTAGAGACGCGGGCTCTCATCAAGGGGAGGCAGGGAGAGCAGCCAAGTGCTGGAGCGTGCTGGACCTACTTGAAAGCATCAGGCTGAGAAAAGGGATCCAGAGGGGGAAGCCCTAAATCTGGACTTGTTTAGAGAAGACAGCAGCCACAGCAAGGGCAAGCCGCTGCGAAATAGATTGGATTTCCAGCGCGTCCCCGCGAGGACGCTGTGCCAGTGAAGGCGTTATGGGGATCCAGAGGTGTGGCTCCTGCTGCTCAGCAGTTATTACTCCCGAGAGCACCCACAGCCAGGGTCTCAGCCTCCTCATTAGAATATACGTATGTTTGTTGTCTCTCAGTGTCTTTGTCCTTCCTTCCCGCACTGCAGGCGGAAGAATGGTCAGACTGGCAAACCTAAGTCAGTGTAAGCGATTCATAACATCAGCAGTGTCTACTTTACTAAAAGAAAAGAATGGGCAGGTGGCATAGGCTTGGCCAGACTCTGTGCCTGGAATCTTGTCACTTCCACCACTGTTGGCTGTGAGACCATGGACCGCTAAACTCCAAATGTCTTCCTGCCTCCCCAAGGCAAGCCTGGGGATAGAGATGTTGCTCCAAACCACTTTCCTCTAGGCTGCCCTGAGTATCTATGGAGGCACAGGGTTGACTTGTGTTTTCAATCATTTCATCCATTCCTTGGAACTGTGTGAATCATCCCATTTTACAGATGGGGAAACTGAGGTTCCAAAGTGAACAACAGGACCTTAGCAGATGACACAACAGCTTTCAGGAGCTGAGATCTGAAATCCAAAATTTCTGACTCCGGGAATGGGAGGCATGCTCTGGTGATCTCTCAATACCAGAGGCACAGAAAGCCGGATAGACAAGTAGGCGGAGATCTCCTTAGTCAGGCTATGCTAGCCTGAGCCCCGGCCAGAAATGGATTCCAAGTAGGTTCTACTTCACTTTTACTTCTATTTGGTGTCTTGGAACTAAACCAGTGTCTGGAGCCAGAGTTCTCATTGCAGGATTAAAGGCTGCATCTAAATTAGGTGGGCAATAGAGCAGCCGCAGGTGGTCTTTTCTGTCCTTGGCTCCTCTCCTATCCACACCCTGGACACCTGCAAATAGTCACAGGAGAAAGTGGGGCACTGCGGGACTCAAAGCAAGGCAGAAATTGCAACGAGTTGCAGACACTTCAAAGCCCTGCCCTTGGGCCCCTTTCAAGGCTCTGTTTCTGGACAGGAACCAAGCAGAGCAGCGGAGCTCATGGAGCTTGGGTGCTGTGCAAGGCTCTGACCAACCCTGTTCTCTAAGCTCTCCCAGCCCGCCTCTCATCTCTCTTTACTTCTTGCTGCCCTGTGCCAAGCGTTCAATTAGCCACCCTGCTCCTGCCCTTCCCCAGTCAAATAGGTACCAGATGCACCACGTGGAATTCTGACAAAAATGGAGAAGAACAACTCTACTCAAATCAGCAGAGAAAACACAATTAGGCAAAGCAAACAGAGCTGAGGGAGCGGAGCGGTAGGCAAGCCAAGTGCCCAGGAGCCCACCTGCAACATATTTCCAGGAGCCCCTAAAAAACCATACCCTTATAATGGGGGACAGATGGAAGCTCCCACCCAGAAAAGGGGGTCTCCGAGAGCATAGCGAATCAAGACAGACACTACGCCAGGAGCCGGAGAAGTAGAAAGAGAGGGATTTATTTGTGTTCCACCCTACGGTCTCCAGGAAGGATGTAGGGCCTGTGACTGCTGTAAAAACACAAGAACTCAGTGCCAAGAAGCAACCAGAAAATTGGCCCAGATCCTTCCTTATCTTGCAATCTAGACCTCCAGCCTGAGTGAGTTGGGAGTTGCAGTCACTGAAGGGGGATATTCGGGGAGGGCCAGGTTTACAATAATTTTCTTTTAGAGGCTTGCTCAGATCCTGGGCTGAAAATAGCAACTGTAGCCCTGGGCAGGGGGTCTCCCCATGGCTTCTTGGAGCACCAAATAGATCCTCGAGCAAACATCCAACGCCCTAGGCCTAGTGGTGCGGTCCAGACACGCTCCCTTCCAGCAGCAGCTGTGATGGAGGGCTCACTAAGCCTCCACCAACACTTGCAGACATATGAGATGGGCACAGAAGTCTCTTGCCCCAAAGTGCAGTGCAGTGCAGGGCCAGGGCCCAGAGCAGTAAGAAAGCACTGCTTCGGGAATCAGAAAGCTGTAATCTCAAACTCCAGCTCGGCCAGTTAGAAGCAAGTCATTGGGTTTTTCTGGGATTGTTCTCCTGTGAATTGTCCATCATACACCCAAGCGGCTGTGCATGGGCGATGCTGAACACATCCGCACATGCTTAGGGCTTGATAAATGAGCTCACTGGAAGGACCTAACCAGTTATAGAAATGGAGAGGTGGGGAGGGAGGGTAGGCGGGGGCCAGGGCGAGTATGAAGAACAAATCTGCAGCAGAAAGGTGTGAGAAGATAGAAGGGCTACAGTTGAAAAAAACACAACAGCCAAGTGTCAACAAACTGACGTCATCCTCACCCTCGTATAAAAAGAGAAACAGGCTCTGCTAGCTTATTAGCAGGGGAAATGTTCTATTTTAAAAACAAACCAGCACAAAGTAACATCAAGTGTTCCACATCTACGCAGCTAACGCATCGCCCAAGACCAAAGTGGTGCACCACATCTGGGCTGGCTCCCCACATTTTTCACAAAGAGGGGTCTGCCTTCCCTCTTTCCTACCCACCCACCCACCTACCCACCTTAACGGACAACCAGTGAGTGGATTCCAGCTGGAAAGGGAAGTGAGGGGGTTCTCTCAGATGCTATCTAATGTTACAATCCAGGAGCTCATCTTGAGAACCCAAAAGCTCGGTGAGGGGTCACACCAGCTTACCAATATGTCTGGCACCTCCCTGCCCCATGAATACAGTGCAACACCTGCTGTTTGCCTTTCCCCAGAGCTTCGGACCTCAGCACTCACAGAAAGAGCTGAAAGGAATCCACGTGGCTGAAACCTAAGTGGACAGAACCAACGCTGCCAGCCCATGGGCTTGTATTTAGAGATGTAACTTCACAATTAACAATGAATGGACACTTCAGACTTATGACCTTTAAACTTGAAAACCAATTGTGAGCTGTCAGTCCAAGACAATGAATTCAGTGCAGTTACTGTCAGAGCCCTCTCTTCCCACACTGGGTCTAATCTGGGAGGCCAGTCTTGCTCAGAAAGTGTTATGGAGAGAGCTTCTCCTTGCCTCCATGAAAGATCCTGTCTTGTCCACAATTGTCTCCAGCATCTGTCACAATGCCGGGCATCTAACAGGTCCTTGGTAAAGTTTCCAAATCTGATCTCTGTTCCACTCTGGGTTTTACTTTTGATTCCCACAGTTCTGAGATCAGACACATCATGAGAGGATGTTTCGTGGATCTGCCATGTCAAAATGACAAAGGTGTATTCAAGAAAGTTTGTAGGTATGGGGGTTATCCGATAGAAGGCAACCAATAGAGAGATGGAAACATTTAGTGTTCAGTGGTTTTGATGACAAAAAAGACTTGAAAGAAATAGAAGTGGTTGTGCTTCAGACAATGGGGTTTGGATTCTTTCCAGCCAGGAGAAATAGAGGAAAAAGAGGGGGTAGGAAGAGAAGGGAAGAGGGGGTGGGGAGAGAAGGGAAGAGGGGGTGGGGAGAAAAGGGTGGTGATGCCAGCTTTGAGATTCGCTCCTTCAATCACTTATCAAGTAGCTGATTCCAGCCCTGCCAGTTCGGACACTGGCAGCAGAAAACACTACCTAACACTTCAGAGTTGCCTAGGATGCCACCTACAGGGTACCTAGCATACCTGCCCATTCCTAGCTTCCTGCACCACAAAAAAGCTGATCTCTGAGGCATGAAACGGGTACTTCCCTTCATGATACCGGGTACACAGCCAGTTGCTCAGCCAGCCCCATCTCCCCCCTTTCCCCCCTACGTTTTTGTCTTCTGATCTAGGCTTGGACTCCCTGCTGGGCTTAAAGTGGCTGGGGCACCCACCTCTTCCTAGAGCTATCTTCACTAAGGCAAAGAGTGCTTGCATCAGAAGATTCTCTCCAGCTGAAACTGCAAAAAGAGGAATGTCTCTATCCTTGAAGGTCACTAAATAATAGCACCTTGTGTCTTAGTCAGGGTTTGTATTCCTATACAAAACATCAGGACCAAGAAGCAAGTTGGGGAAGAAAAGGTTTATTCATCTTACTCTTCCACACTGCTGTTCATCACCAAAGGAAGTCAGGACAGGAACTCACACAGGGCAGGAACCTGGAGGCAAGCACTGATAGAGAGGCAATGGAGGTGTATACAGCTAGGGGTGTGCTGCTTACTGGCTTGCTTCCCCTGGTTTGCTCAGTTTGCTTTCTTCTAGAACCCAAGACTACCACCCTAGGGATGGCACCACCCACAATGGGCCCTCCCACCCTTAATCACTAATTGAGAAAATGCCTTACAGCTGGTATTTTCTCATGAGAGGCTCCTTTCTCTGTGATAACTCCAGCTTGTGTCGAGCTGACACACGAATCCAGCCAGTACCACTAACCCCTTGACAACTTGACACAAACACATCACTGTTAAGCTTCAACACTTACTTTCTTATTCCTCCCCCAAGATCGAAAAACTTTAAAAATCCCACAGTCTTTACAAATTCTTACATATTAAAATTTCAATCCCTTTAAAATACCCAATCTCTTTTGAAATTCAAAGTCTTTTCACAATTCAAAGTCTCTTAGCTGTGGTCTCCACTAAAATACTTTCTTACTTGAAGAGGGGGAAATATCAGGACACAGTCACAATCAAAAGCAAAAGCAAACTCTAACCGTCCAATGTCTGGGATGCACTCACCATCTTCCAGGCTCCTCCAAGGGCTTGGGTCACTTCTCCAGCTCTGCCCTTTGTAGCACACACCTTGTCTTCTAGGCTCTGGCTGCCTGCACTCCACGACTGCTGCTCTTGGTGGTTGTCTCATGGTACTGGCATCTCCAAAACACTGCTGTCTTCTGCTGCAAATGGACTGCACTTTCACAAATAGCCTCTCATAGGCCCTTTTCACGGTGCTAAGCCTCAGCTTCTCTGCATGACCCCTTCAGTCCTGGGCCTTCAACTGCCATTGAGGCTGCACCTTCACCTACGGCCTCTCCTGGCCTCTCACAGTGCCAAGCATCAGCTACTACCCCTACATGTTTCAAAACCAGTACCACCGGGGTGACATTTATACATTAGCAAGTCTGGCTTCCAGCACAAGGTACAACTGTGGCTGCCTCTGTAACACAGCCACTCTGTGCTCTCAGCAAACACTTCCCAGAAGATTTCACCTTAGTGATGCTGCTCTCTTCTTAACCACTGCTAATTTCTTAGCTCCAGCTAACCAGCATCAATTGTCCCAGTAATGCAAAGGTTTTGCTTTGGTAGTTCTGGTATCTTGTTACTCACAGCTGATTCTTTGGTTAGTTGATTCCCCCAGATAACCAAAACCACAGAATCTTCACAATCAAAAGAGCAATGGCCCTGACAAGAGTCTTTAATCTTCCCTCTGAAACTTCACAAGTCAGGCCTCCATCATTTGCACTGCTCTCAACATTATCGTCCAAGCTCCTACAGAACATCCCAGAGCTCTTAACATCCCAGAGCTCTTCTAGCCCAAAGTTCCAAAGTCTTTCCACAGGCCTCACAAAAACATGGTCAGGGTGTCACAGGAATACCTCACTCCTGGTACCAGCTTTTCTTAGTCAGGGTTTGTATTCCTGCACAAAACATCATGACCAAGAAGCAAGTTGGGGAGGAAAGGGTTTATTCTGCTTACACTTCCACATTGCTGTTCATCACCAAAGGATGTCAGGACAGGAACTCACACAGGGCAGGAATTTGGAAGCAGAAGCTGATACAGAGGCCTTGGAGGAGGGCTGCTTACTGGATTGCTTCCCCTGGCTTGTTCCACTTGCTTTCTTATAGAACCCAGGACTACCAGCCCAGGGATGGCACCACCCACAACCGGCCCTCCAATCACTAATTGAGAAAATGTCTTACAGTTGGATCTCATGGAGGCATTTCCTCAAGAGAGGCTTCTTTAACTCCAGCTGTGTCAAGTTGACACACAAAACCAGCCAGTATACCTTGATTTGGTAGGGGAGGCTGAGTCATGTGATGACAAAACAGACTAGAAAGCCAAATTAGCAATTCTTAGCCTTAGTGTCTTGATTTAAGTGTAAAAAGTCCCCTGTAGGTTCATAGGATTGAGTCATTGTTTTCCAGCTGGTGACATTATTTGGGAAGGTTGTAGAACCTTTGTTGGGTTGGAGTGGAAGTACAAGTTGGGGTGGAAGTACAACATTTTTATAGGATGGAAAAGCAAAGCAAGGGGGATAGAAGTGAGCTGTTGCACTGACCAATCGTAATTTGATATGAGGGGTTAGGCAAGGAAGTTAAGGTTGGTGACTGGGCCTTATCTGGGTCACCTGGTTTCAGACTCCTTGAGTCAGCTTTTACAGTCTGGTCCCCTCCTGGACTCTGACCTGGAATCCAGCATAATAAAGAACAAAGGAGTGGGCAGGCTGCACGTAGTCAATTGAACTGGGAGACTTGGAATTAAAAATGATAAGGGAACAAAGGAGTGGGCAAGGTGCACAAAGTCCAACTAAGTCAAGGCAGGCAGCACATTTATGACTTGTGTGCCTTGGTTTGGATAACAGGATAATGGCATCTTCCCTGTTTACATCCTTCACTGGTTAACAAACAAATAAAGAAACATCTGAAGAAGCAAGATAGAAGTTGGGTTCCAGGGCCGGGGAACATGAACTCAGTTTTGATCCTGCCAGCAAGGTGGAACTTGTTCCTGAGATGGGAGGTAGAGCTTTGCTGAAGTGGGTTACTGGAGGCAGACCTTGAGTTTTTATAATCTCGGGCCACTTCTTAGTCACCCTCTACTTCCCAAGGGCAGATGCAATACGAGCAGCCAGCCTTTCACATCGCCACTGTGCCTTCCCTACCTACTGCCATGTCTTATCTGCCTTGATGGACTATGTCTCTGTATAAATGGAAGCCAGCATTGGCCCCTTCCCTCCTAAGACACTTTTGACAGCACATTCTATCACAGCAGCACAGAAGTAACTAAGACATGTAAACTCTGTTAGCAAAATTCCCATCAATTGCCCAGTGTGAGCACAGTGGCTGTAGAGTAAGTGCCAGCCAGCAGAGGAACAGCAGGGCTTCAGAGAGATTTGATCCACACTTACTTCTGCTTATGTACACTCTTAACTGAGGCTGACAGTCTGTAAGCATACCTACCCCTTTCTGACTACCATAGCCCCAAGCAATCTTGATTTTAATGCCAAAAGTAAGTAAACATCTAATAAGACCATCAAAGGCTAGTCACTCTGCAACACAGAAGCCTCAAACTATAACTGTTCTTAACTTGTTTATGTTATCCCACAAATGATCTCAGAAAGTCTTTCCTTTTCAACTTCAGGGCTCTCGGTTCTTCTATATAGCTATCCACACATATCCTGTGTCTTACACATCAAGAGTTCTCGGCAGCAGCCAAAGACTCCTTTAGTGTGTTTTCTCTGCTGCCATGAAACGCATGTGGTAAATAAAGAAAACCCAGAAACGGGCCTTTAGCCAATTCTCACCAGTTACTCAGTTACCATGATCCAACCTGGGATCAAGCAAATCATCTGCTTCCGTTCCCCTGGATTCTTTTAGTTTTAATAGTCTAAAGTTATTGAAACGTGGATTCAAACTCTCAGATTTTTCTCAGATTTATATTAAAATTGCATTATAATTAGGTGGACTTGTTTGTGTCTTTGCCGTTTGATACGCTTCTTGAATTTTGTAGGTAGGAACTCATCTGCAAGAGTTACCAACACCATCTCTTTAAATTTGCACGCACTGCATTCCTGTTCTTTGAGACTCACTTAAAATTATTTTAGTCCTAATTTTATCATTGTGTTTCTCCTCTTCACTTTCATGTCTTTAGTTTTTGGTCTTTCTTGCACTGTGTTTATGCAATTTCTTTGCTCTGTTTTCCGGTTTACTGATTCTCTCTTCCATTGGGTTTAAAGCTTTAGCTTTGCACATGCTAGCTGATTTTCAAAAAAAAAAAAAAAAATGTCTGCACCACCGCCTTTTACAGGCTCCAATTTTCTATAGACCAAACCGACTTTTATATATTAAGCTTTAAGATGTTTAGAGTCTGTGATTGACCATTCTAGGCTCTTAAATCTGTTCATGTTTTTATGGCATTGGTTAGTGCTCACTCACAATGGCTTGCTTGTTTGTGCGCTTGTTTCTCTATTGCATCCTGGTCATTATGCTTGAAACTGAAACATTTAAAAGTAATTTGAAGCTAATGAAGGTGGTGTTACCTGTATCAAGTACCGGTTTTTGTTTGATTTTCCTGGGCACATGGACTCAAGACCAGTCTGCAATACCTTAGTCCAAGTTTGCTTCTTGAAGTTTTTTAAACAGCCAGGTGAAGCTACGAGGCTACAGTCTAAGGACGGCAGACAAGCTGGCTGGCTGATTTACTCATAGCTAAGTACAAAGCTTTTGGGACACCAGCTTAGGTATACAGAGGAGTGAGTGTCAGAGCCCCACCAGAGCTACAATCCTTGACTTGGATTTCTCTGCCTCTTACCGTGAGTTCACCAAAACTATAGTTTAGTTTTCAGCAAATTCCCAAGGATAAAGTTTGATTTAAGAGAATAATTTCACTCATTCTAGACATTGGTTACATCCTATACTATACAAAAGAGGGACAGAGAAGGAAAATAAAAAATATATGAATAAGAGAGAGAGAAAGAGAGAATGAGAGAATATAAACTGGCCAGGCAGCTAACTCAACTTTCCTGTATTCAGGCCTTCAGTGGATTAGATGGTGCTCACCTACACGGGGGAAGGCCATCTGCTTTATTCAATCTACTAAGTCAAATATTAATCTCTTCTAGTAATATAATAGCCTTATAGACACATGTAGAAAGAATGCTTAAACAGCTCCCATATATCCACAGAAATCTAATTAACTATCATGAGTCTAACCCTTGTTAATTTGACACCCATAAATATATCCCCGGAAAACATACTTATTTCCAAATAAAGCCAGTAGCAAGGCTATCTATAATTCCACTTAATATGATACAATTATGCTTCCTGTAATTTAAAAAGTCTTAACTCCTCCCGCCAGGATAGCCTTCAGATGATGTTTACTCTTCTTCTTGATATTCTATAAATATTATGCCATAAAAGTAACAATATTTACGCACCACATGCATTCCTTACTTATCTCATTGCTGTGACAAAATACGTGACAAGGAAGAAAGGAAAGGGTTAATTTTGACTCATAGTTACAGCACACCTTGTCCATGAGGACAGGGGTGGAGGAATCTGGGCACATTGTACACACAGTTGGTAAATACTGATGCTCAGTCCAAAGTAAGTGTCAGTCTCCAACCTAACCTAGCTACCCCTCACAGGGGGACTCAGAGGTTGGTCCTCTTGGTGATTTTTAAATCCTGTCAAGCTTACAATCAGTATACCATTGCAAATATACTCCTTGTCAACTTGACACCCAAGTGTCACTTTTCAGACTTTTCAAAATAAATTTATTTTATGTACATTGGTGTTTTGTCTGCATGTATGTCTGTGTGAGGGTGTCAGATCTACTGGAAATAGAGTTACAGAGACAGATGTGAGCCGCCATGTTGGTGCTGGGAGTTGAACTGGGTCCTCTGGAAGAGCAACCAGTAATATCAACAACTGGGCCATCTCTCTAATCCTCCACTGTTCAGTCTTCTATCTTTCAGCACCTCAAGCTTATAGCCATTTTATAATACAAAATGCATTCAGTCTACCTTCAAAAACACTCTACGGTTTCTAATACTCCTAATATTGTTTAAAAGTCAGAAGACTCAAGGCAACCTCTTAATGATAATCTCCTCTTAAATAAAACAAAAAACAAAAAACAAAAAAACAAGGTATGTATTTCCAATATACAATGACACAGAATAACCATTCTTATTCTATAAAGGGAGCCTGGGAGCATAGCAAGGAATTATTGGACCAAAGCAAGATTGAAACCCAGATAGGAAAGCACCAACTTCTTCCACTCAATGTCTGGCATCTAGGGCTTGTCATTGAACAATGTGGGCTTCAGAAAACTTGGGTAGGCCTGCTCGCCCACCCACCCCCAGCTCTCCCACACACAATGCATACAGCCCTTCTCCTAGGCTGGCTCTGTTCTGTGCCTCAGCTTTGCTCAGTGGATGACTGTTGTTTCTTGGCATCCTGAGGTCTCCACTGCATATCAAGTTTTACCTGCACAGCTTCATATGCCTTCTTCTCGGTGCCTCCTTGCAAGGAATTCCAACCCTGCTGTATTTTTTCCTGCCTTAGCAAGTCTCTGGAACCAGCAGGCAAGCTTCCATGATTCACCCAATCTTACATCCTTCATGCCTGTAAAACCAGTACCATGTGGATGATGTAGCCAAGTTCTGCTGCCAGCTCAGGATGGAGCTTGGCACTTTTAAACTACAGTTGCATCAGCTTCTATGCGCTCACCCTGGGGGGAAATATTCCCTTGGTAGTTGATCTTGAGAAGCAGGGAATCCCGACAGTGGCATTCTCAGTGTGGGCTAGTGGTTGTCAACCTTTCTAATGCTGTGGCTTTTTAATACAGTCCCTTGTATTAGGATGACCCCCAAACATAAGATTATCACTTTGGCACTTCATAACTGTAATCTTGCTACTGTTATGAATAGAAATGAAAATATCTAATTCACAGGACATCTGAGATCCCCAAGAGGGTCACAACCCACAGGTTGAGAACCACTGGTGTAGGCCGTATCCAATCATATGAACTTGTGTTTCCGCAAGACAGAATCTTCGATGTTTTTTGCCTTAAGATTCTTGCCCTCAGGACATGTCCTGTTGTCCAGGTCAGTGTAAAGTACCAAGTTACCCTGTATTAATGTCTTTAAGAATTACAGCTGCTTTCAAAGCTGTCTCATCTGTAAGATTAAACTCTTTTACATGCTTTTCCTCACAAAACTGCACGTTTTATATATGTTTCTACTTTTCTATTTTCTTTGTTTCTTTCTTTGTTTCTTTGTTTCTTTCTTTCCTTCTTTCTTTCTTTTTTTCTTTGGTTTTTCGAGACAAGGTTTCTCTGTGTAGCCCAGGCTGTCCTGGAACTCACTCTGTAGACCAGGCTGGCCTTGAACTCAGAAATCCGCCTGCCTCTGCCTCCCAAGTGCTGGGATTAAAGGCGTGCACCACCACTGTCCGGCTTATTTTCTTTCTGATACTGGGATTTGATCCTAGCACCTCAATCACGCTGGTCATGGGCTCTGCTCCTGGGCTACATCCCTCGGCAGTGTGCTTCTCCTTTTGTGCTCTCTCATTGTTACACCTGGATGAAAACAATACCCAGTTGCCATGTCATAGCCTGAAAGCTATCCTGTCTGAAGATTCCCTCTGCCAAACAAAGTAGTCTGTCACCTTTAAATCCTGCCTTACTCAGGTTCTCAGGACATGGGAAGAATTCAGCCAGACTCATCGTATGAATGTCCCCTAGGTTTCCTGGCATAGTCCTTGCTGTCTTATGAAATCTCATGAGCTAGGCTTGTCCATGTTTCGCCTGCCATTCTTATCTTCAAAGTTCTGATCAGAAGGGTCCAGGAAGCTCTTCTTGCAGAACTTGCAAAAGCATAAGGGCTTTCGTAGCTCAAAACAGCAAACTCTCCCAAATTCTTCCTGCAAAATCGTTCCAAAGGCCCAGGAAGCATTTGCTCAGCATTTACTACAGCAACAGCCTTACTTCACACTTCGGATTCTCTGTATCAATACCTTTTCTTGGTGCTACAACTACAAAAAGCAATTCTTAAACCATAGTTATTTTGTCTCATAGTTTAAGGGTCTAGTCTGTTATGGTGGGAGTGACATAGCAGCAGGAGGTTGCTGGTCACATCGTGTCCATAATCAGAAAACAGAAAGTAATTAATGTTGCTTTACAATACACTGTCTCTCTTTTATTCAGTCTAGGATCCAAATCCATAGCATGGGTTGCCTATAGTCAGGGAGGGTCTTCTTCCAATTAATCTAAAGAATCCTTCAGAGACAGACCCAGAGGCTTTTCTTCTTGGACAGCCTACATCTCATAAGTGTGACAATCAATATTCTTGTTATCTGAAATATAGAATCAGTGTATCTTATTTCATATGACAAAGTGAATAAAAACAAGCACACAAATATAAATTAAAAGAAGTACTCGTAATAGCTGTCTTAGGCTTTATTGCTGTGAAGAGACAGCATGATCAAGACAACTCTTATAAAGGAAAACATTTAATTGGGCTTGGCTTACAGTTCAGAGGTTTAGTCTATTATTGTCATGGTAGGAAGCATGGCAGTGGCAGGCAGACACAGTGCTGGAGAAGAAACTGGGAGTTCTACATCTGGATCTGCAGGCAGTAGGAAGTGAGCCGGCTTGAGCTTCTGAGACCTCAATGCCCATCCCTCAGTGATACACTTCCTCTAACAAAGCTACACCTACTCCAACAAGGTCACAACTCCTAATAGTGACACTCCTTTTGGACTAAGATTTTAAACACATGAGTTTATGGTGGTCATTCCTATTCAAACCAGCACAATATCAATTGTCATAATTTCTGTAACTGGCCACATGTTCATAACTGATATTTGCAATTGTCTTCTGTTAGTAACTCTGTATTACCTTCATCAAGCACCTTAGCTGGTCCTTTGAATCAGACATTTAGTCCTGGAGGGTCTGGGAAACTAGCAATCCCATTTAAATTGAGTTGTAGTTTACAATTGTGACATTAATCATGGGACATCGAAAGGCTAAGATACCCTAAAGGCTCTCCCGCATTGCAGACAATATCTTCCTTGCCTCTGTTATAGAGCAGTGGCCTGGTTTTTCTTGGTGCATAGGATCGGTTGATCCAGCCAGCACTGTAGCTCCATTCTTTGTCTGCTGATTGAGAGGCATGAAGAGGCCTAAGTAACTGGGCAGAAAACGTAGCTCCCAGTTCAATGGGCTCACTGGTGTGTCTTCTGCTGGAAGCACTCTTCTCTTTAGAACTAAGACCTCTAGACCAAAAGAACATACTGTCATGAGAACAGAAAGGAAAAAATTGTTAGTAAAACACTGGGTATAAAATGATGAGTCATGCCATTTCTATTCCCCATCCCCCAATTCGTGAACCAATCTCCTGACTGCGGGAGAAACAGCACCGTGTATTGGATATTGATTCAGAATATATGAAGCTTTCTAAAGAATCTTGCCCCCATGCTACAAAGCACTGTTACTCAGCTGCTGCTATAACTGAGTCTCCAAAGGGCTACTGTGCTGCTATCCAGCCAGCTGCCTCTGGAGAACAAGAACACTGACTCTCATTGGCTCCATATGCTTTAGAGTCATGATTTTCTAGTTTATATGAATTTTCAGTTTCTGCAATAGAAAAGCTCATCTAAAATGGCTAACTTGTTATTTTAGAATTTATTATATGGGGGCTAGAGAGATGGCTCAACAACTGGTTAAGAGCACCAGCTGGTCTTCCAGAGGTCATGAGTTCAATTCCCAACCACCACATGGTGGCTTACAGCTATCTATAATGAGTTCTGATGTCCTCTTCTGGTATGCAGATATACACAGATAGAGCACTCCTATACACAAAATAAATAAGTCTTTTAACAAAAGGACATAGTATATGTTAATAAAACACTAATCCAGAAGAAAAGAAAGAAAAAAAATGTCCAAAACATTACCAGTAGAGATACCTAGTACTAAGATAAACATATTTATAGAAATCTTTATGCATACAGCCACACATAAGTCAATCAATATCAATAGAAACTTATTACTGGCTGCTCTGTAATTTTATGAAACAATTATTTTTGTGTGAATGTAAAAAGTAATTTCTAATGATCATAGAATAACACTAAGCCGACACCACTGAGTCCTTACTATGTTCATAGACTTTTCTGTTGTTTAATATTTGTGACAACCCTGCAGAATGTATTTTATAAATCATGAAGCTTCCTAATAGATGTTATGAATTGTGAATGTCTTATAGATTCAGACATGAAGATAAAAAAGATATTTTAAAATGTATCAGAATCATGACAGTAGTAAGTGGCAGGTCTGGATTTAAACAGAGGAAATCTGACTGCTAGGCTTAGGCTTATAAAAACCATCCAAAGCATGAGATGCTGTTACATGGATGCACATAACTTATTAAACCAAGACCTCCTACTGGTGCATAATTAAATTATTCACAGGGTATTTTTGCTATTATATAAAAATAACCTTAAAAATTCTTAGCTGTACATCATTATGTACTTGCCTATTTATCTCCTCAAAGAATATTCCAATGGAGAAAATTGTCATGTCAAGGGCATATATATGTACAAATGCATGTATATACATGTATACATTTAAACTGAAACATTTGACACCTACTGTCAAAGTCCCCCGTAGAATGTTTTCTAATTCAGAATGCCACGTTGGCTTAGAAAATGCCCTTAGCATCCTTTCAACTTTGAGTCTTGTCAGTATTTTTTTTCCCTTTGATAACTCTGCATGTTGGAAAATACTCTCACTGCATTTCTTTTCAAACTGTGCCAATGGAGCTGTTACTGTCTAGTGAGCTATCTGGATCTGTTGGCTGTGTTTCCTGTGTATAGTCCTAGAGCCTGCTCCTTTTTTCCTTCCTTGTTTGTTGGCTTCCAAGTAAGTCAGTATGGGGCTGCTGTGTATCCATTCACAAAGGAGAGCAGTCTGCGGAGCTCAGTGGTATCTCTCCCTCCTGAGCCAGGTTTTCAGGTCCCATGTGCTTGTCTGAATCTGCTCCTTTCCTCTCATCTTTCTCATCAGCAAAGTCTCCTGACAAAGAGGCTGCATGGCTGGCAGTGTAATGGGATTTTCCCCCCAAGCCGAAAGGGTCTATTTTGAGTGTGTGGATTTTTAAACCTGTTACCCTGCTTCAGGTGAGTCACATAGTCCATAGAGAAGCTGGAGAATGACAAAGGAACTTCAAGATATACCTCTTTTCCTATTTCTTGCTTCCTTCTCTTCTTTTCTTGACACTTCCTTTTAAAAATTATTTTATTTTATTTTATTTTATTTTATTTTATTTTATTTTATGTGCATGGGTGTTGTGGTGGTTTGAATGTGCTTGGCCCAATGAGTGGCACTATTTGGAGGTGTGGCCTTGTTGCAGGGAGTGAGTCATTGTGGGCGTGGGCTTTAAGACTCTCCTCTTAGCTGTCTGGAAGCCAGTCTTTTCCTGTTTGTCTTCAGAACAGGATGTAGAACTCTCAACAACTCTTACACCATGCCTGCCTGGATGCTGCCATGCTCCCACCTGATAATAATAGATGGAACCTCTGAATCTGTAAACCAGCCCCAATTAAATGCTGTCCTTATAAGAGTTGCCTTCACCATGATATCTGTTCACAGCAGTAAAACCCTAATTACAACAGGTGTTTTGCCTACGTTGCAAGCCCCCATGTGGGTGCTGGTAACTGAGCCTGGGTCTTCTGCAAGATCTATGCTCTTAACCACTGAGCCATCTCTCCAGCCCTCGTTATTTTTTAAATACTGTGAGAACAGCAGCTCTTCAAACCCCATCATCTTTCTTTCCTCTCATATCTTTACTCCTTTTATTCCTCTATCAAAATTCCCCCTATATCTTGCCTGTCACAAATTCTTTCTTTTAACCCTTCACTGTTTAAAGAGAAAAGGTGCTTCTGCCAAACTCACAGGCAGATGTGTCTTCTGGAAGAGGTTAAGAGGATCAGAGATGGTGGAGTGACCCGGAGATTTCTTACCTTAGGGATGAAGTGAGATCAGTCGGATAGCCCTTTGGCTAAGGCTGCCACTGAAGTGAACCATGAAGTATAATAGAACCAGAAAGTGTGAGAGATGAGACAACAAAATATTTATAGTGTCCTGAGCCCATCACTTAGTGTCCCATGTTCTTGGCACGCTGGGAGATATTTAGTGAGGTTGGCAGAGGAAGAGGGGGAAACTCCAAGTAAAACACTTATACATCTTCGTTGTTACAGGATCACTCTGAAGCATTAATATGACAATATTAATTACTTAAGTCTAAGAAGAAGCAACCACAAAATGTAGCTTAAACTTTCTTTACATTTCTTGACAATGAAATACTTCATTTTTAGATCTTCTACATTATGTAATCTAGTTTGGTAAGTAGAAATGCATTCGTGTTTTTACCTTTATTTATAGTTTAGATGCTTTGTAGCTGCGGGTATTTTATTTGGTAATGGTGTTCAGCATGAGTGGGGAGGGCCTGCAGAGTGTATTATGAAATGTTTATGTTTCAAATGTCCGAAAGCACCGAAAGTTCAATGTCTTTTAAATGTCCTTTAAAATGACTCAATAATAATGTTTGTTCAAAGCATTTAATATACAAGACAATATTGAAAATCTTATTGAGACAGTACTGGACTTGAATGACATTAAATGAACACACACAAAGGGTCCTCTCATTATTCTGTGTCTTTTTACCATGTGTGTACATGTGCATGCTAATGTAAGACAGGAGAGACTTCTGTCCTCATTCACTGCTGGGCCGTGTTTGTAGCTAGGATCCCTGTAATAAAAGACAGATTAGCAAGGGGAAAAAAAAAGCATACGAATATATTTAAATTTTACATGACACAGGAACCTTCAGAAATAAAGACCCAAAGAAAGAGGGAAAACTATAAAACTATCTGAGTGTGCTTAGGTTTGATGAACAGAGGGCCACAATGCAGGAGTATGCATAGCTTCCTGGTGACAATATGTGGGGTGGGATATGGGAGTTGGGTGTGAGGGGTGGGGTTGCCACTTCAGAACCTTCTTGGTGCCACTGTGCCTTAGGGAATGTACATTCCCTTTGAGTGACAGGAACACAGCTTTGGAATAAAGGTTTTATAACGATTTTATAACTTCAAGGGAAAGTCAGAGAATTATTTAATGTCCTGCCTTGGGAGAGAATGAGAAGTGAGAGTAAGTTTCCCGCTTCTGCTCTCTTCAGGTGCCAAGGGACCATATTTAGGGACAGGATGTGTAGAACCTCATCAGAGCAGATGCTTGTATAAACAGACCTTTTTAGAAAAACTGGGTCATGTAAAACTGCCACCTTTTGCATTCAAAGCATTTTGAGCATGGAGTTAAAATTTCTTTCACAACTCTATAAAGAAAAAAAGAACTTACTTAAATATTTCTATTTTTCAAACATCTGGACTATCTTAAAACGTTCTGTAATAGCACCATGATGAGCATCTTTTATATCTATATTTTTTACATCTGTGTTTTTTTCTGAATAAATACAAATGTGCAATAACTTAACTGAGGAGTGAGAGCTACATTAAGATCCCTCTCACTTGTTGCCAAATCACATTTGAGAAAAATTATTCTCATTCAAAGAACCATCAGTAGTGCTTCAGACAGCGCTCCTAGTTACTGTCCTGTTGCTATGTGGAGACATCATGACCAAGGCAACTTACAAGAAAAAGCATATAACTGGGGGCTTGCTTAGAGCTTCAGAGGAAAGGCGTAGTCCTTGATCAGCATGGTGGGGACCATGAGGGCAGGCAGGCATGCTGCTAGAGCAGTAGCTATGAGCTCGTATCTAATTGGCAAGCTGCAGACAGAGAGAGAGAGAGAGAGAGAGAGAGAGAGAGAGAGCGCTGGGAATAGATGGTGTAGGTATTTGAAGCCTCCTCCAACAAATCTGTGCCTTGCAATCCTTCCCAGGCAGTTCCACCAACTGAGGACCAAGCAGTCAACTATAAGAGCTTGTAAGAGCTGTTCTCATTCAAACCTCTACAGACACCAGACATAATATAGAAAGACCCGACAAAGGATCTTTCAAACCCTTAAATGTGTTTGTTAAGCAAGTGATACTCTGTGCATAGGGCAAGTTTGAAAAAATTAACTTCAGTCCAACTTCCTTTATATTACTACAGTCTAAAAGCATCACCTGACCTAGAGGCAACTGACACTCCTTGAGAATATTTTTAAAATTACTTGTACACGTGTTAGCAGATCTGTGCAAATACATTTTCAACTCCCGGCCAAAATCTCTCATATTTCCATTAACAATATTTACTGGGTTTGCTCCAACATTAGAGCGTAAAGGGCATGCTTATATATTTAACAGCTGTTTGCCATTCTGTTGTGTAAAACGCCCCGCTGTTTATAGCGAGTGTACCACTCTATTATTGAGTGTTGTTGGCATGAGCAAGGCTGTGTGAAGGATGTTAAAGGCTCAAGCTTATGGGAATGGCAGATCCAAGTAGGAATGTTGACATCTGCTTGACCTTTAGCTAAGAACAGTTTGTACAAAATATTAGACCTCATCTTGTGTGACTACAAGACCACACCCTTCTAAGATGCCTTACTGAAGTTAGCTAACCCACCTCCTAGTGTATGTTATAGTTTGAGCACCCCAGCTGCTGGTGTGTCTCTATTCAAGTGCACAGCCATGCAATCCTAGTTTCTCATTGCTTGTGTCTGTCTTTCTTAATCTTCCCTTACTTCCAGTCAGGTTTCTAGAACCCAGTTAGGCAGGCACATCCATCCCACAGATTACACACCAATCATCCATCTACAGGCATCCGCACAGGCATATGCTTGTGACTTCATGTAAGCAAGAATATCAGTGCCAATTCCTGAAATAGAGTTGTTACTGCAAAAGGTGTGTGTCGTCAATAACCTTGCTAGACTGTGGGGAGCCAACAGAAGGCGGCTATCATCTTGCAGCCATCTTGAGCCATATACCCTGACAAGAGACTTGATTACAATAGCCTATAACAGCTGAGCACACTCTGATAACATCTTGGTTTAGATACCCAGGATCTTTCCTTGGGTGTGTGAGATTAAAGGTGTGTAACTTAAGGGCATGACCTAGAGATCAGATTTAGAGACAAGACCTAGGGGCATGACTTAAAAGCATGACCTAAAGGCTTGCCTTAGAAGTGAGACAGACAGGGGAGAGACAGACAGAAGTTAGTCAGTTATTATGAGTCTTTCGTTATGAGTAGGAATTAGGCATTGAGGAAGAAGACACTTGGACTAGAGAACTCGGAAGAATTATTAGTTATTAGGAACTTGGCACTTGGAGGAAGAACAGAGAATTAGGCATTAGACATTAGGCACTTAGCACTTGGAAGTAACTTGGAACTTGGAGGTGAACTAGGGACTAGGAACTCAAGACTTGGGACTTGGACTAGGAAGAGAGACTGAAGAATAAACGGGATTGAATCACACTCTGCCCGGTCTCTGTTCTCACTCTCTCTTCCTGAACCCCAGCCCCCAGACTGAAGCAGCATGTGGCAGTGCAGGCTTTAACAATTTAGCCCCCAAGGCTTTGGCAGTGAGGATCCAACATTGACAGAGTGGTCCGAGACATTTTGGCCCCCAAACGTGGGGCAGCTCGGGCCGCAACACTAGATATTGACACAGTGCTGTGTAGACACTTCACTACTTGATATTCCAAATAGTCTCAAGGGGGCTTAGTTCCCACACATTCTCACCTGATGGTAAGTGGTTTTCTGGGGAGGTGAAAGGAGACTGAATTTGTAGTGGTACTTGCTGACTTCCAGGGTGTAAAGGTTTTTTACCATGACTAACTCTCAGGCTACCAGTCTGAAGGTCATATGAGTGGCACTGGGAAAGACTGCCATAGCCAGTGTTGTCTCCCACAGTCAGCAAACACTGTAAAGAGCCTGAGAGGCAGAAATGACTACTGTGCATGAGACTAAGCACCCTTTCATACACACAAGAATATCTCTTTTTCTAGAAACTGTTTTTATTTTTTAAATATTTTCCATTTTGTTGGAGGTTCACCTATTTATTATACAATGATATTATACTCAGGTCACTACATTCTTATATGATTAAGGTAGTGAATATGTTCTTTGGCTTATTTGCATTTTGACTTAACTTATGATGGGCTTTTCCTCCAAGTGACAATGCTTACTCCCTTCTGTATGGCCTTCCGGTTGTGTGTGATGTAGTTATGTCTTCTCTACTGTAAGGTGATTTCTGCTCACAGGATTTGCTCTGGTGCTCTTATAGTTTTACTACTTACCCAGAAAATACTTGTAACTTGTTCCTCTGTGTTGGATATGGGGCAAAGTCAACTGTCAAACAGATCAAGATCGAGTCTGCTAGATGCTCATGGAGCCTTTTGTCCCCTGGTTCCGTAAAGAGAATTCTATAGGTTCCTGTCTATTTTGACTGCCACCAGAGTTTGCTTTTGCTTTTAGAGAGTCTTTGATTGAGTACATACCCAGATGAACCATTTATCTTTAGGTAGTCAAGGAAAGATTCCTTATTTTCAACCCTGGGTGTCTTACCTTAATACAGCCACTCCAGTGGTCAGTGTTCATATGGTATGCCTTATATTGGTGTCAGTATATATATATGGTATTCATGTTTTCCTTTCCTTTTAAAACTTGTCTTGCTTTATATTGAAAGTGTATTTCTTTTAACTGCTACACAGTCTCTTATTTTGTTTTATAATCATTTAAGTATGGAAAACAAACACTGTGTGGTTGGATTTATATTTATAATACCTCTATTCTTCGAATTTCTTTCTTCTATCTTCATCATCATTCCTGTTTTCTGGAGTAATTTGATTATTTTTATTATTCCATTTTATTTCTATTATTAATTTATTGATAAGATTTCTTCTTAGGATTTGTCTTTAATGTTTGAGGTTTAACATATATTACTACAATTTATCACAGTCTACTCTGGTTGAGCATCATAGAAATTTATACATGATTAAAGAACCAAACAGGGTTTGATTGGCTCAGTGTTTAAGAACCTTTACTGCTTTTTTCACAAGTCCCAAGTTCTGTTCCCAGCATCCACACAGGGCAATTCACAACTGCTTGTAACTCCAGATCAGGGAAATTTGGTGCCCTCTTCTGGCCCCCATGTGCACCTGCACTCATATGCAATTACCCCTCCATTTATAAACACATTTTAAAATCTAAAAGCAATAAAGCATATAGCAATTTTCTTCCACTTCTCTTATTCATGCTAGTAGTCTTAAATATTTTGCTACTATCTATATTGTAATCACACAGAAAACTGTTACTCTTTTTGTTTTAAAAATCAACTTCATTTTCAAGGCAGAAAAATTTCAAGAGCATTCATTTTGTTTTGATCAGACAGTTACCATTCCCAGCTCACTTCATTGTGGCGTGTGTGTGTGTGTGTGTGTGTGTGTGTGTGTGTGTGTGTGTGTGTGTGTTTGGAAGTGGCTTCAAGGTTCATAAGAAGCCATCTCACTTTGGGTGAAGAACTTTGGTCCAGTTTGCCAGTGCAGAGGCAGTGACGCTGAAGTTCATTACCTTGTTCAAAACCTATCTGTCATCATATTTGAACAGCACTTGCATTATGCTCAGAGCTTTCCGATGACAGCTCTCCCACCCTGCCTTCTGTACATACACACTTTAGAGAGATCGGTCAACTGTGTTCTCAGAAAACCTATCCCGGTGGTCACCTTTACTTCTCTGTATACAATGTGCATTTTTATTCTGGGTGCTTTTTGTCTTCACATATTCATTTGAGAATGTTGTTCCTCACTTTGCATAGATCCAAACTCTGAGCAGAATCTTCTTCCCTTCCTTTGAAGCCTTTAAAAACAACAACAACAACAACAACAAAAACAAAAATCAAACTAAAACAAACAAAAAAGCTTCTTATAAGAAAAACCTTCTGGTAAAAACTTGCCTCCAACTTTTGTTTGTCTGAGGTAGTCTTTATTTTCCCTTCACTTTTGCTTGTTGTCTGAGTGTTCATCCATCACTCTCCCAAGTTATATGTTGAAATCTTAATCCAATCTGGTGGTATTCAGAAGTGGTGACCTCATCAGGTAATTAGGTACTGATGGTTGAAACCTCATGAATGTGATTCCTACTTTTATAGAAAGTGTCCAGAAAGCTAAATGACCCCATTTCCACCATACAAGGCTACAACAAGGATTTGTTGGGGGACAAACTGGAAAAAAGTTCTTAAAAGTCAACGCTGCAGAAAAACAGTCCTGCTCTGTCTGTATCAAGGACTGTGCAAAATAGATTTCTCTTGTTTGTGTTAACAAACTAGTAGTCTCTACTTGTTGTACTGGCCAAACTGACTAGGATAGTTTAGAAGAGTAATATTTCAAGAGAGCAAAAGTCTCACAATTATTGTGAAGTGTATGTTTTCTTTTCTTTTAAAATCTTTAATATTTCAGAGCATCTACTCTCTTCTTGCCTGCATGGTTTCTGGGAAGTCGAATGCAATTTTTACTTTTGCTTCATTGTAGGTAAGCTATTTTCATCTTCTGGTTTCTTTCTAGAGATTTATCTTTTATTGTCTGAAGTTTGAATACAGCATACCTAAGCGTCATTTATTCATTTTTCTCCTCTTTTAAAAATGTATTTGCATTTATTCTGCTTGCCACCCTCTAAGCTTCCGTGCTTTGGTCCCTGACATAAGCACGAGGACTCAACTGTCTCAATGATTTCCTAACTATTTCTTTGCTCAGTCTTCTCTTACTCCCATGATGCACATGTTTCTGCTCTTGGCAGGGGCACCACAGTTCTTGGATCTTCTGTCCCAAGATTTAGGATTCTTATGTCCTGCAAGTTTTTAGTACCATATCCTCTACCCCAGGCATCACTTGCTCAGCAATCTCCAGTATGCTAATGAGCCCACCAAAAGCATCCTTCATTTCTGTTGCTGTGCTTTTTATCGTTTCTTAGGGTTTCCAGGTCTCTGCTTTACACCAACCATATGGTCTTCCATGTTGCCGATTCCTTGCATCAGAACTCACACTTGTTATAAATCCCCAGTCTGACAACCCAGCATCCTTTCATATCTAACTTTTGGTTCTCACTTTGTCTCTTCAAACTGCCTTTTTGGTTTTACTTCGAGTTTGCTTTGTATGCTGTTATTGCTAGTCAGATATGCTGTGCCAGGCCAAAGACACACAGGCAAGCGTGCCTGGGTCACACTGACAAGCTGTGAGGAGAGAGGATGAGCCCTGCATGTCATGGCTTCTCAGTGCTTTGGGGTTTGTATCTCACACAGCTTTTCAGGTGTGGTTTTGTTTTGTTGTTGTTGTTTTGTTGTTGTTGGTTTTTTTTTTTTTTTTTTTTTTTGAGAGTGTAGCTCATGTAAGCTGGAGTTGGGATTTCCTCTGCCTTAGATGACTTAGTCTCTGATAAGACCCTGGTAGGTTGGGCTCTACCCAAACTGTTTCTCCTAAAGGCAGACATTTTTAGTAAGAACAGAATGCTTTGGCTGGTTCATCTTCTTTCCCAGAAGCATGTGGGGTTGGTTTGTTTGTTTATGAATATTCATGGTGTAAACAACGTACATTTCCCAAAGATAAAACTTAACAAAAGTAAGTCTATGGCTCACTCTTTGGGAGTGACTGGTTTTAGGGCTGATTGATGGTCTCTAAAGTCATCAGTTCTCAGGCTTAGCAACACTGAGCTTCCGGCCATTGGTTGTATGCAGTTCAGGTCTCTCCCCTAGGGCTGTGTCCTATAGAGATTTCTGCTGGTTGGTTTCTGCTCTAGAATTTGCAAGTCTCTGCATCTACCTGTCTCTACATTATCTTGCCCTTGATCTTACATCTCTGGTAGACCTAAGAGACATTGGAGTTTTTGTTTTGTTCATTTTATTTTTGGCTTTTCCATCTTTTTCTTTTAAAAGTTTTTGAGAACTTCATATATGAATACTATATTTATAATTATAAGTAATTCCCCACTTCATCTCCTCCCTTCACAATCACAACCACTTCATCTCAAAATCATTCTTTGTGTGTGCTTGTGTGTGTGTGTGCCCTGCTGAGTACATTTGGTGTTACTCATGTGTGTATGCATTTAGTACTGACCCCTGAGGATTAGATAACCTATCAACAGGCTTATCCCTAAAGAGAAGTGATGTTTGCTTTCCCAGCAGCCATTAACTGCCTATAGCTCTTCATCTAAGTGGAGGACTTTGTGAGACTTCTCCAATCCATGGGGGCTTGTCAGTTGGGGTTGCCACATTTCAGGTCTTGTTTAGGAGACCATACCGTTGAGATTTCATGGATGCAGCTTCCCTGTTATATATAGAAGGCACTATCTCATATAAGATGCCCTGGTCCTCTGACTCTTTTATGCTTTCCTTTCTGCTTGCTGTTAGAATGAAGTGACAGCTACCAAACTGTCTGCATACTGAACCAGACAATGTGGATGCCATCAGAGATTTCCTTTCCTTTCCTTTCCTTTCCTTTCCTTTCCTTTCCTTTCCTTTCCTTTCCTTTCCTTTCCTTTCCTTTCCTTTCCTTTCCTTTCCCTTTCTTTCTTTCTTTCTTTCTTTCTTTCTTTCTTTCTTTCTTTCTTTCTTTCTTTTTAAATATTTCTTATCTTTGGAATTCACTGAGCTTTTCAGATCTGTGACAGATTTAAGTTTTGGGTTTTTTTATTATTATTATTTTTGTCAAATTAGACAATTTCTGGCTAATGTTTCACATAATAAACTTTCTGCTCCAACTCGCTCTCCTGGGATCCCAGTTACACATATGCTTGTCAGTTTAATGTTGTCCCACAGCTTGCGAGTGCACTGCTCAGTTTTCCTGCATGCTTTCTCTTTCATGCTAGGTTATCTGTGGCCCTGTGACTTTAAGATTGCCACTGCTTCTGTTTCCAGTGTATAATCCCCTCTCAAGCCTGCTCTGCAACTTTCATTTCAGCTTTTGGATTTTCATTATTTTAAAGTCATTTTGTTTTTCCTTCATTTCCTTCTTCATTATGTTTATGGTTTTATTTATATCAATAAACACAAAAGATTTAAAAGAGCTGCTTAGCATCCCTTCTGATAATTCCTTCATCTTTTTCATTTTGATGATCTTTTAAAACTGAGCTTTAGAAAGAACCAAAAAACATGATTACCCAAAGAATCAAATTAATTCGAGAAAAACATTAAGTACCTGCTAGGAAATACCTAACACTACTTAAAGGAATACAACAAACCAACCACTCAATAATGTTAAATTTGCAACACCTGAACATCAATAAAATTATTACATATCCAAAAAGTCAGGGAAACACAACTATTAATAATAAGAATCAATTATCAAATTTGCCCCAATTCCAAGGCTTTGTATTTCTCAGATCTTAATGGTTTTGACAATGTCTTTTCACTATGGGTATGGACAATAGGTAAATGATATCTCAAGATATAAGGCAGAGAGTGACAGAGTCAGCATCCTCTTCTGGCCTCCACATGTATAGTTACAGGTGTACACCCCCATGTAGGTGCACATGCATCAGATATGCCCCATCCCCCATGTAGGTGCACATACATAAGATATGCCCCCATAAACACATACATATGCATAGCCAGCCAGGTGTGCACACACACACACCAGAGAGACTCTTGCCAAAGGCAGCTACCTTGCTTTTGAACTTTGACATCTCCAGAACTTTGAGTCAGTAAATGTATGTTTATTGTAAATTACTCAATCTCTAAATTCTGTTGCAGAATTTAGAAATATAACTTATTCTTAGAAACAGCCATTCAGTACCATATCTAAATTATTTTATACCCAACAAAAATGTACATTCTATAGCCCTTGCATAACATCAAACAAGGTGAAGGAAGTTGGAACCTAAACACAGTAAGTGGCCCAGCTTTACTAAGGTCTAGAAGACACTATTGTGCAGTATTTCCTTTTGTGAATAGAACTTAGCCTCTAACCATACACTCTAACTGAGCCAAGTTCCATCACCTGATGACATTGAAACAATTTAGGGAGAACAAAATATCCCTGCCCATTTCTTTCCTTGACTATTGCAACAGACAGAGGTGTTCAGAGAAGTCATATTAATACAAACACCCTTGACTGTATCTCTAAATATTCCTAGTTATCCCAAACTTCTTAGAATCTCCTAACCCTAGCTCTTCTCTGCCTTGTAACCAACTCTGGCAAGGGTATAGTAGGGTTTTGGAAGAAAAGAAAAAAAAGACCTCAGCAGAAGTTCTGAAAGCTATTTCCCCCCCCCCCCACCCCCCCCCCACAAATGGCACAGAGCCAACTGCCAATCGCTCATCCAGTCTTGATCTCTTTTCTACTGAAGAGAGAGAAATTGGGAAAACAGTATTTTCTAAGATGAAATAGTGGAATGAAAATAGATTACACATAATCACTTTAAGTGTTGGTATCAGCAGAACTGGAAAATATCCTCTGGCTAAATCCCATGGTGGAAATCCACTAATTTTGAAAGGATTAAGGCAACTGTGTAATTTGGGATGGGCAGATAAAGGAAGGGACCGTTCTGATAGTTAAACTACTCCAGGGAAAGAAACTGAATTTTAAAGTCCTGGGCAATAATTGCAAGTAGAACTCAGTGTTTTAAAAGCTACACTGTTGGGACTGTTTCTAAAGATAAAATTTACATTGCTGTAATCTCTGCTTGCCAGCAATGTTAACATTTTATTCAGATACATGGTTTATTACTGTTTGAAAGCTGCTACACAGGCATCTCTTCAGTTTACCTTATCAAAAAAGAACCCAGGCCCGATTGGACCCAGTTGATACAATAATCCCCATGAAATATTTTTCCAAGTTCCATCACAGTGGCAAACCCCTGAGAATGATATTAATATATTTAGCAGAGGACAGTGGCCTAAGAGGTCACTTTGCAACCATGAGAAGCACCAGACTTTCTCATTCTATCGCTTGTGACTTTCCACCAGGTCAGCACTAACTGAAGGGCTACGGAGTTTGGCAAAAGGTACCAGGAAGAAAAATTGTTAAAAGAGCATCACTGAGTATTTTGTAACTGATAGACCCTCAAAAATGCAGAAAAGACTGCTGTTGTGGGGCATACTTATGAATTCCAACACTCAGGAAGCTGGGATGAGAGGGTTGTGAGTTCAAGGTCAGCCTAAGCTATATAGCAAGACCGTCTCTTCTCCTCACCTCCCACCCCCAAGAAGGTTGGGATGAGGAGATGGGACAAAAAAATTACTTCATTTTATTCTAGTATCTTTAGTGGCTGGACCACTACAGGACACAGAGTAGAGTCCAGTATGTAATCCATGCATCCATCACCAATAGTCACAGCCTGAGGAGACCCTCTGGAAAGGATGTGCTTCTCCCTGCACTGCAGAGGCAAAGGTGGGAAAGAATGGACCAAAGGAGGCTCAGTCCCCTTCTTTCCAGAAACACTATCTATTTCAAAAGACTACACTTCACCTTTATAAGTGAAACATGAGGCTTTATTGCTGCATTTGATTAGGATCAATCACTTCCTCTCCCTCTACTTTGCCCTCTATTTCCTTCCCTGAAACTGATCATGTTGATAAGAGATGACTCTATAACAAAAGCCACATGTTTTTCTTTATTTGTTTATTATATGTATATGCATGTGCACATGTGGAGACATCATGACACAGCACATGTGTAGAAATCAGAGGACAACTTGTGAGTGTTGGCTCTCCCCTTCTACCATGTGGGTCTGGAGGGTTGAACGCAGATCAGAATCCTTGCTGTCTGGTTCCTTTACCCACTAAGCCATATCACTGGCCAGCTTGCTGGAGTTGGTCCTATCCTACTACCATGTAGGTGACTCTGGGATTGTTGGCCATATCGGTCTATGAGGGCAATGAGAGGAGAGATGGTGAATGGGAGGGCAGGGGAGGAGGGGTTGGAAGCCCTGTGAGTACAGTGAATGACACTGAGACCAACTGCAGGAAGGCAGATCAATTGTACTTGTGGTGATTCAAGGCTTATATAATTTTGGGGAAATGGGAGGTAGAAACATCCAGGTTGGGCAAAGGTTGGCTGAAGACTTAGGATACCAAAATACCTCAATAAGATGAAGAAACATTTCAAGAATCTCAGGTACTAGCTGAACGAGTTCTTATCAGGAGAAAGGAAGTTGAACCTGTAATTTAAATAAGGCTACATGACACTCTGCACGTAGAGGTGTGTGTAGGTGGTTGAATTTCCCAGACAAGATCAGAGGAAAAGCCCTGCCAATAAAGGGAGTCCTCCATATTGTGGCAAGCCTCAGAAGGCTATTGGGTCAATGGTAGACTTCAACCTTAATTAGCAGAGTTCTCCCACATGAGTGAATCCTGGGGATCAAACTCAGGTCATTAGGCTTACTGACAGTTGCCTTTACCAACTGAGCCATCTCACTGGCCACACATTATTCTTTTAAAGAAAATTAGTATAAAGACACCTAAATTGATATTATAGTTCAAGATCTGGAGAAAGACTGAAGAGAAGTGATGTGGTTTGAAGGTGAAGTGTCCCCCACAGGTTCATGTGTATGAGAACTTTATCTTTACCAGATACCCATAAGGGGAGGGTGAGGAACCTTTAAGCTAGATAAGAGCTAGCTGGGGGAAATGGATCAGTGGGAGTGGTCCTGATTATTCCCACCCCCTTCTATATCATGTTCTGCTTCCTGATCTGCTAAGATATGAAGAAGTTCTGTCATACAGTACCACTGCACCTCCATACCTTTCTGCTGTGATGGACTGAAGCTGTGAGACAAAGTAAATATCTCATCCTTAAAATTGTTTCTGTCAGGAACTTATCACAGCCACTTAGGGAATAATTAATTTTCCCTCTGCAGCCCACCCCCCCTAGCATGTTAATATGGTGCAAAGTCCAAAAGCACAGGAATCAGGCTTTGTGTGAGTAGAGGCAGAGGAAACAGCAAGAATCATTGGGCAGTCTCACAAGATTCGAGTCCAGCATACCTCCAGGTTTTCTTATGCTCATTTCTAAATTCTGAGGCTACATTGAGGGCCCAAAAGCTTAATGATAGAGTATTTGATATATAGACTGGAAATGGAGTCAGCCCTGCAGTGTTGTGGAACAATCAGTACCATTAAGGACTGACCAAGGTAGGGATAAAAGACCACACAGGGCTCGAAGTGGAAAGACTTAGAAGGAACACCCACCAGAGGAGTGTAGATTAACTGGAGGTGGAACAAGACTGGTAAATATCAAAACTAAGGTGTTTTCCTACCTCAGCTTCTTGGATAAAGGGGTCAGTCTAATTGCCTAGTTAAAGACAAAGGCAAAACAACTGAAATGCAAATACTAATTTCACAACGCATGGCATATGATACAATTCTAATTGAGCTAGAAGCACACAAGTGGCAGACAATCAAGAGATAAAACCATGAATAGAAGCAGACTGAGAAACAAGCCAGATACTGAAGTTTGCAAATAGGGACTTCAAAGCAAGTGGTATCAATGTGAAAACAAGGTAAGAAACCAACAAACAACAGGTAAACGGAGCTCTGTTAGAGACTCTTTAATCTGTCTATCTAATATTTAGCGATGGACATTATGACTGAAGAGATGATATATGACTAAGAGCACTCGCTGCTTTCCTAGGATAACTTGGTTCACTTCCCAGCACTCATATTCGGGGGACTCACAGTGGCCCATAACTCTAGCTCTGGGGAATCTGACACCTTTTCTGGTCTCTGTGCATACCTACATGTACATGGTAGATGTACATATAAGTAAAAAAAAATAGTGTATGAAATTTGCAGATAAATATAGCTCTCTCCTTTCATCAAGGAAATTCATCTGTGCAATGGATAGAGACCATTGCAGAAAACTACAACCCATCAAAACACAAAGACTGGAGCCCAGTCTCAGAAGTCTGAGATGAAATATCTACAACACAACTCCTGCGCCTGAACCTCAGGGATTATATTGGAAGAGGAAGCAGAAAGAGTGTAAGAGCCAGAGGAACAGGAAGCTTGCCAGGAGATTGTGTCTCCTAGAAATATCAGAGAAACTGTATCTATGAAGTCTCATTATCATGGCTGCCAAAACATGACCTGAAGAGGACAACACCAACAGACATGCTAACATGTACAGGGAAAAGCTCATGAGGCCATAATCTTAAACAAAGAATTACAGTCAGCTAAGGAACATTGAAAGCAGGAGAAATATGCCCCTCTAAAGATAAGCACACCCATTGATTATCCAAGACCAAATTGTCAGCCCTGAAAACACACGCGCGCACACACACACATACACACACACGTAATATTATACAGACTGAGCAGGCAATATATATATATATATATATATATATATATATCACAACAATTAATGAAAAAGAATCCAGGAATTTGAAAAAGAGCAATGGGTGGAGAGTACACAGGAGGGTTTGGAGAGAGGAAAGGGAAAGGGAAAATTGTGCTTTTAAAAAGAAGTTGGCTTTAATACAGCTGATCTTTTTAAAAATACTAACTATAAGTCCAGAAAAAAAATCAAAGAAAAAAAAAAAAAAACCTTACTAGTTCTGGTGATGGAAGAAATGCATGCTGATTATAGAGAAAAGCTGCCATTTGAAAAGCGAGTGGGAGAGTGAGTATCCCATTTCCCCCTTTCCTTCTCCCTCTTGCTCTGGGTCAAAGAGAGTACACTAGCTGTCTTCAGACACCCCTATGAGGGCATCAGATCTCATTATGGATGGTTGTGAGCCACCACGTGGTTGTTGGGATTTGAACTCCTGACCTCCGGAAGAGCAGTCAGTGCTCTTAATCGCCAAGCCACCTCACCAGCCTGAGTATCCCATTTTTATGTCCCTGTGTCCTGAGGTCAGCATTAGGCACACTCGGCAACACTGTCATGCCACCAAAATGCCCTCCCCCAAAAGGCCACCAACTTACTGGCTGGAAGAAATGGGAAAAGTTCAGGGTTTTACACAGTAGTGGAACCCTGAAAACAGGCCCAGAGAAACCCTAGTTCTATGTATGTATGAAGGTAGTGCAAGTCTATGGTTGATAAATGAACTATGCATGCTTGGAAAAAACTGGAAGCAGATACCAGCTAAAATTAAAGAATTAGGTTAAAAGTGGCAATACACAGCTGGGTGGTGGTGGCGCACGCCTTTAATCCCAGCACTTGGGAGGCAGAGGCAGGCAGATTTCTGAGTTCAAGGCCAGCCTGGTCTACAGAGTGAGTTCCAGGTCAGCCAAGGCTACACAGAGAAACCCTGTCTAGAAAAAAAAAAAGTGGCAATACACAATTTAATCTACTTTTATTGAGTATGCTC
The DNA here is from genome assembly GCF_011762505.2 of Arvicanthis niloticus. Classification (NCBI taxonomy): domain Eukaryota; kingdom Metazoa; phylum Chordata; class Mammalia; order Rodentia; family Muridae; genus Arvicanthis; species Arvicanthis niloticus. The sequence continues at coordinate 40,782,201 of NC_047671.1, forward strand.
TTCAATCATCTAGCTCTGGATGTTAAAAAAGGGGGTTGAAATAATGTCCAAATTCGATGCTGGGATGATCACAGGGGCTGGCCATTAACCTGAGTCTGTTGCAACCAATTCTTGGCTTTTACTGTGCCAGTTAGGGAGATGATTTAGGGATCTTTTTTAGACTTGTGTTAACTCACCTATTATTTATAGAGCCTGTCTTAGGGCTTTTGCTGTGAAGAGACACCAGGATCAATGTAACTTTTATAAGGGAAATATTTACTTGGGGCTAGCTAAGAATTTCAGAGGTTTACTACACTATCATCATGGCAGAAAGTATGGCAGCGTGCAGACAGACATGGTTCTAGAGGAGCTCAGATTTCTACGTCTTGATCCCAAGGCAGCCAGAGAGAGACTGTCTTTTTCAGGCAGCCATGAGGAGGCTCTCTTTCATACTGGGCAGAACCTGAGCATGGGAGACCTCAAAGTCCCTCTACCCTTAAAACACACACACACACACACACACACACACACACACACACACACACAGTGACACACTTTCTTCAACAAGGCCACACATCTGAATAGTGCCACTTCCCATGGGCCAAGAATATTCAAACCACCACAGAACCCTGCAGTGTTTTATGACAATCTCACTTTCTGAACTTTCTAGCATGCTCATTTCTTTTTTTTAAAAAAAAAAAATTTATTGGATATTTTATTTACATTTCAGATATAATCCCCTTTCCCCATCTCCCCTCACACCCAGGAACCCCCTATCCCATCCTCCCTCTTCCTGCTTCTATGAGGATATGCCCCCCTCCCATTCCCACCTCCCCACCCACGATTTCCCCCCACACTGGTGTGTCCAGCCTTCACTGGACCAAGGACTTCCTCACCCACCTATACCTGACAATGTCATCCTCCCCTACGTATACAGCTGGGGCTATGGGTCTCTCCCTATGTGCTCCCAGGCTGGTGGTTTAGACCCTGGGAGCTCTGGTTGGTTGGTATTGTTGCTCTCCTCATGGGTCCGCAAACCCTGTCAGCTCCTTCAGTCTTCTTTCTCACTCCTCCATTGGGAACCCCATGATCAGCTCAATGGTTAGCTGTGAGCATCTGCCTCTGTATATGTCAGGCTCTGGCAGACCTCTAAGGAGACAGCTAGATCAGGCTCCTGTCAGCAGCATGCTCCTTTCTTAGCACAACTATGCGTATTAATAATCTGAAACACAGACCTAGCCTATGATCTTTCATTTTTATTTTAGTTTCAAGACTATGGGAGAGATACATTCCCCCAACTCTTGGGACAGATACTGTGTTTTGGTGCTATTTTAGGCCCAATACCTAGCAATAGTGGCTGGCTAAGTCTGAAAGATGGTTTAGTAAATGTTTGTTGGACTTATCTTTGGAGAAAAAGTCAATAGTTTCACCCCAGCTCGACAAGAACATATTTTTACTGCTTAAGTTGTGACAGGTGGAGCCTACAATTACTAGGAGTCCCTCAGGCTATGGAATTCAGTGGAGAGTACTTGTGTGGCAGCCGAGCCTTCGTATACTTCACACATGTAAATGATAAGACTTTTAATGGCTTTCCAATCTTCACACAAAAGTCAAAATTTATCAATGAGGACTGTGATCCTGGCTGTAGGCCAGGATAAAGCCTAGAATCATCTGGAAGAGAATTTCCATGAAAGATTGTTTGTATCAGATTGACCTATGGGCACATCTAGAGGTGGGGGTCATCTTGATTGCCTTGATTGATGTGGGAAGACCCAGTGTAAAAGTGGGAATCTCCATGCCTTGGTTTAGGGACCTTGAACTGTATAAGAATAGAAAAACCTAGCTGAACCCTAAGTAAGCATACATTTCTCTCTTTGTGCTCTTGACTGACAATATGCTATGGTGAGCTGCTTCGAAGCTTTGGCTGCTGTGATTTCTCTGTAATGATGGACTGTGTCCTAGAAGTGTAAGCTAAAATAACCCTTCTTTCTTGTCTTGGTCAGGGTGTGAAGTGCTGTGAAAAGACACCATGACCACGGCAATGCTTTTAAAGGACACCATTTAACTGGGGATGACTTACAGTTTCAGAGGCTCAGTCCATTATCATCATGGCAGGAAGCATGGAAGCATCCAGGCAGATACGGTGCTGGAGAAGGAGCTGAGAGTTCTATATCTTGATTGAAAGGCGACCAGAGACTGGCTTCGGAAGGCAAACAAGAGGAGGGTTTCTTCCTCACTAGGTGGAGCCTAAGCAAAGGATCCTCAATGCCCACCCCAACAGTGACACACTTCCTCCAAGGCCACACTTCCTAATAGCATTCCTTAGGCCAAGCATATTCAAATCACTGCACTCCTTTAAGTTATATTGGGTCAAGGTAGTTTATCAAAGCATCGGAAATGAAACCAGACAGAATTATAGATGAATCAAAGTTCTGACTACTTAGAAGCTGCCTCCCCCTCATCCCCACCTCCCACCCCCCTACCCCTGATACTGACCACTTCCTCCTGCTTGTATAGCTGCCAATATACCATGAAAAATCACCTTTAATTGAAAGCTAAATTTTAATTTTCCAGTTTCCAGTTCCAGAACATCACAGAGAATGTTCCATAAGGCCTACAAGATGTTGCAGACTCCTGTCTCTTAATCCTTCTTGACTTGATCACCATTACAAATACAAATAAAAGAAACCACCCATGATGAGTGGCTTGAATCTTTTGGTAATCTCATGTTCCCTTGATCAAAATCTACCATAGCCCAATAAAAAGCCAAGAGCAATGTGCTTCAAAAAATAACAAGCATTTGCCAGAGTTCTTTGCTCCAAAACCTTCAAGGAGCTCAATATGACACAATCCCTTCATAATCTGCCCAGAGAGCCACCCTGTAGGTTTAAAAATACTCACGTGCCAGATGAACTCTGGATTACCCACTTGGTGGCTAGAGGGAGAAAGAGAGACAGACAAAAGGACTACAGCGTGTTGTTGGTTTGAGGTCAGTGAATTGTCAGCTTTCCATAGCTGTCAGAAAGTTCTAAGACAAACAACCCATGAAGGAAAAGCATTCATCTTACCTATGGTTCTGGAGACGTGGTCTTTTAGTAATTAGCCCCATTGCTTCTGGGTCTGGGGTAAGGCAATGTGTCATAGAATGAGCGCATGCCAAACTATTCAACTGATACCTAGGACTTGAAAAAAACGTGAAAATAGAAGGAGTGGTGTCTTGCTGTTTCAATGACGTCACAGCCCCCCCCCCAGTAGCCTAGGTCTTCCCACTAGGTGACTCTGCCTATAAATAGTGCCAAACAAGAGGCTAAACTTCTGATATGAGCATAGTATACATTTACAAAGAGTGCTTCAAATCTGAAAATCTAGAAAGGAATTCTTGCTTTTAACAAACACATCAAGTGTGCTTCTTCCTAAACTGACTCTTATTTTGCATGAAATGATGCAGTTGCCAAATTCACATTGCTTTGGTCACCTGAAATTCTCAAATCAGGTATTTATTTGGTGAATGGGTTACAGAAAGCTGAAATTCTCCAATAAGAGATATCTCAGTTTCGAATCTAGTTAAACTCTCATTGTAAATGTAACCTTTATTCCTCAGATGAAACTGTCATCTTACTGAAGCTCACCCCTTCCTGTTCTTTCTGAACTCTGGGTGGCTGTTTCAACTCAGCTGTTATGGCCCAAAGCTGACTGGCTCAATCTGGCTTCTCTCAGCTTTGGCAATATGTTCTAATCTTCTGGCCCCTTCTCATTCTCTGCTTCATTCTGTCTTCACCTGTGTCTAGTTTGTTTTCTCTGCAAACTGTCTCAGTAAAACTGCCTCCTCGATCTCTCTCTTTGTCTCCGTCTCTGTCTCTCTCCCGCCCTACTGCTCTCTTAAATAGCGTCTCTTTTCTATGCTGTTTTCATGAGAGCTGGGTGTACCTATCTCTGATTCATTCTGTCAAATCTTTCCCTGATTCATTACTTTGTCTGCCCCTCAATTAGATGACACTTTCAAGCATGGCTGCTTACTTCTACAAACTAATTTTACTTTAAAGGTAAGGGCATGTCTGTAGTCCGGCCAGGGGGATTAACGGTGTGTGGTGTGTCTACATTCCAGCTGGATCACACAGTCTTTGGATGTGATCTCTTGCCAGAGCAGTCATGTTGCTGGATTAAAATTCCTCTACATCTTATGACTCCTATGTAGTGAACAGGGCCTTAATTCCACAACCTACATGGCACATATGTGACTCTGAGCCATAGCCCCACCTCCTTCCCTGAGGTTTAAGCTCCTTGTGTTCATGGGTATAGCTCTTGCCTGTGGACATGTGTTTTTACAATTCTCTAAGCTAGCAGCAGGTTAGTGGAGAATTAAAAAACCAGTTTTAGGGCTTACGAGATGGCTCAGCAGCTAAAAGAACTTGCTGTCAAGCCAGATGGTCTGAGCACAAGTGTGAATGCATGCATGTGCATACATACAAGTCAGCGTAATACAATTTATTTAAATCCTCTATAGGGTATTGGTTATTTCAGCATGCTGGATAAACATTTCCTGTGTGTAGCATTAATGTGAAAAAATAAAGTTAGTGGGTAGGGAGCTAAGGTAAAAAACAAAAAACATGCCATCACAGTGACATTTGGTAAAGAGAGTTAGTTCTTTGTATGTACTACAGGCTGTATTGAACATTTATTATATATATGTATCACAGTCTTCTTGGTGCAATCTAAATATTTCTAAAAATTTATTCTGATTGATTAGTTATGTAAAAAAAAGTCTTAACAATAGCTCAATTTTAAAGCAAAACTTAAGCCCTGTGACTATTGATCCACCACCAAGACTCTCTTTAGATGGATTCAGTCACCAAAGCTCAATCCTGGGGTGTGGCAAATATTCACTGGTTTCTATAAAGTGTCCTTCTTCAAGCCTCAAACAGTAGCGTGTGCCACTTAAGGACAGGGGATGTCTTAACTGTACTCCTGAAAATCTCCCACTCTCCCAGCCCTTCATTTTAGGAGTCACCTGACTGTGACCAGGAGGTAGGACAGTCCTTTTTATGCTGAGCTCTCAGGCTTGTGCCTCAAACCACAGTGGCTTATGAAATCCAAACCAAAGCATAGCAATTCCCAGGCTTTCTGTCTTGGGATTGGTTTCCTGAGTCTCCGAGGAAGTGGTTTAGTTTTCAATTTTATCTTTACAGTTTTCTCACAAGTATTAATGAATAAAAGTTATTATTACTATTATTATTATTTATTCTATGTCATTGAGTCTTTTCTAATACAAAGGCTTCTAGGAGGTTATCATAGTGAGAATCCCAATGCTAAAGTAAAACAGACAAATAGCAAACAGCCACACATGTTCCTGTTCAAAGCATTATCTCCTTTTATGTGGGAGATGGTCACACAGGCCTTCCCAGGCCTCTAAATGGTGATCATGCCAGGAGACAGCAAGGGCCTGGGCCTTTGCTCTTCATCCTGTGTTCTCAGCAGATCTAGGAAGGTGTTACCTGAGCCTATTCTTCAGGGCCAGTCACTGAGGTGAAGCTTGGTGGGGAGTGAGTCTGCTCTTCACAGTGTGAGGACCCAGTCAGCCCCAGCACTCTTCTATGGAAACGAGTCCTTTGGGATGCACAGAGAGAGCACTTAACACATGATCTAAAAAAACCTTTCCGGAGCTCCTAGCTGACTCTTCACATGGAAATTTTGAGAGACCCTTTACATTTTTTACACATCATAATAAATCTGGGTGAGTTTGGGGATGAAGTCTCATAAACTTTGAACCTGCCAGACTGACATTTTCTGGTAAAGTGTCTAAGAGAAATTTTTAGAATAGTTTTCATGCCCAAAACTTCCCAACATTGATATCAATTATGTTGAAATTTATTTCTCCAAGTTTCAATATTGAAATTTATTTCTCCAAGTTTTATTTTGTGTGTGTGCAGGTGAAGGCAAAAGAATAATAATAAAATAATAAAATAATAATAATAAAATAAATAAAATAATAATAATAAAAAAATAATAAATTTTTTTTTTTAAAAAAACCCATTCATCAGACCCTCTGGAGCTGGAGTTACAGGTGGCTGTTCACATCCTGATGTGAGTGCTGGGAACTGATCCCGGGTCCTCTGGAAGAGCAGTATGCTTACTGGGTGGGTAACCAGAAGAGGGCCAATTCAGATGCAGGGCCATGAATGGGGCTCCCATTATCCCCACCTCCTTTGGTCCCAGTTCCCTTCTCTACAATGGACACACATTGAGGAGGGACAAAGGGTATTGGAGACAATACTATTGATCCAAGAGACTCAAGAAGAGCTGTCATTGGCTTACAGAGCCTTTTGAGGGCTTCTCTTTGGTCAGGGGCACATCATAACAGCTAAGGATAGGCCCGAGGGATGACTCCATTGGCCAGGGGATGTTTTGTCATAGCCTTTGGCTATGGGGTGAAAGGAAAAGATCTGGGAATGAAGACCAATAGTTGAGAAGATAGAGGACAGGGCAGCAGCTTCTGGGCCTACGGGCCCTCTTCAGACCATATCAGGATGGGCAAAACTGCTGTAAGACCCTAGCCAGAAAAGGGGAGCCCAGGCCAGCAAGTAAGTTGCAAAGAACATGCCCTGTCCAGTATCCTCCACCTGGGGCTGCCCCGCCCAGGGCCCTTCTTGATAGCCAAGTTGGGCTGAGAGCCACTCTCTGCTCCTCTAACCAGGAAGGCTTCTTGGCTCCTGGAGGCCGTAGCTTGATGTTGAACTGCTGCAGGGTCTGCTTCAGTTGTTTCTGGTTCCCAGCAAAGTAGGCAGACACTGGACTGCAGAAGAGGAGCAGCTGGGCATCAACTTGACCTTGTTTTCTTCCAGCAACTTGAGCTTACTTGAAGGCCATATCTCCCCGCAGCTTCTCTTGCTTGTCCCGATGGGTCTGGAAAGTGGCCTGGGCACTCTCCAATCAACCACGAGTCTCTGTATCCTGGGGGGGGGGGGGGCCTAGGCTCAGCTCTTCTAAGTCCGTCCAGTGGGCATCATATTCTAGCCTGGCAGCCTCATACTGTTTGACAGTCGTAAGTGTGGCTTCCATGGTCTTGGTGACCAGTGTGTTGATGCTAGAGACAAAGTTCACAGCCCCTAGCAGCATTGCCACATTCTTGTACCGCAGCTTCGGTGTATCTATATTATAGTCTAATTCCTCCTGAAGCTCCGGGGACTTCTGACTGAGGTCAGCAAAGGCATCACCTAGTACATGCTGGGTCTGTAGCAGGCTGTAGAGGAGGTGGGCGGTCAGTGGCCAACCAGCTGCATGATGCTTTCATACTTGTACTTTGTCTCATGCAGAAACTCAATCTCCAACTCTAGCTCCAGATCCACAGTTGGAGAGCCTCAGTCAAATCTCTCTGATAATAGCTGCTTACATGCGTTGATGCCCCATTTCTTGATGATGTCAAATTTTTCTCCAGCAATACTCTTGGGCCATCTCATCAATGGGGCCAGAAGGTGAGGTGCTGTGAGATGGTTGGCAGCCAGAGCCTGTGGCCCCATCACCAGAGGCCCTGTAGCCACCAGTCACAATGCTAGTTTCACTGAGGTTGGGTCCTGACACCATCACCTGCTGGATGGAGGTCCTGCTCCAGCTGACCATCTTCAGGAAGCAGCCCAGCTTCACCGTTTCTGTGGATGGGAATCTTCATTGTGGCTGCCTTCCCTAGGATCCTGGCTGTCATGGCTAGTGAAGAGACTGAAGTCAAGGTCTCCAACCTAGCAGGTAGCCATTCAAACATGCTCTACAACCCTGGTCTTTTGTGTTCTTTGGTATTCCTTCCCCTCTTCCTTCAAACAGTCATTTCCTTTTTCTATCTCATCCACCCAACTTCCTCGGGTCCTCTTAACTGCTGAGCTATCTCTCTAGTGCTTAAACTATTATGATTCCTATGTTTTTACTCATATCATACACAAAATTTAAGAGAAGACCAGTACTCTTGATAAATAATGTCCAATAGTTTTAAATTTGAAAATGAAAAAAAATGATTCATGGTGAATACGTTAAAATTTTAAGTAAGGAAAAGATTAGAATCCTGAAGGAAATAAAATATCAGTAATAGCTTGTTCACGGGGGACACAAGATGTCTTTTCACACAGTATGAAGAGGTAATTGTTACAATCAGAGTCAAACATAATTCAGATGTTGGAACAATCTGATAGAATTCCAGATTCCTGTGATAAAATCTGCCAAAGGCTTGTGGAAAAGGTAGACAATGTTCTAGATCAGATTGGTAATCTCAGAAGAGAACAGAACATACAATAAAGCATAAACCGTGATGTAAGAAATTTTTCAAAAACAGTTATAGGTAAAGATGGCCTTCCAAAGACTCAAGAATGTATCCACCCAGCTCAGAAAAAAGCACTGGGGCACTTGAACCAAGGTCCCTAGAACTTACCCAGTCTGAAGACAAACTCCACAGTGAGAAGGTATGTTAGAACACACACCAAAGAACTGTGGGGCAGCATTAAACCAGAGTCCGCCAAGAAGAAAATGGGTCAAAACTAATATTTGAATAAGCAATAACTAAGACTTTTCTAAAAATGACTGTTAGACACCAAACAAAATAACCAATAAACTTGGTGATTAAAAAAACAAAAACAAAATCTAAATGTATCACAGTCAAACTACTAAAAACCAAAGACAAAGAGAAAATCTTACAAGCAGCCAGAAGGAAACACATTACAAACAGGAAACAGAATAGAATCAGAGCCAGTGTCTTATTACAAACCAGGAAAGTGAGAAGACAACAGAATATCTTAAAGGGTTGAGAACAAAACCACAAAGCAAACAAAAGAACCCTGTCCAACTTAATGCTAAGTTAAGGCAACACTTCTAAACAAAGGAGGATGACCCTATCAGTTCACCACCAAGAGATCTAATAATAAAAAAAAAATTAAGAGAATTGTTTCAGCTAAAGGGACATAAGTACAATTTGTGTTTACACACAGACAAGGACCAGAAATTTTTTTAAAATGTGACTAAAATTTATGAATCCTTATTTTTTAAAACCTTGCTGAAAGAGAAGTATTTAAGACAAAATAGCAACACCGAGTTAGTTACAGGACATGAAGAAGTAAAATGGACCAAAGCATAAATGAGGAGTGGGAAGAGTTGAAGCATGTGTTCATGAAGCCGGCGAACTGCACTCTTTGTGTGCTTTCTGAAGGTAGATTCTGATGACACAGAAACCCACCAAAGTGTTAAATCCTAGGTTAATAGAATAGATGAAATAATGACGAACCTTCAGTTTGATGCAGCGGGGGAGGGGGGCAAAGAAACAAAGACCAAGTGGCTTTGAACCCGATTGTATCAGTGAACAGAATGACTCAAAGAGCGAGACTCACTCCCAGATGCAGCGTGGGCATTTTAGTTTGACTGTTTTGCCCACATTCATGTGTTAGAGATGTCATTTCTCAAGGTGACACTGTTAAGTGGTGGGGCATTGTGATGACATTTGGGTCATGCTCCCACAAATTCATAAATGCTTATCACCAGAGAGTTGAGTAATGATCATGGAATAATAATCATTGTCCCTCTGCTTTCTGCCTCAGAGAGAAATGGTACAATGCTGTGCCCTGAGGCTTCTCAACCATAGAACTACCGGCCCAAAGAAACCTGTTTGTTATATGTTAACATGCCTCAGGTATTTCCCTATAGCCATACAGAATTACTAGGACAGAAAACTGTATTGAGAGTGACAGTTGTCCTAAAGATACCTGAACATTGAGAAGTGACTTTGGGAATGGATAAGGGGTGAAACTTAGAAAACTTCTTCTCCAGTGCCATGTCTACCTGCCTGCTGTCATGTTCTCTGAAATGATGATCATAAACTCACTCTCTGAAACCTTATGTAACTATAAGAAGTTCTATAAGTTACCTTGGTTGTGGTGCTTTGTCATGGAAATAGAAAAGTCACTCAGACACCTGCTAACCTGTGAAACATTATCAGGGACCCCATAGCTACCACACAGGACTAGATTTCAGAATGGGCAACAGCAATCAAAGAACAGAATATCTAGAACAGAGATGAGATCAGATATCTACACTAAGAAACACTTCAAACATCCTAACATTGTGTTTTTATGATGTGTAGAGCCCAGCATAAAAACACAAACATCACCAACCAAGACAGTATGCCTCTCCTTAAAGCCAGCCATCTTATTGCAATAGGCCCTGAAAAAAGCAATTTAGCTGAAGCACAAGACAAGGATTTCAAAATAGCAATCATGGATATGTTTAAGGACCATGAGGTAGATGTGGATAAATGGTTTAATGAAGACCATGAAAACACAGTTGAATGAAATAATGGAAACATTTCAAGAAAGGATGATTTAACAAAGAAATAGAATCACAAAAATGAAGCATATGAAAATAAAAATGAAAAACTTAGGGTATTAAATAAGAACCTCAGAGATCAGCCTCACCAACATAAGAAAGAATTTCAGGACTTAAAACAAGTCAGAAGAAATAGATAGCTCAGTCAAAGAAAATGCAAAATCTAAAAAATTTCAAGCTTAAAACAGCCAGGAAATCTGGGACACTGTGAAAAGACCAAAATCTAAGAATAATAGGAATAGAGGAAAGAAAAGAACCCCAGATCAAAGGCACAGAAAATACTTTAAACAAAATCAGAGAAAAAAAAATTCCCCACTCTAAAGATGCCTATCAAGGTTCAAGAAGCATATCGAACACCAAAGAGACTGGAACAGAGAACAAGCAAACCTTCCATGACACATAATAATCATAAAGAGAGGATATGAAGAGAAAAAGATCAAGTCATATATAAATGTGTACCCTTTAGAATAATGTCTGACTTTTCAATGGAGACTCTGAAGGCTAGAAAGACCTGGATAGATGTTCTACAAAGTCTGACAGAATACAGATGTCAGGCCAAATTACAATACCCAGCAGAACTATCAATCACAGTTGACAGAGATGAAAAATATTCCATGATAAAACCAAATTTAAGCAATTTCTATTTACCTGTCCAGCTCTCACTGAAGGCACTAGAAGAAAAACAGCAGTTTAAAAAGTTTAACTGAACCACAGGGAACCCAAGGAATAAATAAAAGAACAATAAATCAAAAGGAGTAGAGACCCAGACCACCACAACAAAATAATAGGAATTAGTAAACACTGTTCATTAATAACTCTCAATGTTAATAATCTCAATTCCCTCATGCAAAGACATAGAATAACAGATTGTATTAGAAAGCAGGATCCATACTTCTGTTGCAGTCAATAAACACACCTTGCTAGTAAGGATAGATATCAGGGTAAAAGGGTAGAAAGGATATTCCAAGCAAATGTACCCCCCCACCCCAAAACAAGGACGTGTCACCATTGTAATAATCTAACAGAATAGACTTAAAACTAAAACTAATCAGAAGAGACAGGAAAATCTCTTGAAAACTGTTTGTGTTCTCAAAAAAAAAAAAAAAAGATTTTGTAATTCTTAGCATTCATGTAGCAAACACAAGGGCACCCAAGTTTACAAAAGAAGCACTACCACTCCAGCTAAAATCACATATTGACCCCACAAAATAATAGTAAATGATTTTAATACCCAACTCTTGCCAGTAGACAGGTCATCCAGGCAGAAAAACTAAACGGAAAAACACTGGAGTCAAATAACATCATAAATCAAACAGACCTAACAGACATCTACAGAGGATTCCACCTAAACACTAGAGGATGTATTTTCTTCTCAGCAGCCAAGGGAGCTTTCTCCAAAATTAATCACATTGTCCCCCTTACTAACAAAGAAGCTATTTTCAACTGATACCTGCTGGCAAGGGGAAAATCGGTTTTCTCCAATGGAATGTCACTGGGTATACCAACCACACTCCAGGGCGGGCCCCGTGCCCAGGAGTGCTTGGCTGACAGAAAACAAATTCTATGTTTTGTTTGTTTTTTTTTGTTTTGTTTTGTTTTTTGTAGGCTTTTTGTTTTATTTTGGCATTTTTTGACTTACTGAGTTTTTGCTTATTTGTTCTGATTTTCATTGTTGTGGGTTTTGTGAGTTTTTTTTTTTTTTTTTTTTTTTTTTTTTTTTTTTTTTTTTTTGAGAGAGAGAACTAAAGTTGGGTGGGTAGAGAGGTGGGGGTTCTGGGAGGAGCTGGGGAGGAAAAAACATGATCACAATACATTGCATGAAAATTTTTTAAATAAAAAATACTTAAGTATTTTAAAAAAATAAAACATGAAGGTTGGCAAAAATGGTTCAGTAGATAAGGTGTTTGGCAAGAAAGGCCAATCACATGAGTTCAGCCCCTATATCCCAATGTGGAAACAGAGCAACTTCCCAGAGCTGTTCTCTGACCTCCATATGCATGTGTGTGCCCACACATAATTGTCATAAACACATAACAACAACAACAATTTTTAAAGGAAAAAAAAATAAGATGACTATAGAAAATCTAGAACGTATTAGAGATTACTTAAGTAGGGACCAGAATGCTGCTAGCATTATCTAACAGAGGGCTCACTGATGAAAACTAGGACCGCCCTAATGAGACCCGGGATGAAGGTCATCTATGCTGGTCAGTTGCACAGAGCCTGGAGCCTTGTGTCCATGGCCTAGGGCTTCATGAAAGGTGAATTACATAAGTGATGGCATGTATTTCTGCAGAAAATAGCAGAGTGTCTGTTTCTGCATGGTTACTTCTACCTCTGCTGATGTGAGGAAGAAAAACCATGACTTCGAGGCACGTTTTATAATTAAAAAGGAAACAGAGTGTAAAGATTTGGGAAATTTGCAGCCTAGCCAGAAAAGTGTAACAACGCATGTTTGGATGGAGAGAAAGCTCAGAGAAATTTAAAGAAATCAGCACAAAAAGAAAAGAAGCAAGTGGCCCAGGAGCATCTTTCTGAGCTCTCTTCCACCAGAGTCCCAGAGCTGAAGGAGGAAAGGCTAGAAGTACTTTCCATGGAGAGTACTCTTATGCCCAAGGCCACACTGGGATTCTGCTCTCTGCATCCCAGGGCAGCAGTCACTGGCCATCCCAGCCAAAACTAAGCATCCCTAGATGTGATCCACCCAGTGAGCCCCATCAGTGTTCATATGGTGCTAATGCTATAGGCACACAGGATGACTGCAGAGTCGGATGTGACTCTTCCACCTGACTACAGAAACCCCAAGTGGCCACCTAAGATCCAGCAAGAGCCACAGCAGGTACTGCTTACCAGGCCGAAGGCCCCTAGAGCTGTGGGAGTGGAATTAACATCCATGGAACCTCAGAAAGTTGGAGCTCCTGGCAGCAGACAGAATTCAACTGGGAAAACCACAGGCACAGGTGGGAACCTCCATTTCAGGGGAACTGATGTGAGAACTGAATCTAGTAGAGTCGGAGGGGTGGGGCTGCCCAGTGATTTGGGGACACCACTCTCCTGAGTATGTCTATGAAGGAGCACATGGAAGGGAAGATTATTCCAGAGTTTTACAACGCAGTGTCTGTGCTCTTGGTTTTCTATCTTCTTTAAGGCCCCTTCTGTATTATTTCACCCTTTTGGGATATGTCCCTCATTGAATATTAAAGCAAATTCTCTTTCTCTGCCTCCCTTCTTTTCTCCCATCCTCCATGAAGATTCTCCTCCCTCTGTTTTTTCTCTTCCTCCTTCTCTCCTTTCCTCCATCCCTCTCCCCATCTCTGTATATGTGTATTGTATGTATGAGATGTGGTATATAGTATGTGTGTGTGATGCATACATGAGTGTTCATACCTGTGTGCATACAAGCATAAGCCAAAATAGACCATTGGGTAGCCTCCTTTGTTGCATTCTACTTTCTTGTCTTGAGACAAACAAGACAGGATGTTTTGTTTTGAGTTGTAGCTGAAAGGATCTTGCCTTGGGTCCCAGGTGAGGCTTGGTTTTGATTTAGGACTTTTGAGTTGATACTAGAATAATATAAGATTTTTGAAACCACTGGTATGGAATGATTTATTTTGCATGGTGATAAGGGCATGGGTTCAGAAGGCCAGAACAAAGCTATAGGTTATGTTTTTTAGAAGCACATGTATTGCAAACTTAATTCCTTAGTGTAGCTATATTAAGATATAGGATCAGTCGGTGGTGTTTGGATTATGAGAGTAGAGTCTTCATAGGCACATTAATGGCTGCATCCAGGAAATGGGTTTGCTATTGTGTCATGGGAGTTTTCTATCTTTCTAACTAATTCACTCACATTGTTTTGTATATGCTATCATTGTGCTTTTGAATTTTCCAACCTTGAGACAAATAAGAAAAAACAATGCATTATTATTATTATTAAACTACATAGTGTTAACTATTGTATTCTAGCAAAGAGGGGTGGTGAATGGCCCAACTGTATATGTTCAGCAAGAAGCCTATTTTAAACACACACATAGGTTAAATGCCAATTAGTAAAAGATGTATTATACAAATACTAAGCATACAAAAGTATTTTAGTATTTTAAACAAAGTAGACTTCATAAGAAGGAATATTATCAGGAATAATAAAGAACATTATATGATGATAAATGGATCAAGTTTCTAAGAAGATAGAACAGAACTAAATATATAAGCATTTAACCCCAGGGTTTCAAAAAGAATGAAAAAAGCTGCCATACTAATATAGAATCACTTTATTTCAAACCCAAGCCAAATGGAACCAGAAGGCTATGAAGGAGGTGTCTTTATGTGTCAGAACGTGGACCATGATTGGAGTTGTGTGAGGAAATTCTGAGTGGTTGTGAGAAAACTCCAAGAACATGAGTTTTGCTCATACAGTCTTGCTTAACCATCAGAATACAAATTATCTGATGGTCTAAATAAAGTTGGCTATTGCATGAGACTTTAATCTACCTCATTGTTAAGTTCCATTTGCCCAGGACCCAGTGCCCCTAGAGTAATAACACTCATGTACTTATGTTCAAGACAGGACCATTACATGGATTCTGAAAGTGCCAACAATTCAGACAAGCCGGTTCTCTGAAGGATATCTCTCTAGCAACAGCCAGCACTACCAGTGAAGAACCTAGTCCTACAGTCGGCTCCTATAGTCAAAGCTGTTTACTTCAGAACAGTTTATGTGAGGAGAGGGAAAGATGGCTCAGTGTTTATGAGCATTGCCTGCTCCTCCAGAAAACCCTAGTTTTGTTCCTACAACCCATGTTGGGGAGCTAACTACAACTCCAGCTCCAGGGAATATGTGTAAGTTACGTTTTAAATTATAAGAAGATTCTGGGTCTGGACAGATGGTTCAGCAGTTAAGAATATTAGCTGCTTTTTCAGACCCAAGTTCAATTCCAGCATCCACATGGCAGCCCACAACTGTCCATAACTCCAGTTTCAAGGCATGCAATACTCTCTTCTGACCTCCTCCAGCACCAGGCACGTATGCAGCACACAGACACACAAAAATACCCAAACACATAAAATAAAGATTATTTAAAATAAAAAAAAACATTGTTTTTTAACATTTACTTTGATTTCAAATTTAAGGTTTTCATTGGTACGAGCTTCTTATTAATATAAAAGTGAGATGAATATTGATACTCTCATGGGCATTGTGCCTGTATAACACATTTAGGAATACAAGGCCTAGACCCAGTCCTTCTTTAACTTTTTTAACTGATTTGGGACGGTTAACCTATGAGTTAAGGGACTATAGCAAATTCATGGCTTTGAGTTTATTGTTAGGAGGTTTCCCATACTTTATTTAGAAATAGCTGAGAGGAGTGAACAGACAACAGTCCAGGTTACCTTACATGGATAGTTGGTTTTCAAAACATCAGAAGTCCATAGAATTGACACTACAAATATTTATATATTAATGTCCATTCTGATTAGAGACCTGTCTGCTCCTGACAGCTTCCTGTCGTGGATTCTAAGAAGAAATTGAGCATCCTTGGAGTTACTCCAGTTGTGTGGTGACAGCCACTAGGCAAGAATTGCCTCTTTCCATCTACAGACAAATTACTGTCCAGAAAAGGACACACATGCAGAATAGTCGACTGATTATATCTGCCTAGACAGAGTAATCAGCCCTTAATAATCCTGCATCACTAAGGTCTGTCAGATGACTCTGGGCCAGAAGGCTGAAGATCTGATGCGCCAACGTTCGGTAGTATAGGGGCTTTTCAGGTATTCAGCGGTCTCTATAAATTGGCTAAGTTTTAGAAGCTATGTTTAGTGCTTCCCATAATTTCAGTTAACTCAGTCATTCTGGATTTCTGACGGGGTTGAAGACCTATAGTCTCATAGCCAATTCTGGCTATTTACTTTGAGAGAAAAGATCTGAGTAGATGGTTTTCAGCTGACATTCATTCCAAAGCCAAAAAAAAAAAAAAAAAAAAAAAAAAAAAAAAAAAGCCAGGATCAAAAGTAAGTGTTTTAGTTAGGAGAGATGACAGAGGTTCTGGTTAGTCAACGAAATGATGGACTGGGTATTAGGACTATCTTGTACCTCACTGGTACAATTAGGAATAAGTATGCTCTAATTGTATTTTGAGAGAAAAGTTTTACTTTAACAGGAAGAGTGATATGTAGGAGGAGCTAAGTGGGAAGGAGTACTGAGAGGAAGAGATGGAGTAAGGAGAGAAGATGAAGGAGAGGAGAAGCTAGTTGATAAGAGAGAGGGGGCATGGAGGCAGATGTTCACATGTCTCCACCAGTCAAAGATACTTTTTATATCTAGGTTGGGTATTGGGTTATGCTTCTGATTGAGCATTACCAAACTTATAAATCCTTTGATTAACATTTTAAAAAAATTGTATAAAAGCAAAAAGGAAACGGGGGGGGGGCATGGGACAGGGGTTTTCTAGGGAGGGGAAATGGGGAAAGGGGATGGTATCTTAAATGTAAATAAAATATAAAATAAAAAAAAGAAGTAGGTATAACAAGGTGTCATGACTGAAAGTAAAATATAGATGTTAGGTGTCTTCTATGCTGGTTTGAATAGGTATGGACCCATTGATTCCTCTGTTTGAATGCTTGACCCTTAGGGAATGGCACTGTTAGGAGATGTGGCCTTGTTGGAATAGGTGTGGCCTCATCAGAGGAAGTGTGCATTGTGGGAGTGGGTTTTGAGATCTCCTATGCTCAAGCTACACCCAGTGTCACACATAGTCTCCCTATATTATGTGGATCAATATGTAGAATTTTCAGCTCCTTCTCCAGCATCATGTCTACCTGCATGCTACCATGCTTCCCACCATGATGATAATGGACTAAGCCACTGAAACTGTAAGCCAACCTCAATTAAATATTTCCTTTATAAGTGTTGCCTTCACCATGGTGTGTTGCAGCCCAAGCTGCCCTACGTTTGGGGGCCAAAATGTCACGGGCCGCTCTGTCAGTATTGGAACCCGCACTGCCAAGCCTTGGGGGCTAAATTGTTAGAGCTTGCACTGCTCCAAGCTGCTCCAGTCCGCAGGTCAGGGTTCAGCAAGAGAGAGAGAGTGAGGATGGACGCAAAGAATGGAGACCAGACAGAGTGTGATTCAATCCTGTTTATTCTTCAGTCTCTCTTCCTAGTCCAAGTCCCGAGTCTTGAGTTCCTAGTCCCTAGTTCCTAGTCCCTAGTGCCTCCAAGTTCCAAGTGCTAAGTGCCTAATGCCTACTACCTAATAACTAACTCCAAGTTGTACTCTCCTAATGCCTAATTCCTACTAACTAACTCACTCCAAGTTGTACTCTCTAACCTAATTCCTAGTTCCAAGTTGTACTATACTCTTCTGTCTGCCTCTTGCCTTTTATATGTCTCACTTCTAAGCCACGCCTCCAAGTCACGCCTTTAAGTCATGCCCTTAGGCCTTGTCTCTAAATCTGATCTCTAAGTCACACCCTTAAGTCTCGGCTCTAAATCACACCTTTAAGTCTCACACACCCAAAGGAAGATCCTGGGTATCTAAAGCAAGACGTTATCAGAGTGTGCTCAGCTGTTGTAGGCTGATGTAATTACGTGTCTTACCAGGGTATATGGCTCAAGATGGCTGCAAGGATGATAGCCGCTTTCTGTTGGCTCCCCACAATGGTGTTTCTTCACAGCAATGAAATCCTAACTAAGATATCCTCATATTCCAGAAATTTTTTATAGCAATAGATAACCTCATTCCAATTATCATAGGAAAATCCAAATTATATAGACTATCCTAAGTATTTGTGAGGATATTTTGTTATATCGTTACAGTTACCTGGTAGTACGGTTTTGGTCAACACATATATGACACCAAATCCAGTCTGAAAAATGACCTATATAGTTAGTAGTCAAAGATGACAAGATGAGGCTGGGAAGAGAGCTCAGAGGTAAGGTGCCTTCCTGGCTTGCACAAACTCCGTGTTTGACCCAGTACTATGCCACACTCACACATTTAATTAAAATAATAAGAATAGAAAGGTACCAACATAATTCAATTTGGAAACAATATTTACCCTGACAAATAGTGTAGTAAAAATAGGATATCCTTTATAAGGAAATGGTTCTGGGGTCTCTATTATACCATTTGGAAAAATCATCTTAAAATGAATTGTGAACATAAATTAAGACTATGTAAGTCAAAAAATGTGTAGTTCTGGAGAAGGACAAAGAATGCATATGCCATAAAAGAAAAAATGTACTATGCTTTTGTTTTTTTAAGACAGGAGGCTGACTGAATATGTGAGCTTAATAAACATATCTGACCAGAGTGTTTCCAGAAAAATATAAAGAAATCTTCATATCAACAGTAAAATAATCAACCCAATTTTTACCTATTAATTTTTCAGTATTTTAGGGTTTTTTTTTGCACCTGACATTGTGTGTACTCACACGTGTGTGTGTGTGTGTGTGTGTGTGTGTGTGTGTGTGTGTGTATTTGTATATGCACAGGGCCCAGAAAAGGACATCGGTTTTTGTGGGGCTAGAGTCACAAGTATTTGCAGACCACTCACATTGATGCATGGGTTCTGAATCTGAACTGGTTCTCATGATCAGATAGCAAGGGTTCTTAACTGCCCTCTTATCTCTTCAGCCCTTAAATCTATTTAAATTTTTTCTATGTGCATGAATGCTTGTCTACCTGAATGCATGTATGTGCACTCTGTGTGTGCCTAGTTCCCAAGAAGCCAGAAAGAGGTATTAGGTTTCCTAAATCTAAAGTTACAAATGGTTGTGAACCAATATTTGAGTGCTGGGAACTACACCCAGGTCCTCTTAACCCAGTGGTTAAGTGCTCTTAACCACTGACACATTTCTCCAGCCTAAAGAAAGATTTAAAGTTAACATAAAAGTAATAACTATATGGTATTATATTATTCTTGTGTGTCTTCCTGTCCACCTAAACAATATTCTTTAGGTTTATTTTACAGGTATGGTAAATGTATTTACAAAAGCACAAGTAGAAATATTTTCCCGATTGGATAACTATTGTATTTTAAATAGTGCCAGAAACCTTCTCCATTGTACATGTTAGTTAAACATGGCATGCTGTTACAAAAAGACCCTTTCATACAATTATATATGCCATGTGGTGTGTGTACTTCCCCCTGACACACACACCCTACTCCTCTTTCTCCATTATATTAGCTCCCTCTTTGTCCCCTTAGACAATTTTATTTCTACTTTTATGTCACATATACATGCATGGCCTTATGTATCTATATGAAAGTCTATGCCCAAAACAATTTACAATTTTTATTAGATTTTTGTTTATTTAGTTTGTGTGAGGGGGCATACATGATAAGGCATTTGGGAGGAAGTCCAGGAAAGTGTTCTCTCCTTCCACCATGTGAGTTCCAGATATTGAACTTGAACTCGGGTTATCAGACTTGGTGGCAGGCTTCTTTACCCAGTGAGCCATTTCACTGTCCCCCAAACAATTGTTTACATGAGCAACTACTTCTTAAGAGAAAATATATAGACAATGTATTGTTAATAAGTACATAGGAAGTCATTAAATATCATTAGTCATCACAGAAACCTCTACACATCTAGAAAATAATGGAATCAGGGGGAAGAGAGTAGAAATAGCAAGCATGGTTGATGCCTCAGTCATTTCAGAGTTTGGTGGTTTCATGCATAACCTATCAAGTGTTATCCACATGACTTGTTGGATCAAATCCCAGCCATTTTCACAGAAGTAATGAAAAAACATGTCTCCCAAAAGACAGAAGTCCACATAGGCACATAGATGTTTCGTCTCTCAGAGTACCACGCTGGTGTTGTCAGATCAATAGAGGATTAGAAAAGCACTCATTACAAGCAGTAGGACACAGCTTAGCTATAGAGAAGGGTGGCCAGGACTCACAAGACGATGTACACACATCTCAGAAACAAGCTGAGCCAAAGAAGCCAGACACAAAAGAGCACACGCTATATGCTTCTCATTTCTATGATGCTCTAGGATCGGCAACATTAATCCATGCTGACAGCAAGCGCAGCTTGAGTGTCTGGAGCCACGGATAGAAGAGACTGATGGCATAGGAACACAGAATATTTGGGACGGCAGACATGCTTTGTCTCAGCTGTTGAAGCAAGAAATGTCAAAGTGTGCACTCTAGCCAGGGGTGGGACTGCAGCTCCGAGCTTGCCTTACCCTCAGATCCAATGGCCTTCGACTTCCAAAGTCCACTGTATTGAATGTTGCTGCTGTTGAGTCCTGCCTTGTATGTTGGGAAAGCCTGATACGGGACTGAAGAGATGGCTCAGCTGTTAAGAGCATTTGTTCCACATGAGGATCTCAGTTCAGAGGCCAGCACCCATGTAAGAAAAGGACCCTTCCACAAAATGACTATAACTCCAATGTAAAGGGATCTGCCTTCCTCTTTATACCCCATAGAATGCCCCCAAATACACATATGAGTATACATAAATACAAATACATAAATACACGAGCTAAATCTTTAAAAACATAAATGCTATCAAGGTATTGGTTAACAGTGAAGCCCCACGGGGGCTGTGGACAGTGTCAATCACTGTGGCTCCTGAATGAGTGAGTGGGACAGTTTCTCAGCCTTCCTAAAGCTTTGACCCTTTAACACAGTTCCTCATGTTGTGATGACCCCCAACCATAAAATTAGATTCATTGCTACTTCATGACTAAAATTTTGCTGCTGTTATGAACTGTATAGCAAATATCTGATATGCAGGATATATGTTATTTGACTCCTGTAAAAGGGTCATTTGATCCCAAAGAGGATACGATACACAGGTTGAGAAAAGCCTAAGACAAAAGAAAAAGGATATTCCCAGAGGGAGCATTAGACTTCACAGGCAAGATTTCAGAAGGTTAAGGGAGGAGGAGGAATAAGGGGAGGAAGAGGAAGAGAAGGGGAAGAGAAGAAGAGGAGGAAGAGGAGAAGGAGGAGCAGAAGAAGAAGAAGAGGAAGAGGAAGAGGAGGATGAGGGGTTTTGTGGAAAGTCAGAACATGTCTCATGGCTCTCACAGCAAGCCTAGGCTATGAAGAACCTAGGGTATGTATGTATTTAGAAATTTTGACAGCATTCTTTTTCATTAATTTCACTGGGCCAGGCAGACAGAGCTGTGGTCATTATGGCAGAATCTCTCCAGAGGATAATTCTATTTCCCATGCCCCCATGACTCTACTGAGACACATTTCCAGCCAGGGCGGGCCTGCCAAGGGCAGCTCCCATTTCACTTGAAGTTCCTGGCAGAGAGCTGGCCTTTCCCAGGACACTCAGACACATGTCCTTTGGGCCCATGTGCTTCTTGATGCTCAACAAAGAGGTGTACGCACATCCTATACCAATTAACCAGCTTCTCAATGACAGCCTACAAAGACATTCTCAACGTGGCTTGACTTAGCTCATGCAACTCTTGCTACATCCACACCCCTCGCAGGCTCATCTGTGACCCATCTGCTAATGAAAAATGAGTCAAACGTAGTGTGTCACATATGCCCATGCATTCACTTCAGAGCTCAAGCTAAAGTCATGCTTTCAGCAAAGCGTCACAGGAGTATGTGGAACAGGCTTCGTTGGCTCTCCCACTCCATTAAGGATTCCATGCCACGGCTCCCTGGAAAAATAACAACAGTTGAGCAATAGCAGAAAAAATAAAACCCACCAAAGGTCCATCCTGATAAGTTTACCTATGTGACAAGGGATATCCTTAGCGTAATCAAGGCACAAAGGCTGCAGAAGGTTGTCGAAGAGGGTTTGCCTTCCTTCAGCTGTACGAACACACCAGACAATCCAGAGATGTTCTGGGGAGGGCAGTTCAGGGGATACCAGGGTTTAACCAGGGTTTAAGTAGACAACTACTTTTGGGAGCCAGCTCCTAGAGCCAGCATATTGGACAGACCATTGTTTGCCATGCTGAAGGTAACGAACGGTATTGCAGACGACTGCTAGGATTCCTTAAATTAACTCTTTTAGAACTAGGATAAGGAAAGCCATGTATTGAGGTATTTTCCCCTATTTCCTGGTGGCAGCTTGTTTCGCCACCCCTGTGTGCCCATGCTTAGAGAAAGGAGTAGACAGTTTTAGACTGGTGATGCCAGAGGAGAAAGCAGGAGGGTACCGGTTAGAGAGAAGTGTGGGAATGCAGAGGGCTGGAAGTCCTGCCCAGCATCTATGTTGAGAAAGCCTGGAAAGATTCTCTCTAGTGCAAGCCAGGTTTGCAAGTTCATGAGTGGACTGTGTGCTCTGGACACGGGGATGGGGCGGATTGTCACACCTTTACCAGTCACTGGTGTTGTAGCCACTGAAGCACACCAAATGACCCCTCCACTGGCATCATGCCTCCACCCCTCTCCACTGAGAATGTTTACTATAGGGCCCACACAAATAGAAAGGCCTACTGGAATTTCAGCTTTTAAGCAGAGCAAGTACGTGGAGTCTGTCCGTAAAAGGCAAACATTAACCAGCACAGAATCAACAGAGCCTCAATCTCAATTTCAGAAATTTGGGATTTTAATCTGAAGTGAGCTGTGTGGTTTTAGAAAACTTGATTTCTTTATCTACATAATGGAAAGCACACATTCAACTTTCTAAAGAATTCTGAGAGCATCCAATGAGCACAGGTATTAGGTAGATGGAGGAATGGTCTTTGCAAATGTCAAAGTGCCACACATTTCCAACAGGACATTGCTCGGCAGGTGTATTCAGTGTCACACTCACTGCCCACTTAGGGTGGGTGATGTTCAACCTGGCACTAAGACTGGTGCCAGAAATACATGCTATCATCGGAGGTGCTAAGACAATGCAGGGCCTGTCAATCATGGACCAGTCATTGCCCCTCACTGAGTTTCTAATGCCCTGCTCCTCAAGCCCCCAGTGGCTACAGAGTCAGTAGGAAGAGCCTCTTCCCCACTGGTCAGCCTCTGCCTGAGGCAATGCTGTTAGTGCAGCTGTCATTCTCAAATAGAACAAGAGTTCTGGCAGTAACCTGCTTGGGTTATCAAATACTAGGTTAAACAGATGTATTAATGAATAACTCAGCCATCAAACACAGTTTTCTGGCAGAGGCTTTGTCTAGTATCCCATTTGAATATAATAATCATGATGCCACCAAAAGCCATTAAACCAATTTTTGCCCTTAAAAATGTCTTTAAACACAGACACAGACACAGACATACACACACACACACACACACACACACACACACACACACACAAACTTGTTTGCTTTGCCTTTCTTCCTGTTCTTTATTGCGTTTTAATGAATGAAGAAACAAACTCTGGTATATGTGTGAAGCCATAGCTGACGTCTTCCTTTATTTATTATGCGCTTGCAGTACAAAACTCAAAGAATGCACCAGGGTCCTGCCTGCAATACCTGGGTACCACCTGTGCATCCTGGGTCCTGCCTGTGCATTCTGGGTCCTGCCTGTGCATCCTGGGTGCTGCCTGTACATCCTGGAACCTGCCTGTGCATCCTGGAACCTGCCTATGAATCCTGGGTCCTGCCTGTGCTACCTGGGTACCGCCTGTGTATCCTGGGTCCTGCCTGTGCATCCTGGGTGCTGCCTGTATATCCTGGAACCTGCCATCTGAGATCCGAAGAGCACCTCTCTGCCAGAAGGGTTAGCTCTTGGTGGTCTGCAGCTCCCATTCTGCCTGTCTTGGGATTGCTCATGACTCATGGAGGGAGGAGGCTGGGAACAAGCTGTGGCTGAAGGGGGCAGAATGCTGAGGACATGTTGGTTGGTCTGGGGGAGGATCCTCCTGCCATCTGGCTTTCCTTCCCCTCTGAGGCAGTCCTGTAAAAGCAGAAAGAGGCAAACGAGTTTAATTACTCTGAAACATATCCTAGGACACTTCAGAACCCCATGCAGGGAACTGAAACGCTACATGTTCTTTAAAGCTCAATACCACTAATACAATTAACGTTTTCCTTTTCACTGCCTGTAACACACATTGTGGATCCAGTTCAGCCAAGAAGCACTTACAGACCCAGGCATGGCACTAGTTAACTGATTGAGGTAGCAGCCTGTTGGCATCATAGAAACGGTTGCTTCTGCTTTTGATATATACTGGGATGGTGAAATACTAGTGAGTGCATCACACATGGAAGAGTCTTTCGACTCATTCATCCCCCCTGCCTGAAGCAAATCACACAGGTTTCATACGATTCAAATCAGCCCTACTTGCAGATGACCAAATGCATTTGGAAAAGGAGGCCCAAATGTGGCCCTGGAGTATCTCGGACATCTGTTACTGGAGCACACCAGGGTAACTCGATCTGTCAGTTAGCATCACATCCTTTCTCTCGGCTTCCTACTAACCCTCGCAGCATTCTAAATGCTAGTCCAGAAAGAGGGAGAAATGCTTCCTGTTCTTGTGACTCCATAAATGAAGCCAAAGCTGACAGACAGAATCCTGGCTACCAGGGGCATGCGTGTCCCAGGCCTCTGTGGTTTCCCAGCAGTTGGGAGACTTCTGTTCAAGTTGTCTCAGAAGGAAGACTAGAAAGAGTGAGTACGAGTTCATTTTCCACCCCACGACAAGCAGCACCTATCCACAATGTTGTTTTTTCATGATGCTGGGAATGGACCTCCATACCTCCTATTTGCAAGGCAAACACTCCACTGAGTCTTTGATGCTGGCCCAGCCATCTCCTCTGTTCGCAGAGAGGTGGACTTCTGCTTACCTTGAGTACAAAGTTAGAAGTCCCATGCTAGTGTTTCTCAGAATGAGCTAAACTCATTGACTTCAAAGCCCCCTTCTCTTACTCTGTACCCACTTGAGAACAGAAAGGTATGAATGTTACCTTTGACAGTTTTGTCTACAGCTCTCTACAGATGTTTCCTAGAGAGTATCAGACAGATCTTCTAAGAAGAACCATAAAGGACAGAGATGCATTTCTTACTGAATTAAGGGCACTCGCTTGAGAACTAAGTAGGCAAAGCTTGCCCTGTCAATCACTCCTCAGCTCTTCTCTCAAGCAAGCTGCATACAGAAGGACAGGCACTTGATCATCTCTCAGAACTTAGTAATGCAGTGTTGGAGCATGTAGCCATCCATAATGCCTGGCATCACACCCCAGCTTTACCTCAAAGTTTGGACAGTCTCTCTCTTGTCTCTGTTATATGGCCTGAAACCACAGCAACAGTGCATTTCCATGGCACAGGAAGAGGGAGAGACCATGGAGGACACTTAGTCACTGGCAAGTCTGACTCATTGATTAACAGCAGTGAGAGGACTTTGTTCATGATCGTTACCATTGCTCTGCTCATCTGTATACATGGGCAGTCTTGTCAACAGACACATTATCCTTCCTCAAGGGAGAATGGCTAGAAGTGACACCAAGGAAGTGGGTAGAGGCAGATCATTTATTCTCCTATTAAACATCGAGCCTCTCCTTGTATGTGTTAAAGTAGATATCCTGTATAGAGAAGTTCATCAAGTAAAGGTGGCTTCCTTCAGTGAAACCTTTAAAAAAAAAAAAGGTGGGGGTCAATTTGAGAAAGCCTATGAAGTGCCCAATTATTTAATTATAAGGATTTTATTTTCCCATCTCAAAATATTCTTTTCTATGAGAAGAAAATCTAACCCGCTGCAATAAGATTGTTTATAGACCTGCAAACTCGACATAGACCACAGGTCTGAAATACAAGCGGTGACCAAACTATTTTGAGATTTGTCTTCATTACAAATGAAGCTGACAGTGTGAACTAAGAAAATTGACACAGCAGTAGAGCAGCATTTATGGGATGGCATTACCCCAAGGAAAGTGACTCAGGGCAATTAGTGAGAAGAGTGGTTCCCAGGAGCTAGTTCTGAGCCAAGGCACTGTGTGAAATGAGTGCCTGAAGGAAGAAGTTCACAGATGGTCATCACACACCACTGCATCACCCGCTCAGAGCACCCACCAACACACATGAACCCACCAAACCACACCACTGCATCATCTGCTCAGAGAACACACCAACACATGTGAACCTGCCAAACCTTTGCAAGATCGCTGACCCAAAACCATGAGGGGCTAAAAGCATGGTTAGCAAAGGTGGCCACCCTCAGAGCTCCCAGATCTACAGTGTGAGCACATTCTGCACAGGGTAACTCACAAGTCCTCAAGCCTGATGCATCTGGTGACTTTCTGTTTACTGCTCTATTACCACACAAAGGACAGAACATACTTTGCAGTAAAAAGCACCATGGTGCTAATAGAAGACCAAGACTTTAAGGCCCATAGGCCATTCTGCATGAGGTAGCAAAACATTGTAGATGGCCATTCTATCAACAAGAAACTGATTCCCCTATGGGCCACCACTCCTAAGGGCACACACAATTTCAGTTGCATAGGTGGAAATGTTTGACCCAAATATTGAATACCTTTGTGTCTGGTTTCCCACTTTTCCTACAATGTGTATAATATATATATTATATTATATATATAATATAAATATTATAATTATATATATATTATATATATATTTATATTTCAAATCAGATAGAACATTTGTGATAACCTTGAACAATCTGCATCACGAGATCTGTTTTTCAAACATTGTCATTGAATTGCCTCCAATCAGTGGGTAAAGTCGCCTTGTAGGGAAGGCACACAGGATGTGTCTGTTACATGTCTTCAATCAAAATGTACGTTTCAGCAGGAAATTAAAGTCTTCTGGGCAATGAGCTCATGAAACGTATACATGCTGAACATACCTCTCGATAGAAGAATGTTGTTGATGTCTCTCTGGAGCACTTCATTTGACTCTGTCTTATAAATAATCCCAGAATTTGCTAGGAATGTAATTGTTTTCAGTGCTTGCAGCATCAGTACCCAGAAGCATGTCTAGGTCAATTTCATGACTGTCATAAATCTCTTCTGAGCAATGGGAGAACAGGCATTAGCCTTCTGGGTGGCAGAAATCTGGGTTTCAGCTGGTCATTAAGCCTCTAGTCTCCATATGTACACAATGACTGAAGGGATCCGAGACTATAGGAGATGCTCCCCAGGAGGGCCGTTCCCTTACGGAATTGCAGATGCACTTGGCTCAGAGTCTGAAAATCATTCTTGTACAACTTGGGATTTCAATGATCTTGGTTAAGCATTTAGATGGTATTGTGTAAATGAGGAGAGGCAGCAGGAGAAACACTGTTTATGCACTCCATGAACCCTATACTCTTCAAGCACCATGATGCTTGCAGAACTACTTAAATCAGCATGTAATGGAGAGGCTGGACTGCAGTGTGGGATGCGTGGTCTGGGGTTCGTGAGCCACTCCTCCTCTACCATTTGGAAAATTACTGTTTCTCTGCCAAAGCATCACTGCATTTCTTCATGGTGTGTGAGTGTGTGCGTGTGTGCATACACATGTGTAAAGTTGGAGCATCCAGTATGGAAGTATTAGGGCATCTTTTGGGGGGAGACTTTTGTCTCTAGATGGCTGGCTGAACCCGCAGAAATCTGTACTGTGTGCTAGAAAGAGAGCCTTCCTTACTGACTTTGCCTAAAACAGTTCATGTAAGATAAACTGTGCTCTTCAAAATTCAATTTCAAAAATAAATGCATATGCAATTTGTGTTTGTGAAGAAGTAAGAAATCAAAACACCAGTAAAAATAAATGCAACGTTTAAATTTACTATGTGTTTTCCTTCACATAGATTTCTTTGAGGAAAAAGACACTTTAAGAAATCCAATCTTTTATGAAAGGATTCTCAGATTCTTATAAGCTGCTAAAAATGGCTGAACTCTGGTTCTGATGAGGGAATGGTATCACAGACTCAGTATTTTTTTTCCTGTCTTGAAGACTAATCCACCAGGTTCCTCTTCATTATAGACTGGACCCACTACATTTAGTCTATTTCTTTTGAAATAGAAACCAGAAATTTTCCACTTTATATAAGACAAAGCAAGCTAGCATCCACCACCACTTACGAGTTGGACTATGGACCTCAACACCTCACCCTCCACCTCATCCTCCAGAGAGACTCGATGGTCTCAGGAGATTTCAAGTTTGCAGAAGTACAAGAACAATGACGAAAATCCCTTCAGTTTTTCAAAATTATAAATGCCATTAAGCTTTACTATAAAATTCAAATAGAGTGTTTCTAATTTTAGCGTTAAATGAGTCTGGTCTATTCAGTAGACTGCATAATTTTTTAAAAAATCAAATTTTAGGAGAGTAAAATTGACTGATCTGAACCTTAAAATTTTAAACCCCTAGTAGCTTCTTACTAATAAATCTGAACAATACAGAACTGTACCAGTTATCTCTTTTTAGCAGTCTAAGGGAATTATGGGAAGACTTTCGGGCAAATTCAAAATGTCCATTCAAGTTTCCCCAAACTCTTCAAGTAGCCCTACCTGGAGAGAAGGAAGGTCATAGTAACTCCTACAATTGATCCTGTAGTTGTGGACTGCTTTTTGCTTATCTCCTTGTATGC
Source organism: Arvicanthis niloticus (assembly GCF_011762505.2). Classification (NCBI taxonomy): domain Eukaryota; kingdom Metazoa; phylum Chordata; class Mammalia; order Rodentia; family Muridae; genus Arvicanthis; species Arvicanthis niloticus. The sequence continues at coordinate 40,810,993 of NC_047671.1, forward strand.
TTTTTTTTTTCCTTTAATATTTATGCAGTTTGAACTATCTACTGTGAAATATTTCTCACCCTAAAATATATTTTAAATTACTGTATAATTAACAAGATGTTTTCAAATTAAGTTATAGGCTAAATTGCAGTTTATGGGCTCACTTGTCTCAAATGTAGTTGCTCAAGCACATTTAATTCCTCACGTAGCAGTCTATGTGTCAAAGGCACATAGGCAGCAGTGCACCATGGGAGGAGATGAGGACCCAGGTTCCTTCCACTTTGTTGCTCCTCATCCCTTAAGTATTATAATCCTTGCCTGCTCCAAGCTGACTTACCTCCAAATCTACGTTTTCACCACAGTTCACTGGTGAGACTTAGCCTTGTGGTTTGAAGTAGCTGCAAAGGAGGACAGAAAATGTAGTTCCCAGTTGGATGCCAATCTAAGTGAAGCTATGGAAACACTCACTGTACCCATCATACAACCTCTTGTGACCTCTAGGAATGTCTGGGTTTAGGAGGCAGACTATAATGCAGGCATCTGCACACTTTTCCCCCCTATGAAGGACCATGTGATAAGCAGTCCAGGCTTTGCACATTATATGGGAGCCTCTGTCAACTCAACTTTGCTGTTGGTGCAAAAGTAGACATACATTATACATAAATGGTATAGCTGTTGTGTTAGCTCTCCACTGTGCCGTAACAAATTACCATGAATTTAAAAGTTAAAACAACACGTTTTGTCATGATTACCTGGGTCATGAGTCTAAGCATAGTTCAGTTGATCTTTTTAGAATCTCAGAAGTCAAAGTATCACCTACATTGTTTAACCTAGCTCTTGGAGATCTTTGCAAGATTTCTTTCTGGCCATAGGGCTGTGGGTCTCAATTCTTGCTGGCTACATTCTCAGTTACTTCTTGAGTCACCCATAGTCCCTTGTCATACGTCACTAACCACATGCTCTCTTCTAACAGGTTCAGTTGTTTCTAGAGTGAGTTGGGCATCTAGAGAGCTGTATTCTAATGGAGTTCTACTGAGAAAGGCATGATGAGCAGAGCCACACTGACCCCTGGTATAATACACAAATAGAGAAGACATTATTTAAGGCAGAATGAAATAAAAGTATTGTGTGCTCTGTGTGCATGTGCAGCTGTGGATATGCAACAGTACCTGCGTGGTCAGAGGAAAACCTCAGGTGCTGGTCCTTGCCTTCTATCTTGTTTGAAGCAGGCTCTCTGTTGGTTCCCACTGCCCACCTTAAACTAGCTAGGCTGTGAGTTTTCAGGGACGCACCAGTTTCTGTTTCCCATCACTCTCACAAGAACACTGAGGTCACAGACAAACATTGTTTGTCTTGCTTTTATGTGTGGTCTGGAGCCTTGAACTCAGGTTAGCAGGCCAGAGCAGCAAGTGTGTTTACTCACCGAGCCATCTCCCCAGCCTGAGGGAAAGATTTCTTAAAAAACAAGAAGGACCATGTGGAAAGATACTCAACAGACAAACAAACAAACAAAAAAACTATGTTTCTTATTCTAGTGCTATCAGGTACCTACTACTTAATTTTCTTTTAACTACTACCACAATAGTTAGTTAAAAGAAAATTAAGAAGGGATAGCTTAGCATTACAGTAGAAAAGACAGAGTTGCTCTTAGAACTCAAAATAAATTCAAAGAGAAAGTCTTCATAAGGCTATTGGTAATTTCCACATTAATTCAAGCTCACCTGGAGCCTTTTCAGTAGAACGCCTACCCAGGCTGTAAAAACACCACTAACACTTGCATGTGATCATAGGAATCAGAGTCTGACAAAAATCTTTAACACAAATTATCTCACTTAATCCTCAAAACACTGCTATTATTTAGATTATTATTCCTATTAAGGAATTATTATTTTATTAAGGCCAAGAGAAATGATCTTTAGCAATTTGTGATTTGTTTAATATATGCACAACAAACATAAACTAGGGTATGACTCGGCACTGGCTGAGGGGCGGAGTCCATTACATGCTATTTGGTAGCTAATGGGATGCTTTGAAGGCAGGGAAATGGAATAATTAGTAGGATTAGTGTTTAATTAGCCTGGAATGAAGCCTGGGCTGACAGAGAGCTGGAGTGGATGCAGGGTGGTATAAGGGCAAAGACGTTGGTGGCTTGGACACAGGCGAGACCTAGAAATCTATCATACATTAGGTCATAAAGAAGGCCAGCCCTTGGTGAGGGACTGACAGGCCTGTCTTAGCTCACCAACTGTAGCAGGACCTCTAGGCCGCTGTCCTGCACACCCTAGCCACATGCATTTGCTGGTTCTTAAACACACTAGTAAGTCTTCTCTGACCTCTGGGGTGTTTGTTGTACGAAACTGACTGTCCCATCTGAAATGCTTTTTTCTATAATTCCGTTCTGTTGTTGTATCTTATCCAAGTCTCACTCCCCAGAGAATCCTTCCTGAAACTCACTATTTTAGGTTTGGTTCCATGTTGAAGTTTTCCTTAATAAAATCCAATTATACCTACCTCTGTCAATGTACTGCACGAGTATCCACTTTCTTGACCCTTACATTTTCTTTCAAGTGGATAGGGAGGATGTTTGTTTTGCTCATCATGGTCAACAAACACAGTGGCTATGTATGCAGAATTCTTGGCAACATGCTATTTGGTGAATATTTATTAAGAAAATAAATATCTGACTTTCAAGGCCCTTATACTTACTGCACTGTCCACATCTGCCTATCTTTAAAAAAACATTCTTTTCCTTAGGTCCTAGAATTACTAACACAATATATTTTTAGTAGAAAGCAGTGTTTCCTTCTTCATTCTGTTGACTGATACAAACTATATAATTTCCAGTGAATGAGAATGTTACAGGTAGGAGAAAAAGGCTGATAGAAAAGCTTAGGGGAGTGGATTCTTATTCATTGGTAGAAGGGGCAGAAACATTGAAATAACTGTTTGGGGAAACAATGTAGCAGTATACATCAGAGACCTTGAAATAAATATAAACACATTTAAGGCATTTTATATGCATTCACCTGTCTGAAAATATAGAAACCAAACCATTTATCACAACCAAATACGCGCTTCTAACCCTACTTTTATCTTGCTAAAGAATCATGGTGATAAAATGAGTGCTGATGCCATTCAGCTCTATACATAGATCAGTGAGGTTCTCAGCCCTCGTCAGAGGAGCTGCTTCTTGCAGTAGAGGGGAATGAACAGACAGACCCACAGATGGACAGGATGCAGACAGGTAGAGACTTTGGCGCTCTCAGCCCTAAAGGAATGAGTTTATCCAACTCCCCTCACGGCTCAGGGATCTGTGTGGAAGAGGTGGAAAGACTGTGTCAGGGCGGTGGACTCCAAGGAAACGGCATTTCCCACATACAACAGGACTGAGGCACACATAAACTCACAGAGACTTTGACTGCATGCATGGGATCTGGACAAGGTCAAGTCAGCCAAAACCCCAACTCGGAGAAGGGAAAGTCTCGGAGTGGGTACAAGTCTGTTTTAAGAGAGAGAAAGAAGATAAAGCCGAGAGACTGGGTGGGAGACAAATCTCAGAGGAGTTGGGGGTCGGGGAAGAATATGATCAAAATGTATTGCATGAAATTCTCAAAAATAATAAATAAAAACACAAAAAGGACACTTCTAGGGTTTGAGATGGCAAAGTAGAACAGCCAGCTATTTTTGCCCCTAATGGGAAATTGTTGCTATTATAATAAAAATTAGCATTAAAGATAAAAACAGAAAACAAATCTTCATGCTTTTGTAAAAGCAATCCCACTTCTACAAATCTCTGATAACACAGAGAGATATCTGGTCTAGCACTGTATGTCAGCATGTTCTTTATTAACATTTTAAAAAGTGGAAATAATCTAAATGCCTAACAATAGAGGAGGTTTAACTTATTCAAATGATGGTTTATTTTTTGTAGATCAAAATTATTTTCTGGATAATAAGGATATGAAGAATACTCAAGTTATAATATGACATAAAAATTTAAACTATAGCAAAACCTCAATTTGCTAGGAAAAGAAGAAAATGAATAAGAAAAAAAATGTATGGACAGGAAATTTAAAAAGTGAAAAACCCACTAAAATGCTATTAATGGCCATTTCTAGATAATGAGACTCCACAGGTTCACACTGGTTCATTATGACTTTTATGTACTTCCTAATTTAAAATAACCACGGAAGCATCACGATCTCTGCAGAAGGTATTTACTCCCCATTCTAATGAGTAATTCTCTTTCTAGTAAACCCTCAAGTGCTTCAGGATGAGACTATGCTCTGAGAAATTTATCACCAGACAATTTCATCATTGTGCATGTAGAATGAATGGCCTTAAAGAAACCTACACGACAGCCCACTGCACATCCAGGCAGTGATACAACAGTGACACAATACAGTCTATCACGCATGTGGTGTCATTTACCAACATGTTACAGGGCACATGATCATATATGTTGAGCTGAGCAGGTGCCCGTCTGTCTTTTAATCCTCACAGCCTTGCAGGAATTAAGCCACTTGCTGTGCTCTTCAGTGTCTATGAGTAAGGCTATATTGAATTAGGCTAATAGAGAGAATACTGTTTTGTAGAGCAAAAATATGAGCTACTTTTAGAAAGCTTTATTTCTAATTATTATACTTAAGACACTGGGAATTTAATTTGGCCATTAAACTGATAAAAAATAAAAATAAAAACTTCTACCTATCTGTATGGTCACTGTTGGCAAGGTCAAATAAATTCAACCTGAGACAGTTTATGTAAAGAAACCTAAATTTTCACAATTCAACCTGAGACAGTTTATGTAAAGAAATCTAAATTTTCACAAACAGAAGGTCTTTATAGCACCTCTGGGACCCTGGGTAGTCTTTGGAAACTAGTCAGATAAGAGCATACGACGTCCCAGAGGTGCTATAAAGAAAGCAGGCTGAGCAAGCCATAAGAGCTACCCAGTAAGCAGCATCCCTTGATGGCCTGTGCTTCAGTTCCTGCCCTGAGTACCTGCCCTGGTTTCCCTCAGTGACGGAGTGGGACTTCAGAGCTATAAGCGAGATAAACTCTGTCCTTTCCAAGTTGTTTTTGGTCATGGTCTTTGTCACAGCAATAGAAACCCTAACTAAGATGTTGAGGAAAAAGAAAGTAAGAGTGACTCTATCAGCCATAGAAAGAAATGTATCAGGTTATATTATAACCCACACACTGAGCTATACTACAATGGCAGCTGGGGCCTTAAAAACCCCTAGGATCAACCACTTATGGACAATACCCATAACACTTATATTCTGCAATAACCCAAACTTTCAATTCTAAGCAACAACATTCTTCCATGAACAAGTATGGGCATCAGGGTACACAGTGGGCACTGGCTGGAGATAAGTGAGTACTGTGTTACCAGGACCCTCACATGAGAAATGTGCTCAACTGTAATTGTTCTGTTTGCTTAACTACAGGACATTCTGAAACCACATTCCTTCATGTGAAGAAGCCTATGTCTGAGCCTCTCCCACCTTCCCATGAAAACAAGGTAAGACATTTCATTAACACAATTTTCAAATGATTTTTTTTCGCTCAGGAACTCATGTATTTATATCGAGTCACATCTTAAAATATTTTATAAAATAAAAATATTGTACACTTGAGTTTAAGTAATTCTAAAGTAGAAATTTTTTATTGACTGAAACCAATGAACATATCCATAAAAGGAGAATGCAAAAAAAATTTTCTGATTTAAAATGTAAGATTCCCATGTCATACTCATTACAGGTAAAGTTTTCATTCATGATCTGAAACACTGAGACATGCACTGTTATTAATTTGCAGAGGTATATGTAAACCTAGATGATTTTTAAGTCATTAAACTCAGAAACATTAAGGGGGAGTCAAGAGGAGGCACAGTGGGATTAATTTATAGCATTACTGGCACCATGTTAGATTTCTTTCCTGCAGTAAAACTTAAGCAAAATAAAGTTGTAGGACACGTGCCAAGACATATGATGGCCTGTGGCTGCTTCCCTAATTAATTACTGTAATGGGTAAGGTTCCATATTATGCTAAGGCATCCATCATACCTTCTGCCTGCAGACCTTCATTGATCCCTGAAAGCAATCTGACAGGAAAACCAGCATGGCATTCACTCTTTACTTCTTTCAAGCAGTTTTCTCAATAACTGCTCTTGGCTCATGTGAGGCGAGAAGGTACATTAGAAACCCAGTGTGTTCTCCCTTCACTGGTATTTGTCTAAGAAGCAATAAACTGTATTATCTGTAGGAATAAAGTCACTGAGTCCTCTAGAAAATATACTTGGGCAGTCTCTCTTCAATGCGAGTGAGGTGGCCAGAATGTGACGGTGAAACCAGTCTTCAAGAACATCATGTGAGGGAATCCAGCTGAGCTTGTATGGTCTCCAGCTATTTACACAGATAAAATAAAGACAGCAGTTAGTGAGGGGAATAAACTGCACACAAAGTGGTTAGAAATGTGCAAACCAAAGGGAAACAGAGGCAGCAGGAACTCCGTGCAGTGAACCATGCACAACATAATGTTAACACTCAGGCTGCTTTTCTTGATGTGCAAAGATGTTAGGATTTAGGATTGTCATTTAATGTTTTTATATTCATGAAGGAAGAAGACTTTTAAGTATTACTGTCTTAAGTGCACTCAGCTATTTTAGTAAATTGTCACTACATGGTAAGACTTTAACAGTTAGTGAAATGCATTGGAAAGAAAAAGAAAAATGAAAGATGCTCAAAGATAAATCTCTAAAATCTGGCGGCTTCCTTTTACCCTTGGGCTCAGTCATTTTAGAATGTCAGGGGTCTACATGAAATAGGCCAGTGGCTATGGAGAGCACACAGTGCCCCGCTTAGTTCTACACAAAACACAAATCCTATCTCTTTAATTTTCATTGTCTCTCTGAATTAGTTTTCAGATTCTCTTCATCTTGGTTTTGCCTCTTCTTACTGTGAAGTATAAGGTGTTTACAGGAGTTTAAAGAATTTGGCCCTATAACAAGGCATTCAAAATAAAAATTCATTAAAACAAGGAAGCATGAGGAAACCTCTACATACTAGAAAACATTTCTAAACACAGACCTTGTTGTAGAAATCGAACAACTCCTTGTGATTGAATTCCACTAGGACCTTCTCCATGTTCTATAAAGAAGAAAAAGAAACAAAGGGAAAGCATTTAGTTGTATGCAGTGTGCACTGCATTTCCCACTCTCCAGCTAGTCAAGGAATATGGGATTCCTAGGACTCACAAAACCACTGAGTAACATTCCACCTAAGCAAAAGCTTTCAACTCTACAAGGACATCTTTAAGTTGACTCCACAAAAGTTAATAAAATATATGCTAGCAAGAGAACAATTTAATTATCTTTTTTTCAATACAGAGATAATACAGGAGATTATATTTCATCTTTCTCAGTAGTCAATTTAAAATTTAGTAAATACCATTACAGAGACACTGGACACAGGGTATCTGATTGAACTCATCCAGCCATCAATGTCTCACACGGGCACAGCCTCTGCCTCCAAGCACCGCCCTGACAGTTACAATCTTGACATGCTAAGATCGTCACCTTCTTCAATGTACACTCAGCAAAAGCTAACAGTTAACACAACAATTTCAAAGCCAGGACTTGGTCATCTTAATGGACTTCATCATCTCAATGTTTTGGAACAACCATTCTGGGTGCTGCAGATAAACCCTGTATTCTATTGACAGTGATCTAGTTAAGTGGATTCCCAACCAACTTAACTATAAGTACCCAGCTGAAACAACAAGCCACAGTGTTGCTCAGTATTTTATCCAAAGTTTGTGTGAAGAAGCAAAACCAATGGCTGGATGCTAAGAATGTGCCACTCTTGCTGAGCCCTCTGCTTTGGTCACATGGCATGGAATGAGCATCGTGACTGAAGAGGTAGGAGGGAAGCTGTTGTAAACAGACATTAATTCTAGTACTTAACCGGGTCAATTTCACTGTATCAACTCAATTCTCAGCTTCTGTGTTGTTCTTGTAAGAAAAAAAACTGTTTTGATGGTTTCCATTTTTATAACAGAGTCAAAATTTTCAACCAAGTTATCTCCAGCTAACTCTTAGGTCAGCAGGCTGATTCAGAAACAGTACCTCCCTCTTCATGAAGCCTAAGCACAAGGGGACCAACCTGCAGTTCTTTACTTTCTCTCATACTCAAGCCTTAGAGAATAAGAAGCTTATCACCTGTGTAGCCTGGTCCCTTAGGAATGGTCTAAATTATGACAGTTGTGGACTGTAATAAAAAATATTTGGCTGACTGGCACACATCATTAAACATACAAAAGTCTAACCAGCATGACGTAGTGAAGCAATATTTTCCCTGAAGTTAGAAGCCAGATTATTCTCTCAGTTCCATGTCAAAGCTAAGAGGGAATAAGTGGGAAACAACTATATATAAATAACTGGTCTGCCCAACTCTAAACCCAGCACTAGAGTGTACTCTGCTTTGCTCTGTTTTAAGGTGGTGTTCCCTAAAATGTTACACTAGGGGAAGGAATAATGGAACGTGCTTATTAAACAATCATAGCTACTGTGACAGTGTGCAGCAGACTAGAAAGCACTAAGACATCCTTAGTCTACAAAGGCACTGAACTAACAAAACATAGCCCAGAATATGTCTGTGAGAACCCCAGATACATTAGTGCACACCGGTGGAATAGCTATGACTGGAAAAAATATTTTAAAATGACAAAGGAAGGTGCGTGGGGAGATGTGCACACCAGCAGTGAGACTTTAAGGTGGAGCAACCCCCACAGTAAAGCCTGGGGCTGGAGATGGCTCAGCAGCTCACAGCACTGGCTGCTCTTCCAGAGGAACTAAGTTAGGTTCCCAGCACTCACTTCAGGTGCTTCACAATTTCCTGAAACTCAAGCTCCACTAGACCATGGCTTCTCTTGGCCTCCAAGGGCACCGCACTAAAGAGCACACCTCCACAAATACAACATTAAAAATAAAAATCTTAAAAGAAAATAAGCATGAAGGTTCATTACAAATTAAAGGTAGAGGCCGAAGAGACGGCTCAGCTGTTAGGAGTGACTGACTGCTCTCACAGAGGACCCAAGTTTGGTCCTAGTAAAATGAAGATGTATAAGAGTTTGGGGGGGGGGGGTCGTACTTTCTTTATAAAAATCTGTATGGAGACTCAGATGTGCAGCGAAAGGATCTGGGTGTCATTTTACAACAAGATCACATGGAACAATCCCTGTGTTTATGTCTTATTTAAAAACTGTGTATATGACTGTGCCTGCATGTGTGTACATGCCCATGTGCATGTCTGGCACCTCTGCTGGCCAGAGGAGAATATCTGTGGACATTCTCTTTTATTGTCTACACAAGGTATGGAAGTTTTGTCCATTAAGGAAAGCAAGCTTTTAACAGCCTCTCTCCACTTTAACATCCATACAAATCAGTGGCTACTCTGACCCAACCAGGAAGAAAGAAAATCATTTACAGTCAAGGAGATTCAGAATCTTGAGGATGCTGCTCTTTGGGGTAACTGGATATATAATATCTTTTCCTCGGTTTTACATCCTTCTGCCTTTGGAGTCAATTCATGGCTCACTGGCACCTCTGCTGAGAGAGACGGGGAAAAGGCAGAAATTCAACTCTGTCACCTCAGCTACCATTAACTGCAACAATGGATTTTGTGGAAGAAAGTAATAAAAAAGACCAGCTAAAGTAGCTTCATGGACTGAAATTAGATGAGGGATTCTCCACCTGCTTCCTGTCTACCACTGCCACCAGAAAGTGAGTGGCTGTCCCAGCATGAAAGGATGGTCTCAGATGTGTTGACCCAACAGCAAGCTCAAGTCTGATGCCAACAGTGTAGACAGCAGGCTCCCAGGTGCAGAGAAACGCTGTGGAGTCCCAAGTTCCACTTGTTCCTCCTCCCTGGTCCTATAACTCAAGCTCTGTTCTGGGCTGAACAGCATCTCCCTCGAACTCACACAGTAGAACACTAAGCCTTGACTCACAAATGTCGCTGCACCTGTGGAGAGAACTGGAGATGTATTGGAAGAGTAGTCAGAAGAGTGGGCCCTACACCAGCATCTCTTAAAGCAAAGATGAGGACAGATATGTGTATAAGGTAAAGACACCAGTGGGAGATGGTCATTTTCTAGCCCAGAAGAGAGGCTTCAGAAGCCTGATGCTCCACAGCCTGATCTGGGTCTTCTACTCTAGAAGTGTGAAGAAATAACTTCATGCTTAAGTACATCTGTGTCACTTTGTTATGGCAACCTGTTATGGCTAGAACATGCAGTCTCCCCATGGTCCCTGGCCCCTGCATAAGCCCATAAGTTAAAGGCTTGGACCCCAGGTGGTGGCCCAACTTTGGAAGATGGGTGGAACTGTGAGGTGGAGGTAGCTGGAAAAAGCAGGTTTCTGGGAGCTGAGATCTTGTCCTTGTCCCTTCCTGTCTGTTCTCTTCCTGCTTCGCTAGTGCAATGACATAAGCAGCCTTTACCAAAAACTACTAAAGCCTACTTAAAACAACTTGAGCTGACACATTTAAATTTATGAATTAAATAAGTATTTCCTCTCTTTAAGTTGCTTTCTCAGGTATTTTGTTATTTAAACAAGAACAAATAAAAAGCAAAATTAAAACCCAGACTAATAGCGAGTCATTGAAAGCTAATGTAGGTCCTTCCATCTCTTTTGGAGAGTAAAATAAAAATCTATTACCCACCCACCCTGCCCCACCCCCATGTGTAGCCCTGGACATCCTGGAACTCACTTTGTAGATGAGGCTTGCTTCAATTTCAGAGCTCTGTCTGCCTCTGCCTCCTGAGCACTGAGATTAAAAGTGTGTGACACCTCTGCCTGGCAAAAATCAAACTCTTAAAAACAATGAGAATCACTGAAAACTTCAGCTCTAAGAGTAACACAACTCTATTTACAGTCAATTACTTGATTTTGCTTTCCTTTGAAAACTGATTACAACTGGCCAAACTGGCTGTGGACAAAGCAGCCATGGAGTTGCTGATTTAGTAAGAAATGATGACTTGGAAGGCAGTTATGCTTACCATTATACAACCACATGCCAGCCCAGGCTACTACTATACACAGCAAAACTCTCAATCAACATAGATAGAGAAACCAAAATATTCCAGGACAAAACCAAATTCAAACAGTATTTATCTACCAATCCAGCCCTGTAGAGGATCCTAGAAGGATAGCTCAACTACTGTTCTTCCATTGTACCCTACTAATCACAAATATAAGAATCCTAAGAGAGGGGATCAAGGCTTTGGTTCCTCTGATGCATATTGGATACAGCCTATAGTTAAACAAAAACCTATGATAACACTATGGCTGGATGGAAAGGCATTCCAAGGCTTGGTTGACACAGGAGCTGATGTGACTATCCTAAAACAAAGCGATTGGCCTGCCACCTGGCCTCTGTCCCCAACCTTAACCAATCTTGGGGTATTGGCCAAAGTCAAAATCCACAACAAAGCTCTAAGGTGCTGACGTGGGAAGATAAAAAAGGTAATACAGGGAATATACAACTTTATGTCATCCCAGGCCCTCCTATTAATCTCTGGGGCAGAGATCTGTTATCCCAGTTGGGATTGATTATGTGCAACCCTAATAAAGTAATCAAGGCTCAAATGGTAAACTCTAAACTTTCCCCAGGGAAAGGATTAAAAAAAAGTGAAGAAGGGATTACTCATCCTATTGAGGTTTATGGTAACACTGAAAGAAGAGGACTGGGGGCTACTGATTCAGCTGCACCCCTAGGGCATTGTTCGGAAGGGGGACTCGCCTGTCTGGGTGGATCAGTGGTCTTTAACCACTGAAAAATTACAAGCTGCTCAATTGCTAGTGCAGGAGCAATTACAAGCAGGACATTTAGAGGAGAGTAACTCTGCCTGGAATACTCCAATATTTGTCATTAGGAAAAAGTCAGGAAAGTGGAGACTGTTGCAAGACCTGAGGTGTTAATGCAACCATGGTTAGGATGGGAGCCTTACAACCCGGGCTGCCCACACTGGTGGCCATACCTTTAGGCTATTATAAAATATTTATAGATTTAAAAGACTGCTTTTTACTATCCCATTGCATCCTAATGACAGAAAGCGCTTTGCTTTCAGTGTTCCTGCTATAAATTTTAGAGAACCTATGAAGAGATATCAATGGAAGGTCTTGCCTCAGGGTATGGCTAACAGCCCTACCCTGTGCCAAAAGTTTGTAGCTTCTGCCATAGAGGGTGTTAGAACCATGTGGAAGTAAATCTATAGGATTCATTTCATGGATGATATTTTAATATCAGGGAAAGATGGAAAACAGGTACTCCAGTGCTTTGATGATCTTAGAACAGCTTTACAGGCTGCAGGATTACAGATAGCACCAGATATAGCTCAATCTATCCCTCTGCTAGAAACTGCTGTGCAAATAAAGCATTCCTCAGAAGCAGCCAATTTGTTTTTACAGTGCCAACAATTAATTTTGAGGAGAAAGTGTAAATTCTTTATAGGATACCTGAGAGCCCACACTGGGCTACCAGGTCCTCTCTCTGAGGGAAACACCAAGGCAGATCTAGCTACTCATGTAGCTGCAGTGACTTTATCACATCTGCCATCTAACTTGGATCAGGCCATAAAGGCTCATGAGTTACATCACCTTAATTCTGAAACTTTAAAAATTATGTTTAAAATTACCAGAGAACAAGCTAGACAAATTGTTAAACAATGTCAATCATGTGTTACACTTTCACCAGTTCCTCATTTGGGCGTAAATCCAAAGGGACTGATACCAAACAGTATCTGGAAAATGGATGTTACTCATTATAATGAATTTGGCAATCAAAAATATATACATGTATGTGTAGATACATACATTGGTTTCATTTATGGGACATTACAATCTGGAGAAACAAGCAAGCATGTGATCACTCATATGCTTGCTACAATTGCTGTATTGGGTGTGCCTAAACAGATAAAGACTGACAATGGCCCAGATTATACAAGCTCCAGTTTCCACCAATTCTGTGAAAAATTGGGAATACTACATAAAATGGGTACTCCATACAATCTACAGGGCCAAGGTATGGTAGAAAGGGCTCATCGAATAATTAAATGTCAATTTGAAAAATTAAAAAGGGGGAATGGTACCCTACCAAGGGATCCCCCAGAAATATCCTTCATCACATGCTCTTTATTTTAAATTTTTAAACTTTGGATTCCGAAGGAAAATCCGATGCAGATAGATTCTGGCATCCTGATACCAAAGAGAATTCTGCAACAGTCCTCTGGAAAGACCCATTAACTGGAACCTGGAATGGGCCAGATCCAGTGCTTATCTGGGGAAGAGGTTCTGTCTGCATATATTCCCAAACTGCAGATGCCACACGCTGGCTGCCAGAGAGACTAATTAAACAAACAGACAACAATAACAAATCCAGGGAGGAGAAACCCCCTGAGAAGCATAGTCTTTCTTTGCAGGAAACATGAAGATGCTTCTCAATTGCCTTCAAACTGGAACAGATCGACCAGCAAATCTGACTTGGGAAGTCCTCAATGTGGAAGGAGACATTACCACCTGTACCTCCAGGGTGGCTCTATTAAGACTCTTGGTTCCCCAACTTATGATTTAGTGGAGAACATTGTTTAGACCCAGGAGAAAACCCACTACCACAGTTACTATAGTTGTTTTTTGGGTTTGAGATTGACTAGAGCAGGAACAGGGATTTCCTTACTTGTTTTGTTAAGATCAAAGCTATGATCAGTTCTGTATTTCTATAGATTTAGATTCTGCTATAACACATTTGTAAACAGAATAGAAGAGGCTTATACTTTTTACTCCTCGAACAGAGGGAGTTATGTGTTGCCCTTAAAAAAAGAGTGTTGCTGTTATACTAACTATTCAGGCATTGTTAAGTCTCTTGTCTCTCGGGTCCATGCCGTTCAACAAACTGATGGCTTTTGTACGACAACAGATAAACACTATTCAAATGAAACCCACACAGGTCTGTCATTATAGGCTGGAAGTAGGGGATTGTAAAACCTCTGTTATCAAGACTAACAAGAATTATCCCCTAACTTATGTGCTAAGCCGGATAGTCAATGACGTGCTAAGCCGGATAGTCAATGACGGGTAAGAGAACACTTCAAGACCCTTGCCCCTAAAAGAAGAGAGGCCTCACCATCCTAAGACAGGAGCTCAACCAATGGCTGTTGAGTATCCAAAGATGGGAAAGGGAGGCTGAGGTCATTTGTTCCAACCTAAAACAGGCACAGTTTCCATAAGTTTTCCCAGCCTTCCCTTTTGAAAAAAAATTTAAAAAGTGGGACCTGTGGGGAGCCGACAGAAGGCGGCTATCATCCTTGCAGCCATCTTGGGCCGTATACCCTGACAAGAGGCTTGTTTACAATAGCCTACAACAGCTGAGCACACTCTGATAACATCTTGCTTTAGATACCCAGGATTTTCCCTTGGGTGTGTGAGACTTAAAGGTTTGTGACTTAAGGGCGTGACTTAGAGATCAGATTTAGAGACAAGGCCTAAGGGCATGACTTAAAGGCATGACCTAAAGGTGTGGCTTAGAAATGAGACATATCAAAGGCGGAGGCAGACAGAAGAAATTATTATGAGTAGGAATCAGGCATTGAGGAAGAAGACACTTGGACTAGAGAACTCAGAAGAAGAATTATTAAGTATTGGGCACTTAGCACTCAGAAGAAGTAACTTGGAACTTGGAGGCACTAGGGACTAGGAACTAGGGACTAGGAACTCAAGATTTGGGACTTGGACTAGGAAGAGAGACTGTAGAATAAACAGGATTGAATCACACTCTGTCTGGTCTCCATTCTTCGTGTCCATCCTCACTCTCTCTCTTGCTGAACCCCAACCAGTGGACCTAGCAGCTTGGTGCAGTGCAGGCTCTGACAATTTAGCCCCTAAGGCTTTTGGCAGTGCAGGTTCCAAAACTGACAGAGAGGTCCGAGACATTTTGGCCCCCAACGTGGGATAGAGCGGCCCTCAACATTTTTGGCACCCAACGTGGGGCAGCTCGGGCCCCAACAAATAGTGGGAGACTTGAACACTCCACTCTCACCAATGGAATTAAAACAGAAACTAAACAGAGACATGGTGAAACTAATACAGATTATGAACCAAATGGATTTAACAGATATCTACCAAATATTTTTACCCTAAAAAACCTTCTTCTTAGCACCTTTATGGTCACAAAACAACCTTCAACCAATACAAGAAGATTGAAATAATCCCATGCATCCTATCAGATCACATGGCCTAAGACTGGTCTTCAATAACAGCAAAAACAACAAAAAGCCCACATACCCATGGAAACTGAATAACTCTCTACTCAGTGATAACTTGGTCAGGGAAGAAATGGAGAAAGAAATTAAAGACTTCCTGGACCTTAATGAAAATGTTGACACATCATACCCAAACTTATGGAACACAGTGAAAGCAGTGCTAAGAGGAAAATTCATAACACTAAGTGCCCTGGTAAAGAAACTGGATCTTTACTAGATCTTACACTAGCAACTTAACAGCACACCTGAGAGCTCTAGAACAAAAAGAAACACACTCAAACACACCCAAGAGGAGTAGACTACAGGAAATAGTCAGACTCAGGGCCTAAATCAACCAAATAGAGACAAAGAGAACCATACAAAGAATCAACAAAACCAAAAGCTGGTTCTTTGAATTTGCAAAGGGATTTTCCCTTTGATGAATAAAGTGTCCTTCCTTAACTTTTTTGATAACTTTTGGTTGAAAGTGAAGCAGGTAAAATATCTAAACAGGCCCATATCTCATAAGGAAATAGAAGAAGTCATTAAAAACCTCCCAACCATAAAAATCCTAGGGCCTGACAGATTTGGTGCAGAATTCTACCAGATCTTCAAAGAAGACATAATATCAATATTCCTCAAACTATTCCATGAAATAGAATCAGAAGGAAGAGTACCTAATTTATTCTATGAAGCCACAATTACTCTGATACCTAAACCACACAAGGACCCAGCCAAAGAGGACTTTAGACCAATCTCGCTTATGAATATCGATGCAAAAATACTCAATAAAATTCTTGCAAATCAAGCCCAAGAACACATCAAAACCATCATTCATCATGATCAAATAGGCTTCATCCCAGGGATGCAAGGTTGTTTCAATATACAAAAGTCCATTAACATAATCCACTATATAAACAAACTCAAAGAAAAAAAATCACATGATCATCTACTTAGATGTAGAAAAAGCATTTGACAAAATACAACACTCCTTCATGTTAAAAGTATTGGATAGATCAGGAATTCAAGGCCCACACCTAAACATAAATAAAGCAATTTACTGCAAACCAATAGCCAATATCAAATTAAATGGAGAGATACTTGAAGCAATCCCACTAAAATCTGGGACAAGACAAGGCGGCTCACTCTCCTCATATCTATTCAATATAGTAATAGACATACTAGCTAGAACTATAAGACAACAAAACATGATCAAGGGGATACAAATTGGCAAAGAAGAAATAAAGGTATCATTATTTGTGGATGATATGATAGTATACATAAGCCACCCCAAACATTCTACCAGAGAACTTCTCCAGCTGTTAAACAACTTCAGCAAAGTGGCCAGATTAACTCAAATAATTAACTCAAACAAATCCTTTATATAAAAGATAAACAGTCTAAGAAAGAAATTAAGGAAACAACTCCCTTCACAATAGCCACAAATAATATAAAATATCTTGGGGATAACTCTAACCAAACGAATGATATGTATTACAATTACTTCAAGTTTCTCAAGAAAGAAATTGAAGATCTTAGAAAATGAAGAGATCTCCCATGCTCATGGATTGGCAGAATTAACATATAAAAATGGCCATCCTAACAAAGGCAATCTACAGATTCAATGCAATCCCCATCAAAATTCCGATACAATTCTTCAAAGACATGGAAAGAGCAATATCAAATTAATCTGGAAAGGCAAAAATAAAAAAACATCCCAGAATAGTGAAAACTATTCTCAACAATAAAAGATCTTCTGGGGGAATCACCATCCTTAACCTCAAACTCTACTACAGAGCAATAGTGATTTTAAAAAACTGCATGATATTGGTACAGAGACAGACACAATGAATCAATGGAATAGAATTGAAGACCCAGAAATAAAACCACACACTTACAGACACTTGATCTTTGGCAAAGAAGTAAAAAAAAAAAAAAAAAAAAAAATAAAAAAAAATATATATATATATATATATATATATATATATATATATATAATGAAAAAAAAAAAGAAAGCATCTTCAATAGCTGGTGCTGGTCTAACTGGCTGACTGTATGTAGAAAAATGAAAATAGATCCATTTTTGTCACCTTGCACAAAGCTCAAGTCCAAGTGAATCAAGAACCTCAACATAAAACCAGATACACCGAATCTAATAAAAGAGAAAGTGGGAAAGAGCCTTGAATTCATTGGCACAGGGAGAAACTTCCTAAACAGAACTCCAATGGCTCACACTCTAAGATCAAGAATTGATAAATGGGACCTCATGAAACTTGAAGCTTCTACAAGACAAAGGACACAGTCAATAAGACAAATTGGCAACCTACAGATTGGGAAAAAATCTTCACTAACCCCACATCTGATAGAGGGCTAATATCCAAAATATATAAAGAACTCAAGAAGTTAACCACCAAAAACCAAACAACCCAATCAAAAAATGGGGTATAGATTTAAACTGAGAATTCACAACAGAGAAATCTCAGATGGCTGAGAAGCACCTAAAAAATGTTCAAATTTCTTAGTGATCAGAGAAATGCAGATCAAAACGACCCTGAGATTCTACCTTATACCAATCTGAATGGCTAAGATCAAAACCGCAGGTGACAATTCATGTTGGCAAGGATGTGGAGAAAGAGGAACACTCCTTCTTTGATGGTGGGATTGCAAACTGGCACAACCACTCTGAAAATCAATCTGGAGGTTCCTCAGAAAATTGGAAATAGATCTACCTGAAGACCCAGAAATACCACTCTTGGGAATATACCCAAAAGATGCCCCACCATGCATGTGTTCCACTATATTCATAGCGGCCTTGTTTGCATAGCCAGAAGCTCGAAAGAACCCAGATGTCCCATGACAGATGAATGGATACAGAAAATGTGGTTCATTTACACAATGGAATACTACTCAGCTATTAAGAATGAGGCCATGTTAAGTTTTGCATGCAAATGGATGGAACTAGAAAATATCATCCTGATTGAGGTAACTCAGACCCAAAAGGACATGAATGGTATGTAATCAGTAATAAGTGCATATTAGCCCCCCCAAAAGTACAGAATACCCAAGATACAGTCCACAGAACTCAAAAAGATCAACAAGCTGAAGGTCCCAAGTGAGGATGCCTCAGTCCCACTTGGGAGGGAGAAGAAAGCAATCACAAGGGGGGAGGGAGGGGAAGACCTGAGAGAGAAAGGGGATACGTGGGAAGAAGAGAGGAACATGATCTGGTATTGGGTGTGGGAAAAGGACTGAAGCCCTGAGGGCCAGCAGAAAGAATGGAAACACCCAAAAAAAATAAATAAATAAAGGCGGGGCAGTGGTGGTACATGCCTTTAATCCAAGCACTTGGGAGGCAGAGACAAGTGGATTTCTGAGTTCAAGGCCAGCCTGGTCTACAAAGTGAGTTCCAGGACAGCCATGGTTATACATGTCTAGAAATCCTGTCTAGAAAAAAAAAAAAAAAAAAAAAGGAAAAAAAAGGAGAGAAGGAATGGAAACAGGCAACCTCGGGAGGTAGGAGGTGGGGGTACCCAGAATGTAACAGAGACCTGGGAGGTGAGAGACTCTCAGGACTCAAAGGGAGTGACCCTAGATGAAATGCCCAACAGTGGGGAGAGGGAACTTATAGAGCCCAAATCCAGCAGGAAGAGAGAGCATCAAATGAGGGAGGGGTTTGCCACCCTACAGTTAAACCTGACTCAGTTTTAAACTACATAAACTACAGTTATGACCCTGACTCATATTTGTTCCTGTCTGAAAGAACTACAGGAATGGAAATGAAGAAGAGCCTGAGGAAAAGAAGGTCTAGCAACAGGCCCAAAGTGGGATCCAGCTCAAGGGGAGGCCCCAAACCCTGACACTATTACTGAGGCTATGAAGCGCTCACAAAAAGGGACCTATCATGACTGTCCTCCGAAAGACCCAACAAACAGCTAAAAGAGTCAGATGCAGATATTTGCACCCAATCAATGGATAGAATCTGTGGAGGAGGATGACCCTGTAGGAGGACCAGCAGTCTTAATTATTCTGGACCCCCGAGATCTCTCAGACACTGGATCACCAACCAGGCAGCATACACCAGCTGATATGAGGCCCCCAACACATATACAGCACAGGACTGCCAGGTCTGGCTTCAATCAGAGAAGATGAACCTAACCCTGTAGGCTGGAGGCCCCCAGGGAATTTAGAGGTGGGGGGGGGGCTCCTCGTAGAGACAGGGGGCCAGGGAGGAGGTATGGGATGTGGAACAGACATAGGGTGGACCAGGAGGGGAATAAAATCTGGAGTATAAAAAAATTAAATAAAAAAGGAATATAAAAAAGAAATGATGACTTGATCTGATGGTTAGAGTGATAGAGAAAGTGTGTGTGTGGTGGGGGGGGGGGACAGACAGACAGACAGACAGAGGGAGAGACTATTTACAGGTATAAGAAATAACATTCCATGATCAGTCTGGGGTGTGGTTAGGAAGTCATAAGCAATAGAAAGATGAAGAATGGCTGCCAGTTTGCTGGAAAGAGATGTCAGAGGAACAGAATGTCAGAGAACAGAATGTCAGATGTCAGAGGAATCAGTAATACAAGGCAGCAGATTCAGAAGGTGTATCAAAAAAAGGAACTCAGGAAGGCAGAGATTACCCAGAAAACATATGAAGTAAGTGTGGGAAAGACAGCTAGGAAGAGAAAGACACTTGGGAGTTACTCACACTTAAAACTGAGTGGACGAGACTGCCCTGCAAAAGCACGGAACACAAGAAAAGAATGTGCCCAGGGCTCAATATTTAGAGTAAGGAGGTTCTGGATAAATACTCAGTAACTACAGCTTTATACATCTACATGTTATTTTGAAGTGTGTTATCTACCACAGTGAATTACTGGTTATTTATTACAATGAATCAGTAAGTCAGTATACAAACAAACAGGAGGGTGGCTTGTTTTAAAATATGCCTTCAACCTTCCATTTCTCTGTCACTAACATCACTGATGTCACTAACACTGTTAACTAGACAGACAGAGACTGGAAGATTTCCTCCCTCCCTTTCCTGCCTCATACGTAAGATTATAGCTAAAAATCCACTTATGAATTCTACCATTGGGCTAACCGTGTGCTTTAACACACCAAACCTAGATGTTTTGTACTTGACCTGAAAACACAGCAGGATGAAAATGAACAAGCGTTTCTCCGCCACCATCTTGAGAAAGATCACTTTTTCTATCCCTCTTCATTTTTAATTTGTAATCTTATCCACCAGAGCTTGGATAATGTTGCTTGTGCCCATTAGCAAAATTCCCATGGAAATAGAATTTCCTCAGGTCTTCAGAAAGGTCTGACTTGATGAAAGATGACACTAAAAATATCTTCTGCTTTTCCATTAGTGAGGAACACAAATACATTTTGAAAAAAGAAATGCACCAATTTTGTCACAAATTATCTAGGCAGAAATAATAAAAATAACCCAGATAAGAACTGATATGTATATTGCTTTGCTTTCAAACCTAAATTGAGTATCAAAATTAGAGTTGTTACAATTATCCTTTCACTTAGAGGGCCACAAAGGCGGGGTACTCCTGCAAGAGAAAGACTACCAGCTCTTGTTCTGTAGGACCGAAGACACTTTGGCGGGTCCCTAGAAAGGTTTCCCTTTTGGGAGAGGAGACTAGGCAGAAAGCATGTAAATGATATTCCACCTTACTGAATGAACTCACCGAACAGACATCACTAGGCATCACTGATTGAGCAAATATTTCTGTAGATTTTATGGGTATACTATATGCAACTAGAGATAACTGTAACTATATTTCAGCATATTTACCATTAGTGACTTACTGTCTTTATCAAGTATTATTGTTCAAAAAGGATCAATACCATGTCAGAACAGAACAAAGAAGCTATGAACTCTGTATGTGCAACCATTGGTTATTTCTCTCACCCACAGCATTTGATCATTTAAGAATCTCCAAGCTATATGTATATTATTCATATGAAGCAGCAGCATCTCTCAAAGCATTTTTTGTTTGTTTGTCTTAAGACTTAAGGATACTGAAAAGTATACCTGCATTGGCAAATGAAGCCTCTGGACTCAGGTAGTTAGAACACAAAACTTTAGTTAGAAAGTGCTTTACCAGTAGCCTTGCTTCATCTCCTAACTGTTGTGAAGAAACCTGTTCTATGAAGACGAAAGAAAGCAAGCATACCCTTTTGGCTCTCCGATCGGCACCATGGCGGTCGGCAAGAACAAGCGCCTTACGAAAGGTGGCAAGAAGGGAGCTAAGAAGAAAGTGGTTGATCCATTTTCTAAGAAAGACTGGTATGATGTGAAAGCTCCAGCAATGTTCAATATTAGAAACATCGGAAAAACACTAGGCACAAGGACTCAAGGAACCAAAATTGCATCTGATGGCCTCAAGGGTCGTGTGTTTGAAGTGAGCCTTGCTGATCTACAGAATGATGAAGTTGCATTTAGAAAATTCAAGCTAATCACTGAGGACGTTCAGGGCAAAAACTGTCTGACCAACTTCCATGGCATGGATCTTACCCGGGACAAAATGTGCTCCATGGTCAAAAAGTGGCAGACCATGATCGAAGCTCATGTTGATGTCAAGACGACCGATGGGTATTTGCTCCGACTTTTCTGTGTTGGTTTCACTAAAAAACGCAACAACCAGATAAGGAAGACGTCCTATGCGCAGCACCAGCAGGTCCGCCAGATCCGCAAGAAGATGATGGAGATCATGACCCGGGAAGTGCAGACTAATGACTTGAAGGAGGTTGTTAACAAACTGATTCCAGACAGCATTGGGAAAGACATAGAAAAGGCTTGCCAGTCCATTTATCCTCTTCATGATGTCTTTGTTAGAAAAGTAAAAATGTTGAAGAAACCCAAGTTTGAATTGGGAAAGCTCATGGAGCTCCATGGTGAAGGCGGTAGTTCTGGCAAAGCAACTGGAGACGAGACAGGTGCTAAGGTTGAACGAGCTGATGGATATGAACCACCAGTCCAAGAATCTGTTTAAAATCCAGATTTTTAATAGTGACAAATAAAAAGTCCTATTTGTGAAAAAAAAAAAAAAAAGAAAGAAAGCAAGCATACAAGTAACAGAAATAACAGACAAGTCCTCATCCATGCACTGTCCCATGGACGTGGCTTAAGGTGGATGCAGACTTTGATTTGAACATCAAGATGGTTCAGAGGGGTGGAGGGAATCCTCTTTCCATGAATATGCACAATGATTTTTACTTAACACAGAAATATATATGAACTAGGATGATGGTAAAATGACCAATAAATATAGGCTGCGAAGTGTCTAACTAGCTTAAGTTAAAAAAAAAAAAAAAAAGTAAGGATAAAGGCTTCAATTTCCCAAAAATATGCTGAAAAAAACTTTAATGAAATGTCTTGTCTCTGATAATAAAAACAAAACAAATACAACAAAACAAACCACTGTGGAATTTTCACAAAAGCTATATAATATTATAAATTTTAAATTTTAATTACAAATAAAGGAATAAAAAGTGTTAATTCAATGAAGATATGAGATACAGAATGCAGCAATAGAAACGGTCACTGTCACGGGGCGCGGAGCTGATGTCTGATGTTTCCAAAGTCTCATGGAAATCACTGGCCAGTCCAGCAGAACTCATAGCCATGACCCTGCTCCATGAGTAGGCATTCTGAGAACCTGAGCTCATGTCAAAGATGATAGAAGTTAAAAAAGACACCTGCAACCAATACAGAGGAGGCAAGCCACAGAAAGCTCTTCTCAAGGTTAAATCAACCAACCATATTACAACTTTTTTTTTTGGGGGGGGGAGACCTTTCGAGACAGGGTTTCTCTGTGTAGCCCTGGCTATCCTGGAACTCACTCTGTAGACCAGGCTGGCCTCGAACTCAGAAATCCGCCTGCCTCTGCCTCTCAAGTCCTGGGATTAAAGGTGTGCGCCACCACCACCCGGCCATATTACAACTTTTTAAAAAATCTTGGCAAATGCTTATCTGCTTCAGAACACAATAGCATATAAACTTCAAAAGCAAACTCCATGCTCATTAGTGTGGCATTCAAAATTTTTCCCAAGTTGCTGAAAGACTCAACTTCTGGCATACAGATGGATGTGGTACCAAGGAAAGTACCAGCAGTGTCTCACACTATCTTCTGGGTTTCATGTCTGTGATTCTTGGTTCTCTAGTAGCATCCCAACAGAATGCATGTGCACACATGCATATAGTCTCCCATACACTTCAGCTGACACCAAGTCGGCTTCCTCTGTAAACACACTGATCATGGAGTCTACCAGAAAGAGAATTTTGTGTACAGGATGGCAATATTTTTCAATTCAGTTATAGTACTTGACTCTATTTAGAAAATATTGGACCTAATTATATAGCCATTAACCAATAACTATTGATTCTCCAATAAATTTGGTAGAAAAATGACTCTTAACCTCAAGCTGGTTAAAGCAGAAAATCTGGTGTTTTACAATACCTACCTGAAAAGAAAATGTAGTAGTTTGGCTGCCAACATGGAACAAACCATTGTGGCCAGAAATCTTTAAGTAACACAACATTGTAGAACAGTGTATGTACATTTTCACTGAGTTTAACTGGGTATCAATCAATCTGCCTGTTTAACCTATGATCTGCATAACACTCTTCACTCTGGTTAGCGGCTATTTTACTCTTCTGCAGATAAAGCTAAAGCATGTGAGGCCGTCTCACCAGCAGATCTCTCTTCTTTAAGGTGGACAGTGTACTGCACATACACTTGGAGCCAATCAAGATGTAGCCTATGTAGTATTCACTGACTATCATGTATTATGTGTGTGTCAATATGTCATCATGATATTCAGTTTTGGTGTGGCTATATTTAGCCATGGTTGCTGAATCTAATCAGCCAGATAAGAAGTTTTAAATATCATTACATAAAGCTCTTTAAATAGTGCCAGTTCAGAATGTGTTAAATACTATAGGTGACGCTTTATGTTTTCTGGAAAATGGACATTATTATAATCATAAGCACTCCTACTGAAGCGTTATCATTTGGAATAGCTGTATGGCTTCCATCAATGCTTTTGTATCCTGGTTGAGGGACTCTGGGTATACAACAAATGCTAAGTTACACGCATACTGTTTCCAGAATACAGTGTAAAAGACTTGGAGTTCAACAGCCAAATTTTGGAATCTGTTCTCGTCTTAAAATAAGTATTGCAGTTAGAGAGAAAAATCTGTGTGATACACTCAAACTTTCGAAAACTACTTTATATTTGTCCTAAATTAAATAACCTACCATAGTCAACCATGTACAAAAACATATAGTTAAAGGATATGCCAGCTCCTTTCTTCTCCCCCATCTCTCTGCCTAATTGATCCTTTTCTTTATTTTTCATGTCTTCCTGGGCTGGCAAAACTCATCTCCTAGAATCTATAATCATGAACCACTATGTCCAACTGATTTGATTCCTCAAAAAAAAAAAAAAAAAAAAAAAAGTCAGTTTCAAGGAAAGAGGACCAATGTGTCCCCTCCATCTCAAAATCAAGTTACCATTTACAGTTATCTGCTTAGGAGGTGCTTCAGCAGAATGAAAAAGATAAACTCAGCACTCGCTTCAGTTATGAAGTGTACTTAATCACCCACAAGTAGCTGGCAAGCCAGCATTAACTGTCGTGGAACAGGAAGTACTGATTTCATCACAAATACCTACGAACTCAAATTCCTAAAGACAGTCAGGTATAAAAACAACGTATGAGAGGATCGAGGCAGCAACTGTCCAGAGGGCACTTTAACCTGCACAGCACAGTGCAGAACATATTGCGACCATAACTGAAACCACACTCCCATACCCATTAGATCCATGTGAACTGTAATTGTAACACCATCCTGGAATCAACTGAACTGATGATGCATAACTTATAAAAGTAAGTGGCTTTAACAAGCTGGTGAGTTTCTAACGCTCAGCCAAGAGCTCAGCAACAGTGCTCTCAGTCTGTTTAATATGTTAGTCTGTGGCAGCCATGAGTTCAGCATAGACACCACCACCATATAACTCAGTCTGTACCGTGATACCCGAGACAGAGATGGAATCTATGCTTTACAGGTGAGAATAAGTAACACTGGAGAATTCAACTTACACTTTTAATAGTAGTTTTATAGAAATTCTCATATGTTACTCAGTTCACTCATTCAGAGTGAGTAATTCAGTCACAAGGCTATGCTTCACAGTTAATTCTAGAATATTCCCACCACCTCAAAGCACCTCCAGACCTCTAACCACTGGCTGCTAACACTGCTAATTACTCTGCTCCCTACCTTCAAGCCCTGGGCAGCCAGTAATCTAGTCTTTATTGATTTGCCTATTCTGAAAACAATATAAAAATTTAATACAATCATGTATAAGTGGTATTTTATGACCAATTTTATCTACTGTGTTTCCATGACATATCCACATAGTGTGTAATGCTAAGGAAAAAAAAAACAATTAAGTAACTGAAATTTTTGGAATTAGATTTTATAATTCAGGTTTAATAAGTCATGTATGATACAAACATATGCCTAAACAGTACAGAACAAAAATGCTGACATAGTTTTTTCTTTGACAATTAAAATAAAATATGTAATAGCACATGAACATGACTCACAAACACATTTTATTTATTTTAAAAAATAATGTTAAGAAGTATTTTTCCTCCTCCTGGAAACCTGTTACTCATATTTCAGACTTTTGAAATGTCACCTCCTCTGTGAAACCTTCTTTGAGTCTTCCCAACTCCCACGGCTCTAGATGCCTGCTTAGTTTCTCGTACACAGTGAGGTTTCTGATAGTTCTCGCTGCAGTGTGCTACAATGGAAGCTTTCATACCATACAGTAGGCTGCTTGACATCAAGGAAATATCTGTCTGTCTGTCTGTCTATCTATCTATCTATCTATCTATCTATCTATCTATCTATCTATCTACCTATCTATCTTCCAGTATCTAATGTAGAACATGGATACCACTGGTTTTTAATCTCCCAAAACATATCGAGGATTGAACATGGGGTCTCAGTCTTATTAAGCATATGCTTCACCACTGAGTTATACCCTAAGTTCCTGATATCAACAATTAATCCTAGGATTAATATTTATCTATAGATACTCCTAAGGCTTTTTGGTGGCTATTTCTAAAATTTTGTGTTCTATAAGTTCAAACAATGATGAGGAAAGCCTTCTATAAAAAGTGACTTAGTTAGGGTTTTATTGCTCTGAAGAGACACCATGAGCATGCAACTCTTATGAAGGAAAACATTTAATTGAGCTGTCTTACAGTCAGAGATTTAGTCTATTATCATCATGGCAGGAAGCGCAGCGGCACGCAGACAGACATGGTGCTGGGGAGACAGCTGAGAGCTCTCCATGTGGATCCAAAGGCAGCAGGAAGTGCCTGTGAGCCACCAGGGCTGATGTGAGTGTCTGAGGCCTCAAAGTCCATCCCTAGTGACACACTTCCTCCGACACGGCCACACCTCCTAGTAGTGCCACTCCTTATGGGCCCATGGAGCCATTTTTATTCAAACCACCACAGAAAGTAAAGTACAATTAATAATTTAAGTAATAACTGCAAGTTTAATATTTACTATGCACCAGCCACCTTATGCTAGGTGCTTCATACCTATGAACTAACTGAATTCCCACATCAATCCCATGAACTAGAATTATCTTCATTAGATGTGAGGAATCTGAAGCACAAAGAGATTAGTTTAGGCTACTTAAGTCCTCACAGCCAAGCAGGCTGGCAGTCAGTGTTCTAACCAGGTAGCAAGGCCCCAGAAGCCTATGCTCTTAAACTGGTCTGTAACATTTTGGATTCTGAGACATGCTATGGAAAGGAAAAGCAACGCTGGGGGAGACAGCTCAGTGCTTTTCTGATTTGTGGCTTTTTCTGTTGTCAGCTCACTGTAAGAATAGCTCAGCCACCGGGTTTAGTGAGATTATTAGCATAACCCTGCAATATACCTAAGTACATACCTGTAAGACGCTAACACAACTAAGGCAGTAAACCTGTACTTAAACTGCGAAGATACTGAGCTTCCTTTAGTTTTAGGCGATCTCACCTAAACCACCTTGAATATTTTCACTTTCCTTATAATAAATATGCTATTTTAAATAAAACCATTTTTAATGTATGAGTCTTCAACATATATTTTCAAAGTAATAAACCTAAGAGAAATGAAATTATGTGATCATGTAACTACATCTTTAATTTATTCCATATATGAAGTTATAGAGAAGTAAAAAACAATGGATTATGGTTATGTTTGCCAGGCTAATGCTAGTCAGTCAATGGCTTCCGCCATTCTTGTAAGTAAACGCTTCTTAGCTCTTCAACCATATCTACATTAGCAACGTATTTTTAAAAACACTATTTAAAGGGCAAACTCAACTTTATCACTGACCCATACTGAAAATGCCTAGCACTTCAGAACAAGTACTCTTAAAATAAATATGAACAACTAAGAAGGAGAAACCTGTTTCTCATATTTCAGACTCTTGAAATGTCACCTCCTCTGTGAAACCTTGTTCGAGACTTCCCAATTCCCATGGCCCTAGACCCCTGCTTCGATCCTCGTACACAGTGAGATTTTTTATAGTTCTTGCTATGGTGTGCTGCAATAGAAGCTTACAGATCATGTAGCAATCCCCTTAATGTCAATGCAGTATCACATATATTAATATCCAGTGTCTAATGTCGAGCACAGATGTTATAAGTTAATCTGTCCCCATTCCTCCTCCACTAGGGATTTTTAACCTGTAAAAACCAATGTCTAGAATTAACTGCGAAAGTGAAAGTGTCTGAGAAACAGTCTTACACTACCCAAATTGATTCCATTTACTTATTATTATTATTTTTTTTAACATTTCCGCTGAAAGCCAGGATTCAATAAAGCTAGGGCTGAGTTCCACGACTTTAAGTACAGGATTATGTGCACTCACATTAACATAGCTCAGAGCAAACCTGGCCAACTGCAGCATCAACCATGGTGACCAAGGTCCAACATTGGTAAAGCACCCTTGGGAACTATGACCTCTTTCCTGCATGCATGAATTTAACTTCCTGATTACATATTCCCTTTAACCCCACAAGTCTAACTCATTAGATATGCCCTGGATCTCTGACAGTCTGTGTAGAATACTGTGTGGTTTGGGGGTTTCAGATAATTTCATTTTTCAGCATATGTTCATGAGCAACATGCTAAAGCATCAGGGCTAGAGCAATGACAAACATACGTAGCTTTTACTTTACTCGAACTTAAATGAGCAGCAGAGATCAACAGAAAGAACAAAATAATTTGAATGCTATATCAGTCAAGACACCACTGTGGAGTCAACAGAAAATTCAAGATCCTAATAGAAATGACAGGTAATCCAAGATCAGAAAGATAAACTCTTGGGGGCAAGGCAAGGTAGGAAGAACATTAAGAGGGAGTAGGCTAATGTCATAATACTCTAAACTAGAGGTAACAGAGGTCTGGACCAGGGTGGTACAGTAGAAAGTGAAAAGAAACACATGCATTTAAGAAATAAGATCTGGAAAATACAGTGAGAATGAAAGACAAGCATCAGGTTTGGGTAAACGATGAAGTAGACCCATTGCTTAGATAAGATGAGGGTAAAGGAAGAACGTAAAGGCTTGGGGGTTGGTTGGCTTAGGTTTCCCTTGCTGTGATGAAACACCATGACCAAAAAAACAAACTGAGGAGAAAAGGGTTTATTCGGCTTAAACGTTTATATCCCTGTTTATCATCAAAGGAAGTCAGGACAGGAACTCAAACAGGGCAGGAACCTGGAGGCAGAGGCCATGGAGGGTACTGCTTCCTGGCTTGCTCATCATGTCTTGCTCAGCCTGCTTTCTTATATAATCCAGGACCACAAGCCCAAGAACGGCAACACCCACCATGAGTCGGGACCCCCTCCATCATCCACTAATTAAGAAAATGCCTACAGGCTTGCTTACAGCTCAACCTCATGAAGGCCTTATCGTAACACCGGTTCTTACCTCTCAGATGACTTCAGCTTGTGTTAAGTTGATGAAGCAAAATGTGCAGTGATGAAACAAAGAGCAGGAACTATGGGTTCAAATTAATTCACGTTGATTTGGAAGTATCTTTGGATAATCAAGTAGAAAAAAAATCTGCAAGCTATTTAATATATAAACCCTTCAGGGTTAGAGACCTGAGTTATAGACATAAACTTGAAGGCTTTAGGACAGGGGAACAGTTAACAATTTGAGTTAAAGACTACAGGACAGTAAGTGGAGAAGATTGAGAATAAATGCTGAAGTCACAACCATTAAGGATAAAAACCAAAAAAGTGCTGTCATTGCTCCTGGAGAGTTCCAAGAGGAATGACTGGGATAGTAACAGCACACAGTATGAAATCCAATGAAAATAAAGAGCAGTAAACGTTTATTCTAGATTCACTGACAAGGTTGGATGTTACTGACAACAACAAAAGCTTGTTTGGTGGCATGGTGGGGAGAGGCCAAGCCCAGTGTTCCCAGTGGCTAATAGAGAGCAAGGTCATTCAGTGACCAGGGGTTGATCCATCATAACCCAGATGTCACATCAGAATGGCTGTTAGTTTTCTAAAATAAAGGCTTACTGGATCACAGCCATTCTTGCTTATTGCACTGTCTATGGCTGTACACTGGCCATGGCTACTTGCGTATCATAGTCACAGGACTGAGTATTCAGCAAGCCTGACCTATTTATGATCTGGCTTTAAGGGAGGTTTGCTAATCACTTTTGTCACGATGTCTTAGATTATTAGTTCTATCTCCCAGAGTGGCCCGGGCAGCACTGGCCGTGCTCACTGTGCTCACGCTGCCTGTAAGAAGGACGTGTTGTCTGTTCGCCCTGCGTAAGTGGGATCTGAATCAACATCATAATTGCTCACTTCAAAGTGAAAACGTCAGGCCTTCGCTGTCCTCTGACACTTCTGTTTTATAAGAAAGGCTGATGACAGTTTCAGAGGCTTGGGATAAACAGAATCCACCACCCAGCTGTTTATATGAATTTCAAAAATGCCAGTAACAACTCGAGTAAACGCACTGAATGAATGTAATTTTAATATTGGCATGTTCAGAAAAGAAAAGTGTGTTCCCAAGGTTCCTCTCTCTCTCTCTTTAATGGCTTATTAGTAATGGAGTTTTGGAGCTTTTCTCAAACCACTAGTGGTTAATCCCAAGTATTTTATTTCATGTATTCATATGACGTCAACAGAAATGTATTTGAGTTTGGGAAAATCGCTAAGAAGCCAGAGGTTGGCTGGGAAACATCCCGGCAGGCTGTTCTCCTTCTGCTTATGACATGTGGCCATGCTGGAATGACTCGCGGCGTAACCAAGTCTTACATTTGGTTTAATGCTTTGTATCTGTTACTGATTAGAGGCTAAATGCTTTGCTAGCTTAGTCATTAATGTTAATGAATTTTGTGACCCAGGCCAACTTAATAAAACTAACTTTAAAATACCCTGCGCTACCAAGTTCTCAGTAATAATTTTGAACTCAAAATTGTGCTGGAAAATAAACAAAGGCATTTCCTACCTGAATATGGGAAAATGCCAAAATAGTGACAGCATTTATCCAGCATATTAGCCTGTGAATGTGGGTCACATATGGCTGCTTCATCATCACAGGCTAATGGAAGAGGGAATTAAGACAGAACATTCCCTCAAAGGCTTGAGAACAGTGTAAATACAAGTTACTTCTGGCTGGGGTGAAGCTCAGTTGGTAGAGTGTTTGCTAAGCATGTACAGCCTGGGACTGGAAGTCCAGCACAGGAGAGGAACAACGAAGATGATAAAGCAGCCCCCCAGTGACTCCAAAAACCTAGGGAAAAACCTGTTTGGTCCCAAAGTAGTAACAAGTGATTTTTACTTGTAAATCAGATCTAATGAGTTAAACGATATAAAACTGTCAGGTTGCTGGGATGTACTGTAATAGTTGTAAAAAATATTGGCGCCATGTAATTGGAAGAAGTCAATGGCTTTGTAAACACAGAACACTTGCACAGGTGTCTGAGCGAGCTGCACGAACACGAGCAGCTGTCACTTTTGTTTGTGGAGACAGGGTCTCTCTATGAAGCCCCGGCAGACCTGAAACTCAGAGATCCACCTGCCTCTGCCTCCTGAGTTCTGGGATTAAAGGTTTGGACCCTATGCCTGACCAGAATGGCTTTTTAAATAGTATTTCTAGAGGAAAAAAAAAAATACTCAGCTTTAAGCAAGTATCTAACATGGAGAGTTATTCTCTTTTCTTGTATAATGTTATTTCAGGTTAAAATCACAACTGGTTATTTAACTTTTCATGAGCCTAGACCACCAAAAAAGCAGTTATATTACTGTTTTTAAAATATTCATAAATAAATGTCTGTAGTAGACTAACTCTATAAAATTCATTTCAGT
The DNA here is from genome assembly GCF_011762505.2 of Arvicanthis niloticus. NCBI lineage: Eukaryota > Metazoa > Chordata > Mammalia > Rodentia > Muridae > Arvicanthis > Arvicanthis niloticus. The sequence goes on from NC_047671.1 coordinate 40,842,706, forward strand.
GCCGACTAAATCCAGAAATTAAGCTATAGTATTAACATAAAACATTTTCCTAATCCCTTTCAACACAAGAAAACAAGATGAAATGTCTATTGCCCTGAATCCAGGCTTTAACTGAGACTTAAGGATATAACTTGCTCATGGTGGGTTGTATGACTCTATGTCATTTTTTTTCATAGTGTGATCTTACTTCAAACTCAGATTATATCTCAGATTACAAGAATGTTTTACATTTAGATGACACATATTTTTTAGGGAGCTTAAGATATTCTGCAAGATCTGCCAGAAATGATATCTCTCTACATCAAACTCCAGACCAGAAGAAAATATTTATCAAGCAAGGTGAGTGACACGTTAGCAATGGAACACAGCGTGTGGGCCTCACTGTCTTTAAGGGGAAATGGCAATGTGGTCCTTATTACAAACACAGGGAACTCGGAAACGCACACACTTCCATTTTAAAATTAAGCCTGGACTTGTCCTTTCTATGACTTGGAATTAATGGTTTCTTAGTCAGTGATAAATGAGGTGACGGAAGAGTTGCAGAAAATGAAATCTTGGCGCGCTAAGTGCTACCCTGCAGGTCATGGTTATGTGAGGTGCTGTGAAATGAAATGTCACATTACAGACCTAGGATGCTGGGGAAAAGATGCCCTCACCAGATGAACTCTTCTAAACAGTAATTTTTGTAGTTACTGAAGAGAATGAACTAGAATATCAAGTAGAACCTTTGCTTTATACATATATTCAAAATTTGACCTGAATTATATCAGGATGAATTTGTCCAAGAGAATTCTTTTCTGTTCTCCATGCAGCTCATCCTGTAATTTATTTGTCAGAAGCCATCTGAGGAGAATGCACACTGGGAAGGGAGACCTGGTGGGTCCCGTGGCCAGACCACACTAGGGGCAGTCATGATTTTCACAAGAATTAGGCTCACTATTTGGATAAAGCCCAGCCCTCCCTAAGTCTTCCCAGGAAGTGTGACTCCAATTCAAACACATCTTAATGTCTAATTAATATTAACTAAGAAAAAATTTCACTAACAAAATATGAACTAATAACTTTCTAAAGTACCTATTGTGTATGTAAGCAAAATTCTGCTTATATATTACTAAAGAGATTCTAAGCAACCACAGAAAATTTGTATCATGACAATATCAAACCAACAGTAAATGATTTTGAAATGATTAAAAAATATTTTTAGTTGTGAGAACGTCAAGCTCTCCCTTCCTATCTTAGCTCTTTTTGCTGATGACTAAAGTGAATTTCCAGGGCACTGTTTTCAACTATTCTACTTTTTTAAAAAATGGGGAAATGGTCCCTAATAATACTTACTTACATTAGCCATTTTAAATGTGAGGTTGAAAAATATCTGAGAAAAGAAGTGCCAAATACTGTGCAAATGGGCCACATGCATCATAAATCACTACAGGATGACTAACAAGGTCATAAAATAACTTTCATTTTTGTGGTAGAGAACACAAAGAATAAAAAGCTTATTTTAGAGTAAAACATTTGGGAACTCAAAGACTTGCCAGCCACCACTTAGACAATAATCTAATTTACAGTGGGTACATTTATACATTATAATAATTAATGTACTTAAAAAAAACCCAGTGCTACAAGATCAGTAACAAGACAGAGACATTCATTTCTCATTCCCTCTTAATACAGTAATAGAAGTTTTAGCAAGGACAGCTGAGCAACTAGAAGAAACAAAGGATATCCAAATTGTAAAGAAAAAAAAATCAAATCAACCACGTTTGTGTACGGTACAATTCTCTAACACAAGAAACTAAATACTTCATGACCAAATTGTTGGAACTTATAAAGGAATTCAGCACAGCTGTGAAATACAAAGTCAGAGTACAGAAAGCAACAGCATTTTTATACACCAATAATGAAGTTACCAAAAAAGAAATTAAGAAAGCAAAATAGTTAAAATATTTAGAAAAACAGTAGCTAAGAAAGTAAAAGATACCTACAGGAAAAAGAATAATGCACAGATGAATAAAATGATAGAGGGTACACATAAGAATGGGGCGGTATCTTATGTTCAAGGATCAGAAAACTATGCAAAGCAATCTATAGAGACAATGTAATTTCTTTATAACATCAACAATGTTCTATGTAAAAAGAAGGAAAGAATCCTAGAACTGAATGGGACCAAAAGAGACCCAGAAAAGTCAGAGTGATGCTGGAGAGGGGAGGAGGAAACAGTGTGTGTGTGTGTGTGTGTGTGTGTGTGTGTGTGTGTGTGAGAGAGAGAGAGAGAGAGAGAGAGAGAGAGAGAGAGAGAGAGAGAAAGAGAGAGAGTCATGACCTAACCTTAAAACAGCTGGAGACGAGGGGCACAGCAGTGCAAGAGAACTCAGAAATTAATCCACAGTTAAACAGCCATTGATTGTTGATGAAGACTTAAAAACTAGGAAGTCTGGTCAGCAAATGTTTGCTGGCCATGTTGGATATTCAGAAAAATGGGTGCAGATTCTGTCAGTTCAGAATCTACAACAATCATCTCAAAATGTCATATCTCAAATTATAAAATTACCAAACAAAATATTCCCAGACTTTGGCATGTTTCGACATTTCCAATAGGACCCTAAAGGCACAAAAGGAAGAAGAGATAAGTTGTTATCAAATTAAAAAATTATTACACAGCAAAGAAAAAAATCTAAAGAAAATGCAAATTATTCATCCAACAAGGGATTAATATTCAAAATATACATAAGGCTAAAAACCTGAACACCAGCAAAATAAGCAGTCCACTTGAAGCATGAGCTAAGGAATGAACAGGCACCAAAGGAGACAAGCCGCTAAGAAACACATGAACATACTCAACTTCACCAGTGCAAAAGAGGTCCACATCAAAACCACAAGAGCGCATCTTTTCATCACAGTTGTGATGCTGATTATATGTGTTCACATATTTGATGCACACATCTATGTATTTTCACGATATATGTATACACATATATAAAAACAAGAAAAAAACAAATGCTAGTGACTGCATGGAGAACAAAGGGGAGGGAGAAGATGTTCAGTGTGGAACAGGATTCCTGCTGGATCTTAGTGCAATAGGGTAACTAGTGGATAAATTAATTTATGAGGTCCTTAAAAAGTGACTTGAAGAGTACAAGATGAACAACAAAATAAAGACAACTAATGACTGAGTAGACGGAAATTCTTATTATCCAGACCTGATTATTATGCATTGTACACATGTGCTAAATTACCATGATGTATATGCTTTAGATATGTGCAAATATTGTGCTTGAATTAAAAAAAAACTTGGCCCTAATGTCAATCTTCAGTTCTTAAATACCATACTTAATCGTTAATGATGAAAACTAGCTGTTAATAAAGCCCTCTTAGGATAAAGGCATGCATATTTCCTTTGAGTCCTCTTAGATCTAACCATGAGTATTGCAATGGCCATTCTTTCAATTTAATTTCAAAGTGCAGCATAAATTTGTCTACAATATGTATTCAATTTCCACTCTGATAAAATTATATTAACTGATACTAGGCTCATATGCCAGTGATGTGGGAAATTTTATTTTAAGTCAACTTTGAGTCAACTGCAAGCATAAACTAGATCCAAACAGAACAAGGTGAAAGGAAATATTGGTCAGAATAGTACAGCATCTAGAGATTTAAAGTATGGTCTCCCTGGTTCAAATGTTTGTGTGAGTGTTTCATTTCCATCATTTGCTAGTTGCGGGGCCTTTTATACAAAGTAATTAACCTTTCATTCTTAACCCTCCTTATCTTTAAAGCAAGAAGAACAGGAGTAAATCGCCTCGAATTTTGTGGTGAAGATAATATGATATGTAACGGTTTAAAATAATAAATGTTGTACATTAAGTACTCAAGGACTCTCAGCTAGTACGGTGATTAAACTGCAGAGAGCAGAGGAATTATTTCCAAAGCCCAGATGCTAAGACTGGAGGGTTGGCAGCACTACAGATTGAAGAGAGTGCTGTAAGATACAGAACAGAGCTCCCAAGTCCCCAGCATGGTGACACTGGTGAATACTTTTCTCTTGTGGGATAGCGTGCACAGCACTAGGAAAGCCAGCCAGTAGGGATGAAGCTTTCAGGTCAGTATCTCTGACTTTTTCATGTTTACAACTTAAGTAATATCTTCAGTAATAGTGTCTTACCATCAAATTCTGGAAGTTAACCAAGATCAAGTGTTTGGAAGTCTGTGGGAACCTGTTGGCCAGTAACTCAAAAAGAGGTTACTCTTCTTGGTACTGGGTTTTTATTTGTTTGCATGTAATCTCTAGTTGGGGTATTGTCCCCAATCCTCACAGTGATTGTGACAGCATGTAGAAGGCCTACCTGTGAAAGATCAAGCCAAACAACCCAGCATGGAGGGGAGGGGGAGTGAGCATAAAGTCCTATCCACATGAGACACGACTGGCATGTGCTGAGGAAGAGTCAGCTTCCTGACATGGCAGGCCAGCCATGCTAAGGATCAGGCTCTACACCCACGAGTAATTAGGCAACACAAGGGGGGAGGGAGACGGGGAGGAGGTTTGTGGAGGGAAAACCGGGAAGGGAGCTAACATCTGAAATGTAAATAAATAAAATAACCAATTAAAACACACACACACACACACACACACACACACACACACACACACACACACACACACAAAGAAACAGTTACATTTCTGGGATTCTGGGTGTAACATGCTGAGAACTCATTTCTTTGTTCTGTTCAGATTTCTTTGTTCAGAACCAGAGAAGGATGTACAGAAAAGGGGGTAGACACTGGTTTGGATCCAATTACCTAATTACATTAAGATAAGAAAGAAAAAAAACCAGACTCACAAACTTGTGAAGCTGGACACATAGTTGGGGTGTGGTGAAGTGGATCTAGGAGTTGGGGAAGTAGGGTGAATGTGATTAAAAGACAAGGTATGAAAGTTTCAAAGTAATAATGACAAAACTATTTTTTAAAAAGGTTTTAAAACAAAAACAGGCATAGTAAAACCACTAGTTGAGTCTAAAGTAAGCAAACTAAGTTGGTAAGTGTGATAGCTATCCTTGATTATCAATTTGACTACATGTAGAATTAACTAAAACCCAAGAAGCAGGGGTATACCTGTAAAGGGTTTTTTTTTTTTTTTGCCTTTCAATTTTATTCAGATATTATTTATAGCCATAGGTAAAATTGCATAGAGTATCATTGCATAGGTCTTGTGCTGTTCTTTATTATTATTATTATCATCATCATCATCATCAAATCATAATTTTTACTTTTTAACACAGGGGTTATAAACACAAAAATGCAGGATGTGGGGAAGGGGGTGACACAGGAGCATAGGTGTTCAGGGGGAGTACAGATATCTTCGATCTTCGGAACAGGGTATCAGCTGGGTGAAGGTTCAGGGGACAGGTCACTATGACTCTGCCTATGAGTCACTTGTCCTTATCTAAGTTGGTACTATCCGCCAAGGCTGCCTATTTACAAGGTCTATGACTACTCAGGCTGGTAATTTCCACAAAAGCTGCCTGTTTACAATAGCTTATAGCCATCTGTTTCAGTGTTTTTCCACAGATACCCAAGACTTTGTTTATGTTAGCAGGCATGTATGTCAGGCCTATTGCTGATTTTAGGCTTATGGCTGATTTTAGGCCTTCAGTGTATAAGCAGGGCTGCTCCTGATATCTCCTCCTTTCTCCAATTATAGAAGGACCGTGGCGATTCTAATCTTGCCAAGGCGGGGATAGAGGCCTGACCTCCAGTAATTAAAGGGGACCTTGTAATAGCTCTGGCCCTCCTGTCATTGTCCAGTGAGGCATGAGGGCCATACCCATTCCGGTGTCTTTTTCCTGGGGAGGGGATACATTTGACATCAACTTGTGAAGGTGTTTTCTTGATTGAAGTGGTAAGACCCAGCCCCATAATTCCTGATCTTTTTAGGTAGGTGGGAAGACCCGCCTTAAATCAGGGTCACACCTTTGTGGCAGCCTATATAAAGGAGATGGAAGAAGGAAGTTCTTGTTCTTTGCCTGCTTGTATAAACTCTCATGGGCAAGCACATTCCTTCACAGCATTCCAGCCTACTTCCTTAGTATTCCGGCATATAACTGGAGTACAGATTGGAATATAAGACCAGCTGAGACATCCAGCTCCATGCACTGAACAATTACTAGATTCTTAGACTTTCCATCTGGAGGCAGCCATTGTTGGAACAGTCAGATCATAATCTGTAAGCCACTCTAATAAATCCTCTCTTTCCCTCCCTTCCCCTCTCTCCAGAATAGACACATTCTATCAGTTCTGTTTGTCTAGAGAACCTTAACTAACACAGTAACCCAAAATAAAAGTCGGATAACAAAAAGTTAGTTGGGACTGATGAAGCTTGGCTGATATACATGAAGGAACCAAGACATCTGCATGTACACTAGAGAGCACAAAATAAAATGAGCAAAGAGAAGAGAGGAAGAGACAGTAGTTAGATATTCTAATCAAAACAGCCAGGAGTGTGTCATCTGAAGTCACTGCAGTGAAAGCCACCATTGTGGCAGCAAATTTGGGGCCTCCTGCTGTACTGATCAATTTGAGAACGGAGTTTTCCTAAATGCAGTAAGAAGGCACACACACATCAAGTGTGTCTCCCAAACTATAAGAAAGACTGCCAATACTCACCAGAAAGACCTCCGAATATCCTAGCATGATCAGTTAACATCTTGAAAAGAAATAGCAATCACCATTAAGGTTTTCACATTTAGGACTCCATGGGTGGCACCTATGATTTCTAATTGCATCCAGATTTTTTGTTCAATGAACAGTTTTGATCATTTTAATCAACTTCTTTTTAAATCAAAACTAGTCATACTGGCAAATGAGATAGCACTGAGAAATGTAATTCAGTATGATAGTTTTCTTTAAAAACTATGTTTTGGATGCAGGTGTGCTTTTAAAATAAAATTAACAAATTTTCAGAAGCTACTTTTTTTAAAGTAGGAACTGACTTTACTAGAAAAAAAGTAAAAATAAAATTTTTAGTTATCACAAAGCAATACACGAACAAAGACAAGCTTACTAACATATTTTCAAAAGGAAAGCACGTGGTTTCACAACTTTCCTTTATTTCAGAATACTTTAATGAAAATATAATGACCACTCCATAAAGATCCTGAGATATGCAAATGAAACCTTTCCATATTTTCTTCTAAACATTAGCAAACTTTGCTTCAAAATATAATTATAAAAAATAGGACAGTCACTCCCAGGGCCCATGCTTAAATTGCAATGTTTCTAAAATGTATTTAATTAAAATTAGTTTTAAACAACTCTGTCCATTTAAGTAGTTTGTTTACTCATTTGCTTCAGCATTCATGACCATTAATAGAACATCTGACTTCTGTTGTTTACATATGTTTATTTGTGTGTGTCTGTGTATCTGTGTGTGTGTGTACATGTGTGTACATATGTAGGTATTCCCATGCTGTAGCACATATGTGTACACCAGAGGACATCTTGCAGGGATAGGTTTTCCATTTTTGGAATATAGGACCTATAGACTGAACTCAGGCCATAAGGCTTGGTCTTCTTCAGATAAACATTTTTTTAAAAGATTTATTTATTTTATATATGATAGTATACTGTTGCTGTCTTTAGACACACCAGAAGAGGGCATTGGATCACACTGCAGATGGTTTTGCTGAGAATTGAACTCAGAACCTTTGGAAGAACAGTCAGTACTCTTAACCTCTGAGCCATTTCTCCAGTCCTTCTTGTTGCCTCAACATTTGATTTGATTTTTGCTGAATCTTGCCTAGACAAAGCAATGAAATCTTTCATAATTCCCATCAAAATAAATAATTCTTTTATATCTTGGTACTGGGGAATTAAAATTACAAATACAAGGCTGCAATGACATTTAACTTCTGAAATAACACACACACTTAGTAAAATGGGTCCCCGAATCCTTAATATGTCAAGTTTATTTATTAATGATAAATAAAGATGCCCTGAAGCAATTTCTTCTTAAACAGAATGACCAATAATAAATACTGTCCAATACATTTTGTTAAAATAATGAAGTTCAACTTCTTTTCCTGGGGAAAAAATGAAGTCATAATTGAAATGAATTCTGAGTAATGACCTTCATGAAAAGTATTACAAACAGCACATTTTTGTCATTTTCAAATATATTTATGTAAGATTTTATTAAGATTATTTCATCATCTTTTTGGCTTCTCAATTTCAAACTGTACTTTTACATTTTATTTTTTAAAGAAAATGGCTCACAGTAGAGACAAGGACACATTTACCTCTTCCCTTTCCCTTCAAAGTCAAAACAATGTAACTTTAAAATGAAGTTGGATGTGGTGGTTCACACCAGTTCTTAAGAGGCAGAGGCAGGTGGATCTCTGTGAGTTTGTGGGGCCAGTCTGTCTACATAGTGAGTTCCAGGAAAACCAGGGATGCATGGTGAGACTCTGTGTTAAATTAAAAAAAAATGAAAGAGAGAGAGAGAGAGAGAGAGAGAGAGAGAGAGAGAGAGAAAGAGAGAGAAAGGGTGAAGGAAAGAAGGAAGGAAGGAAGGAAGGAAGGAAGGAAGGAAGGAAGGAAGGAGGAAATACAGCATATTGGGCCTGGAGTGTACCTCATTTGGTAGAATCCTAATCCAACATGCACAAAGCCCGAGGTTCCGACCCCATCACCACATAAGTCAGGCAAGGTAGCCCATACATGTAAATCCCAGAATTTGGGTTTACAGAAACCTCAAATGCTGAAGGATAAATTCAAGATCATACACTCAACTGCATTGTAAGTAAAGCCATTCTGAGACATAAGAGAACCTAGCCCCCCCTCCCCAAATTGCTACTTCAAATCAGACAATTTGAAGAAATTCTGTGAACTATGAATCAAAGGATGTTTGAAAACATTAGATCGTAATCAGATCATAGAAACCTGTAGCTACAAAAAGCAAAGAAGAATCGGTTGTACAAAGTCCATGACTGATCAGTAAAAGCAGGTATACTCCATTACGTATTCAACCATGGTTTCTGACAGTGGGGAGATCCAGAACAGGGAACAGGATTACAAATAGAATGAGCTGGCAATAACCAGCATGAAGGGACTCAAACCCTATGGCAGTGACCAGCATGAAGGGAACTCAAACCCTATGGTAGTGACCAACATGAAGGGACTCAAACCCTATGGCGGTGGTCCATGGCAAAGGGCACCTCTCAGCCAAGCCTGCTCCTGAACCGCAGTAGTTGGGTGAAGACTTGTCTCAGAAGACCACAAAACCTATGAAGTAAAGAAGGACTCTGATCTGGGTTAAAGAACGAAAAATCTCCAGGTATAAAACGGCTGCTCAGTGTAGCCCCTCAATTCCACATTAACAAAGAAGATCACTGAATACATGAGGAATGCCTGGCAGGATTTCACAACACAAACACAACAAATTAAAGAAATAACCTGCAGGCTAGGTAAAAAAACCCTACCTCCACCTCCACCTCCACCTCCACCTCCACCTCCACCTCCACCTCCACCTCCACCTCCACCACCTCCTCCACCACCACCACCACCACCACCACCACCACCACCACCACCACCACCACCACCACCACCGCCACAAAAAGCCTTGGATAGAATGTCAATCTCTGTGAACTTTGAAAGGATACCTAACAAGGAATAAAATGGAGCAGTGTGTTTAAAAAATAAAAATAAAAACAAGGACAGACTGACTGCCCTCCTTCCCAATCACGGATCATCCCAGCATGGGAAGATGGCCCGCTCCTCCCTCCCTCCCTCCCTCCCTCCCTCCCTCCCTCCCTCCCTCCCTCCATCCCTCCCTCTCTTCCTCCCTCCCTCTTGACCCATTTTCCCTTTTCCAGTGTATACTCAATAAAATAAAGTAAATAAAAATAAAATAAGTAAATAAAACCAAAAAACACAGCTCAAAAATTTAAAAACAGAAATGACAAAATTATATCTAAAAACATGGGTTGAAAATTAAAAAGAACTCAGAGATCTAACTGTTGAGCGAGAAGATAAAGGCAGGAGATTCTCTAGAACCCACTGGAAAAAGAATGATAAAAAAGACAAGTGGAGGGCAGATTTAGAAGTTCAGAAGTTACCTAGGAAAAGAAAAAGATAACTGGGAGGGAAAAATAATGACAGAGAAAAGGAAAAGTTCCCTTAGCAAATGATAGCTCCTGGCCTTTTCGTAAGGAGATGAGGCGTGGTTCCCACAGCAGACAGCACCAGCAATCTCACCCAGCCCAACAGCAAAAGTAACTTCAGGAAAAACCGCCCAACCCAACACTGTGAGCATTGTTTTTCTCCTACAGCCAAACTGTATCAAAGAGGATTCAATTTTTCTAACTACTATGTAATCACCTGCAAGGACTACTGCCCAGTTAGTGCAAGTCACAAAGAAACCAGATGCTTAAATAATTCCAGGAAACCTATCTCCTTCCTCAACTACTTAAAAACCAATTAATACTAAGCTGCCCTTTAACACTGTTTGTCTTTTGACCATTCAACCACACAGAGATTCAAGAAAAAGGTCATTATATTTCATTTTTGAGGTAAGGAAAAATGCTAACAATTTAAAAGATAATTATGTAGGAACCTGAAAATAACTACCCCACCCCATGCCCTGTGATGAACAGGCTTAAGGTAAAATAAACCGATAGGAACTTAAGCAGACGAATTTCCTCTAGAATATCAATTCCTCCAGCAAACAGGGAATGCACTTCTTCTAAGACCCCACAGTGAACCAGCCAGGTTGATAATTGCTGATTTAACACACATGGAACTCTCGGAAAGGGAGGGAAACTGTGAGCAACATCCTTGGGTCACAAGGGCAAAGTTGTCATAAACCAGAAACTCATGGTCTGGAAAAATAAGTCCAAAAAAAAAAAGTACCTTAAAAAAAAAATCAAATAGGCACATTTTCCCTTCACTTTCCATAATCAAAATAAGAAAATCCTTAGGTGAATAGAGCTATTTGGGAGTTAGTTGAGAAGTTAAGCAAAAATAGTTAAATTTTCATTTTTGAAAAACTCAAATATTTAGTGTCTGCCACATACCTAATTGGAGAGTATGAGTGTTCTGAAATTACCACATACAAAAATGTAGAGAGTAACTTTTGCCTTGCAGATAGTATATTTTCTCAAATTGTCATCAAGGGAAATTTTCCCATGAAAAGCGTTCCAGTTAGACTACTAAGCAGTTAAGTTTCCTATATACTTTAGATAATCTACTTAATTATATGATTTAATTCTATAATAGTCAATATAAAAAATGGTCATAAAAAATCCTAGAATGTATATATGTTTATCTAATTTATATATACATATATATGCTATATTATATATAATTATTTAAATTATATATACTTATTATATATAATTATATGTATATACTGTAGTCATTTTATGTATAGATAGTTCACTAAAATAAATTATACATAGAAGATGAATATGTCTGAATTTAGTGGTATATAAGAAAACTAAAGAAAATATTTTTAGATAACACCAGAAAATATTTCATAGACTCAGAATGGAGTTATTTCTTGAATAAAACAGAAATTAGAAATAATAAAGAACAAGAGAAATGAATTTTTAAAATTAGATCATATTAAAAATGATAATTTATCTTCATCAGAGACACCTTGGTTAAAAGATAATGCCAGAATGGGAAAACATAGAAACCACAACTCAAAGGAAGCAAATTGGTTCAACTAGCTCGGCAAGCACTTCGCCATTATCTACTAAAGCAGAGTCTGTGATCCAGTGGCTTGTATCCGAGTATATACACAACAGATATGCATGATATATGTATGAATCACAGTACAAACTTACTTCCATTATGAAGAAATGCATAAATACATTGTGTTATAAATAAAACTTTCAAGTACGAACACAAACCAGTGTCATACAAAATGTAGAGGGGTCTCCCAATGTAAAGGTGAGGTAAGACCTGAGAGACAAAGGGGGGCATTTTCACTAATTCTGTTTCCTATTATACATCTTACTTACTGAAATGATTAATTTAAGTACTTATTTATGCCGGGCGGTGGTGGTGCACGCCTTTAATCCCAGCACTTGGGAAGCAGAGGCAGGCAGATTTCTGAGTTCGAGGCCAGCCTGGTCTACAGAGTGAGTTCCAGGATAGCCAGGGCTATACAGGGAAACCCAGTCTCGAAAAACCAAAAAAAAAAAAAAAAAAAAAAAAAAAGTACTTATTTATGTGCATGTGTGTTTGCTTGTATGATTTTCTGCATACTACATCATGTAATGCAGGAACCCCTGGGGGGCCTGAAGAAGGCACAGGATCCTCTATGACTGGAGACACACGTAGTTGTAGGCTCCCATGTACGCGTTGGGAACCAAACCTGTATCCTCTGCAGGAGCACCGAACACTGCTGAGCCAGCTCTCCAGGCCCACTAATACAATATTAGAACAGTTAATAGTTAGTTATGGACAGCAGAAAAGGACTAACATGTCTACTGGCTGAGTCAGTAAGAGAGCATGAGAGAGCAGTAGGGGACACAGGTGATGTTTTGTAATTTCAGCTAAAGAGAATGACACAATTCTTTTGTAAAGTATGCATTGTGTATTCCACTAAAATGATTAATACAAAGTTACCACCACCTCCTCCTCCTCTTCCCCCTTTAAAGGAGACAGGATGTTACTTTGTAGCCCATTCTGAACTTGAACTCCCAATTCTCCAGATCAGCCTCCTGAGTACTACAGTTGTAAACTATAGCCAGGCCTCATCTTTTAAACCCATCATTAGCTACTAAATTGCTTATTTTTACCATTTATTTAACTGTCATTGACAAACTAAACCTCTTCAAGGGAAGCTGATTAGGAAGTAACAGTGGAACATGAATACTTCAGTAGTTATTTCAGGATAATCTATAATACAATATAGAAAGAGTGATATTTTAATTAAATTAAAAGTCAACTCCTACTAAAGAATTCTTTAACAGACATACGGAATAACTATCTCTGTAATGAAAACAAACGTATTCACACTCCCTTTCCCAGAAAAGGGGAACTAATCCAGTTGTGGTTGACTGTGCCAAGCTCAAGAGCTACTTTATACCAAGATGAATTTTATTTAGATGCTAAAGGACTATAGACAGCACTGTCACACTCTGGAGGGCAGAAGCTCCAATTCCGACAGGTAGGCAGCACACAGGATGCTCTATGAACTTCTGGATTGAAGAGAAGCAGAGCTGATAAAAGAAAATGAATGGATTTGAGAGATTACAAGAGCAGCCCATTAGTGGGTATGCCATTTGTCTTAGGGTTTCTATTCCTGTGATAAAATACTATGAACAAATGTGACTTGGAGAGGAAAGAGTTTGTTTCAGCTTACAATTCCATGTCACAGTCCCATCACTGAAGGCTAGAACCGAAGCAGCGACCATAACGGAACACCTCTTACTGGCTTGTTCCTCATGGCTTGCACAGTCTGCTTTCTTATATAACTCGGGACCAGCTCTTCAGGGTTGGTACTATCCACAATGGGCTAGGACCTCCTACATCGATAATTAACCAAGAAAATGCTCAACATATTTGCCTATAGAATAATTTCATGGAGGAATTTTCTCAATCAAAAGTGTCTCTTGACAAAAATCACTCTAGCTTGTACTAAGTTGTCAAAAAAACCAAAAACCTATCCAACAGAATTGACTCCTTGCCAACATAACACACAAACACATCAGTATTAAGCCACAAGCTTTCCTTTCTTATTCATCCCCATGATCTCACATGAATCATTGAGCATCACAGTACACTGTATTCTAAAATGTAAAGGTCCCACAGTTAAAAAAAAAACCAAACACTTAAAAGTTCAAGGTCTCTTTAAAATATTCAAACTTTCTTTTAAAATCCAATGTAAAACTCCAAAGTCTCTTTAAAAGTTTAAATTCTCTCAACTGTGGGCTCCTGTAAAATAAAGAAGTACTTTGAGGCTAGAAAGATGGCTCAGTGGTTAAGAGCACCAGGTATTTTTCCAGAAGTTCTGAGTTTAATTCCCAGCACCTAAATGGTGGTTCACAACCACCTATATTGGGATATAAAAGGTCCTCTTCTGGCATGCGGGTATACCTGCAGACTACTCATATAAATTAATAAATTTTGAAAAATGCTTTGTTATTTCAAGAGGGAAGACCAGGGCACAGGGCCAGTCACAACCAAATTAAAGCAAAACCAAACTTCAGCTGCGTAAATTAAACAGTGTCCAATGTCTGGGGATCTCCTGGACTCCTCCAGAGGACTTGGGTCGCTTCTCCGGCTCCATCCTCTGCAGCACACACAGCTTGTCTTCTAGGCTCTGCTGGCTCCATTTTACTGCTGCTGCTGCTCTTGGTGGTCCTTCCATGGTACTGGCATCTCCAAAATGCTAGGATTTCTACTACAACTGGGCTGCCCTTTCACCAGTAGACTCTCTTTAGAGGCTCCAACTGTGGCACACAGTGCCAGGCTTTCCATGAGCCCTTCATACCTTCAGAACCAGCACCAACTGGTTCCACTATCAAGTTCAGCTGCCAGCACAAGGTACAACTTTGGCCATGTCTAGGACACAGGTTCTGTGTGCTGACTGAAGAAACACTTGACTTCTTAGACATTTTTACCTCAGTGATCTTGGTCTTTCCTTAATCACCACTAATTTCTCAGCTCTAGTTGAGCAGTATTCAAAGCAAAGATTTCCCATCAGTAATTCTGGTATCTCCTTAATTATCACTGATTTCTTCAGCTCCAGCTGACCAAAACCACAGAATCTCAGCTCTGAATAACAGATGGTCTCCAATAGAGTCTTTAAACTCCCTTCTGAAACTACCCAAGCCAGGCCTCACTGTCTACACTGCCTTCAACATTCTTATCTTCCAAGTTCCTACAAAACAGTCCACTGAGCTCTCAACACTCAATGGTTTTTCTAGTCCAAAGTTCCAAAGTCCTTCCACAGTCCTCCAAAACACATGGTCAGGTCTCTTACAGCAATACCCCACTGTCCTGATAGCAATTTCTGTCTTAGGGTTACTATTGCTTCACAGTAATAGAGCACTGACCAAGACAGTAGCTGAGGAGGGGTTATTAATGAAGGTACAGCCTAACTTTAACGGACACCCTAGCTTTCAGTACCATGGGATGACCACCAAGGATGGCAGCAGCGGTAGAGTGGGTGGCCTGAGATTCAAGCTGTGTGTGCTGTGGATGGCAGAGCTAGAGAAGTGAAGCCATCAAGGCCCTTTGGAACCCAGAGGACTGTGAGTGGGTGTCACACATAGACCACTAAACTTTTTACATTGTTGAATTGTAGGTTGTAGGCAAGTCTGTAGGGCAGTGGTTCCCACTCTTCTCAATACTGTAATGCTTTAATACAGCTCTTCATGTTGTGGTTACCGCAACTATAAAATTATTTTTGTTGCTACTTCATAACTGTAATTTTGCTACTGTTATAAATTATAATGTAAATATCTGAATATGTAATATATCTGACATGAGACCCCAAAGGGGTCACAACCTACAGGTTGAGAATCACTGCTGTAGGGCCTCTTCTTAATCAGTGATTGATGGGGGTGGGGACAGCCCATTGTGGGCAGTGCCATTCCTAGGCAGGTTGTTCTGGGTTCTATAAGAAAGCATCTGAGCAAGCCATGGGGAGCAAGCCACTAAGCAGCACTCCTTTCGGTCTCTGTATCCGTTCCTGCCTTCAGTTCCTACTGTACTTGACTGAGTTCCTGTCCCCACTCCCTTGGGTGATGAACTGTGATTTGGAAGGGTAAGCCAAATAAACGTGTTCCTCATCACAGCACTGGTAACTCTAAGACAGGCACAATGGCCAAGAAAACTCCTACTTAAAACAGCATTTAACTAGGGGCTTGCTTAGTGTTTCAGAAGTTTAGTCTATTATCATAATGGCAGAGAGCATGGAAGCAGTCTAGAGAAGGAACCGAGAGCTACATACTGATCCCCAAGCAGAGAGTGGGAGAGACTGGACCCTGCAACGGCTTTTAGAACCTCAAAGCCCACCTTCAATGACACACCTCCTAATACTTCTCAAACAGTGCCTTTCTCTAAGCATGTAAATATATGAGACTTTGGAGGCATTGTTATTTAAAGTACCACAACTATCTTCAGGTTCTCTGACCCTGACATAGGGTTCCAAGCCTCAATTCTCTCCATGAGGTCTTCAGTGCTGGAGCTTCTACTGTAACCTTCACCAACGGCCTCTCCTGATGTCAAGGCTCAGCTTCTTGATACTTCATACTTTTAAAACTGGTACTTGCTGAGAGACTTACATATTACCAAGTTCAACTGCAAGCACAAGGAATAGCTACCCATGGTCCTCTGTATGCTACCCAGAGGAAACACTTGCCAGAAGAGTTTGCCTACTGACACTGGTCTCCAAGGCCTCTGGCACATATATAGCAGAGGACAGCCTTGTCTGGTCTCAGTGGGAGAGGATGCACCTAGTCCTGTAGAGACTTGATGTCCCAGGGTGGAGGAAGACCTGGGGGGAAGCACCCTCTCAGCAGTGAAGGGGAGGGAGAATGAGGGGAAGAACTTGGCAAGGGGGCATCGGGAGGGGAGGCGTAAGCAACAGTTGGAATGTAAATAAATAAAATAATTAATTAATAAAAAAATAAATTAGAAAAGCCTAAAAAAGTCAAGATTTTACTGCTGTGAACAGACATCATGGCCAAGGCAACTCTTTTAAGGACAACATTTATTGGGGCTGGCTTACAGGTTCAGAGGTTCAGTCCATTATCATCAAGACAGGAACATTGCAGCATCCAGGCAGGCATGGTGAAGGAGGAGTTGAGAGTTCAACATCTTCATCTGAAGGCTGCTGGCAGAAGACTGACTTCTAGGCAGCTAGGATGAGGGTCTTAAGCCCACGTCCACAGTGACACACCTACTCCAACAAGGTCACATCTCCTAATAGTGGCACTCTCTGGGCCAAGCCAACCCACCCCCACCCCCCACCCCCAAAAATCACAGCTGATCCTTCAGCCTTAGCTAACCAAAACTAGAAACTCTCAATCTAAAATACCAAATGGCTCTGACAGTCTTGACAGGACTCCCAAACCTCCCTCTGAAATGTAGCAAGCTGGGCCCCCATTGTCTGCACTTCCCTCAGAGTTATCTTCCAAGTGCTCACAACAGCAGTCTATTAAGCTCTGAACACTAACTAGAATTTTCAGACCAAAGTTCCAGGGATTTAGAATAATGATGGTTATAAAACCAAAGTCCTCTATCCTTTTGGAATTTGAACTCTGGTTGAGGAGCTCAATACACCATGAACAAAGAAGAATATATAGCCTGTCTAATAACCCATGTAGCTAGTTTGAAACGGAAGATATGGAGAACTATTCCTTCATATGGAGCTCAGAAAAAGCATCATAAGTAAGTTGACATTTGACTGAAACCCCAAAAGAAGTGAGGTGGGGGGCATCACACAAGGATATCCAGAATTAAAACATCCCAAATGGAGGGAACTTCAATGGTCCCTAGGAGAGCGTATGTGAGGTATCTTTCAGAACATCAGGAAGAGTATAAATGAAATAAAGTAAGAAGGGCTGGGATAGTGAGGGAGGAAGGAGAAGGACAGATCACACCAGGCCTTTGCTAGGACTGAATACCATTTGCAGGTTGAAACCCAGCTGAAACATTTTCCCCCCAGAAAAGTGAGGACCGTATTTACAGAAGAGGTAGAATCATGAACAAAACCCAGAAGCTAATAATTTGAGGCTAACATGTCTGAAAGGTCAGCATCCCTGTTAGGGGGAGAGCAGGAAGTAAAATCAGCTCCCCAGCTGTCACAGTTGGAGAGGCTGGGGTCCAGGTGGACACAGCTGCAGAAGCCAGTGTCAGAGGAAGCGGAAGAAGAAAGGAAAATTCTAACATGAGAATCAGAGGGAATAGGAGACTCTCCATGGGATTAGCAGGCAAGGGTGTTGACTGTCACTGGACTGCCATGCCAGTCACTTATGCTAACTGACAGGTACCCATAAGCTGGGCATTTGAAACACCACTGTTTAAAAACAAAACAACAAAACAAAGCAAAAGGAAATAGATCACATTGAAAAAGTTTCAATTCTGTAATTATTATTAAAGCAAGGACACACAGAAGAATACTATTAGTTCACATATGAATTCTCTAAGGAGCAAATGATCTAACACATTTACCTTTGATGAAAGGTAAAGTATTGTAAAGCAAGGGACTCTGAGGCACTATAGGCTTCTTATGTGAATGTTTGAAATAAAATAGAATTCAGTGTACAAATGGAGAAGCTACTGGTGTGTCCAGTAATGGTGCATTTAAATGAAGCCATTTGTGTGGAACTACATTCAGTTGTAAATAATTTACACACAGATCAAGTTACGAATTATCCAGCAAACAGTCTTGACTTCTGAAAACAGACCCAACAGGCTAATTTCATCTATAGAGCGCTGACTTTAAAGGGCTCTCTGAATTCCTCTTATGAAGGCGGGAAGAAGTCTCCTTGAGTCTAAATGGTAGCAGGACACAGGAAACAGCTGGACTGCAGCTTCTGGGCTGCTACGGAGAAAGCTCAGCAGCTCTAAGCGGCCACTTAGAGACGAGCCAGGCAACGGCAGTCTTTGCAGGTCTGCAGACATTTCATTTTACTAGAAAATTTTCTCACAGAATACCTAGCTAGACATAGAGTACCTTATGAACTTCTTCAAATAAACAACTGTAAAACAATTACTTATGTAATTACATACATGCCTCAAATACATGTATATATGTGTTCTTTTTCCATTTGTGAAATACACCCAGCCCTCATCTTTTTTCTTAACAAGGCATGTTGATACTATAATAAAGACTGTGAACTAATAATTAACTGCTGATCAGTTAAAAATTGTGATTAAAGAGAGAAAGGCTGACAACACATCAGATTCTCTGATGTGTTTGTTCCATCTGGTATTGGAACCATGGGCTTCCTTAGATTCTGGTTCTAGGCCAAGTCTGTTGCTTTCTTAAGTAACTGCTCACCTGGCCCTTAGACATCTCAGGCTGACCTTGGATCACAATCTTCCTGCTACACCTTCCCATCCTTTTAGTTTCTTGAGGAACTTCCACCCAGGCTCCATATTGTACATATTTGCATCCCCAGCAGCAGTGTTTATAAAAGCTCCTTTTTCTTTACATCTTACCAGCATGTTACTTTTTTGTTTCTGATAAGATTTATTTTAAGAGTAAGATAGTATCTCACTTTGTTTTAAATTTGTTTTGTTTCTTGAGCTACAGTTTCACACTGTAGCCCAGGCTAACCTGGTATTCACTATACATAGTCAAGGCTGACTTCAAACTCATGAAAATCCTCCTGTCTCAGCCTCCTGAGTGCTGGGACTATGGGCGTGAGCCCCCAACAGCTTGCAGCTTTGAGGATTCATGGCTGTTGTCTTCTTTTCATGTATTTGTTGGCAATCTTATTTCTTCCAAGAAGTATTTATTCATATTATTTTGCCTATTTTTAATTGGATGGCATTTTTGATTAGGGATTATTTAGAATTTCTAAAATAAATTCTGAATATTAACATGGACATTTTGTGTTGACAACATTTTCTTCCATTTTACAGACTGGGTGTTCACTCTGCTGATTACTTTTCCGCTACAAAGAATCCTTTGGTTTACTATGGCAACTGTAGTTAGAATTTCCTCATTTCCTGTAATGTTAAGGTTCAGAAAATCAGTACCTGAGCCAATCAATGTCTTGAAAAGTTACCTCTGTTTTCTTCTAGTACTTTTAAATCTTGCGTTTAGATTGTTGATCCATTTTGAGGATGAGAGATAAGAGTCAAGTTTCAATTTTCTGAATGTGTATCTCCAGTTTGTCTAGCATCCCTTGTTGATTTCCTAGTCAGCTTTAACTGCCATCTTGATACAGTTTAAAGTCAGCTGAGAGCAAAGCCTTATCCAGCTTTAGCCAAGGCTGTGGGTCACCGTCTTGATTGCTGACTGATATAGGAGATCCCAGCCTACTGTGGGTGGCACCTACTCAGGTGGTCTTGGCTGAGTAAGAACACTAGCTAAGTGTAAGCCTATGATTCAGACAGCAAGCAGCCTTTCTCCATGTTCCCTGCTTCAAGTTCCTACTATCCCTTCCCTCACTGAGGGAGCCCTACAAACATTAACCTGCACATGAACCCTTTCCTGTCCGAGTTGCTTTTGGTCAGTGTTTCCTCACAGTAACCGAAGGGACTAAAGGGGTTGTATGTTCTCATGTGTGCTTCTGTAGAGATGACCCTGTGTTTGTGGATCTCTATTCTGACACAGTGCCTTCAGGCTGTCTTTGTGACAACGCCATGTTTGGGTTAGATAGCTCAGGTATGTATTGAAGTTAGGTACTAAGATGGCTCCAATTGTGAATTTTTAGCTGAAGATTTCTTTGACTACTCAGGATCTTTTGTACTCCTAGAACAACTTTAGGATTGTGTTTTCTAGTTCTGTGAAGGATGCCATTGATATTTTAATGGGGACTGATGATCTGCTTTCTGTTACACAGAGGCTATCTGTTTATATATTAAAGAAAAAATTTTCATAAAATAATTTTGTACCTTTTGTACCTTTATGAGTTAACAGTATTGTATTGCTTAACCTGACACATCTGACGTGCAGTGATAAAATCAACTCCATCCAAGAAGAGTTAAAGTATCAGCAGATGCCAGAAAAGATAACTGGGCAAAGTTACAAGGTGAAAGCACTAAGCCACTGCTGTTTCACAACCATCGTCTTAGCTCCAATCAAGGTGCATTTAACAAATCTAAAAACACGGTCCCAGATGTCATCATCTCTTCATTTGAATACATTCATATTCTCTGAAAATCAATATAACTCATGTACAAAATTCAGGTCTGAAGATAGTACAGCCCAGAGTTCTAAAAGGATGATTCCCCTTGAATTTTTCACACCAAGATGAAAGGCTGTTTTCTGGAAGAAATGATGTTTCTAAGCAGACTATTACTTAAAGAGAATTACTTATAACCACTCCAATAAAACATTAACTGGAAATTGTCACTCAGACAATTCACATTGCCAGTTGGGGGGGGGGGGGGACCTACTAGTAGTTACTGAGCCACGTGACAAGGAACATTATTGGGATTAGCAAGTCAAAAGACAAGCCCGTCAGTGGACCTAAACTGGGCAATTTTGTGATCTTTACTAATTTGCCTATAAACCATCCTGAGCACTTTTTTCTTATTGGATATTTTATTTATTTACATTTCAAATGTTATCATCCCCTTTCCCAGTTTCCCCTCTGCAAACCCCTTATCCTATCTCCCTCTACCTGCTTCTACGAGGGTGCTTCTCCACCCACCCACTCCCGAATCCCCGCTCTGGCATTACCCTACACTGGGGCATCGAGCCTTCACAGGACCAAGGGCCTCTCCTCCCACTGAGGCCCGACAAGGACATCCTCTGCCACATATGCAGCTGGAGCCGTGGGTCATTTTTAACTGCATTAAAAGTTCCATCTCCTTAGAGAGAAGCTTAAACCTTTTCCAAGTTTTATTCAGTACACTTCATACAAAATATCCACCATGCTACAGAAGGGAAGTGGTGTTCTAATATTAATTTTATAGATTGTTATGAAGATAAAGAAATATGTATACTCCCTATGTATGCTCTGAAATACCAATTTTATTTATACATAAACCCCTACATCTACTGATAAGAACATGAAAAGTTCAAATTTATATTTTATCTCGGGCAAACTGGCAATGATACAAGTCTAGCAAAGTGCAGAACTACAGAGATGCAGGGCTGGGATACAGGATCATGGGGCAATAGTTAATACAATAATCATTTCTATCATTTCCAAAAATGTCTGTGTAATGTGTCCAAGTGGTTAGACTAACCATCTGGGTGATCTTAAACTATCCTGAACACTCTGCATTTGGTTATGGCTATGGAAGCACATTTTATTCAAACAATATAATTCTCACTTGCTAGTAGCAACATCTTACATGAAATTGATTTTTAAGGATATGGCATATGTTTAAAAAACACAGTGATATTGTTTCTTTGATTAAGCAGATTAGGAATAGCATAGCTTGTTTTTTAATCCTAATCACAAATTTATACTAAATAAACCATCATTTTCAATGCAGACTGAAAGATTAATATTTTGCCCTCAAGACTTCAGTAGAATTTTGTTGATGTGTGTGTGTGTGTGTGTGTGTGTGTGTGTGTGTCTGTATACATCTTGGCTGTCTTTCCTTAGGTGCTCTCCATGGTTTTTTTTTGTTGTTGTTTTTGGTTTTGTTTTGTTTTGTTTTTTTGACTAAGGGTTTCTCACTCACCAGAAGTTTCTCACAGACTTGAGGCTTGTCAGAGAGACAAGGTTGAGAAGTAGGTTAGTGCATTAGTTCCTTTTATTGTTGTGATACAATACCATTATCAAAAGTAACTTTGGAAAGAAAGAATTTATTTTAGTTTACAGTTCGAGAGGGATAAGAGTCCACCATGGCAGGAGGTATGACTGTAAGCAGTAGACATGGCAGCAGAAGCAAGAAGCTGAGAGAAGACACCTCAGTGTCACACAGAAAGCAAAGAGAGAAAACAGGAAGCAGGATGAGATTTAAATATGAGTGGGGAGGGGTTCAGAAGGGTCTGCTGCCTCCTGCCTATCTACCAGCAGCTCATGGCTGCAGAGGTTGGGGGTAGGCCGGCAGAAGGGAGATTTTCTTCAGTGGTGTAGTCAGTACTAAGTCGTCAGTGCTCCGGCCCATGCTACGTATTATATCATCAGTACACATACACGCACTAAGTACAGGAGAACGGGCTGGGTAGAGGAAGGGGATCAGTGAGGGTGGGAGGGGAATGAGAGTCAGTAACGGTAATGACCATGCTCAAACATATTGTATACAATATGTAAATGCCACAACAAAGCCCATTTACATATAATTAATATATGCTAGTAAAAAAAAAAAAAAAAAACCTGAAAGACAACAACCTAGTAGCTCTAAGACAAATGGGTCAAGAGGACATACATTACAGCGGTGCTTTGTACACCTCCTAGAAGACAAGAGAGAGGCAAATAAACTAATGTGGAGTCTGTGGTCAGGAGCAAGAGGCTCCAGAACCTCCCTGACTTGACTGCTGTGTTCACTGCAGGAAGGACATGACTCACAGTAAGTGAGCTACTGCCACTGCCAGTGTGAGCCTGCATGGGAGCATCCCAGTTGGAGGCTCACAAACACTCAGGTGAAATGTGTCTTAGAATTTCAGCACTTGCATAGCCCCTGAGACCGTGTGCTCTGACAGATACAGCGAAGACAGAGATGCAGAGAACTCTAGTGGGTGGTGGAAGAGCATAGAGGGGTAGACTCGCTATCCCAGAATGCTTGACAAGGCAGTGTTCTGTGCCACACTGCAATACTTTACCATAACAGGGAATGGTGGTGGCTCTTTCCTGAGTTACAATGATGAAAACTGTAATAGATTATGTTTACTTAATGTCAGCCATTCAGAAAAATGTATTTTAACTAGTTTCCAATGCTATGAGATAGGTGTTGCAATTATGTATCTTGCCAGTTGATACTGAAACTTAACTTACAAAAGCAAAACATCCAGTCAAGGTTGTGTGGATAGAAAATGATGACAGAGATGACCCCTGTTATTTTGGCCTTTCCCTGTGGTACACAGAGTGCAGCCCTCTCCCACCCCCCACCTCCGCCACTATTTGCTAAGGCTAGAAGCAGCAGCAGGCTGTGACAATGACCCACAGCCAAGTCTCCTTGATGCCGATTAGGAAAACAGTACCCAGTATTCCAATGCAGCTGCCTGATGCTTAAGGTCATCCTCCAAGTTAGTCATCCCACTGTGGGAAACATCATATGGCTAAAAGATGATTTTTATCAAAGTCAAGGAGTTAAGTAAAATCAAGAAATAAAGATTATGTAAGTCTTATCAATTTGACTTCTTATTTTCCCCCAACAATTTAGCATTCCATGGTTTATGAATGAAGGTACAGATCCCACAAGTTCATGTTTATAGCCTAGCAATTAATATACACAATTGTCTATAATTCTTGTCAGATTTAACTACTATCAAATCACTTGCTACTTGAATTATAAAAATTTTATATGTATTCCAAAAGAAACATATCATATGAATTCCTAAAAATAATAATAAACAGTATCTTAGGGTTTTACTTCTGTGAACAGACACCATGACCAAGGCAACACTTATAAGGACAACATTTAATTGGGGCTGGCTTACAGTTTCAGAGGTTCAGTCCATTATCATCATGGCAGGAGCATGGCAGTTTCCAGGCAGGTATGGTGATGGAGGAGCTAAGAATTCTACATCTTCACCTGAAGGCTGCTAGCAGAATACTGATTTCCAAACAGCTAGGATTAGGGTATCAAAGCCCAAACCTCAGTGACACACCTATTCCAACAAGGCTACACCTCCTAATAGTGCCACTCCTTGAGCCAAACATGTATAAACCATCACAAATAGTAAGAACACATAACTAAAATGTCACAAATAGTCAACTATTTGTTGACTAAAATGTTATGTATCCTTACCACAGAAACAAAATATGAATAGAAAATAGCCAGTTTATGTACATGTTTTTAAATGATCCATTTTTTTCCCAGCAAGGTAAAATTTCAGTTGATAAATAACATAGTACTTACAAATTTAAGGAATATTTTCAGCTTAATACACTGAATTCTATACTTAACAGTAGCAAAGTAAATTTATGGCCATATTTAAAATGTAAGACTAACTAAAGTTAATTATATTTTAAACTTTCTTCTTTTCTCCAAACTCTTCAGGTTAAGCTGAACTGTTTCTCACTTAATAAAATTTAATTTTTATAATGAAAGGCAAATACACATACACACAAAAAGCAAAAAATTGTAAACTTTAATTAGTGATTTTATAAAGGAAACTAATCAGATTGGAGGACAAGGTGTTAGCAGAATGCCTGAGGATTTAATATCTGAGGTGAGAGAGTATAAGATGGTGGGAGGACTGGGGGCCAAGTGTCTTCTGGACGTGACAGGACATTATGAGCTCCCTCCCAGCAGCTATGGACACATGTGCGAGGCCTGCATGAGTTCAATGCAGTGTTCCAGCATGGATGGAGAGGGCACAGGAGCCCTGTCCCCTGTCCTAGATCCCCTACTGTCCAGGTAGCAGGTCATACTAGGGGGAGAAAGTTGATTTTCTTTAGGGGTGTGGTCTCCGGTAGGTTGACTACAGTGGATGGCCCCACACTTATATGTATTTGAGTAGCACTAACTGAACTCAACTCAAAAAGTTAGCTTTTTTAAAAAATTTATTTTTAAGGAATGAAATTCGAAGGGTGAACGTCGACCAAGAGGGGTTGAAATGGGAGGGAATGTGCAGACTGATAGACCCTTGGTTTCAGGAGCACACCAGGGGAGCACGGTGAGAAAGTTTCAGAGGAAGCTCAACCACACACCTCACAGGACAGTCTACACTTTCACTTCAGGCAAACTGGCCTCCTCCTGAAAGAAATGGCTTTGAAAAAAATCTACGAGAACCAAGAGTCATCTCCCCTATAGCTCACAATGAACAGACCTCAACAGGTAATGGATGTCGCATTAGAAGTGTAACCAATAAAAATGACTGTAAGTAGGTTACATTGCTAAGTTTATACACGAAGTACCTGAGAAAGGTAAAAGAATTTACACAATTACATAAGAGAAATACACACTATCAGGAATGGAGCTGAAAGGACTCTCAGAAAAGCAGAAATGAAAAGAACCTCTTGCTCCGAAAAGTACAGTAACTGAAATGAAATACTCACCAGATGAACAGAGATGGCACAAGACATAAAATTAAAGATGTGTCAACAGGAAAGACCCAACCCTCCCACAAAGGAAAAGGCTGATTTAAAAACCAGAAAAACTCAGAGCTCTGTGGGACAGTATGAAATGGTCTCGCATTTGTGCGTCTGGAAGCTGAGCAGATCAGGGAGGAGGAGGAAGGGGAATCGCTAAGGCAGTGCACTGAAAGTATTTTCCAGTCCGGTAGAGACACAGTCCAAAGAAACAGAATAAACTTCAAGAAGTATAAACACAAAGAAAAATTCTAGAAGTAGTCAAACTGCTGAACACTTCTTCAGATCTTTAAGAACAGGAGTGCTGGAGGCATAGCTCTGGGGTAGACAGAGTGCCTAGCATGCACACTGCTCTGCATCTGATACCCAGCATTGCCAAAGGATCCAGGGGGACACCTTCTAAAACGGGAGGAAATTTCTGAAATGACAGCTGAATCCATGGGCATCAAAGTAATTGGAATAGCATAATAGGAGGGCCAAAGAAAAAGCAAGAATTCTATTTCTAGAAAGGTATCTTTAACAGTAAAAAATAAAATAAGGAAACAGAAATTGGAATACGCTGATAGTAAAGAATAATTAGAAGAAATGTCAACAGAAATCCCTCGGGTCGAAGAGAAATGAAGCTAGATACCAATTAGAGCTATAAAAAACAAAGCAACCAGGCAGAGAACACATGCTAGAATGCCTTCACCCCTAACCAGAGATGAGCACCTGGTTTACATCACATATTTGTAACTAGCATCTTTAGCCATCCTGGCCGCCTGCTCTTTTCTGTATCCTCCACTGCAGGGACCAAGCCCTTCCATCAGTGTTTACCATGCACCCCAGTCCCTTCAGGGTCTGAGTATTTTCTTTCTGCTTCCTAGAATACTTCATTAAGTCCCACACTTTCTGCATGGCTCTGCCCGTGGCCACATGGGTGTTCCCTGAGTTATGTTAATTTTCCCTAGACTGGACTCCAAAAGCACCTCCTTTAGGAGTTGTTTGAACTCCTAAAATTTATAGTTATAAATTGAATACCGGACTCACCAATATGTTCACAGATATAGTCCCACAGCTTGCTAGGGTCTTCAATGCCTGCTTTAAAGGTCGATAAATATTCTTAAATAAATGATATTTATTTAAATATCATTTTAATTAATTAGTTTCTTCAGATTTTGACTATAGGATATAAAATATTCAATAATGTTTTCTCTTAATTTACTAGACTGTATTTATTTTCTTGTAATTGATATCATTTATTGTGTCTTTCCCATGTTGAAATTATGTCTTCACAGGAATCAGATATGTCCTATGTTACAATTATATTTTTCTTTATTTATTTATATAAGATGCCTATAACATGAAAATGGCCAATGTAGTTTTTTTTCCTAGTTTCTTTTGTGAAAAGGTCAAAGTGGAGAACAGAAATAATTTCCTTTAAATTTACGTCTTGTGTTCCTTGATAAAATGTTAGATCTCTTCACAAAACACTATTTCATGACTACAAGTCATCTCCTATGGAAGAAGCATATTGTCATTTAACAAGTGAACTCAATGTGACCTGGAATATCAGTTCTATAGTTTAATGGTATGACAAGATCCTATTTTGACCAAGTTGAGAATTTGGGATGCATAATCTCTAAATTAAACTATTAAAACTTAATTTCAATAGTCAAAATTATTCTTAAGACCCACAGACTGCTTTCTTTTTAGCTCTTGGGAATATTTTTGTAAGAATAAAGCTGTAGGCTTAAACTGGATTTAACTGCAACTGCAGAGAATTGCATATCACAATTTCTTAAGTATTCTCCTGTTTTCCTCTTGTCCCTGGGTGCCCAGGGAGCACCGGCACACATTGGATCCTCCTTTCCTCACCCATCTCTGATGGATTACATGCTTACCAACACTGCCTACTGTGTCAAGACTTAACCCACACCCGCTACTGCTGACTTAAGAAAATACACACACCAAGGACTCCATTCATCTTGCAAATCTGCAGTCCATGTTTGATTTTGTTCCTGGTTGTATATTCCTATTTTTCTATCTTTCTATTTATGAACTATTTTTCCTCAAAGAAAACAATCTGGAAAGAAAAGCAAAAGACATCAAAAGTCCACCCTTCTTTTCCTTCTTTCTAGCATAAAAAATCAACATCACTGGCTAGAAGTGAACACAGCACTCTGAGTGACTGGAGGGTGTCTCAAACAAGATCACTAAACACAAAATTAACATTTAAGGATGTTTCTACAAAAACAGGAAGGATTTAGTAACTTTCAAACAGCAACAAAATCATTGTGAATTTATGCCTCTTCACAATCAAAAAGATAAAAGTTACTATGCTTTGCAAAATAAAATATTAGGAATTAGCACTGTAAACCTAATTTAGGATCCCCCCACACCAAATATACACACACACTTTTTTGTTTTTTGAGACAAGGCTTTCCTATTTAACAAGAGATAGCCTGAGCTAGTATCATATAAGCCCAGGCTGGCCTCTAACTGGCTATCCTCCTAACTCATTTTTTCCAGGGTTAGAATCAAAGCTCATTGTAGCATTTCTAAACAATCCTGAAAACATATGTTTTAATCAGGATTCTATGGCTAACAACATAACCATAAGTAAATTATATAACTACAAATGTCTTCAACAGCATCAATATCTGGATAAGATATACATTATGTTTTGCATGTTTACATGCAAATGTTACCTATGAATTCACGTTCTTAAAAAACTCCATTCTTTCCTTTCACATAAATTCCAAGCTCACAAGCTAAGACACTCTGATCTACACAAATAATTTTCCCATCATCCCTTGATGATCCCAAAGCTTAGGATTCTCTGATGTTCACTTCTTCCCATGGAGAGCACACAGAATGAGAGTGACAGATGTCAGCAATGCCAGCACCCCTCTGTCAGTCATTAAAGCACTCCCAGCTGACTTGGTTTTTTAGTGTTCAACCCAACTCCCATATGCACACATTTCACTCCTGCAGAACAGAGTAAAACAAAATGCATTGAGATGTCTAGTACCAACACTGCTGCCCAAGACAGCAAGAGCTCCTTAGGCCACAGTAACTATAAATGACTCTGGATGTTGTATTACTTCTTATTAAACCCTTTTTATGTGGTGTCTCCTGCTTAAGAACCAAAATTAGCTCCAATTACTTATCATAAGGAACCTCCCTCTTGATGCCCATCTTTCAAAGTTTGCATCATCTAGGGTTCTACTACATAAATACATTTAGCAAAAGTTTAAAAATGAATGTCAGTCCATAATAAAAAGTCAGACCATAATCTAAATATTACTACAGATTTAGCAGACTTTAAGAATAAGATGGTAGTTTGTTTCCCAAGTAAGACTTCCTTTGAGAAAACTAATTTTTCATTTGCAAGTGGTTATCAATGGAGCTAGCTGTGGAGTGTGTTACCGTCTCTCAGCTCTAGGACTCCATCTAGTGCAGACCCATGTAAGCCTGGCGCACTCTGCCACAGTATCTGTGAGTTCATATGTGCATCACTTATGCTATGTTTAAAAGGCCTTGTTTCTTAGGTGCCTTCCATTCCCTCTGGCTCACACCCTTTCTGTCTCCTTTTCAGTACAGTTCCTTGAGTCCTAAGGGGAGGGATTTGATGGAGACACTCCATGTAGGGCTGAGTGTTACACTCACTCTCTGGATAATGTGTATGGCTGTGGGTCTCTGTATTTCTTCCCATCACCTGCATGAGGAAGGTTCTCTGGTGATGGCTGAGCAAGTTACTGACCTATGAGTAGAGCAGAATGTCATTAGGAGTCATTTTATTGCTACACTGCTGTCCTATGCCCAGCAGTAGACATCAACACAAAACAAACTCAATGGCATCTCTGGAGGTTCTTTGTCTCATAATGTTGTGTCAGGGTTTCTTTTGTCTTTTGCTTATATATTATAGCTTCAGGTTCTGTGTTTTTATTAAATTCCTCTGTGTGAACCTGTCTATATGTGTGTCTCTCAGTCTGTATGTGTTTTTCCTGCTTTTTCTTTGGCTCTTTTTCTTCTGTTTGTTTGTTTTGTCCTATTCTGACTTGGTTTTGTTTTATCTTATTATTTTATTATTATTCCTTTTATTATTATACATGTTTGTTTTTTAACTCTCTAATGAGAGACAGAAAGGGGTGGATCTGGACGGGAGGGGAGGGGAGGAGGAACTAGGAGGAATTGGGGAAGAAAAATCCATAATCAGAATATATTGCAGAGTTTTTAAAAATCTATTTTCAACAAAAAAAAAAGAGAGAGAGAATAAGATAGTGTCTCAATAACAGAAAAGAGTCAGGAATCATGATTCAGAAGCACACAATTACACCAATAAATGCTGAAGAGGATTTGGTATTTACAGTTGCTATTCTATATTAGCTTCCTGGAGTTCTGTAAAACCCTGCCACAGACTTGACTGCTTAAAAACTATAGAAATTGTATTAATCTGGAGTTTTAATAGGCCCAAAAGTCTACACATGGCCTGTGAAAGTCCACTGCGATATCAGAGAACAATAAGACAATCCCATTAACTTAGAGTCTGGCTTACTTTTCCATTGCTATGAAAAGATACCATGACCTAGGCAACATATAAAACAAAGTGTTTATTGGAGCTTATACTACCTGAGGGGGAGTCCATGACCATCATGGTGGGGAGTACAGCAGCAGGCAGCCATGGTGCTGTAGAAATAGCTGAACATTTACATCCTGTGACAACATTCAGCATCAGACAGACAGATAGTCAGACACACACACAGAGAGAGAGAGAGAGAGAGAGAGAGAGAGAGAGAGAGAGAGAGAGACAAAGAGACAAAGAGACAAAGAGACAAAGAGACAAAGAAGAAGAAGGAGGAAGAAGAAGAAGGGGGAGGGGGAGGGGGGAGGGGGGCCTGACACAGTCTTTTGAAACCTCAAAGCCCTTGCCCAGCAACATACCTCCTCTACAAGACCATACATCCTAATCTTTCCCAAACAATTCCACCAACTGGGGACTAAGTATTCAAACATATAAGTCCATGGTGGCCATTCTCACTTAAGCCACCATAGAGCTCCACCCTCATTTAATGTTAATTACCATGTTAGAGGCTTCTCTCAAAAAATCATATTGTAAATTAGGGCTATAACTTAAGAAGTTGGTGGAAGCATCTCAAACACTCTCTAGGAGTGTTCATGTGCCAGTCAAGTCAAACCCTACTGGAAGCTATCTGGAACTGCCTCATAACAGAAGACTCAGTGTGAGTTCCTTTTGCCACTTTTGGCCATTTGAGATTAGAGCTAAGAATCTCATTTCCCATCCCACCCACTCTTTGTATTATTCCGCCTCATCAACAGAGTGCTCAGTAACTATGATTCTACTTCCCCTACGTCTTGAAAATCCATGACATAGCTGGCTCACAGAAACCCACACACCTGCATCTGAAGTTCCAAACTCAGGACTCCCTTCCTTGCTACTGTTGCCGCTGCTGTTTTGCAAGCTGGATTTGTTTCTTCACACAAACTGTGTTCTGATGTCATTAGGAAGCATCTGTCAGAAGCTGTGCAGGGTGAAGCTGTTTCTAATAGTGAGGACTTATAAAGAATACAATCTATACAGCAGTCAACGCGTAAAAACTCACTGTTAAGAGAGGCTGGTTTGCATTGTCTATAGTGTCCTACTGTTCTTTGTAATTTATTTACTTTTAGAATTCAAAGTTCCTTTACAGAAATATATATGAAGTTTTATTTTAAATGTTTTATGGCTGTTTCCTCAAAATTATGCTCAAAAACATCAGCTGACACCCATCTTCACCAAACACGTTGCAGACGTTTGTACTGAGAGTACAATGGCAGAACCAAAGAGCTTACAAACAGAACTTAGAAACCTTAGCAGCAGAACTGACACTCAGGGCACAATTAACTGGGATCCACTTTAAAGAGCTATATGCCAGACACATGCCACATGCACTGGCAGTTATTATGTTTGGTAAATGGTTCTGGTAAAAAAAAATGAATCTTAAAATCATACTGTAATATCATGAAACCATTTTTTAAAATAGAAAGTAACATTAGTTTTCTATTTCTACTAAAAACTCAATAAAACTTGCCTGTCAAGATAAACTTTATATATTCTCTGTTTTATGCAACTAGTTTTTTTATTCCATTTGCTAACACAAATAAGTGAGTAATAAGTAAAATAGTTTCCAGAATTTATGGGAACACAAAAAGAAATATTACTAATTAAAACCTTGTAAAAGCCCAAGTTTTCTCTTTGATGTGAAATCTAACCAGTTTGCCAATCCCTTTTCCAATAAAAAAAAAACATATGCAATGGTTAAAAATATTAATCAAAGGAAAAGTATTTCCTTAATAGCAAAAATATTTATTTTGTAGCCAAAAACATTGTATCACCAAAATATTGAATACTAAGTTTTTGTAGGATTAAAGGAGTTAGTTTATCTAACTGGAAAAAATATCTGTGTGGACATGGTCTGGACAGTTTTAGTTTGGGACAATTGTTTCCTTTATATCAAAGTCTGCACATGATAAGGCCTTTCCTTTCCCACGAAAAGCATCATGAACAGCTTTGCTATTTGTATGTTTAGATTAAAATAGATCCATGCTATAACCTCAGCATTCAGACTGGAAGACTGCTACTTGATGGTCAACCTCAGCTACAAAACAAAATCTTGTCTCAAAATAAAAAAGATGTAAAAAGCAAAACAAAAAAATGCTCTCAAACCCTGACTCTTGATTTTCAACATTCATTTGCAAATTTTCTTCACACACACACACACACACACAAATCCTTATGTTTAAAAAATAAATGTATCTGGGAGGAGTTGTAAGATACGATAAAAATACAATGTAGGAATCAAAAAAGATAAGGAAGGACACTTCATACTCATCAAAGGAAAAATCTACCAAGATGAACTCTCAATTCTGAACATCTATGCTCCAAATGCAAGGGCACCCACATACATAAAAGAAACTTTACTAAAGCTCAAAGCATACATTGTACCTCGCACAATAATAGTTGGGGACTTCAACACCCCACTCTCATCAATGGACAGATCATGGAAACAAATCCTAAACAGAGACACAATGAAACTAACAGAAGTTATGAACCAAATGGATTTAACTGATATATAGAGAACATTTCATCTGAAAACAAAAGAATATACCTTTTTCTCAGCACCTCATGGTACCTTCTCCAAAATAGACCATATAATTGGTCACAAAACAGGCCTCAACAGATACAAAAAGACTGAAATAATCCCGTGTACCCTATCAGACCACCATGGACTAAGGCTGGTCTTTAATAATGACAAAAACAATGGAAAGCCCACATACACATGGAAACTGAACAACGCTCCACTCAATGATGACTTGGTCAAGGAAGAAGTAAAGAAAGAAATTAAAGACTTTTTAGAATTTCATGAAAATGAAGACACATCATACCAAAACTTGTGGGACTCCATGAAAGCAGTACTAAGAGGAAAACTCATAGCTCTAAGTGCCTACAAAAAGAAACTGGAGAGAGCATACACTAACAACTTGACAGCACACCTGAAAACATTTAGAACAAAAAGAAGCAAATATGCCCAAGAGGAGTAGATGGCAGGAAATAATCAAACTCAGAGCTGAAATCAACCAAGTAGAAACAAAAAGAACTATACAAAATATCAACAAAACCAGGAGCTGGTTCTTTGAGAAAATCAACAAGATAGATAAACCCTTAGCCAGACTAACCAAAGGGTACAGAGACAGTATCCAAATTAATAAAATCAGAACTGAAAAGGGAGACATAACAACAGAAACTGAGGAAATTTTTTAAAAAATCATCAGATCCTACTACAAAGGCCTATACTCAACAAAATTGGATAATCTGGATGAAATGGACAATTTTCTAGACAGATACCAGGTACCAAAGTTAAACGAGGAAGAGATAAACCATCTAAACAATTCTGTAACCCCTAAAGAAATAGAAGCAGTCATGAAAAGTCTCCCCACCAAAAAAGTCCGGGACCAGACAGTTTTAGTGCAGAATTCTATCAGACCTTCAAGGAAGACTTAACACCAATTCTCTTCAAACTATTCCACAGAATAGAAACAGAAGGAACACTACCCAATTCATTCTATGAAGCTACAATTACGCTCAAACTGCTGGTTAGTGAAAAAATAATAAGCATAAAGATGTCTCCTTACTTAGCTTTTATACAGTACTGTTACAAGGAAGGTTCTGTCTAAATGGTCATGATAAAAATGATAAAAGTTGTCCTTGCTTGGTCCTTGTAGCTGGGGCAGACACCTAGCTGGTCTGCTCCCATGAAGACACCATATCCTGAGATATCCTAGAGGAGCCACTGAACTCAGAACAGCGGGTAAGAACACTCTCCTACTACCTACGCCTCAGAGCTACAACTGGGAGCAGGGGGGTGCTCAGGACCCACCAGGCACCCAAACCCTGCCCCTACAGAATACCACTCCCCTTCTGCCCCTCCCTTGGTCCTTGTGGCTGGAGCAGACACCTAGCTGGTCTGCTCCCTTGAAGACACCATATCCTGAGACATCCTAGAGGAGCCACTGCACTCAGAGTAGCAGACACCATATCCTGAGACATCCTAGAGGAAACACTGCATTCAGAGCAGTTGGAGCTCAGGATCACAGGATCATAGGATCACAGAGACATCTGGACCCTGAGGAGTTTTGACACAAGCAAGATAACGGGAAAGAAAGGCTGCAGTCAGAGACAGTGAGTTTAGGTAGCACTAGAGTTAACCAGATGGCGAAAGGCAAGAGCAAGAACGGAAGCAACAGAAACCAAAGTTACTTGGTATCATCAGAACCCAGTTCTCCCACCATAGCAAGCCCTGGACACCTCATCACACTGGAAAAGCAGGATTCCGAATTAAAATCACTTCTCATGATGATGATGGAGGACTTTAAGAAGGACATAAATAACTCCCTTAAAGAAGTATAGGAGAACACAGGTAAATAGGTAGAAGCCCTTAAAGAGGAAACACAAAAATCCCTTAAAGAATTGCAAGAAAACACAACCAAACAGGAATTAAACAAAACCACCCAGGATCTAAAAATGGAAGTAGAAACAATAAAGAAGGGAGTGGATCAGGGACTCTAAGCTGACTGGTTCAAACTTGTAACAAATAAAGTGCAGAAAATGTTCTGAACTTTCACACTATACAATCCCAACCACAAACTAAATGGAAACCTCCTGCTGGTTCAAACCCATGTTCATCAATGAGCTAACTACTTTTTAAAAGGCAACTAAAAATTAGGTATGATGATACTGTTTTAAGCTTTGTTTCTAAGCTGCACTTTTACGTTTAGATACCATCATATAAATATGTAATTTAGCAAAGGAAGAAGAAGAATCAATGGAGGTGGGGTGTAAGGTGTCTCAGGGTAATAAGGAACAACGGAAATCACAGGAAGAAAATATAAAAAATGCATCAAGGACACGAAATAAATATCAAGTGTATGTTAGAAGATATCCAAACTAAATCAAATCACACAAGTTTCAAAATATCTAGCTTAGTTTATTTAATAAAAAAAATCTCGTATTTGATATTTTCCAAGGCATATAAATTACACAAATATACAAAACTATATATGACATATGAATATATGAATAGGCATGTGTGTTGGTTTGAATATACTTGGCCCAGGGAGTGGCACTACTTGGAGGTGTGGCCTTGTTGGAGTAGGTGTGTCACTGTGGGCGTGTGCTTTAAGAACGTCATCCTAACTGCCTAGAAGCCAGTCTTCTCCTATTTGCCCTTGGAACAAAATGTAGAATAGAACTCTCAGCTCCTCCAGCACCATGTGTGCCTGGATGCTGCCATACTCCAACCATGATGATAATGGACTGAATCTCTGAACCCGCAAGCCAGCCCCAATTAAATGCTGTCCTTATAAGAGTTGCCTTGGTCATAGTGTCTGTTACCAGCAGTAGAACCCTAAGACAATGTACATATGTGTATATGAGAAGTTTTAGCAAAGCCCATAGGTAAAAGACTAGAAAAGTTATGAAACTTTTCTAGTGCTAGAACAAGTCCTCCAGGTAAAGAATGATTACTGTATTGCTCTGAGATGCGGGCAGAACTTCAGTAGCAGCAGATGCGGCTATAGATAGTAGAGCTAATTAACATTTAATGCACTTCTCTGCTTCAACAATTAAACGGAGAGGGGCTGACTGCAGGGAATTGGTTTATATTACTGCAGTAAGCATATAATGGTCAAGAGTGTGGAAATAAAATTTCCACAAAGCATTCTCTTTGATTTCATTTGTCTGAGGTACGTTTCTCACTCATGAGTCCTTCCTCTCTTTCATGTACATTTAAAATTTATGTTGTAGATTTTTAATGCTCTCAGAATAACAAGTTTTGGAAAAACCAGATGCCATGGCCATCTAGGAAATCTATACTTAATGGAATAAAAAGACCTGCTGGAGCTTAGCAGCCATTTTATTACTGTCTGATTTAGCAGCGTAAGGCAGAGATGGCAAGTTTTATCACACACCTTTAACTACCAAATTCACAAAACAAACAGAAGGTTTGCCATGGGAGGTGGAGCGTGATCAGACAGTATCCTGTAGTTACTCTTCCAGTAAAACAGCATGTGCCATCTGAAATTGCTATGGGAACTTGGGAGCCCATTGCAAGAATGAGTTCTAGTTGATCATCTTTTTAAATATCAGATATCATGACCTCCACAGTAAATAAAAGATTTACATGCAGACATCCATTATAAAAAATTAAAATAAATAGCATTTAATAACATTAAAACAAATGTAAAATGATGATATACTTTGCAATTTTACAATGGTATTGACTTGTTCTTAACTATAGCTTTTCCTTTGCAGTGAATTGAACATGTTCTATTAATTCAATGACTACAAAAGGAGTACTTGTATACTCCAGTTCCTCATCTGCCTAGAACATAAATCAGAGAGGGAATACAAGTATTAGGTGTTTCCTCCTTCCAAGAGGCAGGTATTCCTCTAAATGTTCAGCACTATCAGGAACCAGATCTAAAAGAAAAAATTATCAAAGAACATACAGAAAAGCAGAAATAATCAAGTTAAGTATGAGTTTGAAAATAATGACATCTGTCCATATAGGTATGGAAATGGTGTGCATCACTCACATAACCTTCCAGAAAAGTGGAATGTAATAGTGGGTAGGAGAGAAACTGACCTGGTATCCAAGAATTTCTGTTCCACTCCCACTTGTGCTATTTGTAGCTTTCTTTCATGGAAGTAAATTGCAGCCATGGTGTCTTCCTGTTTGAATGCTACATGCAGTACAGATAGTGTCAGCACGTAACTTACAGATGCTCCAAAATTCTGAGAATACATGACAGTCAAGGGTTCCCCCCCGCTAAGGCTCACTGTAAGAAGAGGCGGGAAGCATGCATGATCCAGAAGATAAAAAGATAGGATGTGGAATGGCAGCCTCCAGACTCAACACAAGCATCACAATCAGAAACTGACCGCTGCACTGGAACCTGTGAACAGTGACAGTCATGGATGGGTCAGGGGCATGTCCTGCTGAACTCTCGGCTGTTGACAGATCTTGAGAAATGGTAATCATCGTTCAACTGTGTGCCCACTGCTGAGTACAGCCAGCTCTAACAGCTCCAAACTGACGGCCACACAGACACTGGTCAAACTCAGCGGGTCACAAAAGAAAGTAACATGAATGTAAGAAAAATATTTATAGAAAAATTGAGAGTAGATAGAGTAGTAAGGTGAGGGGTTGAGAGTGGTCACCATGCATCAGATACACGTGAGAAATTGCCAAAGAACAAATATAACTAAGAGTTTGGAAATATTTTTAAAAAGCATAAAAAGTGCATTTCTCATATACTACAAAGAGGCAAACAAAACCGTAGCTAATGTGTTCTAAAACAACATTCTTCCTTCTATATTTCCTCCTCTCATGAAAGCTTGATTGGTAAGATTTTCTTATTAACACCAGACTTGCTGAGGTTAACTTTTAATGCTGCAGACGGAGGGTTAAATAAAACTCATCGACATCATGCTTGAAATGTGTGTATGTGGCTTTAAGACATTTATAAAAACTAATCAATACTTGTATATGAGGGCGGGGACAGAAGAGAGAGACCGCTGTGAAGAAGGGCATAAGGAGCAAAAGAGATCCTTTCTATATCTTTAGCTGTCAGTCATCCCTAGAAATAACCTCAAGGGATATTCTCGCTCTGAGATGAACAGAGTACACTTCAGGGCTTCGTTCCACAGATCGATAACCTGGGCAAGTCATGTGCTTCTGCAGTTGAGCTAGAGTCTACTCAAGAGGTAACCCGCTTTTTCCAGTGCAAGCGATGCATGGTT
This sequence comes from Arvicanthis niloticus, assembly GCF_011762505.2. NCBI lineage: Eukaryota > Metazoa > Chordata > Mammalia > Rodentia > Muridae > Arvicanthis > Arvicanthis niloticus. The sequence goes on from NC_047671.1 coordinate 40,880,902, forward strand.
CACTCTTCACTGCACTTTCAGGAAGGAAGAGAAAACAGTTCTTCAACAAATTCTCTATCTCTGTGAAAGTAAAACCTGATTAAGTGTAACTCTTATACTACAACAATTTTTAAATTACATTTATTTATTTATTTGCGTGTATGCGTGCATGTATGTGTGTGTGTGTGTGTGTGTGTGTGTGTGTGTATGTGTGTCTGTGTCTGTGTCTGTGCTACACTGCATGTAGAGGTCAGGGGACAATTGTGGAAGTCAGTTCTCACTCTCAACAGCAAGCATCCCAGCGATCAAACTCAGGTCACCAGGCGAGGTGGTGAGTACCTTTATTCATTTTCACTGGCCCTATTATTATAAGTTTACCTAATGTTTATATGAAACAGTATTTTGGAAAGTTAAAAAAAAAACCCATTCCATGTGTTAATGTCTTACTAAGTTTTCAAAGCACTACCCTCAAATGGTTGTTAAATGAATAAGCTTAACTTTATAGTTTCATCAAGACCTGAGGATTCTGTAACTATGAACTAGATTAGGTGATGTGATGGCACCACATAAAACAATGAAAAAAATTTTACTGCAAATAGTAAGAAGGATATTTAGTTGACAGAAAGACTATGTTTTCTTGACTACAGACTTCTGATAGCCCTGGAACACACCCGATAAAAGGAAAATACTTACTATAGTGGTCTGATTGAGACCACTCTCATTGGCCTGTGGCTCATGTTTGAACACTTGGTCCTCACTTGGTGGAACTTGGGGAGGGGGCAAGGTTAGAAGGTATGGCTTTGTTGGAGGAGGTGTTCCGCTGGGGTGCATTTTGAGGTTTCAAAAGCCCACAGCATTACCAGTTAGCCTTCCCTGCCTCATTAACGTTGTCTCAAGATGTGAGACGCTGCTCCAGAACCATGGCTGCCTGCCTGCTGCCAGGCTCCCCTGGAGGATGGTCATAGGCTCACCTCCTGCAACTGTAAGCCCCAGAGAAGCTCTTTCTTCTCTAAGTTGCCTTGCTCATGGTGTTTTATCATAGCAACAGCAGAATAACCAAGACCGCTATCAAATTATTTTATGTAAACACCATTAAACATAGCAATTCAATCACTCTGTCCAGTTCCCTCTCTCTCCCATTCCTTGTCTTCACCTACCTTGTTCTCTGTCTTGTTCTCTGTGTGCCTGTCATCTGTCTGTCTCTATCTCTCCCTCATGTCCCCACTCCAAGATGGCCTTTCACTCTTCCCCTACCCCCAATAAACACTAAAAAAAAAGAAAAAGAAAAGAATTCATATAAAAACTTCTCAGCTGTAATATTCCTCATATTAAAAGTATAACTACTAATTTTTAGGATGTCTTCAGTCATCTTTTCTAAATATATTTGGATATTAGTAACATGTGATAGCTATCTACGAAGATAAAGATGTATCATTTAAAAATTAGTTATTTTCCAAACAGATTGAGGCAAGACATTTACAGGCACATATTTAGCATTTTAGTGACTAACAGCGTGTTTGGGGGATGTTTAAATAGAAACATACACTGTCTATCTCCATAAACAAGAACGGTTTTTTCTTAAAAGGGAGCAGATTAATGCCTTGACACCTATGACTCTTAAATACCATATGGCACACTTACACTTACCAACAAGGCACTGGAGTAGAGCAGATTTGGCTACTGAATTTTTATATTAGAAAGTAATGACCACAGCTTTATGCATCTAAGATTATTTGTTCACCAATTTATTCACAACTGACAACAAGGTAGTTGAAGTGGCAAATATGTCTTTCCAATAAATATCAATAGAATTACTCTGACTTCTGTGAATATGAATAGCTTAAAAATACTCATCTGTACTAGATACTGTTAATAAAACCATGGATAACAGATTCCCTTGCCTGCTCTCTGTGGCTCTGTACAATGATCCCGCTCTGTCTGAGTGACTTTCACTGAGATACATTTTCATAAGAATACAGAGATTCAGGTTCAGAATGATTTACGCATTTATTCCCTAACACTGAGTCAAGCACTTCATCACTTCAGGAGTCCACATGTTACCACACGGCTTTTCAAGTGAGATGTTGGTCAGCTAGGTACAGAAATGAAATGAAACAGCCTGAACTGCTACTTGCAGCTGCATTAGTCCAGCTGCCCCCCAAACTCCCAGCAAGCGACATGGTCACAATGGATACTACAGCAGCCAGAAAACTCTGCAAGATACTTTCTTTTGCTAGAAAATCCTTCAGTCCAAAACCACTGCATTAAACAGATTCCAGCCTTTAGTTATATGACTGCCTTCCCTTTATAAAACAACTTAAGACACACACACATATATATTTATATATCTTTTTATTATATATGTATATATACATGTGTGTGTACATATATACATACATATGTATATATACATATATAATAAAAATGAGTTGTATTTTAAATGTCTGTTTTGTTTTGGCTGAAAAAAATAATTCGAACCCACTTCCCCATATGAGTAGTAATATTTCTAAATTATTTTATAAAAGAGAACAGTGGCCTTAACTAACTACAGAACATATCTGAACTCTTAGTTCTTTGAGTTACTGGGGCTACCTGAGAACAAAGCGACAGTTTATCATTACACTATTCATAGGGCTGTCACCTACATCTCGGTATTGTGAGGAACTTTCTATACTTACTCCAGTTCATGTTCATAAGCACTTTATAAAGAACCTGTTATTATCTTTGTGTTACAGGCAAAGAATCAGGCTTTGGAAAATGAAGTGACCTTTTAAAGGTCATGAGATGAGAAATGACAGTGTTCTCACATGCAGGTCCTTAGTACTTCCAAGTCCATGCTGCCTACCACTCTGCTGCATTACTAAGCTTCAAAACACCCACTGCCCTTTCCACAGCACAGACCGCCCAACCTTCCACAATGGCCTGTTAGCAGGAACCAGCCTGGTGGAATTTACACTGGGTATAAATGACTCAGTCCTGACAGAAGCCCTTCTGCCTTTAAGAAGGGGGCAACTTGAAGGAATTTAATTACAGCCAAGAGGCAGAGAAGCAGAGCAAGCAAAGCAGCTGGCAGTGAGAAGCAGATGAGCCACACTGAAGAGAAAGCCACTTCCACTCCAGTCAATGTGAGTCTGATAGTCACTGGGCACAGCCTTCCTTCCCCAGTCCTGGAGCTTAGAACTAAACAGGATAAAGAAGGGGGTTTTATTTGTTTATTTTTTAATACCACCCCATATACTCTTCTATTGGCAGAAATCACAGTCACTTAGTAATTTTCATCTGAAATACACAAAAATAAGAATGATACAGTTAGGTATAGATACATGTTTGAATCAGAAGCACCTAGCAGGCTGGAGAAGGTAGACAGTGAGGTCAGGACAAACCTAGACTACACAGTGAGACCAAGATTAAAAAGGAAATAGCTCTGCACTCCTTGGAGTGACCTATGAGAGAAGTCAGAGAGACAGAGATGTGCAATCAATCAAAGGACGCCGGGAAAGAACAGCGGGGCTTCAATCAGGGTTCTGTCGTGAGTGGCAGCTCTTATTTCTGCATAGCTATTTGCATTAGAAATTTACATGTGTACTATATTTACATATTTTCACTCATGAAGCTTGACATAAAAGCACACTATTGCACTGTAAAAACTACTAGAGTTACACAGGAAGGAACATAGGAGTATAAAACACAGAAATGTAATTAAAGAATATGTGATGCTCGCATAATGTTTGTAATACGTTTCATATAATGTTTAAGTTAATTTACGGTAGGTCTTTGGAATAAGCACCAAAAAGGAGCCTCGCCAACACGATTGCCTACAGAGTTACACTGTCTATTTTCTTTTGAAATAAAAATATTAAGTATTTAATTCTGACTTAAAGTTCTAAATTATATTAAGTATTTAGCTATAGCAAAACATTTAAAATAGGTTTGGCTTTTTGAAACACAAAATGCCTTAAATATCCTTCTATTTCTAACTTGCCTTCTATAGATGTGCATATAAAGAAAATGTAGCTATCCCAAAGTTTTATTAGAGTCCATTAGAGTCTTCATATTCATCTTTCTGAGTTAGTTCTTCCTCTTCAAGTTAATCTCTTTTGTCCAGGTACACAGTTTTATTTGGATATGTAGACACACATGCACACAGCACACACACAACCAAGTCCCAAAATGTTAGCAATCATGTACGATGATCTCAAGTCTATATGATTTATAATCTAAAGACACAAGCAGTATGGACTGCTGATGAAGAAAATAATCCAAACACACAAAGAAGCCACAGGCTGGATCACAAAAGCCAATGATATGCACAGAAACAGCATCAGGCATGGCTGGTCTTAAAATATGCTGTAAACATTAGCTTCTCTCCACCGCCCTCTCAGCCCCATTCTGACACACTGGTGTCTCAGGCTCCACGGGATGCATGAGGCTATCTGGTTTTAGTCACATTCATCCATCTCAAGACAAGTATTGTGCTGAGGACTGAGCACTGACTGCTGAGGTGCAGATCACAGGCCATCCTCTTAGACTGCTGCTACTGCCATGGCCAGTGCCAGCAAGCCCCTTCCACAGCCACTAGAGGAGGGCCTTCTATGCTCTCCTATGTTTCTTTGCATCACAATTTCTGTAAAATGAATAAAAAAAAAATCTTGCTAGCCCATATAAAAGACACACAATCCAGGTATTTTATTTATAAGCTGTAAGTCAAGACTGGGCAGATTTTAGAGCTATTCTAACTTACACCTTAGCGTATGTCCCTTGTTACTTGCTGTTTCTCCTAGCAACGTACTTGTGGTCCATCTCTTCTCATGGCGACTTCCTCCTCTCTCTGTGACCTTCTATCTTCTCTTGAAACCCCTCAATCAATCCTCAAGTCCCACCTTTCTCCCTCTACTGCCCGATCACAGGCTCTAGCTTTTTATTGACCAGTTAAATTGGGGAGCAAGGTTTACCTAGAATCACTTGTTAGATGTGAGGATCTGCTTGTCGGGAGCAACCAGATTTGGGGAGTCCATATTCAGCATTTGAATACATAGAACACCTGATCAACTCACTACAAATTGCTTTAAGTGATATCCCATGCCAAGATTCCCACCATTGGTGATATTTCGTCCTGTGCCCAAAGCACTGTTAAAGAGTTGTAAGAGGGGCTTATTTGCCTCATTTTAGCTTCTACTCAGGGACTAAATTATTTAGAACAAACCCTAACACATAGGGAATCCTCAATAAATTGGTTTAGGTAATTATGTTGCTGTATGACTGACAGTATCATCTTCATTAAAGTCAGATGTAAGAAAGATATTACCAATACTACACACTGATGAATTGAGCCTTATGGGTCTTAATTCTAATTAAGTAGAAAAACGATTCTTGAACATTAACTCCAATTCCTTTCCCCTCCATTTATTCTGCCTGTAGAACATACATTAAGCTGATGGTTTTAATAAAGAAAATCCAATCAAACTGTGGACTAAGTTAGACCATGGCAAGTCACAGATACAGCAGTTTCCCACACGGACTCTTCTGCTTTTTCCTCCAGTACAGCAACTGCAAAGGGACTGAGCCATCCTGTTCTGACTGACAGTGATGGAGTAGCTCTCCGCTGAAGATTTCTGCTCAGACAATTATTTACACATTTGGAAGGAAAAACCTGTCACTTGGCTCCTGCAGTAACAAACTGTTTCTGTGACTGCTGAGTAAAGACCATTGTTATTCTTTTGAGAATTCGACCTAAGCCACATGTTTATAGTTTTGGAGGGGTGGGGGGAACAGTGGAAGATATAAAGGAAGCATTTAAGAGGAAAATTTTGCTTACAATGTACAAATGTTTTGATTAAAATACAAGTGTATGAAATCTAGTGAGTTTACCAATAAAATGCTTTTTAAATAGAAAACACAGAGCTCAATTTACCTCAATATGTTTTCTCTCAGCTCAGCTGGACACAAACTGCATGCACGTCTACATTTCTGTTGTACATCTGAGTTAAAATACACCAGGAGCATATTCTCACATAATGGAAACTGATGAGGTAATTAGGGTATCATTTAATCCCTTTGTAGTACAAGCCTGAACCCTGGTCCTCTTTTCTGACATAGCCACATGAGGACAGGTTGCTGGGAGTTACTTTTTAAATGATGAACAAAGAAGTAATGTGATTAACACAAAAGTTACTTCTAAACACTGAAATCTTTTCAGAATTCAACTCTAACACTGTCAACTGGTTAGTCGGGATTGTCAACTTGACAAAATTTGGAATCACCATGGTAATGAAACTCTGGGTGTGTCTGTGAGGGATTGTCTAGATCAGGTTAAATGAGTAGGAAGGCCTGCTCAAACTGTGGGAGCACCCATGGGAGCACCCGCATGGGAGCACCCGCATGGGAGCGCCCACATGGGAGCGCCCACATGGGCTGCAGAGTTAGGAGGAACAAAAGACAGGAAGGAAGCTGGGCCCCACACTACTCACACTCTGTCCATTGAGAGCGGAAGCAAGGAGACCAGCTGCCTGGAGCTCCTGCCACCAGCGGCTCCTGATTTGATAAACTGTGAGCAAAAAGAAATGCTTTCTTCCTCAAGCTGACTTTAAGACATATTTTGTCATAATAATGAGACAAATAAGTAATATACAAATTTATAAAAAAAAATATGACCACTTATGTGTGAACATAAAATTATATTTAAATAAATATTATTATTTTGTGTAAAAATGATAATTCTATACAAAGTGCTGCTGCTGCTGGCTGTTTTGTATACTCATTGAGCTTGTTTTTAGCTGTAATCCAGCTACCAAGTACAGCACAGTTATAAATGTTCTCTAACATTTTATTTTACCATAACATGAATAGCTGAGAAAGGTCTAAAATATTCAGAAGAAAACAACTTCTTAGGCTTCCTTTGAACACATGTGCTCTTAAAATGTTTTATAGTTGCTTCAATTTTATTTTTTATATTTTTAGAAACTCGATTCATTTGTCTGTTTTAAACTTCTTACTGAAAGGAATACTTAGAAGCTCTGATAAGGCCAAGGAGAGAAGCTGCTAAAACTGAGAGAGACTGTGGGGACAATTTCTCTTCAACAAGTACTTCTGGAGCTCCTCCTAAGTGCATGGGCCTATTCTGCAAATGCTAATATTAAAAATTAGACAGAAAATAAAGAGTGAAAAAATGACTCAAAAAGTGAAGTAGAGACAGACACTAAATCATATTATTATGTTCTCTGATCTATGGAGGGCTTAGGGCAAGCATTCCGCTCTCAATTACTCTGGACGCATTGACTAGCTGATGGTTGGATTTCCTTAAGCACACTTAAATGTTGGTGGTGACAGGTCAAACAGATAGAACAGCATTTAAACCAGAGGAAAGAAGCCACAAAGACAACCCAAACAGTTGGAACCCGGAGCTCAGAACCAACCAACATGTTCAACATGTCGCTGTCTTCAACAGTGCTTGCTGGCAAAGGGAAGCCGGATAAGACTTCTGAGACACAGTTCTTACTAGTGGGTACAGCAAGACAAGTGGGTTTAAAAAAAAAAAGAAAACCATATAAATACTGAAAAGAGACTAAAGTAATGAATGAGAATAAGAAGGGACAAGATGTTGGCTCTGTCAGGAAGGTGATTAAAGCCAGCTCTGGATTTAAGGCCAGCACTGAAGGTGTGGAGGAGTGGAGGCAGAGGCCAGCTGATAACTGGAGGTAACTAGCCAGCCAGTCTAGCTGACTAGGTGAGCTTCAGCTTCAGTGAGAGTCTGTTTCAAAAAGTAAACTGGAAAGAAACTGAGAGACACCTAATGTCCACCTCTGACCTCTACTAACACACATACACAGAGCAGGGGAGGGGAGAAGAGAGGGGGGCAGGGAGAGAAGGAGGAAGGCAAAGAAGAAAACAGACACACAGACAGAGGAAGTAACTAAAGAGCATGCCTGCATTATTTTTTCCCAGCAGGCAAACTTCTGATAAATAAAAGGTATTTTGTGTGCTTAGAGATCAGCGCTAGAGCTAAGTGGCCTTAAGCTACCCCTGCCCCTTGGTTATCCTGTATTCTCTGAAGGTCCATGCACTGAAACACAGGCCTTCCTCATCCCGCTCCCACACTAACTCAGCCACTCCTACATACTTTGAAAGCCAAGAAACAAACAGTGGAGATTGAGAAAGTCAGAGAATGGGCTGCTTAAACATATCTCTGCTTTCAAATTTTTCTTGTATAATACATAGGCCCCCTTTTCAATCAGTATCTTAAGAGGAATACAAACAGCACACAGGAACATGTCGCTGGTTATCTAGAAGTAGGGTCCAACATCCCATCAAATGCCCCATGGTCCTCGGCCCTTCTCTGTGTCAGCACCTAGGACTTCAGCATAAACTGGGCTTGATTCAGACTGAAAGAAGAAACTTAAACCCCATACTTTCTCAAGGCACCCCACCCTGGGACTATTGTGGCTTGTTTAATTGAGGTAATACAGAAACCAAGGAGTGCAGAGCTCCAGTAAACAATAAAGGAGCTTTTCATTTTATCTCTTTTTCTATACTTAGCAATGAAATCTTTTTTAAAAATGTCTACATGCCTAACCTTTCATTAGGAAATCTATGTATGTAACTGCAGTCAATGTCCCAAAATTCATTTCAGGAAACCTGACGTCCCATTTTTTAAAAATTAGGAAGTTGAGGCCAAAGAGGCCATCTAATTTACCCACAGTTACAAAGATAATAAGGCCAGGAATAAAAGCAACTGATCTCAAAGCCCCAACCCATTACATCACACTGCCTTCACAGCCATAAACATTGCATGGGTCCTTTATTACCATTTTTATATAAAATCCTCTGGCTAAAAGCCCATAAAAGTTTTCTCACTCATACTATTAAAAACCGTTTAGCCATTGGGAGCAATCCTCTAACGGTAATAGTGCATAACGGTGACTCCAACTCAAGCTGCTTCCTTCGGTAAATAATGCTTCTCTCCACTGCTTCTGGAAAAGCTGGTGTGGCTTCAAGCATGGTGCTCATGTCCCAATCCCATGTGGACAGGACAGATGGGACTCCACCCCAGAAGTGAGTGTCAGGTGATGTCAGTAACTTTGAAAGCTGCTGGACAGGGAAGTGCAACACTGAAAGGTAGCATCTGTAACAGTGGCACTGAGTCAACCCCAGTCATTACACAGGAACACCAAGAGAAAGAAATGGAAAGAACTGATGTCATGAGAAGACTGGATGATCAAGTACCTTAAATAAACCAAGGCCATTTTTACATATAATCTATGGAATTTCCATATACGTTAAGGCATCTGTAGCTGTTTATGAAAGCTACTATAATCAAAGTCTTACATATCTGCTATATTGTGCTGTTTCGGGAAGAGGAGGAGGAGTAGGAGACAACTAAACTTGCTCAGTTCAGATATAATATTTTTAAAATATTTTTATATGATTTCAGTTGGAACTGCTGATGTAGAACCTGTAATCAAAGAGATCAGCTGTATTAAAATATTTTAAGACACCATGGAATAGTTTATGAAAAAGTCATTATCCCCAAATTACTAAAGGGGAAATGGAAGTAAAGGAAGGATTTTCCAACTGCACTCTATTTCAGAGGCCTGGAACCTAAATAAACAATACATTAGTGACTTGGCTGGAGCAGGACTCTTGTTGCATATGAGCACATTTTAAAATGTACTATCAGCAACAAGGCAGTGACAATTGTAAATAATGGACAATACTGTAACCAGCATTATGTCATGACTTTCTGTAAAACTAAATATTAGTATTCTAATGAAAATGCTTGTCTATATATAGAAGTGCACGTGTACAGACATGAGCTAACAGTTTCTAAGCATATACAACAGACTAATTACTAACCTTCACTTAAAAACCTTTATTATTGACTTCCCCAAAACACAGAGAAGTCACAGATATAAACTATCTCGTCTACTTCACAGTGGCCTTCACTAACCCTCAGCAATATTCATTCAATGTCAGGAGAAATAACAGAGGTTTTCCCAGTTTGTAGTTTCTACTTAAAAGTGACATATACCTGAAGAATTTGTCAAATTGGCCCATTTTGTGAGTCTAGTATGCTGCTCCTTTATTCCAGACACACCTGTCAAAGGCTAGTTGTTAGCTTTCTTTTGTGTATGCGTTTTTTCAGAGCCAATGACACTTCTGTATTCTTTGTGATTTTATGGCCCATTTTTAATTTTAATGGTTACCAAATGGACCTACAAACACTGAGTTAACAAAGTTCTTTCTTGGCTTTAGTGGATCCCAGTAACTCTTAGTTAAAATGTGGGTACTACTACTGCCCCACGTTACATGAAAACCATGAATAATTCAAAAGATATCAACACCAATGGGAAGCAGAGGCTAGACTTCACTCTAAGTCTGGCTGGCTCTGAAGCCCACTGAACCCCACACTGACGTCCGCAGTGACTCTACTTCTCCCTTTTTTCCTTGATAATGGGCAATATTTCCAAGACTGCGTCTCTGCTGCTTCTCTACAGGTGAGCCTGCAGGAAGCTCATATGCCATGCGATTTCAACACAATCACACTGGCAACATTCCACAATCTGTATGCCGACCACTATTCACAAGAGCGCTGTTACTTCCAAGACCCCAAAGGACATATTCAACTGGACAACCTAATACTATCTTCAAACAGGATAGGTTTCTAAAATTCTTTGTAAGTTTAATTTAATTTGACATATGAATGGTCTGTGTGTTATGTACAGAGAAAGAGGAACAAAAAGATGAGGAGGAAGAGGGAGAGACAAAGGGAAGGGACACCCAGAGAGACAGACAGACTGAATGACAGAGAAAGATTAAATTCATTCTATTCTTTCAAAATTGATTTAGTTCTGACATGGAAATTCCATCCTACATTCTTTTCCCTTCTATTCTCTGCAAAATTACTATCTCATCCAAACATGTTTACCTCAAGAAATGTCTTGTGGACCTGAATCTTCTACTTCATTTGTACTCCTATCTTGTCCCTGGTATTACTTCATTCTTAAGGCTCACCATCACAGACTGACATTCCAATCATCTAACTTTTATTCAGTCATAGCCAGTGTCTACCTCATAAAAACCACCCAGTGAGCAATCCTTTCTAAGTCCGACCCCTGTGTGCCTTGTGCTGTCACTGAGCTGTGCCCTTCAGTCTTCACTGGGTGTCTAAACTTCTGTTCTTTCCCTTTAGTGTGGAACACCAGCTTTTCTCTCATCATCCACCCAAATTGATCAGTGCTCACTTCCTTAGTATTCCCTAGCCAGGCCACTACTGTCAGGCTCATTATTGCTTTCAAACAAAAGAATTAGGACTAAGCAAAGTGCAGGAGATCCAGGTTCTAGGCCCAGCTCTTATATGACCCAGCAGTGTGACTGCATTACTTACCTTGTGTTGCTGACAAGCATCTAAGTAGGAAGAGTTTACCTGAGCCTATGTCCAGAGCTAGAGAGGCCATTAGGGTGGGAAAGGCATGGGGACAGTTAGGAAAGGCATAGAGACTGTAGTCCCTAAGCAGCACACTGCAAAATCCATCAAAGCTGAGCTACACCACCTCTGCTAAGGCTGCTTCCTCTCAGAGCTACGTGGTTCCTGAGCTCCCATCTCAGGATGACCTTCCATTGAAACACTGTCCCAGCTCAGAGCTGTAAGGTTCCTGGGTTCCTATGTCTCAGGATGCCCTTCCACTGGGACATTGTTCCCCCCTCAGAGCTGTAGGTTACTGAGTTCCTGTGTCTCAGGATGCCCTTCCACTGGGATACCTTCTCCCCCTCAGAGCTGTGTGGTTCCTGGGCTTCTGAATCCTTCCATCCAAGCAGAAACACTTATACAGACGGTTAGGAAAGGCATGGCAGGAGCGGGAAGCTGGTTGATCAGATTTTCATCAACATAGAAGAAGCATACAAAAAGAACAGGAAATGGGGCAAGGCCATAACACCTCACTCCCAGTGATATATTTCCTCCAGTGATGTCCTACCTCCTAAAGGTCTCCAAAGCCCCTCAAACAGTGCCATTCATCAACTGGGGACTAAGTGTTCAAATATGTGAGCCTATCGGGGCTCTCTATACTCAAACAAATAAAATATAACTCCAAGCAAGAGGCTGAAACAGCAAATAATCTACACTTCTGTCTACTCAATAAAATGAGCTGCTGAATTAGACTAGCTCTAAAATCATCTAGGTATTAAATTCTTTAGTTCCTAAAACAATTATTACCTTAAAATTTTGTTACTTAATTACAAGTAAGGATTTACATAAATGAAATATTTGCTAAATAACATATGTAAGTATAAATAATTAACAAATATTCTAAGGAAGAAAATCATATGTTTTATGCATTTGTGAACTCAGTAATGCACAGTAGAGTTACATTCTTTCAGCTTTTTATTTTGGGTATGGGATTGTAAATTTGAATAGATAAACATTGGGCCAGAAATCTGTTGTGTGACATTTTCAAATATGCTTATTTTTTATTACTTTAATAAAGATTATCTGCAATCTGTAAGTGTCTTAGCCAGGTGTGGCACAGAATAACAGGTAGCTACTGCAACCAAAGAACTAAACTGAGCCATATTACTTTTTCTAACCGTTTGGAATAAAAGACATTTATAACAACACAATCCAAGAACTGCTTTCATGAGCAAGAGCTAACCATTCCAAGAACATAACATGGCACCAAATGTTTTGTTAAAAATCATTTTATCAAACCAGTTTTGTTTACAGCTACTAAGAAAAGCATAATAAACTGCAAAGGTCTTATACAGACTACAAAGAAAACTGTCAAAGTGGTTATGTTTCCTGGTACAATAGTTTTTAAGTCTTTCTCAGGAAAAGGAGAACTTTTTTCAGAGGCAGAAACTAAACAGGGAAGGTAATAATCCACATTATAGTTATATGCTAATTTTTAAAATGTATGAATACTCACAGTGTGCCATATGTATATGCACATGCACGTATGGTCATATACAAGATAAATTTTTGGTATTCTCATTGAATAGTTTCTAATATTTTAGTTAACATGATAGTTTGATAATAATTATATAACCTATTCAAATACTTACATAATAACCCATGTTTTAAGTGTTTTAAGACTTGAATCTTATAATTATTCACAGAACCTTAGGAGTATAGAATTTAAAATGCCAAGTCTAACACAATGCCTCCTACACAATGAAGGGCAATAAATAAATGCTGTCTTCTTGATCTTATGAAAATATGATAACTCACTATCAAGTCCTACATGGCCATGTGGAACAGATAGCATGACACAGTTCTTGCTCCAGAAGCAGAACTAGCAGGGTGTGGGCCTCCACAAGTGTTGATGGTTGCTAGGCATGAGGCTTGTTTGCATATTGTTTCTCTTTCAAGAGATGTTCCCCCTGCCAAGTTTAATGACTTCATGAAAATAAACAGTGAGAGTCTGGGAGGCGAGCATGTGCCTAGTGTTCCTCAGCAAAAATGGTGAACACTGTGACCTTCAGTACAGCTCTTAAGGCTGTGGGAAAAAACCTTGAAAACACAAGTTCAAGAATATATCATTTATCAACTATGCAAAATATAAGGATGTAATATGAATTGTATGAGGGGCTTCATACCTAAAAGAAAAAAAGCAGTTGTACTATGAGCCAGCTTGTCAGAAAGATATTAAGGAAATAGATAAAGAAATTTGAGGAGTGGTGATCACAGAGAAAGATCCCACCCAGCTAAGTTTATTGCTTGTGCTTACAAAGGCAGGCAGATTTCTGAGTTCAAGGTCAGCCTGGGACAGAGCAAGTTTAGGCACTGACATGGTAGAAATGGTGATGTCAGAGCAAGATCCTACTCAGATAGCTTATTGTCTGTGCTTACAAAGGCAGGCAGATCTCTGAATTCATTTGCTATGTTAAAAAAATGTACTTGTCTCTTTCTAAGAATCAAAGGGCTAAGGTCATAAAATGATGATTCATGGGATAATCATAAGGAAACCTGGGTAAAGGATTGATTTGATATGCAAATAAGACTGGCTTTGATCTGCAAGAGCTGAGCTGTCTGGAGATCTCAGGAGAGCTGTCTTGAGCAGAACACAGAGCTGTTCATCTTGTACCCATGATTCTTTCACCGCTTTCAAACACCTCTTCCTCAGGAATCCCTCCCCAAGCTGAGTTTGGTCCTTGGCAACTCACAATGAAGCACACCTTAATTTTCCTCCATCATCTCTTTGAGCAAACTGGCTTATTCTCGGCTCACTAACCTTCTTTATCACTAATTTTTCTACCACATAGCACTATGTGTAAATGTTAAGAAAACAGAATCATGAAAATTAAAATAGTTTTATAGGCATAAGCTTTCAAATATAATGTATGTTCTTCCAAACCCTGTTGTTTGTTTGTAACAGATTCTCACTATCTGGCCCATGCTCACCTTGAACTCCCATCCTCCACCTAAACTTCTAGAGTGCTGGGATTATAGGCCTGAGCCACGGAGCCTGGCTGTCTTTTAGATTATGGCAGATGATGACATCACTTGACTTAAAAATATTAAAGACAAGAGTGTATTTTTATTCATTCATCTATAAAAAGTATGTATTTAGCACCCTGTGTACAAACACACCCATAAGAAAATAATGCACAGAGGCAATCCAAAGGACATGATCACTTTGCTCTGAAGGAGGTTTAGAGCAGGGAAAGACTGTAAGGATAGAAACAGAGGCTCAGCAAATGTTATCCAGGTGAAAGGGTAAAGAACACCAGACAAAACAGAATATGCAAAGGAGAAGGAAGGATGCTTGGGAATCTGTGAGAGATTCTATATGAAAGAAGCCTTTCATGGGGCTCAGGGAAAGATGAGTTGAGATTCAATGCATTCAGCATCATATCAAATAATGGGGTACAATTAAGAAATTCTAAGTAGCAAAATGTCATGTCAGAACTTTATGCTGTAAAAAAACAATGATGATAGGTTGTAAAGGGAAGATTCGAAGGGCAAGAGAGTAAGTTAGGAGTTTAAGGGAGATCACTGGGATGGAGCTGACAGGAGCCCAGCTAAAGCAGGAGACCTCAGAGAGTAGTGGGAAGAGCAACAAAAGTGCTACTAACACACATTTATACTGTATCAGTGATGTAAAGATCAACATCTAGAAGTAAGACGCAATTCGCCTATACTTTGTCCAGTTGGACTACTTTACATGAAAATCTCTAGGTGTTTAAAGCTATCTGAAAAGATTCTCTACAATATTTAAACTTAAAAACTCTGTTCCCCATAAACTTACAAGAAATCTGTCTGTTCCAACGTGAAACATCTCCTTTAACTGACCTATCTGATGTCAAGGCAACAATTCTGTTCACCACGTGCAAAGGGGTTTAATGAATAAATTCTACCTTACAATTATAAGTATGCTAATACTGCCTTGGGGAAATCATTCTACTTTTGGATAGCCCCCAATTTATAAAAATCAGGATTAAAATGCTTCATGGGAGACAAGAAAGGAAAGTAAAATGCTTTAAAAATACACTAGGTCCCAGTAAAGCTGTCTTGGTCATAAATAGTAGCAAAAATAATACAGGTAAGCATACTTGTTACCTTGAGGTCTGGCTCTGATTATTAATTATTAATAGCTTTTTCCAGGCCACAAAATGCAAACAGTATATGCCGAGTATCCATTACATGGACAGAACAGCACTACAGGAATAACACATGTGGTGCTTTTTAACATCAATCAATACACACCCAGATTATCACGCACCACAGTTGTAACTATGGAGAATGAAACTGGCAAAATACACTTCCAATCCAACAGTGGCTTCACTTTCACACTACTTCATTCATTGTTTAATTCATTTAAATTGCATTTGAAATCCTTAAACGTTTTACTACATTTGCTATATAACTGAATCATTATAGCAGCCTTATTTATAATACCCAGAAGCTGGAATCAACCCAGATGTCTCTCAACAGAGGAATGGATACAGAAAATGTGGTACATTTACACAATGGAATACTACTCAGCTATTAAAGACAATGACTTCATGAAATTTGCAGGCAAATGGTTGGAACTAGAAAATATCCTGAGTGAGGTAACCAAGTCACAAAAGAACACACATGGTATGCACTCACTGATAAGTGAATATTAGCCCAAAAGCTCAGAATACCTAAGATACAATTCATAGACCATACAAAGCTCAAGAAGAAGACCAAAGAATGGATGTTCCAGTCCTTCTTAGAAGGGGGAACAAAATACTCAAGTAAGGCAGAGGGTGGGAGAGACTTGGGGGGAAGAAGGGAGGGGGACAAGGGGGGCCAGGATCAGGTATGGGAGGAGATCAGGATAATATACAGAGGGTCAGGAAATTGAACAGTTGTGTAGCAATGGGAGATGGGGAAGTGGGGTAGCCACCAGAAAGTCCCAGATGTTAGGAAAGCAAGAAGCTCACAGGCTCCAATGGTGTCCGCTGAAATGTCCAACAAAAGGGATGGAGAACCTGTAAAAACCATATCCAGAGGTTAGGCAAGGCCCCTGGTTGGAGGATGGGGCCACACACTCATCTCCAAATTTTTAACCCAGAATTGCTCCTGTCTAAAGGAAATATGGGAACAAAGTGAGGAACAGAGACTGAAGAAAAGGCCATCCAAAGACTGTCCCACCTGGGGATCCATCCCATATACAGACACCAAACCCAGACACTATTGTGGATGCCAAGAAGTGCTTGCTGACAGGAGCCTGATATAGCTGTCTCCTGAGAGGCTCTACAAGAGCCTGACCAATACAGAGGTAGATGCTCACAGCCAAACATTGGACTGAGCGTGGAGACCCCAATGGGAGAATTAGAGGAAGGACTGAAGAAGCTGAAGGGGTTTGCAACCCCATAGGAAGAACAACAATATCAACCAACTATACCTCCCCCCCAGAGCTCCCAAGGGACTAAACCACCAACCAAGGAGTACACATGGAGGGATCCATGGCTCCAGCTGCATATGTAGCAGAGGATGACCTTGTTTGGCATCAATGGGAGGAGAGGCCCTTGGTCCTGTAAAGGCTTGGTGCCCCAGTGTAGGGGAGTGCCAGGGTGGTAAGGTGGGAGTGGGTGGGTGGGTGAGCACCCTCATAGAAGCAGGAGTAGGGAGATGGAATAGGAGGTTTCTGGGTGGGGGACCAGGAAAGGGGATAACATTTAAAATGCAAATAAATATAATATCCAATTTTAAAAAAAAACTGGAGTCCCAATCAGTCAATCAGTCTCTGAAAACACAGCTTCTTCCCAGGAGTTCTCTTTCACAAAATTCATCTAAATACTCACTGCTGTCTCTCCCATACTTTGGTGTCTGGTTTCATCTACTTACTAGACAGAGGAAGGGATCAAGAGATCAAGGAAAGAAAACCAATGGGGTTGACAACCTGGTGTTTGCTGTCCTTATGCACCTGGAATGACCTGCATATTCATTACTATTCATGAGCAGCTAGTATATTGGATGCTACATTAGGTATTTATATCCTCGATCCACCAACCATCCATTCTCACAGTCCTCACATGGCTTTGGAACAAGGCACACTCACTAGACATGTAAGTGCCTACTTATTTTTTGAAACAATGTTAAGTGGTATGAAATAACAACAAAAACAGCATACTCCTGAGGGTCAAATAGTGTCCTGACTGGGCTGCTATATTTTACATGGTATAAGTTAGCTACATTATACAAAGATTTAAATAAATAAATAAATAAATAAATAAATAAATAAAAAATATTATTGATCTTTGTTTCTGACAGTCTATAGGAGGATAACAAAATCTACGCACATTGTAGTTTATTTAAATAAAAGCAATAAGGGAGACAAAATAAACACATTTATGGACAATTAAGCTAAGTTTCAACCTTATTGCACTTAATACATTCTTCCTGCCTCTCAGACAAAGATTCTTTCTCAGTCATTTCTCACTCACTTCTCTTTTTTAAAAGATTTTATTTATTTTATGTATATGAGTACACTGTAGCTGTCTTCAGACACACCAGAAGAGGGCATCAGATCCCATTACAGATGGTTGTGAGCCACTATGTGATTGCTGGGATTTTGAACTCAGGACCTCTGGAAGAGCAGTCAGTGCTTTTAACCACTGAGCCATCTCCCAGCCCTCTCACTCACTTCTTAAAGCCTCTTTTGAAAGTGTTTTTCTCTCTGTAGCCTCATCTGTGGCTACACAAAGTCAACCCCATGTACTTGTGTGCACAGCTTGTACTTTGAGGAAACGTTCACAATTCCTTACTGATCATAAGCATCAAATATTTAGGGCACCATTTTAGATGCTAGCCACATTTCTCACTGGAACACATGGCAAGCAAGTCCTTTTCCCATCTGTCCAGCTGTCCAGAACAGCAATATTAATACCCATTTATATCCACTTGGCACACACCTCAGAACTTTGATCAACTGTGATAGGAAGGATGTGACAAAGGCTTCTATTATACTCAGGGAAGGCATTCTCTCTGATGGGATGATGGTGAAATGAAGACTTAAAGAGGTCCATGTGGGCACCTATGGGGAAAGCATTCTAAATAGGAAACAGAAAAGCCCAAGGCATGAATGACGCAGGAACACTGTTGGAGCATTAGGAAGAATAAGGTAAGTTCTACAGTTACAGCAGAGTGAGCAGGTTAGCTAACCACATTAATACAGAGTCAAGCAAGCACAGTGGAAGATCGCATTGCCTCTTATGGGTATAATAAGTCACTTGTGTTTTGAATTATAAGGGAAGTCCTTAAGATAAAGAAAAAGTACAAGATAAACTACATTTTAAAATTATACTACTGTCTGAAAAAAATGGCCAAGGAAAAAGGTAACAGCAAGACAGCTAGAGGCACAGAGGACAGACTGGTGTCAAGTGAGAACGATTAGCCCGGGAGAAAGAGTATTTCTGGATTTAATTAATGAACATGGTGACCTAGACCCTTTATTCCCTGCAACAAGATCTTACCACCTGTTACTTGTCAAATGTGACAAAAATGTTTGTCAGCAAAATAGGACCTCAGAGAGAGAGAGAGAAAAAAAAACCTGTTGCTTTATTATAGTGGTCTTTACAAAATGTGCATTATTAATTTAAATGTGGTTCACCAAATCTGTCAAATCATGAAAGAGCAACTATAAAGATAACGAATTAATCTCCCCACTCTCTCACTGAGAATAAACTGGAGAAATTTGACAAAATGTAACTGAAAACAAACTGTTTACACATTTACTTGAAGAGACCTGGAGAACTGACACTGCATTCCTCTTTAACGTCTTCCTCAAATGGCCAAGTAAAGAAAGAGATGCAAGCTGGTCAGACTTGTCTCTAAAAACAGGGGTACAAGTGTGCAAGGGACCTGGATGGCCCATATTCTCAGGTAGGCTAAGCTTGAGGCCAGCCTGGGCTATAAGGTGAGTTTGGGGCCTGATTACATTATAAAACTATATGGGGGATGGGGGAAGTAAAGGCAATATCTTAGATTTCCCTGTGGTTGTGATAAAATTTACCTAACAAAAGCAACTTAAGAGAAGAAGGGTTTATTTTTAGCTCATAGTTAAAGGTACAGTCCAGCATGGTGGGAAGTCAGTACGGCAGGCCTTGAAGAAGCTGGTCACATCCCATCCACAGTCAGGAAGCAGAGAAGGAGGAGTGTAGGCTGTAGCTCACTTCCCTTTCTCGACTTTCACAGTGCAGAAGCCCAACTAAGGAATGGCACAGCCACAAGGCAATGATTTCCCCCCAAATAATATAATTTCCTACAGGCATGACCAGAGGCCCGTCTCCTAGGTGATCTCATCAAGCTGACAATGTTGATTTACTATCATGAGTGAATTCTCTTACTAGCAAGTAACAAATGATAAATGCCAAAGCCACAATGGCATGTCACCAAGACATCAGAATGGATAAAACTATAGGGTTCCCACTACCAAGTTACACAATAAAGCAGAATAGGTACAATTGTTACAAGTTACTGTACAACTACTTTAAAATTAAACATACACAAATATATATATGTGAGTATATGCATGTACATGTATGTGTGTGCACATGCACAAATGTGTGCATGAGTGTATGTGTATATAAGTTGAAAAAATAATGTAATTCTTCACCTCTCACTATCAACATGTTCTTTGAAACACAACTGCATTATTTCCCATCAACAATTGAAGTCTAGGTTCCTCCTCCTTAAGCTGGCCTTTTTCTTTACATTAACCAACAGAATGCAGTAAAAATATGCAGTAAAAAAAATGCAAATTACAGAGGAAAGAAAGAGCAGGGCATGGGCTGGGAGATACAACAGCCTCAGCTCCACTGTCAGTGAAATGGCAGAAAGGTGCTCTCTGACCAAAGGACACATGTAAAACCCTTGGTTAATAGCTCTAAACAATTACTGAGGTGCCTCCTAGGACCCATTAAAGCAAATGCGATCTTCTCTCTTAAAGGACGTTGTCCCATGGCAGTCTGACACACACAAACTCAGTCTAGACAAAGGAATGTGGCCCAAAACAAGGCTAGGTGTAGTTTCCGCCAAACTTAGATGGGGCTAGTAGATTAATGGAATAGATGACCCACAACATTTTAAGAGAGTTATACTGGCCAAAATGAGCACAATCTGACTAAAAAGGGACTAAAATTATTCAAAATTCAAACAGGCCTCTATAGCAACTACCTGCAGACTTGAGAGTGTTGCTCACAGGGTGAGTCTATTTTCTAATCCTGTCTTCAGAAGTGGTTACAGGTGACAATGGAAAAGGAAGAATAACCCAAAAGGGAGTTAGTTCAGCGCTTTGGAGAATACACCCCATCACAAATGAACTGACACAATAGAGGTCTAACTCAAGAGCATTCACTATTACTAGGATTAAAATTCAATACATAATCTAGTAATAACTATCCAAAAGGATTTCAAAATAGCTTTCAAACATAGAGTCAAATCCCTCCTGTTCTTCTTGAAAAACAAAGTCTATTGAGGTTAATCCTGTCCCTGTGACATCAACAAACATTCAGGTATAGAAAGAAATAATCTCTCTAAATACTACATCTCTAGAACAAAAGAAGCCTGTCCCCAAGAGCAATGTTCTGACTTCATGAAGACAATCTTGAGTTTCAAGTTTACTGCTACAGCTGTAAGTGCTACTAAACTCTTCTTGGAAGGGTAGAGAAATGATGTAAATATCTACAGTTGTTATGGCATGACATGAGATGCTCACCCCCAACCCCAACACACACATGCACGCACGCACGTACGCACGCACATACACACATACAAGTTCATGTACTGAACATGAACTGTCACTAATAGCATTCAGGGGAGAGAGTTGGAAAGTTTAGGAGGTGGGGCCTAGGTCACTAGGAGTATGACTTTTAAGGGTTTTGCCTAGTCCCTTCCTCTCTTCTGCTTCCTGGTCACCATGATGTGGAAAGCTTCTATTATACACTCCTAGTGCCAGCTTTTCTGTCTCACCACGGTCTCAGATCTGATGGAGATGAGAACTAGAAACTGAAATTTTTGAAATCATGAGAAAAAAAATCTATCTTTTCTCCTTTAATGTGTTCATTTTGGTACTTGCCAGGGCTGTTAAAATGCTAACTACAGCATATAAATGGTAGACAAATTGTGGTGGCCCAACCTTTCTCTCCTCAGTGGCTTCACATCAGCCCTCACTGTCACAGCAGCTCCTGTCAAATGGCAGTGCAGACAAGTGTGAGTGGAAGGCAACCCTGGAGGCTGTTTCAGCCAACGAATGATGAACAATGGAGTCCCAGTATTGGACCTAGGCTTCAAGGGGCTTTGTACTATACGCTGAGTCCTCAGAGAACCCTGAGAGGTGGCCATTATGTCCAGATTTCCAGATGAGGAAGTGAGCTTCAGTGGGATAAGCAATCACAAGGTTCTCCAGATGCCCTGTTAATGCACTGGCGAGGACTCCAACCCTGGTACTGTTTCTAACTGTTTATCAGTGCTACCTTGTCCTCTGTCAACTTTCAAAGACGGATTAATCCAATGCTACTTTTTTAATTAGATGGAGGTGATCACTCCACTCACACTCTTTATTTTCTACATAAACTGTAGGACCAGACAGGTAGTACAGTTCTCTCAGACAATGAGCTGTTTACTAACAAAGTCTAAGGTCTCTCTGAGAATACTTTACAGTATTAGTAACATGAAGAAAAAGAAAAAAAAATAATAACCTCCAACCATACCTTTTTAATGCAATAAATCAAATTTTATAATTGTTCTGAAACACTTTAGGACTTTAATATAAATAAAGGTAAAGTCTTACTTTGCAAACAGTAATGAAAAACCTCTAAAAGTGGGAGTCGTAGAAGCAGCCACCAGCTTCTCATGTGTATGCACGTGTATGAATATGTGTGTGACCCATTAAAATAACATGGCTGTCAAACAACTGAATTTGAATTAATACACTTGCAAGGAAAATAAGAAAAAAATAGAATTTTTAACATTAGGCGATCACTACAATAAGCTCACGACCTCCCAACAGCAGTTCCTATGTTAACCTGTTAACTTGCCACCTCCACCATCTCACACATTTCCTTTTCTTTCACTGGTCACAGAAGACGCCTATCTATCTGTATGACTTCTACAAAGTACTCTCATTAAATAAAGCAGAATGCTGATGGGCTTCCATGGAAAAACCACCTTCAGGTTCTGATGCTATAGCAATTGATGAGAGGTACCAGGGAGACTGTCTTAATAAACACAGGAGTAATGCTTTATAAATGGCACAAAATAAGAAACATAAGGCTTTGAATATGTAAATAAATAAAAAAGAAAGACAAAGCCCTATAATACAAGTCATTCACTAATACAGTAGAGTAACAAAATAGTCAAATGAATTTAATTATGATGCATATGCATGAACTCAAGTATACACTAGAACCAGAAATAAAACACTAAAAACTGCTGACAATTCAATTTACCAGGCCTTGAATAAGTGTAAATCCAAGAATAGGCATAAGATAAAATAGACGACTCTTCAAGGACAAGTCCGATGCTAAAGAACCCATGTGTACTCATGTGTACTTAACTAGGGAAAGAGCAAGCATTGCAGCAGCTGCTGAGGAACAACAGTGTGGCTGTGACAGTTTCTTAGGGTAAAGGAAGATACTTTTCTAGAAGGGAACAGTCTCTTCTAAGTAAGAAAACCATCTTCACCAAGTCAGCCGAAAGCTCGGGAGATGCAGAGCCCTTTGCTGATCTACGCCCTAGCAAGCCCTACACAGTCTGTGCCAGTCCCTATGCCGGAGTCCTCTGACTCTAACACTGCAAAAAGTCCATCCTATGGAAAGCCCTCAGAGGAGGGAACATGTCTCAACCCAGTCCTGTATCAGGGCATGGTCTCACTCCTCCACCTGGCAAATGGGAATAAATCACCTATCCTCAGGGGAGCTTCAAGGCTATCAAAGTGGTTAAAAGTGAGACAGCACCAGAAAAAAAAAATGTAAGAATAGAATTTATTGAACAAATCAGGTATCTTACTTATGACAGGAAACAAAGTAATGACCATGGAAGCATAGTAGCTACTTTATTAAATCATAAATTATTTTCAGTCCTTCTGGGACAATAAAAGAAGTGACCCACTTATCAACCTGGAAGTCCCAATGAGAAAATAAGATCACATAGAACAACGGCTGGCACATAGTAACTGATGAACTAAGGCTGTGTGAATGTGGGAGCATCAGGCATAGTTACTCTTGCTTCTACACAGCCATTATCACCAATTCCAAAAGGTGACAGTGCCAAGAGGGCAGAGACACACTGAGGTAGCTCAGGTGCCTGCTAATGTGGGAATACCACTAGGTAATCTGATGGTTCCTCCACCTCAAATGGTCCCAGATCTCACTTACCAACTTTCACGGGCTTCTCTTTTCCTTCTTTCTCTGAAAATTACAGTAGAACTCATCACTAGCCTACCTTTATTTTATTTTTTCTCTTTTCATAAATGTATTTTTAATATTTTAAATTATGTCTATGTGTGTGAATATGTGCACAAGTGCAAGTGCCCTTGGAGGCTGCGGGGTGTCGCATTCCCCTGGAGCTAGAGTTATAGATGACTGTAAGCAGTTTCGATATGGGCACTGAGAACTGAGCCCAGGTCCCCAGCAAGAGCAGTATGTGATCTCGACCAGAGCCATCACCATAGCCCTGTGTGATCTCAACCAGTGTCACTGTCCCAGCCACAGCCCTGTGTGATCTCTACCAGTGCCACTGCAGCAGCCCTGTGTGACCTTGACCAGCGCCATCACCACAGCCTTGTATGATTACAACCAGCCTGTACGCTCTCTGATTCATTGTCTGCTAGCCTCACAGTCTTGGCGAGGCTTATTTCTTGACATAAATTTCTTACATTAAATGTCCATCTTTCAGAGATTACTACTTTCTTGGTGTTTTAACCCATCTCTCTAAAATACATAGGACTCAGTAATATTTTATCTACAAAGAAATGTACAACATAAAAGAGACACATAAATGCACTGTGCTATGAAAACAGTCCTATTATTACATATCATTATTATGCAAAACTAAAGATCTTGAGTGGGTGGCTATTATGTAGCTTTTGCTAACTGGAAGCACAATATCCTCTGGCAAAGCTAAGACATCTACAAATTGTCCTATTCACCTGTCTGCAGCAAAAAGGTTCAGTAAGACTGTACTAAGTACATACCTACATTTTTCACATTTTCTTGTACTTTAGAATCAAAAGAGGTGAATGCACACAGAAGATTAAAAGTAGACGGGGGTGGGGGGAGAGAATCCCTGACATTTAAATGGGGATAAATACATAACCACCACTCTCACATTAGGAAAAGGAAATTTTGGCTTTTAAAATAAGACTATGCTAGAACCTGAGGGAATGGTAGATTGGGAACACACGTTTGTCCAAATCTTCAAGACTCTGAAACAAACCATCAGGTGTGTGGCTGCAGAGAAGTGGATGGCACAGAAAGCCACAGAATACAGCAGTGAACTACCAACAGACCAGATGAAACCTAGAACTAGCAAGTTTTAGATTTGTAGAAGGAAAAGCAGAGCCTGACATCAGCACCAGAAAATGGAGTAGGAAGGGAAGGTCCTCTCAGCAAGGCTTTAAACAAAAGAAAACAGAGAGTCCTCAACAGACCCCACAAACATACAATTTGGTGTGCTGGAAAAATATACTGTATTGATGTGAAAGTTACAATCTATACAAGCAGGTACCAGAAGGGGCAGCCCTCATCACTGAAGAGCTGGGATAGCAGGAGCCATGGTGAAAAATCTCCATAAGACAGGTCGTAGGGTCAAACTTTTCAGGTAGAGGGGGCAGAAGCTCTTGAACTTTTTTCATATCCAACACACAATGCCTCCCTTTCTGCTGGCCAAGAGAGCAGCCACCCCAAGGATGGTGGGACAAAGGAACTAGTCCACACTATCTTGGATGCAGACCCACAAACATAGGTCTGTATGGGAGGAAGTACATACTGTGCTGCAGAGGAAAATGAAGGCACATACGTTTGGGAGCAACCGTGACCTAAGAAGAACAAACCCAGGAATCCAGAGAACACAGAGCCGAGATAGAAGCTAACAGGGACTACTCAATGAAATCACCAACAAAGCTTTTCAAAACCACAGCAAATTATGAGCTATACAAGTACAGGAGACACTTAGAATCCTGTGTAGAAGTAAGTGACCAGACCTCCCCATAACATACTTTAATCGAAAGGACTATAGTATAGAATGTGGAAATAAAACTTAGGGATGGGGGGAATGCCAACTCACAAAATCAAGTTCATAAAAACCACATCAAACCTTTTAGAAATTATGAAAGACAGAAAAACATGGAATGATACTTTTCAAGTCCCAAGAATAAAGACTTGTTAACCAAAATTACTATATCCAATTAACTTATCTTTTAAAAATAGTGAAAAAACAAAAATTTTCTAAGATAAACAAACTAAAAAAAATAATGGAGAAAATTCTTAAAGGAATCTTATAAAGGAATCTTACCAACAGATAGAGAAGAAAGGGTTCAGTAAAGAAAACTTTCAGGTTGAGCCGTGTCCCCAGGTCCTTCCCATTTACCTCTTTCAGCCTTTCCTTCTAGCCCATCTCTTTCCTTTGGGACTCTCCACCTGACCAACACAAGAACTCTCTCCAGGGACCCCACAGCCAACACACTTGGCTAAGATGCAGGCAAGCTACCTGCAACATTCTCCCCACCATTCTGGTCTCTCCAGAATGGCCCTGCTGCTTCATGCTAGCCTGAGCCCTTCTCCAGCTCAACTTTGGAATCGGCCTCTTGGTGGAGACTCAAGGTCCATAGTCCTTCTAGTTCGCCTGCCAGTCCTTTCAGCCACTACTTCTAACCCATACCCATCCTTGTGACTCCATCTGACCAACAGAACCACTCTCTTCCATGGAGCCCACAGCTGACAAACACACTTTGTCTCACACCCAGAATGGGCAACAGCAATCAAAGAATGGAACACTCACCCAACAAGAGCCAGATACCTTAAATAAAATATCTTTACTCTGATGCCTAGATCCCAGTGTAAAAACACAAACAAAGGAAGCCAGCAACCCTACTGCAATAAGCCATGAGAAAAGCCATTTAGCTGAAGTACCATACAAGGTCGTCAAAACAGCAATTATGTATGCTCAAGGGCCATTAGGGAAATGTAAATAAATGTCTTCATGAAAACATAAACAGTTGAATGAAATAATGGAAAAATTCTTCAAGACACAAAATAGAATTTAACGAAGAAATAGAATATCTCTCTCTCTCTCTCTCTCTCTCTCTCTCTCTCTCTCTCTCACACACACACACACACACACACACACAAAGAGAGAGAGAGAGAGAGAGAGAGAGAGAGAGAGAGAGAGACCTCAGAAACCTCAGAGGTAAGTCCCATTAACAACACAAAAGACAGAATTCCAGATCTTGAAGATGAAGTAAAAGAAATAAATAGCTCAATCAAAAAAAAAAAAAAATCTTAAATCTTAAAAAACAAAACAAAAGGGGACAAAACATTCAGGAAAAACGAGGACACTGTGAAAAGACCAAATCTATGAATAACAGGCATATAGGAAAGAGAAAAATCCAAATAAAAGAACAGAGAGCATTTTTAATAAAACTTCCACAATACAAAGAAAGAGATATGTATCATGGTACAAAAGGCAGACAGAACACAAATAGACAACATCATAAAAGAAACTCTCCAGGCCGGGCGGTGGTGGCGCACGCCTTTAATCCCAGCACTTGGGAGGCAGAGGCAGGCGGATTTCTGAGTTCGAGGCCAGCCTGGTCTACAGAGTGAGTTCCAGGACAGCCAGGACTACACAGAGAAACCCTGTCTCAAAAAAACAAAAAACAAAAAAAAACAAAAAAAAAAAAAGAAAGAAAGAAAGAAAGAAACTCTCCAAGACACATTAGAATCCAAACACTCAATGTACAGAACAAACAAGATATTAAAAGCTGCAAGCAGGAAAAACAAAATAACCAATGTTAATGCGGATGAGGAAATCCTGTGAGGTCTCAGACCCACAGAAAGAACTGTAGGAAACCAAGGGCTGCTGAGAGCCTAAGAAATAGTCTTCCCCAGGGAAGAGCGCACCAGCTGGTTATCTAGCACCAAATGGTCATCCCTGAAAACATATGCATACAAGTAACGTTATACAAACAAAGCAGGTTGCACTTATGTATTTAGAAATATATTCGTATTTATATATGTATATTATGTAAAAATTAATTTTAAAAGAGGACAAAAAGTTGAAAGAGAGCAAAGGTCTATGGCAGGGTGTGGAGTGGGGAAGGAAAGGAGAAAGTGGTGAAATTATATAAAGTCTCAGAAATTTATTTTTAAAAATTTAAAGCTGCAAGGGAAAAAGACCAAGTCAAATATAAAGACTGACATTAGGCCGGGTGGTGGTGGCGCTTGCCTTTAATCCCAGCACTCGGGAGGCAGACGCAGGCGGATTTCTGAGTTCGAGGCTAGCCTGGTCTACAGAGTGTGTTCCAGGACAGCGAGGATTACACAGAGAAACCCTGTCTCGAAAAACAAAAAAACAAAAAAAAAAAAAAAAAAAAAAAAAAAAAGACTGACATTAGAATAGCATGTGACTTTTCAATGGAGACTTTAAAAGCCAAAAAAAAAAAAAGCCTTGTCTGATGGCCTACAAGTTCTAACAAAGTACTATACACAGCAAATCTATCAATCTCAATCAACAAAAACATTGCACAATAAAAACAACATCAAACAATTACAGACCACCTATCCAGCTATACAGAAGGCACTAGAAGGAAAACTTTGTCTGAAGAGAAGGTTAACTATACCAAGTACATTCAAGAGGATACAAAAAAACAATCAAGAAAATAGTTAATCAAAACTGGAGGGACACACTACAACAAGAATCAAAAATTACTTCTCATTAATAACTCATAAATAGTAATACTCTCTATTCTTCAATAAACAAAACACAGACTAATAAATTGGATTATAAAATAGAATCCATCTTTCTGCTGCATCCAAGAAACACACCTCACCATCAAGGATAGTCACCACTCTAGGGTAAAGGATGGAAAAGGTATTCCAAACAAATAGATCCATGGAACAAGCTGGTATAGCTAGCTATTTAAATATTTTAATATCTGATAAAATAAATTTCAAACTAAATCTAAACAAAAAATAATTAGAATACTACTTTTTAAAAAAAGCCCACCAACATGATATTACTTCTAAACATTTGTGCACAAATCACAAGGGCAAATCACATACTGAACCTTATATAGTGATAGGGATGTTGACTTCAGTTCTCTACTCTTACCAATGGACAGGTCATACAGACAAAAACTAAACTTAGGAAATGCTGGACTGAAATAACATTATAAATCAAACGGCCCTAATAGACATCTATAGAATGTTCCACCCAGTTTCTTCTCAACATCTAATGGAACTTTCTCCAAAGCTGACCACATACTAGGACACAGAGCAAGTCTCAACAAATACAAGAAAACTGAAATGACATACTGTATCCTAACTGGCCACCATGGACTAAAGCTAGATGTCAACAACAATAGAAACAGCAGAAAGTATACTAACTCACTACTGAATGAAAATCAAGACAGAAATCAAGAAAGAAATTTAAAACTTGTTGAAACTGAATGAAAATAAAAGCATAACATAACCAAACCTACATGATACAATGATGGCGGTTCTAAGAAGCAAGTCAGTACAGACATCTAAAAACTGGAGATGGCATACTTACCAACACCACTCAAAGCTCTAAGATAACAAGAAGAAGTAACACCCAAAAAGAGTAGATAGGACAAAATAACCAAACTCAAGGAAATAAAAACAATACAAAGACTGGTGAAATGAACAGTTGGTACACTGAGAATATCAGCACGACAGACAAACCTCTGGCCAAATGAACCAAAAGACAGAGAGAAGATCCACATTGATAAGGAATGAAAAGAAAAACATTACAGTAGGCACGTAAGAAATTCAAAGAATCATAAGAACATACTTTAAAAATCTGTATTCCAAACACATTGGAAAACCTAAGTGAAATGGATAAATTCCTTGATATATGTGGCCTACCATAGCTAAATCAATATAAAATAAACAATTTTAAAAATTCCATAAGCCCTAGTGAAATTAAAGTAGTAATTAAAAATCCCCCAACAAAGAAATGCCCAGACCAGATGGATTTAGTGCAGAATTCTACTAGGTCCTCAAAGAATTAACAGCAATACTCCTCATATTGTTCTATCAAATAGAAAGTGGAGGAACATTTCCTAATTTCTTTTATGAGCCCAGTATTATTACCCTGATACCAAAGGCACACAAAGACCCAACCAAAAAAAAAAAAAAAGAAAATTATAGACCAATGTTCCTTATAAACACAGATGAAAATATTTTCAATAAAATGCTGGCAGAGCAAATCCAAGAACACATCAAAATGATTATCTACCGTGATCAAGATGAGATCCAGGGTGGATCAAAACCACACTGACATTTCACTGAGAAAATACATTTTACATGTTTTTACCACATATAAGAAAAATTTGCTCAACTATAGTAATCACTTATTTGGTATATTTATATTAACATAGTAGATAGTACAACTTTGTGTGTGTGGGGGGGGGGGGGGCTCCAGCAAGAATTAAACATCAGAAATGAATTCTTTTCCACATCTGATTTATGCTGCAATCAGACAGATCATCTCGCTTGCATGATCAAGAATAAGAATGTATCCTTTAATGTGATTTATGCTAATAAAGATGTGATATAGCATACCTTAAAATATATTTAGAAAGTTCACACCTATATTTTACGACATCTTAGAAAAATCTGTAGGTACAATTCAATCAATGCTATACAGTACAATACTGTACAATACCTTTAAGGGGATGAGAGTATTTTAAATTGCCATAGCAAGAGTTCAAGATTTAACTGGCTTTTTTTTTCTTATTGAGACATGTATCCTAAATAAATCAGAATGTATAGTTTTCCCTTAAATAACATAGTCTGTTTAAAGGCTTCATGAAATGACATAATACAATCCTTATACCAATATTTGCTTTTAAAAAAAAAGTAGGTTCAACTGACATATCATCCATACAGAAACATGGATATACTCGCTATGTAGAGGTAAACAAGTATCTCTCAATGAGAAGAGTATCAACTCCCTGAACTAAATCACATGAAAAGAAAAACAGGGACTTGGAATATAGTTCTTAAGAAAAAAAAAAAGACAATAAAACCTCGAATTTTAAAATAACATTTAACATCTAAAAATATGTATGTATATTACAGAATGCATCACTGAATCACCGAAGTAGGAAAGTAGCTCCAAACCCATCCAACAGCACTGCCATGCTCCGAAATAAAATGGTCTGGCTTCAAATTCTACATGTTCGGATTACTAGCCTTATGACCTGGGGAAACTACTTAACCTCTCTTAACCTCTGAACTTCCCTTTATCTATCCAAAAACTTACAATCGTGACTGAAAGAGAACCTGCAGATACCTGAACCTGGCAATAGGACAGAGCAAACAAATGAGAGCAGCGGGAGGTAGCTCAGCGGTAGAGCCATGCCTGGCGTGTACATGCTCTGAGCTCTCTTCCCTGCATGGTTAGAAAACACTATGAACAGTAAAAGAATAAAACTCATTTTCTCCCTCTAAACAGAATATGTCATTCAGTTGGAAATATGAAGATGTCTGTCTCAGGAGCCAGCATGAAATGGTCTATATTCACTCAAAATCATAATTATTTATCCATAAATGCCTTCTGAACTCTGAGTAAAGTCCAGCTTAGCAGTATGAGGTATGAAAGTTTGATGTGAAAGTAATTTTATCTTGGTTGTGGTTAAAGAATGAAACATGATTTTAATTTCTACTTTAATAAAATAGGAGTCTGTTGGGTAACAAACAGATGGTAAGGAACTTACGTGTATATTTTAAGTATCTTGGTATTTTTAGAATATTCAAAGTATTAATGATATTTATTACTGATACTTCTTACTAATGAATGACATTGTATTCTTCACAATTTTTTTTTTTAATTCAACAGACTATAAGTTGTTAATAGTTAATAGACCTGGAAGTCGTTTAAACTGTTAACCAACAGAGTCATTCAGTTATCTTTGGGATTATTTTATTCCATTTATTTGTAAAGAAATAAATGTAAGTGACAGAACGCACAGGAAAAGTCAACCGTGCAGGTTTTTAATGAATTACATTTTGGCGAATGATCACAACCTAACAAAAGCCGAGTCACCCTCATCTCATTTAGTTGTTCTATACATATCTGATTAATCAGCATTAATTCTGTTGATGGAAACAGAAGAACTCTATTGTTATATACAGATTAGAAACGTAAACACTTAGCATTTCCCACAACTACTGTGAATGTTATGTTAAATAACATTGTGAATGCCAGAAATGGTTCGGCAGGCAAAGTGCTCTACTGCCCCCTAATGAAACAAACCAACCAAACCAAAACAAGAAAACTCATTTTAAAGTATCTGTGAACCAGAAAAACCATCTTACTTTGTAAAATGCAGTTGGAGATACAAAGGACATTAGCTGAAAATCACTAGACTATAGATCTGTCCAAAAGCTACAATCATCTATTTTTCGCGATAAAATTAGTAGCAAAACAGGAAAGCCTTGAGACAGAAATATTCTCAGGGCAAAGATAACATAGCCAAACAGTGTTATCGAGTGTGGTAACAAAGGAAACTTGACTGTAAGCTACACGTTTGTGCCATGTTGTAAGCTGTCACCAGGAAAACCAGCCCCTTAGAAACTACATTGTGTTTTCAGTTCAGTGCTCAAAAATAAACACTGTCCAGATATTCTCTAATTTACACTGACTCTAATCCTCTCAGGATCTCAATACATGTACATATCCTAGATAATTATGTCATAAAATACATATTTGAAAAGAATTCCTACCTACAGGTTACTATTTTAAATAATTTGATAATTTCATTCTTTGTACTTTGTGGATCTTTCTTATAATCCCATACATAGTTTTGACTTCTATTAATAGCAGCTTTCCTTCAGTAAGTTTGGTTTTCAAAACCTGCTCCAGCCTATCCCTAACCCCTGATTCTCATTTAAGAGCACAGGAAACTGAGAGTATAGTTTGTGGTCTCTAATAACAGAAGTAACATAAATATTAACACCAAGCAGCCACATGAAGTAGACATTTTAAAACATGAACTCATGATAGCAAGAAAATATAAAGAAAAGATTCAACTCTAGGCAGAACTCAGCAGTCGGCCAAGGAGACAGTGTAGCTGTCAACTATTCCTTGAGGCACAGCGTCACTTGGACACAGCATGTCCCTGCCCAGGGTGACAATGGTTTTACATTTCGTTGTGTGTTACTGTCTAGGAAATATTAGCTGGTTCGAAGTCCACACAGCGGCATGGGGAGGGGCAATATAAAGAAGTGACTCGGTCTGCACACAGAATGGGGTCCTAGCACCCCTCACAGTGGGTGCTGCTCTCCTTCTGTCTACTGTGAATGACAGTGGCGCCCAATGACAGTGCATGTTATAAGGCTAAATAACGCTCATATGCAATAAGATCTGATCAAAAACTCAAAAGAGCAACAAATGGAAAAACATAAATGTCCCTGGGCCCGGATCACAAATGAGCTGTATTTTCATATCTGTACTAACTTCCTGAGTAAC
Source organism: Arvicanthis niloticus (assembly GCF_011762505.2). Taxonomy (NCBI): domain Eukaryota; kingdom Metazoa; phylum Chordata; class Mammalia; order Rodentia; family Muridae; genus Arvicanthis; species Arvicanthis niloticus. The sequence continues at coordinate 40,914,059 of NC_047671.1, forward strand.
ATGAATTTTAAAACAGACGGCTTTCTAGAAGCTTTAGTCCTTCGTATCCACTGCCTAACAAGAAAGCAGACACACAGGCGTAAGGGCATGTGCTTGTGCTGTGACAGAGCCAGGAGACCGTAAGCATCCCAAAGTAAAGCACTCGGGAAGACCTGATGCCTACAGCATATCTAAGACTTGGTATAAAGAAAACCTTATATACTGCTGTAGCTACCTGGAGTTAACATGCAGTCGCCATAGAGAAACCTACAGCACAGAGCTACTTAAGTATGCACATGTTCAGTTATGGTGAGCCCCAGTCTACCCCAGCGTATTCCAGACCAGTGTCCTAAACTAATGGAACGCCTTCCTTGGTTGTCAGGAGGAAAAAGGGCATTCTAGGCTGTCCTTGTGCTCTTGGGTTCCCAGTAAGTATAAATATTAAAAGTACATCAAGGGGGGAATAAAAAGAGATGACATAGAAAAGAAAAAAAGAAAATGACAATAACTACATTAGCAAGTTAGGTTAGTAAGAAACTTTGGCCTGAAGCAACTGGACTGATGGGCAGATTGATTAGCTGTTTTAGCTTCCCACATTGTACTGACAGTGATGATGATACTAGCCAGTACGTACTGAGAATTTACCACACTGGCCTAAGTGCTTTACACACAGTAGGCATGCAATCCTCAGAGAAACCCTACAGGCTACAAGGAGAGATTAGCTGCGTGCCCGGATCACGTCACCACTAAGCTGCAGCACTAACAATAGACTTCTCAGTTTGACACTTGACTAATAAGTGTGTATTGTTTGCCAGTGAAAAATGTGTGAAACAAAATGATTTTGCAACACTGCATTAAACTAATTTATTATGTATAAGACTTAAATCACATCAGTCTTTTGGGGTTATATAACCTGGGCTGGCCACTGGCCCAGTTCTTGAAAAAGACAGAAATGCCTATGACATAATAACTAATTGTGCACACACTATCAAAGTACATTCTTTCCCATTATAAGCACAGCTACTGGAGAACACATTCAGCCACTGTAACCTCTCCGTCCTCAAATCTCCCACAGCACCCCAGTCCCAGCTCTATCTAAACATCTCAAAATGATACAAAGTCTCATCTATTTAGAGGGTAAATTTACACTCCCTTTTCTATCTCAAAAGGGTAATTGTAGTATAAACTATGATAGGTAGTCTCACTGCATCACAGTGGAGAGCCTTACATGGTACTTCTTCACCTTTGGTAATTATGTTCAAGTTATTCTGAAACTGATACTACAGGAAAAACTGCCCTATGATGTAAAACTGGTTCAAAAATCTATCTTGCAAAAGGATGGATTTAAACACATGAACACACGACTCCCCAAAATATAATTCAGATTATCCCACTGTCCCAGGCATTGGCTAGACAACAAATGTCCTTCCCTTTACTCATGAAGCTTAACACACACACACTCACGCACGAGTGGGTGGGGACATCAAGAACAGTGACTTCATAGGGACTTCACTAAATTTCATTGCAAGATAAGCTGTTGTAACTGGTTTACAGTTTAAATCTTGACTCCTCTGTCAATGAGGCATGAGGCCACCGAACAGAATACCTCATTTCCCCAGGGCACCGTTTCTTACCTTGGAGTCTTCCTTGCTCACTTCCAGTTGCAGCAGGGCCTGGGGAGACTGCAGCTTTGCTTGAGCCGAGTGAGCCATTTGCAGGTTAAGCTGCCATCCCACTGTCTCTAGCTACAAAAGACAAATGGGGACTAGATTAAGACGGTAGAGAAGAAGAAAACAGTCAACTTCAAGTCCATTTCCACCCTGTAGGAATCAACACAAATATCGTACACTTAATGGAAAGTCAATTTCGGGGTCCTTTAACCTGAAATCTCTGTAAAGTTTCCCTCTACACTCAGTAGATCAGCCTCTTGTCATACTTGTTAAATCCAACAGTGAAAGTGGTCTCTAAACAGACTATTCTAAACAATAAAAATGCTAGCAATCAAGTACACAAACGGGTGACTGTGGGTTGAATTGCAAGGCTTGGGGGGCACAGGACGTTTTCCAAACTTATCATGTAGCCCAGGATGGCATTCAACTCCTGATCTTCCCACCCCACCTCCCAAGTACTACACTAATTGACATGTGCCACCATATCTAATTAAGCCACTGGCTTTTAAAACCTTGTTATTAAGGTAGCATTTTAGAAACTTTATTTATTTATTTATTTATTTATTTAATATTTTCTACATCATGACCACAGATCCTTCTCCTACTATCTTCCTAGTCCCTCCCCACCACCTCCCCTCTACCACCCCCTCCCCCATCCACTCTTCCTGTTTCTCTTCAGAAAAGGGCCGCCCTCCCATGGATATCAACCAGCCATGGCATGTCAAGTTGCAATAAGAAGTAGGCACCTCCTGTCCTATTAATGCTAGTTGAGGCAACCCAGTAGGAGGAACAGGTTCCAACAGCAGGCAACAGAGTCAGAGGCAGCCCTGCTCCCAGTCAGGAGTCCTACAAGAAGACGGAGCTGCACACTGTAACATATGTAGAGAGGGCCTAGGTTAGTCACATGCAGGCTGCCTGGATATGAGTTCAGTCTGTGTGAGCCCTTATGAGCCCAGGTTAGTTGATTCTGTAGGTTTTCTTGTGGTCCTTGTCTCATCTGGCTCCTACAATCTTCCCGACTCCAGCACCCCTTCTCAAGGATTACACAAGTTCTGCCTAATGTCTGGCTGTGGGCCTCTTGCATCTGAGAAACTTAGATTTAAAAAAAAAAATACAAATTTCAACTAGTAAATAGAATATTTTGTGGAAAAATCTTTTATTGACTCCCTGTCTTTCAAAAATTTTTGTGTTACTTGAAGCACAAATAAGGCTTTCTTTCCCTCATCCCTCCTTCCTTCCTTTTTCCCCCTTTCTACTGAGAAGAAAACTAAAATACCCGGGTGTGTGGTTCACACCGTGAGGCACAGTCAATAAACAGAGATGCAGGCAGGAAACTGCTGATCATCAGCTAGCCTGTGATGCCAGAGAGGTTATTATACTTTCCAAAGTACATTAACTTAGAACTTAGAACTCAGTTAGAAGGCTCCCAATTATGGTAGAAACTCATTGTTTCCTTTAAATCTACTAACACAGGAGAACAAGCTAATCAGGTAGGACAGAATTAGGAGAGAACAATTATGGCAGGTTAGGCTCCCTTGCAAACATTACACAGCATAAACAGAGCTGTATGAGACTAGACTCAGCAGTATGACCATGTGGTTTTAGACTCAGTTCCCTATAAACCTTAAGTTTCAAGCTTTGTGAACTGCAGTAGTTACAAGCCTCTGACAACACAGCCTTCCTGATGAGTTAGCCAAACCACCTTTGCCGCACAGGGTCTGAATGCCAGCTTCACAAGGCTTACTACCCAACCAGAATGCTGATCACTTAACTTGAAAGCATGTTGAACAGACACAGTAGTGACTCAAGGCAGAGCTGGAAAGAATGCAATGAGAGCATCATCGGCATGAGAGAGGCTGTGCTGAGAAAGCAGAGGTGCATCGCTGCTTCTCCAGCTCTCTCAGAGGTTAGCGGGCATGCCACAGCTGTTGACGGGTAAGAACTCACTTAGGTGTCTACTGAGGAGCCTTGACGTTCTGGCTGCTAACACTCATTGGAACAGTCTCTGGGACCTGTACTTCTTGACTTCACAGACTGACCACCCATGCCACAGATGAATGCATGCCCGGGAGCTGCCTAACGCTGGTGTAAGGCAGCCGCTGCTGAACTTGAACACCCTCCTCTGGTTCACACGTAAGGCACTGCTCCCTCATCCCTGGCTAAGGCAGAGTCTTTCCAGATCTCCATTCCCCCATACAAAACAGAAGTCCATTTCCCTGAACCTCCTTAACACGTATTGAAACAGAAAATGCAAATTATAGTGTTGGTGATATTTTAAAGAATTGTAAGTTCAAGACATTTTAGTCACCTTTTTCTGTATGTCTCATGTACTCACCAAAGTACTTAACCTGGCTCACACTATCATTACCCATCTCTTCACAAACCAACACAGATTGTTTCTAACCAAGTCCCTACCTTCTTCCTAACCCAATCGCAAGATTCCATTTTCCTTCTCCAACTGTGTGTCCCAGAATACACTATGCTGGTTGTACATTACAGATGTGGCTACGTCGTCACATGAGTGTCAGCAGGTGGCAGAGGAGAGGCTGTGCTGCTGCTCGGTGTCCCTGACCTAGGAACATCTGAATAATTAGGAGCCTAACATCCCCTGAAAACCCCAAGCCTGAGGTGACCAGCAGTCCAACAACAGGCAGGTCTAGACAAGCTCCCAGCATGGGAAGCAAGCTAAAGACTAGAAGAACCCCACCTAGGACCTCAACCCAGGGATCGAGGGAGCCCGAGACAGAAGACCCTCAAAAGGGACCCCTCAGGTAGGCCAGGCGAGGAGCAAGCCCTAGATGACCAGCACCATGGGACACTGACAGGGAGCTAGCCTAAGATGAACGCCAATCCAGTACTGCAGGCCTCAGGAAGATGACCCCTCACTGGTGCTACTAAGCGAAGCAAGTTAGTGGTGGAGAAATAGAGAAGGAGAAACAGAAGGATGTGAGCACAAAGAAGAGAGGCAGAAGTGGAGACTAGAGGGTAGTGAGGAACAGCCTAATGTAAGTAGCTGGTGATGCTTCCTGAGACCATGGTGGGATCCTGGCCTATGCTGCTACCCACGCCTACATCTGGGTCCGTGGCCCTGAAGCAGCAGAGGTCTCTTACCACCAAAGGCCAGGCAGACATCTCTGGTCTGGACTATCACCTGGGGACATATCTGAGGGTCTGTGAAGAACTGGCCCCACGTCTCACCTGGGCAGAGCTTGCCCTAGAGGAATGAGAACAGGAGAACTGACTCTGCCCTTCTGCAGGCCAACTACAGAAAGGGGGCTCTGCCCATTGCAGAAGCTGAGGGTAAGCCAGACTTGAGGATGTGAGTGTGGGAGAGTTGGCCCTAACACTTGTCTCCCGTACAGTGACATGGATAAGGGCGATATATCCTCCTCCTCCTCTTCCTCCTCTTCATCTTCCTCCTCCTCCTCCTCTTCTTCTTCCCCCTCCTCCTCCTCTTCTTCCTCCTCCATCCCTCACTGCCTGCAGAAGGCAGGAAACCTGGCCCTGGGGTAATGAGAGCAGGAGAGCTGGTCCTGCCCTTTAATAGCTGCAGCACTTGGGAAAGTGGGCCCTACAACTTGCCTAAGCAGCACAGTAGAGTTGACCCTGGCGGTGGGGGCACAGGCAAGCCATCTCTGAGGGCATGAGTATGGGAAAGCTGGCCTCACCACTTGTCTGCTGTATGGTGACATGGGCAAGGGAGAGATCCCGCCCCACCACCAAGCCACCTACAGCAGCCCCTGAGGTCATCAGAACAGGAGAGCAGGCCCTGCACCTCACCTAGGCAGCACAGTAGAGCTGATCCTGGATGTTGAGGGTTGTGGGTGAGCTGGCCCTGCCTCTCATCATCAGGAGAGAGATCCCCTCTCCTTCCCTGGGAGGCAGGAGAGTTGGCTCAGATGGTCTTGAGAGCAGGAGAGCTGGCCCTGCCCCTCACCTAATGCAGCACTCAGGAGAGCGGGCCCAGCACCTTGCCAGGGCAGCACAGTAGAACTGGTACTGGAGGTGGTGGCTGCAGATGAGCGAGCCTGAGAGCATGAGCACAGAAGACTTGTACCTGCCCCTTGTCTGCTGGGTAGTGGTGCTGATGAGGGAAACACTCCCTACACCACTCCCTCATCCCTCACCATATATGGCAGACTGAAGAGCTGGTCCTGGGGTCATAAGCCAGAGAACTGGCCATGTCCCTCACCAGCTGCAACACTCAGGAGAGCGAGCCCTGCACCTCACCTGGGCAGCAGGGTAGAACTGGCCCTGGTTGCTGGTGAGCCAGCCCCCCAGGGGGGCATGAGAGCTGGAAAAACACCTCTCAGGTCCAGATCCAGAGCTTTGAATTGGCCCATTCCAACATCTACCCCATCAATGAGTGCACAAAAGGGCGGGTCCTATAGATCCAAAACTACAGGATCTCCATGACACAGGGCAACAACAGACTATCCAAAAAGGAGTCCCAGTGAAGTGCCAGTATTAATACAGTACCAGAAGTCGGAGGCCTCATACCAGATCAATGCAAGCAGACACTTGCAAGCAAAGAAGTATGGACAAAAGAGAATTCTGTGGGACACACTGTGACACACTACAGCTTCCACAACCAGATTTGTTTTCTGTGTTGGGGAGAGGTTGTAAGGGTGTATGGTGGGTATGAGGGAAGAAGAAGATGAGTAGGATTGGGGTGCATGATGTGAAATTCACAAAGACTCAATAAAAAGGGTTTTTTTTTTTAAAAAAAAAAAAAGAATAAAAGTATATCTGAGTAGTGCATAGTCATCAACGTAAATGTGAAAGTGTCTATTCCTATGGCTTTCACGTTACAAAATCAGGGAGGAGGCTGGGAGGGAGCCTGGGGGTGAGGGGGTTTAATGTGGAAAGTTTTCACCATCTAACCCAAGAGGTCAAAATTAACATGACCCAAACCTAGGAAATGGCTGTCAAGAGCTTAAAGTTTATGTACTATGATGGCTACAAGATCACTTTTATACTAAACTAATAAAAAAAATCACAGCCAGAATTAGATCATGAACAAACTATAGAAAATTGTAAATTAAGGACTATCCTGCAAAATAAACTGCATGTATATATCAAACACATGAATGACTTAAAAGAAAAACTAAAAGCTATAACCTTCTACAATGTCTGGAACATGTTATTTGCTGGATCTAAGAAGAGCATTGGTGATACAAATGAGAACAAGAGCCGTTCTCTCTGCTAAGGTGAAAACCTCATGGTCACTAATTAGTCCTCTGAGACCCATAACGAGAAGCAAATATAGCTGTCATCAATATTTTAATTACATGCAACACAACAAAATTTAGTGTAGAGTTAGGTTTGTTTTAGAGCGTTAAGAGCTAAGCTATATTACCTCTGTTCAAAATAAAACTCTGTCCTGTGTATACTCTATATTTGTACATTAAAATACTCAGGAATTTTGTTGTATTATTTATATTCAAATTTAAAACTTAGGGTCTATATTTGTTTGCTTCCTGTGTTGTGGTGAAGACACTATGACCACAGGCAACTTCCTGGGGAGGACAGGGTTTATTTAGCTTATAGGTGATAGTCCATCATCTAAGATAGTCAGGGCAGGAGCTCAAGGCAGGAACCTGGAGGCAGGAACTAAGCAGAGGTTGTAGAGGACTGCTGCTTATTGGTTTGCTCCTCGTGGCCTGTTCACCCTATAGTCTCACTTAACCTAGGAACATCAGCCCAGGATTCATATCACATAAATCACTAATCAGGAAAACGGCCCAAAGACTTGCCTACATGCAATCTGATCAAGGTATTTTCTCAATTGAGGTTCTCTCCTACCAAATGAGTCTAGTTTGTATCAAGTTGAAAAAAAAAAAAAAAAGAAAAAAAAAAACAACTATACTATCAGGATCTGGATTTAAATGTCAGCAAAATAAATTTAAGTAAACCACTGACATTTTAAATGTTTTTTAACTCATTCCAGAACTGTAAATATATTACCTCCTAAATATCTAAAAATATTGTTTTTTACTTGAAAATGTTACTAGTTAGTTGATAAATTAATTTCTTTTGTCTCCTATGTCCATGTCAAATTTTCAATCAAATATTAACTTATAATTACTCTATAAAACACAATTCTGAACATGGTCCACATTAACAAAAATAACTATAATATTAACTCTAGAAAGCTAAAAACTAATAAATATGGCTGGAGAGATGGCTCAGTCAGTAAAGTACTTGCCATACAAGCATGGCAATGATAGCCCTAGCATCCATATCAAATGCAGGGCATAGAAAGGGTTGGACAGGTCCCAAGAGCTCACTGGACACCCAGTCTAGCCAGCCAATGAGCTATGGGCTCAGTGAAAGGCCTTCTCTCAAAACATACAATAAAGAATCAATCTCTCTCTCTCTCTCTCTCTCTCTCTCTCTCTCTCTCTCTCTCTCTCTCTCTCTCTCTCTACACACACACACACACACACACACTCAAGCACACACAAATAAGTTAGCAGCTAAACATACAAAGTAAATAGATAAGCAGCTAAATTTTAACTGGTGTGTCTGAAAATAGAAGTATTAAATGTTTGGATGAGAGAAAAGTCATGCCACACAACCAGCATATAAAAGAAGGCTGCATGGGCTATATTAATATCAGACAAGTCAAACTTCAAGTCAAAGAATGTACCTTAAGTTCGTTTATGAAAAAGGCATATTGATCATACATAGGAAACTGACATAATTATGAAAGAGAGCACACCCTTCACCCTGGCAATGAGGCCGCTGGATCTCCTAATACTCTGTTCAGTGAGGGCAAAGATGGTGATAAAAGGCAGAAATTAGAATTCTCCTGTATCTAGGTTTAAAAAAAAAATACCTAGTACTTTCTTCAAGAGGAAAAAAAAAAATGCTTGAAAAAGGAAACGGTACATAAGGTACATAGTTTGAACATTCCTGATCCAGAAATCCAGACACCAAAAGTGGTTCAAAATCAGGTAATTTCTCAATAACAATGTGCCACACAGAGGGCCTGGAATTTGGGGCATTTCAAGTTGCTGATGTACAGCTGGGAACGTGCGGCAAATATCCCAAGATCTGAACAACCATAAAGTCTGAACATTGCTGGGAGCAGGCATTTGAGATGAGGAACACTTGACCTCTACTGACAAGAGTGGGAGTTTTCAGAGGAAACTGGACAAAGACCTAAGACTACACAGAGCACTTCTTTAGGCATGTTTGGGGCAAATCACTTCAGCTGAATTGTCAGGTGACATCTTCAGAAATGGAGGCACACACGTATCACAGTGCTGGAGTGCAGGTACGACCTCTTCAGTCATCTCAGGAAGCTAGCATTTTCCTGGTCAGTCAGTCAGATCTGTACTCAAACTCCATGGCCGTTCTTCCCACTTCCCTGATGCTGAACAGCTCACCTAATTCCAACCATCAGTTTTTTTCATTTTGGGTGAAAACTGAGGAAATCTGATTCAACCACTGACCTGAGCATTTGTGGGCAAAAAGCTATGTGTAAAAGCACTGGCAATGCAACTGAGAAATGGGACATTAACAATAAATACTGCCCTTCAGTCCTCCCTTTCAGGTCACAATCACTGCCAATTACTTTTTTTTTTTTTTTTTAATTTTTATTTCATGTGCATTGTTGTCTATGTGAGGGTGTCAGAAACTCTGGAGGGCCAGGCAGTGGTGGTGCACACCTTTAATCCCAAGCACTTGGGAGGCAGAGGCAAGTAGATTTCTGAGTTTGAGGCCAGCCTGGTCTACAGAGTAAGTTCCAGGACAGCCAGGGCTACACAGAGAAACCCTGTCTCGAAAAAACAAAAAACCAAAAAGACAAAAAAAAAAAAAAGAAAGGAAGGAAGGAAGGAAGAAGGGAGGGACGGAGGGACGGAGGGAGGGAGGGAGGGAGGGAGGAAGGAAGGAAGGAAGGAAGGAAGGAAGGAAGGAAGGAAGGAAGGAAGGAAGGGAAACAAACAAACTAACTCTGGAACTGGAGTTACAGACAGTTGTGAGCTGCCATGCAGGTGCTGACAGTTGAACCCAGGACCTCTGGAAGAGCAGCCAGTGCTCTTAACCACCGAACCATCTCTCCAGCCCAGTCAATTACTTTTACAATAATTCTCTTAAGGCTCTTTTTAAGCCTAAGAACTTACAGACATTTAATTTGCTTCCATGTCTGCCTAGCTGATTTCAGGGCAGGTCTTTCTCATTTGTCCAAAAGTATACTAAACCTCTGATCTCTCTTGAAAAGAAGGTGAGGTGGACACTGTGTCCCTTCCTATGGATTTGGTTCCATGACGCAGCTCTGGAGTTGGCTTTACACGACATGCTTTCTCTTACTGCCACTAAGACCACATCCTCCGAGGCCCACACGACAGACATGAGCAGACCCTGTCTGACTCCTTCAGTATGTAAGTACAGACTCTCATTTCTAGTCTATCACTCATTTCCCTTCCCCATCATCTGCTTCTCTTGTTTTTATAAAATCACAAGGCTCTTCATTTTCAAATACGCTCTATCAATTTGCTGTAGAATCTTATTAAAGCCAGAGTTGATTTTACATTCCGCTGTCAGAACGTAAGTAATGATTGCTACATTATCAAATAATTTAATTCAAGGAATACAAGTCATTCCCCGCTTTGTGTATGATAGGTTCCTAATTACAAGGGTGTGTAAAACTAAAAAAAAAAAAAAAAAAATCAGTAAAGGAAGTATGTTTCATTCTCATTGCCCTTGGAACCAAATCAAACCAAACAAAAGACCCAACACCATAGCATTAGACAAATCTGTATTGGCCAGCATTTTATATGTGTTTTTTTCTTAAATACTATTGTTCTAGTTAGGTTTCTGTTGCTGTGATAAACACCATGACCAAAAGCAACTTATGGAGGTTACAGTCTCTCCTCAGAGGAAGCCAAGGTAAGAGATGAAGGCAGGAACTTGAAGCAGCGCGCACAGAAGAATACTGCTTACTGACAGCTCGGGCCTACCTGCCCAGGGACAGCTTTACCCACAGTGAGCTGAGCAACTCCTGTATCAATGAGCAACTAAGAAAATGTTCCCACATTCATGTCATAAGCCAACCTGACGGAGCAATTCTTTGGTTGAAGTTCCTCCTCCAAGGTGACATTCAGTTCATGTAAAATTGACAGCAGAAGCTAACTATAAAAATTATCTATGTGTGTATGAATTTTAAACAACAAGCCTACAATCTGAGAGACATCCTGGTCCTACCTGGAAAGAAAAAAAAAAGTGAAGAAAGAAAGAAAAAGTGAAGAGCAGTAATTTAATACTTATGAAAATGTCTATTAAATGGATTTTCACCCTAGTTTCCTGTCCATTTCTAAATAGCCGTGTGAACGATGGCTCCGCCATAGCTGTTGTGTAAAGCTGGCGATGCTCTCCACACTTACTCCCAACTCCACGAAGCACAGGAGGTCACATTTGCAAGCGCCAGCTAGTCAGATGGTAACAGAATGCTGCATCCTGCACACTGTAAGAATTGTAGCAGTGCTGATGGCAAGCATATGGAAATCAAATGTCAGTAAATAAGTCAGGAGCCATCTGTGCAAATAACCTCACAGTGAAATCGCCACCTCTTTCAACACAGTGAAAAAGACATTAGGTGATGAAGGTGGCAGCTATCTACCAAGTAAAAGGAGAACGGAAAGACAGACAGACACACACAGAGAGAGACAGAGACACAGAGAGAGAGAGAGAACGAGTACTCATTATAACACTGACAGTCACCCCAGAGTCAATGAAATGTGGGTCATTGTGGGAAAAGGTTAAAACCACAGGACTATTACAAATGCCTTGATCATGCCTAACATGTCAGAGATTCCTTTATCAATATTGTTCAAAGATATAGTTACAGATGCTACAGATGTGTGGATGTGTATGTACTCCCTGGTTGATGACGAGCTGTTCAGGACCATTCACCGATGTTGGATGCTCTGACTCTGACATTATCTCAGTGGTGTGACTGGTCTAAGACCTTACTCAACTAGCATTCAATAATGACACACTGTGCCCTAGGTACTAGTGCAGGCTTGCAGTTTAACACTGAAAAGAGAAAACGAAAATACCTAAATTTCTGAGGTTAACATTCAAGTAGATAAAAGATCCATTAATGATTAATAAGTAAGCAATATTGTGTGGTACTGAGTGATAACAATAAAAAAAGGTTAGAGATGGTAGGCAAAAGCATCATTTTAAAGCATGTAGCCTAGAAAACAATCTGAGACCACACAAGCCTGAAGCCCTGAGCTCCGTCTCCAGAAGCCAGGTAAAGAGCCTGTAATCCCAGCACTCCTACAGTGAAACAGGAGGGAAAGACCCATGAGATGGGAGGTGGACAGTATAGGCAGAAGGCTCTCAGGAAGTGAAGCAGCAGAAACAAGACAATGTTGGACTAGAAAAGTCTCAAAGGAATGTTCTGCTGGGAACTTGGAAGACAAGACTGTGTACAGTAGAGGCCTGGTTTCTGAGAGTCCAGGGAAAACAAGGGCTCCATCGGGACTGGCATTTGTGTGATGTTCTAGCAGAGAACCTAGCTGCAACCTGCCCTGCCCTGAGAACCTGAATGAGGCTGGGTTTAAAGGCAATGAACTAATCTGTTTGGTGGGAGAGATTTTAAGACAGGGTAGCCCTCAGGCTGGGGCACAGTAAGTGTTCAATGCTCTCATCCAGGTTTCTAGCTTCATAAGGAAAGGTGCGTGGCTTCAATCCAAGCAGACAGCAAAGTATTTGTAGTAGTTACAGAGACTAGTGCGAGGGAAGAGAAACCAGACACTTTACATAGGACACCACTTGTGGGCAGCTCCAGCTTTTAAAACTGCAAATTCACTTAAAAGAGAAAGATGAAAATGTTCCTGAACTTCAGTCATTCTTAAAAGCCTCTTTCTTGTTTGTTTGTTTGTCTTGCTATCTGCTGCCCAGATTTGTCCAGGACTCACTAACACAGCCATGCCTCCCTTGAACTCAGGAGACCTTCCTAAGTGACTGCCTCCCCACAGAACATACAGTGCAGATCTCTGGGAAGTCTCCAGGTCAGCAGAACATGCTGCCTTCTGCAGAAGTCCACACGTAAAGCGACTGGACCAGTGACCTACTTTCAGCCCTCTGCTTTTCATGTTACCAAATCAAGTCTTAAGAGGTGGGAATGCTTATTATAAACATTACATCTTAGGGATATGCCCTAACTATATCCTCAAGCTTTGACACCGGAGTCAGCATGGTCTCACTTTCAAGGTAACAAAAACATGTGTACTTATTGATACAAATTTATCCAAAGTACCTATAATGAGACTTCTCTCCAAAATCAAATTTAAGACATTGGTAAGGCACATCAATGACTTTCACATTGCTACTGCTCTGTGTCAAAAATATATAAATAGTACAAGTTTGAGGACAGTGAAATGTCATTCAACTAATGATCTCAATTTGGCAATGCTGAAAAAACAACAGCTGTATTTAGCAAGCGCACATCTTGGAGCACAATGACATCATCAGGGTAATCTTGCTAATAGCACAGTTCTTTGGCATTAGCAAAATCTTTATTCAATTTGTTAATGGTTCTGGTCCCAGCAAATTACTTAGAAGAGAATACATCTCCAAATAAGACTGATTAAAGGTCTCTTAAATTAAAACCCTTTAAATTGACTGCTGTATCAACAGCAAAATCCATCACCGTTTTGTTCCCTAGAAAAATTTCCATCTCTCTCAAACTAAAGGAACTCTTCCTATACTCTCACTTTTAACGAGAAAATTTTAAATATCCAGAATTTAGGATTCTAACAAGATTCAAGAGCCATAACACACACACACTCCACAATGCAAACACAAAATACACACATACACAGAGTTTATAAAATATAAGAAAAATTAAGGTGGAAAAACACTAGGAAACAAAAAATACAATTCACACCTCTTCACTGAACTGTTCTTTTCTCGCCAATAAGTAGAAATATTCCTCTCTATAAGAAAAGCAGACAGACTTAATTTTAAAATAGCACAATTGGTGACTCAAGGGTATTGTTCACTTAACCATTCTTTGAGGATCTGCTATCTTCCAGAGACCACTACAACAGTGAAACTACAGCAATGAGCAAAGCAAACTGGTCTGTCCTTTTTGAGTTTGTATTACAGGACAGAAGCAGACAATTTAAAAAGTAAATAGGTAAAATATAAAAGTAACGTGGTACAAAAAGATCTCCTTTTCTGTCAGAAATCCATGAATGTCTTCTGTGTTTCTTGATAGAATTCATTTCTTACAGGTGCCTATGTGACCTGTAGCCTCCCCCAGCCTTTCACTGCTTGATACCTCCCACCTGTCCCACTCTGAATCCCTCTGACCTCTGCCTCAGAGGCTCTGCTACTGAACTGGGCATCCATATGGCTGGCTCCTTTACCACTGTCAGATCTATGTTTAAAGGTGACATTTATTATAGACCTCGTAGCTGGAAGAACCTTCTATTGATACTTAACTTGGCTCTTTTTGTACCACGTTACTTTAGATTTTACCTGTTTACTTGGTATTCTGAGCTAATAGAGGCTGAGAAGAAGTTCGTGTTATATTAAAATCCTTACAGACAGCCTTCAATCGGAGCCACAAATGGGACATTTATATCACACACCCCCGCCCCACCCCCAAGGCTCAGAACATCCTTGAGGAGGAAGCAGAAAGACATCAGGACTGGAACAAAATAGTATCTTCTAGCTTTAATAGAACTTCGGCACTCGTGAACTCACAGCAGTCGCCTGTACAAGACCTGCACAAGATCAAGCCAGTAAGAATTATGGTAGAGTAGGAGAGGGTTCACAACTCCCTACCCTTAACAAAGGAGTTATGGACACATGAGGCTTCTAGGAGAATCACTTTTCTTCAAGGGTGTGAAGGTTAACCATGATCCAGTGAATACCCCACACTTATGAGTACATGAGCAGGACAAACTGGACTCAATGCATCATTAAAACAACAAAAGCACAACAGGACACAAAATTAAGATCTGGGAGGAGTTAGAAGGAAGAGTGGGTTGAGAAATATGATCAAAATATGTTGTGTATAAAGTTATCAAAGAATAAAAGCACTTCTTAAAGAAAGACTTGTCCACAAATGTTTACAGCAATGTTACTCTTAATGACACAGAACTGTAACTGCCCCAACATCTGCAAATAGAAACAAACTGTGACTTTCAACCAGTGGACTGCTACTTACCAATAAAAGAACAACTGATACCTATAGCAACACCACACAATCCAAGAAAGTGTTTGCTGTCATTAGGTCAATACATGTTATACAAGTCTGTTTATAATAGCGCGAACAGCACACAAAACTAAATTATGGCAATATAACCAAGGAGGAGAACACTGTAGTGGTCCACGTCTTCAGTCCCAGCACTCAGGAGGCAGAGGTAGGTAGATCTCTGTGAGTTCAAGCCAGCTTGGTCTACACAGCTAGTTACAAGCCAGTCACAGATTCTGTCTTAAAAACATAGAGAGGGTGAGGGTGGAGGGACTGAGATAACCTAGACACCTGGATGATGAACACATATGTGTTATACAGAAGGCTGGCTGAGTATACAGCGGTACTGAAACTCACCAGTTCAACACTTCCTATCCCTCAATTTTACTGCAAGAAAGTTGTATTTCTGTAACAAGAAGCTTAAAATATAGAGTATCTCAGAACCTCGTTCTCAATGAATTCAAACACCTAGAAAAAATTATGCCTTTTATTTAATTGCATGCCAATTACTTAAGTAACAGAGGCAGAAACCTGAGTTAGCTGTGTATATGATTATACAAGTACCTTTCTCATGAATAAAGACAATAATGCATATAAATCCTGAAAGACCATAGTCATGTACAATTATAATGACACTGTGTGTTTAAAGACTTAGATGCTGAAATATATTCCATCCCCGGTATCATAAAACTATTCATCCATTCTTAGAATGACAAAGGAAATGCAATAAAAATATTAAACAAGGTAACAATATGATAAAATATAAATTATAAAATGTCAATTTCTAATTTATTTTTCTTTCTTACATTACACCCTGACCACAGTTTCCTCTCCTTCCACTCTTCCCAGTCCCTCCCAACAACTCCACTCTGCCTCAATCAGCTCCTCTGCTGTTTACCTTCAGAAACCAGCAGGCCTCCCAGGGATAGCAACCAAATATGGCATACCAAGTCACAGTAAGACTAGGCACACAGTCTCGCATCAAGGCTGGGCAAGGCAACCCGGCAGGAGGAAAGCAAATTCTAATTTCTTACACTCAGTAAAGAAGAAAAGTATCTGCATGGGTGGAGGGTGCTCCTCCAGGAGTTACATGTTATTCAACAAAACTCTCAGTGCCAAACACAGGCTCCCTCACTATGACTTGCTGATCAGGGAGGCCTCAAACAACATAAGCTACTGCTATTGCTCTTGGCTACACACCACCATAACTAGACTGTAAGATTGTAATGCCAAATGAAGACTCCACACACTTTGCTTTCAGGACATTGAGAGACTGATCTCTAACTAACTGGGAAACTTTCTCCCTGTTGGCTAGCTTTCCCAGTACCTGAAGGTGCTGTGCAGGCCACTGGAAGAGAAAAGACATCAATGGTCTTACCCAGCATTGACCCCTAGCTGCTACAGTACTGACCTGCAATGCCCACTGGCACACTAGTGGCACGCCTGTTACAAGGCTTTCGAACTGCTTTCTGGTTGGATCTGAGGTCTGCTCCATAGGAGGGATTTCATGCCTAAACTCATGACTGCAGAGACCATGGACCTTAGAGGGGAAGCTATTGTTGTTTTGCAAAACAATGATGTTAAAGCTTCTTCTGAAGAATTATGTTTCTAACCATAGATTTGTGGTGCTCTTAACCTTGGCCAGAGAAGCAGTGGGCAGAGGTCAGTATAGTAGACTCATAACTGGACAAAATGCTAAAGTAAGAGACTGCGTGCTCATCCATAAATGGAACATCTATATCAATTCCTCCATCCCAAGGCTCAGGGAACATCACAGAGGTGAGCTAAGAGCCAGAGGACAGCAAGGAGAGCCGTGAAATGTTGATGTGACTACTGCACTTGTCAATTCAGATCAGCTGTAGTCACCTGCACAAGGCCTACAGAAGAGCAAGGCAGCAAAGCTGCAGCAGGGCTGAGGAACGGGGTCTCAAGGCCCTATCCGTACTGAGAGCTGTCTGTAGCTGTTAGCTGGTACAGGGATGTAGCCATTAGGTAGGTTCCCTATATGCATGGCCCCATACCCACTAAGGTGGAATTAATTGGACTCAGTGGTTTTTTCTTTCCTTTAATTGAAGAATATGAAGTTGGAAGGAGGCCATGTTGGACTAAGAGGGAGAAGGACTAAGAGGGTAGCTAAGATCAAAATGTACTACATATGTATATAATTCTCAATGAATAAATAAAAATATCCTAAACAAAATAGGTATTTAACAATGAAATAAACAATTGACTGTTATAGTTAATACAATAAATCTTGTAACAGCTTAAAGAAAATTATTTTAGTGTTTAGAAATATTACTATCTTAGAAAACCTTGACGACCTATTTTAAATGCAGGTAAAACCTGTATAAGGACAATAAAATTTCAACATACAACACGATAGCTACATATTTTTAAGAAATCTGTATGTAAATGGTGAAATGAAGAATAGAAAGCTGTGCTTGACAAAAAAAATCACATTGAGCACATTGTGAACATTCAAAACAAACAAGAGTTAAACTTATACTTAAAAACTCCCCAATACATAAATCCTCTTAAGAAGAGAGATCAATGCACAAGCTACTTTAGGAGGGCTTATGATTGGCCTTCTAGATGTTTTCCATTCCCTTACTTTTTAAAGGTATTTTAGAAAAAAAAATACAGAAACACAATTTAAGAACAGTGCCTCAAAAAGAAGTTTCAGAAACAAAGTTATTATTGGCAAAAACATTTGACACAACAGTTTTGACCTTTATTATGGTTCGAATACATTAGGGACTCTAAATAAAACTTAATAAGTAAAAGTAAAACCCATGCTGCTCACCTTCTGTGGTTTGCCCCACAGTGTTATGATGACAGAGCATTAGGACGATGTTTGAAAGCTCTGCTGACAGACAGCTCTGATAAGAGGGAAGAACACAAAGCCGGTGTGCAGCAGTAACGTCCGTCTCTCTCCAAGAGATTAAGACAGTGCTTTTGAAAAGTGAGGAGACAGAACTGAAAACTTCATGCAGTAAGGCGCTGGAAAAGATGATTATGACAGTTTCTCAGTACTCTCGCCAACCTCCCAGATCCAAATGAAAAAGACATAAAAGGCTGTTATCTTTGAGAAGGACACAAAACACACACAATGGGAAAATGCAGTCTTCCTATCAAACAGTACTGGAAACTGGCTATGCATAAGAACTCAAACTGGGCTCTTACATCATATGCAAAAATTGATTTTAAATCATTTAGATACTTAGATACCAGGTATAGTGAATGCTACGGAGGAAAGCTCTTCTGCAGTGCTCTGGCGGTAGTTCTTGGGATATAAAACCAAAAGCTAAGTCACAGATTAAAACAACAACAACAACTGTGATTGTGCTAAACTCAGAGTCCTTGAACAGCAAGGTGCAAAACAGAAAAACATCATATTAGCTGATAAGTATTCAAACAAAATAAAAGAATACAAATAAGGATCAACACAAAGCAGTCCAGTTTTTAAAGTGGGTGGAGCTGGGCTGGAGGCTGACTCAGCAGTTGAGAGCACTTGCTGCTTTTCCAGAGGACCTGAGGAGGATTTCCAATAGCCACATCAAACTGCTCAAAGCACCTATTCTCCAGGACACCTGACACCATCTTCTGGCCCCTTCTGGCTTCAACACTCAAGAGCTCAGGCCCATACATACACACACATACACACACACACACACACTCATGCATACTCACATGTACATATACACACACACACACACTCATGCACAGTCATGTGTACACACATATACACCCAAAGTTTAAAAATAAAATAAATCTTAACAAAAATAAAAAACAGATGTAGTTTTTTAAAACAAAACAAACAAACAAACAAACAAACAAACAAACAAAAAACAGAACCTACCAACAAGCATGGCAAAGGTGTTCAGTGCCACACCAGGAATATGGCAAACAAAGCCAGAGAGGAGTGTCACCTCAACATGTTAGTAAGCTGTTGTCTTAGTGAGGGCTTCATCGCTGCGAAGAGACGCCATGACCAAGGCAACTTTTATAAAGGACAACATTTAATTGGGGCTGGCTTACATTTCCAGAGCTTCGGTCCATTATGATCATGGTGCTGGAAAAACCAAGAGTTCTACATCTTGATCTGAAGACAGCCAAGAGGAAACTGAGACTGTCTTCTGCAGACAGCCAGGAGACTAGAATTCTATACTGGGTGGAGCTTAAGCATGAGACCTCAAAGTCCACCCCCACAGTGACACACTTCCTCCAACAAGGCCATACCTCCAACTAGTGCCATTCCCTATGGGCCAAGCATTCAAACACATGAGACTATGGGCGCCAAACCTATACAAACCACCACAGCAGTTATCAAGAAGACAACAGAAGGAGCAGGAGAGACAGCTCAGTGGTTCTTCCACAGGACCCCAGCTGTTCTTCCACAAGACCCCAGGTGGATTCTGACCACCCACAAACCATCTCTAACTCCAGTCAAAGGAGAGCTGACACCCTTTCTGGACTCCTGTGGGCACCAGGCACACAATTAGTACACAGATATACATTCAGGGAAAACACCCATACACATAAAATAAATAAATAAAAATTTAAAATTAAAAAGAGAAGACAAGAGCTGACAAGAGTATAGACAGAAGGGACCCTTCACACTGACACTACAAATATACAAATATACAATATATATATACAAATATACTGGTACATCCATTACTGAAAACAGCAGGGGCGTGCCTCAAAACAGTGAAAACTGCCACTAATGCATTCTGGGAGCTGGAATCACTGTTATCAGCTGTGTAGCCACTACTGAACCCACCAACCTACAGAGGAGAGATCCAAACCCATGGTCACACAGACAGCTCTGGTGAAAATTCAGCAGCACAAAGCAAAATGAATAGGTATGTACGTAAGGACAGCTCTGTGGGAGGCAGGAGTATCTGAGGGCAGAAGGGAAACAAGGGAAGATGTGACGAAGAGTGGTCACTATGCATTCTGTACACATATGAAACTGTCAAAGACAAATTTAGTTCAGGCAAAAGCGACTTGAAAATACAGCTGCCATATGAGCCAGGGATCCCGGCTAAGTAAATATCCAAAAGAACTGAAGCTGGCATCTTGAAGACACCTGCATGCCCTTGTTCACTGCAGCACTGTTCACAATGCCAAGACACACTAACAACCCAAGTGTCTGCCAGCAGATGAATGAGTAAGGCAGCATGGCTATAGAATCACAGTGGAACAGTATTCAATTGTTAAAAAGATAACTTGGGGACTGAAGAGAGAAGGCTCAGTGGTTCAGTACTCCAGACGCACATGAAGGCTCAAGACCAACTGTAACTCATGTTCCAGGAGACCCAACGCCCTCTTCTAGCCTCTGCTGACACCAGGCGTACACATGGTACATATATAGACACACTGGGAAAACACCATCAACTCTTTCCAGTTTCTTCCAGGCTTCCCAACTGTACTCTCTCAGAGCCGGTTTTACTACATTACTTCTATGTCCTAGATGTCCTCAACTTGTGACCGTCCTGCCTCAGACTCCCAAGCTGCTGGGATAACACACATGTCACAATACCCAGCCCTCAAGTATCTATTTTCTGTTTTGCATATTTTTATGACAACTGGTTATTTTGATTCTTAAGCAGCATCTGAACTCATCACTGCCCTGGGGAGAAATGAATACTCTTTCTGAAGGCAGCTGCTCAGGGACACTGAGAACTACCTCCCAGCTAGAGCCTCACACAGGCAACAGCACAGACCAGTGCTGGACGCTGCAGAAGCAGACGCTGCAGCATGGAAAAAAAAATCACACGCAAAGCTGAAATAATATGGAGAAGATTTTTCCAAAAGGAGAAAGAATTTCAGAGAAACAAAATGGAAGACTGAAATATGCACAGGAGAGAGGGAAGCAAAGAAAGGAAAGGATGAAGAACCAGGCAGAAACTCAGAGGATGGAAGGATGGCCAGACACAGAGGGGAACTCAGACAGAAACAACAGAGAACATTTGCTAGACACTGGGAGGTAATATTTAGTGAGAGACAGTGTTTTCTCCCCAAACTGAGAACACGTCAATCAAGAAGACAAGAAAATAAGGCAAAGGGGGACTGGGAAGATGGCTGAGTCAGTGTAGGGATTGCTAAGCAGGCATGAAGACCCGAATTCAGACGCTCGGCATCCATGGAAACACTGGGTACATCTGTGACTTCCACAGCAGCATGACAGAAACAGGCTGGCACAAGAGGCTCCCAGGCCATCCCAGTCTACCTGAATCAGTGAGGTCCAGGTCCTACAGAGAGACTCAGTCCCAAACATAAGGTGGGTGTCAGGGTCAGGGCTGGGGGTATGGAAGGATTGAGGGAAACACCCAACATGACCTCTGACATTCACACACACATGCACACATGCAAGCGTACATATAGATCACATAAACACAAAAAGTGGGGAAAAGTCTCTATTCATCAATACTGAGAATATCTATGCAAAAATAATTATAAGAAATGTATTTGAAAACTAATTGAAAGAAATCTATTTTTAAAAAGCTCCCATCCCTAACTAGTGAGTTACCAAAACCACAGGACAGGTCATTATACAGAGAAGTCATGTCGTGGAGAGCCCGCTCACACTCATGAGGCCTTGGGTTCAAACTCCATTATCACAAAAACAGTATTTCTGAAGAATTAATTGTACTATTTCTAGTATCTAATAATAAACAATTGGAGCCAATGTCTTAAAAATAGTATATTTACAACATTTTTAAAAACAGAATAAAACACTCAGCTATAAAATAACAAAATATACACAGGCTCTGTGATAAAAATAAAGAACACTGCCAAAAGAAATCAAAGAAGAGATTAATAAGTGGAGAAATTTATATCACACTGTTAAGAATTTATTTCTCTACCGATTCATCATTAATTCAAACACAATTTTAATCAATATGCCAGCAGGACTGTTTGTAGATACTGAGTCAATTTTCCAAATGTATATGTAAATGTAAGAAACTAGAATACCCAAAGAAAACATGAAAATGAGAACAAAGCCATCAAGCTCAGACTAATTTCTGATTGTGTGTGGTGTGTGTGTGTGTGTGTGTGTGTGTGTACATATACACATGAGTGCCCACATATTTGTCGGGGCCTACAGAGGCCAGCAGAGGGATGCCATCCCAGGGAGCTGGAGTTAAAGGCTTCTGTGAGCCACCTGGCATGGCTACTGAAAAATAGATCCTGGGTCCTTTATGACAGCAGCAAGCACTCTACTGTAAGCAATCTCTCCAGCTAATTGTGTGTGTGTGTGTGTATGTGCGCGCAGATCACTCTCTATGTAGCCCTGGCTATCCTGGAATTCACTATGTAGATCAGGCTAGCCTCAAATTCACAGAGACCGACTGCCTCTGCCTCCTGAGCCTTGTGATTAAAGGCCTGAACCAAGCCTGGCCTTCTTATTTATTACAAAGCTCCAGCAATGAAGGCAGAGGAATACTAGAACAGAGAAATAGATCAAAGAGTCACAGAATTCACAAAAAGACTTAGACAATCCATGAAATGATTTTTGACAGAGGTTAGGGGCAATGTGGAGACGAAAGGATAACTGTTGGCCGGGCAGTGGTGGCACACGCCTTTAATCCCAGCACCTGGGAGGCAGAGGCAGGTGGATTTCTGAGTTCAAGGCCAGCCTGGTCTACAGAGTGAGTTCCAGGACAGCCAGGGCTACACAGAAAAACCCTGTCTCGAAAAAACAAAACAAAACAAAAAAAACACAAAAAAAATAAAAAAAAAAAAAAAAAACAAAAAAAAGGATAACTGTACATAATAAGTATAGTGACAACACTGGGGTACGAAGAACAGAAAAAGTTGGACCTCAGCCTGCACCGCACACCTTACCAAAACATCATTCAAAATGGATCTCAGACTTACAGGTGAATGTCAACACTGTATAAAACACTGAGGAGGAACAAAAGAGAAACCACTGTAAAACTAGCAATACTAAGTGCTGCAAAGTCTGTAAGCTGAACCCAGCGCATCCCTGCTAACACTGAACAATGCCAATGCTTCGAGATGCTCCTGGGAGGCAAAGGGGCAGCTCCCAGCTCACCTCAGATGTACCATAAATAGGTGGACAAAACCTTTAGCCAAATATCAGCAAATCAAACCACCAGCATATTAAAAGGACGACACAGACAATTCACCCCGGGGAACGCAAAACTATTTGCACATCAGAAGATCAAAGCAATACAGAGAATGTATTGGGAAAGACACAGTCTGCCCCACCATTCCTGCTCCGTGAGGCCTGGTGAGCAGAGAGCCTTGTGACACTGACTTTACTGCTCTGCCGGAGCCTGTTTTACGAGAGCTAACACATGGTAAGTCAGCACCCGCGGAGCACCAGGCTCTGCTAGGCAGGAAGGTATCAGCAAAACCAAGCAAGACTGACTGCATTAACAGTAAGTCTCACTCAGGAACACCAAGAGATCACTGCTAGAGGGCATAAGGATACTGCCTCATTTCTACTCCTAATTACAGAGGCATATTTTAAACTGTCAAAATTAAATCATGTTGTGGTAACAAATATGCTAATATGTAGAAAAGACTGAACAGGAATATTCTACTTGACTTTTCCTTACCTCTTAACAAAAATTTTATTATTTTTTAAGACTGGGTGCTATAATTTTTGAGAAGTATGTTTGGGACAGCATGTCCTGTACCTTGTGAGGGCCCAGGATCCTCTGCCTGAACTTCTCAACCGTTTCTTGACCCATAGCCGACCAAGCACTGGCAAATGCTTCTGCTTTGTCTTGTGTAAGATGAATAGTCTCTAGTTGCTGCTGCAGTGCCGCTGGCTTCACGTTGTGATACACTGCCTGCCAAAGACAGGGAAGTACACACATCCTCAGGTTCACAGAAAGACTTGACTATAAGCAATGCATACATATTTAAAGCAAATTAAGTTGTGTGTGTGTGTGTGTGTGTGTGTCTGTCTGTCTGTCTGTCTGTCTGCCAGTCTGCCTGTGTGTAAGTAAGACTGCATGAGTGTAAGTCCTGGGCCAGAGGCATTGAGTTCCTGATGCTGGCAATACGGTGCTTTTGAGCAGTCCAAAGCAGATGCTGGAAGCTGGATTTCAGTTCTCTGCAAGAGCAGTAAGTGTGCTTAACTGCTGAGCTATCTATATCTCCAGCCTCGGCATTAAAACTATTTAAATCAAAAAGACTTCACGGAACTCTTACAGGCATTTTCAACAGTTCTATTAATATACAAAACCAAAAGCTAAATTTCATAGTCAGTAGGCCTAACTTGCTCAGGCTAAATGTTTCATTCTGCCAGTGGTTTACATAACACCGAAATTATTTAGTAAAGTTTTATTCCATTTATTTCATTTAATTACTTTAAAGTTTACAATGGTCTCAGCAAATAAACTTTTCCTAAGGAGTCCTCAAAACTATCTCTCTACCAACTGAAGTTACACATAATAAAAAAATTTAAATAATTTTAACAATATCTGTTCTGTTCCCTACACAATTGAGAACAACTTTCCCACAAACCCCTGCGCTGTTCTGTTCAACTATAGTTTTATTACTGAAGGTTCACCAAGCTTAAGCGCCAGCCATCACTACGCTCCTCATCAAGGTCTGAATATGAAGTGTCCTTCAGGTTCATGAACCTGAGCACTTAGTGCCAGGGGCAGGACTCAGGTGGAAGCTGTAGAACCTTTTAACATGGGGCCTATCTAGAGAAAAGTATTATGGGTTACAGCCTGGCCCCAATTAGGCCTGAGCTCTCTGTTTCCTAACTGTTGATGCAATATAACCAGTGGCTGCATGTTCCCATTGCCCCAGCCACAAGCCACTCCCACCTCCATGCTTTCTAAAGTGGATTGTACCCCTAAAACCCCAAAATAAACCTTTCCTACTGTGGGCCATGCATTTGGTCACAGTAACAACAAATAATAGAGAAAAATGGTATATGGAGTGTGGCTGTTACTGTGATAAACCTGACCAGGGGGATTAGAGGCCTTTGTAATTAGCATATGAGAGGAATATATGTGAAAGAATTTGAAGCCACGGGCTAGAAAAGATCCAGAATGCTCTAAGGAGAACATGATGCTAATTCTGATAGAAATGCTGGTTTCAGAGAGGACTACGGACGATCAGTTCCAGGTTCCAGAAAACAAATGAGGTCAGATAGTGTGTAGCAGTGAGATTCCCTGAATGGAGTGTCTGATCAGAAATGGAACTAGAAGTCATTCATGTGACATTCTGCCAAACCGTGTGACTACATTCTACATGTGTTCTGAAATTCTGAGTAACACTAAATTGAAAAATACTGGACTGGGAGCTGAAGAGAGGGGCTCAGCAGTTTAAGAGCACTGGCTGTTCTTCCAGAGGACCTACAGTCAGTTCCCAGCACCCACATGGCAGCTCTCAACTGTCTGTAACTGTAGCTCCACACCCTTTTCTTGACTCTGAGGGCGCCAGACACACACAAGGTGCACAGACATATGCAGATAAAATACCCATAAACATAAAAAATAATGAATAATATGTTTGGTGGAGAAAATTTCAAGGCAGTACAAGTCTGTGGCATGGTTACTGCTCACTGCCTTTAACCAGGTTTTATAAGGTAAAATGAAAAGAAATAAAAAATGAAAAGAAAGAAGCTGGAACACAGAATTAAAGGCAGGGCAGGCACAGTAGACACAGACATAAATGCACTGATTGCTAAAGATAATAACGGGATTAAGAAAAACCTGGCACTGTACACTTCAAATTGGGACAATGAAGAAGCACTGGGAACAAGATGCCACCCACTGAAGGCTCTATGGCATAAAACTGAAAGCCATTCATCTGAAAGAAGACAGAAAAACACACAGTGCCTACACAGAGACAGTTCCAGGGCTAGCAGCTGTAAAATGGTTGCCTGGGTTACTGTTCTCCCACACGACCGATGCTGCAGCTGTGATAAACGGATGCTCAGCTACATCTCAATCTTGCAGCAGAAACTGAGAGCAGCATCCACACAGTGCTGGCTCTGCAGCTATGCAGAATGCAGGACTTATATAGCATTATGGAGACTTCCAGATTCCGGAAAACTAATGAGGTCAGATAGTGTGTAGCAGTGAGATTTCCTGAATGGAGTGTCTGACTGGGCTGTTCGTGAAGTTGCAAAGATGAACCCAAAGGTACAATAGAGTCAACAGCATTTGAATACCAGAAATTTGTGGAATCCATGGAGAAAAGCTGCAGGCATCAAGTGAAGCCACACCAAGACAAGAGGCCCATTGTGCCACAGGGCTGCTAAGCCCATTGGGACCCACAAATGCCATGGTAGCTCCAGATGCTAGGCAGAAAACTGCAGGACTTGGCGTTTCCCTGATGTATGCAGGTCCTTCCATGCCATGTCACCTTTTAAAATGGGAATAGTTAGGTACTCTTTACATTAAAAATATGTAACTTGGTGTGTGTTTGTTTGTTTGTTTGTTTGTTTGTTTGTTTGTTTTACAAGGGCTCATAGCTAAAAGACTGCTCTGAGTTTCAGAAGGGATTTGGTCTTCGGGCCTTTGGAAAGTGTTAGAACTTAAGGCTATGGGATGCTTGAATTTAGACTGAATTCTTATTTCATTATGAGATGCAAAGAGAGTATGGAGGCAAAGGGTGGAATGATATGGTTTCAGTGTGAAGTGTTCCCTGATAGGCTAGTGTGTTTAAAGGCTTAGTCCCTAGCTGGTGGCTGTTTGGGGAGGCTGTGGAACCTTTAGGAAGTGGGTCCTTGCTGGGTCACTGGAGAGCAGGCCATATTCTTTCAAGCCCAGCTCCAACTGCAGGGCAAGCTCTGCACTTCCTGATCCGCAGAAATACGAATGGTATGGCCTACACTCCTGCATCACGGGCAGGAGCTGCTCCCCCACATCTTCTCATCCCTCCTCCCTGGAATCAAACTATAAGCCAAGATAAATCCTTCCTAACGCTGCTCCATCAGGTAATCTCTCGTGGTAACAAATTCCATCCATAGTCTCCATAAGGTGGCAGCAGCTGCCTGACAGCTTCTCCTATAGTGTCTGTTCTCTCCAATGCCCATGAAACTGCAGTATGACTGAATCTTTTGTTTCATGGGTATCCTACATAACAAACTGGTAGGAATGTACTAAAATTCTATTTAAGCTCAGCTACTTTAAGCTAAGGTTATAAAAGGTGCAAAAGATAAGATCCTGGCCCACAATACATTCAAAGTCCAGTGATGGAAACAAGCGGGTGTGTGTAAAATACTGAAAGACTAGCCATGTGCCCTACTGTAATGACCAAGAAACGCAAGAAGGCTGAAGGACTAAGCAGTGTGGGCTGCAGTGGCAGGACTTACGGGGATAAAAATCATGGAATGAATGTGAGAGGAAATGGTATAGAAAGGAAATTCAAACGTAAAAAAAAAAAATGATGGTGTTTCTTTTCTGACTCATCCCAATCAAGTGCAGGCCACCTAATCACCTGCCCAACTTCTTAAATGGAAAATGTTCACTTTTCCAATTATGCCAAAAAACAATGAGTTAAAACCAGATGAAGGCCCAATTCAGTGGAAAATCTTTAACTACTACTATATCATATTTATTTTTGCAGAATGAAGTTCTATGGAAAGAAGCCAGGCATTCTAAAATGTTTCAGTATATTGAAACGCTTGATTAAAATATCCATCTTATATACCTATATAAATATATAGAAAGCCCCAGGTATTAAAGTCATGAAAATATGCAATAAACAGTAAATTTGAGGCCATAAAAATACCTGTTCCAAAACAAATGATATTGTCTCCAGAACCAGATGAAGCTCTTGTTTCTCTAGAGAGAACGCAGCCTGAAGTTTTTCTTCTTCTTCTTCAGTGAAACTGCTCTCAGCCTACAAACACAGTACTCAGTCAGCACAGAGCACACACTCAGAAGACTCACTTCCTCATATAGGAAAAGAGAACCTGAGAGAAAAGGCCACTGTGAAAGGAAACTGGTGTGCTTATACTCTCCATTACGATGTGCATTCTAGACAACTGTAAGACACAAGGCAAACCTTTAGTGGTGACGAGACTGATCGCTGGAACTCTGGGCTAAGAGGAATGAGTGGCTTTTTGCTTTAATTTCAGACCATCTCAGACACCTATGCTTTATATTCCTTACATCTGGTTTTCTTAATTCCTCGTTTCATCTCATGATTAGCAGTCAGTTCTTGAAACTGCCTGGTTACCCCATCACAGCAGCACCAACGCTTCCCCCCCCCCCCCCCGACCTTCACTAGTCTGTCTTGCTTTTTCTCTCATGCCTGGTCAAGAACCCAGACAGCTGGCTCTACAGAGTGACGCCCTCAGCTTCACAGGTTACATCAACAGGTTTCATGTGGGGGCCTAAAATCTCTCCTACGGGGTCAAACACAAAGGGTTCTTTATTAGATGAGTTTTAACCACAAATTTTGAAGATCAGAAGCCACAAACATGTTTCTAAGTTCTCAGCGACAGAAGTTTGTGCGACTTCCTTCAGTTTTTCCCAATGCAGACTGCTGACTTGCAAGATGAGACAGGTCACAGACTGTTCCTAGTACTTTACTCCTCCTGACTCATAATCTACGTCACAAATTTACCATAGGCAGAAACTTGGTCTTATGTCATTTTGCATTTTTCGTGTCAAAGAAAAGAACTAACTCCAAAAGTGTGCATTGGGTACCAAGAGTATACTGAGCAATGCATCACGGAAAGGAACTCCACAGATGAGAAAGGCATGGGTCTCAGAGTTCAGGGATTTGTTGGTCTTCTGATTGTGAAATAAGTGTTTCCAGCGCAGTGCTCAAGTGCACTGAGAACCAACCGAATGTTCTAAGGCACAGAGAAGAGAATCGCCCTGAGCTTGAGAGTGGGACCACAACATTCTTACAACATGGCGATAGTCTCTCAGTAAAGCAGGAGACAAAAGCACTCGGAAGCAAGGACAAGAACACATGCACAAGAGTGTTAAAGAAGGCCCTAGCACAGCATGGTAAACGTGCCGCTTCTAGTGAGATTGCAAGTGCAGAGGAGGGAGACCAAAGGCCACTGCCAGTCTAATGGATCTCGTACAGTGTTAAGGATTCTGAAGTTTTCTCCATGTGGTAAGGGATAGACACTGATGTCTCTAAATGCTGTTAAAACATGATCACCACTTTAAAAAAAGAAAAACATTTTAAAACATTACTGTAGCAAGGCAGTGGTGGTCCATGCCTTTAATCCCAGCACTTGGGAAGCAGAGGCAGGTGGATTTCTGAGTTTGAGACCAGCCTGGTCTACAGAGTGAGTTCCAGGACAGCCAGGGCTACACAGAGAAACCCTGTCTTGAAAAACAAAACAAAATAAATAAATAGAAACATTACTGTAATGGTATTATTAGGACTCAATCAGGGGCTGGAAAGACTGCTTGGTAGTAAAGAGTGCTTGCTGCTCTTGCAAAAGACATGTTCTGTTCCCAGCAACCCATAAGGAGTTTCACAACCACCTCTAACTCTAGCTGCAAGGGATTCAGTGCACTCTTCTGGCCTCTCTGGGCACCAAGAAAACATGTGGTACACATACATACACGCAACAAAACACTCATACACATTTTTTTAAAAAATAGAAATACATAAATGTAAAAAATAAATAAATAAATAAAGTCAAACCCGAAAAGAAGATGAGCAACAGATGCTAATCCAAAGCCAGGAAACAAGAAGGATCTGAAATAAAGTGATGTGAACAATTCACAATTCGATGTGACCAATTTGGAGTCAAGAGATAATTCAGGGGGAGCAGACCATGGGTCTGGGGCTATCCTAGCCAATAAAGAAAGGGAAGGAAGGGTCTCGGCTATAACTGAATGTTTGTGCCTAGAAACATGCAGAACATTTCGTATGTGCTCCATAAACATGGTCAGTGTCACTTTAGAACCCAATAAAGAACATTAAGTTAAACTGGTTACCAAATAATGAATTAATTCCCAAGCATCCACACAGCCAAACCAAGTATACACTTGAAATAAAAGCACAGAGAGAAATCAGTTATTAAATACTGAACGAGAAGAAATACTGACTGAATTATTTTTAAGATTTATTATTTATATGTGTATGCATGTGTGCCTGCTTAAGTTTATATGTACCATATGCATATAAGAACTCAAGGAAACAGAAAGAAAGTATCAGATCCCTGGAACTGGAGTTACAGGTGGTTATGAGCCACTAAGTGGATGCTGGAACCAAAATACAAGTCCGTTGCAAGACTAGTATGTACTCTTTTCTGTCAGGGAAGAATGAGGGTTCAAGACAGTGTTTCTCTGTGTAGCCCTGGCTGTCCTGGACCAGGCTAGCCTCAAACTCTGAGATCCACCTGCCTCTGCCTCCCAAGTGCTGAGATTAAGGGTGTGCACCAGAACTGCCTGGCTTCAGTATGTGTTCTTCAGCCATCTCTCCTGCCTCAACTACCATTACCAGAAGAATGAAACCAGCATTTCCCTAAAGCACGTTCCATAGAACTTTATATACCAAGTGAAAACAATTCCCAAGTCAAACCCTTCAATGTATGACCCAAACATTAGCATGCAAGACATTCTACAATGCTCTACTTCTTTTTTAGTTAATTACAAAATACAAAGTTTCCCAAACTTCTGACCAGAGAACATGATCAAACTTCCACAGATCTAGAGTTCCCAAGAACCCACTAGAGAACAATATTTCTCCAATTCTCCACATACTAGCATGCTTCAGGGAATCAGAGGAGTCACAAGCCACAGGAATACAGAAATGCAAACCTTCAGGTGGAGCTTTTGAAGAATGCGGCTGAGAAGTCGTGGGAATCTTCCCGTGTCTATCGAATTTATCAGCGGCACAGCTTTCTTCATGCTAAACGTGTAAACAAAATTTCAAAATGAGTTTTAAATGTATTTGCCATTGCTGTCTGTACGTTTTTTTATTTCAACCACTCTGGTAGCTATGCCCTTTTAGTGAGATAAAGTGACATGAAGGACACTCTGGCAATCAGTGAGCACCTCCCAAGGATGCCTCTCCCCAAAGCACCTCTGTTAAGAATACATCTGACAAGTTTTCTCTTCCCAGGCAAATTAGTTGCGGAGGTATGTACCCAGCCAGTCAGGGAACGGCAGTGGTTTTAGCAGTGGGCATGCAAGCTGCCATGTAATCCAAAATAGAGCTCTGCAAGGAAGAAAGCAGCAAATGAGGGCACTACACCAAAACCACAAAGGATAACGGTGACAAGTATCCACGAGGGAAGGTGGGAATACATAATTAATTATTTGGAATGCACAGTTATTTGAAAACCTGCGTCACTTGGAATAACCAATTTCAAACTGTGTGGTAAGCATAACTGCATATACTAAGTATGCCTTCATGGTGTGCATTCCCCAAGGATGTGGGCTTGAAGATAAGAAATGTCAGATCCAGGGAAAGAAGGAAAAACTTTAAAATACCGACTGTCTTCTCCCCAATGCAGGAGTGTTGCGTTCAAATTTCAAGATTTGCCTGCATACATGAATATCTCTTCTGCCTCCACAGACTTGAGTCAGGTTTTCGTTTTTTTCTGGAATAATTGTGTTTTAATGGGGAAATCTGAGCAGGGTGTGGTAGGACAGCCAAAAGCTCTGGCTTGTTAGAAGGGTAAGGGGATCTTGGGTCCAAAAGTTTGAGGCTAGCCTAGGCAACATAGTAAGAACCGCTCTACTCCCTGCCCCCCCCCCCAAAAAAAAACAACTTAAAAACTGGGCTTTACATTGCCAGACCCAGCCAGTCTTACCTAATACACCCAAAACAATAAAAACTACATAAATGGCAACATTATTAATGGCATTAAAAACCTGTCACTTGTAATAACCACTTTCAAATTGTGTGATAAGTATAACTGCATATACTGAAATATGCCAAAACTGGCTAAATAAGTCACTAATGCCTGAACTATCAGACCTTGGTTTCAAAGGGCTATTTACACGTGCTAGTTGTTAATCACCCCGTAGTGCCAGCATGAGCCTTTCTCACCATCATCAGGTCTGAAATAACTAAAAGCAGAAAGTTTTTTCCCAAGAGAGTGGGCAGAATTCAGGTGGCGTCTAGCAACTTCTACTACCTGCACTACAAAGTCACTCGTCATTATCTCCGGTACTGAAGAGGGGCGGCCAGCCCTGCAAACTCCAAGAAGAACCGCTTAAGAGTGGAAGCACGGCCCCCACTCCACACGCCACGCCCACTCCCTTCCACGACCCGCCCACGCCCTCCTCTATGCCACGCCCACGCCCTCCTCTGCGGCCCGAGAAGTCCCTCCGCAGTTCCACTCCGGCTCCCGACCCGGGCTGGCCGCACCATAACAGCAGGCGGCCGCAACACCCCTGCTCCCGCCCCAACAGGTCATCCCTGTGTGGCTGGTTGCTCAGCCTGACCGCTACCTGGGGCTCTCGGGCAGGATTAGCGCCGCGGACGCCGCCATCCTTGAAGCTCCCTCGCCCGCGCGACAGTCAGCTGTGCTCAGTCCAGCCAATCACCGCGCGCCTGACGGAAACCCGGAAGGGCCAAGTCTTGGCACCGGGCAGGTTTGCGACCTCGGACTGCTGTGCGCTTGATTTCAGAAGGCTTGTTCGTGGTCCCGAAAGGGACAGGTCATGGTGCTCCTTTCTACCATTCTGACCTTCTCAAATCGGGGCTGTACATATATTTTTTTTATTTCTATATCTGCATCCCTGGCTAGGCGTGTGTGTGTGTGTGTGTGTGTGTGTACGCTCGCGCGCATTTTATGTACGTTTATACATGGCTGTGCATCCACGCACATGTAGTACGTGATGCATTTACATTTTTTTTCAAGTTTAGTGGAGGATTTAAGCAAAATCCGAGGCGTCTGCGGACGGAGAAATGGGCCAAAGAACATACCCTGTCAGAAGAGATTCTGCTGCCAACTCTTGTGCCATTGAACCCCACCCCCATCCCCTGTGTCTGCATCCCCAGAGTTTTCTACAGAGCAGAGTTCTGTCCTTGGACATACTGGTCCAATTCCTTCCACAGTAGGTTCATTGAGTTCCTACTGTTTATTTAGCATTGAACCAGGCACTGGAAATTTCAACAGAAAAAAATACCAAAAATCCTGCTCTCTACGTTTTTATCAGTAATTAAAATGTGCAGGTATTCGTTGAGACTGTCTTTGGGGTCCAGCACAGCATAGAAGGAAGATAAGTCACTGAGAACTGTATAATTGTTTCTCACAAGAGAGAAAGGAGACCATGCATTCTCACAAACACCTTTCTCTGCCTTAGGAAAAAGAAATAAAATTAAACAGTGAAGTGTGTTAAGGGCTGGGCATGACAGCTCGTAGGGCTGGAAGATTTGAAAGCTAAGTCAGCAGACTTGAGGGTGTTCCCAAAGAAGACAGAGTGAGCAAAGGTTGAGGAATAGAAAGATTTGACTGGGGCAACAAAGGCAGGCTGTAAGTAATTCTAAAAGCAACTTCTATGAGAGGCTATGGCCCTGTGCACTGATCTGTAGATAAATGGGTAACTATTAAATGTTAGGGGGAGTTGCTTGATTATTTTTAAGATTATGGTCAGAAAGATGGTCCAACAGGAAAGAGAGGATTGGGAAAACCGTATAGGAAGTTCCTGAAATAATCTCTACAATCAAGGCTGCAAGGGTGACAGGCATTGAAAACAAAGACAGCCCAAGGATTAGAGTTACATTTCAACAGTAGACGGTTCGAGATCTGGCAAAAGATCGAATTTAATTTTCCTTCCTAATTATGTTTTACTTAAATTATTATTTAAATTAGTTGGCATTCCTGGAGCAACTGAACAACACTGTAACTGAGGGAAGCCAGATTGCAAATTAAAAGTGAATAATCCCCACATGGATAATTGAGTCAATTATACAGTATGTTGAACACATACAAATACATTTACTTCCACAACACTCTACACGATCCCCCCCCCCAATTTATGCATATCTGAAAAAGATGTGTGTGAATCTACATAATTAAGGGTGTATGATCCAAACATAGATTGCCTTACCTGGCATGATAACTTTAGAGGGGGTCCAATCTCTCCTTAGCCTTTAAAACATTCTCCTTGTGTCTTGATTCATTGCTGAAGTAAAGTCACTAATCAACTAAAACTGTTTCAAATCCCTTGTGAACGTCAGCCCTTTCTTGGCTGTCTTGGAAAACACAGCTGGAGTTTTAGTAAGGGAGGCTCAAAGCCGAACTCCGTGTAACCTCACACATCTTCCTGTGTCTGATACGAAATGTGGAGGTGGAGATGTCCGCTTCCCCAGACTGTGGTGAGGATTAAGGGATGTGATGTGTACCTTTGAGAGACTCTCCTAAAAGTAGTATAAAAATCAGACCTCCGGAGTTCTGCCCAAAGAGAGTCCCTGCGGGTCACAATCATATATCACACCAATTCTTTGCATAAATGACTTATTACTTGCTGATATAAAATGATGCTCTGCATAATTCACCCCTAAGCTGTCTTCGCACTGTCTGGTGTATGGGCACGTATGTCCATGAGAAGGTCCTTAAAGTTGTCTACTTGTGACCGCTTGCTGTGGCACAGGGACTGACTGGAATCAGGCTTCTGTAACCACCCTTTACTCTTGCCCTCTAAACTAGTCGGGCCAGCTTCAGAATGGATACGGAGCCCTCTACCACTAATCTACTACAGACACCCAGCTCTGCTAGGTGCAGCAAAGGTTTTCCATTTTTCTCCTTCAAGTCTTTTTTTTTTTTTTTTTTTTTTGGTTTTTCAAAACAGGGTTTCTCTGTGTAGCCCTGGCTCTCCTGGAACTCACTCTATAGACTAGGCTGGCCTCAATCTCACAGAAATCCACCTGCCTCTGCCTTTTGAGTGCTGGAATCAAAGGTGTGCGACACCACACCTGACTGCCCAGCCAGTTTCTAGCTCCTGTTGGAAAGGAAATGTAGCGTCACCCCCATCTTTCCTGGGAACCTGCCCTTCCTTCTCGTAAGAACCTGGTCCTGTCTGAACTCCCTTCTCTTACACAGTCTCTTCTCAGGGCCTCTTTGTCTACTCACACTCCCTCCCTCCAACAGGCGTGATTTATCTTTTTGGTGTCTAGTAAAGTAGGCTGATTTCTTCCAGAAATCTCCTCCAGCCCTAAGTGAACTCTGGACACACCAAGGAGCTACTCCAAATACAGCCTTCAGCATCTCAGCCCCAAACGCAAGTGATTATCTTTCAGAAGTTAGTCAGCACGTGTTCACAGACGTTTGTGAAATCAAGTGAGGAACTGAGAGAGACTGGTGCCAAGCTTGGAAAAATGGAGCGGAGACCATCTGCATCACCCCTTGTTTACAAAAAAAGAAAGGGTCTCAGAAGCTTTTTAAGGCAATAATAGGTAAAAGATTCCAATGCTAGGAGAGGTCTCCTACCTACCCATCCCCCTCCATGTTTCTTGAAGGATTTGTAGGCAGAGGCTGGCTCTGTCTTTTTCTTTAAGAACCTCTTTCATGCCCAATTTTCTGTGTCCCCATTAACACTCCAATTTTGCAAGTGAAAACTTGATGGGAAAATGAAGGCAGAAGGATCACAAATGTCCCTCCCTGAGTGAAAGGTACCAAAGGGAGGAGGCTGTGATGGATTAGGCTGAGGGAGGAGGCTGTGATGGGTTAGGCTGAGGGAGGAGGTGGGTTGGCAGGGGTTTGGAAAGACTCCTCCTTCCTTGTGAGGCACTGCTTTTAGAGGCTATTGAGAAAGAAAAGGAAAGAGAAAATTTATACACACACAGAGCGGTTGAAGCAAAAGTCAGACTCCAATAATTTTATACATACAAATATATACATACATTCCTACATGCATACATGCATGCAGACCTACAGACAGACAGACATATACACATTCACATACTGAATAGATTGGAACAAAGTTCCAACACACAGGCTCCAAGTATTTCACACATATACACATATATACATATGCACATATACATATATACACACACATGCTTGGTAGGTAGCTGGAACAAAGTTTTTTTCTTCCATACCTTATATATCCCTCCCAGTAAAATCTTTTAAGCAGTATAAAATTACATTGTGATTGTATTCTATTTTTCTTCTAGTGAATGACTATGAAAAAAACAGTATGTCCCCCAACACCTTTAAAAGAAATAACATTACATTGTACAGGTAAAGAAAACAAATTATTCCCAAGAACTCATATATATTCATAACTAAGCAACTTGCTATAGATTAACAAAGTGTGAGCAAGCAAGGCAGTTTTCTCAGCCAATTTCTCTTACTGGCAAGCAGTTTGTGGTTACAAAAAAAAGAATTATTTATCTTTAAAAGTAATTTTATAAGAATCTTAAAGGAATCACAAGTCTAAACTTTTATATAAAAATCAGTCATGTCTACTTTAAATCCTCAGAATGCATATCTACTTATCAGCAATTCTTAAAAAATCATATCAGGAAGCTGAGGACAAAAATGGGTATAAGAAATCAATCATCACCAGTCCAGTCTCAGTGAGAGTCACACCAGCTAGTGCTGCCATTGTTCTTGTTCCTTGACCTTAAAAGGTCCCTAGCTTAAGTATTAAGAGTGTGTCTTTCTGAACTTCATATTGTTCCCTAAAATTTGCTACATCAGAACCGGTAGCAGAAACATCTTAACCTAACTTCACTAACAATTTTATTTTTCCAAATGTTTTCTTAGGGTAGTGGTCATTGCTGACAATCTAGATTGTCAAGTCCTTTCCTAGGATGGTGACTGAATTATTAATCTGCTCCAGCAGCATTGTCTGAAAGAGATCAAGCATTATTATTATGAGTGCCAGAAATACTGTCCACTGAGGGACTGGAAGCCCCCTGAGAGTTTCTGCACAATTCTTAGATTAAGAGGGATGTGAGGGCAATGAGCAGAGCAGAACTCCACAACAGCACAAAGTCCTCAGAACATGTAGCCCTCGGGGCCATGCCTGTCTGAGGCAAACCCACTGTGGTTGTGCTAACTGGCGGGCCACATTTCTATGAGTTCTAAAGCCATTCCTCCTACACGACCCTCGACTTTGTCGAAGCTCTGCAGGGCTCATTCTAGACCGAGGACAAGCACAAACCTCTGGAGTATCTCTCTCAGAAGCCAGTCTCTAATTTTCCCCTTCCACCCTAACGCTGAGCGCACACCCCTGCCCCCACACCAACACTCGGTCACAGCTGACAGCCACATTTTAGCTGGAATCCGCACTTACCTCATAGGTGTGGGAGACTCAGTTGGGATTGGAAGCAAAGAATGCTTCTGTGGGTTGTAAACATGTCACTGTTCAGTCCAGCATCACTCCCCAGATTCCAAAGGGAATAATGCTTTTTGACTGTGCATTTTGACTCGTGAGTTGGTTGTGTAAACATTCCTGTTTGGGTGAGGTACTTGAGAAACAAGGACTGCTTGAACACAGTCTGCTCTCTGAGGATTTGTGTAATGTGTGGTGATGTGGAAAGAAGACAAAATGCCTCGGAAAGAATAAAGAAAAAAGAAGAGGGTCAAAGCCGCAGCCTGAATTTGCCAGTCCAAACCTCTTCTGCACTTACAGTCACACAATGGATGGTAGGATCGAGGGCAAGATGCAAACCTTAATTAAAATGAAGCACAAATATATACTCTGTGATACACAGATTGATCTCCTTCTAATCTATGCTCCAGCTGGAAGTTGAAAAAAAAAAAAATATCTGGAATTTTCACCTCTCTCCGTTTTTCATTTGCACCTAGTTTCCTCAATTCCACCTCCCAGAGGCCACACCGTTTACAGGACTGATGCTCACACATAGGATGTGTGAAAACCTGACTGGTTTCTGCAGTAATTTTCACCTATGAATGCCATTTGAAGGGGATCAGATGGTGCTTCCCATTGTAGACGTGGTAGAGTGCTTTTTATCCACTAACTGGTGAAGAAAATTAAAACGTCACTAGCAGCCACCAGGAAAACTAACAGCTGTCATGGAGAAAAGCAGCTTTGCTTAATACACTAAGAAAAGAGCCACAGCTGAGTTGGATGCTAAATGTGCTCCCCAAGTGGCTGAAATTGTGCTGGGAAAAGAAGGTGCTCATAAGAATCCTGGTGTACCCCCAGTTTGGACAGGAGCAGAACTGGAAAGTCAGTGGTTAGCCAAAGGAGAATCATGGAAAATCCCTGGAGAACAAGCGTCTCAGAGGGCTGATACAGGTTATGGCGGAGTCCAGAGGCTACTCTTTCAACGCTATTGATTGAACAGTAAACAGAAGGAGTAAGACAGGGGGGAAATTACACCTTATTGTTCCACATAATAGAGAGGGAATTAGCAAATGTAAACAGAGAGGAAGAGATATGGTGCATCCACAGGACAAGGGCTGCCCTCAACACCTCCATATCTTTACTGTTCTGACCCCCCACAAACACTCTGAGCCCTCTTCCCTGTGCTAAGCAGTAAGAAATTGTGAAATGGGAAGAGTACCTGTCCCTTGGACCCACCACCACCCCGCAGACTCAGAAGGAATCAGAGGCTCAGGGATACAACAGTGAAGGGTGGATCTGCAGCCTGGGGCGTCCTCTTGGGGCTTAGACACAGTCTGACAGTTAGCAAAAGCTGAACTGAGAAAGGTAAAACCTGAACCCACTAATAAACGCACTATCAGACTCCCTTTAAGCTTTTATTAAAAGTAAGTAGAATTCAATACTGAAGCATCCACGTGGCATTCTAAATGGAAAGATGCATCGATTTTATGCAAATACGCCAAAGAACCTGGAAAGCTTTGGCATAATATCAGAGAGAGCAGAGCCTTGGCAGGCCTACCCAGGTAAGACAAGAAGGAAGAGGCACCATGGCAAATGTGTGGACATCCTACAGAAAGCTCCTAACACAAGTTGACAGTGTACAAAGGTGCATACATGCACACATCACACAGAAACCATGAAAATGGCAGAGGCGTGCTCAGACAAAACCTGGTGTGGAAATTAGCAGTGGTCAGGAACAGAAGGACAACTCGGTAATTAGATGTCAAGACAAAGCTCGATGTGAAGAGCAAAAGCCAAGGAAGCAGAAAAACAAGCCTGCCAGTGCCTATTCCATGCTTAGAGACTACAGAAACAGGACGGACAGAACTTTGAACACACAACCCTCATGTTACACACGAGGGACCGTGACAAAAACATCTGTAGTCATCACCAGAATGGGGTGAGTTCAGGGTACTTATTCTCTTTGATAAGATTATAATTTCTGCTTTGTATCTTTCTGTGTCACTTGAATTTCCAATAGTGAGTTGTTGTTTTTTTTAAACAAAAACAGTAACGCCACTATTCAAAACTAGGGAAGGGGGAGGGGGACTGGTTATTTATGTTTTCCTAAACAGTACATATTAAAGTATGTAACCTATCTACTAAACATTGTGTAGAATTATGACTTTTGCCCATTTATCTACCAGTGATGTTTCTAAGACATTGTAAAAATCAAAATACCTCTCCATAATCCATTCTGGAGAACTGGGAACCGAATATTTATTTTTGTTGCTGTTGTTTTCTCAAGACAGGGTTTCTCTGAGTAGCCCTGGCTGTCCTGGAACTTGCTCTGTAGACCAGGCTGGCCTTGAAGTTGTACAGATCCGCCTGCCTCTGCCTCCTGACTGCTGGGACTAAAGGTGTGTGCCACCACACCTGGCTCTAAAATCACGTTAAAAAATGATTTATTTTTATTATTTTCAATTATGTATCTGTGTTTGTGTCTGTGTATGTGTGTCTCTGTCTATGTTTATATGTGTATATCTGGGTACATGCCTGTATGTATTCATGTATGACTTTGTATATGTATGTGTATTGTGTATGTATGTATGTGTCTGCTTGTCTGTGTGTCAATGTATGTGTCTGTGTATGTTCATATGTCTGTGTATGTTTGTGTGTCTATGTGTATGTGGTGTGTCTGTGTGTTTGTGTATGTGTCTATGTGTCTGTATGTGTATATGTCTGTGTGTACATGTCTGTGTATGTGTTTGTGTGTATGTGTGTATGTGTCTGTGTATGCATATGTGTATGTGTATGTATGTGAGTAAAGGTGTCCACAAAAGTCAGAGAAGTCAGATCCTCCTTAAGCTGGAGTTACAAGAGGTTGTAGCTGCCTGACATGGGTGTTGGGGCTCAAATTCTAGTTCTCAGAAAAAAACAGCATGAGCTCATCCCTGAGCTCTCTTTCCAAGCCTCCTGATGCCATCCTTGTGGTACCTTATACATACGGGATAGTAATTCATCAAACATTATCAAAATTTACTTAAGACTTTTTTTGTGTTAAAGGAAAACCTGAATTATTAATACGACTGCATTTGAAAAGAAGCCAAACACATATTTTCAATATAGCCACCCATATTTTATTTACCGAGGATTTTTAAAAGGCTTTCTCTTCACTGTTTGCTTAGATTAGTAAATTGACAATATGGGCTCGGTTATGTTCCTTCGGGATCTGAGCCAGCACGGCACTGCTGAAGTTAAGTGGTGGGTCTAACAAGCCGAGCAGGCAGGAGGGCCTTAATGTGCCTCATGAGAACCAGGAGCCACTACACAGGATTTTCAGGGCTGCCCATCCTTCTCACTGATCAAGCATGACATGCTCGGCCTCTCATGTCTTCTAGCCTTGAGGTGTCTCCTTTGAAATAGGCTCTCCCAGTGGTTCCCATAATCTCACGCAATGAGAACAGCAACTGAGTAAAGAAACCAAGTCTTCAAGGTTACACAGTCTGACAGAGTTCACAGTTTCTACTACGGCAACCACCTAGTCATTCTTTTCTCTG
Source organism: Arvicanthis niloticus (assembly GCF_011762505.2). Taxonomy (NCBI): domain Eukaryota; kingdom Metazoa; phylum Chordata; class Mammalia; order Rodentia; family Muridae; genus Arvicanthis; species Arvicanthis niloticus. Next base: position 40,954,677 of record NC_047671.1, read on the forward strand.
AACTGCAAACGGGCATACACAGGGCTGTGTTTCATCATAATGTCCATAATTATACATTCCTCAATGACCCCAGAATGCCTGGTACCATGCTGGTACCTGACACAAAAACTTAACCCAAGGTTTAACGTGCAGATCAATGAAAGGGACAGAACAGCAGCAGCCTTCTTCCATCATGGGGAGGGGCTGGAGGTCAGTAGGACTCTTGGCCTGTTGCTTCTATTGGCTACTCTGACACCTGACAGCTCAGCTTAGTCAGCTCATCTCGCTCAGCTGAGCACAGACAATTGACACTGGCTGCCCAGTTGGTGCCCAGTTCATAAAACAGCTTTGATATATTCCTTCTGAGGCTAGGCTTGTGCATTTGGTAAAGAGAATTCCCCACCCCGCCCCCAATCTCATTTAACTTAAATTAGCCAAAGTCACTTAGAGTTGAAAACCAAGCAAGGTTATGAAAACACAGCAGGAAAAATAGCATGGGAAGATAGAGAAAAGAATGACATGATAGACATATGTCATCTGGAAAATCTGGGGACATGGGCTCTCAAGGTCATTCCAGCCGACCATTCTGTGACGAGAGAGGAATTTGGTTTACTGAGCATGTAGAGGCAAGGAGGAAAAGAGATCCTTATCACGGTTCCGGCAGGAGAGGGGATTGGCACATCGATGCACTGGATTGGATGAGCCACCGTTTCTCAGAAGCAGGAAATGTTGTTAAGAACATGAAAGAGTAGCAGGGTGAACACAGTAACACTCACATAGCTGCTGAAGAACAGGTCTGAGTCTGACTAGACAGAAACGTTGTCACAGGCAGACAGGGTGATACCAGACAGCCCGAGAGCCAGATGTCGTCCAGCTGGACACTTAATCCACTTTATTTACTAACTTTATTTTTCTTCTAGATGTGTCCTTTGTATAAAATTTCCATTCTGGCCAGGCAGTGGTGGCGCACGCCTTTAATCCCAGCACTTGGGAGGCAGAGGCAGGTGGATTTCTGAGTTCGAGGCCAGCCTGGTCTACAGAGTGAGTTCCAGGACAGCCAGTACTACACAGAGAAACCCTGTTTCGGAAAAATAAAAATTCATTTTGAGGTTAAAAAAATTCCCAAACTCAAATGACATTTACTGTTGAGAAAAAGAACCTGTCAAAGTGTTGAAAATTAAATTATGTAAATAAACTTTTGAGAAAATATTTTATTGCAAATGTGTTGGAAAAACTCTCAGAATCATCACATTAAAATAATCTTTTAAAATATTTTTCTGATTGTTTTTGTAGATAGCTCTAGCCTTAAATATACATGTATACAAAAAGTCTAAGTTACCCTCGGTGGTGTGTAGAGAGTAATTCCTCTCCCGTACACTATAGGTTATGAAACAAAAAGCCCAGTGCCATGTGTAAGTTGCCTCTTTCCCAGTTGTTGGTCCCATAGACCTCCCCCAATCCTGACACACACTAAACATTGCAGGCGAATTCCATTGTTCTTGGTTACTCTTCAGGGCTTGATGGTGTGACCACATTGCTAAGGAGGCCACATATTTGGATCATAGGCCAAGAAGAAATCAAGGGAGAACTGACCTGGAGTCTCCATCCCCCCTGCCTATCTCTTGTAGTGCTGGAAGGTGCTACACACTCTACTGGGGGAGGGAAGCTATCGGCAGTCTTACCCAGCTGTGAGCTCTGTGGGCTGCAGTAATGCCAGATTGGCAAGATATGCGTTTTGGTAAAATAGTGACGTGAATGTTGTGTGAATAACCAGCCACTTTCTGATTGGATTTAAAGCCATTTCACAGAAAGAAAACAAAGCAGGACACTGTAAACTGGTCCAAGAACTCATGGCTGGGGTAGGTCATAGGCCCTAAAGGAGAATATACTACTTTATACTGTTAAATGTGCATATACTAAACTGTCCCTAACTTATCGTTAGATAAGAGGTTAGTAGATGCCCCCCCCCTTCAGAGAACCTCCTGTTAGCAGTAAATGGTGATGAATACAGAGACTCGCAGAGGGTCGACCGAATGGTGGATAAGAGGCTACAAAATACTCAGCGCTCAATGTGACATCTACTCCACATCCCTTCCCTTAAAGGCTCCGTGATCATCCTAGAAGATGGGGTGGAAAGATAGGACGGTCGGATATTTGACAGAGCAAAAGCCAGAAGTAATGGAGGATTGCTGAGAAAGTGTTTTCTGAACATGGCCTGGCCATTGCGTACAGGAGCTCTCAACATCTTGACTCCACGAACAAGCCCTACAGAAAATCAAGCCAGCCACAACCCCAGCATAGACAGGGAGGAATGGAACTTTCACAAAAGTTCCATTCCTATCTCAGGTGGGACTGGCAAAATGACGGCTTCTAGGAGAGAGAGGGTATCAGCTTTCTTCGAGAATTTGACTCCTGGTAGGCTGCCCACGCTCCCCTGCATGGTCCCACACATCCAAGCACTTACAGGCAGCACAGAGCGGACTCGGTGGGTTTTAAAGGAAACACATAAAGTTGGGAGTGAAGAGTGGCGGAGGGGATGTTGGAGGAGTTAGAACAGAGAGAGGGGATTTGATCATAACAATATTGAATGCATGCAGGAAAATCTCAAACAACAAATTTAAATAACAGTGGTGGGAGAAATGTCTGGTTTAAAACTGAAATACATATAAATGGCCAGCAGGGGGAGACAAAACCATGCATGGTTTTTCTGGTTTTTTTCCTATAGTTTTAAGGAAGTGAATTATTTAAAATTAGTGCAAAAAAACCCTCCTTCTTCTAGAATCTATACTAAAAAATTATGCAAATCATATTTAATGCCGCGCTGCCTCTGAGTACTGTATGGACAAAATCAAAGGCAAAACAGGATTCTCAATCTGAAGCAACACAATGAAAAGCAACCTTCCCTTTTTCTTATATTCTCTCTCTCCCTCTCCCTCTCCCTCTCCCTCCCTCCTCTCTCCCTCCCTCCCTCCCTCCCCCCCCCCAATCTTTCTCTCTGAGTTTGCTAGCAGAAACTATCTCAAAGCAAGGTAAATTCTAGTATATTTCAGATGAAATGTTCTTCAAGTGAGTATGTATTTCCAAATCAGAAAACCTTGGTTACCTGTGCACTGTAAGAACACAGAAGGCCCTCTTCTTTTTGGTCTTAGGTTTGTCTCAAAAGCAAGTTGTAGAAATTAAGAGAAAATTAATTTGATGCAATTACCTATAAGTGTCTGTTCACTTTATGGGCAGGATAAGATACTGTCTGTCTCTCTTTTATTTAATTGGATCCAACTCTGACCAGCCTAAGGAGGAAGGAGCTTGATCTTTACTATCTATTCAATAATTTAATTAAAAATTTGAAAAACTGTCATTAAGGAAAAATAAAAAGAATATGTTTTGTACAACTAAGTTTACACACTGGAAAACAGATAAAACATGTGATTTCTAGAAAATAGAACTGTCTAATTTATATAAGAAAAAGAAAGGATAAGATTATTTTGAAGTGAGCATATTATTTCAGCCATTCCTATATAAAGCTGATACTATTCATCCCTCTTCTACCTCTTCCTCCTCCTCCTCCTCCCCCAGCCATCAGTTACCAAGAACAACTCCTGAGGTAGGGAAGAGACTTTGTGAGCTCCTTCCCTATCCATGCTGGGGAGGAAAGGAGGGAGGGAGGGAAGGGGGGAGGAAAAGTAGGTAGAAAGCGGGCAGAGAGGAAACAGAAGACTGAAGAAGAGGAGGAGAGGAGGTAAGAGAGGCAAGTCTTGTGGGCTAAACAACTTTATTGGTAAGTCTCAACAAACCTCATTTAAGGATGAAGTTCTTATCTGCAACAAAGCCTTCTAGAGCAGAGAGAAGGTAAGCCCAACGTTTATGACATCAAAACCCACTTCCCAAAAGATCAGTAGAGTTGCTTTTCTTACTCTTCTTGTCAAGCCCAGCTAATCGCAGTGGACATAGGAAACAAACCAATCAGAGATGAAAAGCTGGCAGCTGGCCGGGAACAAGCAGGAGTGAGTGCTGTGGTGTTTGTTGTCTTTACAGCATGCCCCTGGGTATTTGAAGACCGGTTTATGGAAATGGTGAGCATTCATGACAGGCCTTCAGCAGCGTGGCTTCCTCAGGCGCAGGCCAAGAAAGAGGCATCGAACCCACAGGACAGAACACTTCTGGATCCCGGCCCCTCAATTCTAGCCAAGGGCAATAGGTCAAAACTGCCCTTTCTCCCACTCCAGCTGAGTGGAGAGGTGGGGTCTCTACCCCCATCACACTATGGCAAGGTTCCTCAACAAGACAGATCTACACCAAGACAGCTTAAACACCTGAAGAGAAACCAGACTTTACTGGAGGAGATGGGGACAAATCTCTTCAGAAACCACAGGGCCCAGGGGAAAGCGGCAAAAACATGTTCTGAGTGGGAAAGGAAAGAGTAGATATACTAAACTCTACCTGAAACAAAGAAATCTCTCAGAAAGGAAGGGGAAATCCAGACAATGTCCAATAGACAGATTCTCTCCTCAGTTGTGCTCCACATGAATGATTAGTATTCTCAAGAAAGACTGGCTGTTTTCTCCTGAGATCAAGCCTCCTGAGATCAAGAAGTTGTCTGCTCCTCAGCCAGAGGCATAGCATGGTGAGCCAGGCTCTGACCACATGGAGATAGTGGAAGAGAAGGACACAGAGACACATGTGTTAGAAAGAAATAGTTGTCCCCATCTGCAGAGGACAGATTCCCCCTACAGGAAACTAGAGACCCACCAAAGAACCTTCTACAACTAATAAACTCTGAAAATGTGTAAGATATGTGACAAATACACATAAAATCTCTCATATGTCTGTATGTTTGCAGTGAATCCTGTTATTTTAAATAGGCTTATTTACAACTGCTCAGAAACACATGGCTGTAAATCTAATGGTGCATACCAACATTTCATTTTTCTGTACCAAACTCCAAAATGATAGGGAAAGTGAAGGAAATTTTCAGTAAATGAAATGGCAAGCCACGTTCATGGCATGAGAGATGCACGATTTAATACTCTGTCTATTAAAAGCTGCCTAAACTCTTTCAGACCATATACATTCTACAATGAATGTGGAAAGGCAAGTGACTGGTAATAGCACATTTAAAAAAACAAGCAAAACAAAACAAACAGGGTCTCACTATGTAGTCCTGGCTGGCCTAGAATTCAAAGACATCCAATTGCCTCTGTTTGCCCTACAGGTGTCTACCACCACAGCCAGAAAAACAAAATAAAACAAACTAACAAAAACAACCACCACCACCACCACAACAACAAAAAAACTTTTAAAGAGGAAAACAAAATGACAATATGTGCTCTACCTTGCTTTAAGTTTCAGACATAATCCCAGCACTTGGGAGGCAGAGGCAGGTGGATTTCTGAGTTTGAGGCCAGCCTGGTCTACAGAGTGAGTTCCAGGACAGCCAGGACTACACAGAGAAACCCTGTCTCGAAAAAACAAACAAACAAACAAACAAAAAAAACCCCGAACAAACAAAAACAAAAAAGTTCTTTGGAACAAATCCAATCTCCCTGTGTTGTCAGGATATCAGCAGTTCACAAAAATCAGTAGGGCCAGCTCCATCCACTGGCAAACACCATGAATCAGGAATGGCAACTCGTCCAGAAGAATCGGAGAGGCTCTGCCAATCGGCCCTAGTCCGAGGAAGCTGCCAGAAGCCACTGGAATATCATGAGAAGTTCTTTGGTGAGTTTCTCTTTATGAAGTCCGGACACGCAATGATCAGCAAAGAAGGCAAATCAATGCCAAAGTATCATCAGAAAAGACCAGTGTCAGCAAAACCCATCGAAGACCAGCAAAGAGTGGCAAGGTAAACCAATGACACTGTCAATGACAGTGTCAGCCACTGTCTTTTGGGTTATAGTCACACCCTTTCCAAACATCGTATGTTCTCTCAAGTATCTGCTCTAACAAAACATCACACGCCCTTTTCCCAGGCCGCTTCCAGAGTAACACCATGTGTCTGTTCTCAGCAAAAGAACAGCAAAACATCCTCTTATAATTTCCAGAAAAACATCACATGACACAACTGAATCTTTAAAGAAACCAGAAATGTCCACTTCACTTGTTGGCCAGCCGGCTTAACCTAACCAACAAGCCACCGTCCCAGTGAGAGAATTTGTTCCAAAACCAAGAATGGGTGGCTTCTGAGTTATGATATCTGAGATTGACTTCTGGCCTACACTTGCACGTGTGTGTGTGTGTGTGTGTGTGTGTGTGTGTGTGTGTGTGTGTGTATGTGTGTGTATCACACACACATACACCTGCACCAATGTGCATGCACACATACATACACACACACTCATGAAAAAAATAATTTAATGAAACTGCAATACCAAGGACCAGTCTCAACCTGGAGAGGGGTTCTGAGGGGGTATCTGGGAGTAGTGAAACAAACAACTTGAAGTCAAATCCGCCGGTCCAAGCTGGTGGCCTATGCTGTGCTGGAGATAGCTTCCAGCCTGGTTCTGCTTTCTTTCTGCTCTGTTTTCTCTCTCTCTGATTTACTTTCTCCATTTCTGTGAAGAACTCTAGACTGCTCTCTGTACCTCTCTCTGTCTCTCTCTGTCTCTGTCTGTCTCTCTCTCTCTCTCCTTCTCTCTCCATTCCCTTGAGACAGCTCACTAAGCAGTTATCTAGCTCTATTCTAAAGCATTCTCTGGATAGCTCATCTCCTGCAGATCATAAACCTTGTCTTTTATTTTACATATTAATCCAGCCATTTACTCCAGATTCCCTTTCCTATTATCCTATGAATCAGCATCCAGGACCCCAGCCCCTTGATTCTCTGGAGGCAGCAAGCACACATTTGCTTTTAACCTTGCAGAACTCTGAGATCTGCCGGCCTCTGTTGAACACAGTTGATAAGCTAGCTGGATGGGAACTATACCTTGCTGTGTCCTGGGCTGATCTTGAACTCAGGAATCTGCCTGCCTTTGTACCTTTCTGACAAGCTGGCTCATTAGTGCAGCTGCCTCTGTTCCTTTAGGTTGGCGAAGCCTCTCATATAATTCACATTCCATCCTTATTTTTTGCAATTGAGAAATTATTTATTTTTGAACTCACGTTTTTAAAGTTCTTTCCCATAGCCTTAAGGGCTTTCCTGAAGGTCTCGGCATCTACTTTTGTGCTAAGACCTTATGTTGTAGTAATTATTTAAAAATAAGACGGCCGCTGGTCTTGCCGACTGTGTAGGCTGCAGCGGCTCTGCCTAGCTCAACCACGTGGACAGAGGCCACGTGTGTGCTGCAGCTAGAAACAGACAGACAGACACCAGCCCTGCCACCCACGAGATGTCAGCGTGGGAGACGGCTCTGCCAGTCTTCCACACTGTCTCTGCAAGGCTGGGCATTGCCCTGACTATCCCACCAACCACCCAGGCTCGGTACAGATGAGACTCTAATGCTTAGATTATCCAAAGGCTTATATATTTGGTAATGATCAATAACAAGATGCCCATACAATCAGAAGTGTGACCCAATTCCCAACCTAAATATACCAACTACCTTTGACTGGCAGAGACACATGAACACCTGCCTCCAAGTTCGTCTCTCTGGTTCTCCCCTTGTCTCTCCCTTAGCTCCTCCTCCTCCTTCTCCTCTCCTTCCTCCCTTATTCCTCCCACCTTAGCTCCTCCTACAACCTTAGCCACACCTTCACCTCCTGAACTCCTGCTGTCCGATAATCATGGAGTCATTAACATTAATAGAGAGGGCATTCCTTAAAGGATGAATGTAAAATATGTACATTATAATACAAACAAGCCTTAAACCCCTTGCAGAAGTCTACACACTTGGAGACTCATGCTAGCAGATCCTGTCCCAGGGGCAAGACCAGGTCATTCTGTCCCCAGGAGAGGTATGCCAGACCCAGCACTGCAAAATATAATCACAATTTTTTTCAAAGTATAAGTGTTAGATAGTAAAGACTATGTTGCTTGTCCAACACAGGATGTTAAGTCATTCCCCTTCCTTTTACTATAGGCACAGTACAATGTTTAGGAAATCTGAATAGCTGAAGAGAATTCCTAGATCAAACTCTAATAAATTTGTGAAAAAAGGTTTGAAGCCTACTTAAGTTAGAACGTGTAGAACGTTGTCTAAAATAGCCTAGCAAGGGTCATTTCCTGTTTACAGACTCTACAGAGCAGAAAGGAAAGAGAGACTGGATGAGAAAAAGAGCTACGAAGATTCCATTAATTATGTTACATGAGAATATGAGCTAATTAGAAGCACAGGTGGCCTGGCAGGTGTTGCATCCTCTGTCTGACTGCAGAATGAACCCGCCTGCAGGGCTACAGCACTGTGCACCTCCTGGAGCATCACTGGCACTGGGCTGGGTAAAAGGAACTCCCTGAGAACAGCCCAATACTGAAGACTTGCTCATACAGATGTTTAAATGTTTCTAAGACACTACAGAAACACTCAATATCCAAGTAGGTACTTGTTCCCATCCCAAGAAAGCAAATAGACCTGTAAATCTAAAAGTTAAATGGTGCCTCTGAGACCATTCTCCCAAAGTAACTTAACTATATTGGCATTTGGGGCTGGAAAGGAGTCATATCAAACACTATGTGGATATTCTTTCACTATTATAAACTAGAGTCCCACAAAGTTGTCACACAGATGGGTGAGGTACAGCATTCCAGTTCAAAACCTTTACATAAATGGGCACAGGATGACTTGTCTAAAACCTTTAGCAAGCAGCAGTTTATATTCAAATGACCTGCATGAATTCTTTTTCCTCACTATCACTATACATATTCATGAGACACACCATCAGCATAGAATGATAGCCAAGCAGAGAAGAGAAAAATCCCATTACACCAAGGAGACAATTTCCTTGGTTAATGCAATCAGACCATGTCACCTCATTCCCTGTTAATCTGAATTCATATCAAGTAGCTAATAAGCTTTAGTCAGTCTGTGATCAAAATTAGATACTTACAAAATGAGTTTCTGGCAAGTCACAGAAATTTATTTTTGCCAAAATTATTTAGTGCAGGAGGCTTTTTTTCAAACATCCATTTAGTTGGTATTCAATCAAGATGAACAAGATAAACCCTATTTCTAAAATCGTATTTCATAAACCTGATTCCTTAAGTTGTATTTTACAATCCTGATTTCTAAAATCACACTGAACCATGTTTTACTAGGCTTTGTGTAAGTAGCAGGCAAATGTCTGCTGAGGAATTGTTCTTATATTTTTAGATTTACTGGGAAAGTTGCAAATATAACTTGCTAATACACTTACTTATCAAGACAGATCATTTAAGGTCAACTTACCTTGTTGCTTAAGAGAGAAGGACAGAGGAGACAGAGAGATTAGTGCCACTTTGTTTTTAGTATGATGGTGGAGACTGGTGACATAAGGTTTTTCCACACTTACCACTGTAGAAACTTAAAATTAATAAAAAGCTCTGCTTTTGGTTTTAAACTCAAACATTAACTTCCCCCAGGGACACATCCTGGGAAGAGCACATTCCAAAGACTCAAACAGACATTTCAGGAAGACCCAGGATAGGAGTTTATGAGCCCTTAACACAGTAAAACCTGGGTAAACAGAAGCTACTTAAGCTGACCTTCTTTGTTAGGTGCAGATTTGGGTTACTCAGCAACCAGGCATGGGACCAGAAACCCAGCTTGAGAATGGCTGTTGAAATCAGCCTTTGTAGTTACTGATTAAGAGGTAAAACTGCCTTTATGAGCCCTGTGAATATGGTATAAATACTGCCCCCAATTTGGCAAGGGGTTCTTCTTGTCTTCATACAGGAGAGCCCCGGTACCGGCTATTATCAACTCACCAATAAACCTCATGTTATTACAAAGAGTCCTGTCCATGAGTTCTCTGGGGGAGCGAGTCCCTTGTTTTTTCGATACTTAAATCCAACACCACGAGGATCACCAAGGAAGCTACTTTGAAGAAACAGATGCCTAGGCTGCAGTTCTGGAAGTGCTGATTTTGGAGGACAAGGAGGAGGCTCAGAGATGAATGTTATTAAAAGACCTGCATGTGATTATGGACTAGCCAACAGCATGTTGTGTTGCCAGGGAAGGTGTTATGATCAGGGTGGGCTTTGGGTGTACATAGCATAGATGGTAGAGGATGCATGAAGCCTTGGATTCCATCTCTAGCATGGCATAGTAATACACACTTTTAATACCAGGAGGTGGAGGCAGAAGAATCTGAAGGTTGGGTTCATCCTCAGCTATGTAGGGGAGTTCTAGGTCTACCTGCACTACATAAAATTCTATCTCAAACAATACCAGAAATGCTATATTTTTAGTGAATTCTTCTTACTGGGGCTAACTTAATTGGGGCTGCATTGACTCAGTTGTAAAGGCAGAATTAAAAGAACCAAAAATGAAAATGGTTTGGTTTAGGCCCACAAACTCCATGAAGGTGGAGAGAAGGTGGATTTTGGTTGATGTTGTCTCTAGCATCTCGCTCAATGTCTGGCACAGAACCACCTCCTCCCAGTGTTTCTTGACCCATCTATCCTTCCCATGAGCTGAAACAGTTCAAAGATAAATAGTCATAAAGCAGTGTATCAGGTCCACTATTTAGAAAATAAATAAAAAGGACCTCATCCTTTTACCTAGCCTTAGGGCAACAACGTGCCCAGTGAGCTCTCAAAAGACTTGACTTGAGTAACTTCACGTTTTAACTTTCTCTCTGGACTGTGATAGCTAAAGGTCACAAACTCAGAGACACTTGACATAGTGTTTGGCTCACAGCATAGATGTTCCAAAAAGGTGACTTGAGGGTTTCAGGTATAGCTCAGTGATAGCACTTATTGCACATGCACAGAGCCCTGGGTTCAACATGCAGCCACAAAAGTAACTGGAATCCAGAAAAGCCGGCAAACCATGGGAAACAGAGCAGGGGGATCTTCATTCTCTTTATGAGTCAGGAGTTCCATAGGCACAGTAAAATCTTCTGGATTTTCATGTCAAAACATATTCTCAAGTAACAAGTCCAGGGCTGTCAGAATTTCTACCATACACAGATTGTACAGAAATAAGTATTTTAATGGTTTATGGAAGGAAAAAAGAAACTCTGAAAACCCAGCTTTTAACACTTCACATTTACTTAAAACATTCTTAGTGGATTAAAATAGTACCAAGTCACTAAGCCCCACTTCCTCACATTACATATCTAATGTAACTTAGAGAAGTGCTTTTCATGCATGGCCCCCAGGCCTGTGACATCAGAATCATCTGGGAATTTGTTTCAAACGTAAATTGAGTCACAGTACACATCTTAAGTTAGTAATTGAGGATTTGAGAGCCCTCCAGACAATGAGCGTAAGAGAAACTCTGACTTAAGATGGGGAAAATTAGTAAGTTTGGTGTTGGAGAGATAGTTCTGACATATACAGCCCACTCTGCTCTTGCAAAGAACTGGGGTTTGCTTCCCAGCATTGATTTAAAGGGATTCATAAAAGCCAGTAACTCAAGCTCCAAAGAAGCCAACTGGCCTCTACAGGCACCTGCACTGATGTATATGAACTCACACAAAGATATACACACACACACAAGCACAAAGATATTAGTTTATAGAAGGTTGAATTCAACTTTCCAGATACCTGCTACCATATGTCAGAACAGACACAACCACATCGTGCTTTCTGTCAGCTGTTCTCCATACAGCCAACTAGTAAACATTTAAGCCACTCTGAGTATCACTGAAGGCCAACTTCCTCTAAAAAACAACCCTTGAAATACTGACCTGAAAGGAAACATGTTAATCACTGACTTTTAGCATATTCAAGTCTTTGCTTACCAATTTAGTAAACTAATATATAACTTAGTAAAATATAAATGTTTGGTATTAAAATATTGCCATTAGGAAATTTAAGTTTAACACCAAAATATAAACAATAGAAAATAAAACTAGAGATACACTGTACAAAGGCACAAGTTTGCTTTTCTTAGTGATATATGACATTCTAAGAGAAACATTCATTTGGTTGTACGTTCTAGGTAACAGCTTTCAGATACAGAGTTCTGCAAATCTTAAAACTATGGTGTTCTCATCAGACACCCTGAGAAGGGAGAGGTGTGACTTCAAGGTGAAGCTGAGAGTGCTGCTGAGGAGGAGACTGATCGTCCACTCCTGCAGCCTTTGGTCACCAGCTGAGGAACCTGAGAGGGTCTACACAAGTGTTGTCCATTCTATATCCATCTGTAGCTTGAGAAAATATTTTGCCCAAACACTAACACTTATCCAAGAGAAAGAAGTTTGACTTAAACGTGTACATATATAAAATATATTCTAGCCGGGCGGTGGTGGCGCACGCCTTTAATCCCAGCACTTGGGAGGCAGAGGCAGGTGGATTTCTGAGTTGGAGGCCAGCCTGGTCTACAGAGTGAGTTCCAGGACAGCCAGGGCTACACAGGGAAACCCTGTCTCAAAAAAACCAAAATAAATAAATAAATAAATAAAATAAAATAAAATAAAATATATTCTATATATGGCCGTACATACATTTGTGAATGTATGTTACATGTATGTATGTATAAGAAACAGAAGCCAGGCATAATATACTATACCTAAATTAATACAACTGGGAAAGCTGAGGCAGGAGGATTGCCATAAGTTCAAGGCCAGCCTGAGCTATAGAATAAGACCTTTTCAAAACAAACAAATGCAAACCCTCACATGCACACGCAGAGAGAGGGGGAGGGGAAAAGGGAGAAGGAGACGGAGAGAGGAGAGTGTCTATACATAATATCTCCTAGTCAGGAACACTAAATGGCAGGGTGCTGATGACCTCGCCAGACTCGGTGACAATGGCGTCATAGACCCAGCGGCGGTTGCACCGGCACTCCGGCCCACACTTGTTGGAGTTGCACTTGGGGCAGGGGTAGAAGCACCCCAGGCAGTTCTTCTCCAGGCAGTCGCACAGGTCCATGTCGTTACAGATCAGCCTGCCGCTTTTGTCGTACTTCTTCATCACCCTGCAGAGAAGAAAAGACGGAGCGCTAGTGAGCTAGCACTGCTGTCCTCTCCAGTAAAGGAGAGGATGCACAGCGTGTCACCTGCCATCCCTGATGTTATCAGAAACAATCTGCTGTGTGCAGTGGTAAGCTGGGATAGTCAGCCAGTAAGCGCAGCCAGGACTGTTGCTGAGAACAACTTAGGTGTCCAGCATTTCTGGAGCATTTAATCATCCATGTAAAAGCACTGGAATTGCTGTCTGAAGCTTCCTGCTAAAACGGTTCTACATATCCCTCTAAAATATCAGCAGGATGATGGTATTTTCCTGTTGGGGAGGGGTCCCTGCAAACATAACCAGCAGAACGTCAATCGCCACGAGGCAAGAAGGAAGTCTGGTTCAACATAGCTCAGTAGTCTGTGTTGGTTTAAATTATCTAGAGTCTGACAGTCTGGGCAGTTAATTTTAGGCATATTTAAGTAAACGACAATTTGGAAACAAAAGTTTCCCAGTGTAACACAATCTCATGTGCACAATAAAGATTAAGGTATAATTACATCAAAATTCTTCCTCTTCCGTGAAGATGGTTTCTACAGATAGACTACATGTATAGGGGCCTGGAGGAGGATCTAGTGTAGTCTCTGTAACACAGGAAGTACAAAGGTCACGAGGCTATAAACCATCCCCAGTCCTGTAGGTAAGGGGGGGGGGGGGGGTGTGGCCTGGCCCTACAGAATGGTTCCTGCTTCTGGGAACAGGAGCTAGGTATGGTCTGGTCATACAAATAGTGCAGAAGTCACCAAGCTATTAACCACATCCACTCCTGGAATTCTGGATGGAAAACAGGTATTACAGCTCTCCCACTGAGGAGAGAATCCTGTATGTTTACCATTTCTGGTTCCCCTAGAGCTATCTGTGAGCACAAGGGCTTCACGCCCTTCACATTTTTATCTACTGATTTTGTACCCCTTTTCCCTCTTAAAAGTACTCTAGTCAAAACTACTACCTTGCCAGGCAGTGGGTTGCCTTTAATCCCAGCACTTGGGAGGCAAAGGCAGGCAGATTTCTGAGACTCGAGGCCAGCCTGGTCTACAGAGTGAGTTCTAGGGCAGCCAGGGCTACACAGAGAAACCCTGTCTCAAAAAACAAAACAACAACAAAAAAAAAAACCCACAAACAAACAAACAAAACCCACTAAAAAACTACTACCTTTTCTTAATGACTCAAGACAAAGCCTATCAGTTACTATACCATAATCATTGGGGGGGGGGGGGTACAAGTGCTATTGGCAAAGGTTCCAGGTACCTCCTCTCCTGCTTCTTTATGTTACCCTCAGTGTGGACGGAAAATAACAAAGGAGGCGGTAGTCCATATTGTAAGGAGCCGGCTGAACTGTTCAGTGCCAGAGGGCAGCACTGCAGTCTTCAGATTCCCACACTTTCTCTGTCCAACTCTAGAGCATTCCCAGGAGTGAAAAGATGTTTACAAGAACTTTACCACACACTCAAAACCCAGCCACTTTTGTTATATCCTTCAAAACCCATCTGCTTGTGAGCCTCGGTAGCAGCTTAGATCGCTCATCACCGTGAGCTCCAAAGGCTGGCACTGTACTCTGTGGTCTCAGTGGGTACTTCTGCAACTTTTGTGCCCAACCATAACCTCTCCTCTCCTCCTGTTCAGTTATATAAATCACTTTTGTTTAGTTGTAAAAAAAAACATACAAGTACTTTATTGTACTGTCACTTTTCCTTAATGAGAATTAGCTAAAATTTTATTTTAAAAGCAATTATAAAAGATCAGCATAACTACATACCATATTTTATGCATAAAAATGAGGGAGAAGAATTATAATCAGGATGTGTGGCATGAGAAAAAAATCTATTTTTATAGATTCTAATGCTGGGACTACAGTCATGCACCACCACTGCCTAGCACTTTTCCCTTTTTGTTTGTTTGTTTTTCCAGACAGGGTTTCTATGTGTAGCCCTGGCTGTCCTGAAACTTGTTCTGTAGACCAGGCTGGCTTTGAACTCAGAGATCTGGCTACCTCTGCCTCCAGAGTGTTGGGATTAAAGGCGTGTATCACCATGCCCAGCTGAGGAAAATAATTTATTTTCAATAATAGGAAAAAATTTAAAAAAAAAATACCATTCTAGTGATGGCTTATGTCATCACCTTTGGAATATTTGAAAATCTCAAATTTTAAAAATATTAATGCTTAGCTTTCACTCCTCCTGCTTCATATAATCATTTAAAATATGTGTGTGTGTGTGTGTGTGTGTGTGTGTGTGTGTGTGTGTGTGAAAATGAATGCAATGCCATGAGTGTGGAGACCCCTCCCAAAAGCTGCAAAATGGTGTCAGATTCCCTAAATTCCCTGAGTTTACAGGCAGTATGAGCTGTCTCCAGGTATTTTATATCTCCATGCATTAACAGTGGTTGTAGTTAGTGATAGAATGGTACCCACTCAATATTCCAAATCCATCCCTACAATCACATGACTTTTCCTTTTAATGCTATTTCTTTTCTACTAAAAACATTGTTTTGGTACAAAACCATTTTTTAAAAGGTGATTTTTAATTTGAGATTTACATACCTCTCCCCCAGCCCCCACAGTTTCCCTAGTAACCCAAGCTGTCTTTAAACTTGGGGTCTTTCTGCCTC
Organism: Arvicanthis niloticus; assembly: GCF_011762505.2. Taxonomy (NCBI): domain Eukaryota; kingdom Metazoa; phylum Chordata; class Mammalia; order Rodentia; family Muridae; genus Arvicanthis; species Arvicanthis niloticus. Next base: position 40,970,290 of record NC_047671.1, read on the forward strand.
TGCATCCAAGCGCTGGCATTCCAGGAATGTGCCACACCTTGCTCTCAACTTATTTCTTAAAGATGGTAACACCTGAGACCTCTGGGGTCTTAGTGTACTATAGAAGAAAACTGTGAAAGCATAACAAGATGTAACCCTCAGTTACTTTGCTTTAAAATCAAGGAGAGCACATGCAATCTGTGCATTGCAAAATTGATCCCATCAATCAAATATGGTCTTACTTGTACTTCGCAGAGAAATATTCATTCATCTTCGACATCCGTGCTTTCTTTTTCTGCTGCCTTGTCTCAGGGTTAAAATCTGCCACCTGCGGTCCAGGGTTTTGAAATGCCAAGCACTTTAGCTGCCGTTCTATCTGTTGCTATGAGAGGAACAAAGTGTTTTAGTAGTTGTGTTCATTTTACATTCTTTCAAAATCTACCGCCTCTGGCTCTTATCAAAATAGCAAGGAAGTATTTTGTTTTATAAGGGAGAACCAAGAGCTTCATCTGACTTGAGTTTCAAAAGGCAACTTCTCAAATCAGGCTATTCTTTCTAAAGACAGAGTATAAAGGGCATGTAACAGAAATGAGGGAAACCGTAAAGATGGAACAAAACACTTGCTTACCTGTGAGTCACCAGCCAGCCTTGCAAACCTGATAGGATGAACTCCAGAACTAGCTTTTCTTAGGCATAAGGTCAGAGTAGTAATGGGACTCCTCCCAACCACCACTGAAGAAACCCATTTACTAGGTGTGATGATTTGAATATGTTTGGCCCAGGGAGTGGCACTATTAGGAGGTGTGGCCTTTTTGGAGTAGGTGAGTCACTGTGGGTGTGGGCTTAAAGCCCTTACACTAGCTGCCTGGAAATCAGTCTTCTGTTAGCATTCTTCAGATGAAGATGTAGAACTCTCAGCTCCACCTGCATCATGCCAGCCTGGATGCTGCCATGTTCCCACCATTGATAGTAATTGAACCTGTAAGCCAGTCCTAATTAAATGTTGCCCTTATAAGAGTCACCTTGGTCATGGTGTCTCTTCATAGCAGTAAAACCCTAAGTAAGACACTGTGTCAAAGCCACAAGAAGCCACAGCACACATCATTCTCCTTGCCCAACTCCAGCTTCTGAAATGGGTCTCAGAACCGTGCCCTGTCCTGGGCTGCACACACTGTCAGGTTCCAACAGAGACAGTGGTACCCAGAGTTGCTTCTCAATCAAAGCCAGATTTGAGCAAGAGAGATCTTGCTAGGACAACTTTCTGGAGTGTTAGGGGAGATTTTCAAAAGTCTTTGTTTAGGTGATGTTGGTGTTTACAAACAATATTCCTGATAGTGAAGACAAGAAACCAGATATTTCAATCAACACGGTGATGTGGGACTGGAGAGAGCCCAGGGCTTAAGAGAACTGGCTGTTCTTGCAGAGGATGGGGTTCTATTCTCAGCACCCACAGGGTAGCTCAAAACCATCTGTTACTCCAGTTTTAAGGGTCCCAATAGCTTCCTCTGGCCTTTGCAGGTACCGGGCTTGTGTACATGGGATACACAGACACAAACACCTAGTCAAACACTGATCTACACACAGAAATAAAAAGGTGACTTTTTATTATTGCTATCATTGTTTGTTTCTTTGGGACAAGTCGCACACTATAGTAGGCCAGCCTAAAATTCACTGTGTAGCCAAGGCTAGCCTTGAACTTGTGGCAATCCTGCTTCAGCATGTCAAGTGCCGAGACTACAAGTGTGTGTGTTACAGCCAGTGTGAGGACATTTTCTAAGCGCATAATAATATATATCATATGAAAAGAAATATTCTTCTGAATGTATTTAGAAGAAAATAACCTGGGCAGCCTGAAAGTTTGCAGGCTGCCTTCCACTGGAAATTCAATTCCTAGAAGCAAAAGGGACACTTCCAGTTTAGCTAGTTTAGTAGTAGTCCAGGTAGCCTATCTAGAATAATATAAGCATTTCTGTAAAGTTTCATCGTGATGGGGGTACATCGGTTTGTTTTACAGACTTACCCTATGCAAGGGCTCCACACCTGGGTATAGCTATGAAGAGTGTAAAACCTAGCACTCTCTATTCCTGTTCAGCTTCATATTAAGAAACTAAAAATAAACACAGCAGACAAGCCTACTGCTGTCCTTGGTTCTATACATTGTAAATTAGGTAAACTGCATAAGTTCCTCTCTGAGCCTTATCGGCTCAGTTTTGTTAAATAAGGCTAATAGTATCTTGTGATAAGACTTGGGTGAATCAATCTGCACAAAGTATTTAGAACAAAATGCAAATTTGTTAACTAAATAGAGACAATTTGACTCGATCCTTTTCTATTGAGTACTCTATTGTGAGGACCAGACTTAGTGTTACAAAGAACACTGGGCTAAAACAAAGCAAAGAGGAAATTTGTCGGACAATCCCAACAGCTGGAGAGCAAAGTTCTTTCTTGGGAAGTCTCCACTGCCAGACCTTCTACGTCCAGAGACACCTCAGACATCCCATGTTAGAAACTTATCGAATAACAGAATCATTAAATTTGTGTGTTATACCAGTTGCTTCTGTCCAATCTGACTGCTTTTCTCTGGAAATGTGTGGTTTGTGCGCTCCTCTTGAGTGGAGTTGTTCTTATGTGATGGTTCAGTCATTTTGGCAACTATTAAAAAAAAAATTGGAAAGAAACGAAACACATCAATGTCACAGAAGCCAGTATGTCATCTTAGAACTTTTGATCTTAGAACTTAGAACTTTTGATCTCTGTCCAGGTCTCCTTACATTCAAAGCCTGACCTCATGAGAAAGCCTGGCTCCTTCACCGCAGTCACCCTTAACTTCCTGCATCTTCATCCCCTCAGCTGTTCTAGTGGCATTTTTCTCTTCCAGGTTCTCCACTGGTGAATCTCTTAAGTCTTTCACCAATCTTAGGATCACAGATGGCTCTGGAGCTGGCAAAACTGCAGAGCATCCTCTTGTTTAAAAAGAGAGTGAATAATTCATTCTCCTCTCTTTACACTGACTCTCTTGGGGGGGAAAAAAGTAAGATCTGCAAATACCAGTAACATGAGGCACCCTCTTCTGTTCTACACGAGAAGATAGGACTCTAAACTTGATCAAGGACAACTACCAGATGCAAGTGGCCTTGTTACAAACAGAGAAGGGTATTTGTAAACTCGGAACTCACTATCCGTAACACATCCTACTGCCCAGCACCCCTAAGTACTCCAAATTTCCCAGTACTTTTCTAGTTGCATAACCTACCCATTAAGAACTCTTAAACCTTTTGCTTCAAGGGAGCTCAGTTCAAACTGAGTTCTGGTTGTTGTTGGATTGTTTGTTTGTTTGTTTGTTTGTTTGCAATATCCTTAAATAGTCTTCCTTGCATGCTTAAAAATTGCCTCTACGTCTGTCAACAGATGAATGGTTAATGTGATACACACACACACACACACACACACAGAGTATTATCACCAGCAAGGAATAATAAAAAATTTGTCATTTACATAAAAATGGGTGAATCTAAAGAACTCAGAAAGGCAAATATCACAAGTTTCCTTATAAGGAAGTAAAAAGGAGAAGGAGAGGGAGGAAGGTGAAGACAGGACATGGACACGGATGAAAGGATATCAGATAAGGGAAGGGGGTCAGAGGAGAGCCGGTAGAGAAGAAGAAGAAAAAGGTAGAAGAGTTAACTATATAAATACCTAGAGAAATCCAACAGTGAAGCCTGTTCATTTTACTGTTAAAATATGATCATAATCCATATAATTATAAACTCTTTCCAATCCCACTTTAGAACATTACAAACAGAGAGGAAAATAAGATATATTTTTCCCTATCCAATCTGGCCATTTCACCTTAGACCTGTTCCCCATACTTTCTTTCCATCCGTGTTCATTGAACAGATTCTCACCATGTTTACGTCCCTAAATTAGATTCCTCTCTGCTTCTATTCCACGTCCCTGGCATGATCAGTGAAGGGCCTTCACAGCTGTCTCTAACAAGATGCCTAGGCTCACCTCAGCACACAGTACCACAGCCAAAACTACCCAACTTTTCTGCTGCCACTGACTGCTGTTCCAAACCTCACTTAACTGAAGCTTTTCACTTTGAGCCCTGGGAGCCTCTCCAGCCCAAAGTGTTTTCCGGATTCACTAAGATTCTTTTTTCTCTGGGGCACCATTTAGTGCTTCCTCAAAAGAATGTCCAATGAAATTCCAAACCATGGATTTTCATTATAACAGATATCCCTCCTCAAAGGAAAAAAAAAAAAAAAAAAAAAAAAAATTTTTCCATGGGCAAGAGCTTTTCCTGAAGTACTATGGGATTCAAAATGTACAAGGATGATTAATTTCTTAGGAACATCCTTTACTCATGAAATGTAGGTCTCCATAAATACTTTAGGTGGCAAAGTTGCTCTTTTGTGTTCCTATTTTCATTTTTGTTGCTGTGATAAAATAACTCTAACAAAAGCAGCTTAGGAGAGAAGGGGTTTATTTTTTTTTTAGCTCACAGGTTCAGGTTAGATACTGTCCTGCAGGGTAATCAGTTGCAAGAGCTTCAGATGTTATAGCCACAATAAAAAAAAAAATCCAAACAGGAATTAATTACATGTGTGTTTGTACTCACGTTGCTTCCTCTCTTCTTTTACAGTTCAGAATCCCTTGCCTATGGAATGGTGTCACCCATAGTGGGCAGCCTTCTCACCTCAACTAACAGAAACAAGATCATCCTCCACAAACATGCTCACAAGCCAACTTGATCTGGGTAATTCCTCACTGATATTCTCTCACCAGGTGAGGCTAGCATGGGTCAAGTTAACGATTAAAACTAGTCATTACATGCTTCAGATAAATAAAAAATAGAATTAGAATATAATTTCACCAGCCACTAAATTGTAACTGGAAATCATTATTATTAGCCCCAAACATGTGTTCCACAGAAGTGCTAAAATGGTCAGTATTCACTCCCCCTGAGCCCTGTATGATTTTCCTAAGGTAGAAGTTCCTAACCAGACAGAACAGGGTAGTCTTTGAATACAAATAAGTAAAATGTGCATATTTATTTCCACTAACTTCTAACTGGAATTCTGCCTGCCAATGCAGTTTCCAACACACATACAAATAATGAGAGTCTTTCCCAAGAACCTCCTGTCACCATTCCCAGTATCATGGTCATGCACATTAAAGCTCCCAGCTTAGCATTTACGGAAAAAGCTCATTGCCAAGCAGAAGGTTGAACACACAGAAATTTTTGAGCTATTATGTTTGATTAAAAGAACATAAAATCAGTTTAACCAACACTGCATTTTGTCCTAGCATCATGTCAGATTAATTATGAAAGATCTAAAACATGGGCCAAGTCAAAGAAAGGAGTCTTCTAGACTCCTAACATACTCCTGAAACAGAGCCAGCCCTAGCACCGTCAGAGGATGGTGTGGTGTCAGTATGGGAATGAGAACAGGTGGAGATCATACTGTCTTCCTGCAGGGAACACAATTGCTCTATATCCTGATCTGGGGTTGTTTTATTCAACTTAAACATTTATTCAACTTAAACAGGAAGCTGGAGTCACTCTAGAGTCAAGCTTGTTTGAACACTCATTTTCCTTCTAAGTCAGTTCAGTTTTGTTTGTTTGTTTGTTTGCTTGCTTGCTTGCTCAAGACAGGGTCTCACTATGTAGCTCTGGCTTAATCTTGAACTCACAGATACATCTGACTGCCTCTGCCTCCCTAGCATCTGGGCTCAAAGATATGTGCTACTATGGCCAGTTTTAAATGCACGTTCTTATTTTGGTTAGGTTTTTTTTTTTTTTTTTTTTTTTTTTTTTTTTTTTTTTTTTTTTCCAGACAGAGTTTCTCTGTGTAGTCCTGGCTGTCCTGGAACTCACTCTGTAGACCAAGCTGGCCTCGAACTCAGAAATCTGCCTGCCTCTGCCTCCCAAGTGCTGGGATTAAAGGCATGTGCCACCACTGGCCTGGCTTGGTTAGGTCTTTACCTTTGAAGTAAAGCTTACACTTCACTTTACCCACAGGAAGCCCAAAGCTAGCACATAGCCAGTGATCAGTAAGACCTGGTGAATAGCCAGGTGTGGTGGCACACACCTTAACTACCAGCCCTCTCGAGGTAAGTAGATATCTACTGATTCAAGGCTAACCTAGTGAACACTTTGAGTGCCAGGCCAGTCAAGACACCATAGTGATACCTGTCTAAAACACACATACACACAGTGAATCTTGTGTTTATCGAACCTGTTACATGCTAAGCGTGTCCCTTCTACTAACTTTCCATATAAAGTCCTTCATTAAATTTTCACTACACTATAAATATTTTTTTACTATTTTGGAAGAGAAGAAACTAAGACTGAAAGATCAGTTAGATCACTAAGTTACTAGTAGCTTCTGTGAATTTGAAACTCATATTTGGCCCTCAAGTCTCTACCCCTTTCAGGATATCACACTGCATCTGTCACCATCTGTACTGAGTATATGGCTGAAGAAGGGGGAGTGATATGCACCAGCCAAACAGACTGCATAGAGAAGCCTGGAAGGAAACTGGAAGGTCACACTGAGGTCACTTGAGTCCACCTCCTTCCTGGTAGACCGTACAAGAGGAAGAGACTCTTCTTTTTTTTTTTTTTTTTTTGGTTTTTCGAGACAAGGTTTCTCTGTATAGCCCTGGCTGTCCTGGAACTCACTCTGTAGACCAGGCTGGCCTCGAACTCAGAAATCCGCCTGCCTCTGCCTCCCAAGTGCTGGGATTAAAGGCGTGCGCCACCACCACCCAGCGAGGAAGAGACTCTTGTCTTAAGCACATGAGCCAGAGGTATATTATATATAACATATATTATAAACATATTATATAAATGTATAAATTTATTTATAATTAAATATATAAATATACTTAATTGTAATATTTAAATATATTGAATTTATTTATAATTCAGTCTATTGCAATCAATTTTCCCATTTAAATGATCTTTTTTTAAAAAAGCTGCATTAGAATGCTACTACTATCTAGCTACATATTTCTCTAGCACTGGTCATCATTTCTTCCGTTGCGCATCAGATGAAGTAGTGGCTTATTTGTGAGTCAGGATGGCTAAATTATCTATGGAGGATAAGCAGTGTTTGCTTTTAAACCCTGACAAGTTTCACACTCTGTCGAAGCCTCGGGAAAGAGACCAAGTCAGATCTCTGTCTTTATAACTCCCTCTGAGGCATAGGCCACCAAGAGTGCTTCAGACAAAATAAGCCGCACTTTAATCACAGGGGTCTTTAGGGTCCCTTGGTGTATCAGTTACTTTTGTTGTTCCTGGGTTGAAACACCCTGAGAAAGGCAACTGAAAGGAGGAAGGGCTTATTTTTGCTTACAGTTCACAGGGATACCGTCCACCACAGCAGGAACGTAAGTCAGTAGGAACGGGAGACAGCTGATCGCCTGTATCTACGGCCAGGAAGCAGAGAAAGACAACAGGAAGTGGGGCTAGGTCATAAAACCTAATGGCCCACGCCCACTGGCCCACTTCCTCTCACGAGGCCCCGTCAACCAAAGGGTCCACAACCCTTCCAGAACAGCGCCTCGGGGCAGCGAGGTGTCTAAGGTTTCAAATACAAGAGCCTATGGGGTTATTTTACAGTGAACCCCCCTGGCATGTGTAGTTGGTTTTTATGAAAGCTGATTGTGTATAAGAAAGAATGAGTATTGTTTCACTCTGTCTCGCTAAGATGCCTGCAAGTCATTAAAACAGGAAAAATGTTTGGCTTACACTCTAGCCCCAGACTTGGCCTGTTTCCACTCAGTATCAGATAAAAGCCATTTACTCAGAGATATTCTTTGGAAGATTTTCCTGTAAGCTCTTTAGAAGAAATGTACACACATTCATACAAAAGAGTCAAACTGTTCCTTCATAGCCTTCTGTCACTAGCCTTATTTCCTGTACTTATTAAAAATACCAGGCCACTCCTGTAATTGATGGGTGTCTGGCTCCAATAAAGGTACTTTTGGAAAAGGCGGGGCAGGTCGTCAATTATCTGACTCCCTTGCTCATGCCTCTCAACTGAGGGAGCTGTTTTCAAAGCCACAAAACTGCTTATCAGTCTCTTTTAAAAGAATAACAAAAAGCATCCATTATCATGTGTTCATAAGGATTAAAATTACTGAGCTGGGCTTGCTGTCTTATGCCCATAATCTCAGGATATAAGAGTCTAGAGTAGAAAGTCTGTTTTGAGTTTAAAGCCAGCCTATTACATAGTACGTACTACATAGTAGTACTGCATAGTACAGTTAGTTCCTGACCAGCCTGGGCTACAGTGTGAAACGCTCTCAAAGGAAAAAAAAAGAAAGAAAGAAAGAAAGAAAAAGAAAAAAGAAAAAAAAAACCACTAAGCCACACTGAATTAACAGCCTGTTGTTAAATAAGTCATACCATGTGTTTAGAAACAACTGTACTTACAGATAGCTAGAGATACTGTTTCCTATACACGCACACACACGAGAGAGAGAGAGAGAGACAGAGACAGAGAGACAGAGAGACAGAGACAGACAGAGAGACAGACAGAGAGACAGAGATTGATTCTGAGGCTCAATATAATACACCGTTATTTAAAATTATTCAAAAATGTACTTAGCAGAGAATCTGGCAATCAAGAGAATAGAATACTTCTGCATACTTACTGTTGTTTACAGCATTCTTGCGTCTGAACCACACCCCACCCTCACCCCCACCACCAGTGTCAGTCTGGGTCAGTCACAGGTCACCAGCTGCAGGGGCCTTATTTATGAAGTAGGTCTCGTTCATTCTGCACTCAGTGCGGAATTCAAGGCAGTTTTAAGGATCTTAAAGGACAGACACCTGTTTGCCATGCCCCATGGATAGGAGAGGTAGAGAACCGTTCAACTCAGTACTTAAGCATGGAGGGTTTTCCTCCCAGATCCCAACAGCCATTTAGTGTTTATTTCTCAGTTTTCGCTTGTGTTTGGTCCTCACTGCAATAAAGGAACTCAGATGGTCCACTGTTAACTATAACGAGTAAACTGGGCAGCTGAATCAGCACTGGATTGTGTTTTCTCTCCTGCCTCTGATTTAACCTGCATTGTTAGCAGAGAGAGAGCCCTGCTCAAATAACCAGCCAGGATGGTTCCCCCCCCACCCCCACTCCTTTAATAGTGGTTGCCTAAAGCAGCCCAGGTAGTAATCTGTAGAAGGAAGCACACATACCTTTCAAGAGGATGAAAAGAAGGACAGGACACAGGAAAGTGGGAGAAACTGTGTTCTTTTGTTTCCTTTGTTTTGCTAAGAAACCATAGAACCCTCAAGGGAAAAATTATAAAGTCTCCCAAGTGTTCCTTACAATTTAATGCTTGTGTAATCCCGTCGTGGGAGGAGAAAAGGTGGGAAGGGGTGGGGGTGGGAGGCAAGATGTAAATGTCCCCTCAATCTCTCAGTGCAGGTCAGTTCTAAAGTCCTATGAGTGAAACAGTATCATAGCATCTCCTCTCCCAACTTCCATTTAAAACAAGCAAATCTTGCATCTTGGCTTCAAGTTTTAATATTAACATCTAATTACTCTTTGGTTATTTTATAGCTTAGTCTAAATACTGCAGTATATACATATTTCTAATGAAAAAAATTGTCCCAAGAGAAAACAAACCCATGTTGGGTTTTTTTTTTTTTTTTGTTGGTTTTTTGTTTGTTTGTTTGTTTGTTTTTCAAGACTGGGTTTCTCTGTGTAGTCCTGGCTGTCCTGGAACTCACTCTGTAGACCAGGCTGGCCTCCAACTCAGAAATCCGCCTGCCTCTGCCTCCCAAGTGCTGGGATTAAAGGTGTGCGCCACCACTGCCCCGCGTGAACTAACCCATGTTTATGACTGTGTCTAAAAAATTCATTAATCCCTAAATTCCCACCCTCTAAACACTGTGTTCTGCCACCAGAACCCCCAATATTATCCTGTGAGTCATTAAAACCTCTCCCCTAGCAGCTTGGACACCGCCATGTTCATTTATGAGTTAGGGTGAAAACCACTATCCCATCCCTAATCACTTTTACTACAAGGAAAGGAAACAAAAGTCTTGGTTAAATGAGCTTTCGGTCATCTGGCAACCGTGTAAACCTTAAGCTGGTTCCAGAATGAGCTGGATTTGATCTGAGCTTTCTATTAAGACAGCGACTCACTCCCGGGTAACAAGAGCGTCAGAGCATCATCAGAAGCACGTTCTACTTTGCAAGTTAAGGACTGATGAAACTAGATTTTTCCAGAGTCAGTTCCACACAAAAGCATGCCCTTTGGCTAAGTTTGGCTTCATTCTTGTGCAGTCAGCAGCAGGTCCACTTTGCTGATCTTACAAGATGGCACAAAGTCAAGAAGGAAAAAAATCGAACATGATTGGCTGAGCTCAAAAGCAGCGAAGTGTTTCAGACTAGGCAGAGGAAACAATCCTAAAAGGAAAGAATGGCCAACAAGGAAAAGTACCAAACAGAGTTTGGTTAAAAGGTTAAGGCACCCCAAACTAGCACTGCACCATGTACAGAAGTCCTTAGGCATACGATGTAATTGTCCTGCATTTTTCTAAGCTTTTAAAAGCATATCCTAACACAAATTTTGAACTGCCAACTGACAAAAGTTCTTCATTGGTTATGTATCTTGTTGCTACGACAAAATGTCTGATGCTCTGCTTACTTTCCTGTGGCTATGATGAAATGCACTGACCTAAAGCAACTTGGAGGAGGAAAGGGGTTTGTTTGTTTGTTTATTTATTTATTTATTTATTTATTGGCTTGCATTTCCAGGCCATGGTCCATCCGTTAGGGAAGCCAGAGCAGGAACTTGCAGAAACTTTGGGGGAATCTGCTTGTCACCTTACTCCTTACTTGGTGGCTCACTCACAGGCCCGATCTTAGCTAGCTTTCTTAAGTAGCTCAGATCACTGGTTGAGAAACTAAAAGCAGCTCACCCAGTGGGCTGTGCCCTCAGAAGTCAATTCCAACAATCAAGACAGCCACACATAAACAAGCCCAAAGCCCAATCCAATAAAACAATCACTGGTTGAAACATTTTCAGGTGGTTCTAGGCTGTGAGGTTGACAGTTGATGCTAACAAGCACTTTGCAGCTGAAGGAAGGAAAGATTTATGTTGCAATATCATTTGAGGGGATAGATTCCATGATGGCAGAGAAGGCACAGGGTGGGGTGGGGGTGGGGATTCTAGTCACACTGCACACCCTGTCTGGAAACAGAAAGTTAAACAGGATGTGGAAGAAGCCCACGGAAACTCAAGAACCATCTACAAGTGACCAACTTCCTCCAGTAAAAAAAAGCTCCACAGCCTTCCTACCAACTAAGGAGAAGGTGTTAAAACACATTTGCCTGTGAAGGACATTTCACATGGAAATCACTGTAACATAGCAGTGCTTCTCCTAAAAATTACAATCTGATCCTAAGAGATGGAATGGTGTTTATTAACGTTGTGTGTGTCTAGAATCCATTGTCCTTTAATATAACTTTAACTAAAGAGATGCACTTCTCTTCAGGTTTCCTCAGACATGTCAGTCAGTTGAATGTAATCCAAAACCATCTTTTCAAATGAAGAACTCATATTTTAAAACTCTCCTCAATTTTCCTATTAATTCTCAGAGAACAAAAACCTTAATGCTTATGAATTATATGAATTTATGATACCAGCTTATAACTACCTCTATATTAGTTTTTGATGTGTACTGTACTTAAAACAATTTCAACGTATTGCTTATAGCTGCAAAACGCTGAAATACATGCATAGGAGAATGGCTAATTAAACTACGGTACTGCTACGTACATATGACAAATATATGTGATATGGCAAAAGAATAAAAAGGATTCTTATACTGTAACATCTGGTGAGATAGCTCTGCTGGTAAAGCACATGCTATATAATAATCAGCACACACTCACACAAACACCTACATACACCACACACTTACACATCCACCCAGAGATATATGCATGTATGTGTGCATATAGTAAATTTTTAAAGTAACATATGAAGAATGTTAACTTTACTCCTCAACTTATAGTAAACTTCCTAATCAATCAACCCATCAGAACTTTAAGATAGTATGACTCTAAAATGCATGTTTGGCTGCTAGTGCAGCTCACTGGTAGAATATTTGCCTAATATGCATTAGTCCTTAGGGTTGGCCATTAGGAGTTCCACCAAACAAGAAAGAAAGAAAAAAAGGAAGGAAGGAAGGAAGGGAGGGAGGGAGGAAGGAAGGGAGGAAGGGAGGGAGGGAGGGGAAAAAGGAAGGAAGACAGGAAGGAAGGAAGGAAGGAAGGAAGGAAGGAAGGAAGGAAGGAAAGAAAAAACCACAAGTAACCCGGTGAATGTCAAATCTGAGAGGCTATTGTAGACTGTCAAGTTTTCCTCATTTGTGTTCATGGGGAATTATAGCCACATGCTGCTTCTGCTCATTATCAGAAGGAAATATCATGTCAAGTGTCATTAATATTGGAAAATATCAAGATACCAATTCAAAAGCTGTTTCCTTCTGGGCATGTATATAAAACCATTAGAAATAGTTGGACATGGTGGTGCAGGAGGGTCTCTGTGAGTTTGAGGCCAGCCTGGTCTACAGAGCAAGGTCCAGGACAGCCAGGACTACATAGAGACCCTGTCTCAAAATCTAAAAACAAACAAACAAACAAAAGCATTAGAAATAGCATTTAAAACCTTTAAAAGGGAAATAAAAAAAAAAAAAAAACCCGCAAGTTTAACAGTTGTAAGTCAGGATAGTGTGTATATTATCCTCGTTTAAGACAAGCGAATTATAAGGAGATTCCTATTTTAGCCAAATAATTTTTAACAAACTCAGTACTAGATTTGTTGTGGGTGTAAGAAAAGCCACTTTGCTTTGAGAGCCATGAGCATCTGAGCAGCCATGGCAACGCAGTCTACTTTTCCGTTCCCAAGTTCTAACATCTCCCTCAGCAACTACTGAATAAGTCAACCCTCTCTTGGAGAGGTCCTCATGAGAATCATCAGTATTGCCTAAGTTCCATTACTTTAGGCTTGCTGCAGCTATTGTCTGATTAAGGTACTGTGAACCGGTAAAGGCCCCAGCATTCAAAAGGACCCGTTCCCTGGTGAGAACTGCTCTGAGGGTCCATAAGTGTGTGGAGGTGAGCAAGACCAGCAATGTCAGTCTCGCTGGAAGCCATCTAGAGCATCAGTCGTTGCTGCTCACGGAAGCCTTCCCTCAGCAAGTAGTAAAAGACAAGTCATAATTCTTTTGTTCAGGGAGCTCTCACATCTGCTTTGAGGAGTTCTGTAATCAAGTGAGTGCAGGATATCCAACACAAATGTCAGCAGTACTGTTCAGCCAGAAGCAAGAACAAAGGGACTGTGAGCTGTCCCCAGAAGAAGAGAAACCAAAAAAGCCAAAACACATCTAAAAGAGCTTCTGAAAGAACAGGAGAGCTCCAGGGAAGGATGGAGTAGAAAAGGCATTGGCTGTTGGGGAAGGGGCTTGCTCCTAGCAAGAACTAAATAAAAAGTCTACGTGTGGCAGAAGGGTTAACGTGGGTTGAAAGCCAAAGGTAGTCTTTGTGTGGTGATGTAGACTCCAAGATGTGTCATACCCAGTGACAACAAACCTGTGCGCCTGGCCACAAGGCAGACAGAACAAGACAAACAAGAGGGAACTAGCAGAACTGTATACTTTCAGGACCTCCAGCAGTTCCCTGTTGGGAATTCCTCACACAGTTTCACAGTTTCCAACCTGAATAGAGTACTGTAAGTGAATATGACAGGCAGGCTAACAGGTTTGGTTTTAAGATTTATTTATTTTATGTATGTGAGTACACTGTCACTCACTTCAGACACACCAGAAGAGGGCATCAGATGCCATTACAGATGGTTGTGAGCCACCATGTAGTTGCTGGGAATTGAACTCAGGACCTCTGGAAGAACAACCAGTGCTCTTAACCGCTGAGCCATCTCTCCAGCTCCCTAACAGGGTTTTTTGTTTTTGTTTTGTTTTTTAAAACCCTTCTCCCCTAGTCATTCTGTCCAGTATTTTGTTACAGGCATGAGAAAGTAACTAACATAGATGGGTTATTTAAAAAAAGGAGGAAAGGTAGCTTGCCAGTGAATATAGGTTTTTATTGTTGCTGGGGGAATAACCCAAACTGTGATCTCCCAAGTCCTTGATAACATTACTGCAAACTCTATCTAAAACGATTTAAAATTACTCATGGTTTCACATTTAAAGGCATCGTTTATCCCATACATTTTTTTTTCTTTAATGAATGGATTGTAGCCAGGGCTTTTCACTTTAAATTTCTTACATATACAAACTAAGCTTCTACTTAGGAAACTTATTTAAAAGTAATTCTAACTTTTTTTTTATTTTTATTTTTATTTAATATTTTCTTTATTTACACTTCAAATGTTATTCCCTTTCCTGGTCCCCTGTACCCTCCAGACCCGCCATCCCATCCCCCTTTCCTGCTTCCATGAGGGTGCTCACCCACCCACCCACCCACTCCCACCTCCCCACCTTCACATTCCCCTACACTGGGGCACCGAGCCTTCACAGGACCCAGGGGCTCTCTTCCATTGATGCCCAACAAGACCATCCTCTGCTACATATGCAGCTGGAGCCATGGGCTCCTCCATGTGCACTCCTTGGTTGGTGGTTTAGTCCCTGGGAGCTCTGGTTGGTTGATATTGTTCTTCCTATGGGGTTGCAAACCCCTTTATCTCCTTTCCTTTCTCTAACTCCTCCACTGGGGACCACGTGCTCACTCCAATGATTGGCTTCGAGCATCCTAACGGTTTTTTTTAAGTGTAATTATTTTGTTATACTACTATTTTATTTTCTATTTTCTATTATAACAAATACTCTGCTGAAAATGTAATTATTATGCTAATTCTATATTACTAGTTGATTTACCAATATCATGATATCCTTATTACTCCATGGAATATTTCCCAGTCCCAAGACACAGTTGTATTTGCTATAACCTCAATTTGGTCCTATTAGTCTCTCTTCCACAAATACCTTCTGTTGCTTGTTCAGTGAAAACTATAGTTATCTAGTACATTTTTTAAAGGCTTTGTTTTCTATTTTAGATATCTTTTTTTTTAAAATGTGTGTGAGTGTTTTGCCTGCATGGATGTCTGTGCACCCTGTGCATGCCTGGTACCTGCAGAAGTCAGAAGAGGGCATCTGGTTCTCTGGAATGGAAGTTATGAATGATTATGAACCTCCATATGTCTGTGCTAGGAGCCAAAGTCAGGTCCTCTGCTTTTAACTGCTGAGCCATCTCTCCAGCTCTCTAACACAAGCTTTAAAGTAGGCATCCTCCTTAGCAAATCTATTGTAAAGGTGCAGATCTTTGCAAAACTTCAGCTACAACAAGAAATTTTGTGTTAATGGGTAAATTTTAAAATTGAAAAGAAAGTAAAAGACAATAAATGACTTTATCAAGAAAACGTGTGATATTATAAACATCTAATGTTGTTTGAATAAGAATAGCCCCCACAGGGTCAGATATTTGAATGCTTGGTTATCAGTGAGTACCACTATTTGGGGGGAATTATGAGGTATCACTTTGTTGGAGTAGGAGTGGCCATGTTGGATGAAGTGTGTCACTGGAGGTGGGCTTTGAGGTTTTAAAAAGCCCAAGCCAGGCCCAGAAGCACTCTCGCTTCCTGTTGCCTGTGGATCCAGATGTAAAGCTCTTAGCTCCTTCTCCAGCACCTTCTCAGCCTGTATCCCACCATGCTCTCTACCATGGTAACAGGAGACTAAACTTCTAAAACTGTAAGCCAACTCCAATTAAATGCCTTCCTTTATAAGAGTTGTCATGGTCATGGTGTCTCTGCACAGCAACAGAACAGTGACTAAGAAAATAACTAAAATGGTGTTGTATACGTTTATAAGTAAAAGCTAATATATAATATAATATAATATAATAGTTTATACATAAATACTTTACTGATAAGAAAGAAGATATAAAAATGTAGACAATTTTAAATCTTTTCTTTGTGACACAGTTTGGTAGGTTTTTTTTTTTTTCTAGGAATTTAATCATGCCTTTTAATTTGCTAACTTTTTTCCCTATAATATCATTGTGCTGTCATTTGTGTCTACAGTCACCTTTTTTACTCATCAACCATTTATTTATGCCTTATTTCAGACATTTTCCATTCTAAAGAGAATGGACTCCTTAGCTCTCATTCCTTTTTATGTTTTTATGTTCCACATCTTATATGTCTACAAACATTCATAACATTTTAATAGTCTGCTGTATTTCTGCTGTATTTCCACTCTCATAAGAGATAGCCTAAGTTCACTGCTATCTCATTAGTTCACTGCTTAGTTCTCATTCCTCTGCTCCCTAGTGGAGCTACAAAAATAACCATTGCTAGGCCTTGCCTCTGCTAGCCCTGTTCTCTCCTCTCAACATTTCCCTCTTGTAAGTATAAAACAAACACATCCAACAGATGGTGCAAAAGACCTACTCGAGAAAAGAGGTTTCTTTCAGTGGTAGGGGTATAACTGAGACCCTTGTGCATGAAAACTAAAATATCTTCAAAAATATCTTCAAAGTAAAACAGACCCCTTGCTCTTTCAATAATTCCACGAGGGAAGGGTATGTTTCTGTGTGACCAGGCCTATGTCAACACAGTAAAGAAATGTCCATCCCTGACAGGTAAGATTCATTTGCCTGTTATTCTACAGTCAAAGAGGGGACATTCCAAAATAGGACAGAGCATGTGACATAAAGCCAGAGTAGGCTTCAGTGTGAAGTCTCTGCATATCTGAGTAACAGGAGCAGAGGAGGCTCCAGAGTGAGGTATCTGCCTAGTGGAGTAACAGGAGCAAACCAGAAAATTAAACATTTCACCACGAGCTACTGTCCCATCTCAGTCAGAATGACTTACTATCATAAAATTAAATGACATGTGGGGACAAGGGTGCATGAAAAGATGAACCTTATGTACCGCTGGTGGGAATATAAACTGATGTAGTCACAATATAAGCCAATATTTCCATATTACCATGTGTCTCAGCTATACCACAGTTTGATCTAACCCCCAAAGACTGTGTCAACATACTGCAGAAATACTTACACGCTTGTATTTACACTATACTATCTGTAACAGCTAGGAAGTAGAACCAGCTTAGATGTCCATCTGTTGCGGCCCACTCCATTCCACGCTTGGTGGCCACTGTTTCCCAGCCCAAGCTGCTGCTCCGGTCTGTGGGTCAGGGTCTATTGAGAGAGAGAGAGAGAGAGAGAGAGAGACAGAGAGAGAGAGACAGAGAGAGAGAGAGAGAGAGAGAGAGGATAAAGGGGAAGAGACAAGAATGGAGACAAGACAGAGGTTCTGATCAAGTCTCGTTTATTCAAGGGAAATCTGGGATATTTATAGGCTTTTGCCACGGGCCTTGCAGGTGTTGATATGACATAAGCCTTACAGGCGTGGATACCACATGCACCTTACAGGTATGTATGGCCGTGCATAGCATGTGGACAGCATGTGAACTGCATGCCTTGCAGGCATGGATACCACGTGCACCTTGTAGCTGGGGGCAGTAAACAGCAAAATAAAATATGTGGGATATCAGAGTGTGCTTCAGCTGTTGTAAGCTGTTGAAAAACAAGTCTCATGCCAGGGTATATGGCTCAAGATGGCTGCAAAGCTGATAGCCACTTTCTGCTAAAAGTCGGCTCCCAACATCCATCAGCATATGGAATCTCTTTTAGCCATAAAGAAGGATGCAATCATGATATTTGCTAGAAAATAGACAGAAATGAAAATAATTATGTTAGGTGAAATAAGCCAGACTCAAAATCACATATAGAAGCTGGATTTCTCTCATACGGAGAGCCTGAATTTAAAAGGTGTATGTGTGTGTTGTGCATGTGTTGAAAACTAGAAAGGAGACCATCGAGGAGAAGATATGATCATGAGGGAAGTGATGAGAAAGAGTTAACATACAAGAACAGTGGGTGTCCGTTTGGCAAACGCTTTCTCTCTTGCTCGGATAGGCTTTTACTCAGAATCAGTACTAGACACATAAAACTCAACAAGTCCATGGCTTTCAGATTCTTGTCTCATTGATTCCAAGACTGAGATTCGCAGAGCACAAAGGCTCTCTTTTATAATGACGTATTTTATGATTGGAAGTTTAAGAAAAAGAAAATGCAGAACTCTCATCCAAAACCTGATAATTAAACCCATCCTTTTATATGCTAACTGAAAGTGTTGCTAAATAGGTGCTGGCAAAAATAAAGAAGTGGGGGAACAAAACAAAAATCCCTTATGAACCATCAAACTCTTCTAGGAGGTCCCAGAGAAAACCACTAATATAGAACAACATTTTCATTGTGCTATTAAGAAAGGGATTCTTTGGACAAGTATATATTAAATATAGAAAAAATATACAATGCAAAACAAAATCATGATGCTTTTAAAGAAAACCATCAAAACGTCTGCTTGAAATCCACCCATAAATTCAACAGTAATGCTTTTCAAAAATTTGACAGTGGGCAATAAATTAGGATTTATGATATACTAAGTTTTTTGATTTGCAATCTTGGCACCAGTTAAATCCATTTTATGGCTGAATGTGGCTAAGAGAAACTATAAAAACCTCAGTATTCAAGCTTTCTTGAGTGACACAAGCATGCCCCCTAGGTTATATTTAGATATGAGGCTTATTTACATCAGCAAAAACATCATTAGGCTGCTTTCTTCATAGACTATAATTTTTAAATGCAACTATAAGCCATTACATGAAGTAATTTGATAGCATAAGGTCAGAAGTCCCACAAAATTGATCTAAAAAATGTGTATACAACAACCTATTTAAATACAGTTACATAAAATGTTATTTTAGAAGAGATAGGTCCGTAGATTAGAGCACTTGTTACTTTTGAACATGAGTTCAGTTCCCAGCATGCCTTGGTGGTTCATAACCCTCTGTCATTCCAATCACTGTAGATCTGATGTCCTCTGATGACCTCAGGCACTGCATATATGTAGGTAAAACACTTGTACGTATCAAAATAAATGAGTCCAAAACAAATAATTATTTTCAATACAAATCCAAACCTAAGAACTATTCTTAGGAAGTTTTCCTTTCTCAGACCACATCTACACAAAGTCCTGTCCGTTATTTATTATTTGTTATTTATTATTTATTATTATTTCTGGCCAAAAGAAGATATGTGAATTAAAAGCTCTCAGATGCTGCCTCCCAACTTACAATACTATAGCGTTCGTGTCTTGATTTGTTTTGTTTTGTTTTGTGTGTCCCTGGTTGTACTGGAACTCTTGTTGTAGACCAGGCTTGTCTCAAGAAAGCACAGAAATGATAAATCCAAAGGTCGATGGATTGGGCAGTAGATAGAAAGGGTCCTGGATTCTGTGTCCCCTTCTCTGCTAGCGCTTCACATTAAGCCTGTGAATTCACTTGTAATAAAGTCAGGACATTTGTATTAACCTGGCTCGAAGATCTAGCTACTGACTCAGTACCAGATGAAGCTTCTTATCCCTTGCTTTAGGATCAAGGACTGTATTTTGGCTTTTCCAATTCTGCCAGCAGATGGCACCAGAGAGCGAGCTTGCTCGCTCCTTTCCGTTTGCTTCTTGTTTCTCTGCTCAGTCCCATTTGCTTGGCTTGTTAGATTCCATTTCCCCTCAGTATTTCAAACGACTCTTACACCCAGATGGGACATCAGCACCTGATGACCACTCCTTTCTTAGAAATCTGAATGTAGTTCCAGGGCCCCCTCTTTGTTTTTGATTTTTCTAATTTGCCAGGAAAGTGGAGCCAAGCAATTCCTCAAGAAGTGCACCAGGACAGCGGCCACGGCCCACATGAGCCCTTGCATAGCTGAGGTAGCCCAGCTATCTCTTTGGCACTCTCACTGGGACAGCGAGCTGCTTGCACCTTGTAGCTCCTACCTTGGTGTCCTCTCACTGTCCGTCGGTCTTTACCATTTCAGGTCTCCTCTACTAATCCCTTACGTTGAGTTCTCTCAGTCAGAGAGCAGAAAGGTGTCTAAATTCCTAATCAGACCCTTACTGATACAAGAGAGTCTCAAGAAAAGAGGTTGCGTTTAGGTTGGACTCTTGCTTTAGTGTAGAACATACAGCTCGGTTGCCTAGTGTCATTATAAGGTGTCTAGATAGGAAGAGAAGGTTTGGAGGTCATTGAGGATGAACCTTCACAATCTGCCTTGAATCCTACCATCCATCTCCCTGGTAACATACCAGTTTTAAGGGAAGCATTATAATCGCCGCTTCTTAAGATATGAAAGGGTGGGAGCGTCAGGGCTTTGTTGATCCCAGGTAAGGGAAAGCTACTTCCTCCTGCTCAACAGAATAGAATCCGAGTTCTTCCTCTGACCCTGGGTGGGAGCAAATTCCTGGAAACAGAAGAAAATTCAATTCTACTTCTAATTTATTCCCTTAAGAGTTCATCCAACTTGGGCTGTCAGTCACCTGACCAGGAAACCAGCCCTCAGGAAAGCTGACTTGTCAGGAGACTAGCTAAGGAGATTGGAAGATAATTATACCTTTAGTGAGACAGTATACTTATTTATCCCAGAAGCCCGTCGCTTCATTTACTCGCTTGCAGATCTTAACTGCTAAGCCTATCCACTTTTCTGAGTTCTAACTCAAAAAATACAACTTTTCATACCCACCCCACCTACCTCTTTCTTCTATACCTGCCCAAATCCTGAGTGTGCTTGCCTCGACTTCTCCAACCTTTCTCAAAGGATGCCCTTTCCTCCTCCTCCTCTATTACTGAACCTGCCTGTTTTCTTGCACCCTAACTCAAGGAGCATGACTGCCCCTTCTCCGTTTGGATCCCTCACCAGCTGCTGAGATTCACAGCCTGCTTACCCTGATATTTTTTTCAATCCAAATATAATAAAATGATATCCAAAATTCTTTCTGAGTCCCTTTCAATGAAACTCCGAATGTACAAAGGGAATCCCCACATTCCTCGGTAGCATCGTTACCTTTAATCAGTCAACACTTGCGGTGGGTCACAGGGAGATGCAGCCATCTGCAGCATTTGTGGGGTGTAGATTCCAAGACCCCATAGGCACCAAGACAAGTAAAGCTAAAAAGTCAATTGTGTGGACTAATGCAACACTTTCATCTCTTTCTTTATTATTTAAATTATCTCTAGGTGTTGTTTATAAAATGGAATCTCTCAGAGTAAGACACATCAGGGGTTGGGGAGCAGCAAATCCTAGTTTTATATAATATAAAGACACTTAGGACCAGGCAAAGCCTGACCTGAGGACTCCCAATCATGAATTTTGTGCCTTCAAAAAATGTGAACTAAATAACCCTCACTTTACACAAGTAGAGTTTTGGACATGTTGTAGCAACATGAGAGAACCAGGCGACTCTAAGCGTTTAGCCATAAGGAATCCCTGAGACCTCAGGCCAACTCTTCAGGCAGCTGGTGCAGATAGTCTCGTAAGTTTCATTCATAGCTTGTGGTCTGGTCCCAGCCACCTGAATCCCAAACCAAGGGAGTGCCTCAGAGTTTGTGGCAAGATGGCCTCCGAAAGCCAAGAGCTTTGTGCTGAACCTGGGAAAAGACTCAACAATCTGAGCCTATATGAATCAGTTCCACAACATCAACGTGTGCAGCAGCAAGCAAAGCAGTCTGGAGGACGGAGGAACTTGTCTTTCCCTTCCAGCCTGGGAGCATCATGGATGTGTGTATCTCTTCAGCCATGCTGGGCTGGAATCAGGAGCCAGATGGACGTCATTTCAAGTTCTCCAGCTACCTCAACAGAGGCCATCGTCTACACGGAAGCAGAGGGAGACTTCAGGATCAAGTCTGGGGCCCATGAGAGAAGCCAGTCAGCTAGCCCACAGCGCCCCAAAGAGGCAGCTGCCTCTGC
This sequence comes from Arvicanthis niloticus, assembly GCF_011762505.2. Lineage (NCBI taxonomy): Eukaryota > Metazoa > Chordata > Mammalia > Rodentia > Muridae > Arvicanthis > Arvicanthis niloticus. Next base: position 40,992,189 of record NC_047671.1, read on the forward strand.
TCCCCACGACCCCCACAGAAAAGAGGCTGCATTTTCGTAACTGCTCTATGATGTTGTATAATATCATTGCAATGCAAATTCAATTCACAGCCTCGCCAAGTCAGTGCGGAAATTAGGGCATTGGTTGAAGAGTGGAAAGGTTCTGAAGCTTGAAATAAGGATTCCCCCATTGAGCTGTGTCTGTTTTGTTTTGTTTTGTTTGTTTGTTTGTTTCTTTTCATGTTCCCTATATCTGTTTAACCTAGAATTTAGGTCTCTTTGTTAAAGCAAACGAACAGAATATTAGTGTGGTTTATTTTGTTTGTTTGTTTGTTTTTAATCCACGGGAATAGACACTGCCTAGCAGGGATGTGCGGTTTAGTGGTGTGAATCCTGTACAGCGCATGCTCAGTGTATCCTGCAGGAAGCGCTGGCTGAAGGTGTAGTGCTTCCTGCTGATTATCGCTTGCCAGCTTCAATAAGCCACTTGTAATTAGTTAGGTCACAACTTCTCTCTCTCTCTCTCTCTCTCTCTCTCTCTCTCTCTCTCTCTCTCTCTCTCTCTCTCTCTCTCTCTCTCTCTCTCTCTCTCTCGATTCCTTCCTAAAATAAATATATTTTCTCTATGCTTTGGGGTTTGGCTGGTGGGGATGAAGAAGACTATCAACCTTTTGAAGAGATTAGAGCCATTTGTTCTTCATTACAAAGCATTCCAAGGATGATCTCCCGAGTGAAACTTGAGATTTAGCAACAGAATTATTCCTGCTCCTGAGAATCCGTGGGGTTAACAGCTATGTTTATCTCAAATGAAATAGGCTAAAATTAAGCACCATTTCTGAATGATACTGTGATCACTGCACAGGTAGAAATCCCAGCGTCCTGCAAATCCCATAGTTAGAGCCCCACTTCAGTCCTCAGGCTCCTATTTCCAAGCTTTCCTCCTAGAACCCTCATCTCTTCAAAGTGGCCACTTTCTTCAGGCTGGAAGCAGAAGTGATAGCTGCATCCCATTCTGCTCCACTCTAAGTGTGTGAGAGGGGAAGAAAAGCTTCATCTCCTGCTATTCCTTTTCCATAAAAATCGAGAGAATTAAAAGTATAGTTCTCTCTCTCTCTCTCTCTCTCTTTCTCTCTCTCTCTCACACACACACACACACACACACACACACACACACACACACACCCCAATTAAAACTTAAAACCAAAACCTTTTAAAAGAAATAAAGTCAAAATAACTTTTATTCATCCACTTACATTTTCTCCAAGAAGGAAGGTGGTAAAGGGGTGGCAAGCCAGTAGAAGCTGCCAGGTGGATACCCAGCCCAGTTTTTATTTGCATCCATTAAATCTCATTAGTCACAGGAATAGAAGGCACAGCTGTATGCAAGGCGTTGTATAGTCACATCGTCTGGGTTTGTAAAGGATTCCTTATCAGGCATAGGAGTGAGCAGTGTGCCATGTAAGTATTATGCAGTAGAAGTTGGCTCATTAGCACAATGACTTTATGTTGCTCTCATCTCGGATATGTACAAAACCTTCTCCAGAAAACTTAGAGGCGTTTTAAGTTTTAGTAATGTGAAATGTTACAAATTCCAAATCAACATTTGAATGTGTAATGGCCTACTGTTTATTTTGTATTCATTTAGTGTTATGTTTGCATAATGCTTATGTGACATGCACATGGATGAGGTGGCAGGCCATGACCTGTTTTTCTTTCCATCCCTTGTCTCTTCCTCTGTGCGGTTCACCAGCCCTGTTTTCTCTTTGATTGCCCTTTCTGCCCCTAGAATACAGTCTTTCCCTTGTTACGTGATTCCTCTCATTAACAAGGTTACTCAAAACAAACTTCTAAGTTTCTAGTCTTGTTTAGAAGTATTAAGGACTTTTCATAGCCAATATATTCATTAATCTTTACAATACTTCTGTGAGGTAGATAGGCGATACGCAATTTTCACCCTCATTCTGGAAATAAACACCAACAAAATGTAAAGAAGGAAGCACTAGACGAGCTAGCGTCTGAAGCAGGAGGCATGTGCTCTGTGGTCTAAGCTCAGTCCATGTGTCCCAGTGCCTCAGTGACTCTGTAAAGTCCATGGGCCCCCATTGCAAGTAGGTTCAGTGTAGCCAAGTGAATTTATTCTCCTGTGTACAAAATGATGATAATTGTGCTGGGGACTGACATTTGGTTCTCTTCATGTGGAGTTTTTCCTTAGCCCAGATTAATCTGCAGCAGTTACTGCCCTTGATCTCAGGCATTCTGAAAGAGTGTCCCCCCAGGTGAATACACAGAGCCATGGGGCAGAACTTCCATCCCACCCTCCCCACACACCCAGAGATCCTGAGGGCATTTTGCAGATTCTACTATTATTTGTCCTTTTGTGACACCATTGGCAGTAACAGCCAAGAAAGAGTCAAAGGTACAGGCACTGCGGAGAAGTGAGGGTGGGGGGAAATGACGGTCTGTGTGTCAGTTTAATGACGATCTGTCTGTCTGTTTTGCTTCGCAGCACTTGGAAGAGTCAACTCCTCTTTCAGACTTGACTTAACTTGGCTTTCTTTGGTTGAGTTGCATCCTAGTAGATCTCATTTATTTCCAGCTTCCATGTCCTTACACTGCCTTATGTTCCCACCAGTCTTCCATTTTTGAACTATTAATAAGGCGTAGAGTATTTCAGGTCTGGATTTCCACCCGGAGTAGACTGCGCTCCCCATGGATGCCACTGATGCCATGCTCACCGGCATCCGTTTCATCAGACTAAGTGATGCTTTCTTAGGTCAATCCGGTTTTGTTTGTTTGTTGTTTTTAATGAAGCAGTTAAAAATAATTTCAATGGCTTTCTTGCTCCATGGGGAGAAGTTTGCACAGATATATGGCAATGTTGACAAAAATCCCCAGCGATCACAGATCCACCGGCAAGAAGTGAAATCAGGGAGGGCATGACTCTGAGTAGGAAATGGTACCGCAATAAAAGAAGCCGCATGACTTTTCCAGTCACTAAATATGAAAGCCAGAAGAACAGTGAGTAAACAAGATTATAAGATGCAAGAAGCATCCTGCAGGAAGCAGCCTGCAAGAAGCCACAGATCACGTGTTTTTCCGAAGCCACTCCACCACCCTGGCAATTCTCTTCTTGTTTTTCAGATTCTCCATCTTTATGGCCTGTAATCTGGCATGAGCCTCGATCCTCTCCTGCTCCTTCAACACAGTGCTGAAGAACCGCTGCAACTAGGACAGAGACAACTGATCAGCGCCACCAGACTTCTCACTGGCACAAACCAAAACAGAGTTCATGGGGAAATAGCAAAATCACTTTGCAAAGAGGCAATGATGGTGGCCAGGGGTAGCTGTGCAGACCTCCAGCATATGTCCCTGGGGAGGCCGTGACTGAGGCAGTGTGATTATCCCCAGGAAGGTGACATGTTAGCTGGAAGGAATGTCCATACAGTCAACTTGGTCTTACTAACTTCTCTGTTTCCAAAGTACATCATAACTCTCAACAAATAGTTACTGAATATGTACTGGATATCGCAAAAGCTTTGTGAACCGAGACATAGTGAGACCCTTCTCTATTTCTAAGGAACTCGGTAGCTTTCGGAGGGCAATACTGATGCTTCTTATATCTGTAAAGATGTTATTCTTCATTCCTGAATGTTTTCAGATCAAATCGGCACTGTCTATATATGCCATGATCTTTTATTTTTAGAATATCAGAACAAATAAACAATTCAGCAAAGTTTAAGGATAGAAAATTAATATGCAAAAATCAGTACTATTGGGCTGGAAAAATAGCTCATTTGGCAAAGTGCTTACAGTGCAACCACGAGGATCTGAGTTAAATTCCCTCATTAAAAGTGGGACATGGTGGCATGCTGTAGATGTAATTCCAGGGGCCAGGCTCCATCATCCCAAGCAGGCTGCCAAACTTGGCAGTGCTGTCCACGTGGATCTGGGTTTAGAGTCACACATATGGAAGGGGTTATAGAATCTTCCTCCATGGTAAGGAGGGCTGGTGAGGTCAGGCAATGAGAGGCAGGGCAGTCCCTGCAAGAAGGCTCTGAGAAGTCAAGAGACACTTGTTGTGGACTTGGTTTATTGCTTGTATTATGTTAATTGGGTTCCCCCAAATTATGTGAGAATCCTGCATGTAAGACACTATGGGTCCCCACCTCCAGTTGGTTCTAACTGGTAAATAAAGTTGCCAGCAGCCAATGGCTGGGCAGCGAGATGGAGCAGGACTTTAGATTTCCTGGGCAAGGGAACCAAGGGAAAAAGAAGGTTTAGTACCGCCATGCTGGAGAAGCAGGAGAATCAGGCTTGAGAGCTGCAGGAGAGAAAGCATACAATCATGTAAGAGCCAGGAATGAGCAGCCCCAGGTCTCCCCACCCCCTATTGGGTCTAAGGTAGTAAAAAAAGGATATAGATTTTAGTAAGTAATAATTCAGGAGTATAAGAGAAGAGGTGTTAGCAACATGGAAGTTTGGGAGTGGCCCAGACACTGAGCTGATTAAAACATATTAAATATAAGGCCACGTGTGTGTGTATGTGTGTGTGTGTGTCTTTCATTTTGAGAATCCAAAGCATTGGGGTGGGTAGCAAGGACCTCGTGCCATCACTGCCAGGGAGATTAGAGCAGATTAATTAACTCCAGTTACAGACAATGAGAGGTCATTGTATGATGCTGCGGAAATGAATCCTGGATTGTGTCAGAGATCCCAAGGGATCAGAGGTCTTAGAGCCAAGGAGACCTTCAGACATGGAGAGGAGCCAGCCCAAGAGAGAGAAGTGTATTGCAGGCAGGGAAGGTGAAAGGACATAAAGCTATCATTATGTAATTAGATTTTACAAGACATTACCATTAAGAGAATGCCTTGAATCTCAGAAGAGACTTTGTAGGTTGGACATTTAAACAGTGTTGAGACTGAAAGATAATAGGGACTTCTGAAGTCGGACTAAATGCATTTTATGTTATGATATGGTCACAAGTTTATGGGAAACAGGGAGTGGGAATGAGAATGGCCTTCATAGGCTCATACGTTTGAATGTGTGGTCTCCATTTGATGGAACTGTTCAGAAAGGATTCGGAGGTGTAGTCTTGTTAGAGGTGTGTCACTGGAAGTGGGCTTTGAGACTTCAAAAGCCCGTGCCATTTCCAGTTACATCTCACCCTGTCTTGTACTTGTGGATTGTGAGACCTCAACTACTGCTCCAGTGCCATGACTACCTGCCTGCTACCATGCTCCCTGCCATGATGGCCACGGACTCTAATTCTCTAAAGTTGTAAGCAAGTCTCCAGTAAACTCTTCTGTGAGTAGCTTTGGTCATGATGTCTTATTAGAGCAACAGAAAAGTAACTAAGACAGAAGTAATTAAGGGAGTGGCTCTAGATGAAGTATCTGAACAGACTTCGGAATTCACCAACTTGGTAATATGGAGGACACTAAAAGCCCATTGTTTGAAATATTTGAGGGGCTTGCTGCAGGTAAAAGAATTTTAGTGACTGTACACATAACTTTTGACAGTTTTTAGGAAAATAACTCTGGTTGGTTGCTTCTAGCCTCTCTGCATAAACTGACAAAGGAAAAGAATGGATTGTATGATAAAAATTAATCAACTTCTTGTATTTCAGGATAGAGTGACAAAGGAAAATAATGAACTCTGTGGTAAAATCAATCAACTTATAGCATCTACAGATACAGTAGCAAGAAATGAACAAACTCATTGATACAATTGACTAGATCTAGATGCACACAGAAACAGTCTAAGGCTTTCTAAGTATTCCCTGGAAAAGAATCTTCTTTCTGTCAGCCATAGAACTCAAGTTGCAGAAAATCAAACCAAAGCTCTCATTAAAAGATTGGTTGAATGACAACAAAATTCAACCTTGGAATTGATGCCCAACCTTGAATGGTGTCAGCAGTTAAAGTAAGGGCATTGATTGGTAAGGAATAGGACCGTGTAACGTGTGGTGGGGATGTGTTAGGGACCCTACTGAGGCTAAGGACATCGAACCTCAGATTCTGAAGGGCTTGTCTCACCTGACAGAGTAATCTCCCAACCTGTAGTAGAGGATACCCCTTCTCTCTCACTCCTGCGATATTGACCTCTTTCCCTTTGCCTGAGAAAATTAATCCTTCATTGTCTGCTCAACCAGCAGTAATCTTCCCTGAAGAAGATGCCAGGGCCCTCCAGTAGTTGCCTCTCTATAATCAGACTTAAGGCTGAGCAGGCTTCTAGAGGGGAGATAGAAAGTGTTGTCCACGAGGAGATGTACTACACTGCTAAAGGGCTTTGTCATTATTGAACTAGATACCTACTCTGGCTGTGGATTTGTCCTTCCTGCACATACTGCTCCTGCCCAAACTATCATCCGTGGATTTTACAGAATGCTTTATCTACCGTTGAGGTGTTCCACATTACGTGGCTTCTGACTGTGGAACTCATTTCACAGCCAGAAAAGTGTGACAGTGGGCCTACATTCATAGAATCCATTGGTCTTGCCATGTTCCCCATCACACTGAAGCAGCTGGTCTAATAGAATGATGTAATGGCCTTTTGGAGACACAATTACAGCAGCAATTAAGTGACAGTAGCCAGGAAGGCTGGAGCAAGATTCTCCACACAGCAGTGAATGATTTGAAGCCACATCCAGTATACAGTGTGATTTCTCCCAAAGACATTACCCATAGATTCAGAAGCCATGGGGCGAAGAAGTGACTGGTTACATTAGCTATCACTCTTACTGACCCACTAGGGATCTTTTTTGTTCCTTAAGTTCTGCTAGCCTAGAACTTTTGGTTCCAGATGGAGGAGAAACAACAAACATTCCAAGGATCTCTCAGACTTCTCCCTGGCCTTGTGGGCTTCCGAAGCCCTTAAGCCAACATGCTAAGAAAGGAATAGCAGTGTTAGGACAGGTGGTTGATCCAGACTGCTAAGGGGAAACTGGATTGCTTCTCTACAATGGAGGTAAGGAAGATTATGTCTGGACTGAAAGATATTCTCAACCTTCCGAATACTGCGTCCCTTTAATGTAGCCTCATGTTATGATGAGTATTTTGTTGCTACTTCTTAACTAATTTTGCTACCGTAATGTATTGTAATGTACATATCTGATATGCAGGACATCTGATATGCAACCTGACTGCTTTGAAAAAACCTGATGCAATATCGATAGCACTAGCAAAGCATAGAGAGATGACTCAGATAAGCATATGAATTTTAATCTTACCAAGTCAAATTATATCAAGAGCGCGTACCAAATACCATTATACTTCACAACATTTTCAGTACTTACCTCAGTAACCTGCTTATCTGTACTGACAGTCTTCCCCAAGACACACACTAGATCATCCAGCCATAGTGGTCCATACCTGCAAAGCAACAAGACGCTGCTCACTGAGCAACAGAACCAGGCAAAGAAGCTGCATGTTTCAGCAGTAGATACATAGTGTATACATAGCCTCATTGACGTCATCCTCGCAAATCTAAGGAAAACCATGTATGGACTTGTTCAGCTCTACCTTTAAGTAGGAAATCTGTTATGCAGAGAACTACTAACACTAAAGAAATACTTATATATACTGCTTTGTGCAATAAAGCTTGCAGCTTAATCTAAATATTAATATATTTCTTTATAGCAACAATTATAGGCAAGTATTCTATGGACAGTTAGAATTTATATACAATGTCTCAAAGTAAAAAAAAACTTTATAAGGATGTATATAAATAAGTAAATGCTGTTCCTCAAGAAATAATAGTCAATATGTAATAAATTTCAAAATCCACTGACTAAAATGCTTTGCGGTGTACTTAAAATTATATTTGTGTGTTTTCTGGCATGTGCATCTCTATAGTCTGACAGTCTCAAGATGTTTTGGTACCATGATTGCTTTAGCTCTGTTTAGGAAACAAAAATTGTAAAGTGTTACAAAGAAAGAACAAATACATACCAGTGCAAAGTACTGCTGTAGTGAGGGGTAGGGGGAAAGACTTTTGGATGCATTAAAAAAAGAAAGAAAATTGAAATAGGATTATTATAGTGGATTGAACAAGAAATTGCCTTGGTAACTAATATACATACCTCAAAACTCTTCTCAGAGGAGGATAAAGACAGGAGAGAGAAGTAGAGAAACCAAATATGGGTTTACTCTTGCTAAAATGCCATCAAATGCTTTGATCTCTTTCTTTCATGATATATTATTGGTGTCTCTGAGTTTATCCTTTCTGCATTCAAACCAACTGCATCTTTAGATTACAAGGGAAAATTTTAAGCCATATCAAACACAATAGCTGCCATTTCACAGAATCAAATCTTAAGTGTTGATGAGTAGACAGACAACAGAGCAATGTGTTGTTTCACTTGTAGTTTGTGATGGCAGAGCTGGGAAACATTGTCTCCTGGGACAACTGGTCTACTAGAAAATGTGTACTTTAGTGGCATTAGTATATGACTAGGCTCAGAAGGGCTATGCCTCTAAGATGCTAAGTAGCTGAAAGCTGTGGGTTTCTTTCTCAGAAACTTTATAATCTAAACTAAAGCATGTATTATAAACATTTTTGAAGCCATGCCTTTGAATCTACTTTGTCACGAAGATTCGCGACATAATCATGGTCAATGCTGACTATAACTTCAGTAAGCCATAGATACTCTGATATAGAAAAACCTAAGTGTGCATTCCTATGCCATTTAAGTGTATACATTTTCACCATTAATTTGAACTTCAGCTTTCAACAATTCATAATTGCACTGTTTCTTCAGACAAAATCATTAGCGAAATTGAATAAGACTTTCAATATAAATTAAACACAAAAAATAAATGTGTTCAATTTGTAAAACATATTTAGTTGAGTATAAAATATTCTTTGTAGTAGAATATGCAAAAGAAGTAAACTAATTCAATTTACCATAAATATAGCATCTTCTATGAATTTGGTGTTCTCAAGAATAAAATATAAAAGTAATGAACCCATGCATTAAAAGTTTATTCATTTACAATCTGCAAACTTCACGGAGATAATAAGACTTATTCAGAAGTTTTTGATTTTTTTTAAAAAAAGGATTCTTTATATATTTTATTTAATGTACTTGTATGGGTTAATTAAACCAATTGTGAGACAATCAACTCTTTAGAGAGTAGAATTTAAGTCTTACTAGGTAGCTGCCAACAATTTCCTATTCTCTAAAGGCAAGAAAAATTCTTATGAGGAATAAAACTTACATATGAAGACCCCTTATATTAAAAGCAATCTTTCTCATTATTAAGGCCCTTGAGGTAAGAGACAGATTCAGAGCAGAAAAAAAGTTGCACAAGTATTAGGAAAATATCATTGTATGCCTTTGCCTTGAGTCTGGTTTTTCTTATACTTAATGTCACTATGACACATGTCCCGGGATGAATGAACCAACCATTCCTTAATTTTGAAGTAAAAAGTGTGTTCAGCTAGAAACAAGGTCTCATGTTTTACTTTCCAGTCTAGTGGCTTCCACTGGCTAAGGAGGTGTCCACGTGGCAGGCATCACCCCAAGACAACAGTGCTCTCCACTACCCATGTGACACCAGGCACTGATTTCTGGACTTAGTGAGTTGTTTGATGCAACATTGAAGTTTGAATTTACATGAGTCAGCAAATTAAACAGCAGACCAGTTTAGATCCATCAGTGTTGCCTACTGGCGTCTGTACCCTGATGAAGATGTTCTTTCTCTGGGCTGTCCAAATATGGCAGCCTCTGTCATATGGGACACTTCAAACAAGGACAATAGAACTGAGAAACTGAATTTTAATTTTTGAAAATGTTGATGAATAGATGTGGGGAGCGGAACTCAACCCTGGCGTGTTGGCTAACCATTTCAGGAAGCCTGGGTGGCACGTAGGCTAGGCTTTACTGCGCATGCATTTTGCTTGTTCATCGTTATGTAAGATGGGGCCATGTGATGTATGCACTCAGCACCAATCAAGAATGACTGCGTGGCAGGTTCTGATTGGAGAGGACACAGAGATTTAAGGGCTGGGAGATAGAGCTCGTGGGCCTTTCGTGATACTTCAAGGTTCCTGAATAAACCATGTTGGGAAGGAGATCTCGTGTCCGTTGTCTTTTGTCTGCTGGTCAGTTTAGGAGACAGCAAATGGAAACGTAATAAATATCTACATGTTAGCTAGGGGCTATTATATTGAGAAAGCTTATGTGGTTTGGTTTTGCTTGCTTGTCTGTTTGTCAGGGTCTTAGATTGTAGCCCAGACCAGCTTGGAATTTGTTATGTAGCTCAGGTTTGCTGTGAAGTCACGGTAATCCTCCTGCTTCAGCTTACCAAGTGCTGGAATCACAATATTAAGATAACACACTCAATTTGGCTGTAGATAATTTTGAAGACAGTATCAGCTGGGCCCATATTAAACTTTGCTTGAGTCATTTGGGAAACCAGAGACTTTCCATCTTATACCAGTTTTCAAGGGGCAGGTGTGCTTGGGAGTTTATATGCTTATTAGCCACTCTGCCAAATTTCAGAGTCAAGCTCACTTGTCTGTGTGGATTGTACTAGGGGTGATATAGAGTTGTATAAATACAAATACATACATAAATACATATATATGTGTGTGTGGTACATACATATATGCATATGTGTGTTCATATTAGTAGTTCATTAGGACTAGATATTATATATAATATATTATATATAACCAAGAGTTAGATAACCTTAAACAAAAGATAAGAACAATGTTTTCATAATATGAATATAATATGTATGTTTTTATGATGAGCTCAAGAAATAATGCAGTATAAATGAGTTTTCATCTATATAGCTTTCAACTTCCTAATGCAAACAAACCTCATACATTCTTCATGTTCTAAAGGTGTTCAGTAAGCATTTACAAAACATTGATTACTTTGTTCTATAAGATATTTATGCATATCTATGGAATATGGATTTACTCTGAAGGAAGAAACTTCTTTGCAAAAACTTCAGGTGCTTCCACCTTATCCATGTTTTATCTGCTAAATATATAGTGTCTAGGCATATGCAGGGAATATTAATTTTTATCTTTTAAAAATATGATTATATAATGTTCTAGAAGCAGCAGCCATCAAAGACACGCTCTCTGATTTTTACATGCCAATGTATATTTTGCTGAACAGAAGACCTAGGAAGCAAGATCTAATCCTAAAGGGTAAAAAAATATAAAAACTCAACAATACAGAGTCCAGACAAATAAAAAAATCTGATCCCCACTAGTAACATGAGCTATATTCAGGCTAATGATGTAATATTGTTTGTTCCAGAGTATTTGATCACCTTGGGAACCCCAAATTATGAGCTGGAAAACCCTTGCTGTGGCATGGCTCAGCCTTAACACATACCTTTCATCCAAAAGCTAAATAAAGTCAACCCTAGGTCAAGAGGCAGAGCAAGTAACCAGCTGACAGGGAGTGAACATAAGTAAACAGAAAGGGGCGACTTTGAAGCACATCTAAGACAGCATGGAGAAGGGGCTTTTCCTTGTGGGATGTCAGTGGAGTAAGAGGGTCAGCTGGGTGCTTTCTCTGCCTCTCTGAGCTAGCAGGTTTTCACTCTAGCATTTGGCTCCTGAGTTTTCATTGATAAAATCGAATGGCTGAAATTTTTGTTTTAAAAACAAGTATTTCTTAATACCATGCTGATAGGCTTCATGAAATACACGAATGGATGGGGTATGTTCATATCAAAAGTATGATTTATTCAATTTAATCTTACTCAAGAGAAACTTCTTTTTTTTTTTTTTTTTTTTTTTTTTTTTTTTTTTTTTTCGAGACAGGGTTTCTCTGTGTAGTCCTGGCTGTCCTGGAACTCACTCTGTAGACCAGGCTGGCCTCGAACTCAGAAATCCACCTGCCTCTGCCTCCCAAGTGCTGGGATTAAAGGCGCGGGCCACCACCACCCGGCAAGAGAAACTTCTTGATGGATGTAATGGGGAAACTGAGATAGATAACAGTATATGCATTCCATTTTCATACAAAATTAAGGGTAAGTGGTCTTTGATGTATTCTAGTTTGTGGTGAGACAAAATGGAGAAACAGTCACCGCTTTTTCAGTGAGTGAAAGAACTTTTCTGACAAAGTCATGCTGAAAATTAGTTTCTCCATAATCAGCATCCTGGGGTACCACAAACAATGGCAATAGCCTATAATGTTTGGGGTGTCAATTGGAGCCCACTGACTAACACTTGGAAAAGAGATAACCTATACCCGGGCACTGGGCTTTTTACTTGATAGCCTATGGTGTCTGAAAGGGGTATAGTTTCCCCTTTATAGAAAGGCCTATATGCAAGCACCATATCAGAAGCACTAAGTGGGCTCAGTGAGTTAAAAAAGGAAAAGAACCCATGAAATTGAGAGGGAATCACAGGGTGTGTGTGTGAGAAGAATAGCAAGGGAGGGAATGGGAAATGGGCTTGATCAAGAGACATCATACACTTGTTTGAAATTATCAAACAATACAAAAACTATCCAAGTTATATTTTCTGGTCAAAATAGGAAATAAAAACAATTAGCAAGTTAAATGAAAGTGAGGTCCTGGGTTCCTTCTTACCATTCAGTCACAGCTACCCAGTTGTCCATCAGAAAGTCCTTTGCAACATACCGGCCAACTTCAGATGCCGCTACAGATTCTATTATATTTGTTTCATTAAAATGGAAGGGAACCACAGTGATGGAGTACTCCATAAATCTACAAGAGTCCAGTTGTAACATGTAAATAAGCTTTAGAAGCCTGTGAAAAGTTAAATTTTTATGGCATTTAAAAAGCTCATGGTTCTAAGTAATCACACAAATATGTTTGCTTCTTTTTTTTCTCTCTCTTCTTTTTGATATGGATTATGTTTCTCCAGCAAGAACATTCAAGGTAAGTTGATCTTCTCACCTGGTAAGTACCCACGGATCTCTACTGCAGCTCAATGCATGAACGAGATGAGTCATATCCTCTTCGTCTGTCTTATTGATGTAAAGATTAAACAAAAAGTCCCAGTCCTTATCACTTCCCAGAGCAATGGCATTGCATAAAACCACCTTTTCAATTGGAGGAGGCATTCTGCAAGGTATAAGAAGAGAAGGCATTCCCTGTGGTAGTTCAGAAACACAGTTATCCAAAGAGTCATATTCAGAAGCATAAAGCTAGTGACGTCACTTGATAGCTGAGCTATAAAGATCAAAGGTAAAGATGTAAAGAAACAAGCGAGGGAGCTAGCATTAGCTTTATGGTAAGACTCATCCATTTAGCAGAGTGGCTGAGTTTTCAAGGAGGTAATTTATAAACATCATAGCATACATCAGTAAAGTAGTTTGGTCTCATGTCTGTATCACATTTCCTTAGAGTTCATCTGAGGTGCTAAATGAAAGGCAATGAAGTCCCAAACGCCAAAGTCTCAGCAGTTAATGAAACTGAAAACTCAGGTGGGGGTGGGAGACTCCAATATATTCATAGACATAACATTAACAAGCAATCCTAAAGAACAATCTACTAAGGTATAAAACAAGCAGAGATCACACAATCTGTAAGCAGTTAATGAGAAAACAGCATCCAAAGGCTGTGATCTCAATGGGTTCTAATCTCTTGTCACGCCCAGAACTGACTTAGATAATCTTATTTCAGAACAGGTATCTGTAAAGGCATCAAGATGCTCAACTGAGAAAAAGCAGAAATGATCCCTCTCATCACCCAGGGAGAGAAACCACTGGCACTGACACAGAAGCTGGGCAAGGAGAGCTACAAGGAAGCTCTTACGCTGTCTCTGGATGAGCCATCCACTTTCTGAAGAGCTCTCTGGACAGCTGGAGACAGTCTTCAAGACCCAACCAACAGGCAGTTTCAAAAAACTTTTCCAGTGATAGACTTGAAGAAAAAAAGTCAAAGCAAAGTGGTTAACTTTGAATTATCACCATTTTCTTTTGCTTCCAAGAATGTGTTTCATAAAACAAGGAGAATTTGAAAACATCCCCAGTACTATCAGATTTCCTCTTAAAAATAGATTTTATGATGACAAACATATTAAAGATTCAGAAAAACATTTTCAGAGAGGCCTTTAAAAGCCAGCAAGTTCCTAACAAATAATATTTTTTTTACAAAATTAGAAATAAATTATTCCCATCATTCATCTCCCTCAAAAAAAAAAAAAACCCACATGTGTGTACACATACTATTCATCTGTTGTCAATTTATTTTCTCCCTCTTTTACAAAAATTCTGTTATACATTAGAACTATCTATGGCGTATCTGATCTAATGTGCTGAACAGGAGGATACTTTCTTTATTCAAGAAAAGATTTTTCTCCCCGCTATGTAATTTGTTTTCCCTTGCTAAGCATCTGAAACTTCCTTGACTGCTGTCAATTATTGTGTGCATGTCCAAAGACAGAAGTGTTTGTTTTATTTTCATATCTAAGCAAGGGTCTGCATTACTGTCAAAACAAGTTCAAAGAAAGGTTCTGAACAACAATGAACCCAAGGATGCCATACTTTGTTGAATGTCTTGCTAAAGCCATTAAGTTTGGGGTCTGGGCAAAAGAAGCCAGACTGATTTTCGTGTTGTTCGAAAATAGAAAAGCCTCTCTTGTTCCACCCTCTGGTTTCAATGCAGCATGGCCTGGACTTGGAGATGAGCCTATTTGGGATGTGTGTGGGTGAAGGTCCCCTGACAGCTCCTCTTAGAAATTTGTTTATGAGTTCACTCCCTCTCTCCACCCAACTCAAACTTGGGCTAGCTGCAAAAAGATGTGATTCTGTGAAATTCTGCCTGTCCCAGAAGTTGCTAGAGGAGAAACATGGGCCCAGGATGCTACAGAACGAAAGCTTTTCCATTCTGCTTTAGGAGAGTCTAGAATGGGTCTGGTTAACATGTGTGCTGCCTCGTTGAGTGTGTTTGTCTTCCTGTCCAATCACACAATCTGCCCCTGACACACTGTCTATTAATTTACCAATCCAGCTCTAGATAGACTTTTAGTTGTAGACCATGGCACTAATTTCGACTGCTTCAGCAGAGTACTACTGAGTAAGAATGATCATGCTTTTGTGTAGTTTTGGTCTGGTTGATTGAAGCTTGATGTTTCTAGAAGTTGTAGCTATAGATGTTGGCTACCACCAACCTCTAAATCTAGATCCCAACATACATACACAATCATAACAGAGGTACCACAGCCTTGTGGTTCCTTTCAGCTCTTTCCTAAGCCATCATGAAAAAGTACTTGTTCAGGATAACGTAGGCTTTAGACATGAAAATGACCTTGGGCTAGGATAGGGAAGTAGGCTCAGCTACTTTGATCATCCTGATAAGCCTTTAGAAACAGTGATCATGGGAGTGTTTACGTAACTGGGTTTAATGCCTTAGTTTTTCTTTGACTGTTTGTGTTTATTGTATTGCTTGTTCCTTGACTATTTACATCTATTGTATTGCTAGACCCTCAACCTAGAACTGACCTTAATGCATGCATGTAATCAAAATGGTATAAAAGCATAAAGGAAGAGGGGGTATAGGATAGGGGGTTCTAGGGAGGAGAAATGGGGGAAAGGGATGACATCTGTATTGTAAATAAACAAACTATCCAATTTAAGAAAAAGAAAAAGTAATTGTTCCCCATAGGATAGTCATTTACAGTAATTAAAACTGATCATATATAAGTGACTGATCAGGAATACTGTCAACCTATTGTTTGCATCATTGCTAACAATAAATAGAGGATTATTAGGTAACCAGTTAGAAACAAGTAGACTGAGAGGAACTGGAGGGTGGACCCTATCCCTTAATCAGCTGTCAGTCCTTATCCCCTGTGTCCCTGCTAACACATTTTTGTATTGATGGATGAAAGAAGCAGAAATATTACAATTGTCTCTGTAAGACTTAAGATATTATATTGTATGAAGGGGAGAGAGGTGGAGGTAACAGGGCTTTGTATGCCCATCTGTTACAAAGGTTGTTTCTTCCTGGTAAAAATGTATATTCTTATAGATTTTTTTCCTTAATTCTTTTTAAATTTGCTCTGATATATGAGTTTTAGCCAAAGAAATGGGAGAAGAGTTGTGTCTTTGACCCTATGTAGAGATGTGACCTTAAAACTGGTAAGAAAAATTCTTATCCAGCAGGAGGCTTTTTGGTAAAGAGCATAGACACATCACTCACTTCTCCCTTGAGTATTAATCTGTTGTGACATTACAGTAATGCTGGTCATAAGGAATGACCCCTCAGATAAGGTATCTGCTTTACAGGCTTTGGAAAACAGTATACAACACACTTTAAAATGTAGGTTTGCACATTGTCTATCCTTAAGGTTGTTCCACTTTACTTTGCAAGAAACTCTGTCTCTACATTAAGTCCCATATGTCACACTTGAATTCTTTCAACAGAAAATACAAAGACTGGGGAGCTGAGAAGTAAAATTTTGCCAGAGCAAAATTCCAAGGGCAAGTCAACTTTCTACATGGTAACTTTCTTGTGACCTTTGGTCTACTGGTGTACAGTAGATGTTGGAGGCACAACATTATACCCATAACAGGATACACTTAACATTTTAGTCAGTAATTTAGCTCTTGAGAATACAGAGTTTAAACTTGTATGTGCACACACATGTGCACTGCAGATCTATTAATAGCACAAGCTGTTGCTTCCTCTAAGGACACACACAGTTTACCAGGTCTGGAATTATTCTAAAATAACATACAAATTCTCTCAGTAGTAGGCACTAAGATTTTAGTTATTAAAAAAATGATTCTCTTTCATAAATATGGAAGCTAATCTATTAAGTCATTTTATTCAATTATGGCTACTTAAAAATACTTACAGAGATAAATAATTGTCTTGTAATGATGCCACATTTTCTCGAATTATAGCTGCATAAGTATTCCATATTGAGTTAAATCTCTTTAGTAAATACTTCTATAAATCACAAAGAAAAGTTACTATTATTTCTGGCACACAACACTGAATCCCAGTGTATTATTATTTATATGAAAGATATTAATAGAGATATGACAGACACTTTTTCAGACATGGTCTTTGTTACTAAATATATTTATTTATTTTTAAACTTCTTCAGGGTTAGTGCCTCACACATAAAACCACATGAAGCGGTTTGTAACCACAGCAGTCAAGTGTGAATGTGAGGTAAGTAAACTGCCTGGCAAAGATGAGAGCCTAGTAAACACTAGCAATTGCTGTTATTTGTTATCAGTCCACATGTATCAACTGGCAAATATGAGGCTACAAAAGTCAGGAGTTCATCAGTCTTACTAAGAACCAACTAGATGCTATCGATCTACTGAAACTCTCTGAATCAGTACAACTGCCAGTTTGTATGGACTTGGCCAAAACTAGTCACCAGAGTCTCCTCCTGTAAGTCAGCCTCCTAGCATCTACTGAGGCTTCCAACATTACTTTGGATACAAAAAAGAAGACCTTGACTCCGAGGTATTTACAACATCACCCTCAGAGTGACCCAGAAACTCACTTGCATTCATCACTCAGGATTTGCTTGTGGACTTTGTCCAAAGGGATGTTAAACATCTACGCTGATCTTACTCTGACATCTTCCAAATCCTATTCAAATCTACTGATGGGAATTTCCCCTCTTAAGTTCCCTCATTGATGATGATATGTCATTGTTTCATTCATAAATGCCAATTTCCATCTTTATCTTCTTAACAACCACAACAGCTTTGAAACTTTTCTTTTTTTCTGAAACATATTTCCCAGGTTGAAATTGCTGATCTCATAGACCTGAATATTAGGCCTATAAACACAGGGTTGATAAGACACTGTTTTCTTGCCTACAAATAAATTTTAAAAGTTGTTCCCAATAAATACCATTTTTCTATAAGTAGAAATATCATTTATATACCTTCTGGGGTTTCTGTTTTGTTTGGATATAATCTAACTTTACCAAGAATGGAAAACCCTGGCAACCTTATCCCTCACTCAACTCCAACACCAGGTCTATGGCTACTGTATTTTCTTCTAAGAATAATCAGCTGTAGCTACCAAGAAATAAATCATCAAACATCTGGAATGAATAGAACATTGCTTTTGGAAAGGCCTGTCCCACAGATGCTAGCCAGAACATAGAAAGAAAAAAAAGAATTGATTTAAAAGCCACATAACAAAGCATGAAATTACCTTCAATAATGGGTAGAAAGCATAGTTGTTCACATCATAGATAACTTTCCTGTTTACCAAGTTCACCAAGACTTCAAACCACACGAGGATCTCATCTTCTTCAGCAATGTACTTGGTTAAATCAAGTGCCGTCTCGATCTCGATGTAATTGTTTCTGTTTGGTTTAAAAAATTAAAAAACTCACACACGCGTTCAAAAACCTTGACCTGCTAAAGGATTGTCTCTATGTCCAGATCTGCTCCATTTCTCAATGTCTAACTTCAACAAGACGTGAAAACAAACCGAGCAAAAGAGTGGCAATGGTCCTATTATAGCTCTAACATAGAACTCAACCAATGCTGCCAGGCTTCCATGCCCACTTGGTTCATTCAGGCATCTACATTAGAAGCTGTCAAAAGCCCAGGCCAAATGCTGATTAACAAAATATGAGTGTTAAGTGTTCTTACAGCAATATAAATTCCATCCCACAGGTGTCAATCATTAGCATTCTCAGCCTACTGCTCTGCCAACTGCTGGTGGTCAGAGAAGCCAGCATAGGACATAGTAGGTGCCTACAGCTAACAGCCTCAGTGCAGAGTTCAGCTGGTACCTAGGAAATCAAGGAGGGCATCTCAGAAAGGGTAATGAGTACTGAGAGTAAAGTTCCCAAAGTGAAAACACCAGGGGGACAGGAGAGGTCAGAGAAAGCCTCAAGACAGAAACCCTTGATGTTGGGAGCCGACTTTAGCAGAAAGCGGCTAGATCAACTTTGCAGCCATCTGGAACCATATACCCTGACGAAAGATTTGGTTTTCAATAGCCTACAACAGCTGAAGCACACTCTGATATCCCACATATTTTGTGTTGCTGTTTACTGGCCCCAGCTGCAAGGTGCACGTGGTAGTCACGCCTGCAAGGCAATGCAGTTCACGTGCTGTCCACGTGCTATCTACGCCATACATGCCTTTAAGGCACACGTGCTATCCACGTCTGCAAGGCATTGCGGTGCACGTGCTGTCCACGCTATAGACGCCTGTAAGGCTTACGTCATATCAACACCTGCAAGGCACGTGGTATCCACGCGCCTACAAGGCACGTGGCAAAAGCCTATAAATAGCTCCGAATTCCCTTCAATAAACGAGACTTGATCAGAATCTCTGTCTTGTCTCCATTCTTCGCGTCTCTTCCCCTTTATCCCCACTCTCTCTCTCGCTAGACCCTGACCCTCGGACCGGAACGGGCAGTACGGGCTGTAACAGTTTGGCGTCCAACATCGGGCTCCAGTAAGCGCAACAGTTTGGTGCCCAAGCGTGGGGGGTTCGCGACAGTTTGGCACTCATCGAGAGGCAGCGGGAACGAGAGACCCAGTGAGGGACTTTACGGAAGAAGAATCTGTTGGTTGCCGCAGGAATCTGCCGCATTGAGAAAGGTAAGAAAAATGGGACAAGAAATTAGTCAACCTGAATCCAACTCTCTGTTTTGGTTTGTTTCGAGAAAGGTAATGAAAATGGGACAAGAAATTTGACAGCTTGAATTCAACTCTCTGTTTTGGTTTTGTTTGCTGCTCACATGTGTTAATTTTCTGCTTTTGTTCTTGAATGCTGTCCTTTTGGTTCAAAATAAAAAGAAGCGTAAGTTAGAATCCAAAATACAGCCAAAGGTTGATGACAATTTGTCAGAGCCAGATTGTGCTGACCAAGAGGAAGAGGAAATTAAATTTTATGATGCTGAAATGCCCTTTCCCTATGTGCCTCTACCTCCAAGTGCTCCCCCAATGGAGACAATGGTTGTAGATCCTAAAAAGGAGTTACAGGACAAAATTACTACCCTTAAACAACTGATAGAGTTAGAAAAAGAGTATCAGGGCTTAAGTAACCAGTTACAGAAATTAAGGACAGGGAAGAGGTCTCAAGAGACTAACTGCGAAAATCCCCCGGATTTTCATGTTCCTCAACCTGGTGTCCAAAGGCAGTTCCTATCCTCTAGCTTTAGTTCAGCTACAGATCAGCCAGAGGAGGGAGACGCTAAGGCTTTCCCTGTATCAGAGACCAGAGACGCTCAAGGGGTTGCTTGGAGACATCACACAGGGTTTAATTTTCAAATTATTAAAGAATTAAAAAATGCAGTATCTCAATATGGTGCCACTGCTCCTTTTACTCTTGCAATTTTAGAATCTGTTGCAGAGGAGTGGCTAACTCCTAGTGATTGGAATATGTTAGTGAGGGCAGTTCTTAGTGGTGGAGACTATCTTATTTGGAAATCAGAGTATCATGAGAATTGTAAAGAGACAGCTAGGAGAAACATTCAGGCAGGCAATGGTTGGTCCTTTGATGCCTTAGTAGGAGAAGGGCAATTTGCTTCTAGTGATAACCAGATGCAATATGACCCAGGTTTATATGCTCAAATTCAAAATGCAGCCATGAAGGCTTGGCGTAAACTCCCGGTAAAGGGAGACCCTGGTGCATCTTTAACAGCAGTCAGGCAAGGGCCTGATGAACAATTTTCTGACTTTGTTCATCGATTAATGACAACAGCAGGGAGGATTTTTGGCAATGCAGAGACAGGTGTAGATTATGTGAAACAACTTGCATATGAAAATGCTAATCCTGCCTGCCAAGCGGCCATTAGACCTTATAGGAAAAAGACAGACCTTACGGGATATATCAGACTCTGTTCTGACATAGGTCCCTCTTATCAACAGGGCTTAGCTATGGCAGCTGCTATGCAAGGAAAATCTGTAAGAGATTTTTTGGCAAATAAAGACATAAAGGCATGTTTTAAATGTGGTAAGCCTGGACACTTTGCAAGAGATTGCAAAGTAGAAAATGAGTTAAGCCAGAGACAGCCCAGAAAACAGCCTGGGCTCTGCCCACGTTGCAAACGTGGAAGGCATTGGGCTAGTCATTGTATGTCTAAAAGAGACGCACAAGGTAACACCCTTTTCTATGATCAGGGAAACGGGAACAGGGGCCAGCTCCAGGCCCCGAACCGACACAAGCCAAAACAGGCTTATGGAGCAGTCAGTGTCCTACCAGCAAATACCAATCCCTTTCTGAACTTAGTCGAGCAACACCAGGAAGCGCAGGACTGGACCTCAGTTCTGCCACCCACACAGTATTAACCCCAGAAATGGGACCTCAGGCTTTACCCACTGGAGTGTTTGGACCACTCTATCCAAATGTGTTTGGCCTGATAGTGGGAAGAAGCAGTACTACTCTGCAGGGATTACAAATTTTTCCTGGAGTTATAGATAATGATTATCAGGGTGAGATTAAGGTAATGGCGCAGGCAATTCAGAACATAGTCACCATTCCTACAGGAAAGAGGATAGCTCAACTATTGTTACTTCCATTGTACCCTACTAATCACAAATATAAGAATCCTAAAAGAGGGGATCAAGGTTTTGGTTCCTCTGATGCATACTGGGTACAGCCTATAGTTAAACAAAAACCTATGATGACAATCTGACTAGATGGAAAGGCATTCCAAGGCTTGGTTGACACAGGAGCTGATGTGACTATCCTAAAACAAAGTGATTGGCCTGCTACCTGGCCTCTGACCCCAACCTTAACCAATTTAAGGGGTATTGGCCAAAGTCAAAATCCACTACAAAGCTCTAAGGTGCTAACGTGGAAAGATAAAGAAGGAAATACAGGAAATATACAACCCTATGTCATCTCAGGCCTTCCCATTAATCTCTGGGGCAGAGATCTGTTATCCCAGTTGGGATTGATTATGTGCAGCCCTAATGAAGTAATCATGGCTCAAATGGTAAACTCTGAGCCTTCCCCAGTCAAAGGATTAGGAAAAGGTGAAGATGAAATTATTCATCCTACTGAAGTTTATGGTAACAATGAAAGAAGAGGCTTGGGGTATTTTTGATGGGGGCCTCTGATTCAGCTGCACCCCTAGGACGTTGTGCGGATCCCATCACCTGGAAAGGGGACTCGCCCGTCTGGGTGGATCAGTGGTCCCTAACCACCGAAAAATTACAAGCTGCCCAGTTGCTAGTGCAGGAGCAATTACAGGCAGGGCATTTGGAAGAGAGTAACTCTCCCTGGAACACCCCAATATTTGTCATTAAGAAAAAATCAGGAAAGTGGAGATTGTTGCAAGACTTGAGGGCTGTTAATGCAACCATGATTAAAATGGGAGCCTTACAACCTGGGCTGCCCACACCGGTGGCCATACCTTTAGGTTATTTTAAAATAGTTATAGATTTAAAAGACTGTTTTTTTACTATCCCCTTACATCCTAATGATAGAAAACGTTTTGCTTTCAGTATTCCCTCTATAAACTTTAGAGAACCTATGAAAAGATATCAATGGAAGGTATTGCCTCAGGGTATGGCTAACAGTCCTACCTTGTGCCAAAAGTTTGTGGCTTCTGCCATAGAGGGTGTTAGAACTATGTGGAAGCAAATTTACATGATTCATTTCATGGATGATATTTTGATAGCTGGAAAAGATGGAAAACAGGTACTCCAGTGCTTTGATGATCTTAGAACAGCTTTACAGACTGCAGGGTTACAAATAGCACCAGAAAAGGTGCAATTACAAGACCCATATACTTATTTAGGATTTCAGATTAATGGTCCATGTATTATTAATAGTAAAGCCACACTGAGGACTGATTCCCTTAAGACACTTAATGATTTTCAAAAACTACTGGGAGACATTAATTGGCTAAGACCATATTTGAAACTTACAACAGGAGAATTGAAGCCTCTGTTTGATATTCTCAAGGGAGATCCTGACCCTAAATCTGGCAGGGCTCTAACAGAGGAGGGTAGAAAAGCCTTACAGAAGGTAGAGAATGCTATTTCATCCCAATTTGTAACTCATATTAATTATTCTAAGCCTTTATATTTTCTTATTTTTAACACTAAACTGACTCCTACTGCAGTTTTTTGGCAAACTGCACCCATATTATGGGTTCATCTTCCCTCATCCCCCAAGAAGGTTCTTAATCCATACTATGCAGCTGTAGCAGATATGATTATGTTAGGCAGAGATAACAGTCAAAAATATTTTGGAAAAGATCCTGATGTCATAGTACAACCCTATACAAGGCATCAGGTTGATTGGCTTATGCAGAATTCTGAAGTCTGGCCTATTGCATGTGCCTCATTTGCTGGTCAGATAGATAATCATTATCCACCAGATAAATTGGTTCAGTTTTGTAATCATCATGAATTTGTTTTTCCATCTCGTACTGCACATGAACCTATCAAGGAAGCATTGCTAGTTTTCACTGATGGTTCCTCATCAGGAACAGCTGCTTATGCCTTTAAAGATCAAGTAATCTCCTTTGCTACATCATCTGTGTCAGCTCAATTGGTTGAATTACATGCTGTTATTGCTGTGTTTCAAGCATTTCCAAATCAACCCATTAATATTTATACAGATAGCTCATACATAGCTCAGTCTATCCCTCTGCTAGAAACTGCTGCACAAATAAAGCATTCCTCAGAAGCAGCTGATTTGTTTTTACAGTGCCAACAATTAATTTTGAAGAGAAAGTGTAAATTCTTTATAGGACACCTAAGAGCCCACACTGGGCTACCAGGTCCTCTCTCTGAAGGAAATACCAAGGCAGACCTAGCTACTCGAATAGCTGCAGTGACTTTATCAGATCAAAAATCTAATTTGGATCAGACCATAAAGGCTCATGAGTTACATCACCTTAATTCTAAAACCTTAAGAGTTATGTTTAAAATTACCAGAGAACAAGCTAGACAAATTGTCAAACAATGTCAATCATGTGTTAAACTTTTACCAGTTCCTCATTTGGGTGTAAATCCAAAGGGACTGATACCAAACAGTATCTGGCAAATGGATGTTACTCATTATAATGAATTTGGCAAGCAAAAATATATACATGTATGTGTAGACACATACAGTGGTTTCATCTATGCAACATTACAAACTGGAGAAGCAAGCAAGCATGTGATTGCTCATATGCTTGCTACAATCACTGTAATGGGTGTGCCTAAACAGATAAAAACTGACAATGGCCCAGGTTATACAAGCTCCAGTTTCCACCAATTTTGTGAAAGATTGGGAATACTACATAAAACGGGTATTCCATATAATCCACAGGGCCAAGGTATAGTAGAAAGGGCACATCAAACCATTAAATGTCAATTTGAAAAAATTAAAAAGGGGGAATGGTACCCTACCAAGGGATCCCCCAGAAATATCCTTCATCATACACTCTTCATTTTAAATTTTTAAATTTGGATTCTGAAGGAAAATCTGCTGCAGATAGATTCTGGCATCCTGATACAAAAAAAAAAAATTTGCAACAGTCCTCTGGAAAGATCCATTAACTGGAACCTGGAATGGGCCAGACCCAGTGCTTATCTGGGGAAGAGGTTCTGTTTGCATATATTCCCAAACTGCAGATGCTGCACGTTGGCTGCCAGAGAGACTGATTAAACAAATAGACAACAATAACAAATCCAGGGAGGAGAAACCCCCTGAGAAGCGTATTTTTTCTTCACAGGAAACATAAAGATGCTTCACAATTGCCTTCAAATTGGAACAGATCAACGAGTAAACCTGACTTGGGAAGTTATCAGTGCTGAAAAAGACATCACCACCCATAACTCCAGGGTGGCTCTATTGGACTCTTGATTCCCTGACTTATGATTTAGTGGGGAACTAGATTGTTTTAGATTTAGTGGGAATTTAGATTAGGAGAAAACCCACTACCACAGTTACTATAGTTGTTTTTTGGGTTTGAGATTGACTAGAGCAGGAACAGGGATTTCCTTAGTTTTCTTTAGATCAAAGCTATGATCAGTTTTGTATTTATATAGATTTAGATTCTGATATAAGACATTTATAAACAGAATAGAAGAGGCTTACACTTTTTACTCCTCTGATAGAGGGAGTTATGTGTTACCCTTAAAAAAGAGTGTTGCTTTTATACTGACTGTTCAGGCATTGCTAAGTCTCTTGTCTCTTGGGTTAATAAGGTTCAACAAACTGATGGCTTTTGTACGAGATACTATACAAATGAAACCCATACAGGTCCACTATTACAGGCTGGAAGTAGGGAACTCTGAAACCTCTGTCATCAAGACTGATGAGGATTAACCCCTAACTTACGCGCTAAGCCGGATAGTCAGTGACGGGTAAGAGAGCATACCGAGACCCTTGCCCCTAAAAGAAGGGAGGCCTCACCATCCTAAGACAGGAGCTCAACCAATGGCTGTTGAGTATCCAAGGACGGGAAAGGGAGGCTGGGGTCCTTTGTTCCAACCTAGGACAGGCACGGTTTCCGTAAGTTTTCCCAGCCTTCCCTTTTGAAAAAAATTTAAAAAGGGGGACCTGTTGGGAGCCGACTTTAGCAGAAAGCGGCTAGATCAACTTTGCAGCCATCTGGAACCATATACCCTGACGAAAGATTTGGTTTTCAATAGCCTACAACAGCTGAAGCACACTCTGATATCCCACATATTTTGTGTTGCTGTTTACTGGCCCCAGCTGCAAGGTGCACGTGGTAGTCACGCCTGCAAGGCAATGCAGTTCACGTGCTGTCCACGTGCTATCTACGCCATACATGCCTTTAAGGCACACGTGCTATCCACGTCTGCAAGGCATTGCGGTGCACGTGCTGTCCACGCTATAGACGCCTGTAAGGCTTACGTCATATCAACACCTGCAAGGCACGTGGTATCCACGCGCCTACAAGGCACGTGGCAAAAGCCTATAAATAGCTCCGAATTCCCTTCAATAAACGAGACTTGATCAGAATCTCTGTCTTGTCTCCATTCTTCGCGTCTCTTCCCCTTTATCCCCACTCTCTCTCTCGCTAGACCCTGACCCTCGGACCGGAACGGGCAGTACGGGCTGTAACAGTTTGGCGTCCAACATCGGGCTCCAGTAAGCGCAACAGTTTGGTGCCCAAGCGTGGGGGGTTCGCAACACCTTGAGAGGCACACCAACGGCCATGTCTGATTAAAAAGGGAGAGAAGGAAGCCCAGGACAAAGAAGGAACACTGAAGAGCACTGTGATGGCGTAGCAAAGCAAACCGGCAGAGAGCATTCTATGTCTAGTAAGAGGTAAGGCTAGTGGACCAAGTCATTCTGGGTCTAATGAGAGACAAAGAGTAAGGATCAGGTGGTTTGAACCCAAGGAGATCATTGAAAATCAGAATAAAGAGTTAAGACTTCTTGGGAAGTAAATCTAGTTTTTTAAGCACCCAAAATAATGTGAGAGAGTTGATATCTAGGACTTGTATTGTTACAATGCTGAAGTCATAGTGGAACTCAAGGGAGCTAAAGGCCGGCAGCTAAGACAAAAGGCCAGAAAAGAGACGACAGAAGCAGCTTAGTATATAAGTAGTGAAACTGGGAAGGCAGGAAGGTATTACGAAGGACAGATAGATATGACATGATGAGGGGCCGAGCATGAGACAGGGACAATAAGAATGCCTCTGAGGTTTCAAGTTTTAGCAATAGGGAGAATAGGGATACATGTTACACACACACACAAACACACACACAGAGAAAGAAAGAGAGAGACAGAGACAGAGAGAGAAAGAGACACAGAGAGATAGAGACACAGAGACACACAGAGATTGACTAATTAATTAATAGCAGGAACAATTAGAGACAAAAATAAAATTTGGTGGTTAAAGTAATGAAATAATTACAGGATAAACACAAAGACAAGGGAGGAAGAGGGAGCGGTGCCCATTTAGAATGTAACTGAGCATTTTACCTTTTAGCTTCTTATCATCTTACTGAGCCTTGTACCTCAAACAATCACTTAAATTATAAGACGGAATGAGTCACACAAAGGAAGGAAGAAAACAGAAACGTGACTGTGCTTAAGAATGCTCACAGTGAGAAGTAAGGCCAGAAAACCAAGTGTTTGTGTCAAAGTGTCAGGAAGCTAAAAGGATAGTTCTTGGAGGATATGGCCAGCCGTATCCAAGCCATAGTGACTCTATAGAGCCATAGTGACTCTTCAGCCAAGCATTGAGCAACAGGTGTCAGAGGAGACGATCAGCAAGGAAGTGACAAATACTCAACACATATGACAGGCATAAAAGAGGGCACACTAGGAAATTATATATATGTGTGTGTACATGTATATATATGTGTGTGTATGTATACACAAACAAATATATCTATATTCTTTAATTTTATTGCCTGAAAACTTAAATCCTGAACATGTAATAATATTTCTAGTTTTAGTGGCATGGTTTATACTAATCTAGTACATACATATAAAATTTATAATTCTGCAGTGTATAAAAATGTAACCCAGATATCTTTACCATTACAACCATCAGCCTTCACCTTCGAGTAACTTCAAAATCTCGGTTTTTAGTTTATTTTTATCCAACAACAATTTATGCTATAAAATTTCTCTAAGAGCTTAAAATTTGTCCATAATCTTGGGGGGGAGGGTTGTTTGGTTTGTTTATTTGTTTGTTTTAATTTGTGTTTTGCTGTCTCACAGCAATCCTTCTGCATCAGACTCCCAGGAATTGAGTTACAGGTTTGAACAACCACACCCCACTTTTGATCCTAATCGTAATCAGTAAAGGCCTCTGTATAGTAAAAGAACCAATTTCACAGTCACGAGGCTGTGACTTTTATAAAATTTTCAAGGCAGCTCCTTTAAGAGCGAGAGTAGAAAAGACACTTACTTAGACAAGGCGAAAGCATCGCTCACCAACTTCAGCCTGTTAATGACAGGAATGGCCTGCAGAAAAAACCCAAACATGCTCAAGGAAAGAGGAAGATATTTCCAATAGAGCAACTTCAGGACTGTCCTAGCCTAGAAATCCCTTCCTAAGAAATTGTCTCATAAGTAGAGAAATAGTGGCTACTAAGAACCATCCATAACCTGTGCTTTTGTTAAGAGATCCTTCTGATATCAATTATAATGCTTAAACATGGCAGACAGTTTACCAAGATACTCTCCTAAAACATACCATGTTAAAAAACAAAGTTCACAGCTGAGGTTTAAAAGCTTCTCCAAAGGGAAATGTATATACTGAATGTTATTACAATGTCTTATTGATTTTTCAGGGAAATTTTGGCATAGCAGGGAGGAAATAAATTATATTTAGCACTATTTTTGTAATATTTATTATTAACATCATTACTCACTAAGATTATTTTAAATGGAATCTGCACTCTCAAGATTTCACTAATGTGACCCCATTTTTCCGGAGAGGCAAAAGCCAGTTGCCAGGTGAAGTCTACAGGCCTCTGTCTGGTCATCTCAACATTGACAGCGTGTAAACTTTGATATTGTCTTAGGTCCTCCAAGGAGCCCAAAGCCTCTTGTCAACCCTGCAACAGCTGCCAGCACCTTCATGTATTTGCTCCAAGGGAAGTTCTCTTCCCAGCGTCCCAGCACTGGAGCACAACAATTCTAACTCTCCCTTAGCTAATAGTCTCATTTCACTGAGGCAGTTAGAACGCCGGCATTTTCTACATATATTTGAATTGCACACAGTTCGTTTTATTTTCTCACCAATTGTGCCACAGAAATAGATTAGTTAGGTGTTTCAATAAATCAACCTACAATGATGTCAGGGAATGATCTCCATAATAATATAACTTGTACCTTTATGGCATATAGTACCATTGGAAGCTACTAAGAATATAGTTAGTCTAAAAAAAGGTTTTAGGAGGAAACATTGCAAGTGGCTTTTATTGCTTTATTAAGAATCTCAATAACATTTCCTTAAGTTACTGAACATATTCTGAGTGCCTGTGTCTGGCCCCCATTAAACATAAGACATCATCTTACCTTGTCTTCACCGGGACAGTTTAAGCTTAGCCTTAAATTTCAAGGTAAGATTAGCGAATCACAACCATTCTATAGATGAAGAAATTGTAATACTAGTAAAATGCCAGCCTGTGATCACACTTTAGGCAAATGATGAGCAAACACGTAAGCTGAAGTCTCCTGAACCACAGCCCAAACTCTGGGCCAGTGTGACATACATTCTCCTCAGCTGGGAAGGCTGCTGTGTCTCCAATGGAGAAGCTCAGGACAGATTTTACTCCAGCCAAGGGAACTGCACAAGGTTCCTCATTGGGTCATGTAGACTCCTAAGCCAGCATCCCTCTCTCCTCATGGACTTGATGATGTCAATCAGCTAAAGTCTGACCAATGTGACCTGGTCAACATCCCACCATGCAGAGATGTTACCATCATCTATAGGTTTTTAAAAACAATGAAAAGTGGTAGCGGGCTTTTGATGTCTTATACATTAGATCCATCCCTCTGAGTGAGAAGAATATTTTTTTAAGGAATAAAAAAAATCCATAACTTTTAGCACATTGTATGTACCTATTGTGAGCTTAGAAACTCTAGGCACTTCTTCACCTACACAGTTTTCAATGTGTAGAATGAATTCAAGAATACTTTCATTGCAATGTGAAAAATGGAACCAAACAGTAAAGTAACTTAGGAAAATGTATTCTGATTCTCATTTCAAAAGATAAACTTAGTTTTGAAAAACAAAAAGTATGTTCAGAGATACACATTCATCCCAAATCAGCCCCTCCTAAGAATGAGAGTAAAATTGTCTCTGTCACAGGTGATAGAGAAGGGGCTGATGGGATGGAGGCTTTCCATCAGAAAGCACATCCTCCAGATGATGACAGTTGACACTTGAACAAAACAGCACGTCCAGCTCATACCTTAGGATCCTTTTCAAGTTGTTGCTTTAACTTCTTCCAGCCTAACTCGTCATAATTAACCCTGTAATATCCAGTCAGATTGAAGTTTAAAATCACCCAGTCACTGTCAGAATCTGAAAGTTTCATTCCGGGAAACATCACTACCAAAAAGCAAACAAAATGTTCTTAAAAAGATTCCAGTATTTTTTTAATATAATACATTCACACTTCTAAACAATAAGCCAATAAAAAGGTATTATAGTTCTTAAGTATATATTGGTCTGCCAAATAACTAAATTGTATGAATAATGACTTTTAATTTGAAGTGCATCTTTAGAGCTCTGTATTCAACAATCAGGATTTCAAAAATTCAACATTTTAACAAAATGTCTATTTCTGTTTTAATACGTGCACATGAAGATATACATGCATATAATATATTCATTTGTAAATAAAAATGTGTATATTTACTTACTGCTGCTTTTATCTAGCCAGACTGAAGGTTGTGTGATTCCATTTTTCATCCAAGAAATAGGGACAATCCATGTACTATTTGTTTTGGAAGAACAGAAAAGAATTAGCTATTTTCACGCACAAGAATATACACTCAGTCCAAATTAAAGACATGCTGAAATAGCCCTCCAAGTCTACGATCAATCCCAGTGAACACTCGAGGCTTTGCTGTTGGGATTACTCGCTGCGGTTTCTGCTAGCCCACCTTGCTTTGATGCTTTACTCATACCCCTCTCTCTTGATGTGTCTTATGGGCTCACTTCTTAAAAGCATAGGCAGTTGCTGGGACTTCCTTCTGACTGAAGCAATAAAGGACTGATTTTACTAAATTACAGCCACCCGACCTCAATCTGGGTCAGGAAGACCCAAATGTCTGCCCTTTCCCAGAGAGGTGAAGGGTAATTAAAAAAGGGAAAGCTTGCCAACATTTTAAAATACTTCTCAGCCTTGAACTTTCCATCTGAAACACATTCACAGGCATCGGTCACATTTGTTTTTACTGAACATCATCTACCTTTTTCTCCCACATGGGTGAACGTGAACTGGATGAATCAGCTGACTGTGAGACCTGCATTAGTCTTTAGAAAAGACACACAGGGGCTGGAGAGATGGCTCAGTGGTTAAAAGCACTGACTGCTCTTCCAGAGGTTCTGAGTTCAATTCCTAGCAACCACATGATGGTTCACAATCATCTGTAATGGATTCAATGCCTTCATCTGGTGTGTCTGAAGACAGCCACAGTGTACTTATATACATAAAATAAATAAGATCTTAACAACAACAACAAAAAGACACACAGTTCAGGCAATTGTTTTCGATAGTTCTTCTAGTTCTCACATCTGGCATCTCCCCTTTAGCTATAAGTCAGCACTCATCTGCGTACATAAGACTCTGCTCACTTCTCAAAGTCGTGGGACACTATAGTGCCTTAGGTTTCTATCCCTGGTGGGTTTGAAGAAAGAGTAGAACTATTTAATTTATTGTTGCTATTGTTTGTAGGGTGTGTGTGTGTGTGTGTGTACACGTGCGCACATGCGCCTGTGTTGAATGTGGGAAGCAGTACACAGACGGCATGGTCAGAGGACAACTTTGTAGACTTAATTCTTCCCTCTTTCTACCTTTAACG
This sequence comes from Arvicanthis niloticus, assembly GCF_011762505.2. Taxonomy (NCBI): domain Eukaryota; kingdom Metazoa; phylum Chordata; class Mammalia; order Rodentia; family Muridae; genus Arvicanthis; species Arvicanthis niloticus. Next base: position 41,023,581 of record NC_047671.1, read on the forward strand.
TGGATTTCAGGAATCAAACTCATGTCACCAAGCTTGGGGGCAAACTCACTGGGCCATCTTGCCAGTCCCTTGAAATTTTTTGTAGTGTTTGAAAATCATTATTCATGCTGCTACCTACCACAATAAGAGGTAAGAGTCAAATTATCTCAAATGGTTGCACGTTAACAAATGAGGAAGAGAAGGTGGCCAGAAGGTACCTACCACTCATGGCTGCATTTTTGCAACATTTCCCCAGGCTGTGTTACAGACAATGCAACTGGAGCTCAGAGGACTTCAATAAGACCCACATACAGTTTGACTTTTGTGGAAGTCAGTATTTGAAACAAACCTAAAGGCCATTATTTAAAGTTGAAGGTATGGCTGTAAGTATACAAACATGCATGTGCACCACACAATGTGTACACATAGGCACAGCTCCATTCTTGGGAGCTGTGCCACTGTGATGTCATCTTCTAGCCTCTCACCCAGAATCTTGAGTAATTCATTATGTCTGATGGACAATGTGGAACACATAGAATTCCAATGCTCTGGTCACTCAGGTGACACTAAGTCCCAAGGCAGGGGCACACGCCAGTCCTTAGCATGCAGTTGCCATGCCTTCAGGGAGTCACCCAGGAGGAGGGCATGTGCCCAGCAAGTGATGAACGCCCTCACTGCTGACCGCTTTCCATGTCATCATTGCCCAACCCCAAGCCCGGTGATGATGGAAGAACGAAATGACCTACTTGTGGCTCAGAAGAGTCTGATTTTCACCCTTTTCAAGATAAAATGGCTCTTGTTTAACAACACCTGTAGACACATTTAATGTGATGACAGGAAAGCCACCTTGGTGTGTCCAGCTGTCCATTATGCCTTTTACCGTTGCTGGCAAATGAATTATACTCTGCTCATCTACAGCCTAGTTAAAAAAATCATCACAAAATAGACATGGTTTATCAGCAAAACCTCGTGAAGCAGCAGTCTTCCCCAAAGATAAGAAACACTCAGCCTCTTCCTGATAAATATACTAATCCCTGGTGTTTGATATCCGCAACTGTTTATCTCTACAGAGCTTTCCTCTGGTATCTGAGAGGGAATTTTTTTTTCAGCACACCCATGGGTATAGAATCCACGGATGCTGATGCCTCTTATATAAAATAGACCAGTATGTACTATCCAAGTCGTGTACGCCAGGACTATTCAGAGAAATCCTGTCTCAAAAAAACAAAAAAAACAAAAAAAAAAACAAGCAAACAAAAGTCACGTACATGAATCGCAAATCATCTACAGATGATTCATAATACACTGAAAATGGTATGAGAACATATATTCATTACATTGTATTGTTTGAGGAATAATGGCCCTAGAAAAGACTATATATGTTTAGTATGAACAGAACATTTTCTAGTTCTCATCTGGGATGGGTTGGATATATAAATACAGGACAACAAACACAGAGCACTGACAATATGAATGGTTCTTTATTCAGCCATCCATTTATTCATTAAGCACATGTTTATGGGCATGATAGCCACCCTCTGCTTAGGGCATAGAAATTCAAAGAACACTAAAGAAATACCTTATACCTAAAAGTGTTTTTATAAATAGGGAAAATTCATGTTCCTGTGGTCTAGTCATTCACTTACATCCCCACCTCCCATCTTGGACTGTATTAGACAAAATTACTCAGCAAGAAAGTGTCTTAAAGAAGGACAATTACCATTTGAATATGTCTCCATAGATCATCTTGCTCAGCATTTGAGTAAGAAAACGTCTCCAAATAAGACTGTGAAAGCAGAGGAACTGAGGTTAAAGCAGTAACATGTCCACTCAATTTATGTCTGATGCTACTCGGGTCATTCTCTTAGCAACTCACCTTAAGGGCATTGACAAACAAGGGCTGGCTCAGGAAATTGGCAAGCATCCAGGCCATACACGCTCCCTAGGACACACAGAGCTGTCGTGAGCTGAACAAAATTCAGTGTTTACACATGGACACACTCTATTTTTATAAAAATATAGCTGTTGCACGCTAGGCTTCTGATTGCAATTTGTCCTTGAATTTCCTGTTCCAATTAGCCCCAGCTATGTTAATAAAATAGTAGACCATTGCTAAGTAGCAAGTAAAGAGTGACCAAATGTCCTATATGTAAAGAGTTGGGGTACAGCCAGGCAGTGGTGGCGCACGCCTTTAATCCCAGCACTTGGGAGGCAGAGGCAGGTGGATTTCTGAGTTCGAGGCCAGCCTGGTCTACAGAGTGAGTTCCAGGACGGCCAGGGCTACACAAAGAAACCCTGTCTCAGAAACACACACACACACACACACACAACACACACACATACACACACACACACACACACACACAAAGAGTTGGGGTATACAAAACCTTTTAAATTATGATATTGCGTGTAAGAATAAAATTCTACAAAACAAGTTTGGATCTGGGGAGATGGCTGAGTTGGTCGAGTACCCAATATCTATCTAACATGACCTCAATAATAATATTTCCTAAGTGAACTCTGACTTTAAGGCATTTTCTGACATCTATTAATCAATAAAATTAAAGTTACTTTAATCCATACTTTTAAGTATGTAGCACTTTATAGTCCCTGGAACCCTTTCTACACAACTCTCTGAATGAGAACAGAAGAAAACAAGAATGTGCTTGTACCTTCTCATAAGTATATAAGTTGAAGAGTTTCTTTATATCTCTTGTATCTGTGAAATTCCCCACTGGAGTGGACACAGCTCTAGATTCCAGGGCATGATCTTCTCTGAGGATACCATGTAAAACCGTAAAATAAAAGATCATATTCTATAAAGGAAAAGATTGAGCCACGTTAACTTCCAAGGGTTACAGAAATACAAAATCCAGCACTCCTGAGATAGCTTGTAAAACTCACATTGAAACAGGGAAATGTCTGAACCCCAATATTCCTCAAACATCAGAATTCCTTGAGTAACAAAACTATAAACCATCTCCCTTCCTGTTCTCTGCCTTTTATTTAGAATTTTAAGAAGTTGATTACAACAGAGTGTGATCCCTAGGAGCCATGTATGTTTCATGAGGGTAAGTTCCCAGCACCGTCTCTTCATAGAACCAATCCACTAGGTTGTATTGGCAGTCAATCAGTGGCTCCTTAAAATTGATTAGCATTCTCTGTGCATACCCAGAAAAAAACGCACACTAGGTTTATAAGTTGACATGAATGTGGACATAAAAACTTACAGCTGGAAAGAAATCCACAGACTATGTACAAGTGTTTGCAGTTCCTGTGTTCTGAGACAGCAGTTCATTATACTGTACTGAGAGCTACAGGACTGTCTAAGACACCGGCTTTCCCTCGGCCACATGGCAAGAACAATTTCTCTCTGATGTGAAGCTAGAAAGAAAACTAATTTACAGCCAAGGAGGAATCTTGGATGGGAAAAAAAAAAAAAAAAAAACAGCAGAGATTAGGAGAGACATTGTTCTGCACTCTGGTGATGGACCAGCCCCTTGGCAGCCTCATGAAGCCTAAAATCCTGACTTCTTGGAATTCCAAGTTGACTGTCTCATGTCACTCGCTACATCAATATCAGGTAAACATTCAAATTCTGCTCTACTTCCACCTGTTAACCTTCCGATCAACTCTTTTGTACTCCTAGCTTTAGTTTTGATTAGCAAGACCATTAATTGGGTTCATATTTATAGCTATTTGTCTTGTTACGGTAAAAAACAAACAAACAAAAAAACTATACTGCCAAAAGCCAGGTGAGAAAGAATGTGATTGCTTTGGTGTATGGTTCCAGAGTGGAGTTCATCATGGCTGAGATATTATAGCAGCAGGAGCTGAGATAGCTGGCATTTCCTGTACAGTCGGGAAGCAGAGAGCAATAGATGTTCATGTTCACTTTACTTTCTCTGCTTAATTCAATCGGGCCCCTAGGCCACGATATTGCACATAGTTAAGGTGGATCTCTCCACCTTAATTAACCCACTCTAGAGAATCTAGACAATAATAGGTAATATCCTAAGCTAGATAGTAGGTACACCGACACTGGCTTTCAGCTATCAGACTTTTCTACCTTTTCCTTAGACCCAGGACCTTTGCAAGTGCTGAGGAACAGCCTTCCTTTTGGTCTTTGCCTTCCTAACACTTCAGAAGTCAACTGCAATGACATTTAAAGAAAAAAAAAAAACATATCATTTAATTGGATCTAAATGTCAACCTCTTTGGATCTAATGAATGCTCAACTTATTTAAAAATGATCCGACAATGCGTTTTCAAAGCCAACTGTGTCCCAGTTAGGAAGTGATCTTAGGGAGTCACCTAAGCTCTGAACGCTCCATTCTCCTGGTCTATAGAGTTACATCCAAACTTCCTTCCAGCACAACAGGACCTGTGCTGCTCTGAGAAGGAAGAAGGAAGGAGTGATGGGCTAGGGAGGGAGCATAATCCAGGTCCTGTGGAAAGGGCAGAGGGATGGCGTGGGACTTGGTTAAGCGGCTGCTCTACCTCAGCACTTTCCAGACATTGTGGACTCACAAGTGCAGGAAAATTCCAAGTGTATTTACTGATATATAGAAGTGTCCTCGGTGTCATATGGAATGAAGACACGTTAGAAACTTTTTAAAATTACTCTGTTAGGCATGGTGAGTGTGGGAGTGCAGAGATGGGTCTTTTCTTCCACCTTTATGGTGGCTTCTGGAAATCAAAAGCAGGTTGTCAGGCTCACACAGCAAGTGCCTTTACCTTCTAACCCACATGCCACACCAGCCGCTTGCCACACCAGCCGCTTGCCACACCAGCTACCTGCCACACCAGCAGCCTGCCACACCAGCCACCTGCCACACCAGCCACCTGCCACACCAGCCACCTGCCACACCAGCCACCTGCCATATCAGCCACCTGCCATACCAGCCACCTGCCATATCAGCCACCTGCCACACCAGCCCACCAGCCACACCAGCCACCTGCCACCTGCCACCTGCCATAGCAGCATTAGAAATTTCCCTACACAGTTGACCATGTGGTTCAGCAGGTAAATGACACTTGCCCATAAGGCTAATGACCTGAGTTTGAGCCCTCACACCCACAGGTTGGAAGGAGAGAATGGACTCCCACTCCCTGTCCTCCATGTGTATACTTTGGTATATGCAGCCTGCCACACACAATAATACATAAATAAAGAAAATAAATACCAATTTTTTTTTAAGTCAAAAGCAGTTTGGGTATAAATCTTAATTAAACAAAAATAGTAAGTAAAAAGCTTGTAAGAAAAAACATTAAAGGCAACATGACTCACCTTTGATGAGAGTTTTAGTAATTTAGTAGTTGTTAGCTTTGTCTGTGTTCTATTAAAAAGATTTTTAAAAACGACTGTACGTTATTTTTATAACTAAGGGACAATGTTTAAATTACTTACCGTTGGAACTTTAGGATAGAAGTAGTTAGTTAGTTCAAGTTCAAAATAAGATGCAAAGCCCTCATTGAGCCAGACATTGTTCCACCAACTCATGGTCACCAGGTTTCCAAACCACTTTTGGAGATGTGAGAGAGAAGAAGATATTTCTGAAATTTAAGTTATCTTTATTGCAAATACACATCAAGGAAGCGCGATGCCAAAAACATGTACACGTTTAGCTATTCACTTCTCAGAAATGACTGCCTCACCTCTGGTAACTGGAAGCAGTGTTTGCTTTCAAACTGACATGTAAGTACAAGGCTGGCGAGCTGAACACATAAACTGCTGGCCTTGCCCACGAGCTGTGCTCGGTCAGTGAAGCTAAGAGTGAAGCGAGGCTCTCACCCATGCTACTTAGGCACCTTATACTGTAGCCATGACTTTGCTGTAAGTAGATGTTGTGCTTTAGATTGTGATTTGAGACGCACCGCATATAAATCACTCAGGCGAGGGGATGCTCTGTAATGTGTTGCGGCTGCGTTACTTTATTCGAGATAAACTGGGCAGGAAGATGCATAAATATCTTTGGAAAGAAAAATACAGCTCCCCAAACCAATAAATTCATGTCCTGGTATCTAACTAAATTCTTACCACAGTTGTTAGCACCTTGTGTTTTTAAACATGTCATTTAGGTAATAATAAGAAACGACACTTCAGACAACTGATCCAAACTCATGGGAGTAGGTGGGCTGTGTAACCAGGGTGTTATTTTGTCCTTTCTAAAACTTGTGGAGTCACACAAATGGAAGAAAATAGCACTGTCGTACTTAAGGTTATTTCTTGCTTGGCACATTTGTGTTAATGGACCAGAGACTAAAATGTAGGTGTGAGACTCTCCATCAAGTCAAATGTCTAGACTTTTACCATCACAAGACGAGGCACACGGACATGATAATGTGTCCTGGTTACAGCTTTTGTGGATGCAGCTGTAGCCCTCATATGCTCCTCACTAACATCCATCCATCAAATCTCTTCCCAGAATAAAATTAAACAGGTTCTCGACACCTCAACGGCTCAGACTCAGCTGGACTGACACCACACAGACCCTTGTTTTATGCACAGTTACACATTTCAAGAGATGCCCCTTTATTCACCCACATTTGACATGTGGCTGGCATTTCTAGGTTTTGCGGCTTTGAGGGAAACAGCTGGAAAATACCTCCCTGTGAAATAAGAATATTTCACCACACACCTGGTGCCCAACCTCATGGGAGATGATACTCAAGATGGTGGCTCTTTTGCCTGTCAACTCATCCTCCGGTTCCAGGAGCAAGGATTCCTCGTCAAATATCAACAGTCCCCAGTTTTCCATTGCACCGTTGAAAAAAGCAGGCAAGGCAATTATATCTAAGTGGGTTTAAGTAGGAAAAAAAAATTAAATCATCTTGTCTAAGACAATGTCCAAGTAAAGCCATAAGAGAAAATAAAGAGAAAATGTGTAATCTGAGTAAAGAGAAAATAGTTTTAAGAAACCTAACACTGAAGGTAGAAACCATAAAATAAGTTATTACAGCTGTATGAAAGTCACATAAAGATCACATACTTCTAATAACAGACTCAGGCTCAAAATCTAGAAAGTTCTCAAAGGTCAACAATAAGAAGACAAAATGAGCTAAATCCATGAAGAGTGGCCCACCACTGTGCCCTGGTTCTTTCAAGGCTCCATGGCACACGTGCCTCAGAACATGCATTGGACTTAGCCTCAGGTGACATTGCCCATCCTCTCAACTGCTCCTCCCCACACCCACCCCACTGCAAACTCATACACTCCCTTGATTGCTTTTGCTGACCCAAGACTTCCTCTGCTAACTGACCCTGCTTACTATCTCAGGAAACCCACTATCAAACGATGGATTCTATCAACACTTAGAGTCTGGCCCTGAGATCTGTAAGAAACCATTTCTTACAGATGCTAATGCCTAAATTTAAATTTTCTTGAAGTCATATCTTTCTACTTGTGTGTGTGTTTGCATGTTTGTGTCTCTCTCTGTGCATGCTTCTCATGCTTCTCTCTCTCCCTTTCCCCCTCCCCTCCCTCCCTTCTTCCCTACCCCCCCCCCGTGTGTGTGTGTGTGTGTGTGTGTGTGTGTGTGTGTGTGTGTGTGTATGATATCAAGCATGTGAAGATAAGAAGACAGTCCATGGGAGTCAGTCCTCTTCTGCTCTGTGGATCCTAGAGGCTGAACCTGGGTTGTCAGGCTAAGTAGCCAGACATTTATCCACTGAACCATCTTGCTAGCCCCATTCCTATGACTATTTGACTATTTTAAAAAACATTCTTAAAGTTCAAATGGGTACAATTTAATTAAGCAAAGTCGTTGGGGTTTTAAGAAACAAATTATCATCATCAATTCCCACATGATCCTGCACTATTTTATACATTTAACTGTTTCAAAATAACAAAAAAAAGTAACCTTGGATCTAACACTTAACCCTTTCCAACTGGCTGGGAAGGTTTTCAACTTATGCACTGTTTTCCATCACATTTTGTATTCACTACTTTTTGTATTCACTATTTTTTGTATTCACTATTCCTCTGTTTTGAATAGATTATTTATTCTATTTTGTCTCATGATGTAAAGTCACATTTGCGTTTTAAACTTTATAAAAGGTGCTTCATTTTCATCGCTGTATATTATTCTATTGTGTTACTATATCTCTATCCTCGAAATTATTCATCAATCCTCCTTTGTCTGAGTTGACAAACAGAAAAGGCAGAATCATCCAGTTAAGCTAAAAACACCCCAAGTAGTGAAAATCGCACAAGGTGTAAAGAGCCTGGAGGATAAAGATTACAGAAACTGCTAGGCACCAATCATAGCTGGGAACTGCCCACCTCTGGCATAGGCTGGTATATCACTGTAAAGACATGATCTGCATTCAGACTACATCCTTATGGCAATAGGAAGCCGCAGGAAGGTCTTAAAGAGGGCTCTAACGTGACCAGTTATTTCCCTACAGGGATTCTGGCTTCACATGGGAGGAGGACATGTTAGAGGGTGACACCACACAAAGACTTAGGTCAGGATGCTGATGATATATGTCATGGGGAAGTAGGAGTGGGGGGCAGTAAGTGGCTGGGGGGAGGGAAGAGAGTAAAATGTCTCCTTGAGTGGACAGGATGTCATGCAAGAACAAGGGTGACTCTGGACTCCTCACCTAATGAGCATAAAAGTTTTTTGTTGTTGTTGAAGATAGTGGTGGTGGGGTTTGTTTTTTTGTTTGTTTGTTTTTTTTTTTGTTTTTTTTTTTTTTTTTATACCGGGCAAGAACAAGCTACCTTAAGCACTTATAGCATGGGAGATCTGGGAAGTTGGTTTGCAAGGCTGCTGTCTCCAGCTCCTTATGTGACAGGCAAACTGGGGTCTCTGACCTGGCTTAGGCTGCTCTCAGCCCTTCGATCTTTATTCCCCCTAAACTAAAATGCTCGAGCAGCAGCGACTCTGAGGAGCATCACGGCCCAAATATTTCCTCCCCGCCTTTTTCTGCCATCTGCCTGGATAGCAGAGTATAGTGTTCCCAGGATTTCAGAAACACGATGAAAGAACAAAATCAATTTACATGATACACAAACAATTTGAAGAGAAGAAAAACCACATTGAATAAATTTCTGAGCTGAACAGCTCACAGGCCTTTACAGATATACCATCCAGCTCTATGAGAGATAAAGTATTTACATAAGTCCTCGAGGATCATATTACATTCACACATGATTCTAATTTTTATGAGGAAATCTACAGATGGAACCACAAGTACTAGGTCAATGAGTCACAACTAAACAATACCTAAAATCTTATGAGAAGACACTGGAGGACGTCATACAAGCTCACTAGCTGAAAACATTCAGGGCCAGGCACTGTAAAGAACCATCCCGTCACAGAGAAAAGCAATAAGTAAGAGAGTTTTAGTCCAATCTGGAGAAGGAGCTGGACACCCACGAGGGAGCTGACATGCAAAAGGTCTTGACCACAAGATACATAGCCCCAGGCAGAGAAAGCACAAACAGATCTTTGAGTTTTGAAAGGTATCAAACACCATGATGAATGGTCATGAGGCTAACTCCAAAATAAAATCTAAATGGCTCCAATACTCCCTCAAAGGCTCATTATCCTACTGTGTAATCTCAACTTGGGGTCTGCAAAATAGAAATACAGTGCATTTAGATCCTTTAAATGCCTTACCTGTTTTCGGAAGCGGATAGCTGATATTAAACAAATCCTCCAGAATTGAGAAGACGGGACCTGTGATGTTTGCAGCAAAGTCTAGATATCCATTTGCAATATCCTCTTTCCGGCCCCAGACACGTATCTAAGTTAAACAAGCAATAATTACATAGAGCAATATTGGGCTTTTGAAAAGTGACACCCTGTCCATTCCAACGCCCTGGTACTGCTGAACTGAAGCCTTATAGCTTCAGAAGAAGCTAGTGCCTGTGGTGGTTGGAGACTGGCCCCCACAGTCTCATATGTTTGAATATTTGGTCCCTAATTGGTAGAACTGTTTGGGAAGGATTAGGAGGTGTGGCTTGTTGAAATGTGTCACTATGGGATGGGATTTGATGTTTCAACAGACTGGCAACATTCCCAGTGTTCGGTCTTTGCCTCCTGCTTACAGATGCAGATGTGAATGCCCAGCTGTTCTCCTATTGGTTATGGTGTTTTTGTCACAGTAAAAAAAATAGCAGCCAAGACAGTGCTTATAACATTTAGGCTCATATACACGCTGAGAAAATCCCAGAAGGCAAAGCATTAACTGACTTCCCTCCCCTTTCCGAAAATATGTAACCTTAGCTTTTACTTGGAAAATTTAGAATTGCTGGTCAAGCTGGAAGCTGTATGTACAAGAAAGAAAATAGGCCCCTATTCATCATCCTGCACAAAACTCAATTCAAATGGATCAAGAATATCAACATAAGACAAGATACCAGGAATCTCATTGGAAAAAAAAGGAATAGGCTTGAACTTATTGGCACAAGAAGAGATTTCTGAACAGGACACTGGTAACATAGATATTAAGACCAACAATTAATAAATGGACCCTCATGAAGCTCAAAAGCTTCTGTATAGAAAGGACATAATCATTCCTTTTGAGTAAAGCAGCAGCCTACAGAATAGGAAAAAATATTTGCTAATTATACATCTGACACAGGGCTGATATCTAAAATATACAAAGAACTTAGTATACAGAACATCAAGAAAACAACTCAATTTTTAAATGGGGCACAGAATTTGAGAGTTCTCAAAAGATGGGATATGAATGGCTGAGAAATGTTTTAAAATAGTTAAGAGAACTTATTCTAATAGCTATAACAATAGTGCTTGTCAAAATGAAAACTGAAAACAAATACAGCTGATTACTAATTGGGTATTAAAACTGATAAAAGGCTCCACAATGCCAAATAAACCAGTTCTGAGATTTCCCCAAGATAAACCTAACAAAAAAAGAAAAAAGTTGGTTTTTGATGGCAGCTCAGACCCTTGCAGGCTGAGGGAGGAAGGTACTTTACACATGGAGTTGGGGATGTTCCAGATCATGGCTCTGGACTGGACCGACCCTCCCAGTTTGCATTCACTCTTGCTGGTGAGTCCCAGGCCTCCTCTCCACACATCCAAGAATAAGCTGGGTATGAAAACCTGCATCTGACACAGCTGCACACCAAGTATAGGCCAGGCCCTGCACACCATCAGTGTGTTCCCTGACCATGTGAGCACGTAGTACAGGCACAATGCTATGGAATGCAGATGACCTAAAGACAGGTGAGTCTTGGGGGGACCATACGGTGGATGGTAGTTTGTTTGTCACCTTCTCTGTCGTTCCCACAGGGTAACAGGTGATCTGAAGGACTAGCATTCAGGCCATAAATGCACAACCTACATTAGGCATTGTGTCTGTTCTGTGTGTTCAAGTGTTCTTGTCCTGTATTTTTTTTAACTATTTTTTTAAATGCACTGAGTTTGGGTTAAAAAACAACCATCAAATAGATATGGACATCAATCTACAACTCAATGGCTCCCAGAGGCCAGGTGCTTCTACAACTCAAATCCTTCTCAGTACTGACAATGAATTGAATCTCTTTTTTTTTTAGTTAAAAAAAAAAGGGGGGGGGGTAATATTGCATAGGAGTACCAGAAACTGCCTCAGTGGAAACAGAAACTATTTACATTAAATATAAATCTGGCTGCATGCTGTGTCGGTACATAAACAGTATGGTGGGATGCACACTGTGACCAACCCATAAAGACAGCTTCTGGCACTCAGAACCACAGAGTCGCAAGTTCACCACCCACGTGAGAGAGGAAAAGGGAGGACAAAGAAGAGGAAGTAAGGGGGAGAGAGGGGCGTAGTTCACTCCTGGTTCCGGAGCTGATTGGTCAGCTAGTCCCCTCTGGTGGCACAGGTGCCCCTAGTTCTGTGGTGTACAGTCTGTGATTTAGGCTGCATTTGTGGCATTGGGAGCTCCTGCTTGTTGGCAAACTCAGCGGCATCCTGGAGGTCATCTTTGGCTAGCATTCTCGTGAGATCATCAGAGGCCTCACTCCCACACGCTCTCTGTCATTGCCATCTACTATGAAGATAGGCCTTGGGTGTTCTGGAAGAAGTGGCTGATCTTGTCCCAGCCACCCATATCCTACACAATGAAGCTGATATTCTCGTACTCAACTGTCTCCACGGTGAAACCAACAGTAGGAATTGTGGACACAATATTGCCAGCTTCAGTTCCTACAGAATTGTTGTCTTCCCTGCCGCATCCAGGCCCACCATGAGAATGTGCATTTCTATTTTGCCGAATTGGCCCTTGAAGAGGTTTTCAAAGATAGTCCCCATGTTTGAGGTCAGGTGGAAGCAATACTGGCCAGAGACCTCCATAGAGGGTGCACCCAGCCAAGGGTTGGTTTTGTTCCACAAGATCGCGGTGCTGACCGAGAAATATATTTTTTTAAATGGGAGTGGAGAAAGATTATAATTAAAATATATTGTATAAAAATATTAAATAATAAAAAGTAATAAAAAATCTTTAAAAATGTGTGATTGAATACAATCTGTGTTTTGCAAAATAATAGCATCATCAATGATTCCTTTCATGTTCATAAAACTTCCAGTTTTATCTCCTCCCACAAATGACCATGCTGTATGCCCAAAGCAGGACAAATGATGGAAATTTCATATTGGATTGGGAGGGGGGCTGTATCCCCTAGTAGGGAACAAGAAACTCAGGCCAATAAGGACCATTTTAGATGTAGCAGTAAAGTTCCTTGAAAATCACATCTGCCCATTTGTGTGTTCTGATAGCCCTTGCTGGACGTGGGAGTTCTAGAAACCAGACAGTATTGCTTTGCACGTACCCGTGTTCTCCAGCTCTACCAGGTTAGCCATTTCCAGCCCTATGTGTATCGTCTGTTTATCCCCTTGCATTATATAACCACGCTGTCTTACTGAATGAGTAATTTGGGGATAAGCTGGACACTATTCCAAGCTTGCACTTTGTTTCACTCAGAAAACACACAATAGATTGACTCACTTTGTAGTGTCCAGCCATGGCCAAGCACAGCCATGATAAACTCAACCCAAAATGTCATTTTCTGTCCAAGAGCATTACTTTCTCTTGCTCCTCTTTGTCTCTATGGCAACTGGCATCCGTTATCGTAGGCATTCTCCACATTTGGGAACAAACTGATTTTATCATTTCATAAGAATTGCTGATCGAGAAGAGGATTACAGGCTATTTGGTGTGGGTGTGAGGGACCACCCTGGGTCTCTCAGCTGTGAGAAATAGGTCTGCTTCTTCTTGCCAGGTTCAAACCATGCTTCTAGATCATGCCTTCGCAGATCCACTGATATATGCTATGATTTGGTATTGGGCTAGCGTTACATCTGTGAGTGTCAAGGTCCTTCTAGTAACTATTCAGCAAGAGAAACAGAGCTAGGAGCCAGCGGCTCAGGATGATGATAAGCTGCTGTTTGCATCCAATTCTGTATTCGTGATTCATTAGATTAGGAGTACTGGAGTAGAGCTTTGGCTTTTTCTCCTCCCATGATGAGCTTGGCTCACCACCAGCTGTCTTGTCTCCATATGTCAATGGTATGTGTCTGGAAGATCTCAGGCCAGCCCGAGGGATGCTTAGTTAGCTGCACAGCACGACCTTTCTCACCCAGCGAAGCCAAGAAAATCAGAAAGAACTAGGCATACGCCATTGGCCTTAGTTACCCCCATACTCCATAATAGGGAGTAAGCAAGTATGGGAAACACCGTCATGGCAACCATGATACTCCACTATGAGAATACAACTAGACAAACTAAGAACTTCAGGGCAAAGCTCACCTCATTTTACATGACTCTGGAGAAGTATTATATACCCAGAGCTGTGGGACACCCACAGAGCCTAGCTCACAAATAGGAATGACGGTGAACCTGCACACGCCACTCCAGTGACAACAGTTGCACCTGGCTAAGGCTAGTGTCTACTTTTATTGGGCCCATCCTGGTTGCTAAACATTTCAAATCTGGCCCAGCAGGCAGCGTATCTCCCAGGGCTAGTCCAGCCACTCTGTTCAGTCCTTCTGTCTAAGAAAGCAGGAACAGGAAGTGAGTACTTAGAATCTGCCTTGAAGACTGCATGTGTGCGCGCACACACACACACACACACACACACACATTTTTTTTTTTAATTTAGTGAAAAGGGAGGAAACAGAATCTCACTATATAGCCCAGGTTAGCCTCAAACTCATGACCTCTCTCTCAGGTACTGGGATTACAAGTACATGCTACAACACCCAATTTGTTACATCGCATTCTGCAAAACCACATTTCCATAGAATTTGGCAGGGGGAAGTGGGACATGACAGTAGGTTATAGATACATGGTACACTAGGTAAACAACATCCAGCCAGCATCTTGGTCCTTATCTGCAGGGTCTTCCCTACTCACCTCCTTGCCTCTCTCAGTTCTGCTGACATGGTCGAAGTCACACACAACAAGTGCAACGAGGTAGGTTGGCATGCGGGGCGTGGTGTGGAAGGTAGTGACATTCCATCTGCTTCCATTCACATCCGTTCTTTCAGACTGACCTGGGGGGATATTTTAGTCCAAATCTCTGTAAACCTGGATGATATGCAACCTAGAAATAACTTACCAAAACAGTTGTCAACAAGCCATTCCTTCCTAGTCATTTCCTGTAGTCTAGAAGATTGAGTTTCCTCTCTCTAAGCCGTCAACACTCCATCAGGTTACTGTGAACCATCGTCATCCCAGGATCCAAACACAAAGTTAGCAATAAAGAGATAAAAATGTTAATTGCCCTGAAATAACCACACTATGACACAAAAATATGAAAAATTCTTATGCTATTTAAAAACATTTGTGCATGTACATGGTGTGTGTGTGTGTGTGTGTGTGTGCACATGTTTACAGAGGTCAGCACTGAGCATCTTGCCCAGTTGTTCCCCATTTTGTCTTTTGAGACAAGGACTTTCACTGAACCTGGAGTTCCCCAGTTCAGCGAGCCCTTGGGGAGCCCCCTGTCTCTGCCTCCCCAACAACGAGATTACAGGCTTTTTAACATGGGTGCCGGAAATCAAACTCAGATCCTCATGCTTTCATGGCAAGCATTTACTCACTGGGCCATCTCCCAAGTCCCCAAAACTATTTTCAAGTAGTTTTTCTTTGTTTGTTATGTTGTGTTGTTTTTCGAGACAGGGTTTCTCTGTGTAGCCCTGGCTGTCCTGGAACTCACTCTGTAGACCAGGCTGGCCTTGAACTCAGAAATCCACCTGCCTCTGCCTCCCAAGTGCTGGGATTAAAGGCGTGCACCACCACTGCCTGGCAAGTAGTTTCTCTTGTAATGATAGCTACTCCAGTATTATCATTACCTACCACACATATGAACCAAATCACCACGCTCTATCGCATAAATGTGTAGAAGAATTGTTATAATAATTTTTAAACAAATAAAGAGTACATTTGAAGGACACAAGGACAGGATCTTAGGCTGGAATCGGCATCTTGAGTGTTGAGAGCTTAACTAAATATCCAACCCATGAGCATTGTAACTGTCCACCCAATCTACAACCTCTTTCCACCTTCTTCTGGTTTCTAGTGGAGACCACTTTTCACATAGAATTGAACCTTGAGCTGTCTGAGTCCAAAATGAATCAGAAACTGCAATTCCACCTTTAGCAGGTTTCAGAGAGGTCAGCAGTGTCCTGGAACCTAACTTTGAAATCACAAACTCAGACATTGGTGAGGGCTGGCTGATGTGTTATGGGATAGTATATAGTAACAGCAAGACTGAGGCAATTTATGGTGGCTCAGCTCCAGTCTGCAAGCAGCTATCCCTTTTCGGCCTTCATTCATGAAAGTCCTATAAATGCTGAGAGTCCAGTGTTAATTGAGTCTGAGAGTTACATAGAGCTAGATTTTTATATAATATCTCTGGATCTTTAAAAGTTAGAAATCAATGCAGGTCAATATAAGAAAGTCACCCAAGGTAAATAAAACTCATCTATGTCTCAGTTCAGACCAAAGGCACCAGCCCCTTATCAATAAGACCCATAGTAGGAACACTAATTAATGTGCAGGTAAACTGTCAGTGTGTAGAGATGGTATCATGTCCCCAGCTTCCCATACAGAAAGAATAGGGATTGATCTTCTCTAAGTGTAAGGGTCAACACTTGTCTCGTGTGAGTGCTCTCCACAGTTACAATGGATGAAGGCTACTGACATACTGCCTAGAGAAGCTGACATAAGGCTAATGTTTTCATGTTTATACAATGACAGGAAGCATTACTTACCTAGCTGGGGCATATTGGAAAGAGCCACATACCCAGGATGATGGATAATTGTAATATTGAAAGTTGCCTTTAGAGCTGGCTCATCAAAACAGGGGAAAACAAGCCTGGCAAATGTTGGTTCCATTTGAGTTGCTATCAGGGCTCTGAAATACATTTTGGGGGAAAATTATTCAACTTTTTTGTCTTAGATCAATGGAAGCAAATACACACACACACACACACATACACACACACACACACACACAGAGAGAGAGAGAGAGAGAGAAAGACTCCACTTCCTACTGCATCTTAGGGTTCTTGTAAGACCTAAAATGAAAAAGGATCTCTGTAATGTGCACCCTCAAAATAATTTCTGTTGCACCATAAACCTCTTATAAGCAAAATAGGAACAAACATAAACATGGACTGTTGGTCTGGAAAGCCAGGATGACTTCTTTGAGAATAGTCTGTTGCTTTCATCTGTCACCAATGGGTAAGCCAGTCTGAAGAATGTCTTTGTTTTTTTTTTTTTTTTTTTTTTTTTTTCTTTTCTCAAATGTTTCTCTTCTTTCTAATTGAAAACTTACATTTCTATTTTAGATACCTCTGGGGGTAAACCATATGGGGACATGCCAACTGAACATTATGTCCTTCAGTTACAGATAGATTGGCCACAGCCCTACTGTGGCTTCTCCTACTTCCGTGGAAAAATACAAAGAAGAGCATACTGCCATGGTACGGTGGAGATTTATGGCAGAAAGCTTAGGGACCAAACCCTAATGTCAGGTTCACCTCAGTCACATCCTGCCTGAGTGTCTGAAGAGCATGGGTCTCAGAAAACAGCTTTCTCCTCAGTCTTGTTATTTTATTTGCCAAGACTCAGTGACCTAGAGACCTGGCTGTAGAGGACAATAGTGAATGTGACCTTCTCTTTCAACTGAAGTCCTTACCATTTGTCATATGTTGACTCTTGCTTCAGGCACCATTCCTAGATAAATAAAGGTAAATCAACATAACCACCCGGAGAGTGCCACCCATTCCTCCCCTCTGCAAATCTCTCCTCCACTGCAAAAGAGCCTCTTTGCTTACATAAAAAAATTTTTTACACAGCTCTAAGAGGGACACACAAGTAGTTGAGACATTCAGAACCCTCTCACCAAAAAAAAAAAAAAAAAAAAAAAAAAAAAAAAAAAGAGTGAACCATCTCACAGACAGCCCATTGCGGTGTCCAAACTTTACTGACAAAGCTATAATTAGCAACCAGCCTGTTTGTCCTGCCTGTTTCCCTCATGTTATTATAGCCTTGCTTATGCAGGCTTGAGGAAGCCTGTGGTTTCACAGTAGCCTGGTCATTCCGCTACCAACTGAGTCATTCTGGGCAAGTCATAATGGCGCTTGTGCCTCAGTTCTCTGTGTGGAAAATATGACACTCTGCATTGCTACTTGAGCTCACACATTATGTCATATATTATCAGTGAGCAACTTGACAACAAATCACCCATGCTCCCGTCGTATTCCAGCCTGGCAAGTCATACTCAACATTGGTGGCATTTATAAGTTACAGGTGGGTTGATTATCATTAGTACCTGATCACAAACTGAATACAAGTCATTGTTCTCACTCCAATTAGAAACTACCAGAAGCTAGGGGGTTCTGTCTTTTTCTTCTTCTTCTTCTTTAAAGTTGTGTCATATACAACAGAAGACCGACCTCACAGTTGGGTTTGCTATTTTATTAATATATACAAAAGACCTTGAAGTAGTTTTGCAGTGTTGCATAGAACAGCAAAATTGCCTGTTGTGTGATTTGAGTTGCTGTGTTTGAGAGGAGATACAACTGAACAGAGAACTCAGTCAGCTGTTTTCTCCACTGAGATAAGCAGAATAAAATAAAATTTTAAGAGCCATATAACTTGACAAATGGTGTTTAAAGCCTCTGGTCACCTACTCCCATACAATGTGTGGATGGGGATACTTGATCTTAATGGCCAATTGGGTCTCTAAAAGCACGATTCTGGGGGATGGTGGTAAAAAGGCAGACTGGACACATCTAACAAGATGGAGAAAAGCCTACAGGGTGGCCCTGATTAAACCACCTGGAGTTGTAGGAGGGATTCCCTAAAGAGTTCATCCATGCTTCGGAAGTTCACACCCCTTGAAACTAGAACACTCTGAACAGATGCTAACATATTAGTCCCGAGGGTAAAGGCATATCTCACTACAGAGTACATATCCGGGTATAGGGAGAGCCAAATCCTGAGCACAAACCACAGAAAGAGAAGTTTGACAGCAGCTCTTCTGCCATGACTTCCCAAAGTTTATGAATCTCAAGGAGGT
The DNA here is from genome assembly GCF_011762505.2 of Arvicanthis niloticus. Lineage (NCBI taxonomy): Eukaryota > Metazoa > Chordata > Mammalia > Rodentia > Muridae > Arvicanthis > Arvicanthis niloticus. The sequence continues at coordinate 41,042,112 of NC_047671.1, forward strand.
TGCAAGGCGGGCAATAGGAAGACACTTGCCCTCTTAGCGGAAGCAGGATGAGTTTGGTGGTGAATGGGCTTAGAGGGCTAAAACTGTAGCAAACCAACCCCACAGTAGATGCTTCCACATCCATGATTTAATTCCCCCCCCAAAAAAAAAATGAAAGAAAAGAAATCCTCATGAGTTTTCTGCAACTACTTCCCTGCCTGATTTTATAGAAACTGTTCAAGAAAATTCCCTACGAGTCACAACTATTTGGCTCTCAACCTTAACTGCAAAGGCCAGAGGCCAGCGACAGCAATATGATTGTGCTATACCACATCTGAGAATCATACAGTGAGTGCCTTTGCCTTCTCCTTCTGCCCGTGGAGAGAGAAATTGTCTACCCTTCAGAACACAAGATGGTCTACCATTCTTTCTTCCCTTAAAATGTTATGCGAACATTCTATGATGGCATCCTTTAAGTCTGTGTTTAGAGTGGTCAGCTGGTGCCAGAATTACAGTAAGGGAGTTTGCCTCTTAGTGGCTCAGCACTGTAGAGTGTCTTCCCCTTCCTCTTGTCTTACTCTAGAATCATGGCTTCACCATGCTCTGGGACTGGAAGAGCTCATTGTGGCCAAGATCCGTGCACTTGGAAAGTCTATTTCCATAGAAAAGATATCAATTGTATATATTCAATAAAACATTTTATTCCAAATTATTTTATGAACTCCATATGGTTACATCTCCTATGAACAAGTGGTAAATAGCAGAGCTGGTCAGAGCTTAAGTAAAATTCTTGAAGAGTTATAATGCCCCAATCCTTAAATATTTTCATACAATGCACACCCAGAAATCAAAATGTTTAGTAGAGCCACATGTTCAACCACTGGACTCAATGAGTGCACATGACCCTTTCTTCTCTTTCTGTGGTTGTGATTGTGGGTCGGTGATTGTCCCATGAACTAACTATGTTTGTTTATTGCTTGTGTAAGAGAATCTGAAAGAGTTTTTCACCAGGCAACAAAATAGAATAGCTGCAAAATCCACCCTGCAAAAATGATGCCAAATTAGGTTAGGAAGTTCTTCAAAGAAAATGACCTTGAGATTAAGAGTCTCTCTTTGAGCAGATCAAATATAGGAAGACACAGGAGAGCCCGGGAGAGAACACAAGCCAGAGAATAGAACTTTCAGCAAGCATTGGGTGGCATTTGGCAAGCCTCAAATGTTATCAGGGAGTTGGAAGGAGGCACCCAGCTCTAACCTTGAGCTAGTGAAGAGGAGACTCTCAGAAAGTGACAGAATTAAGACTTGTGTTCATGCATCCTGAAAGTAACTGAAACTGACCCAGAGTCAGGACTCTGCTCCTACCTACTGAGAACCTAAGAGGCAACTGAACAGCTGGCTGCTTTGGAGGCAGAGCCAGAAGTGGGCTGCTACCTCCAGATGCATGGCAGTCCTAGGCAAGGAAGGATGAATGCTCCCCAGTAGAACTTGGAGACCAGGACACTGTGAACTATAACAAGTACTTTCTTGGGTCTTATCCAGAAAAGCCACCTAGAAGGGGATCAAGCATCTTAAGGACACATTACCTGATGGCTGAATAGAGGAAGCAGTAAAGTAAGTAACCACCTTAGCAGAGCAATAAGATAATCTCTGGCTAAGTCAAGGGATGTGTAGGAGAAAGACCAAGAAAGCTAGGAAGTATCAAAAGAGATGCATGTGACAGGAAAATAAGGCATCAACTAGGCTAGAGTGAGCAAATGACAACAAGACTAGTTCGAGTAAAAAGTGCATACTATGTGACTCTTCCTATGGTGTCTGTCTACCAGACACCTGTGATGTTGGACCAGCACCTATTAAGATGGACAAAAAGTGGAAGCTTTAACTGTGCCTGCTCTACTACAGGTGTCAGGACCTGGAGCTGAGAGGAAGGATGCAGAGGGAGAGAGAAGCATCAACAGCAAATACATATATTGTTGTAGTAACCAGAGCCAGGTTCTCTCGAATTTTGCCTCTGATTGTATTTATGACTTAGTGATTATCAATTGTCTGCCACTTAAAAATAAACCTGGAAATATACGGGCTTCACGGGAAGAAAAGTTAGAAATGTAACTCCACCCACTAAACTGTAACAAACAGTGGGAAAATCAAAGCTGTTTTTACTGATATGCATTCGTGATATGCTAATCACATTTGTTTTTAAAAGGTATGGGATGTTAGTAAAATCACCTCCCTGGAAAACCACTGGTCACACAAAATACGAGTTCAACACCTACCCCAGCAATGAAACCGCCTCCTTCCTCCCTCTCCATCAACACCTAGTGCCTGGTACTAGAGTTCACTGACCCTGTTTTGAGACAGGCACATTCCTTCCTGGAATTGCTCAATTTTCTATTTTGAAAGTGTGTCATATTCTAGGCATTGTGTCAGATTTCTTAGCATAAGAAACAACTTCAAGGAAGTCTTCTAAAATCCCGAGTTCACGCTGCCTGATTTTGATCGTGTTACTGTCTCCTTTATCTGACCACAATAAAGATCTGATTTTTTTTTTTCTTTTTCTTTTTCCTTCCCTGGAGCTTTCTCATTTTCTTTCTCTAAATTCCTCCCGGCTACCTCACATCTTTTATCAGGTGAATACCGTGATCAAAATGCAAGAATATTCCCAAGAATTCAAGAATATGGTTATATATTTGTTCTAATTAAGTTAAGAAGTGGGGGCCGGCCAGGTGGGACAGTAGGTTAAGATGCTAGCTGCCCAAGCCAGCTGACTTTAGTTTGACCCCTAGGACCTAAAGGTAGAAAGAGAAATACAACTTCCAAACGTTATCTCCTGAGTTGTGTGCACACAAACACCATGCACAGAGAAAATAAATGTAATTTCTAAAAGAAGAAACTTCAAATAACTTAAAAGTAAAAAGGAACTTGTAAAAGCCTGTCATCTTCATTTACAGATGTGAACCCTCATTCCCTAGAAACTTAGACTGAGAGACCCCAGAATCAACACTTCTGCTTCTGTATTCTAAAGGTATGAAATAATTGGGATGAAGTAGAGTGAAGTGTACTTATGAATACAACCTTTCTAAAGATAATTTTTTTTTTAAAAGACAGGGTCTTGCTACATAGCCCTGACTGGCCATAAAATCACAGAGATCTGTCCACCTCTGTCTCCTGAGTGCTGGAATTAATAGCACATACCACCACACCTAGCTCTGAAAGCTAATTAAAGACTTACATAAGTGGAAGAGTTGGGAAGATAATCTCTGAGTAGTGAACTAAAGAGACCCTAGTGAAAGCACAGCTGTAGAGCTGCTCTCTGCTTACAAGCAAGGCTCAAGAAGTTGCAAGGGATCACCAAGTAATTCCAGTGTCTATCTAAGCGATAAATGCAGAAAAAAAAAAACAAAAAACTATTGAATGGAAAAAAAAAAAAAAACCCTATTTAAATGGCTAAAAGAAAAAGATCTGACAATACCAAGTGTTGGCAAAGATAGAGCAACTAGAATTCTCTAATTCTATTTCTAATTCTAATTCTCTAATTCTAATACTATTGTATCAAAATTGAAATTTTTTAAATTTTGTATTGTATTGTATTGAAAATTGTGAGTAGTCAAATGCCTGGAAAATAATTGTTCTCATTTTTCAAACAACCATCTACTATGCTATGTAGCTATTTACCCTCAATACAGTATCAAAAGAAGCAACTTTACATAAAGATCTGTGTGTGGATATTTCCGCAAGATTTCTTTTGTATTTATCTTTTTATTGGATATTCTACCTACACTTCAGATGCCATCCCCTTACTCCATCCTCTCCCCGCCCAGGAACTGCCATCCCATCCCCCCTCCTCCTGCCTCTATGAGGATGTGTCCCCACCCACCCCCTTACTCCCACCTCCCTACCCTTGAATTCCCCACACTTGGGGTGTCCAGCCTTCATAAGACCAAGGATCTCCTCTCCCACCTACGCCCAACAAGGCCATCCTCCCCTATATGTACAGCTGGAGCCATGGGTCCCTCCCTATGTGTTCCCAGGCTGGTGATTTAGACCGTGCGAGCTCTGGTTGGTTGGTATTGTTGCTCTCCTCATGGGGCCACAAACCCTTTCAGCTCCTTCAGCTCCTTCTCTCTAACTCCCCCATTGGGACCACCCCCCCCCCCCATCAGTTCAATGGTTAGCTGTGAGGATCAGCCTCTGAATATGTCAGACTCTGGCAGACCTCTAAGGAGACAGCCACATGAGGCTCCTGTCAGCATGCACTTCCTGACATCCACATCAGCATCTACCTTTGGTGAAAGATTTCTTGGTAATAAAATTTTTTGTAATAGATTTTTTTTTGTAATACTGGAAATAATCTAAATATCTTATAAATGTGTTTGAGAACAAATGGAAACTCATTTTTAATATGTAGGCTAGAAATATATGGACAGTAAAAGATACATTGTGGAAACACCAGGCTTTAGAAAGATGGAGTAGGAAGACTGGAAAGGGCTGGTGTAGAAGGGACCCTGCCCTGAACAGTCTTTCAAAAACTGATGTGGTCAGTTCAAGAAGAATCTGGAATTCCTTTTTTTTTAATTAATTTTTATTCAATTCATACCCAATCACAATCCCCCTTCCTCCTCTCCTCCCAATTCCACCCTTACAAATCCCTTCTCTCGTTACTCCCACCCCTACTCAGAGAAGGGGAAGCCCCCCTGGGCACCACCCACTCTGGAACATCTAGTCCTAGCAGGACTAAGCACATCCTCTCACAGAGCCAAGCCATACAGTCTACTTAGGGGAAGGGGATCCAATGGCAGGCAACAAGGTCAGAGACAACCCCTTCGCCAATTGTTAGGAGACCCACATAAAGACAAAGCTATACATCTTCTACAAATGTGTATAGGGGGCCTAGATTCAGCCCCTACATGCTCTTTGGTTGGTGGCTCAGTCTCTGTGAGCCCCATGGGCCCAGGATAGTTTACTCTGTAGGTCTTCTTGGGGTGTCCTTGACGCCCTATTCCCCACTCTTTGACAAGATTCCTGAGCTCTGCCTGCTGTTTGGCTGTGGGTCTCTGCATCTGTTTTCATGCGCTGCTCAGTGAAGCCGCTCAGAAGACAGTTATGCAATCAATTTGGCTGTTTCTCAGAAAATTGGGAATAGTTCTACCCCAAGATCCGGCTATACAACTCCTGGACATATACTCAAAAGATGCCCCACCGTACCACAGGGACACTTCCTCAACTATAACAGCTTTATTTGAATAGCCAGAAACTGGAAACAACCTAGATATCTCTCAGCTGAAGAATGAATAAAGAAAACGTGGTACATTTACACAATGGAATTCACCTACTGATGACAAAGACATCATGAATTTTGCAGGCAAATGGGTAGAACTTGAGAATATCATCCTGAGTGAGGTAACCCAAAGCCAGAAAGACACATATGGCATGTACTCACTTATAAGAGAATGTCAGCCATGAAGTACAGGATACCCATGCTACAACCCACAGACACAAAGAACAAGGAAGGCCCAAGGGAGGATGCTTGTATCTTACTCAGAAGGGAGAACAAAATAGTCATGAGAAATGGATGGATGGAGGGAACTGGGTGAGAAAGGGGGTGGTGAGGGGAATGGGGGTGGGATCAGGTGTGGGGAAAGGAGTTGTGGGAGAGGACCTGGAGTAAGAGTGGAAATTGATGGGGCATCTCTGGGACAAGCTGGAGACCTGGGACGGGGGAGGCTCACAGAAGTCTATTGGGTGACCCTAGCTGAGACTCTTAGTAGCTGGAGATATGGAGACTGATGTGGGCATCTCCTGCAGCCAGTGGAAGGAGGGGGACATCAACCCACTCACAAAACTTTCCACCCAAAATTTGTCCTGCCTGCAAGATTCGCAGGGATAAAGATGGAGCAGACACTGAGGGAGGGACCAACCAATGACTCCCCTAACTGGAGGCCCATGCCATGAGAGAGAGCCAACCCTGAGACTATTAATGATACTCTGCTACGCTTGCAGACAGGAGCCTAGGATCTGGAATTTCTAATGAAGGTCTGAACTTTATTAGTCATTCATTTCCCGAGGGTTAAGGTTAAAGATCTCTCTCTAGGGCCTGGACAGATGGCTCAGTGGTTAAAGAGCACTTGTTACTGTGTTCAATCCCTAACACCCACACAGTGGTCCACAATCACCAGCAACTCCAGTTCCAGGGGATCTGGCATCCTCTTCTGGCCTCCATTGGTATCACACACTCACACTGCATAGATTTAAAACATGCAAAACATTTGAATATACAATGAAAATAAGTAAGTCTTTTTTTAAAAAAATCTCTCTCCAAACGTCTATTTATGCTACAACAGAAGGAAGTGACCATAGCAGGGTATTGTTTTAAATATTGTTTTCCTCAGTGCATGTCTGTAATTCCAGCACTTGGAAAGTTGAGGCAGGAGGATAGTGACTTGGGGGCCAGTTTGGACTGAACAGCAAGAACCTGTTTCAAAAACAAAATTAAAAAAATTTTTTCCTTTAATCCCAGCACTTGGGAGGCAGAGGCAGGCGGATTTCTGAATTCAAGGCCAGCTGGTTTACAGAGTGAGTTCCAGGACAGCCAGGACTACACAGAGAAACCCTGTCTAGAAAAAATTTTTTTCACAAAGCTAGACACTGCCTTTCTTACATCTGTATGCTCATCTTCAGGGAACAGAAACAGAACATGATGTCCAGTACTCTTGGACTAGTGGGACTAACTTTACCCTCAGGACAGTATTTCATAAAAGGTTTCTTATGACCAGAGTCAAGTTGTAGCTATTCTAGAATTTAGAACATTTGATTGGCTCATGTAGTAATACCAGAAAACAACAATAAAAAAAAAAAATTTGCTGGGCGGTGGTGGCGCATGCCTTTAATCCCAGCACTTGGGAGGCAGAGGCAGGTGGATTTCTGAGTTCAAGGCTAGCCTGGTCTACAGAGTGAGTTCCAGGATAGCCAGGGCTACACAGAGAAACCCTGTCTCGAAAAACCAAAAAAAAAAAAAAAAAAAAAAAAAAAAATCCCACAGGCCCCACAGGCTTTAGTGATGAAGCAGCCATCACCAACCGAGCAAGTGTGCTTCCATATAGGGACATAATATACATCCTCTGCAATGAGTTCCCGAGGTCAGCAGCACTTGTACAAGCAGAGTTGGTTGTACAAGCAGAGTTGGTAGTACAATGTCTTGTGGAGTTCTCAGTAATTGCTTAGAAGCCGTGATGAAACAATACCATAACTCAGTTGTTTGTGCTGGGTGATGAGCTACTGGTAGGCTATCACCAAAATTTACCTTCCAGAACTCAGATGTGTAAAACTGTCTTAAATAATTTCCTCACACTCTGAGATCTATATTGTCACTCATGACACAGAAAAAAAAATAAAACTGGAAGCTCATCAATTAGAGGATCTTCACTGTTACTGTGTAACTCAATCTTGTGCCAGGGAAAAGTTGGTTCAGAACCCAAACTTCTTTCGAGACTTACTAGTTCTTTAGGATAAGAAGTCTAAGATGTATCTTTCTACTCCCAGATGTCATAGTGAAAAAAGGGAAAGAAAGAGGAGAATTTTCAAAAAGAGTTTGCCTCCTGGCCAGACTCATGTGACTGTGTTCTCTGGTCTGGTGTGACACAAGTTGTTCCCTCACAATAACCAAGGCTCAGTGGTTTTCATTGATGCAAAGATCCTCTTCTGGGTTCCCACGTGTTCAGTTCCTCACCAGAGCCTGGCTAAACTCCCTTAGAAGCCATCTTGAACGGTCACTTCTACAGTATCCACCGTAATCTTTTATTTTTTTTTTTCTTGGCATGGTGTAGCTATCCAGCCAATGCCTTCTATCCTCTAGACTTCCTCAGACCTCCAATGCAGTGTTTAGGACCCATGACCTAAGACACTTGTATTCTGTGAATTAGAAGCCACACACTCTTTGTAGTGTCAGGCTGACAAGGCTCCCACAGAACTGCTTTGCCTGTTCCTACCTAGTTCTTGGATTAATCTGGCCTCAGGGTCAGTCTGAAGGCAATATGGAGAATACAAACACTCCTCCTTTGCTTATGATAGGGTAAGTTCTGAGGTGTGGCCCAGTCTTGGGAACTTTTCTTTCGAAGGCTTCATCTGATCTTAATTCCTATGTTGACTTTCTTCTCAGTCAGACCACACCAGTCTACATCTCTTCTTTCCCTGGGGACACTTTCCAATAAATTGTTTCCAAGGGACAGGAGAGATGGCTGATAGGCTACTTTTCCAGAGGACCCGGGTTTGGTTTCCAGCACTGAGATGGTTAGCTATCTCTAACTCTAGTCATAGGAGATCAGATGTCCTCTTCTGGCTTCTGTAGGCACCAGGAAAGCTCATGTCCACAAACACATGTGCAGGCCAAATATGCATGCACATAAAATAAAATAATTTTAAAAAGAAATTACTTTCCCAGGACAATCTGTCTGAGTTCATGCCATTGTCAAACATACTTGCTGTCTCCATTTTTCCACTCTCTCGCCTCCAAGCCTTCCTCCCTATAGAAAAGGGCTCATCATCCTCATTGTTCAGTAACCTTTCAACCTAAAGAGTAGAAAATTAAGGCTGGACCAATATGTTCAAAATCAACCAATAAAATACAATATGTTAAGAAGCTAAAGAAGAAAAATCATATTATCACAAAAAATTATGTGGAAAAAGTATTTCATAAAATCCAACTGTTCATACAAACAAATTATCACATGAAGTATATAAAGAGCTCAAGAATCTAGGCATCAACAGACCAAATAATCCAGTTAAAACTGGGATGCAGATCTACATTGAGAATTCTCAGCAGTCAAATGGCAAAACACACACACACACACACACACACACACACACTGAAATGTTCAACAGGATTGAGGGACCCGGAAGGGATAGGAACTCCACAGGAAGACCAAGAGTCAACTGGCCTGGACCACTGGGGGTTGTCAAAGACTGAACCACCAACCAAAGAGCATATATGGGCTGGACCTAAGCCCCCTCCACATATGTAGCAGATGTGGAGTCTTCATGTGGGTCCCTCAACCACTGGAATGGAGTCTGTCCCTGAATCTGTTGTCTGCCTACGGATCTCATTCCCCTTACTAGACTGCCTTGCCTGGCCTCAGTGGGAGAGGATGTGCCTAGTCTTGCAGTGACTTGATGTGCCTGGGTGGAGTGATGTCCAGGGCAGCCTCCCAATTCTCAGAGGAAAAGAGGAGGGTAGGTGGAGGGACTATGGAGGAGGGCAGGGGGAGGGGGAAGGCTGTGTGGGATCAGGATGAAAAGTGAATAAATGAAACATAAATAAATAAGTAAATAAATAAATGGGGGAAGAAAAGAAAACTAATGATCAACATCCTTAGCTGTCAGGGAAATGCAAATTAAAATGAGTCTGAGCGTTCATCTTATACCTGATAGAATGGCTGAGATCCAAAACACAAGTTTTGCTGTCGAGGATGTAGAGCAAGGAGAACACTCCTCCGCTGCTGGTGAGAGTGCAAATGTGTGTAGCTACTTTGGAAATAAATACGATGGTTTTTTCAGAAAATTGGGAATTGATTTACCTCAAGACACAGCTATACCACTCCTGGGCATGTACTCAAAGGATGCTCTATCCTACCACAAGGACACTTGCTCACCTATGTTCACAGCAGCTTTATTCAAAATAGTCATAAACTGGAAACAAACTAGATGTCCCTCAACAGAAGAAAGGATACAGAAAATGTAGCTCACTTACACAATGGATACCCAACTGTTACAATGACATCATGACATTCATAGGCAAATGGATGGAACTAGAAAAGATCATCCTGAATGAGGTAATCCCAGAAAGACAAATGTCATATGTACTCACTGATAAGTGGATAGTAGCTATAAAGTCAAGGCTAACCATGCTACAATTCATACTCAAAGAGGCTAAGTAACGAGAAGCGCTCAAGAGACACAGGGGCAGGGGAAATAGAATAGATTTTGCAGGTGGACTGGGGGGCAGGTTGAAGTATGGGAACAGGAGGGATCGGATTGGAGGAATGGAGGAAGAGCATAGTGGGACAATGACTAGCGGGGGGGGGCATTTTGGTGGTGAAATAAAAACCTAGTGCAATAGAAATTCCATGGACTCTATGAGAGTGACCCTTGAAAAGACTCCTAGTAATGGGGGGGGAGTGTGGAGCCTGAACCCTCCATCTCCTATAACGAGGCAACGTTTCCAGTGGCACCAAGCCAGCCACAAACCCTTCAACCTACAATCTGTCCTTCCTGCAAGATGCACTGAGGTAAAGGTAATATAGAATTTGTGGGAGTGGCTAACCAATAACTTGCCCAACTTGAGACCCATGCCATGAGAATGAGCCCTTGCCTGACAATGCCTGGAGAGCCAGGAACCAGAGACTGGATAGCTCAAAGTCATAGAACCAAACATGAATGGTTAGAAGTCAATGAAATGATGCCTGAGGAGTGGTAGACATGATCGTCAGAGAGGATTTATCCAGAAACTGATGGAAGCAGATGCAGAGACTCATAGCCAAACACTAGGTGGAACTTGAGGAATCCTTTGTAAGATGGAGAGGAAGGTTTGTGGGAACCAGAGTGGTCAAGGACACCACAAGAGCATGCCCCCCCAGAATCAACTAACCTGCACTCAGAGGAGCACACAGAGACTGAACCGACAACCATGGAGCATGAACGGTCTGATCTGGACCCTCTGGATATGTTATGGTTGTTTAGCTTGGTGTTCCTGTGGGAGTGGGGGATGCCTCTGACTCCTTTGCCTGCTTTTGGGACCCTTTCCCTCCTACTAGGTTACCTTGCCAAGCCTTAATATGAGGGGATGTGCCTAGTCTTATTGTGATTTGATATCCCGTGTTTGGTTGATATCCCTGGGAGAGCTGCCCTTTGGAGGGAAATGGATCTGGGGATGGTGGGAGGTAGAAAGGGGGACTGGGTAGAGAGGGGGGAGGGGAAACTGAGGTCAGAATGTAATGTATGAAAGAAGACTGGATGAGAAGGAAAAACATAGAAAAGAACAGAATATCTTCAACTTGGTAACTTATATGAACATCTACACTGTCTTATGAAAATTTGCACCTATTGTGTGAAACCCCCCTCCACTCCCCATGCCCTTGCATTTTCCTACTTGACAACCTTCTTAGACTCCTATATACCAGAACCTGGCAGTTTCCTGCTTGGCTAACAAGGAGCCTAGGTTGAGCTGACTGACCTCTAGTCTACACCACTGTTCACTAATAGGCTTCTTCTGTCTCATCTCATTGTTGCAGTCTTCTAACACTTGACTGTTAATTGTATCCATTCCAGGGATGGAGGACCAGACTCAGGGAAGTGCAGACTCAGGGAAGTGCAGAGATGGCTCAGCAGACAAGTGCAGGGCCTGGTCAGCCCTCACGATTTACTGGACCACCAGCTTTCATTCAGTACAGGATCTTTGTGACCCCAGCTTCAAGCATATTTTTGTTTGGGGTCTAGAAGCAGAGGCAGAACAACCTTTTGGTAATAGCTCCTTAGAAACTCCTATCCAGAACTCTCTCTGGGCTTTGCTATTCTGAAAATCTGGTTCATCTTGACTGGTACACTAGGAAAATGGACTGGGTCTCTCCTCTTCCATGTTAGCTTACCTGGACCTAACAGAGAGACAGGACAGGTTAGCTTTCCCTACCAGGACAGAGAGAAGGAAGGAAGGATCCAGCAAACAAGCCAAGTTGTATGAACAGTAGAAATCTCTGCCAGGTGTGCCCTGCATTTCAGCTCTTTTGTCAGTAGTCTGAGGCTCAATTATGTCAAACCATCCTTGGTATAGCATAACTTGGTTCTCACATTCTTAAGAGAAAATTTCAAGTTGTTTTTCAAGAATCAATGCATTGACAGAGGAAAAGCGAACACATTGCCCTTTAAAGGTTAAGACATCGTATCCACTAAAGGGGCTCATTAAACTTATTTAAAATCTTTGAAACTTTGAACAAACTTTGTTAGAGGTGGTTTAGCGTGTACTTCAATATGGTTCCTGCCCCCGCCCCCAGCCCCAGCATCCAAAAACATTTCCTCTAATAAAGGGCAATATACACGAATCTGTGCCAACTACAAATGTTCCTCCAATGAGTGAATGAAGGAAGTTATTAGCCAATTTTCACAAAATTGGAAGCTTTTCAGTAGTGTGACCTCAGAGTACTGCAAGAGAAGATTCTTGAGCAGTGACTGGAAACACCCCTGTCAGAGAAATTACCGAAAGCAAGTGTAAGAAGAACATATGTACAGTTATGTGGGATCGAATCCCAGCAGAGGAATCCCAGAAGGGTCTGGCTCAGAAGCTTGGAAGAACGCGTCGTATGCCACAGATTGTCAGCAAAAGGAGACGAGAGCCCTGGGGGTGGTGGGACAGAAAGTTGAATTGCTATTCTGAAGTTTAGTAAAAGAAAACACACAGAAAAGGATACGGGAACAGACAGCCCTGCTGTGGGGATGCTTAAAGAGCCACAGCTATCTGGATTGGGTGGAGCAGGGCAGAGCAAAGCTGAGAGCTCAGAGCTCCTAGCAGCGAATCTTAGAGCAAGGGAAGATGCTTCTAGCCTCCCCCAACTTTAAGGCCAGAGCACTGGATGGTTCTGATCCTTTTGGTGGGGAGTAGACTCAAACAGGTGTGTTTCTGGGATCTCTTGGTCATAGCAGTTCTTGACCCAAGTACCAGTCTTTAATAACAGAATCGTTTTTTTAGAGAGCTAAACTGTTCCGGATAGAGAAAGGCTTTCTTAAAACAACAACAAAACCGAAAAACTCCGAGGTTAAAAACAACTTCAATGTGGGCAAATTGGACGTGTAGAAGTGGGACTGAAAAGTAACCAGAGGAAAGACTTGGGTCTCAATGAATGATCCCAGCAGAGTTTCAGAGGAGGGGAAAAAAAAAAGGAAGCCTTCGCCTCTAGGAGAGGAGAAAAATGTATCTCTCAGGGTAGAAGATGTATCACATGGATGAACACTGCAGGCAGGACTGGGACATAAGCCCTTACCTGAGCTCATCCTCGTCAGTGTAGAGGTTCAGAAAGATCCCCTCTGAGCCTTCCTGAAGCACCCGGCCAGAGAAGTCGAAATTCAGCTCATAACTGCTACCTGGCTCCAAGGATTGGCCCAGATCCAGCACCACGTATTGCATGTCCGGCGCAAACCGCACATTCTCCACGGGCACGCGGCCTACAGTGGCGTTCCTAGTGTCCGGGGCCAGAGGACCCCACACTTCCACTTGCTTGTAATTCAGAGAGACGCTGTGCAGTAACAATCTCGAGGTGGCTACTGTGCAGCGTACAGTGATGTTCACGCGACCCGTGAAGGTCAAACTCGGTGTGGACAGGTTATCTGGCCGCAGCCGGGGCCACAGCTCCAGATCATAGTGAAGCGGGACAAGCCAGAGTGGCAGGCGCAGATGATCCCAGGGCCCCGACGGAGGTTGCAAGTCTTGGGAGGTCTCCACCGTGGGCTCATATGAGGGGATTGGTTGCTCCCACTCCCAGCCGCCGGGAGGCGACCATTCGTGGTCCTCCTCCAGGGGGCTATCCTGCTCCGAAGGCTGGACGCGCGCACAGCTGCCATACAAGGCAGCCAGAGCCACTAGTACCAGCAGGAGCACGGCCGTCAGCCCGGCCAGCAGCAGGGCCACCCCGCGGCTCACATAGACACCAGAGCTGAAAGGGGGGCTCATGGCCGGAGACTGGGGTAGGAGAGTTCGGAGACTAGAGACAGAGACAGCGGGTTAAACCCAAGGCGGGATGTGCAACGATGGGACCCCTTCCCAGTCCCTCCTCTCTTGTTCTGTCCCTCCTCCTCTAGAAGCCTGAGAAGACCAGGACTGAAGAAAGCGCCTGGGACCATGGTTTTCCCCTCCCCTAACCAGATCCAGATCCCTGCCTACCTACCCGCGCCCCACTGGAGACTGGGAGGAAGGGCGGGGACCCCTCACCAGGGAGCACTCCCCTTTGGTCGTTGCGGGGAGGCACGGTCAAACCAAGCTCCCATCTGGACGTCATCGACAGTTTTTTGTTTGTTTGTTTGTTTGTTGTTTTAGATTAGTGGGACTGCCTGAGTAAAAAAGGGTCAGGTTCCTGAGGGAGAAGGTGGGATGCGGTTTTGAAGACGCTCCCCAAACTGAGACTGCAAAGGGCAACCCAACTGGCTACGCACGCTGCTCAGACAGCAAGCGTGAGCTTTGGGGTTTTGCTGGATCTGGGGAGACTAAAATCAAAGCAAATCAATCAAGCAAACAAAAGCAGAAAGCGGTGAGCTAGGAGCGATACCTAGCGAGTGGAAAGGAGGGAAGCGAGTGGACGGACGAAAGCCTCCGCTTAGGTCGGCGACTTTGCCACAAGGCTTCCTCACAAGGCAAAAGGAACTCCTGCTTATAAAATCCGATCATCTCAAGCAAAGAAGATAAAGCTATCTCTCTGAGGCTGAACTGTTTTCTAGCGGTGCCCTGACTAAAGAGTTCTTTGGCACGCCAGGCATCTGTTTGCTATTTAGCCTGTGTTGTCTGGGCGGGTTCTCTGCCTGCCACAGCTGGGCGAATTAGAAAAGCCCCATTAAGATCTGTTGAAGGCTGAAGATGAATTTCAGAGTATCCAGTCTTTAAACATCTTTTCCCCTCCAGAGTTGTTGGTGGAAAAGCTTCTGCCTGGCAGCTGTAACTGGATTAGTATTCCCGTTTTGCCCTTACTTCTTCCAATGATGAAATCCTTTCAGCTGAGGATGGACAGCACGGAACCTCGAGGGAAATGCGCGTCTCCTCCTTCCTCCAACGGAAACCAATCAAATCAACACCACTAAAACGCAGAGGTAGAAGTCGATTTGATAGTAAACTTGTAAAGATGCCCTGTCATCTGTGGGCCAGTCTCCTGATCCTTGGTTGGTTTTGCTTCTTCAGAAAAGAGAAAATCGTGTTTAAAAATAATTGTGAGCATGTTCCTGATGCTCAGAAGATCCTAGGTGGAGATGAGAAGCAAGCTCCCGCTCTACCTTCACAGTCACACTGCTGGGATTGTGATCTAAGGTCACAGGGTTTAAGTCATTAGATGGAAATTGTGACTGAGCTAGTTAATTGATCAACTAATAAATTAACTACATTGGCTTTACCCTCCCCATTTCTCCCTCTCATCTTCACTCTCCTAGGCTAGATAAGCACTGATCTGGAAGCACTTCTTCACCTTCTAGGGCAGATTGCTAAAGTGTGATTACTAAGGCAGAACTGCCAAATGCCTGAGTACAGTTAGAGAAGATGCTTTAATAACACACACACACACACACACACACACACGGGGAGAGAGAGAGAGAGAGAGAGAGAGAGAGAGAGAGAGAGAGAGAGAGAGAGAGAGAAGAAAGAAAGAGAGAGAGAGACAGACAGAGAGACAGAGAGACAGAGACAGGCAGACAGAAAAAAAGAAACAGACAGAGACAGAAATAGAAACAGAGACAGTGAGACAGAAACTAAGAGACAGACAGATGGAGACAAAAACAGAGACAGACAGAGATACAGAGAGAATCAGAGAGAGACAGATATATAGAGATAGAGACAGAAAGATAGAGATAGACACAGACATCCAGACAGAGAGGCAAAGAGAGTCAGAGACAGAGAGATAGAAAGGCAAACAGAGACACACAGAGAGAAGACAGAGACAGGGAGACAAAAAGAGAGAGAATAAGAATCCTGGGATTACAGGCATAGACACAATGGCCAGCTCCTTCTAATTTGTACGTGCACATTCTATAGATACTATCTTTGAGATTATTATGGACATTACATTTGATGTTTCTAAATGATATTAATGGTTTCAATTTACAACCAACTTAATTCAGAGAATACCAAGATTGGTCCTATTCAGAGTTACCCATCTCTTCTATTAATTTCATAGGTTATACCTTTATGTGTGCAAAATAATAAAGCTTCATAAAAAGCAGTGACATTGAAGCAACTGTTTAAAATCTCCCAACTAAAAAAAGTTCTAGTCCATATGGATTCACTGAGGATTTGACCAGAATCTCAAAGAAGAACTAAGGGTAGCGTTCCTTAAAATATTCTATAAATTAAGAACAGGAAGGACATTCCTGAAATATCTTTATGAAGTCAGTATTACCCTGATACCAAAACCAGATGAAAGCCCAAGAGCAGAAGAGAACGAGACTGCAGCCTGATCCCAGATCAATGTAGACGCAGCAATACCCACATGCCCGAAATCCAGAACACATCCGGAAGTCCATTCACCATGATCAAGTTCACTCTACCTCAGACACTCGGGAGGATTCAGTATGTAATGAATCAGAAAAGGTTACAAATTATGTAAGTGGACTCAAGACACAGATTCAATGTGATTACAAACAAAATTATTGAAAGAAATAGAAAAAACTTAGAATTAATACAGAAATAAAAAGAAATCTGGATCAATAAAGCAATCTTGAGCAAAAAGGATACTGGTGGAGATGTCGCCATACCTGATTTCAAGTTCTACTACTCATTAGCGACAGAAACAGCATTGTGCTGGAACGAAAATAGACAGATCAATGGCTTTGAAGAGAGGACCCAGACATGGGGCCATGCACCTAAAGGCATCTGATATTTTTACAGATGCCAAAATACACACTGAGAAAGGGGGTGGTTTGAATATGCTTGACCCAGGGAGTGGCACTATTAAGAGATATGGCCTTGTTGGAGGAAATGTGTCACTGTGGTGATGGACTTTGGGACCCTCCTCCTAGCCACGTGGGAAACACTCTGTTCCTGGCTTCCTTTGTAGAACTCTCAGCTCCTCCTGCATCATGCCTTCCTAGACACTGCCATGCTTCTGCCTTGATTGAAGTTGTAAGCCAGCCCCAATTAAATGTTGTCCTCTATAAGAGTTGCTTGGTTCTAGGGTCTCTTCACAGCAGTAAAATTCTAAGGCAGGTGGGGTGGGGGATAGCCACAGCAACAGATGGTTTTGGGAAAACTGAATATCTACATGTAGAAGAATGAGACTCTACCCTTATGTCTCTCACTGCAAAGAATTAAACCCAAGTAAATGAAGAATCTCAGTATTGGATCTGAAAATTTAAAACCATTTTAGGTAAAAGTAGAGAGAGCACATTTCAACAAACTAGCATAAATAAGGATTTTCTAAAGTGAATGCTATTGAGTAAAGAAACAACCTATGGGAGAGAAAAGGTGCTAGCTACTCGTGTATCTTAGTCAGTCTTTGTCGACCTGACACAAGCTAGAGTCATCGAGGGGAGAGGAACCTCAACTGAGAAAATTTTCTGCACCAGATCAGCCTGTGGGCACTTTCTTGATGGACAAGTGATTCAAGAGAGTCCAGATCACTGCAGATGCTATCACCCGTGTTCAGCTGATCCTGACTATTGTAAGGGCAGGTTGAGTAAACCATGGGGAGCAAGCCAGCAAGCAGCATCCCTCTATGGCCTCTGCATCAGCTCCTGCCCCCAGGTTCCCGCTGGAGCTCCTGCCCTGACTCCCCTCAGTGTTAAATAGTGAACTGAAGGTTATAAGGTGAAATAAGCCGAAGTTTCTTCTTGTCATAGTGTTTATTGGAGAAATAGAAACCCTAAGACAGATCCTGGTCCCAGGTCTATGGAGTATTGGTATGACAGACCTGTCCATGATTGGGCAAGGATTGTAGAAACTTGGAAAGTTAATTCTGAGAGCAGTGCAGATGACAGAGGCCTGCCTGGCTTGTGAAGTTTCAGGCAGAGAAGTCTGCGAGTTGCTTAAAGACTTTATTGGAGATATTTTGAAATAAGAATCTGTGGTTCCTCCTTATAAATTGTTGCAGAATTCCAGAGGACCCTCCCTCCCCCCCCCCAAAAAAAAAACGAGCTATTACCATTGATCTAGGTTGCCTGTCAGAACTAAATGGTAAGATTCTGTTGCTAAAAACATCATACATTTTACAGGACATAGAGAAATCAAGCTGAAGCTAAGGTATCTCTCATAGAGCCTGAAGGTGCCTTGCAGGCCACTTGGAGAGAAAAGTCATCCAGGGTCTTACACAGTGGTGGACCCTGCCTACTATAATACAGACCTACCAGGTAAGATGTACCCTCTGTACAATAGTGGCCTGACTGTTACATGGGTAACCAACTGCTCTATGGTTGGATTTGAGATTTACTCCACAGGGGGGACTCCATACCCAGGACTGTAAACCTAGTCCAAAGTCCATGGGTGGGGAATTCATAAGTCCTAGGGAGGAATTTACTATAGTTGTTTGTTAAATGGACATGTTAAAGTATATTCTAAATACTTCTGTTCCCCATAGATTAATGTTGCTCTCAAACTTTCTCAAAGACAAATCTTTTTTCAGCAGGAAGTGATTAATAATGAGGCACATAACTGGTCAAAGTAATGGCAGTAACTGTAGAAGAATGCTCAGTCCAAGACATCTCTCCTTCCCACCCCCTCAACACACAAACACAGAGCTCAGAGAGTATTGCAGAAGAGGGGGGACAGGAAGAATACAAGAGCCACAGGATTGGAAAGAGCGCTGTAAGTGCTATCTTTTGCACATGGTGCAGCCATTGCCCTCCTGAACTCAGAGTTGCTGTGTTTACCTGTACAAAACCTCCCAAGAAAGACTCACGAGTCTTTCCCCCATCCATCTCTGTGGAGCTATGGGCAGCAATGTCTACTGAGGAAGAAAGAGTCCTCTTTCTTCAGTGATATAGCCACTGGCGAATTGAACATGCTCCCACGACGACTCCCTTCCACGCTCATGCAAGTGACCCTGACTGAGTCATAAAGAAAAAGGAGTTAAGCAACACTGGGAGAGGTGGGAGACGGTAAAAGAAGAAGACCTGTTCTGTATGCCACAATAAAACAATCAGATGTAAAAAAGTCCAGGCACAGAGCATAAATCGAGGAAGGCACTCTCATACAGGCAAAGAGCAGAACAGAACTCACCAGGAACTTGAAGGAGTGGAAAGGGAACTGTTGTTTAACAGATACAGAAGTTTTGTTAGAGATGATGAAAGGTTTTAGGTACAGATTTTAGTCACACTTACACAGCATTGTGGATGTATTTAATGTGGTACTAAATTGTTCACCTAGCAATGATGAAAATAATAGATTCTCACTTTACCACAAAAGTACTGTAAAGTTAAGAATTATTAGTTAATTCTTAACTAATAATTAAGGCCCAAGGGTATATGGACACATTGGCTTCAATTTACAGTAGACTCACACTGTTTAGTCCAATGAATGTCTGTGGGTAACTGTATCTAGGGCTTTGGAAAATAACATTTGAAATGCTAAGGAAAGAGAATGACCTCTTTGAAAAAAATATATTGGTATAAAAGATGAGAAGAAACTTTTAAAACATTAAAAAATGTTTTTCAGGCATTTGCATTTCATCTTTTGAGGACTCTAGTTTCATGCCCCATTTTAAGTTGGGTTGTTTTCTTGATGTTCTTTTGCTTGTTCTTTCTATATTGTAGATCGTAACCTTCAGATACATAGCTGGCAATGATTTTTTTTTCCTAGTCTGTTGTTGCCTCTTCACTCCTCTGCTGTACAGACGCTTTTTAGTTTCATGCAGTCCCATTTATTAATTGTTGGTCTTAATACCTGCACTGCAGGGATTCTGTTCAGAAAGTCCCTCCCTGTGCCAGCAAGTTCAAGCCTATCAGAATCCCGTGTCTGGTTTTATGTCAAGGTCCTTGATCCACTTGGAATTGGGTTTTGCTCAGGGTAAAAAAAAAATAATAATTTAGTTTCATTCTTCTGCATGCAGATATCTAGTCTGATCAACATAATTTGTCTAAGATGATGTCTTTTCCCCCCATCTGTATTGATGGTCCTTTTTTAAAACAGCAGGTGGCTGCAGAAGTATGGGCTTATATAGGGGTCCCCAGTTATTTCCACTTCCCAATGTGTCTGTTTTTATGCCAGTGCCATGCTGTTTTTATTATAGTAGCTCTGTAGCAACGCTTGACATCTGGGATACTTCTACCTTAGCCAGGTTTTTTGTCTTGTTTTTTGTTTTTGTTTGTTTGCTTGTTTGTTTGTTGTTCAAGATTGTTTTAGCTATCCTAGTTTTGTGGTGTTTCCTTATAAAACTTAAGATTGTTTTTAATTTCTATAAATATTGTGTTGGAAATTTGGTGGGGATTGCACTGAATCTGTAGATTTCTCTTGTTAAGATGTCCATTTTCACAATAGTAATATTAGTAATATATGAGCATAAAGTGTCTTTCCATCTTGTATCTTTTTAAATTTTTTTTAAGTGTCTTTAACTTTTCATTATATAAGTATTTCATCTTGTTGGTTTGATGTATTCCAAGATTTTTTTTTTTGACACTATGGTGAATTGGATTGGTCACTCTATTTCTCAGTGTGTTTGTCATTGGAAAGCTATGAGGGTTTTTTTTTTTTGTGTGTGTGTATATATATATATGTGTGTGTGTGTGTTTGTGTGTGTGTGTGTGTGTGTGTGTTAATTTTGTATCTTGCTATTTGCAGATACAGGATTTATAGTGGGTCTCCATGGTCTTTTATGTATAGAATTATCTCATCAGCAAATAAGGATAGTTTGATTTATTCCTCTCCTATTTTATCTCTGCTATCTTCTTTAGTTGTCTTATTGCTTTAGATAAGACTTCAAACACTATATTGAACAAGAATAGAGTGGAAATCCTTGCCTCATTACTGGTTTTAGTGCAAATGCTTGGACTTTTCTCCGTTTTACAAGATGCTGATATTAAAGCTTGCTGTATATTGTCTATACTATATTGAAATATGGCCCCTGTATCCTTTTTGTCTCCAGACCTTTTTATCATGGAAGGCTGTTAGATTTTTGTCAAAACATTTTCTACATCCAATGAGATGATCATGTATGCTAACCCATCTCTGCAATTCTGGGATGAAGTCAACTTGGTTGTTGTAGATAACCTTCTAAATGTCTGCTGGAACTCAATGTGATAGTATTTTATTAATAATTTTTGCACCCCTGTTTATTAGATATATTGGATATATCTGGATAGTTTTTATGTCAACTTGACACAAGCTAAAGTCATCTAAAAGGAGGGATGAAGCAGAAACTTAAGGGTTCTTTGGAAAGGCAGTTGTGTCAGATGGTGTTTTGCTGGGACAGACACGTGAAGGAGCATTTCCTGAAGCAGACATAAAGGGAAAGGATGTTCTGCTAACACAAGCACGTGAAAAGACATGATGAAGGATTCTTCACTAACGACACACATGTATTGGTCCCCCTTCCATTTCGTAGTTGAGTTCCATTTGTCAGGACTCCATAGAGAGAAAAACTTCTACCAAAAAACTTCTGGTGGTGTGCTGCAGTTTCTTGCTGCTTCCAAGGACTTGGTCTAATTGGCAGAGTGATGTCAGCTGAGACAGGCACATATGCTGAAGCAAGACATGTGCCGAGGCAAGACCTGTGGAGGACACCTGATGTTTGGAAGGTGCATAGAAAGGAATCAATGGATAGTGGCAGAAGCTGAGCTAGGCTTGCTTACTAGCTGTGCAATGCTCATTGGTCTTGCATCTTCACTGATCTTCGATTTGCTGAGAGAGGCCCAGCTAAGAGCTTCTCCTGGCATTCCTGTTGGCCCTGGTCCCTCTTGCTGACTTGAGCCAATGCTGAGACCTGGCTGTTTCTGCTAGGTAATGCCACCACTGCCTCATGTTTGGTATCCCAACTCTACCAAACTGGACTGCTGGTGTACCTGTGAAGTTTTTGAGTGGATGGAACTGCTGCTGCTAACCTGTGAAATGAACTGCCAATTTCCAGACAACACATACAGGAGTTGCTCCAAAGAAGCATTTGTAAACAGGTCCACTTCCCTGGTATCCTTTCTTTTCCACTACCTCCGGTGGGTGGTGGGCTACAAGGGAGGTTAAAGCATTTAAGAATCATCATTTAAAATAGGATTTGAAAAAAATTAAAGTTACACAGGGAACTTATGAACTCACAGAGATTGAACTAGTAATATAGAACTTACATGGTTCTGCACCAGGTTCTCTGCAAATATACTACAGCTCTCAGTTTTAGCAGTGTTTTGAGAGTTCTAATGTGTGGATGAGTGGGTTTCTGAATCTTGTGCCTTCTCTTGGGGGTTCTTCTGTTTTTCTGTTGGCTTGGTTTGTTCAACTTTAATATGATGG
This sequence comes from Arvicanthis niloticus, assembly GCF_011762505.2. Taxonomy (NCBI): domain Eukaryota; kingdom Metazoa; phylum Chordata; class Mammalia; order Rodentia; family Muridae; genus Arvicanthis; species Arvicanthis niloticus. Next base: position 41,064,244 of record NC_047671.1, read on the forward strand.
GTTTTGTTTTATCTTACTATATATTATTTTGTTCTGTTTGGTTGTTATCTCTTACAAGTCTATTCTGTTCCAATGAGAGACAAAAAGAGAGTGGATTCCGATGGGAAAGGAGGTGGGAAGAAACTAGGATGAGTAGAGGGAGGGGGAACTTTATTCAGATTATATTATATGAGAAAGAATCTATGTTTAGTAAAAGGAGAAATAAATTTAAAGAAAACAAATGCCTCCAGAAGATCAGGTTATGGGTAAGCCTGTAAGGCATGTTTTTAATTAGTGATTAATATGCAAAGGCTGAGCCCACTGTGGGTGGCCATCTCTGGGCTGGTGGTCTTGGAAAGCAGGCTGAGCAAGCCATGAGGAAAAAGCCAGTAAGCAGCACTCCTCCATGGCCTCTGCATCAGCTCCTGCCTCCAGGTCTTGTCTGAGCCTCTGTCCTGATTTCCTTCCATATGATATAGAAATGTAAGCCAAATAGGTCCTTTCCTTCCAAGTCACTTTGGTCATGATATTTTATTATAGTAATAGGACTAACTAGGACAGCATAATATTTTCTTTTTTGCTGAATCTTTGGTTTGGTATCAGGGTTATACTAAGCTTTATAAAAAAGAAAAATCAGATATGTTCCTTCATTTTTTTATTTTGTAAAATAATTTGAGGAATGTTGGTGTTAGATCTTCTTTAAAGGTCTAGTAAAAGTTTGTGCATAATCCACCTGCCCCTGGATGTTTTATTAAAATATTTTAATTACTGTTTCTATCTCACTGGGTATTATGTGTCTGATTAAATTATTTACTTTACCTTGCATTAACCTCAACCAGCCACATATACCTAGAAATTTATTTATTTCTTTATAATTTTCCAGTTTAATGAAGCATAGATTTTTAATGTATGTCTTTAGGATTCTCTGAACTTTCGAAATGTCTGCTGCTATTTCTCACTTGTTATCTCTAATGTTATTAATTTTGAACACCTCTCTTACTTTTGGTTAGTTTTGCTAAAGATTTGTTAATCTTTTGTTTGTTTGTTTTTGTGTTTTGGGGACTGGGTTTCTCTGTGTAGTCCTGGCTGTCCTGGAACTCACTCTGTAGACCAGGCTGGCCTTGAACTCAGAAATCCGCCTGCCTCTGCCTCCCAAGTGCTGGGATTAAAGGCGTGTACCACCACTGCTGGTCAATTTGTTAATCTTTTAAAACATGTTTTATTGAACCTTTGGGGGTTTTTTTATTCTTATTTTTAGTTGATTTTAGCCCTGATTTTTATTATCTCTTTTTATCTACTTTTTGGGGGTGTTGTTTGCTTTTGTTTTCCCAAGGTCTTAATGGGCACCATTAGGTTGTTTATTTGTTGTTCTTCAATGTAGGTGCTTAGTGTGGCAGAAACTCCCTCATATTCACTTCTGAACTATAAGCAATCTTACCCCAAATGCAATTCTCTAATCTGATGACATTCACCTACTCTATGATCTTTCTTTTCCTTCCATCTGTATGGACATTTATGGTGCTTTTGCTCTTTTTGAACTTTAATTAAAATGAAACTTTAAGGTGTACTCTGTGATGTCTGGTTCCTTCAGCTCAATGTCACTCACATTAGTAAGTTTCCTGCATAACAGTGTGTTCAGTTTGGGATTTATTTTTACTCCTTACATAGGGGTAAAAATATCCAACAATTTCAATTCTATTATAGATGGATGTGCAAGTGTGGCAGTAATACTGATCATCAACTTGGTGGAACCTAGAACCATGTCAGAGGCAGACTTCTAACTGTATCTATGAGAAAGTAATCTAGATTGGATTTACCATACTGGGAGACTCACACTAAATGCCAGTTACCTAATTCCATGGACTGGGTATCCTAGACTGAACCAAAGGATGGGGCCTGGTGGCATGTGCTTTGTGAACACAGTGTTGGGGATAATGAATCAGCAGGTCCCTCGAGCTCACTAAACAGTCAGCAGAGCTGACTTGGTAAGTGAGAGATCCTGTCTCAAAACGATTTTTTTTTTTTTTTTTTTTTTTTTTTTTTTGTGGATGACATCTGACTTATTTTGCTTAACCTAGTTACATACATTTTGCATCAAACAAAATAATTTAATTCTTCTTTATGGCTGAGTACAACTCCATTGTGTAGATATACATATTATTTGTTCATTTATCTATTGATGGAGGCTTATTTCATAACCTAACTATTGTGAATAGTGCTTCAATAAGCTTGGTGTTGCGGACCTGTAGTCCCAGCACATGAAAGGTAGAGGTAGGACAATCAGAGATTAAAATCTAGCCTAGTATATAACAAGTGTGTATCCATCCTGGTCTATCACAAAGAGTAAGTGATGTTCCCATAAACGTGAGTATGTTGGTATGTTAGTGACATAGATGGGTCACACAGTAGTCCTAGTCGTAAGCCTTTGATCAAATTTCATACTTATTTTCATAGTGATTGGATCAGTTTGTGTTCTCATTATCTGTGTATACAGCTTCCTTTTATCCCCATATCTTCACCAGCAATGTAAATTTACTTTTTCCTATAATTTATTTTTTTATTTACATTACATCCCAATCACAGCCCCCCTCTCCTCACCTCCCAGTCCTACTCTTACATGCCCCTCCCCCATCACCCCTTCCCCTTCTCCTAAAAGAAGAGAAAGCTCCCTTTGGGTACCACCCACCCTAGGATATCTAGTCACAGCAGGACTAAGCACCTCCTCTTCCACTGAGGCCCGACTTGTTCATCTATGTTCACAGCAGCTTTATTCCTAATAGCCAGAAACTGGAAACAACCTAGATGTCCCTCAGTGGAAAAATGGATAAAGAAAATGTGGTACATTTCTATACACTGAATACAATTCAGCTAATAAAAACAAAGACATCATGAAATTTGCAGGCAACTGAGGGAAACTTGAGAATATCATCCGGAATGAGAAAAGACAGACCCAGAAAGACATGTATGGTATGTACTCACTTATAATTGGACATTAGCCATAAAGTGCAGGATAACCATGCTATAATCCACAGACCCAGAGAAACTGGGTAATTAAGAGAATCCAAGGGAGGAGGCATGAATCCCACTCATATAGGGAAACAAAATAGTCATCAGAGGAGGATGAAGAGAGGGAACATGGCAGGAGAGGAGTTGAGGAGGGGTATGGGGTGGTGATCAGGTGGGGGAGAGGGCAGAAGAGGGCTGGGAGTGAGAGTGGAAATCAGTGGGTCATCTATGAGACTAACTAATTTAATGATAGTCATTTTGACTAGCTTCTAATAGTTTTAATTTTTATTTCTCTGATGGCCAAGACAAGCAGTTTTCTTTGTGTTCACTGGGTATTCATCTTTTGACCACTGTTTTCCCATGAACCCATTTACACACCTATAAGTCTTTCTTACAAATTGTCCTGGTACTGACTTAGGAAGTAGTTAGTTGTGGCAAAGATGGGGTGATGGTTTCTTATCTTTAAGTAGGAAGATTTTCTGTTTATAACTATATCGATCTAGCAATAATTACAGATTTCTCTGAAATGCTGCTAACAGGTGTTGCTTCTAAATCCTGTTGATTTTTTTAGAGAGAGAGAGGGAGCAAGGGAGGGAGGGAGACAGCGTGTGTGTATTTGTGTCTCTCTGTGTGTGATATGTATGTGAGTGTGAGTGCATGTATGTCGTGGCATGTGTGTGGAGGTCAGATGACAGATTTGGGGAGTTGGTTCTCGAATTTTTACTGATTTGAGGTAGGATCTCTCTTATTTCATCTGCTTGTTTCATATTCCACTCTGACTGGCCCATTAGCTTACAGGTGATTCTCCTGTTTCCTCTTCCCATCTGTGATGGTGTGTATATGCTTGGCCCAGGGAGTGGCACTATTAGAAGGTGTGGCCCTGTTGGCGTAGGTGTGTCACTGTGGGTGTGGGCTTAAAACCCTCATCCTAGTTGCCTAGAAGCCAGTCTTCCACTAGAAGCCTTCAGATGAAGATGCAGAACTATCAGCTCCACCTGCATCATACCTACCTGGATGCTGCCCTGCTCCCACCATGATGATAATGGACTGAACCTCTGAACCTGTAAGCCAGCCCAATTAAATGTCGTTCTTTACAAGACTTGCCTTGGTCATGGTGCCTGTTCACAGCAGTAAAACCTAACTGAGACACCATTTCACCCTAGGAGTGCTGGGATTACACATGTGTGCTACCACAGCTGGCTGGTCTAGGGATCTGAACTCAGACTATCAGGCTTTTACAGAAAAGGAATTTGCTCACAGATCCTTCTTCCCTGGCTCCCAGGGTTATCATTTTTATTCTTTCCTGAGCTGATTTGATATTTTAGCAAGGAGCTGAAGGAAATTGTACTTGAAGTTATCGTGCTTCATAACACATGCATGTAGCTCCTCTCCTCTTCCATGTTGACAGGCATGTGGCACAGACAGAAACCATGGCCAGGGTGTCAGTGCAGCATCACACAGACACCACAGCAACGACACTTGAACAATGGCGTTCACGTATGCTGCAACCTAACACTGATGTGCTATTTTAGTTAGTAACAGTGATTTATTGTACTTACAATAGAAATCAACTCTGTCTAAATCAGCACTCTTTACTAAACTGGGAAATATGTAGTCTGGTTTTGGCAGGCCACATACAATTAAAATAAGACTATTTCTAAAAAGAGGATACAGTCGTGGTTGTTTTCTTCTCTGAAATATCTTGCACACAATCTGGTATGATAACCACAAATATTAAAACCAGAAAAAAGAAAACACATGAAAAAGCAAATATCTTAGGTAACAATACTAACGTCATACGTTAAATATCCACTTACTCCTTTTGGCTATCCATCTTTCTACACAAAATCAAGTAAAACTTTATTTTCAGTTACATATCTTATTTAATCATTTGTTTATAGAGATGGGAGATTGAGGCACCAGAAGAACACCTCAGACAAAGCTGCTTGATCTGCTGTTGTCCTACATTGCTGCCAAATGAGTCTTGACTTGTTGGTTAAGATTTAAACATATAGGAATCCCAGCAAACAATGGTTCAAAGTAGACCGATTACTTTTTAAAATAATGATCCAGATGTAGGTTGAATAACTATGATGAGCAGGCAGGCTTTTCTACAGCTATCATCAATCAATCATGTTCAACACGGGCCCATGAGTATCACACCTATAACTTGGTCCCAGAAAAGGAAGAGAAAGAAAGTGTGCACTGGGTGTTTTCCATTAGGGAAGTGACATTAGTGTACAAGTCTTTCTTGCGCCTATTCCAATTGTAAGAAATTATATCTCCAAAGAAACCCCAGGGGAAGATGCCTGTCTACCTATCTCCAGTGTTGTGTGACAGACATATAGTAAAGGGAAAAGGAAATGGTGGGCACAAAAGGAAATGGTGGGCACAAAAGAAGTTAGACTCTTTGCCATACTTGAAGGACTATTAACACCATTATTCTTGTCTCGAAATGTGAGATATACATGCATGCATGCATACATACATACATAACATATACACACAGAAATTAAGAGAGAGAAGAGAGAGAGAGAGAGAGAGAGAGAGCTAAACCTCAGAGAACATGCTGTAGTATTGAATGAAGGTACTCTGGGCCACTATCATTTGTCACAGAGTTATATGTAACTTAGAAAACCAACGAAGTTCAACTAAGGGTGTCCATCTTGCTGGGTACGCCTTCTGCTCCTATCCCGATGTTACCACTCAGTGCAGCTCCCAATGATTTGAGGAGGTGCTATAAGTGGCAATTGCCCTTAGTGTGCATCAAGGGAGATTTCAGAACTGTAAATCAAGACAGGAATACAAAAATAAAAGTGGAAGGTTCTGGCGTCCAAGTAGAGAACAGAAAACATGGCCAAGAAGTGAATGGGTTTCTTCCTGGTTTTATTACTTCCTCACGAATGAGCTTTTCTGTGACTTAATAAAACCAAAACAAGATCAAGGATAATACAAAAAGGGTTGTTCTGGTGTCTGTTTTTGTTTCAGTTCTCATAATCGCAGGCATCCCACCAGCTGCCATAGGTAGATTCGTAGGTGGCAAGCGGGTTTTATTCCCTGCTTCAAGCAACTTTTGGGGGGAGTTGCTAATTATTCTAGTTCCCGCCCTAACCTCTACCTAATCCAATCGTTCCCTTCAGCTCCCCACCAAACTTCCCCATCTGCCATTCTTACTTTCTACCCAAGAATCTTACTGATCTGAGACACAAAACGTACTACCTGGCCTGCTAGAACCTTGCCTCCAGTTGGATTTGACTAGCAGGAGGTACCATGGTGAGAAGGCAATGAACCAAAAAGAAGCCAATTGTCTTGCTCTCCCTGGCCGCCCACCAAGAGAGTGTGTGAACGCAGCACCCCCCTGTGGCCACAGCTCAGACTGAACAGCTTCCATCCACAGTCCCGCCTCCTCCAGGTTCTGGCAATCGCCTTGATCCTCAGGGTCTGATGTGGTAACTGTTTCTCAATGCTGCTGGTCCTTGCTTGGGTAATGTTTTCTTTTTCGTTCCCTCAAGTCTGGCCATACTTCCCGGATTAGTACACTTATTCAATTTTCTTCAATTAAGCCATGGCTCTGCCGTTCATTTTCTTCTGGGACCTGACGCAGTAATTTCATCAGGAATTGTTCCAGGAAATAGACTCTCAGAGTATGGGTGTAGTCAAAGAAACCCAGGACAAATGGCTGAGGGGCCTATCTAACATATAAAGGCAGACGCTGGCCACCTCCCAGGTTCCTCGGCACCTCTCACCCCTACCCCAGCCTCCCCCACTCTGCACCTCTCCAGCCCCCAGCTCTGCTTTTTGTGCCTCTTTCCCCAGCTTCTCTTTTCTTAAAAAAAAAAATCCAGCCATGTTGGCCACATGCTCTCTTGGTTCTTAGTCCTCTCCTCTCTTTGCCCTCTTGGTTTTGTTTGGGTTTTTGTTTGTTTGTTTTTTTGTTTTGTTTTGTTTTTGATCTTTTTTTTTTTTTTTAATCTCCCGCTCTGTGATGGTTTGTATATGGAGTGGCATTATTAGGTGTGGCCTTGATGGAGTAGGTGTGTCACTGTGGGCGTGGGCTTGAATACCTTGTCCTAGCTGCTTGGAAGCCAGTATTCTGCCAGCAGCCTTCAAATAAAGACGTAGAACTATCAGCAACTCCTGCACCATGCCTGCCTGGATGCCACCATGTTCCCGCCTGGATGATAATGGACTGAACCTTTGAACTTGTAAGCCAGCCCCAATTAAATGTCCTTATAAGAGTTGCCTTGGTCATGGTGTCTCTTCACAGCAGTAGAACCCTAACTAAGACACCTTCTCTCTCCTATCATGGTCCAGCTCAGCTATCTTGGCCATGTTCAATATGGACTCTTCTAGAAGCTTCTGGCTGTTCTCTCCCTCATACATACAATAAAACTTTTTGTCTCAACCATACCTAGGAGTTCAACCATTAAGAGTTTATAAGCTGGGCAGTGGTGGCGCACGCCTTTAATCCCAGCACGTGGGAGGCGGATTTCTGAGTTCGAGGCCAGCCTGGTCTACAAAGTGAGTTCCAGGACAGCCAGGGCTACACAAAGAAACCCTGTCTCGAAAAACCAAAAAAAAAAAAAAAAAAAAAAAGAGTTTATAAATGCCCTCCTCATAGACGGTGCCTGCTCATATTCTCACCAATGGTGAGAGGATAAACAATGGGTATAAAGAAAAGACTGGAAGACTGAGTGGCTGTTTAATTTGTCTCTCATGGAGAAAATGATGACTATAAGACTGTAAAGCATCATGACTTTCGATTACCATGGAGACAGTCTAGAAAGAAAATGGCAAACTCAATGATTCCAATTCTCATCTCAGAGTACAAGTGAACAGTCAGGAAATACCCATGACCACCTTACAGACGCTTCGTGGTTGGAACGGAGTCGATTAGGCCTAGAGTTGCAGTGCAAGGTAACTGTCCAGCTCCAGCAGGCCTTTGACACTAAGGCAAGCGATGTTTCAGAAGGGCTGGGATGATGAGACAGGGAATATTTCACATCGACAAAGACAAGAACATTGAACCATCAGGTTCTCCTGAACAACCTTTACCAATGGATGCAGCTTTCTGTTTCACTTATGACAGCCCTCTTTTGTAGGAGAAATTTGCCTTACCTGGAGTTAGATGCCTTGAAAAGGAATATTGATTTGCATGCTTTCTCCACACTAAGTCTTGCTGCTTCTGGGATCAAAATGGTATCACAAAATCTTTCCATAACATTGTTCCTAAGAAGAGAATGCACATACCTAGATCCTTTCATTTCTGAAAGGTTTCTTTGCAAATCTGAAGGATGTATATGGGTATTGAAGGGAATAGGCCAACATATGACTATCTTGAACAAAACTGGTAGATATTAATTTGCTCATCTAAGATTCCATATTTTACATGTTGGCCTGGAGGTGGAATTGAATTGGAATGAATTGAAACATAAACTCTGCAGTTGCTACAGTCAACGAGCCCAGGATGCCAAGACTAAACACCAGCTCTCAAGTCTGGCTACAATCAGAAACTCCTCAGGAATTTTCTACAATGATGCTTAAGTCCCATCAATGAGGTTTTATTGTAATTAGTTCCAGGCAGAGCCCAAGCATGGTTATCTGCTAAGCAGACTCTGATGTCAAAAACCACTGCTGCAGAGGAAAGAAAAAGTTAATGGAGCGGAAATGGAAATGGAAAAAGTTAATTACCAAAAAGTTAATGGAAAAAGTTAATTACCACCAATTCTTCTCCCAAACATACCCATAAAGTATGGGTGTGCCCAAACAACAGTACCTAGAGTCCTCAGACAAAACACATGCACCACCAATGAGAACCACCTGACATTTAGCACAGAGCCGGTGGAGGGGATGAAGGCAGCTCTGGGTGCCCTCCACATAGTGTCTGCTTCACCACTCTGACCCTGGGTTTTAATATCACAGCACAACTGGACTATGAGTGTGAACAATAGCACCCAGGCTCTGTGCATGGATAAGGGGCTGTGTTGAGGTAGAGCGATGACAGATCAGAGAACAATATGTCCCATGTAAGAGCCATATTATTTATATTAGCATATTAGCATCTTTTTGGAAGTGTGACCTCACATAACCATGTAACAGAAACACCATATCTACCACTTACTATCAAATCCATACGCCTGTCTCAGTGCCTCTTTGGCATCTGAGTGAACCCACATGCAGCATGAAGGCTAGGGAGAGAGGCCGTGTGATCTCAGCTTTTTGGGGGTACCCCAACAAAATGAACCTACTTCCCCAAATGATATCAGCCACCAGAAACAGTGGGAACTTAAGAACTTCGAGAAAGGTATTCTGAAGGACATCTCACCGAGACAGAAGCTGACCCATGTGTAAGAATTACAGAGGCCTTGGAATTTCACTCGTAAACATGGTAAAGCAAACGGAGCCAAACTTGCCACCCTGCGGTTATCAACCACATGACCAGAAATAAACGTATACAGCAATTGTTCTCGGATATTAAACAATAGTTGATGCAGGACTATCACTAGACTGAACACAAATGAAGTATCATCTTGGTTTCTTACCTAACAGGACTTTCTGTATTAGGATGTGAGGAGACAGCGATGCCTAGAGTTTACAGAATGTGGAACAGCATTGATCAGAGAAGAGAAGAACACCAGAGAAATACACATAGCTTCATTCCTCTCTGCCTTCCTTTCATTTGGGTCCAGCTTCTTTCTGTCTCTCATTAGATAGAAAGTATGTTTCTAAGGGATAGAAAAGATAAAATAAGGTAAAACAAAAACTAACACATCAGAATGGGACAAAACAAACAAAAAGAAGGAAAAGAGCCCAAGAAAAGGCACAAAAAACGAATACAGATGCAGAGACCCATTTGTTGGCACACTCAGAAATCCCATAAACCACTAAACTGGAAGCCATAATACATACGCAAAAGACCTGTAGGGTAAAAAAGAGAGAAGAAAAAATGAAATTAAATTAAAGTTAAGGTAAAATATAAAGAAAAGGAAAAGCTCTGCCATTGGGTTTGCTTTCTGCTGGTGTCTACTGCTGGGCATGCAGCCTACCCTTAAGAGTATTGTTTCCCCAGTGAGACTCGCTTGGAGGAACTAAGTTTTCATTTGCAAATGATTATCAAATAGAGACAGCTTCTGGGTTAGGAATGGGGGCTTGTGTGTACTTCTCAGGTTCTTGGCCATTCAGTTTCCAGTGTGGGTACCCTCTCATAGAGTGGGCCTTAAGTCAAATCAGATATTGGCAAAGCCGCCCCCCAAAACCCAGACTGTTGCTAAGACTGTAGGTTGCTCTCCACAAAGTGATGGTCCTTTGTAAAGACAACACCTACACAAATCATTGGACATGGAGACATTGAGCTGGTGTCTACATCCCTGTGCTAGTGACCTTGGTAAAGAAAGGTGCTTTGCATGCTACCAAAGGAGAAATAGAAACACAGCTACAAACCTTTTGATCTAGGAGTTCTGCCTTTAAAATATGCTTGTGCAATGCTGGCACAAAGCTTCGGAGAACAATCAACCGATATCTTATTTGATTAGTGCTGGCCTTTTTATTTGCTAGCCCATGCTTTCTACAGAGGGGATATTCCCCTGCTATTGGGTAACTCTGTTTAGACTCCTTTTCTATATGTTCACGAATACAGTTTAGGAAGATTCTGCGGTAGTACGTTTCCAGAGGACTTTTTCAAAAGGCCTTGAGTATTGGTTATCCCTCCCTGTACTTCCTCCTCTACTCTGCCCTCTCATTCCTCCCCACCACTTAACTCCCTTTCTGTTTCTGTGTTCCCATTTTATATCCCTACATTTTACCTTCCTTCCACTGAAATTTCCCCCTCCACGACCCCATAATAATTTCCTGACCTCTGTGTGTGTCCCAAATGAAACATACACATCTGAAGATCAAAGCTAGTATCTTCAAATGAGATAAAATATGCAACATTTGTCTCTCTAGATCTGGGTTACCTCACGCAGGATGATTCCTTCCATCAACTTCTTTGTGAAAGCCACAATTTCATTCTCTTAACAACTAAATGATACTCAGTAGTATAAACAAACCACATCCTCACTATCCATTCATCAGCTGAAGGGCGTCTAGGTTGGTTTCCATTTCCAGGCTATTGTGAGTGGGGTAGTAATGAACACGGGTGAGCAAGTATTTCCGTGGTACCATAGAGTCCTTTGGTTGTATGCTAAACGGTTTAAAAAATATTTCTCAGCCATTTACATTCATTTACTTTCTTGTTCCATTTTAAAATCCATTGTTTTTCTTGATGTCTATGTTTTGGGGATTTTGTTATTGTTTTTCTTCTTTGCATATTCTACTTACTAACTTCTCATATGTACAGCTGATAAATATTTTTCACATTCTGTAAGCTCTTTCTTCACTCAAATGATGGCATCCTTTGCTATACAGAAGCCTTCTGGTTTTATGTGATTCCATTTGACAATTTTTGGCCCTGCCTATGCCACTGGGATTATGTTCAAACTGTCCTCTCCTGTGAAAGAATGCTGTACTCTATCCTCCATCAGACTCAGATGTTGAGTTCCGTTTGAGAAGAGTTTGTCCAGGGTGAGAAATAGGAACCTGGTTTAATTATCCTGCATGTAGCTTTCCAGTTTGGCTAGCACCATTTGTTGAAGATGCTATGTTTTATTGTTATATTTTGTGTTACTGGCCTCTTTGTCAAAACCTGGTGGCTGTAAGTAAGTGGATTTAGATTTTTTTTCATATAATACAATTTGTATCATATTCTTTCCCTTCCTCCAACTCCTCTAAGATCCTTCCCATCTCCCTCCTCACCAAACTTCATGTTCTTTCTCTCTCTCTCTCAAAAACAAAATGTCAAGACAAAAGAACAACAACAACAACAAAACAAGTAAAACCAGTAAGGTAAAAAAAAAAAAAACAAAACACTAAAACAAACACACACACACACCAAAACCAGCCATGGAGTCTGCTTTATGGTGGCCACTACTTCATGGGGCCTGACTTGGAATGTGGTTGACACTCAGTGACACTCCAATGGAGAACACTGGTTTTCCCTGTCCCAGTGGGAATAATTGCAAACACTTTCTTGTTAGACATGGGACTTTGCATCTACTTCCCCTTCTCTGTGTTAGGATTTTGTTTGAACTTGGGCAGGTCCTGGGCAGGCTGTCCCAGTTCTGTTTGGTTTAATTTATATATGTATGCATCCTGTTGTGTCTGGAAGATTCTATTTCCTTAGAGTGATCCATGACCTCTGACCCAGCTAATTTTTCCACCACTTCTTCCACATAGATCCCGAAGCCATGGGGGAGGGGCTATGGTATAGGGGCATCCTGTTTAATGATCAAAGTCTCTCACTCTCTGCACATTGTCCAGTTGTAAATCTCTATGTTGATTACTGTTTATTGCAAGAAGAAACTTTTTTTAATGATCACTAAATGATGCACAGATCTACAGGTATAACAAATATGTCATTAGGAGTCATTTTAGTTTTATGTTCTTTCAGCAGAATAATAGTAATAGGTTTTCCCCTAGGGTCCTTGACCTATTTAGACTCGGGTTCTCGGCCACTTTAACCATATCAGATATAGGGTCCATCTCATGGAATGGCCCTTAAATCCAATTTTTAAAAAGTACTTGGTTGCTTCCATAACACTTGTGCCACTATTACACCAGTATATCTTATAGTCAGGCAGCTAATGCAGCTTATAGGATTTCTATCTGGATAGTAGTTTTCAATTTCTGTGAAGAACTGTGTTGCAGTTTTGATAGGGATTGCATTGAAACTGTCAATCGCTTTTGATGTGATAGCGACCTCCACAGTAGCAATCCTATTAATTCATGAGTATGGGACCTCTTTCCATTTTCTGGCATATTCTTTAGTTTCTTTTAAATTTGTCTTTTAGTTTTTATTTTACAAGTTCCTCACTTTCTTCGTTTGATTTATGCCATGATTTTTTTTGAGGCTAGTATCTCCCTGATTTCTTTTTAGTATGTTTATTGTTTGTATATCAGAAGGCTACTGATTTTGGGGGGTGTGTGTGTGTGTGTGTGTGTGTGTTAATTTTGTATCCTGCCACTTTGCTGAATGTGTTTATCAGCTGTATGAGGTTTCTGGTGGACTTTTTAGGATTTTTTTATGTATAGAATCATATTATCTTTAAATAATGGTACCTTCACTCCTTTCTTTCCTATTTGTATCCCCATGAGCAGAAGGTCAAATTTACATTTTTTCACTATTCCTAAATTAAAAGACCTTAACCTCTAACTACAGATTATTGGGAGCAACAGCAAGCATTTGTATATCCTGACATATTTCAGACAACAAGATCAGGCAGATATCATGACAGAGGTTTTTTATGGAAAAGGCTTTCAGAGTTTGTTTAAATGCTAAAGCCAATGGGCTAACCTCACTCAGAAGTCAGGAATTTGACTATTTCTATTGGAAAATCAACACTGCCCACGGCCATGGCAGCCACTTCTTCATGCCATTGAGTAAGATTTGCATGTGATATTTAAATGTGATATTTAGGTAGCTCAGTCCTGTGTCACGGATGGACTTTCCTGAGAAGTGAAGAAAGTCTTCAAATATTACAACAGGCCAAACTCTTACTGATTAAACCATTTGTCCACAGCTTGATTTTCTTTGAAACATCTGACTTTTCAGTCTTGGTATTAAACATCCTGATTTCCTCACTCACCTAAGTTAGATGGATGCTCTTCAAGACAGCAAGCATCAAATAGTTCCCATTTGCATCCTCATAAATTAATGAGATTCTCATGCTAGGGAAATCTCATGCTGTTAAGCCTTTTTTAAAAATTCTCTTTGAATGACGTCAGCAGCTCAGAAAGCAGTGAGGGGAGCTCACGGTGTGGAAAGGCAGAATGGAAGAACCTTCTTCCAAACAATTCTGTTTCCTATCCAGGCAGGGGTCGATGAAAGGGCCTGGTATAAAAAGGATGTTCAGAGTCTGGCCTTGAGCCTCTTCCAGTTGAGGTCTGCCTGAAGACAGAGATCTTCCCCTGTCTCCACAATAAATATTTCTTCTATCTGGCATTCTCAAACTCTCTCCCATCCCTGAAGAACATAATTCTGCTGGAATTTATCCAGTCAAAACTAACCTTGGTTTTTAAAACTCTGCTTCAAATGATCCTACCTCCAGCCAGCTTTTATGGAAATTTGAAATAAAGGAAGATAACTGAGGGGGCTGGAGTAATAGCTCCGAGGTTAAGAGCACACTGACTGTTCTTCCAGAGGTCCTGAGTTCAATTCCCAGCAACCACATGGTAGCTCACAACCATCTGTAATGAGACCTGGTGCCCTCTTCTGATCCGCAGGGATACGTGCCAGGAGAATACTGTATACATATAAATAAATTTTAAAAAGTCTCTACCTCAAAATATGATAGGAGACTACATTCTGAGTGTAAATAGATGAGTCATGTAATTATCTCGGACACTGTTATATGGACCTTTGGGTAGTCCTTGTGTATAGTATCTCTCCCATGATGTCTTAAAATTTTTTATTTATTTTATGTGTGGGTGTTTTGCCTGTATGAAGTCTGTGCACCAAATGAGTACCAGGTGCCTTCAGAGGCTGGAAAAGGGTGTTCGATCCACTGGAACTAGAGTTACAGACTGTGTGATTTGCCATTTGGGTGATGGAAACCAAATTCAGGTCCTCTGCAAGAGCAGTAAGTGCCTTCTTTTGGTCTTCACTGGAACCAGGTACACATGCAATGTATTTACATACCCCAAATCTCATGGCCTCGGAGACATCATCTATAAAGTAGAGACATTAAAGTACATACAAAGGTCTTTAAAAACACCATCATTAAGACAACCCCAGAGAAGCTTTACCAGCAGTGCACAGCAATAGCATAGAGCTTTATCTCTGTGCAGGAAGCTAGGTATCTAGGGTGTGGACACTAAATAAGCTGCTTCTTTTTGGAAGTAAATGGTAACAGAGGAGCTGAGGGCTCAGTAGGTAGAACTGACTAGTAGTTAGGCCAACACACATTGGTATCCAAAGAGAAGGTGACACTGGCCCATCTGTCCACTTTGATCAGTCCTCTGTCCACCTGGTTTCCTCCATTCCCAACTCCCACTGCTAAGTAGCCTCATACTGCAAAATAAGGTATACACAACCCTTCTGTGTTGCAAAATCATGTTGTCAAGGTTCATGCAATCAAGTTACCAAAATAATTTTTTGGGAAAAAGAAATCTTATAATGTTTTTTTTCCCCTACTTTTTTTTGTTGTTGTTGTTTTCGAGACAGGGTTTCTCTGTGTAGCCCTGGCTGTCCTGGAACTCACTCTGTAGACCAGGCTGGCCTCGAACTCAGAAATCTGCCTGCCTCTGCCTCCCAAGTGCTGGGATTAAAGGCGTGCACCACCACCGCCCGGCAGCACTTTTTTAATTGGATATTTCATTTACATTTCAGATGCCACCCCCTTTCCCCATTTCCCCTCCCTAGAAAACCCCTATCCTATACCCCCTTCTCCTTTTTGCTTTTATACATTTTTTAAATGTTACCCAATGGCTTTATATATTTGGTAATGCTCAATATCAATCAGAAGTGTAACCTAATACCCAACCTAGATATATCAACTATCTTTGACTGGCGAAGACATGTGAACATCTGCCTCCATATCTGGCCCCACTCTCTCTTTCTCTCTCATCACCTAGCTCCTCCTCTCCTTCTCCTCCTCCTCTCCTTACTCCTCTCTTCTTATTCTTCCCACCTTAGCTCCTCCTACATATCACCCTTCCTGTTAAAATAAAACTTTTCTCTCAAAATACAGTTAGAGCATAACTATACCAATTTATGTCAGTAAGGTGAAAGATAGACCTAATACCCAGTCCATCATTTTGTTGACTAAGCAGAACCTCTGTCATCTCTCCTAAATAAAAGACATAGTTCTGAACCTGGCTTTTTTTTTTTTCTTGGCTTTAGAATGAATATCAGCTGAAAAACATCCTCTCAAATTTTTTCTCACAAAATAAATAGCCAGGATTGGCTATGAGACTATAAGTTTTCAACCCCATCAGAAATCCAGAATGACTGAGTTAACTGAAATTATGGGAAGCACAAAGCATAGCTTCTAAAACTTAGCCAATTTATAGAGACCAATGAACACCTGGACAGTCCCTATGCTACAAAACATTGGAGCATCCGATCTTCAGCCTTCTGGCCCAGGATCATCTGAGAGACCTAGTGATGCAGAATTATTAAGAGCTGATTACTCTGTCTTGGCAGATATAATCAGTCGACTATTCTGCAAGTGTGTCCTTTTCTAGACAGTGATTTGTCTGTAGATAGAAAGAGGCAATTCTTGCCTAGTGGCTGTCTCACCACAATTGGAATAACTCCAAAGATGCTCAATTTCTTCTTAGAATCCAAGACAGGAAACTGTCAGGAGCAGACAGGTCTCTAATCAAAATGAACATTAATACAGAAATGTTTGTAACCTCAATTCTGTGGATTTCTGATGTTTTGAAAACCAACTATTTATGTAAGGCAATCTGGACTGTTGTCTGTTAACTCCTCTCAGCTATTTCTAAAGAAAATATAGAAAACACCCTAACAATAAACTCAAAGCCATGAATTTGCTATAGGCCCTTAACTCACAACCATCTCAAATAAGTTTAAAAAGTTAAAGAAGGACTGGGTCTAAGCCTTGTATTCCTAAATGTGTTAAACAGGCGAAATGCCTATGATAGTAACAATATTTATCTCACTTTTATATTAATAAGAAGCTCGTACCAATAAAAACCTTAAATTTGAAATCAATGTAAATTTTGTACCATTTAAGAAATTAAAGGCGCATGCCTTTAATCCCAGCACTTGGGAGGCAGAGGCAGGCGGATTTCTGAGTTCGAGGCCACCCTGGTCTACAGAGTGAGTTCCAGGACAGCCAGGACTACACAGAGAAACCCTGTCTCAAAAAAAAACAAACAAACAAAAAGAAATTATAACTTCATCTTAATAACAATTATACATATTTCTACCAGTAGGTTATGGCTATGCAATAAATCCTAGCTAATCCTCCCTGTTTCAACAAAACCACTACTTTTCTCTAGAAAGACAGCCCAATATTAACCACCTCAGTCCCCAAACCCAGAAAATAGGGGCGCCAACTCTTCATTAACTTCTTCAAGCTGATTATGGGTGTTGAGATATTAGAAGAGGGGTTGGGGGAAGAGTAAATTGATAAGCCTCTGACACTGTGTCTTCACTGCATCCAGCTGGAATTCCAGGACATCAGAGGTTCAAGCAGGTCTGCTCAACTTGCCCGATGAGTAGATACACCAAGGCTATGTATTCTGCAATATACAATTCTCAAAACAAATTTTAGTATCAAGATAATTGTTTGTTTGAATTCTGGAATCTAGTCTTCTGGCGGCCTGCCTCTGTCATGCCTAATCCATATAATTCTGGGAGTTTCTATGAGGGTGTGCTCCCACCATCCTCCCATTTTTGCCTTTCTGTTCTCAAATTTCCCAACATCAGGGAATTCAAACTTTCGGGAACCTAGGCCCTCAACTTCCACTGATGCCTAACCCCTTACCCCATTCCCCCCTCCAATACTATGAGGGTGTGCTCCCACCATCCTCTCATTTATGATGTTTTAAGTAAGCTTATTATTTTTTGTTGGACTGCATTCGTAACTATCCTGGGCTGCATGCAGCCCCCATGAGCCACAGCCTGACCACAGCTGAAGGTTTAGACTATTTTTAAGGCATGTTTGTCTCATATAGAAAAATGAAAGGAAATTTCTCTAAGACCAAATGTCTATAGGGAACAAGCCTCTGGCAATGAGTCTGGGAGACTCTGTCTTCAAGAAGGGCAGTTCATCTTCTCCAGTTCTCCATCAGTGAAAAACACCATATGGCAAGCTCAGGCCAAGGGCCAGCAGACATTTGAGAAATCACTTAACAGATTAGGAGAGTGAGGAGAGAGAGAGAGAGAGAGAGAGAGAGAGAGAGAGAGAGAGAGAGAGAGATTAGAATACAGAATGCTGAAATGCTGAAGTGGAATGTGGCAGTGCTGGTAGAATACTTGCCTACAATATATGAAGCCCTGTGTTTCATCTCCAGTACCGTATAAACTGAGCATGGTGTCACATGCCTGCAATCTCAGCAATCAGAAAGTAAAGGCAGGGGGATAAGAAGTATAAGATCATTGTTTTAGTTGGGGTTTTATTGCTGTAAAGAGACACCATGACCATAACAACTCTTATAAAGTAAAATATTTAATTGGGGCTGGCTTATAGTTTCAGAGGTTTAGTCCATTATCATCACGGTGAGACATGTTGCCTTGCCAGCAGACATGGTGCTGGAGAAGGAGCTGAGATCCTCGGGCAACAAAAGGAGACTGTGTGCCTGCCACACTGGGCATAGCTTGGGCATAGGAGACCTCAAAGACTGGCCCCAAAGTGACACTTCTTCCAATGAGGCTGCACCTACTCCAACAAGGCCACGCCTCCTAATTGTGACACTCCCTATGGGCTAAGCACTAAAACACATGAGACTATGAGGCCATCCCTATTCAAACCATTACATTCTACTCCCTGGCTCCCATAGGCTTGTAGCCATAACATAATGCAAAATGCAAAGTCCCATAGTCTATCACAGTCTCAACAATGTATAAAAGTCCCAAGTTCAAAGTATCTCCTGAGATTCATGCATCTTAACTGGAGTCTCCTACAAAATCAAAATAAAAAAAAAAAAAAAAAAAAAAAACAGATCACATACTTCTAACATCTAATGCACAGGACATATATTAACATTCCAAAACACAGGGAAAGGAGCATAGTGAGGAAATACCAGGTACTCCACAGCCCTGGCATCTCTAATCTCTTGGGATCTCAAAGGCAATCTAGGCTTCATCTTCATAGCTTCACACAGTGGCCTCTCAGAGCCTCCGTGAAGGGAAAGACACAGCAGCTTTCCTTAGTAGTGGAGGGAGATTCCACAACTCCTTTCTTCTATCCTAGACTCTAAAGTCAGACTGTATGGCTGAAGCCGTCAAGTTCTGTTTGCAGGTGCTGGAATATGGCCCCTTGTTCAATTACATCTTCACCAGCGTTTTATTTTTGATGGTTTCCTTCATTGCCTAAGGTTGGCTGGAATTTGTTCTGTAGACCAGGCTGACCTTGAACTCAGAGATATACATGACTCTGCCTCCTGAGTGCTGGTATTAAAGGTGTGGACCAACACACACCTGGACCTAAAGTGTTTTAGGTCTTTAATTCCTTTTCACAAAGTGGAAGCTTAGCTGTCTGAGATCTTGTCCTGAGGTCACCACTGCCTTTATTCCAGTTAATATCTTTAATCTGTGTACCTCCTTAAACACAGAATTTAGCTCCATTCTACTTCCTGCTGCCCCTTTTCTTCTTGAACTATATTTTGTATTTTTCCTTGCTCAGCTTGCTCCTTTTCATTGAAACATTCTTCATAAGAGTGAATTACATGACAGAGTCTATACTAGACTGTTTTGAGATTTCCTTTCTTCATTCTAAACCTCTTCACTTTAGCCTCAGGCAAACATTTTGGGCAAGGGCAAAAAGTGGCCACATTCTCAGCCAAAATATCACAAGAACAGTCTACATACTAAACTTCTTTTCTGAAATCTCTTAAGCCAGGTTTCCACAGTTCAAATCATCCTCAACATCCCTGTCTCCCATGTTCTTACTAATGGATGGCCCCATTAAGCCCTGCTTAAACAAAGCATTTCACTGCTTTCCTAATCCAAAGTCCCGGTTACCGGCACTGAACCTGAGAGGACCGGCCCTATGAACAATCACTATGAACAGGGGAGGGGCTTATAAAGCCCGATTCCCTGCCCCTCCCCCACTATTTGTTACTGACATGTTCCACTGGAGGGGAAGTCATTGTCCTCTGCTGTGTACCCATTGGTGAGGCCACCAGCCTCTAGTGGATGATTCCAAACCCACGGGTCACAAAGGAAAACAAAAAGATATGACTGTGAGAAAACAGTCTGTGAGGAAGAAGAAGGGGGTTTGACAGGGGTATGAGGGAGGTAAGAGAGGTGGAGGGTGAAAATAATTAGAAAAAAATATATATATGGAATAAGAAAACAGGAAGAAACACACACACTAGAAGTGTCAAAAAACAATTTTTAATTTCATTTACTTTTAAATACATCACTCTCTTCCAACTGAGAAAACACTAAAGTAGATGTTATGACTACTTTTTTGGTAGATTGAATCATTCTAGAGACACTAGAGACCTTGTTTACTTTGGCAAACTAAGATAAAGCATGTAATCTTCCAAAGTGCTCAGAATAACTTTTTTTTGTGTGTGTGGATGGAACTGAGAGATACTTGTATTAACTGACCAGGGAAATTAGGTAATACACCCTAAGGGAGAAACAGAAAAGCCATGAGTATTGCACAGACATATTTTCATAATAATTTAATAAACAGGGGACAAGGAAATAAGAAAACAGGAAGATATTTTGTTTTCAATAACTCGTTCATTATTCCCCAAACCTCAGGAATACTACTTAGCTTCCTTTTACAGGAACAGAATACATTTGAAGATTTCATTTTGCATTAGCACCTCTGAACAATGGGTTCTCAGAACTTCATTGAGCAGCTGCCTTCTTAACTATGCCTTCCATTGTTTTCAAACTCCAAGCCAGAGCTCACTCTCTTAAGAAAAGAACCCTCTAAACATTCACAGATTAAGCACAATACAAAGACAGAGGTTATTTGAACACCCCCTTTTTTTTTTAACCAACAGACAAGCCATCCAGAAACAAAACAAAACAAACAAAACAAAAACAAACAGAGAAACTTCAGAGTCAAATGATATAAAATCAACTAGACTTAGCAGATGCCTGTGGGTCACTCCATTCAAACACTGTTCTCAACAGTCCACAGAACTTTCTCCAAAATCAGCCACATAGTAGGACACTTAGTTACTCTTGCTTTAACCAAACACCAGGACCAAGGCAACTTTATAAAATAAAAGGTTTAATTCGGGGCTCACAGTTTCAGAGGGTTGGAGACCATCACAGTCGGGGATCGTGGCAGCCAGCAGACAGACATAAAGCTGGAGCAGAAGCTGAGACCTCCCATCTTGAGGAAACCAGAAGGCAGAATGTTGCTGAGACACAGTCAAGCCCACACTCTGCTTGTTGTCTCTTTAGCATCCCCCACCATGGACCACTCTCTCCTGGTTGAGCTCTGGACCTAGCATTCCTTAGCTCCTCTGTTCCTCTTTGGTGTTTCTTTGCAGGTATCTGTACTTGGCCTTCTAGCCATACACTAAGTATGGGAGTTGCTCAGGAATTAGCCTTGGCCCTGTTCTCACTCTGTGCCATGTCTTTCTGATAAAAAATAAAAGTGTCATTTCCAGGTTAAAAACATTCTCTTCCCCTCCCCCACTTCCTCTCTTTTCTCTCTCTCCTGACCTCTTACCCTATGTATCTGCTGCTCTTCAAGGGTTCCCTGTCTTGGGAAACTGTATCTCTATTCTTCCTACCTACCCAACTGCTAAAACCCTATCATAAAGATTTAGCCTTCCCTGTTCCCTTCTTCTTTGTTACTGTTTACATCAGATCAATTGCCAAGTTTTATCAGCCTTGCCGCCAACATCTCTCTCTAAAGTCCTCTGTGCCTTTGACTTCCCCAGCCCTGTGCCAAGTTGATATCATCCCTGCCCTAGAGCTTTAGGAGGGGCTCTTGGATCTTCTGATATGACGTTAGTTGTTCGAGCCTGGTCTTATGCACTGGACTCTTTATGAGTAAGGGTAAGGACTGTCTTAGTTGACACTCCACCTATAGTTACTACTCCTACTTGTGGTACCCATCCCACTTCTTGGCATAGTCCACGCCTACCTCATCAATCTTTCATGAAAAAAAAAAATCAAGGAACACAGATTTTTCTAACTCAAACCAACTAGTCTACCATTTCAAACAAGCACACCATTGCCTCAACCCTAAATCCAAGAGCAGAGAAACATGCTAGGAAGTGCCACAAGTTCTAACTGTATCATAGTCATTATGGGTAGACATCATTAAGACCTTGGGGCAGAGAAGAGAATGCCAATAGGGAAATCATGTGCCTTTCTGTAGTAGTCAGATTTCTATCACTGTGAACACCAGGGATAATAAGTTTACAAAGAAAGGATTTATTTTGGTCTCATAGTTTAAGCCTATGATTGGTTTGTCCTGTTGCCTTGGGCCTGTGGTGGCATATCATGGGTAGTGGTATATTGTATGTGCCACCACGCAAAATGGAGCAAAACCACTAGCTCCCCTAGCCAGGAACTGGAAGACAGAAAGGGTTCTTCACCAACTCCTTCTAATGAATGAGCCTAGTGACATAAAGGTGTCCCACTAGGTCCCACCTCTTTAAAGATGGGTCCTGCTTCTCAGCAGCTACCTGTTGGGGATCAATCCATTAGCAAATGGGCTTTAAGGAGAGCTTCAGTGGCAAACAACAGTACTTGCCCCTGTCTGATAGCTGCTGACAGAAAAGCAATGACTCTGGTCCTATCCATAGACAGGACCTACTAATATAGCAATCCACATAAAATTAATCTTGCTGTCCTAACTCATGTATTCATCTAATTTCCTCTAGAAGCCTTGGAATTCTTCCTAGGTTACAACCTTAATCCACCAGTAGCGGCAGAAAAGTAAGTGGCTAGGAAACAAAAAGCAGGTTAGGACCCAGAATTCTGTGCGAGAAGTACTAGATCGGGCCACCAATAGTGGGAAAGAACAAAATGTCTAAGTAAAGGATATAAGAGGAAAATAGTGCTTCATACACCAGTTAGACAGACTCAGAATGTCAAACAACAACAGGTGTTGGAGAAGATTTGGGGAACTTGAAGCCCTCAGAGTCATGCTGCTGCTTTAGGAAATGGTTTGGCATTCTTCAAATGAGTAGACTCAGTTTTCATATGAGCTAGATTTATGTGTAAGAAAAATCAAAATAAGTTAATGTTTATGTAACATTATAAATTATATAACATCACTTATAAAAAATTTATTAAAGATCCATCAATTGATGCATGCATTTTTAAATCTGGTGTATCCATATCATGAAATATTACTTGGCCATGAAAAGGAATAATGTGTTGTTACACATTACAACAAGGAGGAATCTTGGAAACATTCAGATAGGAAATCAGTCACAAAAGGCCACATATGAAATAATTATGCTCATATGAAAATGTATAATAACCAAATATATAGAGCCATAAGATAGACCAATAGTTGCCTGGGGATAAGAAGAGTAGGGGAGATTATAGAATATGAAACTAAAGGGTACAGAGTTTATCCCTGGGATGACAAAAATATTTTTTAATTTAATTTATTTATTTTATATGAGTACGCTGTAGCTGCCATCAGACACACCAGAAGAGGGCATCAGATCGCATTGCAGATGGTTGTGAACCACCAGGTGGCTGCTGGGAATTGAACTCAGGACTTCTGGAAGAAGAGTCAGTGCTCTTAACCGATGAGCTATCTCTCCAGCCCCGACAAAAATATTTTTAAGTTGACAGTGCTGATTGTTTTGCATATTGGTAATTTTACAGGAAATAAAAACCATCAAATTCTACCTTTTAAAGACTTATTTTATTTGTAATTATGTATATGAGAGGGTGGGAGCACATGGACAAGGAGACCAGAAGAAGCATCAGATCCCCTAGAGTTACAGATAGTTGTGAGCTGCCCAACATGAGTGCTAGGAACTGAACTCAGGTCCCCAGGATGCTTGACCACCGAGTCATCTCTCCAGCCCCTAAGCTGTATGTCTTAAGTGGGTGAATTGTAAAGTACATATGCTGTCTCTAAATAAAGTTGTGGTTTTGTTGTTTGTTAAGTCAACAGGATGTGTCTGCTTATTGTAATGGCGAGTAGAGTAAAGGAAGGGTCCAGGACTGGGCCAAGGCCATCTGCTGGGTCAACAGGAAAGGCCAGTGAAATGGCAGAGAAGGAAGACAGGCAAAGGATGCTGGTTTAAATACTGTACCAGCTGTCACACGTGTGGACTCTGCTGTCACTGAAGGATCCATGTGGATTAGCAAAGTGAGTAGGTAACAAGGAATGTGAAAATACCCTTCTATTCTCAAAGGTTGCCAACTGCGGACCTGGGTTTGTTTGAGAATGGCAGAAAACCACTTTGGGACCAGATCAAACACATGCCAATTCCACCAACCTTTAGAGCAGAAAAAAAGCGTTTCATTTTCCTTGGAGGGTTAGATGGCAGTTCATTCATGACTTGATGCTTTTACCATAGGCCCCCATTCCACCCTGCCCAACACGAATTCTGTCAGTGGTCCTGGCACTTAACAATGTCGGCAATCCCCACTTTCGGTAGCTCAAACCCACTGTCCTGCATGTCAGCGCTGCCCAATAAGTCTCAAAGTTCTATGTTCCCTTTATTAACTCCAAGTGTTTAAAATACCAAGAACCCACATCATGAACCCAACCAGATGCAGCCTGGTCCACATCCCCCTACATCTCCCCATTCAGGCTTCCTTTCTGGGATTCTAAATGCTTTGTAACACGGTTCTTTTTGATTCTAAAGTATTTATATTTGTGTATCAACATCACACTTTTGTGGGGTTTTTTTTCTGGAATTTCCTTCTTTCAGCTTTTAGTTCTTTATGACAAAAATTTAAAGAGAACTGATGACCCTCAAAGAGAAAGTTAAGTTTTTCTCCTTCTACTGTGCTGATATCCAGGGACTGAACTTTATTCACTGGCTTGGCAGCCACCAAAGCAGACATCTTTAGCTGCTGGACTGTCAGCAGCCCTCTGAGTCTCTGCTTTCCAAAGAAGGAAGGAAGCTACATTTGGAAGCGAACTATCACTAAATGGCTTAAGTTTACAACTTGAAAATTTCAAACACATTTGATTTAAATTGCACGCTTGCCTACTCCTTATTATAAAGGCCCCCAAAGAGCAATAATAGTAAGAGGTTGGCAAGTGCTAATAAGTGACCATCTGGAAAAGGTTGGTAGATGGAATAAGAGGAGACTGTAATAGCAATGTGTGAACATTCTCGGGAAAGAGGCTAGGAGAAGCATTCGATGGAGATATGAGTTTCAAATAAGACATTGCATCCATCATGGACTTGTTCAATGGACAGTGGTTTCATGCTGTCCCAACTGTCATGGAATTTCTCAATGAGACAGTGATTTCATGCTCTCCTATGTTGTTCTCTTCTGTGGCCCATGGTGTCATAGGGGAAAATCCATCATGCTTTCTTTTGTTGTTATTGTTACTTTTACAACTAATTTAATTTTAATATAATATCTAATTAAAGCTGTTACGTTTTGCATGTGAAATATTCGCCACAGGTTCATGTCTTTAAACACTTGATCCCCAGATTCTGGTTTTGACAGGGTGGAGCTAGTGAGCTCTTCAGAGGTAGCACCTAGCTAAAGAAGTGAGTGACTGGGGCTTGAAAGTCATAGTGGAGCCCAGCTCTGGCTCAAGGTCTCTTTGCTTCCTGTTAGGCCATGTTACCATGGTTTCCCTGCAGAAATAGACTGTTTCTTTTAAATTGAAAACCACAATAAATTATTCTTCTCTTCAGGTGCATCTTTTATGCATTCTGTCACAGAAATAAGACAAAATGGGGACTACAAAGATTCATATAATTTTAACTTTTCTCCAAGGGAATGTCTACTTTGGTGGATTTCATACACACACTGTCTTCTCTACTGCTACCTACAACTCATGGCAGGGAATATTTATGTTTCAATCATGTTGACAATAATTTATTTATTTTATTTCAAACTAATAAAATTTTATTTTTATTTTGAGATGTTTGTGATGAATGAGAAAATGCCCAGTCCTTTTTAAATCAAGGTCAAAATGACCATATAATAAGATGACGTGTGACACATCTCAACAAAGCAGGATTCTTCAACTGTGGAAAGTCAGCTTTCTATATTCTTTCACCTGTAGCCCAGACTGAGATTTTGTTTTTTGCCACACCTGGAAGCAGAACCCTCTACATGTGACATTTGAGGAAACACCCCCAGGGTCGAGCTGCTGATTTTCAGCTGTACACAGAACTCGGTCTAAGGCCCGGCTCTGTTCCCACACTTGAATTCCCTCATGGTGTCTTGTGTACTCCTCCAGATGCATTACCATGGCTGATCCCACTACAAGAACACTGAACTGCAAGGACACCATGTCTCCCAGATTTGCCAAGGGACTCTGCCCTGGCCTGGTTCCTGTCTAGAAAGGGGCTCAGATCAGCCAAGCCATCTGAAAGAAACAGAGGTCAGCCAAGCTGACTGAAAGAAGCAGAGCCCAGTCAAGCTGCCTGGAAGAAGCTCTGGCCAACCAAGCCACCTGTGAAGGACACTCTAGCCCACTAAGCTGTCTGCAGGCTGTGCAGTGTGTTCCAGGTTCCCAGCTTATGTGAGCTGTCACCCAGGCTTGGGTGGGATTTTGGAGACGCAACTGTCTTTGAGTCATTTCTGCTTCTGTAGTCTCCCACCCGAATTCCTGTGAGTAACCGCAATAAAACTCATTGGTTCACCCAACTCCTTCCTAAGAGCCCACCCTGGGAAATCCAGACTAAAGGTTTGTTTCTTAGGTAAGGGCAAACTTCCCATAGAACAAAGAAAGCCGTCATAGTCAAATGTTGTAGTGGAGCTAGACCTCAGGGACTTCTGCTATGTGGTCAAGATCTGCTCAGCCAATCCTCCGCCTTCAAAGGCAAGAATCTAGATTGTTCTTGTATCTTTCCATCACTCTTATAAGCTGAGCTTTAATGCATGTGAGTTTATCTCTCGCCTTTCACTCAAATCAAGAAACTTAGAGCAGAGGGGAGTCCCCAGGGTCACTTTGCTCCCTACTCAAAATGTTGGAACTATTAAGTGTGTTTGTGGGGGTTTTTCTCATAAGATACAGAGCAAGGAATGTTTCAAAGTCCTTAACCCTCATCTGGTATTGGTGTCTGCTATGGAAACATTTGTTCAGTCAAGCATCTGGCCTCTGAACACCTCTGAGCACTTTCAGATGTGTCTTTATGAGAGGTTCTCTGGGAGTGCTTTGGGGGCAGAATAAAACTAAGCCAAAAGGAAACCGAAGTGGATCTACTGTAGCAAGTGGGACAGTTTACAAGTAGATTGGTACCAGACCAATGCAATGCACCCACAGAGCTTTTTACAGTGAAGCCTATGTTCAAATGTCACTCACAGTCCTGCAATTGCTTTGACCCAGACACATTCTGTAGCTAACGTGACTGCCAAAGGCTGAGTACAATTCTTCCATTTGAAGAAAGTTCTGGGGTAGTTATCCATGAAATAGAACTGGGCCCTTATATTTGAAAAGGGAAAAAAAAAAAAAAAAAAAAAAAAAAAAAAAAAAAAAAAAAAAAAACAGGATCACTCTTTGATGTCCACTGTTGTTACTCTCCCTGAACATACTGGAGTATCATTAGCATGAGTCACTGGACTCTGGGATTTGTTTAGAATCATCCACTATCCCCATCCAGAAGTTAAGGAGATGTATCCACGCTTGATGTATGAAGCAAAACCCAAGGGGCAGGTAGGACTTACCAGGGCTGCCAGATGTTGTGGAAGTCTTGAGCTTTGTTACTTTCTTTTTCCCTTCTCCTGCCCTACCCACTCCCACATTACAGAAATGGAAGCCTTACTAAAGAATGCAGCACAAGGCTCAAAGGAAGTAGTAAGAGATCAAGAGCACTCATCAAAACATCAGGATGTTAGTGTGCCAAGGCCTGAAGGCCCTAGACAGCTGTCCAGATGTTTGCACTTCAAGGTCTCCTTTATTATATCCCTTCTGTTCCTGAAACCATAACTCCTTTCAGGATTCTGTGAACAGGGTCCTTCCTTTGAAAGGATGTCTCTTCTTAATCAGAAAGAATCAAGAAAACTAGTTCTGTTTGAAATAAAGATTAATGGCTGGGTTAGAAACAGAGTAGTGTGGGATCTGGGATTCTGGTCTTAGAGAAAGGCCACAAAGGCCAGCTCAACATAACCCAAAAAGACCACTTTCAATCTACTTCAGCTCGCCACAACAGAATAAGAGTTCAGAGGCTTCTAGCACACCACCATTAGCCCCTGCTGTCCTGGTTTTCTTTATCCTCTGGGAAGGATAGTAGTGAGACTCCTTTGGTATTCTGGGATTCAGTAAAATATTAAAGTGGAATTTTGAGAATGTCACTAGCTCAGAGCTTCTAATATGCTAAGTTGTTACATTCCTGGAATTATACAAATATTGAACACAAAGATTTCTACATGCTTTTGTGAAGTCAGTCAACGCACCCTCACTGAATTAACTTATTGGGAACAAGATGGTAGACTACTTACCAACAGCTACATCATACACACTGGCATATCAGAATGTTTATGAGCCTCCTATTGTATGAATTGTTCATTTCTAATTGTGAGGTGATAGCATGGGCTACCCTTTGTCTCTCTAAAACCTTGAAGTCCCAAACCCCAGCACTTCACAACTTAATTATATTTGGAAATAAGGTTGTTACAGATGTAATCAGTTAAAAGGAAGTCGTCATGCAGTAAAGTAGACCCCCAAGCCAACATAACTGGTGCTTATTAAAAGGGGGATGGATGGAGCTGGAGAGATAGCTCAGCAGTTAAGAGCACATACTGTGCTTCCAGAGGCCCTGAGTTCAATTCCCAGCACCGACTTTAAGTAGCTCACAATTGCCTGTAACTCCAGCTTAAGGGGCTCTAGCACTTTCTTCTCCTGGCCTCTGTGGCAATGTATTCCTGTGCACAAACCCATCCGCCCACCACCATAGCCCTCCCATCTAGATACATAATTTAAAATTAATAAAATACAGTACTTTAAAAGGGTAGAATAGACTAGAACACCACATGAACATGAAAACAGACTGAGCAATGAGTTTATGAGCTAAGGAAAACTACAGCAAACCTGCAGACACTATGGAGAGTTCTAGAACAGGACCAGAGGGTATGACCCAACTAACACCTTGATGTTTGGCTTCTGGGTATTGTCCAGAACTGTGGGACAAGGTCTGTTGCTGGGAAAGGCTCATGGATGGTACTCTGTTACAGCATCTCTAGCAAAAAAACAGAAGGGGACAAGGTCTGGGGCCACAGGGGCAGACCTGGTACAGGGAGGAAGAACACTTGGAGTTTGGGGCAGTGCTTACTTACCAGTGAGTAGAAATCTATTCATTTTATCCATCTATTTTACCATCAGTACAACTTCTTACAAATGGTAATACTAAGTATGGGTGGCAGGTCCTGGGAAGTCATGGCCTCATACTTAAAAAAAGAAATAAAACGAGAGGAGCAAGTTCTGAGTCAAAGACTCCATCTACCTTCAACTGGGGTTGGAGGACAAGAAGTTTGTTTGGGGCCATTTGTTGTAACTTGAGAACCAGTCTTTATTAGAGGCCTATTACTTACAAGTTGCATAGCTAGCCTAGACCATGACACTGGAAACAGAAACCTAATACTGTATTTATAGATTGCTTGCTGGGACAAGATTGAGTCCCTTAAAGAGAAACAAATCGAATAAAGCAATTGGAACTCTGGTATGGTAGAACTGATATAAAATATTACTGTCATTAAATTTAGGTAGCAGCTTAGATAATAGGCTGTTAACAGCACAGGGTTTCTACTGTAAGACACACAGTCCTAAGACGCTGGGGCTAACAACTTGTGTCACCTCTGCCAACTCATTGCCCCATGTGCTACCTGCTCAGAGTGTTTGGAAGTTGTTAAATATAATAAATAAACAGCAGTAGTCTGTAAAGGAAGCTGATATGAAAATACCTCTTAGATATGAGGTGTGTTAGTATGGAAGGGCCTCAGGCATCATCAGGTGGGTGGGTGGGGGAGGAGCAGACAGAAGCAATACAATCAGTGGAGAGATAAACTCAATGGGGCCTTAAAGGAATGGAGGGGCTTCTTTTGAAAATCTGCATAGGAACTTTATAAAGAATAAAATGGCCAGAATCAGGCAGAAGTGGAATTGACTTTTCCCTTTCCCAGGAACGGGATCATTCCAGTTATAGCGTCTAAGTAGCAACCAGCCTTTTGTCTGCCCTCTTTTCCTCAGTTGACTGGAACTGTCGGTTGATGCTGGAGATTTCTACAGAACCACAGTGAAATCAAAGATGTAGAAGCATTTGACTGTGTTCCAAGATGGAAGCACATGTATGTCGTGTTTCAGAGGGCTTGTGGGTGCATTCATGTCACCTGGGACCCTTGAACTTTATGACGCAGTCTTCTTTATTTGGTTGTATATGGATCTTCTGATAATGTGTACTTTGTTGACTACATAAAGTAAATTCAAACTCCAATGAACACTTGGGGGTCCACAATAATGTCAAAGGAGACTGAATGGGAGGGCTTTTGGGAAACGGTAAAGGCCCTGGGTGTATTTTTCAATCCTGTGTAATGCTTAATTTGTGAAAAGGAATCAAAAGCAGTGTTAAGTTATGGCAACATTTGCACTTTGGGAATGAGCTTACTGTGCAAATGCCACTTTTAAAGCTGTTAGTAACTTTGCACATTTTCTTTGAACAGGTTGTATCATATTTAAATTTTTACACCCACCATCACTAAAGGTAAAATTTGAGAGGGAAGAATGCCATTTTTATGGAAATTTTGATATGAAAATAAATGCATCATTTATTTTTACAACAGGCTTGGCCCACAAGTGTTTTCAGATTTGATATCCCTAACATGGGATATGATTTGATTCTTAGCAGCAAACTCAGATGTAGACTGACAGACATAGCTGAATATCTTAGTCAATTTACATTTGAAGGTTAGAATGAAAGTCTCTATGACAGTGAAGGATGGAGAAAAGTCTCTTTAGTGACCATTCTTCGGAGCAATGTCCCACAAGCCGGTCTCCAGAGTCTTCAACCATGCCTTTAACAAAGTCGACAACCAAAGGTCTAACTTTTATAACCTTGTAGGGGTGGTGGAGAGTTTCATGTCAAGTGATTTGGTTCAGCATGGCTTACATGACAAGGAGCCTGGAGGAGCCAGGTATCATAAATTGAGACATCTCAAGTCACTGCACAGTCTGCTTCTTTACTCTGTCCCTGATAGCTGCAGAGAGGTGATGATGGATTGGAGCTGCAGGATCTGGATAAAGGTTCAGGACATTTTCTAACCAAAGTGAGCATCTCTTTCAGCTGTGAGCTGAGAACGAACTCTTTCAACAACAACTGGAACTCTGCCCTACCATTTTCCATAAGTGATGTCAGTGGTATTTGCATGCTTCTAAGATCTCAATCTTGACAATTGTATTTGTTTCCATTTGGCTTCTAGATGTCCCTGCTTGTGAATGCTAAGGTAGTCAGGCTGTTTCATCGACTTCTCTGTAGCCTGTTGAGTTTTCCTGCCTGCTGAATGTACGTGGATGTAGATCAAGCCCACAAATGTTAGCTATGCACTGACTGACCCTTTCTAGCAAATGAGGAGAGAATGTTTGCCTGGCAGGAAATGAGAGGGCAAAGGTGAGGCTAAAACAAAGTAATAAGAGGTCTTCCCAGAAGGAGCAGAACCTGCCAGGGACACATCGGGACATGAGGCCTGCCAGGAACATGATGCACTTTGGAGCCCCTTAGGAGATAGCGCGCTCCAAATCATCACTTGTGAGTGAGAGTGGATGTGGCTCCAGAAGCCAGGACAAATTCCGATCTCCTAGGCGATTTAGCTGGGAAATCCTGAGGGATGGAAATATGGCCATACAGTTCCAGAAAGCAGCTCCAACATCCGCTGCATGTGTTCCTGGGCTCCACATGAGGTTGTGCCAAGCCAACTGGCAAGCGATGCTCTTCTCCCAGCCAGAGTCACGCGACTCCTACAGATTTAAATTCACCTCCGGGAAGTTGTTTTTCTTAGTGAGTTTTGTTTTTCTTCTACTTGGGCTTTTTTCCTCCAAATCACTTTAAAGCTTGAATTTAGATAGATACTTCTTCTTTTTTTTTTTTTTTTTGGTTTTTCTGAGACAGGGTTTCTCTGTATAGCCTTGGCTGTCCCGGAACTCACTCTGTAGACCAGGCTGGCCTCGAACTCAGAAATCCGCCTGCCTCTGCCTCCCAAGTGCTGGGATTAAAGGCATGCACCACCACTGCCCGGCTAGATAGATACTTCAAAAACAAAAATGCTGACACTATAGGTCTGATGAGACCGTGGAAACCACCGCACGAAAGGCACGGGATAGAAATAGGATGTTATCTTGTTATTTATAACCAGAGTCCAAGTTCTGTTTTGCTGGGTGTCTGTGTTTGGAGAAATTAGGGTTCTGGAAGTCTCACCTCAGAGCTCAGACTATCCTGGAACCTCCTAAGGTTGGCTTCCAAGTTCTGGTCCCTCCACCTCAGCCTGTGACCACACTCAGCTACACTAAGTCTCATGGAGATGAAAACGTCATCCGTTTTCACTTGGTCTCTATAAGTTCTTAGTTTTAAGAGTCTGGCTTTTCCCATGACCACGAGTGTCTCAAGGTACCATTGATACGGTGTGAGCAATGCCAGTCACCTCTCCCTCAGCTCACACTCCTTTGCCTGTATCTCATTTTACAGTCCTTTACAGACTCTGCTGACTTTGACCTGCAAAGAGCCACTTTGCTTCCATGAACTAAGGTCTGCATTATGTTCCCTTCTTCTTTTATTCCTAGTCTCAGAGATGGATTTTTTTTTTACTAAGTCCCTAAGAATGTTGACTGTTTGTGATCATCTGTGGCAAACAACTTCCCACAGTCAGTATGGAGAGTGTCCCGTGGGCTCTCACACTGCTCCCACCAGTACAATCTTCTCAGCATGCTTCTCTGAGGGGGCAAGTGGCTCAGTCTCATTCAATCCCCGAGTGCATGATTTCCTGAAAACTTGGGCTAGCCACATAGGTTAATTAAAGCACCAGTACACATGCCCACCACATAACAGCTATCCAAAACATGAAATCCACAGGAGATGGAAGCATTAGGATATTTTCTGCCCACTGGTTCATTTGTTTGGGTTGTTCTGGAGTTTTGATTTGTAGCAATCTATAGTTTGTGGGCTTCTACCCTGGTACATAGGAAAAAGAATGGAGGAGAAAAAGGGCATCATTGGTGGGAAACAGACTCTCCTGATGGCCTTTGCTGTTTATCTTTGAATTTGTGCTTTTCAAAAACTATTGCACCCTATTTTGTATGTTTACCGAGGAGCTTCAATTTGCAGAATAAATGACATTTTAGAGAAAGCCATTATATGACAGAAGAGCTGGGGGCCACTTTTGCAATCCCCGCAGTGTCCCGCACAGAGCCTTGTATACTGACATTTCAGGAATGTGTATTTGCTAAATTTAGACAAATTCTGAAAAGCTGCATATGAATTTAATTTTAATACACTAAATCATAATTTTTAAAACACATGGAGAGCACATTTAAAGGCATACCGCATGGAACCAATCCTCCAATGAGTATTTCCTCGTTTGCGCAATGTTGTCAAGTTTCTTTATGGCCGAGTATGACGGCCCTTTCCCATTCCTTACCTGCTACATGAAGAGGCTTAAATCCAAGCTCCAAGACTAAGATGCTGAGGCCACAGAACCTAATTTTAGAAACTGATATTTGGCCATCTTCTCTGCTTTGGTGTGA
Source organism: Arvicanthis niloticus (assembly GCF_011762505.2). Taxonomy (NCBI): domain Eukaryota; kingdom Metazoa; phylum Chordata; class Mammalia; order Rodentia; family Muridae; genus Arvicanthis; species Arvicanthis niloticus. The sequence continues at coordinate 41,097,834 of NC_047671.1, forward strand.
ACATGAAAAATGTCTTTTTCAGCCAGTGCCAGTCAAAGGGACAGCTTGTGTGCAGAAAGGGGCTTATAACCTCTCAGATCACCTAGCAGGAGAGACTGGCAACAAGGTGATTGTGGTCAGGGCCACACTCCGACCAGGAATTGCTTAGTTTACCTCTTGCTTTCTATTTAAACCTAAAGTACAGGTCGGGACCCTGAAGATAGACTTGGGAAAATCAGAGCAGTCACAAGACTTCTTTGTCCCTTTTCCTAAGGTGACATTGACTTACTCTTCTGCTTTTCACTGTTACTTGTTTAAGGAGAGTGGCTGAGCCTGGCTCTTAAGGGACCTGACAGGGCTGAGGCTGGGCCTAACTCCAGTAACATAGCTATCATTCATATCATTGATTCTCAACCCCATCTCTGCCTTGTCCTTTACTCTATCCATCAAGCTACCTATCCAGCCACCCAGCCACCCATCTATCTATCTATCCATCCATCTATCTATCTATCTATCTATCTATCTATCTATCTATCTATCTATCTATCTATCTATCTATCTAGTGTGTTGGGGGTGGGACCCATGTCATGGCTCACAAGCAGAAGTCAGGGAACACTTGCAGGACTCCTAGACTTGAATTCAGGTGGTCAGGCTTGGCAGTAAGTGCCCTTGCCTGCTAAGCAATCTCATGACACTATCTTCATAATCTCTTGGATTAATTTTTATGACCTGTGCATTCTTCTCAAGGCTAGATTTACCCAAGCTTTGTGTCTACTTTTCTTTCTCCTCCTCTTCTTCTCTCGTCTCTTCTGTGACTCTTCTCTGGTATGTTTCTTCTCATTCATCTCTATCAAGTCCTACGGGTTCTTTTATCCCCTTGTCTTATACTCTTTAAAAATTCCTGTCACTTTTTCAAGTTCTTAGAGAAATCAACATATCCCAAACTCCCTTTGAAATGACAGATGCGTTTCTCAAGCTTCTGAATTCATTTCCGAGTGTCTTCCTGTGCATTCTGCTCTTTTCTGCTCTCTTCCCTTCTGCGGTAGTATCTACTTGCTGTGTTCTAATTGTCCTTTATTGTCAGCTGAGGCCAAGGGTGAAAAGGGATGGGGAGATCATAAAGTAGCCCTCAGCTTTGATTCAGGTTAATATCAACTAGAAGAAGAAAATGAGAAGGTTGATCATTAGTTGTGGTGTTCAAAGGGCAATACAGTGGCCTAAGCTTTAAGCCCTGTGCTCTTTGTTAAGTGGAGCGTTATCAAAGTCACAGGATCTCATTAGGCTGGCAAGCAGAAGGGATCTCATTGGGCCACAAGCAGGTGGGATGGCTGTGACATATCACCAGAGCCTGCAGGCAGCTTCGCTTTCCTATGTGGTGGGAAGCTTTGCCTAGAAACATTCTCTGCTTCTCCCCTGGGCAAGCCATATTCTTGAGTCTGACCAAAATAAGCAGAGATCCTCCTAAATAAACCTCTTCATCATGTAAGTTGATTTCAGGAAAATGTTTTCAGCCAAACATCTTAGAAAGCAAGGTTAGCTTCCTCCCCAGTTTGACTGCAGTATTTCAAGTGCCCTTTGGAGTTTGTGGCCTGGGCTTTTGACTATGACTTTGTTATGGAAAATAGAAAGGCCATTTGTTTTTGTTTTGTTTTTCAGTGTTTTTTTTGGGGGGGGGGGGGGAAGCAAGGGAGGGTAGACTCTTTTTGTTTCTGTTCTATTGTAGATTTCTGTGAGTTTTAAGAACTGTGGTGTAAAATGCTTTGTTCGATTACACTTCACTGGAACAGCCAAGGGGTTTCTAAGTCTTTCTTCCCTGACCCCTTCTCCAAATTGGCAAAGGCAGACAACTCAATAGTGGATGAATGTCATTTATCAAACAGTCAACATTAGTGTGTCCATGTGCTCAACAGACCCAACAAGAGGCCCATCTTCTGAGCCTAGTTTGCATTACAACATTCTTCCCATCCCTGCCTCCCTGTAGCTACAATCCTGAAAGCCCTGTTCACCTGTCTCCTCTCTTCCATCCAGGTATGAGTAGCCTTGAAGTATGTGCTTTTGCTTTCTGATATTTTATAATTTTTCACTTCATGAAGTGGGTTAACCAAGGGAATGGAGGCTGGGTAGATGCCTCTGTGATCAGGAATGCTTTCTGCTCTTCCAGGTGATCTGAGTTCAGTTCCCAGCATCCACTTCAGGCAGCTCACAGCTTCCTGCAGAAGCAGCTCAGGCTCCAGGGGAGCTAGTGTGGACCCCAAAAAGGGGATGTGACTCTTCTGGCCCACCAAGGGCATCTGAAGTCATACCTACTCGAATACACACAAACACACTAAAAGTAAACCTGTAAATAGGGAGAATGGGCTCTTTAGATGGGATACTACCGAACTGTTTCTATTTGACAGCAAATACTGATTTCTGGGTTGAAAAGTGATGATCATCAAACCAGAGAGGAACAGGGTAGCATACAGCCTGTGTCATACATGGAAACTGAATTCCTGATCATTTGTTGTTTATTTTGCTTTTTAAAGACAGGATCTTAGTTACCCAGGCTGGTCTGGAACTTTCTAGGCAGCCAAAGCTACTCTTGAACAACTGATCCTCCTGCCTCCAGCCACCAAGTGTTGGGATTACAAACTAGCACCTCCAAGGCAGCTGAAATTTGTATCCCCCATGCTGTTACACTGTGAGCTAATCTTGCGGACAGCCAGCATTCTTTGTGAGTTAATAAATCCTCCTTTGAGAGTATTCTCATCTTCGAAGAAGCCTCCCGTGGAGGAGAACAGACTACTTCATTTGGCAATGTTATTCTTTATTGAGCAATGGATCCTGTGTACACTAGTCACAAATTTTAAAGAGAAATCTAACAGCATTCGCTTGGATCACTGTGTCATGAATATACTTTGAAGTTGTACATCAAGAACCTCCTTTGTATTTACCGAAACTGAGAAGTCACAAAGGGACCTCTAAGTCAGACAAGCTTCAGGGACACATTCTAAGGTTTGCACAATCATGTAAAATTAATTTTATAAGAAGGGGTAGATAGGAGCATGCATCCAGTGTGAGATTATACAAAAATCTTGGCACTTATGTCAGGGAGTCAGTTCCATTGCTTTATATGTCATACCTAAGCCCTGAAGAAACTTATCCTTCCAGACAAGCAGATTTCAGTTACCACATTTCTCTCATTGTATCTTGAAGGAACCACTTATGGCTACCATAAGTTTAGCTCTTAGGAACGACTACGGCAAAATTCCTGTTTGCCTTCTTGAGTCTTATCATCTTGCTCCTCTTTAAGGATGACGTTGAATAACAGGGTACAGCATCAGTGAGTCCCAGAGCATGTGACTATTCCTGATAACCTGCAACCTTGACACTGGTGTGGTCACGAGCCAGCACACTGCCCCCTGCCTCTCATCAGCCTGTAGAAGCTGTGGGTGAAGTTAGGGTTTCAAAGAATTTCTTGGCAGCTAGCTCCCCTAATACTGTACACCTAATACTGAGATTAGAGGTGGGGAGGGGTAGTCCTTCTTGCTTTTTCTATTTCTTGTCAGCCACCCAAGCAGCTGGCAATTTGTTCCAATTGGTGTCGATTAGCTTTTTTTCCAGACATGATTCAGAGATGAAGCCAGCAGTTGGTCAGCACCAGGTCCTGCATCTGAGCAGCAACTTAGTTCTGCCTTTCTGTTTCCTCAGTCCTTGTCTGCTTGTCTAACCTATCACCTTTATTAAATCCTACCTATGTCAGAGTCTACCTACATCTGACTCTTGTCACCTCAATGACACAAAATACTCTTAAAGGGGGAACAGTTAAATCTGGCTCATGGCTTCAGGATTCAGCCCACAGCTGGCTGGCTGTTTGGGGCCTGTGAGCAGTGGAAGGCTGTGACAAGGAGTGCAGACCGAGCAAAGATGCTCAGATCAAATGCTCAAGCCAGGCCCAGTCTCATTCCCTTCCTGTTGCCAGAGGATCCCAATGTAGAAAACCCTCAAGCTATGTTCTCCAGCACCAAGTCTGCCTGCATGCTATCATACTTCCATCACGATGACAACGGACTAAATCTTTGAACTGTAAGCAAGCTCCAGTCAAATGCTGTCCTTAATGACTGTTCTTCTACTAGGCATCATTTGTACAAGCCCTACCCACTCCCAGTAATACCAGAGGCTAGAGACTAAACATTTGATATATGGGATTTAGGGGACATCCAGGAACTCAGTTATAGCACTCTTTATATACCTAGTGTAAGTACTGCTTTCCTGACTGGACTCTAAATCCATGAGACAGAGTGCTCACAACTTCCTAATGCCAAGTAAGCAATTTACATTTTTTAATTTATGATTTTTAGTTGAAAATAAAGACAATATATTCTGATCTGTTTTCCCTCCTTCAATTCCTCCCAAATCCTCCCACCTCCTCATTCTTCTAACACCAGGCCTTCTTTCTCTCTTTTAAAAAAACAAATAGACAAATAAAAAGACAAACAAAGATAAAACAAAAGAAAATATTAAACTAAGAAGAAACATGAGAAATGAACACACACACACACCCCTCAACATTAGAAACAATAATGTACGAGCAAAAGACCAGTAAAGTTTAAAAAAAATTCAAACAAAGCAACATGAGACAAAAAACAACAACAACCCCCCAAAAAACAACAAAAATCTCCAAAAGAATTCCTTTAATGTCATTTATTTTGTATTAAAGTTTGTATAGGGTAAAATTAACTCTGTGGTATACAGTTCTGTGGACCTGACAAATACTCAGAAATGAGTGTCTGCACTAAGATGGTAACACAGGACAGCTTATTCACCCAGCTTTCTCTTCTTGTTCCTTAGAGACAGTCCCTTCCCCTAACTCCAAGCTCTGGTAGAGACACTGTCATGTTCTTCATTGCTGTCCTCCTGTCTTCTCCAGAAAATCATATAAATGAAAGCATACATCATGCAGTTTGGGGTCATGCTTATTTCAATGAACAAAAATCAAATTCGAGATTTGTTTGTATTGTTGCCTGAATTTTAAATCACTTCAACGTTAATAGCCATATACTATAGTATAATTCAGATTCTGCCTTGCCAAATGCCTTGAGAGCCTTAATTCATTTTGTATTGCCATATAATAAGTTACCACAAATTTAGGGGCTTAACATAATACCCATTTATAGCCTCTGTGGATCTGGAGCCCCATCAGGATGTCACAAGGCTGCAGCCAGATGTGAGACAGGGCTCACTCAGTCTCACCTGAAGCTCATGAAAACAGTGACAAGACGATGCATAGACTGCTGTTGTCACAGCTAGACAAGCACATCTGTAATGTGTTCCATTCAGTCTTGCCGAACTGCAAAGCAGGTGACCCTGGCCATCGAAAATGGCTACTGCAATCAGATGTGATGTATACTGGCTCTTCTGAACAGGGCCCAGGCGGCGTGGGCTCACTGAGAATATATATGAGACTGACTTCTGCTTTCTAATGCAGTATGGCTGGTTTCACTCTAAAAATAACTTAGTCTTGAACTTTCTGTGACTTGCTGTTGGGCACTAGAAGATGCTTAAGGGTGAGAGAACTAGTCAGTATCTGGCTGCTGTTATTTCTATAAGCAACCAGTATGTTTAGGAAGTGCCATCTAATTAGAGCTTCCATGGGCAGCTTTATACAGCAGGTGCCAGCCATGAGCATAGAGCCAGTACCCTGGGGCTCAGGTCAGTGGAGCATGGAATGGTGTGAATGATGCCTTGATTCCCTGGAAACAGTGTATTTTACTTCCACTTGGGAGGACGTCTCATATGTGTCACTGTTTGAAGTCTGGGTAGGAGTGTGTCTTCTGCTTCCATGTGAACATGAAAGCACCAATAAAACAACTGCCAGGAAATGGAGGATGCGCTGCAAAGACTTCAAACACAAGCATTACCATCCCTGCCTCCTGAAACAAAAATAACTGCTGGGAAAACACCATGATCGGAATTTCTGTGTAGTGGTATCCCCAGCAATGGGAGGGCTGGCCTGTGGTGAAGAGAGGTCTCAGCAACCCATATTTCAGAAACTTTAGTAAGGTAAGGAAGTCTTTTGAAGAAAATGTTTCAGCTGGGATCTGAATTCAAGGCCAGCCTGGTCTACAGAGTAGAGCAAGAATGGCCAGGACAGTCAGGGCTACACAGAGAAACCTTGTCAAAAAGAGAGAGAGAGAGAGAGAGAGAGAGAGAGAGAGAGAGAGAGAGAGAAGAAGAAGGAGGAGGAGGAGGAGGAGGAGGAGGAGGAGGAGGAGGAGGAGGAGGAGGGGGAGGGAGAGAGGGCGGGGAGGGGAGGGGAGGGGAGGGGGGGGAGGGGGAACAGTGTCTTGAAACAAACAAACCAACAAACAAAAAAGAAAACATTCAGGCCGAAGAAACCCCTCAAAACAATAATAATAACAAAACAACAAAAAAAAGCCCCCAAACACTCTTCCCTAATCCTTGTATAGAGTTTCTCAAGCAGTGGCACACATGACAAAACAAATCATCATCATTATCAACAACAACCACCACTACCCAGAACACTGCTGACATGCATGGCACTGCACTGAGTACTTTATGTGGATTGGTGTGTGCAGCCATCTCAATGACAGAGGTCAATAAGCTCCCCTGATATTCCTGCTTCAGACGTGAAAACCCAGAGTTAGAAAGATTGTTCTAAAAGAGACCCATGCTACGACCAGAAAGTAGATCAGCATTCTATTGCTGTGAACAGACACCATGACCGTGGCAACTCTTATAAAGGACAGCATTTGACTGAAGCTTGCTTATGTAAGACCCCCCCACACACAAAGGGAGGACCTCCCTCTAGCCTCAGGAATTCGAGGCCACCCCAATAACTCACAAGACACCATTCTTGATGCAACAGCAAGAGGTATATTTTGGGGTCAGTTGACTGAGACTGAGACTCGTGACCTATGAAGGGGCAGAGGAGTGTCGACCCAGTCGGCTGGGAGTGGAGGGCTTATAAAGGGCAGAACCACAAACTAAGGAGGGGTTGAGGGGGTTACCAAGGAAAGTTAACATAAAAGCAGTAGAAAGTCTTAAAAGGTCCCAACCCAAATATAGTCAGGGTCATGCGGGAAAACATCTTATACACTTATCTTTGTAAGGATGTAACCTCACCCAACCATTCATCCTGTGGTCAGCCAGTTCCTGGGACCACCCAGATGACCTGCATCTTTCTTTGTAGTCAGGAATGTGTCTTCCTGCTTTGGGCCTTCCCCACCCACAGGTGGGTTCTCTTCCCTGAGGCATGAGGAATGTTAATCCAGCAAGTGTCCTCTGACTCAGGGATAATGTACTCCTCCCAGAATGTATCCCGGGGCAGTAAAGGCCTGAAATCTTACATTCAGTTCTGCTTTCTTGGAACTAGTGAACCTGCATTCTTTTGCTCAGGTCTAGGGGTCATAAAAAATTTCTATATTTTTCATAAGTTTTTAATATCTTTCACTTACAGTTCAAAGATTTAGTTTGTTGTCATCATGATGGAAGCATGACAACATGCAGACAGACTTGGTGCTGGAGAATGTAGCTTGAGGGTTTTCTACATCGGGATCCTCTGGCAACAGGAAGAGAATGAGACTGGGCCTGGCTTGAGCATTTGAAACCCCAAAGCCAACCCCCAGTGACATCCTTACTCCAATAAGGCCACACTGTCTAATCCCTGTCAAATAGTGCGGCTCTCTAATGATCAAACATTCAAGTCTATGAGCCTTATAGAGTCCAATCCTATTCAAACCACCACAGCAGGCATCTGAGTCTTGAGGCACTAGTTAATCCTGAGGCATGGTGTACAAGGTTCTTTCTAGCTCTGCCTTGGCTCACTTTACAGTGTGAAGGGAATGGAAAGGTGGGTGGGTTGAAATGAAAGAGGCCAGTGTGGTTTTGACTGATGTCAACTCTATCAACTGTTATGGAGCCATCTAGGATAGAAGCTACTTCTGACACAATGTACATCTCCAAAATCTTTTGATGTGTGCAGTTAGTTACCTAGTGGATATTTTTACTCTTACTCATTAAAAAAAACCATTATCAGGTTATGCCCAATTCTTGATCAAGAGAAAGACTGATTTTTAATATCTGACTTTAAAGTCATTCCCAGTGAGCTGTAAACCAGCAGACTGGTGTATGGAAGTGGAACCACTCATTCTTCTCCCTATGGTACCTGGGGCCTATGTAGCATACTTACTGGGGACATGGCATCTTATAATGGCCACTGATTTAGCCACCAATTTAACCCTGGAGAATGTGGGTATCTTTGTAGGGTATCATGTCCAAGCTAGTGGCCACGTGGTAAAGGACCTCCCAGATCAAACGGACTGCAACAAGGCAAGCAGTATCTATGTGCCCACATGGGACTCTGCCATGACCTTGTAGCAAAGAACAACAATCAAAATGCATTTTATCACACAAGCTATGCCGGTAATGATTTCTTGGTTTCTGAGGGATCCCTTCACACACACACACACACACACACACACACACACACACACACACACACACACTCACACACACACACACACACTCACACACACACACACACCCCTCCCTCCAGCCTCACCTCTCCATTGATGTCCATGTGTATAACTAAAAGCCCTAGCCTCCTTACCCAGTCTCAGGAGCTAAGGGAAAAGTACTGGTCAACAACTCCAGCCAAAGTAAACTGGGGTCAGTGCTGGTCCAGCTTATCATGCCCTCTGCCCCATCATTTCCCACATGTACCACTTCTACTTTACTACTGACTATTGCTAGCACTATCTATCTTTATGATCTGTTGGCTTGACAAAAATCCAAGCTCTGTTCTGGATGTGCAAGCACTTGCCAGTCAGGACTAAGATGCCCAAAGAACTGTTTTCCACATGCATTTTTCCTGTCAGGGCATGATTTGGTTGTAAAATCCTATGCTGGATTCTCCCAATGGGGCATGCCCATAAACACCACACAGTATCTTCCTTCTCCCATCTCTGGCAGCTCTTATACTAGCAGTCACTTGGGGAGTATGGTACATGAAGAACCCCTTACAGCCTGAACCTGCTGCACAAGCCTGGCATGGGGCCTGGCCTGGAGTGTGGTTGATATACTCAAGTGAAACTCCTTTGGAGGAAACTGATTTTCCCTTTTAACAGTGGGCATCAATGACAGATAGCTTCTTGAGTAAAGATGAGACTTTGTGCCCACCTTCCATTCTCTGTGCTGAGATTTCACCTTGTTTGAACTTGTGTAGGTCTTGTGCAAGCTCACAGTCTTTGTGAATACATGAATTGATTCTGTTTCCTTGGAAACATCCATCATCAAAATAAATAAATAAAACCCAACCATCTTTCCTTTTCCACCAGAGGCCACTATCTTCTAAGCTACCTAGAGGTCTTTAGAGGAGACAATTTAGAAATCTTTGCTCTTTGGTTCCACCAGTGTGACTTTTCAGTTTCTTCTACTTTCAGGCTGTTTATGAAACTAGAAATGTCATCCCTGCTTGATTTTTTTCATCAGCCAAATTAAATCCCTCCTTCCTTTCACACCTTTTTTGTGACCAGAACATTCATTATTAAAGCAAAAAATAAATAAAAATACAAGGCAAAGTCGGGCATGGTTGCAAAGATGACATCAGCAAGACATGTCAGAATAGTAAACTTCTAGCTTAGTGAGAGGCCTTTTCTTAAAGCAATGAGGCAGAGTGACAGGGGAACTGCTCTGGCCTCTAAATGCATGTGCACCTACATACACAGAATGCATTTACCAGATCAATTGTGTATGTATGTGATGTACTTGGTATTTAATTTCAAACCAGGGTTTTCCACCCTGCCTTTGGTCATTCAGTTCCCAGATTAAAACCATACAACTTTTATATTTATAATAACCTTATAATGCACTGGAACTGGGCAGATATCAACCCTCTAAGCTATTATAAATATCTATCTCCCTGCCAATAACCCCATAATATGACCTGCCATGTTCTGTCCAGGCTGCTCTTAACTCTAACTGGCCAGCCTCATGGCCATGTTTTTAAGATTGTTAACCCATGGTCTCTCCTCTCTCCCCAAGCTGGGAACCAAACTTCACCTATGTCCTGCCCAGCTGTCAGCATCTTTATTTAACCAAGCTTTAAACTAAGAACCAAAGTCACACTGTATGTGTGGATTATCTCATTCCTGTGGGCAACCAGGCCTTGGGGGCCAGTATTAGCATTCATTATACATACACACACACATAGCAATAGCACAATACATAGCAAAAGACAAATCTCAACATATATGTATGTATGCATGTGTTCAAATGTAACAGATGTGTATGTATGTAACATACTATGGTTTTATTAATCTTCTTGAACACATATCACATTGACACAGTAGTTACAATTGGGCTGTAACCTGAAATTTGTAGTAATTCACTACTTCCCTATCATCTTCTAGGGACAAGATGTAGGAAATAGATCCATCAATTAAACGAGACCATGGGACCTCCTAGCCATAGTCTCAGAAAAAACACTAACACTAATTCACAAGAACAGTTAGAGAGAGGGACCACAGGTCTGTTTGTCTATAGTCATGCCTGGCCCAGTATTCCAAAATTATGTGAAGTATTTCTTCTCTCAAAGCAATACTACCAGCTCACTGCAGTAATCAGCATATCTGCTTCAATTTCAACTTTTAGGAACTAAGAACTATGTAAAATGGTTTGAAAACAATGTTGAGGTTTACTTATAGGCTCAATTTCCTGTTTTCTCTAAGTATGTGTGACTTAACCTTTGCATTAAAAAAAGGGAAAATACAGATAGTTCCACTTTCTTTTAAAGACAATTGATATATTACAGCTTACCTGCTGGCCCCAAGAAAGAGATTTCCTCATCTCACTACTTTTGAACTGCATCACTGGCTTCTTCCTTTCCTAGGATGAAAACTAATCAATCGGCTGTTCCTGAGCCCTATATCAAGTTAATGCTGCAGAGCTTGGAACTGTCAGTTCTTTCAACATCAAGTAACACCCAACTCCTCATAATAACCTCTCAATAGTTTCCATGTACAGATGTACAGTTTTCCTGAAAAGAATATATATATAATCATACCATACACCCACTTTCCCATCTTCCTTTTTTCACCTAGCAGTGCATTCTATGGGCTATTTCTTGGCCATCTTCAGGGACCTTTTTATTCTTTCTGGCAGTGGTAGAATTGCATGGTATGAACATAATGTGGCCTTTCAGCTAATCCTGGACAGACACTGGGTCACTCTATTCTTTTGCTATTAAAACTAACATAGTACTTACGCTAGCCATTTTCTTACAGATAAGCAATTAACTTCACATACTATTTTGTTTGGAAGAAAATTAATGTAATAAATATATTTGTAGTAAAGGATATCAGGCAAGAGCTGTGAGACATACCTGTAGTCTCAACACTTAGGAGGCTGTGACAGGAGGATCATGAAGGCCAGCACTGGACACATAGATCCTGATTTTAAAAATCAAAAGACACACAGGAATTCAGAATCACCACAAAGTGCCACAAGGTATGCTTATAAATGTTTATTTTTCATTAAAACTTTCCACAGAACTTGGTATTTTATTTTTTGTAATGTTGGATCACAACCTAGGTATTGTAGAGTGAAAAATTATAAAGACCATTTTATGAAATATATACAGGCTTTTTCTTTACCCTAGACCTGAGCAAAAGAATGCAAGTTCCAGAAAGCGGAACTGAATGTAAGATTTCAGGCCTTCACTGCCCCGGGACACATTCCAGGTGGAGGACATTATCCCTGAATCAGAGGATACTTGCTGGATTAACATTCCTCAAGCCTCAGGGTGGGGAAGGCCCAAAGAAGGAAGACACATTCCTGACCACAGAAAAAGATACAAGTCATCTAGGTGGGGCTATAGCAAGTGAGAAATAGTTAACCTGAAATAGTTGGTAATGACAGGGTAGGGCACAGTGACATGGTAAAACTACATTCTTGAGAAGAATGAGTGTGCAGAGTGATTTTCACATGGCTCTAAATCATTTGGGGTGGGTTCCTCTGAAATGTTCCACTATTTTTATGTTATGTATCCTTGACAACCCTTCACCCCCCTTCCCACTCCCCTGGTTTGTGGTTTACCCCTTTAACCTCCCCCCCCACCCCCCCAGACTGACTGGCTTTGTCAAACTCTGCTCCTGCACGAGTGTGCAGTTTGACCGCTGGCTGCCAGCTTTCTTCCCTAATAAACCTCTGCTGACTGCATCCAGGCATGGTGTCTTGGAGTTTGTGGGTGGTCGCGACTTCCCGAGACTTGAGTAAGGGTCTCCCCAGTTTGGAGGTCTTCAGTATCATTGAGAGTTCTCTCATATTCCCCAATCATCTCTACCACTGAATGTAAGTCAACTCTGCTAATTTTTTCCAAGATGACCTGTGGGTCATGACCTCCTGGGGAGGGGTCAAATGATATTTTCAGAGGTCGAATATCAGGTATGCAGCATATCAATCAGATACTTACAATTCATAACAGTAGCAAAATCACAGTTACAAAGTAGCAATGAAAATGAGTTTATGGCTGGGGGTCACCACAACATGAGGAACTGTATTAAAGGGTCACAGCTATTAGGAAGGTTGAGAATCTGTGATCTAGAGAGTTGACAGGTAACATCTGCTATGATCTTATAGCTCTTTCCTCCCCTTTGCACCAACAAATATGCTGAAGGCCTGATCTTAAATGGAAACTTGTAAATCTATTAAAAACAAGTGTCACTTGTTTATAAGCCACTTTGAGCATTTACAGCAGCTCAAAGAGAGTGAGACACTGCTCAAAACTCTTACACTGAAATGCTAACTACCAATGCAAAAGTATAAAAGAGCCCTTTAGAAGTAATTCCATCATCATGAGGTTGAGGCCCTTATGAATGGAATTAGTGTCCTTCAGAGATCTCGAAGGGCTAGCTAGTTCATTTATCCTCAAACGACACAACTAAGAGGTATTTGTCTAGAGCAAAAACCAAGGCCCTTGCCAGACTAAAAAACAAAAACAACAAAAACAAACATGCTGACGTCTTGATCTGAAATGTCTTAGTTTCCAAAACAGTGAGAATAAATTTCTGCCATTTATAATCTACCTAATGTATATTGTATATTATTTTATTACATAGCACCAGGCCAGCTAGGGCACTAGTATGAGTCTTTTTCAATTTGTACTTTGAGGACCCTTAAACTTCAAAACTATTACAACCCAAGTAAATATTAAAGAGAAATGGAAGATGGGGGATGCATGCTAACTTCTTCCCTATGTTTTGTGACTCCTAGACCTAAGGAATTTTATGGAATGATACTCTTAATTTTACCTTTTACTCTCTAAATGTCTTTTTTTTTTTTTTTTAGAAATTGAACTTTATCTTCTAATCCTTTCATTTAAATATTCAATTTTTTAGTACTGAAAAATATATCCAATAACTGGACCTAAATTCCCTCTGTTCCACCCAGGCTGACCTTGAAATCAGGTCTTTGCCTTTGTAAACAGACAATAGGTTAGCTGGGTGGGATCCTGCACTGTGATCACCACTCCCTAAAGTTCTTTATCTCCTTCCTTAGCATCTTTCTGACAAGCTGGCTCATAGTACAGCTGCCTCTGTTCTTTTAGGTCTGTGAAGTCAGCAATCTTAGCACCAGGGAGTTGAAGCCAGACTGAGCTAAAAAATTTTTTGTTTATCCAATTATTTCATTTCCTTCCCCAAATCTTTTAAATATAGGTATGACAAAATGTCATACCTATTGAGTTGGCTGTTGCTACAAGACTCTTTTTTTTCAAATTACTTTTTTTTAATACAGTCGTTACCCCCCCCCCCCCCCATTCGCCCTCCCCATCTCCAAGAGGATGTCCCCATCCCACTCCCTGGGGCCTCAAGTCTCTCAAGGGTTAGGCACATCTTCTCTTACTGAGGCCAGTCCAGGCAGTCCTCTTCTGTATATGTGTCAGGAGCCTGGGACCCGCTTGTGTATGCTGCCTGGTTGGTGGCTTACTGAGAGATCTGAATGGTCTGGGTTAGTTGAATCTGTTGGTTTTCCAATGGGATTACCCTCTTCCTCAGCTTCTTCCAGCCTTTCCCTAATTCAACCACTGGGGTCCCTGACTTCAGTCCATTGGTTGGGTGTAAATATCTGAGTCTGTCTTAGTTAGCTGCTTATTGGGCCTCTCAGAGGACAGCCATGCTAGGCTCCTGTCAATAAGCACATCATAGCATCAGTAATAGGCCTTGGAGCCTCCCCTTGAGACGGATCCCAAGTTGGACCAGTCCTTTCCCTCAGTCTCTTCTTCATTTCTGTCTCTGCAGTTCTTTTAGACAGGAACCGGTCAGTGTTTCTGACTGTGGGACAGCAACTCCTTCCCTCCACTTGATGCCCTGTCTTTCTACTGGAGGTGGATTCTACAAGTTCCCTCTCTCCTCTGTTGAGCATTTCATCTGAAGTTCCTCCTTTTGAGTCCTTAGAGTCTCTCACCTCCCAAGTCTCTGGTACATTCTAGAGGGTCCCCTCCTCCACTAACCCCCACAGGTTGCATATTTCCATTCTTTTTCATGGCCCTCAGGGCTTCTCTCTTGTTCTCACCCCCCATACCTGATCCTGTCTCCCCTTTCCCCTCCTCCTCCCTCTGCCCACTGTGATTGCTTTCTTCTCCCTCCCAAGTGAGATTGAGGCGTCTTCACTTGGGCCCTTCAGCTTGTTTACCTTCTTGAGTTCGGTGGATTGTATCCTAGGTATTCTGTACTTTTTGGGCTAATACCCACTTATTAGTGAGTACATACCATGTATGTCCTTTTGGGTCTGAGTTACCTCACTCAGGATGATATTTTCTAAAAGACTGATATCAGGGACATTCAGTAACCCTTTCTATCTTCCCTTCACTCTGCTACTGGATCCTGCTGTTTCTCAACAATCCCAAGAGCATCCCTGAATATGGGCTCTGCTGTTCACTACCACCTCTTCCTGACCACCCTTCCTTCACAAGTTCCCAATTGTACAGCTTTCCCCTAAGTCTTTTTACCATCTCAGAACTGGCAGAAATTGCAAAAACTGAAGATTCAATATTCTTTTACCTCAATATGATAAAGTCTGTGATTTCACATAGACATAAATACAATTCAATATAGGGAGAAAAAAACTCTATTAATAACAGGTTATTGTTTTATCTTATCGCTTAAAGTGGTGAAATAAATGAGACAAAGCTTGAAAAAAAAGTGACTTTTTTTTCCTTACAGAATTCTTAGAGTAAAATTCATAAATAAAACAAATCTGAAGAAGTGCTTCAAAGAAATCATGTCTGGAAAGAGAACTATATGGAAACCATGGTCTAGCTGGGAACGAACCCTAAGTTCCTGAAGGAAGAGTATATGTGAAAATATGAACCAATAAGAAATTAGTCCATGTGCCAGAACTCAAAAGGCAAAAACCAACCAGTCAAGATTCAACAGTTCGTTTAGCTATGACTTAATAACTCTATCTGGAATCTTCACAATCAGCTATCTGCTGACATCATTGTTCATCATCTGGGCAAGAACGTAAGGCAAAGAGTTTAAGGCAAGGGTATTTATAGAAAAACAAAACATGTCTTTAACACTTGAAAAAGACACACCATCTCTCACTTTCATACAAAGTAAACGTGCTGAGCTACACCACTCGATCTCTGACATAGCAGTTTCTGAATGACTCGGTGAGCCTCTGAGGAGTAAAAACATGAGTGTGAATTGAAAAAGTCAACACTGACAGCTGCTTAACAGTGGTAAAATAGACTTTTATTTACTTTGTTGAGTCAGAAGGTTGTAAAAAAAATTATTGCTAAAGTAGATACCAAGCAAAACAGAAAGGTACTTTAGAAGTCCAGTTACCTTGGAGTTTATTTAAACTAAAGAAAAGGTCATGTTTTCATGCAATACATACTTGGTTCTTTAAATAACAATTGTGACAAACAGCAGAAAGAATTAGAGAATGCTGCACTTGTGATCCATACAAAACATCAACATCTTGGGTTGTACATAATTAAAGAAACATCTCACTTTTCGAAATACTGTAATAGCCAATATATAGAGGCATGCCTTTATGAGGGCATAGGAATGCAATTTAGAAAAGAAAAAAAAAAATCACACGGGAACTAGTCAATTTCTTTAAAATCACTGAGCAAGAAAAGCAACATTGAACTTCCATACTGATTTTATGCAGCTTCTATACAGTACCTTGACTTAAATCCAAGAGCAAAGTTAAGACTCTCCTCCTCTATTTTTGGTAAACAATTGCATGGTAAACTTAGATGACTTTCTCTCTGGGTTTTACCTGGGAGTGGCCTTTTTAATATTTATTTAAAAGAGGGCAGGTTTGGCACTTTTATACTGATGTCACCAATGTTAATATTTCTTGGGATCTCAGGAAGATTCATATTCTTTACAGCTGATACAGCACGGGCTGGAGCTCCCGCTAAGCCAGCCTGTATACGAAAGCAAATAAAAGAAAAAGAAAATGTACAACTCAGGTGTAGCTCATTACAAACAAACTTAGCAATGGAAGACAATGATAAAGGTTTTCACATCACAAGCTTAGAGAGCAGATGGTAGTTTGAATCAGTATGAGATGGTTACTTTGAAATACTAATCTATAAAGAGAAAACAGTTGACACATTAGAAAATACAGTGAATACATGCAATAACAATGTAAAAAAAGATTTAAGTACGAGTTATGTGTGCTACCCAGATACCACACACAATGTTCACATAAAACCTAAATTTTTAGCTTCAATTTTAACAGTGATGAGTTTTGAAGAGTATTATTAGTTTCCTTATTAGAATGTCTTAAACAATCATGACAGATTTATTTTTATTTTAAAATGGAAATTATCATCAATATATGTTTGTAAAATAAAAGTAATAGTAATTATTTAGTTTCTTCATTCAGGGCTACCTTTACATTTCAAAACAATGAAATTGGTTTTTAATACTGTGGAAGCTCTTCTAAACTTTTCTAAGAAAGGTCTAAAACACTAAATTAAAAAAATATATATCACACCTTGAAAGAAGCCTTAGCCTAAAAAGAACAACTTTGCCCAAAGCTGAAAATGCATGGAGACTCTCCTGAGCAAGTCATTAGTAGAAACCTAATGATTTAACATGCTTTGTCATCTGAAGTAGACTCAATAACACAAGTCAAGTTTCAACAACACAAACTTGGAGAAAGAATAGTACATGTAAAGAAATGAATTTTAAACTTATAGTTATCACCATTAGTGTGTGACACTTGGCTTCCTCTAGTAGGAACATTTATAATTTGTCAAATAATTTGACAAAAACTAAGCTTAAAAATGAATATATATATATATATATATAACTTTTGAATTTTATTAATAGGCTTCATTGTCAAGATTTAACATACACCAATAAGATTTCACTGTTTTTAAAAAATTCCGACTACATAAAAAGCGAAGGCCAACAAATACATCTGAGTTCAGTGTTTCACAGAAAATGAGGAATAAAAAAACCTTCCTCTCTGATCAATTACATATATGAAAAGAAAATGTCCATGAAATTTGAAGCAATAGTTTTAAAGTCTCTTTTCATAATTTAAGTTTTTGTCTTCTGTAATCCTACCTCTCTTATTTAAAATAATAATAATAATAAAGCTGTTGTTACCTGAGAAAAATCTTGACTGATACAAAATAGGCCAGTGTAAACTATTTGCTGAATAAAGGATACAAACATTGTTAAGCAATAAAATAAAAGCCATTATCAATTTCGGATTGGAAATAGAAAAATTAGTAAAACTGTATTAATAATAGACATGGTCTACACAGGCAATGGTAATGGACGGGAGCTCCATACCCGAGTCCAGATAAGGTGGGAGAGTTCAATTTCTGTAACTTAATGAAGGTTGTTTTTGATGCAAGATTGAAAATTTGGTTGACTTCTTCATTTGTACCTACCTGAAACAATGAAGTTTATGGTATACCCCACTTCCTTCCCACCCACACCCCAAAATGTTAAAGAAACAACTAAATATCACATTTTCAGAATAATATAACTGAATATATATCCTATTCAAAAGGATCTTTAAGTTGATAATTTCAAGTAAAAGTCCTAGCTATCAAAATTTAGAATGACATATGGTTATGACCCTTAAGTTTTTCTTTCCCAAGAACATGTTGTCTGCAAGGGAACAGAAATTATCTCAAAGTTGCAGGCATCTGGAACTATCATAATTGGTAAATTTTCAAATTCCCAGATCAATTTGCTACTATTTTAGTGTGGAATTCCCATAGAGGATTACATATAAAAAGGTGACTATGGGAAACTCTTTGAATGTAAATATTTTAAAGGTATAAGTTGTTAAAAGATTTTATTATTGTGAAAGAATGTGTCTTATTTTGCTCATTTTATAGTTTACTTTTATAAACAGGAGCCCTATTTTTCACTATCATGAAGCCTTGTCTTCTATTAATATCATGTGTATCGCTAAGCTCAGGCAAAAAAAAAAAAAAAAAAAAAAGAAAGAAAACATACTGTTACATTTCATTAAACTGTTTCTGTGAGTAATGATAGTTTCAACTCTTAGCTACTAATTAAAATATACAAAGTCACCACAGAAACTGATGTCAATGGCATTTATATGCCACAGAGTGCTATGCAAAACCACAAGTTTCTAAGTGCAACAAACTACACCTCTTCTAAACATATGCAGCAAGCCATAGACATGCAGAGGATGGGAACTATTTAGAACACGCAGATGAATTAGCAGAATCAAATTATTTCTCAAGCATGTTCAACGCTTTTGTGTAGTAGGTATATTAGGAAAGTAAATGCTAGCAAACAACAAAATATGTATTTTAATTTTAATTAAGCTAATATTCAAAGAGATCAGATTCTGCAGAACATAAATAAGAAAAATAATAGGCCTACTGATCACTTCATGAAGTTTACATGAATTACAGATGTTTGAAGATAAATTATAACTTAAACAAAAAGACTGTGTTACTCATATAACACCAAAACAGAAATTAAATTTCATTTTCAGACATCCTTGACTGCAAGTCTGAAACAGTTTTACTAAAACATAAAATATGGAAAAGGTAATTTCCCATTAGGAAATCAGTTTTTTGACACAGGTGAAAGTAACTCTCATCTTGGCTAAGCTTATTTTTTTGAAGATGTATTCAAAGCAAATAGGTAACTTTTATTAACAACTTTTTCAACAGCAACATTTACAGAAATTAAGTTCACCTAAATTGTTAGTGGAATATATAATTTTAAAATGTAAAAAATAAGCTATTCTTGACAGTACAGTATTGCTGGTAAAGATTTAAGACTGCATAGTGGACACAAAGCAAAAATAAGAAGAATGAAGTTGTACTGGAGAAATAACTTGTTTCCATTGGTTACACCAGCGCACTACCATGGCAGCTAAGCAGCGGCCACTCCACTAACGAAAACAAATATATGAATCCAAAGCAGCTAAGAGTATGAACTGGATGAAATAATGAAGTACCATAGAGAAAAGAATGGCCATGTTTTCTCTCCCATGAGGTTAAATAAATTAACAGAATTAAGAGAAAGAAAACAAAATGAAGTCTGCAGGTATACCAAAATGAGGCCAAACAGATAAAAGACTTGTACAGACATACTCTTGGGAATTTCAAGCACCTGAATCACAAAGATAGTAATGGATGGATATGATTTGGTTTTGATTTTGTTTTTAAATTGCCAGACCCAAAAATAAACAAAATATGTGCAAGCAAAACTGAAAAAGCAGCATTGCTAAAATATATTTGAAAGAACCTGAAAACTCCCTTTTCCTCATGCAGTAATCAATTTTCTTGAAGGGAAACAGAATTAATAGTTTATGTATTTCTTATTTCATAATGTATAAAATACCATCCTACCACCTTGAAGTATTTTCTTCAAGCTTAAAATATAGCATTATAAGATGGTAGTTGGAATAATCTATACAAACTGAAGTCTTTCTTTACCCTTTCTTCTAGAAACTGCTAAATGAACATTTATAATTTTTACCTAACAGCCAAATCAAAAAGACCAACATTAATAAACATGGTATTAAATGGTTTCAGACTCAAAATCATTAACAAAATAATGACATTAACTAAATTTAATTAACATCTTTTTAGTAAAACAGAAAATCCCAAATCTTTTAATTTCTTAATGTGAGGCAGATTAACTTTTAATTTGGAAATTTATATAGCCTTGTTCTTGCAGGGCACAGTGGCACACACCTGTAATCCCAGAACTCAATTAAAAGCTAGCCTGAGCTATATTGCCAAAATGTCTCAAAAAACAAAACAAAAAAAAAAATCAAACAAACAAACAAAAAAACCAAGCAAGACAAAACAGGTTTGTTTCCTGCTTTGAAGGCAGTGCTTAAGTCACAATTACTAATGCATTAGATATCCTGATGACAATCTAGTGAGCCAGACCTATAGTACTTTATAAACAATTTTAGCAAACTTTCAAAAGCTTTAAGCCCTCAAAAAATTAACTTATATTTCATCTTCAATTTCACTTTTAATCTCTCTTTCTCTCTCTCTGAAAAGCAGACTGACTTTGACTTTGACCTCTGCTTGCTTGCTTCTGCTTCCCAAGTACTGGAAATAAAGGTGTGTGCCACCATACCTGGCCCCAGAGTTTTAATCCGTGACAGAGAATCTGCCTGGATGAAATAAATACAGCAGACACTCAGAAGTTGATTATAGGTAGTTCTGAGCATAGCATATGACCTCAGGAGTCCTCATATTAATTTTGTAAAAATAATAAATGTTCCTATCAAGTTAAGGGAAAAGTACCAACTTATGTGCTAACCTTCCTACATTTCTATCCTTTACTTTTTTGAAACAGATATTTAATTTCTTTAAGCTCAATTACTAGTTTTAGTAATTGTTAAAAGTTAAAAGACTTAAGTGGCTATTGTCTCTTTTGCTAGAAAATACTTTAATACAAGTAATTACTGGAACATAGAAACTGCTGGTGATCTCAATCAATGAAGAGAAGAGGTCATTAGATATTTTCCATACCAGAAAATAATACTTAGATATAGGGGCCAAAAATTGTCTCTGAACTACATAATAAAATAGCTTGTAATCTGAGGCTAAGTTATAAGTTATACTTACTATAAATCTATTACTATGCATCCCTGCTTCTCAAGCCCATGCAGACTAGTCATGACATGGCAAAAGAACAGTGCCAGACTCTCAAACAGGCTGTTCTAGACAGTCAGGACAGGTTACAACTGTTAGCTTATAGAGAGCACTCTGTCTCCCATAGAGTCAATTATTTTGATTTGGGAATTTTCAATTGGAAGTTCATAACCATTTTAATTATTTTTTCCAAAGTGATTTTATTCAAAAAATAAATAAACAAAAAGTGCTCATCACCATTGCCACCGTAAGGCTTTTTAAACAGTAACTCACTGCTAATTTATAAAACAAAGGTTTGTGTATTTGTGTGTATGTTTTAAGGTAAGTAGGTGAGTGTGGGGTTGTGGGTGTGTGTAAGTGTACAGCATAAACAAGAAAAGTTAGTTTGGTAAATCTAGGAGTTTATTTAAAACTTTTCCTATACTCCCCAATAGGCTTTATAAACACAATGTGTTGGGATGTTTAGCATTTTGGTATATATAGTTTTATTTTTAGATCTCATTCACCTTTTAAAAGTTTAGTCGTTTTGTTAGCCACTATGCAACAGTAGGTCAAAACTGTAAAAACAATTCTGTTAAGATTTTGGAACTGAAAACCATTTACAAGGAAAGGGTTTTTAATTATTTAATAGTCATTATTCTAAACCTTCACTGCTTCCCACTTTATATGGAAAACTCAAAAGGTTCAGCTTTTGGTTTTCAAATTCACAGCTTCCAAGACAGGTAATTTTATGTTAGAACCTTAATGAAGAATTTAAAAAAAAAAAAAAAAAATACAGGCACATCTATATATATATATATTGCTAGAGTTAAAATGAGATTGGTTCTGCTAAGGGTATGCTCAAAATTAACTTTTTACATATAAAGTAAATTGTCATTTCTACAAATGTAATTTTTCAATTAAATGACCATGTTTTTATAAAAAAATAAAACAAAGAATTAAAAATTTCCTTTTACAATGCAGGCAGACAAAACAGAACAAACATGACGCCAATGATATACTAGTAAAATACACTACGCCCAATAAAAGATGGAGAAACTACAAGGAGAAACTAGGATGGAAAATAGGCTACAGGGACTATATGGGTTCATTAACACAAAGAATTTTTGAGTCTGGCCTAAAAAGTAATTGCCTTCGACATCATTTTGCTTTCCCTTTGTTAAGTACGTTTTCTCAAAGTCAGCAATACCTTGTCTACCTGTCCTGTCTGGGAGACTGAAAGATAAAGGTCTGTAAGAGAGAAGAATGGAAAGAGCTAGAAAGATCAGGATGTTCAGGAAAAAGGAGGACTGACTTAAAAAGTAGTAACTAAATTCAGATTCATTATCCCCCTTAAGAATAACATGAAATACATAATTCCAACAAGTCTCCCACCCCATCCCTCTACCACCCCCAGAATTCCTTTTATTCCCTGGCAGATTACTGGGTGACTCTCAAGCTTCCCGAAACCCCACCAACCTCCCAGTTTAAACCCTCCTTTCCCCAAATCCCAAATAGACAATAAACCATTTTTTCCTATCTAATCACAATAGATGAAAATACACTGTGCATGCCTTTGCCTCTCTCCTCCTTCAGGATGGGGCAGACCTGTCCTATCTGTCTAGACACTGGGAATTAAACTGGTCACTTTCTTCCATCACTGCCTCAAAGTCACCATATTTAATTATTAAAATAGTCACCATATTTAATTATTAAAATAGGTAACCTAGATAAATTCATACTTTAAAAGCCATAAGTTAATTATATTCAAGGTAATTTTTCAAAAGCTAGAAGATAATTCTAAAATAGTTCATAAGAATTTTAAAAATATGATCAGTTTTTTTAACCAATCAAAATTTTAGTTATGTCTTCCATGTTATTTTTTTCTTTATAATAATTTAACTGGAATTTACTAAGAAATTAATACTTTACTCTCAAATAATTTTGGATTAGTCTGTGGAGCCATCTGGCTGGTTAGGTCTACATACCTGAAGTTAACTAAAAAAAATTAAAGATTTGAATTCTTGAAGACTTGAATATAAAAATATGAAGACTTGGATTTTAGTGTGTGGTCTTCCAAACATTGAAAATATAGTTACATTAATGACAACAAAGTCAATATAATTTTTACACTATTTCGAAAAATAGGATGCAACATAACTTGGTGGTTTAATCCTTATCTGGTTAAACCATACCTTCTTGCAAAGTACATGCACATAGAAAAACACTAATTTGACAAAAGATAGCAGCTGATTATATATATATTAAAGCATGGCCAGTGGATGACCATTAGAAGCATTCACCAATATTCTAAAGTATAAACAAGATTATACCTGTGAAAGAATATTTTTGCATAGTAATTTTACAAAACTATAGCATTCCCACCAAAAATGTAAATTCTGCATCTTGCTACTCTCCACAGGTAAGAAAAACTGTCTTATTAATATAGTCTACTGGAAAATCAAAAACCAAAGACCCAAAATTTACTTCTTACTCATGACTTTTACAAATACTATACAAAACACTATGTAGAGCAAAAGGAAACAGAAGAAAAGAAAAAAAAAAGAAAGGAAGAAAAGAAGGAAGAAAAAAAGAGGAGGAAAGGAGGGACCATCACTAGTAAGAAATGAGTCCCTAAAATGGGAAAAACCAGTCATGTGACTAGTGTGTGTTTACAGCCTACAGAGTTCACAAATCAACCCTATAGTTTAGAGCAACCACTGAGGCGTTATGTTATTATGGCCATGGCATTTAAACACTGGACTTATGTAGTTTTGTGAAACAAGGCTGAAAAACCTGCATACATTTCAAGTCAACATTTTAAAACTTTAAATTCAAGTTGTTAATAGTTTTTCTTTTACTGTACCGAATAATGTTACAAATAAATATACTGAATAACATTGTTCTTTTTCCTTGATCTAATACAAAACTTTTTCTAAGAATTTACTGCATATTTTCTGCTTTCAAAAGTCAGTAATGTAAGAACAGGTGGCAGAACACATACAATACACAGTTACTTTATGAGTCCTGTCTTGAAGCTCTTCATCCCCACCATAAGCGTCTCCTTTGGAAACCAATAGGGATGGCAGAATGAGATAAGGAGAAATGGAAGACACCTTTATTTGTTTTTATAAGGAGCTTCAACTTTTTCTGGCTCATATCCCACATTTTCTTCTATTAAAATGATTATAAAAGTGTATCAAACTGAACTTTAAATATGAACAAGATATTTTCAGAATTCACCTGTTGTAAATTAATTTAGTGTAGTAATCCTACTACTTTTATAGTAATATTGACTTGAAACTGACCAAGTATCTGAACTTCCACTAATAATCATGTGAATACATTTGTTGTTGTTTTGTTTTATTTCCAATCTGAGTTATAAAATGTAAGAGTACCCTTAAGGGCTGGGTATGGTAATGCATGTGCTGAAATCCTAATACCCAGAAAACAGAGACAGGTGGATCTCTGTGAATGCCAGGCCAGCCAGGAAAACAGAGTAAGACTCTGTCTCAAATAATAGGTAAAAGAGTGTCTTCAAATAAATATAATACTGAATAAGGTATCAAGACTGCTCATCTTTCTCAACTTGTACCCTAAGCAGTAGCCACCAAGACAAGGTGAACTTAAACAGTCCACATGCAGCAGCACCTGCCACTGATCTGAAGCCTAGCTCTTGAGAGAAGTGACTGAAGTTCTAAAGTGAAGTGCAAATATCCTTACTCAACCTATTCTGAGGGAGGCTAAATCTCACAGCACAGAGTTAGCCACAAACATGTTTCCATTATAGAATACAATAAAATGTATATGTTCATGTATAAACTATGGAACTTAACAAAATTGTTATTACCTTTGGGAGGGATCTAAAAGAGATTAAGGGACTGAATCTCTTTGTCTCAATATACAGTTTGACAAAACATCTATTACAAAACATGACTTCCTCAGAACAATTCTATTTCCTCTCCTTTCCCCCTCCAGAAACAGTTTAAAACCATATTTGAAGGCAGCTACCACTGTGGTTAAAGAAATACTTAAAGCTATTTGGAGATTAGCAGTCTTGGGACATTTTGACATACTAAAATGTGCATACTCATTTCCTGAAACTGAATGGGCACTCCAGCTGTACCTAAAGATTGATACTGAAGGACAAGCAGTGAGAGCTACAACGTCATATATAAATAGTATCTGGTCATGCTCAGAACCCTCACTAATTAGAGCATTTCCCTGTCTTACCTCAGATTTCTCCAGTTTATTTTGTGCATCAATTTGTGTGACGATCTCATTCATGTTGGTCTCTAGTACCATTCCTCCCATCACCATTTCTGCAAGAATATTATGAACCTAAAAGAAAAAAAAAAAACATTAATATAGACAGACAACTCACTGCAAAAAGGGTCTTTGTTTCAGTAATTTTTGTTTTAAAAACTAGTGACATAGTTTGTAATAAAAGCTCAAAATCCACTTTCATCAGTACTACGAACTTCAGGTAATTACATGACCTACATAGGTCTTAAGTTTACTGAGTTGAAAACAGAGATATTAGTTCTCCACAAGATTACTGAAAGGATTGAATAGAACAATCTATAAAAGTGACTGAAATAAGTGATAAATATTAACTACTGAATTCTCTCTCATCTGTATTATCACTTCCTGGAGGTTTCATTCACCTGAAGTCAATTTTGGTCCAAAAATATTAAATGAAAAACCCACAGAAATAAACAATTCATAATTGTTGAAAACAATTCACAAAATAAACATAACATTGAATGAATGTTTCACTCTATTCTGTCCAGAGTGTGAATCAACTTTTTCTCAAAAATAACAACAGGGGCTAGAGACATGACTCAGAGATTAAGAGCACTGGCTGCTCTTTCAGAGGATCCAGGGTAAACTCCCAACACCCCACATGTCATCTCACACTCTCTACAACTCCAATTCTGGGAGATTCAATCAGATGCCCTCTTCTGGCTTCTGCAGGCACCACACATGCATATAGTACACACATACATGCAGACAACACACACACACACACACACACACACACACACACACACACTTACTTCCTGGTTAAATCTCAAAATTTCCTTCTCAGCTTTTAACAGCCATTAACTCTGACCAAATCTTTCTTTAGTTTCCTTTGGTGGAAATTTCCTTTCGATTTATTCCAACAAGCTCTTAATTTACTTGCTTTAAATCTCACTGCCTACAGACCTAATTTCTATGCTGCAGGAAAAAAAAAAAAGTCGTCTCCCAAACACATAAAAACAAAACAACACTGCCAAGAGAAAGTTGTTTAAAATAGTAAACTGCTTCAGAATAAAGTCCAAAATCCAAGGCAGTAACAGCTGATCTTCAAAATCAGTCCTCTTGATCAAAATCAAACCCTTTTTACAGAATAGCCTGTATTTTATTTCTGAGACTGGTTCTCTACTTTTCTAGCCTACTTTTCTGTTCATAGAACTTTTATTCATTTTTATAACCCAGTTTAAATATGATTTCCTCTAACCACAGATCCCCAGGCAGAGGCAACCATGTTTCCACCAGTACTATGCCCGTACCATTTCCTCTTCTAGATATAAACTAGGGCATATGTCGTCTCACCATTTTCCTGCAAGCACAGTGGTCTGGTTCATGGTAAAAGTAACTGAACAAAATAAAAATTAGTGCTTATTAATGCCATTTTACTCTGACAATGCAAATTAATGTTTTTTCCTAAAAAAAAAAAAAAAAGTAAAATAGTTGACAATATAGAAAACAAAACAGTACCTTGTCTACATGGAATATTAAATCCAGTTCACAGACATTTTCAAAACATTTGTCTAATGTTTCCACAAATACCTATGGAAAAGAAAAAGATATTTTTGAAAAGTAGGTAAGTGCATTCATACTTACTATCTATAAGGCAGGCAATCCTTATTATATAAAAACTTCTATTATCAGAACCTCCTTTTGAACATTCAAAACTGTAATAAAAAACAAATGTTACTTTCAGGTAAATTATATTTTGGTATATCAAACAAACTTTTGACAATTTCTAAAATTAAATATGATCAGCACCATTATTTATAATTTTAAAAAGTCACTTAAATTTTAAAAGTCACACAACCCTTCTGGGAAGGGTTTAGATAAAAGCTCATTAGATAGTTTTAATGAACACAGAGTCGAAGTCTCTTTCACATCTAATGTGGCCAGTTCTTTGTAACTAGGAAATTACTGTAAACGACCACTAGATGTTAGAGAAAGAACAAGACCTCATTATCAGACTGAAATGAGTTGAATAACTTATATGCCTTATGAAGTTACCTCTGTAGGCACAGGTTCAAACCCTGAACACAAATACCCAAAATGACGTGTTTTCAGGACTTGCCTTTGGTCAGCTCCTAGGAACTAAGCTCTGACTTTCTAGAATATTCTTTCTGATAGTAAGTAGTTTGGAACACATATAGTAATTGGGCCTTACCTTACCAATCTGAACAGATTATCAGTCTGTGTTAAAAATATGATTTAGGGCCACACCTGCTTTTTTTTCCTAGGGGTTTTTAACTTACATAACCAAGGTCAGCCACACAAGCACTACAAATTTATGTGACTAACTCCTAATAAAAGTTCTCAATACCTTAAACTAGGATGAGCTTTCCTGGATTAAACTATGTCATCAGGTATTCCTGGGGGAACTGATGAGTGTCCTGTATCTATGGGAAGGGACCTGAGAGTTTACAATTTGTTCTTACACATTACTTTTTCACACATGTCTCTGTTGATTTTACTCCATATCATTCACTATATAAATAACCATGAGTATATGACAATTCTGAGTTCTGTTAAGATGAGTGAATACCCTTCTCAGAAGTAGCCTTCATATAACAGTGACCATACTATTTATCCTGCATACTAAAGCAATGTAGATAATAAAGAAAAAAAAGCTATAAATACTACTACTAAAATAGTATGCAGTATTATTATAGTACAATGGAACTGCAAACATAACTGAGAAATCCACAGGAACACTGAAGTGTACGGCTGTCCTATTCACAGGTGACTCCGGGGAAGAGCTCTCAATGGCAGTCCCCTTGCTGTAACCATGCAATTCACACAGACCCACGACATGACACATCTTACAGAGCAACCTGTGTGCTATTTCTACCAGCAGGACTACTCCTTTTCTACTCACAGAACATTTCTTTATTCTTTAAAATCCAGTTTAAACACAATTCCCTCTACTCACATGAGTATATTTTATTTATGCTGTATATGTGTGTATGATGACTTTCTATTTACTGATAGTATTTACCATAAAGTCCAATTTTTCTGATTTTTTCTTTTACAGTTTATTGTTATTGACATGTCTCAATTTAAGAAACCATTACCTACAGCAAGGTCAGGAAAATTATTTCCCAGAAGAAAACAAAATATTTTTAGATCACAACTATCTGGAACTGGTTTTCATGAGTCTCTCCTCTAATCCTAAATCATTAGTAGACTTATGACTCAGAAGCACTTTTTTTTTTTTTTTTTTTTTGAGACAGGGTTTCTCTGTGTAGTCCTGGCTGTCCTGGAACTCACTCTGTAGACCAGGATGGCCTCAAACTCAGAAATCCACCTGCCTCTGCCTCCCAAGTGCTGGGATTAAAGACATGCGCCACCACTGCCTGGCCAGAAGCACACTTTCAACGGTCTGGTATGTTTATGCCTACCTTAGTTCTGTGGTTTAAACTTACATGCTGTAGTCATCCTGTTTTTAGTACCAAAAGATTAACTATTCTGATGAGGTTGGTATACAAACACTTTCCCTTCACTTGCTTGTTGTTACAAAAGATTGGATGAACCCACTTAATGTGCAGATAATGTTGGATAAAAAGGACAAAGTTCCTAAGGCCACTAGACGTGCCACTGGAGAACTAATTACAGACCATAAAACAGCCTGCCTATATAAGCAGTGTGATGTGGTGAGAACTAAGCTTTAAAATCATTAAGATTTGGCTTCAATTTTTTACTCTGCTGCTATCCAGCTTCATGGCCTTCAGTATCATTTAACTTCTTTCTAGTCTCAGAATTATAAAATGGTAATAGGACTACTCACTTTCTGGATTATTGCAAAGTTTTAGTTAAACTGCTTGACTGGAACATTCAGAGCACAGTTATCAGACCCAAGCTAACAAATGACAGCCAATATTAATATTGTGTACCTGGGATAGATATACAAACATGGGATGATTCTAAAATTAAAAGAATAATAGAACAATCTAATTCTGCTTGTAAGTACTGATATAGAAATAAAACAAGATAACTACATGCTCCCGTTGCCAAGACTGTGTGATTTTTCTTTTTAACTTAACCATATGCTAACTGGCCTTGATAAAAGAGAATATTCTAAAGAGAAACTTTGTGTTTCTCAATCTATCAGATTATTGAAACAATGAACCCCAAAGAAATGAGAATTTCCCCTAGTAATTTCATGTTCACAGAAAGAAAAAGGCACCAGCCAGAGTGGCAAGTCTCCCAGAAAGAGACTTCACCTAGTTCTCACAGCTTATGAAACTATCTTTCAGAATGAGACTTCAGTCCAGACAAGAATAGGTTGACAGTGGCAGGACCATACCTTGACTAGAACTGCTTAGACTAGACTTAGAACTGCACACATCCTTTGCCCTTCAGGGCATCTTTTTGTCCTTCTTGTCAATGTCCTTCCTGCACAAGAAATCCTTTTCTACTTTGCACCTGTAATTAATTGGCTTACTGAGGACAGGCGGTGAGGTCTGATTTGGACACAGATTGTGGCTCTCATATTTGATAGAAGCATCAGCTCCGAAAATCTTGGACAATAGATGAACAACAACAAAAGCTCATGATAACTATGTGGTCTTTATGAAAATAACTCTTTCTTTAACATTTTTTTATATGTTATTTACATTGCAGATGCCATCCCCTTTCCCCATTTCCCCTCCCTAGAAAACCCCTATCCCATGCCCCCTTTTCCTTTTTGCTTTTATACAATTTTTTAAATGTTAATCAAAGGCTTTATAAGTTTGGTAGTGCTCAATCAGAAGTGTAACCCAATACCCAACCTAGATATATAAACTATCTTTAACTGGTGGAGACACGTGAACATCTGCCTCCATGCCCCCCTTTCTTTCTCTCTCTTTTTCTCTCTCATCACCTAGCTTCTCCTCTCCTTCATCTTCTCCTCTCCTTACTCCATCTCTTCCTCTCAGTACTCCTTCCCCCTTAGCTCCTTCTACATATCACCCTTCCTGTTAAGATAAAACTTTTTTCTCACAATACAATTAGAGCATACTTAATTCCTAATTGTACCAGTGAGGTACAAGATAGTCCTAATACCCAGTCCATCATTTTGTTGACAACAAGAACCTCTGTCATCTCTCCTAACTAAAACACTTAGTTTTGAACCTGGCTTTTTTCTTGGCTTTAGAATGAAAACCATCCACTCAGATCTTTTCTCTCAAAGTAAATAGCCAGGATTGGCTATGAGATTATAGGTCTTTAACCCCGTCAGAAATCCAGAATGACTGAGTTAACTGAAATTATGGGAAGCACTAAACATAGCTTCTAAGACTTAGCCAATTTATAGAGACCACTGAACACCTGAAAAGCCCGAACTTATACTACCGAACGTTGGAGCATCAAATCTTCAGCCTTCTGGCCCAGAATCATCTGACAGACCTTAGTGATGCAGAATTATTAAGGTCTGATTACTCTGTCTAGGCAGATATAATCAGTCAACTATTCTGCAGGTGTGTCCTTTTCTGGACATTAGACACTGATGTGGATGGCTGGAAGTGCATGCTGTCAGGAACATGATATAGCTGTCTCCTTCAAAGACTAACACATTCAGAGGACAATGCTCACAGTTAACCACTGATATGATCAGGGGGTTCCCAATGGAGAACTTAGAGAGAATGAAGGAGCAGAAAGGGTTTGTGACTCCAGGAGGAAAGCAACAATACCAAACAACCAGAGCCCCCCAGGGTCTAAACCACCAGCCTGGGAGCACATAGGGAGGGACCCATGACTCCAGAGGTATATGTAGGGGAAGATGGCCTTGTCAGGCATAGGTGGGAGAGGAGTTTCTTGGTCCCATAAAAAATGAACACAGAGTGTGTGTGTGTGTGGGGGGGAATGTGGGGGGGGGAGGCGTAGTGGGGGGGTAGGTGCGGGCACTGCCTCATAGAAGCAGGAGGAGGGGGGATGGGATAGGAGGTTTCTTGGTGGTGGGAGGTAGTGGGGTAAGGGGATAAAATCTGAAAGGTAAATATAATACCCAATTTTAAAAAAGAGATGAAAAAAAGGGAAAAAAGGAGAAAAAAGAGAAAAAAAGAAAGAAAGAAAAAGAAAATAGGAGACTTAATAACACAAAGGGAAGGATTTGGAAATTTAGGAGGCAGTTTATGTTCATGGAAACAGCATCATAGAAACTGGAAAATCACACCCTCATAGAAGCACAAGGAGGGGGGATGGGATAAGGGGTTCCTGGGTGGTGGGGGGAATGGGATAAGGGGATAAAATCTGAAATGTAAACATTACAACCAATTTTAAAAAGGGGAAAAAGAGAAACTAATTCTTAAGACTCAAACATTAAATGTGGTTGAAAAATTCAAACCCTCTTCAAAAAGTTATTCGATAATTTTTTCATAAGCAAAAAATACTTAATATAATTAGAAATTTTAATATAAATAGAAACCCAGAAACTACAAGTTACATACTTAGCATAAAACTATCTGCAAAGTACAAAACCCCCCTTTTTTTAGTTATTCAAAGGACCTTGGTGGTTCCAACCTGGACCACAAATAATAATAAAAGTAGTATCCTATTATAATTTCTCAAGGAGAATGGTTTTTAAAAAGTCGAAAGTTAGAAGTGATATGGTAAATAGCACCCCCTTGTGTCTCACTTTTTAAAAATGATTAAAAAAAAAAAAGTTTAGATCCAGTTTCAATATGACAGGTGCATACACAGTACATAGCTACTTATATACAAGAATATACAACCAAAAACTTAACCTCTGCCCTTAAGAAACTCAAAGGCTAGGAGATAAATTGCTTTAGTTTACTGAAGGAATCATATTCTAATTTCTTTCACTTCAAAAAAAATACAAAATAACCCTCAGTTTAATGATGACAGACATAATCAGGAAGTGACATATCTACATATAAACAGGGCCCCACTTCCTTTATTACAAGAACATTCTTGTGTTTCACCTTCAATAAGAAATCTCAAAGTCCACCATACAAAAGCCAAAATAAATCTATTATGAGACAGCTTAGTTTTCAGAGACTTAGAATCTCCCATCACCTACCAATAAAGGAATATGTCCTGTGTAAGAAATATTAGATGATTTTTACTGGGCAAATATCACATAATGTACTTACACATTAAAATGGCACAGCCCATCACACTTAGGCTGTATTATACACAGAGATAATACAGACTGCTCTGATGAATGAACAATTTAAGATTAGGGGCTGAGAACATAGCTCAATTGGTAGAGTGCTTGCTTGGTATGCACAAAGCCCTGGGTTTGACTTCCAGCACTGGACACACTAAATGTAGTAGTATAATCTTCGGAGACTAAATTAGGCAGATGAGAAGATGATGCAATTAAGGGGCATAGTAAGCACTAAATCTCTACGGCTGGTACTGACAGAGCACAATATACTGTTTTGTGTAAACTCGAGAAAGAAAGAGGTAAGAGTGCACTGTAAAACAAAAAGTGTGGTATGGTGTTCTCAGTCTAGTAAATGAATAACTAGTCACACAGTTGTTACTCAGTGTCTGTCCTACCTAAGCTTTCACTGTCAACCTGACACAGCCTAGAATCATCTAAAAAAGGGACTCTCTACTCAAGAACTGCTCAGATCAGACTGGCCTGTGGACATGTCTGTGAATGATTCTCTTTTACTGATATATTCTCATATATCAATTAAGAATTGATATATGAAGACCCAGTCCACTGTGGGCAGGGTCATTCCCTGGAAAGGTGGGAAAGGTAACAGCATGAGCCTGTGAGAAATACAGCAAGCAACAGTCCTCCATGGCTTCTGATTCAAGTTTCTCCTCAAGTTCCCTCTATGATGGACCGTGAGTTGTAAATTAATATAAATCCTTTTTAAAATTATCTTTACTCTTTTTTATAGTCCAGTCGTTATACTCCTCCCATGCTAATATAAATCTTAACCTCCCTTTGTTGCTGAAGGTCAGAGTCCTTCAGCAACAGAGAGAAAACTGTAACACTATCAGGTCTATTTAGACTTATATGCTATACACAGAACATTACCACAGATTTGATAAGGGTCATGATCCCACTAGGTAATAGGAACTTTTTAAGATCTGTTATGGGACAACTGTCATGCACTCAGTTGAAATACTGCTGTGTGGCACTTGACTGCACTTAGGAACACAAACATTAACTTGTCTATACACAGAATCCAGCCTTGCCTTTAACTTGGCAATTTGAAGCAGACTACTTACCGTCAAAAGCCTCATTGTTCTGGTACAATAATGGTCCCTGTATTATAAGGTTGTCATAATAATAAAATGAGTAACTATCAAGTGCTTAAAACAATATCTCAAGAAAGAAAACACTACATACAAGCTTGGTTCCTGCTAAAATATACAGATAGGTAAACAAAAAGATGCTCAAGGAAATATAAAAATTATCATCGTAAAATATCCCCAAGCAATAGCACTAATGTGGCAGACCTCTTAGGATTTCTAGGTTTAGAAAGGATTTTCTGTCTGTATTTAGGAACTTTCTGAGTAAAATTCATTAGAAACTGATCCAGTTCGTTTGAATCTATACATAATTAAGTAAAAAAAAATGACATATTTTAAAGTTAAATTGACATTTATACAATGTGAAGGGCTAGATGTTATGCATGCCTGTAATCAGAGCACTAAGAAAGCTGGTGGAGGAGAACTGTTGGGAGTTCAAGGCCAGTATGAAATACACTGTGAATTCCAGGCTACCTTGGGCTACTGTTTGAGACTCTGTTTTAAAATAACACAAAAGATAAGACTGTCAGGCACAGAGGCATACAGCATAATCACAGCATTTATGAGACTGGAGGGAGAAGGACTGTAAATTCAAGGCCAGCCTGGACACAGAAAGTCCCTGTCCCAAACTCATAGTCACAGTCATATTCTCTCCCTTCACCTGTCCCCTCCCTTTCTCCTTTCCTCCCTCCCCCCTCTCTCTTTTCCAGCTTCCTGGCTCTCTCTGTCTCTGTCTGCTCAGCAGAAGAACAGGAGCCAAAATTCTAAGAATTTTTGTAATATTCCAAGAGACATAAAAAAATATTCTTTAGTTACCAGGTACATGTTTTTAAGAAATACAATTTGGGTTAACCAAAACCAAGAATTATCACTAAAAATACTGCATGTATAATAAAACCAAGAAAGACAGACTGAAATGAAAACAAACCAAATGAAAGAGAGCTGTAAATAAAGTATCTACATGATGTCCAACCGTTAACCTTCTGTATGCTATTCAGAATCTTCAAGGCATAGGGTTTAAGGAGTACAGGTAGCATTTAACTCATTGTATAGTGGACTCTGCACTGGATAGTGAATGAACCTTGACACAGATAGCCACATGCTAATGATGGTAAGGTTAGAAAACTGGGGATGCTGAGTGTGCATTTACACAACTCAAGATGAGAAATAAAGGAAAAGTTGACTATACTCATGAATATGTTATTTGACTATGTAAGATAAATTGTGTCATAGTAATTCATTAGTTTTTTTTAAACTGCATTAAGGAAAATTCAAGAATTTCAAGAATATATAAGAAGCCTAAATATTTAAGTGCTTAAATATAAAATATATTAAACAAATTCAGTTTAAGATACAATCCCTCCTTTTTCTCCATGGTACTACGTTAATGGACCTCAGTTACTACCCATCCATGCAAAGTGCTACCCTGGCTCCCATTACCTGAGTTTCTGTGTGTCTGGGTACAACAACAGCTGCCTGCAGTACAGGAGCTAAATTACATAATTACATGTAGTACATAACACATTTTGCACTTACATCACTTACTATGATTTATACATAACTTTAGAAGTTTTAAGAAACAACTAGTTTTAATTTGTAAGTAATACATTATATAATAATTTAAAAATGAATAAGGCCCCTGAATAATTTAGTATAAAAGCTACTCTTGAGAACATTTTTTTCAGATGGCTGGTCAAGTAGCTCAGTTGGTAAACTGCTTGCCTTGCATGCATGTGGCTCTAGGCTCAATTCTCAGCTCTGGCTATATATAAAACTGGAGGGTAAGCAGGGCTACAGGAGACCCTGTCTCTAGAACAACACAACAACAAAAGAACATTTTTTTTCAAAATCTGAATTGCCTAATACCCCGCCCCCAAATATGTTGACAGAAACTGTTAAAACTATTTTTAAGCTCCTAAATGGTTAATTTTTAAGATGACATTTGGCCTTGAAAGATACACTTCCATCTGTAACTAAATATGGTACACTGATGTCTTGACTAGTAACTTAAAAAAAAAAAAAAGAAAAGAAAGAAAGAAAATAAGTAACAAGTATTTACAATCTTTTTCCTAGAGTAGGATTTGAGCTTAAAAAAAAAAATACAGAAACCATGATGGTAAAATCACTACTTGGTAAACTCCACAAGTAAATGTTTTTGGTAAAAATTGTCAATAGATGCTAAAACTAATGAACAAATACATACCACAAAAAGCTTACATAATTATATAAACTTAAATATTTTTGTAAGATATTTATGAGCACAAAGGAAAACAGAATTCATGGTAGGCGAACCTGGTCTGTCTTAACCAAGTGACTAGAGTAAATGCCCTAAACAACATGAATAAATTGGTACATCCTTCATCCATATAGGAAGCACTGAGGAGGATGTAATATCAAGCAGATCAGAGTGGGAAGTAGTCTATAAACTAACTGGCCAGCACTCCTCAAAGGACCAAAGTATGAAGAACAGAAAATGAAGGACAAAGACAAGGAACCTTTAGAGTGAGACTCAGAGGACATGAAGACTAAAGGCTTGAGTCCATCCATCTCTGAGAAAAAAAAAAAACATATTAAAAATACAACTGGTAAATTTTAAACAAGGTGTGCAGACTTCATAGAAGTAGTATATCTATGTTCATTTCCTTAGTTTGTGGTAGTTTTCTTTACTTTTGGAAACACTGTCTGCTATACAGCTAACCTGCTATCCTAGAACTCAAGATATGCTTGTTTAGTCTCCAGAGAATTAGGATTACAGAAACAGGCTAATGTTCTCAAGTTCCTCATCTTAATAATTATACTGTATTGATAGAAGGAAGATGGCACTAAGTGAACACATATGGCATATAAGAAGTCTTTATACTATGTAGGACATTCTTTTACAAGTACAAAGCAATTTCAACTTTTTTTTTTCTTAATCTTTAAAAGGTCAGCAAGCAGGCTCAGTGGTATAGACACCATAAATCAATCTGACAGCCTGAGTTCAGCTCTGGGCAGCACACGGTAAAGGGAGAACCTCTGCAATAGTCTCTATCTCCACATGTGCCACGGCATGCACATCTGAAGTATGTGCAGGTACATACATTCAATAAATCTACAAATACTTTTGAAGTTCTAGAAAAGTTTTCCTTTTTAAAATTAAGCTCAAAGGGCACTCTTCTCTATGTCCAATTATTACCTTAAAAACCAACTATTCTATCCCAGGAAACAACAAGTTTACCTTAAACCTCAAATCAACAACAAACAGTAATAAAAGTTCATGCTTTTCTGAAATCTTCATTAGATCATAGAAGATAAACTTTGGTGGTTTCTAGCCCCAAATGTCTTGCCTAACTGCTTTAGTTACTAGATGTAGTAATGATACATGTGTTATAGTCGACCCCAAATACAAGTTGCTAGTACTCAGCAGCTCTAGTATAAATGCAGCCAGGGAGGCATGTACTCAAACAGTTACAAAACAAAATCCGTAAATTTAAAAAAAAAAAAAAAAAAAGCTAAGTAATTTACCCAAAGTCATACAACTGCTGCATTAGCTAAGATCTACAACCATACTGTGACTCTAAACATCGACCTGGTAGAACATTATATGACACCTTCAAGTGACTGAGGTGGCAATACAGTATATAAATTAGGGAAGTAGACATTACCAAATCTGATTGCCAGTAGAATGTAAAATCTAAGTGATCTTCACATTTCTATGTAGACACATCAACCACAAAAACATGATTGGAAAGAGAGTTTAGGAACCTGAGCAATTCTAACTTCAAGTGTTTATAAAAATATTTTCTTATTTATATACACATATTCACTCATGTTCATACAAATATATGCACACACACACACACACACCCCCCACACACAAGAAACAAGTCACACTGAAAACAGAAACCTTAAAATATTTTGTCTAACAGTCTAGGAGGCAAATTCTTCCTGAAACAATTCCTGAAACACCCCCTCTAGACAGCTCAGAATCGAAGCCAAAGGGAGTCATTCCCTTCCTCTGTTAGGAAATGTATAGGAATTTACTTTCCCATGTGACCAGAGGTGATTTCCTCTCAACAGAGGACTGCAACTATCCACAGTCCTTTGACACTGGATGGTTGATTTTCCTGATCAATCTTTTAGAAATATGTGGATTCTAAATCCAGATAGCTTTAAACAGCTATGTTTCAGCCACTAACAAGAATGCTTTCAAGTCACCCTCAGAATAAAATGACAGAGACAGGAGTGGCTCAATTAGAACAAGCCACCAGGCAATCTGGCAGGTCAGTAACAATCACTTCAGTGTAATTTATTAGGGATAAATTAGGATAAAGGGAAGATTAGGAGATCTTTTTTCGGTTCAGTATTCTTTGCTTATTAACTGCTCTAATTAAGCCTACTATTCTCTTTAAAGATTTCTATTTTTAACTGTGAGTGTGCACGTGAGTATGGCGCCTGGGAGAGTAGAAGAATGTGTCTAATCTCCTGGAGCCACAGGCAGTTTTAAGCCACCTGATGTAAGTGATGGAAACTGAATTCAGATCCTCTGTAAAACTGGTAAGTGTTTTTAACTGCTGAGCCATCTCTCCAGCCAAGTCTTCTTATCATAAAAATGTACTACCTTGTAAAACTCATCCCAAGACATTGTAAAGCATATAGGTAAATATGTATAAGTATTTCTAAAAATAAGACAGAAAAAAGAACCATCAATTCAGTATGTGTACTAATTAAGTCATCCTTTATATTCCTTTCTTATAAATTTATGATTTGATGAAAAGTGTTAACTGAAAACATCACAGAAATTATACAGAATGTCTTTTCAATGCTCACACCTATTTGGTATCATTATTTGCCCATTATAAGAAAACTAGAGTCAAAGGTTATACATCCAGTACATGGCAGAGCCTGAACACTTAGATAAAAGATACCACACTGCTTGAATTCAGTGACCTCTCTAACAACCCCATCAGCTCCATAATTTTACAGATAAAATGTATTTTTTACAGGTCTACATAGCTTTAGTAACTCCATAAATATTACTCTAATTTAGCACAGCATCTGTAAGTGAAATAATCACAGAAAAATAGTCTAGCAGTGTTGTCATCACAGCCAATGTTACATGTGGAGCTTTAAATTAAGCATACAATCCAACACTATGGTTCTTCCTAACTAAATTCAATTTTGTCATTGCAAATGAACCAGGGCAATGCAGTGTTAAGTGCTAAATGTAGTATGTAAAACCACAGCAACAATTTGGGATTATCCATTATTGTGCTTCCATTATCCGTGTGGCACAAACTGAGGATAGTATGACTGCTTATCAATAACCCAAATGACCCAACATTAATATTTAATGAACTCCTATTCTTACTGTGTAAATATTTAAACATTTCTAATGTACACATGCAACAACAGAAGAGATTTTTTTTTTTTTTTTTCCGAGACAGGGTTTCTCTGTGTAAGCCTGGCTGACCTGGAACTCACTCTGTAGACCAGGCTAGCCTCGAACTCAGAAATCTACCTGCCTCTGCCTCCCAAGTGCTGGGATTAAAGGCGTGCGCCACCACCGCCTGGCAACAGAAAAGAATCTTAAGGCCAGTTATTATACGTGCTAGGTCATCACAACAAAATAGTGCATATCAAGACTAGAAAAGGAGCCAGTGTGGTTGTGCATGCTTTTAATTCCAGCACTTAAGAGGAAGAAGAAGGAGGATTTCTGTGAGTTTGAGGCTAGTCTCATCTACATAGTGAGTTCCAGGACAGTTAGGGCTACATAGACTGTCTCAAAAACAAACAGAGAAATAAAAAATATTTTAAATAAAAAAGGATATTTCTTTTTTTCAACTTATGAGCAAATTAAAATAAATAGAGCTATTATTCAAGTGACATAATGACATACATTCAACACATAATGTATTTAAATGCTTGTTCCACATTTTACACAGCATATAAAGTCAAACCCAGGAACACATGCGCATGTTAAGAACACCAAATCTTTGCATAAAAATATGCATTTTTCAACATTTATTTGAATAGTGCTCTTTTAACACTAGAAATATCAAAATTACAAGCATACGTTTAGTAAGCTATGCTGATGTTTGCTTGCTCTATCCTCTAAGGAACGTGTAAGGACACATGGGTCTCAGCTCAGCTCTTGTAGGTTCCTCACTCTCCACTGTTAATGTTTTATATTAGAGATGTTGTCTCACAACCAAAGGATGAAAGTACCCAAGAAAATCAGTTCTAAATAAGCTCCGAAGAGTTGTTTGATGAAACAAAAGCAAAAATGATGACCTCCTCCGTTAACTCTGTTCACTGGACCAGGTATTATGGTAGCAGGCTCACACATGTTCAATGTTCCCCTGTAAGCAATAAATCAACCAGAAACCTAGAGCAAAGACACGAACATGCTCATGGTAATAACGAAGTCACTACCGTTAGGGAAATTACAGAACTTTTTTTTGTAACATAGGAAGTTGAAGTGTAATAACACCAAAGGGTCTTATAAAAATTACCTCTGGCCTTTTTTTAGAATTTTATTTTAATTTTTGTGTATTCATGGGTAACTGTGTGAGTGTATGTCTCATGTATGAGTGCACCTGAGGAAGCAAGAGGAGGGTACTGGATCCCTTTGAGGTAGAGTTACCGGCAAGTGTAAGTGTGTACCATTGAAGGTGGGTGCTAGGAACTGAACTTGAGTCTTCTGTAAGAACACCTCTTAACCACTGAGACATCTCTCCAACTCCTCTATGTCTACTTTTATAATAAGCAAAATGATAAAACTTTCCTGAAACATTCTTTTCTGCATTTTAGCTAATCAAAACAAACTATCAGAATAGAACATGGTTCACTATTAAGAGTCATGCTTAGCACATGCAAGGCTCTGGGTTTAATCATTGATACAAAATCAAAAATACTAAAATACAAAATTCAAATCCCATTACCAGCAAGTTACTAATGTTTGAACAATAAAGCCAAAACATTAGTGAAACACAAGACTTTCCTTCTCCTAAAGTACATAATAGAATCACTTCAGCTATGCTGTACAATTCTTGTCCTTTGACAAGTTCTTCTAATTCCAAAGCATAATAGTTGTCCTATTAGAACACTTAGATGGGCCACAACATCAAAACCTAAGGACACAAGTACAGAGTACTTCTACTTTACCTCCAAAAAAATTCACATCCATTTAAGTCTTTCTCAGTAAAGCAGACTGAATTTCAAATGAGTTCTTTCTCTTGTTCTAACTCTAGAGAGTACGAATGAATGGCTAGCAAAGATAATTTTAAAAATTTAAATGTAGCACATGTCTACTATTCTCTTCAGCCAGGAATAGCCAACAGAGAAACAGAAACCACAGAAAATTATTTTCTATAGAAATATAGTTTTAGGATAAAACTATAATTATGTATCAAATAAATTAGTAAGTGTAATAATGAACTGTTAGAAAGCAAGGTAAAATCCAGTCCTGATCATTCCCTCTCTGTTACTAAGTCATATAAAACCAAGAACTGTCATCTCTTTCTTTACTTGGAAAGTTTATAGAGAAACAAAACACTGACTCAAGTGGTCCTGAGAGGTAAAAAGACAAGTAGCTGAGGATCTGGAATTATAGTTACTTGTAAGCTCAAAATTTCTTTGAAGTCTCTGCTTAAGAGTTTTAAATATTATTTTAAATCACCTTTATCCTATATGTTTATCTTAAAATTATCATTTTTCCATCACCACCACCACCAATTTAGGATGAAAAGAATGGAGGGAAAAAGAGACAGACAGACACACAACAAATGTTTACCATGATCACTCTGTGGTTTCATGTAACTGATACCTGCCAAGTACTCAGAAAGCAGTGTAAGAAACCATAGATGTGGAAGCTGGAGAGACAGAACAGAGGTGAAGAACACCTAGAATCCTTTCAGAAGCCCAGGTTCAGTTCTCAGAATCCTCACTGAGCACTCACAACTGCCTCTGGTGAGCAAGAGTGTTGACTCTTTTGGCTTCCTTGGGGACTCTAATGCACATGCACAGACATATACATAAAGTTAAAATATATCTTAAAATAAACAAAAAAAATTTACTTTCCAAGTGTGATAGCACACACTTTTAATCCCAGCACTCATGAGGGAAGCAGGCAGATCTCTGAGTTCAAGGCCAGCCTGACCTACATAATAAGTATGAGGCCAGCCAGGACTACATAAGACCCTTTCTTTAAAACAAACAAACAAACAAAACAAAAAAAAAAAGAAAGAAAGAAAGAAAGGAAAAGAAAAGAAAGAAGGAAAAAACAGAGAGAGAAGAAAACCAGCATTAGAAGTTTAAGAGTAAAGTGCTATACTAACAGCTCCACTGACACTTACTGTTTTTACTAACAAAAGCAATACCAAAAGCTTTATTTAGTCTTGCCATTTATATTTCTAAGCTTAGTCACTCGGAATTTATTATTAAGTTTTCTAGTTAGTATTTTCTCATTTAAAATCAAAGGATGCTTCCTTCCTGCAGATTTAAAAACCATAGCTCATTTGACAAATCTTTTTACGTGCAGCTTTTCCCAGCTTACAACTTAATGATGCCACGTCTCTATTTGTGTACTATTCAGAAAGGAAAAAAAAATCCAATACAAATTATTTGTAATAATTATTTTTTAAATTTTATTTATTAGTGTTTATACACACAGCACACACAGCTACACATGTGGAGGTTACAGGACAACTTTATGATAGAGTTGGTTCTTTCTACCATGTAAATTCTATTCTCACATTAAACTCATCAAGTTAGTCAGCTTGCAAGGCAAGTGCTTTTACTGTTCCCTGGCCTACAACTATAATTGTGAATATAATTTACTTTTTTTCTTCTTTTTCTCTTTAGCTTTTAGAGATAGTATGGCATATAAAATGAAAATACAAAAAATCACATATTTTATATATATATATCACATACATACATATATGTGTATGTATATATATGCATATATATATACATATACATATACATATACATATACATATACATATACATATACATATATATATATATATATATATATATATATAATGCTTCTCATAATTAGCAAATCAAGTAGAACTCAGATAAGGAAATGTCAATACCATGTAGAGACAGCTACACTTTCCATATGACTATTCTAACTAACTTTCTGGCTTTATTGTCAGTTATTTTATACTAAATACAGTATATGGGCATTAAATTCATTCACTTATTCATGCATCAAACAATCATTTGTTGAAGACCTACTATTCTTTATATGAGATAAATCAGCAATAATAATTCAATGCAATATATAGTTATGATAGATAAGTCAATAAATAACATAATTCTAGGGCTCTCATGGAGCTTTTATTATATTAGCAGTAAATGATAATAAAACGTTATATAAAATGATAACAGGTGCTAAGGAAAGGGAAAATTTAGTAGATCAATGGTTACAAATGTAGAGGGCATTTTTAGGAAGCATGGCTAGAGAATTCCATATTGAAAAGGTAGTTTCTAGTCAAAATCAAGAAAGAACATCCAAGGTATAAACGTCAGCAAGTACAAAGTCTGAAGTAGGCAAATGCCTACAGAGGAGACACCAGACAAACAGCAGGAGGGGGTCAGAACACATAGGCTCCTGGGTAGCCTGACAATGTGGCTTTCACGCCAATAAAAGCTGAATTATGAAGAGTCTAGAACAAAAGGTGTGAGATGCTGCATGTTACAACGGCATTTGACTGGTGCATCAAATAAAGACCCAAAACAGCAGAGACAGACCAGTCAGGAAACTGCCAGAATACAGACAAATGTGGTAGCTTGGAGCACAGTGAAGAAATAAGAGGTCAGGCAAAGGATCTGCTTAAGATGGAGCAGAGCACAGAGACTAAGACCCAAGAACAAGCAAGTACTCAGGTTCTGACTCATTCACCTGAAGAGTTCATCTGTTAGAAGGATACAACAAAAACTGCAGGAAATACAGACTTTAGATCTACCTCAGTGTGAGATCTTCATGTAATACCCAAGCAGAGACACCCAGCAGCAAACTGGGCCTTAAAATCAGCCATTCAAAGGAAAGGTCTACGCTTAAAGGTTAAATTTGGTACCATCAACACAAAGATATTATTTGGATGAAATCACAGTACCAAAGGAATAAAGCCACAAAAAGAGAAGATACTCAAGACAAAAAGCAGGGAAAACTGTCCTCAAGATCAAGTAGAGTACTTGTCAAGAGTGAATGGCAATCTGAATCAGAGGAAGACTGCTAAGAACCTGCAATTGAGCAACAATATCACAAGAGAGCAAAAACGGTTTCAGATATTCCTTCTGTAGCAAAATA
This sequence comes from Arvicanthis niloticus, assembly GCF_011762505.2. Taxonomy (NCBI): domain Eukaryota; kingdom Metazoa; phylum Chordata; class Mammalia; order Rodentia; family Muridae; genus Arvicanthis; species Arvicanthis niloticus. The sequence continues at coordinate 41,141,750 of NC_047671.1, forward strand.
TTTTGCTATCAAAGGAGAGAAAGAAATTAAGACAGTGGTAGAAACGGAGCGAAGGTAGTAGAGCACAGTACTGTCTGAGGGAATGATTTACAAGAGGATACAGATGCTATAAAGTGAGGGGTACTGCAGCAGGAGGAAGTGAAAGCTAACCTCAAAAGGCCTAGTTCCTCAGCTAGCAGCACAGTGAGTGCAATGTGTATACAACACACAGTGGACAGGCAGGTAGATAGCAGGAGCCTGCCAATGTTCTTTCCTGACTGCTTCAATTTTGCTTGTGATGGTCTAGAAGTGAGGTCTAGCTGGAGTGTGGAGAAGTGATGTTAGAGTTAAAGATGGAGCACAGACACGAACTGTAATCAGTGGACAGCACTGAAGAAGGACTTCCTAAGATCCATGCTCATGGACCAAAAGTGGACAGGAAAAATGACTGTGCTTTTCTTCTACATATTTTCAGATGTATGAGAACAGGCCAGGAGTTAAGTGCAGAGGCACACTGTATGACTCCCCATGGAATCTTAGCTGAATAAGGACAAGCCAGACCTCAGTAAGATCTAGGAGAATGAAAAACATAACATGTTGAAACCTGATGGACCTAGAATAAGAGAAACAGTAAAATAGAAAGATAAAAGGATGGCTGAGAGAAGAAATTGAAACAAATTATGGACTGACTAGTACTTTGTATAAAAACGAGACACCAACACAAAGCTGGGCCAGAAGGCAAAGCTCTGAAGAAATGTGGTTCCAAGTTTGAAGACATGAAGCTACCAAATATTACACATGTGAACACTGAAGTCCCCAAGGACCTTCACACAATCAGTCTTCTACTGAATGTCACTGACTAAGAAACAACTCTGAAAAGTCTACAGATTGTTAAGTTTCTACAATCCTGGGAACAGAGGCAATTGCTATCTGTGTCTTGGACTATCTTTTCAAATCTGTCACACTGACAAACAGCCTTGGAAAATTCCCTAAGAGAAAAGGATAAGCTTACCTTTTCTTTTAAAGAGAACCCCAACCTTTTCAGAGCAGACATGATTCACCCATTATAAAGAATTTCAGCTCCCTAACTCTGAGGTCTGTCTCCTATGTGCTCTGATCTACGCTGGTGCAGGCATCACCTGACTCCTTCACAGTACCCTTCTAGAACTGAGAACTAATGCAGGCAAATGTTAGCATGGTTTGGGGTGTTTTGTTTTGTGGCTACTGCTTCTGTTATTAGTAATGCAAGAAACCTGTCTCATCTTCTGCCATCACCCTTTAAACTATAGTTTAATCTCTAACCCTCTATAGTTGTTGACAAAAGCCCCAAACTATGGGAGACAGACAGAGATGGATACAACTAAACATGTAGGAAGACGGCTAGTCTGATAGCATGAGATAAAATCCGGACATGTTCTAAAAGAAAATATCCTGGAAGAAACATATAGAACATCTCTAGGCTTGATGATATGAAAAGGTAATCACATACACACACAAACTGTTACTTGTGAAGGTTGAAGGCAATGATGAAGAAGCAAGATTTAAAGGGTTGAAGCAACATTAACGGGTAAGATTCAAAATGAGAGTTTTCTAATAACTGATGAGTTCTATAGACATTACAGAAGCTTTTCAGGAGAGTTAGATCTTAGGTCAGATTTAGACACATGCAGAGAGAGTCACAATCTCGGGTTTCTTGCAGTAACTCTCATGAACAGAGAAGGTATGATGAAATTAGTTTTAATTAGTCCTAATCAATTTAGTTTCTACAATCTTTGACAAGGTTTGAACTGGATCATGATGGCACCGTCTCTCTAAGTGAATTAATCTACTTATAAGTTCATAGCTAAACAGGCTATTAGAAGGTGGAACCTAGTCGGAAGAAGGGGTCACTGGGGGTGTCTCTGACATGTTTATTTTACCCCTGCCCCTAGCCCTCTTTGCTTCCCACCTGCCATGATGACAGCAGCATGCCTCTATCAAGCTCTTCCTTCCACCGTGCTACTCCTTTGCAATGGACTTAGATGCAATGGGATCAGCTGGCAGACTGAAATTTCCACAACTGTGAACCAAAATGAATCTTTCCCCTACCTTGATTTATGTGGCACTATGCCATAGCATACCCACCTAATATCTACAATAGAACAGCTCTTATCAAACAAACATCATTTCATAAAATTTTAATCTTAAGCTTATAAAAATAGAATAAAAAAAACTAATTAATAGTAGTAAGATGCAACTGTTAACTTACTTGAATTAGATCTAAAATGCCAAGTTCACTTTCTGAGGAATCCACACAGAAGACAAAATATAATGTTGCATAATGTCTGTAAATGAGTTTGTTGTCAGATCCTCCAATTAATCTAAATGACAAAACAAAATAATTGAAATGGTGTAGGAAACAAAATGCAGAACATTTCATTAGCTCAAACAAAATCACATTTGTTAAAAACTTTTATAAAAACAAAATATAACAACAGGATAGCATTCAAGTAAACTTACTTCAAAAACTAAGTAAATTAAGACAGCAATTTTCTTCAGAAATGCCAAGTAAAAAAGAAACCAGTGCTTAATTTTAGTTAGTTTATTCATTAAAGTATTCACTGAATAAGTACTGTGTGTCAAGTAAAGAGACAAGAAAGTTAACAGGTAGGGGAGGGTGTCACACAGAGAACCAGGACAGATCTCAGCATATCCATGGAGTTCCCAAGTCAGAATGGACATTGAGAGACAGTAATATCCAGACTGACATCTAATCAGGAGCACCTTGGGCTAAGATAGCAATGACTGAAAAGGTTTATTTCATCAAGACAATATGCACTTTCAATGAGATGTGAGGCCAGGAGACAACAAGAAGAGATTAGTAAACAATGAGACTAAAGGAACAGGCAGAAACCAGATCACAAGGCATGTGCAAGTGCTTACAAGATATAACTTCATAGGTCACAGTAAAACACACAGCTTAAGACTGATTATCAGCTAGAAAAAAAAGAAAATATTTTTAAGCTTTAAATAAATGTGGCATCAAGATGCTCTCCAAAAACATTTTTCTTAAATCTAAATGTAAAAATGCCATGCTAATGAATATTCAATATTTTCATCAAATACTTTTATTCATATTGATTAGAATTTATCATCTTAAAAATAATTTAGGAATCATCTGAAGCATCATTATGTTTTTCCAAATATACTTAGCTGTATAATAGTCAAGTTTATAAAAAGCAAATTCACCTTCTCAAGACCACTTCAACATTAACATAATTTAAAACCAGGCTATACACAACCAAAACTAAGAGCATTCTCAACAACATTGGGTGTGGCATTTTTCCTATTCCATAAATATAACACTAAACTCTCAAACACATAGAAACTACTTCTCTAAGTACATATACTTGCTTGTCCTGTAAGAGCAAAAGCAGAAATGATCTTGTGTGATAAAAATGAAGGATTCCTACTATGCTGGGTTACTCTTGTCTAGACAGGGTTTAATTTAAAAAGTCTTTATGTACACTTTAAATATTCTGAGATTGGTTATGACAACAATTACAATTGTTTACTGAAGGGGCAAAATGAGCATATCAGCAATTTCATTGTAGGCTTTTTGGTTTGGTTTGGTTTGGTTTGGTTTGGTTTAGTCTGAAAAATATGTTACAAAGTAGCCATTAATGCTCAGAGAAACTAAGAATCTCTGCAAGGCAAGTATACAGCTGGCCTTGGAAATACAGTTTCACTTTAAACTGGTCTAATACTGATACAAATTCATGTATGAATCTGTTTTTGTTAGGGTTTCTATTTGATGAATACCATGACCAAAACACAAGTTGGCGAGAAAAGGGTTAAGGTAGCTTATACTTCCACAGTAGTCCATCATTGAAGAAAATCAGAACTAGAACTCAAGGTAGAAACCAGAAGGCAGGAGCTGATGTAGAGGCCACAGAGGGGTGCTGTTTACTGACTTACTGTCCCTGGCTTGCTCAGCCTGCTTTCTTATAGGACCCAGGACCACCAGCTCACAGATGGCACTATGCACAATGGGCTGGGTTCCCTCTCCCCTCCCCCCATCAATCACTATGAAAATGCCTTACAGCTGGATCTCATGAAGACATTTTCTCAATTGAGGCTCCCAAGCTAACTTAACACTAGACAGTACAGAGGTGATATAAAGTAATGTAAAAATTTACAAACAAATTGCTAATTTTTGATATCTTCTTAGATATCTTTGGAGAAGAAAATGAAGTTTCAAGAATTTGAACAATCTGACCCAGTGTACTGGCTAGCCAGATTCAGAGCCATAACAAGAACAGATAAGCACAGTAGTTGGTTCCCATTTTTTATATGGCTAGGAAAGAATCTCAATTTCAAAGTATAATTTCCATCCAAACAGGGCCCTTTTTGTTATCAGTCTTGTTCTCACAGTCTACCTCATGCAATGCACCATGCAAGGTGAAGAAGTCTGTGAGATAAAATACAAAGATGAGAGAGAAGCAATATCTATGGCAAAGACAACCAGATTCCTACAGAGATCTAACAGAAACATAAGTGGCTGCCTTAGCCATTAAATTAGAATCTGGAGGGGGGTTAAGAGCAAAATCTACAAATCATAACTATGCATTACATGTTAAATACAGCATGATATATTTTTTAAATGCAAACAACAACAAGCTTCTGATGTGCAAATAAACTTTCCACATGATAAAAAAATGTATGGTCAGACAAAAGTTCTGTTGCCCCAATTATTTTCTTTCTACAATATGCATCTTATCAATCATGAGGCTTAGCTGATACTTAGCTTTAATTCTCAATGAGAAAATATTAAGTGCATTAATTATATAATCGGGGAGGAAGTATTTTTAGAAATATTTAGAGGTAAATTGCTTTCAATAGAATCCATTGTAAAGTATTTATTTAGAGTTAGGGATGGACATCAATAGAAAAGCACTTGCCTAGCATACAGAAAGCCTTGGGTTTGATTCCCAATGTTGCAAACAATGAAAAAAAAAAAAAGATATTTATAGTATTTATTTAGTTTAGCAAGATATCTTTTTTTCATTTTAAAAATAGAAACATCTACTGGCTGAATAGTGCTATATAGATACATAAATATAATTGAAAAAGACACTGTTTATAATAAAATAAAAGATATGATCTGAATTTTTATGTGTATTCACCATAGGAATACAATAGCCCTTATAAAGAATGCTATTCTGTATTTTTTAAAAATGTATTACATCTGTGAGTGGGGGAGGGAAGAGAGAGAGTGAGAGCAGGAGGAGAGAGAAAAGGGAAGAAAGAGAGAGAGAGAGAGAGAGAGAGAGAGAGAGAGAGAGAGAGAGAGAGATAACTTGTGGGAATAAGTTCTCTTTTTCTCCTATATGGGTCCTAGGGATCAAATTCAGGTCATCAGGATTGGCAGCCAGCACGTACCTTAATTAGGTAGGCTCCATTTTTCCAGATGAACTTATAGATAAAACTTTATAAAATATTAAGCAAAAAAAAAAAAAAAGGAACATTCAAATTAACATTAAATGTGATCTCATAAGTAAATACTTTAAGGCTATATTTTTATATGTTAGTAAATATAGTACTTTCTAGAGGAATAGATAAGAAACTGGGGGAAAAGAACTAAGATTGGGAGAGAAAAAGTAATTTAAAAATGTATATTTCCCTATAATAAGTGAATTCTACTATAAGAACATATTGTTATATAAAATAATACTATAAAAATTTTAGAAAGATTACATATTTTAAAAAACGGATAGATTAGACTTATACCTAAGAGTGGTAGCAATGAAATTACCTAATTTAAGTAATTATATAATGAGAAATTTCATCATAAATTAGCTGGCAATATACACGGTCATCATACACTGGAAATTAGAAAAACCCATGAAATGCTGTACTTACAATCCTCCTTCTAGGAAATTACAAACATTCTCATCTCGCTTAGATACCAAATGGAAAGTCTCCCTGATGATTTGCTGTTGTGTATCTTCACTCTGAGGAAGGATAATTCATATGTATTAACATCAAGTTTACAGGTTTAACAGTATTTTAAGACATTCTGAAAATAAAAGATAGTAATTTTAATCTGGAAAAGGAGGAAAGAGTCCTTGGAAAACAGATTCAAATTACAGAAGCAAAAACTAACAAACTAACAATTTTTGATGAAAGTGGGGGAAAAAAATCATTATAGTTTACTAGTACAATGAAAGTAGCTTATTTCTATCTTCAAAACCAAATGAGAAACAGAACACTCAGACACACTTGTAAAAAAGGAAAGTAGACATTAGCTAGCCAAAGACTGCTGCTCTACAAATGACTAAGCTGAGCAGGGAAATAACGTTAGATACCTCATGAAACATTATCAACTAAACTTGAGTGTGGGGACAACAGCGAAGGCTTGAAGTTGGCAGGTAAACTAAAACTTCAGAAAATAAAGATTGAGGCTCTGAATCCAACATATTCACCTTTATTTAAATAGGCCCCCAACTCAAGAGCTGTTTCAATAGATATCCTGTAAACTCAACTAAGCAATCCGTATACGAGTAAAAAAGAACTAGCTTCCCAAATCATTAAAAAAAAAAAAAAAAAAATAAGCAAAATCATGAACAAAAACTTCAGAGGAAAGGAAATATCATGGTCTATAAACAAATGTACAGATGTTAAGCCTCAAAGTAATTCAGCAACAATCAGTTAAAGTGACCATGTCAACATTCTAAGGAGCCATAGTAGCACAGGTGTAAGATTCAGCAAAGATCAATGCAGAGAAACTCTCAGCCCATCAGTGCAAGTGTAAGTGACACTGCCATGTTACAAGTTCCATTAATCAACATTTTTGACTCCTCATACTCTTCTATCCTCTCTGAAACCAATTTTTTTTTAGATCAATAGACAACTATCAACAATGGCATACATGTAAGCTCTTAATAAGTCCAATAAGAAAGTTATAAAATGACCCTTTAAAAAGTTGAAATAACTCACATTTCCTCCATTCACACAATGGAAAAACTGTGATATACTCTTACCCTTAAACCTTTCAATTTTCAAATCATAATGTGAGAAACCAAAGTGCCTTGATCAACCTGTCATGACAGTACATGGCAGACATGTAGCCTAAGTAGCATGTTTATTTTGTGGCAGTCCTGGAGGGAGGCTGAAGTCCAAGATCAGAATACCAGCAGCCATGTCTGGTGGAAGGTTTTCCTCCTAGCCTGTGGATCAGCTCCTTCTCACTGATCCTCATGAGGCAAAGACAGAGGGAAGAAGCATCTCTGTTAGAGACACGGCCCCACTCTTATGTCCTCATCTAAACTCAGTTTTTTCCCAATTAATACCATTCCATTGGGGTTGGAGCTCCAACATTGGATTTGGGATAAATACACTTCAGTCCACAGCTGGAATAGAAAGAGCAAGTAGCATAATGATACATAATCATTCCATTAGCATAAAACTCAAAATTAAGCAAGACTAAATGTTGCTGAATGATACATACATTAAAATAACAAACAAAACTATTGCAAGCAATGGTGGCTTATGTCTGTAATTCAAATATGTAGGAGACTGAAGCAAGATAAGGTTCAAATTTCAAGGTCACCCTGGACTAAATGGAAAGTCAGATGATAACCTGACTACACAGTGAGACTATGTATTTTAAAAAATAATCAATTCAATTATAATAAAATCAAAAGGATGAATAACAAATACTAAAGGAATGGCTTCATAAAAATATTTTCTAATTACAACTAGGTAGATAAAGTCAGCAATTAAATGCATGTTATTCATCTTAGTTTTCAATCAAACTTTTAATGAAAAGATCATAAAGCAATCATTTCTGATCTCTACATAAATTCTTCAAGCTTCTGAATGGAATGGATCGGTCCTAGATAAATGATTTTTCTATGACACTGGGAGGCTGCTGCATAGAGGCAGCTCCAACCTGAATGTATCCAAACTAGAGAAGTATGTTCAATATGCCTATATCCCTCCCTGGCTCTGGAAGAAGTAGGACAGATCCTCTTCCAACTTCAATCAAATGAAATAGATATGCCTCTGGAGGCACTTGCAGATGGAATGGAATTCAACCCGGGGCCACTGTAGAAAGAGAGATAAGTGAAGTAGAAAGTAGAGGAAGGTTCCTCTTGGCAACTGGCCCCACAGGACCCCAGCAAGTGGAGATGGGGAAGAACTCTACCATCTCTCTTTAACCAATGAGAACAATTTTAAGATCAATAAATTACAACAATAAATATCAAGGTGGGGTGAAGGATTCCTGTTAGAAAGTTTAAGTGGAAGTGGGGTGACATCCCTACTTCTTAGAGGGCATCCTACAAAGGGGGTTTTAGGGATCCTCAACTTCCACAGTTCCCAACCACCTCTAGTTTATTATGCCAGCCTGAGACTTTGGTCAGATCCTTCTTCATCCCTTATTCCTGGCATCCACTTCATAGGTTCAATAACACTAACCCCATCACAGTTGGGTAAAAGAAAGACCTTGGTCACTGGGGCACAGAAGGGCTTGAGAGCCTATCTAAAAACAGGTTCTGATAAAAATTAAAGCCACCAATATGAATCCAAACTGGGGGAAAAGATCTAAAAAACTATTTTCAAAGTGTGTGTGTGTGTGTGTGTGTGTGTGTGTGTGTGTGTGTGTTAGAGAAACAGAAACAGAGAGACAGAGAATGTATGTGTGAAGTGACCATATTTAGCAAAGTGGAAAGATTCAAAATAATACATAAAATTCCTTTCCACACTATAAGCATCTTCCAAATTTCCTTTAGACCTACCTGTGAAGTTTTCTCGCCTACTGTTTCTCCCCTACTGAAGTAGATCAGCCACAGTGAATTTTTCACAGATCTCTTCAGTTTTCTCCCTCTGTCTTGACATACCTTGTTCACACCATGTGCTATCAGTACCTCCATAAGTCTCGGCTAATCTTTATCACTCTGTGCACTTTTCTGACTCTGAGGGAAAAAGCTAATCTTTTTACCTCCATGTTTCCTAAGTATCATTTCTAGTCCTGTTACATACTTAAAACAACATGCCTGAACTTCCTTTGAAGACTCCAAATTTTTTTTTTTTTTTCCCGAGACAGGGTTTCTCTGTGTAGTCCTGGCTGTCCTGGAACTCACTCTGTAAACTCTGAAATCTGCCTGCCTCTGCCTCCCAAGTGCTGGGATTAAAGGCGTGCGCCACCACTGCCCGGCAAGACTCCAAATTCTAACAGCAGAATCTCAGCTCTGTATCTAAAACACTCAGGAGAGAAGTATATCACAAAACAAGTAAAGTTCAGAAATTAAGGAGGATAGCATGAAAATTGTAAAGTCAAGAAATTTTCAAATTCAGGATATAAATTAGAAAAAAAAAGCCTACAGAAGAGATTGGAGAAAACATTCTAAGAATTTAATTCTAAGAATTTATTCTAAGAATAGTCCAGAGGAATGAAGTAAAGACTCACAGAATAGAGAAGAACTGGAAATTTAGAGAACTCAGAGATAGTACTTGCCTAGCATACTCAAGGGCCCTGGGTGGTTCAACCCCTGCATCAGAACAGAATACAAGAAAAGAAAAAAAAAAGAAAGAAAGAAAGAAAGGAAGGAAGGAAGGAAGGAAGGAAGGAAGGAAAAGAAGAGAAGAGAAGAGAAGAGAAGAGAAGAGAAGAGAAGAGAAGAGAAGAGAAGAGAAGAGAAGAGAAGAGATTCCAGTAGACAACTAGAGGTTCCAGAATGAAAGACCTGATGGAAGTTCCCACACTATGAATGTAAGTAGTCTCAAAGCTCTAAAATGTTACAAACAGGAATCACTACATTTCCTGGTAAATCAGTAAAATCATCATGCTTGCAAAAGGAAGAGCCACAATTACTACAGACTTTGTGAAACCAACACTGGAAACAGAAAGGTGGCACAGCATGCCGTCATGGAAGAAATATTTCTGACTTGGAATTCTAAAATTCAATCAGTGTACTTATTTTATTAAGACTTTTGGAACTGTAAGAACTCATAAAATCTACTTTTTGTTACATTTTAATCAAGAAGTTACTAGCTCCCACTTGGTAAGACAAGAGACAAAGAATAAAGCAACTGAAGATCTAACATATAAAATAGGCAAGAGGAATCCCTCAGACAACAAGTCCAAATACTACTGCCAAGCAACTGGTGCAGACTGGTCCTAGCCAGAAGGTTCCAAGAGAGATTTCTTCACAAACAGGGAACTATTAGACACATGCTGGCAGAGATACAAATTAGAGATAAGTAAATAAAAATAGTTCAAAGAAAAAGCAATTATCTTCCAGGAAGATAAAGTGCCAGAAGAAAAATAAAAACTAAACAAAGTTTACAACATGGCTCAGCTTAAGATGATTTATATAAAACACTAATGTGGGCACTCAAGAGTGATCTAATCAGAAATATGAGATCGCTTTAAGGGACTGTGACTCAGATGTGAGAGCTAAATAATTATTCCTAATATTGTAATTATTCTCAATATCAGAATTTGTAGATCATATCTACAAATGAAAACTTAACCAGAAAGCTAAACCAGATACAACGGTGAGAAAGAGAACAGAGAAAAGGCTCTTATTTTTGAGATTACAAATCGATTACATTTCTCCCTTCCCTCTCTTCCTCCAAATCATTCCATATACCCCTCTCCACTCTCCTTCAAACTCAGTTTCTAATTATTATTGTATACATACAAGTACATGTATATACATATACATTCCTAAATATAGCCTTTTCAGTTGGTATAATGCTACCTGCATGTATATTTTAGGGGCTGACCATTTGCCACTTGGTTGCGCTCTTGCCTGGGAAGGCAACCTTTCTTGTTCTGTTTTCCTTTGTTGCTTTTGGTTCTTTCTGTAGGGTTGAAGCCCCATGGGCTCTTTTCTCTGTCTGGTTTGGCAATTCACTGGTGTCCTCATTCAAGCTCACATCTGCGTAATCATGTTGGAAAGACTATATGGGTGTAGCTTCTGATATTCCTAAGAAATACAATCTCACAGCAAATTCCCTGATCCTTGGCTCCTACAATCTTTCTGAAATGTTCCCTGAACCTTTAGAGTGGGAGTGTTTTGGAGATTATCCACTGAAACAGGGCTCCACGTTTTGATGGGTTGTGGTTTTCTCTAACAGTCTCCGTTGCAAAGAGAAGTTTCCTTGATAAAGACTACAACTATCTGTGTTTATAAGGACAAATGTTTATAGACTGTTGTTAGGAATTATGCAGGTTTAGTAAATTAGTGGTGGTAGATTCTCTTCCAATAACCACGACTTCAGTAGAAATAAGTAGTTAGCTAGGTTTCTAATATCAGGCATGATCTCCCCCTTTTGAGTAAGCCTTAATTTTAATTAGAAAGCTACTGGTTCCTGCCAAGGTATGTGTGCCACTATTATATACCCTGAGGATTAGCATGCTGTGCCAGCCATTGATGTATGTGCTCCTTTTCTTGATACACCTTAGAGAACAGTTAGGGTCTTGTTTTTTGAAATGTGTGGTGTGTGTATGCATGTGTGCATATTCCCAAGGTTGAGGACAGGGTCTTCCTGGGTTGCTCCCTACCATATGTATTGAGGTACAGTCTCTTCCTGGACACCCCACTTCATTCTCTCAAATGTCAGGCACCCAGAGGCTTTCCCTGATGAACCTATCTACTCTAGCATCTTTCTATCATCCTCCATCAGTCTTTATCCCCTTCCATTGTCATGGTCTTCACTAACTAGCCATAATCACATGTACTTTATTAATTCCTATCACTAGAATGTAAACTCACTGAATGGTGAGACTTTTTTTTTACACTATGTTGTTAATTCTTAGAGCAATGCCCTACAAACAACAAATGTACCTCTTAGGATTTGGGAAGGGAAGGGAAGAAGAGTACAATGAAAAGAAGTCTAGACAAGTTGCTCTTCCTCCCTAAGGTTCAACTCTAGAGGTGCATTGGGTTAGTCTCGGGGTAAATTCCTAGTAACCAGAAATGCCATTTTAATCCTCCTACACTACAAACCCTTTGAGGAGCTTGTTGATCCTTCAGTGAAGGGAGTCTTTTACTTGTACTTCAGTTGAAAACACTGGGGAAGGGGAGAGTAATGAAGCAGCATGGGTGGGGAAAGAATAGTTGCAATTTATCCTAATAGGCAAGTTTTATATGAACCAAACCCTCTAGATGCCCATCACTGGGATTATCAGCAGCAGAAAGATGCAGTACACCAGGCATGCATGCCATCTAACCCAGCACCAAGGAGGCAGAAGGCAGCAAGATCATGAGTTCAAGACCAGCTTCAGTGACACGGTTTTCTCTGTCTGAGAAAAACAAGGTATGGAGATATGGCTCACTGGTAAAGCACGCACCTGCAGGAAGCCCGGGATTTATCCCCAGCACTGGAAGGAAACAAACACACACACACATACACACACAAACATGCAAACTATTAATCTGCCATTAATAAGTATCAATGCATTTTGCTTATGAATGTGTATATGTGTGTATGTGCACATACACACATATATATGCCGGGCCCTGCATCTGGAGGTCAGAAGTCACAGAAGTCAATATCAGGTGTCTTTAACTGTGCTCTACCTCAATTCTGTTAAAAATCATTTTTAGATTTATTTTATATTTTGTGATGTTTATATATATATATATGCACGTGTACCATGTGTGTGCCTATGCCTATGGAAGTCAGAAGAGGGTGTTGAATCCATGAAACTGGAGTTATGGATAACTGTAAGTCACCATGTGGTACTGGGAACTGATCCTACATCCTCAACAAGAACAACAAGTACTCTTAACTCCTAAGCCATAGCTCTAGCCCTCTACCTTAATTTTTGACACAGGGTTTCTCACTGAAACTCAGCTTCCTCTTCAATTCAAATTGCTGGCTAGGAAGGACCAGAGATCTTGTCTTTACTTCCTTGGTTCTGGGATTAGAGGCACATACTACTGCACTTGGTTTTTTACCATAAATATTCAGGATCTGAATCTAGGTTGTCATGCTTACACAGCAATCAGTGTATCTACTGAGCTATCTCCTCAGTCCTAATGTGTAAAGTACAACAATACAACTTAACACAGTAACACGTGGTTATTTTTAAAACTTTTTAAGATTTGTTTGGTTTTACGTGTATTAGTGTTTTGTCTCCATGTATGTATATGCACCAGATTCAAACTGAGCCCAGAAGGTGGTGCTGGATCCCTGGAAATAGAATTACTGAAGATTGTCAGTAACCAAATAGAGCTGGGAAACAAACTCAGGACCTCTGGAGGAGTAGTACAAGCTCTTAGCTGCTGAACCATCTCTTTACCCCACAATAAGATTCTTTTTAAACAGACAATAGTAGAGCCTTGGTTTGCTCATCAGCACACATCCCTGTTGTCCAGCGTTCTAACAATACCATTTCATCTGCTTCCATGTTAATCATTAGCACCAAGCTTGGATCCTGATGAGAGAAAGCCATTGTTGGTCTTGGTTGGGAATGTCTAGCCAGATGGTTGGTTTGGTTTTTTGTTTTGTTTTGAGGGGGTAGGGCAAGGGACAAACTCTAGGTTACAGGAACAAAACACTTTGGATTGAACTTTAAGGGGAAAATCAGCCTTTGGATAACTAATTTTTGTGTCAAGTAAAGAAATCAAGAGGCTCTCTGTAAAGAAGCCACTGACTCCCTGCATTGGAATCCATCCACTGCTCTGTACTACTTACCCTGCAGGAACTGTGCAGAAGACTGGGTATCTACTGAGCTATCTTCTCAGTCCTAATGTGTAAAGTACAACAATGCAACTTAACACAGCAGTAACACGTGGTTATTTTTAAAACCTTTTAAGATTTGTTTGGTTTTTATGTGTATTAGTGTTTTGTCTACATGTATGTATATGCACCAGGTTCAAACAGTGCCTGGTGTCAATCACATAAGACCCAGGTTAGCTACCCCAAAGAGTTCTAACTAATACTAAACAGACAACCATATGGAGGGCCTGAAGAAACAGCTCAGTGGTTTAAAAAAAAAACAAAAACAAAAAAAAACCTATTGCAGAAGCCCAGGTTCAGTTCCCAGAATCCACATAGGTGGTTCATAAGCATCTCTAATACCATGTTATCATCTTCTGATCTCCATGGGTACCAAGCATTCACATGGCGCACATACACTGATGTATACAAAACACTCCTACACATAAAATTAATCTTTAAAAAACATTTTTTAAAAAGAATTAAATGAAATTTTTTTCTTTAAAAAGTTGAAATGTGGGGGATGAGGAGATGGCTCAGTGGGTAAGAGCACCGGCTGCTCTTCCAGAGGTCCTGAGTTCAATTCCTAGCACCTATATGGGAGCTCACAACTGTCTGTAACTCCAGTTCTAGGGGATCCAATACCCTCATACCAATGCATATAAAAAATAAAATTAAATAAATCGTTTTAAAAAGTCAAGATGCGTAATAAAATGTATTGATATCCCAATACTCAGAAACATTGATAATTATACTTTTTTCAATCTCATTTTGTTCTGAATTTTGAAACAGGATCTCACTATGTTGTCTAGGCTCCAATGTACGGGCTCAAGTGATCCACCTGCCTCAGCTTCCCTAGAACTGGGAATACAGCTGGGTGCCACGCTTATTAACAACTGGCTGGGGGTTTAACTAAGTGGTACAGCACATCCAATCATACATAAAGCCCTAGGTTTCATCCCAGCCCTGGGAAAAAGTAAGAGAGATGGAAAACAATGCATTTAACTATCTTACCTGCCACTTTGTCTTAAGTCACTAAAAAGGAAACTAGTAAGTCGGGCAGTGGTGGCACATGCCTTTAATCCCAGCACTTGGGAGGCAGAGGCAAGTGGATTTCTGAGTTAGAGGCCAGCCTGGTCTACAGAGTGAGTTCCAGGACAGCCAGGGCTACACAGAGAAACCCTGTCTTGAAAAACTACACACACACACACACACACACACACACACACACACAAAGGAAACCAAAAGCATAAATATATATATAACTTCTTAAAGAAAAACTATATATTCAAAACCCCCTATTTTATATTTTAAGGACTTAAAGAACTGAGTCCCTTCTAGAATGTGAAGTTGTTAAACAACCCAATACTTAAACACAAGTTACAAGGACATTGTGGGATAACTCATGCATTTTACAGTTTAGAAATGTCTTGCTTGTACTTTCAATGTGTGGTAATCTTTAATATCTGTAGAAACAAGGACAACTCACACATTTCCACTTTATTAACATAACTCACTAAAGAATATGTTATAGCTTACCAATAAAACAGAAATCATGTAGTTCAAGGAGCTTTTGGTGCGTTCTTGCTTAATAGCTATGTAAAAATACTCTAGTTCAAGTGTCAGTAATATACTAAAAATTTCTAGGTAAATTAAGATTAAAAGTCACTACTGCCAGATTACTGTGGCTAAGCATCCCTAGAAAGATAAAATGTGTGTGTGTGTGTGTGTGCGCGAATTCTGAACTTCTGTAGTGACTATCTCAAAGACATAGAAGGCAAAACAAAATGGGAAGTAGTGAGTCCACCCTTTCTTAGTATCTGACTCTAGCAGAATGAGCCAAAACTTTAGCTCAACAAAGACTAGAAAATACATGTTACCTCATGTGACACAAATGACACACACCCGTTGACAGGCATGATCAAGGCTATTACAGCACAACATCTACACTACAAAGAAGTAGAGATAACTACCTGAAGAAGCCTAAACATTGAGTAAAAACCCATCAGAGTAGGGAAACATGTTAAAGTTAAGCAATTTTCAAACTGTTAGTATTTAGCGTAAATGTTGAACTCAGACCTCAGCATCCTGCCAGGGTTTCAAACTGCTGGCCTAGAAATATCCCTAAATATTGCTTAATTTTCTTAATTTGAAACTGCTGACCTTACTGCATATATACTTCTTTTTAAATTTAAAAAAAAAAAATACATTTTCTTAACTTACTTGTGTGAGGGAGACACCAAAGGGTTAGAGGACAACATGAAAAAGTGGTTCTTTCCTTCCATGGAAAGCACATGGGTTCTGTGGAGGGAGCTCAGGTCATCGGGCTGGGCAGTAAAGGTCTCAACAGCTGAGCCATCCTGCCAGCCCTGATGTGGCTTCCTTCACCCTAGCCCAGGAATGGGTAAAGTTACTTTGGTAACTTCATTATTTTTGTGCTAAATACATAGATTCAGAAAATCTCTGCTTAATGATGGACTAAATTTTAACAGTTGGAAGGAAATGTAACAATTTTTTTGTTTTTGGTTTTTGGTTTTTCAAGACAGGGTTTCTCTATGTAGCCCTGGCTGTCCTAGAATTCACTCTGTAGACCAGGCTGGCCTCGAACTCAGAAATCCACCTGCCTCTGCCTCCCAAGTGCTGGGATTAAAGGTGTGCACAACCACTGCCTGGCTAACAAATCATTTTTAATCCCAATTTTATCCCAAAGTAATGCATTCAATTTATTATTTTGCAATGAATTCAGCAATTCATTGCTTTACTATAGGAGCTAGAAAAGACTGCTGGGTTAAAAGTGCTTACTGCTCTTGCAGGAGTCCGTTTGGTTCCTAGCACCTACTTCAAGTAGCTCACAACCAATTGAAACTCCAGTTCCAGAAGAACCCACTCCTTCGGGCCTCTGCAGGCACCTGCATGCATACAGTATATGCAGACATGTCAAACACATGCACATACACACACACAAATAAAAACTAATTTTTAAAAAAGTTTAATACATTAAAGACTCAATGTTGACTGCCACAGGTAACACAAAAATACTTAAATTATAACTTCTATAAAAATCTATAGGATATACTGAGGAATTCTGAGCAGTGAAACAGACTACCATACCATAAAACACAAAATTCTGGGCTGGAGAGATGGCTCAGTGGTTAAGAGCTGACTGTTCTTCCAAAAGTCCTGAGTTCAATTCCCAGCAACCACATGGTGGCTCACAACCATCTGCAATGGGATCTGACGCCCTCTTCTGTTGTGTCTGAAAACAACTACAGTGTACTCACATAAAATAAATAAATAATTCTTAAAAAAAAAAATAAAATTCTAAGAAGAATAGCAGTAAAATAAATAAATCTTAAAAAAATAAAAAGTAAAATTCTAAGACAAGAATAGCAGCAGGTAAATTCCTGCAGAAATTCATATATGGTGTCTGGGGCTAGGCAACGAACATATTTTTATTTTAGACATCTCACGAAGAATGGAATTTCAGGCAATGCAAAAGGGCTATACTCAAATGACCTACACAAACAAATGTCATTTCCAAAAAATGCTTCCCCAACAGCCTCCATTTGCAATGCTTGTATTCTTGATGTTCATTCTTCAAACATTCAACTTTTGCATCAGGATCTGTCCACTCACTTTCCTCCACATGGAATGCCCTTTTCCCTGGGCATTTAACACTCTGCTTAAAAATTACTTTTTGGTGAGAAAGTAACTGGCTGAAGTATTTTGAAATTTCCATCCTCACACTCTCTACTTTGCCTTATTTTTTCCACATCACTTATTACTATTAAAACCTGAAATATCATATACGATATTTACTCGCTATGGTTACACTCGATATGGTTACAACCACAAAGCAGAAGATTGATGTGTTTGCCCATTTACAGTGCCCACATGTGTCAGACATGCAGTGCACATGCCATGACAAACTGACAATGGAATACATAAATGAAAAATACTATCTGCCCTCACAGGGGTTACAGTCTAGTGCAGGAAGCAAAGAAATAAATTACTCTCAATTATTTCTGAGACAATTTAGCACAAAGTTGGGGAAATCCAATTTGTAAAGACTGACACAAAGAAACAGCTTTTGGTGCACCACCTCTACACAGCCAGAACACTTTCTAAAAACCTTCCGTCTTTACACCTCCAGCAGCGCAGCGCTGTCACTCAGGCAATGGCCAGAACAGTGCCTCTACAGGTCCCTCAACTGCCTTTTCCCACACGGGCTTTCACCACACACCCTTTCAACAGTTAAGGGAAAAGATAGTTCTATTTCTAGACTTTCAAGTTAAATTCATACTTCATGACTTAATTCTACCTATGCAGTGATTACCATGATATTATAGATTAGCCAAGGGATGCATTATTCTATTTACTAATTGAATAATTGAATAACGTTTAATAATTAATTTTATGACTAGGGATTGAAGCCAGAACCTTGTGAACATTCAAAGCACTATCACTGGTCCACCTTTTATTTGTTGTATTGAAACAAGGTCTCACTAAATTTCGTAGTCTGGTCTTGAACTGGCCCAGGTCTTGAACTTCCAATCCTCCTGCCTCAGCTTTCTGAGTAGCTGAACTTACAGGCCTTCATCATCATACCAAAACTATTACTAAATTTAAATATGAAAAACCCTTTTGTACTTGATTCACTATTGGAACACACCTTTTCTACACAGCAAAGGGACTCAACAAGGACTCCTTAACATTTTAGATAATCAGGTAATGACGTCAAGTTAATACCACTGTTTTCTTCAGAAGGAACAACTAGAATGTTATTTTGGATTCAAGAATGATCTAGAATTTTTAAACAGACCATTAGCATTTAAGTTATACCACACTAAAACCCACACAAAAGTAGAGCAAAGTGTTCTTTGTCATTAGGGGAGGCAAAGCAACTTAAGGAAATGAGACAGCTCCCTTTCTCACTTCAACCAACACCTCCACAGACTGCATTATCACTTTAGGCAAACTGACATTTTCACGTCTCATTTTTAATGGCAGGAATAATTTCCATCTGGGGCCATCCACATAAAGTGTTGGTCTTGGCAGGTTTTCAACACTAAATTTAAAGTCCATGTCTGGCTCTAAAAGCAAAACGCCCCAAGACAGCACAACAGCTCCCATTCACCCTACAAATGACAGCTCAGTGTATGACCTAGGTATTAGTTTTGCCCTCAGGTAAGGCATAGAAACCTATTACCTCTCCTCACACGCTTATAAATTATCTTTGCGACTTTAAAGTCATCTGCTCCTAGCAATATTAAACAATGTTCACAGTTCTAGAAGAGAACTTTCACAGATGCTATTTGGTTTAAAGTAAAACCCAGGGTAAATGTCCATACGTTTTGGTTTAAAAAAGAAAAGCCATACAAAATGAAATCGTTTAATTTCCCAGGTACAGAATCCCTTTCTGATGGGTCAACCACTTATGCTGCCAATTATTTCAAGAGTAAATTCACATAGTAGGTTAAAAGTCCAAGAGAAACCTCAGGGGCCCCCCCGCTTAATTTCTTTTTTCAATAGCCACCTGGAAGTCACACTGGGCTTCCGATGCTTCCGTATGGAAACACCCTGGACAGACTGGGCAGGGCGTGCGGCAAGCCAAAGTTGCTTGAGCTCGGAGAGGATTAGGGCGGACACGGTGGCCCATCTGTCCGCGGACGACAGAAAGCAGTCCACCCGGGCCAGCCTGGGCTGCGGGGAGTGGGACCGGGAACCGGACTGGGCGCCGGCTAACCCCTGCGGTCGCCCGACGGGAAACAGCGGCGCGGCCGCGGTGTGGGGCTGAGGGGCCGGGCTGAGGGTACCGGGTAGGTGGGCAGCGCCCCTCGAGGCGGAGAAACCGCCTCTCCCACTGACGGCGAGCGGCCGGCGGGGAGTGGCAGCGGCTCCCCACCGCCCGAGCTGACAGCCAGCGGCGCGACAAGTCGGACGCCGGGAGGGCCGCGGCGGCGCGAGGGTCGTTCCGAGGAAGCCGCCGGGCGCTGCCCGGCGCCGGCGCCGGCGCCGGCGCTCGCCCTCGCCTGGCTCCGCGGCAGGGGCATACTCACATAGGGCTGGTAGAACTTGGAGAGCCGCGGCTTCCCGTGGTTGTTGAAGATGAGGATGGCCTTGATCATGGCTGGGCCGGGCCGACCGGGTGGGCGCTGGGGCCAGGGCGGGGGCGGGCGCGCGAGCCTCGCCTCCGGGAGCTTGTTGCCGCTGCTTCCCCACCCGCCCCCTCCCGCACGCGCGCGCGCGCTCCCGCGCCGAGGGGCGGGGCCTGGAGGCGGGACCTGGGCGGGGCAGGCCAAAAGGAAACGGAAGCGTCCCGGGGCCAGCCAACTCTCCGGAGGGGTACGTGGTCATATGGCTGCTCACAGAGGCTCGTCAGGGAAGCCCTTCAGGACTCGCCGGAACTAGATGACACTCGCTACTTCGTAATCTACCGTGTTTCCAACAGACAGTCTACACGGACTGCTCTCTAAACATCCCAAAGTTCACTGTCAACCCGGGTCCCACCCGTTGCTACACGACGCTTCGTGTAGCAAGGCCCAACCTCTTCACGCGGCTACATCACTTCCGCCATCGACTCAAGATGTCGGAAGACTCAGAGGCAGTGCTGCAGCTCCCTGCGGCTTCGGCCGCGGCCGGCGGCGAGTGCCTTTCGGAGCTCTCCCCGGAAACAGCCACCCCAGAGCCCCCGTCTTCGGCTGCAGTTTCGCCCGGTACCGAGGAACCTCCCGGAGACACCAAGAAAAAAAGTAATGTCAACATCCGTTTGTGGGCGGAGGCAGGAGTGGTGGCCGCTAAAGAAGCTAAAGAAGGGCGCATCCTAGAGGTGCACTTTCTACTCTTAGAATTGAGCAAAAGTGTTAGACCGGGACGGGGGCATTCACACGGCTGTCTGATGAAACCAAGCTGTATTTAGAAATGCATAAGGGACAGCCCAGACTACTGCCTCCCCCTAAACTGGGGTTTGAGAGAGCAGCCCCTCGCTGGCTTTTGAGGTCCTTTTTATGGGAAAGGGTTAGAGTTGATTGAAAATAACTGCCAAGATAATTGGATGTTAGCATCTGGACAGAAGAGTAGAGGTCTCAGGTCTCAAAGCCACGAGTGGGGTAGATAAGTGCAAAGATACATCATGAAGTAGGGGAGTCAACCACGAGAGTTTAGCAAGGCAAAGATGTGGGTATGTATACGTCATGGGGTTACAAGGTCAGCGTAGATTCAAAAACGTGGTTCGCAGGATACATTAGGTTTAGGAAACAGACTTATTCCAGTAAGGTATGGAGACGCAGTAACAATGTATACCATGTGGCTCCTGTTCGGGTTTCACAAAAGTACTTACTGGTCTGCTCGCCTTTTGAGTGCTTAGGTGACCCGGGTTCCCCATGGTTCCCACCTTTTACAGAGTCTGGACTTTGAAGGTGGGATCCAAGTGGTATTTCAGTAGCTCCAGGTACTTAACACAAGACTGGTTACTGGAATAAAAATGTAAGGTGACAGGGTTAAACAGTGGGTAACAATCCACGAATTCGGGCGAGTTCCCTAGGGGTTTGCTCCAACTGAATGTTAATTCATTCTTTAGAACAAGAAGAACAGAAAACTGGAAGTTTAGATACTGAAGAGTGCTAAGGGAAAACTAAAGGTATAGGTGTTAACTTTTCATGCCTTGTGTACATCATTGAATTACTTGAACTAGTTGTCCTCAACCTGTGTATTCCCTTACAGTTGCGCTTGCCACTGGAAAGTAAGGGGAATTCAGAGTAACTTGTACTGAACATTGTGGAGTTAGAGTTGACTATAAGAAAAATCAGCACATAAACATATTTCAAGGAAAAGGTAAACCTTGTCATTATCTGTTCTTTCAGAGACATAAAATGTAGATCTGGGTGTGGTCTCTGCTCCTTAATCTCACCAATTTATTTATGCCACCTGGGAGGAGAATTGTCTCCCAGCACGCTGAGGATGCAGGCATATGGAGCTCAGTCGTACAATACAAAAGGTCCAGGAGTTCCCCAGCTCAACGAGAAAGAAAGAAAAAAATAAATTGACTTTGCATTTGGAGGAAATCTGTCATGTATTCATAATGTACTACTATGAGTATGTAGAAAGGAGCCACCACTTTAACTTAAAAAGAAAATCCCAATATTTTTTTCTTCATTTAACTGCATAAAGCTTACTTTCAGGGGTTTCCTTTAAGATGGAGACCAGAAGCTGGTGCCGTACATTTTTAATCTCAGCACTCAGCAGCCTGAAGAAGGCAGATCTTTAAGTTCAAGGCCAGCCTGTGCTCCCTGAAAAAATAAACAAATAAAAATATAAATGAGTAAGTCAAAATTGTAGTCCTTCATACTGATGATTTCTGTACCAGAGAGAAAGAGAGAGAGAACAAGAACTAGAAAATGACCCATAATCCAAGATACTGCCTGAGATGACTGTTTATTTGGATCTGTATTTTCCTTTACTTTTTTGTCTTTTTTTTTTTTTTAACACAGATTGAAATCCTGTTTTTATCCTTTTGTAGAGAATTTGATGAGAAGGGCCCTGGTGGCACAGTATTAACAGGCTTACTACCTAACCAAGCTTTTGAATACCAGTACTAAGATCCTACTTTGCAAAAGATTGCGGTTTGATTGCTGTGTATATTAACTGTTCTCCAGTTGATGCTAGCATGTAGCCAGGCTTCTGAGCTACAGGCAAATGGTTTGGGGACTGTAGCTGTAATTATTACAAATATTTCTCTAGCTTCTTGCCCTCTGGCTCTTCTTTCTTCAGTAGTACAACTTGGTACCTAATTGCTACTGAGTTTTTGATTGCTCTGGGGAGGTTGAGGGAACTGGGGACGAAAATATGAAAGATAGGCTAACCAAAATTGTCTTTCTTCCTTTCCAATGTAAAACCCAAATGAAAAGGACCTCACCGATCTGTGGAGAACTGCAGCCCTCCTTCAGCAATGTTCTGTCCTCAAGGAGGATTGCTGTTTTTATACTGATCATACTGGGGTAGTTAGAGATAATATAGCTAAGATCAGAGAGAGATCAAAATGACAAAAGAAATAGTGAGAATGAGTGGAAGGGTGGCTTAAAAAACTGGTTCTCTGCCTCTCCTTGGCTCACCAGCCTTCTCCCTTCCATCCTGGGCTCTGTAGTCTTCTCCTTCTCCTTTTGACTTTCAGCCCTTGGGCCTGTAACAGACTCACTGGCTTTGTAAAACAACAAATTGACTCCTTGGCATCTAAACCTCTACAAGTATATTATTATAGACTTGATCTGGCTGATAGAGACTTGGCTGAGACTTGCGTTGACCTATCTCCTTTAAGAACTGCATAGAACTCAGATCTATGCACGCTGGTTCACATGACATGAACACAGCTTGGGTACCTGCAAGGGGTGTGTGACGAAGTACTGCAGGGGGAGGACCCAAATTGTCCACATCTGAGTCCCCCGTGAAGCAAACCTGATTGCATAGAGGTTGGTGTTAATTTCTTGTGTCTCAAAGCTGCTGACTAGGACCCTCGATATCCTATGAAGCCCATGAGACATTCAACCCTCTCCTCCCCAAAAAGACACCATTTCTAATGATAATGGGAGGATCAGGTCAATCTTCCCCCCTCTGGTTAATGCCCGCTCATGTATCAATGAGATTTACAAATGTCTGCTTTCTCAGACCAGTCTCCTTAAAATTGTTTAAAAAAGAGATGCTGGGAGCCAAGACTTCCTTCTTCCTGAGAACAAATGTCAGCCTGAGTTAAAAAAGGACCTTATCAGCTTTCCTGCCTGAGAAAAAAATTAGCAACTTGAGCCTAACAAATGTTTTATTGCCCTCTTGCTCCAGAAAGTGGTTTGGGCTAAAAAATGATGATTGCTAAGGATTTAAAAGCAGACATAGCCAATCTCCGCTGGTATCCTCCCAGATGGGGCCCCTCCTTGTTCTCCTCCTATTACTCCCTCTAGGACCCTGCGTCCTAGATCAATCTGTAGCTTTTGTCAGAGAAAGGGTGAACACAGTACAAATATTGATACTCAGACAACAATATCAGTCTATACGTCACTGGGGCTTGCAGATGAATCTAGTGATACTATGAATTAAGATTCTAAGATTAGAAACTTACATAAAAGAAAAAATTGGGAATTGAAAGATAGAAAAATCATAAGTTGATCCCCTGAACCCTACTCTTAAAAGCAAAGACATAAAAACCTGTAAGTCAAACACTGTGTTGCCTCAGTCCCAGGAAATTAGCTGACCATTTGAACAGATGGCCCTAACTAAACAAACCTTAAGATTCATGGTGTCAGGATGCTATGGGCCCGAGATTAGCCTGGCCGGGCTTTGAACTAACAGCCCTGAGACAGTTGGTGCCAGGATGCTAAAAGTTTGAGATAAGCCTGACCCCCTTGAACTGGAGCTCATGATATATAGTGTGAAACTAGTTCGTAATAGCCAATTATAAAGTGACACACCATGCATCTTAGGAATTTGAGATCAAATGTATCGATGACCTAGTGACCTGTTCCCCCTCCTTCCCCCTTCCCTAACTCCACTCTCAGCCTTCCCCCTTCCCTAACTCCACCCCCACCTGGTTTGTAGATGCCCCCTTAAAAGCTGTAAACTTCTTTGGTTCTTGGCTGAATTCCGCTGCCCCTGCGCGGGCTTGAAGGAAAGACAGCCCTGGCTAGCCAGTAAACCTCTTGCGATTTGCATCAAGTTGTGTTTCTCATGAGTGATTTGGGGTGCGTCTGCAGTTCTCCACGGATCGATGAGGTCCTTTTCATTTGGGTTTTACACCAACTTATCCAGTGTTCCCCAAATAATGAAAGGATATTTAGATTGTTCTTTAGGAAGATAAGCTGCATCATATGTTCTAGGAGCCTGTATTTTGTTTCTGGAGGAAACTTGATCTCCTGGAACTCACTCTGTAGAACAGCCAACTTGCCTTTGCCTCCTGAGGCTAGGATTAAAAATCTGTATCACCACACCTGACTTCAGGAGGAAATTTGGATAAATTGATCCCAACTGAATACAAACAAATGGGGCAAGTGTGGTAGTGGTAGTGGTAGTATCGCTCTTTCAGGGCTGTGTAGATCTCTCTTAAAGGGATATAACCTTAATTAAAGATACCAGTCTTGGCTCACATATTGAAGACCCCCCCCAAACTCTGGAGACTCGGGGTACGACAAGACACCGTACCTGGATGCAATCAGCAGAGGTTTATTAGGGAGAGTTGGCCAGCCAACGGTCAAATTGCTTGCTCACACAGGAGCTGAATTTGACAAAGACCGGCTGGCTGAGGGGCTTTTTAAAAGGGGAAGACCACAAACCAGGGGAGTGAGGAGGGGGTGAAGGGTTGCTAAGGAAATATAACATAAAAATAGCGGAGAATTCCAGAGGAACCCAACCTAAGTGAATCAGGGTCATGTGGAAAACACTCTGTATACTTATTCTTCTCAAATGTGGTCTTGCCCTGTCACTTGCTCAACTATTTCTCAGTTGTTGCCCTGTCATCGTGGTTATTAGTTTCTCAGCCTCACCTAGATGACTTGCATTTTTTTTTTTTTTTTTTTTTTTTTTGTGGTCAGGAATGTGTCTTCCTGCTTTGGGCCTTCCCCACCCACAGGTGAGTTCTCTTCCCTGAGGCTTGAGGAATGTTAGTCTAGCAAGTGTCCTCTGACTCAGGGATAATGTACTCCTCCTGGATAAGGAATGTATCCCAGAGCAGTGAAGGCATAAAATCTTACATTCAGTTCCGCTTTCTTGGAACTAGTGAACCTGCATTCTTTTGCTCAGGTATAGGGGTCATAAAAACTTTCTATATTTTTCCTGCTCTTTAAAGAAAAGCCTGTATATATTTTATAAAATGATTTTTATAATTTTTCACTCTACAATATCTTTTTTTGAGACTTTGAAACTTCTTTTGGGCTCCTGATTGTATTTTTTTAAATAATAATAATTTTTTATTATTATAAAATTAAGTATAAAAAATTGGTATTTACAAAAAGCCATATGTCACTACTATGAAAACATTTTGATGTCTATCAATACTAATATGAGTATGTGTTTATAATACTTTGTTAATGAGGTTGAGGTTGTATACACATGAATTTTATTTTGCACATTTTGTCAACTTAAACTATTAGCCACCTTTATAAGGCGTTATAACAGCTTTGTTATAATCTTAAAGCTCGGTGACTATAAGTTATGGTCTGGGTACTGCTATGTATATACATTAACTCACTTAATGGCCACATCAACCTTGTGAGGAGGTAGGTATGTTAATAGGGTTTTGAGAATGAAAGATTACAAAGCTTGTAGCTCTAACAGTAACAGAGCCACAGTTTGGAATGTGTCTTTTCTCTATAAATTCTGTCATAAAGCATCTCATACTTTATTTTATCCCATCTATGTCTGTATGTCGAATATCTAAATTTACTGCTTTTTCCTGTAAAAATATATGCTTTGATGAAGTGAATCTTTATGAATCTCAAAGTTTTTAAGACTCTAAGTAGTATGTTATTGAGTCAAGGCGTATGTGTGTTATATATTACCATATTGCTCTCCAAAAAGGTAGGCCACATCACAGTGGCCACAGCAGGATCTCCTGAGCCTTTACCCCACTTTCACCACCAGTCAGGTGGGAGAAGGTGGGGGATTTGTTTCTCTTGGCCGTTTGGGTATTGTTTTATATCATAGGCCAGTTCTGTTTATCTTTAGAATTCTGCTTTGCCAGAGTGTGTCTTAAAGTTTAATCCTATGGGGAGAACTTTGTAGGATCAAGGGGGAAAACAGTGGAAGAGTCTAATATTTTTATGTCTCTGACGTAGCTCCAGAGTGGTAATTACATGAACTATGAAGGTTTAATCTTTCTGAACCGCTGGTCATCACATTCTCATGAGCTGTTTCAGTACAGTTGTCTGTTTTTTTTAGTTGACGTCTTGCTGAAGGCAGTAGGAGACACTCCTATAATGAAAACAAAGAAATGGGCTGTGGAGCGAACCCGGACCATCCAAGGACTCATTGACTTCATCAAAAAGTTCCTTAAACTGGTGGCCTCAGAACAGTTGGTATGAAGACAGTAATGATTGGTTGCCTATAAGAATTCACGGTTGTGTCTAGGCAGCCGTGGGTAACACATGTGCACACAAAGCTTTTGTTCTCTCCTTTCCTCTCATTTGTTAGTGAGATCTATGTACTGTATCAGAATATTGTTTGAGAAGCTCTGGAATGAGATAAATTTGAATTCACTTTGTTACTTGAAAGTTGTTTTTTATTATTTAATGTTTATCTCAAGCTTTTTAAGACTCCTTGGATTGGAATGTACAGACAGAAGTCAGAGGACAATCCTTGGAAGTGGATTCTCTTTCCACCATGTTTCTGGAAATTTCTCACTCTGGTCATCAGGAAGTGCCCTAACCTGTCAAGTCAGCTCAATGGCCCTTAACAGTATCTTTATTATTACTATTACTGCTGTCCAGGAATTTTTTTTTTAAAGCTTGGGGTTTTAATTACTTTCCTCAAAATGTCACTGAATAATCATGCAAAAAATATGTGTCATTGAGCATTATATTCTCTTTATATTAGTATTTGGGGTTTAATTTACTTTGATTCAATATTACTTTTGTTCCCCTGTTCGTCAGGTAAACAATATATCTTTCACATACTGTGAAAGAACTGAGAGGTGTCTACCTGTTTCACAGTGTGGTATATGGCAAGCACTTCATTGGGGTGGTGTTTGTAGGAACAGGTTTGTTTCTTTGAGGCACCATGCTTTGTTTGCCATTCATCTTGTTTTGTTTTCTTTGAGACAATTTAATTGGCCTAAAGTTCATCAAGTAGGCTAGTCAGTAAATCCCAGGGGTCTGCCCATCTCGAGCTCCACAGTGCTGGGGCTACAAGCATTTCTGCCGTACTTAGGTTGTACAGTGTATGAGGCATAGAACAGAAGTCTTTATGCTTGCATTTCAAGCACTCACCTCATTTAACAATGGACACATTTGAGAAATGCATTATTAGACAATTTTGTTGTTATGTGAACATCTTAGAGTATAGTTATGCAAACTAAAACATTACATTACTTGAAGGTAGGATCTTACAGGGCCGTGGTATGTAGTCCCTCAGTAACTAAATCATCACTAAAACACATAGCTATGCTTGGCATTATCTATTACTACCAAGTAATCTTTTGAGTTGCCTCATGAGAAACAAATACTTTTATTTTCGGTACCATTCGTATACATAGGATAGGCTTTGAGATGTTATTTGTTTTAGGTCCAGGACTCTTAACTGCCTCATTCAGTACTGAAGGAGAAAAAAATTAACCAATGTTTATTGTTGTGTCAATAACATACTGTTTCTTTTAAAAAAGAGAGAAAGAAACAAGATTGTTAAGCCTAAATTATTTTATTCCTAGATCCTGAGGTGAATGTTGGATGTTGCCTTCCATTTTCCTTCTATTTTCTAAAAAAAAAAAAAAAAGAGTTGATCAAAAGCATCTCTGGTACTGTGACCTTTTGCTTTAATAGCATTAGGAATTTTTTAAGTACTAGAAATATTTTAATTTAAAACAGATTAAACTAAGTCTGGCACAATGAATTCTTTTTGTCTACAAGTAATTTAATACTAGTAGTGTCTAGCTCGAAGTTCAATACCCCTGAAATTTTTCGAAAGTAGTAAAGGTCAAAAAGAAAGAAAAATGTATGTAAGATACCCAAAGAAAATATGTGTTAATTTTTACCTGCATATGCAAAATAAGTAGAAAAAATTTTATCCTTTATTTTGACTCAGTAGGATTTTTTTTCTTTTGAAGTCTCACTGTGTAGACTGGCCTTGTATTTATCTGGGGGAATAGATCAGTCTATAAAGTGCCTTTCACTTACAAAGATAAAGACCTGAGTTCAGGTCTCCAGCACCTACATAAACTTAGGGCCCTGTACTTGTATATGTAACCTCAGTGCCTGGTGGGGGAGATGGGTAGATCCTGGATCTCACTGGCCAGCCTCTCAGCCATTAGATGAGCTCCATACTCAGAGAGAGGCTCTGTCTCAAAAAAATAAGGCAAGAGAGCCACCCAGGAAGATAAAGATACCCAGTGTCGATAAATCTCTGTCACACACACACACACACACACACACACACACACACACACAGAGACTATTTAAAAGTGTCTTAGTTACAAAGAGCTGAGAACAAAGCCTTGTATTTTAAGATACCATTTTGAATCCTTTCTTTCTTTCTTTTCTATAGTTTATTTATGTGAATCAGTCCTTTGCCCCTTCCCCAGACCAAGAAGTTGGAACTCTATATGAGGTGAGTAACCTCACCCCACAGGTGCCATGTCTATTGTATAGTGTGAGTTATTAATTCACATCTTTAAGAGATAGCATGTTATCTTAATTATCAATGGAGAAAGAGAACCTTGTTCTGTTATATTGTGAACACCTTCAGAGTAAAGTCTTAAGTTAAGCTTAAATAGTCAAGGAATATATTCTGTTTAAAAGTCATCTTTTTCTTAGAAAATTTTAGAAATTTTGTCTACTCTGTATCACTTCTGCATCATTCATTTCTGCCTATAGTTGAGCACTCCGAAAAATTTGATTAAAATGCACTAAAATGACCTTATTTATTCAACAGTGTTGCTTCCTGGCAATAGTCATGAATAGATAAACTAACACTGCTGGGAAAGAGCTGAACATACCTCATGTTCGGAGAGCTTGTGAAGGCAGTGAAAGTATTTAAGCCAGACCCAAGGCACCCTGGTTCGGTTGAATGTTTATAAATACTGATATATGTGATAGGAAGAGACATCTTTTGAAAAAGGTAGTATATTAGTCTTTTTTTTTTTTTTTTTAATGTATTTTAAATGTTTGAGTGCTCTATCTGCATATACAACTGCATGCCAGAAGAGGGCATTGGATACCTTTATAGATGGACATGGGCCACTGTGGTTGCTGGGAATTGAACCCAGGACCTCTAGAAGAAGAGCCAGAGGTCTTTAACTGCTGAGCTGTCTCACCAACCCAATAGGACTCTTGTTAATCTAACAAAATCAGTGTTTTGATATGTTGTCTCTTTTTTTTTTTTTTTTTTTTTTTTTTTGGTAGTGTTTTGGCAGTGATGGTAAACTGGTCCTACATTACTGCAAATCACAGGCATGGGGATGAGCCACAGATGAACAACTTGGTGTTTTCACAGAAGAAAACAATTCAGAGAAGTTTCGATGCTGTGGGAAGAGACTTAATAACTATCACATATTCAGCATGGATCTGATGACTTGTGTTTATGTGTAAGAAAACATCCTAGAGTAAATAGACTAATGAATGAGATTGTGTCACCATGAAATCATCGTGAGAGATTGCTGTTAGAGTGCTGTTACTCCTCCGCACTCCTGTTCCAAGGTTAGAAAGAAGACTGGAATTCTGTATGTACTGCGGGGTCTCAGGCTGACTGAAGTTGTTTATTTCTGGGATTGGCACTGTGTTGATTCCATGATAAAAACTAAAGTACTGAAGGGATTGTGTTTTGAGGTAATTTATAGTTTTTTAACTTATTCAGGGGACCTCTGTTTGGGATATAGAATGTTAACTTATCTGTGTTGCTTTGTAAAATAAAATGCACTGATCTTAAGTGTCCAGTAGAGGGCACCCAGGTGGCAACAAGGCTTGACAGTTTTCACGTCTTTGCCAGGTAATTGGAGGAAAGACTGTTGAACCTCATTTCTAGTTAATATGTAATCCGGAAAGCAGCTGTGTTGACAGACCGGAGGACTTAGGGGATATGCATAGTTTAAAATTAATCATGCAGGGACACAGTTTTACAAATTGTGAGCAGATGAGTCTCAACTCTTTTCAGTCCTCTCATTTATGGATCCTTAGCCTCATCCTGGGCATTGTGATGCACACCTGTAATCTCAGCGCTCAGGAACCATGAGCAGGAGGATTGGACCAGGAGTCCATAGCTAGACTGGACTGCAAAAGAACTTATCCCAAAAGGATTCTAGAGCCCTACCCAGTGTGTTCCCACTGTCACTTCTGTGTTGGAGGAGCTAACTTGGGAAACCAAGCGGCACCAAGTTCCCCATTTCATCCCAACCCTTATTTCTCATCTCTCTGTATTTTTAGTTTGTATTTTTGCAAGCCTGGGGATCATTCTCCGTGCCTTGTGCATTCAAGGCACGGGCTCTGCCGAGCTGCATCTCCAGCGTTCATTGAGTGTTCATTGTATGTTTTCCAAATTGAAAGCATTCCGAGCTAAAGGTTGAAAAATAGTGTCTAATTTTATGTGTATTTCATGCCATCACAAAAAAAAAAAAAAAAAAAAAAAAAAAAAGCATGCAACTGTCACTGGTGGTGTTAGCCTGGCCATTACTTGAGCCAACATTTAACCTTTTTCTTACATACTTCATGTCAAACTTTTTTTTTTGAGACTGAGTCTCACTATGTGGATCTGCCTAGCCTGGAACTCACAGATCGGTGTGCCTGTCCATGCCTCCTAAGTGCTGAGACTGAAAGGATAGACCACCTCACCCAGCTCCCTAGGAGTCTTAGAAAGATTTCCAACCAGCAGCACACATGACACACAACGCCAAGCTCACTCTTACCTAGCATTGAGGAGGTGGAGGCAAGAAGATTGAAAGTTTAAGACTGTGGGCTACAGAATAAGATTGTCTCAAAAATAAACATGAAATTAACTCCTCTGGAAAAAAAATTCTAATAAATGACATGTCTAAGAGGATTACAGGGTTTGAAGTATATAAGGATTCTAAGTGTTTACTTTCAAAGGTGAGGATAGAAATGTATTTTTATCAAAAGAAAAACCTTGAAGACCTGAAATGCTACCCTTTTTTTGTTCTGCTATTAAGGTTGGCAGTGTCACTCAGGCTGACCTGCCTCAAGCTCCTGGCAGCAGGCTTACAGTTGCACACCGCTGCACCTGGCTCATTTTTAACTCTTAAGCCCTAGAGTGCTTTAGCGTAGTCCTCAGCTAGGAAAACACCTTAGCTTGAAAGCTGGGACATACTGGTTTATGAACAATGTCAGTTGGAAAGGGAAAGATCTGTTCTAGCTTTGCCTGGTAGGAGAAGACTGAGAGAACATAATGGTAGACATTTAACAGGAGAAATCTGTTGAATTATTGTTGGCTCGTATTTATTCAGGATGACAGAATGCTTATTACCTCTATGAAATCAAAAATAAATTTGAATTTGTAACATTTTTATCAGAATAACTTATCACATAAAATCAAAAGTTAACTAAATATGTATACCATGTTTGTTTTCTTTCCCCAGTAGCTTTGAGGACTTTGTAGGGCTGTCTAGCACCCAGGAAGTTCTGTCAGACTATTTTACATTGTCTGAATAATTTTCAGCAGTGACGTTATAGCACTCTGGGAGCCTGGGAGTGGTGGGGTGACTGGACAATGTAAAGTCTCTGAGATGCAATTGACATCTAGGAGGAAGGGAGGTGAGTCTTCAGTTTCTACTTTCAGTGTTCCATGGGTACAGGTCTAGTCATGCCACACTTGATGTCACTGCAGAGGCACAGTAGCACATGGAGCATGGAGGACACAGGTGCAACATCCCATGCCTGTCCTCAAATGATTTATGCTAAGGGTTTCATGGGTAGGTTTTTTGTTTTTTGTTTTTTGTTTTTTGGTTTTTTTTTGTTTTTTTTGTTTTGTTTTGTTTTTTTTTTAATATTTAGGACATAAAGTAAGCTAAAAGTGATTTATCGATAATCAGAGTAAGACTGGGTACTTCCTGGAGTCTGATTCCTTGACATTTTAACCTTAAAAGGCTTCTGTCATGGTCTCCAACCTGATGAGAAAACTGAAAATTTTAAGTGCTGCCTCAGATTAACCTAACTTTAGTTAGCCAGTTCACTTGTGCAACTTACAGTCAGTAGCATTACATATTGCAGGAGGATGGAAATAAGAATGAATAGCTTGTTAGGAAGCTGCTACTTCATGTTCCAAGTATTATCAAAGCAAGCCAGCTTCAGGCCACTTAATGACAGGGAAAATGTTAAAGAAACTTAGGGCTTTGTCCTGATACTCTGCTGGAACATCTTGCCGTTTTAGGCTCATATTGGATTAGTCACTCCCTGGTTTCCTGTTCATCTTTGTTTCTGTGGCTCCTCCAGGGACTCACTCACACCTTCACTCCTTCAAGCCCCAAATCCTTCAGGACTCATTGGGGTTTTGAACTCTTGAAGTCTGTGTGAGTGGCTCCAGGAGCCCCATTTCTCATACCACTTACAGAAAGCCGCAACTGTGACAGCAGCTAGCTGCATGCTGCCGTGGCACAGATGTGCCCTCCACTCTGTGATTAGGAGGCCTGGAAAGGGAATTGGGGTGGTGTCATTTGTTTCTTTTCAGTGACCGAATTAAGAGTGCTTTAATTTCAGAGGCAGCAAAGGAAATCTTTAGTTTCTGTGCAGCAGAAGGTAACAGAAAACACTTGGAATTCGTGGGATTAGTGTTCATTATATGGATTCATTTGGGGTAAGGCAAACACAATGGGAAAAAATGATAACGCAGGCCCTGGGGTAATCCCTACCACCCCAAATAATTAAAAAGTGAAAAATGGCTAGTGAGTGTGAGAAGGTGATTAAAAACTCTAAAACCTCAGATGCTTATTATCATTCAGTAATTAAAAGCAAACCTTGGTGGTGTGGTGGTGGTGGGATATAAGTCTTGCTGTTCTCGGTGGCTGAAATGTGGGTCCTTGCTTCCATTTTTAGGGGATTGTGGTGCTAGTATCCGAAAAATCCTGAAATGAAGTGTTAACTTTGATCCATGACACTTGCAGTGGAGTAAGCAGGTTTTCTTATTTGAATTTAAATTTGAAGGTGTTCAGGTTTTTTGTTTGTTTTTCCCCTTGTTTTAGAAATAATGGGAACTGATAAAACACTGGATTTACTTGTTTTCTTAGTTTTAGTGCATGAAAGATCAAATGGGAAAGGCCGTGAGGAGAAATCCGAGAAGAGTTTAACTCTAGTAGTTCTTGGGAACTATGGAATCATAGGAAGTGAACATCAGTCCTAACACTGCTTGCTTCTAAGTCTCCAGGAAACACTGTTGAGTTGGAAATGGGTCTTTTTGTTACAGAGTTATCCTGTAGCACACCAGTCTGCATCCCTGGCTCTCTCCCATGTGCTTCCAGGTGCTGCATCTGGAGTCACACTACAACCCTTCCTCAGTTCCTCACAGCTACAAGTGTCATGGATCAAAGTTAACCCTTCATTTCAGGAACCTGTTAAGAGTTCATCTATTTCTTGTCTCTATCTCCCTGCCCCTACAAGCCCATTGGATTTGCAGCCTGCCCCCCTTCTCTACAGTCTGCCTGTCATATCCAGTCTATGCTCTAATTCAGACACTAAGATTATATCCAACCCAAGGATTTTTGCACTTTGCTTCCTTCACTTGGCAGTATCTCCAAGACAAGTGCACCTGACACCTCTGGTTCCACCTGCTCAAGCATCACTTTTAAGGGAGTCTTCCCCTGAATGCCCTTTAAATTGGAAACTCCTCACTACCCACCTTCCCCTGCTTTATAAGTCATCAGTGTATAAATATACTGCCAGTATCTGTCCATCTCCATGTGTATTGCTGTGCTTCAACCCTCCCCTTAGACTGTAAACCATCGGAGGGCACTGACTTAAAACGGAATTTGGATTGTGTGAACAGTGCTTGGCTCAGAGTACATGCTGTTTGAAATGTTTTCCATTTGTGGGCAAACGAATTATTTCCAGAGCTCTAGTGCTTGTAGCTCCTTTGAGTGCTATCCACATGCCAGTATCTTAAAAAGCTACAATTGTTGCCCTTAGCAAATGAGCATAGTGGGACTACCTGGGTCTTGACATTTACATCTGTATGCATATATATAGCAAGCTGGCCTATGACTGTTCATAGTCATATCTAGTGGGAAGCTGATGCTTTAAGTCTGCCAAGTTCCCAGCCAGCCTGAGCACCATAGACCTAATCTCAAAACTGAATGGAGCCTATTCTAGAAAGTCTTACTCTTTTTGAGACTCATGTCAGTAACTGTAATGGTGCTGGGAATGCCAGTGGTTTATATGCCTAAGGAAGACAGTGATTCCTGCTGCAGCTCAGAAGGAAAAGAGTTCACTTAGAAAACAACAGAAGGAATAGTTGAAGTTGAAGAAGACATGGTAAGAACAGGATTGGCTGAAGGAAGGATGGATACATTTGGGGTTTTGTTTAAACTTTGTAAAGTTCGTTCCCGATTGAACTCAGGTCTCCAGGTCAGCATGATCAGCACCAGACCAGATCTCACCATCCCTACAAGATGCTTGTAACAAGAGTACTAAGTGAAAGGGGTTTTTTTGTTGTTGTTGTTTTCCAGTCCTGATTCCTACTGGGTTTGGTTTGTAGGGAGCTCTGAATCCTGGCGTGGAGGCACACACATTTAATCCCAGCACTTGGGAGGCAGGAATAGATACATGAGTTCAAGACCAGCCTAGTCAATATAGCGAGCCATACATGTCAAAACAAGAAAGGGCTCGGAAGAATGACTCGGTCGGGCACTGCTGAAGCGTCTTTAGATTTGAAGATATGCTCCAGAGGAGCTGTGAAATGCTGAGTCTGAGGTGCCAGCAGGATTTAAGAGGATGTGCTTGCTGGTCATATAAAATCACATATGGGAGTGTAAACAGACAATAAATGGGCATAGGTAAAACATTGTGTGTATGACTGTTTGGAAAGAGCTTTGAAAATGAGAGGAAGCTCAGAAAATGGAGAGTAAAATGCAAAGACATCAATTTAATTTTATATTCCAAATATCAAGTAAAATGAGCTCAAAGACAAACATTGGCAAGAATAAGTTTTGAGTGGCCAATTAAAACTACATGTTAACTTGATCCCAGATGCTTTACTAACCACCTTCCAGAACACTCCACAAAGGTGTTCAGCTTGTTTTGTTTGCTTTGGTTTTTCTGTTGTTTGTTTAGTTTGCTTGTTTGGGCTGTGAGACATGGCCTAAGGATAGCCCAGGCTGTCCACAAACTGCAATTGAGCCTCCGCTTCCCAAGTGCTAGGATTACAGGAGTTTAAGCCATGGTGACCAGTCTGTCTCTCCCAACAACCATGGTTTTCCTTAATGACATACACGGTATAACATTAAGCAGAGGTGTTCCAAAGTGAAACCATGCAACCCAAATAAATGTCAAGTTATATGTCTGTGAAGTGATGGGGGCAGGGGGTACCGAAGTCTATACCTTTCATAATAGAACGAAGGAATATGTATTTGAAGTTGTGTCTGTTAGGATTTTTTTCAACCATATGTAATACATGCTGTTCCCAAGGCATGCTAAGTGCCATGACATAGACCTGTTTGCTATGTGTATGTGCCTTAAATTGAAGTCAGTGGCAAACACCACTCAAACCCAGCTGCACCCAAAGTTCTCACCATCTCTTAGCACCTTCGGCTCTTTACGGTGGATAAACTTTACCAGGCAGTGCTTCAAAGCAAAACACCCAGAAGGCACTCTTATTAGAAACTCAAGTGTTCATTGTCAAAATTTACTCCATACGCTACAATTGAGGAGGGAGAGGAGGAGGAGGAGAAACTCACCAGCCCTGAGGAAGCAGAGGCAGGCAGATGTCTCTACTACCATCATGCCAGCCAGAGCTACAAAGTGACATTCAAAGATTCATTTTCACCAAGCCTGGGGCACGTATGTGGACCATTTAGGTTCACAGAACATTCACTCTAGCCTGGGAATGGACCCCATTGTTGTTCTCCCCCCCCCCCCCCCCCCCCCCCCCCGGCATCTTAGCTGCATTTAGAAGATGGGCTCCTTTTCCTCAGCATCTCCCACAGAGATCTAAAACACAGACGTGTATTGAAAACCAAGCCTGGGAGGTGGGGTCAGGATGGGATGGGCGGCCAAAATCCGCCACTAAGGAAGGGGGAGAAATTGCCCCGAGGCTCACCGCAAGTATGAGGCATGGGCAACAGTGGAGCTTCTGAGGGCTGGCGCGCGCACACACAATGCCGTGCCAGGGCCTTCCCTCTGGCTCGCTCCACCTCCGTCCCCTTTCTCGAGTCTCTCCCCGCCTCACTCCACCCCCTGAAGTCGGTTGGTACGTTCTAGATGACTCCAAGAGCTTAAAAAGGGCCCGGGAGGGCAGATTCCTCAGATTTGGTCTTGACTAGTCGGGGCTTTAGGCTCATCTCTGGTGACTCCTAGTCCTGAGTCTTAATACCCTTGCGAGAGTTTTGAGCGCGGGTGGGTCCCCGGCGTTCGGAGTCCCGGGTGTGTGTGGTTGTCGAGCCTGCAGCCGGGGGTCCTCGGCGCTCTCGCGTCCTCCGCAGCTGGCCTGAAGAGACGCGCCCCAGCCCTGCGGGGATGGAACGGACCGAGCTGCTGAAGCCCCGGACCCTGGCCGACCTCATCCGCATCTTGCACGAGCTCTTCGCCGGGGACGAAGTCAACGTGGAGGAGGTGCAGGCTGTGCTGGAAGCCTATGAGAGCAATCCGGCCGAGTGGGCTTTGTATGCCAAATTCGATCAATACAGGTGAGCGCGCTCGGTCCCCTCGGTTGCAAGGGAGCCCCTACCCCATCCCCGCACGGCTCTCAGGTTTTCAGCAAAACCCCGCCACCCTGGCCCCCAGCGTCAAACACAAGAGACACCCCACCTCTGCAGCTGCCGCTGGCACTGCACTACGGTGACCCCTCCGTCACCTGGCACATTAGAGCTCCGGCGGGGCAGCCGACTAGAAATGACTGCAGAAGGTCAGAGGACTCTCCAGGAGATCACCCTACCAAACATTCAGAAGAGTGGTGGTGGGAGACACAACCCCAAATCAGTCCTTCATTACCAACCCTGGAATGCTTTAACGTAAAACAGGGTTTTGCCAGCTGTTACCATTCAGTTCTTCCAAGCACTTTCGCTGCCCCACTTGGGGTTGGCTCACCTACCATCAGATTTTACAAAATGGGCACATAGTGTTTTTGCAGCCCCCCGCCCCACAAGCCTTTGGTCCTCTCCTGCCCTTGTTTTCCAGAATCTGGAAGGGGAAACTAAATAAAGACCGACCGATGGCTACTTTCCTGCTTGCTTGAATGAGGTGTCTAGTAGACTGGGACCTTTGAAGCCGTGACTTAGGGGTTAAGTCAGAATGAACGTCAGAGCTCTGGGGTCAGAGGAAAATGTAGTCACCTGGAGGTTGAGAGGTCATGTGGGGAAGAAAGAGCAAGCTTCAGTGCTTGTGCTTGATAGAGAGGCTAGCAGGCAGAAACTGGCTGGTGGAAAGGATGACGAAGAATTGGGGCTTTTCCTTGAAAATCATCTCTCCTTAACATGTAATATATACAATAAAGTTTTGTCAGAAAGGACCATGTCAACCGTATTTTGGGACTCGTGAGTCGTAAAAACTAAGGACAAAGACGGTGGCATTTTGCGTTTGGGAAGTGATCCTAAACAATTTCCTTTGATTCTGGTCACTCAGTTCCAGGCCGGGTCCTGCAAGAAGACACCTGACATGTCTAGCTCTTAAATGCTGGCAGATAATGGCCAGTTTGTGGGCCAAGTGCACCTCCAAGTCATTAAGCCTAGTGAGACAAAGCTGTTCTTATCTCAGTTTTACCAGCAAAGACCAGCCTGGAAAGGTCTGTTCCCCACTGTTGTTTAGGAGCCTACACTGAACCAGGGCCACCTGCAGCCCCTTTGGCCTGAAAATCTTTTACATAGCTCCTTGTATGTCGTATAAAATAAAAATATTTCCTGGAAGTTAACCATAATTTTTTTTTAAATCGGCATACATGTAATTTTATCATTTATTAAAAATCAATGCAAATATACATACTAACAAGATGGATTGTTTACTTTTACATAAAGAAACGTTACTGAGTATTTGTTATTTTGATTTTACATCTGAATGAAAGACTTTTAAACGTGAAAAACAATAGAGGCTGGGCATGATACTTGCACTTGGGAGGTGGAGGTAGGCAAGCCGGGCAAACCTCAGCTCACAGCCTGAGCTACATAAAAACTCCAAAACGATGCCCTCTGACCTTCACACCAGCACCACGGCACACCTATGCCCAAATGCACACATGATACACACATTAATAATAAATAATTTTTTAAAGAACCAAGATTGCTATGAAGTCTGTGGTGACACAGGCAAGTGCTGCCAGGTACCGATAGATTTCACATCCCAGTTTATTTGGAATTAATTTTTGGCTGTACATTCAGAAATCTCATACTGTTCCAATTTTCTGTGATTGCACATTCTACTATGCAATACACAGTTTAGGAAGCTTGGGTTCTAAACTGCTAAGCAACTGCCTCTAGACCAGCGGTTCTCAACCTGTGGGCCACAACCCCTTTGGTGGTTGAATGAACCTTTCGCAGACTATCAGAAAGTGTACATGTTTACATTACAATTCACAACAGTAGCAAAATTAGATGTATGAAATAGCAACAAAAATACAGCATGAGGAACTGTATTCCAGCAGCAGCCAGAGCAGTAGGAAGGTTGAGAACCACTGTTCTAGGTCTGTAACAAATTCATTTATTATAGTAACATATCTGGCTAGATATGGCATTGTCCAAGCGAAATTAATCAGGTGTGCTGCACGCAGCCCCTGCTCTCTAGAACAATGGCATTGCCAAGGACGTCTTGTTTGACCCACGGCTCATTAAGATAAGGTGAAGTCCTGGGTGGGATATGGGTGGGCTATAAAGAAAGTAAGAAGAGAGGGAGATGGGCGAACAGCAGTGAATCCTATGGTATTGTGATCCTTAGTGCCTAGAAGGATTCCTATATGTGATCTGGGGACTGGGAGCAAGGCTATATGTGTTCTAGTACATCCTGACTGAGTCCTCTGGAGAAGTGCTGTGTTGTACGGGAACCCTGCTTACTATGATTTAAAGGCTGTGGGTACAGCCTCTTTTTAGGTCGCAAGGAGCTAGAATATAAGGGAGACAAATAGCTAAAAGAAAATAATAGTCTGGACAATGGTGGTGCACACCGTTAGTCCTAGCACTTGGGAGGCAGAGGCAGGCAGATTTCTGTGAGTTTGAGGCTAGCCTGGGCTACAGAGAGAGTTCCAGGATAGCCAAGGCTGCATGAAGAAACCCTATCTTGAAAAACCGGTGAGGAGGATGAGGATGATGATGATGATGATGATGATGATGAAGATGAATATTATAGTCCTTAGCAACTCTCTGGGAATTCATATCCTG
This sequence comes from Arvicanthis niloticus, assembly GCF_011762505.2. Lineage (NCBI taxonomy): Eukaryota > Metazoa > Chordata > Mammalia > Rodentia > Muridae > Arvicanthis > Arvicanthis niloticus. The sequence goes on from NC_047671.1 coordinate 41,181,645, forward strand.
CAAGCACCTGGCCCTGCGCTTGGGGGGATGGTAGGGAGGACAAGTCTGGAGGAAAGCGGCCGGGAGGGCATGAGGTAACAGATGACTAAGTGAACAAACAAGCCTTTCCTTACCCTTAGAAACAGCAGTCTAGAATGAATGTCACAACCAGCCGGCTTTGCTGGCTAGATGCTAACAACGGAACCATTTGGACCAAATTACAACTTGAGAGCTCAAGTATCCTTAAGATGGTTGTTTTGGTTTGGATTTTTGTTTCCCTTGCCAAATTATAATAGTAAAAGGTTTAGTATTCTGACCTAATGTAGCCTTTGTCATGGTCTTATTTCAGATCTTGGCTCATTTGTGCAGAACTTTTCCTTATGAGTGCTTTTGAATGCGTTTGTGTCAGCTCCTTAGTACTAAAACTGGGCAGAATTCTAGAACAGTCCTTTAATGAAACCTCAGTCCTCAAAGCCTACTTTAGCTACTAGAAGTGGGGGAAATGCCCCACACAATGGCAGCATTCTTTCCTGGAGTCCATATGGGCTTTCCAAATACCTTCCCCGAGAAAGCTACTTTTTATTAGTTTGGACTGATAATCGTGGAGAAACAAGAAATTTGCATTATCTCTCCCCTGTTATCTATTCATACTGATAGTAAAGACTGAGTGGCTACCTCAATAAAGTCAGTAAGTGATTCAAAATACAGAAAGGTCTTGTCATTCTTACTGGACCGGGAGAAAAAAAGGCATAAAATGCAGAGAAGTCAAAACTCAGCTCTTGAAGACAGTTTTCGTTTGTTCTCATCTTTGAATTTGAAAAACGTGTTCAGGTTTTATCAAGGTGGAACTCAGGGGCTGGGATTTGTGCTCCGATGCACACCAGGCTAGGTAGGTGTTCCACTCTGAGAACACGAGAGCAAGTGGACCTTTGAATGACGTCTTCCATTTCCAGGAACCGCATCTGGAGGCTGAGTCCTGCTTTTTAAAAATAATGCTTTCCTTGTTTCAAAAACAAAGACCAAAAAATGCATATTGAAGTGGCTCACAATTTGTTGGGGTCTAAGGAAGCAAACTGGGGCTCGTTCTTTTCAGGTGGCTGTGTGAGCAAAACTGAACTGATTAATTAAACTGATTTAATTCTAGAATATGCAATAACATTAAATGGGTGTGAACTGTTGGTGGTGAGAGAAAATGGGTTTGCTTAAATGAGATTTTATGGCTCTGTGATCTATCCTGTCCTGGATTTTTTTTTTTTTTTTAAAAAGGTGAAAGATTGGTTTATTTGGTTTGGTTTTAGTTTTTTGGTTGCTGTTTTTGATTTTCGTTTTGTTTTGCATTTCTCTGAGAGGAGGGAAGGGAGACTGCAGTTGGAATGTAATATAGGAAATAAAAACTAATTAATTAGTTAATTAAAAGTTCATTTAAAAATAAAATTTTAATTAAATTAAATATTTAATTTTTTTTAAATATGTTTTTTTTTTTTTTTAAAAAAAGAACAGAACCTAAGTCCTATTGAACTTCTACATTTGAATGAAAGATTACTAAACAGAAAATGGAAAGTAAGACTGGACCTAAGAATGATGCTTGGGATGCCAGCATTTGAGGGGCAGGCAGGAGGACCAGAGGTAAAGGTCATCAGCTACACTGTGAGGTCACAGCCTGGTTACATGAGACCCCGGTTTATAATGATTGGTAACAATACATTAACTGATACTTTGTTATACTTACCTCCGCAGACAGATTCAAACTGGAATACGTTTGCTTCTTTTAGGTATACTCGAAACCTTGTGGATCAAGGAAACGGGAAGTTTAATCTGATGATTCTGTGCTGGGGTGAAGGGCATGGCAGGTAATGCAGCAACAACAATTCACTCATTCCAGAAATTCCTTTAGGTATTCTCATACTCTCTTTTCTTAGATAAATCTATGTTTTGGACAGGCGTGGTGGCACATACCTTTAATCCCAGCATAGAGGCAGACGCAGATGGATGTCTGTGAGTTCACGGTAGTTATAAAAAGCCTAATTTATGGTGCTACTATGAAGTCACATTTTGGTGTGTACTCTATGCTAACGAGAATATGTGCTTCTGACATGTTCTTTATGAAGTTGAGGTTATACATACACTTCTATTTTGCACGTTTTCTCAACTTCTCGAACTGTTAACTGCTTTTATAATGTGTTTTTAAATGGCTATTTGATGATCTCAGGGTTCAGTTAGTCTAAGTTATGGTATAGGACAGCAAGAGCTATATATACCAAGACTGTCTCAAAAATAAATAATTTTTTAAATCTATGTCTTACGTTTTGCAATGCTAGAAATCAAATGCATGTCTCTGTACACAAAGCAAGTGCTCTACCTTCTAATGCCAAGCTGCACCCTATTTTCAGTCAAGGTATTTTTTTTACAGTGTCTGGCCCAGCATATAAGCAGTAAGTAGTGCCAGGCTAACCATGAACTTTGAAAAGACGAGCAATTCACATTTTAGAATTCTTTTACATTGTCCCCTAATCTCAGCATGGAGTTATCATGGGGGCTGGGGTTTCAGGTATGCACTATGTACATTAAAACCAGACCCTCGGGGCCAGTGAGATGGCTCAGAGGGTAAATGTGCTTGCTACCAAGAATAATGAGTCTCTGTTCAATTATTGGAATCCACAGAGTAGAAAGAGAGAACCAACTCTCACAAGAGAAAGACACACACACACAAAAAAAATTAATTAATTAACTAATTAATTAAAAAAACAGAAAGAAGACCCTTTCCCAGATGAGTAATATTTCAAAGGAAGAACATGCTCACCTTAATTTACCCTCTCTGTCTACGATGGAGTTAAATGGTTTGGGAACCCTGCTTAACCCTGACCTTTGTAGTGTGTGAGGTATGTCAACAGCTGTGGGACCAAAGACCAACCCGGCAAGATTTGGAGATAGAGAAACATGTCAGAAATTGAGAAAAGGTCTTTCTACTTCCAGTTTATTGTTTAACTTCTTTACCAGGAAGGGAATTTAAACGCTAAGGCCTTAACATTTATTTCCTTGTCTGTAGCTTGTCCATTTGTCAGCCTTGTTACCGATGGAATATTAGTATATTTTTAAACAAGACTTACCAGGTTTTGTTCAAAAAAAAAAAAAAAAAAAAAAAAAAAAAAAAAAAAAAAAAAAAAAAACAACCAAAACTCATTTTTGATGAGAGGGAAAAAATGCAAAATTATAAGACTTTAGGACATTAGATCTCTAGGGAGCAAATGCTGAAATGAGCAGTTGGTGAAATGAGGCAGGGAAGCAGTCAGTCATTCATTCAGTATTTTTTCAAAACATTAGCAAGGCTAGGGCTGGAGCATATGGACTCAGGAAACAGTTCTTTTATGGTACATTGAAACATTAGTAGAATTCAACATGATGTAAATCCTAAAAGTTAAATACATTTAGGTATTTTAATCATCCTTGCATCTGGCATGACTTCACATACCTAAATACTGTTTGCTCTAAGAGCACATGAAGAAATTCCTTTTTACTTGATATACAGTTTTCTTCCACCCACCATGTAAGCTACTCCAAGTCTGTAAGATGTTAATTCTAAGAATAGCTTATTTCAGGGTAAGTGTGCATCTGCACACACATACATTCTCTGTCACACACAAAGAAGAAAAAAGGAAACCCCTATGGGGGAAAAAAACATAAAATACTCAATGACTCCAAGGTGGTCAATTATTTATAGATGAGTTACTTTGTTCTTTTAAAAATTTATCTCATGAACCCCTCCCTGAGTGTGTGTGTGTGTGTCTGTGTGTGAGTGTGTGAGTATGTGTGTCTGTGTGTGATGGCGGAGATAAAAATCCAAGCCCTCACACACTATGTGAGCAATCTTCCACTTCTAATATTCTTTATCAAACTCTAGCTCAGCTTAAACGAGTTATTAAAAACTGCATTTTGTCGGGGCAGTGTGTCACACCTGAAATCCCAGCAAACCTGTAATCCTCCCTTCCAATGCAGGACGGTCGTGAACTGTAGGCCAGTCCTAGCGGTGTAATGAAGCTGTGTCTCCAAGACAACTGTCAACAGAGCAAATATTATTTTAAAACAAATTACCAAACCAAAAAACAAACAGACAAAAATCTGTATTGGGGGGAAAAATAAAAGGAAAGGTTTCTGAGTTCATGTTTTGTTACCAGGTTACTGTGACAACAACACTTTTAAAACATAAGCTGCTCTTTAGTGGGAGTTTACATGAAAGCTGTATGTGCATGATGTGTTGTGATTGTGGCCAGAATAATAATGCTGGATTGAAAATTGATAGATTTAAATAGCATCTGAAATGAACTAGGTCCAGAGAGCTTCTGGACAGTGTACCCATTTAAGCTCAACCAATGGGGTGCTGGACCAGCCGCTGAGTTCATCTGTTGTTTTGTGCATCTATAGCAGTATTCACGATCACACGGACTCCCACTGCTTCTTGAAGATGCTGCAAGGAAATCTAAAAGAGACATTGTTCGACTGGCCTGACAAAAAATCCAACGAGATGATCAAGAAGTCTGAAAGAACCTTGAGGGAAAACCAGTGTGCCTACATCAATGGTAACATTCTATACTCTTGTCTGTGAGGGTGTCGGAAACACTGAACTCCTAGCTAGGCATGTCGATGGAAAATGGTCTAAACACAATGGGTTTCTAAAGCCTAAAAGTAGGCCTGGACTCATTCATTCAAAACATATGCATGAAGATTACCATTCATGGGGAACTCATTTATCTGCCCAAGCTTAGAACAGAAGAAGAGGGATATGAATTTATGCAAAACAGTTATGTCTAGTTAGGGAACATACAGTGCCTTCGTATTAGAGAATGCAACACGTCCTGGAAATGATTAAGAACACTAGCTAGTGCCTGTTTTTTTTTTAAACTGCATACATCGTACACCAAAAGACTTTTCTCAAGGGAAATTTTGCAATGTATATTGTTGGGCAGTGACTTAAAGATACCTTACCAAGAATTTGTTCTTTCTCCTACATGTCATCTGGAGTAGCTCCAAATGCTTCCCAGGAGAAGCAGTGAATTTACTTCTATTACTAAGAAGGATCATAACTCTGCAAAGATTCATGGAAACATATGAGATTCATAATTTTTATTCCCAATTATACATGAGGCAGCCAGTACATATGAAGATTAAATAACTTGCCTGGAGTCACTCGGGATTTAAATGTGGGGCCAGGATTTGAATCCAAACAAGCAGTTTGAGTCCAAACATATGCTTTTAATAAGGATGCTGTCCTGCTTATATAAAATAAGATATTACAGTCTTTCTCTGGCAAGCACAGTACTTCCTTCATATATCTGAAGTCTAGAACTGGCCTTGCTCCTTGGCTTAAACTCGTTAGATTATTAGTTTAGGAACGCAGATTGCTTACAGAGATCTGACTGGATGGGAAACATTTTCTCTTCTATTCACATCACGAGAGGCTGTGCTTTCCTCCGTAGATATTTTCCTTTATTTTCTCAAATAGCTGAGGGTTGCTGTGTAGGAGGCATACCGCCGTTATGAGGACAGACTTGTCACCTGTACCATAGCACGATAAAGCTAAAAGCCTCTTAGAATAATTCCTTTCGGTTGGAACGAGAGTCTTTGAGAATGTACATTGGATAGGAAAAGGAGCGTCGTCAGGGATCTTCAGTGCAGAAGCCAGTCATGTAAACTGAAGGGGGGAGCTGCAGATTTGGGAAGCTTTGGTAAGGACCTGATGCACACGAAAAGGACAGCAACATTGCCAACCCAGTGAGATTGTCCTGATTCTTTTTCCATAGAGGTGTTAAGTTCTGGGTTTTTAATGTTAGTTTTTGCCAATCAGTAAGATATGAGGTGAGCTATAATGAATATTTTTGTAGACTAATTACTCCTCAAATAAATTAAAAGCTACAAGTTTCCAACCTCTGGTTTTAGAGATCACCGGTGGGCGTGGATATGATCAGGGGGAGGTTCCCAGTGCAGAGAAGGGTGCAGTCCTTGCAGAGAATGGAACCTTGAGGACATGGGGTGGGGGAGGGGCAGGGTCAAATGGAAAGGAAGAAGAAACATGGGGTTGGACAGGAGTTATGGGGAGACTGTAAACAGGGTCAAGATATGATCCTCCAGGAACAGTGGAGAGATGGGCACTCCCCCATCAGCAGAACTATAATTCAGAATGTCTTTACCCACTTGGTAGCAACCTACCTACAGCATAGTGGGAGGTGAGAGGCAAGTTGGAACAGGAGCTTGTTTCCAGTGGGAGAAGGTTCACAGGACTTGGCTAACTGACCTTGATAAAAGTCACCAAGAAAGGTGTGGTAAGACTGTAACAGGGTGTACCAGGCACACGAAAGAACCAGAGACGGGTTACAGCGCTCAGACTCGGAACGGTGAGGTTCATGCATGAGCCCTGGGCGCTTCGAAAGAATGAGTGACTAGATCTAGTTGTGCAGCAACAGGTGCTAGATCATCTTGGTTTTTATTAGTACAGTGTTGGTGTGCCGTGTAATTCCAGCACTCAAGAGGCTGAGACAGGAGGGATTTTGCAAGTTTGAAGCCAGCCAGGGTTACATTATGACTTCAGTGTCAGCCTAGGAGACATGGAGATATCCTGTCTCAAAAAAAGGCACATTGGGCAGAGGATAGGGGAGCATGACTTTAATCGCAGCACTCCAGAGGCAGAGGCAGGTGGATCTCTGTTACTTTGAGGCCAGCCTGGTCTACAGAGTGAGTTCCAGGACAGCCAGACCATGTCTTAAAAAACTATTTTAAGAGAGAGGAGAGGAGAGGGGAGGGGAGGAGAAGAGAGGGGAGAGGAGGAGAAGAGAGGGAAGGGGAGGAAAGGAGGGAGGGAGGGAGGGAGAGAGAGAGAGAGAGAGAGAGAGAGAGAGAGAGAGAGAGAGAGAACACACACACATGGGTCTTTTTTGTTTTGTATTTTTTTTATCTCCCTGGAAATAGTTCTTCCTGACTGGTTATCTCTAGGTCAGGCTCACAGTCAAGCTGTGAGTCCCCTTGATGTCATCCAAGCCTTTTCTTTGCTTTTTCCTGTGGTGTAACTTATTTCCTTCCTGGATTTGTGCTTGCTTTGTTCTTGCTTTACACGCTTTTTTGGGTAAGCATGTCTTCCAGTGTCTCTTCATGAAAGGAAGCATGGACAGTACATTTTTTAGACTTCCTAATATTTAAAAAACAACAAAACAACAAGCATTGTATTCAAACCTTACAATTTGACAGGTGAAGGAGCTGGGTGTGGATTGTGACCCCTCAGAAGACTGTATCTTTGCATTTCAGGGTATCCTATTCCTATTCAAAGTCCTTTGTCATTCTGACTCTTACCCCTCTCACTGAAAGACCTTCTGGAAGTATCTGGAATCTTAACATGTGTTGCCTTTATTCTGTCCCATGTTGTTTCACAGTAATAAGGTCACCTAGGGACACCTGGTTCCTCCAGGTGCTTGGTTCCATTCAGTTTGGAATGAACAGTTGACTTGTGCCCATCAACACAAGAAAAAATCCTCAAGTTATTCCTGTGAGTTCTGTCTCTGAAAGGCCTCTTGTTTGGGTATTGAGCTTCCTGAGCTTCCCCTTTGATCTTTTTCTCTTTCCTATTATTTTAATCTTTGTTGTTTTTATTCTTTGAGCCTAGCTCAACTTTTTCTGCCAACCCTTCTGTTCAGGTTTTGTTTTATTTGGCGATCCTCCTGCCTCTGCCTCCTTGGCGTTTCCTACAGGTGTGCACTACCACACCCCGTTGTCCTTTTCTTTTGAAAAGCCTTTTTGAGTCCAGGGGTGTAGCTCAGCTAGGGCTTCCATAGCATGTGTGCACCAGGTACTGGCTTCCATTCCCAGGACCCTTGTAAACCAGCTCAGCACTTAGGAGATCGTGAAAGGAGAATAAGAAGTTCAAAGTGACCATAGGCTGGATGACACACTCTCTCCAGGAATAAATAAAGAAAAACAAAAATCCTGTGATTTCTTGCTCTCCCCTTTGGGTATTTTGTCTCAGGGAGATGCTAATAATAGACTTTTCCAGGTCCTCTCAGTGTCCTGTTGTAACTTGCTTTTCCAGGCTGCTCAGGCCACTCTCTGACTTCTGTATTAGAGCCTAACTTTTTGTGTGCTCATGTGTAAAATCCAGGGACAAAAAAACTTTACTTGGTGTCCCTTAACACAGGATGGGGCTTGTTGACTGGTTCTCTCTCTGAGGGTCAGGCAGAGGCCTTTAATAGACGCCCCAGAGGTAGAATGCTTCCATCTCTGCCTGGAGACAGAAATCCCGGATGGTGCTTGGCTGGTGAGGAAAAGCAGGACTCTTGCCATTCTGCGTGTGGCCTGTGGCTTCATTCACTTGCTTTTAACATGGTATCAGTCCTGAGCCCTGCTGTTGCATTCTTTCTGGTTCTAGTTAGCAAGTCTTCGTCTTTTGGGCTTGGGAGCATGGAGGGGAGGGAAATGATGAAATGAGCTTTGAGACCCGACTTCCTAAATAGCCTTTCAGCCAGCCAGTTGTCTTTAGCCCAGTCTTCAGTCCTTTCCAGAACCTGGTACTGCCTATTCCTGAGCTGTTCAAGAGTTTCAGAATACAGGGTTTGGGTTTTTTGTTGTTGGTTTGGGGGGTTTGGTTTTTTTGTTTTTTGATTTTGTTGTTGTTGTTTGTGGGGTTTGGGGGGGTGTTGGCTTTTTTCTTGAGTGGTTTAGGATTTTGTTCTCTCTCTCTCTCTCTCTCTCTCTCTCTCTCTCTCTCTCAATAATACTATCTTTTAACCTTTCAAGTTCTTATGAATGTTTTCTTTCTTACTATATTTTATCTTGTTTTAATCTGTAACTATAATGTGAGACAGTTCAGGGGAACGATACCTGCATGGCATTTACTATGTGTAACCAGCCGTTTAAGTCTAGTGTGTACTTATCCCATATTCATCGATATCAATTAAAGATTGTGGGTGATTACGAACGTTTTTTGCCTTCAGCCGACATCTTGATTTCTTTGTTGTTTTCTGTCCTCTTTTGTCCTTAAAGATTCCATTGGCTTGCACCGAGTAGAGAATGTCAGTCACACAGAGCCCGCCGTGAGCCTGCACTTGTACAGTCCACCTTTCGATACGTGCCATGCCTTTGATCAAAGAACAGGGCATAAAAACAAAGTCACCATGACATTCCACAGCAAATTTGGAATCAGGACTCCATTCGTAAGTACAGTTTCCTGGGTTCAAATGACTTAGAAGGAGCTAGAGAGATGGCTCAGGAGTTAAGAGCACTTGTTGCTCTTGCAGAGGTCCCACATGGGGTCCACGTCATTGTTAGCACCATTTTTAGGAGACCTGATGCCAATGTCCACTTATGATCTCTATAGGCAGGTGTGCACATTGTACACATACATGCATATAAGCAAAACATAAAATAAATCTAAAAAAACATGACTCAGGGGTTGGCAATAGTGTGTTGTAAGTAGGCTTTTATTGATCTAAGTATTATTTAATGTGCTGGAGAGATGGCTCAGTGGGTAAGAGCTGATAGAACCCTTGCTGAGGACTTACGTTTGGTTCCTGATGCACGTGCAGCAGCTTACAACTGCCTTTAAGTCCAACTCCAGGGAAATCTAATGCCTCTGGCCTCCTTGGTCACCTTCAGTCACATGCAAATACCTACACACAAGTACACACATACATATTATTTGAAAAATAAAAATAAGCATTAATTAAATATCATAAATCTAAGCTATTCTTGCATGAGATCACAGGATAAAAGTTCAGTCTCTCCTAATTATTTCTTAAACCTTGAAGATAATTTATTTTTTAAAATTAAATTAAATACATAGACTAATTTTTTGTTGAGAAACTTCAATATATATGTTCATTCCTAAGGAAAATGTTTTCTTCACTTGGGAAATTGAAGTTTTTATTTGTCCTGTTCCCCACTAATATGACAATGTTTAGAGAACTAGTTTACTGGGACATCAATAAATTGCATTTTCTGGACTGTCTGAAGCCTGTGTTTTGACTGGCACATGTGCCAGCTCATTGAGATGTGATGTCCTTAGACCACAAATATACTGGGATATGCTAAGACATCCTTCTTGAAGAACAAGCATTTCTCCCCATAAGGCAACCAATGTTACAGTGGTAGGAAAGTCTCTGCCATTGATGAAATAAATTGGAAGGGGCTTCATTTAGTCATGAATGAAGTACATGGAGACATGGCAAGAAATACTACATGGAAATAGGCTGCTACAGTCCTCAGGTATCCTATTGACCTGTTTTGCCTTCCACATTCAGAACTCCAAAAGATTTTCTTATCACAAGAAGAAAGCCATTAGGCTACATTGCCAAGGTCAGGCTTTCAAATTCTACTCGGAAAACTAAACCACTCAGAGCAGTGGCTCCCAATGTTCCTGGTGCTGCTGCCACCCTTTGCTGTGGTGACCTCACACACACCATAAAATTGGTTTCATTGCTACTTCATAACTGTCATTTTGCTACTGTTATAAATTGTAATGTAAATATGAGTTTTCCCATGGTCTTTGGGGGTGGGGGTCATGACCCACACATAAGCTGAGAACTGATAACTTAGAACAAGCTTATAAACCCTGTGCAAACATGCTTACACCGCTTTCTCAATTCCTTTCTTACAGCCAACTTCAGGTTCACTGGAGAACAACTAAGACCTACCAAGTCTTCAAAGTTTTGCTTCCACATCCTCTGAATGTCTTACCTTGGACAGAGAGACCACCCACCATTTGCTGTCCAGTTACACAGTTAAATAAGTCCATGCTCGGGTCTACTGCAAAGTGTGTGTACTAAGGAAGTGAATGATGCCCTGAGCAGGAGAAAAATCCCACTAAAGAAAAAGTCACTTGATTTTTAATGGTCAAATCACATTGCTCCTGGTCCTTCTGTCTTCTAATTCCATGGAAACTCTACTGGGGAGTTTCAGTGTTTTTTTTTTTTTTTCAGTCGTAGGAAACACTCTGGTCTCTGAACTCTAATAATAAGTAAAAATAAGAAACCACAAGCTATCATGTGTCTGTTCTCACACCTGAAAGTCTAAATGTGGAAATCTTTAATATACTTTGTATGTTCTTAATATTTGACAAGAATTTTTCAAGTCTGGGTTTTTAATTTTTTTTTCAACCCTATTTGACAAATTGCTATGCTGTGGAGACTAGGGACGCGTATAGCAGTTTGGTGCTTGGTAGTGAACGGCAGGGGCTTAGAAACGTGTATGTACCTAGCCCTCCTGCAAACAAAAACTGGAACTCATATGTAATGTGTGCCTCCACCTGAGCTGCCACCAAAATTGCCAAACAACTTTAATAAAACTGGATTTGAGAAGAACTACACATTGGCCTTTTGATGTATATGTTTAAAAAAAATCATATAAATGATAGTTTCATAGATAAATTACTGAAACAATGTAAAAAAGATATTTTGGTTTGAGTGTGTGTGTGTGTGTGTGTGTTGTAGGGGTCAAATTTCAGGTTTTCTTGCGTGGTGGGCAAGCACTTCACCACTAAGCATCTTCCCATCCCAAAAGACGCTTCTATGATATAGGACTGTGAAGGTCAAGGAGCTACATTCACAGCAACTTTAGTGTCTTATTTTCACTAATTGACAAGAATATCAACACAAGGGGAGTCTTGCCTGAAAATGTGTGTCCTTGTTTGCATGTGTTCAAATGGGGTTTGATATCTAACATTTAAACACTGAAAATGTTTTAAAGGTAGATTTCTAACATTTTAAAGTTATCTGGCACCATCAGGCTGGAGTGCATTTTCATCAGTATTTAATAGCTCAGCGAAGGTCTCCTCCTGAAAAGGCCATTACTCCAGCCTGCTGCAGCCCCAACTCACCTGTTTCTATTTATGTTAACCCCTCCTAGTCTACATACACATTTAAGTTTGCTGCCCCAGGTTTAGACAATTTTCTTTAAAGTGTCTCTTGTCATCTTGCAGTAGGCAATCTTGGGGCTCTTGGAAAGTAAAGCTTCTCTGAAAATAGTTTCTAGACCTATCACTCCAGAAGTATTTACATTAGGCTTCTCAACTTTGAGATGGATATTAATACTTATTGAATGTTTACCCCATAGTAAAGATTATTCAAAGATACTTGGACATAACACAATTATTCATTCTGGAAAGCAAGGCCTAGTATATTAGATGCTATTGCTTTTCTCCTATGGCTAATATATATATATATATATGCATATATATTCACATAAAATATAATAACCTAAAGTGATACAGATGTACAGTTTGCTATCAGCTCTTGTCATAGTCTGTTTAATGGCACTAATCAGAACTTTGTCCCTTTCTGTAGTTTCTGCGTAGGAACTGTTGTTGAAGCTCCCCAGCCTCCACGTCATCACATCTATTACTTTTCACTTCTGTATCCTACTTTGAGGGTCTCATGATTGGATGATGTCTCCATCTTCAATTTCCGTCCTTGATCATATCTCCTGCCACAGACAGTAGCATTAGTAGATCATTAGGATGCTGGTGTTTGGGGCAGGGAGCCCTCCTATCTATTCCAGTCTGTTCTCTGGCCCTCAGTGAGCCCTGTCTGCTTCACACGGCAGACATAGTCACTGTGACTAGGCCTCCTCATCCATTTCAAATGTCCAAAATCCTTACCCAAATCTTAAAGTAAGTATGAGAAAGACTGTTACGTGGCACTACATAACCAAACATCTCCTGACCCCAGACAGGGAACTGACACTAGACCAAAGTAAGGACCAAGTGAACTGACACTAGACCAAAGTAAGGACCAAGTCCGACTTTCTGAACCAATGAGTTTTTTGGGAGATTTTTGCAAGAATGTGGATGAGGGGTTCCTAATAGGCAGAAGTGACCCAAAGACAGTTGCATCACCCAAAGCCCACCCAGGCATGGGTGACAGGTCACAAAAGCTGAGAACCTGGAGCTCACTGCACAGCCCACAGTCAGGTCAGTGGGTCTGAGCATCTTCCAGGCAGCTTGGCTGGTCTTGGCTTTTTTCAGACAGCCCTGCCCCATCTGCCTCTTCCAGGCAGTTCAGATGTCTGAGTCTTCACCATCCTCTGCCCTACTGGTCTGAGCCCCTTTAAGGTGGCTCAGCTGGTCTGAGAGGATCTCTCAATCATCATTAATACTTATATATACTTGGAGTGGAAGGAATCTAGTATATCTGGTCACTCTTAGGGACTTCCTGAAACCTTTGAGGTATTTACTTCCTAAGGCTAAAGAGTGTCCCAATAGGAGGAATTGTTTTGCCTCCTTTAGGACATACTGTGCCTTAAGATTTCCTCCAAGATGAAAGCTTTTATATTGCAGGAAACTGCTAGGCAACACTGTTCTAATCCACTCTGCAACACAATTCCTCTGTATATCTGGACCCATTGAGCTAAGAAATATGCCACAGGTCCCTAACCAAGATGTTAGAAGACTAGGACTTACATCCAGGACTGGATCTCAGCAACCTCCTTAACTCACTCTCCTTGTGTTTAGATGATTCACAGGAAAAGCAGCTAGAGCCACTTTCCTTTTCAGTATGTCTTTAAAAATAACTCACAGGAACATAAAGAAACTCCATCAGTCGTCTGAAGGGTCTCCTTACACATAGGCATGCCCATCTCTAATACATCTGTGTTATAGGATATTTGATTATTGTAACCTATAAAACCTAATTGTTAGCAAAATATAAAAAGCTTAAATAGATGTCGATGCAGTTAGGTGTGTCCTGGAGAGAGGCAGTTTGGGTGCGCCTACTAAAAGCTTCCATAGATAAGAATGCTAAAGAACCAAAAGTTTCTGCCTATTTTAAGGCAACTTCCTTGAGAGAGGTCTCGTGGTCTTCAGTCTATGAGCCTAGGCTCCTAGAGCTGGGTGGCCTTGAGCTACCCTACCATAAAGGTTTGGTCCCTCCTGACTTGGTTTGGAACCCTCCCACCATGATGGTTCAGCCTGCCAAGGGTGTAGGGAGGAGCCTGAGATTTCTTTGATAAGCAATTGGATCTGTGATAGGAGCCTCTCTTTTGGCTTGAAAGAACCTTTAAGGAAGGAGTTTGGAGTAAGAGATAGGGATTTTTCGCTTTGAGCTTGCAGGAACCACAGAGGGGGAGCATCTGAGAGGACACAGGTAAAATGGGATTCTGGGAAATGGAAGAGCTCAAGAGAAAGGTAGACTAGCTCTGTAGAATGACATGGATAGAGATTCCTAATTGTAGGATCCGGCTTGTAAATGGGCATTTTTTTTTATATTAGTTGAGAGAATAAAGTTACCTCACTGAGCTAGCAGGTTTTTACCTCAGTGTATGCCTCTGTGTCTTTAGGTATTGATATTAGATAATTTAACCGGTTAAATATTACACATCTGGAGCTGAAAAGCCACATGCCAGAGTGACAGGTTTCATGTTTACAAAGAAGTACAACCAGAACAACTTCTTGATAATAAAGATGTCCTTCCGAGCTGGAAAGCAGCCCAATGCAACCAAAGACTGATAGCCTTCCACAGCCAGAGCCCTGACAGGCATGTCTTAAGTCACAGGGAGAACATTACATGATTGTAACGCATCTATACTGAATTCTCCTGACCAAATGTCTAAGAGCATAAATAATATTTATGGAATCTCGAAGGTGAAATGTACTTGGGTGAAGGTTTTAGTCAAACAGGCATTGTGGCAAGTGAAGAAGCTGAGGGCAGTGGGCTTAACAAGTGTTTAATCACTGTTGTGGAGCTGGAGAGATGGCTCAGAGGTTAAGAGCACTAGTTCTGAGTTCAATTCTCAGCAACCACATGGTGGCTCATAACCATCTACAATGAGATGAGTAATAATCTATAATAATCTTCTGGCCCGCAGGCATACATGCAGCCAGAGTCTTGTATATATAATAAATAAATAAATCTTTTTTAAAAAAAAAAATTAGTGTTGTGCAGTCATAGGTTCCTAGGGGTTTACATTCAGAAAATTTGCAAGCAAATCAGAGGTTTAATTAGCTGTAATGGGGACTGGGCATGGTGGCATACACCTGTAGTGCCAGCACTCAGACAGAAGCAAACAGATCTCTGTGAGTTTGAGGACAGCCAGAGCTACAGAGTGAGACCCTGTCTCAAAAACAAAACAAAAAGTAATTAAATAAAAATAAAAATTACCCATAATGGGAACATTCATACCATGGAAATTTGTCAGCATCATAGACTGAGGATGCTTTGGGTTTGTCTGTCTGTTTGTTTGTTTGTTTTTTACTTAGAGAGTTTGTTAGTACTCACCAACCACCCTGGACCACCTGAACCTGCGCTTTGAACCTTTCGTGTTCAGCTGGCAAATATTAATCTGTTGTTTCAGCTGCTTTTGGAAAGTCAGATAATCAGCCACTGAGAGTCTTTCCTGATTGTATTTCCCCTCCCCCATTTTTATGTGAGGACATCTTTGTGATCTTATCCCCAGGGACTAAAGTTACACCAAGCCAGCCTCTCTGGCCCTTTTCTTCCTTTTTTTTTTTTTTTTTTTTTTTAATTTGGATATTTTATTTATTTACATTTCAGATGTTATCCCCTTTCCCCATCCCCCCTGAGAAACCCCTTATCCCATCCCCCCTCCTGCTATTTTTATGAGGATGTGCCCCCATCCATCCATCCACTCCCTCCTCCCCACCCTCGAATTCTCCCATACTGGGGCATCCAGCCTTCACGGGACCAAGGACTTCCTCTTATTCATAATAGCCAGAAGCTGGAAAGAATCCAGATGTCCTCCAACAGAGGATGGGGATACAGAAAATGTGGTGCATTTACACAATGGAGTACTACTTAGCAATTAAAAACAATGAATTCGAGAAATTCTTAGGCCCCTTTCTTCCTAATGTGATTGAAAAGATATGGTGTTGGGGGAGAAGCTGGGGAGAGTGAAGAGGAAGGCTTCTGAAGGCCTTTGTGGATCCTAAGTTCATGGGAGAAGGTGTGTGTGTGTGTGTGTGTGTACTCACATGTGCATGCATGGTATCTCTCTGTGTGGCATGTGTGTGATTTGTGGGTGGTGAGGAGTATCTGTGTGAGTGTGTGTATGATGTGTGTGTAGTGTGTATGTGCAGGGTGTGTTGTGCGATGGGTGTGTGTTTGTGTAGTATGTATGTATAGTATATGTGTGTACAGTGTATATAGTATACACATGTGGTATGTGTGTAGTGTGATATGTGTGTGTGTTTGCATATGTGGGAGCAGAGACCTATGGTCTACCCTGTTAAGCATTTTGGAAAGAATATAAGGAAAGCTGGTCTCTGGGATCAGCATGTTCTAACTTCATCATAACGGAGGATCTTTCAGGGTATCGGGCAGATTTAAGCAAAAACAAATGTAATTACCAAGATGAATCAAAGCCTAAAGGACTTTCTGAACTTTCTCAACATTATACTTCTATGCTTCCTCAACTATTGCATAACTGAGGGAAGGAACTTCCTCAAATAAGATTGAAAATAGAGTTTCCCACCAGCCCGGTAGATATTGAACTACAGTTAAAATTAGACTTACAGAAAATGAAATTATACAGCTCTACTGGTGCTGAACAACCTAGCTGCTGTGGTCTGCATTCAGACTCATAAACTAGCCCTGCATCTGACCCCAGGATAGGAATATAAAGGAAACACTTGAGCTTCTATCTCAAAAAAAGTCCAAACCATGAGCAGATGCATACAGACTGCATAACAACATAGGTGTCTTAGTTACTGATTTATTGCTGTGAAGAGACACCATAAACAGGGCAACTCTTATAAAGAAAAACGTTTAATTGGGGCTGGCGTACAGTCCGTTGTCATCATTGAGCTGGTTGGAAGCACGGCAGCATGCAGGCAGACATGGTGTGGGAGAGGTAGCTGAGAGTTCTACATCTGGATCCACAGGCAGAAGGAGAATGACACTGGGCTTGGCTTGGGTTTTTGAAACCCCCAAATCCATCCCTAGTGGCGCACTTCCTCCAACAAGGCCACTCCTTTTAACTGTGCCACTTCCTATGAGCCTGGGGCGGGCATTTTTATTCAAACTGCCACAATTCAATCCCTGACCCCTTTAGGCTTGTGGCCATATCAGAACCTATAACAGGCAAAGTTATTTGAAATTAGGTGAACAGTTACAAGTTATAAAGCCAGAACATGTGATGTGTCCTACCTTCTTCTGTGTTATAGCAAGTTATACAAAATGGGCATTCTGAGCTTGGCAGGCAGAGGACATTCAGAGACATACAAAATGTACACCATCAAAAACACCATAATTGGACTGTGAGATAGCTCAGAGGTTTAAGACCACAGACTGCTTTTCCAGAGGTCATGAGTTCAAATCCCAGCAACCACATGGTGGCTCACAACTATCCATAAAGAGATCTGATGTATTTTTCTGGGGTGTCTGAAGACAGCTACAGTGTACTTACATATAATAAATAAAGAAAAACCTTTGGGCCGGAGAGAGCAGGGCCAGAGTGAGCTTGGCCAGAGCGAGAGGGTGAAGGGAAGAAGGAAAAAAAGAAAAAAAAACCCACCATAATTAAAGGCTTTTCAAAAGCAGGTTCTAAGCATAGACATGTTCAAGTTAGGAGATGAATAGTGTTGTGTGGTACCCTGTTATTTTAGTAACTGGTTACAGTTGGGAGAATTGGGAAAAAATTCTGAATAAAAGGTTGTTAGTACCTTTACTTTTGGAAAAACTAATCTTGGGAAACATTTTCAGATTTATAAAAGATTTATTTATCTTTATTTATGTGTATGGGTATTTTGTCTGCATGCATGTATGTGTATGGTGGGTGTGCAGTAACCCAGAGGCTGAAAGAGGGCATCAGATCTCCTGGAGCTGGAGTCACTAGTGGTTGTAAGAAGCCATGTCAGTGCTGGGAACTGAATTCAGGTCCTCTTTGAGAGCAGCAAGTGCCCTTCAGTGCTGAGACTTTTCTCCAACTCTATCAGATATTTTGTATTGGATATTTTATTTCTTTACATTTCAGATGTCATCTTCTTTCCCCATTTCCCCTTCCTAGAACACTCCCCATCCCATCCCCCCTCCTCCTTTTTGCTTTTATACCATTTTAATTACATGCAAGTATTAAGGTCAGTTCTAGGTTGAGGGACTAGCAATACAATAGATGCAAATAGTCAAGAAACAAGCAAGACAATAAACATAGATAGTCAAAGAACAAGTAAGGCATTAAACAAAATTCCATGAACACTCCCATGATCACTATTTCTAAGGGCTTATCAGGATGACCAAAATATCTGAGCTAACTTCCTTGTCCTAGCCCAAAGTCATTTTCATGTCTGAAGCTTACTTCCTTGTTCTAGCCTAAGATTTAGATGCCTGCCTGAAATTACTTCTTTGTTCTAGCCTAAGATTTAGATGCCTGACTGAAATTGTTTCTTTGTTCTAGCCTAATGTCAGATTGAAGCCTACTTCCTTGTCCCTGGTCCATGTCAAATTCTTGTGCCAAGCAGCTCCAAAGGCTCTCTGCCTCTGCCCTTTTTTATTTCATTAACAAGACTGAGCCTGTCTTAGGTCATTCTGACAAGAATGCCTTCCTTACCCATCATGGAATATGCATTATCCAAAGCAATGTACTTCTGTCTTAGGTTGGGAAGGCGCTGTGCAGAATCTTTGCTTGCCAGCCTATTAATTTAATAACTCTGTCTGGGGGTCCATTTTCAGCTTCAAGCCATGTACTTTGGATACCAACACATTGATGTTGTTAGAGACAAACTTTAACATGATGAGCAGAAATAAAAGTATTCCCAGGACAAAAAGGGCTAGCATGATCAAGCTATATATGCCATTCTTGAAGCTTGACCAAAATAGAAATACTTACCTCAGGCCATGGGTAATTTTATCTGCAGTATATACCACATCAATGCTCAGCAGAGTGGCATTCTTGAAATTTATAAGCTCACTATGCAAAGTTAAAACATTCAGAGAGCTGTTAGAATTATGCCAAATACACTACAAGTGTCTTTAAACTTTTTCCTAATTATAATGACTATCACTGTAAATTTTAGAACTAACATGAATCCAGTAGTATTTGGCATGGCAGTCGTGATGGCTCCTTACTCTTAAATTCTGGACCTCCTTCCAATAATTTTTTTTTCTTTTCAAAATGCTTTATTTATCAATATTTGGACAAGGTAACTTCATTTAACCTGTTACCTTCAGTCACGTAGAACACAGGTAGAGGGCGTGATTAACAAGTCTCTACCTCCAGAGATTTAAATATTAATGAATTATCAAAAGGCCAGGGGCGTAGCTAATTAAGTTATTCCCTCCCCTTTTCCCCTCCCTATAAAATGAGACTCCCCTGGCCTTTGGGGGGGGGGGAGCGTGTACCACCTGCATCCATTTACCATGTCATGAACAATAAAGCTTTGGAAAATCGGACTCCATGTGTCACCTGATCTGCCACCGCCAGGTTCCCAGCCTTTGGAAAGTTGAGCCACCCACTGCCAGCCCGCGGCGGCTGTATCAATGTGGGATCCTCCGCTGGCAGTGTGGGAAGCCCGCCTGGGACCCTGCCGCCGGACTCCCTCCCCCCGCCTGCGAGATTTCTTCCCCACACATGTATGCATATATAAACAATAATTAAATAATAAGATGTATTTTAGAAGTATGGGGGGTTGGGAAAAGTGGGAGGAAAAAGAGAAAGGGGAAAATTATGTAAATACAGTGTTCATATATGAAATTCTCAGAAAGGAATCCAGTTTATTAAAATGTTCAACAGATTAACTAACATTTTACAATATGAAAATAAATATGACCAATAATTATGTTAAAGGACATTCTAACTCACTACAAACTTTGAAGTTTAAAATGAGATCAATAAAAATTATTTTACCCAGCATACTAACAAAAACCACAATAACGTTTTATAATTCAAAATATTTCTGAGAACAAGAAAATAGATTTTCAGGAGCTAAGTCGGCAGAACCAGGGGTACACTGTGTGTGTGTGTGTATGTGTTTTATCAAATCATAATTTCCACTTTTTACCATGGGGGTTATAAACACAAAAATGCAAGATGTGGGGAAGGGGATGACACAGGAGCATAGGTGTTCAGGGGGAGTACAGATATCTTTCAGAACAGGGTATCAGCTGGGTGAAGGGTCAGGGGTCAGGTCACTATGACTCTGCCTATGATTCACTTGTCCTTATCTAATTTGGTACTATCTGCCAAAGGCTGCCTATTTACAAGGTCTATGACTACTCAGGCTGGTAGATTTCAACAAAAGCTTCCTGTTTACAATAGTTTATAGCCCCCTGTTTCAGTGTTTTTTTCCATAGAGACCCAAGACTTTGTGTTAGCAGGCATGTATGTCAGGCCTATTGCTGATTTTAGGCTTATGGCTGATTTTAGGCCTTCAGTGTATAAGCAGGGTTGCCCCTGACATCTCCTCCCTTCTCCAAGTATAGAAGGGCTATGGCGATTCTAATCTTGCCAAGGTGGGGATAGAGGCCTGACCTCCAGTAATTAAAGGGGACCTTGTAATGGCTTCAGTCCTCCTGTCCTTTGTTCAGTGAGGCATGAGGGCCATACCCGTCCCAATGTCTTTTTCCTGGAGAGGGGATACTTTTGACATCAACCCCTATGCAGTCAGGCTTGTCCCTCAGGGAACCCAGAAACATATTTTAAACTTTTATTTATATTCCCTTGCAGTGCTTAGCCTCGAAGCCTACGAAAGAATTCAGATCACCAGACAGAGGGGGTTCTGGGTGGCCCCTCTCTTCTTGGTCTAGGGGTGGAAGTCCTCTCTTTTTGGTTGGGTGGAGATGGGACTTGGGAACACCCTGGATAGAGTATCAACCTCATCTTGAGTCTCATGGTCCCCCATAGCTAACTTATGACAATGTATCTGAATAGATTTTGCTATCAGATTATCTTTTGTTTCACAATTAATGGTCCCAAGATGGAAGGGAGTAGGGTTGACAATCATGGAGAGGTTGAAAACCAATTTTTGTACCAGCTCTCATCTTTCTCTTTCTCTCTCTGTCTTCTCTCAAGACCTTCTCTGGCCTTTTTCATGCTCTCTTTAACCATCCCTGTCTTGTCTA
This sequence comes from Arvicanthis niloticus, assembly GCF_011762505.2. NCBI lineage: Eukaryota > Metazoa > Chordata > Mammalia > Rodentia > Muridae > Arvicanthis > Arvicanthis niloticus. Next base: position 41,202,662 of record NC_047671.1, read on the forward strand.
TGTAAAAGCAACATTCTTCTTTAAGGGCTGTACACAGTCTAGAGCTATACACAGTCTTTTCAATTGTAAAAGAGTAAATCAAGTCCAATAAAGCCCTTCATAATTTTTGGAAATCACTTCTGACAACGAAACGAGGGATTTCTTCAGATTAGTAATGGCAATCTCTAGCTATTTGATGTCCTTGTCAATGGCCCATCGAAGGTCTGAGTAGTATAAGCCCAGAGGCCAGCATCAGGATTAGAACTTCCAACAGCAGACACAGTGGGTGATTCATTTTTACTTAGAAAGGAAAAAGAAGGGAATTCTCAAAGAAATTTCTCTTCCCTGGATGTCAATTGTTATTCATCTTATTTATAATTGGGCCTGGTTTGTGGAGGTATCTATTTAATTCATTAATCTTTTTGACAGCCATTTAGTTGTGCCTTCTGTGGTATCAGTCACATCAATCCTCGGCCCCATATATGTTGGCCATTCCATTTAAGGGTATGAGAGTCCTTCCACATGGTTGTGGCATAGTTTTTATTGGTCTCAGCAATGCCAGAGGCAATCAGCGGCAGATTTGCTGTGAGCTTTCAGGTTTAGAAAGTTAAGAGTAAACAAGGCATGCTCCTTCCACCCTCAGAGAGTCATAAAGACACTATTTAAAGAAATATAGTTTTTATTAATAATCTCTTTTATCAAAGGACTATTATAAAACAGCCAACAATTAGTCAATCTATATAATATATCAATTAGTGAGAGCTTCTTCTACTTTTGTAAAATTACTCCTCTTTTGTCAATTAATTGTTGAGAGAAATTAAGATTTGCATCTCTCTTAAGAATATTAAACAGAGACATAAATTCTTTTGTGAAGAGCTTAAAATAAGATCTTAGCCAACAAGCATCTCCTGGAAACTTTTGAAAATCGTTTGAAGTAAGTAAACTATCTTTTTTTTTTTTTTTTTTTTTTTTTTTTTTTTTTTTTTTTTGCCAGACCCATTATCTGTTATTTTTTTTATCGGATATTTTACGTATTTACCTTTCTCTGTTATCTCTTGTTCCTTTCTCCCCCCCCCAACCCTTTATCTCATATCCCCTCTTCCAATTTTTATGAGGGTGTGCTCCCATCATTCTCCCAATCCCATCTCCCTGCTCTCACATTTCCCAACATTAGGGATCCAAAGTTTCGGGGACCATGGCCCTCCACTTCTACTGTTGTCTAACGAGGCCACCCTCAGTTACCTATACAATTGGAGCCATGAGTCCCTCCCTTTCTGTTCTCATGCTGGAGTTTAGCCCCTGGGAGCTCTGGTTCAGTATTTTGCTACTCCTTCTAAAATAAAACCAAAGCACCCACATGTGTCTATGCATTGTGTCTTAGGTATTGTGAGCTTTTGGGCTAATATCCACTTATCAGTGAGTGCATGCCATGTATGTTCTTTTGTGATTGAGTTACCTCACTCAGGATGATATTCTCAAGCTCCATCCATTTGCCTAAGAATTTCATGAACTCATTGTTTTTAATAGCTGAATAGTACTCCATTGTGTAAATATACCACATTTTCTGTATCCATTCCCCTGTTGAAGGACATCTGGGTTCTTTCCAACTTCTGGCTATTATAAATAAGGCTGCTATGAACATAGTGGAGCATGTGTCCCTGTTGTATGTTGAAATATCTTTTGGGTATATGCCCAGGAGTGGTATAGTTGGGTCCTCAGGTAATACTATGTTCAATTTTCCGAGGTACTGCCAGACTGATTTCCATAGTGGTTGTACCAGCTTACAATCCCACCAGCAATGGAGGAGTGTTCCTCTTTCTCCACATCCTCGCCAGCATCTGCTGTCACCTGTGTTTTCAATCTTAGCCATTCTTACTGGTGTGAGGTGGAATCTCAGTGTTGTTTTCATTTGCATTTCCCTGATGACTAGGGATGTTGAACACTTCTTTAGGTGCTTCTCAACCATTCGAGATTCCTCAGTTGAGAATTCTTTGTTCAGCTCTGTACCCCATTTTTAATAGGGTTATTTGATAGTCTAGAGTCTAATTTCTTCAGTTCTTTGTTTACCTTGGATATTAGCCCTCTATCAGTTGTAGAATTGGTAAAGATCTTTTCCCACTCCGTTGGTTGCTGCTTTGTCCTATTGACAGTGTCCTTTGCTTTACAGAAGCTTTGCAGTTTTATGAGGTCCCAATTGTCAATTCTTGATCTTAGAGTGCAAGCCATTGGTGTTCTGTTCAGGAACTTGTCCCCTATGCCCATGTGTTCGAGGCTTTTCCTTATTTTCTCTTCTATTGGTTTCAGTGTAGCTGGTTTTATGTGGAGGTCCTTGATCCACTTGGAGTTGAGCTTTGTACAAGAAGATAAGTATGGATCAATTTGCATTCTTCTACATGTTGACCTCCAGTTGGACCAGCATCATTTGTTGAAAATGCGGTCTTTTTTCCACTGGATGGTTTTAGCTCCTTTGTCAAAGATCAAGTGACCAAAGGTGTGTGGGTTCATTTCTGCGTCTTCAGTTCTATTCCATTGATCTTCCTGCCTGTCTCTGTTCCAATACCATGCAGTTTTTAACACTATTGCTTTGTAGTATAGCTTGAAATCAGGGATGGTAATTCCCCCAGAAGTTCTTTTATTGTTGAGAGTAGTTTTCGCTATCCTGGGTTTTTTTGTTATTCCAAATAAATTTTAGAATTGCTCTTTCTATCTCTGTGAAGAATTGAGTAGGAATTTTCATGGGCATTGCATTAAATCTGTAGATTGCTTTTGGCAAGATGGCCATTTTTACTATATTAATCCTGCCAATCCATGATCATGGGAGATCTTTCCATCTTCTGAGATCTGTTTCGATTTCTTTCTTCAGAGGCTTGAAGTTTTTGTCATACAGATCTTTTACTTGCTTGGTTAGATTCATACCAAGGTATTTTATATTATTTGAGACTATAGTGAAGTGCATTGCTTTCATAATTTCTTTCTCAGCCAGTTTATCTTTTGAGTAGAGGAAGGCTACTGATTTCTTTGAATTAATTTTATACCCAGCCACTTTACTAAAGTTGTTTATTAGGTTTAGGAATTCTCTGGTGGAAGTTTTGGGATCACTTAAGTATATTATCATATCATCTGCAAATAGTGAAATTTTGACTTCTTCCTTTCCAATTTGTATCCCTTTGACCTCCTTTTGTTACCTAATTGCTCTGGGTAGGACTTCCAGTACTATATTGAATAGGTAGGAGGAGAGTGGGCAGCCTTGTCTAGTCCCTGAATTTAGTGGAATTGCTTCAAGTTTCTCTCCATTTAGTTTGATGTTGGCTACTGGTTTTCTGTATATTGCTTTCACAATGTTTAGATATGGACCTTGAATTCCTGATCTTTCCAAAACTTTTATCATGAAGGGGTGCTGAATTTTGTCAAATGCTTTCTCAGCATCTAGTGAGATGATCATGTGTTTTTTTTTCATTGAGTTTATTAATATAGTGGATTATATTGATGGACTTCCGTATATTGAACCAACCCTGCATTTCTGAAATAAAGCCTACTTGATCGTGATGGATAATTGTTTTAATGTGTTCTTGAATTCTGTTTGCAAGAATTTTATTGAGTATTTTTACATTGATATTTATTAGAGAGGTTGGTCTGAAGTTCTCTTTCTTTGTTAGGTCTTTGTGTGGTTTAGGTATGAGCATGATTGTGGCTTCATAGAATGAATTGGGTAGTGTTCCTTCTGTTTCTACTTTGTGGAATAGTTTGGAAAGTATTGGTATTAGGTCTTCCTGGAAGGTCTGATAGAATTATGCACTGAAACCATCTGATCCTGGACTTTTTTTGGTAGGTAGACTTTTAATAACTGCTTCTGTTTCTTTCAGGGTTATGGGACTGTTTAGATGGTTTATCTGCTCCTGATTTAACATTGGTAACTGGTATTTGTCTAGAAAGTTGTTCATTTCACCCAAATTATCCAATTTTGTTGTTGAGTATAGGTCTTTGTAGTAGGATCTGATGATTTTTTGGATTTCCTCGGGTTCTGTTGTTATGTCCCCCTTTTCAATTCTGATTTTATTAATTTGAATACTGTCTCTCTGCCCTCTGATTAGTCTGGTTAAGGGTTTATCTATCTTGTTGATTTTCTTTGTATAGTCCTTTTTGTTCCTATTTAGTTGATTTCAGCCCTGAGTTTAATTATTTCCTCCCGTCTACTCCTCTTGGGTGTATTTGCTTCTTTTTGTTCTAGAGCTTTCAGGTGTGTTGTCAAACTGTTATTGTATGCCCTCTCCAGTTTCTTTTTGTAAGTACTTAGAGCTATGAGTTTTTCTCTTAGCACCGCTTTCATTGTGTCCCATAGGTTTTGGTATGATGTGTTTTCATTTTCATTAAATTCTAAAAAGTCTTTAATTTCTTTCTTTATTTCTTTCCTGACCACATTATCATTGAGTAGAGTATTGTTCAATTTCCATGTGAGTGTGGGCTTTCCCTTGTCTTTGTCATTATTGAAAACCAGCCTTAGACCATGGTGATCTGATATCCTTCCAATAATTTGAATAGAATAAAGAGCATCAGTTCATTCTTCCAAATGCCTGTCTAACTCCTCTTGTATATTCAACACATTAGTAACATTTCTTGCTAAATGATTAACAAAAGTAACTGTCTTAACTTCTTGCGTCAAAACAATTGCAGAAGCAGTGGTGCTAGCAATTAATGTAATTCAAGCTGTTATACCAGCAATAATCAAGCCCACTTCCCTCTTGCTTCTGCTTAAAGTCTGACTAATTTCCTCTAGTACTTGCAGGCTCTTTTCAGAATTCCAAGGTTCTATGATACTCAAGGCAAAACAACAAAAGCTGGTTGATAAACTTCTGTAACTGACATGCCAGATTTCAAAACACTAACACAATTATGAAGCTGTACAAGCAATGCAACTTACATTAAATACTGTTGAAGAAACAAAAGTAACTTTAACTTGACAATTACAACAGCCTTAACACATGTGCTAACACCTGTTTGAAATCCAGATCCTGCCCCAAATTTATCTCTTGCTAACATAACATCATAGAGAACTGCAGCTAACTTCCAAATATGTCTCTGAAAATGTCCAGAACCAGACTTCCAAATGAAGACTGTTATTTCCAATATTGGATTGATTTCTAGACCAGTCCATGATTGAGTCCGAATAACAGGTCACATAAGAGTCATTATAACTTCTCTTTTTGATTTTCTGTTCCACAAGGTCTAAAAACTTAAGGAAAGGCAGCTTGTCCCATCAGGGGTATAGATAAGCAAATGTGGGTCAGGAACGTATGTCCAATACAGCTTCCCAGTCACCACTGTCAGGGCACTCAGCAAGCTCACAGGTCAGCATCATTCTTTGTCCTGGCATCAGCATGTCTCACCCGTCACTCTGGCAGCCACCATGCTCCTTCAGCATCCTAAACTACTGGGCATGTTAGAGTTCCTGGGAGTCCCACCTCCTCCGGGTTTGGGGGCATTGGGTGCAGAGCCGGCACCCTAGGCTGTCAGATATATTTTTAATAACATAATTATAAATCAAGAGAGCAGAAAGGCTCTGTTCAGATGTTGACTTAAGCCAGCTAGATGTTCTGGATGATCATATGAATTGGACTTATGTCTCTGCAGATTTCTTATTACTTTAGTATAAATTATGTCTCTGCCGATTTATTACTATGAAATAGCATATATTCATTTTCTCTTTATGGGCTATGTATGTGTTCCAGCTGGGGCCAAGAAGACGAGTAGTACAGTCTCACAGGAGAGACCGGACTCCTTCCCCATAGTCACCTCATTCTGTGGAAGAGACCACAGAGAGAAATGAGGCTGGCTGGAAAACTTCCTCTCTTTTCAAGAACGGATAAGGCAAACTTTGGGAAGGCATTGATGTTGGATTGTTTTCTTTATGAATATCCTGTCAGGATCAAAGGACCAGACTACATGAGGCTGGGTGGAAGGAAGAATGGGGTCAGAAGATTTCTCACCAACACCCATTCCCTATCATCTTTCTGGAAGAAGGTAGATCCTGGCTGAGTGGAGGGAAAAGAAGCAGCCATAGATGGAAAAGAGAAGAAAGTTCTTTCCTCTTTACAAGCAGTGTAAAATGATGTCTTAGTGTGCTTTTTTGTTACCATATAAAGCACTAACCAAAACCAAATTGGGAAGGAATGGGTTTATTTCTGCCTACATTTTATAGTTCATCACTGAGGGAAGCTGGGCAGGAACTGAGAAGCACTGATTACCACTTTGCTGTCCACAGCTTGGTCAGCTTGCTTTTTTATACAACCAAGAACTACCTCCCCAGGGGTGGCACCACTGGGCCCTCTCACATCCATCATGAGTCAAGAAAATGCCCCATAGATTTGCACACAGGTCAATCTGATGGAGGCGTTTTCTCAATTGACGTTTTCTCTTTGAAGACCTTTCTAGATTTGTGTCAAGTTAACAAAAGCTAACTAATACAAATGTGGAGGTGGAGCCTTAGCATAAAGGGCCAGAACTGTTTCCTGTCACACACAGGGAGAAATGGCCTTTTCATAGACCCTGGAATAGCCCTGAGCCTAAGAAGCCATATCTAACCCTACTATGAATTTGTTCTGGCTATAGTTCATCTCACTGTGTTCCATGACACATAGTTCATTTCAACTTAGTACTTGGTAGGCTGTGGGAACTCAATGGAAGATTGGGTTGAGCCCTAAAGAGGCCATAGTGTTCTTTCCCTGAGGCCAGAATTGGAGATACAGTGATGGACCAATGACCAGCCATGTCATGAAGCACTGGCAGCTGTGTTAGGGAACAAAGGAGGCTGGTTGCACATGTACGAGACAGTCTCAAAGCCACCTGGGAGTGACTTTTGAACCTGTGGAACTCAGGCTGTACCCTGCTCTGCGTTCACACATGTTCTGTAAACCATTGTCAGGCTGGGTCTTGCCTGAGGCAATTCATTTTAATAGTGGCATCCGACTCCATTTTGAGTTCAGATATAGGGGCAGGCTGGCTCCACATCCCATTGTGCACAGAGACACCACCACCTGTCTGTCCAGTACTCCACACGAAGCACAGACTGATAAATAACTTATTTCTAAAGAGAAAAGGATAGCATGTATGAACTCATCGGAGTAGTCTAGGCATATGGTGTCATATGAGCACAAGCATGTTAAAACCAAAGATCTGAGAACTTACTGAGCATAACTGGCCGATGAAGGGCATAACACCCTCACCTGTGCCCTATAAAGAAGAAGACCCCTAACACTGCAAGAGCCACAATCCCGCCAGCTTCTCATTTGACTTCCCAATGTAAGCATCAAGGGACCAATAGAAAAGGAATAGCCAACTAGCCCCAAGGAGTCCTCTCTGTTCAGTCACCACAGTCTGACGTTTAATGGCATTGTGACCAGGGCCATAGTAACTGGCCATAAAACAGCCAAAGCCATGCTCCCTGGTTTTATGGAATTCACCTTTCCACATTTCTGAGATTCTGAGCTAGGAGCAAACAGGGAGAGAGTGTTAGAAGCCAGACAGAATTGAAAATATCACCCTGGGTGTGATTACTCCTGCAATCCCGATGTCTTAACTCGTAATCATTGCTGTGATGAAACACCATGACCAAAAGCAACTTGTGGACGAAAGGGTTTATTTGGCTTAGATATCCTGAGTCAGTCTAATGGGGGAAGCTAAGACAAGAACTTCAACTGAATGGGAACCCGGAGACGGGAGCTGATAGAGGAGTGCTGCTTACTGGCTTGTCCCTCCCAGCCTGCTTTCTTTTAGAATCCAGAACTACCAGCCAATGGGTGGCACCACCCTCAATGTGCTCTGCCTTCCCTGTCAGTCCCTAATTAAGAAAATGCCCTACAGACTTTCCAACAGCCTAATTGTATGGAGGTGTTTTCTCAGTTGAGGTGCCTTCCTCTCAGATGACTCTAGCTTGTGTCAAGTTGACATAAAACCAGCAAGCACACCCAAGTACTAGGATGACAGAAATGCAGGGATTACTTGTGCATTTGGGAGTTTGAGATAAGCCTAGGCAAGATAGGGAGACCCCCATCTAAAAACGAAATAACAAACCACCAACGTTATTTTTTAACCATAGCCTTTGTTACCATTGTTAAATGTGGCTTTAAAGTTTCAGCCAAGTGTTTGACTAATCTGTTACTTTTCAGTTAGACATAGTCACTTAGACACTGGCTTAGCAGGATCACTGTAGGCTTTAGCAGGATCACTGTAGGCTTCCTGCCTCAACAGCTCCCCACCACACAACTGGCCCCAGGCACAAAGCCCTTACTGAAAGAAAGGGAACAGCTCCCCTCTAACATGGGGAAAGTTCCTTTCTCCAAAACTGACTAATCAAACCACATCTCCTTCCACATGAATAAGGAGCATGGAAAGACACCATCCACGCGAGGAGTGCAGCCTATGAATTATAAAGACATAGCTGTCTCACCTCTTTCCAGTCTATTATTAAGTATTGTCTTTATTGATCGTCTGCCTTGACCTAAGCAAAACTTCTCATGAGATCCCAACATTTAACTAGATATTTTCTAATATATGTAAGAAAATATTCATCACGGGATTGCTTCAAAGAGCCCATAGAAGAAGATAGAAACCACGCTTGGAGGTAGGAAACTACAAGAATCTGTTAACACAAAATGAGTAAAGGCCAACTCAGGCAGCCCAATTGAGCAGCCTTTCTACGCTAGTGAGGCTGTGATTCTACGTTGCAGAAAGGAATTTCAGGATGAGTCAGTATGATGCAGAATTAGAGTCTGTTAAGAAAAAAAAAAATTGTCATAGATTTAAGCAAGGACTTCGTGGAAAGCACCCAGGGAAAGGATTGTATGTACCCAAAGTGACTGTGGGCTTCTCAAGAAAGACTCGTGGACAAAGTGTCTTTAAATAGAGATTTGCAAGGAAGTTAAGTTTTCATTTTATTTTTTTATGTCAGATGTGGCTCATGCTTTTAATTCCAGCACTCTGTAGACAGGAGATCTCTATCAGTTCCAGGACAATCATAGTGAGACAGCCAGAGATATATAGTGAGACCCTGTCTCAAAAAACCAAAAAGAAAAATAAAATAAAAATAAAAAGTATGTTTTTACAGTAAACAAGGTTTATTGTGTTTTGTTATTGTTGTTGTTGTTTTTGGTTGTTGTTGTTGAGTTTGCTTGTTTGGTTGGTTGGTTGGGTTTGTTTGTTTGTTTGTTTGTTTTTGTAAGAGTCTCAGAATATTGCACGTTCACAGTTTGGAAAAGAATGTGACCCTAAATGCTTAGACCTTAAATATAACTAACTCGAGACCGAAGGAGTATTATGTTTCTATCTCCAGCCTTCAGAGCAAATGTGAATTATGCTTGAATTCTGACTCTCAGCCTATGAGAGGCTTCAACCAAACTCTGGGATAAGGGGCCCCTTTCCCTCCCTGTCTCCCCTTAATTCTCTTCTATCCTACCTTGCAATGTTTGGTCAGAGACAGCCACAGGACAAAAATTGATACAAAAGAGGGGAAAATGAGATGAACTATCCCCATCTCTTTATATCTTGGCCTGAAATTGTTACTAAGTGTCAGAGTTCTTGGTTGGCTTATGCTGGCCTTTGGTTCAATCCCCAGCACTGAAAAAATAAAAAGAATAATCTAATCCTCAGGTAGACTCCTTAAGAAGGATTTGCGAACCGGGAACCAACAGTTGTATTGCTGTAACGAAGTTTCCTGTTTCTTCCAATAGCTGCAGCATTCTGTGCAGGAATCGTGAGTCTAGCGTGCCTGGCAGCTACTTTTGCCTTCAGTGATAGAATGCCTAGCATAAACAATCTGAGTGAGAAATGATTTGTTTGGGTCACGGTTTCAGGGCATTCAGTCCCATGATCTCTAGCCTCAGGCATTTGACAGAATGTTCTGGCCCCAGGAACAAATGTGGAAGAGGCTCAACTCCACTTCTTGTTGAATAGGGAAAAGAGAGAAGGAGGCTGCAGGAAAGAGCAGGAATGGACATAGATAGCCCCAAGGGCGCATGCGTAGCAAACTACTTCCTCACCAGGATTCCATATCCTACCTTTCATTGCTCCCAATAAATCTTATAACCACATTAAGCATGAGCCCACTCATTAGTTCAGCTCCCTCACAGTCTAATGGTCTGGAAACAGCCTCCCACCCAGAGGTAAGCTATACTAATATCATAAGCGTTTCTTAATCTCATCGCATTAGTAATCAAGACAATCCAGACAGGTCTGGGACGTGCGGCTTAGCGTATTTCCTGTTATGCTACAGGTCTTGGAGTTGAATTTTTGTTGCCTTATTTTTCACTCGCCTCAGCTTTGGCAATGACAGGGACCGCTGGGTTCCTTTTTCTCTCTCCTACTTTACCCTCACCTTCCTTTGTAAGATCCCACCGTGGAGAAGTCGAAACAGAGGGCCAGCCACAGTGTAGTCTCAGAAACACAGCAAGGTGAGGGTTCCAGTGTTTGAGTTTGCTCACAGCACTGTTTACAGCACAGCTGGCTCCTCAGTAGAAAACGAGATCCTTAGTTCTTTCTTTCTTTCTTTCTTTCTTTCTTTCTTTCTTTCTTTCTTTCTTTCTTCTTTCTTTCTTTCTTTCTTTCTTCTCTTCTTCCTTCTTTCCTTTTCTTTTTGTTTTGTTTTGTTTTTTTGAGACAGGGTTTCTGTGACCTGCCTCTGCCTCCCGAGTGCTTGGATTAAAAGCATGTGCCACCACTGCCCAGCAAGAGGCTTACTTTTTTTTTTAAATTCCTTTTACTTTTTTTATTTGATATTTTATTTTTTTACATTTCAGAAGTCATCCCCTTTCCCCATTTCCCCTCCCTAGAACCCCCTATCCTGTCCCCCCTTCTCCTTTTTGCTTTTATACCATTTTAATTACATGCAAGTATTAAGGTCAGTTCTAGGTTGAGGGACTAGCAATAAAATAGATGCAAATAGTCAAGGAACAAGCAAGACAATAAACACAAATAGTCAAAGAACAAGCAAGGCAATAAACAAAATTCCATGAACACTCCCATGATCACTGTTTCTAAGGGCTTATCAGGATGACCAAAATATCTGAGCCAACTTCCCTGTCTTAGCCCAAAGTCATTTTCATGTCTGAAGCTTACTTCCTTGTTCTAGCCTAAAATTTGGATTCCTGCCTGAAATTACTTCTTTGTTCTAGCCTAAGATTTAGATGCCTGCCTGGAATTACTTCTTTATTCTAGTCTAAGATTTAGATTCCTGTCTGAAATTGCTTCTTTGTTCTAGCCTAATGTCAAATTCCTGCCTGAAGCCTACTTCCTTGTCCTTGGTCCATGTCAAATTCTTGTGTCAAGCAGTCCCAAAGGCTCTCTGCCTCTGCCCCTTTTTTATTTCATTAACAAGACTGAGCCTGTCTTAGGTCATTCTGACAAGAATGCCTTCCTTACTCACCATGGAATATGTATTATCCAAAGCAATGCACTTCTGTCTTAGGTTGGGAAGGCTCTGTGCAGAATCTTGGCTTGCCAGCCTGTTAATTTAATAACTCTGTCTGGGGGTCCATTTTCAGCTTCAAGCCATGTTGGCTGCTAACATGTTGATGTTGTTAAAGATAAGCTTTAACATGATGAGCAGGAATAAAAGTATTCCCAGGACAAAAAGGGCTAGCATGATCAAGCTATATATGTCATTCTTGAAGCTTGACCAAAATAGAAATACTGACCTCAGGCCATGGGTAATTTTATCAGTAGTATCTATTGCATTAATGCTCAGCAGAGCAGCATTCTTGAAATTCATAAGCTCACTATGTAAAGTTAAAACATCCAGAGAGGTGTTAGAATTATGTCAAATACACTGCAAGTATCTTTAAACTTTTCCTAATTATAATGACTATCACTGTAAATTTTAGAACTAACATGAATCCAATAGTATTTGGCATATCACTTGAGATGGCTCCTTACTCTTAAATTCTGATCCTCCTTCCAATAATTTGAATAGGACAAAGAGCATCAATCTGTTCTTCCAAATGCCTATCTAAATCCTCTTGCATAAAAGTATCCAATAATAAAAAAACAAAAAGAGAAACAAACAAAAAAAAACCAAGATAATGGAACTGGCTATGGCAGTGGAACATTTGAGATTTTTTGGCAGCAATTTAACATTTCCCATGTTACTGGGATTCCTTATAATTGTCAAGGACAAGAGACTGTGGAAGGGGCCCATGGAACTTTAAAACAATATCTTCATAAAATAAAAAAGTGGGAATACATCCCCATACACCACAAATTTATTTAAATCATGTTCTTTTTATTTTAATTTTAAAAAAAATCTGGATGCCAAGGAACTTTCTGCAGAGTGTCTATGGCACGCTACAACTAGGCATACTTATGCATAGGCGAAAGGGAAGGATCCACTTACTGGCCTATGGCATGATCCTGATCAGGTATTTAATATGGGGAAGAGGGCATGTTTGTATTTTTTTTCTGCAGAATGCTGAAAGAGCGTGGTGGCTGCCAGAGTGATTGGTGAGACATGCTGATGCCAGGACAAAGAATGATGCTGAACTGTGAGCTTGCTGAGTGCCCTGACAGTGGTGACTGGGAAGCTGTATTGGACATACGTTCCTGACCCACATTTGCTTATCTATACCCCTGATGGGACAAGCTGCCTTGCCTCAAGTTTTTAGACCTTGTGGAACAGAAAATCAAAAAGAGAAGTTATAATGACTCTTATGTGACCTGTTATTCAGACTCAATCATGGACTGGTCTAGAAATCAATCTGATATTGGAAATAACAGTCTTCATTTGGAAGTCTGGTTCTGGACATTTTCAGAGACATATTTGGAAGTTAGCTGCAGTTCTCTATGATGTTATGTTAGCAAGAGATAAATTTGGGGCAGGATCTGGATTTCAAACAGGTGTTAGCACATGTGTTAAGGCTGTTGTAATTGTCAAGTTAAAGTTACTTTTGTTTCTTCAACAGTATTTAATGTAAGTTGCATTGCTTGTACAGCTTCATAATTGTGTTAGTGTTTTGAAATCTGGCATGTCAGTTGCAGAAGTTTATTAACCAGCTTTTGTTGTATTGCCTTGAGTATCATAGAACCTTGGTAATCTGAAAAGAGCCTGCAAGTACTAGAGGAAATTAGTCAGACTTTAAGCAGAAGGAAGAGGGAAGTGGGCTTGATTATTGCTGGTATAGCAGCTTGAATTACATTAATTGCTTAGCACCACTGCTTCTGCAATTGTTTTGACGCAAGAAGTTAAGACAGTTACTTTTGTTAATCATTTAGCAAAAAATGTTACTAATGACACCTACTTTTTACACAGGACTTCCATGTATTCCAAACTGGCCTCACACCCACTTAGCAGCAGAGGATGATGTGGCATGCCACGTTTGGTCTTACTGTCTGAATGGTGAATTACTAAGCTGAGTGGTTCATGCAGCACTGGGGATCAAATCCCAGGTGACTGGATGACTTTTGTGATAACTTTGTGCCTGTTATGCAAGCAGTCCACTGAGCCATAACCCCAGTCCGAGTATCAGACTCTCTTTTAAAATGCTTTGTATTAGCATATATTAACTTTATGTATTAATGGGTTTCATTTATAATGTGTGTGTGTGTGTGTGTATTATTCGTCATATTCTTTCCTCTATCACCGACCCTTATCCCTTGCTCTCTCCATGGATCCTCCTCTTTCCAACTAATTTCTCCAACTTTCAAGTCTTTTTGTATTCATGTATAGTGAGTGTGTATGTATGTATATATGTATGTATGTATGTATATATTTACCTGCAGTATATACCATGTATGTGCAAGAACATGTATGTGTATTTGTATGTTCATGTGAAGACCAGAAGTCAATACCAGGTGTTTCCTCTATCCTTCTTTGACCAATGTTTTTTGGGTGAAAGGCAGTACTGGGGATAGCACTCTGGGTCCAAGAGCATGTTGGAGAGGCGCTTTACCACTGAACTACACCCCAGCCTTATCTCAGCCCTTCCACCTTATCTTTTGGTAGACAGGGTCTCTAATGGAACACAGAACTCACTGGCTAGACTGCCTGGCCATTGATCCCCTCACCCCACCTGTCCTCCTACTTCCTGTAAAGACCCAACCTCATCTCCTCCTGCTTACCTTTTCTGACCAAGACATCTCCCATCTGTGTATTTTTTTTTTTTTTTTGGTTATTTATTTGCTGTGGTGATCCAGTATCATTATTAGGGTTGTTTACAAAAGCATGGGTAAGGGGCTATTTACAGGAGCTTAAACCCCTTGCCAGGGACTACACCACTGAAGACAACGTCTCTGCCTTCACCAGTCAACCACTAACCAAAAAGAAATTCTCAAAGAGTGGTAGGACCTTGGGAACTCCTTCCCCAAACATGAGACTGGGTGAGAACCTTAAAACCATTTCCTTCTGTGGTTTAAGCATCAATTAGAAATAGGAAAACATGCAGTTTCTCCCTAAAATTCTGTGCCTCCTGGACTGCTCACAACTGCGTCTCTAGAAGGAAAAGAGAGGGGGCTCTGGCAGCCTGCTTGCCCACAGCCACAGGAAGCAGCTTCAACAGCAGCAGGCAATTGTTCTATGTACCACTGGCCTTTCTCCACTGTAACTGAAGCTGTCTCCAAGGGTGGCGCTGACAGAAGTGAGGGCAGAGCTATGTTACTGCAGCAGCTAGGGTCACACAGAAAATTCATGATATGGAGTACTGTGCCAGCTTCATTGTCATTTAAAATGTAAGTGTGTGTGTGAGTATGTATGAGTGTGTGTGAGTGTGTGTTTGAATGTGTGTGAGTGTGTGAGTGTGTGAGCGTGTGTGTGTGTGTGTGTGTGTGTGTGTGTGTGTGTGTGTGTGTGTTGGGGAAATGTCTCATTAAGTATCCCAGGCCAATCTTTGACTCACTATCCTTCTGTCTGTGTCTCAGACGTTAGAACTACAGTCCAGTAATTCTAACTCCAGCACCCAACTCCAGCATAAAGTTTTAATGTGACCAGTTAGGCTGGACGTTGGGCTTGTTGTTGCTCCGGTTTTGGGTTATGCTGGGTATTGAACTCAGTCCTCATCCTTTAGTACCAAGTTACACCTCTAGCCTCTACAGTGCTTTTAGAAGTTAAAAGCCAGTGCCAGCAAGACGATTCTCTGGGTGAAAGCATGTGTTGCACAAGCCTGACACCACATGCTCAACCCTCCACTGCTCCCCCAAACCTGACTACCACATGCATGACCCTCACCCCCACATCATATATACACACAGTAGTAATAAAATAAGATGAAAATAATAATTCGAAAGTCATGTGGCAGCAGCAGTCACAAAGACGGTGTGTGGCAGACACATTCTGATGAAAGCTACACTTCTGGGCCTTGTCAGAAAGGCTGCTGTGGGAGGGTGGGGTTCCCCATTGTCAAGTGTAAAAATTCAACGGAGGAAGTTTCTGTACTAGGGTTTTCCAGACCCACACTCCAGAGGACCTGATGCTATAGGAGGCTGGAGTGAAAATCACACTCCCCGGAGACCTGGAGCATTCTGATGCACAGGCTTGAAGAAATGCCACACCACAGTGCTGGGGAGCCACAGTTGCTATGGTGTGTATTTGTCCCTGACCTGTATTACTGTTTCCCCACCTCATCGTCTCCTAGCTTCTGCCCATCACAGCACTATGATGGGAAGAGCGACAAGAACACACTCAGACAAGCACCTGAGCTCTCGCTACGCTCTGACACTGACTTGTACTGGAATGTTCTATGTCTATGGATTATGGTTTCCTCACTCACTATCCAGTTAAAGAATTAAAAATCAACTGATCTCAACATAACTCCAAGATTCCTAAATTTGCCACAGACTAGATGATTTAATGAGGAGTGCAAGATAGAATAGAAAATAGTCTGATTTATCCCACTGCCTTATCCAGTGAACAAAGCAGCTGGGCTTTAAATATTTACTGTATAATTTTGATTTCAAATATGCATTTTGTTGGACAGATAGACCCTGCAGATTATTTCTCTAGGGATGGGGAAATGACACAGTGGGTACAACACTTGTGAAAGCAAGAGATCCTGAGTTCAAATCCCCAGCACCTACATAAAAAACAAAGCCTGTGAACTCCCAAAACCCCAGTGTTGGGAGATAGAGGAGGCAGATGTCCCCTTGCTGGCAGCCTAACCTCAATGGTGAGCTTCAGATTCAGTGAGCTTTGTAGTGAATGATATAAGAAGATTCTGGCACTCTCCTCTGATCTCTGAATGCTTATGCACAGATACCTGAGCACATGTACACACACACACACACACACACACACACACACCATAAGATTTCAGGTGTTTCTAGAGTTCCTTTAATTCTTATTCCAGAAATCCTAGGTGGACTACCTGGTACCATCTTTCTTTGTGGGACTCTCCTGCACCACCCCAATCTGTAGTGACAACTATATCAGTACATTAGCTTGGGAGCAGAAATTCTTTTCTAGGAAGCATTCTGTATGAAGAACCAGGGACGTGGATCTGTTCTGTAGGCACTGTGACAATCGGTGCTCTGATCAAAAACTGTCTAGATTTCTGTCCATTGTTTCTAGGTATGTCCCTTACCTCTAAAAAGAGCAGTGACAAAAAATCTTTTACACACACATGCACACACTAAGGACAGTGGGAGGTGACAGCGGGGCATTCACAGGCGTGGCAAGCACAAGCCTATGATCTCAGCTGTTGGAAAGCAGAGAGAAGAACTTGAGGAGTTCAAGGCTACCATCAGCCACACAGCAAGTCTAAGGCTATCTCATGTTACATGGCTCCTTGTCTCAAAAACCAGGGGAAGAGTGATGGATGGGAGTCCTATAGATAGACCCAGATGATAGGCTAGTATAGAGAGAAGGACCCATAACCAGGGCTTGCATCCTCCCGTCACTCCCTAGAGCAACGGGCAGACATATAGACAGGTACTAATTACAGTGACAGCTAGGTCATTCCAGAACCCTACTAGAGCTTTCACAAGACATCCTAGCCAGGAGTTGGCAGTGGAAATGAACAAGGTACAAAGGATAGTAGAGCTGCTGCCAAGGAGGCAGGCCTGGGACATATGAGACCCTGTCTCATACAAAGAGGAGACCTGGAAAGGATTCAGTGCAAACAGGAGAACCTCATGACCTATATAATGCCGATCCTCAGAACTCATACAGAGCCAGACACAGTAGCACATCTCTGTAATCCCAGCACTTCTTTCTCAAGATGGGTGATGGAAAGAGGAGAATCCCTTGATGTTCAAGGACCAGCTAGCCTTGTGTAATACACTGGTGAATAAGAGAGCCTGTCTCAAAGAAATAGATAAGACCCATACCTACAGTTGCCTTCTGACATCCATACAAATGCTATGGCACATGTTGGCTGCACATACATACACATGAGAGAGGTGGGAGGGAGGAGAGGAGAGAGGGAGGGAGGGAGAGGAGAGAGAAAGAGTGAGAGAGTGAGTGAGCGGGAGAGAGAAATGGAGGGATTTTAAGTGACAACCTAGTCTGTGAGAATAACTCAGAAAACAAATTAAATTTAACACAGCTGGATGAATGAATTTTTATGAGGCAAATATGGCAGAGTCTCTTTAGGAACACACTGGAAAGAACAATCACATCTTTCAGAAAGAAAGGTCCCTATAAATGTGAATAAAAGTAGCTTCAGTATTCTGTGAAAACCTAGTTCACTTACTTTATGACGCTTCATCTTTTTCTAAGATCTAAACATTTCTGCATAGATTAATCCAGCTCCTCTTCAGAGAAAATCAAGCTTTTCTCTAATCTGCAGTATTTTAAGATCTGCATAATAAACCTGGGCTGTTTCTCATTGCTCTTTAACCATCACAGAAATTGAAGGTGTCCCAAGTGGGGGAAATGGATTTTCAATGTATGTTTATTGCTTTAAGTCTGAGAAACTTGGACTGCAACCTCAATTTTTCTAACTCCAAAATCTAAAATTAGTGGACTCGTGAACTCATTTTAAACATCCTCTCTCTCTGTGAAATGTAAAGAAACCAATGAAGCAGCCCATTTAAAGGCATTCTGAAGTAATGGTTCTGGAATGTACCTAGAGATAGAGCCAACAGATTAAGCTAGAGGTCACCTACCACCCCCACACCACCCCAATTCCCCTAATGTGCTTTAAATTGGGCCTGCAAGCTCACTTGGTCATCTCCATCTTGGAATGGGAGACCCCAGCATGCTGCATTTCTACAGAATAAAATGCTCTTTGCTTTTGCATACTATTTGAGTGTGGAGTATCATTCTTTGGCGAACCGTGGACCCTTACAATTTTACACACACACACACACACACACACATACACACACACACACATCATAAATCAAATTATTCTTTAAGTTGTTCATGTGGGGTATTTTGTCACAATGCGAAAGTAACATACTATGCCCTTGGATTTCCAGATCTGTGAGCAAAATAAACCTTTCTCTTTTTAAAAAAAATAAAGTTTCTAAGTCATAGATACATCATTATAGTAATGTATCCTGTATCTCTGGTCACTGCTGTATATCATTTTGTCTTCAGAGGCAAGCCAGCCTTGAACTGAAATGCTTTCTAGAATGTCAGGGCCGGAAGATGGAAAGGATCTGGGTTTCAGATGGTACCGTGGGGCTCATGAACCACCCAATTGGAAGCCTGCTATGCTGTTGGAGTTCCAGCCACATGATCTAAAACTTTCTTTACTGTTTGACAACACTTTGGAGTTTCGGTCACTTTCAGCCCAGTGCATCCTAACTGTACAATATCAACTGCAGCACTGTTAGTAATAGAGAAACGTAGGCAACCAACTTAAACACTGTAAACAGGGAAATGTTTAGATAAATCAACCGTGCCATATCTGTGGTAGGCAAGCTAGGGAGCCAGCTGAGCCAGCTGAGCCTGAGACCCTATTTGATCTTGGTCATGCATATGCTCTCCTCACCTCCTCCAAGTGCAATACTGTTCCTTGTCAGACTTATTTCTTTATGTGCACACACTGAGAGCACACATCGCTCTTCAAACAGTGCCCCTAGAAACCTTGGAACCAGCTCAACACCTCACACTGGATTCCACACACTCCCAACTCTGAACAATAGTACAGATGTCTCTGCCCTTAGTAATAATCAAATGTAGGCAGCTTTTATTCCTCGATTGTCCCAATGTATTCTGGGGAAGAGTATAACAGGGCCCATCTGGCCTGAACTTGTTTGGAGTATGCAACAGTAAGACAAACAGTGTCCTTCAAGTGAACTTTTAGGGAAATGCTATTAACCATCCTATGCCTGTTCATAGTTGGGTGTGCACATGATTAAAATCAGATGCATTATGGGAAGGGACATGTACAGTAGAAAAACAGTGAATACATGATATAGTCTATCAATTAAAACAGAGAACCACTCAAAGCATGCTCTTTAGTAACCAGCATCTCCTTCCTTTAGATCCCTCAAAAAGAGTCCCAGGTTACTCGTAGCCTGAGACCCTTCCTTACTTTCAGTCACGTGGCCTGCTGTCAGTCTTGTTAATGTGTATCATCTCTTCATTCAAAACAACATCATCTTCTTTTGAAAAATCTAGGTGAGCCCTTATTTTCAATTCTTTGGATAAGACACCAAGAACCTGGAATCATCTGGCTGGGATCCCAACACCTGTAACATATTCATACTGTAGAATATTACGCTGCCAGTCGAATACAGGAAGTGAAGCTCTATACACAGTTTCAAGAAATTGATATATGAAGACAACATTAAATATATATAATATATATGTATGTGTGTATAATTAAATATATATGTATATACGTGTGTATATGTTGGTTTTCAGCCGTAGCTTCTGACTTTTAATTCCTTCCCTCATGGCAGGTCATAGAAACTCTCATACTCCCTTCCCTATCTATAGCTGACTACAAAGAAGCTCTCTGACCTAAGTTGACTAATAAGGATCACAAAGCCTTCCTCGTTCTATAAGGGTTCTGCCCCATACCTTAGATGGAGGAATGCTACACAGAGAAGCCAAGAAAAATACTAGGCAGGTTTTGCTCGGTTTCCCCACCCAGTCTAGTAACGATCATGCCTGGACAATGAGGTCTCCATAAAAACCCAGAAAAGCAGCTGACTTCCAGATAGCTAAACTTCCTGGGAAGGACACGTAAGCCTGGCGCCCCTCCCTCCACACTACTGTCTTTCACCTGTATCCTCTGGACATCCTGTACACATGGCCAGTGAATATGTAAGTGTTCCCTGAGCTTCGTGACCCATTTGAACAAGTATTGCAGGCAATCCAGTGTACAGAGGTTTGAGCAGAAGTATGGGAAGGGGCATGGACAACCTAAGGGTTTATAACTGGCATCAAAAGTGGGCAGGACTCAGCCTTAGAGAATGGGCCTTGGGGAAAGGACCTGCTGTTAGCTCAAAGAAGCAAGTGTTAGAATTCTGGTATCTGCTACTGAGAAAATGTTTACTCACTTGCTTGGCGTGTTCGGGAAAACTATATTTCTAGTGTCTGACCTGGTCTGTGCTCGGGGGGCGGGGGGGACTGAAGGTTGGGGTTGGTTTTTCCTTTTATATCTTCAGAGCAAACAAAATGAGATGACACCTATTCATGTGTCAGTATTCACCCACAAAAACCAAACCTGAAAAGACACACAGCCCTAGGAAAGGCAGTGGGAGTTCGGGAGAGGAAGAGAAGGAACATACGCTTCTGTTTGGGGTTTGTATGTATTTCTTGTTTATTGTACAGTGGGAGGGAAACCATGTTTATCTTGTGCTTACAAAAGAGGGTTGACAGTTCATTAACTCCGCCTAGCTGTGCGACTCCGCTTGCAATGCTATTCTTTTTGTTATTGTTACCCACAATTCCACAAGTCTGTAGGAAGAAATTGTTTTCTTCTTTATGTTGACAGTTGGTGCTGGGGTATCTCAAAGACGCTTAACCTAGCTAAAACTCTCTGATGCTTGTACACAGGTGTTTCTATGACCCAAAAAAGACCTGACTTTTAGGTCTGTTTTCACTGGTTATGATTTTTTAATAGGGTCTCATGTACCCCAGGATGGCTTTCACCTCACTCTGTAGCTGAGGGTCACCTTGAACATCTTATTCTCCTGCCTCCACTTATCATACCCACTTTATAGATTTGCTGCTGGGGAGAAAACCAGAGGTTCGTGCAGGCTAGGTGAGCAATCTCTCAATAGAGCATCTCAGCCCTGGAACTGTTTTCTAATCTTGTAAAAAAAAAAAAATGTTTTATCAATTTTTTTTTTTTTTGTATAAAACACAAGGAAGAAAGCTGGCCAATCAACACATGGAAAGGAATGTATCACATGTTGAGTCTAAGAACATACTAACGTTCATTTATCTTGTCTACAGTAACTGTGTATAATTCAAGGAGTCATGGTGGCTGAGAACCTGCTATGTAGCTGAAACTGGCCTTGAACTAGTAATCCTTCTGTCTCTGCCTCCAGGTTTACAGACTATTGGATTACAGACTATACTATGAGGTGCTGTCTTGATTCTGTTTGTTGAGGCATCACTGCCAGTTCATAATCTTCCTGTCTCAGCTTCCAGAGTGCAAGTATTCCAGATGTGCCCCACCACCTACAGCACAATGGCTTTGACCTTAGTGTGTAATACTTCAAGTCAACATGCTGTGGCTCCTGCACCTATGATGCCTTTTATCAGCTGAGTGTGAATAAAAGCAGGAAGCAAAGGTGTACTGGGAAATGTTATCATAAAGTCTCTAGCTGCCGGGCAGTGGTGGCGCACACCTTTAATCCCAGCACTTGGGAGGCAGAGGCAGGTGGATTTTTGAGGCCAGCCTGGTCTACAGAGTGACTTCCAGGACAGCCAGGGCTATACAGAGAAACCCTGTCTCAAAAAACCAAAAAGAAAAAAAAAAAAAAAAAGTCTCTAGCTGACTCCAGGAGGAAGTCCAGAGTCCAATGACACTGCTGGAACTCTGCTAAATCTTACAGCTATTTAAATAAGAATCAGCATGGCAGTTTCAATATATGTGACTTTTTCATTCATTTGGGGTGCCTAAGACACTGAGTACTTCCCTAAAGACGTGGCAAGGCGTGAGGGCACATGCCTAAAATCCCCGCAGGTTGGGAGGTAGAAGAGGATTTGAGGATACAATAGGGAATTAGAAACCATTCCGGTCTACATGAGATGCTGACTTCAAAACAAAGAAACAAAAGACATCACAATAGCCTTGCCGTGGCATAAATATCAGTTTACATGCCAATGGATCCTGCTTCTCCACCACCAAAAAACAAACAAAACAAAACTCTAATTCTTCTAATCCTTCTAGCCTCTCATTCACCCAGTGAAGGTTTATCTCATGTTGGGAGAGTTCATTTTGTGTATCAACCTGTTTAGACTATGTGACCAAGTAATTCAGTCAGTGTTTGAGCATTTACCCAGCATGCTACAGCCTGCCCAGGGTTCAATGTCCAATACTGAAAACAGCAACAAAATCTAATCTTCTAGTTGACAGGAAGTCAACTTGAGCACTCTTGTAGATGTGACAGCACTTACAAACAGATGACCTTGAATCTAGTAGATTATTCTTAATAACCTGCTTGAGTCTCATCCAAGGACTGAAAGGCCTTCTAAGTGAAACTGATTTACCTAAGGAAGAAGGAATGGTGCTGTGGACCATTCCAAGAAGGAATGGTGCTTCAGGTCTCACTGGGAGTGTTCAGTCTGCTGCTAGCACAGTATGTGAGCCAATCCCCATGACAGTCTGATCAGCTAGAGCAGCAGTTATCAATCTGTGGGGCTCAAGCCTTTGAGGATTGGATGACCCTTTCACAGGGGTTACCTAAGACCATCGGAAAACACAGATGCTTGCATTACAATTCATAACAGTAGCAAAATTGCGGTTATAAAATAGCAACAAAAAATAATTTTATAGTTGGGGGGGTTACCACAGCATGAGGGTTACAGTGTTAGGAAGATTGAGAACCACTGACCTAGATGAACTATGGGGTCAGAAAAACATGAAGCACACTATAGTGTAAATATATTACTATTTCCAGAGCTTAGCATGCAAAGCTTTATGACTTCAGACAAGTAAATGATCGGAACGATGAGTCTGTGGGGCTATGGTAATTCTAAATTCTAATATCATTTAGAATAGCTAATTCTAATATCATTTCTCTGAGGAAAAAATTTATTCTCTCAGTTTCACAGCATAAAGCAAATATCATTTCATTAAGTGAGAGCCATGTTTAGGTGACTTTAAGAGAACCTTAGCTGGAGTGAAATTGAGAGTTGAAAACCCCCCATGCTGCCAGGAACACATGTCCTTGGTACAATAAGCATAGTTTGGGTGCACTCGTGCTGCAAAGGGGGAGGGTCTCTCGTTCCTCTGGTTTCTAACTCTGCTTCAAGTCAGTGATTTACCTTACTTCAAATTTAAATTTTCACCTCACTTTAACATTTCAGCTTTGTAAAATACCCAGGCTTCCACTTTACTCACCAAGCAATTTCTCCAAAAATAATTCATCATTGTTTATTGTCCCTCTGGGGTGTTATATGTCACTCCCTACAGTAAGGACTTCTTTTAAAAAGGTGCATATTTCGAGGTCCCAGCCCAAACTACTGAAGCAGAAACTTTCCACGACAACCCAAGTTAGCACTTTAAATACACCTTCTAGTAATTCTGTTCTAAAAAAGGATATATCCTATTATGTGTGTGTGTGTGTGTGTGTGTGTGTGTGTGTGTGTGTATGTGTGTGTGTGTATGAGCCACTCAATGGCCATTCCTCCAGCCTTTTCCTAATGATTCTTAAAGTTGAAAAACACTGCTATTCTCTAGAAAGATTAATACATTAAATATTTTTGTATTACATTTACTTATTTATTTATCAGTGTGTTTGTATATAATTATATATGTATGTGTGTGTGTGTGTGTGTGTAGGTGCATACTTGTCACACCACTTGTGTGGAGATCAGAAGACAACTTGCAGGAGTTGGTGCTCTTTTCATCATGGGTCTGGATATCATGCACAGGTCAAAAGGCTTGGCAGCAAGTGCCTTTATCAGATGATCACGTTCTGTTCCATTTTTATAATAAAAACCCCAAACACAATTTATTTTCTCTATTTGTTTGTTTTTAAATAAACATCTCTCGCTCTTACAACATGCAGCTTTTAGCTGGGTATGGATTGTGCATGCCTTTAATCCCAGCTCTCAGAGGCAGAGATGGGCAATGAGTCTGAGGCCAGCCTGGTCTACCTTGAGCCTCAGGATAACCAGGGCTATGTAGAGAGACCCTGTTTCAAAAACACAAACAAAAACATGTAGGGTTTGCTGGATATGATTGGGCACACCTGTAATCCCAGCACTCAGGCGGCTTAGGCAGGCAGCTTACGAGTCTTACTCCAGCCTGAACTGCAGAGTGAGAAATAATAATAATAATAATAATAATAATAATAATAATAATAATAATAATAATAATAATAATAATAATAAAATAATAATAATAATATAATAATAATAATATAAACTAGCATTTTTTGCTGGCTAGTCTTAGGCCAACTTGACACGCAAACTAAAGTTATCTGAACTGAGGGAACTTCAATTGAGAAAATGCCCACATAAGATCCAGCTGTAAGGCATTTTGTTAATTAGTGATTGGTGGGGGAGGGCCCAACCCATGGTGGGTAGTTCCAACCCTGGGTTGCTGGTCCTTCCTGGGTTTTATAAAAAAAAGCAGGCTGAGCAAGCCATGAGGAGTAAGCCAGTAAACAGCATCCCTCCATGACTTCTGCATCAGCTCCTGCCTCCTGGTTCCTCCCCTGTTGAGTTCCTGTCCTGACTTCCTTCAATAATGAACAGCAATATGGAAGTGTAAACTAAATAAACCCTTTTCTCCCCAATTTGCCTTTTGGTTTCGGTGTTTTGTCACAGCAGTAGAAACCCTAAGACACTTAAAAGAAAAAAAACAAAAACAAAAACAAAAACAAAACATAAGGACACAGGAACTCTCTGGATTGTCCAAGTCATTTTCACTGGATTTCTGAGGTCAAAACAATTTTTACAATAACACTGAGATGTTATGAGAGTTTCAACCTCACTCTTTCATGAGCGTTAGTGGAATTTCCCCAAGGCTAAAGGATGCCGGGGAGACAGCAAATCAAATGCAGGAGCAGCTGAGGACCCGACTGTCTCCTCTGAGGCAGGAGAGGGGTCTGCAGGAGTGAAACAATGTCTCCTTCTCCTTGCTGACTCTTTGCTTTTAGAAGACATAGTTTTTAATTAAAAGATCTTATGCTAGCATTCAGTGAGCTTATTGCTCAACGATAAAATAGTAAGTGCATATGTTTTTAGATTATAGTCTTAGTTTCTAAATAGTGAATAATTGTAAATATAACCTACCTACAAATGAGCTGTTCAGGTTATCCAGTCATTTTAAGTCATGAGACAAAAGTTTGAGAAGTGTTCCAAATTTATTTTTCTTTCTTAAAAGAATACAGAATGGGCTGGAGAGATGGCTCAGTGGTTAAGAGCACTGACTGCTCTTCCAGAGGTCCTGAGTTCAATTCCCAGCAACCACATGGTGGCTCACAACCATCTGTAATGGGATCTGATGCCCTCTTCTGGTGTGTCTGAAGGCAGTGACAGTGTGCTCATACATGAAATAAATAAATTAAAAAAAAAAAAAAAGAATACAGAAAAAAAAAAGAGGGGGAAACTCTCTTCTGGCCGTTTTATTAACACATTCTGAACCATTTTATCTATGATGGAACAATTGGTTTACCAAGTGAGCAAATACACCACTGTTACATGGACCCTTTGGAGCTCTTTGACTATTCAGGAGTAAGCTGTGACAGTTTCCATGAAGACCAAGGGGGGGGGAGACTAGAAAAACAGGCTCTCAGAATTCCAACCAAGTAGCCAAGTCCAGTCACCACTGAAAAAGAAGCAGATGTGATATTATTAAAACAAAGATGTTTCAGGCATGCGTAACATGACAGACAGCATTGTGCCTGAAGCAAACACTTCTGGAATCTAGATGTCTTCTCTGGCTTTTGTTTCATTTTTGCACAGATCAAAACTTGGAGTATCTGTCTATTGTAATTGGAGTGTCTGTATATTGAAATTTGACATTCATTCATTATTCATCCTTTCTCTTATTCACCAAATAGGTACTATTTCTTTTGTTTCTGACATACCACCACACACTGGGAATACAGATGGGAATAATACAAAATAACCCAGTGACCTGCTTGAGGCATGAACAATTTTTGAGGTGATGACTATATAAAAATATATCTATTGTTGAGGTCACTTTGACCAAAATAACTCTACACATCTATAACCTTTGCTCTTTCCCCCACTTATTACTTCTTCGGGGCACTTATCACCATATGCTGTACCATCCCATTCATCTGGTGAGAAGCAGCGCTGTCAACTATGTCTCAAAAGGACAGCAACTATTTTTTTCACGGCATATGGACACTCAACATTTGATGAGTGGATTTGTCTTTCTTGTTATTTTTGCGTACATTTGTAAGAGAAAAGAAAGGCAAGATAAATACATAAAAACACCTCCTGTGAGTTTCAGGGAAGAGCTGCTGTGTATGCTGTGTCACTTCATGACCCAGCAATATGCCCTCCTCTACAGACACACGATTGTAGTGTGAGAAGCCTCTAAGCTGTCATCCAACAATGTCTACAGGAGAACTGGGACTGTGGTTAATGTGTGCTGAGTCCTTCCTAAGTGGAAACACTTGATGTGGCATATCATCCACCAGCAGCGTCAGCAGCAGGTAGACGATACCGTTAGTCACCACTTTACAGATGAGGGGTCATGGGGCTTGCTCCAAGTTGTAGAGCCAGTCATGGCAACAACAACAACAATAGAAGTGTTTATTTGTATGTCCAGCAAAGTGTCATGTGTGCTAAGGCCTGAGACGTACTAGTCTACATCAGTGTCTTGTCATCCTTTACACCATGACAGCTGCATGGGACACCTCTCCAGGCAGTGCTCTGGCAAACACTGCGCCTCTCCCCCGGCAGCTGCTCTTCTTCCTTTTTTACAAGCACTTCTGCCTGTTCTTCCTGTCAACAGCCTCCTCCATAAAGCATTTGCTCCTTGGCTCATTAGGCTCCAACCAGCCTCATGCTGCTCCCGCTGGCCCTGCTAGCTAAGCACAGCCAGTGTGGTCCATTGCCTGTGGCTGATCGAATGCTCAGAGTTTGACTTTCCACCCTCCATAAAGCCTGTGAGAAAGAAGGAAGTTGTTTCTTATCGTGGTGATTTGTGCTCCCTCTCGAGATCTTAAAAGCAATATTCATGCTTCCCACTCCATCTGCATCTTTCTACTCAAGGGACATAGTAGAGTATGCTCACTCCAGAGAGGTGGGGGCGGGGGGAGTCTCAGGGGTGGAGCAACTGAAGTGATCCCCAAATAGAGTTACATTCTATAGTTCTTGACTTAAATGCAGCACACCAGTGTTTCTCGAGTTTAAAAACTCTACTTAACGTTTCAAGGGAAGTCTTTTCATAATGTCCTAAGACTTTGTTAACGGGCTCCGGTGACAAACCGTGCGATTTCATGAAACAAAAATTTTAATCTACAAACAAAAAATTTTCCAGTGTCACTTAGCCCCACAAATGTTATTTTACTGACAAGTAAGATTATTCCCATGGTGTCTTTAGAATGAAAACTCAACATTGAAAATTCCACAGCAAACTCCTGAGCCCCAAAGAATGTAGCCAAGCCTGCCCCACCTAGTTTGAAAAAAAGAAAACCAAAGGAAAAAAAAAAAAAAAAAAAAAAAAAAAAAAAAAAAAAAACCCACCCTATAGCAGCCAGAAGTTTATCTCTGTATTAAAGCATCCTAAGTTGCATAAGGGGGCTTTGGCAGTCCTCACGGTGCAGGGCATCAACTGTTTCCTTCCTTGTTGATTTAAACTGGGGTGATTACAGCCTGATGTTCTCCATGCTCTCCGTTTGGTCATGTAAGAGGCAGTTAATCTGCATTCCAGTTGTCTGCCTGGCGGAATGGCTGATGTCACAAGTCTAGGCAAGGACTTCAGCCTTCTTTTGCACACGGTTTGAACCCTGCTTAAATTCCCTGTATTAGGGTACCCCTTCTGGGTAGGCTCAATTCCATTCTTCCCACCCAGAGACCTCTCTGTTTCATCCACTTACCCACAGCTCCAAGAAAGGGCTCCAAGGCTTTGGAAGAGTTTTTTATCCTCTGAGGCTGTTAGCTGACCAAAAATTAAAACCAGGTTTCTGTTATACCTTGTGCTTTCCATATGGTGTCTCGAAGGGATTGGCATCATTTTCGGCAAGAATTCAGAGAGACTGTGTTACAAGGTCAAATGGCTAAGACTTGGCACCAAGTCAAAAAACACCCCGCTTATAAGCATAGCTGGCTTAAGTAGTGTGTGGAGACTGAGGGAGTCAGGGAGACCTGTGTTAACCCCTTAAGAGCCAGGGGTGGGTTACAGAAAGTCTAACAAATGCCCTGCAGTTACCTTACTTTGTAAGGCTGCTCTATAATACCGTATAGAAAATTCAGAGAAATAATTAGTAACACTTCTGTTTTGACCCTAGAAAGACTACTGATCATTAGATATTTTACTATGATTTCTGACAAGCTACAGTGTTGGTTTTTTTTGTTTTGTTTTGTTTTAAGTAAATCAGAGGCACACCGTGTAGCCCAGGCTGTCTTGGAACTTGTGGTCTTCCTGATTCAGCCTGTGCAGTTGCTGGAACTTCAAGCATGCACTGCCATGCCCAGCCTCAAGTCATTCGGTGGTGGGATGACATGTAATTTTCTCCCTGCCATTCTCTGTATTTCTGTACTTTCCCAAGGAGCCACAGTGAGGTAAGAGGGGATATATTTAGACTCAGACTTGGAGGCTCCACCATCTAATCCATTCCCCGGAGATCGCAGCAAGTTATTAATCTTACTTCCACTTCATTCTGTATCATGGGGAAAATATTAATGATCCTGCCTCCCAAAGGCTCTACATGTCCTGTGCCCTACCAGTCTGTGGCTACCATAAAAGGAGTTCATGAGTTCTCTGGCTCTGGCTTCCGTGTATTATTGTGGAAGTTCTAGTCCTTTCTAAATCCTGTAGCTTGGTACATTAGGCCACCACGTAATGTAAATGTTACATATTTACTCTCCAAGTCTCTTGCACAGGGATGCAGACAGCTACACATAGAAAAGTCTGGGAGAGAGGAAGAAAATGGACCAGGCGGCAGTCATGGCTCCAAAGTAGTGGTCCCTGCTACCCAGACACTGCCATCTTGACATCTGTTTCTTTAACTGCTTGATGCTTAGGCAAGGTCCTTCCCAAGAGGCCACCAGACTTGCTACAGTTGCACAGCTAGGAATCTTATGCCAGGCCCTGTAGCGGGAGGTGTTAGAAATGTCAATCTGCTTGGCTAGCTCCCTGACGCTACCATGTTCTCGATCTATGTTCCTGTTCTAACCACGGCACTGAATGGCCAGGAGCACTGGCCAGAGACCCATGAGATGTTGGTGTAGCTGCTGTATCCACCAGTCAGCTCCGTGAACTCCATGGCTCTAAGCATGGCCCTTGGGCCAACTCCACCATCCTCAACAGTGCTTGGCTCAACCCCAGACAATATCTGCCATCCTTGCGATAGCTGGTAGAATGAAGACTCTTAATGCTTAAAGATTAACTTAATAGATTTATATATCAGCAAATATTCAATACACAAGATGCCCACACAATTAAAATTGCTAACCCAATAACCTAACCTTGATAAGAATAACTACCTTAACTGCTAGAGACACGTGTACATCCACGGCAATCTTCTTTCCTCCCTCCTCTACTTCTTCCTTCTTCCTCCTCCTCTCAACTCCTAGATCCGCCTACCTCTTCTACTGCCCAATCACCAAGCTCCACTGTAAATACAATGGGCAGAAAAAATCCTGCCACAAGGCCCTACTTGATTTTATGCTAAATTATAACCCTATTAATATTTTGGAGGAGCCAAGTTTCAAACTCTTAAATATTCATTCATTCTTTTTTTTTTTTTTTTAACTAAACAAATTGAAACCAGTTTGGGGGCTAGAAACACTATCATCTGAATATGAGTCAGACTTTCCCTGCGGACCCATGGCCAGCAGTGTGAACATAATGGCTGGCACTCTTTGTTTCTTGCCATTACGCTATGGAGCACTGCAAGCTCCCTTAACTGCCACCTTTGATCCTTTACTCTCAGTTGAACTGCTTGGGACTGGGGGCATTGCTGAATCAATGAACTGGAAGTATCCACTCTGTTTCGTTTTGTTTCTATTATCATCCTGGTATCTCAAGGAATATATTAACAGTGTCCTCTTTCACTGTTAACCTAAAAGTTTCACCTAATGGTGTTCTGTGTTGGGAAATAGAGTAACCAGTGGTGACCTAGTAGGAGGGTGATTACATTTGCATGGCTGAACACTGTACTGACAACTATGTTGTGCTGTGTCCTCTTCAAGTGACCTATGTGTTGGGTTCTCACAAATAAAAACAAAACATGAAACTATGCAGCGAAGTTCTAGTCTAGAGGTCTCTAGGTTAGTCTGCTTAAAAGAAACTGAAGTGTAAGGGGAGAAAGGCCAATATAGTCACTCTCTGCTGTTCATGGGGACTCTTTCCAGGACACCCACCCACACAACTATATAAAATTTATACAGTTTCTATATAACTACACACATCCTCCTGGAAACCCTAAAGCATTTCCATTTTAGTTATATCAACTGCAGAGGTTCTGCAAAAATATTGAACTATATTGTTTAGGAAGGAAAAACAGGAAGTCTGTATGTTCAATACAGATAGAACTTTAAAATAATTTCAATCAGGCTAGAGGCATGGCTCAGTTGTTAAGAGCACTAACTGCTCTTCCAGAGGTCCTGAGTTCAATTCCCAGCAACCACATGGTGACTCACAAACATCTGTAATGGAGTTTGATGCCCTCTTCTAGTGTATGTCTGAAGACAGCTACAGTGTACTCATATAAATAAAAATAAACGAATCTTTAAAATAATTTCAATCTAAGATGGTTGAATATGGAACATAGAGATAGACAACCAATAACATGAAGTTCCAACTGTGTGTCTTCATCTGTGATAGACACATTCACATTTACTAAACGTGTTTTTGTGGAGAACCAGCCTGCCTCCATCTTAGGCTTAAAAGCCATCTTACGATACAGACAAACTAGGTTCATTCCTGTTTATGATTAAACCTCTGTTTCTCAAGGATTGGGCTATGCCCCACCTGTAACCTTAACTACTAATGGTTCTGTACTGCCTGTTCCAGGAATGGCAATCATGTCTTTATTTCAAAAGCTATTTATAATTATCTTGTAATTCTACCTTTGTTTCAAAAGGTTATCTGACTCCATGATTTCTTGTTCTGACCACCTGTTATGTTCTGCTTCTTTAACCTATTTCCCCCATTTGGAAACCCCCTATCTCTGAGCTCTATAAAAGCCTGTCTTTCTCACATCCAATACTGACCTCTTGAACCCCGCCGTAAGAGGCAGGCAGATAAAAAAGTTTGCTTTAATTAATTGCTTGTTCTAATTAATTTGGTTATGGTGTTCTTCCATCTTTGGGATTAATATTTTCTACACAAGATAATAGTCTTCTCTGTGAACAGAAGTCAGATCTTGAAAATGAGCTCTTGAGTCTAGGATGACAGGAGTAAGGCGAGATGGCTTTATGCCATAAAGGGACTATGTCAGATCATTTCATTGTCTTTCTATCCATAGAGGACACAGACATCATCCAGGCAGCTAGAAACCTCTTCCTGGTAACTTTATAATACTGTCCTCACACCCGCTTATGAGGCAGAGGGGGAGTAGGGGGAAAAGCTCAATGTAATTCTAGCACATCTGGAAAGGCTTGGCTTAGAAAACGTCTGAATGTTATAGCCTAGCTTTAGTTAATTAGAACGTGTACCTGACTGACTGCCACCATAGTTTCTAAGGTCTATGGGTTTGAAAACACTTTCAGCCATGTAATAAATACAAAGAATCATGGCGGGAAATGTTGCTTTAACCCTTCTGGGCATGTCTGATAACACAAGCTTTCAATTGTAGCAAATGAAGGTTTAGAACACAAGACAATCAGATTGAGGAGTATGTGGGACACCATCCCACCCTTCCATAATCCCTGAAAGGTACTAATGTGTTTGCTTTAAGTGGGTCAGTTTAGTATTCATTTTTCCTTAGGTTTTGTTTGGTTTTGTTGGGACAGAGTCTCACTTAGCACAAGTGGGTTTGTCTCAAATTCAACTCACAGCCAAGGACAACCATCAGCCCCTCATGATGCTGCCGCACTCACCTCCCAAGTGCCTGTGTTTTCTTCTCCCTGTCTGTGTATGCTGTATGAACTTATTTTTCTAGCTTAATTTTTATTTTTATTTTTGCCATTCTTTTTTTTTCTTTTTTGTGGTTTTCTGTCTCTTTGCTTTCTTTCTTAAGGACTCCTGAGAGTGAGAGGCTCTCCAAGGGAGAAATATCCTCCTGTCTGACACTCTTTAGAGTATTGCCATGACAAAACACCACAACCAAAGCAACTTATAAAAGAAAGCGTTTAACTTTAGGTTCACAGTTCCAGAGGTCAAGAGTTCATGACCATCATGGCAGAGAGCATGGCAGCAGGCAGGCAGGCAGGCAGGCAGGCAGGCAGGCAGGCAGGCAGGCAGGCAGGCAGGCAGGCATAGAGAGCTGAAACAGTGGCTGAGAGCTTACATCTGATCCACAAGCCCGAGGCAGAGAGAAAACTAACTGGGAATTCTGTGGGCTTTTTGGAACCCCCATGCCCACCCCCAGTGACTCACTTCCTCCAAGGCTGTACTTCCTAATCCTTCCCAAACAGTTCCATCAACTGGGGACCAAGCATGCAAACATATGAACCTATGGGGCCATCCTCATCCAAACCACCATGGTGTATGTGTACATTCTCGGGCATATGTGTGCCTGTGGAGTCCAGAGATTGATGTCAAGTGTCTTCCTCTATTGCTCACCACTGTGGGTGTTTTGTTTTATTTTGTTTTGTTTTGTTTTGTTTTGAGACAGGGTCTCTCACTAAACCTGAAGCTCACTGTTTCCCCTAGACAGCCTGAGCAGCAAGCCCCCGGGATCTTCTTGTCCGTTCCTGCCAGCGCTGGGGTTACATGCTTGTGTAATAAGCACTTCACTTTCTTATCCATCTCCCCAGGTCCTTTATATACATCTTCTGACAACTGATCTAGCTACTATACCTCTGTAAGTTGTCACAGGTTACTGGAAGCAAGTTGCCATTTCAAGATGTTCAGCTATGTTAGTCCCTTGTCCCTCCCCTGTTCAGTTGTGTGAAATACTCCTTCTGTATGAATTGAGAATCATGGCAGACAATGCTGACATCTTGCTTCAACCGTCAAATGTAATTTACTGGACTCGAGGAGCAGTAAAAGTCTCTTGTGTTTGCCTACAATTGTGTTTCCTCTGTTGATCTTCCTTCTTGAGGTTTTAAGAATTTTTTTCTTTTATTGTTTTCTTCAAGTGTCAAATCCATTTAAAGCTGATTTTCACCACTCCAGAGTACTGGGGCCTCACAGTCGCAAGGCAAAGCCATTTGTCTATTGGTGACAAACTTAGCTACTCTTTCCTTGTGTGGAGGATATTTTTGCTGAGTAGAGGATTCTCTGCCGACAGTTCCAGCACTTGAAAAACATCTCTTTTCTGGTTTCCGTGGTTTCAGATGGGAGATCAGATGCCAGTTAGAGAGCTGGTGAGAATGAGAGGTTTCCTTGCTCTCTGCCTGTTCAGATTCTCTCTGTCTCTCTCTCTGTCTCTGTCTTTCTCTGACTTTATGTGTGTATCTGTCTCTCTGTCTCTGTCTCTTTCTCTCTGTCTGTCTCTCTCTGAGTGTGTCGAAGTGTTTATGTAGCTTCTTGAATCTGTTTATACTTCTTGCCAAACTTGAGATACTTTCTCATGATTATTGCTTTGAAGGCCTCTTTATTCCTAGTCT
Organism: Arvicanthis niloticus; assembly: GCF_011762505.2. Classification (NCBI taxonomy): domain Eukaryota; kingdom Metazoa; phylum Chordata; class Mammalia; order Rodentia; family Muridae; genus Arvicanthis; species Arvicanthis niloticus. The sequence continues at coordinate 41,236,614 of NC_047671.1, forward strand.
TTCTCCTCTCCCTGTTTGGGGACTCCAGTGGCCTGAGAGTTAAATCTTTTGTCATGTGTCCATTGGTGACTTAGCTCTTCTGAATTGATCAAGAGTGAGTTCCTCATAAAAAAGGAGTTGGCCTCTTTCGACAGCACATACATCTGTATCCCCTCTCTCTGTTTTCCTCTCCCCAGAGTCTGTCTTTCTGTTATGAGATAAACCAATATGAAGGTTCTCACTAGACCCAGGCCCCTGGATCTTAATGTCCTCTTGCCAGCTACCAGAACCCCAAAACAGTGACTTTCAACTTTCTGTTGAAAGTCTGATTCTCCAGCCTCTTATGGCAGCATAACAGAGGCAGGGACAGCATCTGGTTATTTCTCATTCAAGATGAGATTTCTCCTGGGTTGAGTGCTTTTCCTTTTTCTTTTCTTTTCTTTTTCCATGTTCTGGGCATCTTTGAATCTTTATTTTCAGAAGACCTCCTGTTAAGCCTCAGGAGAGAGTACTACTCTTTTGCTGCCAGCTCTGGTAAAGGTACAGGCTCCAGCCTAGCTTTTGCTAAACTCCTGAGGAGAGGCAAAGGTGCTATGGAAGTGGCACTGGGCCTTCCACTTAGCCTAGGCTGTGTGTTGGGGCAGAAATACAATTTTCCTTATGGAATACAGCTACAGCTGGGTGGAATATATATATATATATTTCATTCATTCCTTATCTTAAGGTCAGAGAGATGGCTCAGCAACCAGGAGCACCAGCTGCTGTTTCACAGGACTAGAGTTTGTTCCCCAGCACCACAGGGTGGCACACAGCTTCTGGAACTCCAATCTTGTGAGCACTGTACGCAGACACCGCACAGACATACATTTTGACAAAACACCCATACACATAAAATTTATTTTTATTTTTATTTATTTTTTATTGGATATTTTATTTACATTTCAGATGCCATCCCCTTTCCCCATTTCCCCTCCCTAGAAAGCCCCTATCCCATGCCCCCTTCTCCTTTTTGCTTTTATACAATTTTTTTAATGTTAACCAAAGGCTTTATAAGTTTGGTAATGCTCAATATCAATCAGAAGTGTAACCTAATACCCAACCTAGATATATCAACTATCTCTGACTGGCAGAGACATGTGAACATCCGCCTCCATGCCCCCCCCTTCTCTCTCTCATCACCTAGCTCCTCCTCTCCTCCTCCTCCTTTCCTTTACTCCTCCTCTTCCTCTCCATATTCCTCCCACCCTAGCTCCTCCTACATATCACCCTTCCTGTTAAAACATATAAAATTTTAAAATAAAAATAACCCCTCTATAGACACTGACTGCAGTGGCATTGACTCGGTCAGCCTCATGGAGAGGAACAAGAAAGGGCAGGGAAATTATTAATGAAGACACCACGATGAGAGAAAGCAGGTGGAGCAGAGAAAAGGGTTGCAGACTCCACAGCAAAGACCCAGTACAGGATTAGGGCTTTAGGGCTTTTATATTCATTCTGCAGGCTTTGGGAGTCCTTTGTATAGAGCAGGATTTCTGTTGCAAGTCAGCCTTGGTTTGAGGTGGTAGGGGGTGGGGCAGGTTTCCAGCTTTTTTCTCTGCCAACTTTTTCTTAATATGCTAATTTTGCAGACCTTGTATAAGGGCTCTCAGCCCTCGCTTCCCACACTACCTCCTGCTTCAACACAGACTCAAGTTGTTATTCGTGACTGGCATTATTAATTTAGAAACAAGTTTGTGTTAACTGGCTTATATTAATTGGAACTTTTGTTGAAGTTGCATTGTGCCAGTTTACTCTGGGCCAAATTAATTTCTTCTCCAAGTCAAATTCAGGTTAAATGCCCAGCACCTAACTTCCTGAGCAAGCACGGGTTGTTTTCCTAGCTGGTGAGATTGTTTCAGAAAAGTTAGCTTTGGGTTTAGAAGTGAAACTGCTTCCTCCAGTCTCAAAGCTCACTTCCTGCCTACCTGCCGGTTTACCTGTGGAGTGTGGGTGCTGAGCAAATCTCAGGGGCACCTGTTCCTCCTAAAGGACTGTACAGCTTTGTTCTCAACGATGTGGCTTCAGGCAGGGCACATGAGATGTGTTCCTGTAGGGGACTTGCAGAATGATAGAGTCAGTTCTCGTGATAAAGCTAAGGATGGGGCGGGGGGGGGGGGGGGGGGGGAAGGGGCAGGGAGAGTATAACAGGAGGGAAGGGACTTAATAGTGCAGTCTTAAAGGCTAGATAGGTGCAGAAGGCCTGACTAACATGACTGCATTTGCCTGTTAGGGTAGAAACTCACATTTGCTCTCCATCACAAATTTCAAGTAAACTAAGAAAAGAAATGCAAACTTGGGTGTCTACAGGGGCTGGGATGATGACTTGATTATACAACTGCTTTTCTCTTTCTTTTTAGCTCTAGTGTAAGTCAAAACTCTCAGACGCTTCTCACCTAATGAATGATAGATTCTGTTCAGCATCTGAAGGATCCTAAAGCATCCCCACCATAAACTTTCTGTTCTATCACTTCTTATTCCGCTCTGGACCAGCTGAGCCAAGACTCTCTTGGTTGGAACCTTCCTGTGTTCTTGCCTCTGGTTTGCATGCCTTTCCCTGTGAAATGGGCATAGCTCATCCCCACGACTCCCTGTATCTCAAAAGTCACTTTTTCTGTGAGAACTTTCTTAGCTCCAGGGTTTGTTCTGGCACTTCTCTCCATCTTGTATAAAGAGAATTATAGTAAATTTATAGAATATATATATTCTAAATGATTTATTTACATTTGTCACCCTCCAACCTTATTAAACTGAAAATTTTTATGATAGGCATGTTTGCCTGCTCCGTCTCTGCTGTAGCTGCAGTTTATCGAGTTAGGCCTGTTGTGCATCAGATTCTCAATAGTGAGTACTAAATGAGAGACATCGAAAGTGTGGAGGCACAGACAAGCATGCTCCTGCCTCAGCCTCCCAAGTGCTGTGGTAGCTGGCATGTGCCACCAAAATAAGCTAGTGTGCTCCTTTTAAAGGGTGTGACTGTTACCACGAAGGGGTCTTAATTGGATTTATTTTTCTCCACCAATTAAAGAATTAAAAGACAGAATTAACATCCCAGAAACAGCAACTAGAAACAAGCTTTATTAAGGTAAAGAAGCACACACCACACACACACACATACAGAGGAGGGAAGCGGGGTGGGGGTGGGAGGAGGGAAGAGAGAGACAGAAACAGAGACAGAGAGAGAGAGAGAGAGAGAGAGAGAGAGAGAGAGAGAGAGAGAGAGAGAGAGAGAGACCCTGTAGAGCAGAGATGATACTTAAAGATTATATCTTGTTTTTTCTCTGGGGAACTAAGGGTTTTAAGTGTTGTGGTAGCCTGGGATAGGTCCCTAATTTTCCTCTAATTTTGGGTTACTCAACTTAAAGAAAGAATAGGAGCTAATAAGCCCATAGCTTCAGGCAAATGGATCTGACCAGCTTAGACCTGTCAGTCAGAAGGAAGGCCTTGCTGCCAGGAGACAAAGCCTGCTAGGTTTCTCTGTCTTAGATCAGGTGGTAAGGAATAAGCTAGAAGCCTTTAATCATTATTGTCTGTCTATCTGTCTGGGATTGGTCTAGCTCATAGTCTCTCTGCTACCTATTCTTTATTAATTTTTTGTGTATAAAAATTAGACCAATTGGTAGGTACATTTTTTATTTCAGGGAAATCTGGGGGGTTGGTTTGGTTGGTTAGTTAGTTGGCTTTGTTTTGTTTCCTGCCCCCCAACAAAATCTCATATATTTCAGACTTGCCTGAAGCTTGCTTGCTATCAAGTTAACCTTGAACTTCTGATCCTCCTGTCTCTATTTTCTAAGTGCTGGGATCACAGACCTGAGCCACCATGAGAAGTTTCTGTGTTTCTGGGAATAGAACCCCAGGCTTCAGGCTTAGCAAGCACTCTACTAACTGCACTAAACCCCAGGCTAAGGTGTGTATATATTTAAGTCTTTAATTTGATGTATGTAAGCCCATAAAACATTCACCACGAATAAGATACAGAATATTTCTCTTGTCCCCAAAGTTTTGTTGTTGATGGTGTTTTAGTGGCCAATGGCATTTTTCTGCCAAGGGAAGCTTGGGAGGGCTCACTGAAAGGGGTAAATTCTTCACTAAAGAAAGCTGGGTACTAAGGGTGATGGGAAGGTGTGTCCCTATCACCTCTGATAGACTTGAATTGGCAAGGCAGCTGCCATAAGGTTCCTTGACATATTTCTGCCCGATCCCCCGTTAAGCCACCAATCATGTGGATGTCATTTCTTTGTGGGCTGTGTCCAGCTGTTCTCTCTCCCTCTCAGCAGCCCCTGACAGGGCTTGACAGTGAGATTTCCAAGGAGGCAATTGCACAAGGGTTCTTTGTTTCTGACCTAAGAAGGAGGGCTGGTTAGGGAAATTAATCTCTGTTTATCTTTTCTTTCTATCAAAAGCAAAGAAAGGGGAAAAGAGGTCACTACTGGCTCTGAAAGGTAGCAGTGTCCTTCCTTCAGGGAAGCTAGCTGCACAGAAGAAACTTGATACAGGAGGACAGTATAGGTCAAGAGAAAAGCCATTAGCCCACAGAAACTTCCGTCCCTTGTCTGAGACTCGAGAGGGCGTCCAATAGCAGTAGTGAGGGTCCGTCCTTGGCCTTGGTGGACTTGTAGGGATGCCACGCCAAGGCAGGAAGTAGAAGTCTACAAGGCACTCAGGAGACTGGGGTCAGGGTACACACACACACTCTACAGACTCTTCAGACAATTTAGTGTGATTTCCAAGGGTTCCATTTATGGACAGGGAAACATACTGTTTGTTTATATCAGTAGCGTGCCATTCTCACCTCTAAAATTGGAATTTTTGATTATTTCTCTTATACTTGCCATACATGTTCAAAATCATCCCGAAAATTCAGAAACAAATGAAGAATATTAAAGTCAGTTGATCTTTCCCCATGGAGAAATAGCCACTGTGAACTTCGTGTCATTGACTTCTTTGGTTGTTTGGTGTAGATGTAGCCCAAACTTAAGATCCTCCTCCCCCAGCCTTCTGAGTGTTGAGGTTACAGTTGTACACTGCCATCCCTAACAAATGCCAGCTGCTGAACAATAGCTTCCTTCCCAATATCCAGGTAAAGTACGTAAATACACACACATGTGTGCCTATACACACACACACACACACACACACACACACACACACAAGTAGAGACAAAGCCTTTAGCACATGGGCCATTGTGAACATTTAAGATCTAAATTATAACTGTCCGTGTGCATATAACTTTCAAAAATTATTATATAAAGTATCAAATAGTATACATTAAAAAAATTCATGTAACTATAATGAGGGTGCTTGCTATTTCATCAGTTACTTTTCTATTGCCATGGTAAAGCACCATGACCAAGGCAACTTAGAGAAGGAAGAGTTTATTTGGGATTATGGTCTCAGAGGGGTGAATCCATGATGGTGGCGTGAAGCATCAAGGCGGGAGCAGGAAGCTGAGGATCCACAGCTTGTCCTGCAAACACGAAACAGAGAGAGTAAGTGGGAAATGGTGAGAGGCTTTAAACTCTCAAAGCTCACCTCCTGTGACATACTTCTCCAACAAGGCCACACTTTCTAAGCCTCCCTCTGAAAATGCCAACAACTAGGGACCAAGCCATGCATGTTTGCGAATGGGCATATGAACACAGAGAGGCATGCAAACAAACAAATGTGTGTGTGTGTGTGTGTGTGTGTGTGTGTGTGTGTGTGTGTGTGTGTGTGTATGACAAACAAAGTCAGTTGGCTGCATGAATATAGATTCCTTCTGAGTTCTCTGTTCTGTTCATTGGTTTGTGTGTCTGTTTTTGTGCCAGGCTGTTTGCCTTACTGTAGCTTTGCAGTAATTTTTCAAGTAAGGTATTGTGATGCCTCCAGCCTTAAGTTTTATTTGTTTTCCAGTATCTCTTCAGAATTACAGGCAGTTGTGAGCCAGCCAATGTGGGTTCCGAGACTTGAACTCCGCAAGAACAGAAAATGCTCTTAAACCCTGAGCCATCTCTCCAGCAGTTGTTTTTCCAGGTTTTTAAACATGATTGTTAGAAGTTTGTATGTCAGAGGCACGGAGGTCCTCATGATCACAGATAAGCACTAGAGTTAAACACACAGGGTTTTCTCTTTGAAGGGAGAGAGAGATGTATAACCTGTTTTCTGCTCAGAACTCTGGGAGTGTATTGTTTAATAGCCTGGAGACCTTTGTGTTATCTGGATGACCAAGACTACACCAATTCTCCCCAGACCCCTATCTTGAGCTTGTCCATCTATAGCATTTGTCTTTACGGAAGGCATCACATGTAGTTAATCTATAGACCCCATCTTTATGGTAAAGGTCACATATACTTTATAAAGAATGAATGTAGTCACGTCTTAAGCTTTATTATATTCATGGGATTGAGTTAATTATCACTGGGAAAGATTTTCACCAAATCCTGATAGCTTTAATTATGCCTAAAATAAACTACTCAGTATCATGTTTTGTGTTTCAATTACCACTGAACACCTTTTGAAAAATCTCCTTTGATGTCTCTGGTTTTATTTAGGTCTGTTGTAGTAAGTATTTAATCTCAGTTGAGGGTTTCTACCCCACCTTAGATCATTCAGTTCCCAGATAAAAGACACAAAACTTTATGATTATGATAACCTTTAAAGCACTAGAGCTGGGCAGATATCTACCTTCTAAACTATTAGTATTTACTTCCCTATCAGCAACCCCAAGGTATAACTTGGCATGTTTCCATCTCAGTAGCTTTTAACTCCAATTGGCCAGTCCTCACGGCCAGGTTTTCAGGACTCACCTACCCCCATGGCATCTTCTCTCTCCTCCTTCTTCTCCTCCTCCCTCGTGGTCCACCTCAGACCTTGCGCCTGGGAATGGAAACCTTACCTACCTCTTTTCTGCCCAGCTGTAGGCTGTCGGCATCTTTCTTCAACCAATATTTTTAAATTAAGGAGCAAGGTTACATAGCATCACTTGGTGTACATGCAGATTCTCTTGTCCCTGGGGCAACCCAATCTTGGGGACCAGTATTTAGCATTACATAGCAACAGACCGAACCTCAACAATTCTCCCTTTAATTACTACAACATGGATCTTCTATTGTTCCTGGTTATCCTAACTAAATATTTATCTTTTAAAAACCATTTAGAAAGCAACTCTATTTCATTGGTTTTTTTTTCCTTTGCACATTCAACTATTTCACCTCTGATATTTATTGTTTTCTTCTACTTACTTGGGATTGGGTTGATTCTTGGCTTTCTCCCATCAGTATTTCTTGTAGGGCTGATCTAGTGATGATGAATTTTCTCAGTTTCTGATTATTGAGGAGAGGATTTATTTCCCATCATTTTAAAAGACAAATTTGAAGGCTATAGTATTCTTGGTTGACAAAATTTCTCTCTGTTCCCCTTTCTCTCTCTATCTGTCTCTCTCTTTCTCTCTCTCTCTTTCTCTCTGTCTGTCTCTCTCTGTCTGTCTCTGTCTGTCTGTCTCTCTCTCTCTCTCTCTCTCTCTCTCTCTCTCTCTCTCTCTCTCTCTCTCTCTCGTGCACTGTTGGGTATTTGAGATCTTTGTTTTAAGATTATCTATTTATTCCCATGCACTCACTTCCAGCAGGTCTTCTTCTGTCCTGTCACATACTTGGAGATTGTATTTTCATTGTCTATAAACATTTGATTTCTTCTTTTTAAATCATCCACTTATCATTTAAGACCGTGTGATCTGATATCCACATATTGGCACATTTTCAATCCTTCTTGCTGACTTGTACTTTCATTCTGTTGTGACTTGAGAACTAAGCTTTTCAAATTTATTCGGGCTTGACTTGTAATCCACCCTGGTTCTATGCTGATCAGAAGAATGTATATTCTGATACTCTGCAGGTTGGTTCTTGTCAGCTTGGCACAAACTTAGACATACATTGGAAGAAGAAATCTCAATGATTTCCTCCATAAGATTGGCAGACGGACATGCCTGTGGGGCATTTTCTTGATTGCTAATTGGTGTATAGTGGCTCAGCCTACTGTGGGGAATGCCATACCTGGGCAGGTAGGCTTAGGTTGTATAAGAAAGGTGGCCAAATGTGAGCTAGTAGGCAAGCCAGTAAACAGCATTCCTCCACCATCTTTGCTTCACATCCTGCCTCCAGGTTCCTACCCTGAGTGTCTTGACTTCCCTTGATGATGGACTGTAAACTATAGGACGAATAAACCCTTTCCTCCTGCAAGCCACTTTTGTTCACAGTGTATTTCACAGCAATGGAGAGCAGACTGGAGCAAAACTATCAAATGAAATATCCCTTAAATGTCTTTTGGGTCTTTTGCTCTATATTAACTCAGACTTTGTGTATATGTGTGTATGCTGAAGAAATGGTGTTAACATTTCCAACCATTACTGCATGAACCTAATTTTCCCTTTAAACTCAATAGTTGCTTTATATAACAGGGTGATCCTGTGTAGGGTACATATATATTTATGATTGTTGTATCTTTTTATTGTCAATCCTTGTATCAGGATATATTTTTTCTCATTTTATAGTTTTCTATTTAAAATCTGATTTATATTTATGCTTCTGATTTCCATTTGTATGATACACATTTTCCACCACTTTACTTTAAGTCAAGTATATCTTTACTAGTGAGTTTCTTGTAGGCAGCATATAGTTGTCATTCACTTTTAAGGTTATTATCACTAGGTATGAATTTTCTTCTGTTATTTTGTTAATCATATTCTGCTTGTTTTGTATATTTCTTGCTTCTCTCCATAGCTCATTTTGTGTGTATGTCGAGGATGAGGAGGAATTTGATTGTTTTCTATTATGCTAAGGATTGTCTTTGCTTTTACACTCATGTTCCAATTAACTCTCTCTCATTCTAGGGGTGAAGTCAGGGACGTCTTGAGCTAGACAAATATTCTACCACTGAGCCCTTTATTTCTAATGAAGGAATTCCTTCAATATTTCTTAAGGGCTGTGCTAGTGAGTGGTAAATTCCTTTAGTTTCTGTTTATAAGAAATACTTTATTTTTTATTGCCTTAAAATTTCATTTGTTATTATTTTGTATATGTTAGATGTATATAGGTGTGTGTGGAGAGTCAGAGAAAATCTTGGATGAGGATCAAACTTAGGTTGCCAAGCTTGCATTTTTATTTTACCATTCTTTTTAGGGATGATTTTGTAAGGGTATAGTATTCTTTCCCCCTTGGGAATAGCTAGGTTTATTATTAAAGTACCGTTGATAGACATAAGACCCAACAGCCCCCTGCCCCAACAAAGAAATTGAAAAAAAAAAACATTAACAAAAAAGAGCATACAGTAGATAAGCTATGGGATTAGAAATCCTGTGACATGCCATCTCTGCTTTGGTACCCAGAAGAGAGTGTGCGACTCTTCAAGGCTTCCAAAGCTTCGGGAAGTCCAGGGTCATTTTGGGAGGAGTGCTCGGGGTACTGCTTTGTAGAACCTGATGGGCATGGTGTACCTTTCCCAATCCTTCTCCCTGAAGTACATTAAACTAATTCCTAGGCCAGACTCAGAGCTTCTGACAATTGGAGATTGAAAAGTATGTTTCCTTGACTCCAGCTCAGATGTGTGGACCTCAGACAACTGCTGGTGCTCCATCCTTTGATATATGAACCAAATCCTAATGTCTTCTTTGGTTATTGTGAATAACTCATCCAAGGCCTCCAGAGTTTCCTTGTTAGGGTCAGGGTCTGTCTCGAAGTATTGTATTAGCTCCATGAACTGCTCAAGGGTGAACGCAGAGTTGCTATCCATGGAAGACAGACTCGGAGTTGTCTTCATTTCAGTTTCTTCTATCATGGCTGCAGATCACTTGAGTACCCTTCTTCAGTTTTGGGTATAGTATTAATTAATGGTATCATCTTTTTCCAGCACTTTGAATAGATCATTTCATTCTCTTGAAAATTATAAAGACTTTGCTGAAAATCCTGCTGTACATCTGACAGGTATTGCCTCATACATTACTTAATGCTCTTTCTTTTAGAATTATTTGTCTTGAACCTTTGACATTTGACATTTGTTGGAGGTCCCTTTTTAAAAGAAAAAAGTAGAATTCAATTGATGTCCTTTTAGCTTCTTATATCTGGATGTCCATAGTCTTTGGATATTGGGAGGATTTCAGTTAAAGTTGTAGTGTTACATGAGACAGGCTTTTGGTGCCTACCTCTTTTCTTCACTTTATGAAATTCCCATAATATGAACATTTGTTCTTCTAACAGCGTCCGTTCATCTAGTAGGGTTTCTTTTTTTTTTTTTCATATTTTCTTTGTTTTTTTTCCTCTTTGGTCCTCCATACCTCTTCTCCCTAATTTTTTAAAAAATTTGTCTTTCTTTAATTTTCTTTTTTAATTGTATAGCTTTAAAGCACTTTTAATTATTATTGCTATTATTCATTTTTTAACCATTAAATATTTCATCTAGTTGGTTAAATTCAAATGATCTGCTCTTTAGCTCATAAATTCTTTTTTCTGTTGTGGAAACTCTCCACTGAATGTTTTACTTAATTAATTGAGATGTCAATTTTATGATTTCTTATTGATTCAATATATATATTAACTTAACCTTTTGATAGTATGAATTTTTCATTCATATCCTGAATGTCTTCTCAAGTAAGTCTATATATTGTGTTTTTGTTACATCAAGAATAGTTTTTACTAACCATTTATTAAACACCCAAAGTTTTTTTTCAAATTGGGGCCTATTATGGAGACATCATTTATGCTTGAAGACATTATTTTATCTTCATGGATCTTCTGTTCCTACCTTGATCTCTAAACATTTAATGAAACAATGGCCTCTCCCAGTTTAATGACTCAGCTTTCCATAAGAGAAGACTCCCATTGTTGTTGTTAGATAAAGTGTCAGTTGGGTAGATAGATGCTTCCACTAGAATTAGAGGTTAGCTAAGTGTAGCTTCTGTGTGACTTTCATCTGTGAGTGCTACCAACAATATATATGAATACCTCCCTAGTGTGAAGTACAACAGTTCCCAAAGGTAGCTACAATGCAGTACAGCTCACCATTGGTCATAGACATTCAGAAGAACGTACCCTCAGGCTTCAGAGTTGAGTGCTGGTGGCTCTTAGGCTTATGGTGGCAGCTGAAATGGTCTTGATAATTCAGTGTGGATAGACTGTTTCCGGATCTTCTGGGGGCAAGCACAGGTGACAGGAGGGGTTGTGATACCAACAACCAAGCTTCCAGAATCACAGAATATGATGGCACCCTTATAAACATGACCCTTGGAATTAATGTGACATCATGGCCACAGTTATAGAGCTACACTAAAAGGACCTACCCCAGGTTTCATGTGATAAGGATAAGTAATGCTGATGTCTGAGGCATCAATAAATGTTGGTTTGAATTGGTGTAACAAACTACTTTTTTCTTTATACTGACAGTGAACACAGACTGCATCTCTGGCCAATATGGGGTCTTTTCCCATATAAAGCCATTTTCTAGTTTTCTACAGACATCAACCTGATGTCCTATATTCTTAACCAAATGCTGCTTTCCAGTGATAGCACCAGACTCCACAGGTTAAAGGCTCCATCCAATAAGACTGCTCCACTTTAGACAACAGTCACAGGACTTGCTGTTTCTGACCAGTGGTTTGCAACTCAGTGATTCCTACAACCCCCTGCTCAATCTGATCAGTTGCTGGAGTGAGCCACGAGACTCAGGAAAATAGTGTGCTTCTTGGATTGCCAGCTTATTAAAAATGAAGCAGATCAGGGGCAGTCAGGTAAACAAGATGCATAGAGCAAGGTTTGGGAAGTTTTTTCTGCCATTTATTAGTCCCCCAAGAGAAGGCCCTCCCAAGAGACATACTTGGTGTTGTAAAATGAAAGGGGAAACTGAGGCTGAGCACGAACAGCACAAATTTGTTACTGGGCAATGAGTGGAGAAATGGGAGTCTAGGCTCACAAGTCAACTTTTCAACCTGTCTGTTATGGGAAGTCACAGACACAAGGTAAATGAAATGAAGGGAGGAGCTGGCTAGGTCAATAAACTGGAGGAACATTCTGTTTTGTTTTGTTTTGTTTCGTTTCGTTTCGTTTCATGGAATAAGCTGAGATTTCCCCTGAAACTCTGGAATCATACTCTTTTATTCCTTTTCTGGGTCTGGGTCTGGGTCTTCCTGTCAAGGAGGCTAGAAAATTTGTCCTGTAAAAATAATTTTTATATCCTATTTTCCTTCTGGCCCCTTAGTTTCCATCAATAACAACTCTGAGACTAATTAGCTATTATTAAATACCTAGGCCATATGCTTTCGCTCATTGCCTGCTAGTCCATAACTTATTTAACCCATTTAAAGTATTTTATGTCTACCATGTGGTTAGTTACCTCTCCTTCAGTCCCAGCCTGCTTCTTCCTTAGTGTCTACTCAGTGTCTCTTTGCCAATTTACACCTGTCTTCTTGGTCAGTCTCCTGTCTCATCTCTCTCTTGGTTCTCCCCAAGTCTCTCTCTTATCTCCTACTATTTCCTAAAATCCTCTCTCTTCCTTCCAGTGTCCCACCTCCTATTTCTTGCTCAGCTCATTGGCTATTGGCATTTTTATTGGCATGTGATATTTATAAGAGATTCTCTCTACGTTGTCCCTTATTAAGAAACTATTTTAATATTTTAGAGGGTAGCATCAAGGCTGTGTATGTATGAATGTGCATGAGAGAACACATGTGGAGGTGAAAGGTTGGCTGCATTTTACCCATTGAGTCACCTCACCAACAAAACTGTCACACATGACCTCCTTATAATGAAAGTTGATACTAAAATTATGATTTTCTACAAATATGCATCCCATACTCAAACTTAGTGTATGGGCTGGTAGTTATTTGCAAATTAATTTCACAAGTGCCCTTTGTTGTACTGTAGGGTATTTATTAGAGAAGATTGTTCAGACTTGGGTTTAATAGAAAGTCTTTACTAGCTGGCTGGCGACTGTGGGTATTTGGAATCCCAGGGTAGCGGTGATCCTTTTCTCAGGGTGAGCTTTGAAGCCCTAAAATCATGTCCTGGGTTGACATACTTCAGTTACCAAGGACCGTTAGCCAAAAGTGGAACTATAGATGCTAAATATCAAAGTTAGTACATTTTCACAGAACTATAAGGACTTTGATGGATTAGGTCTTGGTCTTCATTTTGGCTGGTGGTATTGTCTACATGCTGAGTTTTACAACTTGTATGGCATTTCCATCATGGAGTCAGTTGAGCTAAAGTCTGGGTCCCTGTTACAACTGTCATTGTTTGGTTGATCCATTGACTTAGCGTGCTCTGTGTCTTGATCTTGACATTCTGATCCTCTTGCCTCTACCTCCTAAGTGCTGGGATTATTGGTGTATATCACCACACCAAGTTTATGGGGTGCTGGCTGTCAAACAGGGATTCATACACGATAGACAAACACTCTACCAACTGGGCTAAATCCCTAGCCACAGTTTTGCAGTCAAACAAAGGGATAAAGGTGGGTCCTGGGTAAATAGAACCTTAAGGCTTGTTTTTCTGGAAAATAAAAATAAGATTTATATTGTTTTACCTATTGCTGAGTCTAGATCTACTACATAATTGAAGTATGATCATGTATAGGAACACACACACACACACATTTCAAAGACCCTTTACTGATCCAGTAAATATAAGGTATTAAAGTTAAAAGAGCTGAGAAATGTGCCTACCAGATGCTGATGGTGAGTGCTTCATTTCTAAACCCAAACTGCAGAAACTGTTTCTAGAAAAGTGGCTGGCACCCCTTGAAAACTCCTCATCAGAGGAGAAGATGTACTAAGAACCTCCTGAGACATCATTCTTCTCTTTTCTCTTTTATTAAGTTGGGATCAGCCTTTGAACTAGAATTTTGTGTTTGTTTTGTTTTGTTTTGTTTTGTTTTGTTTTGTTTTGTTTTGTTTTGCTTTGCTTTGCTTTGTTTTCTGAGACAGGGTTTCTCTGTGTAGTCCTAGCTGTCCCGGAACTCACTCCGTAGCCCAGGCTGGCCTCAGACTCACAGAGCTCCACCTGCCTTTGCTTCCTGAGTGCTAGCATTAAAGTTGTATGCCACCACTGCCCAGCTTGAACCAGATTTGTTGATTGATTGATTGATTGATTGATTGATTAAATTATTGATTTATTTTTTTACTTTTTACTTATTCACTTTACACCCCACTCAGTGCTCCTCTCCTGGTCACCCACTCCTAGTCACCCCCTCCCTCAATCATTTTCCCTCTCCCCTTCTCCTTTGAGGGGGTTGAGGCCCCCTGGGTATCCTCCTACCCTGGCACTTCAAGTCTCTGTGAGACTAGGCACTTCCTCTTCCATTGGAACCGGACAAGTCAGCCCAGCTAGAAGATCACATCCCACCAACTGGCAGCAGCTTTGGGGATAGCCCTGTTCCAATTGTTCGGGACCCACATGAAGACAAAGTTGCTCATCTGCTACATATGTGTAAGGAGGCCTAGGTCAACCCTATGTATGTTTTTTGGTTAGTGGTTCAATCTCTGAGAGACCCAAAGGTCTTGGTTAGTTGACCCTGTTGGTCTTCCTGTGGCGTTCTTATCTCCCTAGTGGCCTGCAATCCTTCCTTTCTCCTATTCTTCCATACGAGTTCCCAAGCTCCACCCACTGTTTGCTGTGAGTGTCTGTAGTATGAGTCAGTTGGTGGGTGGAGCATCTTAGAAGACAGCTGCTAGATTCCTGTCTGCAAACATAACAGAGTGTCATTAACAGTATCAGGGATTGGTATTTGCCCATGGGATGGGTCTCAAGTTGGGCTGCTTATTGGTTGGACATTCCCTTAGTCTCTGCTCCATCTCCAATCCTTGCATTTCTTGTAGATAGGATAAGTTTTAGGTCGAGAGTTTTGTGGGTCGGTTGGTGTCCTTATCGATCTACCAGGATCCATGCCTGGTTCCAGGATCCACATCCCCAGTGCTATGAGTCACAGCTAAGGCCACCCCCATTGATTTTTTGGTGCATCCTCTATTCCAGGTCTTCATTTCTTTTTAGAGATGACCCCTAGGCCCCCTCCCCTCAATTGCAGATAGATTTCCATTCATTTTCATGGCCATCTGGCCAGCCCCTTGCTCCTCCCCATACTCCACCCCAAACCCCTTACTCTTCCCATCCCCTCTCCCATCCAGTTCCCTCCCTCCATCTGTCTCTTATGACTATTTTGTTCCCCCTTCTAAGTGAGACTCAAGCATCCTTGCTTGTGCCTTCCTTCCTGTCCAGCCTCCTTGGGTCTATGAAGCATGACATAGGCATTCTGTATTTTATGGCTAATATCCACCTGTAAGTATGTACATACTGTGCATATTCCTTTGGGACTGGGTTACTTCACTGGATATTCACAGAATATCACTGTATGATATTCTCAAGATGCATCCATTTGCCTACAAAATTCATGATGTCACTGTTTTTCATAGCTGAATACTATTCCATTGTGTAGATGTACCACATTTTTCTTTATCCATTCATCCGTTGCAGGACATCTAGGCTTTTTCTGGTTTCTTGAACCAGAATTATTAAAAAGTAAATAAAATAGATTAAAAAGATTTTGTGCATCTCTGCATTGGTCCATATTTGCATGTGTGTGAAAGAGAAGGCAGTCACTGGGAACTCCGCATTACGTGGTAGAGAGAACAATGTGCTACACAAAGAGGGAAAAGAACAGTGGGATCGGGGCTTGGAAACAGAGACATTTCTATTTCACAGTTTTTTAGAGTCCCCTCAATAAGTTTTTCTTCCACTTACATGAGTTTAGCAGTCAACTGACATGACTGGTTCAGTGGTTATTTACTAACTTCTTTGTAAAATGCCATTAACTTTTCGCCTGTGGTTTTCAGTTTTACTAGTGTGAAAGTTCAGTTTTCCAATACCCACTTGGAGTTAGGGTTGAAAATTCCCTCCCCTCACCTTTGTTTTTCTTTAACTGATTATGAAATACAATAGAGACTCCCTGAGCTTTGTAGACTCCTTTGGGCTTAAGGGTTTCTAATCTGTCGCAGATGCAATGGATTGAATCCTACCCAGGGCCTTATAGTTTGACCCACAAGCATGCATGCCATGTACTCTTCAAAGTCACTCTGCTCTCAGCTATTTTTATTTTATAACAAACTAGTTATGTGCAATTGCAGTGAAGTTGTGAAATCTTAACTCCTCACATGTTGGGCCCCAGTTTAAAAGACTTTTAAGGCTTAGACAAACAATTACAGAAACAAAAATCTACCTGGTGTAGAAAGCATGAAGTTGTTGCTATGGCAACCCACATCTGATACCTCTGGTTGGGAATGGTGCCGATACCTGACCGGGGCTCTGTGCTAGTGTTCTCTACCACACATGATCTTCTTCAGGGTAGTGCCTGTGACTGCTGTGGCTTCTCACTCAGGTGGAAAATTGCTGTCCTTTTTTGTGTGCCAGCAGGTAAGTGGAGTCCAAATGCCTGCACTAACTTGTTGTATTGAGATTCTGCTCAGACAGAAAATATGCCTTGCTTAGCCCAGAATCTTTTTATTAATTAACATATTTCTGTTGGTGTGTTTGATAGTTATAATGTGTGTAGACCCGGATGGCAGGTTCTTAACATGGTTCTGATAATGTCAATCAGATTAGCCCACTGGCATTCATCACCCCAGGCGTCCAGCAACTGAACAAATGCCATTCATCTGAAGTTCAGGACCCAGGCTTGGGGCTCACCAGGGCAACAATTCCTCTGCAGGGTGGGTCAGTAGATGCTGTACTGCAAGGACCTCAAGCCTAGGCATTTCATGGAAGGAGTGTGGCAGCCTGTGAAAGCCGTTGTTCCTTCAGGTTTTAGTCGACGTTGTCTTCATGGGACAGACAGGTGATGTAATCAGGTGAGACAAGTGATATGAAGACTTAGAAAACTGAAGCCTCTTTGCCCAATATTAAGGCACTGACTTTTTAAAGTAACCAATCCCTCTCTGCTCCATCTGATTGCTGTCACATAGAACATGACCTTGTTTCGCTAGATCTTTGGATTTATTGAGTGAAGCCCAAAATTTATATGAAGCCCTTTTATTTATAAACAGGTGACAAATTAATAATTATCAATCTGCCATGAAGTTGTCAGACCCATTCTACTTTCTTTCTTTCTTCGTCCAGATGTCACTTTGGCAATCAGGATTTTTCAGAATTCTCCTTCACCTCATAACCCCCACTTTACTCTGGCACTTCCTCCTCTTCTGCTTCCCCTCTCTGCAGCACTTCAGGGACACACAACACTGAGGCAGCTCCTTTTATCTGACTGATCCTTGTCTGGGTATTTAGCACCAAAACAATGTACAACCCACAGAAAGTGTTCAAGAAAAGTATTAACTGTATGAATGAATTATGATGGGATACTGGTATACAGGGTGAACGAACTGAAACAGATCTAGGTAAGATGAGGCAGGCACCTAGGGCAAAAAGCTTTTATGGGGCTGGGAGTGGTAACACACACCTTTCATTCCAGGACCTGGGAGGAAGAGGCAGGCAGATCTGTGAGTTGGAAGCCAGCCCAGTCTACAGAGTGAGTTCCAGGATAGCCAGGGTTATGTGGTGAAACCCTGTCTCAAACAAACAAACAAAAACCAAAACAACAGAAACAAACAAACAAGAGTGGTTCTATGATATTGGGAATGAGCACTTCACAGGTGTCTTTGGTTGTTCCCTATCTTGTCCTAGCCAAGGTCATCATGATGCAGTTGCCATGGAAATGTCTGTTATGATCTTTGTTGTTGTTGTTTTTCTTTTTTTATTGGATATTTTATTTACATTTCAGATGTTATCCCCTTACCCTATCCCCCCCCCCAGGAACTCCCTATTCTATCCCCCCTCCTCTTGCATTCTATAAGGATGTGCCCCCACCCACCCCCCACTCCCACCTCCCAACCCTCGAATTCCCCAACACTGGGTGTCCAGCCTTCATGGGACCAAGGATCTCTTCTCCCACCTATGCCGAACAAGGCCATCCTCCCCTACATATACAGATGGAGTCATGGGTCCCTCCCTGTGTGCTCCCAGGCTGGTGGTTTAGCCCCTGGGGAGCTCTGGTTGGTTGGTATTGTTGCTCTCCTCATTGGGCCACCAACCCTTTCAACTCCTTCAGTCTTCTAACTCCTCTATTGGGAACCCATAATCAGTTCAATGGTTAGCTGTGAGCATCTGCCTCTGAATATGTCAGACTCTTGCAGACCTCTAAGGAAACAGCTATATCAGGCTCCTGTCAGCATGCACTTCCTGACATCCACATCAGCGTCTACCTTTGGTGACTGCACATGAGATGGATACCCAGGTGCGATGGTCTCCAGAGGGCCCCTCCTTCAGTTTCTGTCCCACACTTTGTCTTCATTGAGTATTTTGCTCCCATGAGTATTTTCTTACTCCTTCTAAGGACCGAAGCACCCACACTCGGTCTCCCTTCTTCATGAGCTTCATGTGGTCTGTGAGTTGCATCTTGGGTATTTCAAGCTTCTGGGCTAATACGCAATTATCAGTGAGTGAATACCAAGTCTGTTCTTTTGTGATTGGGTTACCTCACTCAGGATGATATTTTCTAGTTCCATCCATTTACCTAAGAATTTCATGAATTCATTTTTTTAATAGCTGAGTAGTACTCCATTGTGTAAATGTATCACATTTTCTGTATCCATTCCTCTGTTGAAAGACATCTGGGTTATTTCCAGCTTCTGGATATTATGAATATGGCTGCTATGAACATAGTGGAACATGTATCCTTATTACATGTTGGAGCATCTTCTGAGTATATGCCCAGGAGTGGTATAGCTGGGTCCTCAGGTAGTGCTATGTCCAGTTTTCGGAGAAACCACCAGAATGATTTCCAGAGTGGTTGCACCAGCTTGCAATCCCACCAACAATGGAGGAGTGTTCCTCTTTCTCCACATCCTCTCCAGCATCTGTTATCACCTGAGTTTTTGATCTTAGCCATTCTGACTGGTGTGAGGTGGAATCTCAGGGTTGTTTTGATTTGCATTTCCCTGATGACTAAGGAAGTTGAGCATTTCTTAAGGTGTTTCTTGGCCACTCAAGTTTCCTCAGTTGAGAGTTCTCTGTTTAGCTCTGTACCCACTTTTTAATTGGGTTATTTGGTTGCCTAATTTTGGAGTCTAATTTCTTGAGCTCTTTGTATATATTGGATATTAGCCCTCTATCGGATATGAGATTGGTAAAGATCTTTATCCAATCTGTTGGTTGCCATTTTGTCCTACTGACAGTGTCCTTTGCCTTACAAAAGCTTTGCAATTTTATGAGGTCCCATTTGTCAATTATTGATCTTAGGGTGTAAGCCATTGGTTTTCTATTCAGGAACTTTTCCCCTGTGCCCAAATATTCATGGTTCTTCCCCACCTTCTCTTCTATTAGTTTCAGGTATCTGGTTTTATGTGAAGGTCCTTTATCCACTTGGACTTGACCTTTGTACAAGGGGATAAGAATGGATCACTTTGCATTCTTCTACATGCTGACCTCCAGTTGAACCAGCACCATTTGTTGAAAATGCTGTCCTTTTTCCACTAGACAGTTTTAGCTCCTTTGTCAAAGATCAAATGACCATGGGTGTGTGGGTTCATTTCTGGATCTTCAATTCTATTCCATTGATCTTCCTGCCTGTCTCTGTACCAATACTATGCAGTTGTTATCACTATTGCTTTGTAATACAGCTTGAGGTCAGGGATGGTGATTCCTCCAGAATTTCTTTTATTGTTTAGAATAGTTTTCACTATCCTGGGTTTTTTAGTTATTCCAACTGAATTTGAGAATTTCTCTAACTCTGTGAAGAATTGAGTTGGGATTTTAATGAGGATTGCATTAAATCTGTAGATTGCTTTCGGCAAGATGGCCATTTTTACAATAGTAATAGTAATCCTGCCAATCCACGAGCATGGGAGATCTTTCCATCTTCTGAGATCTTCGATTTCTTTCTTCAGAGACTTGAAGTTCTTGTCATACAGATCTTTCACTTGCTTGGTTAGATTCACACCAAGCTATTTTATATTATTTGTGACTATTGTGAAGGGTGTCATTTCCCTAAGGAAACAAATCAGGAAGGCTACTCATTTGTTTGAGTTGATTTTATGACCAGTCACTTTGCTGAAGTTGTTTATCAGGTTTAGGAATTCTCAGGTGAAACTTTTGGGGTCACTTAAGTATATTATCATATCATCTGCAAATAGTGATATTTTGACTTCTTCCTTTCGTATTTGTATCCCTTTGACTTTTTTTGTTGTCTAATTACTCTGGCTAGGACTTCCAGTACTATATTGAACAGGTAGGGAGAGAGTGGGCAGCCTTGTCTAGTCCCTGCCTGTTATGATCTTAAAGGTGGGATGAGAAAGCTAGGGAAAAGGATTAGTATATTTAAAAGTTAATATTCTATTATTTTAAAATGAGCACCTCCAATGAGTCTCCAATATGTCCATCAAATGCATGAATGGTACTAACCAGAAATTGGAGTTATATTTATTCTCTCTTCTTCATTTTTATGTAGAAAAATGTAAGCCAAGGTAAACTCATATGAAAAATTCCCATTAATGGGGAAAGACAGAATTGATTTCAATCATACAGATGGAATGAACAGAATTGAAACTACATATTTATTGGAAACCACTAAAACATGGGAGAAGTAGGAAAAAGAATGCGTGTCTATGGAATAGGTATTATAATTCATTTTCAAATTGAAATAAACACAGAACTTCAAGTGAGCAGTAATAACTAGGAATAACAACAATGTTTTCAGTATTGTAGCAAAAGCCAGGCAGCATGTATCATTTATAACTGTATCTATAGGTATCATACCATATGTGTATATTTAGTGAACCAGATGGAAAATATTTGAAAAATGTATCTAAATCTCTACAGAATATGCACAAATTTTGCCTCACAATTGATCTCAAAACAATACAGTACCAGCAACTATATACATAGCATTTCTATTGTATTCTATGTAATCCTGAGGTGACTTGAAGCTTACAACCTAGCAAAGTTATCTGCAAATACCACAGCATTTTCAGCATCCATGGGAGGTCCAGGAACCAATCCTGAGATGATTATTGCTTTATTTGCTGGAAAGAAGTATACATTCTGTCTGCACATCCACTAAAGTGATAGTATGTGCAGTACACAGGATGAACACAATGGCAAATGTTCTAGCCCACGACATGGAAACTCTGACTGAGTCTCTAAGACTCAGTCAGACTTAGACTCGGGAGAGCTATCAGATACCAAAAGGCAATGAGGCAGATCAAAAAATGCAACCGGCAAAGGAACTGTTGGAGAACTGGTTTCTCTAGGGGAGTCACAGTGGGAGCAACATCAAGGGAACTTCTAAAGAACTCAGCTGCAGTCCTTGTGGGGGAATCAGCTTTCAACATCTGCCATGCTAGGGAGGGCAAGGCCCTTCAGAATGATAGCAGCAATAGAAGAACTTTCTGTGCTCTTTTCCCCCAACTCCCTCGAACCCCAAAAGCCTGGGATTCTAGCTAAATGGGACAAGAGGGAGGATGGCAGATGAAGCAAATGCCACCCATGCTCTTTTTGAAGCTTGTCCTTAGTAGGGGAGAGAAAATGATTTAAGTCAAGGGAAGTCTTGTACAGTGCATGGGATCGGACATTATAATCATTAGAGTAAGACTTATGATAGAAAGTGATCTGTGATCCTCCTGCCTCCGAATGCTGGGATTACAGGAATGTGCCACCTCCCTGGTTTAGGCAGCACTTTGTGCATGCTGGGAAAGCACTCTTACCAACCAAACTATATCCCCAACCCACACAAATGTTTTTATTGGCGCATAGTAATTATAGAAAGATTTCATTATAACATTTCCTTTCACAAACATAATGTACTTGGATCATGTTCGCCTCTGCTCTTACCAGTCCCTATCCGCCCCTGTCTCCTCCCACACTCCTAATAGTCTCCCTTTCAGGATAGCGAGGCAAGTTTTAAAGTGACAGCATGCCATCTTCAAATTCCTTCCTTCTTCCTTTCTTCCTTTCTTCCTTTGTTCCTTCTTTCCTTCCTATCTTTCTTTCTTGACTTCTTTCCTTTCTTTCTTTCTTTCTTTCTTTCTTTCTTTCTTTCTTTCTTTCTTTCTTTCTTTCGAGACAGTACTTTTGTTTTGGTTTGTTTTCTTGTTTTTTTAAATGTAGGTTGTCCTGGAACTCACTATGTAGACCAGGCTGACCTTGAACTCACAGCAATGCCTTACCTCTGCCTCTTGAGTACTGGATAAAATCTGTGCTACCTTGCCCAGATTCAAGTCTCTTTTCAATTATTTCCCACAAATGTGCTTGTGTGTGTGTGTGTGTGTGTGTGTGTGTGTGTTCATTGTTCGGCACTAAAGCAGCCCTGCAGTTATTCGATAGCCTGTCCCTGTGATTATCATTACATTTTCTAGAAACTTGCTCTCACGAAGAATAGATTTGTGTTTAATGAGATTTAAAGGGAGAGATGATCACAGGTGTATTTTGAAAACTGGAATCTATTCCTTTCAACCCAGGGGTTGTGAAATGAGATACAATGCATAATTAAATTGTGGTAAGTACAGTAAGGAGGATAACAAGAAATACATTGGGAAGCCAGTAAGGATGGGAAAGGAAGAAGTCAGATCAGTGTGCATCTCAGTTTTGTCATCTTAAAGAATGTAGCCATGGGTCCAGCAGTATGACTTAGTAGGTAAAAGTGTTTGCCATGCAAATCCAATGATCTGATTTCGATCCTCAAAACTCACCATGGAAGGAGAAACCACTGGAAGCTGTTCTCTGACCTCTACACGCACACTGTAAGACATGCCCACCACACACAAACACACACGCACATGGGCATACAGACACACGCTAATGCCTATATATTTTATATATTTATTTTTATATATAAGATATATAAGCACTTATACAACTTTTAGGATTGTTGGGGTGATTAAATGATACCATAACACAACTTAGACCAAAGACAGCATTCAACAAATTAAAAATATAATTATTAAAATAGATGAACTTAGATATGAGATGTCTCACTATATTGGAAAAATCACTTATACCACTATTTCCTTTGTGACTGTTACCATTATTATGTAATGACAGGCTTTTGGACATTCTTATTCTTAGCACATACATTTTTATGGAAACAAATTGAAAGAATGTCTATAATTTTCAGGAATTTCAACAAGATACAGCTTAAGTTGTGTCTTAGCCAGTGTTCTATTGCTGTGAAGAGATTCCATGACCACACCAACTCTTATTTTAAAAAAACATCACAGTGGTGCTGGATTACACTTTCAGAGATTTAGTCCATTATCATCGTGGCTGGGAGCATGGCACCACTCAGGTAGACATGGTGCTGGAGAGAGAGCTGAGAGTTTTACATCCAGATCCACAAGCAGTAGGAAGAGAGAGCCACTGAGTCCAGCTTGGACTTTTGAAACCTCAAAGCCCAACCCAGTGACACACTTCTGCCAACAAGGCCATACTTACCCAACAAGGCAACACCTCCTAATCCTTCTCAGGTAGTGCCATTCCCTGACAAAGCATTCAAATACATGAGCCTATGGGGGCCATTCTTATCCAAACTACAAGTTGTACAATACTTATCATTAAAACATGTGTGATGTGGTTAGCACTGCCCTCTGTCATCAGCCAATAAGAGTGGACCATCAAATCCCTACTCCATTTAGCTAGTAAAATATTACAACTTGAAGGTTGTTTGGAAAATGAGTAGGTACTGAAAGACTGATTGTCTTGGACTTGGTTTGTACAACGTTTGTACCTAAGTCCCAACGTTTCAACATGTCATCCCTTTGTAGAGGTGAGTTGTCTTTGAAATTGTTCTCTCTTGCTAGAACCCAGGATAGAGCAGTTCTGGTGTACCCATGAGCTGTGCAGGGGATCCTTTAAGAACAGGATACTAGGACCTAAGAATGTATACTATCCAAGTTTTACTTTGTGCTACAACTCCCTGCTACCATCTCTCTTCTCTTTCTGTGTCATTACCTAGCCTAGGCTAGTTTAAAATTCCCAGTCCTTAGTAACAAAAGAAGTCAGTGGTTCCATTTGCTTACAAAATTAACTTCATACTATTAAACTGTTAAGGTGATATTTAAAGCTCTATGCCATGTAGTCTCAAACTATGTTCAACCGGCTTTTTAATCCTTTTTTGTGTCATGGTCCTTTTGACGATCCCATTAAATCAATGGGTACAAGTTTTTGTTTGAAAGATCTATTTAATTATGATTTTTGTGTATGTGTATAGTAGCATGAGTTTGTGTGAACCACATCCAAGCAGAAGTCTATGGAAACAAGAAGATGGCATTGGATCCCCTGGAACTAGAATTACGGTTGCTAGTGAGCTGATGAGGGTCCTGAGAACTAGACCTGGGTCCTCCACAAAAGCCATAAGTGCTCGAACCTGAAAGCCAAATTTTTTGCCCCAGAGTCACATCACAGTTTTTAGTGATGGCAAAGTCATAGATCCTGCTGCTGCTGTGAATTTCCTTCTATATCTAAATGAAAAGAGATGCTAAATCTCAGTCAGAGATGAATGAAAATAATTAGGTGTTATTTTGTGCATCTGACATCAGCCTTCCTCCACACTACCTCCTGCTTCCCCATCTCTTCAAACCCACAGAGACAGCACGTAATCTGAATATGTGGAGGGCAGGTAAATCAGACAGTGGAGAATGATGGGTAATGCAAAGCCTATGTCTGCCCTTCGGGCATTCGAATGTAACATTTGCTTCTCAAAAACTTGCAGTAATGTTCTAACCAAATAAAGATTAGCCCAGAGCCAGCTGGAGTAAAGCCAATGTTTAATCAACTAGAACAAATTGTCAGTTTTCCTCTGTCCCCTACCCAACATCTCCACAGAGTCTCCTGTGTAGAGAAAGTCCTCGCTAATCTCTGAATCGAAACACAGCCAGTTCTGAGGTTGGCATTTCCTGCTTCCTCCAGCTGGAGGCCATCTGGCTGCTGTCTGTCCTCCCCTACATCTTGGTTCAAGTCTGTCTGTTTCAGTGTTTAGCTCAGGCCAAGTTTGACAGAGTACTGCTGAGGTACGGGCTTCAGTTGCCCTAATAATCAAGTTCCCCAAGGCAGGACATTTGCCATGTTTCTCTTTTGAGTCCTCCATTGAACCCACGCTTGGTGGTCCCCATAGAGGGGTCCTCAGCAGTGTGTCACCAGTGCCTCCCTCCACTCTGTTTTATACGATCCTTTCTCCTACTGATGATGAGTTTTAATCTGTCTGTCACTGGAATAAAGCTCTAGTCTAAGTTTTCCTTTACTGAGGGCCTCATACTATAACCAGAAACCTCCCAGCTGAAAGGTAACTGACGCTATGTAAAGTTTCCAGGAAATGGACATTCATTCATTCATTCATTCATTAAAATACTCTTTCATCCTGTCAAAGATTAGGTCAGAGTTTATTGTACAAAACATATCAGATTAGGAGTGATCTTATCCAAACTATGATATAGGTTTGTGAGATGGTTTGTTGGTTGCTTATGAATAAGGGGAGCACTGTCTCTATGAAAGTTTTCAGTCCAGCTCATTTAAGATGGAACTGTTCAAGTAGGGTTCTATTGATGCGGCCACTCATCGATACCCACAGAACCCACAGAACCCACAGACTCCTCCTCGTCTGCCAGGAAGTTACATTACATTTAAAAGCATATAGTGAGGTCTTGCTTTGTAACCCCAATGTCACCTTGACTAAATTCCTGAAGTTCTGAAACTGCTGTGTATAAAACATGTATGAGAGCATCATCTACCTCCTAGTTGTTTGATAATTGTGTTAATACACACCATGGTTTGAAAATGGCCACCATGTAAAGGTGTGCTCATGGGTGACATTGAGAAATGCCTTCTAGTCAGAAGAGTTGGAACATACGGGAAGACCTTTAGGTCTTTACAGCCTGTCTTTGGGTTTACTGGCTTGAGGAGTGACTGTTTGCTTCAACACATATTCTTTCCATAATACGCTACCATTACCAGGGTCCTAAACCTATGAGGCCATCAAACCTTGCACTCGAGCCTTCAGAAGTCTGAGCCAAAATAAACCTGTCTTGGTTTAAAAATAGCCTGTCTGGTGTCTCACTGTGGCAAAATGACACTGATTAATACAAAGCCTGTTCAGAACTTAGCACAATCTTGAGTGTGATAAGCGCTCCTTGAATATTAAAGTTCAGCTAAAACATCCCATCTCTCAAACAGCTCCTTCTTAGTAAATCCTTGCTTCATGCCAGGCGCTAGATTAGGCCTTGGGGACATACAGATGAATAAAACATAGTCTTTTCTTCAAGGTGCTTGTAATATAATGTTTTTCAATCTGTGGAATGGAGGTTCCTGGGGAGACTTTTTCAAAAGATTTGTTTGTTAGTTAGACTGAAGAAAGCGTCTATCTCGGACAGACAGGCTTTATTTGTAAAGTATATATAGTTACTTTGAGATTTATAAATGTTGAAAATCTGCTAAAAGAACTTTATTTCACATTTTTTTTCATTACCTGTCATCTCAAACAATGCTGAGGGACCATGTTTGATCACGTGGTGGCAGTCAATATTGTCTACAGGATATTAAAACAGCTTATCATGGTCAAGTTGCTGAATACAGTGGTTCAGTGAATAGTAGCCTCTGAAAGAAATGCAGTCATTTCTGCTTAGATGTGGGGGAAACTGTGTTCCTGAAGATACTGGGGTATCAAGATACTGCAGGGTCGAGAATGGCACTTTTTGAGTACTGATCTAAGAGCTCAGAGGTACTTTCCAAAAAGTTAGACTTTGTCACCATTTACTTTTCTCCTTGTTGTGACAAAACATGGGGCAAAATCAGTTTCTGGCAGGAGGGTTTATTTTGGCTCATGGTTCGAGGACAGAGATTGTCCCGGAAGTAAGGGCATCATGACCGCAGCAGCCCTAGCTGTAGTGGCAGGGACATGAATCAGCTGGTTACGATGACTCTGTAGCCAGAAAGCACAAAGAGATAAGACACTGCAATCCACTAGCTTGAGTCTTCTCTCCTTTTTACTCAGTCTAAGGCCTTCAACTCAGAGACACTTCCCACAACCCCTCTGGAAATACACTAATAGACACACCCAGAGGTATGTCCCCAAATCCAGTCAAATGGACAATAAAGATTAACCATCACAAGCCCACTCCTTCCCAACTCAACACCTGAACATCTCATTAAAAAAAAAAGATTTACTGTTATGTTTGTGTTGGAGTGTGTGTGTGTGTACATTGTGTGTGTGTGGGGGGGGGGGTGTTACTGCAGAAGCAGAAGAGTATGACACGTGCCTTGTAGCTGAAGTTACAAGCGGTTGTAAGACAACCCATGTGGGTGCTAGGAGCCAAACTCGGATCCTCTAGAAGAGCAGCTGGTACTCTTAACTGTTGAGCCACCTCTCAATCTAACGAACGTATCAGTTTGAAACCATAACATTTTACCCCTAGTCCTCAAAGACCATTTCAGAATGCACAATACACTTAGTCTATCTCTAAAACCCCCAAGTCTCACTGTTCCAACAATGTTTAAAAACGTAAGTGCCAAACAATGTCAGTTTCTAAACTGTGAGTTCCCATAATTAAAAAAAAAAAAATTTACATTGTTACACACTTTAAATATATAATGGAAGAAACGTTCGTTTCCCTTTCTCAAAAGGAGAAACAGAGGCATAGCTGGAAAAAAACAAGTCAAGTCGAGACCTATAATTTAACAGGGCAGACACCAAATTCTGCAGCTCCATTTGCTGGTATCTGGGCCCCTTGGCGGCAGCAACTGGGTCTAAACAGCCTTGGATAACCCCGCTCCTTCAGTTCTGCCCTCTACAGCACATGTGATCTCTCTCTTAGACAAGCTCCACTCTGTGCCTGCATATTCCATGGCTACCCAATAGTCCCAGACTCTCCAACATCACCACTGTAACCTCTGCTTTGACCTCCATGGCTTTCGAGGGCTTGCTCACAAAGAATTGGATCCTTCCACATATTTCCTGACCTCAGCAATTTTCTGGATCCTTGGTGCAAGCCCTCATGATGTCCCTCACTCTTGGATAGTGCAAGCTTGCCAAGCCAGCATAATGCAGGCAATTATTAATTAGTAATTCTATTAGCTCTAGGTACAGTCTACCATACTGTATGTACCATGTGGTACCTTGTCTGCCATAGCTGTAACGCCTCAGCACCTTAGTGGCTGAACCTGGGAAACACTCCCCTAGGTGCTTGTTGTTTTGGAAAGGGAGCCCCTTCAGCAGTTTTCTCTCCTTTCAGATTACTTACATTTTTCATGAGTTATAGCTTTCAGTGGATGGGTCAGGGCTTCCCTACTGTCCTATTGAGGAGCACTGGCTGCTCTTCAATGGCGCTAATCTTTTCAACAGTTATAGCTGCTTCCTATGCATTTACTTTGTTGGAGTCTTCAAGCTGGCTTCCACTCCTTTCTTGGCCAATCTTTACGTTTTTCCATGTCTTTGAATTATCATTATAAATCCCAACTGATACAGCAAGCAGTAACTATGCCGTAACCTGAATGTTGTGCAGTCTTGAAATTTCTCCTGCCAAATAACTTAGTCCATTACTTTTTGAATTCAGTTTCACTCAATTATAAGCATATGGGAAGAAAGCAAGCCCAGAATATAACATACAAGACTTCAGGTCCAATTTTCGATGAAGTCTCTGTTTCCCTCTGAAACCACATTTAGTGTCTCCATTTCTATCATCATTCTGGCCTTCCGAACTCCCAACACATGCCCAGAGCTGCAAACTCTTCCACATTCCTCCCTCGCATCAGTTCAGAAAGCCGAATAACCACACGGGTAGGTTTCTCACAGCAACAACCCCATCTCTTGGTAGTAATTTTCTGTGTTAGCAACTTTTCTTGTTGCCATGACAACATACTTGACAAGATCAACCTAAGAAAGAGGGGTTTATTTTGGCTTATGGTTTGAGGGCATGGTCTGTCATGGCAGGAAAGACAAGAGTGGCAAGAGAAGTTCTCCCTGTGATGGTGAGGCAGCTGATTACAGTTTATTCTCAGTCAGGAAGCAGAGAGAGATAGATGCTGGTCCTCATGTGGCTTCTTCTTCTTCTTCTTCTTCTTTTTTTTTTTTTTTTCCTTTTATTCAGTTAAAATCCTGGCCTACAAGATGATACTCTCCACATTCAGGGTGGGCCTTTCCTCCTTGGTTGAACCTTCCTAGAAGCACCCTCAAGGACATACTTCTGGTAAGAAATGTGTCTTCTAGGTGATTCCAAATCTAGTCATGTTACCATTAAACATTAATCGTTACAGCATCTTAGTCTTTTCCTGTGTTGCTAAAGACCAAGTTACTTATAAAGAAATTTTATTTTTTCACAGTCCTAGGGACTGAAAAATTCAATACCTGGGGACTAAGATCTGATGAGGACCTTTGTGTTATGCTATCCCATGGTAGCAGGCAGAAGGGCAGAGAGCTTTAAAGCAAAAGAGAGGAATAGGGCCTGGCTCATCCTTCAAAAAAACAAAAACAGAAAACCACTCTTGTGACAACTAACCTACTCTTGTGATAACAAATTCATCTGTGAAGGACAGAACACTCATGACCTAATTACCTCTTTTAAAAGCTTCCCCCCCCCCCCCCAGCATGGTTGCATGAGGGCTTTAAACTTTGATCAATGGATTAAATCTAAATTTGAAATGAATTTGAGAGATAGACTAGAACTACACCAGGGACCTTTACCAGATGAGGAGGGAGCACGATACGTCCAGAGGGCAAATATTTCCTAAACTTAGCTGAAGTAGTAGATCTCCAAAAATTCCAAGATATGAAGTGGTGTAGAATAGAGAAACTCGTGCTTGCTAGCAGAATCTAAACTTCCAAAAATGCTTCATGGCTGACAGGCTCTAGAGACAACCAAAGAGAGAGAAGCTGTGAGGAATATTTGATAGCTGCTGTTGTCCTAATACTAGAGACGCCATGGCATTCTTCAGACCCACATGGGTAGCTGTCAACTAGGAGTTTCTTAAGTGTTTGCTTATACTGGAGGTAGTATGTCCATGGAAAGCTCGGGTTAGTTGGATTTTAGACCTGTTGAGTGGTATTCACCAGAGAAGACTACTCAGTCTGGGGTTTAAGCCAACAGAAAGTGTTTATTAGCCAGCCAGAGCACACTTGATGTTCAGGATCTCAGTACACCCCAGAGTCTTTCTCAAGGTAGTCATAGCCTGGGTTGGCACACCTCAGTTAGTAAGAACAGCTAGCCAGAAGCAGAACCACAGAAGCCAAGAGAGAGAGAGAGAGAGAGAGAGAGAGAGAGAGAGAGAGAGAGAGAGAGATTAGTTCATTTAGAGACTTTCCCAGAACTATGGACTTTGATTTGGTTGATCAAATCGTTGTTTTCATTTTGGCAGGTGGTGCTGTCTATGTGCTAGGGGATTGCTGTTGGTGGTTTAAGTTTTTTGTTTTGTTTGTGTGGGGTTTTTTTTGGGGGGGGGTTGTGGTTTGTTGTTTGTTTGTTTGTTTGGTTGGTTTGGGGGCAGTTTCTTTGTAAATGCCCTGGCTGTCCTAGAACTCACTTTGTAGATTAGACTGACCTGAAACTCAGAGGTCCATCTGCCTCTGCCTCTTGAGTACTGGGACTAAAGTTGTATCCAACCTATGTGCTGAGTTTCATAGCCTGAATGGTACTTCCATCATGGAGTCTGCTGTGCTAAGATCTGGGAGCCTGTTACAGAACCTGTCACAGTTCTGTTTTTTGTCTTGACAGCTATCCTTGACCATCTTTAAAAGATTGCAATGACATTCTGGAAAATCACCTGGAACTGTTGCCAACATTAGCAAACTCATACCAATAGAGGTTGGCTATAAAAGACACTCCTACTCTTAAAAGTCCCAAACCTTGAGGGCTAGCAAGATGGCTCAGCAGTTAAAGTCACTTGCAGCCAAGCCTGTCAGCCTGAGTTCTATTCCCAGAAACAAAGAAGAGAACCAAGCCGGGCAGTGGTGGCACACGCCTTTAATCCCAGCACTTGGGAGGCAGAGGCAGGCGGATTTCTGAGTTTGAGGCCAGCCTGGTCTACAGGGTGAGTTCCAGGACAGCCAGGGCTACACAGAGAAACCCTGTCTCAAAAAACAAAACAAACAAAAAAAAAAACAAAAAAACAAAAACAAAAAAAAAACAAAAAAAAAGAGAGAGAGAGAGAGAGAGAGAGAGAGAACCAATTCCCACAAGTTGTTCTCTGACTTAAACACACACACAAATACAACTCTCGAAAGATTTAAGTCTCATATCTTAAAATTATTGTAGCATAATGTTCCTTCATAAGATGAATCAGTAATATTGACATCAAGCCAGCACATTTTACTGTAGAAAAGTCTCAGTGATCTTAAGGAATTTGCCCATCTCCAGGGAGGTCAGGCATCTGCCTGTTTTGTTTAATTTTTCATTTTCTTAACTGAGAATGACTGCCCATAGTTTATGTCACGGTGGGTTTATTGGTTGGAGGGTGCTTAGTGAAGTTCGACTTATTAAAACAATGATTTCCATAGTTCCCCACCCACATAGACTGATGTTCCAACATACTAGGTAGAAGTGAGACTGTGGGCATTATAGATCTGGCACACACTGTGTGCTCTTCTTATATGTACAGATAGGTGCTTGTGTCGTGTGCTGTAACTTTGGCTGTTTGCAGTGTCAGAGTCAGACTTGTTCTTATGGTAGACTCTAGTCTCAGCATAGGCTTTATTCCTTTCCTCATTAAGTGAGGACAGCATTCACATTGTGCTCACAGGAAATGCTTTATGCCTGCTGTTTACCACGTCCAATGTTTCAGCACCGATATCCTCATGCTTCGGAGCCACTAAGTAAACCAAAGGTTGCCTAAACGTGAGCACTGTGAAGGGCCGTCCCGGTGATCTGCAGGCCAGGTTGGCTGCTCAGTGAACAGAGAGTGAGCCATGCAGCAGATACAACTGAGATCCTGGAGAGAAGGGAGAAGGCAATGCAAGACTTAGCTCACTGCGCAGTGCAATATATAGGTTAAAATGTATGGTGGAACTTTTGACTTAATATTTTCAGGCTACTATAGACTATGAGAAAATAAAACCATAGCAAGTAAAACAAGAATTAAGAAGTGACTATTGTATTCATATGCCAACCAACTCTTTCTCAGCTACTGCTATCTCTTCTTCCCATAGCTCAGGTCTGTCTTTTTTTTCTTTCTTTCTTTCTTTCTTTCTTTCTTTCTTTCTTTCTTTCTTTCTTTCTTTCTTCCTTCCTTCCTTATTTCCCTCCCTCCCTTCCTTTCTCTCTCTCTTCCTCTCTCTCTTTCTTTCTTTCTTTTGTTATTGTTTTTTGTTGTTTTGTTTGTTTCCTTGAAGGTTTTTTTTTTTAATCTGTAATCAGACCCATTATCCATTGCAACACTGGCCCATTGATCTTTCTTCCTTTTTAAAAATTAAACTTTATTTTAAACTTTTATTTGCATGAGTATTCTGCCTGCAAGTATGTTAAGTCCCTCATGTATATACTGCCCATAGCAACCAGAAGGGGGCACCAGATTCCCCTGGAACTGGGATGATAGATGGTTGTGAGGTACCATGTGGGTGGTGGGAACAGAACCCAGGTCCTCTACAAGAGCAGCAAGTGCTTGAAATCACTGACCATCTCTCCAGCCCCTCCAGTATTTTCTCCTAAGAGATCCCTTCATTAACTCACAAAGCTGCCGTTACCTGATGAACAAATGATGCTGTCTAATTGCTAAAGATACTTTGTTGCCATAGGTGCCGGCAGGTGAACCCTGGCCTTGAACATAACTAGATGGGAGAGCTCGATTAACACAGAAATTAAAATGTCTTTATTACAATGGATTCCATGGGTTTGCCTGAAGAATCAAATGAAATGTGATCAAGTTTCCTCAACTTTTAATGGTTTGCAGCTTGTCGATGCAATATTTGTCACATTCAAATGCCACCTAGCTTCCAGATAAGCCACCAAGTCTGTGGTTCTCTGTTAACAGCACTCCCGGCAACTTAATATAGAGTCAGCAAGCCCCAAATGAATAAAATAAATGACAGAACATTTATTCTCCATCAACAATGTCACTTAAAGTCACTTACAATTCAGTGTGTTTGAGAAAGCCAGGGTTGTCTATTTTCATATAGCTAGTGCCTACTCTCATATAAGGTCATAGAATCTTCATGTTCTTGTCTCTTTACTGTCCCCCAACCTTCTTTGTTATCATCCTGTAGGGGTTAAATGATCCCACCTAAAATCTGCTCTTGTTAAAACACACACACACAGAGAGAGAGAGAGATAACAACAAACAAGCAACAAACGAAATCAGAGGACTTCAGCACTCTCCCACCACTCTGTACATTTCTAACCACACCCACAGATCTGAGCTTCCACTCACATCCATAGATATGCATGTATGTGTGCTAACTTCATAATATATTTTTTCTGCTGGTGATACAGCCAAAGAAGAGCAGAGCTAGAATCTCAGCTTCCCTATCTAACAAAGAGGGGACACTTTGTGTCTTCTCAACAGTTCCAGAAATTCTGACTCCTCAATGACTTAGTTTGTAATATACGTATTCATATATGTGTGTTCATATATACATGTATATTCAAATATCTATTTTAAAATATTCATAATTCACAGATATTGTCCAGATAAGGCAGTGTTTGAGACTCTGTCTTTTAGCTTCTCACTTAGGACCAAAGCAATGGTTTAAAAAATGTAGGGGAGCAGACCAAGTGTTTGCGGGAACTTCTAGCTAACTATTTCACCAAGAAGAAATAGGTAAGAGTTGTAAACAGTATCTTGACACATGGTCACCTGAGAGGCAGACACAGGAACAAAGGAACAGGACAAAGCTTCCAGACACCCATCAGTCAGAGCTTCCAGTGAGCTGCAAGCACAGCGATGCACGTGGAATGTGCTGGAAGCCTCTGGAAAACCCTAGTGCAAACAGCAGCTCTGCTGTGAACAGAAAGTCCACAGTGGTTGCTTGCTGAGTTTTGTGGTCACTGCTTCTTTTTAGAGTAAATCCTTTCATCTTGGGAAATGTCCTGGCTGGAATCTCTTGGTTACATATTATGTTCTGATGCATAAATTTTGGTGAAACCTCAGCCTATAAATGGCTCATTTTTCTTGCTTTGAAGTTTCTGTGTGATAGAAGTTTGGAAAGTCTATTATTGAAGAGAAGACCAGAGACAACCTCTAAGTTCTGGGGAGTACTGTGGTAGAAAAGTTCAGGTTCACTTTCCCATTAAAGTGTTTTCTTATAATAACACAGTTTATAGGAAGTGAAGGTAGGCAAGTAACCCTATGCTTCGCTTTCAATGCCTGAAATTACACATGCTTAAACATGTCCTGTTTCTACTTGTTTTTAAATTAATGACAAATTAACATTCTGAGAATCTACTGTGCTCAAGTCCTTATGTACTGGATATTCCCTGGTTCTGTCCCATGAATCCATGGCAGAAACAGTCAGATACTTAGGGGCTCTGAGCAACATCTTCTTGTGGTATTTGAATGGCTCTTAATTCATTCTTTTTAAATTTTTATTTTATGCGTATAGGTGTTTAGCTTCTGTGTGTGCCTGTGTACCACTTTTGTGCCTGGTGCTTGGCCAGAAGAGGGTGGTCGGGTGCCACCGGAACTGGAGGTTCACACAGTGGTGAGCCACTATGCTGGGAGTTAAACCTGAGTTGTCTGGACGGAAGCAAGTGCTCTTGACAGCCGAGCCCTCTCTCCAGCCCCTTTCTTGGCTCTTAGCAGTGGCTTCAGTACTGACATTCTTCCTTTCTCCTAGCAATCTCTCTCCATTTGTTTTCTGCATCCAGTCTCCTAGAGGCTGAGATGATAAAAAGACTTTATCTAAGTGAGGGCTGCACACTGGAAAGTACTATAAGAAAGGAAGGCACACACACCCTCGTGCCCATACTCCCTGCTTTGCCAATGTCTCTGTCTGAAGAACAGTCACCATTGCCAGAAGCAGCAAATGCATTCATGATGATCAAGAACATAATAATATTTATGTATGGCTTCAGTAAGACTGCAACTCATTGAGAAGTCAGATCTGACTGCTTCTTTCAGGAGGCTGGTGGGAACTCGAAGAGGCAAATGATCCTCCATGTTGGGGAGAAGCAGAGTGCTGTAAATACAGTCTGGTCCCTGTTCTCCTGGAACACTGTGCCTTTTTATGAATGGAAGGAGCTGGAGTAAAGATTTCTGGGAGCAAAAGAAGAAGTGGGATTCTCCTGCCCTGTATGGAGCAGTTGTTTAAAATTCTTGGAGATGGGCCTAGGCTTCCAAACAAAGATGCTATTCAGAATTAAAGCCTGGGAGTTTCTTCATTAAGATCTTGTTTGGGATAAAGGTGACATGAGCTTAGGGCTTAGCTTGTGTTGTGGTATAATGGGGGCTGGTGTGTTTCAATCTGTGGTTCAGCTCACAATTCCTTCTCACCTCTGAGGATGACACCAGCAAATGACAAACTCTTCCTCATGCATTTGCTAATAAGAAACCATTGAATGCTAGTTAACTTAGTGAGGTAAGGAGTGGCTAACTGTTCAAAGAGACAGCAGAACTCATCACACAGTGGCTCCTGTGGAAAGGACATTTGGGCCACTTCTGAAATAATGTGCCACCGACAGAATTTCAACTGAGAAAGGTGAAACTGCTCAAACACTGTGCCTAAAGCAATGACTAATTATCCGCCAAGCCCTCTAGATGATGAATACATCTTAGTTTTTCTGCGTGGAAGGGACACACAAGAATTCTCTCCCATGCTTCAGCCGAGCTCTGTCCTCTGCTGGGCTTTGTCAGCAAATGTTTTCCAGGTGGTTGTGGATGTGTTGAGTTCTTGCCTAGACCTAATCCAGGGTGCCCTGATTTCCATCATTGATTGGTATTGTCCTTTAAGATTTGAGACCTTTATGTGTGATGAATAGCCCTGAGTCAAGTTTGCTGTTCATTTCTTGGAATGGAGAGAGCTGAGGCATCACCATGGGGTGGGCAGGCCTTGTAGGTGGTAAGACTTGGTATTTACTACCCTTTTTAGGTTGTTTGACTATCCCTGACTTTAAATGCTTAAAAGAATAATATCTCTTGCCTCTAAAATAATACAAATACTTAACTGAGATAATGCGATTGCTTCATGTTGGTTTGTGTGAAGGTACTCAGTTTTTAGTAAAGCTACCCATAATTATCAAC
The DNA here is from genome assembly GCF_011762505.2 of Arvicanthis niloticus. Lineage (NCBI taxonomy): Eukaryota > Metazoa > Chordata > Mammalia > Rodentia > Muridae > Arvicanthis > Arvicanthis niloticus. Next base: position 41,272,835 of record NC_047671.1, read on the forward strand.
TATTCATATTGTGATTTGATTGGAAGGCAGGCAAAGGAGAGTGGAAGTGAAATTGCTGCTTAGAAGTGTGGGAACAAGGGAGGGGCTGCTTTTACAAGAGGTGATGGCAGAGGGATGCAGACTGGTTTCTTTGAACTCATCATCTCTCAAAGAGTTAATATTGGCTGTTGACCAGTTATGCTAATGACTTTTACAGAAACAACGTATCTACTACATTCAATGTCTAGTATTCAGTGTTTCTAGGACACATTATAGAAGGCAGAATAGTGGCTCATCAGTGAGGCAAATGTCTGCATAATGTGTGAATATCTACTTTATATGGAAAAGGGGGACTTCAAAAATGTAACAAAGATTCTGAACCTTGATAGGATGCACTTTCCCTGGATTATTTGGCAAATCCCTATTAACCAGAATGAATCTTTAATAGTGGAAGAAAAGAGTCAGGGAAAGATAAGAAAGAGGAAAGATTCAGTATTCTAAAGGAACTCAGCCTGGCCATGAAGGCAGAGGAAAGTGGCCATGAGCCAAAGAATGCTGGCAGCTTCTGCAGCCTGTGTAATGCTGAACTGGGAACAGGGAACTGGGAACCTCAGCCTGACAGCTGCAGGGATCTGGAACCTGCCCACAACCTGTGTGAGCAAGGGTGTGCGTTGTGCTCCAGAATATAACCCACAGAAGTAAGACAGAGCCCTAACTTCATTCATTCACTTTTCAAATGTTCATGAAGGAAGATTCCGAGCCAAGGGCATGAACAACGCCCACTCTGGGCTCTCAAAGTATTTATAGAAAGATAATGGGAGAACCGGGAAAAGGGTTCAGACTCTCAAAACAACGTGTTCTTCCTTAATTCTCTGAACTACTTAACCTCTCCTCTTGCCTACTATTTCAAAACAGTTAGTCACAGTGGAGGTGTGTAATGTTTTGCCAACTCATTGGCATGGATCTAGTGCAAGCAAACTAGAAAAAAAAAAACACTTGTTTTCCCATTCTTGGTCTCTGTGTAGAGAGGGCTCATGGCTCTGACTCTCTCCCTGTGGGGCTTTAGCCACTTCATAAGCAACCCCCACCAGACTGCTGATCCCCAGTGACACAGTGACATCATTTCCCCTCAGAGGTGTGCCTCAGAATCTTCTGGAAGGCGTATTTAAACAGAGTCCTGGACCAATCTCAGAAGGTCTGATTTAGTCCGTGTGGGTTGGGGTCTGAGAAGGCATGTCTTAGAAGATCCCAGATCATGCCTGCAGTCCACAGCATGCACTCTGAATGCATTTGGCATATTGTTCCCGAGTTATCAATTTGTAAGGCTGATGGAGCCATGGTGGTTAGAAGGAGACAGATCTCAGAAAATATGTCACATACTTAAATCATTGGTATTGTACTTTCAGATGCCTGAGCCCCAAGAGTCCTCTCCTCAGATCCCTTCTATATTTTTTAAAAATATTTTTGTTTACTTTTTTTTAATGTATGTATTTGTGTGTGCCTTCAGGGAGTATGTGCACCAAGTACATTCAGGAGCCTTTGGAGGTCTGAAGAGGTCATCAGATCCCCTGGAACTAGAGTTACAAGTGGTTACAAACTGTCTTGTGGATACTGGGAACTCTTAACTGCTGAACTATCTCTCCAGCTGACCCCCAATGTCTTCCTTACATTCCTATGACAACCTTGAATGCCTGCAACTTGCTACAAACTCGGGCCACTGAGAAAGCTAAGACAGATGAGGACTGACTAGATGGATCCATGATTAAGTGCATTGGCTTCTCTTCCAGAAGACCTGAGTTGGGTTCCTAATACCCACTTGATGGCTCACAAACCACCTACCTGTAACTCAAGTTCAAGGGCAATCAACACTCTCTTTTGACTTCCTAAGCACTAGGCAGACAGGTGGTGCACAGGAAAGATACCTATACACATTAAAGTAAGTTTAAAAAAGAAGGAGAGAGAGAGAGAGACAGAGACAGAGACAGAGACAGAGACAGACAGACAGACAGACAGACAGACAGACAATCTGGGCATAAATGGTGTTTCCTCAGCCCAAGTCCAGACAGAGTGGCCTGATGTCTTTGCCACAGCGTCCTCATAGCCAAAGCACATTTTCAAAGCACTGAAATCTCTCCTTATGCAATTTGGCAGGAGCACAAAGCATGTGTCCAGCTGAGGGACAAGCAAGGGGATTACACAATGTGCTCTAGGGACACTGGGAACCTCACATGATACTGCAGCCTCTCCCCACGCCTGGCCTCGGTTAATCTCCCTTCACCAAATTCTGTTGTCCTTTATTTCCCAGCTGCCATCCTGCTGAGGATTTAAGGTCACAAAGCATTCTGGGACTTATTAACAGACAACTACTGAGGACTCTGTGACCAGTCTCCAGGCACTGTCCTTCCAAAGATTTCTGATTTGAGCAACAAAAGCCAGGATTCCAGACGAGTAACCTTGAACCTCCACGCCAAGTCCTTGTGAATGTTTCATCCGTGTAATTGACTCTATCGACTTAATTTATTGTTTTTAAGATTCAGAGAGGTAAAACGGAATTTTGTCTATTGTTTGGAAAACTCCAGCTGAAATTCCAATGTGGTTTTTTTTGTTTTTTTTTTTTGTCAGCTGTCAGAAAGAGCTAAGGGTCCTAAGTGAAGAACCTGGCAAAGCACACCATGCTGGGTTAAGACGAAAACCATCCCTTGGTTGTAGAGGTCACTGCTTGCTTAGATGCTCTCGCTAGACAAAAGAGAGACCTTGGCCCGGAATGGAAAGCAAGACTGCTACCTGAGATTGTCTTCTGACTTGCCTCCATGTGCCTTGGCATACTTGCAAGGCATGCATGCACACACCAAAATCAGATTAAAAGGTAAGGCCAGGTGTGGCAATCCTAGCACCAGGGAGGAAGAATCAATGGAATCCCGGGGCTCACTGGCCAGGAGCCTACTCCAATTGTCAAGCTCCAGGCCAAATTGGGGAGCCTGTATCCAAGAACAAGATGGACAGTTTGTGGTGAATGAAACCTGAGATTGATCTCTGGTTTCCGCACATGTGTACACACATGTGCACACACATATGGGCACACACACCTGAGCATATACACATTAAATAAAAATAAATATATTATAATAAAAATGCAAATGAAAGCAAAGCAAACAACCTGCCTAGTGCTATGACATGTACTAGGCAAGCAGGCAGGCGTGGTGGTATGAGCTCTGGTCTTAGCACACCACTGCTAGTTGTCTTGATTTATGTCCAACACCTGGGTCCTTGAGGTCTAATAGAGGGTCTCATAAGGTCAAACAAATGGATTTGGCCTAAGATTTTCATGGCTACCATGCCTCAAGATCTCCATGTCAAGATCTGGGCCAGAAACCTGTCTTCCTTTCTCTCTCTCTCTCTCTCTCTCTCTCTCTCTCTCTCTCTGTGTGTGTGTGTGTGTGTGTGTGTTTCTCAAATACTGGCTGAGTCCACTTATTGCTGCCTATATGTTCATGGGTGTAGGACCATCTACAGGAGCATAGGTAGCTGTCTTAGTCAGGGTTTCCATTGCTGAACAGACACCATGACCAAGGCAACTCTTTTAAAGGACAACATTTAGTTGGGGCTGGCTTACAAGTTTTGAGGTTCAGTCCATTATCAAGATAGAAAGCATGGAAGTGTCCAAGCAGGCATAGTGTTAGAAGAGTTGAGAGTTCTACATCTTGTTCCAATGACAAACAGGAGAAGACTGGACTTCCAGGAAGCTAGAGGAAGGTCTCAAAGTCCACCCCCACAGTGACACATTTCCTCCAACAAGGCCACACCTACGCCAAGGCCACACCTCCTAATAGTGCCATTCCCTGTGGCCAATCATTCAAACACATGAATCTATGGAGGCCATTCCTTTTCAAACTATCACAGTATGATTAATAAATATCTGAAAGTAAAAACAGAAATATATTAATAATGTTTAATCTAATGTAATTAACTGAAAAGCAAAGGTATCATTTTTGAATTGAGATGGATCTCCTCTCCCATATTGCAAAATTGATGCTAGGTTAACTCACCTATTTAGTTGGACTGCTAATTAAAATATGTACATATGAATACACACACTGTTTTGACATCATTTTGGCATCATTCCTTTTATAGAGCCTGTAACAACTCTTAAGCATGTTACAGAAGCTTCCTGTGAACCCCCACAAAAGCAGCATCATAATGAGTTTATTATATATTTATATTATATATTTATAATGTATATTAATATTTTATATTAATAAATAGTGTATATATATTAATATTTGAAGCCTAGAGTTTAAAAAATGAAGTGTCAAAGATAATTGACAAAGCTGTTTAGTAACAATAATATTTAAATATGACATTTATGTGTAGAGACACAAAAGCAACTCAAGTCTCAACTATAAATGAGTAGCGAGAATTATTATTTAAATCCAGTAATAATAATTTACAGTTTGAGTCTCTCAGAATTAAAATGTTTTGCTCAAGAAAGAATGACGAAATCAAGACAAAACCAGTGCAGGGGTCTCTGCAACCTTCAGAGTGATGATTCCCAGGGGACAAGAAGTTCAGCTCCACACAACTCAGGAGCCATGTTTGCTCTAACTTCTGGAGTCTGACTCTGAGTGGTTTATTTCAGGCAGATTTAAGCACAGTGTAACTTGCTGAAAACTATTCTGGCAACAACCCAATCTTATTTGCACAACAAAACATACATAAATCTCCTTGAAGAGCACAGTACGCTAAATACAGATCAGACATGACTATATAAAAACTCTTTGTAAAGTCCATAAAGATGAGTTCTATAGACTGAGAAAAACAAATATACCACAAGGGACTAGGTCCAGTGCCAGAAAAGTCTCTAGGCACACAGCATAGGAATCAGTGTGCTTCAGCCTTTGGGCAGATAGCAGGTATTGCATTTCTTTCCTTGAAGGAACAACCCTGTGTGCTTACCATGCCAGGTTCCTCCAGTGCTTATCTAGAAACACAGTGACCTCCGTGTCCCTCACAACCACAAAGCCCTGGAAGCCTCTCCAGACACTGTCTCTTGGAGGCAAGCATGGTGGATGACACAGATTGCAGGACTGCAATCCTGGCACTTGAGAGGAAGCAGGAGGATTACAGCAAGTTTGAAGCTAGCTTGGGTTATTTAGCAAATGTCAGGCCAGTGAGGGCTGCCCAGAATGGACCTTATCTTAGAAACCAAAAAAGGAAAAAAGAAAATGGGTTCTGTAAAAGTCTCCAGAGACTTTTTTGGGGTTTTATTATTTATCTTGGTTTTATTTTTTTTTTAAAGAGATAAATAATTCAAGTGTCCATTCCATTTTACTCCAACTTGAACATAACTATATGGCCTTCAGAGCTTGTACTAAACTTAAACCAACTTGTATTTAAACCTAAGTAATCTGAAGCCTTTGGTTACCTGATTACAATGCTAGAAGCTGTTCTGTCAGCTTCTAGCTGTGGACATCGCTCACACTGTGGACACTGAGGAATGGTTACTGGCCATGTTTGACCTGGAAATCTACACAAATTCCTACCTACACAATACACAGCCCCAGTCCACCTGTGTTTATGACGTCATCAAAACTACACTAGCGTAACACGAATGTCATAAAGCAAGCACAAAACAGTGAAGAGTCATTTAGATGTCATCATCATCATGAGTGACATGTCTTTGCTGTCACACTTCAAATCCTCTCTTCAGTATGCTGTGATATAGAAGCCCTGGTGTCTCCTGAACTGTCTCCAGAGGCCATGTGCAGAAGGCTTAGATGACACTGTCGGACACACTGGGAGATGGCAGAGACTTTAGGAGGCAGGGCTGTTTGGAGACAGTCGGTGTCTGGAGATGTGTCTTGGAAGGGTGTGTCTCGTTTCCGCCCCTCCCTCTCTCTGCTTTCTGGCTGTTGTAAGCTGAGCAGCCTTGACCCTACTCTGATTTATTATAGCCCCAGAATCAGCAGAATAAATTCACACCATGGACTGGAACCTCTGAAACCAAGGCAGAAGACATCTCTCTCTCTTTAAGTTGATTTTTGCAGAGATTCTGTCACAGTAGTGGAGAGCTAACAAGGCAGCACTAGGTTCAGTTAGTTTTGAGACTTGATCTTAATGGGGGTTTTATCACAAAAGGAAAAAAAAGGGGGGACTGTTTTACTCCATACAACATATACATTTTCAAAAAAATATATGCATTTAGTCCCTAGAAGTCCATCCCCTACCCTCATGCAAAACACAATAATTCTATCCCAATAACCTCAATACACTACTAAGTCAACTCTTAGGAACTAAAGTCCCAAGCTGAATGTTAAGTATCACCTAAGTAAGATTGGGTGGGTTTCCACGGGAACTTGGGGGTGGCAGTGGTGGTGGTGGCCACACAGGTGCATGCCTTTAATCCTAGCACTTGGGAGGCAGAGGCCTCTGATTTTGAGGCCAACCTAGTCTACTTAGTGAGTTCCAGGACAGCCAATGCTATTACACAGAGAAACCCTGTCTTGAAAAAACAACCAACCAAAAAGACTCTCCATGAAACAAAATTGCTCTCTAATAATCTGTGAAGTGACACCAAACAAGTTACACACAGTAAGACAGTGGTGAGCCTGACCCACCTTGCCTGTTACATACAGTAGTACAGTGTCTTAGGGTTTACACTGCAGTAAAAAGTCACCATGACCAAGGCAACTCTTTAATAAAGGGCAACATTTTAATTGGGGCTGGCTAACAGGTTACTGCCACTCCCTGGGCCAAGAATATTCAAACCACCACAGACTGTGATGTCCTGACCCTCCTTGCCTGTAATACTACAGCTGCAAAGGCTGACATTCAAATGTATGAGCTATGGGAGCCATTCTCATATTCAAACCGCCACACTGGTGCTCACTAGTCTAAACATTCTGTCTATAACTTTCAAGTGTGTGGATATGCCGTTTCATAGCGGGAGTTAAAGTGTTGATGTTTGAATGTAGTGTTTTCTCAGCCTTCGCTTCCATCTCTGTTCTTCTTTTTTGCACTTGCCCAAATCTACTGGTGATGCTTTCCTCTGTGTTTCTAACTGATTGACTGATGTGGTCGTTTCCAGCTTTTAGCTTAGCTTTGTTCTGGTTTTTTTTTTTTTTTTTTTTTTTTTTTTTTGGTTTTTTTTGGTTTTGTTTTTCGAGACAGGGTTTCTCTGTGTAGTCCTGGCTGTTCTGGAAACTCACTCTGTAGACCAGGCTGGCCTCGAACTCAGAAATCCACCTGCCTCTGCCTCCCAAGTGCTGGGATTAAAGGCGCGCGCCACCACCGCCCGGCTCCTAGCTTTGTTCTTAATCTCAAGTTCCCTGCTGAATTCTTTTTCTTTTTGTCAGTGTTTTTCCATCTATATTACTGATTTTCTCATCCATTTTGTTGACTTTTCTCTGTCTTCTTTGTCTGGGTCATGGATCGATTTCTTTACTTGATTCATTTAGTTGGTTTATTTGAGTTCATCGATCATCTATGCTAGTAAATTTCCCAGATCTTCAGCTGGTATTTTACCCATTTCAGGACCTCTGAACTCTGTAACTGAGGGTTTGTGATTATTGGGACATCATTTCTAGTTCTGAGGAGAAGGGTTTTCTACATCTGGTCAGCTTACCTCACAACAGTTTGAGATTGCAAACCTAGCTGAGGAGAGAACCGATGTCTATGTAGCTGGAGTCACTCTGCCTGACTTCCTTCTGTTTTTGTGCCTTGCCCTTCTGTTTCCTTGAACTGTTCAGGTGTCTTAGTATTTCTCTTGTGGATGTCCAAAGTTTCCTTTGTCTTTCTTTATGTACAATAGGGTCTGATTCTCCTTATCCTCACTACTTTATGATCAGGTCATACAGAGGCAATTTCTGGTCCATCACCTTACCCCAAACTCTCTCTAGGTAGCTTTTAAGGAATTTTCAGTAACAAAATAATGTCTAAACATTTGCTTTCAGATGATTTTGGGGGGGAGGGGTGATGGAACTTTTCTTCATTTGTAGTTGTATCAGTCAGGGTTCTCTGGAGAAACAGAACTGGTGGAAACACACACACACACACACACACACACACACACACACACACACACACACAGAGAGATTTATTAGAATGGCATACAGGCTGTGATCTGACTATTCCAACAATGGCTATCTCTCAACATAAGAATCCAGTAGCTGCTCAGTCCAAAGCTGGATGTCTCAGTGGTCTTCAATATAAGCTGGAATCCCAAAGAAAGAGGCTCTAATGCCAGTGAAGAAATAAACTTGCCAGGGAAAGCAAGAGCTTCCTTCTCCCACGCCCTTTATAGAGGTTCCCACTAGAAGGTGCGGCACAGATTTAAGGTGGGTCTTCACACCTCAAATGATCCAATGAAGAAAAAGTCCTCACAGGTGTACTCAGCAGCTTGGGTTGTAGGTAATTTCAGATGTAGTCAAGTTGAGAACAAAGAATAGCCATCACAGTGGTTAAAACCATTATCTAACTTGGAGCGACAGACTGTGTGTTTGTCTCTTTGGAAACATTTGGTGGTTGGCGCAGCATTGGCAGCTAATATGTGCTCACCAATGAGGTCAGGACACCTGTGACCTTTGCTATTTGGTCCTGTGTTTATTTGTCATAACTCTTTCCAACCAACTTGCTTTGGAGCACGATGAAATTGAGCAGAAGAGCTTTTGAGGTCATGCCTTGTCCTTTCAACACAACCCACGTAATTGGGTTCTGCTCTAGGTGGCAATGCAATGGGACATAGTGAGCACTGATGCCAAGCAGTCCTGTGTTCTTCCTGTGTAGTCAAGGTTCTCCAAAAAAGCAAAACCAACTGCAGTGTGTGTGGTGTGTGAGAGAGCAGGGTAGGGGTTAAAGAATTAGATTGTGAGAATGTGGGTTCTGCAAGTCCAAATTCTGCAGGGCAGGACAGGATATATCTTCAAGGAAGAGTTCAGATTACCATGGTGAGATTAAGGGCAATCTAGAGATAGAATCCCACCACTGCCATTTCTCTCATTCTTAAAGCTTGAGTTTGTTAAATAAGGCATACCTACACTATGAGGGTAATTAGTCATTAGACTCACTCATTCCAGTGAGCCCTTCTTGCAGTTTTGAGTATTGTCTGAACTGTCTAAGCACTGCCTGCAAGGTAAACTCAGGAGTGCCTGTGTTGGTACTCCATTTTTGATTGCACAGCCTATTGTCTTAGTTAGGGTTTCCATTGCTGTGAAGAGACACCATGACCAGAGCACCTCTTGAAAAGGACAACATTTGAATGGGGCTGACTTTCAGGTTCCAAGGTTCAATCCATTATCATATGCTTGCTGCTCTTTCTGAGGACTCAGATAGCAGGAAGCATGGCAGCTTCCAGACAGGCATGGTCCTGCAGGAGCTGAGATTTCTACATCTTGATCTGAAGGCCTCCAGGAGAAGACTGGCAACCTCATGCATCTAGGAAGAAGCTTTCTCAAAGCCCACTTCCACAATGACACACTGTTCAATAAGGTAACACCTACTCCAGCAAAGGCCACACCTCCTAGTGCTAACACTCCCTGGACCGAGCATATTGAAATTACCACACCCATGAATGGAGACATAATTCTTCACTGAGCACTGGTACTTTCCCCTAGACTGTAATGATTTACCAGACAGATGAGACCTCACAAGGCTTATGTTCCAGTAGGAGAGAGTTTAAAAGTCTACAGAACAAAATCAGCTATGTGCCACAGAAGAGGGAAAAAAAAAAAACAAAAAACAAAAAGGAAAGAGGAAAGCCTTTAAGCCAGGCCTTTAACAGCACACACATTATTGGCAAATTCTGGCTTAATAGATTTCTACTTTCTAAGAAATAACAAAAAAATCTTTTTGCAATTAATTCTTAGAATAATTGTTATGATTTTCTTTAATTCTGAGACAGTCCTGTGCTGTCTTGATTTTCTTTTTTTTAAGAATTGTTTATTTTATGTATATGAGTATACTGTAGCTGTCTTCAGATACACCAGAAGAGGGCATCAAATCCCATTACCGATGGTTGTGAGCCACCATGGGGTTGCTGGGAGTTGAACTCAAGACCTCTGGAAGAACAGTCAGTGCTCTTAACCACTGAGCCATCTCTCCAGCACTCCTCTTGATTTTCTTATTTTTCTCTTTTTAGCTTAGTTTAGAGAGTGTGTGTGTGTGTGTGTGTGTGTGTGTGTGTGTGTGTGTGTGTGTTCCTAGTGTCAAAGGAAGCCAGAAGAGGGCATTAGCTCCCCCTGAAACTGGAGTTACAGTACCAAGTTGGCACATGGGTGCTGGGAAGCAAATCTGAGTCCTCCAAAAGAGCAGCAAGCATTAACTGCCTTGCCAGCTCTCCAGCCCCAAGTATTTAATTTTTTCTTAAAAGATACTGACAAGAATTCTTGTATAAAATGCACAGTTTGTTTGCCTTGAATTTTAATGTATCTAACTGGAGAATATAAAATTGAAAAACCCTAGAAAATGAGAATAAGCCATTACAACATTTTTCTGGTCTTGAGCTGAAAGCACAAAATTATTTCATGCATTAAAAAAATCAGCGATACTGATTCTATATGTGGGATCTCCAAATTCACTGGAAATGTAATCAAAACAATTGGTAACAGGTATTTTTTTTTTGACACTTTGAGGTTTGTTTTAAAGTATACATCATGATACATATTCACAAGGTTTATGTCATACCAAACTGGGACACTGCACACACGGGGTGACAAGTACTTTAATGATCTCTTTTCCATCTCTTACACCTTAAAGACACACTTACTTCTACCCATTCATAGTCCCAACCACTCTGAACAAATAAATTCTCTAATCAATGGCTTCCCTTGGAAGAATCCTACTTTTGCCTTGAGAACACTTATTCTCTACTAGCTTATAATTAGCTTGGCTTTTTAAGATTTCAAGTAGAAATTATCCAAGACAAATCAGGTCTGATACAGCCGAGCCTGTAGCCAGAAGCACGGTGAGTGTGCAAACAAATGGTGGGTCTCAGCACTGGGAGCCCTGGACACTAAGTGTTGGTAACACAGACAGTCCGTGTGTAGCTCAGCATCTGGTCTGAGTTCTGCAGCACTTGGGTTTTAGTTAAAAATAGACGTGACACTGCCAAAACTCTCCCAGAGAGACTGATGTGGCAAGGGTCACTCAGATGAAGAGGGAACAGCAAGAAGTCTTGACACAACACCTGTTTTATTTTATCAGCACATTTAAGCATGGACTCTAGTACTGTGGAACCTGTTAGTAGCCGGACAATATAAAACACAAGGCTCCTTTTTCTTTTCATAGGACACTAACTGCTCTTGCAAGATCCTGACTTTTTAAAAAATTATTTATGAAAATGATGTATGTGCGTGTTGTCCTGAGTATGTTTCTGAAACAAATATAGTCAAGGTCATATAAAGCTACAGAGCAAGTTCCAATTGCCAAATGTTAGGTGTAAAAGGCTGAGTTGGGAGGAGATGAGTTTATTCCCTTTTCTACAAACTCGTCTGCACCCAAAAACTTAGTGAGTCTAGGATGGCAGAAACTAGAGCTTTGGTTCTTATCACTAGAACCCTTTTCTGTAAGTGGGAAATTATCTTAGCTTATTTTCTATTGCTATGATGAAATGCCATGACTAAGACAATATATAGAAGAAAGTGTTTATTGAGGGTTTGCTTCTATTTTCAGAGGGTGGGACCATGACCGGCATGGTAGGGAGACCTGCAGCAGATAAGCAAGCGTGGGAGTAGAGCAGTAGCTAAGAGCATACTTACTTGAGATAACAACCAAGAGGCAAGGGAGAAAGCCACTGGAATAGTGTTGACTTTTCAAACCTCAAAACCTACCTCCAGAGACATGCCTCCTCCAATAAGGCCACACCTCCTAATCCTTCCCAAACAGTTCCACCTACTGCTGACCAAGCATTCAAACACATGAGGCCGTGGAAACCATTCTCATCCAAACCACCACAATGGTCTTCCTTCTTATTGTAAGTTTCCCTTATTTCACCATGTCCTACTTCCTTGGTGGAAGTTGCCAGGAGGCCTTAAGCTACACAATCAACAATAGTGCATTACGCGTATAGGGTCAAGAGACTGGTTTATTCTGGTGCTGCTGTGACAGTTTAACTTTTTGTTTCTTTTAGAACTCTTATTTCATCCTCACTATCATCTTTAACATGCTGTCACGTGGGTTGCCAAAGAGGTGGCGATTAGAGTAGAGCACAGAATGTAGATGTTGTCAGGGTTACTTTTATGTGTTGGCATTACTAAGGAAGCCCTTAGAGGTGCCTGAAAGTGCTCCTGAAAAACTTTAACATTTGAATTGGTAAACAGAATAAAGAAGTTCTCTCCACAGTGCAGATGGGCATCATCCAGTCTGTCAAGGGCCTGAATTATCTCTCTTCTTAAACCATCATCTTCTCCTGCCCACAGGCACTGACATTCTTGATTCTCAGGCCTTAGGGAAGAAACATCAGTTCCTCTGTTTCTCAGGCCTCTGATTCACACTGAATTATCCTGCACTATTGGTCTTTCTGGATCTCTAACTTGCAGCTTCCATAGTCAGGTGAGCTAATCTCTGGATCAAGTCCCAATTCCCTCCGAATCTGGGGTTGGGGGAGAAGGGGGGAGGGAAGAAGGGAGAAGAAGGGAGGGGGAGAGAGGTGAATGTATCTTAATGGTCTTGTTTTTCTGACTAATACAGATTCTTAGGCAGATGAAGGTAGAAACCATTGGTCCCTCCCCCCCTCCTTGCCTACAATACAAACTAAATCCAAGAGGAAAAAAAACCAGCAAGATACTAGCAAGTGAAATGCCACAGCATATCATAAGGATTATACACAGTGACCAGATAAGATTTGTGTCTGGAAGGTAAATACACATATGTAATACATATGTAACTCAGCAGAATTGTATGTGTGTTTATGCATATGATATATATTTGTATGTTTATATATAAAACAAGAATAATTTAAAAATATATCATGAGTTGAGGGTAGGGGAGGAGCTGAGGAAGGTGAGTATGGATCAGAATTATGTAGCCACCATACTCATGAAATTCTCAAAAAAACAGTAATAGAACCAGTTTTATAAATAAGAATAATTATATGATCATCTCAATTGATGCAAAAAAATGATAAATACTCTCTAATGACTAAAAAACACTTAATATATTAGGACTAGGAGATTACTTTCACATACTAAAAGGCTCATATGAAAAACTACAAAAACACATTCAGTGGTGTCAGACTGGCATCTTTTCTTCTATTGACACTTCTGTTGAGTAGAGTACTTAAAACTCTAGGCAGACTAATTAGGCAAGAAAAACAAATAAAAGGTTCTAAATTAGGAAGAGAGAAGCAGACAGCTCTTTACACAAATGATGTGACCCTATAGATAAAAGCATTAAAGATTTCCCATAACCCAAAGTAATGATGAATTCCTTAAGATCATAGGACACAAATAAAACCCACAAAACTCAGTCGCATTCTGCCTGCTGACAGTGAGTAATCTGTGGTGGAATTTACAAAACGATTTCATCCATGATAGTATCAAAAGGAATAAAGCCTGATGTAGCGATACATCTGTATTTCCCAGCACTTGAGAGGCTGAAGAAGGAAGAGTCCAAACTTGAGACCAATGTGGGCTGCATAATGAGATCTTGTCTCTCAACACACACATACACACAGGCTTGCATGCACACACACACACGAATATGTGCACAAATGTGCTACTGCAGAGGTCAGTTGACAACTCAGGAGAAAAATCCATGTGCATATAGTTAAGTGATTTTTTTTCAATAAATGGATTTAATGCTTACGCAAAATTTAAGAATCCATTAGGAAGTTCAGTTTTACTATGTCAGTGAGATACATTTCAGACTGTAATCATACCCTTTCCAGATCCCACTTAAAGTAAACCATTTATTTTTTCTTCTTTTCCCACAAGTGCCTTAATGTAAAATTTGGATACCTTTCAGAAGAAACCTGTGAGGTAATGCATTGGAGAGACATAACAATATTTATAAAGTTTAGAAAAAAAAATCTTTCACTGGATGAATAGGGAAAATAATCTTTAACTTTGGCAGGGGGTGGATAATAATATTGATATTGAATTTGATGGTTTCTTATGATTTTAATAACAGATGTGGGGAGTGAGGTCTCATTATTATTCTTCAGCAATTTTAAGACAAGAATGGTATTTTGAGAGTTCAAGACAAAGTATTGTAGGGTTTTAGTCACATTAATCTGTCCAATATTGCCTTGTACCATGGTTCATTCAATTAAACATATAAATATGTCTTGTGTGTGTTGTTTTACTTATTTTTTTTTAGTTACTTTAACCTGATCATTGAACACTTGGTACATTTATTAAATTATCACAACATACTCTGTAAATATATCGAATTGTTAATTTAACATACACATATAAATATGTATTTTGCTTATGTATACATATGTATTGAATATGTGTGTGTGTGTATGTGTTCAGGATGGTTTACCTCCCTAGTGGGATAACCATAACCCATAGCCTCTTGACATTTTGGTGATCAATCTCTTTTTTTTCCCCCCAAACACTTTATTTATCAGTATTTGTATATACATACATACTTATACATGTATACATATATACATACATATATGAACAATAATTAAATAAGATATATTTGAAAAGTATTGGGGGTTGGGAAGAGTGGGAGGAAGGAAAGAAAGAAAAAAATTATGTAAATACAGTGCTCATATATGAAATTCTCAAAAAGGAATCCATTTTTTAAAAAATGTTCAACAGATTAACTTACATTTTACAATATGAAAATAAATATGACCTATAATTATATTGAAGGACATTTTAACTCACTAAAAACTTTAAAATTTAAAATGAAATCAATAAAAATTATTTTACCCAGCATACTAACAAAAACCATAATAACATTTTATAATTCAAAGTATTTCTGAGAACAAGAAAATGGATTGTCAGAAGCTAAGTCAGCAGAGCCAGGGGGACACTGTGTGTTATTTCTTTTCTTTTCATTTCTTTTTTTTTCTTTTTTTTATTATTATCAAATCATAATTTTTACTTTTTAACACCGGGGTTATAAACACAAAAATGCAGGATGTGGGGAAGGGGATGACACTGGAGCATAGATGTTCAGGGGGAGTACAGATATCTTTCAGAACAGGGTATCAGCTGGGTGAAGGGTCAGGGGTCAGGTCACTATGACTCTGCCTATGATTCACTTGTCCTTATCTAAGTTGGTACTATCTGCCAAAGGCTGCCTATTTACAAGGTCTATAACTACTCAAGCTGGTAGATTTCCACAAAAGCTGCCTGTTTACAATAGTTTATAGACATCTGTTTCAGTGTTTTTCCATAGAGACCCAAGACTTTGTGTTAGCAGGCATGTATGTCAGGCCTATTGCTGATTTTAGGCTTATGGCTGATTTTAGGCCTTCAGTGTATAAGCAGGGCTGCCCCTGACATATCCTCCCTTCTCCAAGTATAGAAGGGTTGTGGCGATTCTAATCTTGCCAAGGCAGGGATAGAGGCCTGACCTCCAGTAATTAAAGGGGAACTTGTAATGGCTCCAGTCCTCCTGTCGTTGTCCAGTGAGACATGAGGGCCATACCCGTCCCGATGTCTTTTTCCTGGAGAGGGAATACTTTTGACATCAACCCCTATGCAGTCAGGCTTGTCCCTCAGGGAACCCAGAAACATATTTTTAACTTTTATTTATATTCCCTTGCAGTGCTTAGCCTCGCAGCCTACACAAGAATTCAGATCGCCAGACAGAGGGGGTTCTGGATGGCCCCTCACTGCTTGGTCTAGGGGCAGAAGTTCCCTCTTTTAGGTTGGGTGGAGATGGGACTTGGGAGTACCCTGGATAGAGTAACATCCTCATCTAGAGTCTTGTGGTCCTCCATAGCTAACTTATGATAATGTATCTGAATAGATTTTGCTATCAGATTATCTATCTGTTGTTTCACAAAGTTAGTCAGTCTATTTAAGGCCCAGGGACCAAAGGAAATAAGCAAAAATAACCTAATTAATGGTTAATTGATTAATTAATGGTTAAGTGATTTTTGATAACCATACCAAGCCATCCAATACTGAAAAATGATCCTTACAGCAAATGGGGCAGAGAAAACTGGATATCCCCATTCCAAACAGTAAAACTGGGCCCTTACCAAACACAACGTGCAAAAGTAATTAATTTAAAACAGATTAAAGAAAGACCTAGTTTGAAAACTCTTGGAAGCAAATATTGGACTGGATTTGGCGATGGTTTCTTAGATGTGATAGAAAGGGCACAGGAAATAAAAGAAAAAATGGTAAAATTATGCTTTTTATAAATTTTAACATTTTATACATCAAAAACAATACTGACCAGGTTAAAAAAAGAGAGAAAGTCACACAATAGCAGATATATATATATATGTGTGTGTGTGTGTATATATGTGTGTATATATACATGTATATATATATATATATATATATATATATATATATATATATATATATGAGGAATTGATATTCAAGATATATAGAGAATGCTTAAAACTCAACAACAGGAAAACAAAGAATCTAATAAAATTGGACAAAGGACTTGAGTAGAGAGCTACCAAAAGATGTACAAACGGGCAATAAAAATATGAAGATATGTTCAGTGGTTCAAAAAGTCACTTGGGAAATGTTACTTTAAATGCTATTCAGGCTGGAGAGATGGCTAAGAACACGGACTGCTCTTCCAGAGGTCCTGAGTTCAATTCCCAGCAACCACATGGTGGCTCACAACCATCTGTAATGGGATCCGATGCCCTCTTCTGGTGTGTCTGAAGACAGCTACAGTGTTCTCACATACATAAAATAAATAAATCTTTAAAAAAAAAAAAAAGCTATGCTATACCACAGCACCACAGCACATCAGGTAAGGTGCCCACTATCCAAAAGAACAACAACAAACTCTGAAAGTGGCACACATCGGCAAGGAGGAGAATACTTGCAAATGTAGAGTGGTACAGAACACGAAGTGATAGGGTCACTACAACTGTATGTAAGAGTACGGCAGTTCCTAAAGACACCACGGAATTACCGTATGTATTGGTATTAGCAAGCTGATTGTTGCTATCAAAACAACTGAAGAAATTAACTTACAAGAGAGATGTTTCATCCAACTCATTACTCTGGAAGATCTAATCCAAGATCAGGTGCTCACACTGGGCCTCTGATGGGTATGTTCCATGTTGGGGTGGGGTGGGGGGCAAACTGTTCACCTCATCACCAGGGAACAAAAGAGAAGAGAAAGTGGCAAGAGTTCCAGTGACCTAAAGACTCACATCGGACCTCGTCTCCAAAAGGACCCATCATCTACATGGTGGTTTGAATGAGAAATGCTCTCCCTCCGCCAGTCTTTGGCATTGAACACTTGGTTCCCAGTGGTGCTGTTTGGAAAAGCATAAGGGGTTTAGTCTTGCTGGAAGAAGTATGTCAGTGGGGTCAGGCTTTGAGATTAAAAGTCTCTCACCATTTCCAGGTGACTCTTTCTGCTTTGTACTTGTGGTTCAAGATGTGAGTTCAAGGCTTCCTGCCCCCATGCCTGCTGCCTGCTCCCATGCTTCCTGGATTGTCAACTCCAATCCTCTGGAACCATAAGTCAAAATAAAGTTTTTTTTTCTATAAGTTGTCTTGGACATAATGTTATATCACAGCAGCAGAAAACTAATATACCCTCTGTGATGTCTATTCCCAGTTGTTAACTTAACTACATCTGGAATGAATTACAATCCAGAAATGGAGGGCATATCTGTGACCCAGATCTTGAGGCTGGAAGACATACACACATCCTTATTCCAGATCCTGAAGCACATCTTTAGTCTGAGCCATACCTTCTGCTGGTGGCCTACATAAGGATCATGGAAGAAAGAAGGGTCTCTCTTCTTTACCTCTTTGTACTTACTTGCCAGCACATCTGTTGGAAGCTACTTCTTCAGGATTTCAGCTTATACAGAAGACCAGCTGAACCACCCAGGCTTGTGGGACTGAGCAACTACTAGATTTTCGGACTTCCCATTTACAACTGGCTATTGTTGGGTTAGTTGGACTGCAGCTTGGATATTCATTCCATAAGTTCTGTGACTCTAAAGAATCCTGACTAACCTCTCAATAGAACTACCCTCAGAAATAAGCCTTTCACACGTGGATCTGGGGAGGGCAGTTATAGAAACTATAGCACCGTGTAATCTGAAAAGTCCACTTCTGGATGTATTTTAAAGACTCAAAGAGGCCCACGAAGTGTTTTACACACGGGAGCATAGCATCACTATTCATAGTAGATAACAGATTGATTATCCCAGTCACCCGTCTACAAACGAGGAAGCAAAGCATGAAACATCTGTAATACAATATCATTTAGTATTAAAAGAGAAAGGTATTCTGGTATGTTCTACAAGATGTCTGAATCTTGGGACATTACAAGCCAATCACAAATGGACAAATCTGTATGATTCTTTTTATAGACAAGAGCTGAAGACAGTACACCTGAATTCCACAATGGACTGGTAGCATCTAGAGTATATAATGCAAACAGTCAGACCACAACATAATTAGAACATGGAAATGAACAGACATTTCACTGGAGAGGGGGAAATCTCCAAATGAAAGCTAGCACACAAACAGGCATTCGGTATCACTAGCCATAATAAAAAAAAATAGAAATTAAAATCATGGTCATGTGTCTACCAGAATGGCTAGAATTAATAATAGTAAAAGGACTGAATGGATGTGGAAAGTGGACCAGCTGTTGGCAGGAATATAAAATGATCCAACCACACTGAAAAATATTTTGATAATTTTCTACAAAATTAAAATTTAGGGCTGGTGAGAGGGCTCGGCGGTTAAGAGCACTGACTGCTCTTCAGGAGGTCATGAGTTTAAATCCCAGCAACCACATGGTGGCTCACAACCATCGGTAATGAGATCTGATGCCCTCATATGAGTGTCAGGAGAGTGTCCCGGAATGAGCTGTTCCCGGAGCAAGCGGGGCCAGAGCAAGAAGGGAAGGGGAAAAAATTTAAAAATAATAATAATAAAAAAATAAGGGCTGGAGAGATGGCTCAGTGGTTAAGAGCACTGACTGTTCTTCCAGAGGTCCTGGGTTCAAGTCCCAGCAACTACATGGTGCCTCACAACCATCTGTAATGGGATTTGGTGCCCTCTTCTGGTGTGTCTGAAGAGAGAGCTTCAGTGCACTCATATACATAAATTAATTTGGGCTGGTGAGATGCCCTCTTATGGGGTGTTTGAAGATAGCTACAGTGTATTTACATGTAATAAATAAATAAAAATCTTTAAAAAAATAAAATAAAAATAAAATAAAATAAAATTTATAACCCAGTGGTTGTACTTTTGGGCATATATTCAGAAATAATGGCAACTTATGCTTACACATACAAAAAGAAAATAAACATGCATAACATTCTTTCTTCTTAAGAGCCTTGAAACTGGATGTGTGGAAAGTTAACTGAACCTTGGTGTATCTGTGCCAGGGAGTTCTATGCATACACAAAACCACTTGGATGACTCCATGAAAGTACAGCGTGAAGAAGGGCCAACCCCAAAACGTTGTTCATCATGTACTTCCACTTACATAACATTTTTAAATGACTGGGTTTTAGGAATGAAAGACAGATTAGTCATTGCCAAAGCCTGAGGATACAGAGGGACTCAGGAGAGGAAAAATATTTGGGGGGAGGGGGGCGGGGAACAAAACTTTCCTGTGCCTGGCTTAAGCTTTGCTCAGTACTGGGGCCCCTGAAGACTCTGGAACCTCTGTGAGGTGATGGGTCTTCAGAGAGACCAACGCTGCCTTGTGATTAGCTTCAGCATCTCTAGAGCAGGAAAGAGGTCAGGATTGCTGTTCTCTGCAGCATCTATCTTTAAAGGTTCTTTGAATTTCCAAATATTGCCAGGGAAAATATAAAAGAGGCTGCACTTAACAGCTCCTGTGTGCAATTAGCACCCAATAATTACTAGAACTGGAAGGCAAGCAGAGCAATCAAACGATCTCTACCTAGGTATATCATAAGTACCACAAGGATTTCTCCAACAACGCAAGCAAATTCCTCAGACGCCAATAAAGGCCAAGCAGAGGAATAATAGCTTTCTGGCCATCCACCCTTCAGTGTTACTTGCAATCTTGGTTTTGCCCTCAACACAACTGTGTTCCATTTTCCACAGTTGTCACCACTTTGAGCCTCTCTGGAGGCCACTGCTGAGGATCCAGGAAATGTTCTTTCTGAAAGGCCACGGGCTACTTGACCCTGGACTCGTGCGTTTACAGAATCCCAAGTGTAGCCATTAAAGCACACTGCTGCCCATTTATACATTGATGTTGTTTCATTTCTGCCCACATATATTTAACTTCTGCTCCCTTTGCAGAGAAGAAAGAATAATTTCTCTCCCCACCTCATTTTTTTTTTTTTTTTGAAATTTTAATTGTTCCCACGGAGAAATCACAGAGGGTAAAGGCAAAGTAACTCAGGCCCTGTCACTCCCACCGTCTGGGCTCAATGCACATGAATTCTCTTTCTTCTCTAATTTGGATTTGGCTGAAACTGGTGAGCGGTTGCCAGGTAACAGGAAATCTATGTGAAAATCAGAGGAGGTGGCAGTCCCTTATGCCCCTCCTACTCCTTGGATCAAAGTTACCCAGAGCTTTAGACTTAAAAAAAAATCTAAAATTTAAAGCCTGATTTAAAATTCTAAAATCAATGTCATACTGCTGTTCTGTTCAGTTCTATTTATTCATCTGCCTTTTTAATTTTTTAGTCTTACTATGTAACTCTAGCTGGCCTGTTTCATGCAATCATTAAACACTTGGTTCATGGCTTTCTTTGAAAACAAGTATTGCTAGTTTATGCCCTAAGATAATACACGTTTATATATACATATACATGGTTTTAGAGAGTCTCAGACCAGCTAAACTGCCTCAGCCATCCTGAGCATAGTAGCTGCTTCTTAGAATTAAAGTATCAGGGGCTGGAGTGATGGCTCAGTGGTTAAGCACACTGGCTGCTCTTCCAGAGGTCCTGAGTTCAATTCCCAGCAACCACATGGTGGCTCACAACCATCTGTAATGGGATCCGATGCCCTCTTCTAGTGTGTCTGAAAACAGCTATTATGCACTCATACACATAAAATAAATAAATAAATCTTAAAAAAAAAAAAAAAAAGAATTAAAGTATCAGGTGGTCAAGAACAGTCAACTAAATATGGGAAACAAAAAATTTTCTGTCTTGGGCTCCAAATGTCCAGTCATAACAAAAGAAGATTTTAAAACATGGTATCCCAATGTAGAAGTAAAAGAGAAATTTCAGTGAAAAACAGACTGAATTTTTTCAGAAAGTTAGAAATCATAAAAGAGCCAGATTCCAAATGGATGCAATGAGATCCCCGAGGAAAGGCACAGGGCCCAGACGTGCTGTGTGTCCATAGCTGCTGCAGGAGAGCCCAGAGGCAGTTAGCAAAGTGATTTTCCAGGGACGGGAAGAAGTGGAGCCAAACCAGCATTGACTTCTAATTGTTTTCCCCACTGCAGTAAATAAAAAGTAAATAACAGTAGTGTTCTCAGATATAAGAAGAAAGTGGAGAGTCCTGGGTTGTATGATCTCCATAGGACCGGAAAGCTGGTGACACCCTCAAGACGGAGAAACATCCTGTTTGGAGTACTGCACCTCACTTCACGGGCAGTAAAAGAAGGGGAATTAGATGCTCTTAAAGATACATGAACAAGGGTTTTCAAACGTCAAAAAAATGTTAAAATCCAAACAGCAAAATTATTCTCTAGAATCAATGTCCTGGAGCAAAGTAAGATTTAGAATTACTATTATGATTTGGGAATAATATTCAGCAAGTCCTTGGGAAAATTCAAAAGCAGAAGAAAGATAAAACAAAGAAGGTAAGTAATTGGGAAAATATTTATATTTTTGTAGACCAATAGAAATGAATATTCTGAAAATATTCATAAGTGGTGACCAAAGCAAAGCAAAGGAAAAATTAAGCAGAAAACAAGCAAAGGCCAAAATATAAGTATAATTCATAGGAGGGAAAATTAATCTAATTAAATCAATTCTTATGCATCTCTTTCCCACCTCACTACTAAGGAGTTAATGGGAAGTCAGCCTATTCCTGGGTAAACTAGAGAACAGTCAGAGCCCGACCACACTGAGCCCCGAGGAGTGTGGGCTGCCAGCGATGTGGGCCGCCAGGCCGTGAGAATAAACATGTCTCTGACCAAAAGTCACAAGCCAAAACGAGGTACAAACTGATCTTAATTCTGTTTCCTTCTGGACAGTTTTTTTTTTTTTTTTTTTTTTTTTTTGGTTGGGTCTTGTTTTTGTTTGTTTGGCTGGTTTTTGTTTGTTGTTGTTGGGTTTTTTTGTAGAAGAATGAAAAAAAATGAAAAGCTGTAGTTAAAAATCCTCACCATTTATTGGAGAGAGAGAGAGAGAGAGAGAGAGAGAGAGAGAGAGAGAGAGAGAGAGAGAGATCAGATTTTCCTAGAGATACAGGTATCTCTCTAATTGTTAAAGAGAGATCTTTTTAAAATAATCATTGTATCCCAAGCACGTGCTGGGAACTGCATTGCCCTGTCAGGGATGGGCAGGGAAAGAGACATCGAGAAGATAAACTTCATACATGGTGTTACAGTGCTGGCAGACGGCAGAAGTGCTCTGAAAATGCAGGTCTCCTGGACTCCAGGGTGTCCCTTTTAACCACTCTGTACTACTGTTCCAAGTTTATTGAATGCCATGGCTCTGTGTCTGCACGTGTGGCTTTGCCTTGTGTCTGCACGTGTGGCTTTGCCTTTCTGGAGAACAAGAAGCTCAATGGGGAAAGCACAGGAAGATCTTTACGTGCATAGTAGTGGCTCCTTGTTCACTAACAGTCAAACAGTTTATCCTAGTAGATTAAAAAAAAAAAATCTATTGGGGCTGGAGAGATGGCACAAAAGTTAAGAGCACTGACTGCTCTTCCAGCACCTACATGATGACTCACAATCAGATGTCACTGAAGATCCAGGGTGTCTGATGCCTCCTTCTGACCTCCATAGATAACAAGACACATATGGTACTCAGGCATACATGCACACCATACATATAAACTAACGAATAAATTTAAATATTTTTAAATAAAAACACACACACACATGAATTACAATGTATAGGCTAAACAATTGCAACAAGAAGAACCTAGACTAGAAACCAAAGGAGGCTGTCTCCACCATGAGATGGGCGGTTTAAGTGATAAAGAATTAGCCTTATCCTAAGGAAGGGCTGACCTTTGCCTTTAGGTCCCTCGAAATGGCCGCTAAGCCTTTGGAATGCCCTATGGCAGAAGGTCTTTGTTTACCTAGGTATCTTTGGTAACAGTGGACAGCCACGTGGTTTCAGCTCCACTTCTGGAGAGACTGAAAATTAAAAGTCAGCCATGTAGGTCGTCAACCATATCTCCATGATCAATTGACAGGCCCAGCTCTGGATTCGCAGGCTAGGGGCTTCCTTACTTGCAGTGAGTGTTCAGTGCATGTTACCTACAGATTCAGGGCAGATCGGTACTGTCCACAGCCTCTCCTATAGCTCCCCAGGGCAACTCACATCGAGTACAGTGCTTGGCTGATACTAACCTGTAGTTTTTCACTGTAATGAACCCTAACCATGAGAATATGTATCAGGGTTTCAGAGTCCCCTGGATCTCAGGGAAGTGTTCATTTTGAGAGTGCTTTTTCATAGCCATCGTACAATTGCCAAATGGAGATGTGGCTCTCTCTTTGTAGGTCTCATAACTAATTCTGGAAAATACGACTCTCAAGTCTTCAGTCAATTCATAGGAAAACTGGGGACATAATCTAGCCCTCCCACAGGGAACAGCGCACGGGATGATACAACTGCGACAATGTATTTGTCAGCACTCTGAGATCCATACATCAATAGACTTATTATTGTTGGTTGCATGGTATCTGTTTCTAGGAGTTCCAGGGAGCTTTTTTGTAGAAGGTAACAATTCCTTCTTGGACACTACAGACAGAGCTTTGATTTCCATGTCTAGTAATTACTAGGGTTTGGGACAGGCTATTTAATCTCTGTGTTTTGTGAGCCTTGCCTGTTAAATAATATTTAGGTCGCATAGTTGGTGTAAAAATTAAATAAGACTCCATTTGACTCGTGTTACTATTATGGATTAGCTTTCGCTGTCATTGATGTTTAATATCAGTCAGCTGTGTAAATGTGAAGAGAGGGTTGGGTATACTGGAATATTTTTCCCTAAAATCAGCATGTCATTATTTCTTTTCATTGCTACTGTGGTGGAATATTAAGTAGCTACTTATATTAACAAAGTATAATTTAAAACTCCTCGATTTCCACCTGATTGTCTTTAATTATAAGATGGTAAATAGGATGGCCTTTACCTTGTTCTGTCTCCATTTCAACACATATCAACTGGTTGGATGGTGTTTGACTGACTAAATTATTCATTTTTTTAAAAAAGTCTTAACATTTAAATCTTTGATTCTTTTTAACTTTTTTTTCTAGTTTTTATGTGTGTGGGTGTCTTGCCTGCAAACATATCTGTGTTCCACACATGTGTACAGAGCTCAGAGAGGCCAGAAGAAGGTGCTGGATCCCCCAGGAAATGGAGTTAAAAGTTGTCTGTGAGGCAAAATGTGGGTGCTGGGAATTGAACTCAGGACCTCTGGAAGAGCAGTGAGTGATCTTAACCACTGGGCCGTCTCTCCAAGCCCAAGTCTCAAGTCTTATAAAATGATTTAGTACCATTTTAAACTGGTTTACAATGTTTAATGTTGTGGTTCTAGAGCGATTTTAGTGTTTTGTCTTCTTTTTTTCAATTTAAATAATGTATGTTACTTTTAGAAAATACAGAATAAGAGCTGGTGAGGTGGCTCAGTGGGTAAAGGTGATTTCTGCCAAGAATGACAAGATGACTTGGATCAATGGAACCCACGTGATGGAAGGAGAGAACTGGCTGCTGACACTCATGTCCTCTGATCTCTAGGGGACCTCCTTCATAAATGAAAATAAGTCAGAATAGAAAGTATGAAATATTGCACATTTTTCAAAGAAATTATTAAAAATGTCATTGCTAACCCCAACAGTTGGTCAAATGTTGCTAGCATTTTTGGAGTATTTTCTGTTGTTCCTCTCCTTACCACACTCTTTCCCTCACCCCTCAAAAAACTTAAGATCAAAGGAGCCCATTCTCCTGCTTGGCCTAGCTCAGTCCTTCTCCAGACCTTTCTCACTCAACGGGCCACTTTAATTTGAAAAAAAAAAAAAAAAAAAATGTGTTTCTGACCTGGAAAAAGGAAATGGGTGTGGGCCCAGAAGTTCTGAACAGACATGGAGGCCGAAGGGTAGACCTGTTGGCCAGTGCAAACATTGAGATGGGAATCCTGTGCTCAGGCAAAATAACTGGAAGCAGGTGACTCACAGAGGAGAAAACAGCTGCAGCCCAGTTACACTGAACTCCTTCCTGTGTAAACAAAGGTCACACTACACAGCGGGTGGAGTACAAGGATCTATCTATACGTATATGTATATACCACATATATGTGTGTATGCATCTGAGAAAAAATTCAAACATTCCTTTCTGAGAGCCAGGATCACATTATGACTGGTGGAGAGGTGTTGGCAAACAGAACACGGACTGGTCAGATATTTTAGGGTCTCTTAGTACAGGGCTGGTGAGTGAGCCCCGGATACCCCCAGGCTTTTCACAGGAGGTTAGCCTACTGAGAACAAAAAACTATTCTCACCATGCCAAGACTGGAAAGATTAAGGCCTCTGATTTAAGATCTCTCTCTCTCTCTCTCTCTCTCTCTCTCTCTCTCTCTCTCTCCTCCTCCTCCTCCTCCTCCTCCTCCTCCTCCTCCTCCTCCTTTTCTTTCTTTCTTTCTTTCTTTCTTTCTTTCTTTCTTTCTTTCTTTCTTTCTCTCTTTCTTCTTTTTTTTAATAGCCACCAATCAGAAGAGGGAGTTCTGAAAGTGAAAATCAAAGCACCTTACTGTGCCTTCAAGCCCTTCTCAAGTACAGGAGTTACAAACTGAGTAAGTTTGACCATGTGTCAATAATTGTTGGACTGATATGATGGGGGCTTTCCCATGCTTTGTATGCTTGACAATTGCATCATTAAAGTGTTCCATCTGTTTGTAACAATTTTATCAGCTCAGAATTCAGGAGCTCTGGGGCTTTTTATCAGTCTTGATCAGCAGCTCATGTCCAGTGTCTAGAATAATCTCTCCCCATTCCATGCCTGTTGAATCGCCAGCTCAGTATACATTTAATGCCTTTAAACAGAGATTCCAGCTTCTAGCTTCCTTCTGCCCAGTGTATGCACGAATTTCAGTGTTGAGCCGAGTGCTCTTGACCTAATGTGGATTGTAAGGTGACGTGCTTATGCTGTGAGTTTTCTATTCCTCATGACAAACCTTACTGTAGCAGTGCCCATTGGTACAGTGGTGACAGAGGAGGACAGGGTCGGAGACACTCAGGAGAAGCAGAGCACACTGAGTATGTGTGTTCACCCTCCCTTACACACATCTCCAACCTCCTCTTCCCAGACTGCCACCACCATGTTTTGTGCACAGATCACTACCTGTGCACAAAAGATTCTTCACAAAAATCTTGAGTCTTTAAAACAATGTTATTTCCTGGCAGAGCCATCTGGAACATTTGTGATTCTCATGGATTAGGGCCCAAGTACAGCATTAAAATTTTTTTCTGGAATTTGTAATTATCATCTCAAGTAAGAGAAAATACTACTTCAATGTCCTTTATGTAGATAAAAATATCCACTGTTCTCATTTGCTGCGTTTACTAGTATGAAAAGCATGAATATAAAGCATCTCAGGGTGAACTTATAACCCCATTTAGAAATGAGATTCTTGGGCTGGGGATGTAGCTCACTTGGTACAATGTTTACCTAGCAAAGATGTTCCAGAAGTTAGGAATGGAAGTATGACTCACAGAACACTGATTTGTAAGTCCCTGGGTCCTGAGCTACTTTGTTGTGGAAAACAGGAGAGTGGTGTGCTGTCTACCACAGGCCTATGCACCTTCCCCCAATTCCTATATTAAAGTAAGCCCCAGATGGTCATGGGCATTCAGAGAACAGGTCATGAGGATGGACCTGTCAGTGAATAGAATCAGTAGTACCCTTGTAAGAGCCAGGAGAGAGAATTCCTCTTTTGGCATCTCAAGACATGGCTAAGCAGCTTGTGTGCAAACAAAAGGCCCTCAGGAAGAATGGGCTCAGATAACACATTGATCTTGGAATTGCCAGCCTTGAGGACCGTGGGAAATGAACTTCTGATGTTTAACCTACCCTGTTTGTCTTACTCTAAAGGACAGCCCAAACTGATTGAGAATAGGTAGTAAAAGGTTTGGGGGTGGGGGGAATGAGTGGTTTTCTTCACTGATTCAGGTATTGAGAGACAATTCTACATGGGCCTCTTGCCTCACTGCCTTGCAGAGCCAATGACTCTGTTCTGGACTCTCTTCAAGAACATTTGTGATAAATGATCTTGGATGACAAAGATCATACTTTTCTGTAAGTCAAAAGACAATTTATTCTCCATTACACAAGATAATGTCTCCAACCAGAACAAAGGCAAGGCAGACCTACATTGCCTGTTCAAAGGTGTAGTTTTCCTTTCCCTAAACTTGGGGTTCTTTTCTTGGGGGCACTCTACTGGCACATCCGCAGGCATGGCTGGCACACTCTGCATTATCTTACAGGAAATGAGGCTCAGAGAATTGACATGAACATGCTGATGCCCATGTGTGCTGTACATGCTAAGAGCTTAGTAGACTGTCAAGCAGCCTAACCAATCAGCAGGACTGAACAACACAGGAAACCCAGCACTCGAGAGGCAGAGGCAAGTGGATCTCTTGAGAGTTTGAGGCTAGCCTGGTCTACAAAGCAAGTCCAGGACATTACCACCACCCCCCAAATGAAATCTCACCTACACAACCAAAACCTACCTCCCATCAATAGACTACTCCACTTCAAGAGATAATAAAACTAAACCTACAACAGAAGAAACAGGAAAGGCAAGAGTGAAATGAATGGAACCAAGAATGAAAAATCACCAAATCTGATTCTTTGAAAAGATGCACAAGAAATCTTTAGTAGAGAGGAAGAGGGAGGGAGGAAGTGAAGAGGGGAGAGAGGGAAACCGATGAGAAGAGGAGGGGAGGGGAGGGGAGGGGAAAGGAAGGAGAGGGGAAAGGAAGAGGGGAGGTGGGGGAGCCAGTGGCCATCACCTGCTAACCTGCACTTACTAGTCAGCTGCTGAGCCTTCTGCTCGGAACCTACCTACCCAAGCTGTTCCCATCTTCACAGGAGGAACTTGGTGCTAACAGATTAGAGTCAGCACAAAACCAGCCACAATGTAGCAATTCTACACAACCCGGTCACAAACATCTATAAAAGTGCTGTTATATGCATCATTTCAAAAACAGCAGCAATTAAAACCATGACCCACTCAGGCCAGTACTGATGCAAACAGTTCTGCCTGTCTATGAATTATGGAAATTCTTGTCGTCTGCACATGGCACTTTGGGAATTTTGTAGCATTCAGCAGCAGATAAATGCCCTTGTGTCAGACTCCAATAAACTCCGGCAAGTGGCTAATTTTAGATTATAACACTCAATTTAGGGACCCTGAAGTATTAGGAAAATATGGCTATATAGTTGTACATTAGGGACCTAGAAGGATAAAGAACCACCTGCTTGAGAAGGATCCTCAGATGCCATTAGCACTTGGCAAGTCTGTTAAGAGCTGCCTGTGGTCCATCATTTGTTTGCTTGGCTGTATAGCACTGTCAGGAGGAGGGCCTGCTTTCTGTCCTTTTACGAAGAATGGTAAAAATCAACCTAAGCCCCTGTGTTAATCTTAATTTGACACAAGCTACTTATCTGAGAGGAGGGAGCATCAATCAAGAAAATGCTTCTACAAGATCTGGCTGTAGGGCATTTTAATTAGTGATTGATGGTGGAAAGCCATCTGCGGGTGATGCCAACCCTGGGCTGGTGGTCTTGGGTTCTATCACAAAGCACACAGAGCAAGCACCTCTCCATGACCTGTGCATGAGCTGCTGCCTCCAGGTTCCAGCCCTGCTTGAGTTCTGGTCCTGACTTTCTTCAATTATGGATCACAACATGCAAGTGTAAGCCAAACAAACCCTTTTCTCTCCAACTTGCTTTTGGTCATGGTGCTTCACAGCAACTGAAACCCTAACTAGGACGGCCCCATTCGATACCTTCTGGAAATATGAAAGCTTCCTATAATTTCCACTTCAGGAGCTGCATGCAGGTGTCATATTCAGTCACCTGCTTTCTTCCTGTGATGAGATCTTCAGACAATGCAGATGTAACAATCTCCAGAGAAAGTCAAGTGAAGACTTCTAAGAAGACCAAGAAGTGGTACCAAGTGACAGGAACACTGGCATAAAGACATTTCCTGCTTGTGCAACTCCTTTCTTCTTCCCTCCTCCCCAGTCTAGGGCACCTACACTTTCTGCCCTAGTTCCAACTATGCTCCATCTTGTTGCTCTCTCGTTTGATTCTTACCTTGAGTGTCAGGTATTCTCACACCTGTTTGGAAAAACAATCCGAGTTGCAGGGAAAGAGCCTCAGCTTTGCTGAAGACATGGTACCTGACAATCAGACTTGTGGGGGTCCCGCCTTCAACTCATGCCACGTGAAGCACCTGTCACTGTCATGTAGGATTTAGTAAGAGAAGATGATGCTGAGTCACCTGTCATCTTTCCAGGGACAGCCATTCCCTGAAGGTGCAGACAATGTGGTTTTGGGTTTTTTTGTTTGTTTTATTTTTTTTTTTTAAAGCTCATTAAATATTTACTAAGGACAAACCAACAAGAAGCAAGTATGGGAATGAGGATCTCTAGGTAGGGTAGTGGGGAAAAGATAAAAACTTGTAAGTGAAGAGAATAGCACTTTTTTAGAAGGAAAGACATCTCCTGGGGTAGCAATGAAAAGTGACAAGGGGACAGCTGAGCTGCATTTGTAGGTGACTGAGGGTGGGGTGGAGGTGAGGGGTTTGCTTGTGCAGTAATTCCCATTTACTCAGTAAAATCAGAAACAAAGTCCTTTGCTAACGGGGCAGAGTTAGTGCTGTGGTTGGGGGCCTTTGTTACTGTGTTTCCAAACTGTAGTCCATCTTGTCCACCATATCACTCACCTTTGCGTTGGATCAGAGGAGAAACAGAGTAGCATGTATCCTAGGCTGTGGTTCTGAGAACAGAGCAGAACAGAAAAACCCGACAACGAAAAGCAAATCCACTGTGGGAGAGGGCCACCAGGAGAATAACGTAAATAAGTAAATAAATTTAAAAAATCAGTGATTAAAAAGTGTATTTAAAAAACCCAACTGATGGGTTAAGAGGGGGAGATAAGGGTGCCTGAGCATTCCACACTATAAGGACGCATGTGTAGCTCAGGCTGCAGGAAGGGATTTGCACATACATGTTCACAGCTTAGCCTGTAATGGGCCATTCTTTCCACATTTGCTCGCTGTCCCCCAGACTCAATGGCCTTTGAGAAGGACATAGGTGATATCAGCCAAAACCAAACTAAGTGTCTCACCAAGTGTCTCAGCCTGGATATCCAGAGACTGAGGAGAAAGAACAGGAAAGGTGTTGAGGAAGGAGGCAACAGCTAACACATCTTGTTACCTCACACCTGGCTAATCACCTCAGAGGGGCAGTCAGCTCTGAAATGATCAACTGCCTGTACATCAGCCTTCCCTGTAACACCTGCTGCCTTGGAGAAGAGATGCAGCTCCTTTAAGGTCTTTTTTTTTTTTTTTTTTTTTAAGATTTCATTTATGTTCTTCCGGTCTGGGCCCGAGCACTGAGCAGATCCCGGACAGCAGCTCTGCCCCCAATTGCACAGAACCCAGAGGAAGCAGGGCTCTCAGGAGCTCTAACGCAGGCAGTTATCTTGTCTGCGCTTGAGCACTGAGCAGATTTTGGGCTCCAGCTCTTACCCCAGTAGTAAAACCCACCGCACACAATTCTGATACAACCAAGATAATAGGAACGACAGGCTCCAGTCAGAGACAGGGCAGTTAGTACTAAGGAGATCCAGATGGCAAAAGGCAAGTGCAAGAACATGAGCATCAGCAACCCAGGGTACTTGGCGTCATTAGAACCTAGTTCTCCCACACAAGAAAGTCCTCAATTACCCATATTACTAGGAAAGCAAGATTCAGATTTAAAATCCCTTCTAATGATGATGATAGAGGACTTTAAGAAGGACATAAATAACACTCTTAAAGAATTTGAGAACACAGGTAAACAGGTAGAAGCCCTTGAAGTGGAAACACAAAAATCCCTTAAGAATTACAAGAGAACACAACCAAACAGGTGAAGGAATTGAACAAAACCATCCAGGACATAAAAATGGAAGTAGAAACAATAATGAAATCACAAAGGGAGACTACCCTGGAGATAGAAAACCTAAGAAAGAAATCAGGAGTCATAGACACAAGCATCATCAACAGAATACAAGAGATAGAAGACAGAATTTCAGGTGCAGAAGATACCATAGAAAATATTGACACAATTGTCAAAGAAAATGCAAAATGCAAAAAGTTCTTAACACAAAATATCCAGGAAATCCAGGACACATTGAGAAGACCAAACCTAAGGATAATAGGTATAAGATGAGAGTGAAGATTCCCAACTTAAAGGGCCAATAAATATCTTCAACAAAATTATAGAAGAAAACTTCCCTAAAGAACGAGATGCCCATAAACATACAAGCCTATAGAACACCAAATAGACTAGACCAGAAAAGAAATACCTCCTGTCACATAATAATCAAAACACAAGTGCACAAAACAAAGAATATTAAATGCAGTAAGGGGAAAAGGCCAAGTAACATATAAAGGCAGACCTATCAGAATTACACCAGACTTCTCACCAGATACTATAAAAGCTAGAAGCTGGACAGATGTCATACAGACCCTAAGAGAACATAAATGCCAGCCCAGGCTACTATACCCAGCAAAACTCTCAATTACCATAGATGGAGAAACCAAGATATTCCACGACAAAACCAAATTTACACAATATCTTTCCACAAACCCAGCATTACAAAAGATAATAGCAGGAAAGCTCCAATACAAGGAGGGAAATTATACCCTAGAAAGAGAAAGTAATCCTCTTCCAACAAATCTGTAAGAAGATAGATACACAAAGATAATTTCACCTCTAATAACAAAAATAACAGGAAGCAACAATCACTGTTCCTTAATATCTCTTAACATCAATGGACTCAATTCCCCAATTAAAAGACATAGGTTAATGGACTGGATACATCAACAGGACCCAGCATTCTGCTGAATACAGGAAACCCACCTCAGTGAAAAAGACAGACTCTACCTTAGAGTAAAAGGCTGGGAAAAAATTTTTCAAGCAAATGGCTCTAAGAAACAAGCTGGAGTAGCCATTCTAAAATCTCTAGCCCAAGAACACAAAGGGAGGGACTCATGGCTCCACCTGTATAGGTAGTTGAGGGTGGCCTTGTCAGGCATCAGTGGAAGTGGAGGGTCTTGGTACCTAGTGTTGGGGAATTTGAGAGCAGGAAGGCGAAGATGG
This sequence comes from Arvicanthis niloticus, assembly GCF_011762505.2. Classification (NCBI taxonomy): domain Eukaryota; kingdom Metazoa; phylum Chordata; class Mammalia; order Rodentia; family Muridae; genus Arvicanthis; species Arvicanthis niloticus. The sequence continues at coordinate 41,305,491 of NC_047671.1, forward strand.
GAGGATGATGGTGGGAGCACACCCTCATAGAAACTCCCAGAATTATTTGGATCAGACATGACAGAGGCAGGCCGCCAGAAGATTAGATTCCAAAATTCAAACAAAAAATTATCTTGATACTAAAATTTGTTTTGAGAATTGTATATTGCAGAATACATAGCCTTGGAGTATCTTCTCATCAAGCAAGCTGAGTAGACCTGCTCAAACCTCTGTTGTCCTGGAATTCCAGCTGGATGCAGAGAAGACAGTGTCAGAGGCTTATCAATTTACTCCTCTCCCCCCCCCCACTTCTAATATCTCAACGCCCATAATCAGCTTGAAGAAGTTAATGAAGAGTCGGTGCCCTTATTCCCTGGGCTTGGGGACTGAGGTGGTTAATATTGGGCTGTCTTTCTAGGGAAAAGTAGTGGTTTTGTTGGAACAGGGAGGATTAGCTAGGATTTATTGCATAGCCATAACCTACTGGTAGAAATACGTATAATTGTTATTAAGATGAAGTTATAATTTCTTAATGGTACAAAATTTACTTTGATTTCAAATTTAAGGTTTTAATTGGTACAAGCTTCTTATTGATATAAAAGTGAGATGAATATTGTTACTCTCATAGGCACTGTGCCTATATAACACATTTAGGAATACAAGGCTTAGACCCAGTCCTTTAACTTTTTTAACTCATTTGAGATGGTTAACCTGTGAGTCAAGGGAATATAGCAAATAATTTCATGGCTTTGAGCTTATTGTTAGGGTGTTTTCTATATTTTCTTTAGAAATAGCTGAGAGGAGTTAACAGACAACAGTCCAGGTTACCTTACATGGATAGTTGGTTTTCAAAACATCAGAAATCCACAGAATTGACGTTACAAACATTTCTGTATTAATGTTCATTTTGATTAGAGACCTGTCTGCTCCTGACAGCTTCCTGTCTTGGATTCTAAGAAGAAATTGATTATCTGTGGAGTTATTCCAATTGTGGTGAGATAGCCACTAGGCAAGAATTGCCTCTTTCCATCTACAGACAAATTACTGTCCAGAAAAGGACACACTTGCAGAATAGTCGACTGATTATATCTGCCAAGACAGTAATCAGCCCTTAATAATTCTGCATCACTAGGTCTCTCAGATGACCTGGGCCAGAAGGCTTAAGATTGGATGCTCCAATGTTCTGTAGTATAGGGACTGTCCAGGTGTTCATTGGTCTCTATAAGTTGGCTAAGTTTTAGAAGCTATGCTTTGTGCTTCACATAATTTTAGTTAACTCAGTCATTTAAAGTCTCACAGCCAAACCTTGCTATTTACTTTGAGAGAAAAGACTTGAGAGGATGGTTTTCAGCTGACATTCATTCTAAAGCCAAGAAAAAAAAAGCCAGGTTCAGAACTAAGTCTTTTATTTAGGAGAGATGACAGAGGTTCTGCTTAGTCAACAAAATGATGGTCTGGGTATTAGGTCTATCTTGTACCTTACTGACATAAACTGGTATAGTTATGCTCTAATTGTATTTTGAGAGAAAAGGTTTATTTTAACAGGAAGCATGATATGTAGGAGGAGCTAAGGTGGGAGGAGTAAGGAGAAGTAGTAAGGTGATGAAAGAGAGAAGGGGGGACAGACATGGAGGCGGATGTTCACGTCTCCGCCAAAGATAGTTATATATCTAGGTTGGGTACTGGGTTACACTTCTGATTGATATTGAGCATTACCAAACTTATAAAGCCTTTGGTTACATTAAAAAAATTGTATAAAATCAAAAAGAAGAAGGGGGCATGGGATAGGGTTTTCTAGGGAGGGGAGATGGGGAAAGGGGATGGTATCGGAAATGTAAATAAAATATCCAATAAAAAATAAATTAAGATTTCATTTATATTAGTACAATATAGCTGTCTTCAGACACACCAGAAGAGGGTATCAGATCCCATTACAAGTGGTTGTGAACCACCGTGTGGTTGCTGGGAATTGAACTCAGGACCTTTGGAAGAGTAGTCAGTGAGTGCTCTTAACCACTGCACCATCTCTCCAGCCCTCTTTTAAGGTCTTAACCCTCTTCCTTCTCCAAACTGCCACTTTGAATAATTTTCAGTGTTTCTACTGGTGTTTGTAGTGATGCCACAAACCCTAGTATTTCTGTTAAACAGTGATAGAGCAATATACCACCTAAAACGAAGTGGCTATCAGAGAAAACTGGGCACTTCAAGGTGGATATGGATAATATTTGAGGTATAGGTAAAATATTACACAAGAGTATGAAATTGCTGACTAAGGGCACATTGTTCATGTTGAAGCTATAATTCAGAAATAAACTTTAAATCATAGTATGTGAGCTGGGTAGGAGCACTGCTACTTCAGGGATAGCCTGGAATGAACAAATGATATAAATTACAATATATAGGATATGAACCACATGAATTGTTTTTGTGGACTGATAAGGAAAACACTGGCACTGGGGTGAAGAACCCTGAAACTAGAATACCTGATTGGTGATCTTCAAGGAGTTTGGCGTTCCTATTGTTGCCAGCTAGGGAAATTGAGAAAAGCTGAGCTAATAGCCACCGGCTTCTTTCTTAAGAGTGACCTCATGAGGTTGAAATGTGGTGTGACAATGTTGTGGGAAAGAAAAAGAAACATTTAAATATTTCACTAAGTCATTTTAATTCTAACACTTATGTCAACATTTACTTATAATAAACAGCATAAATCACTCATGTTATAAAGAATCATTCCTTCATCTAGAATGTGAGAGAAAATGTAGATATTGTTAAGCAGAAAACAAGAAATGTGTTTGTCTCTGATAGTTTGCAATGACCAAGACACAATACTATAGCCTCAAGTGCATCTTTGTGCATGTGCTAATGTGTGTATAAGCATGGGTACATGTTGTGGACTCAGAGAACATCTTCAGGTACTGGTCCTCACCTCCTAACTTAGGACAGTGTCATTTGCTGTTGAATGTCAACAAGCTAGCTGTCCCATGGTCAAGTTTTCTTTCTGTACCAAAAATTTACAGCGGCAACAGGATAACCCTTAGTTAACAGCACATTTAGATACAGTGTAGAGCAATAAAGAGCTCCAGTCATGTGCTCTTTCTAAAGACACATTGTCCTTCTGGGGACATGGGATCTGCCTCTAATCTGGCACCATGTCTAGTTTCATTTTACAAAATTAACTTTTACAAAGATCTACATATCTCCATCTAGAAGAGAGCCATCAATCAATGATCAGGAAAATTGTATTTGCTTTTTTTTCTTTCTAACTGGGAAATTTTCTTAAGCTACATTATTATGGGCTAACTGGAAAACAACCAATCAAAAAATAAAAGTGACAGTGAATACTGTTGTTTTCACGGTGAGGCACCATTTGTAGGTGTCCAGAACAAAACGTGAGAAAGGAACTAGTCTTTAAAAAGAAGGCATCTGAGGACTGATAGACAAGGTTAATACTTACTCCCTCAGCAGCACTGTAGAACCCTGACACCAGCAATCTCTTAAATGAGAAAAATAGTTAAGTTTATCTTAAATTCCAGAGTCTAATTAAAAAAAAAAAAAGCCTCTCATGATATACTAGAAATCATCCAGTCATTTATTTTTGTTATATACCAGAAATATAATGAACATATTAAAAAGAAAAAATGTTTTTATACCAACATGTTTTTATTGTGTTTCTGATACTGGATTCCTTCGTTTAGAAGACAGGAACCACGTTTTCATTAAGCTGTGGCTCCTTTTTTTTTAACCTAAGCTTAATTTAAGGAAAACTTCACTTGTACAATTATGCAACTAACTTTAATCAATACATAGTAATTAATTATTCAAAGCCTTAATACAATAGCTTTTTGAAAATGACTTAACACAAACAACCTACTTTGCAAAGTAAAAAATATTTTATGTGCTATTAACAACTACCTCTTTTGAAAATTTCTCTATGCAAGTATCAGAACAGATTTACTTCTCTTCTTAATTCTCTTATTTTTGGGTATGCCTTAGAAAAGTAAAATTATATATAAACACTGTCAACTATTATATTTCTAAAGTCAAGATAATGGAATGTCTTCCCTAAGTATTTAATTTCTGCAATGACTAATTTTTAAAACTGAAAATCGCTACCCATGTAATTTAAAAACTGCACTGTAAAATGCCTTTTTATGGGTGGCAAAACAACTTAAAAGTATAAAATGGCATGGCTCCATAAATACAAAAATAGCCATATTCTGTCTGCCTCCAAATCTGTAAGTCTGATGAGAAGTCTCAAACGCAGCCAGATGACTAGAATATAAAAGGCCTGAAGCAGGTGTGCTGGACTAGGACTTACTTCAGCCCATGATGGTCACCTGGCAGAACCGCTGACATAGAACACTCCCGTGCCAGAAATGAAGCGTCACAAATGGAAAGGCAGTCTCTTAACAGCGCACACTGCTGTGCCCTAAGTTCAATTACATCCATAAGCACAAAGTGTTAACGTGTCACCTAAGAGAACTCAACATCTTTGGTTTTCAAAGAAATGTAATACTTCAAAAAATGAAATTCGTCAATTTGCATTAACAAGTCATACACATGGCAAATGAAGTTTTACTTAACAGCTGAAGGTCAAGATGCCAATTGGGTAGAGCTATCTTCAGAGAACTTGGAATGTAACATGCTTTGGTCAGGTTAGATATCATCAATGTCTTCATCATCATCTCCAATATCATCAAACTGGATTTCATCATCATCTCCAGGACCAAATGTGTCCGTTTCGTTGATTTTAGCATGTTCTGGAAGTTCTCCGTAGGCCTTCAGGCTTCTTGCTTCATCTGCATTATACTTTAAGATTACATCAGCTTTGTTATCTTGATAGTCTCGTAGACCAATCAATATAATGTCTGAGGTATTTATCCAAACCTTTTTCCTCAACTTTCCTCTTATGTGGCACAGCCTCCTTACACCATCAAAACACATCGCTTCCAAGCGTCCGTTCCCCAGCATTTTCATCACCTGCGCATACTCCTGCCCATCCTCTTTAAACACCAACTCTCTCTTCTCAGACTCATTCTCATTTTTACCTCTGCGCCTGTTTTTGCCTCCTTTGCCTTTATTCTTTGGCATGATAGAAAGGGCGACCACAGGAGTCGGGTGAGGGACTCCTGGCTGACAGTGGCTGTGACTCCTTTCAGAGCTATACTACCAGGATGGGTGGCAGGAAGTATCTAACAGTGGCAGATCTGAAGCAACTGGCACGCTGTAAGTATGTAAGTATAGAAGATCCACAGGCAGCAAGCTGTTCCAGAGTCCTGGCTTCTGGTAGCTGGGAAAAAAAAAATATATTTTTAGTAAGTATTAAGAGAGTGTGGCACACAAGCTGGGCCAGCTCTGGGTTATACTGTGTTGTTTGGAATTCTGGCTTCAACCCTCTGCCTAGCCACAGACTGCTCTAGTTAATGAAGCAACAGCCTTGACCTGAGCTACTCCATTTTCATTCTAAGTGCCAAGAAGAATGGCTCCACATCTTGTTTACAAAAGTTAAACACCATTATCTGCCAGCATATCAGGAGCTGCAAACTGGTATTTTGTGCCAGTAAATAATGAAGCATGAAAATATACCGAATCTTATCAGAATAAAAGACACACAATAAGCACATGACAGAACCCCCTTACCCGAAACTGTTAACAGAAGGTGCATCCAGAGGCCAACATACTGACAGCATACTGACTAATCTCTTGGTCACCTATCAAAAGCTTGCCCAGGAATACTGGCACATCACACAGCATAGGACTCCTTCTTCTGTGCCAGTGGCAGACCTCCAGCTCCAGTACAGTTTCCCCTGGCTGACACTGTGCCACTTCAAACTGCCTCTCGATGGCCTGCCACCCAGAGCTGTATCTGCTGTCTTTGCCTTTGAGCAGCTGTGGTCTGGAACCCTGCAGGCCTGCCCCTGCTCTGTAGCAGCTCTCTGCCTTCAGACAGCCCTTCTACACACTCAACACAGCAGCCTCTCTAAGCCTTTCTTAACCAAGATACTGCGACCCACTCATAGACAGTGAGGTGCAGTGTGTAATCAGGGAGTTAATGTCAGTAATTAAGGTAGAAATAAAAGAACCTATAACTGTCAGGTATCAGCTATCAAACAAATCTGGATTCCTTACATAAAATATAACTAATGTGAGTTTATAAATTTATTGCAAACAATAAATTCTGATAATATCCATTTATGGCTCTGACAAAACATACCACAGATACTCATGATAGATTTTTTTTTTAATTATTAAAAAACTGAAATCCCAACTTTAATCCCAGCACTCAGGAGGCAGAGGCAGGTGGACTTCTGTGAGTTCAAGACCAGCCTGGCCTACATAGCTAATTCTAGGACAGACAAGCCTACACAGAGAAATCTTGTCTAGAAAAGCCCAAAACAAACAAAAAAATGCATACATACACACACAGAACTTTTGATAAATTCCTATTTTTGCTTCAAATTACTTGTGTGTGTGTGTGTGTGCGCGCGCGCCCATGTATGTGTGTGTGTGTGTGTAAGCAAGACAGTTTGGCTTTTACAAATATACATTTCCAAATAATAATTTTTTCACTGGCATTTCAAACTCTGTGTTTTATTTCTTCCTGCCATGCTATCTTAGTGAATTTTCTGTCATTTGCTTTTAAAATTTCCAAACAAGGAGGGTGGAGAGATAGCTCAGTAGTGGTTAAGAGAACTGACTCTTCTTCCAGAGGTCCTCAATTAAATTCCCAGCAACTACATAGTGGCTCACAACCATCTGTAATGGAATTTGATGCCCTCTTCTGGTGTGTCTAACAGTTACTATGTACTTACATATATAAGATAAATAAAAATCTTAAAAAAAAAAAAATCCAAACAAGTTTTCCTGCTTTTTATGGTTTACAATTTTTGAAGAACAAATTATGTATTATCAATTCCCTGGAATGTATTGAGTCTTACTTTATGGCCTAGTACATTTTGACAGATATCACGTTTATTTATTACGAGACTAATTCAGCTGCTCATTTAAGGTACACAGCACAGTGTATAAATAGCCTCCTGCAAGCACCCTTTCTTAGAATTTTGTGGTCAGAAGCTATTCCACGTTTTAGCAATCCAGCTGCTTGATGGAGATGGAGCACATGGACAACTAGTGAAATCTGGGCATGATGCCACTGCACCTCTCTTTGCTACATATACAGCATGGCTCCTCCAGTCTGGGTTTCCAGTCAGTAGCCCACTTACTTCCTTTAAGTGTCCTTCCATTAATGTAAACAACCATAGGATTTAAGGGTTAACTGTTATAATCCTTGCAATTCTATAGTTAGACCCTAAGTACAAAATTCAGCAATATTGTTCTATTCCACAGGCAATAAAATACATTCATAACCATGATTATTCACATTAAGTCTGCCTGTTTCATGTCTCCTTTCCCCTACTTATGATCCCTAGGGTGCCATCAAAATAATCCACAGGAGACAACATTTTAAAGCAGTCAAGTTCCAAAGCTACTTATTTCCTAATACCTTGTCATTCCAGGTCATCAGCAATGACAGTTGAGCAACACTGCCCATTTCCCCCTATACTCCTCAAATATTACAACACAATCTAAGGTCTAAAGCCATTTCAAAGATTCTGCTTTGGTTTCTGAGGCAAATTACAGTATCAAATCACTGTGCCAACCAGGGGTTCACTAGGGAAAAGATGATGCAGTCAAGTTGGGTAATATGAAGAGAGGGATTATTTATAAACATGTAATAGCAAAGCCCACCACAGAGAACACTGCAATTCTCCAGGACTATATGCAATAGTTTCAGAGTTAGTGAAACAGGGATTAAAAACTGGTCCAAGATTAAGATGCTTGGACAAGAAATTCTGATCCTTTGTTGACACTTCTGGGTTTTTTTTGGCACAACTGCCTGTAGCTATGTGGCCTTATTTCCAGTTTCTCAGTCTGGGCTCCCCCCTGCCCCAGCCCCCAACACACACACACACACACACACACACACACACACACACACACACACACTTTTGGCTGTCTGAGGTCTTTGCATAGCCATATGATTTTGCCTATCATTACGATCTTGGTGGAAAATGCATTTGATCTATAGCTAATGATTCAAACTTTTTCATATTTAAGTCTCCAGGCCCTACAAATATGAGGTTAACACTATGTTATTATTTGTAGTACATGGTGACTCTATGAAGATAGTAAATAATGTCTTAGTATCATGTTGGAAAGGGAGTATAGTGGGAAAACAACTTAAATTGTTCTCTCCCCCTTTTTTCATGTTATCATGCTATCTTTAATAAAAACATGTTTTGATGGTGTAGTATTTTCTTATATATTTTCTCTTCACTTAGCAAAAGCTGTATAAATTAGGAATGTAAACTTACTTTTTTTTTTTTAATCATAGCACCCTGTACATTATTCCTACCATCACATATCTGGACGTCTGCCTTTGTATTATGAAAACTTCTCTCTTCCCTGTCAAACTGTGTGTGTGTTGGGGCAGAAATGCTTGTTTCTTGTCTCCATTTGGCAGTGGGAGGATTCTCTGATAGCTATAGCTGAATAGAGAACTGTGGGTTTTTGTTTTTTTTTTTTGTTTTTTTTTTTTTGTTTTTTTGGTATTTTTCAAGACAGGGTTTCTCTGTATAGCCTTGGCTGTCCTGGAACTCACTCTGTAGACCAGGCTGGCCTCGAACTCAGAAATCCGCCTGCCTTTGCCTCCCAAGTGCTGGGATTAAAGGCGTGCACCACCACTGCCCAGCGAGAACTGTGTTTTAACTTTGACCCTTCGGAGCAATTGCTTGTGCAGTTAATTTCCCCAACTTAGGGAGGAACCTAAGGAGCAAAGATCAGAGTCTTACTCACTTTGTGAAACTGATAGTCCTACCCATATTCTTCCTGAACCCAAGAAGAGCCAAGCAAACAGATCTGGAGAAAACAAGGGCATTATATTGTTCAGCAATATGGAGGGGCCAGTAAATAGGAAAAAAATGCCCAACCAAACTCTTGGTCCAAGAGGCACAAGTGTATTAAGAGATTTCTTTCAGCTTGAGAGATGGCTCAGTGGTTAAGAGCACCAACTGCTCTTCCAAAGGTCCCGAGTTCAATTCCCAGCAACCACATAGTAGTGGCTCACAACCACCTGTAATGGAGTCTGACTCTCTCTTCTGGTGTGTCTGGAAACAGCAACAGTGTACTCATACATATAAAATAAAATAAAATCTTTTTTAAAAAAAAGCCTTTGGAAAAAAATTCAATTTTCTACAAACAATTAAACTGGGTTTATTGAAATTAAATCATTATGAGGCAACATATACAGGCACATGTCTATAATTGTATGTGGGTGTTACAGTAGCCTTTTAAAGGCCACTCTTAACTGGGCTCTTCTGAATGGTAATACACCATCTACTTCATTGATCTTAGCTGTCCCTAACCCAGGCCTATATGAGGCTAAAAGACATGGCTTAATTATTCATTCTTTCCATACCAATGTTATTGGATGGATCATGCAAACCACCAGTTAAGCTCAAGAACTAAGATTCAGCTGCTTCCTACCTAAAATATGTATAACTATCTGCAGCTGTCAATGCAGTTTGCTTTCCAAGACATAGGGTACTTTACATAAAAGATAACCACGTGTGATACAAGATAGTCTAGTAAATACACTGTCTGAAAATACATAATACAAAAGCCTAGTACTTACAACGGTTAGAACAGCTTTACCATGTACATCAAACAAAAGCAAAATTAGTGTAATTTATACAATTATTCATTTTCTCTATCATTCTATGACATCTCTTTAATATTAGATGAGCATTTATTATGTGTCAAGTACAGGAGCAAGAACAAAGTTCTCTATCTTACGTGAAGTGTTAGAAACCACAGTAATGACATTAGCATGGTGTCTAGGTGATTACAGAATGGCACCTTACACCTCTCCAAGAAACTGCTTTCTGCTCTCCCCTAAAAGGATGCCTTCGTCTCTTCTGTGTCCACAGCATCTTTCTGCCTCCACTGTTCGCCTAAGCATCCCTTGCTATCCTCCGTCACAGCTGGCTAGTCTTTCAACAGCTCCGCACTGACTCACAACCTCTTACATGCTACCTGTCACCTTGCATCAGCAGACACACTGCCATCAGCCATTACTGACATTTTTGCTGATGACCTTTATTTTTTTCTCAGATTAATCTTACTTTCATATTTGTATAGCTCTATCTAATTTTACTGAAACCAGAATGTTCTTTTAACAACAGAACTATAATTGAGTCCTTTCATGGTTCAATTTTTTTTGATGGTTCTCAACTGCCTCAGGAAAACCCCTAAAGGCTCCAACACCACTCTTTAGAAGCAGCTGCTGCCGGGCAGTGGTGGGGCACGCACACCTTTAATCCCAGCACTTGGGAGGCAGAGGCCAGCCTGGTCTACAGAGTGAGTTCCAGGACCGCCAGGGCTACATAGAAAAACCCTGTCTTGAAAAACAAAAAAACAACAACAAAAAAGCAGCTGTCAGTGCTCTTTACCCATTACCTAATCACACCTCACTCTTCCCTCCCTTTGTTATTCTGGCATCTTTAGCAAATATTCCTCCAATATTTGAGCTGTTTTAAGTCTTTAAATCTCAGAAAGCAGAACAATGCAGCTTCTGTGCCTGGGTAGAAATCTGATTAGTGAACAGCACCACCTAGTGGTCACAACGCTGTTGGGGCAATGAGGTTTTCTGAAATACAAAGGCATGTTTCTCACTACCTTCAATTTCCATATTGTTACACAAAACCTTCAAATGTGGATTTATAATATCAGGTTCATAACCCCACATCTTAATTCTGCCATCCCGAGGAACTTCTACAGAGATGAGCAATGGAGCCTGACCATCACACTTTCTGATGACTTAACTATCTAGTTAAATGACTGAATGTGTGGCTTCTAGAGATTTCTTCCAGTTTCCATCTCAACCATTGTTGGCAGCTTCTGACACTGCTTTTTTCTTGAGACAACTGTGATCTGTGTGACTACGCAATGACAGGGCTCCTTGTGGCCTTGTTCATTATCAAGTAGGTCGTCACACTTCAAATTTATTATAGGAAAATTGTTCAGACTCCAAGTGTCTGTCCTTTAGTGGGGTATCTGTCTGTCTGTCTAGCTCTTGAACCACAAATTATGGAAAGGGGCTGGGTTGATGGCTCAGCTGAAGTGTGCACTGCACAAGCATAAGGACCTGAAGTTTGGCCCCCCAGGACCCATAAAAAGGCCAGGGTAAGTGGCTTGTCCCTGCAATCCCAGAACTAAGGAGGCAGAGGTGGGAGGACCCCTAGGACTTGCTAGCCAGCCTTTCTGAGGTGAGTCTGTGAGATCCTGGAAAACATGTCTCAAAAACCAAAGTGGACAACAACAGAAGTCATCTAATATCAACCGCTGTCCTCCACATATCTGCATGAGTGATTAATATTGATTAGGTCTATCTGACATTCGATTATGAATGAGTTGTCTGACAAATTCTTACTAAAGAATAATCCATTAAACTCATGTACTGTGTTCATGTGTTTTATATTCTATAACAAATAACCACAAACTCAGAGGCTTAAAAATAATAGAAATGTATTCTCTAACGGCTGAAATGAAGGTATTGGCTCACTCTGTCTGGAGGCTCTGCAGAGCTCGTTCTAGATCCTCATGACTATGGACAAGCTTTTGGTTTTCCTTGGCTTGTTCACAGATCACTCCAATCCATGTGTGTGCCTTTATATTCGTCTATGTGTCTCTAATCTTCTCTTGTATCATATATCTTTACTCACTGTATTTAGCACTCACTCTAAATTTCAGATACTCTCTTCTGGAGATTAATCTAACTACAACTGCAAAAATTCTTCCAAATAAAGTGCTATTAACAGGGATGGGAATGAGATCTTGGATGAGATCCCCCCACCTCCCCCCCATTATAAATAGGCAATACACTTTAAACATAAAGTGTAACTACATTTTCCAAATAAAAACTCAATGAAGGTAAAGACATTGCTTTATATTTTTATAAATCTAGATTCATTGAACACCTTGAGTGCTCACCTGAACAACTACAAACCCTCTGAAAGATTTTCAGAAGCCTCTAGGGGTCTTCAGAAGACACTCTGAGAATCATAGCTTTAAATACTCTAAAGTGTATATAGAGTATAGTATAAAATTGTTAAAGTGAAACTTCAAGGCCACATGTATTACATAATATACCAACTACTCAAGTGGTTGCCCTTTTACGGTTCCAAGAACAGTGCACATCTTGCACTACTATACTTGAAGTTTTGCCTGTTTGGTGATATTTAATTGTAATATTAATTGTAACATTAAAAGTGATACTGCACTGTGATTCTTTTAATATTACTTTTCGTTTTTTGAATCTTTAGTTACACCAGGCAGTGGTGGCGCACACCTTTAATCCCAGCACTTGGGAGGCAGAGGCAGGTGGATTTCTGAGTTCGAGGCCAGCCTGGTCTATAGAGTGAGTTCCAGGACAGCCAAGGCTATACAGAGAAACCCTGTTTTGAAAAACCAAAAAAAAAAAAAAAAAAAGCGAAAAATCGAGAGAGCGAGACTTTAGTTACATTATCCCCTCCCTCCCTTCTCCTCCCGCCCAAACCCTCCACACTACTCTGAGATTTTAATCTTATTTCTTCTGTTTATTTGTAGTCATCTTGTCAACAAAGGGTGGTTCCCAATCCCCCTCACACCCACACAGATCCGGGGATTCAATCCTAGACCTTGGACAATCTCTACCGGTGAGCTACACTACCAGCTCCAAGGTAAGAGTACGATTTCCCATCCAAGATCACTGTCAGAAAACAGAACCTCCATTTTTCACTGTCAAATTCAGTTATATTTTCACTCACCTACAAAATAATACTTCGGCTTCTGGCCTGGTTCTCAGGAAGGTGTAGTCTCCCAAGTCTGGAAGAAATGAAAGGAATGTGACCTTAAACCTCCTTCCCACTGGCCTCAGCAGAAGCTTTAAGTGCCCTAGGCTGCTGACTGGACTTCCGCTCTCATTTTATTTGCCCCACCCAAGCCCTACTCCGGGCCTTGCTTCATTCCTACCTGCCTGTTACTTCCTTCTCATAAAACCTTTCTATTAATACTCATCAGCTTGGAGCCCGCCCTGCCTCTTTGATTAAAAAACCAAAAACAAAAAAACCCAACAACAAACCCCCCCCCCAAAAAAACAAACTAACAAAAAAAAAAAAAAACAAAACCGGGAACACCTGATTCCTGTTACGCACGTGGGAAGCGTATAATGAATGTCCTGTAAGAAACGCCATGTTGATCAGAGGCAAATTAGTTACTTTGCTGCAGCTGGAACCTTAACTCCCTAATCAGTGAAATAGACACACTATCATTTTTTTTTTGAAGGGGAGAAGGAGCTTGCTAAGAGGTATTCAACGGATGTTTGTTTTAATTTAACCGAAACTTATCGTGTGCTTACCACGTGCCAGCCACTCTCTCAGACGCCTTTTCCAGATTCTGAACTCAGGTAATAATCCGAATTTACCTTTCGCAGGACTATTTAGCAATATTTAGACTAAAGCAGAGGTTTAGCATCCAGGCCAAGGTCAGCGGGCCGGAAGGTAAAGAGCAGGGACTAGAAATTCTAGTCTTCTACTCATCTCGGAGAACATGTGCTTTTCGCCTAGCTGCCTCGTCCAAATACGACTGTAAATTGGGAGACAACCTCCTACAAACTAGAAAGCTCTCTACCACCGGAGACTAGCTCCCCACGCTCCTGAAGTGAGCTCTTGAGAGTCCCTCGGAGATTCCCCAAACTTGGTACTCACAGTGACAAAATGCAGCGGAACCCCTTTACCGTCGCAGCCGGGCGAGCAGCGAGACGACGCGCCCTTCCTAGGCAACGGCCGGCCACGCCCCTTCCCGTCGAGTTCCCGCACTGCCCCCTCCCCTCGTCCAAGGAGGGCCGCCCACGCAACGCCGCGGCCTCACGCGCTTCCACGTCCTCACTGCAACGCCTCGCCCCCCCGGATATCACATCCGGGTCACTGGAGCCTGTCCCGGTCCCACCCCTTCCGCTTCTGTACTTCCGGTCAGCGAGGCCTCTTCCCCCGCTGCTCTGCCGGGGCTCCTACCCCTGCCCCTCCGGTCTTTCTGGAGCGGCGCCCCGCACCTGAGTGCGTCTCTCCGGAAGCCCGCGCTCGCTTCTTGTCGCACGCTTCGCTGAGGCTCGCGATCCGGTAGGGGCTGGACCTGCCGCGCGCGCCGAGGCCCCGCAGCTCCGTTGAGGCCGCCGGGATGCCGCGGCCGGGGTGGGCGCCGAGCTGGGCGGCCGCCGCGGGCCGTTGGGGTTGCAGGCTGCTTGTTCTGCTGCTGCTCCTGCCGGGTCCGAGCTGCGGCTCCGAGATCACCTTCGAGCTGCCGGATAATGCCAAGCAGTGCTTCTACGAGGACATCACTCAGGGCACCAAGTGCACCCTGGAGTTCCAGGTACTACTACTGTTCCCGGTCTCTGTGGTCGGCTAACCAAGAGTCACCTCGCTAGCCTATGCAAGACATTTGGTTTTTCTTTTAGGAGCTCAGAGAAAGAACTATTTGTGAATTCTAGAAATGCTTCCTGTGCCTGTCGCATTCTCAGGTGCCACTCATTGAATTGAAGCAGTATTAAATAAATTAAGGAATTCCTTTTAAAAGGCTGTTCTGGGCTTCCTGCCCAGTATCAGCGCCCTGCTCCTGTAATCCACAACTCCAGTTTAATTGGATTTGACATAACACATGATCTTTTTATGTCTTTGTGGGGGGCGGGAGTTGGGTTGGGTTTAGGATTTTTTGTTTTGTTTTGTTTTGTTTTTGTATAACACCAGGACTCTTTCCTTACTGCAGAGGCAATTGGAAGAGCTCTGTTAAGAGGATTTTTTTAAAAGACGGTCTGGCAAGGGCATTGTAAAAAATTGTGATAAACCAGAGGCCCCTTTGTAGCTTTGGGACAATGTAAAACAGGAACTTTATTGATCAGGAGCCTGAAGCAGTCTACCGTTTGTCATTTTGTTGTGTTTGTTTGTTAATAGACTCACTTATCATTTCAGTAACTCTTCTCTTTTCTTTTCTTTTCTTTTCTTTTTTTCTCTTCTTTCTTTCTTTCTTTCTTTTGTTTTTGTTTTTGTTTTTTGAGACAGGGTTTCTCTGTGTAGCCCTGGCTGTCCTGGAACTCACTCTGTAGACCAGGCTGGCCTCAAACTCAGAAATCTGCCTGCCTCTTCCAAGTGCTGGAATTAAAGGCATGCGCCATCTCTGCCCAGCCATTCCAGCAACTCTTGAGGCTAGGTCACCTGTAACTGGAGCTACAGGGAGATCTAACACCTCTGGCCTCTGCAGACACCTGCACTCACATACACATATCGTCTCCCAGACACACCCATAAACATAATTGAAAATAATAAAAATCATTTTTTATTAGAAACAATAGCTTAGACTAGGTTAGTATTAGTGGGGAAGGAGAAAATCAAAAGGTAAAATTAACAGACTTGATAATTTGTGTATGGTGAGGGAGAGAAGTCTAAAGATCAAAAAAGGGAATTAAGGATATATGTGTGTCAATTCCCAATATATATATATAATTACAAAGGAGTTATAAACTGTAATTAGAATATCCTTTATTTAAACTTAATATACATTTGTTGATTTTTCTATTTGTAGCTACAATACTTGGTGCTATAAAAGTTTCAAAATGTTGTCTATATACGGTATGCCAAATGTTTCAGATATGTTAGTTATCAGGAAAACTGATGAAATAGAGAAGTGTTTTTATTTCTTTTGATTAGTGAAACAGAATCCAAGGTGGATTTAGATCCAAACTTACAAGTAATAGAAATGATAGTCTCAAGATGAATTCCTTATTGTACTAACTCCTTAAGGCCTAGAGTAGACATAGTCTGTAAGTGCAGTGCTAAAAGTTCACACAGGCAGAATGCTGGCAGGGGACAAGAGGGTCATCAGGGAAAATTTTGTGTACAGCTTGATCTTTGAGTTGCACATGGAAGGATAACTGAGGTTTATTCTGCAGTATGGCAGAGGAGGAAAGGGCACACCAGATAGGTACGTTTGTGAGAGTTCCAGCCGGCCTGAAGTTAGCTTGAGCTCTCATGCTAAAGTTTAAGCGAGTGATGCTGGAATAGTAAGAATAGTTTTGCTTTGTGACTGTGGAAGGTGCCAGTTTTAGGACATGGATTTACCAGTTGGTCTTTTTGTTTGTTTCCTGTAACAGCAAGATTTGTGCTTGGTCTCTTTGAGTCCCACAGCCCAATTCCTGTCCCAGAATTCTGCTTAGTTTAGTTACTTATGTCTATATGACCAGAAGACAACCCAAAAAACCCCTCAGCTCTGGATTCCCTGGTTGCAGTGGTCCAGATCTGAGAGTAAGTACATCTGGCCCAGACTTCAGAAGGGGAGAGGAAAAGCCCATACCTGATCTCAGATCTCTGGCTGTGAGATAGCCCTTGACAATGTTTTGTATTACATTTTCTGTAATAGTCTAGGTTTATAAACATTGCAGTTTTAGATCCTATGATTCTTTGACGAGCAGATTCTGTTGAAACCCATTGAAAACCAGACGTAAGGTGGAGAGCTTGTGAAGTCTGAAACTTACTGACACAGATTGGTAACAGTAATGAGCAGGATGTTGCTGAGGCTTAGAGGTGATATGAGGGAATGCTGCACTGGTAAAGACAGATCTGGACTTTTGATAGGTTTATAGTGGGTTTTCAAAAGATTTTAAGTGGGTTTTTTTCTTAGCTGAAGGATGAAAAAAGATAAGACCCCACCCCACACCTCCAAAAGAGAAGTTACAGGTTGCCATCTAATACACTGAGATTTTGGGGAAAATTACTGCTAAATGTGCTATGGTACCCAGGACAACATGGCCCTGCTACCAGGTTGAGAGTCTCCAGATTAGGAGAGATTAGGTTTGAAAACTTGTAGGCATTTGGAACAGTAGTATATGATGGATTAGTAATGGAAGACCTAAGAGACCAAGAAAGGGCTGTGATCATGTGGACAGATGATGAAAGCTGAGTTTGATGGTACCCAGTTCCGGTTGTAGGTGACCAGACAAATTTAGAAGAGCTATTATTGACCAAAATAAGATTGCTTGTTTTTAAAGTTTGATGGAACCAGTGTGGCTGGTAATTGATTCTAGTCTTTTTCAGTTTGTTTCATTCAAAGTACTGTGTTCAGTGTGAATAGAAATATTTGAATGAAGGCATTTTGCTTTGGGAAGAAAGATTATCTACTTTTAGAGAGCAGGATAAGTGCCCAGTTTATAAAATGCTTTTTAAGTTGTAGCTTCAGCCCATTTTATCTGGCCATGGGTGCTGGCACACATGTTCAGCTCCTTTGGAGCTGACGTGGTGGATTACAAGTTTATAGCTAGACCAGAAATGGTGTTGCACACCTTTAATTCTAGCACTCAGAAGGCAGAGGCAGGCAGATTTCATGATTTCAAGGCTAACCTGGTCTACAGATCAAGTGGAACAGGATGGCCAAGGTGACCCAGAAAAACCCTGTCTCCAAAGAAACAAAAAAACTGGGCTGGCTGGAAAGAGTTCACCAGCTCAAGGCTCACAACCAAAACAAGTTTGTAGTCCTCTGGTCAGTTTAGCAAGATCTTGTTCAAAAAATAAAAATAAATAAAAACAGAGGCATAATGTTCACTGCACGTGCAAGGCCCTAGTCTTAATCCAAAATAAGCATTCATTCATATTTGTACTTAATACATGTATATAATCATATATGTGCATAATACAGTTCTAAGTACAAAATGATATTTCATGTAATTATTGAAATGATCTTGTAACATAATTCCATTAGTCAGCATCTCAAGTGACAAAGGGTCATATAAATCATAGAAATTTCTTTGAAGTCTGAACTTTGGCATCTTTGTTTTGTTGATATACAGTGTCAATACTATGTTAACCAAGATACTTAAAGCCTGTACTGTCCACTGTCGTAGTTAGGGATTTCCAAAACTATTCTCTCTCCCCATCTTCTTTTTAACCTAAGTTCTAGGTTAAGGCTAAGAGGTACATGAGTCAGCACAGTGATCTACAGTGATCTGAATGGTCAGTGTGGTTAAGTTTCCTCTCTTCTGTTTGAAGAGAACCTCTTCACTTTTTGTAAAGCTTTAGTTGAACTGAAACCTTTGTGTGTTTCATCCAGTGGTGAAAATCAAGATCTGTGAAATTGTGCATATAGCTTTATTGTTGTTTTTAGCCGGAAACTGGGTTAAATTTTGTGTGTTAGCTACAGTGATCTCTCTGTAAATCTCTTACAGGTGATTACTGGTGGTCACTACGATGTAGACTGTCGATTGGAAGACCCTGATGGTAAAGTGTTATACAAGGAGATGAAGAAACAGTATGATAGTTTCACCTTCACAGCCTCCAAAAACGGGACATACAAATTTTGCTTCAGCAATGAGTTTTCTACTTTCACACACAAAACAGTGTATTTCGATTTCCAAGTTGGAGAAGACCCACCTTTGTTTCCTAGTGAGAACCGAGTCAGTGCCCTTACCCAGGTAAACAAAAAAGAGCAGCAGAGCATTGGTAAAAGGAGGGAGGGGCACATAATCTAATGCTATGTACTCACTCCTAGATGGACATTGAATTTTGATGTTGTTTAAAAAATCTGAATTCTCGCAGATTAGGCATTCAGCAGAGAACGTAAGACTCTTGTGATGAAACCTGGTGTTAAAAGAGGTTATGAACCTCCTATGTATAAAGAAAGGAAGAAACATTGTCATAGGTTGAAAGTCACAGCTAGCTTTTCATTGCTGTGACAGAGACCTAAAGATGATTAACTTAGCAAGGGAAAGATTTACTAGGTTAGTAGTTTCAGAGGTTTCAGTCTCTGATCAGTTAGCCTGTGGAGAAGTAGAACAGCCATGGCCAAGAATACTCGTTAAAGGAAGGTTACTCATCTTCACACCAGCAAAGAGAGAAGGGCCAGGATCCTGGTATACCCTTCAAGGCCGTGCCCCCATGACATAAGCCCCTTCTGCAGGCATGGTCTGTAGCTGTACTTTTTTTGGCTATTTTTGGGGGTTCTTATACCTACGACCTTTCCAACCCTTATTTCACCCTAATCCCTTCTAACCCCTGGACATAGGAGAGAAAGAAGGTTGGAGGGGAAAGGGGACATAGACCTCTTTAGACTACTTCCTGATTAGGGGTGTCGGGTTCCTTGGAGCAAGTCTAGTCTTAGTAGTCAGCAGTCCAACAAGCAGCAATAACAAAAGCAGCAGCCACTCCAGGCCCTCTTGGCTCTCATGTTTATACCCTCCTAAGAGTCTCCAGAATTCCAAACATAAACCATCTGCAGGTGGCAAAAATCACACCCCTCCTAGAGCACCAGACAATCATGGTGGCTGTGGGCAAACTGAAGCAGCCTCCTGTCCCACACTTTGGATTAAAACAAAAACATATTCACATAATATAACTGGATTTTTAAAGAAAACAAAATCCTCACTACATTTCCCCCTTTTAGTCCAAAAAAATGGCTTTTTCTCTAACATCAGTCAACTATATACAATATGAACAATTATGAGAACTATCAGGCAACAATTATATTTACAATGTCCAGTCCTTTTGCATTTGACAACTATGGAGAAAGTACTCCACTGTGGATCTGAGTCCAAAGTTCTGTACGTCAATCACTTTATTATAACTTCCATTTATCAACATAAAAACATCTTTTCAGATCTTAAAACATTTTCTTAGTGCTGGAGAGATGGTTTAGCAGTTAAGAGCACTGACTGCTTTTCCAGAGGTCCTGAGTTCAAATCCCAGCAACCACGTGGTGGCTCACAACCATCTGTAATGGAGTCTGACACCCTCTTCTGGTGTGTCTGAAGACAGTGTATTCACATACGTAAAATAAATAAATCTTTAAAAAAAAATTTTTTTTCGTAGATCCTAAACAACTTAAACTTTTGTATTCAATGTCTAATAAGGAATACTGTTAAGACAGTATTTAGCTAGTTCTCAACCCCATCAGAGACCTGAAAAAGATAAATATTACCTGAGTAATCAGGAAGTACAGAGCAGCTTCCTAAACCATAGAAATGACAGAGACTGCTGGCTGCCTGGTCAGTCATCCAGGGTTCCTCTGTATTTGTGGGATATCTGATCTTCAGCCAACAGGTCCAGAATATCTGACAGACTTCCATGTGAAGCAGGGATTCTGAAAGACTGTCCTCCCTTGTCTCTGCAAAATTGGGTAAATGACTTTCTAGTGTCCTGCTTGTCCACAGTTTGGACAGCATGTTGTCAGCAGTCAAGATAAGGGCAGTTTTTTACCCAGTGCCGTCTTTGCAAACTCCAAGTGGAGGTTCTTCAGTGCCAGTCGTCTCTTTTGAAGAAGATTAGGGTATTGCCAGGAGCTGCTATGTTTCTGTCAGAAAAGCCTTTTATTATTAAAATACCTTAAATGCCATATTCTGTAGATCTCTGAACTGGCCTTGGGTCAAAAAGCACTGTGGTAGGTATACATACATGCAGAAAAACTTAAACACATGAGGAAAATTTTTTTAAAAACCTTAAAAAAAAAAAAAAGATTTGTTCTAAGTCATTAGGAAAATAGAAATAAAGATGAAGCAAGATTGGCCATGCATTGATAAGGTTCACTATGGGACTCACTGTATTGTTTTTTGAATGTATATGGAAATCTCACTTTAAGGGTTTAAAAATAAACCTACATCTCAAAAATGGTAAGAATAAGGAATAAATTTAACTTAATTTCAGCAATTTTCCCTAGTATAACAGTTGTTAACTCTTGTTTCTTGACCTAATCCGAGTGGTTCTTACACACTAATTGCTTATCATGCCTATCAGAAGGTCTTTTGTAGTCCAAGCTAGCCTATAACTCACCACATCGTCCAGACTGATCTGCTTGAGCCTGGATCCTCTTGCTAAAACTTTCCCAGCACTCAGATTACACACATGCATACTTGGCTATAAACTTTCAATAAACAAGTTATTTCCTAATGTCTGTATACCTTAATTAAAAGTAAGACAAAGTAGATTTGTCTTCTAAGTTTTTTCTACATGATTTGTGAAATAAAATAGTAATGAATCATGTATTTAGTCACCAGGGATTGGTTTTCAACAGAATATCAAACCCTGCTATATATATTTAAAAAAAAAAAAAAAAAAAAGTATAATCATTTTAAGTCAGATTATAACACAAAAAAGTAAAATGCCAACAACGTGGAGTCTCACAAGCCAGTTAACAATGATACTGAAACTCGAATGTACTGGGAACATATTTATTGGTTTAGTTTCTGGCACAACAGAGATTTATTGAAGAGATAGCTTTAGAACATTATTGAAATCAGTGAAAATTATATCGCTATTAACTAAAAGTTCTATGGTAAATTATTTTCCCCCATAAAATTAAGCCGTGCAAAATGGGGGTTGGCTACAGTTAAGGTCATTCTGATGCTAGAGAGATAGCTTAGCACTTAAGAGCACTGTTGCTCTTCAGAAGACCCAGGTTTGGTTCCCAGCACCCATGAGCTGGCTCACAACTCTCTGTACCTTCAGTTCCAGGGGATCCGGTATGGTCTTCTGGACTCATGACACCAGGCGGGGACATGGTGCACATGATGCGTGCAGAACACTCGTGTACATACATATAAAAAATTGAAGGAGAAACAACATTCTCTTACCACTTTCAGATTCAGAAATTAGCTAAAGATTTTGATAATATTTTTGCCTTTTTTTAAGTTTCAGAAAGCTTTGATTAGCTGGGTTTGAGCTTTTTGCTCTATTTGACTTATTCGTGTGATATTGGCTTTGACACATGCTCCCGTTATTGGTGAAGTTACCCACTATTTGTAATTTTTTGTTTGTTTGTTTGTCTTTTTTGTTTTTTTTCGAGACAGGGTTTCTCTGTGTAGCCCTGGCTGTCCTGAAACTCACTCTGTAGACCAGGCTGGCCTCCTCGAACTCAGAAATCCACCTGCCTCTGCCTTCCAAGTGCTGGGATTAAAGGCTTGTGCCACCACTGCCCAGCCACTATTTATATTTTAGTTCATAAGAATTTTGAATTTAGTAGTTAAACTACCTAATAAGAATGTTCACTTTTGTTAGTTTTGTGTCCATCTGCCACCTTAGTAGTGCCATAACTGTGGCATTCTGGTTTGGGGAAAACAGACCTATGTCAGTAGTTGTCCCAGGGACTGAAGAGAAGAGCTTCATCGCCGTGGTAGGAGTGAAAGAGTGAATGCCAGCTCTCCCCAGCATCGGTAAAGCAGTGAGAATTGAGATAAAAACCGCAGAAGAATGTGCTAGCTACAGACTGAACAGTGTTAAACTAACTGAACATACTTCTTTTCAGATGGAATCCGCCTGCGTTTCCATTCATGAAGCCCTCAAGTCCGTCATTGACTATCAGACACATTTCCGGCTACGGGAAGCTCAAGGCCGAAGCCGAGCAGAGGATCTGAACACGAGAGTGGCCTATTGGTCGGTGGGAGAAGCCCTCATCCTTCTGGTGGTTAGCATAGGGCAGGTGTTCCTTCTGAAGAGTTTTTTCTCAGATAAAAGAACCACCACAACTCGCGTTGGATCATAGCTACACTCTGATGCACCATTGCCACCGTAATATTACTGTCCTCAGTTCTAGGTACTGAAGAACTTAACATTGGCAACATTCTAAAACCCTACTCATACTTGTTGGGAAAGATGTACAGTGCATATCCCCATGGGGGGAGGACACCTTTTTTATTTGTAAAGGTGGAAAATTTTGGACCTTAATGCAGCTATTCATATGAAATATTTAACACCAATGATCTACTTTTTCTTGGTTTATATCTACTCTTCATACACTAAACTTTGGTATTCTGATTCCTTTTAACCATTTAAAAGTACTTTTCTTATAGGTAGTTGATACTTTAAAAAAAAATCTTAGATTTATTGTCTGTGTGTATTACAGAGGAAGAAAACTGCCTTTAAATTGTTTATAGTGAATAAAGTTGTGTTTTTAAGAAAACCAAATGTGATTAACTGTAGCCAAGCCCTGTTCTGCACTGCTTAATTTTACTGGGGAAAATAATCTACCATAGAACTTTTAGTTAATAGTGATATAATTTTCATTGCTATATCATGATATAATTTATTTCTTGCTAGTTTGAAAAATGTATAGGTTTTTTGTTTTTCTTCCCCCATTCTATGATTTATAACTAGCTACGTTATCTGTTTAGAAGTATTACCATCACATAGAAAATAGCATAATAGACTTAAAAATCAGACTGTTGTAACTGTTAGGACAAAGAATAATATGAGACACTATGGTATGGTAAATGAAATAGAAACATTTTTAGTGAGTTGTGTCTGTCATTGCATTTCCAGGGCTTTTATGAAGAAGAGAGGACCTGAGTTGTGGGAGCATTCTGGCAAACTAGTTCTTGGTTAGCTCATTTCCAGCTTTAGGTCAGCAGTTGTGATCTAGTGTCACTAAGTGCCATATGTCTTATCCTCACGATGTGGCGGATGCACTGAGAAGGCCATGTTTATCTCTCTTCATTTTGTCTTGTTTCTGCAGTCTCTGATTAGCAGCTCTACAATGAAACATGTAGAATGCTGTGAATGTTTCCTATTAAAGATGTTTAGAATTGGTTTGTATTGTTTCTGTCATGTACCTGTGTGCATTAAGCTGAATGAAATGAGATTTTAATCCAAGTATTCAGAATAGAATACATAATGATGGAAAGTTGTATAGGTAAGAAGGCTTTTCTGCTTTTTTAAAAATTAAAAACCACAGCAGTTGCTTTTCAGCCATGCCTCTCTTCACCACAGGTAATGAGAGCTAAATGAGTCTCCTGTTGTGGAGACTTGAACATATGACACCATAGGATAATGACTGACTAACAATTCTAGTCACTTAACCATTATTGACTAGAAGTTAAGTAAGCCATCTTAAAACGTGCCCAGGCGCACACACACTTCTGCATGCAAGAACGAAATGAATTCAAGTTGTCTTGCTTACTAATTTCAGATGTCACAATGTAGGAGTAAACATATTTTCAACCTTTTAGGATTCTTGAAAACCAGATCACTACTCCTTAGACATTTACAGACAGACTAAGAAGAGAAGTCTAAGATTTGCAGACTTACCCATTTGAGTTCTTGTATTGAAGTCCTACAGTTTTTTAAATGTTCCATCTACTTAGTTGTTCATGTTTTAAGCACCAATGTTAGTGGGATTGCTAAGCATGGGCATATGTGAAATGCCATGTCTGCTTGCCAGTGGACTCTGGAAACTTACACTGTAATTAAATGGAGTCAGGTATAGATTTTGCCAGGTTTGGCATACATGATGCCCACATTTAATCTGTGCCTCTCAAAACATCCTAATATTAAACTATTACTATAAATCATTTTTAATGAGACTGTGAGCCAAACTTGGAATCACCAGTTATCCAGTGTCAGAAATAGTATGAATTTAGTTTCATCTCTCAATAGCTGGCTAAATTTTGACAGCTATCTGTTCAACTGGTATGATTATATAAGAAAATAAATACCCACACATGAATGCTACATGGTGTTTTTCTTCCTTCTATGACAATTCATAGCTTGTCTTTTTTCTGTAATTATAAGTTGTTGCAGGAATTTGAATTTCCCAAATGTTTTTGTTTGGTCATATGACTGAATACATATTTGAATACCATAATTGTATATATTTTTAAAGTAGAATAAATAATGGAAAGCAACTTGATACATGAGTTTATACTAAAATTTCACTGGGTAAAGAAATGTTTTACAATATTGCTTTGCTAATCTAAACATTCTTTTATCTATTAGAAAACATAGTTTGTGGCTTACAACTTTTCCTCTGGGCTCAATAATCACCTTTGAAAATACAGTGGACTGAAAAGCAATTTATTGAAAGGTTTCATTTATATTTCTGAACTATCCATTTTTTGTTTCAATTTCTAAATGTAAAATTTATGTCTAAATAGGATAAAGCTGACTGTGACTTGTTTTCAAAAGTTAGACAAATTAATATATAAATAATTCAAAGGATTTTTGTTTACTTTGAAAAAGAATTTTCTCTGAATTAAAGATGGTTCCGCAGGATTGCACCAATCAGTTCCATGTAAAATAAAAAAGGAAAAAAATCAGCAAACTGACTTCACTTGTTTCTATTAGTACTTAGTTCTTTCTTAAACTCCTTAAAAAACATAGCTCATCCTACTGTTTTAGAGTGGTCAGCATTAACATATTAAGTGTTAAATAGTTTCAGGGCATGATAGGGAGACAGTGTTTCCAGGTTGCAAGTTGTATAGAAACTAGCCAGGTATGGCAATGCAGCCTTTAGTTCCAGCACTGGGACACAGAGGCAGGCAGATAGATCTCTATAAGGTGGGTTTGGTCTACAGAGTAGGTTCTAGGTCAGCCAGAGCTACACAGAGAAATGCTATCTCAAAGAAAGAAGAGTGGGAAGGCTTTGAGGAAGGAAGGAAGGATGGATGGATGGAAGGAAGGATGGAAGGAAGGAAGGAAGGAAAAGAAAAGGCACAGCTCAGTACTGTTTTGTAACAGTAGTGTTTATTTTTCAATTCATAAAGATGTATGAGAGGGAACTCACCAACACTGCATATAAAGGGTCAAACCACTGTCTTGTATTCCGCCCTTACTGTTTTTAATGAAAATGTTCATGGGAGACAGTTACACCATTAGTTGCTCCAAAAGATTCCTAGTCAATTAACTTGGGTTATCTAAAACTTAGTGATGTTGACTTGCCTCCAGCCCTTAATAAAGCAGAAGAGACAGTCTGATTCCTGGGCAGAACTCTACAAAAAGGGAAATAACTGTGTACGGACTGACATTTATTGAGAACTTACACTGGGCTGGACTGTACTGAAAGTATTATGTGTTGACAAGAAGTGTTCTCTACAATTGCCCCATGAACTAGGAGTTTTATTTCCATTTTTAGATGAGGCATAGTGTAATTTGAATAAAAATGACCCCCTTAGGGAATGGTACTATTAGGAGGTGTTCACTTGTTGAAGTAGGCGTGGCCTAAGTTGCTGTGATCGTAGTCTTTTAATAGGAATTGAAACCAAGGCACAGAGAGGCTAGGAAATGCGCTCCTGCCTCACAGTAACTAGACTGTGACCCTTGGAGAGCAGACTCCAAAGTTTTGATGTAAGTATGGGATCAGTGGTTTGGCTTTGGAATCCTTGAGTTAAATCAAGATTATGTGACCTTACATAAGTGATTTCATTAAGTACTGATTGCCATCAGTATTTCTCTTTATCCCCTATCACAGCAATAATATTTAATGTCACTATACACCTTTAATCTCAGGCAGAGGCAGGTAGATCTTTCAGTTTGAGGCCAGCCTGGTCTTTGTTGTGAGTTTTTCAGGATAGCCAGAGATACCTTAGAAAGACACTGTCTCAACACATTTATTTATAAAGTGCCTCATATATAATTACTGTATATTTTATCCACCCCAGTTCTGGTCTTTCCGTTTTCTGTTTCTAAAGTTTTTATTGTGGCATGAATAGAATTTGACTCTCATACAGTATGAGACATAAAAGCGAGTGAATATCTATCATCAACGTAATTACCCGCTAAAAGTTTGAAAAATTAAGATGGTCTGACCTCCAAGAACAGAGCTATTGAAGCAGTGAACTCACCGAGGTGCTACAGAACAAAGTGTGCACAGGGCAAAGTTCACTCCTTAAGGAGCTGGACTTCGTTTCCCCAACAGTGGATGCCCACGGTCTCTGACTTTGCCAATAACTGAGTGGTTTCATTTCTTGTTCAGGTATATATGGGGTATACCAGCCCTTGTTACTACAAAATTCAAACATATTTTTTTAAGTTTTGCTAAAAATAAAAGCAATATTTGATCTCCTGGGTGACTTCACTTTGGAGTTTATGAATTTGGGAAGAAAATACAGATAGGGATTTTCCCTGAGCAAGTATGCAAACAAGACCACATGGTTTAATTTGCATTTTTCTGATGAGTAATGATACCAAGCTATCTTTCTGTTAGCCTTTTTTTTTTGGGGGGGGGGAGGGGGTAGGTTGATTGGAGGGAAGAAAAGAAGATTGACCATTTTTTTAATTGAATTATTAGGGGGTGCCATTTTCAGGTGAATGCTTTGCAGATATTTTCTTTTTATTTATAGGCCAACTTTGCCTTCTTTTGAGTGTGTCCTTGGCTGTGAAGAAACATTTTAGTCTGATTTACTTATTTTAACTTTGCCTGCCTGTACTTGTGTACACTCAGTGCCTGTTAGGAAAACAGGAAAGGCTCAGCAGCCTTAGTTTCCAACTAAACAAACCAAGGAGGGAAAGTTAGGTGTAAAGCAGAAATGAATTAACAAGAAAAACGAAAACTTGTAAAAATCATCAATAAAATTAAAAGATGTTTTTGTGAAAAAAAAAATCAAAGTTGACAAATTTTCAGGCAGGTAAGTCAGGAAGAAACAAAGTGGATAAATTACCAGTACCGGAAAGGGAGATCATGTGACTTTTACTACACTCTACTGCCAATAGTAAAGCTATTGAGGAATTAGTAAGAATGTAAACTTCCTTGTGACGGTAAGTTAATATAAAGGACATAGAATTTAATTTCTAATTGTACTTTTTTCAGAGATATTAGTACGTCCTAATTTAACTCCAAGGTAGTAAAATAACTGAATTATTTTTGCTTTCTCAAAGATCATGTTATGGTCCAGAAAAGAGTCCATTTTGGTAAATTTATTTCCTGTGGTGGTTGTTAAGCAGAATGTTTTATGAATAACCAGATCAAACTGGCTGGGAGTGGTCAAGTTCATCATTCCTGCTGAGTTTTTACTTTTTTTTTTTTTTTTTTTTTTTTGATTACTGAAGGGAAAGTACTCAGAGTGCCTTCTGTAGTAATTGTGGCTTGTATATTCCTCTCTGCAGTATATCAAGTTTTGCTTCATTTATTTTGAAACTCTGTTTCTTGAACACATTTAGGGCTGTTGACTGACTGATCCTTTATTATGACATGACCTTTATCTGTGCTACTAACAAAGTCAATCCAGTGTTGTCTGGCTAGTCTTAGCATGGCATATCAAAAGAACATTTATTGAATTTTAACCAGTCAGGCTGGAGAAATGACTCAGTGGTTAAGAGCACTGACTGCTCTTCCAGAGGACCTGAGTTCAACTCCCAGCAACCACATGGTGGCTCATAACCGTCTGTAATGGGATCTGATGCCCTCTTCTGGTGTGTCTGAAGACAGCTACAGTGTACTCATGTACATAAATAAACCTTTTTTTAAAAAAGAATTTTAACCAGTCAAGTTGGTGTGTTTCAAGTATGCTTTACATTTATTTAACTTTATTTTAACTAATAATAAAAATTACATTTATGGTAAACATATCTTCTTTCCAAAGTCAATTTTATTTGGAAGCTATTTAAAAAGTTTTTCTTCTGTTTAGCTGTAGTTAAGATTTCATTATTGATTCCTTTGAAAAGGTCTAAGCTTCTACCTGCTGTCATTCTCTCTCTCTCTCTCTCTCTCTCTCTCTCTCTCTCTCTCTCTCTCTCTCTCTCTCTCCTCCCCCCCCCCCCCCCCGGTCTGTCTGAATCACTCCCTTAAATACAATACTAGGCCCCTCATATACAGCATGTTTGCCTCGTTTACCCTCCTGGTTTTATTCTTTGAATCTGATCCTGGATTTGGTTGTTAATGTTTACACTGTTTTTATTTGATTCATCCACCCCACTCTCTCATGCATGTGTGCCTGTGCGCTTCTGTGTGTGCCTCTCTGTATGTATGTATGTGGTGTGTATGTGTGTGATGTGTGCATGTGTGTGTGTGCATGGTGTGTGTGGTGTGTGTGTGTGTTTTATAAATGTTTCAGGCTTCCCAGCACTCACTGCTCTGCCAGCATAGCTTAGTGGTCAGCCAGCGGTAGGTCAAAGGCTGTGTTTAAACACTTAGACTACTCTGGTGGATATGTGTATGGGCTAAGAAACTCATCCAGGCCTCAGGCTGTTTCAACCCTCTCTTTGCTCTCAGTCCAGATTTCATCTTTCCATATGCAGTGGCCTTCCATTCTACCAGTGATGGAGGGGGGACTTGAACACTCAGTTCTCTTCTACATAAATATAAACTTAACATCTAGCCAGGAGTGTAGTGAGACCTTGAGTTCTCTAGTGTCTTGTGTGTGCAGGCCTCCTTCCTGTCATGTAGAAAGATGGGACTTTACTGAGATCTTCAGTGACTCTCATTTCCAATATGTCCTTGTTAAGTCCCCAGCCAGTTGGAACATTGGTCTGATGCTCACTTTGTGACAAAAGAGTCTAGATTCACATAGCCTTGAGTTGTCCTCATTTCTTTGTCTTACATTGATAACTTTGACAGTTATCACTATGTATTGCTATCCATATCAGGTTAGATTGGCTTCCAACAGAATACTTCCTGATTTTTATTGGCAGCCTATCTAGTGATTGTTGAGTGTTGAACAATTTTGACCAGTTTTCTGTGTGATGGTATCTTGACTGTGCCATCACTAAAAGTCAGATTTACTTTGCGGCATTTGTTTTTAATCTTACACTAATAAATTAGTCTATTTCTCAGATACTGGCAAAAGATACAGAAGTTTTGGATCTGAGACAAAGGGCTTTATTTCATGGGAAAAACAAGCAGCATCACTCAGTACCTGAGTTCTCACTGGTTCTTTTGACCACAAAGTCCTTATAAGTGATACAAGAGCCAGAGGTTGCTATACCTGCAGTAAGCCAGAGGAACCTGCCACCCTTACAGCTAGCACTAAGTTAGTTTTTGTTTGTCCTGGAGGGAAATGTTAACATCCTGTCTCAAAGGTTCTCACATAAACACTACCTCAAGAAAATAGTAGCCAGGGTCTGGCATGTTGACAACCCCGGTGAGACATGCAGGAGTGCTAAAGGCCCAAAGACAACCATATTTCTCTTGAACAACTTACCGGAATGGAGTCTATATCCTTCACATTGTATAGATGTCCTGTGATCTGCATGGATACCTTCTTCTTATACCCAGTATTGTTTGTGTCTTCTCATCTCTCTTAAGCATGTCCACTGGTACTTTATTAATTTTATTAATCTTTTTTTTTTTTCAAGTAACTGGATTTTGCTCTTACTGAACCTATTTGGTTCTTATCTCCTTTAAGTTCTGGCTTTATGGGCTGGAGAGATGGCTCAGTGGTTAAAAGTACTGACTGCTCTTCCAGAGGTGTCCTGAGTTCAATTCTCAGCAACCACATGGTGGCTCACTACCATCTGCAATGGGGGTCTGACACCCTCTTCTGGTGTGTCTGAAGAGAGCAATGGTGAATACATAAAATAAATAAATCTTTAAAAAAAAAAAAAAGTTCTGACTTTATTTACATTTTTTGTTCCTTATTTGAACCCATGCATCAATTATTTTCATGGTGAGTGTGAAGGTTTAGCAAGTTCTCAAACTTTGTTTCCTTTTTCCCTCCTTTTTAAAAGGATGTGTGTATGACCATGTTATCATTTTCTTCAAGCAACACACAACACACAACACGGTGTTGTGACGACCGATGCAACGTTTGAAGCAGTTTAAAAGAGAGAGTGAGAAAGTCTGAGTCAGTTTACCCTGGACATCGATGACTTCCAACTCACTGGGACACTTGATGTAAGTGTCAAACAGGGAAGTAGATGCTTGTTAAATCTGTCATTAGTAGTTTTCACTGATTTGAATATTTTGGAGAAGTGGCAGGTGGAGTCGGATTTTTTGACACAGAGGGAAATTGTATGGTTGATAGAGTGGTAAACCTTGCATCCAGCACCTTCATCTCAGCAGGAACACAGGGAAGTCGATGCAGTTACTGACAACCGCATGGCCTTTCCCTTTCGTAATGACTGATGATCTAGCCCTACTTGATGGCCTAGCCCAATAAATGGTCAGCTCCACAAATACAGATTAGCTGTTATTCTAAATAATCATGACAACAAAGATTGATTAAAAACCAAGAAGTGCTTGTTCCGGTATTAGGGGAAAGCTGGGGTCATGCAGATACAATTCCATTGGGATCAAAAACAAAGGTTTGCAGCGCCTTTGTACAAGTCACCACCATACAGTTTCAGGTCACACCTCGGGGTTTACAGATGAGGTTCTTTCTGGTACTTTTCATCACAAACAGGAGGTTTCTTTGAATTTCCAAAACAGCCAGAAGAACCAGAATACTGACCCAAACTAATCTCAGTTCGTACAGTTAGATTGATGTGATAACATTGTATACAAGTACACATGATGTAGTTTATTTTCCTATGGCAGAAGTGGAGAAAAGGAGGCAGGCATGCACGCACACGCGCGCGCACACACACACACACACACACACACACACACACACACACACACACACACGCATACACGCACACACTCACTGATTTGCAGAACTGACAGAGGAAGGAGGCAAAAAGATCCCCCGATGCAGCTTCGAGGCTCAAGATGAGATTAGCCACAACACCGCAACAGTTTGAGTAGAGGCTACCTACAAGCTCCCACTGTCCGTGGTCTATTCAGTTGGCTGCATGCAGGAGAGTACCTCGGAGTTCTGCGGTGGATCTCTGAGACCAGGCAGACTCCGGAGCCCAATTTGCTATCTGTAGTTCCCTGGATTTGGGCAAGTTCCTTTCCCTGGCAGCAAGTGAAAATTGTGAGAATTATCTGGGTGTGATGGTGCACACCTAGAGCCAAGGAGGTCTCTTGTACACTGGAGACCAGCTTGGTCTACGTCTCAAACCCTGGGATGCGGGGCTGAGGAGCCTATTTAACATATCAAAGCGGACCTGGCCGCTAGGTTCTCCCAGCATTCCTCAGTTACAGGGTATGGCTGGCATACCCCTCCCACTAACCGGAATGCTCCAGCCCAGGAACTAAGCTGTTTTTCCTTATTGGCTTTTCCCTATATAACCCACCCAATTTGGTTACTCGCCCTTTCTTTTACGTTCTCCCTCTTTGACGGCTACACCTGGTTTCCCCCCACCCCCACCCCCATGGCTCTGGGTCACGCCCACTCTGGACTCTCTTAGATGTCTCTGCTTCTGGCTATGCTCTTCCTTTTTATCTACAATAAACCTCCTCCTTCACCATACCCAACGAGCAGCCATGTCCTTTCCTATTTATTTATTTATTTATTTATTATCCTACAAAGTGAGTTCCATTATGAACGACGAAGTGAGATCCTGTCTCAAAATCACCAGACTTTCAGAATTAAAAAGGAGAAGAGAGAAGATACAACTAGACTTTTGAGGTATGACTTTCGTTGGAGCCTGAGGTAAAAATCAAGTTTGAGGGCTCAGGAAAGTTTGTACTTTTATTTGATTTTTGTTGTTGGTTAGTTTAGTTGGTTTTTGTTGGTCTTTGGACTGTAAGGAACAGACAGAAGCAGAATTCTTTTCCAGGTTTCTCCTAGTCTGGAACTCGAGACGTATTTAAAAGAAAAAAGAAAAAAAAAAAAAAAGCAGAAATTTCAAAGGAAGAAAACAAAAACCAGGGAGCCCAGTCAGTATTTGCCTGGGTGGCAGTTCCCCACGGCGTTTCCCCTCCTCCGCCCTTGGCCATCTGCTTCCTCCTGGGGACAGTGCACCCCCACACTGTAGTTGGTGGCCCAGTCTGCGGAGACCCGGGGCTCCGCAGAGCACGCAGAGCACGACCTCCAAAGGCAAAGTCCGCCGCCCTGAGCGCGCTCCATGGCCAGTCCTGGACTTCCACTCTACAGGCTCAGTGGGCGTGGCGTGCAGAGCCACACGGGCCCTGAGACAAGATCTACGCTAGTCACATCCTAACTTTCGGACTTCTGTGGCAAGCCACTTGTCAACAAGGGCTAGCTCAATGCGAAAAGAAGACCGGAGAGCCTCGTGGCCGTGCAGCACCGCTTCCCAGGCAAGTTGCAGGCGGGATGGGGAGTAGCATTGCAGCCCGGGTCTGTCCACGGTGTCTGCCGGGCACGCCCCGTGCCTCTCCATCCGAGCAGTGCCTGGTTCTGAAGGGAAAAACCCGCGCACCTGTTTGCCAACCGTGTGTTTCATTTTGACTAGCAAACTTGATATATGGAGAGAGTTGGGGAGAGAGAGAGGGAGGGGGGCAATGTCGAGGATAGCTTCAACCTCTACATAGCTCAGTCTGGCCTCAAACTCCAATTCTCCTCCCTTAGCTTCCAGAGTGCTGGGAACATAATTTTTGAAAGACACCCAGAACCATGAACAGATAGCCAGGGTCTTTTAAGTGCTCTCTGCCAGCTTCAGCCAGACTCACAGAGCCAGTACAAAAAGTTTTGTAGATTTTATCTGTTCTTCCTGCTTTTCCCGGGCTAATTTGAATGAAAGTCATTCGGGCTGGTAACTGTGAGCTGGTTTCAGTATTGCATTACTTAGGACCACTCAAATTTTCTAGAGCAGTAAACTTTTAAAAAGTATTTTAAAAATATAATCCTAACTCACTTAAAATTTTTGTCCGGCAATAGTGGTGCACGCCTTTAATCCCAGCACTCTGGAGGTCAAGGCAGGTAGATCTTTGAGTTCTAGGCAAGCCTAGTCTACAGCGTTCCAGGACAGCCAAGGCTACACAGAGAAACCCTGTCTCGAAAGAAAACAAACAACAACAACAAAAAAAAACCCTCACCTAACACCTTAAGTAATGTGATGGACATAACTAAAATTAACTCCATTTTATGCCATTTATATATCAAATATATATGCATATCTATATTTTTATATAATTATAAATTAGAATGTGTAATTATAATGTATAATGTATAGTATATAATATATAATATAATATATAATATATAATATGTAAAGAAATAGAATAATGAGTTGTAGTTGAGGCAAAGTCTGTGTTACTCTGTGGGGACTGTGTGTACAAATCACATTTATATTGTTCAATCATGTCTCATTTGCTCCTCATTTGGTGGATTTTTTTTTAATTTAACAACTTCATAACATTAAACGCCATCTTTAAGCGATACCCACAGGACAAACGTCCCCATTTCTTGGCTCCTTTGTATTAAACGACCTCTCTGAAAGACTTGCCTCTGGGCCTCCGTTCCTACTTCTCTTATTTTTTCTCTCCCCCTCCCTTTCCCCTTGCTTGCCTTGGGTGTCGTCGGGGCATTCTTATGAAATCTGGTGTCTGTCCACAGTTTTCAGTTCTCATCTTTCCTGACCAGTCAGTAGCTCTCGACTTAGATGTGCTCCTGCTTAGTGCTCTTTCTTCTTCATTTGACTTGCAGCTGACTGAATTCTCCTGTGCTCCCACCCACTGCTGACTTGGGCATCTCAATCATTGAGTGGTAAGGTGCCACAGAACCCAGTGTAAAATGAGTTATCTTCAATGTAAGCATTATCAGTGAATTAATCTGGTGGCTGTATTTCCTTAACTTTGCCAGTCCCAATAACCACAGAGAAACCAAGATGTATTTCAAGCTGCAACCAATATCTGGGCAGTATTGATTTATATTAACCACCTAAGCTAGTCTGGTTCAGCCATGATACTTGCATATTATTATTGATCTTTGGGCTTCAGATTTGTTTTTCTCATGGTGACTTCTCAGACTCTCTCCTCATGGACCATCTGAATCTCTGTCCTCTCTCTCTCCTTCCTTTGGCTGGTGGAAATTTCCACCCTATTCTCTCTTCTGCCCAGCTACTGGGTGATCAGCATTTATTGACAAGGCAGAGAATAAATGGTAAAAACTGTTTACACAAACTTGAGTCAAGAGATTCTAGACATAAGCTTTCAATGCCTTGTCTGGATTGAAACAAGATATGAGAGCAGAGAAATCAGCATTTGAATAACCCAAGGATGATCTTTACCCAGTGCACAAAAACAGTAAGCCCATAGCTAGGGTCTTGATCATCTTCGTTTCCTAGGGATACATTCTCCCAAGAGGATTTCTACCTGGAACCGTTGTTCCCTGAGATGACAGCTTCTGAACTGTAGTCTCTAGCTTTACTTCTTTTTAGATTTGCAAGCATGCATCGAGGTCTTTTGATGTGTCCAACTAGCAATCTGATGGGTGTTTTAATTTACCATGTGCAAACAGAGCTATTGTTATTACAGACAACACAGTCAGCCCTCCTCTCTCTTCTTCTGCTTTTTTTTTTTTTTTTACTAACCGTCCACATCTCAGTAAAAACTGCTGCCACTCATGTAAAGTCATAATCCAGTAACTGTTATTTTCTGCTGGCACTGGGGATAGAGTCTTGTGTATGTGACTCACCTCTGAGCCGCGTTTGCAACCCTAGGAATCATTCTTGCCTTTATTCTTTCAGTTGGGTTGTTATTGTTGGTGGTAGTGGTGGTGCTGCTGCTGCTGTTATTGTTGCTTATGCTTGAGACTGTCCTGGAATTCACTGTGTAGACCAGTCTGGCCTCAAACTCACAGAGATTTATCTTCCTCTGTCTCCTGCATGTTGGGGTTAAACATAGGCACCACCATGCCAGGCTTAACTTCTTTTAAGTTGAGTGCCCATACTTGAGCCTTAAACAAAACCTGAGGACTGTACCTATTGTAGAGGATCTTTTTCCTAATTAATTGAATAATAAAGACAACAAGAAGCCAATTGTTGGGCAAAAAGAAAGAGGTGGGTCTTCCAAGGAGGAGGTGGGCCTTACAGAGAAGATTTCCAACATAGAATAGTTGATGAGTTTAGGATGATAGATTCGGCGCCCAGGGGTTATGTCACTTGTTAATTTTAAACTAAGATTGTCTGGTGTTTTCCAGAAGAAAAGAACATAGCTGAGGCGGAATTTGGCCAGGCTTTGGACCAGGAAATTTGGGCAAAGGAGGGGAGAGGTAACCTCAGCGGAGCACGTGCTGGCAAGAGCCAGCGTTCCTGGGAGAGGTGTTGGCTGGAAGAAACCGGCTCTGCACCAGGTTAGGAACCTAGGAACACACAGGGACTGCTGATGCCCACTAGGTTTAGTGTAATTGATTTTTATAACTACAAGCAACACCTGATTGCCTTTTTTTTTTTTTTTGTCTTTACACACACCAGAAGAGGGCATCTGATCCCATTACAGATGGTTGTGAGCCACCATGTGGTTTCTGGGAATTGAACTCAGGACCTCTGCAAGAGCAGGCAGTGCTCTTAACCGCTGAGTCATCTCTCCAGCCTACTTGATTGCCTTCTTCCTCTCAAGCTAAACCATGGGAGACTCTAGTCTCTGTCTCCACCCTTGCTTCTCTAGAGCCCTCTTCCAGAGAGCAGTGATATCCTCCAGAGAGCAGCGACATCCTCCAGAGAGCAGTGTTTTGTTTTAAATATTTACTTATTTATTTTATGAATGTGAGTACTCTGTCACTTTCTTCAGATACACCAGAAGAGGGCATCGGATCCCATTACAGATGGTTGTGAGCCACCATGTGGTTGCTGGGAATTGAACTCAGGACCTCTGGAAGAGCAGCAGACAGTAGTCTTAACCCCCGAGCCATCTCTCCAGTCATAACTTTTACTCTCTTCAAAACTATCTGGTAGCTTCTCATTAGAATGATAAAAATAAAATAAAAAATCGTTTACAATGGCTTTAACACCCTGGGGTCTGGTCTCTGTCCTCTCCTCTCTTTGTCATCTCTCTCTGCTACAATGACAGTTTACTCCCGCAGACTCCACTACGCCACTCCTCAGTTTTCCTTCTTATATGCAGTTGAAGGGAGTACAGTCCTGTTATAACAAGAACCCTTTTGCCACTGCCTGGTGAGGTACTGAAGCTACTCAAGTAGAGCAGCCCTCCTCTGATGTACTAGATCATTCCAGTGGGTTCCTGAAAAGGTGGGGACTCTTAAACCATAGGAAAATAAGGATTTCTTCATATTTATCAATTAAGCATAGGAAGAAATTGGTAACTGATAGAACAGAACCACAGTAACAGCATAGTATAATAAAACATAGTATAATAAAACTGCTAAAATCAGGGCTACCCAAATGCAGGCACTGTACTTCTCTGACGGTTATCTGATATGCTACATAATGACTGCCAGGCAAGCAGCATATACCGTGTGGATACCTCAGACGGAAGGATGACTTGGGTCCAGGTGGATCACTGCTCAGAGCAGCAAGCAACTAAAAACAAGAATCATACATTTCTGGATTTTTCCATTTAATAATTTTGAATTGTAGTTAACCCATGTAACTGAAACAGAAAGAAAACAACCATGAATCAGCACGAACTGCTATTCTCCACTGAAACAGTAATATCTTTGTGTGTTGGGGGTAGGGGCAGGAATAAGGGTGTTGAGACCTGTGGGGTCTCTCTCCATAGCCCTGGCTGTTTGTAGACTAGTCTGGCCTCCAATTTATAGATTGACCTGCCTCTGCCTTCTGAGTCCTGGGATTAAAGGCATATATATATATTACCACATTTCTAACTCTTTTCTTTCATTTTCTATATTTAGAAGACAAAATGAGAACTTGTATTTAAAAAAAAAAACAAAACTAATCTCCAAACAAGGAAGATGCTTTATTTTAAAAAATAGAATTTTAAGCCAAGGTAAAGATGGCTATACAATTTTAACATTAGCAGCAGCAACAGATGTTTTAAAGGTATCACAATTTTACCCAGAAATGGTACCACATAACTCCATAACTTTGAATTTGGTACCATCATATTTACCAAGAAGACTAGGCCATGATTTGGCAGGAAGTGGAAGGGAGTCTAAGAGATTCCTAAAATAAAAAAGTAGACGCTCAGATTTGAACCCGCTTTCCATTTCTGCTTTTGAACTCTGACAGAGGCAGTGTTTCAAGTCATTGAGCATTTGCTTTCTCTAGGGCCTTTTCTCTAGGCTGTGGCAATGCTTATGTTTGGGTGACAAAGCAGTGTTTATAGTTGTAGGGGGTCTGGAGAAGCTCTGGGAGCAGGATTCGTTGTGCCATTTGGAAACCCATGGCACTGAAAAATTTGCTTATATGTAAGAGGAAGATAAAATATAGTTAAATTTGAAGGTGGCTATCTGGGCATTGAATTAATGTGACCTTCATCTTAAAAGACTAAATCTAGAAAATATTTTCGTATATTAAGCCCGCTTTTCTTCATATAGCAAAATCCTCTTAAAATACACATAATTATGTGTTTATGTATGTGAGGAGTTTTTAATGTGTATTCATGTATACATATATATACGCATACATATATATACACATATCATGTATATGTATACATATATATGAACAAAGAATAGTTACATGTCTTTTTTAAGATTTTATTTATTTTATGTATATGAGTACACTGTAACTGTCTTCAGACACACCAGAAGATCCCATTACAGATGGTTGTGAACCACCATGTGGTTGCTGGGGATTGAACTTAGGACCTCAGGAAGAAGAGTCAGTGCTCTTAACCACTAAGCTATCTCTCCAGCCTGTTACATGTCCTTCTATACATAGAGTCCACAGATAATCAATGATCAATGCTAACTTTTTGGTATAGGTCTTTCCTGTCTATGTTATCTGTATTTTGTATTACAAATCTGGACTCATCATCATCATCATCATATATACTATTTTATGTGAACTAATTATTACCAGAGGATTTTGTCCTATAACTAAATTTATCCATAAACATTGAGACTGGTTTAATAGGATTCTCTCATAGGAATGTGTAGCATTTTCCATTGCCATTTCCACAGCTGGGGGCTTTTTCTTTCTTCAGTCCTGGGGACTGGGCCCCACATTTTGCATGTGCTAGACAAGCACTCTGTCACTGAATTGTTTCCCAGCCCTTTCTTAATTTTTGAGATATGGTCTTGATTATTTGCTGAAGATGGTCATGAAGTTACTCTGCAGAGCGGGCAGCCTTGAACTGTGGGTCTTCCTCCCAAGAAGCTGGGGTTAGAGATGTGCCCACTAATGACCGATCTGTGGTGTTTCAGTTGTTTGCTCCTATATTAGTTACTTAACAAATATCTGACAAAAAGCAACTTGAGGGAAGTGTGTTTATTTTGGTTCACAGTTTGGAGGACTTCAGTCCATCATGACCGAGAAGGCATACTGTCAAGATCCTGAGGTAGTTGGGCACACTTCGCTTACAGTCAGGAAGCCAGGAGAGATGGAGGTTGTGCTCGGCTTACTTTCTTCATTTTTTTTCTTTCTTACTTTCTTTTTTTTTCTTCTTCTTTCATTCAGAGTCCCAAGCCTGGGACTGCTGACCCATTCAGGATGGTTCTTCCCTCCTCGGTTACACTTCTCTTGAAACACCCTAGATACACCCAGAGGTGTGTTTCCTAAGTGAATCCAAACCCTGTTGGTAGTGAAGATTAATCATCATAATCTCCAATAGAATATTGACTAACGTGTAAGATCTCTTATAATAAGGAAATGTACTTACATTATTCATACTGCAAACATCCAATAAAAATGGCCTCATAGGTCCTAAAACTACGAAGGAAACTAAGCCAATCATATAAGTAAATGGAGCCCATGCAGACCCACAGGCTGACATACTGAAGGAACAAAGGAAAGAGATGTGAGAGGATGGGGGAGCAGGAGGAGCCACATAGGACATTAGTTGTCATATTAATAAGTTTGGATTCTAAGTACAATGGGCCACTTCAGGGTTGCAAATTGGATTAATCTGATCAGGTATATGTGTTTAGTTCAATCTGGCTGCTGGTTAGAGACTAGACTAGATATTAGGACAGGGTGAAACATACTTACTAAGGGAGAGATGTTGCTCCAGGATGAAAATAAGGTAGAGAAAGCATAATGCTTTGGGAGGTATTGTGGAGGCTAGAGAGTCGGCATTTGGTGGTAGAGAGACAAGGTGGAATAGCTGGAGAGGAATCTGAGGGTGAGCTGACAGGACTCAGTGATGATTTAGAAGTGACATGTAGGAAAAGAAGAGAGGGTGTCAAGGATACCTCAAGTCTAAATGGTGCTGTTGTTTATAGTGATGGAGAAGTCTGGGAAAATGGGGTAGGAACCACCTCCAAGTCAGCAAGAATGACGAGAGTGCTGCGATGTGAGCAGGAGACTACAGGAACACAGGGAGTATTACTCAACTCAACCCAGAAGTGGTATACTTTATGACAACACAACTGCTAAACAGTACTTGAAATATAAAAGACTATCTATGCAGAGACTGGGAATATATAGTCTAAACAGGCAAAACACAGAGGTAAGACACTATTTTATTTTATTTCATTTTATTTTATTTTAATTGAATAATATACCAGCCCTTCATGACTTCATCTTTTTTTCCCCTCCGTACCATGTCTCCTACTGCAGTAGCATTCAGAGATACAACATCCAACTATTGTCAGTCTCTCATACCATCTGTTCTGGCAGTGAAGATTAATCATCATAATCTTCAATAGGATATTGGATGATTAATGTATAAGATCTCTTATAATAAGGAAATGTACTCACATTTTCACATTGGTTAGATTTAACTGCCTCCTTAAGAAATTGTGTAAATTGGGTTGACCCATTGGCATGTCGGCATGTTTACAGGGAATTGTCTGGATCGTTAATTGATGTAGGGAGATCCTGAGTGGCACCATTTCTAGGCTTTTGACCCTGGGTTCTATAAAGATAGAGAGTATTAGCTGAGAGCTAAGCAAGCAAGCAAGCAAGCAAGCAAGCAAGCAAGCAAGCAGGCGAGCAAGGATGCATTATTGTCTCTGCTCTTGACTGTGGAGCTGATACGATTAGCTGCTTGGTTTCCTGCCTGATTTCTCCTAATGATGATGTCTTAAATACTGTTCTATTCCTGTGAAGAGACACCATGGCCAAGGCAATTTATAAAAGAAAGCATTTACTTGTGGGCTTACTTACAGTCCAGAAGGTTAGTCTACAACCATCATAGCAGGAAGTGTAGTAGCAGGCAGGCAGGCAGGCAGGCAGGCAGGCAGGCAGGCAGGCAGGCATAGTGTTTGACCAGTAGTGGAGAGCTTACAGCCTGATCCACAGGCAAAGAAAGTAAGATTGTTTGGTCCTGGTCTGGGCTTTTGAAACCTCCAAGCCCACCCTAGGGACACGCCTCCTCCAGCAAGGCCATGTCTCCTAATCCTTACCAAACAGTTCCAACAATAGTCAAATATATGAGCTCTTGGAGGCCATTCTCATTCAAACTACCACAGACAGGTTGTAACTTGGAACTATAAGCCAAGTAACCCCTTTTCCTTTTAAATCACCTTTTGTCAGAATACTTTATCACAGCAACAGAAATGAAACCAGAACAGACGGTATGAGAAACTGACAATAGTTGGATGTTGTATCTTTGAATGCTAATGTAATAGGAGAGATGGTAAGGAGAAAAAGAAGAGATGAAGTCATGAAGCACTGGTATATTATTCAAATAAAATGGAGGGTTCCCCCCGCCACCCGCCGCCCAGTAAGGTACAGGTTATTATCTGGGAATCTTTAAGCAACTGAAAAATAGCATCAGTTTTTCCATTGTAGAAAAATCGGTCTAAAATAACCTAAAAGTGAAGAGATGTGGGATCAATGAGACCAGTTGGGTCATGGGATTTGTAATCACCTAAGGAGAAATGCTAGTCTTTACCTCACATCAAGGCAAGACCATGGAAAGAATAGGAAAATTTTGAAAGAGTTTAAGAAACATATTTGCAAGAATTGAAGGTTAATGGGGAGAAGCTATGGGGAGAATCAGAGGGAGTGTGAGGGCGATTTCCAGGGTCTTCATCTTGGTAAATTGATAGTGTATCACTATCATCCGCAGAGAAGCAGAGTATCTGAGGCAGAGCAGATTAGAGAGGAAAACTTGATAAATGTATCCATTAATAAATCTGTCCATCTATTTTGCACTTACTGACGGTGTATTATAGGTCAGGGATATTGACCGGTAGAACAGTAGGGGTCAGCTGTTGTGGAAAATGCTATCTATGGTTCCTTTCACTGGTGTTTGTTCTTGTGGTCTTGCCTCTTTGTAAGTCAAACAGAGCAGTGTTCAGAGCTGTGTGTGTGTCACAGGCCAGGAGGCCTGTGACTTTTGGAAATAAGAACACTAAGTTCACTTTTTAACAGTCATCTCAGGTAGAGATGAGCTCACTGACCTTTGAAAAGGTCTCCTAAGGTAGGAGCAGTAGCAGATGCCTATAATTCCAGAACTTAGGAGACCAGGCTAGGCCACATAGCAAGACCCAGTAATCTCCTGGAGCTATGATGTGTATGACTTCAGCCATGTTTCTTCCACTCTCATAACTGCTATTCAATCCTCCCAGGCTGCAGGAATATTTATGGTGTTTCTTAATATCAAAGCATTGCTACTGTTCCTGGGTATATATGTGTATGTGTACATGTGGGAATACATGGGTATGGTTGTACATGCATACATATACACATGCATCATGAAAGCCAGGAGTCGGGGCTGGAGAGATGGCTCAATGGTTAAGAGCACTGATTGCTCTTCCAGAGGTCCAATTCCCAGCAACCACATGGTGGCTCACAACCATCTGTATTGAGATCCGATGCCCTCTTCTGATGTGTCTGAAGAGAGCAATAACGTACTCATATACATAAAATAAATAAATATAAAAAAAAGAAAGCCAGGAGTCAGCCTATGATATTGTCCTTTAGGATGGCCACCCACCTTGATTTTTGAGGCAGGGTCTCTCTCAGGGACTGGAGACTAGCCAGGTCAGCTTGGCTGGTCAGCAGTCCCCAGAAGACCTTGGATCTCTTCTTCCTCAGTACTGGAAAGTCAAAGCAGTAGGAAGTTGAACTAGGTGGTTACATTACAATCATGGATGAATTCTCAGTTCATTTTCTCCTTTTTATACAGTCCAGGATCCCAATTCAGGGAATGGTACGAGCCGTTATAGGTAGGCCTTCCCACCGAAATTAACCAACCAAAATAATTCCTCACAGGAATAGCCAGAGACTAAACTAGGTGATTTCTGATGGAGATGCTGGAATGCTTGGCTCCTAGGTGATTCTCCATCCTAGGAAAGTTGCCAATTAGCACTTACCATCACAGTCTCACCTCTTGTCAACTTCACACCATACACACCATTTTTAAGCTGTAACCTTTCACTCTTTGTCTCCAGAGGTTCATAACTGTTACTAGAAAATTAATTCACTCCAATAGCAGGTCCCAAAGTCATCGACAGTTCCTACACTTTAAAAATCAAAATTCTCAGCCCGGCAGTGG
Organism: Arvicanthis niloticus; assembly: GCF_011762505.2. Lineage (NCBI taxonomy): Eukaryota > Metazoa > Chordata > Mammalia > Rodentia > Muridae > Arvicanthis > Arvicanthis niloticus. The sequence continues at coordinate 41,348,619 of NC_047671.1, forward strand.
TGACGCACACCTTTAATCCCAGCACTTGGGAGGCAGAGGCAGATTTCTGAGTTCGAGGCCAGCCTGGTCTACAGAGTGACTTCCAGGACAGCCAGTGCTACTCAGAGAAACCCTGTCTCAAAAAACCAAAACCAAACCAAAACAAAACAAAAAAAACAAAAATCAAAATTCTCCTAATTGTGAGTTCAGATAAAAATTTTAAAAGTGAATTATATATTTCTAACATACAATAGGACAAGGTAAGCATGTTTTAAGATTTATTTTTAATTATGTATGTTATATTTATTATAGGTATGTTCTTGGAAGACAAACATGTCAGAGCCCCTGGAGCTGGAATTACAGGCAATGGTGAACCACATATCTTGAGTGCTGGGAACTGAACCTAAGCCCTCTAGCAAGAACAATGTGCTGTGGTAACTCTGCGCTCTCTCTCCAGCCCCACTCCCAAAGTATAGCGTTCTTATTTTAAAGGAGAAGAATCTAAGCATAGCAAGACGTAGTCAGATGAAAGCCAAACAAAAATCCAGCAGGAAAAACACCAAATCCTGCAACTTGATGTCTGGTGGCGGTGCTGCTGCTGGCATGATTAAATTGCCCAGGCTCTAAAAGGCTTGGGTAGCCCGATTCCTTCAGACCTGCCACTGGCAGCACAGCCTTGCTTTTGGGCCCTCTCCACTCCATGTCCACAGATTTCCATGGCAGGTGGCCCACAGTTCTGTCATCACCAATATCCCGGAGTCTCCACTGAAACTTAGCTTTTGTCTTCACAGTTTTACACAATGGTCTCTCAAGGCTCCCTTGTGGGGACTCTATTCCTGCCCCATATTGTCTATCCTCAGTTGCTCTCTGAAATCATGGAACAAGAATCCATGACCCCTCAATTTTGCACCTTTCATGTCTCCAAAAATAATACCATAGGGATGTTCTGTTGACACTTTGAGATGTAGCCTGTCCATCTTGGACTGCAGTTTTTGTGTGTGGATATTTGCACTTGAGTGGAGCCATAGAAGCCAAAAAAGGCATTGGATCCTTTGGAGCTGAAGTTAATAGGCAATTGGGAACATCCAACATGGATGCTGGGAAGTGAACCCGACTCCTCAGCAAGCCCAATATGAGTTAAGTATAATTATAATTGTCATTATGAATGAATAATTATTGAGCCATCTCTCCAGGGCTCTGAACATAATAGGGTTGTTTTTGTTTCTTCTTTTGTTAGTTGGTCGGTTGTTGTTTGTTTTTGTTTGTTTCTCAAGGTAGGGTTTCTTTATGTAACATTGGCTATCCTGGAACTCACTCAGTAGACCAGGCTAGCATCAAACTCAGAGACTTGCCTGCCTCTACCTCCTGTAGAGTGCTGGGATCAATATACGCTACAAACTCTCAGAGAACATTGCTTTTAAGTCTCTTCTGTTCTTAATTTCCCCAGCCCTTCTCTCTTACCACTGTTCACCCGTACCCCACATGTCCAGACGTGTACCCTATAAATGTCTAGTGCAGAATGATCTTGACATAGTAGGGTCTTTTATTCCTGAGCATTTCTGAGAGTTATGCTTTCCGGGTGCTTGCAGCCCGGAGCTGCACCCTGCTGCCGGCAGCTGCCCTGACTGAGCTCCTAGCACCTGGCACTCTGCATAAAGCATGAATGCAGTGCTTCCTAATTGTCTGTCTGCCCATCCTGGTTTCATGTCCTTCAAACCCAGCTAGTCTAGATGCAGAATAACTTTCCAGCAAAGCCTGTAAATAACAACAAAGCGTTTATGAATAGCAAAACCTTAGTTGGACACAAACTGTGGATTTTATGTATTTCTACCACAAGATGGTGCAGTTCAGATGTGAAAGAAAAAAAAAAAGGTTCTCGGGCTCATCACAGACATACTAGGATTTCACGTGTATTAAATTTCAAAAGTACTCATTTAAATATTTAACCTTTTCCTGTGATAAACATGCAGGCAGACTGAACGTTTCGTGTGTGTTATGTCTTTTATCAGATTATTATTGATTATTATTTTACTCCTAACATTGGAGGACATGTCTTCCCAGATAGTCAAAATGTTTTTGAAAGACAAACATTAACTTTTAACCTAGTGTTGGGAAACTCTTTTTTTTTTTTTTTTTTTTTTGTTTGTTTGTTTTTTGAGACAGGGTTTCTCTGTGTAGTCCTGGCTGTCCTGGAACTCACTCTGTAGACCAGGCTGGCCTCGAACTCAGAAATCCACCTGCCTCTGCCTCCCAAGTGCTAGGATTAAAGGTGTGCGCCACCACTGCCCGGCTGTTGGGAAACTCTTAAGTGAGTGTTCTGTCAGCTGAACAACCTCTCTAGCCTTCCATGGGAGACTGCGTTCTAGAACATCAGGATCAATATGATGTAAATGGAGGCTCTGGAGAAGATACGTTTTAAAGAATTGGTTTTCAGGACTGAGAGGCCCAAGAACGGCAAATCAGGCTGAGAATTCAGAAGGCATTCCTGGGGCTGGGGATATATCTCAGTGGGAAACTGCCCTGCTGGCAAGTGTTAGGTCCTAGGTTCAATCTCCAGTTCAGAATAACAACAATAGGCAGTAATAACAACAACAAAGAGTTGGTACATTCTTGAGTCTAAAGTGTTGCCTTCTGCTGACAGAATCCTTCCTCTGGGTACCCAGCCGATGGGATGTGGCCCATCTACGTTATGAAGGCTGATTCCATTCACTCAGAGTTTACTGATGAATTAATCACCTTTGGGGATTGATATTTAGCCAAACACTGGGCTACAAAGACCTATGGATGCAACACATGAAATTAACCTTCACAAAGAGCTGAATGGAGAGACTAAGCTTAGCAAGAAGGGGATGGTCACATTGATGTTTCCATCTTTAGTCATGGGTGGGACTCAATGGTTTGCAGCTTGAACATCCCAGAGGGACCTCCAGGGAAATTTCTGCAGAAAGAGAGGCTCTGCTGTTCTGGCCTGCTCTCCTTCCAAACATAGACTTCTGGGCAGAAGAGTGAGCCTGAGGCTAGTCAGGTTTGGGGCAGGGGAGGAATAATAACATGCAGACTTGGTATTTCTCCCCAGCAGCACCTTCTGTTACATTTTAAAATGAGATCTGAGGCAATTTGCAGAAAGGTCTCCATTCCTATCTTACTGGGAATAGTGAAGAAGATACCTTCTGAGATATCCACCACTACCCCCAACACACACACACACACACACACACACACACACACACACAGGTTTTTTTTTATATTGCCTTTTTCTGTCTTATTTTTGAACTCCACTAAATGGTAGAGTTCCGTGTACCTCCACTGTGCCAAGTCTACTCGTCTCAATGGTACTTCTCTATGTTCTCCATATTTCTCAGTGCTCGTCCCCAAGGGCCAATCCTAAGCAGTCAAGACAGTTAAACAGTCTCTTGAACTATTTCTTGCCTTGGCATCTGGGGCAGCACTAGTCCCCACCACTCCTACTCCCACGCCAACTCCTTTGCTGGTTCTTTCTGTTTCTGACTTCCATAATGACCGGGTGCCCTAGGGGCTCAGCCCTTCCTTTTCTAGTCTATACTTTTTCCTTTAATGATCTCACATGGCCTTTAGGTTTTAAATACAGTATGTATGAAGGTAAATGAAAAAACATGCATGTCAGGGGTTGACCTCCTTCCCAACCACAGAGTTGCTGAAGCCTACTCAGCAGGCGTTTCTTTCGGTTCTGTTTTCAAAACACATCCTAAGTCCAGCCACTTGCTCTGCTGCAGCTCCCTCTCAAGACACCAGCATTTTCTGCTGGGTTTCTAGGACAGACTAACTGCCGTTCTTGAATCTGCGCTTAACTCTCTTCTTCAATCCTAGTGCAAGCACTGATCCTGTGAAACCGGACAGATCCGGCTTCCTTTGCTATGTATAGCTTCCTGCTCCACTCTCAGTTCAGTTCATGCTCCGCCCATACTCCAGCTCCCTTCGCTCTCCGGATGCCAGGCATCCATCCAACAGCCTCAGGACCTGTATGTTTGTGGCTCTCTACCCAGAATGCTCTCCCTCCAGATATCTGCACAGATACCCCCTGTCCTCATCAGTCTCTCTTCATTCCATCCTTTGTTCCTCAGCAGACTTACTTAAAAACAATGGCCACCAGCAGTTCGTACTCACATTTTCTGCCCCATTTCTCCACAGTTCTCAATACTAAACACATACAGACACACATGATAAACAGTGACCTCATGAGACCTCCGCCAGTTACAAAAGACAGCAGCGAGCCCTAGACAGTGAAGAATGGGGAGATCCATTTGGTTTTATTATTTTCAATGAATGTGGGCTATATTTTATGAGACTGGCGTGCTACCTACTGCACTAAAGAGGCACCTATGGGCTACATTTTAGAGTGGCACTTCAGAATACCTGTTGGTATTCTGACTAGCACCTTGAAGCCCAGCCTTAAAGTATACAAAGGCATGAATGACAAACAGTGGCCATGGATTCCTTCACTAACCAGGGACAGTAGTAAGGGCTTTTAACCTGCATATACACTAGAATGTTCTTCCTAACAATGTCACCACTTCTAAATCTGAATTATGAATGTATCTGTAACTGTATTATTTAGGTCATTGTGGATGTGACTGTATATACATATAACAGAGAAAACAGAGAAAGTATAAGCAGTGAAAGTTAATTAAGAAAAGGAAAGATAGCCCTTCCACACAAGGATGTGTGGAAACATAGCTTCAAAAGCCTAGTTTATTTTTTAATCCAGTTTTTGAATCTAGTTTATTTTGAATCTTTGAATATAAATATGATAGTCTGTAGCTCATATCTGAAAATATGAAAGCATTGTTTATCTAACCTGTTTCCTGCCTTTTGATAAAAGAATCCCCCTTGAACTTATTAACATTGCCAACATCTGAAGTTATTTAAATTCCATTCGTATGGATTACTTTTCTTTTGCAGCTGGTCTAATTCTAATTCCAGAATTTCAGATCACAAAAGAACGAATGGAAATTGCATCATTCTTGGTTGGCTTCCCTGGAGAAAGCTACAGGTCTTAGTTTCTAGATTCTGATCCAAACTGAGATGTTACCTTTCCTTGGGTGGATGCATGCTAACATCCCTAGGACTGCCTGGAGAAAGAGACTCTTAGAGCATATCCTAATTTCTTCTCCATCACTTCCAGCACAGCAGTGATGCAGTGCGTGCTGACATTTCACTCAGTAGAGCAGCTGTCAGTCATCTTTGCGATATTTGCATCCTAATTGTATTTGTGTTCACTACCAAAAGGTTTCTCTTGTCTCTGACAGACTTTGTGAAGCTCAAAAAAAGTCTGATAATTTGGTTTCTTGGTTGGCTGCCATTTCTTTCTTAGGCCCTTATATTATGGTCTTTTTTATTTTTTCCAGTTTGAACAAAAGGTTTTTTTTTTTTCTTTTAAATGGTTTGATTAAACAAATAAAATTTTGTTTTGTAATTTCCCTTTTTAGATCGAACAGAACCGTTGATACTCAAATAAAGCTCCCTCGTCTGCCCTACCAGTCCGCCATGGGTGTTGGGAAGTCTAAACTAGATAAGTGCCCTCTTTCTTGGCATAAAAGAGACAGTGTGGATGCTGAACAAGACTGCCATGAGTCCGACTCCAAGAACTCTGAGGATGCATCCTTACAAGCTTTTGGGGAGCAGAGCAGTGGAGCAGAGCCGCCAACAGGAGAACAGGACAAACCTGAGGCAAAGGGGGAGGGGCACGAGGAGCAAGCTGAAGAAGAGTTCCTCAAATTTGTGATACTGCATGCAGAAGATGACACCAACGAGGCTCTCAGAGTCCAGAATCTACTGCAGAATGACTTTGGGATCAGGCCCGGGATAGTTTTCGCCGAGATGCCTTGCGGAAGGCTGCATTTGCAGAATCTAGATGATGCGGTAAATGGGTCGGCCTGGACGATCTTGTTACTGACTGAAAACTTCTTAAGAGACACCTGGTGCAACTTCCAGTTCTACACTTCCCTGATGAATTCTGTGAACAGGCAACACAAGTACAACTCCGTCATACCTATGCGGCCCCTGAACAGCCCTCTTCCCAGGGAACGGACTCCTTTGGCGCTGCAAACCATCAATGCCTTGGAGGAAGAAAGCCAAGGCTTTTCCACACAAGTGGAGAGAATTTTCCGGGACTCTGTATATGAGAGGCAACAAAGTATATGGAAAGAGACACGAAGTATGACGCAGAGACAGTTCATTGCCTAAAATGGAGCACACGCCCATTTGGCTCCTGTTTGGTAAACAAAATGATTCATCTTCACTTAAGAGAGTAGTTTCTAAGAACTGCTCAGATGTGGGTCTGCTTCCAAGAAATCTGCGTCGTACAAGAAAGGTGCATTTCTGCAGCCCTGGGATTTTTGCTACTTTCAAATGATAAACTCAAAATTGTCAGAGTTTCTGGCACTGTCCTAAAATTTTCATAGGTCATGAATATTCTTAACTCATTTCTTGTGTTGAACCATAAACAGGTATGTGTGGCAAAATACGATATTGAAAATTCTCAAGAGACTTGAGGAAAATGGCTGACCAGGACAGGTCAGACTGCCTTCCTTCCTGCTTCATGAAAGTCATGAAAGAAAGCATCCTGGCACTGTCACACAGAAACATGGGTGGCCAGAATGGGACATGTGCAGTATTGATGTAGTAATAAGTAGGAGATCAGAAGTGGCCATCAGGGCTGGGTGGTGGTGGTGGTGGTACTTGCCCAGCACTTGGGAGGCAGGGGCAGGGGCAGGACGGTCTCTTTGAGTTCATAGGCCAGCCTGGTCTACAGAACGAGTTCCAGGATATCCAGGGCTACACAGAAAAACACTGTGGCGGGGGAGGGGAGGGAGAGGCAAGTCTGAACACTCAGGCTTTTGGAAATAATCCAGCCATGTGCAGTTTTATTTCTGCTGGAATTTGGAACTAGTTCCTACCACAAATTAGCAATCCTTTTGAGAGTGTGATAGCATGGAACTCTGTGGAAGGCCCTGATCTTGTTAGGTGTCTTCTGTGACCAGAGCTTTAATCCACAGAGCTTGTGAAAAATTTGTAACTCATCAGCTGTTTGTCTTTAAAATCAATAACCTCTCATGTTAGCTATAAGAAATGTCCCTTGCCCACAGTGTTTAACTCAAGGAATATTTCTTATCTAGGGCTGTGTGTGTGTGTGTGTGTGTGTGTGAGAGAGAGAGAGAGAGAGAGAGAGAGAGAGAGAGAGAGAGAGAGAGAGAGAGCATCAGGGAGGCTCACACAGACCTGTACCTTTCCCTCATAGAACTTCAACCCATTTGAGACTGAAGCAGTTCCAACAAGTACAGACTGGGCATGTGCCTAGGAGTGAGTCATGTCAAATAATGAGAAAGTGCCTGCTGGGGACCAGAAGACCTACTTGCAGTCTAATTTCTGCCCTTGAGGATGACTGTGCCAGTGGGCAGCTATTCTCCTTTGTCTGTGAAATAAAAGGGTTGGACTGATGGGTCTCTGAAGGCTTTTGTTCTCTCTCAGGATGGGAAAATCCGAAGCCAGAAAGCCATAAGCAGAGCCTTAAACTTTTACGTGGTGAAACGTAGTGTAATCACTGCAGAAGGCATAATGCATGTGTACAATGAACAGAAAGGCATTTGTGTGTATTTGCATCATCAACGATATTTACTGCAGTCACAGGGAAGAATTACTATCTATGCCTCCTCAGGTCTTTGGGTTTGGCTTTGTACAGGGTCTCACTATATATAGCCCTGGCTGACCTGAAACATGCTATGTACACCAGGTTGGCATCAAACTCATGGAGATCCACCTGCCTCTGACCCCGACAGTACTGAGACTAAAGATGTGCACCACCACACCCTGCTACTCAGGTTTTTAAAAGATACATATTTTTAATAGGAACTCATGAACAAATACCTTCTTCCTAGTTTGTGTGTCTCCTAATCCTCACTTGTCTGAATCCCCACCTGTGGGGTTCGCTTCTTTCTAGTCGCAATCTACTGTTCCCCACAGTCAGACCTCATGTTTGGTTCTCAGAAAGGTGACTGCTTCCATAGCATTTTCTCAACCTTCTTTGTCATGGTAACTTACTACTTAGCTTTGAGTTTAATGTCATTATTATTAATTATTATCACTACCATAATGCTCGTCTCAAGTATCAGGTAATGATAAAACATTAACCACCCACCCTTCTTCGCATGCCTGCCAAACTGGAGTTCATGCTCGATGGCACTTCTTTGATAAATGTTTTTCTTCTTTATGGCTGACTATCGTTCTCATCTCCAGTGAAGACTGTGAAAAAGTATTCTGAGAAATATCAACCTGTGCTTGTCAGACCACATGGGATGATGTCCCAGGCAACCGGGAGTCCAGCACTTTTTTTTTTTTTTTTTTTAAATGACGAAGAAATAAATGTTAGGTGCTGAGTAATTGTAAGTATTGAAATTAGCAAGAAGCCGGGCGGTGGTGGCGCATGCCTTTAATCCCAGCACTTGGGAGGCAGAGGCAGGTGAATTTCTGAGTTCGAGGCCAGCCTGGTCTACAGAGTGAGTTCCAGGACAGCCAGGGCTACACAGAGAAACCCTGTCTCAAAAAAACAACAACAACAACGAAATTAGCAAGAAATCTTTACCAAAATAACTGACGATAAAAATATGACGAGGTGTGGGCCTCATCTCAGATCTGTATTTATGTGCACGTATGTAGCTTTCTTTGAATATGCACACCGATCGTTCTGAGAAGTTCTGCCAGGTGCCAGTGAAATGTCCTGGGTACTCTGCGCCACCCACATGGAGCTGCTGAAGAAAGGTCAGAGGTCACACAAGACCCAGCTTCTTTCACACGGTGGAATTTTATACAGACATTAAAAATAATAAAATTCTGACACATGCTAAAACATGAATGAACATTATATTTAAAAGGACAAATATTGGATGATTCCACATAGATGAGGCACATTCACAGAGACAGAGTAATATAGGTTACCAGGGGCTGTAGAGGGAGAAATAAGAGGATAATTTTTTAATAGCTAAAGACTATGCTTTAGAGTAATGAGGAAGTTCTGGGAAAGCCCTGGGTGTATACATTGTGCATGTACCCAGTGCTGTGAAAACGTGCACTTAAAAAATGATTTTGATGTTTTAACAGTAGATTTCCTTATGTGCATTCTGCCCCAATCACTTTAAAAAGTAAAAAAAAAAAAAAAAAAAAAGAAAAGAAAAAAGAAAACAAGAAATTGACAACATGCTCCCACAAACAAACAAACAAACAAACCATAAGCCCAAGGCTTCCTAACTTTTCACTTAGCTGTTCTCAGTTTTCCAATTATGCCTCCCTCTGAGAGTGCTGCCGGGGCTGCTCCAGGTTGGACACACAAATAGACATGACAGCATCTAGACTATTACGTCCATGGGAGTGGTCCACCCAAAGAGGAAAAGTGTTTTATTACTGTGTAATTAAAAACTGATATATGCAGTGATATTGAAGATCTATTCTGACTTCTGGCTGATTTTTTTTAAGATTTATTTATTATGTATATAGCATTTTGCCTGCATGTATGCCTGCCATACAGGCCTAGGCCAGAAGAGGGCACTAGAGCTCATTATAGATGGTTGTGAGCCACCATGTGGTGGCTGGAAGTTGAACTCTGAAATAGACAATGTTCTTAACCTCTGAACTCTCTCTCTATCCCTTCTGGTTGATTTTATTGGTACTTTTAAATTCTTTCAACTCGTCATTGGATAAACTTTTCCTGCCATGGATCAACCCCATGACACCCTGGAACACTGCCACAACGTCAAAAACTACCCAGATTTGAATCCCAGCTTGGTCCTTTGTTATTTTTTTTCCTCAGAAATAGGTTTATTTTAAAACAACCCCTCCCCCAAATCTTTTGCTTTTTTTAATAAACAAGATTTGGGTCAGAAGGCTAACTGTTTTAAGTGTCAGCTCAATCATCATTAAAATGCTGTGATTAGCAGAGCTTTGCTAAAACTAATATTAAAACAAGAGTTAGGGCCAAGAAAGCCGCAGAGAAGCAGAGCTGTGTCCTTCGGCCACTGCAGCAGAACTCCTCAGACTGGACAGTCTGTGCAGAAGTGAGTGCTAACAGTTCTGAAGCCTGAGAAGTCCAAGGTCAAGGCACTAACAGATCTGCGTGGAGAGGACCAGTTGGCCAGAAAATGGCACTTTCTTGCTGCATCCTCACAGGATACAGGTTTCTGAAAGCATCTTTAGTCAGGGTGTGAGTCCTATTCTTGAGGGCAGAGCTCTTTCCTCAATGCTCAAAGGTCTGACCTCATAGCACCGTCACATCCCCACTCTCAGAACCACTGCTGCTTGTAGGGAACAGATTTAAAACGAAAGGGAAGATACTGGGCCTCGTTTGCAAGTGAAGTACATAGAGCTGCACTGGAGAGAGAGGAGTCCCCTGATCTGCCAGCAGTGAGGAAGCTCTTAATTAGTGCTGGCATTGCATACGGAGGAAGCCGTGCAAGGATGCACGGATGCAAGGATGCACCATTGCAAGGATGGTTCCTCAGCCAGATCCCATGTCTCTAACAAATTGGGGAAATTGGGCCATAAACTAGAAAAGCGAAGAAATGGCGTATAGGAGTGCCGGCCTTGAAGCCATTCAGGGGAAGAGTAGCTCAGGTAGGATGCCTTCAGCTCGACTTTGTGAATCAATTCTGCACATCTGCATTTGGGGAGATGGATGATCATCTATTTGATTTAGCCGTTCATGCTGCTCAGCCCTGAGAATGCTGAGTATCTTCCCTTTCGTTTTAAATCTGTTCCCTACAAGCAGCAGTGGTTCTGAGAGTGGGGATGTGACGGTGCTATGAGGTCAGACCTTTGAGCATTGGGGAAAGAGGCTCAGCCCTGGAGTTGGATGGTGGGCAGGAAAACCAGTCATGGATCTCCTTTGCTCCTTGCTCTCTGAACTGGTTTTTCTTCCAGTCCAACAAACTTCTTGCTGAGGTTTTCTCAGACCAAGACAGTGTCGTTTGCCTCAGCCCTTGGCTTCTCTTTGCAAATCCCAAGGCCTTGGGGTGAAGCTGGACCTGACTGCATGGGGCTTGATGCTACTGTCTTCAGAAACAGCCACCGTGGGCCCTTGCACATTCTCATCACAGTTGCAAGTCTAAACTCCAAGCCTGGTTGCTGCTGGTATTGGCCATTGTTTCAAAACCTAAAAGAGCACAGTTGTCTCCTGGTAGCAAGTTCCACAACTTGGCTTAAATGAAATATGTCCCCCATAGTCTTGGCCATTTGAACACTAGGTCCCTAGTTGACATTACTGTTTGGGGAGGTTTGGGAGATGGGGAGGATGTATGTCATTGGAAGTGGGCTTTAAGAATTTAAAGATTTGGGGCTGGAGAGATGGCTCAGAGGTTAAGAATACTGGCTGTTCTTCTAGAGGTCCTGAGTTCAATTCCCAGCAACCACATGGTGGCTTACAACCATCTATAATGAGATCTGGTGCCCTCTTCTGGCCTGCAGGCATACATGCAGGCAGAATGTTATATATATAATAAATAAAACAAATTAAAAAAAAAGAATTTAAAGATTTGTACCATTTCCACTCTGATCTCTCTCTCTCTCTCTCTCTCTCTCTCTCTCTCTCTCTCTCTCTCTCTCTCTTCCTCTGTGTGTGTGTGTGTGTGTGTGTGTGTGTGTGTGTGTGTGTCTGCTTTTATGCTTGTGGCTGGACAATGTGAGCTCTCAGTTCCTGCTGCAGCCACCATGCCCCTCCTCTGTCCTCATGAACCCTAACCCTCTGGAACTCTTCCTTCCACATGCCAAAATAAACCCTTCCGTAGACTGTCTTTGTCATAGCGGTTTGTTTTGTTTTGTTTTTTTTAATCACAGTAATCAAAAAGTAACTACGAAACAAACACAAGGTTTATCTGTAGACAAGATCTTCTCAAGCCTTGCCTCTGCCTAACAGAGGGCTCTGCAAAAAGGAGATCAAATTGATTTGAAGGTGCTCATTGTGGAGAAGAGACTGAACTGAGACCCAGAGCTGGAGGTGAAAACAATAACAAAATCTTCATGTGGTTAAAGGAACAACATACCACACCACTGATCTAGGCTAACCCAGGTCAAGCTTTGGGTGAAACCAGATGATTTATGACTGAATGGGGCCATGGGGCGTGGAGGAAACGGTGTCACTGGGAGGAGGGATCCAGTGTATTGACCTTGGCAGTCAATGCAGCTTCTGTGGCTTTCCTTCTCTTCACAGTTACAGGTCGCCTATTAGACTGGTCCAGCACATGACTGTACTTTCCTCATGGTCGTTCAAAGGGCAAAGAGGAAGTTTCAAAGCTGCCAGGTACTTGAGGTCAATAAGCCAATGATCAAGCAAAAGGTAACATTGTTGCCTGTGAGCCTGGTGCTTCTTATGAGGTCCCAGTGAAAAGTTATTCGATTTTGACCTTAATTTGACCATTAATACCTGGATGAGAACACTGTTCACACACATGTGCCCATGGCATGCACACACACACACACACACACACACACACACACACACACTTATATGTTGTATTTGGCAACCCCCCCTCCCAATTAATACATTGAGTTTGAACGGAGGCAAATATGATTTAAGGAGCCAATAAATTAATATTGTGGGTCACGAAAATCACTTGACGTAACCCCAACCGGTTAACTTGTGAAAGCACAAGAACAGACTGTCGCTCTCTCCTTTCCTTTGAAGCACACAGGCTTCAGGACTGCCCCCACATCCACAGTCTTTCACACCTCCATCCTGTCTGTCACTAGCGAGAATTGTCTTGGAAAAGCATTTCCTTTGCCTCCCATGGCACCTCTGTTCTCTTCAGATACTGGGCGTTCTGAGTCAGAGTGCATGAACTGGTGTTTATTAGCAAGTGACAGGACTCTCTAAGATCCTGGGCATTTATCTTCATTAGTTCAGTTGCTACTGTGCTTGCCTAGATGTACAAAGCCCTGGGTTTCTAATACCACATGGTCATGGTGTTGCATGCCTGTAATCACAGCACTTGGGAAGTAGAGGCCGAAGGATAAGATTTTCAATGTCACCCTTGGTTAAACAGCAAGGGTGTCACCTTGTTATACAGCAAGTTCAGGCCCAGCCTTTGATACAAGAGACTCTGTGAAAAAGAAAGAAAGGAAGAATGTCTATGTAGTTTCATGTTATAAATTTTATCTTATGTATTATGTATGTGATATATGTGTGTGTGGATGCAGGCATGTACCATGGCACACATGAGGGAGTCTGTTGGCAACTTTCAGAAGTGGCCTCTCTCCTTCCATTTTGAGTTCTAGGGATTTATCTTGGATTACCAGGTTTGCTTGCCAAGTGCCATCTTGCCAGCCCAGTAGTTTCATAATTTATTTAGGACTGTTCCTCCGGACTATTTGGGCAAACTACAGATTTAAAAACAAGGACATTTCAACAAACTGTCTTCCCAGAGGATTTTTATGGATATATTGTAAATCCAACTTCTCTCTCTCTCTCGTGTGTGTGTGTGTGTGTGTGTGTGTGTGTGATACAGTATATATTTGTGTGTGCACACATATGTGGAAGCCAGAGGTTGATGTTGGGCCTCTTCTTCTATCTCTACTTTAACTTTTGAGACAGAGTTTTCCACTAAACCTGAAGCTCACTGACGAGGCTAGACAACCCAGCCTGAGATCTCCAGGAACCTATCTCTGCCTCTCCAGCGCTAGGATGACAGACAAACACCATCATGCCTGCCTTTTCCTGTGAGTGCTGAGGATTTGAATACAGGTCCCCATGTTTGCCCAGCAAGCGATTTCCTGACTGAGCCAGTGTCGTAGCCCTCAGCATTTTATTTGTGTTGGTGAAGAGCACTATGACATGAAAATATTCTAAACTTAGATTGAAGTGAAACTGCACAACTCTGCAAATAAATCCAAACAATTGAGCTGACTGCATACACAATGAATTTTATGGTTCATAATTTATATCTCAGCCCAGGAACCTAATGCAGAAAATATTGCTCAGTGGTAGAACATTTATTTGTTAAGCATGCACGAAGCTACGATTTTGACCACCACTGCTACAAAAATAAGATAGATTAATAACTGAGAAGATAAAGGCCCCAAAGTGTAGTGTTAATTTTTTTTAATAAATCCCGGTGTGGGGTTACTACCCATCTCAATGATTTATGTTTCCGAATGAAAGACACATACACACACAGCTATTATATTTTAATATGCCTTAAGCGGCACAGTAGCTGGGCAACTGCCTAACCTCCATGCTGTTAGCATCTACCTCCCACCGATAATTCAGTTACTACTCACAAATGTCTATGTTCCATCTTAGCTACTCTAGACCCAGTTGAGCAGCCCTCTGGGCCCAGATCTCTTGATCCCTTTACATGGCAGCTTTGCTTCTCTCTCCTTTACACACCTCAGGCACGGTGTCTCCTTTCCTTCTCCTCAAGGTTCCAAGCCTGGGAATCCTAAGTCCCGCCTCTGTCTCTCCCAGCTATTGGTTGCTGGCATCTTTATTTACCAATCAGAATTAGCTGGGGGCAGGTTCCCAGAAGCTAGATGCAGACCTTCTGCTCATTGTTTTGGGGGACCCAATTAGCATTAGAATACAAGCAGCTGCGCCAGAGAGGGCGGTCTGGTTATACAATGCATGCAGAAGTTGTATAGACAGTCCATAAATATTGCATCATTTACCTTTTCGCCAGTATATTATCAGCCATTTTCTTATAGTTTTCCAAATGGAATCTTTGCTAACTTTAGTCGTCAAAAAGAAGTAAAGAGCTACACCCCATTAGGTGTGGTGGTGTTACCTGCTTTCTCTGAGGAAGGTTCTGTAGCCCAAGCTTTCCTGGACTTTACTATGCAGTCCCGACTGGATTCCAGCACAAGCAGAGGTGAAATTGTCCCTGCCTCCTGAGTGCTAGGTTTACAGGTATGTGCTGTCACGCCCAGCTTACCTTAAGCCTTTAGTCAGGATGTTTTAAAGTAAGATTAAAATTTCCGCGTGTGTTAGGACCTTTGACATTATCTTCTCTGTGAAATACCTGTGTATATCCTTTGTTTGGGTTCTGTTGCTTTCTGGTTAATCTGTTCATATTTATTAGTAACAGTGGATATCTTTAGTTAAATGTTGGCTATGTTAGCCATGGTCTCTTTGTGATATAAGTTGTAAATATTTTTCTCAGGATAGATTATGACTTTTCTTATGGTCTTTTTTATGTAGGTATTTTTCATTTGCATATAATAGACTTTATCCATTTTTGTTTCTCTTCCCTTTCTTCTCAATCTCTCTCCTCTCTCTCTCTCTCTCTCTCTCTCTCTCTCTCTCTCACTCTCTCTTTCTTTCTCTCTCTCTGAGGGTTTTTTCCCCCTAGCTTCTTTTTATTTTCAGGAATAACTCATCCCATGTGAAGCTTATCCAGAAAGCAGAAAATACTCTCATGTTTCTTCTAACACCTTTGTGACTTTATTACTTCCATAAACTCACATGAGATTTACTGGGTATGTGCCAAAAGATAATACTTTTTTCACTAAATATTCTAAGATCCTTTTGTGCTAAGATCTCTTCCCACTAATTTAAGAGTCTCCACTATTATCAGGTAAGTGTTCAAAGATCGATTTTGGGTCTGCCTCTGAACTCCGTGTCTCTTCTCCTAACCTGTCAATGTATTGGAGCATCGCTCTTACACTGTGGCAATCCGTGTCTTTAAGGTAAGCTTCAGTATCTGAGAAAGCCAATATTTCCTTATTAGTGTTTGTTTTAATAATTCTACTCTACTATACTTGGCTTTTTACTATGGCTTGTGAATGCTATTAATCTAAATACAGTAATATTAAAATATGCTGGTATTGCTACAAAAATCTCCATAATCAGGAGCTAGAGATTGGCTAAGCGGTTAAGAGCTCCAGTACCTACATAGGAGCTAACAACCATCGGTGCCTCCAGTCTCAGGGAATCCAATACCCTCTTCTGGCCTCTGCAGACACTGTACATACATGGTGCACAGAGATACACACAGGCAAACCACCCATACAGTAAAACAAAAATGAATAAAATCTAAAAAAATGAAATTAGAAAGATGTTAGATAGAGGCTGGCTTAATGGTGGTTTCCTTTAATCCCAGCACTCAGGAAGCAGAGGCAGGAGGATCTCTGTGAGTTCAAGACCAGCCTGGTCTACACAGTGAGTTCCATACAACAGAGCCTGGCAGTGTACTTTAGACATACCTTGTCTCTTTAATCAGAACCACATTTCAATAAAACAGGAGGGCCAATATTTTTTATATAAATGAGGACCCTGTGGTGATGGATGAAAAGAGACATAGCTGGGAAAAGGACTGGGGGTCTGAGCCCTGGGGCTTTGGATTCAATGGTGCTAGATTTCTATGCTAGCACCACACAGTCTAATTCTTAGTAAAGTGCTGACCCTCTGAAAGTGACAGCTACCTTTATAAAGGGGAGATTAGAAAAATACCTGTGAATACATGTCTGTTTCTTCCCCAGTTGCTATCTCACCCATTGTTACAGCAGCAAATCCCAGGCCCTGTTACTCTCAGTTGACCTTGTAGCAACACAAGACTTAGTCCTGGCCACTGGAGCCAAGAGAGGGGAATGTTTCTTTTACAGTGAGAATAGTAAGGCGAGATGCTAGGAATCTCTCACCTTACATAAGCTGCTCTCACACCTGATACTATGCATCTGAAAGGGATATGTCCTGGACACTGAGGGTGGCTTCAGAGAGACAGGATTGACTGAGCCGAGTACATCACAAAATTATAAAATGGCAAATTTTCTTTATTTCTTAAACCACTTTTAATTAGATATTGATTTACTAGAGGCAACAAATATTTCTGAATTTGAAGTTAAACTTAGGGAGCATTTAGTCAGGAACTAGCAAACAAAAAGTGCCCAATAATAACTTATTGTCATCTTCATTGACATCATCTGTGCATAATTTATTAGATTGTAGCATTTTGTCATTAGTAAGGTATGGAAGTTTTCTTTTATTTTTTAAATAATCACTTTTCAGACTGGATAGATAATCCAGGAATTCAAAGTGCTTGCTGTTCTTGTAGAGGGCCAAAAGTTGGATTCCAGAATCCACATCAGAAGACTCACAAATGCTTGTAATTTTATCTCTGAAGTCCTCTTCTGGTGACCCTGGGCACCAGCTCATATGTGGTAAACATATGCATAAGCAAAAATGTTACAATAAAATAATCACTTCTAAATTTAGCAAATCAAAACACTTAAGTACAGTCACAGTCCATATACTGTTAAGGGAATGTTAGGTTCAAAGCCTGGGCCCTGACAGCCTTAAGGAGCTACATTCCACCACTCATCCTTAACAGGCCAACTACAGAGACAAGTGATTGGGGAATGAGACGAGATATTGATCTAATGTTGCAACACTAGGAAGAGGAATAAATAAACAGGTCCAGTGACCTTGACACTAGGCCCACTTTTAGGGTCTTAACATGAGTTTTAGGTCTCAACAGATAGCAAGAGGTCTGCATAATCAAGCTGTCCTGGTCAGAGTGTACTCCCGGCTATCACTATCCCACCACTGTCTCATCTCTAATCTCTCCTTGTTGTCTGTGTTAAATCTCTATTCAGGAGACTCTAGTTGGCACCAGGCATCAGCTTTTTCTTTCTCCCAGCACGAGATTCCTGGGAAAATTCCAATCCACAGGGACCATTGTTTAAACAGTCTGATAGCTGAAGGGAGGGATCTTTGTCTCTTTAGAATATCTCCATTCTTATCAGAAAAGTTAAAGTGTATGTGATAGCTCTAACAGAGGGCCTGGGAGATGACGATGCAGCAGGTAAAGGTGCTCGAAAAGCAAGCCTGACAACCTTCGGTCAGGCTGCAGAGCCCACGGGAAAGGCAGAAGGATCCAACTGAGTCTACAGAGTTGTACTTCACACACACACACACACACACACACACACACACACACACACCAAACAATTGCAAACGATTTGTAATGGAACTGAAATTTTCTGATTGCCTACTGGTAGGGGTTTGAATACAAAGTGTCACCTCAAAGCTGATGTGCTGAAGGGTTGGTTCCTTGCATAGCATTTTCAGAGATGGGGTCTGGGGAAGTCATTGGGTTGTGAGGGCTCTAATTTCATCAATGGATCAACCCATTAATGGAGTCATATCTGAATATGGATATGGATAGTGACAGAAATTTTAAGAAGGAAGGAGCCTGATTGGAGGCAGTATACCACAGTAGGTATGCGACATTAGTCTTGCTGGTCAACTTGCTGGGATTTAGAATTACCATGGAAACAAATCTCTGGCCATACCTGTAAGAAAGTTTCTAGATTAGGTTAGTTGAGGTAAGAAGACACATCTTAAGAAAATGTGGCATCATACCATGGGGTGAGATCCTGGACTGAGCAAAAAGAAGCAAGCGGAACAGCATCTCTATTGGTGTCTGCTTCCTGAAAGCAGACTCAAGATACACAGCTGCCTGAGTGTCTACACTCATGGCTTCTCCAACACAATGGGTTGTCATGCTTTTGCAGATCACATTTTATCCCTCGTTCCTGTCTTCACCTCCTGGTCACCAGGAGGGGAGCTACTTTCCTCTCTCACATGCTGCTGCCATGATCTATCGCCTAGTCTTGAAACAACCTGAACAAAGGAGTAAGTACGAAATTTTTAAAACCACAAGTCAAAATAAATCTTTGTTTTGGTTGTTGTTTCAAGACTGGGTCTCATTATAAGGAGAATTCATTATCTCAGATCAGACTGGCCTTGAACTCACACAGTCTATCTACCTCTGCCTCCCCAATGCTAGGATTAAAGGCATGTGCTATTATATGCCTGGCTTCATAGATTCTTAACTCCCTCTAAGTTTTTTTTCTCTAGCATCTTGTCACAGTCACAGAAAGCTGACACACCTAGTGCCATTGGAGTCATTATACTTCTCATGCTTAACAATGACACTGATAAAACCACATTTACTCTTTGGCCAGTAGCACATAAATTATGTTTGGCCCCTGCTGCTTGATGGTAGGAAGCATCCAGGCTATGGATCTGTATGTACTATACTTCACTGTACATTCTGTGATGTGTGTACAGTTGAACCTAAAATGGTTTGTTTCTCAGAATGTATCTCTAACATTAACAATGCGTGACTGGGATATAGAAGCCAAAGAGTCAATGCTGTTTGACTCTCCAGAAACATTAGATATGCCATATAACAAAGGCTTGCTAGCATAGGGTTCAATGGAGAGATGAGCTGCTGGATGGGGCACTCAGTTTGCAGAATGGATCCATATCCACTCAGGTTATTCAAGCTTTTCTATTTCTACTAAAAGATTATGGGCATCTTACATGAAAAACACTCAGTCTTTGACATTACAATAATATATAACTGGCCATTAAGAATATGCTCATAACCAGGCAGTGGTAGTGCATGCCTTTAATCCTAGCACTCAGAAGGCAAAGGTAGGTTCAAGGTCAGCCTGGTCTTTAGAGTGGGTTTCAGACCACAGTTACACAGAGAAACCCTGTCTTAAAGAAAAAAAGAATATGCTTATAATGGCACAAAAGTAATTTATAACTCATTGCCAAGAAGGAACACACAGTGTCTCAGAGAAATGGCATTAGAAAGACCCTACTACAGATTTAGATGAATCTAAGGTGGTTTGATCTACACCATCCTAGGGTTTCTTCTAGATCACCTAGTTTGATCCAGATTGGAAACTGTAAGGTAGCACAGACAGTTCTATGCTCAGGTGGCTCAGTAAATATTGTCTATAGGGAAGAGAGACTAGAAAAAGAAGACATTTGCAATTACTAATGAGTGCCAGACAATCATTTTGGCCAAGAAAGAGTCTGCTTGATATTTTGGGCAAAGTACACTGACTTTTCTAGTGTACTTACACAGTTACGTAAAAGCCTGATTTCCTCTTTTTTTTTTTTCATGGTCTTGTAATCTTGTGTAAGGTTGATATTCTCCGAGATAGTTTATATCTAATAGAAGAACATTACAGTTAGTGTAAGGTGAGATGAATACTGTCCTCTTTTCCTTCTTATCAATACAAACTATTCCAATACTATAAGGCAAAATTCCATTGATCCCCACTTAAAGCATTCAACTTCTTTTCTAGTCCAAAGTCCCAAAGTCTTCCACATTTCCTTTGACAAACAGCATGGTCAGTTCTGTCACAGCAGTACCCCAGCTTCTCGTACCAAATTCTTAGTCACTGTTCCTTGACGTGAAGAGATACCATGACCAAGGCAACTCTTATAAAAGAAAGCATTAAACTGAGGGTTTGCTTACAGTTTCAGAGATTTAGTCAATTATTATCATAATGGGGGAACATGGCAGCCAGCAGGTGCTAGAGCAGCAGATGGACAAGCAGAGAGAGGAAGAGAGAAATGGGGAGAAGAAACAGGGAGAGAGGGAGGGAGAGAGTGATAAGGAGAGAGGGAGATAGGCAGAGAGAGAGAGAGAGAGAGAGAGAGAGAGAGAGAGAGAGAGAGAGAGAGAGAGAGATTGGACCTGGCATAGCTTTCCAAACCTCAAAGCTTACCCCCAGTGACACATTTCTTCCTAACTCTTCCAACCCTTTCATATAGTGGTACGCCCTGGTAACTAAGTATGTAAGTATATGACCCTACACAGGCCACTCTTATTTAATCACCACAAAGATCTTGGATTGAAAGCTTCCAACCCTACAACCTTGAATTTAAAGTCTTCAATACGAAGCCTCCAGCTTAAGTTGAAGTCCTCACACTTTTTTTTTTTTTTTTTTTTTACATTATTTACAGATGCATTGTTTAAAAATATAATGTAGAAACAAAACCAAATAAACCTCAGTAGGGTACTGGTAAGTATAAAGGGGACAAAACTCTCGATTCTTTAACAGTTGATTTGATTTGGCTGCAAAAATAATTTTCTTCATTTGGGAAATCTACATGAAATCTACATCCCCATTCTAAAATGATTTTTTCTTTTCTGTAAGAGGCATGAGTGATCTCCATGTTCAGGTTAGCATCTCCGACTGTTATTTTTTCTCTTTCTTTTGTGACAGGATTTAGCAAATTACTCGTAATTAATTTTCTTTTCTTCTAGATTATATTCTACTGAGACCTGTTCATTCAATAATAATTTATAACATAATTTAACTTAAATTCTTATTGGTATATGTGATTCAGAAGTAACCTGCTAGGACACACTATTACTGTGGTGCTCAAACATTATTCCATGTAAAAATGACCAACGGCTCATGTTAGAACAGTGGTTACTAAGCCACACCCACATGGATTTTTACTCTCTAGGGCTCAGGAATTTGCCTTTCTAAGCTCCCAAGTGCTGTTGAGACAGCTAGATTAGTAACCACACTTTATGAACCATTATTTAATGGAAAAGGAATTCTTTCAATTTCTCTGTGTTGAACCCAGCCAAGGTGTGTTGTATTATCTGATCCTTGAACACTCTGGTGTCAGTCTTTGGTGGCTCTACAGTCATTTTGCAGGCCCTCTCTGTCTTAGTGGAATTCACCTTGGCCTTCTTCTTGCACTCGTGCATCTTGTCCCCACCTCCTCCTCTTGCACCCACCACCCAGCTCTGCTGTCATGAACTTCCTTATGAAATTAAGCATCTGTAAAACTCAAAACTTGTGCTTCATTAGTATAATGAGTAAAATAAATAAAAATTTTCCTTAGAGGTTAATGGGAAATAGGAATGGCTTATTTGACTGCATTTGAAGGCAGGGCTATGTAAAGTGTTAGTGGCTGAATCGTAACAACCAATGGCACAACAAGCCATTGATGACTTGATTAGTAACTGGCTTCACTCACACAAAGGTTTATTATTTTTTTTTAGCATAGACAATCAACACTTAGGATTGTATTTGTTTTCTCTTGCTATGTAGATGTCATAGAGCAATGGTGCTACAGAATGCTCCTTTACAACAATGATTTGCATCAGCCCCAAACTTAGTGGACTATAATGATGCCCATTTATTCTACAGTTCTGTTGGTTCACTTTTGGCATAGCAGGACTAGGTCCCTTGCTTGGAGTTTCAGAGACTAAGGTCAAGTGTCAGCTGGCTGCATTCTTCTCTAATGGTACCACTGAGGAAGAATCTGTTTCTAGCCTCGTCTATGCCATTCCTTGACATAGAATTTAGTCTATGTCAAGATAAAGAACTTAGTTCTTTGTGTATAGAGGCAGACCCACCTCCTTAATGTCAGTTGGATACCAATGTCTACTTCTCAAGGCCATTCTTTCTTATAGGTCTTCTTCCAACATAGTAGCAACAGAGTCTTTTGATGCCAGTAAGAGAACTTCCTTCAAGGTCACTTCCTCTTGAGCTTCCACTGATTTCTGCTGCCATCAGAGCAATTCCTTTCTAAGACCCATTTAATTAGACAAGACAGAACTACCTGACTAATCTTACTTTTGACTTAGAACAATAGAGAGATTAACAGCATGTTCACAGATTATGGTTGCACTTGAAAGGGGGAAAAGTGTATAAGGCCCAGAATTACTGGGGCAATTTTGACTGTTACGGTTTGCTCCTAGGCCCCAATGATCCACATATGTCCACATGTAAAATATGTATTTCACTCTTAAAGATTCACAGAAGTCTCTTCCAGTCATGGCATCACTTCAAAGAAATCTTATCTAAATATCATTAGCTCAGAAATGCAAAACACCATCTGTATCGGGTCCAGATGCGGTCCCTGGGAGTAATTAATTCCAGACAGATTTCATCACTATTCATAGACCTGTAAACTTGAAAAGATAAGCTACCTGCCTCATACTTTTGACATACTATAAAGAAAAAGGTATTGGATAAGTGACAGGCATTTCAGTTAAACACACACACACACACACACACACACACACACACACACACACACACGGTTATTGGGCTGGAGATAAGGCTCAGTGCACTAGCTGTTCTTCCAGAGTCTGTTCAATTTCCAGCACTCACATGGCAGCTCACAACTGTCTTTAATTCCAGTTCCAGGGAATCTGACACCTTCATACAGACATACATGTAGGCAAAGCACCAATGCACATAAAATAAAATAATAAATAATAATAGTAAAAAAAAAAAACAAGTTTATATGGGGCTGGAGAGATGGCTTAATGGTTAAGAGGATCCAGATTTGATTCTCAGCACCCACATGGTGGTGCAGATATGTATATTAACTCCAATTCCAGGGATCCAATGCCTTCTTGGGCCTCTGAAAATACCAGACACATAAGTGGTACAAAAACAAACATGCAGGCAGAATACATATAAAGTAAATAAATTAAAAAAAAAAAAAACCCACACACCAAGGTTAAGGATAAGTCTACTGTAAGATGTGTGTCTCCAGCTTGGCCAGCTCCATTAGGCTTAAAAGATTGAAACTCTTGACTCTGCTTCATTCGTTAGGCTCTTGGCCTTTCCCGTGGAGGTATATGATCTGCTCTTGGGAATGGTCATAGAGGGGGTATGTTCAATGTGCAGCCCACAGTTGACATATCATGAGTATCCATAGCACACACACATAGAAATGCATGAGCCAGTAGCAAAGCATTATATAAATCAATGTTTATCAAGTCAGTGAAATAGCACCTCATTTTTAAAAGCATGATAATGTTAACCACCATATGCCACATTATGACTAAGTCTCTTGTTTTTTTTCCCCCCCACAGTGATTTCATATCCTTAAGTGATGACTCCCTGAGGCTTGGAACATTTAATGGTGATGGTGATCTAATAGATAATTATATCAATGAACAAGTATGAGGAAAATAAGAGAACTAAAAAAAAATACCTAAAATAAATGTTTTAAACAAAGCCCATTGGCATTTCTTTAAATCAAGGTTTGTCTAGAATAATCAATCTCATTAACAAGAAAAAAAATCTATAGAAATCTCAATTGCATTAGTCAGTCAGTTTCTTTTTTTTTTTTTAAATATTTATTTATTTCATATATGTGAGGACACTGTCACTATCCCCAGACACACCAGAAGAGGGCATCGGATCCCATTACAGATGGTTGTGAGCCACCATGTGGTGCTGGGAATTGAACTCAGGACCTCTGGAGGAGCAGTTGGTGCTCTTAACCACTGAGCCATCTCTCATCTCTCCAGCCCCAGTCAGTCAGTTTCTAACAAGAGGAATGAGATTCCCCAAGACCTAATCAAGGTACAACATCCAACATGTAAGAGTCATTAGGGAGATTTGTAGACATTTAGTCTTGGAGAGTGCATCTATGCAAGGCTATCTTGAGTGGGGCCTGTGGAAAAGGTCATGAGCAGACTGGAGAAGGCTGACATGGATGACATAGAGAGAATGCCCTTAATGAACTGTAGCAGATGGACAACCAAAGCCTAGGACAAGCCTATGAGTCTGGTTCCCACTCAGAGTCAGCCTTTCAGATTTTTGAGCAGAGGGAGCAGAGGGTTAAAATTGTTGGAATAGCAAGCCAGATATAACCTTGGCAGTAGAACAGTAAATTGACCAGGCCAGGATAATAGCAAGAAGAGGACAAGGGGAGAAATTACAGGATAATCTGGACATTTTGTTCTTCACACATTAAAACAATTGTTCTGGCCTGCTGTCAGCACAGTGTTTTCTGGGGCATTTGCGAATGGCAGTCATGGGTTTGTGCTGATGTGGTCACCATTTCTTGTTCAGACTTGCTTGTGAGCAAGGGCAAAGATTACAGTGGGCTATTGTTACACTTACTGTCCTTGTACAGGGTTGTATAAATCTGGTGTGTGGAAGAAGACACACACACAGACATTTAGCAGGCATAAATTTTAACAAATAAATTAATATAATAAAATAGTTTGCCTATTGATGTCTGTTGTCCACAATGGCCTTGGGGACCATGCAGAGAGAAATTTACTGAACCTTGTAGGCAATAGACCTGTGTTTACACAGAATAAAAATGTTGTATTCTGGTCTTACTAGGTAATTAGATGAACAAGACATATTGAGTCCCTACTGTGTGTTTTATGAATGTTATCTCACCTAGTTTTCAAGACAGTCTTTTGGCAATTGGAACTTTTGTCCTCATCTTAAGGTTGAGGAAGTGGGGTGTCTGAGAGACGCTGCCTTCCTGAGAACAATTCCTAGGAAAGCCTGGTTCTCTCTGTAGCACTCTGTCATTTCTCGTGGCTTACCTATTGAAGTGAGTTTGCTGGCTGAAGATGTAGCTCAGTTGGAGGAGCATTACTTGCCCAGCGTGCATGAAGCTTTGGGTTTGATCCTCAGCATATCCTAAGTCAGTAATGGTGGCATGCTCCTGGAATTCCAACACACGGGAGGTAGAAACAAGAGGAGGAGAAGTCCAAGGTCATTCTCTGCTAAATAGCAAGTTGGAGACCAGGAGACTCTGTTTCAACAAAATAAATTAATATAACAAAATAGTTTGCCTATTGATGTCTGATGTCCACGATGGCCTTGGGGACCATGCAGAAAGAAGTTGTCTGAATTTTTTGTAGGCAATAGACCTTGTTGAGCTGAGTTTTCTGCATGTGTGGCTTATCACACATGCACGTATGGTTTATCATCTAGCTTGATGTGCTAACTACGTAACTCAGTAGCCATGACTATAGAAGTGGAGCTGGAGCAGGATTAGACACAGACTGGCTGTTACAGTCATCGTGGTTATTACCACTGCATCAAGGCTGCTGACGGGCACAATTGAATCTGAAGACTGTTGACAGGAAGTTGTAAACGGCAAAAGCAGGGCATCACCATTTTGCTTTCAAAGGACACTGGTGGAAAGGAGCATAACCGTAGATAGTAGAGGGTCCACTGGGGACTCTGGGTCTCAGCCGAAACCTTCCCATACAGAGGTAAGACTTACAAACTCTTTTACCAAAGAAGGCTCTGATTTCTCTAATTCTATCAAGCCCTGTACATGACCCCAAAAGCAATAATAAGAGTAATAACAAGCCTTGTTTTAGGCAAAGTTACACTTCTATTGATCTATTTATTCCTCTAGAAGAAAGCTCTTAACTTTAGACCTGTCTTTCTCTCTTCCCTAGGTATGGCAGCAGGGCACTGCCTAAAGTATTCTACTTACCCAATGTATCTATCATTTCGAGAGACCAGACTTTTTGGGTTCAGACTCCATCTTAGAGAACCTGACCTAAGGTTGAACTCGAGATAACTAACAGGTCGGTACCTAGCACCAGTTTCCAGGTTACTCTCCAACAAAACCTGCATCTAGCACCAGTTTCCAGGTTATTCCCCAGCAAATCTGCACCTCCAGGTTACAAGTCTGCCCCTGATACTTCACTTTCTAACAACTACCAATCAGGAGCAAAGCAGAAGTTAAGTTTATGGTTTGGCTTCCAGCACCAGCCAATTATGTTAAAGGATATAATGACTCCCTAATCAGATGTGTGTCTGGCTAGATATCCCCTTCTTGCCTCTATAAATGCTTGCCGAAAAGTGGCCTAGAGATGGTGGTGTGGCCCCAGCTTGGGCTTAAATAATGAGACCCTAGTGTGATTACATCAAATTTGGCTCCTTGGTGATCTTTTGGGGTTCACGAACGCTTCCTGGCACAATAATTTCAATCAGAATTATAGCAGCTTCATGCTTTGCTGAGGAAAGAGTAGGTGGGGATTTCACACTGTGGTAACAGAGGAACCCAGGCTAGTGGTTTTACTAAAATAAACACAGCCTGAGAACTGCTGTTTATTCTAGTATCAAGATGAAGACCTGTAGCAGGCAGGGCTTGTCTAGTCAAGACAAACAGGCCTCCACTGCCACAACCTGCTATATAGACACACTGGATTAGTAGGGTGTGTACATTATGAGTTTTGTCTAGATTTTATTTTTGAGAGGGAGATATAATAATGGCAAATTACATTTTTTTTTTTTAAAAATTCTCTGATCAAGGGCAAATTTTGAGATCTCTAAAAGCCCTGTGAACTGGTGGCTACAGAGCCTGTGGCTTAGCCAGGCAGGTTCCAGCTCTGTGTCTGCTCACTCTAGGTGAAGTCGGAAGTTGGTGACTACCACTGAGGACAGTAGAAGCCAGGTCTACCCTGCCCTGTTTCATAGCCTGCCTGCTTCAAACTCTCTACCTTCGATTCCCATTGTTTCCTGGTGCATAGTACACTATCCAGCCATAGCATCTTTCAGCTCTGGGACTTTCATTTTTGTTGTGGTTATTTGTTCTTTTTGTTTGTTTAAGTCATACAAATATGTGCATATGTGTTATGTGGTATATGTACATGCTCTTTTGTGTGTATGTTTACACTCTGTATGTGTTATGTGGTGTATATACATGTTCATGTGTATGTGTGTGTAAACATGCTCATGTGCACACATGTGTAGCCCAGAATGATCTCAAACTTACTATGTATCCAAGGACAGCCTTGAGGACCTGATCCTCTTGAGTCCATTTCCCAGTGCTGACATGTGTGGTTACAGATGTATGCTAATATCCATGCTGAGACTTTTTAAATTTCTTAATAGCCAGCTCCTCTCTTGCCCTGGAACCTTTCCCCTGCTTCCTCATATCCCTTCTTTGTTGGTGAAAACATCCACTTCCCCTTCAGCTTCTGCTTAGTCATCACTGCCTCCTCTTTGCCCAACCCACATGCAATGCTTCAAATGCTCCAGCAGAACACGTACAACATGATCTTGCTCATGTACACTGGATTCGTAGGCTCCTCACTGGGAGATACACCGAGTCTGCAGTCAATATCTATTGACAGAATGAAGTTGAGTGTGGTAGCACAAGGTGGTAATCACAGCTGCTCAGGAGGCTGAGGCAAAGGGATCAACAGTTCATGGCCTACTAGAAAAACAGAATAAGGTTTGAGTTTAGTCTGGGCAACTTGGATCCTGCCTTAAAATAAATGTGAAAGGAGGATTGGGATCATAGTAGTAGAACACTTGTCTGCTATGTGAAAGGCATTGAGTTCAACCCTTAACACTACACACTACACACACACACACACACACACACACACACACACACACACACGAATTGGATCCATGGATACAAGTTGCCCACTAATGATCAATCATAGGACTATTTTTATTGGGACTCAAAAGACAAGAGGTATTTCTGATCCTTAAGTCATCGGTATAGAGGATATGGAAAACTTAGAATATTTAGAATAGCAACAGTAATAAACTGGTTCCTGGTAACCTGATTGAACCAAGTCCAAGTAGGATGCTTGCACAGCAACCCTCATCTTCAAAGACACACCCTGCTCCTGCTCCTGAGGATGTAATCCAGGCTTCTCAAAGGG
Source organism: Arvicanthis niloticus (assembly GCF_011762505.2). Classification (NCBI taxonomy): domain Eukaryota; kingdom Metazoa; phylum Chordata; class Mammalia; order Rodentia; family Muridae; genus Arvicanthis; species Arvicanthis niloticus. The sequence goes on from NC_047671.1 coordinate 41,376,845, forward strand.
AGTCCCTTGGGACTATATGTTAGATCATCATAATGTCAATCTTTAGATGGCTCCTTGAGGGGCTGCACAAAGAACTATACTCAAAGACTGACTCTCTAAACAGGAATTGTGACCTAAGACTGGATTGGAAGTATGAATGGCTACTCTGGGCAGGAAGCAAGGCCAAGACTTGGCATGAAGCCCCCTTACTAACCACACAGCACAGAACAATGTCAGTGGGAGCCACTCTTATCAAGAGACACAATGGCTTCAGTCAGGAGACAATGGGCAAGGGATTTCCCAATCAGAAAGGTTGGGAGTTCAAAGATGTGCTTTCGTGCCTGGCTTCAGCAAGAAAGTCCAGAGGAAGTTCCCTACTATTAGGGTTGAGGTCAGGCCAGAGGCAACAATAAGGTATTTGTAGAAGTTAGGTCCTGGTTCTTCCTCCCAGCCCCTTGTTCCCAAAATAAGACTCAGACTCAAAATATATTTATAAATGCCTTGGCCATATAAGCTAGGTTCTTCTCTGACTAGATCATAACTAAAAATAACGCATTTATTTTAATTTACATTCTGCCACATAGCTGTTACCTGTCCACAGGCACCATGCACCTGTGTCTTTACATCTTCCTGGCCCAATCTCCCACCTGGCTCTATCCCAGAATTCTTTTTCCTCCCAGGACTCCTACCTCTGTTTCCTACCTAAGCCATAGGCCATGGGCTTTTTCATTGACAGGTAATGTAACCATACAGTACACAAGATATTCTTTCTACAGGTATTGTTGCAACAACAGGAGAAAGAAGCCAGAAGCAGGTAGCATTGAGGGGCAGGGATAAAGAAACAGACCCTGCTGAAGTCGTAAGAGTTGTTAACAGCAAAGCATGCTGGGACTGTGCAGGAAGAACCTAAGATGGAGTGGAAGGCATAGAGTCAGTGAATACAGTCTCTAGATCAACGGTTCTCAATCTGTGGGTCATGACCTTTTGGGGGGTGGGGAGAGGTTAAATGACCCTTTCACAGGGGTCACCTAAGACCATCTGTATATCAAATGTTTACATTACAATTCATAATGGTACATTACAACTACAGTTATGAAGTAGCAACGACAATCATTTTGTGGTTGGGGGTCAACCACATGAGGTACTGTATCAAATGTCACAGCACTAGGAAGATTGAGAATCACTGTTTCAAACCGGGTAGTGGTGGCTCATGCCTTTAATCCCAGCACTTGGGAGGCAGAGGCAGGCGGATTTCTGAGTTTGAGGCCAGCCTGGTCTACAGAGTGAGTTCCAGGGTAGCCAGGACTACACAGAGAAACCCAGTCTGGAAAAACAAAAACAACAAAAAAAGAGAGAATTACTGTTTCAGATGCTCAGGATATCGGAGGGATTGGGGATGCATTAGAGCTGATTCTAGGTTAGAATGACCTCACAGAATTCCACAGCAGGGATGTGGTAGATTGCACTGAGAGGATGAATGGAATGATAATCCTAGAGCTGTGAGTACCTAGGGCCCTGAAGTAGTTCTGCAATCTGGAGTAGTCATCATGTAGAGGGCACATCACCAATAATGGTTCATCCCAATCATATGGTGGGAGGAGGGCTTTCAAGCTGAGTATATGAGGAAGCAGCTATGGGCTCCTGTGTGGGCATTGTATTAGTGATATGTGGGAAGACAGCTCTGGGGTTTTTTTGTTTTGTTTTTTGTTTTTGTTTGTTTTTTTGCTTTTCTACTTTGCTTGCCTTTGCTTTTTCCAGTGCTGGAGATGGTACCCAGGCCTTTGCCCATGTTAGGTATGTGTTCTCCCACGAAGCATATCTTCAGTCTGGGTAAGCAATTTCAAAGTTGAATATAGTATAAGTTAAATTTACAAGGTGTATTGATCGAGAAGGCTCTGAAAGAAGTACTAAAGGATCATTCAAACATTTAGGGACTGGCAACAAGGCCTTTGCATCAAACTTTCTCCCCAGGGCCTGGACAAGGTCTAGAAGTGTCTAAGACTCAGGCAGGGAGGCAGTCAGTGTTAGTCTTTCTGTCTAAACTCCACCCCCACAGTCACCCAACAGCCAGGTATGCTCCTTCCCACAGTTACCTGGCAACAGCCAGGTAGGCCTGGTCCACTATAAAAGGGGCTGCTTGCCCCCTCCTCTCTCTCTTACTCTCTTACTATCTTGCTCTCTCTTGCTCTCTTGCCCTCTTGATCTCTCTTGATCCCTCTGTCCTCTCATCCCTTCCTTCTTCCCTTCCCCCTCTCTCTATGTGCTCATGGTTGGCCTCTACTTCTCTACTTTCTATCTCCCTCTCTCTGCCTCTCTCTGCCTCTACTACCCTCTTAACTCCCTTCCTCATGCCCTAAATAAACTCTATTCTATACTATATCGTTGTGTGGCTGGTCCCTCAGGAGGTAGAGATGCTTTAGCATGGGCCCTCCAAGACATCCCCTTCTCCCATACCTCACCACACACACCCACAGAACATATCCCATATCTTTTTATCTTTATATAAACATATCAGTCAGTATTTACTGCTCTAGTAGGACCTGATAGACTACTGGGTTATAAATGATCGTCGGACTCTTCTCTTCTTCTCTTCTCTGGGCTTTTGAAACCTCAAAGCCCACCTGCAGTGACACACCTCCTCCTAGAGGGTCACACCACCTATTCCTCCTAATCTTATCAAACAGTTACACTCTCTAGTGAGGAAGCATTCAACATTATGAGCTGACAGGGATTATTCTTATTCAAACCACCACACTCACTCGCACGCAATTTCACAACATTGGTGGTGGCCTTGTGTCTCTGAGGACTGAATAAGAACTCTATAGCAGACCTAGATTTCCTTCTCTTCAGATACTAACTTAATAAGAAACAATCATGACTGAAACCCACAGTAACCGCCAAGAGGACCCGGATTCACATAAGTGATGTCTCTTGCTTGGAAAAACAGAGATAGTGATCTTATATGGGCCACTGCCTCAAACTTAGCAGGCGTAAGAACCATTTCTAGAATTTATTGAACATGCACACTTTAACTAGTTTTATTTTATTAAAATAATAAAACTACTAAAAGCACACATTCAGAACTAGTGAGTCTGACTTTCCAGGGAGCAGCAACGCAGAGGCCAAGTCTCCGCCAGAAGTGGCGTTTTCAGTTTATTAGGACTTGGTCAAACAACGGAAATATGGTTATGAGGAGTTTGCAAGAGGCATGGTCAGTCAGACTGCATAGCAAATGAGATATGATTAATAGCTACTGAGGACAATTCCTGGTTCTCTCTTGTCAGCTAGAATGGAGCTGAGGCTATGGAATTACTGGTAAGGTTGGGGATAGTTGGCCTAGACATTACTGGTTGTTAGGCTAGACATTCGCATAGGCATGGGGAGCCAGACAGGGTCATGGCTAGAGATCAGGATAGGAGAAAAGACTGAGGCTCAAACTGCAGCCAAGGTCATCAACACCCAGAAATCTTGCTCAGCAGTTCTCGGTGTGCTGGCAGGAGTCTGAGACTGATAGTAAGTAGCCTTTTATCTGGGAGTGGCTCTGGCTGACTCTCTCCCTTGACCTCTGGTCCTCCCTGCTTCACTGGGCAACTCCTTTAAGCTATAAAGAATCATAAGATCATATCCCCAGTTCTCAAGTGTATCTTCAGCCCTCTGAAGAAACTTGAGATCCTACAGCCCTGGACAACTTGGGCTCGGGCTGGGCTGAAGATGAAGATAAAGGTGATTCTGAAGATATTTTAGATCCTTTCTCAGTGCTACCATCTAGGGGGCTAGAACCAGGACTCTGAGGGCCTCTGTAAATTATACAGCAAAGGGAAGAAACATATTTTCATACGGATACAAGATTTCTACCCCATTATAATGAGAAAATGATAGCACCATAACAAAGACAGTCAGAACCAAGAGAAATTGTCAGAATTTGGTGAGCAACCTGTTACCTGCTTATCTTACGCCATCCAGGGAATGAGAAACAAAACTCGAAATATAAAAGGGGAACCCAGAATTTTCACTTTTAAAAGAACTCTGCCCTGAATATTTCTACAATTTTTAAGGTAATTTGGGGTTTATGAGTTCTTTAATCAGACTGCACTCCTAAAAACTACAAGGAAGCAGCGGCACAGAGAACGTGAATCGTGACTCCTGGAATCCCAGTTAAGCCGAAGAGAGAAGAAATAAGTCATTAGGACCTGCTTGAGGGAGGGGAGCCAGGACATTGGTGCACTCAGAGGTACTACAGCATGAAGAAGAAACGGAGAAGGAGCTGTCTCATGGACTCCCATGCACTCTGCTTTCAAATTGTGTTTCCTTACCTCTCTTCCTGCCTTTCAGCTGGGCCTGTTCCTGCTGGTTAAGGTTCAGCTTAACCCTCAGCTCCTTCCCAGATTTGCCTCAGTGTGGTTACAAGTTTTCTCCTTTGGGCTCTCACTGCTATTTCTGCACATATTTTACTACTATTACTACTAAGACGACTACTACTACTATTATTACTGACAGGGTCTCAGAGAGTAGGTCTGGCTGTCCTGGAACTTACTATGTAGACCAGGTTGACCTTGAACCCACAGAGATTCTATTGTTTCTGCCTCCCAGTCCTGAGATTAAAGGAGTGAGCCACTATGCTTGGCTTGCATCCATTTGTTTACAGCTAGAAATAGACCCCAGTCAGTTTTCACCAACCTCCCCCCCCCCCCCCCCCCACATTTCTTCTCCTCTCCCCAAAACTGTGGATCAAAGTCAGGGCCTCATGCATGCTAGGTAACTGTTCTTGTTGTGTTTTATGAAAAGATAGGGAGAGAGAGAATATGTTTGGTGGATGTGCAGTCAGGTGTGGGGGAAGGAGGTGCCTCAGCAGGGCCCATGCTGAGTCATCCTTCCACCTGAGGGACAGCCACACATCGGTTTAGTATAGAATACTATTCAGGGCGGGGGTGGGGGGGGGGGGGGGGGGGGGGGGGGGGGGGGGGGGGGGGGAGCTAATAGGGAGGCATGGGGAGGGGAGTTGAGAGAGTCAAGACAGAGAAAGCAGAGAAAGGCAGAGAGAGAGAGGTGGGGGAAAGGGAGAGGGAGAGGAAGAAGAAGAAGGAGAGAGGGAGAGAGAGAGAGAAGAGGCTTGCCATGAGTATGTGGAGAGAGGGGGAGGGAAATGGGGAAAGAAGGAGAGCGGTAGAGGACCGAGCTAGAGCAAGAAGGCAAAAGAGAGGAGGGGCCAAGCAGCCCCTTTTATAGTGAGTCGGCACACCTGGCTGTTGCCTGGTAACTGTGGGGAGGAGCCTAGACAAAATGCTAACAATCCTAGCCCTTTTATGCTTTTCTAAATTGGCCTGTTGCCCAGTTAGTTAGTAAGAACTAGAGATGTTTTTGATTCATTCTGTCCTTTCCTCATATTATATCTCATTAACAAAGTTTACTGATACTGTGCAGGTTGCTTCATTAAGGCTGTGGTTCAAAGCTGTTGGGGATCCAAAAAATTTGAAAATTCTCAGAACAATGTAAAATAATGCTACCAATTATAGATCATAGAGACAAAAAAAAAAAAAAAATCAAAAGGATCGCTAGGTAAATTTGAGAAACTTTGTGGCACCATTTTGCATATACTGTGCCAGTAAGGATTAGGTAGCATCCCCTTGTGGTGTGGCACACTGACCTAACACTCTCCAAAGTAGTATGAATGCCCATTTCCTGCGATTTATAACACATCTTGTTGAAAGCAACTATTTGGGTGTCATTTAACAAGACAATTTGTTGCTCAGCTAATAGATACTGTCTCAATTCGGCTCAATACTTTCAATTGACAGTGAATTGACAAAGTTCCTTGAGGCTCTTGCCTTCCAGAGTAACATAACCTTTTATGATTCTTGTGAGTAAAAGGTATGCCTGTCTTACTTATGAACTAGGGAAGATGAAGCGATGGAAAGAGTTGGGGAATGAACTGGCAAGATGTCATAAGTCCATTAGCACACAGGTTTTAGGAAAAAGTATAGACATAAAGTAAAGGTTCAGAAACCAGAATTGGCCTTAAAACTAAGAGTCTACCTATCTCTCAAGAAACCTGTGGAGGGGCTAAAGAGTCTGCTCAGTGGTTAAGAGCACTTGTCCTTTTGAAGGACTGGGGTTCGAGTCCCAACACCCACATGGAGGCTCACTACTTCCTCAGGTACCAGGCATGCGTGTGGTGCATAGTCATACATGCAGGCATGCATGTGGTGCATAGTCACACATGTGGGTCTGGCCAAATAGTGTTGAAGAGGTTGAACATTTGTTTTCAAACCTGTTTTCCTATGACTCACTGCTTCTCAAGATAAAGTTGAAACACGTCTCAACCTAGTTTAATACCATAAACAACAGGTTTTAACCTCGTGAATTCTATAAGCTTGCCTGCTGTGTGAAGCAGTTACTTCGTTTCCTTCACCGAGGCTTTTTAGCTTTATTTCATTTTTTAGTTTTGATCATTTAATTTTTATTGACCTAATTGGTTTTCGCCAGTCTTCTTATATAGTATTCATGTCTTTCAGCGGCCGTTAAAAAAAAAAAAATTACGTTTGGCAAGCTCCAAAACTAGTTTCCTTTTTCCGAAATGTTCGTCTGGAGTGTCTGTTTGGACAAACTCAATCTACCCTCATCCACAGGATAGAAGGAATGAGTCCGGGGTTGTTCTGGTGAGGGATAGTAAGATTGGGAGCTCCAGACCCGAGCTCCGAGAGCGCGGAGGGGAAACGGGAAAAGACTGAGCGCGCGAGACTCCCACAATTTCTCAGTCAGGCAGTCTACCTAGAAGGTAGAAGACCTGACCCTCCCCTAAGCACGCAGGCGCGTCCTCCTCTCCCGCCTTCGCCTCCATCCAGGATGCCCCGCCTTTTTCGCAGCACGCAGGCGCATTCTCCTTGGCGCTCTCTTCTGGGCTTCGCAGCCTTTCAGGATGCCCCGCCCCCCAATACCACGCAGGCGCGTCTTTTGGCTAGCTTTCTTAGGCTCCACCCCCTCCCAAGGAGCTCCGCCCTTTCCGTAGCACGCAGGCGCAATTTTCAAGGCGCTCTCTCAGGCCCCCGCCTCCTCCTACGGCGCCCCGCCTCTCCCTTAGTACGCAGGCGCATCGTTCTTGGAGCTCGCGCAGGCTCCGCCCCCTCCCCACCACCCCGCCCCCGCCGCCCTGCCCTGCCCCGCCCCTAGGCGGTTGCTGGCGGCGGCCGCCGCCCTCCCTCGACCCAATGGCGCGGCTGCGGCGTCAGTAATGTGAAGCAGTGAACTGACTTGTCCGGCCCCCGGGCCTGCAGCCCATTACACCATCCGCCGCGGCAGCTGCTGCAACGCGAACGGCCTGGGAGGGAGGGTGCAGACAGCTCCGCGGGGCGGGGCGGAGCGAGCAGCGCGGCCGGATTCATTCCTGTGGGGCGCGGGGCATGGAGGAGCTGTGCGGCCGCAGGCGGAGTAGGGCATCCCAGGCGTCGGGGACAACGGTTTCCATTTGAAGGGGCGGCCGGACCCGGAGCAGCCGACGGCAGGAGGACCAGCCCTGGGGCAGGTAGCGATGGTCGCGGCCTGGGGCCCAGCGGGGAGGCCTGGGCGGGATGAGGGCATGGGGCAGATGGCGGCCGGCCGGGGTCGTGTGGGCCGCGGGACCCAAGGCAAGCGGGCGGCTGGAAGGGGTGGGAGGCGAAGGTGACGGAGGGCGGTTGTGGCCGCCGAGCACGGGGCGGCTGGGGAAGTTAAAGGCTGGAAGGCGGCCGGATTTCCTGAGCGCCTCGCGTAGTTTGAGGGGAAGAAAGCCTTTCCGGCGAGGTCTTAGCGTGAGCAGGCCGAGAGTTGGTGCGTCTGACCTTTTTGTTCCTTGTCGAAACCCATCCTGGCCACAGTGAGGCCTTCCAGCCTCGCGCCCTTGGCGAGTTCTCTGCAGATGCGAGAAAGAAACATCTCTGAACCCGCCGCGACTCCTGCCGCTTTCGGGTACTCGCTGGGCGTGTGCAAGCAAAACCAGAACAAAGCTGGGCTGCCTAGAGCCGGACACGAGGAAACCAATTGCCTGTAGTGTTTCGTTTTCCGCACATTGGGAGAAACTGCCTCCCATCGAAACATTCTGGTCTCCGTGTGAACCCTTTTGTATTTTCCATTCGCACCTCCTTTGGAGGAAGGGGAAGGAATGGTTCCGAGTACGGCAATTTTTCCTTTTCTTCCCCCCACACCCCCAAGATTAGAAAATAGGGAAGCCCAAATCGTGTTTCTAACTTGTATGAAAAATCCTAAAACTGCTTTTTAAAAAAATTTTTTTTTTTAATTCTCTAGTTCGGTGCTCTGCTTCTCTGATGTTGGAATGCGATAGGACAGAACATACTCTCTGGGTTTCATATCCGTTCTGGGTCTCAGTGACTAACATTGAACTTTGGCTCCTGTTACTTGCCTGCGTGGAGAGTTAAGCTGGAGCTTTGCTTTCACCGATAAATAAAGCTTAGCCTCGACTGGACATAAATGGATCTAAAGACAGCGGTGTTCAACGCAGCGCGCGATGGCAAACTCCGGCTCCTCACCAAGTTGCTGGCAAGCAAATCTAAAGCCGAGGTTTCCTCCTTGATCTCGGAAAAAACAAACGGGGCCACACCACTCTTGATGGCTGCTAGGTATGGACACCTCGACATGGTAGAATTCCTTCTAGAGCAGTGCAGTGCTTCCATAGAAGTCGGGGGCTCTGTCAATTTCGACGGGGAAACCATCGAGGGGGCCCCCCCTTTATGGGCCGCTTCTGCCGCAGGACATCTGAAGGTTGTCCAGTCTTTGTTAAATCACGGAGCATCTGTCAACAACACGACTTTAACCAACTCAACTCCTCTTCGAGCTGCGTGCTTCGATGGCCATTTGGAAATAGTGAAATATCTTGTAGAACACAAAGCCGATTTGGAAGTGTCCAACCGACACGGGCATACGTGCTTGATGATTTCATGCTACAAAGGACACAAAGAGATTGCTCAGTATTTACTTGAAAAGGGGGCAGATGTTAATAGAAAAAGTGTTAAAGGTGAGTTCAGCTTTGTTTTTCTTCTGTTTGTTTTGTTTTAAGGGACTGCCTCTTATTTTCAGGAAGTTTGGTAACAATTGGTAGCATCGTTGCTGAGTAAGGCCTACTTTGACAGACCTGTGTTTACTAGGTAACCCTTCCCGATTACCTTGACTCTGATACCTGATAGTGCATTAACATATGTGATAAACGATCCCAGTCACCATCTTCAGCAGCATTTTCTCTCTTCCTGAAGTTACAGAACATACTAGTGGCAGAAGAGCTGGACCTCCAGGTTACAATTGGATCCGTTTGGCAGTATAGTGAAATACGTTGTTTTGAACTCTTTAAAAGTCGCTTTGGAGTAGTGAGTTACTATCTTATTTATTCTAGGTAGGCAGTTTATTTGTTATTCTGTCATAGAAGGGTAAACCACATTGCCTTGAAAGGATTAAATCTGAAAGAGATACTTGTTCCCTGATTCCATGTACTAGAGGCCAATTGGAAAATCCTTGTATGTAGAACACATATTAAGTGTAGCAAGACAGAAAATGGGTTTTCAAGACTTGCTCAGGGCTTACAAAGCTAATAGGACTAGGTCAAACCAGTGTGGATTTGTTGGCAACAGTTTAGGGAGTCCAGTGTAACTTTCAAGATTGTCAGAAACTGTACTGCCTGACTTTAAAAAGCTGTTAAGATTTAAGAATATCGTAAATCAGGCTAAGAGTTTTTCAAACAACATAAATCGGCTTGTTTTGTTTACAATGAAAAGTAAGTCTTATTCCTGCATTCTAGACTTCTATAGAAGTTCACCATCTTTTATGGTTTGTATCTTTCCATTAGAGATAGACTGTGCACCCCTCTCTCCCTGCTTTGCCTTTCCTGTTGGGTGACACCTCAACTTGTGTGCATGTATGTTTGTATACATGTGTGTGTAAATGCATGTGTGTGTGTTTGGTATACAGGCTCAGGTTTAGTGAGAATTGTGGTTTCTTTAAAAATACAGAATTGTTCTAGAATATGTTTTTGTTTTAATCCCAGGTATGGGATATGGGGCCGTTTAGATTGTCCACAGCAGCTGACTGTGATTTGCCTCATGCTCTAGCAGGGATGTGATTTTACCAGCTGGAGATAGTTTCTGCATATGTATGACATTTGGAATTCTGGGGACTCTTGAAAGGGTATATAAATTCTAGAGCTCCAAGAGACACTGGCTGCTGCTGCTGCTCCTCTTCTTCCTCCTCCTCCTGCTGCTGCTATTCCTCTTCCTGCTGCTAGTTGCTGTGGTTGAGGTTTGTTGCATTTTGTCAAGTGGTCGTGTGGAAACAGACAAGAAGAAATTGTATATCCTGACTAGGAAGATGAAGCTTGCTCCAAGGATCTCGACTCCCCTAATCAGCAGGAAGCAGTTTAACAAAATCTATGTCCCCTTTCTATTTTTCCTACCTGGTGTTGGGGGGTTGGGAGGTTGGAATAGGGATGGCTGAAGGGTGGTGGAAAAAGAAATTGACAAAGTAGCCAAAAGCCTGGCTATACTCACGTATCTTAATCCTAGATTATGTCATTCAATCCAGCAAACATGGCTAGCTCATTGTTGTTTGATACAGTTTTTCATTGAATGTATATAGTTAGTTGATCCAGGACTGTGCTGCTGTGAATATTTTTGAAGAAAATTGTGTATTAGCACACTTCTGTGAGAATAATTATGGTATGAATGCCTGCCTAGGGTGAATTGCTGAAGCAGAGTATGTGTGGTGATATAGAAGGTGAACTGCTGGGGTGATGTGTTGTTACTGAGCGTTTATAACAACAGCAGTGTTTTTTGAAAAGGGCTTATGGAAATGATACAAGACCATTGGGTTTTCTTTTCCCCCTGAAGTTTTTCAGAACAAACGCAAAACTATTAAAAAAAAATATCCTGGTACTCAGACAATCCTTTGAGAGATAGTTCTAAATTTTATACAGATATGAGTATGCAGTTTTATTTAATATCTTGTCCTATAACCTGTTTTTAAATTAATAAGTTATTTTTAAATTCTTAACCATAGCTCCTTAATTTTAAGAACTGCATACTCTTTTTTCTTTTTGTAGACTAGATGTTCATGTTTACAAAAATAAGTAAATCTTGGCTGAATAGTTGATACTACAGGGTACACTATATCTTTAGTAGTTTTCCTTTAACATTTTTTCTCACTTAATACATCCCAGTTATGGTTTCCCCTCCTTTACTCCTCCCAGTTCTTCCTCACCTCTCTCCCATCTAGATCTACTCGTCTCATTAGAAAACAGACAGGCTTCTAAGGGAGTATACTATAGGCTATATTATACTGTACTGTAGTATACTCTACTATACCATATCATACTATATTATACTGTACTATGATAGAACTAACACATTGGAATTGAACAAAAACAGAAAAGAGCCCAAGAAAAGGCAGAAGAAATAGAGACCCACTTGCTCATATACCAGGGAATCCCATACAAACATTAAACTGCAGGTCGTGTTCATGGTGCCTCAGTCTCTGCGTTCATGTGTGTGTCAGTCAGTCATCTTGATTTAGAGGGCTTTGTTTTCTTGCTTGTCCTCCATCTCCTCTGGCTCTTATACTCTTTCTGCCTGCTCTTCCCTGGGGTTCCCTGAGACCTGAGGGGAAAGATTTGATGGAGACATCCCATTTAGGGCTGTGTGTTCTAAGGTCTCACAACCCTCTACATCATTTCTGGTTGTGGACACCTTTTCTTTGCATCCACAGCAGGAAGAAGCTTCTTCGATGACAGCTGAGCAAGGCACTGAGCTATAGTAGAACATGATGTTGTTAGGAGTCGTTTGTTTGTTTGTTTGTTTAGGACAGTAGTATTTGGTTTTGGCCAGTCTCAGGGGCTTGGTCATCCAAGCAGTGTTAGTTATGGGGTTCCATCACATGGGGTGGACTTAAGCCAAATCAGATATTGGTTAGTTGGTCCCACAAGGCTTTGTGACACCAATTGCACTAACATATCTTGTAGGCAGGACATCACTGTACATCAGACTCCTTAGTGGTTTGCTTGGTCTTTACATTTTTGCTTTGGTAGGGTGCTATATCAAAGATGCTAGAACACAGGGTGCAGGCTCTCTGTAGGCACCAGCTTAACTTCTCCATGTCCAATGAGTTGTGTAGATGTTGTCTTCAGATGGGGTCTTGCCATCAGTTTGTGGTGAGCAACCTATAGTCTTGGCAACAGCATGGGTTGTTTGGGGGTTCCCATGGACTCCCTTTGACCAACAGCCTAATTAGATGTTACTCAGTTCCAGTACTAGAAACTTTGTTTAGTAACGAGATGGCTAGATCAGGCTCTCTCCCTCCCATTATTTGGGTATTTCATTTAGTTCTCCTCCATTTATGTATATATTTCAGGAAGCTTCTGCTGTATTAGGTTTCCATACTACCCTTTAAGTGACCCTTAACTTTAGCTGTCTTTCCTCATATTCTCTCCCTCATCCCCCTTTCCCCTTCCCTCGCCACTTCATCCTCCTGTTCTACCCTCCTATCCTATCCATCCATGGTTATTTACATCTATGGCTATCTATTCCCTTTCTTAATGAGATTTATCAGTCCTCCCCAGTCCCTTACTCCATACCTAACCTATGCTTCTAGGGTGAGTACCTTGGTTATCATTGATTTAACGGCCAGTATCCTCATATAAGTGGATATGTACTTACTGCATTTGTCTTTCTGGGTCTGGGTTACCTAATTGAGAATTTTTTTTTAAAGATTTATTTACTTATTTTATGTATGTGAGTACACCGTAGTTGTCTTCAGACACACCAGAAGAGGGCATTAAATCCTATTACATATGGTTGGGAGCTATCATGTGGTTATTGGGAATTGAACTCAGGACCTCTGGAAGAGCAGTCAGTGCTCTTAACCGCTGAGCCATCTCTCCAGCCCTTAACTCAGAATTTTAAAAATTCTAGTTCTATCATTTACCTGCCTATTTCATTTCTTTTAATGGCTGAGTGATACTCCATTGCATAAATGTGCCATATTTTGTTTATCTTCTGTTGGGACATCTAACTTGTTTCCAATTTCTGGCTATTACGAATAGAACAGCATATGAAGATGGTTGAGCAAAAGTCTCCGTGGTAGGATGAAGCACGGAGACATGACGTCTTTCAGTAGGTCATTTGTCATCCGATTTCCATAGTGACTGTACAAGTTGGCACAGTGATGGAGGAGCATTCCCCTTACTCTGCATCTTCACCAGCATGAGCTCTCACTTGTGTTTTTGATCTTAGCCATTCTGATGGGTGTAAGATGAAATCTCAAAGTAGTTTAAAGAACCACATAGCTGGGGAGTGGTGGTGCATGCCCTTAGTCCCAGCATTCAGGAGTCTACAGAGTGAGTTCCAGGGCATCCAGGGCTATACAGAGAAACCTTGTCTTGAAAAACAAAAAAGAAAAACTGCATATTTTTCTAATTGAGCTTTACATTGATTGTGTGTTTTCAATGATAAACAAATGTTTTGTAAGCATTCTTAAGTATTTTGTTCCTGATTGCCTTTAGAGGTAGGCTGATGAAACAGCCTCTTTTTTTTTTTTTTTTAAATCTTGGTTAAGAATATTTATTTAAATTATTGTTTAATCATGTCAATATTAGGAATGCTTCAAGATAACTAAAGGGAAGAGGGTAAAATTACGATCCCATGTTGAGGCTTTTAGGTTTTGTTTTTTTGATTAGGGCTCTTTTTATTTATCAGTTTAATGATGTCCATATTATTGAAATCCAGTTGGGGTATGTTTTAAATTCTTAAGTCAGTGGAGATGTGAATACTGAAAGTATTGCCGTATATTTTCTAAGCTTGACTTAGATACATCTATAAAAAACAATATATACTGTACAGGAGAAATGTAATAATAGATAGCTCATATTTTTGGCAGCTCTTTCTCTTACTGTGTGATTATTTTTGAGTGATTCAAAAGGAATGTTCTCTTTCTCATTACCATTGTCACAGCTCTATATGTGAGGATGTGTGTGGTCCCCCCACCCCACCCCGTTTTTTTTTTTTTGGTTTTTTTTTTTTTTTTTTTTTTTGCCAGATGATCTGCTGTCTTAAGTCATATTTTTCTCGGTATCAACCTCTTGACACATCTTTTTAAGAAGACAAGTAAGGAAAGAGTTACACCAAATGTTTCAGATCCCTTCAGTTTTAAAGCCATACAGAAATAAAAGATTTTCTCATTTTGTGTGTAACCTTTTTGTGATGCTACTTCATTTGGTCTGGGATTGTTTATGGATGGTAGGGCCAGATTCCAGTGTATACACACCCTCACCTGCCTGTACTCTGATCCTCAAGCTTTGATTCTTCAATAATTGTTCTTTGATTGATCCTGAGATATTTGGGTGAGGGGATAGGGGTTGGGGAAAGGAACAGTGGTAATCGAAAAGAACTACTTAAAACTGATGTTGGACTGGAAGAGCAGCATATTTGACTTGGTGGTGAAGAATTTTCTTCGAATTTTTAGCTCTACCTTAAAAATAATAAAAAGACTAGAGGTAGAATCCAACAGTAGTGGTGGTGGGGACCTCGGGGTCTCATGCATGCTAAGAAGTGCTCTATTTCTGAGCTACATCTTCATTCCAGTGTCTTAGACATATTTTATGTCATGCATTAGACAGTGGTGGCGCACGCCTTTAATCCCAGCACTTGGGAGGCAGAGGCAGAGGCAGATGGATTTCTGAGTTCCGGGCCAGCCTGGTCTACAGCGTGAGTTCCAGGACAGCCAGAACTACACAGAGAAACCCTGTCTTGGGGAAAAGAGGAGAGAGAGAGAGAGAGAGAGAGAGAGAGAGAGAGAGAGAGAGAGGGAGAGAGGGAGAGAGGGAGAGAGGGAGAGAGGGAGAGAGGGAGAGAGGGAGAGAGAGAAAAAGTTCTGAAAAAGATAACACCAATCAGTTATACTTGGTCTTTAAAGTGCCTATGACTTCTTCATTCCTTTACTTCTTAACAAGTAGTTGACTATTTAAGCTTTCTCATTACTTTTTAACAGGCTGTTGACATTTTTTGAACATGTTTAATCGGTAGAATTTATTCATTAGTTGAGAGTGCATTATCAGTAAGATAAGATACCTAGTCTTGATCCCTGCCTTTAAAGTTTGATCTCAGAGACAGGTTCATAAGCAGATATTATTATATAAATGGAAAGAACTTTATCCCTAGTAACAAACAACCTGAGGAGGAGTGCAGTGGGTTCTTTCTTTCCCATAGCATTCTATAATGGGAGAAAATTCTTCAGATATTCAGGAGTATCTCTCTAATTTAACATAAAATTGATTTTTTTAAAAAAAATTTTAACTTTATTTTATGTTTATGGGTGTTTTGTCTGCATGTATGCCTCTGCATCATGTATTTTCAGTGTTTATGGAGATCAGCAGGGGTATTGGTTCCTCTGGCGTTGGTGTTACAATTGTGAGCTGCCATATGGATGCTGGAGATGAAACTCATCCTTTGGGAGGGCAACCAGTGTTCTTAATCACCGAGCCATCTCTCCAGGCCTATAACAATTGTTTTGTGAGACAAGTTGGTACCTCTTTAAAACCAATGATCTCCAAATCTGAAGAGATTATATTACTCCCCAGAATTACATTTGTCTCAGTACTTCACATTGACCATTGTTTGGTCGTTTTGTTTGTTTGTTTGTTTTTTTGTTTCGTTTTGTTTGAGATTGCTTTTGTTTATGCTTGGAGTTTTTACTTTACTGCTCTCAAATGAAGTTACTTAAGCCCTTCATGTCTGCTTTTACATCCAAACTTAGGAATTTAACAGTCATTTTTGTGTATTTTCAATCATACTGGTCTTTGTTCTTGTTGGTCAAAATATATTTTATCAGGAAAACAACTGTTTTGAGTGTTACTGAGTTTTCAATTAATTTTATTGAGCTTTAATTCATATATCTTAGTTATTTAAAACATACAATTCAGTGGGATTTTTTTTAGTGAGTTTAATGAGTTAGATAGCTATCACAGCAATGTTTTATCATCCTGCCCCAAACTTCATGTTCATTGTCTACTGCATTAGCCTCAAGTGATTACTGAGTTTCTTTCTGTCCCTGTAAATCCACCTGTTCTAAACTTGTATGAGTGCAGGTGGAACATATGTCTCTCATGATTTGCTTCTTTCATTTAGCATAATGTGTTCAAGGTTCATTCAATTGTAGCGTGTCAGTTTCATTTTTATTACCAAATAATATGTCTTTGTATAGCTCATTGGTTCTCAATCTGTGAGTTGTGACCCCTTTTGGGGGGGGGTCAAATGACCCTTTCACAGGAGCTACCTAAAACCACTGGAAAACTTACTTACAATACTTAAAATTTATAACAGTAGCAAAAAATACTATGAAGTAGCAGTGCAAATAGTTTTATGGCTGGGAATCACCACAACATGAGGGGGTCTGTTAGAGTATTAGGAAGGCGGGTCTAGAGCCTACCATTTTTATCCAGTCAGCAGTTGGTGAGCGCTTCATTATTTTATTCAGCTTTATGAGTGATGCCTTTATGGGCATTTATATAAAAATTCCATGAGTATATATTTTCATTTCTCTCAGGTGTATGTGTTCCTAAGAATTAAAATAAGGCTACAGAGGTCACTGAATTTTTGAGGAAGCACCAGGCTGTTTTTCAGAGCAGTTGCATGGTTTATATTCCTCAGAATATAGGAAGGGCCTAATTTTCTGCACTCACCAGCACTGTTTTGTTTAAATGCCTCCAACCCATTCTAGAATTGTGATTTTGATTCATAGTTTCCTGTGGCTAATGATGTTTAATATCTATTCATATGCTTAATTCATGTATTGTTTGTCATTTCTGTATCTTAGTGTTTCCTGTTTTTTGTATGTTTTATAATTGAGTTCTATTAGAGTTTATATATTTGGTATCCAAGTCTTGTATCATATGTATTTACAAGTATTTTTTCCCTTTTGTGGATCATTTTTCATTTTTGATGGTATTGCTCATAGCAGTTTGAATTATGTTGCAGATTTTAAAGAATATCTATTGTAGATTTTAAAAAATATCCATTGTACATCAGTTGTGTGTAATATTTGACTTAAACAAGATAATTGCTTGTTATATTTTTATTTATTTTAAATGTGTGTGTGTGGGCACACGGATACCACAGCACATGTGTGGTGGTCAGAGATAAAGTTACAGGGTTTACTAAAATTGTTTATGGCTTAAGAACCTTTCCAAGGACAAAAATTGTGACCTAATCATAATATATACTATATTTCCACTATGGGTCATTCAAATTTAGACAAAATAGCAGTACACAGTGGGACACATATGTCTGTATCCCTTTATTTTGATTTAGGATGTTTGGTAGCATGTTGATAACATTTATGTGTAAATATTGCATTCCATTCAGATAGGGGAATTATAGGTTTGTACCACCAGGCAGGGCTGAATACAGAGAATTCTTGAGCTTCAAACTACGTCTTACCCAGAGTACTGGTATATTTTGGGTTACTGACTTTGAGAAACATATTGACTTCATTGTTTGGCAAAAACTTTCATATATCATTTGAATTATTTTATATTCTTGCTGTCAGTTAATTATAGGAGTCTTTAAAATGCTCCCACGAAGTACTTCTTAAGGGAATGTTATAAGTGCGTTGTAGGTTCCTGATCTTAATATCTGTACCAAAAAGCATTCCACTGAAGATGGCTACTATTCATTCTTCTAAATATTCTTTGTTCTGTTTTTGAGGTTATATAGCTGAAGATTAACATAATCACATCATATTAACTTTCTACAGAAAGTCTTTGACTTGATGTTTAATATGCCATTAGCTAGTATCTTAGGGTTTCATTGCTATGACGAGACACTATGACCAAGGCAACTCTTTTAAAGGACAGCATTTAATTGGGGCTGGCTTACAGTTTTAGAAGTTTAGTCCATTATTATCATGGTGGGAAGCATGGCAGGGTCCAGGCAGACACAGTGCTGATTAATGAACTGAGACAAAGGCAATCAGGAAGAGATGCTCTTCCACACTGGGTGGAGCTTCAGCATAGGAAGAGACTTCCAAGCCCACCCCTACAGTAACACACTTCCTCTAACAAGGCCACACCTCCTTATAGTGCCACTCCCCATGGGCCAGTCACTCAAACACATGAGTTTATTTTGCTTTCTGTTTTCTTTAAAGATTAATTCATGAAATCTCAATGTCAAATACCTTTATTTTTATTTAGGATGCTTGGAAGTATTTATGTTTTAAGCATTGCATTTATTTTTCATTGTTTCTTACTTTGAAAGTAGGAGGCACAATAAGGTAGCCTTGCTAAATCTCAGTTGTTATATTGTGAGAGTTTTAAGAGCCAGAAAATGTAGCAAATTTTTGAGTTGAATATGTAGTAATTGGCATATATTGTTTAAAATCAGTGATGATTAGGTTTCAAAAACATGGTCTTTGGCATATAATTTAACACAGGTGACTAGAATGAACATAATGATTTGATCTTTAAATTTGGGTAAGACTTTTTACAAAATACTTAACATTTAAATGTCTGGTAGTTATTTTAACAAACCATTGTTTATTATATTATGAAGAATTTTTATATAGACCAATCTCAGTCTAAAATAGATGCTCTTTTTTTTCCTCCCCTCCCCCCTCCTCCTCTTCTTCCTTTTCCTCTTCTTCCTCCTCCTTTTCTTTTTTCTCCTTAAGGCAAGGGACTCACTGTGTAGCTCTGGCTGTCCTGGAACTCACTATGTAGACTAGACTGACCTTGAACTTACAGAGATCCACCTGCCTTCCAATGTGCTAGGATTAAAGGCATTAGTAGCTACTGCTCTGGCTTTCATTAATTTTTTCTGAAACTTTGTAAACAGGAAAAAAGTTTCATTAACTAGGAATAGAAATCAAATTAAAAAATGATTTTAAAATACTATAAAAGTGGAACTTACTATTTTTCTTTCCCTTCCAAATTTTAATCTTTTATACAATATATTTTGATTATATCTATCCTAATTCTTGGACAATCCTTGTCCCCCTCATCCTTTCATGCTCCCTTTCCCTTCCTCTCTCCATAATCAGCTGAATTTAGTTAATGCTGCCTGCTGGAGTGTTTTGTTGGATTGGTCTTGTGCAAATAATTGTAACCGTGGTGAGTTCATGAGCGTAATGACCATGCCCAGAAATCAGCAGTTTGCAACACACCTTCCTCATCCTCTGGCTCAGTTGTTTCCTGAAACTTGTGAGATTATAGATTTCTCATATAGGGCTAAGCACTCAATATGACCAGTAGTTAAGTTTCTGCATTAACTTTGGATACTGCAGAGAGAAGCTTTTCTGGCCAAGGGTGAGGGCAACACTAATCTATTTGTATGAACATAAAGTTTTAGAAGGTAGTTTGACAATGTTGCCCCCCCCCCCCCCACTAGGCCATATGAGCTCCAGAGCCATGGGCTTTAGGCCAGCTTTTCAGTACCTGGCCCAACTTCCCTCCTTTCAAGTGTCTAATGAGAAAGCAATTGGTTATGCCCACAACAGTCATGCCACTGTTGCATCCCTGTGCACATTTGCCCTGCAAGTCAGTGTTGTAACTAGAGGTTATACAGCTGGGTTGGTCTATTTATGAGTTTTCTCTCTCAGCGGGCTTCATGGTACTTTCTGGTACCTAGAAAGCTACACATGAGGGAGAAAGCTTCAAGTCAGTTCCAGCTTGATTGCTCTGTATCCTACCATAGTGTTGCTGTTGTATCTTCAGCAATAGGGTCTTCCCGTCTAGCTATTGTGGGCAGCCTAGAGCAATGGCAATTACCTGTATTGGTTGGGGGCCCTCCGTAACCTCCCTTACTCCATAAGGGAGGTATCCCCTTGTTAGAAATTTCAATTTACTAGCCTATACCTTCTAGGCTATACCTGCATTGTCACTGTATGTTGGGTATCTATGTTTAAACTTTTTTTAAAGTTACAGGTTTTAAATAGCTTTTGAAGTACTAAGTGAAGTATTAAGTTTTACCATAATTGTTTTTCATACATCTTTAGGTTTGGTTAATCCACTCCCGAACTACCTCTCCTCTGTCTCCTCTACATCATTTCTTCCTTAAACCTTTAACCCTCAGTATTATTCCACTTCTCTCTACTTTGATATCATGTGTTCTACTATCCTCTTAACTGTTATGAAGGTGCTAATTTTTGGCACGTGTTTATTGAGGTATAATTCATAAAGTCAGTGTTTTAGTCAATATTTCTGTAATTTTTGGTAAGCATTGTTACTGCCATATAAATGTAAGAACAGAAATTTCTTCTTTTCCCTTTGCAGTTTATTTACCCTTCTTTCAAACCCTAGCCCCTGGCAATCATTGGTCTGCTATCTGTCATTGCTGTATTTATTATAGGCACTATTTTAGTAGTGAATATTTTAAAGCAACACAAATGCCTACTGATAAGGAAATGTTTATGTGAATTATGACATACCTCCTTACTTTAGCTTTTATTGTAAAACCATTAAAAACAATTAGGCAATATCAAAGTGATTTACAGAGGCTATGCAGACTTGAAACTTTGACAGAATTCCAACATACAGGTGAAAAGCATGAATAATTGAATATACTGAATATAACTGTCAAAATATAGTATACAAAAAGATTTGTAGAAACAGTACAAAAATTATAGTTGAAGAAAATGAAATAAAAACCTTTAATATGTGAAAATGAAATTCAAGTCTATGAGTATTAATGGTACAGTCTTATCTGTTAATTTAACATTTCTGAATTCCTTTGTGCTGTGTGGCATAGTTCAGAGGTTAAGACAGTAACTTTTTGACCTATGAAGCCTAAAATGTGAATTTTGCTAGGTTCTAGGTTAGACTCTTACCAGAGATACTTAGAAGCAAGGCCAGAGAGATGACGAACATGGTATTATCATGTAAAGTCTGCTCCTATAGTGCACCTGTGTCCCACTTAACCAAATAAAATACTTTCTAAAACTACAGATTATTTTCTACATTCTATAGTGGTTTAAGAATCTTGAAGATTTTCTACTGTTGCTGAAGAGGAAGCATAAATTAGGAAGATGTCATTGATTGAACTTTGATTTGAATGTTGACTACTGTTAGATACAACATTTACAAGTGTAGTATGACTGACTTTTAAAATGGAATCTCAGATTGCAACCCTATAGGAAGAACAACAGTATCAATTAACTGGACCCCTCAGAGCTCCCAGGGATTAAACCACCAGCCAAAGACTGATACATACATACATACATACACACACACACACACACACACACACACACACACACGGGCTGGTTCATGGCTCCCTCTACATACGGAGCAGAGGACCACCTCATCTGGCATCAGTGGGGTGGGGGTGAGGGGCCTTGGTCCTGTGGAGGCTTGATTCCCCAGAGAAAAGGGATACTAGAGGGGTGAGGTAGGAGTGGGTGGGTGGGTAGGGGGAGCACCCTTTTAGAGGCAAAGAGGAAGGGGATGGGAGGGGAGTTCTTGTGGGTGGGAGACCAGGAAGGATTACATTTGAAATGTAAAACAAAATGATTGATTAAAAAAATAATAAAATGGAGTCCCAGAAATAATGGCACTGAGGTGGCATTTGGGAGATTTGTTTCTATGAGGTTTTTTAAAATTAATTAATTAATTTTGTGTCTGTGTTTTGCCACTAATTTTTGGTTTCCTGTTCATGTGTAGAATTGAATTTAGCCCTCTGCCTCACATGTTACTGTTAAAGATTAAAAGAGACAACAGCTAATACATTTTAAGAAAATAAACATTTTACTAGTAGATTTTTTTCTTTTGTCATTTCTGCTTTTTCCCTCCCTTTTTAAATTTGCTACTTTCTCTGGTTTTAATTTACTACTTTTCTTTCTTCCTAATTTCTCAATATAATTTATTTTTTCATTTTTTTTGCATATTCACACATGCTCTACTTTCTGAGTTTAATATGCTCCTTATTTTTTTCTCCTGCCACAATTTCTTGAGATTGATCATAGCTATTTTAAGTCTTTTTGTTTGTTATGTGTTCAATTAAAGGTATCCATTACTCTGAGCACAGTTTTGGTTATAGCTATAAGATTTGTTATTTAGTACTTTCATTGCCAGTCACATAAAATAACCTTTTGACTTAGTTTTCTGACTCATGGATTATTTATTAAAATGAGTTTTAAAATTTGAAATATAGAGAATTTTTTATGTTACTGATTTATTTTATGTTTTTTGAGACAGGATTTCTCTGTAACCCTGGCTGTCCTGGAACTCACTCTGTAGACTAGGCCTGCCTCAAACTTAGTGGTCCATCTACCTCTGCCTCTTGAGTGCTGGAGTTAAAAGGCATGTGCCATCATGGCAAAGTTTTATGTCACTCTTTTGATGTTCTTTAAAACTTACTTCATTGCCTAGATTATGGTCAGTATTTGTTACTTCACATACTTCACGTATCTTTGAGGGAAATATTTTTCTTCCATGAGTTCTGTCTTTATGTTGGGGGTGTGTATTACATGCATACATTTGTCTTGGACGTTTGTTTGCATTTTAGTCAGTGTTTTCCTTCTAGTAGGATCATTTCATTCATTTCCATTTAATAGCATATGTTCTTGTAGTTGGATTTTTATCTGGTTCCTTTTGGGTTTTCTCTGTGTTTTTTGTTTACTTACTTGCTAGTTTGTTTTATGGGGATTTTTTTGTTTTTGTTTTTAACCTTTGGATTATCCTTTATTTCTCTTTATTCTGTAATTTAAGAAAAAACTAATTACATGTATGTTTGTTCCGCGCACCTCTGATTGGCTGTTCACTCATCACCCAATATTACGCCTCGGGATGGGCAGTGACTTTGGCGCGCTTTTTTGCCTTTGCACCTGCGCAGTTAGTTGTTTACTAGTGGGGAGGACACGATGTCCACGCCATCTTGGAATGGCGGATATATCACCGCTAACCGCGGCTTCCTACATATGTTCTTGCATTGTTTCTGTAGTGCGACTTTGGCCTACATTTCTACTCCCTTTCCTATAGTGCGGCCTTAGGCACTCACTCGGGCTACAGTTCTCCTGATTTCTGTGCTATCGCTGCCAAGTATTTTACTTCCATATGTAGTATTTCAAGCCCACAATGAAAAAGCTATATTTATATAGATTTCCCCCTTTTTTTAGGATGTATGTTCATGTCTCCTGGTTTCTAGGTACTTATTCCTTCTGCTAGTAAATACTCCAAAGATATTTTGGCTTTTCCTAGTAACAAATATTTTAGGTTTTTTTTTTTTTTTTTTCATCTACAGTGTTTGTTATTTTCATTTATCCATGATGTGGTCTTGAAGTACAACCTGGGAGTTCTTTTCCATTAGGGATTTTCACTGAGATTCCGTGTCTCAGCTTTTGTTTGTGGGGACACTTTTGCTGCTTTTGCTCTTGCTGCTTCCTAGCAGAGAACGAATAGAACCTTTCTATGGTTTAATGCTTTTCTCTTTGGAGTTAGTTTGCACACACACTCTCTCTCCCTCCCCCTCCTCTCCCTTATCAAGCCCTAATATTAGAGACAAGGTCTCTCCTTAGCTTTAAAGGGTCAAGTAGGCTGGGCTGGGCTGGGCTGGCTGGTTAGCAAGCCCCAAGCTCTATCTAAGGTTCTGGGGATCAAACACATTTCTGTGCTTACAAGGCAGGCACTTTACCAACTGAGCATTCTCCCTAGATCCCTCAGATCATTGTTTGTTGTCATTCAGTGTACAGAAGAGAAAATAGCATACAAACCAGCTGAAAACTACAAAAAACCAAATAGACATTCTAGAACTCAAGAAAATTCAGTGTGCGTGCCTTTTAAAAATGGATTGACCCATCTGAACTAGATGGATCAGATGAAAATACAGAGAGAACGTGATAGATGGAAAAGGTCTATAGGAGACAAAGGGAACAGGGCCACGAGGGCAGCGTGCCTAAAGCCAGCAGCAGTATCTAAGGAAAGAGTTTGAGAAAAGTTTCAAGTTAATGAAAGATACATCTTACAAAAGCCAAGAAGGATGAAGACAAACACGTAAAGGGAACTCATCAGATTGGCGCATAGTGTAGAGGCTGAGGAGTTGAGCAGTGGCTGCCTTAGTGTGAAGACAGGCTGCTCAGTCCAGGAAGCTGGATTGCCTCTGGAGTTCCATCCAGAAATGGGGGGAGAATTCCTGGAGAGACACTGATTTTCAGTCCATCTTGGAGGGCTGAAGAGATAGGTTGTGGTGTCAGTGTGGGCTGATAGTAGCAGTGGTAGAAACAAGATAGATGTCCTCACAAACAAGGGGTGAAAGCAAGCAGCCAAACTAGCCTGCTCTTCTCACCTCTAGTAGCTAGGATGTCACAGGAGGTGCTGCCCCTCAGTTGGTGTGAGGATTCTGACCTCTTCATTTAGACCTTCCCAGAATACCTAAACAGATATGCCCAGAGGCCCGTTGATTCTAGGTGCACCAAAGTGACATTTACCATCACAGCACCTGAAGGATGATCCCTCTGGCTTCCACAGGTACACACTCATACCCTGATAATGAACACACAGATTTGAGTGGTGCTGTAACAGTTTGATCCTCCAAGTAGTATCAGTATTTGAGTGTTTGAGTACATGTAGTAACATCCTCAGCTATTTTATTAAATTTGATTTCCTTTTCTGTGATGGCTTGTTTATTTGTAGTTCAGTTTTACCTGTGGGACTGTAGCCTGAAGTAGGGAACAAGTTTCCAAAGCTCCCTCCCAATAGACTGTGACTGCAGTTGTCTCCAGTCTGCAATGCAAGCTTTTGAGAAGCCTGGTTTTCACCTGTCTTCTAAAGCCAGTAAAGACAATTTGGAAAGTTGTGCCCAATTCTTGACTTTTCTAGTTTTCTTTCTTCTCCTGGATTATTTTCTTGGCTCTTAAGTACTTTAAGCAAAGTTTTAGATTTAAATTTTTTGCTAGGCATGGTGGGACAAGCCTGTAACCCCTAAATTCAGTAAGTATAGACAGGAGATAAAGTTTGAGGATAGCCTGAGCCTGTATCAAAAACAAAAACCAAAAAACAACAACAAAAACAAAACAAAAACGAAGGAAGGACAGAAGGACTAGAGAAAAGGAAAACAGTTTTTTTGTTTTGTTTTGTTTTGTTTTGTTTTTTGAGATAGCATATTGTCTATGCTGACCTGGCTGGCTTTGAAAGTACAGACTCCCACCTCTACTTTTCAAGTGGTGGATTAGAGATGTACACAGTCATACCTGGCTCTCTTGGTGATTGCACTGCATTGTCACTGCCATTACTAGACCAAAAAAAAAAAAAAAAAAAAAAAAAAAAAAAAAAGCCTCCTTTTCTCTTTCTAAGTCACAGTTTTTGGGGGGTGGGTGGGCTGTACATGGCTGTATTTAGAATACACATACTTTAATTTTTCAATAAATGCAGAATTTTAGTTCATTTAAAACTGACTTGTACATCTCTAGTCTTGATTCTATGTTACTCTTAATGTAGAAGAAATGGCATTTAAGCCTTTTCTTCTGGTTCAGATTTTTGTTTGTTTTTAATTTATGACATCTATTTTTGGGGAAAAATGAAAATAATAGGGATTCTCACTTCAGAATAATTTGAAACATTTTTAAGATGTACTTAGAGTAGTAGTCATTTTTACTTAATTGAATTTGAAACAAATGACAATCAGTAATCAGAACCTCTGAGTGCCCTGGGTGGTTGGCAAACTTTGTTGTAGATCACTAAATCTGAGACAGAATAAACAGATTCTAAATAATCATATAGTACTTACAGATATTGTGGGCAAGAAAACAAGATCAACTAATGAAATGTTTCAAAGTCCTTGTATATAACAACTTAAAATTATTTGACATGACATTTACTTATTTGCTAGTTGGGGTGGTGGGCTGTGTGCCATGACCTGTGTGTGGAGGTGAGGGGCCAACCAGAGAGAGTCAGCTCTTTCTTTCAACCCTCTAGGACCCAGAGATAGAACTCACCAGGACTGACAGCAAAAGCTATCTTTTACTTGCAAAGCTATCTTTTTTTATATTGTTTTGGTTTGGTTTTCGACACAGAGTTTCTTGGTATAACAGCCCTAACTGTCCTGGAGCTCACTCTGTAGACCAGGGTGATCTTGAGTTCAGAGATCTGTTTGCTTCTGCTTCCCAAGTCCTGGGTTTTAAAAGCATGATCCACTACACCTGGTCAAAGCCATAATGATGACCCATGTTTTTTCTTTCTGTATGTATATATGTGCCTGTGTTTGCTTCTATGTATGTATACCATGGCTTACTTGTTTATAGGGTCTGTTTGTGGTTTGTTGTTTTTAGGGTGTGTGTGTGTGTGTGTGTGTGTGTGTGTGTGTGTGTTCTGTATATGCCAGGCAAGTTGATCCACAAACTTTGTGGAATTTGGTTTCCACCTCCCATCTTGGTGTAGAAACACTGGGATTTCAGGTTTACACTACTGAGCTGGGATTTACGTGGTTTCTGAAGGTTCATACTCACATCTTCATGCATGGTTGGCAAACACTTTACTTATTGAACCATCGCTGAGGCTCCCCCAACCCCAACTTTAATTCTAAAGTAAATTTGTTATTTAAAGTATTCATCTCCAAACCCCTTTCTGGTGTACATACTATGTTGCAGGTCCTCAAAAGCACCCTGATGTTTGAAGGTGACTCACTAGAATATTATTCATAGGTAAGATTTATATAGTGATATCATAAAGGAGACACAGCTGATCATAAGAGGAGATTCAAGGGTGTGGTCTAGAAGGGCATGTGCAGGCCTCTTCATACTTTCTCCTTTCACAAAGAAAAATAATGAGAAGACTCATAGTATTTTGGCATAGGGAAACCTGTGACAGAGTTTGCACTTAAGGTTGTTATTAAGGACTGGGTCATACAGGTACCTTTTGCCTAACCATATCCCAAATTTCAGATTCCTGGACAAAAACCAACTGTTTAACCCAAACTTCATAAACTACAGTTTAATACAGTGAGCTACCCCTATCATTTAGGTTTTTGCTAGTGTAAAGAACAAGTTTCCAGATGCCAGTCTGAGGCTTAACCTTGTGAGAAAGTTCTTTCTGAGAGTGGCAGTTTTAGCCTGCTTTGTTAACTTTCTATAAATATGCCCAGAATGATGCATTGTGAACACTGTTCAACATTGCATATCCATACCAAAGATCTGCATAGTGGCTTTGCTTCTGATCATCAATCAAATAGTTGTTATTGCCCTTATATATAATATTTGATGTTTATGTCATACTGTTTCTGTGGGTTGTTAATAACATGTCAGTGCCTTTGTCAGTTTTAATTCATGTGAGGGGTAATGGAACAATATTAGGACATTTAGTACATTTAAATCAATATTTAAAAAATTAAATTATGCTGGGAGGTGGTGGCGCACGCCTTTAATCCCAGCACTTGGCAGGCGGATTTCTGAGTTTGAGGCTAGCCTGGTCTACAGAGTGAGTTCCAGGACAGCCAGAGCTACACAGAGAAACCCTGTCTCGAAAAACCCAAAAAAAAAAAAATTATAACAGGAATTAATTCTATAACAGGAATAATCCTATTCTCAGAGGAATTTGTATATATCCTTTGAAGGGTCACATCATACCACCCACATACTTTCAGGTCTTAGTGGACTTATTTTTTCTATGAGAGCAGTGTTTTAAAAAATATGTAACATATATTGGCTTTAAAACTCATTTGATAATCAGGACTTTTGAAAAAAAAATTTTGTCCTCTACTGAAGTCAAGTGGAGGAATCTTAGATCTTGTTTTTGTTTCTGTTTTTTGAGACAGGGTTTCTCTGTCTAGCCCTGGCTGTCCTGGAACTCACTCTGTAGATCAGGCTGGCCTGGAACTCAGAAATCCTCCTGCCTCTGCTTCCCAAGTGCTGGGATTAAAGGTGTGTGCCACCACTTCGGCAGAATCTTAGATCTTAAAGACTAGATTTTTCATTTATAAATGGAGAAACTGACCCAGAAATCTACAAATAACGTAGGAATTCTATTTCACCCACAGTTGTTTAGAGAATATGCTTTTGAGTCACAAAATATTCACTTCCTTTTGACTATGGATGAAAAGTGCCAAGGGCCGTTGACTAAGAAGCTTTATCTGGCAACTCTGGTGTTGTTTTGTTTTCCTTTTCGTATTTATTTTAGTCAAGTTATTTGTTCAGGAAGTTTAATAAGGTATTTTCTTTAGCTCCTGCTGTGTATCAGACATGGATATTAGGTGCTGAAGGTAATTACAGTATGTCTTATGGTTGGCTTAGAGTTGCCTGCACTCTTTTGGGGTTACATTATATCCTGGTGCTTCAAAGTATGTTCTTTTCTCTCTCTTTAAGGCAATACTGCATTGCATGATTGTGCAGAGTCTGGAAGCTTGGACATCATGAAGATGCTGCTTATGTATTGTGCCAAGATGGAAAAAGATGGCTACGGAATGACTCCTCTTCTCTCAGCAAGTGTGACTGGTCACACTAATATTGTGGATTTTCTTACACACCATGCCCAGACAAGCAAGACAGAACGTATTAATGCTCTAGAGCTTCTGGGAGCTACGTTTGTAGATAAAAAAAGAGATTTACTTGGGGCTTTGAAATACTGGAAAAAGGCAATGAACATGAGGTACAGTGATAGGACTAACATAATTAGTAAACCAGTCCCACAGACACTAATAATGGCTTATGATTATGCCAAGGAGGTAAACAGTGCAGAAGAGTTAGAAGGTCTTATTGCTGATCCTGATGAGATGAGAATGCAAGCGCTGTTAATTAGAGAACGGATTCTTGGTCCTTCTCACCCTGATACCTCTTACTACATTAGATATAGGGGTGCTGTCTACGCTGACTCTGGAAATTTTAAGCGATGCATCAACCTATGGAAGTATGCTTTGGATATGCAGCAAAGCAATTTGGACCCTTTAAGCCCAATGACTGCCAGCAGCTTACTGTCTTTTGCAGAACTGTTCTCCTTTATGCTACAGGACAGGGCTAAAGGCTTGCTGGGGACTACTGTTACATTTGATGATCTCATGGGCATACTGTGCAAAAGTGTCCTTGAAATTGAGCGAGCTATCAAACAAACTCAGTGTCCAGCTGACCCATTGCAGTTAAATAAGGCTCTTTCCATCATTTTGCACTTAATTTGCTTATTAGAAAAAGTTCCTTGTACTCTAGAACAGGATCATTTCAAAAAGCAGACCATCTACAGGTTTCTTAAACTGCATCCAAGAGGAAAGAATAACTTCAGCCCTCTGCATCTGGCTGTGGACAAGAATACTACATGTGTAGGGCGGTACCCTGTTTGTAAGTTCCCATCTCTGCAAGTTACTGCGATACTGATAGAATGTGGTGCTGATGTGAATGTCAGAGACTCTGATGACAACAGCCCCCTACATATCGCTGCTCTGAACAACCATCCAGACATCATGAATCTCCTTATTAAATCAGGTGCACATTTTGATGCCACAAACTTACACAAACAGACTGCTAGTGACTTGCTGGACGAGAAGGAGATAGCTAAAAATTTGATCCAGCCCATAAATCATACCACATTGCAGTGTCTCGCTGCTCGTGTCATCGTAAATCATAGAATCTATTACAAAGGGAACATCCCAGAAAAGCTAGAGACCTTTGTTTCACTTCATAGATGATAATTCGGTTGTGCTTCAGCACTGTTAAAGCACGACTTGGGAACAGTTGTTTCATAATGAGCACTGTTGTGATAACACCAGCATTCATTTAGCTTGATATCATTGTGCTCTCATTGGCTAAAGCATTGTAAGCATCAACTTTGCAGGATTGGTTTCCCAGTATTTAATATAAATATACCGTATAATATATTGTTGTGAATTATTGAGAAATGTAATGTCATATTCAAATTTCTAAAACTGTCTGCCAAAGGCCATTCTAATTTTGTTTTCTGTTGGGTGTTTGGGACAGAGTTAACCGTTTTTCAGTGATGTCTTTATATTTTACTAGTTTGTGAATTTTATACAATTGAAAGTCATCCTCCCCTGGCTCCTACTTCTGTCTTCAAGTTTTGCCTGTTTCCACTTTTTTCTCCCAAACCATTTCTGCTACAGTGTTCCCTGAACTTTGGGTCCATGCTAAGTCATACACCTTATGGACTTGTTCACCATTTGCAGTTACCATAAGTGCTTTATCTTCTCTATGCACCGGCTTAAACTGGGACTGTTGTGTGTTGGCATATTCTCTATGCAGCAGTTGGTCAACTTCGCCTCAGAACACTGTTTTCTTAGGTTCCGAAGCTCATTTCACAGAAGCACTCCTAGAGCATGTCACTTTCTAGAGTTGCCGGTAAGCTGTGAGCTCAAGCTTTTTCAGATCTTACGGTTGTTTTTGCTTTATTTCTTCACATCTGAGGTTTCTTTCTTCAATCCACAGAAAATTTTGTATGCTAAATTTGGGAAACAAATCTATTACAACTCATTAACCCAGTTGAAATTTAGGTCTGTCATCTTAGGATATCATTCAGTAAAGGAAGACCTTTGTAGAGTGACCTGCGTTTCATACCGCTCCAGCGCTGTCCTGCTTGTGCTGATGGTGTGATGGTGTAGAGAATCTGCTTCAGTTTAATCTCAGACTTTATCACACAGCCTAGGACTCACATTGAGCTATCAGTCATCGAACTGCAGACCACTTTTAGTTACAAAAAGGCTGGAGCATGTCAGTGGCATGATGCTTGCCAAGCCAGATCTAGGCATCTAAGATAATTAAGGTATTATAGTATGCAGTTTACTGCCATAGGATCAAAGGTCAATAACAGTGTTCTTTCTTTCTTCAAGTTTATGTATATCTTTTAAAGATAACGTGCATGAATTACTTTGATCTCAATTATTTGTCACCCTATTAAACACAAGAGATTGCACAGTGATTTTTGTCCCCTTAATGAAAGCGCCTCCTTCTGTTCCTCTTCCCCTCCCTGCCACCTCCCTCCTCCCAGCTCTTCCTTCCCTTGCCTTTTTTTTTCCCCTATTGTAGATTTATTAATGCCGCAGAAAGGGCTCTTTAGACTTAAGAGAAGATAAGTGAAAATTAAAAAGATTCAGGTAATCACTCAGCACTTTACCGTTACTCAGTAGGATTTACAATGAATGGTACATTGCCTTGCAGATGTAAAGAAATTGTTCTGAATGAAAAGCTTATTGATTCTAGCAAAGAGTCAGTTCGCCTGTGAACTTCATGATCTGAGTCACTTGGATTTAGGGATGACATTTTATTCTGAGGGTTGATGAATTGCCACTTAAAGAATTACAAATAATGAAATTCATCTTTATTCAGTAAAAATTTGTAATGGGTAGTAAATAAAGAACATTAGACTTTTTCATTAAACAATTGAGGTTTAATTCTTTAAAATGTATTCTTACTCATTTTACTACATTTTAAATTACATTTTGCCATTGGAGAAATGGATTAGTTATCAGTGGGCTCTTTAAACTCATCAATGAAGAAGGTTTTACTATGTTTTATTTACCTTGGGCAAGTCTGATAAAATATTTGAGCTGCTATATATAAGGGTAATATATCTAGACAGATATCCTAATAATATTTTGAAATCATCTCCCTCTAATGGGTGTTGTCAGAGTTATCTATGAGTGAGCCACTATTTTTTTTTTTTTAAAGAAAATTAAACTTGTCCATTTTCATGAATCATCATTGGTTGATTTTACTTTTTGAGTAAAAGATGACAATTTTATTTTAGGGATTTAATGTCTTGCCTCCCCTCTTTGCCCAGAAGAGTCTGGCTCACATGCTCGTAGATCAGAGCACATCTTAACACTGTTTTACAGGTGCGCTGGAATTGTATAGCCCTGTATGAAATAAGGATGTCTTTACTAGTGGCTTCCTTCACTACAAATAGATAACAGAACTGGTCCTTACTTAGTCTTGAAAACTGTAGTGCTGTATTGCAGTCAGGATGCGGCTCTCCCTTTTTTGTTTGCCTTCTCCAGAAATGCCATTGGGAGCTCTTGAAAAAAGCAGTTTAGTAGCTCAAAATTAGCCTTGATTTTATTTTAGAGTGAGTTGGTTCAGAAGTGCAACCTCAGATAATTGTTAGGGGCTTCATCGGGAAAGTGTGAGACTGAATAAAAATTCTGAAGTTTGTGGGTTTATTTTTGTCCGTGGTGAGGAAATGATCTAATTTTACTCATTTGAATCAAACTAACTTGGACACGTGGTGGTATTGGCTGGAATTAACTTACAGGTCTCAACATTGTTTCTCCAGAAATGCCTCTGAATTTCAGATGTTCTACAATTTTGATCATTTCTGTAAAAGAAATGGTTATTTTATTTAGATACCAGTCTCCTTTCCAAATGCAAATGAATTACAGGTTTTAAAATGTAATTTTTTTGTCCTTACGTCTGACAAGCATAGACATGTGGAAGATAACTTGTACTCTTAATGATTTTGAAGTTAAGCGATTGCTTATTTGCCAAGAAGTAATTTGTAATATTTTCTAAAAGCCCATTTACTATGAGTTGAGAAACTGTTTAGGTTATATTTGGAAATTTAGCTTTTTTAAAACCAAATTGCTCAGCAAAACCCTTCAGCTTGAATGCACAGGTGTGTTAATCTCTGCAAGTAGTTCCCAGCAGGGCCTGCGTGAGTGATAGCGATCTCATACCCTGTACAACAGCACCATTGCTTGGAACTTGAACCACTTTAAAGTTAGATACGAAGGAAACTTAGTATCTAAGGTCCTAATATCTTAGATACTAAGAAACTTGAATTGCTTGTCATCTTTTTCCTTTACTTTTTCCCCTTGTGTATCACTAAACGACTATTTCTCTTCCGTTTGTTGGTTCCCATTGTGTATTTTTAAAGAGAAGTACTGTATCCAGATGCCAGCCAATAAATTGTCACACAATGGAAAAACAATATGCCACAGCATTGTAAGGTTTAATAAAATTAAATTTGCACCAAATTTAAGTGTGCTCTTATTAACTCTTAATTCTTGGTGAGTGTTACCTTGAAATATATTTAAATGAATTCCTGGATTCCTTTTTGAAAAAATGCCTATTTGATTACTTCAGCCAGTTAGAACTCACCCATGCCATTACCGATTCTGCGATTGGTGTCAATAAGATGACTTGTGTACAGTTTACTGTAATTTTTTTTTCCTGGTAAATACATAGGAACTAAAGACTGGGAAGACTTGGTGAAGAGCACAGAAGGACTGCTTTTAAGGTGTTCTTGTCTTTGATAGGTGGTATTATTAAAAACATGTTTAGTGATGTGTATACAATGGAGGTAAGTTTTCTATACTTATATTTCAAGTAATATAATTTAAGTTTCATTCCGTATGTCTTAAGTTACCTAATATAAGATTTCAGTTGACCTGGAAAGTTGTTCATAATTCTAAACTCATGTAGTATAAATTAGGATCCAGTGATCCAGCTTTTCACTTTGGGATCATTGGTGTGCCTGACCTATGTATGACATGTGAGCATACATTGATTGTTGTCTTCATTCCCAGCTGTGTGTTAACTATGGTTGTCTTCATCACCACAAATACTTAGAAGAAAAAAAAAAAACTTAGCAAACTTACAAGGAAAAGAATAGTTTTATTTTAAGGGTTTGAACAACAAAATGTACATGTCAAGATGCTGTACTTCACAATGCCATTTTTCAAGCTTTTATGTATGCTGCTGGGTAAAATATCACTGTTGAAGTCTGAGCTTTGGGACTTAAGAGGAATAATTGGTTCCTAAGTGCCATGTTACTTTATGTTTATCATAAAAGGTCCATTAAAGTAAGATTTCCTCATTAAATTACAGCTGCATGTTACTGTTAATGTGAGTTTAGTTGTTTTCCCAGTGAGTCCCTTTAAAGAAGGATTTAATGACAAGTGGCTGTCAGTGCAGTTGGGATTGTACTGCACTATTTTGTATTCTGTGGGTGGGAATTGAGAGGTACACAGGATTTGACAGTAATGCCAAAACTGAAAATGGAAAGATCATTCAGTCTCTTATATTTATAAATCATAAAATTTCTCTGTAATCAATCTTTGGTGCGAGTTCTGTTGATACAAGATAATTGAGTTAGTGTATTGTGTATCTGTTTTCTTTTGCAGAAATGAGCCTGGTTAATAAGTCTACCTTTTTTGCCTGCATAGACCATTTCTGTTTGTCTTTCTGGTAGCCAATGTTAAAAGATGTATGGTTTATACAAATGTAACTTTGTAAAGAAATTGTAGCTACATTGTTATAAAATACAAACTCTGACTTGTGTATGACCTTAACATCTAAAGTGTTTAGTGTTAGTAGAGGATGTACCCTGTACTGCATAGTGTTAGTAGAGGATGTACCCTGCACTGTGCGTGTCCATTAGCCTGACTGGTGGACACTTCAGATTTCACCAGTTTTCTTCTAGTGTCTTTGTACCTGATCTGTTTTAAGATCGCTTGCATTTACTCATTTTGTTTATTTAACTAAACAGTCTCTTATCTTTTCCTCTTTTTTTTCTAAAATAGTGGTTTAAAATATTTTATATAACTTTCCTTAATTCAGGCTTATTTGGTATTGCACAAGGACTGGAGTTGTCTAGGGAAGTATGTTAATCGGTCTTGCTTTTTCAGTGTATATTGATTTCGACCTGTCATCACTGATGATGTGAACATCAACACTCAGTTGACATATCTACCAGGCCTCTCTGTTTTTAAAGTTATTATTTTTTTCACTTCACATCTTGTTCTCTAAGTCACTAAGTCCAAACAGTTGCCAAAGGGAAGAGTTTAACTTTTACTTTCTAGAAAGGGCCATTTGCATATGTTATGTAGAATTCAAATGTAAATTCAATTCTTCTCATTTATCCTCTATATTTCCATGTAAGTTATTAGTTCTTTTTGTTGTAGCTCAAAAATGGTATTTTGTTGCATAGATTGTTCCAGATTTTGCTAAAATGAGCCAGTTTAAGATGTTCAAGGCTGGAATTCTCAATGATAATATACAAACTTAATCCTGGATTCAGGCCCTCCCTGTCCCCTATAATATTAGGATCTTGTGGTGTGGAGACATTCGTAATGAAACCAAGCCATATACTATGAACCAGATAGGCAGGCAATTTCACTAGGGCTTTACCTTTTTTACAGGAAGGGGCAAATGTTGATCAAGAGGTGATTGGGCCAATCCTTTTGTTCAAGCTTTCATTGGGAATGAGGGGTGGGGACTAATACTCAGTAAATTTTCATTATCCATGGGCAGCTTGAAAGGATGTTTTCCTTCCTCTGTAAGTGTTCTGGTCTTTCAGTTTGCAGACTAAAACATGGCTGACTTAACCTAGGAACCATGTATTACCCGTACAGCTGGATCATTATTGTGTTCCTAAATGTCTTAGTCAGGGTTTGCCTGGATCTTGTGATAGCCTTAAGGGACTTTAGGTACTTGAGCTGCTGAGAAAATACTAAGGTTAGGTGAAAGCGTGCCAACTCCAATTGGCCAAGTTAACCCTGAGTGTGTGATCAATATAGAGCCAAGTAGATCTAACCCAGGTAAGCCTGCAGAGGCCAGACACCATAGGAAGACAGATGGGGCTGATGGGGCTTTTTGTCTCATTTTAGTAATCCATCAGCATCTTTACGTTTGAGTAAACTCAGTTTTTGTAGCACAAGTGGCCTTTAATTTTTTTTTTTTTTTTTTTTTTTTTTTTTTTTTTTTTTTTGCAAAGTAATGTAGGTAACTATTGTCATAACTCAAATGTCAGGTATGATCTACTACAAAGATATTAGAAAGCCAGCCGGGCAGTGGTGGTGCACACCTTTAACCCCAGCACTTAGGAGGCAGAGGCAGGCAGATTTCTGAGTTCGAGGCCAGCCTGGTCTACAGAGTGAGTTCCAGGACAGCCAGGGCTACACAGAGAAACCCTGTCTCGAAAAACCAAGGGGGAAAAAAAAGATACTAGAAAGCTTACTAAGTATCTAATGTCTTACTAAGCTGTACAGCCTCTAAAACTGAAGACTTTGAAGTCAAGGGCAGTGATTTGCTCTAGCAGACCTGACTTTGGTATGTTTGGGCCATTTTATGGGATGAAATTTTTCCTCTACTACAGTCTCTTTCCATTTATCTTTGTTTACCCTATAATTTTGAGGAATTTGGCATCTTCCTGAAGTCATTTTCATAACCATTGTAAATGTACCTGTTTTGCCTGGTTTACCCTGGTACTCATACAAAACTGTTGAAGGGTCCAAGGATGAGGACACAAGGGCACCATGTTTTAATGAAGAACAGATTAAGGGACCAGAGTTTATCTGCTTTTTGTGATCACTCTTTAAAACTGCTTTTGTGACTACTACCAATCCCTTAGGGTCATATTGGATTTTGTCTGTGTCAGCTCTGGAATCAGTCATTGCTCCAGAGCATCACGTCCCTCTCACGGGAGAGCAGACCTGTATGCTGATGTGATTGGTGCCAGTGGGACATCATTGCTTCTTGACCTCAGCCAGCCAGTCTAGGAAAGCTAGGAGTCCCAGCATAACTGTACCTCAGAAATGTCTGTTTTAGGTTTGCTTTGTACAGTTTAATACAATTTAGTACAAATTAGTATAATTTAAATAGAGTCTGTTAATGTAATTTAGGTTGACCTGAAATTCTTATCCCTCCCGCTCAGCCCCATTGCCAGTATTGTAAGCAGGTCACAGTGTCCAACTCTGCCTATGTATTGATAAGCCTGACTTTAATTTATACTAGTATATCTAATTCCTAGCTCCTTCGGATTCATTCTGATTCCCACTCCACTGTCTTCCCAGAGAAAAGCTAAACTCATACTGTTTACAGGGAAGTTATGATTGGTTTGTTGTGTGTGTGCTTGCACATGTGCCTCCATGTGCATATGGAGGTCAGAATACCTTAGGAGTCAGTTCTCTCATTCCTTCAAGTGGGTCTCAAGCATCAAGCTTGGCTGCAAGTACCTTTACTCACTGAGCCATTTTGCCGGCTCCATTAATGACTTCTTAAATAGGCACTGTAGAACCCAAAGTGAGTAACTCAAGTGATGTAAGATTCCTCGTCACAACAGCCACGGAATATGTGAAAGACGGTTGAAGTGGAATCCTGTCGCTCCTTACAAATTGTTCTCTTCTTTTTCTGGTCTCCTGTTTCCCAGACTCTCCTCTACTTTCTGTGAGTAGTACATACCTAGTCTTCATTA
Source organism: Arvicanthis niloticus (assembly GCF_011762505.2). NCBI lineage: Eukaryota > Metazoa > Chordata > Mammalia > Rodentia > Muridae > Arvicanthis > Arvicanthis niloticus. The sequence goes on from NC_047671.1 coordinate 41,413,953, forward strand.
GCTCAGTTGTCTTTATTTTCCAGACATCATCATTATGCTTAAATCTGTGCTTTGTGTTTTATTTTGCAACTTGCATTTTATCTTATAAGACCTGTAGTCCAGCAATTAAGAGATGAGGGCAGGAGGATCAGAGTTGCAGCTCATCCTCCATCATACCGCAAGTTCAAGGCCAGCCTGAACTACAGGAAACCTTGTTTCAAAACAACAAAAATCATACAACTGTCTTTTGAATATGTGTGTAAGTTTGCAAATGACTTTAAAAATGAACTCATTAAAACTAGTGTATTTTGTGTATTTCTGAACTGTGTTCACTATTTTTTGTTGTTGTTTTTTTGTTTGTTTTTTGTTTTTTGTTTTTTTGTTGTTGTTGTTGTTTTTGTTTTTCGAGACAGGGTTTCTCTGTATAGTCCTGGCCGTCCTGGAACTCACTCTGTAGACCAGGCTGGCCTCGAACTCAGAAATCCACCTGTCTCTGCCTCCCAAGTGCTGGGAACTGTGTTCACTATTAACAGTTGAAAATTACTCAGATCTGTTTGTTCTTTGCAGTTAGGGATTTCAAAGAATTTATTATTAAGATATGGAATTTACAAATTAAGAGGAGGAAGACATCAAAAACAAATCTTTAAGGCTTTAAAGTTTTGTTAATCTTTTAAACTATCTGGAAGTAATTAACACTTAATCCTTGAAGTTTGCCCAGGAAGAAACAGCTCTTTAGTCTCTGCCTATGAAAGAGATTTTAGCTTCAAGAAAAATGCTTTTCCTTTTGTAAAAATTAATTTCAGACTATTATTCTGTAATTTCTATAGAGTCTGTTCTCAATATTGTCACACATTGTATTACTTCTCTTGTCGCTGTGGCCAAATACACAACAAGAAGCAGTTTGCAGGAAGGATGTATTTTGGCTCTTGGTTTGAGGGTACAGTCTGCTGTGGGCATGTATAGAGACAGGCTGCTTGCTCGAATTAGAGCAGGAAGCTGAGAACAGGGACTTTGGCACTCATCGAATTTGCCCTTTTCCTCCAGTGTTCAGTTGCAGCCTTTGAATTGATCATTCTTCTGAACAGACACTTCCAGAGGTGTGTATGGTAGCCCAAGACCACCATACTCAAAGGTGGTGTGAAGGCCTTTGTCAGATAGTACATTTACTACATTACAGCTTTGTTAAGCCAGTGCATTGGGGAAGGTATTAAGGAGATTGAGACCAATGCCTAGGACCATTGAAAGCAGCCCTGTGCATTATTTTTGCTTCGTTTTTAGTCTGATCTGACAGTCTTTCAATAATTGTATCTTACCATTTCAGACAACTTTTGTTTATAATTACTGCCACTATTGTCTTACCTGCCTTTACTTGGCTTTCTTTTCCTCTTCCCTACCTTTAAGGAAATTGCTTTCTGTGGATGTTTCCCCTCCTCCACTTGCTTAGACCTTACATATTCTACTTCTTAGGTTTTTTTATCTGGCTACCTTTATATTTTTAGCATGAGTACTGGGTGGAATCATGTTTGGGACCCCAAAGATTTGCCCACCCAGAACTTGAGAGCATGAATGTGTTTGGAGCAAGGCTCTTTGCAGGAAAATTAAAGATCCCAAGATGGGGTCATTGGGATTAGGGTAATCCTAAATGTAGCAACATGTTCTACAGAAGAGACAGGAGAGAAGGACACATGAAGGCAGTGACAGCTTCCAGCCAAGGGACTCTGAGGTCTGGTGGCAGCTGCCATAAGCCAAAAGAGGGGGAGTGGTTTCTTCAAAGCCTCTGGGAGAGAACAACTGGCTACAACTGAGTTATCCTATTTTTGACCTCCATGACTGAGATAGTTTCTAGAGTTTTAGGCTCTGAGAATGCTTAGGATTCTTAGGGAACATGGAGTAAGTAATGGGTCTGTTGTTTTAAGTACATGATTCAGTAAATGTCTCTGATCTCAGGTTTTCATAAAAAAAAAATTCAGTGTTTGAAACTGAGACCAACAAAATATGGGCTTCACTCATGTTGAGAAATGTATTAAGTTTACTACCATACATACACAAGAATTCTAAAAGCTAACACCATGTTATAATCCAAGTGGGAATACCCAAATAGGATTTGTCATAAACAAGAACACAACATAAAAATGATAGTGGTCAGATTCTGGTACGTGTGTGTGTGTGTGTGTGTGTGTGTGTGTGTGTGTGTGTGTGTGTGTATTCTGTATACATATAGGAGTAACACCTTCTGAAGCCACTATTTCACATAGATCTAATAGTAAAGTGTACTATTGGATAGAGCCAACAGCATTACAGACTGCATTTCCTGGGCTTCTCATGTTGTTGAGATTATACATTCATAATGGTAAAACTACTTTTAGTCATAGAGAATGGAGTCCATTGAGTGACAGGTGTCTAGAAAATTTAGATCCATCAGATGGGAGCACACTTTAAATAATTATGACCGTATCTGTTTTGCTTGCTGGTTGCCTAGTAACCCACAGGGACAGGACGTGACGGAGTTGCAGTCATGGAGAAGGTATGGTCAATTACTCTGATTATCAAATAGCTGAAAAATAGTCTGGCCCTGGTTGGTTTAAGAAACTCATCTGTTCAAAAATAGCTCACAGTTCATAAGGTCATTCATTGAATGCTTTCAACCGGTCCTTAACAATATACAATAGAGCATGAAAGGGTTAAATGTTAATTTTGGATAGATTCAAGTTCTCTTGGAGAGCTTCTAAAGGATGTCTTTTCTAGAAGCTCAAACTTCTGTGTAACTTTAACTGTTTGTTTAATTAGAACCAACCAACAAACAATGTCAAAGAAGGTGACAAGCTGAAAACACCACCAAAATTTTAAGGTCAGGAATGGATAAAGTATCAGAAAACAAATATGACACCATTGCTTCCTTGTCTCCTAGTGTATAACCTTGAAGTCTGAATTCCATATTGATGAGACTAAGAGTTTTATGAGGTATAAATAACATAGCTAAGCAGAGTACCTGCACACAATGTCGTAAGTGCAATGGCTGGTAGAAAAATAGAGCACTAAAATATTTTAGATGCTAGAACTCTTAACTTTTACATGGGTCTTAGATTTACAATGAGCTCATTTTATACTTGGAAAAACATAATTTTTTAAATATAATTTAGAATATCAAACTGAAGAATGCAGCTGGTATTTGAAACAAGTAATTGATATGCTTTCTTTGAAAGATGAACTAGGGAGGTGGTAGGAGGAAATAGCTTAGAATTAGAAAAGCGTCATTCTTAATTTTTGAATCATGACAGTCAAGGCCATGAGATGACATCAAGATTCTGCAGTATCTGTTAAAAATGACTCTCAACAACCAGGAATAAGAAATGAGTTAACGTTTTCAAAGGCTGTCGTTTGAAGGATCTTAATTGTGTTCTCTTTTATAAGTAGAGAACCGATTTCAAATTCTGCATCTAAGGGAAAATTGGCCACATATTCAGTGTTATGAGCAGATTCTTAATGCCCAAAGGGAATTGTGTTGTCTTCTATTGCTTGTGGAAAGGGTGTTGCTAAGAAACAGGATTTCTGATCCATTCTGAGGAAAGCAGCTTGTCATTTATCAGAGCACAGACAATGAAATGCAGCAGAGGCAAAGTGTTTTCAGAAACTAAGGTTGTTAGTGGCCAGGGCGTCTCTTGTTGGTCGGGCATAGCTTATCCGATTGTGAGCCTGCACGTTGGCTCTAGAAACACATACAGCATGCAAACCATGCAAACGTTAGTGTTTGGGAGCCCCAAAGAACCGAGCTATAGAGTTTGAAGGCTGGAAGGAAATGCACAGGCTGTGTTTCCATAGGAGCAATGTATCAGCCATGTCCTGAGGACTGTCCACCATAGCCTGTGTGTGATATCCCCTTTCACATTCAGCAAATGAGATTGTCAAAAATTTAACCAAAGTTACAAGGCTAGAGGTACCTGTCCTCATAATTTCAAGCCTGTATTTCCTGAGCCCAGATGTAGAGTCCTGAACGCTTCATTACAAGGCATCTAGCTCCATTGTTAGAAGCCAGAGGGGCCAAGTCAGACCACTGCAGAGAGATGAGACAGACTCTGAAACATGCAGACACAGGCCTAGAGTACCTCTGTTTCTGGTTTCTTATTTCTAAAGAACAGGAGTTCCTTCATTTTTGTTTTTACACTTAAAGGTACTATATCTTCAGTTGAATAGGCAGATTTGCCAGAGATACAGAAGGAACTGAACGTTTGCAGTCTGGCACCATGGTGGGGGCTGCCTACAGAGAGCTGGGATCTCCAGAGCTCCTACTTCACTGCTGTTCTATCCCCTTGCTTTCTGCCTTTCATGCTTACCTTTTCAAGACTTACATCAGCTTTCTCCATTATGATAGTTTGTGTTTGCGGCTGGAGAAGTGTCTCAGAGGTTAACACCGGCTGCTCTTCCAGAGGACCTGGGTTCAATTTCCAGCACCCACATGGCAGCTCATAACTGTAACTACTGTTCTAGGTGATCCAACTCCCTCACACTTGTAGGCAAAACACCAATGAACAAAAAATAAGTCCTGATAGCTGGCTTTATAAATAGCTTGTGGGAATCAACGCTGTATTTAGACATAGTAAGATTCATTCTTTTAACAGGAATTAATTGAGGGTATTATGTGATAGGTGGGCAGCATTATAAGAAATAGCCAACAGCAATTAGGACGAATCCTTGTTCTGATGGAGCTTGTTCTCCCGTGGAAGAGAGACATAAGCCACTCTCAGCTGAGTGATCTGTGGTTGTTTTCTTGTGCAGTGGAGAGTGATGCAGAGTGAGTAGGAATGGGTGATGAGTCACTGATGGCTCTCTAGCGACCTGCCACTTAAACAGACCTGAAGGAGGTGGGAAGAAGCAGACTGTGCAGGCTTGTGTAGGCTCTGAGTGGGCAGCAGGCACAGTAGAAGGGCCCTAAGGTAGGTTCCACTCTGTTGGCTCTGGAATCAGAACACAGCTCAAGAGGGGGAAAAGCTCTTGATGCCCATTTGGAAGAGAGTGGATTTTATTGTGGGCCATGAGGAGACCTGAGCTGAAAGTGGCATGCTCTGTGTTATTGGAAGACAAGTCCGACTGCAGGCCAAAGAGTGCATTGTTACAAATGAAAGCTGGGGAACCTCAGGAGAGGCTCTTCTGGTGGTCCATAAAGAAGATGAAGGAGACGGAGGCTAAAGGATGCTGGCAAGACTAAGGGGAAGTACAAGGGTATAGGCTAATGCCTAGCAGGAACTCCTAAAGGATTGAGTGCGAAAAGGGAGAAGAGACAAAACCAGGGATGCTAGACAGCTGTCTCTCTTCTTTTTTAAGATTTATTTTTATTTATGTGCGTTGGTATTTAGCCAAATGTGTGTCTGTGCACCACTTGCCAGAGGCAGCCAGAAGATGGATCCTCTAGAGCTAGAGTTCCAGACTGTCATGAGCTGCCATGTGGGTGCTGGTCCCAACCCTGATTCCTCTGCAAGAGCAGCAAGTGCTCCTAACCACTGAGCCATCTCTCTAGCCCCAGATGTCATTTTGTTAATAGTGTAAACTAAAAATGTGCCTCTCTGGAACACAGCAGCAGTAACAAGCAGTGTATCACAGAACTGAGGATACTAAAAGTCAAAGAGTTAAAAATGTTTCATTAAAGTTATTTTAATTCTTGGGAGGCAGAGGCAGGCAGATTTCTGAGTTTGAGGCCAGCCTGGTCTACAGAGTGAGTTCCAGGACAGCCAGGGCTATACAGAGAAACCCTGTCTGGAAAAACCAAAAAGTAAATAAATAAATAAATAAATAAATAAATAAATAAATAAAAGTTATTTTAATTTTGCCTTAAAAAAGCAAAACTGTAAATCATAAGATTTTTAAAAGAAGCCAGGCAGTAGGGGCGCACGGCTTTAATCCCAGCACTTGGGAGGCAGAGGCAGGTGGATTTCTGAGTTTGAGGCCAGTCTGGTTTACAGAGTGAGTTCCAGGACAGCCAGAGCTACACAGAGAAACCCTGTCTCGAAAAACCAAAAAAAAAAAAATTCTAAAAGAAGCTTAAATAAGTGATTGTTGGTTCACATGGAACACAGAAGTCAACCTCACAATAAAAGGTGGGCCTGTAGAGAGTCTGTCCGGAGAAACACTGAGGTACCCATTAGGGGATTCCTGACATGACAGCCATGCTCCTGGGGAAGATGATAGTTGTTGAGGACCGTTCAGCCCCACGCTTGGGGGCTAAGTGCTCTAGTCCAAGGGGATCAGACAACAGGGTCTAGCAAGAGAGAGAGTGGGGATGGAGACAAGACAGGGTGTGTGATCAAGTCCCCTTTACTGAAAGGAAATCATGAGTATTTATAAGCACAAGCAGGGGAACACAGCTGAAGACTCTACCACGTGTACCTTGCAGCTTGGGGCACGAAACAGCAAAACAAGATATGTGGGATAAAACAAGAATGTTGATCAGAGTGTGCTCAGCTGTTGTAGGCTGTTGAAAACAAGTCTCTTGTCAGGGTATAGGGTCAGAGATGGCTGCAAAGATGGCAGCCGCTTTCTGCTAGGAGTCGGCTCCCAACAGATAGTGATGTCAGACTGATAGCTATTCACTGAACAGAGGCTGAGCATAAACCATAAGGTAGGGGCTGGTGATGAAGGGCAAGACTGTAAACTATGTGGCATGTGCACCGAGAAACTGCTGCAAAGGAAAAGGGGACAGAACTCACCAGGGTGGGTGTCCTACAGGCAGCAGTCTGTCCCCAGCCCTATGCTGAGCTACTATGTTAACATAATTAATTTTGTATTAATTATATAATTATATACTGTCAGTGTTAGGAAGTTAATTTATAAGATATCTAATTCTAGTTATGACTTCAGCGTGATCTGTGTATTTGGAAATAGGTTGCACATCATCAGTTCTCATGACTTTGACGGAGAGACTGTTGCTCATTTAAAGCAATAATGTTCTCATGCCCCAAGCTGTCTTTATATATTGTTTTGAAGCCACAGCTCGGTCCCTTATCCAGTTTCTTACAGGTCCACGTTCAGCTTGCACTGTCCTTTCTGGCTTTGCATTCGCTCATTATTTGTTGTCATTTTGTTCTGAGTCTCTACTAAGAGAATTACAATATCCTAGCTCAGATTTACAAGGCACATTGGGAGGACTAGGACATGTAGACATGCTTGTTGGCAAGGCATGAGTTATGCTTGTCCTAGCATCCAACATGTGGGGAATGAGGAGTGTTTATTCTGAAGGATGGGGGAAGGAAAGGAGCGCCTCTTTTATCTATTTTTAAAATATGTCATTCTGCAAGGCAAGCCTCTTACTTCCAAGATACTGTCTTGATTGAAATGAAGGATCTACATGCGATTTAAAGACAATAATCACAAGAAGTAGACCGAAAATAATGCCACCAAGGTGAAGAACTACTTAATTTGTAAGCGACATGAAAGACGGGTGTAGGAAGATAATTTACTTATGCGATCTAGTTCCTGCAGAAGGGGTGTTGTGGAGTCAATGTGGACTTAACACAACATAAGCCAGGTACTAGTAAAGTGTGAGAAGCATTCTATATAAAAAGCAAGGTGTTAGATGTGATTGCTGAGACATCTTTGAGTTGTGATTGGAAGACAGTTTTTGAGAAGTATATTAGTCAACTCCTTGCAATTCAGCCACTTGTCTCAGACTTTAAAAAAAAAAAACAAAACTGATAGAGGATAGTACCCTGACCAGTCTCTTTACTAAGGATTTCCACTGTTGGCCTCCTCTGTACTCCTTATTTTGAAGGACTGACTATCTGATCACAGAAGATAGTGATCTAGCCCATATTTCCCCTTGGTCTGGCAGCTTCCCAAACAGGTATACTCTCCATCCATTGTGCCCTCATGCATTATGTATGTCTGCCTCAGGCCTAGACCCCATAGCTACTGCAGGAGACTTGGGTCTCTGACCTGAGCTCTCTGGGCTCACCAGGAATGAGGCAGCATCTCTGCAGGTGGATCCATGGTCCAGACCCAGAAAATCAGTGGTAGAATTCCTCTGGGAGGCAGTTTGTTTTAAGCCAGCCATAAGCATCATGAGGAATCAAATCCACATCAGAATATGGGAGGGAAGGTATTAAAGGAACAGATAGTAGAGTTAGGAGATATTCCGAGGAGGTGACATCGAAACTGAGGCATGGCCTTGGTTGGATTTAAGGCCAACTCCATGAGCTAGAGCCCATACCTGACATTGCTGACGTGTCCAAGAACTTGAGACTAGATAGGCCCTAGAGGAAAATCTGTTACTATTATTATTCATCTATAGGACATAGCAATAAAATGACCCCTAATGGCATATTGCTATACCTATAGATGCGTACACAACTCAACCCTCATCAGAGAAGCTGCTTCTTGTAGTCGATGGTGATTAACACGGAGACTCACAGCTGGACAATGTGCTGAGCATATTGGAGCACTCAGCCCTAAATGGGATGACTATCAAAGTCCTCCCCTCAGTGCTTGGGGATCTATGCAAAAGAGTAGGCAGAAAGATTCTGAGAGCCGGAGGTGATGGGTGGATGGCCCCAGGGAAACAACAAAAGAAGACTGATGCACATATAAACCCAGAGACTGTGACAACATAACACAAGACCTGCATAAGCTCAAACCAGACAGAATGGCAGTATGGGGGAAGGGAGGTGGACCTAGGGAGGAGCTATTGGTATTCGGTTAATGTGAGGGAGGGAGAAGTCAGATTTCTTTAATGGAGCCACAGTCGCCCCGGAGTAGCTTAGCTAACACAGAGCAGACTGTTTTGTTTGTGCACTTTTTGTTTGGCATTGTTTTGGCTTATCGTTTTGTTGTTTCCATTGTTTTTTTCCTCTTTGAGAGAGAAAGAACGTGAGGCTGGGTGGGTAGGGAGGTGGAAAGGATCTGGGAGGACCTGGAGGAGGGAAAGACTATGATCAGACTATATCGTGTGGAAAGTTTGTTTTAATTAAATTGTTTTTTAAAAGATTTAAACTTAAAAAAAAAAAAATCTAAGCTGGGCGGTGGTGGCGCACGCCTTTAATCCCAGCACTTGGGAGGCAGAGGCAGGTGGATTTCTGAGTTCGAGGTTAGCCTGGTCTACAGAGTGAGTTCCAGGACAGCCAGAGCTACACAGAGAAACCGTGTCTCAAAAAACCAAAAATAAATAAATAAATAAATAAATAAATAAAATAAAATAAAAATCTAAAGAAAGAAACTGAGATATGAATGCTGTGTGAAAGAGTTGAAGGCAGAATGATTCTTGCAGAGGGTATCTATAGTAAGAGCAAAGGCCTGGCTTGGCTTGGGTTTCTAGAAACAGTAAGAAGAACAGTGGGAGAGTAGCAGAGTGTATGGGTAGAGAAAGGCGGGACATAGAGCAACACTGAGACCTTGGAAGGAGTCGGTTCTGAACTAGAAAAGGAATCGTGTGAGTTGAGGATAGAGGTGATATGGTTAGCTACTACCATCTCCTTTCGTTTATTCTTTCAACAAACAGGCACCCTTCAACAGCCTGAACATGTTAAAGAGACCTCTCATAACCTTTGGAGTGACCTTAACATTCTCTTAGATGCATGTGGACCGAACAAAGCTGGCAAGGAGAGTCTCTGTAGCCAGAAAGCCTAGAACCCTCAGAGGGACCTTGAAGGTTGGCTGGATCACAGTCTCCTGTGTATGTTCATTCTCTGCTTAGATACTGCCAGCTCTTGGGAACTTTCTGTTTTATATAACTAAAAGTTTTATATTATTCTAGCACTCAGGAAATGGAGATGAGAGGATCAGGAGTCCAAGGTAACCCTCTTTACCTCAGTGCTAACATGCTTGCCTAGCATGCTCAAAGCTCTGGTACCACATATCAAGTAATAACTATAAAGGGAATAAAAAAATAAAAATAGTTTCATGAGCACGGATTCTGGAGCACTTCGCAGTTTGGGGGCAGCTTTACCAACCGTATGCCTAAAGGGTGCAGATACGCCCTTTGGCAGCTGAGTCAGGATGGATCCAAAAGTTCTTCAGGAAGCACTTAGATAATGAAGCTTTGCTACGAGATATACTTGCTTGTTTCCAAATGGTACCAGAAGCCCTGTGAGCCCATTACCTGGCCTGTCAGAGCCCAGAAGATTGCCAGCCTGTTTGTGTCTGAACCTCACTTCTGGGGCATTCTTGCTCTCCATCTAGGTCAGTAGACATAAATAGATATGAGGAGAGAGGGCTGTGGCCCAGTTCCAAATACCTATGCAAATACTAGCTTCAGTCTGCCCTGGGACACTGAATTTGGAATGACCACACACCCTGATTCTAATTCCATCCCTTGGTGACACCCCTTTTTTTTACTCTCTAGCTACTAAACCCAACTTTTTGTCCTATCACTAACATTTTTATGAACGTGACTAAGTTGCAATGAGACACTGATGAACAAGAATGATTTAAAAAATGAGTTTCTGAATAAAACATCTTGGAGGTCACCACAGATAGTGTCTTTAATGTTGGCAGAGAAGGAGGTCTCGGAGCATCAAGGCGAGGCTCTAAAGAATCTGATTGGTGGCTGAAGGTGGTCTTAATCCCAGCTCGTGGGAGACACAGGCAGGTAGATCTCTGATTTTGAGGCTAGTCTGGTTTACATATTGAGTTCCAGGCCAGTCAGGGCCACATAAGGATACCTTGTTTAAAAAAAAAAATCCTCAATTGGAAATTGACCATGAGTCCTAGGGAAGAATAAAGATGTTAATTCAATAAAAGCTTGCTTCAACCTCTTTAGAGCCTTGTTTTTCACTTTTACAAGTGAAATGCTTAACAGAAGTTGCAGGGGGTGGGTGACTCTACCACACAGAACACCTCTAGTTATCATGGGATCCTTTGTCTTTCAAATATATATATATATATTTTAAGGTTTATGTATTTCATGTATGTGAGTACACTGTCACTGTCTTCAGACACACCAGAAGAGGGTATCAGACCCCATTACAGATGGTTGTGAGCCACCATGTGGTTACTGGGAATCGAACTCAGGACCTCTGGAAGAGCAGTCAGTGCTCTTAACCGCTGAGCCATCTCTATCCTGCTACTGTAGACTGAACATTTGTGTGCCAGATTCCTAAACTTCGTAATTTGAAACCTGGTCCTACTGGGATGTTAATGGCAGATGGGTTGGGGAGTAAGTAATGAGGGTGCCCCATGATGAATGACATTGGTTCCCTTGTGAAACAGACTCAGAGACCCCCCTCCCCCATCACCTGTGAGGACACAGTAAGAGGACAGTAGTCTATGAACTAACCCATGGGTCCTCGGGACTTACCGCTCCATCTGTGCCTAGTCCTCCAGCCTGCAGAAACCACGATATTTTGGTTGCTCAGACCCTCCAACCTATGGTATTTTGTTAGAGTTGACAGTGGACTAAGACATTAGATGTTGCAAACACTTGAACATCTTTTGTTCTGATTTGTTTTCTTAGAAAAGGCAATGGCCATGACTTTTAAGTGTATTTGTAGTCAAGGAGGGAACTGGTTACATAAACATACACAGATCATATTTTTGGCCATTTGGATTTTATTAAGAAATTGGGCACACAGCTGAAATCAGATTTTCAGCAAACATTAGCCTCTGTGTGTGTGTGTGTGTGTGTTTTATTTCTCTGTAAAGCAGTGAACTCCCTTAGACTTTTACCAGTTTCCTCTCCCCCTCACAGAAAACCAAACTTCATATGTACACAGTGGCCACATTTCTTCCTTCAGAGGATAAAGTCTTCTTAATATTTCCAAGAATCCTTGGGCTTTTGGGAGTGTTTGTACCATCATTTGTTACTAAGTATTGTCCACTCAGTGGTCAGCTTCATAAGAAGAAATAATAGACTCATGTTTTAAAAGCTACCTTGAACTTAATAAACTATAAATATATAATAAAGGGATAATAATAAATGAATCCTATCTATATAGGGCATATTGTTTAGAAGTTGTTCCCTTTTTAAAAGGTACTGTCCCAGGCATAACCCCACACACACACACACACGAGTGTGTATATGAAAAGAATGAGCATCCTTTCAGTCCTTTTATATTGACATGGCCACTGTTGAGACTGTTGTTCCCTCACTCTCAGGATAAGGCAGAATGCTGCTACAATTGTGTTTACAGCTTTTATCTCACAGAAAATACCCTCAACAGATAAGTAGATGTGGTTTATTTAAAGAGAATCTTTGGGAACTGGAACAAGTGGCTACATTGACATTCCTCAGATTTTCAAGGTATGTGTGTGTCCCTCATCTCTTCAAAGCAACCTGGACCACACTTTGTTGAATTTTGGGGTTTAAGGATCTGTCTGAAAGTGGACAGAATAATGACTGAATGATGGGCTTTTTGCCTGTCTTTTCCTACCATGTGCCTTGATCAGGAAGGTTTCTGAACGGCATAGTTAACCAGTTTCTTACTTCTCTGTTTTCATTAGTAGGCAGCAAATGTTCATCTTTTCAGACACTGCTTTTCTTCAAAACAAAAAACAAAAACAGAAACAAAAAAAAAGGAAGGAAGGAAGAAATGATAGTTAAGCTGCAAAGTTCCTTCGCACAGGAGCTGAAGGTCAAGGGGCCTCCGCTCTTCCTGGAAGTTGCGTGTGTTCCTGAGCCGAGGCTCCGGTGCCATCAGCTGAAGAGAGAGCTGAGCGCTGGCTTCTCCACTCATCAGCATGCAGGCTCTGCACCAGGTCTCAGCTGCGATGCGCAGCAGCGGGGGTTGGAGGGGGTGGGGGAGGGGGGGAGGGGGAAGGAGGAATGGACTTGAGTTCAGAGACGCATGGGCTGTGGGAGGTGGGGGTGGGGAGCATCAAAATTTTGCCCAGCAGGCAAGGCAGAGAATCTTTTTCTTCTTCCCCTAGACAGAAAAGGCTCCCTTTGACCGCACATGTAACCGTCTGCATACACGTATGGGCTAAAGGCATGCTGGCTGTCAGCTCTTTGAATTTTTCAAAAGTTAACATTTTGCTTCTCCAAAAAAAAAAAAAAGGATCATAATACAAAATCAATTTAACATGACTTCAACTTAGCTAAAGTGCTGCCTCCAGGACTGTTCCAGGGACAGACCTGACTTGGTGGGGTGTGGAGGAAATGAATACAGACACAGAAAAGCTGGAATCACATTGTCTGGTCTCTCTGATGGAGACATCTCAGCACCCTGGAAGCTCAGTGTGTTTATTATACACAGTTGAACAGGGAGGTGAGGTTATTATGTACATTTAAACAAGGAGCCAAGGTTTATGGTTTTCTTAAAGTTTCTATTGCTGTGATACAACAAACTGAAAGCAACTTGGGCTGGGCATGGTGGCACTCACCATTAATTCCAGCACTTGAGAGGCAGAGGCAGGTGGGTCCTCTGTGAGTTTCAGGGCAGCCTGGTCTGCAATGTAGATTTCAGGACAGCCAGGGCTGTTATGTAGAGAAACCCTGTCTCAAAAAAACCAGAAACCAAACCAACACAACAAAACAACGTGGGGAGGAAAGAGCTTATTTCGCTCACGGTTCCATGTAAGTTCCATCCTCAGAAGCGATAAGGGCCAGAACCTGGAGACAGGAGCTGATGCAGAGTCCACAGAGGGGTGCTGCTTATGGGCTTGCTCCCCATGGCTTACTATGCCTGCTTTCTTATAGAACCCAGAACCTCCAGCCCAGGGTGGCCCAACCCACAAAGGGTTGGACCCACCCTCATCATCACTAATTAAGAAGATGCCTTACAGGCTTGCATACGGCCTGATCTTATGGAGGCATTTTCTTTTGGTTCCCTCCTTTTAGATGACTTTAGCTATGTCAAGTTGACATCAAACTAGCCAGCACCAGGTTACACAGCTGAATCAAGAAGGCAGTCTCAGATTATCTCAGTAAGAGCAATTTTTGTGAAGTGGTTGTCTTCATGCTGTCAATATCCTGGGGAAGAATGCCATGGTGGACATTTTGTCATGGTTGACAATACTTTACACACACCAAAGGAAGGTTTTGCCATCCTTCCAAGCCTCCTGGAAGATGGGGAGGCTTTGTCATTTTTCCATAGGTCTAAAGTTATGGACCTTGATATGGCTGGATCACATCACCAACACACACACACACACACACACACACACACACACACACTCAACCCTTAACACACTCAGGGCCTCCACTCCCTACACTGAGGAAATATTCTCAAGCAAGTGTGGTAGCACAGACCCTAAATCCCAGCAGAAGCAGGCAGATCTGTGTGTGTTGGAGGCCAGCCTGGTCTATGTGGAGTTCTAAGTCAGCCAGGGCTACACAGTGAAAGTCTGTTTCAAAACGACAATAAAAAAAAAAAAAAAAAAAGAAGAAGAATAGGAGAAGAACACACATTCAAAGAAAAGTGGGGAGAAGGTGGTCTTTAGATTGAAAATTATTAACAGAAAAGTCCTCAGTCAATTCTTTTATTTTCCTTTGATCACCCATGCTGATAGAATTCCCTGGAGAACCGTCGGCCTGGAAGCGGCCAACAGACTAGCTCATGTGACCATTTCTGTGACTTCACAGCCATTGTCACTCATGCACCTGTTGTCTGTGATGGCTTTCTTGCTACAGCAGTGACCTCAGTAGTTTTGGTAGTCACCATGTGACCCGCAAGCCTAGGGTATCTACCACCTACTGCCTATAGGAATCCTTCCTTCTAGAAGAGTCTAACATTTTTAAGAGATCTAAGGGTTTTTGTTTGTTTGTTTGTTTTGTTTGCATTCCTAGAAGTCATTAGTCACACATTTAGTAGATATCTGTTATATAGCAGGTTATCTTCTCCATGCTGGGGAATAAAGCAATGACTTAGATATTCCCTCAACAACACTCAACTAAACGAACGTGTGTATCTTCTGCAGCATGAAACCCATACGGGGGCTGCAATGATGAGAAGCCCGAGCTATGTGCCTGGACGTACATTTGGGATGGATGCTAAGGGCTCATCCTAGCTGTCCATTGCTCCTCTGCTGAATGGTTTGATGGCGGCAAGACCTGTTGTAGAAATCATGCTTAAGTTCCTATGCCAGGACCCAGTGACGATACAGTGTGGGGCAGTAAAAGGAGACACAGAATTACTCACAGGTTACTCCAAAGTGTTCGACTTGAGAATAATAAAATGAAGGATAGAGAAAGCTTCAAAACTGCATTTTAGTTGTATGCTGTAGGATTTTTACATCACGAGAGTCCGGGAGTCAAAGCTGGTTGTCAACCCAGTCCTGTCCCGCACTCACCTGCTTCTTCTTTTTTGCTTTCAACATGACGTGTCCTTTGCCAAGGATTTCTTGGCCGGTGGAGTGGCTGCGGCCCTCTCCAAGATGGCGGTAGTGCCCATCGAGCGGGTCAAGCTGCTGCTGCAGTTACAGCATGCCAGCAAGCAAATCACGGCAGATAAGCAATACAAGGGCATTATAGACTGCGTGGTTCGTATCCCCAAGGAACAGGGAGTCCTGTTCTTCTGGCAAGGTAACCTGGACAATGTCATCAGATACTTCCCCACCCAGGCACTCAACTTTGCCGTCAAAGATAAATACAAGCAGATCTTTCTGAATGGTGTGGACAAGAGGACCCAGTTTTGGCGCTACTTTGCAGGGAACCTGGCATCAAGTGGCGCCGCTGGGGCCACATCCTTGTGCTTTATGTACCTTCTTGATTTTCCCTGTACCCATCTAGCAGCTGATGTGGGCAAAGCTAGAGCTGAAAGGGAATTCAAAGGCCTTGTTGACTGTCTGGTTAAGGTCTACAAATCTGATGGGGTTAATGGCCTGTACCCAGGCGTTAATGTGTCAGTACAGGGCATTATTATCTACTGAGCTGCAAAGGGAATGCTCCCAGATCCCAAGAATACTCCCATCTTCATCAGCTGCGTGATTGTGCACTATGTCATTGATGTTGCTGGCCTGAGTTCCCATCCTTTTGACATGCTTCGCTTCGCCGTTGTATGATGATGCAGTTGGGACGAAGAGACACTGGTATCACCCAGGTGCTCTGGACTGCTGGCGGAAGATTGCTCGTAGTGAAGGAAGCAAGGCTTTTTTCAAGGGTGCATGGTCCAGTGTTCTGAGAGGCATGGGTGGTGCTTGTCTTGTATGATGAGATCAAGAAGTACACATAATTATGTCCTAGGTGTTCTCCCCGAGAACAGGCATGTTGTATAATACACCATATCTTGAATATTCTGGACAGATTCTCTGGGCTTGTCTGTTTTATCAGTGGCAACTATTTACCAATTGACAAGTGGGAAGCAATAATATTCTTCTGATCAGTTTTCTCTTAAAGCCATTTCCATAATGACAAGAATGATGGGACTCAATTATATTTTTTATTTTGGTCACTCCTGATAAAAACAAATGAAGAAATAAAAATATGGAAAAACAATTTCACATCACAACATAAAGAAGAAGCTGAAGAAAGCGACATGATGTCCACTAAGGTTACAGGAGAAACCTTTTTTAAATAGTTGGGAGCAGCACATACTGCGTGCATTGTATTTGCATTGTATAAAGTTGCTGTGTAGGGGATGGAGAGATACCCTGATTAGGCTGGGAAACAAAAGAGGTTAGAGGTAACGCTGAATCAGCACAGAGGAATACAGCCACAACCCACAGGATAGCAGGGCCTTACTGTGGACAGTCTTATTTTTGTCATCCCTCATTTAAGCATAAGGCATGCTTTCCTCTACTCTATTTTAGAAAATCCATGACACAAAATAAGCCTTCATGTAGACTTGTCTTCTACTCTCTGCCAGTCTATATCTCTGGCAGAAACAAAACAAAACAGAAATAAAAATACTCTGTCTGAACTTTAATATAATTTCATGGCTTTTCAGGAAAAGAAGAAAAAAACCCATGCCTGAATCACTTTGAATACTAAAATGCTGTAACATTTGGGATAAATGTTGGAAACTGGACTCCAGATCCATTTTCAGACAGTAGAGGTACCTGATGGTTGGCTTGTTTTTTACACAATAAGTTCCACGTTGTAAAAGACAGCAGAGTTCTCATGGCCCCTGGGGGAGCAGAGCTAATTCCTGATCTGTGGGAACATGTTTATGTTGCAATGATCTTAATTTACCCATAAATAAATTATTCTCCTCCAAAGCCCATATAAATATAGTTTTAATTGCATGCCAACTGTTAGACCCAAAATTAGACAGCTCTGGTCCTACTCTGCCAAGGGGAGGTGTTCTGAAATATCTGAGTTGAGATTTTTGTGGCTCCGGGGACACTTTGGGAGAGGGAAGAGGCAGAGACTTGTTTTAGATGAGTGAACACATTTCAGTTGTGGAAACCTTGTTTCTGGGTCAGACTCCATGTTCAGATGTTTCCCAACAAGCCCAACAGTGATGCCAGCCTTTTTAAAAAAAATCTTTTTTCTTCCTTGAATCTCCATGGTCCTTAGACAAAAGAGACCACAGAGTGAGTGAGAAAGACTGCCCTCCTGGCTTCTTCCTGCATTCACTGTTCCTTAATTAGCAGAAACAGGCCTGGCTTAGAGAAGACTGTGCCCTGATGACGAAGTGCCTTCAAATAGTTGCCCTCCAAAGGAAAATGTAGGCCAGTCTTACAAATTAACTTGAGCACCAGGGTATATAGGCCATGTGTGAAATTAGGTTGACCCCAATAGAAGCGAGGCTAGAAGCCAGTCTGGGATTTAAACATCCTCTCCTCCACTGGCACCCCTCCACCATCTCATCCCAAGGTAGCACCCAAGGGCTTGAGGTGGGAGCTTCCTGTTTTCATTCTGGGAAGGCAGAGGATGAGGATGAGTGTCTCGCTGAGCTGTTCTTGCTAAATTGAATGCTCTTTAGGGAGTGGATGTTAAATACAGTTGATGCCCCTTCTCGGTCCTAGCAAGGAAAGCCCACCCTTTCCTTCATCGCTCCTTTTCCTCTGTCCTTACTTTCCTCCTGTGGAATGATGAAGGGTGATGTACCAGGGTAGGTTTCTCTTGAGAGAAGAGACAAACACTGAACTCAAAATTCACTACTTTTTCTTAACATGGCAGTTGTTAGAAACCATAGCACATAATCAGGGCCCTGGGGATGAGTGTGGTGATTCGTGTCTGTCAGCACCATGATTTTCTGAAAGTGTTCTTTACGTCCTTGAGCTAAGCACCTTTTTAATCCTCACTTCATATTTTAAACAGTTTTTTTTTTTTTTTTTTTAAAAAAAAAGCCAATGTTTTAAAAAGAAACATTTAAACAGTCTTGAAGGATTTTGGATTTTCTTGAAATATGGGTATTATTCTTTCTTCGTCCTTACTAGTTAAAAATTTATGTACTTCGTGCTCAGTGGTAGAGCATGTAGTTAACCATGTACAAGGCTCTGGGTTCAATCCCTAGCACAAAAACAAACAGCATTTACCCAGATAATTTCAGATTATCAACAATTTCCTGCAATTCTTAATTTCGCCGTTATAGTAGTATTCAGCTAACAAAATAACAATGTGAATCCTTTGGGAGCACATAGGTTTCGGTTCCTCTTTCCTATGGTTCCTGTTCACATTTATCACGCCCTGAATCCTCTTCTTCCCTGGTAGATCTGTTCTTCCATGCTTATGAGTACATGTAAGACATTTTCACAAAGTTGACGGAAGCTCCTTCTTGTGACTTGCCCTGTGTTGCTGTTCGAAAAGCACGTGACACCTTTTTGCTTCTTGGCCACATTGATTCCTGACTCCATGGACAGAGTTTGGAGAAATGGTTATCTCAGTTAGAAGAAAGTGGTGCTGCTTGTAGCTGGTCTTTGCTACCTTGTATGTTCTTCTTTTTCCCGACCCTTTATCCCTGATCCCCCACCCAGTTTCACCCCCTAACCCTTGACAGGAGAGAAACAAGGGAGAGGGGAGAGAGGAATTAGGACAATCTGTGAATCTCATTTCTTTCCTTTTGTCTCCTCTTTGGCCACGGGTAATAGCAAACTGCGACCAACAACCACGGACGCTTCTCCTGGGACCCTCCCATTTATTTACCCTCTGAAGAAAAGTTTCCGGAATTTTAAACATCACACAATCACAGAAACTATCTTCAGCTGGCTAAACCATACCTTGAGTAGAGCACAAAGCAAATCGCAGTCAGCTGCTGTGGACAGTCCTATGCAGCCCCACATCCCTACACCTGGGATTAAAATAAAACATTCTTGTAATATTTCTGTGTTGTTAAAAGAAACTGGGAAAAAAAAAAAAGAAGAAGAAACCGAAATTCCAGAATTGTCACTACAGTTGGTTCTGCACAGAAGGAATGAACTAGAATTCTGAGAAGCAAGGCAAATTCTGGAGCTGATCAAGACTTTAGTTATTGATTTCCCAGTGATTTCTTTAAAACAATCTTATCTGCTAAGAACTGTGCTCTTAGGAATGGATTGCACACCGCGCTTAGTCGCTGGGTCTAGGCATGCCATACTCCGTTAGTCGGTTCACACATGCTGCACTTCAGTAGTGGGTTTGCAGCTATAGGTTTGTCAACTAACTGCATTTCTCTCTTTCTTTCTGGGTGGAAAACACATACATGCAGCTCTTTTTTTTTTTTTTTTTTTTTTTTTTTTTTTTTTTTTTTTTTTTTTTTTTTTTTTTTGTAGCTTCTATGTAAGCACCCCTATGCTTGTTTTCTTTCTGCTCACACATGCTCGTTCAGGGGGAAGCGCAGAGGAGAGAGTTGTTTGTATCTGCCCCTCCATTCTCAGTGCCCCAACTAGCAGGTCCTGTCAGCACTTTGATCGGTTTACCCATATATCCTTTCCCTGAGACTTTAAACACATGCATGCATCAATGCATATGTGATTCCTCCTTAACTGACGCCTGGCTCATCACCATGTCCATCTGCTTGCTTGTCCCACTTAATGCACACTTTGTCATTATTACAAGTTGGTGCACTAGGTCGCTTCTTCTAAAGGATTTTTTTTTCTCTGCTTGTTGCATGAGTATGTGAATTTTCACTCAATGTGTTTTCATTATCATATATTATGCATAAGGGAAATGATTATTTTCATACATGTAAATAAAGAACATTGATCATATTTGCCCTTCACTTACCCTCTTATTCTTCTTGTTCTCCTCCACACCCCTTCTGATCTTTTTCTTCCTAAACAGCTCCCCTTCCTGTTTTTTGGTTTGTTTTTAGGATCCAGTTTCATTAGGGTATCTTAGAGGGTCAGAGGTGGAGGCTTGTTTACAAACCCTACCGGTGGCTACAATTCAGTGGCTTGAATTTTTTTAATGACTAGATAACAGTACAGAACGAAACAGGAAACAAAATCAGAATCCTTAGATCACTGACTCGCCACTGAATTACCGGTGAGCTGAATGTTTCTGCCCACCAACACCCAAAAGTTTCTAAGTTGAAGTTCCCAACCCCTGGTGAGTCTGTATTTGGAAATGGGCCCAATATGGAAAGAATTAGTATAAAATGAGGCCATAAGGATGGGTCCCGTATATGTTTGGGTTAGTTTCTTTTAAGATGAGACATCAAAGAACTTCTTCAATTACTAAGCTTATGCATCAAGTCAAGACTAAGTCTGGAAGAACACACTCAACAGGACCCCAGTCAGCTGATGTGTTGACTTTTGAGTATTTAGCCTCTAGAACATTGAGAAAGGGAATTTCTGTTGTTTAAGCCCCCCCCCCCCCCCCCAGTCTCTGGGATTTCATTATAGCAATTGATCAGATTAAGACATGATAAATTCTGTGTTGTTCCAAATTCTTTGTCTGTTGCTTCCCTTCCTGCTTTGGAACTTAGACACATCAAACAAAAAGGGGGGGGGGAGGGAGAGAAGGAGGAGGAAAGAAAAAGAAAGGGGAAACATATTGTCAAGAGATGTGTTTCCTTCTGAGCTTGTTTGGCAAAAATACGTTTCCAGATCTAACATGAATAGACACCATTTAAGGATAAGACATTCTCAATAGCTGATGCTTTGAAGCTAGGAAACTATCTATTGACCCTGGCTCTCGGCCAGGAAAGAAAGCAAAGGCCAGGATCGGTCCTTTTCTGTTGGGAACAGCCTCTGAGAAGGCAGATGAGTTGAGCATGGCCATTGGGTGGTATCACCCAGACATTGCCCCCTGTGGGTGATGTTCTAGTATATGGTTGGATTGCCAGCAGTGCGGTCCAGACAGAGCTGAACTGCGGCTTTTGCTGTAAGGAGTTTCTATTCTAGGCCTAGGCAAGAGGGGTCTTTGACTTCAACTGATTTCACATTAATCTGTGACTTCTCCTTTGCCCACCCAGAACACATGTCCACCCTTCTAGGTGCCTAGAATCCTGGAATTCCCTGCCCTTGTGGCCCTGGCCTTGTGAGAGCCATCAAACCAGGACTGTTTGCATTTGGGGCCCTCAGGTAGGCTGTGTGCTGTTTTGGAGGAAGCATGGTGAGTAGAAATACCTGTGGGTTCTGAGCAGTGTTCAGGGAAGGTCTTTGTAGGGCTGGGCTGAAAAAGTGTAAGTAGTCAAGGTTCTGCTTCAGCAAATACTTTTTCTACTAAGTGCTTTCCAGTATTCTATAATTACTTAACATCTCACCTTTGCCAGTCCAGCCCCAGTCCCCACGGGCTATGTAAGAACAAATAAAGAAGAACACTTGCATGCTTGCTGCTGTTTTGTGACAGAAATTTGAAGCACTCTTAAGAGATTATTAACAGTGGTTAATTTCTGGGGAAAACAGAGATCATAGAAATTAAGGCAAGGGGTGACAGAATGGGAAAGTTCTGGGCAGAAAACCAAGGAAAAGCTTGGGCAATGGGAGACAAATCATAGTCCAGATCATAAGAGACATGAAGTGTCTTATGATCTTGGCAATACAGGTTGGGTTTGGGCCTGCAGAACCTTGTGTTTGGAGCCTGTCATCCATGGAGGGAATCGTGGGACATTCATGTCACTGAAAAGAAGTGTGGCTCCCAAGGGATGGACCGCGACTTGTCCCCAGGTCTTTTGCTGTTGGTCTTGTAGTGACCTTCGCAGTGAGTAAGAAGCGGAAGAGAGCTACTGCGTCTGTCTGCTGAAACAGGAAGTCGTCAGCCATCACAGCTTACTTGACTCACAGCTTACCCACCGGCCCTGAAGTAGCTTGTTTATCCTTCAAAACTTAATGAGCTATTGCTCCATCTTGCAGGTGAGAAAACCAACATGCAAGGGTGGTTTATTAACTTCCGTGAGATGATGTAACTCGTGTGTAGGAGCAGGGATCGCCTTCGCCTCCACCACAGTCCTCGTGTCTTCCTTTGCTCTCACAGGATGGGAAAGAAAGGCTCCGCCGAGGCAGTGCCCACAGACCTGCGTTCATGTTCACAGCGTAGATGGGGCCATTGGCAGGGCCGCTCGACCGGCTTCTGTGCTTGTCGCTGCGCCAGGATTACCAGACATAGCTCATGCTTACTGAGCATTTACTCTGTGGCCTGAGTTTGTTTTCAGGCACACTTTAGATGGCCTTCCACTGCATGGAAATGAAGACTGAGAGGAAAGCGCCTGCAGAGCTCACACAGATAGGGGCAGAGCCACAGTGTTTGAGCCATCAGTTTGATGCTTTGTGACTCCATGGGCTTTTTAAAACTTTTATTATATCATTTACTTATTTCATGTGTGCACGTGTGTGTGTGTGTGTGTGTGTGTGTGTGTGTGTCTGTGTGTCTGTGTGTCTGTGTGTGGTATATGTACTCAGTGTTAGTGTATGTGCATGTGTGGAGTCCAGAAGGCAAACTATGGAAGTCACTTCTCTTTTTCTGCCATATGGGTTCCAGGGATTGGACCCAGGTCATCCGTCCTGGCAACAAGCTTCTTTACCACTGAGCCATCTCTCTGACCCCATAGATTCCTCTCTTACAAACATCAGTGTATTAGTTATTTTTCTTATTGCTGTGATAAAATACTTGCTGAAGCAACTTAAGGGGAAATGGGTTTATTTTGGCTCCTAGTTGAAGGTCCAGTCCATCACCGAGGGGAAGGCAAGATGACCGGACTGTCAAGTGAATGGTCACCACTCATCTGCAGTCAGAAAGCAGAGGGTGATGCATGCTGGTCCTTCACATTCTTTTTTTATTCCATCTGAGATTGAAGCCTACAGAACGGTGCCACCTACAAAAGAGGATCGCTCCCAGCTCAGTCAAGCACCTCAGAAATGCTGCTAGGTGATTCTCAATCCTATCAAGTAGACAATCAAGATTAATCATCACAAGGTCAACCTGACATCCCCAAACACCACCTGTTAGTCATTACAGTCTATTCCTGAAACTGTAAACTCAAAGTTGATTTGGTCCAACTGCAAAGTCCCCATAGTCTTAATAGTTTCAACACTTCAAAAGTCCAGCGTCTTCCTAGATTCAAGGCAGTATCTTAAATGTGAGCCCCCTAAAATAAAAACCAAGTTAAATACCTTCAATATACCACAGCACAGAGTAAATAGCCACATTTCAAAGTGGAAGAGTTGGAGAACAGCAAGGAAAAAAATCAGACAAAACCCTGTGGTGGAAAACCCCAAACCCCACAGCTCCACATCTGACATTTAGAGCTTGTAAGGCAACATCTGACTGCAATGGCTTTGACCAACCAACCCCTCCAGCTATGCTGCCTACTGCCTGAGTGACTTCTCTCTCACAGTGATGCCAAGGTGTCTGCAGCTTTCCTTAGATGCCCCATGGTGTTGGCAGCTCCAACTTCCTGGGGTCTTGATTGCAATTTTGGCTTTATTTTCTCAGTTTCATGCAATGGTTTTTCAGGACCTCTTTGCTGGGAACCTGTTATATGTTTACTGGCTTTGATAGCTTCTAGAACCTTGGTGCAAACCTTTATGAGGCCCCCCCCCCCATTCATTTACACACGCGCATGTACACACACACACACACACACACACACACACACACACACACACGCACATGCACACACACTTATTTTGGATGCCTGAAAAACAACTGTTAAGTGAATAGTGGTGCCAGACTCTGCTGTTAGCACAACATGTCTCTGCTCCCATTCTGGTGTAGCTGCGGTGAATTTGAGTGTGTTGGTTTCTCTCCATCTTTTCTATTGTACCAGTGCAGAGAGTGTTTATGTAGTTATGCTAAGCTCTTTAACAATCCTAATTGCTTTCTCACCTGCCTTTGTCTTCCTCTCTAAAATTGTTTGTGTTTCTTCCTTCACCAAATGGCATGGTTTCATCTTTCTCCTTTGTCTTTTTTGCATTCTCACTACAGACTTGGACGAGAGTAGTGAGTAGTAACCATACTACAACCTGAATGCTATTCTGTTGACATTTCCTGCAACAAAGTAGCCCTTTACTCCTGCATTCAGCCTAATGCCAGTACTCAACTTGGGCCGCAGCTGATTCTTTGTCAGACTACTACACACATGGCCAGTTCCTCAAGATTACTTAATCCCTTGTGAAGTCTCATGAGTGGAAGTCCACCCTCCACATTTCTCTCACCATTCCAGTCTTCTAGAGTTCCATCCAGATGCTGATCCAGTGTTGTTTACAAGCATTCTAGGGTTTCTTTAGCTTTTACTGCCAAATTTTGCCACATTTCTCTTAGAAATCAATCCCAAAGGCCAACAAACCACACGGCCAGGTCTATTACAGCAACAGATCCAGTCCTTGGTACCAATGTTTCATATTAGTGATAGTTATTAGTGTTGTGACAGAATGCCTGATAGAAGCTCATGGTCTGAAAGTTCAGTCTGTCATGGAGGAAAGCATGGTGGGCAGGAGTTGAGGTGGCTGGCCATACTGTTGATAGCCATAAAATAGAGATGAATGCTGGGCTCAGCAGGAACACCAACCCATGGAATTGGTGCTGCCCACACCCAGTGTGAGTCTTTCTCAGTCATGCTTCCCTGGAAATACTCTCACAGATAGGTCCAGAGGTTTTCTCTCTGATTCTAAATCCTGTTAAGTTGACATCTGAGATTAACGTCACATCCTCTAGCTGCTTTGCTCCCTTCCCTCTCACCGCCTTTCTTCTCATAGTCTATCTCGGTTCTCTCTTCTCTATGAGCCTACAGTTCACACTGTCATTCATAATGTAGCTCATGGTGGTCCACTTTCAAAACCCACAACAACAATGCAACGCATTCCTCCTTATTGCTAACAGAACCATGCCTTTGTCTTCTGAGGCAAGCGACGAGCTTAGCTATCTGTTAGTGTGTGCAATTCCCGTCTCATGAGACATGAAGAAACTTTTGGCTCAGGGGAGTGCTGAGAAAAGTTTTCCTTTGTCTTAAAAAAAAGGATAGGGCTGGCTTTGGCAGCACATATACTAATTGGGTTGATACAGAGATTAGCACGGTCCCTGTGCAAGGGTGACACCCAAAGTCACGAAGCAGTCCTTTCATAAAAAGGGGCGGTTGCTTCCATGGTGTTTCTCAAGTGTGGTGACTGTAAGGTGGGTCATCTGGATGCAGCCATCTTGGGAACAACCCAAGTTGGGAAACAGCAACAGGCTGAGTGTGAGACAGAATAGAAAAGAATCCTTAGTGATATCTTTAGTTGTTGTCGTTGTTACCATTATTATTGTTGTTTTGCTTTATTTATTCATTTGTTTGTTTTGCTTTTGAGACATATTCTCTCTATGTAGTTCTGGCTGTCCTGGAAATTTCTATGTAAGCCAGCTTGGCCCTGAACTCACAGAGGTCCACTTGCCTCAGACTCCCAAGTGCTGGGATTAATGGCGTGCCCCACAATGCCCAATTTGATGGTGATGATTTTGCAACAACACATTACCTACTCTGAAGGCTCTTGGCTTATGGTTTCTTGTCGCAAGAAAAATAGCATCTCCCCTCTTGTGTCGGTCGTTTCTGTTTGGCCTACATGTCACACAGGCAGCTGCAGCATAACTAATCCAATTAGGACTGTCAGTATGCCATCATATCATTAATACCTGTTTACTGTTTGATCTTGCCTGCCATTATTGCGCTTGTTTGTGCATTCTTTAATTCATCCTCACTACACCCTATAAGCCAGGTGCTTTTTCTTTTATCAGTTCTGTTTTAGACACAATGGAATTACGGTTCAATGGGGTTATTCTGTTGAAGGACTCACACAGGAATGTCACTGAGCAGTGTCTGAAGCCCCAGGCATGTGTAACTTCATGTTTTATTAATTCTTGCAATACTACAAAAGCTTTGTTGTCTTTGTTCTAGTGACGAGGAACTTGCAGTTTAAAGAGTAAGTTCCGCAATTGGTCAATAGAAGGCACAAAGCAAGGTCCTTCTGGCTACAGGCCTGTGGGTCTAGGCTCTGCCAGACCGATGCACCTGCTTGTTCTCAGCCTCTTCTTTAGCTCTTCTTTCTCCACCCCTTATCTGTTCTGTCCCTTTTCTCAAGCTTCATTCTCTTCTCGGTGACCACTGTTCCTCATCTCTGCTTATAAGTTACATTGCTTCATCACGGTAGCACTTAGAAATAGGGAATTGTGCTAGATAGTTTCCTGTCAACGTGCTACAAGCTAGAGTCATCAGAGAGGAAGAAGCCTCAATTGAGAAAATGCCGCTATAAGCTCAGGCTACAGGCAAATCTGTAGAACATTTTCTTAACTAATAATGGATAGGAGCAGGCTCAGTCCTTTGTGGGTGGGGCCACCCTTGCAGTAATAGACCTGGGTTCTATAAGAGGGCAGCCTGAGCAACCTATGAGGAGCAACCCAGTAAGCCACATTCGTCCATGGCTTCTGCATGGGCTTCTGCTTCGAGATTCCTGCCCTGTTTGAGTTCCTGTCCTGGATTCCTTCAACGATGAACATGGATATAGAAGTATGAGCCGAATAAACTCTTCTCTGTCCCAAATTGTTTTGGTCATGGTGTTTTGTCACAGGAATGGTAACCCTAACTAAGACAGGTATCCTGCCTCAGCCCCTGCCTCTTGGCAGTGCTAAACCTCTGATGAAAAGATGCAAGCCTGAGATCCATGGCAACCACCAAACAGGGACAATCACACAGCTTGTTTCCAGCTTGTTTCAGGCTACTTTGCCAGGGCACGGAGAAGAATCCTTTCCTGTACCGAGCTCATGGGCTGATCCAGCTCAAACTCTGCTCCTGTGTATAAATCAGACTGGGCGGTGGAGGGAGAAGGAGGAGGCAGAGAAGAGTAGGGGGAAGCCTCTACCATATTTAGGCCCAGACAGAATTGAGTACTGGCAGTATTTGTTTTGTCAGGTTTCTACATTTTATTTTATGTGTTTGGGTGTTTTTCCTGCATGCATATCTGTGTACAACACAAGTGCCTGATGCCCACCGGAGTCCAGGAGAGATTGTTGAATTCCCTGTAATTGGAATTACAGATAGCTGTGAGTCACCATATGTGTGCTGGGAATTGAATGTTGGCCGTCTGGAAACAGTTAACAGCTGAGCCATCTTTCCAGACCCAGAATATCGTTTACAAATCAGAACAGTACAGGGAAAGGAAGACAGAAAGACAGCATTGCTAACTTCATTGATAGGGAGCAGGTCTAGTTCAGGGGTTCCTAGCCTTCCCAATGCTATGACCCTTCAATACAGGCCTTCATGTTAGGGTGACTCCAACCATAAAATGATTCTTGTTGCTACTTTACAAGTTTAAATTTGCTACTGTTGTGAATTATAATGTAAACATCTGTTTTCTGATGGTCTTAGGTGACCCCTGTGAAAGGATCCTTCAGCCCTCAAAAGGGTGGAGACCCACAGGTTGAGAAGCACACTGCTCTAGTGTTTGAAATTCCTTGATGCTTGCTAGGTCTGCTGTGTTCAAAGCCTCACCCCTCCCTCTTGCACTATGATTCCTCTTTCCTTTCTTCATGCAGATCTGAGTTGCTGCCCTTCTTTTCCAGGGTTCAGTCTACATCCTGCACAATCCTTGAGACACAGTAACAAATCTTATTTATTTTGAAGCCTTTTGAAATCCACTGGCTCAGATAAGGCCCTTCCCCCTAAAGGTAGTTGTCCATTTCAGAGCCACGATGACTCAGTGCCAACAGGCATAATTCTCTAAGTTGTGTCTACCCTTCCTCTAATCCCGTTGGGTTTAAGGGCCATTGACAGGGCTGTTTTTTGTAGTCATTGGTTCTTGAGGGGTCTTGCTTGTATGTTACTCCTGAGACAATGGTTTAGCCATGATGGAGGATAGCTAATGTTTTATCTGCTCTCCATCCTTTCTTGCTCTGGAGACATCTCTCCAAATCTTCCTTTTAGTAGCTGGAGAAGGGCTCCTGACTAAACCTGGCCAATTATTGTATTTCATCTCTCAAGTCATGTGATCTGTTGAAAGAGAATTTATTTTTAGAGTATAGCATAAGCAAGTACCAGCATGAATCACAGTGAGACTGACTGATATGGGGCTTCAAAAGAAGAAAGGAGGAAACCCAAATGGGAAAGAAAGGGAAGGGAAGGGAAGGGAAGGGAAGGGAAGGGAAGGGAAGGGAAGGGAAGAAGGGAAGGGAAGGGAAGGGAAGGGAAGGGAAGGGAAGGGAAGGGAAGGGAAGGGAAGGGAAGAAACATAAATTTCTGTTTGTAAAAGCCATGATTTTATCTCTAGGAAACGCTAAATACATCACCAAAATATAGACTTAAACTTGGTAAAACTCAGTAACAATTAAATAAGATACATAATTAAAACACAAGAGTCTGTGTGTTGCTGGGCAGTGGTGGTGCATGACTTTAAATCCCAGCGCTTGAGAGTTCGAGGCCTACCTGGTCTACAGAGTGAGTTCCTGGACAGCCAGAGCTGTCCTAGTGAGGCCCTGTCTTAGGGAAGAAACAAAAAAAAAAGTCAGTATGCTTTTGTGAACTAACACAGAACTCTTCACAAAAGAAACAAATGAAATTTTAAAAAATGCTATTTTGGTACCACTGGAAAAAGAAATAAGACAAAAAACAAAACAAAACGACAACGAAACCCTTAGGATTGAATACAAACAAGGATAAAAAAAAAATCTGTAAACCCACACAATAAAACTTGGGTGAAATGTTGAAACTCAAGGCATGAATAAATGGACTGATACATCACATTCGTGGATCAAAACAGTTAATATTATGTATATGCTTACACAACTCAACGCAATCCAGAAAACTAGTGCAATCCCTACAACATTTTAGTGACATTTCCCACAGAAATAGGAAACAATCCTATTCATATAGATCCCCAAAGACACTGAATATCCAAGACAACATAAGCAAAAAGAAAAAAGTGTCACACTGCCTGATTTAAAGCTCCTTCCAATCACCAGCAATCAAAGCAGCCTAG
The DNA here is from genome assembly GCF_011762505.2 of Arvicanthis niloticus. NCBI lineage: Eukaryota > Metazoa > Chordata > Mammalia > Rodentia > Muridae > Arvicanthis > Arvicanthis niloticus. The sequence goes on from NC_047671.1 coordinate 41,443,095, forward strand.
GGCCAGCATAAAATCAGACGTATAGAACAATGGAGCAGAATAGAAAGCCTGGAAATAAATGTGTGAATTTACTGTCAGATGACCTTAAATGAAAATGTCAAAGGTGTCAGGGGCACACAGGAAAGAAGGGATGGTCACTGGGAGGCTGGAGAGCTGGCTTAGCAGTTAAGAACATGCATTGCACTTGCAGAAGACATGGTGAGTTCAGTTCCCAGCAGTCACGCTGGGTGGTTCACGGGAGTCTGTAACTTCAGTTCCAGAGCTATCAGGTACCCATGGCCTCCTGTACACGCACTGCACCCATGTGCACGTAACCCTGCACAGACACAGTCGAACACGGAATTGGAAGTGGAAATGGCAGTCTCCTTATGAATGGCACTGGGAAGATAAGCTATTCGCAGGCATAAGAGTGAAACTAGATATCCATCCAGGTAGCTAGGAAGGGAGAAGTCAGGATTTGGACTCCCAAAAAAGAGTGGGATGGAGCCTTACAAGAGTCAGACCTGTCTGTCATTTTTATCCTGTGTCCTTCAGTTAAGGCAAATGAAAAGCATGTCTACCTTGAGCTTCCCCACCTGTATCACACACTTGAATATTTTTTTGTGACTTCTTAAACCACTGGCAGAACCAATGGTCATGTGCTGATGAGAATAATTCCACCCTTTGGGCCCAGAGTGTGCCAGCCACATAGGCTTGCCTTTTTTCTGTCTGTTTGCTTTTGCTTTGTGGTTTTGCTTCTCCACTTGAATACATTAAGACCCTTCACCTGCTCTGGGCTCAGTGGTAGGACACTTGTCTAAACATGTTTAAAGCCCTGAGTTTGATGCCCAGAACCACAACAAATGAAAACATCTTATAGTAGGATGATGTTATCTCGTCCCTCTGTACATTTAAGGAGTATTTGCAGCAGCCGCTCAGTCTGGCTATCCCTTAGCTGTAGGCAAGAACCAGACCATATCTAGGAGATTGTAAACTAATGATATTAATGAGGGTCAGATCTGCACATGACTAACAACAAATTAGGGTGTGTAATGTAAAGACCCTTCTTGTTATGTATTACTTCACTTAACCCATACAACACTGACATCAACATTTCTGGTATCTGCTTTATAGATGAAGAAATTAAGACTGAAGGGGCTGGCTGGATTCCTATGCAAATAACACTCGGCAAAGTGACAATTCTGTGTCCGGCTCCACACCTCTACAGGAAGGGAGATTGAAAGGACTTCTGAAGTTTTCTGTGCATGCCACCTCCTGACAGGAACCTTGTTTTTAAGTGAAACACATATATAAAGCTTCTAAGAAATATATAACACTTCCTGTATGTTTCTCTTGAGATGGAATTCTAGTTTGATCTCTGTTGCTGTGATTAACACTATGACCAGAAGCAATTTAGGGGAGGAAAGGGTTTATTTGAGCCTACACTTCCAGCCCATTATTGAAGGAAATCAGGGTAGGACCTAAAAACATGTGCCATCAGAGGAACATTGCTCCGCTCGCTCTGCTCCTACATACCTGCCTAGGACTTCTCACATAATGGTGACAATCTCTCACAGAGGGGATCATAGGCCAATCAGCTGAGGTTCTTCCAGATGACTCTACGTTAAGTTGATGTCCAAAACTAACCAACACAGGGATCTAGGCTGGGGGTGCCCTTGTAGTAACGGGAGGGACGGTAAATTTACTTATCGCCACAGAACCAGACACCTAAAAATGCTGAGAATTGTTAGATGTTTTAAAACGCAGTGTATATATCCCCCCCCCCTTTTTTTTAATTTTCAGATTTCTTTTTACAAAGACATCATCCCTGTGTGTGGAGTGCGGGAGAGGTACAGAGGTAGAATTTCAGAAGCTCTTCACTTACCGTTCTCACGTTTAATACAAGGGACTCAGACAAGTAGATACTTATTTTAAGGGATGTTACGTCACAGTTCTTTGGCTGTTTCAAGCTCAATAACCCATGGTTATCTCGGAGGCATTGATTATACAAACCATGTATTATCACACATTCCCCTCACAGCTGGGGCTGGGGATGCCCAGGATGGGTCGCACGTGGCCACGGCGGTTGTGACGCGGAGACCTGGGGTCGCGAACCGCCACCCGCTCCCGTCCCCATGGCGTCCGCCTCCTGCGCACCCGCGAAGATCCCGCAGGTCCTAGTCCTCGACCCACCCACGGACCTCAAGTTCAAAGGCCCCTTCACCACCGTAGTCACGGCGCATCTTAAACTTCGTAACCCGTCGGCGAGGAAAGTGTGCTTCAAGGTGAAGAGCACCTGCCCTCGGCACTACTGCGTGCGGCCCAACAGCGGGGTCATCGAGCCGGGTAGCACGGTGACGGTCGCCGCCATGCTGCAGCCCTACTGCTGCGGCCCCAGCCGGGAGGTCAAGCATAAGTTCATGGTGCAGACAATGTTTGCCCCTCCTGACACTTCGGATCTGGAGGCCATGTGGAGGGGGGCAAACCCCGGGGAACTAATGGATTCGAAATTGAGGTGTGTATTCGAAGCGCCGACAGAAAGTAACAAACTGGAAGAGGGCTTGAGATTCAGAAAGGCAGCGCATCCCGACAAGCCAGAATCCTCCTCCTGCACGTCCTTGAAGCTGGGTTGCACCACGCCTCTTCCTGTTGTTCTGCTGGTGATCGGAGCAGTTTGCTTTGGATTTGTTCTAGGGAAATTCGTCTTGTAGAGTGAGGCGCGTACAGCACTATCCCCCTCACCCTACCCCATCTTAGACTAGAAAAAAAAAATTCTTTACCCACCATCTTATTGAAAGTATGGCCTGCCCGCGGTAACAAACTTGATGTGCGTGGAGAATCTCATAGGCTTCGCCCCTAATGATCTCTTGTGATTGGAGGACGCAATAAACGAACACACCAAATAAAGAACTGTTTGGGCTACTGGACAGATTGCATATTATCGGATCATCACAAGCCAGTTGCCCACTCAGTGCGCGGTGAAATGCACCAAGAAGTGTTCTGTTTTGTTTTTTTGGTTTTAAGAAGAGTTCAAACATTGTTCTTGTAATGTTTATTTTGCGAGTCCCTTTAGTTTTTACCTACTGAGTTACCTCTTGATAAATGATTTACTGAGATTTGCTAACCTGCTCGCTCAGGCTCAGGCAGTGCCAAGAAGTGTTCACTGGGGAAAGTGGTATCTCTTAACACATGGTAATAAGGCAAAATTTTCTCTATCCCTTCTGAGTCAATTGTTGACAATTGTTGACTGGGTTTTTCACCTTAACAAATCTACCCCATGGTATTTAACTTTTCTTTTAAAATATGTTAACAGATTCTTTTCTTGGTAGCTTGCCTATGTCTATTACTGGGGCGGTTAGAAGAAAAGTGGGAATTTGAAAATTATACTGCATGACTTTTGATTGCATCGAAGCCCTTCCACATACTTGTAATTAAAACTCAATTTATTAAGGAAAAGAACTGATAGAATTTTAGGCTATCCTGGTAGTTTGAACAACTGTGATTTGTTTACAGAAATATAAAATAATCAAACTCAAGAAAAGTGCTGTGGTTTCAGTGAATTTGAGCATGTGCCATGCAGCTGTCTTGGGCTTAAGTTACTACATTTTTTTCCTAGGGTTTCTTTTCTTTCTTTTCTTTTTTTTTTCCCACTGTCTTGGTCAGGAAAACTTATTCTCCTGGATTTTGAAGCCTGCCTAATACTTCTTATTACTTTATAACTGATTTCTTCGTAATCACAGTTTAAAATGGGGCGATTGTTTTTCCTGCCTAACTTCACATTCAAAATGAGTCTCCAATAAGGAAAGGGACTTTTCCCTTGCAAATCAAACTGTTAATCATTGTAAAACCTTGTTTGGTGTAAATACGCACTCTGGGTTCTGATAGTTTCTTGCATATATGCAGATATAGTTTGACCTTATATCTTCATTGATTTTATTCATTTATTTTACTCATACTAAGAAAATTTTGGAATTTGAGAAAATATATCACATTTTAAACTGAGGCTAGCCTAATACAAGTGAATTTTTATCCTTGAATGTAGATGTTGGTTTTGTAGAAGATGCTCTGTGCCAGAGGGAGACTGGCTCTTGAGTTTTGATGTGTGAGGCAATCCACAGGCCAGGCCTGTGAGCTCATTTCATGTGAGAGTGAAATGTTCCCACATGTTTTGGTTTTCTTGTCATTGTAAATGTGGTTGAGTTGGTCAGATCATATGTGTTGTTATGGTCCTCTGTGGTATCGTTTATAGAACCCCTAGCTAGTGTGTGGAAGTTTCTGAACACTATCTCCTACTGCTGGTGCCGTTAGCCAATGCTTGTGCCAGCTGTTGCTGTTAGCTCCCTTCCAATAATTGGAAAAGCATGATTAAAATAGTCTAAGGTTGAGCCGGGCTGTGGTGGCACACGCCTTTAATCCCAGCACTTGGGAGGCAGAGGCAGGCGGATTTCTGAGTTCGAGGCCAGCCTGGTCTATAGAGTGAGTTCCAGGACAGCCAGGGCTACACAGAGAAACCCTGTCTCGAAAAACCAAAAAAAAAAAAAAAAAAAAAAAAAAGTCTAAAGTTTCCATCCCATAAGTACTGATTCTATGACTACACTTAAGGCTCTGTATGTAACCAGCATCCCTAGTGAATACGTGTCAAGTTTGGTATTTTGTATCCTTTAAAAAAATATTTTAATTTTCAAAAACTTAGAAAAATCTCTTAGAATTTATCTTATTCACCCTCTGTATTTTATATCGGTGAGTTCTGAGTCCCTATGAGAGCAGAAAAGACTTTTCTGTGTTTATAAATTTCTGATCTCTTGGTCTTTTGTCTGCTCTAATAATTTTGAAGAAAAAAATTTACTAATTTGATAACTGGCTGAAATAATGAACAATGTTATTTACTAAGCATATACGAGATATGCCCCCCACACACACACACACACTTGGCATAGTACTGCTTGCCTGAAATCCCAGCACTTAGAAGGTGAAGACTGAGGATCGGGTCAAGATCATTCTCAACTACATTGTGAGTTTGAGGTCAAGGTGGGTTTCTTGAAACAGACACACACACACAGAGAGAGAGAGAGAGAGAGAGAGAGAGAGAGAGAGAGAGAGAGAGAGAGAGAGGAGAGAGACAGAGACAGAGACAGAGACAGACAGAGAGAGAGAGAGAGAGAGAATTAGGTTGATGTGTATATTTTAATGTTTAGGCTAGCTATATTTCTCATATTGGTTATTATCAAGTGCCATCAAAATTCATTGCGCTTTTAGGTAGACATTTTATAAAGTACTCTATGAACAAATAAAATATAGCTTCTGACTATCCTACATGTAACCAACAATATCAGTTTCTAGTTCCCAGAATAGTGACATAGTTGTTATTGTTAATCAAACTGGGAAAGTTCAACATAGGGAGGGGTAGCTAAGACTTTAGAGGTGGGAGTATTTTTTGTTTCCAATAATGAATGACCTTACTCTCCCCTGTCCCCATGCCTTGATTATCAGGAGCGCTGGGCTACTCTGAGAGACAACTACTGTAGCTGGGGCTTTATCATTCATTGTTCTTCTGGCCTGTCAGCACATCGATTGCTGCCTCATCTTTGTTATAGTAGGGTTTCCACAATTCTATCTTACCCCGGAGAAAGAGCCCGAGTTGCAGATTTTCTCTCAGACATCAACGGTGTTTTCCTGTATTGGCCATCTCTTTGGTTTTCCTTTGGGGCCATCTGCTGAGATCATGGCAAGGATACAGGTTTAGATTTTCGGACTGTATTTTAATACACACACTGGTGAGCAAGGGAACAGGCAGCTCAGGCATAAAAGATGTTGAAATGCCTAGAAGTGATGTACATAAAATACAAAGAAGAAGAAAGATTTAGTTTGGTCAGTGGGAGCCAGGTTGATGTCTTAAATGATTAAACATCTGTCATGTGTGCAGGTAAGAGCTCTTGCTTGAATTATTCTCATGCCTAGACTGAGGTCAATGGGAAGAAGTCACATGATGGCAAATTCTAAGTTATGGGAAGTGAATTCTCTGGATCAGAGCAGAGGCCTTAATCACTCACCAGTCTAACCAAGGGGAACATTCATATTCAAGAACACACAGTAGGAGAAATACCACTGAATCAGGGAGAACATTAACCCACAGATTTGCCTCTTGAAAATTAAGAAATGGAAGGGATCTCAGAAATTATTATTGGAGCTTAGGAAAATGAGGTCCAGTTAGCAGTTCGATTTAGCTGGCTCACAGTGCTTGCTCACGGAGTGGTTGATGCAGCCCACATTTCCAACCCTCCTTCAGTCATTCAGGGCTCACCACAGGCTGTTCCCTCTAATGGCTCACATGCAGCTCAGCTTCTTTGACATTACACCTCCCCCAAGGGCATCAGTTGAGTTAATGGGGGAAGGAAGAAAAATCTGTTGGGCTTTGAATGATTTACTCCCTGGAAGCTATTTATAGGAAATGAATGCCGTTTACACTTGTCTTTTCCTCCAATCAGATGAATCCTTTCCTTTGGAGAAAGAGACACATCTTTCACAGACTGTGTCAGTGGAATACTCAGCTATCTCTACTGTGGTATGCATTTTGGGAGTCCAGATGTGCTTCCACATCCTCTGCTTCCTCCCTCTCAGGGCATCCAGACAATAGCTACACACTGGGCTGGAAGGATGAAGTGCAGCTGGGAACTCCCGGATCGGGCGGAGTTCTGTGGGATCCCAGTCTGGCTAGGTGTGAGTGCCAAAGGCAGAAGATTAGGGGAAGGCTTTTTTTTTTTCCTGAGCATCTTAATGTTACAGCCTTTTAGGTCCAGGCCTTCTCTGACAATCTTCAGTGAGACAGCTTTCTGAAATATGATCTTAGCTTGTGTTTACTTCTTTATAAAGAAAAGGGTGAGCTTGTACGCATACACTTTGTTCGGAGTGAACCAAGGGTTAGTTATATAAACTTGGGGTAGGGGTTGAGAACCTCCAGGGTGGGCAAAGGTCATCGGCTGAAGGCTGAGGTACTGACATGTCTCATTAGCTTGGGGAGGCACTCCAGGAATCTCAGGTGCTTGCTGATTGCATTCTTATCAGGAGAAAGGAAGCTGGACCTGTAATTTAACCAGGGCTAGGTGCCACACTACACAGGTTGAGGGTGTAGAAGACAAAGTCAGAGATGGAGAAGCTCTACTGGTAAAGGAGGCCACCATTTTGACTCTGTCCTTTCATGTTGCATCCTGCCACTCCAGGAATGTAAGGATGCACCTGGACAACTTGGGCACAGAGAATGTAAGACATATCAACACTGACTGCCTTCTTTGTTTGGCACTTCTATTAAAAAATGCTTTGTAGACACTCCAGCATGTTGGTGCAAACCCATAATCCCAACACTCGGGGCTAAGGCGGAATATTGCTGTGAATTTAAGGCCAACCTGAACTACATAGTAAGTACCAGACCAGCCATAGGTACAAGGTCTGATCCTCATCTTTCCACAATACTTTAGAGCATCTGTAAAGGTCAAGGTACCAGGCTAGACATTCCAGGGAAGGAAGATCTAATGGGGGAAACTGGGAAGAGTTGAGGTGCATCCAGTTGGGGTTGTAGAGTTAGATGCCAGGTTAATGCAGGCCAGCAGGCCATTTGTTCATCATTTGTTCTACAGATGTTGACTGTGTGTCTCCCTGTATCAGGTGCTGTGCTTGGAACTGGGAGTATGACTAAAAAAAAAAAAATGGTTCTAGTGAGATATGACAGCTAAACATATAGTCATATGCAAAACATAATTTTTTCTTTTTGAAAATATTTATTTTTTCAGACAGTATATTTTATTGACAGTTTCTCTTCCCCCAACTTCTGCCATCTCCCCCACCCACCCAAATCCATATTCTTTCTTCCTCTCTCCCATTAGAAAACAAGCAGGCATCTGAAAATAAATAAATAGTTAAATAAATTACATAAAATGATAAATCCAAGCAAAACAGAACAAAACAAAGAAATGGGGGGAAAAGAGCCAAAGAGAAAGCACAAGAAGCACAGACAGATATAGAGACACAGACACACAGAATTCCCACAAAAAACACAAAATCAGAAACCATATTAGATAAGCAAAAGACCTGTGAGGTTAAAAAAATTCCCTTAAATGTCACTGAATTCATTTTGTATTGACTGCCTACTGCTGGGCATGGCCCTGTCCTTAAGACTCCATTCAGAAAATGAATTTTTCTTTTGAGAGCATTTATCAACTGGAGATAGCAGCTGGGTTATGGATGGGGGCTTGGGTACTCTTCCCTTCTTAGCTCTGGTACCCTGTCTGGCTTAGACCTGTGCAGGCCCTATGCATGCTGCCTCAGCCTCTGAGTTCATGTGTCTCGATGGCCTGTTTTGTCTAGTGGGCCTTGTTTTCTTGGTGTCTTCTATTCCCATTGGATCTTAATTTTCTTTTTTATAGATTCAGGGTTTCAAAAGTTTTAATAACATGAGGAGCTAATTTAAACTTGTGTGTGTGTGTGTGTGTGTGTGTGTGTGTGTGTGTGTGTGTGTGTGAGAGAGAGAGAGAGAGAGAGAGAGAGAGAGAGAGAGAGAGAGAGAGAGTCTGTGTGATGACAGAGTCGTCTAAGACATTAGTGTTAGCAGGAGATGACACATAGGAGAACAACACAGGTTCCCCAGCAAGCAGGAACCACAAAAGTCTTGAGAAATTTTCTTTGTATTTCAAGAAACTAAAAAGTAGGCTGTCTTAGTTTGGCTTTTATTGCTGTGAAGAGACACCATGACCAAGGAAACTCTTATAAAAGGCAAATATTTAATTGGGGCTGGCTTACAATTTCAGAGGTTCAGTCCATTATCAACATGGTAAGAAGCATGGCATCCTGCAGGCAGACTTGGTGCTGGAGGAGCTGAGAGTTCTACATCTTGATCTGAAGGCAGCCAGGAGGAGACTGCTTCCGAACTAAGTGGGGTCTAAACATTGGAGGTCTCAAAGCCCACCAATACAGTGACATACTTTTTCCAACAAGGCCACACCTCCTAATTATGCCACTCCTATGATAAAACATTCAAACACATGACTCTATTGGGGTCAAACCTATTCAAACCACCACATAGGCCTTGTCCTGAACTCAATCAAAAGGAAAGAGGTGATGGATTAGTTTCTTTTGCTAGTTTTTCATTTGACAGAAACAAAGGAAAAAGGGAACATTTATTTTGGTTCATGGTTCCAGAGATGTTTCAATGAACCATAATGAAGAAGGGGGCTGCTCTATCTGTGGCAACAGAGTGTGTGGCAGAGGCATACTGAGTTCCAGGCTGGCCTGGGCTAGTGAAAAGCCGAAACTAAACCAAGCAAAACAAAGTTACCCTCTGGCTACCATGGAAAGACTGCATTCAGTAGACAGGAATGGGCATTGGATTACATTATCCAGACTCATGGTGGCTGCCATAGGTTTTGGTGATACAGAGGCCAATTTTAATATCTATGTTGGGATTAAAGAGCAAAATGACATTTTAAGTTAGTATGAATTTTGTCCTGCTAAACTACATTTTTGATTCTTTCTACTTGAGTGTTGAGGAGTATACTGTAATTTGCTTTCCAGGAACTTTCTCCCACACCACTGTTCACAGTCACTCAGTCTTGGCATCGGCCCACCCAGGTGTCACCGGCCTGCTCCTTGTCCCACAGCTGATGGTTTTTCAAGAACCTCCTTGCTGAGCCTTGCTGGCTTCTGTCCTCTTAGGCACCTCCTTTCCTCATCCACTTCCTCTGCTGACCCCAGTGAGATAGTCTGAAAGGAGGAAGTCACTGGGTACTAGTCAGAGGGAAAGGTAAAGACTATGGGGTGAGGCAGCTTGAGTAGGAGGCTGGGAGGCCCAAACAAACTCTGCCGACTTCTTTTACTTTTGCCACAGCCTTGTCTCCTTTTACTCATCTCTGATGGAAAAGAAGAAGCTGTAGGGAGATACCCTTTCACTTCCCCTGTCTCAGGCTCTGTTAATAGGAACGATGAGTTCAAGGCCCATCTAAGTAGAAGTAACTACCTACGGCCCAGTCTGGTTTTCAAAATGGCGGCCAGGATAGCGGAAGAAGCCACTGAACACTTCACTGATGCCTAACACTCTCCGAGGGCAGTCATGATGTAGCACAGGGATGCACACAGTATACCCAGCATCCTTGAAGATAGCCACCCAAGGCCTTCCTGGACCTCATATATCTGTTGGATTCCTGATCTTTAAGCATTGTATTCTTGAGAGAGAACAGGTAAGCTTCCTGGTAAGGATGGCACATTAAAAGAAAGAAAGAAGAAGAGAGTAAGAGAGGAAGGGAAGAAGAGAAAAGAAAAGGACCCAGCAACTCCATTTCCTTTGTGGAATTAGGGAACTGAGGAACTCCTCAGATTGTCTCCATGGTTTTATGGGGCAATAAGCACTTGAGCTGTACTTTGTCTTAATAGGATATCATTTAGCATTTTTTAAAGGAAAGATTTATATACTTCTGACACAAATTATGGTATGATTTTTAAAACTCTGGTAGGAGTGTCAGTACACGCTTGTAACCCCCAGTATTCAGGATGCTTCTGAATTTGATGTAGGAGGATCACACATTTGAAGGCATCCCAGGGTACATAGTGAAAGTCTACCAAAAACAAACAAACAAAACCCCTAAAGTTACAACATGCCTTAAGTCATAGTTTTTGCTTGGTTTCCCATGTTTTGGGTTCTTGGTACAAAGTTCCTAAAACCTTTGAACTTTCCTGATGGCAGGAATCCATCTTGCCATAGGGAGTCCCTTTTGTTCATGTTATTGTAGTTAAGGTATGAGACAAAGGAGACACCTTAGCCTTGTGAATACTTCAAACTCTGCCCGAGTACACTCATCTTTATGACTATCTTGTGAGGCAGGTTGTGAGTGGTCACAGCACCTGTGTATATCCTAGCTTGGACAAAATTGTCCAATAAATACAACTTTCTTGTTGTTACTGGTGTCACCGGCTTAGTGACCAGGATCGATGGTCTCTCCAGTTCTCAGTTTTCATCAGCTGCCATGTTGGGCTTGAACTCGACAGCAATCAGTGTTCTACCAGGCCTTAACTGTACAAGGTGGGATTCTTGGACATGGCATTTGGAAAAAGAGTTCTATGACCACAAAACTCTGACATATCTTAGGATCAGCATTAAACAGGGTCTTGACCAAGGTCACCCAGTAAGTCTGTAGCTGACATGGAAGTGGGTATGTGATTGGATACATACAATGAAGTCTTTAGGGGTGTGGCTTTTACTTCAAGCCACACCAAAAATGAGGATGGGGCCTCCGCTGCCCAGGAGTTCTGCCACGTAACCAGCCTCTGGTGTCTGCCTCCTGTGGACCCGAGAAGACCCACTGTGTCACTGGGCAAGGGCTTCCTCTCTATAGGACTGCTATGTCAAAACAAGCAGTTCTGTGGTAATTCACCTTCCAGACAGGAAAAACTCACCTTGTCTCATAACAAGAGAAGCAAAATTCCCCTAGAAACTTCCTCATTTTGACAAGAGCCCTAGTGGTCGGTTAGTCCAGTAAACAGTTCTGAAGCAACCATCAGTTTCAGCTGCCAGCACTTCTCCCAGCTGCTCCCTTGCAGCCACCTTCTGGCCCCTGTCCTCTGCCTCTCTCTCCTCTCATTTCTCCTGGGTTCTGGACCCATCTGATCCTAGAAACAGCAGAGTTTCCCCTGAGACAAAGCCAGTGGGTAAGCAGACTTCACTAAGGTTTTTAGCCTTTTAAATAAGTGACCAGGTACCTGCAATATGCTTCTTTAAGCTGACATCAATCAGTTCATTTTTGGTAAGAATTAGTAACGTCATATGTTTTTCTCGATTCTAAGCACTTCCCATCTCTTTTTATTACTTTGTACTCACCCCATCCTCGACCCCCATGTTTTCAGACAGCTCTTCATGAAGCCTGGACTCACCTCGAATCCACAACCCTACTTCAGTCTCCTGAGCACAAACATCACACTTTGCTCCATATGTATTCTCACAGGCAAGAACCCTTCCTCTTTTGTAGATGTGGCATCTGGCTGATGTCCCAAATGATCACATATTAAGGGCCTCCTGTGTACTCTTATCCAAGCAATATGCTTCTGGGGGATCCAGCCCACCAACAGCCCATAGCTTCCTTCAAAGTGCCTATGACGTGAACAGCACCTTTACAAATAAGGAAACTGAAATTCAGAGAAAGACTTTACCTGAGTAGAATGACCTGGTAGTGACTGCAACAACACCAGCAGCAACACCCCTCCAGGTATCACAGAGGGTTTATCATCACTGGCTTCACAGGACAAGTGTGACCGCATCCAGACGGAGATTCTGAGATCTAAAGAGTTGAAGGCAGAGATGTAGAAGGGAAGCTAGAGTTAGAACTTAGGTTTTCTGACTTGGCCCAATTTAGCAAATGAAAAGCCTCTTATAGCTCCAGCCACAGGGGAAAGTGAGAGTGCCTCACACCCTCCGGATACCTGTATGCCACTCTGAATGCCACAGTTTGTAAATAGGGGACAAACTGAGTGTCCACTTGTCTCAAAAAACTTAGCTACATACTCATAGTCCATGGGGCCCCTGGACAGCCCGGCTGTAACTGGTGGTCTCTTGTGCTGTGCTTGGCTATGGTAACAGGGAAGCTCTCAGATGGGAGCAGCACTGGGGCAGTTCGGGTTTAAACACAGAGAAGTGTTTGTGGTGTACGGGGAGCCTGCGGGGAGCAGAATGCAGGGCTCGAGCACACCTGAGCCTCTTTACAGCTCTCATCTGTACCATCCTGATTTGGCTTGATGGCCTTGGAGATTGAACTGGAATGCAAAGGCCGGTTCTCTTCCTCACCCGATTTGCATTCTTCCATGCAAACAGCTTGAGGTTGCCTATCGGGTAGCTCTTGGATATGGTTCTGCACCAACTGACTATGAAAGATCCCTCTGAGCCAGGCCTGGAGGATCAAACACAACACTCTGAAGGTGGAGGCAGGAGGATCAAGAGTTTAAGGTCATCTTTGGCTACATAGAGAATTTGAAGCCAAACTGAGTTCTGGTCTCAACTTCCCTGAAATGACTGACTGTAATTTGGAAGCCAAATAAATCCCCCTTTCCTCCAGGTTGCTTGTAGGGATATTTTATCACAACAACAGATATGAAACTCGAACAATGTGTTAAAACTGATCCTCCTCTAATATGTGAGGCTGCTGCCATGGAGGGTAAACTGAGACCTTTCATTGTCCTAAGGTCAAGTAGTTCCTATGTCCAAATGGCATGTGACAAGAGGCATCCTGGGTAAAGCTGGACTTTGACGCTACAACACCACTCACATTCCCAATCAATAAAAGTCAGGAAGTGACTAAAAGGGACAGTATTGATTCTATGCCAATGCAGCCTGGATTGACTTGCTAAAGTCCCACACGTGATATCACATTAGACTGAATGAGTCAAATGGGTGAACATATTAATACTTTCAGTCAATTGCTCTCTGAGTACTGTTGGATCCTGGCCTGGGGAGAGAAGTTGGATCCTTGACCCTGGGGATGACTATTCCCTGGAGAGGTGGGGGGAGGGAGGACATACAAGGAAACCATGTGTTTTATCAGATGGGGCCTGTTTGGAGTGTGGAAAGAGAAGAGACTCAGGTTTTCTAAAACTACACTGGTACACAAAGTGTACACCAAGACAGTGGCCAATCTTGGAGCACTCAGAATTTAGGAAAAGGAAAATCCTGCCTCCATGGTACTGAGGCAAGAGCCTCCTGTCGTACCTCTGTGCCACCATGCTGGCAGGTTGGTCATAGGAGAAGGAAAGGATGTGAGGGACCCAAGACTGGGTCTGGCTCAGACATTTGCTAAAAGCTATTCCTCGAATTGTACTCGAATTGTACTTCTGACCTACCATGTATGACTCTATCTAAGATTCTGGAAATATGATAAAATTGGACATTTGTTATGAGTGGACAGTGAAGGGAAAGGCTGAACTGGGCATCGAAGATTCCAGGGACTTGCTTCCCAGGAGTCTGCAGGACAAAAGCCTTGGGACAATGTTGATACCAGCAAATGGGTGAGACAAGGCAGAGATCAAGGACACAGCGGGTAGGGCACAGCCTACCACCATCAGCATGTGGACAGCACTGGCTTTTTGCACTTCCTTGCCTCCCAAAGCCAGTTCTGCTGCTCCTGTCCAAGTGACCTGGATGGAGCATTTACTCAAAACCCACAGGAAAGCACGAATCTCAGCTGCTGCTCCTTTCCTCTGGGTTCTCACTCTGGGGAGAGAACAGATTTTTGTGTTAGGGGCAGGACCAGGGACCAAACATGGATTTTTCCAATCATATAACCAGGCCTCTCCGTCATTCAGTAACTATTCTTTTACTGTTGTGTCTTAGTGTCATTTCTGTTGTTGTGATAAAATAGCCTGATATAAAGAAAACATAGGGAAGAAGTGTTTATCCAGCTTACAATTCCAGGTTGCAGTCTATCTTTGTGGAGCCAGACCCTGTTTAAAAACATCTAGAGGAAACTCGGCATTTCTTTTTCATTTGTTGCTTAAGAGACCACCTCTTCCTGTCTGCTTGCCTCCTGTGACTAATTGGAGACATATGTCTGCAAGATGCAACATTATGTTGTGGTGAGCAACTGGCTTGTGAAGCAGACAACTGTGTTTGTAAATAAAGCGTTGAATATATAGGTTGCTACCTATAGATTTTTGTTTTGTTTTTGTTTCTTGAACTACATGGGAAAATTGAATTGTTACAATAGGAAGATAGAATGGGCTTTGTGATTACAAATATTAACTCAGGCTCTTCAGGAAAGTTTACCAACCCATAGTGTATGCTTCTTTGCTTGTAGTCCTCTTCTCTTCTCTTCTCTTCTCTTCTCTTCTCCTCTCTTCTCTTCTCTTCTCTTCTCTTCTCTTCCTTTTCTTCTTTTCTCTCTCCTTCTCTTTCTTTCTTTCCTTCCTTCTTTTGTAGTTTTTCTGAATACTATCTCCCAATTTATATCACAGCTCTGCAGTTTAATTTTTAGCTACATCTGATCTAATAAATACACTTTTGCAGTGTTTTGGATTAAATCCAGAGCTTGTTAATGTTAGGTGAGCCTCTGCCACTTAGCAGACTTCTTATTCATTAATTTCTTAGTTGTGATTACTGCATGCTATAGTTTAGAATTTCCACTCCTTTCCTTTTCCGACCAGTCTCTCTGTATAGGTTCTACCTTCCTGATGAAATGTTCAGTGTTTCATTTTATTTTTGAATGCCGAAAACATTGGCTCTGAATTCTGTACCCAATCTTTTCACTATATGAATGTTTTTTTCTTTACAGGGTCTCACCATGTAACCCAGGCTGCCCTTGAATAGTAGAATATCACTATATAACACAGGTTGTTCTTGAACCACTAGTTATGCTGGGATTATAGGCATGGGGCATTACACGTAACACAATCTGAAATTGTATAGGCTTGTTTCTTTTGTCTTGGATGTCACTCACACAGACCTTATTCTGCTAGGATTTTATTTGCAGAAACCACCTGAGTTTTGACTGAAAGTGTCTGCCTACATACAGCATGTGAGTTCGGACCAACACCCTAGGCCCAACCTGGCGGGACCTTCTTAACTGCAGTTCTTGCTTGGGATACTCTGAGTCTTTCACCTGAGGACTTTCATGTTGTTTCCGATTCACTTTCTCTCACTGCAGTAGTTCCCAGGCCCCTCCTCACTGACCTCATTTAGGAAACTCCATCTACTGCTGTCTGCTCTGCACCCAGTGACTGTTTGGTCTGGGCTGCAGTGTGGCCAGGCTTTGAGAGTTTTAGAGTCCTCCAAGTGTTCTAGCCCACAGACAGGCTTCAAATGCTCTGCTCAAGAGTAAAACATCCCTTGGTACTGCAACTTTATGTGTCCTATTGACTAGGCTCTTTCCCTATAGGTTTCTGTATCTGTCTTGTACAGTGAAGCTACCAAATACCATAGCGACAGACTGTAGCTACTTTTCCTTATTTGGGCAAATTTAACTTCTTGCCCCTCATAAGGCCCCAGGTTTTGACATGAATAGGTTTTCTTTCACCCATTTCCCTGTGAACTTTCATTGTTCCTGCTAAGAAATTTTACTGCCACATTGGTTTCAGACTTCCTCTTTCCACCCCAGCCCCACGCAATACCATTTTGGTTGAATGTGTTCTTCTTAGAATCATCCTCTTCCTTATTTCTCAGAGCGACTTCTTTTGTGCAAGTTCTCAACCTTCCTAATGCTGAGACCCTTTAGTACAGTTGTGGTGACCCCCAACCATAACATTATTTTCCTTGCTATTTCATAAACTGTAATTTTGCTACTGTCATGAGTCATACTTAAAATATCTGATATGCAACCCCAGTGAAAGAGTCAGTTAACCCCCAAAGGGGTCACAACCCACAGGTTGAGAACCATCAGTATAGATTAAGTAAATTCTTTCCTCCATCTTTACTGAGGTTTTTTTTTTTTTTTTTTTTTTTTGATTGAATTTCCTATTTCCAGAAGAAAGTATCATGTCTTAAGACCAGGTTTCACACAAGGCAAAACAAAAAAACAAAGAAACAAACAAACAAAAAAAACCCTTTTTACAGTCCTTAAATCCTCGGAGCATGCAGAAGCCCACCTATGGAAACCAATTACTGTGCCAGCTGTTTTGTTTATTTGTTTGTTTTTGTTTGTTGTTTTTTTTTTTTTTTTTTTTTGTTAACATGCCACAAGCCAGAGACGTGTTGGAAGAGGTAATCTAAGTAGAGAAAATGCCTCCATCAGATTGACTTTTAGGCAAGCCTGTCGTTTTCTTGAGAATAATTGATATGGGTGGACCCAGCCCATTGTGGGTGGTGCCACCTCTTGGCCAGTGGGTCTTGATTTGTGTGTGTGTGTGTGTGTGTGTGTGTGTGTGTGTGTGTCAAGCTGAGTAGAGCGAGCTAATAAGCAAATTCCCCCAAGACCTCAGTTTTAGTTCCTGCCTCCAGGTTTCTGCCTGAGTTCCTTCCTAAGCTCCCATTATGACCCACTGTGAACTGGATGTATAAGCCCTTTCTTCCTCGAGGTGATTTTGCTCATAGTGTTTTCATTACAACCAGAGAAAGCAAACTAGGACAACCATTTAGCCCAATGATTTCTTTTGGAAATTTCATGTACCATCCCTGAGCTGCTGCCATCTGAGTAACCCTGAATCTTAAGCCGTTCCCAACCAATTGTCAGGAAAAGAATTCTTTTAATCGATAGTCTAACCACACATCCTGCATCAACACATCTCCAGAAACACCTATTATTATTATATTATTTAATTACTTTTTTTTTTTTACAGTCCAGTCATTACCCACCTCCCTGTCTGTTCTCCTATAGTTCCTCATCCCATTCCTCCTCCCTCCTGTCTTCAAGAGGATTCTCCCCACCCCCAGCAGTCCTCCCCACTCCCTCAAGTCTCTTGAGGGTTAGGCATGGCTTCTCTCACTGAGGTCAGACTAGGCAGTCCTCGGCTGTATATGTATGGGGCATCGGACCAGCTAGTGTATACTGCCTGGTTGGGCAACACCTATTATTAGCTCTTCCCCTAACCCAGCCTTACTTAGGGTTTGCTGACTCCAAAGCCAAGCATCTCTGGATTTGTTCAACGCCTTAACTTGTATTTTAACCTCCACGTGATTTTCCTTGTGTGACTCAGATCAGTACCTTCTCTGTCCTGTCAATCACCTATCTTTCCTCTATCCAGTCTTGTCTCTTCAAGTTGTGTTGAATTCTCTGTCAGCCTGCCTGCTTTATTTATGAGTCTCTATAATTTCTCTTGGTTGTATTATAGTTCATTTTCTTTTCATTGAGGCCTCTGGTAAGAAAAGAGACAAAACCCACTGTCTCAAAAATGTGCCCACATTCACTCCAGGCTTGTCCATTACGGATAATTCTCTCATGGTTTTGTTAAGATGGCTTCAGATTTGTGCACGAATTTGAGTTGTCAGTTCAGGGGTTACTGTGTGCTCTGATTCAAGGGCGTGGGAAACCTCATCAGTTCTTCTCCTGACTGTAACCTCCTTTGAGTTCTTACCCTTTCTTCATGTTAGACTTGTCACTAAAATACTCCCCTGCTGCTAAGTCGAAGAGACATGGTTTGAATGCAAATTTGTGAGCTTGAAGCATGGTCTAAGGGGTTACCCTAGAGCAGAGTGTGGAAGGACAGAGAGGTAAGTGTGACAGAGGATTAAGGATCTGGACGATTCAGACACTGCTGCACACAATTACAGCAGGCGGTGCAGAAGGACAGGATGGAGAGAATGAGCAGAAGATCCTATTTATTGTTACTTCATTTTTCGTTTGCTAACATTTTCCAGTAAGGGAAACTACATATATCCTCTTTGCACACACACCTTAACCTACCTTGTGGCAAAATTTCAGAAATTCTAAAAGATTCAAGATTACATCAGTAATGTCCCGCTCCCCTCTACCCGCATTGTATGCAGGTTAGAATTAGTGACAATATAAGCAGCAAGTGAGAGATGCCAAGGCAACACATGTTGTGTAGAACAGGTGTCACCTGTCCTGAGCACCTAGAAGATGGCCTGTGGAGTTGTGTCATCACCGAATTCCCATGTGTGTTGTCACTGGCCACCATCAAGGGACTTCCAATTAACGGCAGGTGGCTCACTATCTTCCTACCTGTTTTGATGTCTTCAGACTTCCCTGTCTTCCATTCTGGAGAAGTGCCATCTCCCCTAACAATTCCAAAACCTCTAAAGGTGATTGCAGTGCAAAACAGTGGGACACGGGTAGCAGGAACCCGAGGTTTCCATTCCAGTGCAGCGGAAGAGGTGGGAAAAGCCAGAGGTGGGGAAGGAGGCCGTTGACGTCGAGGTTGCTTGAGTTTCCATCTCATAGTGCCTTCCTTTTTCTCCCAAGGTCAGTGCAACAAAAAAGGTTTCAAGATCCTCTGTCAATTTCTGAATGCTCCTCTGTCTATAAGTGCTCCTGTTAGAGAATGAGGCAAATCAGACAATGGTGTAGCTGGCAGGCATGTGTGCATCCCTGTGTGTGTGTCAAGTATGTTTCATTTGCTTCAGAGGAACTGTCAAAACCACCTTGAGGGGAGGGGATGAGTTAACAAAGGGAGTCTAATCCAGGTACTGGTGCTCGCCTGTAATCCAAGCGTTTGGGAGGTGGTCATCGGAGGGTCTTGAGTTCAAATGTCTGTGTGTTTGTGTGCCTGTGTGCCTCTGTGTGTGCCTGTGTGTGCCTGTGTGCTTCTGTGTGTTTGTGTGCCTGTGTGCCTCTGTGTGTGCCTGTGTGCTTCTGTGTGTTTGTGTGCCTGTGTGCCTCTGTGTATGTCTGTGTGTCTGTGTGCCTGTGTGCCTCTGTGTGTGTCTGTATGTCTGTGTGCCTGTGTGCCTCTGTGTGTGTCTGTGTGCCTGTGTGCCTGTGTGCCTCTGTGTGTGTCTGTATGTCTGTGTGCCTGTGTGCCTCTGTGTGTGTCTGTGTGCCTGTGTGTGTCTGTGTGTCTGTGTGCCATAGCTCACACACATATAGAGGCTAGAGGACAATTTGTTCTTTCTTGTTCTTTTCTTCCACTGTGTAGTGTAGGTTCTGGGGATCTTGGCTTATCAGGCTTAACAGTAAGTGCCTTTAGCTGCCGAGCCTCCTTGAATAAAACTGTTTTTAAGAGCAGATATGAAAAGATTGCCACCTGCTGCCAAGCATTTTCATGATAGCTGATAACCTCTCCTTGCTCAAACTGATGGCCCCCTCCTTGCTGTCTTTCCATGGCCCTGGGTCATTTCCCTGCTATACCAGGAACCCATGTGTTCAGTCTCCCTGGGAAGGCAATTGGAGTCTTTGTGTCACAACTAGTGCCTCATCCACTGAGGGAATGACACTGTCTTGTGACAGTGACACAGTGCTGTGTGCGGATGTATTCAAATTTATATGACAATACTTAAAGGGAAGCCAGAGGCCTTGAATTAACCTTGGATTCAGACTCAAACGTGCCTTCTACTTCTTTCCATGCTGAGCCGTCTTAGTGGTACTTAGTGGTGGGTGGCCCTTGAGATTGTTTCCCCATCTCTCTTATCTCTCCTTCCTGGTGCAGCTGGGTGAACCCAGGTCTTTGCATATGCAAAGCAAGGGCTCGAAAGGAGTGACAGTTATCTACAGTTAGCCCTGGCCTAACCCTTCCCTATTCTAAGAAGATCTTTGCATAGTCATTTATGTAATCCTCATGATAATCCTGTGTTAGTCCCTTACAATAAGGAGAGAAACCTGGCAACTCAGATTGGCTAATAGATTGCTAAACTTTACAACGCTGATGATAAGAGAGCTGGAATCTGACCCCAGGAAATCCATATCTTCCACAAGCCAAGGGGTTTGGTCATATTATCTATTGTCCCCTGTCTTAAATCAGTTTCAATGACTGGTTCTGGCATTGAAAGGGCTTAGTACTGAGCTGGCATTCCTTGCTTCTTGATGATGTAAGTAAAAGGCAGTTCTGAGGTTATGCCTCCAAGATTATACCTTCTTTGTACCCAGTAACCCAGACAAGCAACTCTGATATTAGTGTGTAAGCAGTAAGGCCAGTAGACCGGTATGGAATTGGCAACCCGGGGCCATTTCTGACTTTTTCAAATGGTCAGTCTAGTGCTTGCTGAGCCCCCACTTACTCGGGTCCAAGCTTGGTTGCTGGCCTTTTCCTTATACATCTCCTTTGATGCTCACAGAAATCCTTTGGAGTGTATCTACCTACTTTTTTTTTTTTCTTTCACGAGGAAACAGACTTACCAGCTGAAAATCAGACACCGGCTGGGTCAGTAGTCAGGCACAAGTTCCAGTCCCTTTCTACCCCACAGCTCTTCAGGCTGAATCCGGGAACTAAGTGGAACTTGACATCCAGTAGGTGAGGAAGCAGGGTTACATCAGGTGGCAGACTGAAATGACGGTCAACTTTGACAGGAAACATGAGTCAAAGGGGGAAGTGACATGACCTCTAGAAGATACTCAGGTGTGACGCAGAGTGTTCGCAGAGTGACCGTCAGCTTGGAAAAACCGAGTCATATAAAGTGAGTCTCATTCACTCCCAAGCTCCAGGGTCCGTCAGCGTGATGAGTGTGTTTACTGCAGCTTTGAAGAGAGTTGCTAGTGATGTGCCTAATTGGAGAATGCTCTTGTGGGGGAGCCCAGCCAGCAGTACCAGCTGAAGGAGAGCTAGAGAGGCTGGGAGAATTGGGGTCCTGTTGAGGCAAACACAACCTTGCTGGGAGTCTTAGGAGGAATCAATAAAAGGGTTGTAACTAAGGCATTTCAGTCCCTACCAAGCACTTGGATGCCTTTTGGGATAACTACATCCTAAAAGCTGTGGACTTTGGTCTGGGAAGCAGGGAAGGAGTGTTAATGGACAGGAACGCCCTGAGATGTGTTCCACTGAGGGACATTATTCAGGGACGGATGCAGAACTAGTTGAAGTCGTTCAAAGGCATTCATTTTAATGTTCTGATTTTTCTCTGTGGGAAACTGCTTTCAACCAGCTCCTTTCAATTTAGATCGAATCGTATTCTTTTCATCCGCTGCAAGCATTTATTTGCCATTAGTCTTTTTAAAGCGTTAGACAATGGGTGCACACTTGCTGAGCTGCTGACTCTCCAAGCCGAAGCATTTGAGATTAATTTCTAACTACTGGCCCAAAACTATTAGAAGAAAACAAGAGTCAATGTCGTTATTGCTCAACAGATTAAAACAAAAATAACTCTTGACACTGGAGAATGGATAGGCACGAAGCTGTCCTCTTTGAGCTTTAGTCGAGCTGCGGGGATGTGACATCCATACAAGCCAGGATATTGTTTCATTGAGAAAGCTGGCACTGTAATAGACTAGTGAGGTTTGTGTTCCTAGCTCAGTATATATGCAAAGGAAGATGTGCATGGGAATGCATGAGCAGAGAGAATAGCTCAAGAGAACATACAGCAATAACATATATATGTACATGTGTATATATGTACATTCACATATGTGTATATATGCATATACCATATATACATATGTGTGTGTGTCTGTGTGTGAATTAGCATTATGTATCCTGGTACTTGGGATGTGGGACAAGAAGATCAGGAGTTCAAGACCACTCTTAGTTGCGTAGCAAGTTTGAGGACAGCCTGGGCTACATTAAATCCTGTCTGACAGGACCAAAACAGAGTTTTAAAATAAAAAAATAAATAACAATAGCCAAACTCTTTATTAAAGAGACCCAATAATGCAGAGCGACTTGGCAAGCTGGCAAGGTATGTAACAACTTCCTTGTTTAAGGAGCCTACAAGCAGTTGGCTTATTCTCATTGATTGTGGAAGAATGAAATGTCCTGTAAAATAAAGCAGAGAGGAGCTGGAAGGTCAAACGTGGTCTGTCAGCATGGGGGAGCCCAATAAAGGGAGGGGAGAAGGGAGATCGTTCAAAGAGATACCTCCATACTCAGACCTACCTTCCTAGAAAACACGAGCGTGAAAACTGTTCCCTTTAGGAGACGGACTTTCACTGGTTTAGGGATCTGTTTTCTTTTTTGTTCCTTTCTTCCCTCTGTCTTCTTGTTGTAGGAGAATGGGAGACAGCTTCACTGAGAAGCCTACACATCTGCAGCCGTTTTCTTTGTAAACCAGTTCTCTATGACAACCGTTGCATGTGTTCTGAGGTAGGAGAGAGCTGAGTAAGGAATTAATCAAACCCCTTTATGCCTGTTCTCATCATCTGAAAAAAAGGTCTTTGCACAGAACACTCGTAAATGAGCAGTGACTGAATAGTCATAGATTTTCCACACTGACAAGCCGGAAGGACAGCACTCGGAGAGTTGTTTGCTGCTTTGGCCTTTGTGCTTTATTATAGAGGGAAATGAATCCGCCTCCAACACTGAAGAAACAGAATGTCCTTCGGTGTGTTAGAAACTTATCAAAGTCCAAGGGATGTTGAAGAAAGAGCATTCAGATTTCTCATAGTCAAGCTTGTCTGCAGGGTGTGGAACAGGCTGGCACATGTACCACCACAAGCCACTGGATCATCCTCTCTGGCCGATGTGACTCTGTTTCTCATAACCTCCTTTTTTGCTCCCTCTCATGCTAGAACCATAGTTCACAGTGTTTTGACCACGCATGCCTTTCAAGACCAGTAACTCTAATGTTTGAAGGATGGTTTACAGTTCCTGGGAAGAGCTTCCCTGTGTGTTATCTGTTTCTCTGCAAGGACGACTGGGTGAAGATCATTAAAACCACTGTACAGTGTCAGGGTGTGTGGTTATTTGTCAGTGGTAGCAAGTAGGATGGATGACATAGTGATGAGAGGGTTAGACTTTTCAATAGCTATTTGAGGTGTTCATGAGTTAAAGGCTTCAATTTGATCCAATCAAGTTGTCCCTGCCAGCCAGGCAGGATGCACTGACATTTCTACCACGGGAGCTTCCAAAACATTTGATTGGAGTTCACTCTCTATCCAGAGGGAACATGTCACTCTGAATGGAGATGTGAAGAAAAGTGAGGGACTGCCCTGAGGCTAGACAGGACAGAGTGAGAGCTTCGAAGATGGAGAAGTAGCTCAACAGATATTTTTTTCTCCAACGACTTTTGGAGTTGGTGGAAATCAGGATCTCTCTCTCTCTCTCTCTCTCTCTCTCTCTCTCTCTCTCTCTCTCTCTCTCTCTCTCTCTCTCTCTCTCTGGAATATAGGTGAATTCCCAGGCCATTCCTGCAATGCCCTGACTTGCCCTGTCCCATAGAACTGAGAGATGATGCTCTAAGAATCAGTGCACACTCCATTACTGGACTTGACCTCACCTGGCACAAGGCCTGGAGTGACCTGGTTTCTAGGAGTGAAATCTTGGCACCAACTGCCCCACCCAACTATCAGGTGTGGAGACCTTAAGTCACCCAAGGGCACCTGGCTCTTCCCACTCGGCAACTCTGGCAGCTCAGGCTTCGTTCAAAAGCTCCTGCACCGTACCTTCCTTTTCTCCCAGCCTTGCCCTTTCTCAGCTCTGTTTCCTTTTGATGTTTACACAGTCAGTTGAAGAAATGTTATCTTTTTGATTTCCTGCGACCATAATAAGAGTGAGCTCTGCCTCCAGCGGCCAAGCTGACAGAAAGCTCTGGTTGTCACCGCTTTCCATGTTACAGTCCAGTTCAGTGCTAGAACGATGATTTTTTTATAATTTCCCTAGAACAATGATTCTCAACCTTCCTAATGCTGGGACCCTTTAATACAGTTCCTCATGTTATGGTGACCCCCCAACCATAAAATTGTTTTCATTGCCACTTCATAACTTAACCTTGTAATGTAAGTATCTGTGGTTTCCCATGGTAAACACTGTGTAAAGGTCTTTTGATTTCCGGGGGGGGGGGGGGGGGAGGGGGTCATGACCTACAGGTTGAGAACCCCTTTCCTGGTGCAATGTGATCGAGATCGGTATAGAACAAACCCATGCATTCTTTCAAAGCAAAGACAGGTTTGCATTTTACAGCTCAGGGCCACACCCAAGTTGGCTGCATTTGTTCAGGATTTTGAATCTTGCCTTAGGGGACCTCATGACCATTTTAATGTCTTGGGGACAGAGGGACGCAGGAACTTCCAGACTCGGCAGCAGAAGCAGGAGACATGGTTCCATGTCGTTACCTGCAACAGGCCGAAGAGTTTTCTCTAGAACTCTCTACTCAGATGAAGCTGAGATCCTTGAGTTAAAACACCATAGACATGAATATCAGGATGAGGTATACTTGGGGTTTAAGAGAATGATCAGAGGCAAATTTTTCTATACATATGACATTATAAGAAAATAGCCTTTAATATATTTAAGCATGGTCATTAATGGAGAGAAAGCTTTATGGCAGAAGGGCAGTGCTTACTCAAGTGTGGGTAAGGGGTCCTCAAGAGAACCCAGTTAATGCCAATGGATAGAAATACAATAACTGTTGTGGCTTCTGAAGCTATGTTGTTCCTTGGATGAAGTCCATGTATTTTAGTCACGTATTCTTATTCAAGAAGTTCCCTTTTAGGAAATAAGACCATGATGATTCCTGAGGTGCGTTTTATAGGTTTCCAGGTGGATCAAATCAGAACAGTGGTCAAAAGGGTCCAAGGAATCCTTATGGAAGTCGTTACATTCTGACTATAAACATCATAGATAACCTTGTTTGTGAGATTTTCATAAAGTTCTAAGCTTACAGATGAGAAAGGAATAAGGTTAAAGTCAAAGATTACATATATCTTTAGACTTTAAGCATGGATTGCTTAAACATTGCTTGCTACTTTAACATGCATACCTAAACGATCTCCATACAAAAGAAGGCTGGGGCTGGTGAAATACTCCATGACATTACTGCCACATCTGATGACCTGAGTTGTACTCTAGGACTCATTTAGTGGAAGACAAGACATCTGCCTTCTTCTCTCTGTCTTCCCACCAAATTCACATTTTCTATGATGTCATAAAGCCCCTGACAATGCCTTGTGTAAAAATGCTCCAAGTTCCTGTCTAAGGAACTCATTTTTTTCCCCAATGGAAAGGACCTAACACATACACTGCTAAACGTTACTGAGAAGACACATACATTGGAGAAGAAAGTCATATATTGGGGCAATAAACACGTGGGCCAAGGGTTGTGGTGAGGGGCCTGTGGGAGTGGTTGTCTGGAAGGTATGCTCTCAGCACCAGGTGTTGAAGGTTGGAGGGCCGTACTCACAGGAACTAGAGACATGTTTAGTGCAAGGGCACACACTGCTGAGATGAGGTCCTGCAATGGTTAATCTTAACTGTCAACTTGATCACATTTACAATCACCATGGAAACAAACCTCTGGACACCTATGTGAGGGAGATTCTAGATTCAGTTCATTGCAGTGGGAAGAGCCAGCTCCATCTCAGATGTGCAACTCCATGGACTGGGGGCCCAGGCTGACATTTAAAAGGAAGAAAGCGAGCTGAATGCCAACATCTCTCTCTGTTTCCTGAGTATGGAGTCAATGTGACCAGCCAGTTCACATTCTTGCTGCCGGTGGACCATAACTTCAAGATACAAATGAAGGTTAAACCCTGCCTTAAGTTACATTCATCTGGTATTTTGTTACAACAAGAAAAATAAGGGAGGGAGAGGCCATGACAATGGCTTTGGGGTGGGAGAAAAAAAAAAGCACTTTTAAGGAAGATCAAAAATCATCCTGCTGCAGCTCTTGACCACTAGTACAGAATGAGATGTATGGGCTTAGTAGGGTTTGGTGAGGCACGGCGAGATGGGAAGAAAAAGATATCAGAATCAGAACTTCCCAGCTAAGAAGAATGGAACTCTCGGAGGAGG
Source organism: Arvicanthis niloticus (assembly GCF_011762505.2). NCBI lineage: Eukaryota > Metazoa > Chordata > Mammalia > Rodentia > Muridae > Arvicanthis > Arvicanthis niloticus. The sequence goes on from NC_047671.1 coordinate 41,469,360, forward strand.
ACCACAGTGCTGGGTACCCCGCTCCTCCTGGCAGCTAATCTACCTCTGACCCAAGGAAGGCTGCTGAGAAATAATCTCAGTACCTCAGAAGTGTGGAAGCATATGTAGATGCTCATAGTTTGTACTGTACCAGATGCCTGTGTAGGAGCAGGTTCTTTGGGTCTATGCATCCCTACTCATTCCTCATCTCCTCACGGGCACAGTCCCTGGGAGTGGACCTGAGAATGTAACCCAGCACCGGGTGTGCGCTGCCTGCTGTCTCTGTGGTAGGTGGAGGCACACATGAAATACTCGGACTTTAGTTCTTGTCTACTGTACAGCTTGTAGGTCCTCACGGTCACACACGCATCCTCACGTACATACATGTGCAGAGTAAAAAGTATTAGAATGTTATGTACATTTCTGCTCTCAAGTAGACTGCAAAGACAGTTTTGAGTTAAAAAAAAAAAGTTCTGGCTTGCTTAGAGGAGCACATCCGTCTCCTTATTAATATTAAAAACAATATGGAAAGCTTGTTTCCAGTCCCACTCACCTTTCTGCTTCTGTGAGAAACACCATGACCAAGAGGAAACTTAGGGGAGCAAGGAGTTTAGTTCATGTAAAACACAGTCCATCATCAAGGGAAGTCAGGGCAGGAACCTGGGGGAAGTAGAAACCATGGAAGAATGGTGCTTACTAGTTTGCCTCCAAAACTTGCTTACAGCTTTCTTATACCACCCAGGACCACCTGCCCAGGGGTAGCATCACCTGCTATAGCCTGGATCCCCACCCCTATCCATCATTAATCAAGGAAAGGTCCACAGACATGCCCACAGGCCAATAGGATAGAACTATTTCATCAGTTGAGTTTTCCTCTTCCCAGGGTACTGTAGTTTGTATCAGAAGGGTTAATGACATAAAAGCCTCAGGTGGACTGAGAGGCTCTGGGCAGAAAAGTTGATATGACTGATGACAGCCGTGGAAGCCCCTGATCAGGAGGGCCACACACCAAACCCGCTGGCATCTGCCACCTCCAAACTGACTGTATGAGAGCTGGCCTGTAGATCTTTCTGTCCCCAAACTTCCCCTCTTTTCTATCTTATAAAACCCCAAGGTCCCCATGCCACATGTACACAGTCTCCACATTTGCAGAAACACTGCAGCCCTGAATTTCTTCTTTTAAACAACTCTGCTTCTGGAGATGCCTGGCTGCTTTTACTTCCATATTTCTCCCATCAATCGTGATGTAACAGTGTCAAGTTGACAAGAAAATTAGTCAGCGCAAGCCTGATGCACTAACCTTGCTCCTCCAGCATTCTAGAAGAGAGACATAGCCACGTGTTAATGTATGTTCAGTTACATTCTCTAAAAATTCCTCTCTGGTACGACTGACTGAAGAACAAAACGGTTTGCAGCAAACCCTGAGGAATTCTGACACATTGTTGGATCTATTTCTTTTGAAGGATGGCTCCATTTCACTTCAGAACCAAGGCCAGCAATTTACACTTTGTAGTCCTCATTGACTGTTTCTGCTGTGTAAAAGGGCCAAGGTCAGTTCATCTATAGGCTGTGCTATCTTGTAGAAAGCAAGTCATTCCCTTGATCACCTGGAAGATTCCTTGACATCCCTTAAGTATCTGCATGAGGATGCAGGAACTTTGATGTACAAAGGGAAGTGATGGTTGTCAAACAAAGGCTTAGGTTGAAGGTTCTAGGCTTCAGTGACTGTAAGGACTTAATGAAGTCCTTTAAATAGTGTGAGGAGGTTACTGGTGGCCAATCAGAGAAATTATCTAAAAGCTTAAGATTTTTAGAATGTGGCAGTTAGCTTTCTGTCACAGTGATGGACATTCAATCAATATAAGTAGAAGAAAGGTTCTTTCTATCCTATAGCTTGACAGGTGTCAGTCTACAGTTGCTTGAGCCCGTGGTATCTCAGGACATCATGGTTTAGAGAATGGATCAGAAGAGACTATTATGATAGCCAGGAAGCAAAGAGAACCACAGAGAGCCCCATCCCCCTTCAAGAGCTTACCCAACATGGGTCTTGTCTAATCATTCAAAGGTCAAAGGAGAAGGAAAGTCCGTCAAGACAACAATCTAGAAACTCTATTTGAGTTTCTAGTCTGTGGTCATAAGACTCAAAGGTCAGCTCTTACCTGATATGCCAGTCTGCCAGATTCTACTAATGACATACCGACTTTTGAGTTGTCAGTTCTCACAATACCCAACTTCTTAAAAATCTCCCTTCTTGCATTTGTATGTGTATGCACATGTATGCATAGAAACTATCTCCATGTATGTCTTTGTGTAGGAAATACTGGTTTTGATGCCATAGAAAATGGATACAAGACCTCTTTATACTTAAGACCATTCTTCACAGAGGCGAACATATACCTTATAAATTTGAGACTTTCTGGACAAAAAAAAAGTTTTAATGGTTCTTATTTTGGTTCTTCAAGAGGCCTTCATTTTTTTATATATATAATCACAATATGTCCTTGTTTTAATACTCAAGATGAAGAAGTTTCAGATTTTTTTTTGTTGACTTCGTTTACATCACACATTCGAATCCTGGCAGATGTATTTTTAGAAGCCTGTAACTGAATGGAGCTCTATGAAGACAAAGTAACTTCCTGAACCTTCTACCCAGGCTATTTCTGTCTTGCTACTTACAAAGGGCTCATAAGCCAAGGCAAGAAGGAACAAATCACAAAGGTGAGAAGGGAGCCTGTTATATTCGAGGCAGGTTTCCTCGGAACATGTGATTTAGGTGGCAGGAGGGATGGATATGAATCATGAAATTGTATAGCACTTTATCCCCCTAGGAAAAAAGGTTCAATGAAACAGACCAACCTATCATTGAAAGTGACATGACTGCTGGTTCATTATTGAACCACAGAAAGTGCAACTGATTTTGACCTTTTTTTTCTTTCAAAAGCAGCTAATTTCAGAGGATATATTTTCCCCGGCTTTCCAGTGCATCCAAAGTTACAGAAAATTTTGATGATTCATGTAATTGAGCAAAAATATGTGTTATTATGTAAGAGGGTGGAAATGATTAAACTATCACTTGGGTGCCTCTCATTCCCGAGTCCATTATGCAAGATGTCATAGATACTGAGGTTTTTAGTCTCTTAATAGTGAAAACTATCTTTTGACTGAAATCGTTGCAGGTAAATCATTTGTATTAGGAACTTAGCACAAAAATGATAATGTATTAATTCTGGAAGCTTTCTTTGGATTCTGGAAGCTTTCTTTGGAGGAGGCTGAGCACCAGATGGTACTAGGAGCACCAATAAGAGAATGTAATTTCTAATAAAGCAAGGGCTCTGCTGTGTCACATGCGTTGAGCTACAGGGCCACAATGACAGTTGGGGGGGGCATCTGGGAGGTGTCCTCTTCCCACCTGCTCTTATTGGGATGTCATTCAGTTTTCCTCTCCTAGACAGTAGTGGGATAAAATAGAATAGTGGTTCTCGTCCTGCCTGGACATTTCCAGAAAGATTTAATGCATGGATATTTGAGGCTCAACACTAAAACTCACTGTACTTTGACCTAGCTGTCATTGTTACGATTGTTTTATTTTTAAGTAATGCTTCACCACAGACTTTGGTTGATAGCTAGGGAGAAATTAAGAGACTCAAAAGGGCTTGTGAGAGTTGTCAGAAGATTGTAGAGATAGCTTCCCACCTCCTTTATATAGGACCAAGCACACTGTCATCACCGAGACTGTTGTGGGTTGTTGAGTATCTAGATTTAGACTGAGTCAGTTCTCCTAGCATACCTGTTTTGAGCTTTATGTCTGAAGTTACAATGCTTTCCAACATAGGCAGGGCATCTACAAAGACTCATTGAAACCCTGTGTGAGAGCCCTTTCACAGTTTCTGTGTCTTCAGTCCATGTATCATCACGGCATGGCCTTGGCTAGGAGGGAACCAGAGTCAGTCCCCATCAAGTAGTGGAAAGGAGCATCTTGTAGGGAAGGGGATCTCTGCAGCTGCTTTGAGCATGAAGATGCATGGCATGGAAGCTGCCTTTTAGTCAACATCCAATGCCCACGAAGGATAAGGTACCACCTTAGCTTGCCTAGTTCAGAAACCACCCTTTCTCATCCCTAGGTTATATGCATGCGGGCATCTCTACAATAGACTTGGGGCTGGAAACAGCTGTTGGCTGCTTCCCAGAATTGAATAGTAGGACCCTACTGCGGAAGAAGTCGCGTGCTTTGGCTGCCTGACTTGCAGAAATAAACCTAGGACCTGGCCCAGAGTGTATCCATAGTATGAGCTAGCTCCTGTAGTGCCAGAAGTTGCTACTAACTACGGTTGTTGGGCAAACTTAAACCCTGAAGTCCTATTTAACCTGCCAATCCTGCCTGCTTCACAACCAAAGTTCCAAGCAACATGTGCTAGCCAGTGCATTAGTGCCTCAGGTAATTATGGCTAGAACCAACCTTCTGATTGGACTTAAGGCCAGCTCTGCAGGGTGAAAATCATAACTGATATGGGGAATTTAGACAAAAATCTGTGAGTACAGAAGTCAAATGCTCCAATGGAGAAGCAACTGCCATAGATTGGTCAACTGATATACCAGCTAATGTGCTTCCCCACGCTGGTGTTTACAAGCATTGGTTCCTACTACAGTCCATGCACATTTGAATTTTTTTTTTTCTATTTTCTGTTTTTTTTATCCACTTCCTCATTGTGTTTTGAGAAGGAGAAATGAACTCCAAGACTTGCTGGTGGTCATGGTCCAGAGACAGAGTTATGATGACAGGCGCAAGGGTTTAGTATGCCTCTTGAAAGAGAGTAATCAGGTACCTTTATCATTCTAAGGCTACTCTAAAGCTCGCCCGGGAACTCTTGCAGAAGAAGGTGGTGGAGGAGGAAAAAGCATGAGTCAGAGGAGGAGGTGGAATCTGTATATCCATTGAGCCAAACAACTGCCATCTTGAGGTGTTCAGCTGTGCTTGTTTGCAAATTATCAACACAGCAGAGCTTGCTGACGGTTTATACCCTCTCATGGAAGGGTGGGGCATGTCATGGGATCCTCACCTGAGTATCCAGCCACTCCCTACCACCTATTGTATCAAATTTTGCCTTAATTTCACAGGCTTTCATGGAGAGGCTAGAGTATATAAGCAGGGAAGACTAGGGAATGGGTGTTTCATATATGTGACTATGGGGAATCCATCCCTCTTCCTTGCTGGGTAAACTTTCCAGGTCTTTTTCCACACCTACGCTCTGTAAGGAACATCAGTATATTCATTGGCTCCCTAAAGAAGTGAGTCTCAATCTTCCTAATGCTGCAGCCTTTTCATGCAGTTCCTCATGTTGTGGTGACGCCAACCATAAAATTATTTTTGTTGTTAGATGTAATCTTGCTACCATGATGAATGGTAGTGTAAATATTTTTTTGGAGCTAGAGATTTGCCGTGGGTTGAGATCCACTGCCCTAGAGTGAACTTTGCTGAAATCCTATCTCCAATTCTTATCGGGTCCCTAGGAAGACCAACTCTCCCAGTAGGAAGGAATTTTATCTGGAATGCCGTAAGACTTCCTGGTACTGGGAAGAAGAGGTCTCATTCTGTGACATGATCCAGAGGTCATTGAGGAATTACAAGAGGCATATTACTGTCTTCCATCACGGAAGCCACTGAATCAAGCCTTGCCTGAAGTTCCCTGCATGTCTCTGAGGACTCTGGGTTTCCCAGTTACATGACAAATAGCCTTTGATCCCCACTCATTTTCCCTTTGGCTAGTTTGCGTTGGATGTTTTTCCCCTCTGACAAGGGTCCCAGAACTTAGTTTTGTCTTAGCTAATTTGGTGCTTAGTAAATGTTGCCATTCAAGATATCAAGCCATATTGGGTTCACTGCAAACAACCTCAACATGAGTGTTGGTAAATTAGATACAGTGGTTGTATCACCAGATCTTTTGAGGGTAGTGTGATTTCAGGAGCTAGGAGAAAAATTACTGGTTGCTTCTATGAAGATTAATTTTGCTTTTCACTGTTAGAACTTTGTTTTGATTACATTAATCAATAACTTCACAGGCCTTCCTTCTGTTCAATACAATCGATTCTACACCAATCTGAATGCTACACAGAGAGCCAAACTTATTTCTAATCTTGTCAAGCGTAGATTTGGGAGGTAGCATAATATGTACTTGTGACTTCAGCCAGTTTTTCCTCTTGCCCATAATTCTATATTGCAAACTGATCTGTATTCATCGTATCAGAACTGTGTTGTCTTTTTAATATGTACTCCCATGAGAGACTGGTTTCAGTCTGTTGCAACCCAGTATACCAAAGTCTGAGCTGTTCAAGTCTCTTGGATAAACTGGCACAGTATTTGTATAGAACTGATGGAGGTCTTCTTGAATATTTTAAATTATTTCTAGATCATTTATAATATATATGTCTTATAAATAGACATACTTAGTATAACTGCTGTATATTCTGTCTACGGAATAATGTCAAGAAAACGTGTCTATGTTTAGCTTTTATGTTTAGTTTTGTGTTTTTTTGAGATGGGTCTTTCTATGTAGCTAGCCTTCGTTGGCCTGGCCTGGAACTCACTATGTAAACCAAGAATAGCCTAGGACTTGGGGGATTCCTTTTACCCCTGCCCCCAGAGTGCTGTGATGTCCGGTAAATACCACCACATCTGGCTTAACTGATGCACTTCAACAACAGGAACAACTCCATGGACAGTTAAGTGCAGAGACAGATCCCAAGGAGGACTGCTGAGGTCCTACTTGCTCATTTGTTATTTAGAATTGTGCTGTTTTTTTTTTTTTTTCTTTTCTTAATGATCCAGTGGGGAATGAGAAATCCATCACCATGATGTAGCCTCTAAACAGTTTAATATCCCTAAATGCCAAGAAGCATAAAAGTGAGATCTGAAGAAGAAAAGGTGCCGTAGAGTGGGAACAAAAGCCAAGTGAAAAGGAACAGAGGCTGTTTAAGCATCAGGGTAGAAGGCCCTTCTGAGTAGAGAACATTCTGAAAGCATGCTAGAAGTTTGTATTGTTTTATGTAGAAAGGGGAGTCTTAAATTACTTTGTAAACCAGTTTGAGATTTCAGAGTCCTTGGCTGCCCCGTTTATTGGAAACACCCAATTGCTTCATGAATTGGCCGAAAGCACATCTCAGTAAATTATTTATGTGGCATGTCACCGAGGCTGCAGGTTCCTACCAAGCCACAGCCGTATAAACAAAGGCTATTAACCTATTGGCTGGAGTTAGAAGACACTTCAGACTGTTTAAATCTACTGACAGTTTGAAAGACGGCGTCTCTAGATTATTCACAAATCAACTGTTGAATGTGACAAGGCTGTTTCTAAACAGCCCTGAAAGCAATGTGTGTGTTCTGAAGATGACCTTGGAAGACATGGGGCCTGGTGTTTTATATCCACTCAGAAGCATGGAGAAAACATGCAGAGGGACTGAGAAGAGAAGTCAGGATAGTTCAGGAGAGAGGCAGAGTCCAGACAGGCTTTCAGGTATTTTTCCGAGAGAGCATGTGACTAGCAGTAGTAAATGATTTATTTGCTAACTATGAAATACAGTTTTTCCTTCCTGTCCCTCATGTCCTTTCAGAGATAAGCTTTTAAGTGTTTTGTCAGGCCTGTTCCTGATCTGGGTTATTGTTTACTAATGAATCCCAGGAAGACTCGAGGAAGACAATGAGATAAAGGAAGAAGAGACCAGTGGCTGGAGGCGAGATCATCTGGGTCAGTCCTTTGGGAACCTTTGAGTAAATGGCTTACTCGGTTACCACTCTCTCTTCATCAGGGCAGAAGTGGGTCTGGCTCTATGGAACCTAGAGAATACTACAGGCTGAGGGGGAGAAAGGCCAGGGCTATTACGTTAGAAGCCTTCAGTTGGTAAGGAAGAACTCTCTGGTTCATTCAAGTGAACCGGGCAAGGATATACACTACAGTGGGGCAGCAATGAAGTCACTGCATTAAAAAGGTCATTTTAAAAAAGAGTTATTTATTTTATGTATATGAGTACACTGTCTTCAGACACACCAGAAGAGAGCATTGGATCCCATTACAGATGGTTGTGAGCCACCATGTGGTTGCTGGGAATTGAACTCAGGATCTCGGGAAGAACAGTCACTGAGTCATTTTTTTCAGCCCCAAAAGGTCATTTTTATACCCCTGAAAACTTAATTTTTTCAGGACACATTACACCTTTTTTCTTCAGCCAGAAGAGTGTCTATTTGGTGCATTTTTTTTTTTTAGGACTTTAGTGATTGTTTTGAGTCAAGTTTCCTAGCTGTATCTTCCAATAATATTACTATGATCTATGAACAACAAGATAATAAAACCACAGCTAAATTTCCAGAGAACCTCTGTGACATGAAATATTATAAAGGCATTGCGATCATGCTTTAGGGATTTTTCATAACTTGAGAAAATGCTAAGTAAACCGTTAAGTGAGAAAAAAATCAGATTATAAACTACATACAATCAGTTATATAAGAAAGGAAAGTATTTTTGTATAGAAGGGAAGAAACACACCAAGGGAAGGATGCTGCTTACCCGCAGAAGGGGAGGCTGCATAATGGATCACTGTTTTCACTTTTTATACTTCTCACTTCTTAAGTGTTCTCCAATAAGCATGCACATCTTTTAAAAAGTTTATGGAGTAACTGCATGTGTTTGGGTTTCCCTCCATGACCAGACTGAGTGGGAAGCTTGAAGAATGAGCTTGGAATTTACAGATGTGTGTGTGTGTGTGTGTGTGTGTGTGTGTGTGTGTGTGTGTGATGGGTACTCCATGATAGAGCAGCTTCCCTACTTCCCTATAAACAGACACTCTCACACTTGCTGATTGGAACACAGGAGGCCGGCCATTGTGCATTGCAACGCTGTCTTTGCTTCTGGTTCCCCTGGGCGGCCTTACAGTCTGTCTATGCTCAATTCAGAATTAGATCATGGGCCTGCTTCTGGGAAAACTTGCCAGATCAGCAGGACAGATGACAGCACTGGATCTGCCCATCAAGGCTCCTGCAGAGGTCTTAGGGAGGGGCCACTCACTCCTTGGTTTAGAGAAGACTATTGAGGAGGTAGAACCTGGAAGAGAGGTGGTCCATTTATTTGTCTTTGGGGGGCAAGCTGAGGGCTGCATTCTGGTTGCTGTTAATTCAGCTTCTGTGTTTAGTTAGTAGCTACATAGTCTAGGGTAGCGAGAGGACAGGACAGTCTCATCTCCGTCTGAGAATCAGCACAGGACAGGGAACATGAGGAGAGTTCAAAGAGGAAGATATTTTGTGCCTCCAAACTCCATCCACTCATCTAACTTTGTAACAGGGTTGATAGAGCCACCAGGATGGACGAGGCTCACTTTCTCAAAGATTTGATTCATCACTGCGTCTAATTCATCCAAATTTTGAACACAAGACCCTGTATATACTTGCCTGTTCTGTTACTATGAAATGAATTCAGTTGAGGAGGCTGCTTTCTTTTTTCATGTTGGGCAGTTTGGGCCACCCTTGAACACCTCACTAAGGTAAATGCTCATAATCCTTCCTTCCTTCCTTCCTTCCTTCCTTCCTTCCTTCCTTCCTTCCTTCCTTCCTCCCTCCCTCCCTCCCTCCCTCCCTCCCTCCCTCCCTCCCTCCCTCCTTTCTTTCTTTCTTTCTTTCTTTCTTTCTTTCTTTCTTTCTTTCTTTCATTTTACCAGCTCTCTAACCCCTAGGGTCTTGGGCAACTTTGTTTAAGGAATTGGAAAAGGTTGGCTTTGGCTTGCTTCATTGTAGACATCAGGAGGGGCTGTGTTTGGTGTTGTTTTTTTTTTTTTTTTTTTTTTTTTTTTTTTTTTTTTTTTTTTTTTTTTTTTTTTTTTTTTTTTTTTTAAATAGAGTAGTGTGCCATTTGACACCAGAGCAAAAATGACCTGATTAGAGACCTTATAATAAATGTGGGAGGAAATAAAAAAACAATAAAAACAAGGCCACAGGGATACAGCAATAGGATTTCCATGAGGTGATATTTGCAGCCCTTATGCCAATATTGACTCACTAAGTTTGAGACTGAAAAATAAAACTGGTTTGTATTTGAGCCAACCAGGCAAAGCACAGGGAGTCTCCCTTAGGGAGGTCTTCCGGAGAACTGGGATTCAGCCTGGAAACCAGCACTGTGTCATACCTAACCTGGAGTCTCCCACTGTAGAGACACCCACACTCCATGTATATTAATCTCCGCTGGCTCTCTGCAGCTTTTCCTCCCAGTGGCTTGAGAAATAGGGAGTCAAATCAACTGCAAGCAGTGACATATGGCCTTAGAAAAACAATCATTCTATTTTAACATGAGGTTGCAGTGTGTATTTCCCTCCCTTTCTGTGTGCCCTGAGAGCACTTCATGTAAAGTTTCCGCTTATCTTGAGAGGGTTCACTGACCAGGGCCTTCTGCTACATGGAAGGACAAATGAACATTTAGTTGGCTAATCATTCTACTGACACCATGACCAAGGTAACTCTTATAACAACATTTAACTGGGGTTGGCGTACAGGTTCAGAGGTTCAGTCCATTATCATCAAGGTAGGAACACGGCAGCATCCAGGCAGGCATGGTGCAGGAGGATCCGAGAGTTCAACATCTTCATCTGAAGGCTGCTAGCAGAATACTGACTTCCAGGCATTGAGCCATGACAGGGAAGTAAGTTCAGGCAGGAATCTAATTTTAGGCTAAAACAGAGAAGTAATTTCGGTCAGGAATCTAAGTCTTAGGCTAGAACAGAGAAGTAGGCTTCAGGCATGACTAGGACAGGGAAGAAGGCTCAGATATTTTTGTCATCCTGATGAGCCCTTAGAAACAGTGATCATGGGAATGATCACAGGACTTTGTTTATTGCCTTGTTTGTTCCTTGACTATTTGCAGCCATTGTATTGCTGGTTCCTCAACCTAGAACTGACCTAAATATTTGCATGTAATTAAAATGAATGTAATTTAAAAGAAAATTACATGTAATTACATGTACTCTGCATGTACTTTAAAAGAAAATTGAGAAAAAATAAACCTGCCTCGGCTTGAGCCTCAGAACTGGCTGGGGTCATGCTATAGTGTTGTCTAATCATCTTTTTTCTTTTAATCGTCACTCCTGCGCTGGAGAACCTGTTGACTGACTGAGCTGGCTTGGTCACCCCTTTTTCTCTGGGCTCTTCCCTAGCCTTTCAAACCATCTATTGTGGTTGGTCTCAATATGAATGTCACCCACAAGCTCCTATGTTGAACACTGGTCCTTAGGTGGTAACAGTGTTTGGGAAATTTATGAAACCTTTAGGAGGTGTAGTCTCACAGAAGGAACTGAGCCATTGGGGATAAGCCTTGAGGTCTCATAGCTCAGACCTGCTTCCTGTCTGCAGACATACTGTGACCTCTCCCATTGTTTTTCCTACCAAGGTGGACTGTCTGTCTTCTTAAGCTGTAAGCTAAAATAAACCCTCTTCCCTTAAGTGGCTTCTTGTCAGTCATCTGATCACAGCAATGAGAAAGATGACAAATGCATCATACAAATTAAGGATAGCTCTGAAGGGTCTCTGATACACAAAATGGTGTCCTTAAAGAGACTGGTCTCCTGGTGGTTCCTCAATTAGGTTACCCAAACCTTTCATTTTTTCCCCCTTGTTTTAAGGAAAAAAAAAAAAACCTTTTATTGCAGAATGAGCACTTTTTAAATTTAGTAATCTTTATATCTACAACTATTTAAAAAAATTATAAGAATCTACCAGTAGTCCATAAAACTGGAGGCAGAAGGAAGGAGGGGCCTCATATCATGTGCCCATGGTACTATGTGTTTGGTCTTGAAGGAGGCTGCTTTGTTCTCTTGAGGATGATTGGCAAGGACAGTTCAAGTCTCTATCAGAGGCACAACAGGAGCTACAAGCTCTCCTGACTCTCACAGCGTGGAGACTTTGGTCCATATACAACATTCTCTGAATCACCACAGTGGAACAGTGATGGGGGATAATGGCCTTTGCTAGAGAAGACACTTAGAGTAAGGTTTCTGCAAGATAAGGACCTCAATCATTTCACTAAGACACACAAAAGACCATGCCACGGATTCTCTAGGAAATTCCAGAATGATTGTGAATCAGGTGATCGAGGTGTTCCTTCCATCCAGATGTTTGATATCATGTGGCAAAGAAGCCAGATGTATATTTTGAGAGAAGTCATAGGGCCATGGGATGTTTAAAACCATAGTGCTTTATGGATCAAGCATGGTTGACAATGGCTGACATTGTCTGACCCCTGCCTTGGGCATAATGAACAAAGATACAGCAGGAGCTTGCAACAGAGAAAGGCGATACTTTTTTTTTCTTTCCATATTTAGATTTGCAATCTTGCTTTGGCCTTCTTATAAAAACAATGGGCATCCCTAGTCTTTAGAAGAGGGTTAAAAGTCCAAGAAACAATCCTGGGCTAAGGCGAAAGAGCTTTGTGCAGAGATAGGAGAGCTGGAGTCCAGACTCCTTATTCACTGCCTAAGTAGTCTATGGACTTTGTTCCAGTCTCTTCATCTCTGCTGAGATGGGCACGTGTAGGCGAAGAGGTGGGTAGCTCATTTCCCAGCCCTTCCCAGCCTGCTGTTTGTTCAAGGATTTTCCTCTGAGACTCCTTGAAGCCTTTACATAACTCCCTGGGCTGAAAGTCCATTTAGGGTAAACAGAAGGCTGTGATCTGGTCACCATCACTGTAGAACTGGCTGAGCTGGGAACAGTATGTTCAGACAGAGTCAGGAGAATTCATCGCCTTGAAGTTACAGGCATTGGTCTGGGGCTGCTCTCCAGCTTGATGCCTGACATAGAAAACTGGCTTTGGTCAGAACCCTGGTGTAATGAAAAGGCATGCTGGAGGGAGACTTAAACCCAAGGGCAGTCCTGCGACGTTGGTCACTGTTCTCTCTGAGACCCTGTTCCAAAGTGAATGTGAAGTGAGGTAGTACGGTCAGCCCCACCTCTTTGGAAGTTTCTATAAGGACAAAATATATGTGGAAGCAAAATTATAAAGTGGCACCAAAACAGGATTGTGATCAGCTTTGAAAGCTGTCTCTACAGGAACTAGGATGAAAGCAGGGGCTGCAGCGTTTTAGCACAAGGTAAAGGCAGAGAGAATCTGGGCATCTGGATGAGGTTAGGATGAGTGAAGGGATGAGGAGGCAAAGTGCAAAACCAGAGAACGGATGGAAGGGCTCCAGCCTACATCTGCCTCAGCCTTGTTCATAGGTTCAGTCCTCAAGATGGCACCCACTTCCCATTTCCAAAGATACCCTGTTTGCTGATGGGTGACTTTTCTACTGGAAATTTCTGTTGTAATACTGATTCTCTCCCTCCCTCCTCCTTTCTGACTGTATGAGTGGGAGTATGCGTTTATGTTTATGTGTGTGTCTCCATCGCTCTGTTTCTCTTTCTCTGTGTCTCTCTGTGTCTCTCTGTGTCTCTGTCTCTCTCTCTGTCTCTCTCTCTCTCTCTCTCTCTCTCTCTCTCTCTCTCTCTCTCTCTGATGCAGTCTTTAACTGAACCTGTTTCTCACCATGTCAGCTAAACTGGCTGGCCATCAGACACCTAGGATCTGCTTGTTTCCCCCCAAATTCTGGGATTTTAGACATGTGCCTCCATGCCCAGCTTTTATGTGAGTTCTAGATATCTAAACTCAGGTATTCATGCTTGATCAGCAAGCCCTCCACCTACTAACCATCTCTCCAAACCCTCTGTGGCAGTATTTCTTTTAAGTAGACAATTCCTTGATGTGTGACCAGAGGAGCCAGTGGCGGATGTTTCATTCTGGGCCTCTCTGGTCTTTGGAGACACTGGATGAGCTATGGCACCATGCATGGGAAGTGGAGGCATTTAACTGTGCAAGATGGGCTCAGTAGACTAACTGGTAACAATCCAGCTAATGAAATAATGGCAGTTACAGGTACTATTATTGAGCACTGTGTTATTGCCAAAGGCTGAGCTGTTTCATGCATGTCTGCTATTTAACGTTTCCATCTATCTTTGAGCCTGCTTTACTGTTAGTTTACACTAGTATCAAGAAGAAGTTAGGAGAGGTAGTGGAACTTTACTTGCCCAATCTGTTCCCAAGACAGAATAGACTTTGAACCCAGTTTGTTTGAACCCTAGATTCTGTTCTTAATCCTTCTGCTGTTATCTCTTAGGTACAAAGATTTTAATCAAGTCAGCCCAAAGTTGCCTGGATGTTAGCAGAATTACAAAGTCCTTTCAAAACAAATCAGTCCTAAACACCAAAGAGATTAAGATACAGTAAGAAATTCCCCCAAAGCATCTGACTTGCTCTTTTTCAAAACTAGGATAAAAGGTAAATAAGAGAGGGCCTGAAGAGATTGTTCATCTTGCAAAGTGCTTATATTGCAAGCACAGGGACCTGAGTTCAAGTCTCAGAACCCACATACTGCTTCAAAGCAGCATAGCATGTGCTTGTAATCCCAGACAGAAGCAGCAAGGCCAGCTGATCTAGCCTAATTGGTGAGTGCCAGGCCAATGGCATCATTCAATAGTGTGCCTGAAAGGCACACACAAACATACATGCACACAGAGCACACATGCACATGTGTAACAATGTCTTCTGAGTTGGAACTTTCCACCCTGGGGACATTTAATTTTATAACATTCCATTCTGGAGGGTCCATTAAGACTCGGTAAGATCATAACTTGCAATTCTCAGAAAGACCCTGGAATCCACCAGATTCACAGAGCTACTTTCTCCCCAAGGTTCTGTAAACAGCAACAACTTCTGAAGAGTGGAGATTGTGAGCAGCCCAGTTACCTGGAGAAGAGACTCCCCAGCCTGCCTGGCTGCTTGCAAGTGGTGAAGAGAGTTCGGGGTTGCAGCTTTCGTGACTCCTACCTTAGGCTGGGTGGATTTGTCAGTGATGCAGCTGCTAGTTCTGTTAGCAACCCCTTACACATGGTCCTGTGAGTAACCCCTTACCTACACACCTGTAAGTAATGACAACAAACTCTTTGGTTTACCAAGTTGGACTTTGGTGTAATTGTTAGTTTGATCTGTCTTCCATTTCCTATCTGGAGTAGATTTTTTTTCAGATATCTCTCTCTCTCTCTCTCTCTCTCTCTCTCTCTCTCTCTCTCTCTCTCTCTCACACACACACACACACACAAACACACACACACACACACACACACATACTAAGATTTTGTTGTTTATTTTTAAAAAGTAGTAGTTCCTTTAGTGAGAATCAGTGGTATTTCCCTTTTGGAGTGTGTGTGTGTGCGTGTGTGTGTGTGTGTGTGTGTGTGTGTGTGTGTGTGTTGGTCTAGGACACATAAGATGTCCTAGAGGAAACAGCATTTATTGACTGTCTCAGCTAGTGCTGTGCTGACGTTGAGTTGGCCTGGCTCATGCCTGTGTTTAAGGGCTGGTGATGTGTAAATCTTCCAAATTCTACATTATATGAAGTTAAATTAGTAAGTTTGCAAAAGTGAGTATTTGTACCATGGAAAACAAGGCAAATGCCACAGATCAGAACTCTGTCTCCCTGCAGCCTTGTCCCAGGATATTTATCTACATATTACCAATTCCAACCCTGTTTGTCCATTTGTTAATAAACCATAAATCCCTCTAGAGAGTTGTTTCTGAAATGCTTTTGGAAGGGATCCTGGATTTGTAAATCTAGATCCTACCAAGGAACCAATGTTGGAAAAACAGCTTAGAGTAAGCACTGAGAAACCAGGATTGTCAAGCAGACATACTTTCTGTAATGAGAGAAGAGTGACACCTGGTCACCCGGGGAATGCTGGAGTGAAAGTGGTCAGACAGCCTGGTGGTCCTTTGCTATTCTATTAGCAGCCAGCCTCCACCTGAATTTCCCCAAATCCTGAGAATTTTTTAGGCCCTACTTGTAGACTTTGTTTTCCAGTGAATATAACCCATCCTTATAAAAATGGCCCCAAGTACTTTGCATCTTCCATCAATGGATCCATCCGTATGCCTATTACAAATCCTTACTCTAAGCCAGGGGTTCTCACTCTTCCTTTTTTATTTATTTATTTATTTGTTGTTGTTGTTGTTGTTTTCGAGACAGGGTTTCTTTGTGTAGTCCTGGTTGTCCTGGAACTCACTCTGTAGACCAGGCTGGCCCCGAACTCAGAAATCCACCTGCCTCTGCCTCCCAAGTGCTGGGATTAAAGGCGTGCGCCACCACCGCCCAGCGGTTCTCACTCTTCATAATGCTGCAACTCTTTAATACAGTTCTTCTTCATGTTGTGGTAACTGACCCGCTAATCATATTTATTTTGTTACTACTTCATAACTACAATTTTGCTACTGTTAAAAATCATAATGTTAGTATCTAATATGCAGGATGTTTAATATTTGACTCTCAAAGGGGTCATGACCCACAGGTTTAGAATACCCTATCCATGAGTACTGTTTCCCAGTTGATAGAACTCATTCTTATGATAAAGGGCTCAGGTACTTTGCTCTAGTGGGTATTTTACAAGAGAATTTTGATGTAGCTCTCCCTGAAGGTTTGTTATGAGAATTGTCATGTGGAGATCCTCCTGCCCCTGGCAAAGTTTTACTATGTTTAAAAGTGTAAGAAAATTAAACCACAGGATCAGACTCTCCAGCTTCTACAGTCTAGCAGTTTTGATCTGGTCTTACTGACCAAGTCCAGTTCTACGGAGATTTTAATCATTGCCCTGTGGGCTGTGATTCCTGCAGGGATCCCCAACAAACCAGTGAGGCATTTTTACACGCAGAAGAAGACATACACTCAAAATTGCTTGGTAACTAAGCTTGTCCTAAGCAGTTGACACCGATAGTGGCTGACTACTTGTAGCCAGCCTCAGAGAATATCTTGTCCCCAGCAGCCCTGCCTATGCCTGCGGGGGGAAGAATGCTGGCCCCCTTTGGTAAGGTCTGCTGGCTTGAACTGTAACAATGACCATTCCCTTCTTGACGTCTATATAATAACATACCAGAGATGGGGTGGATAAATAATTAAAGCAAGGAGCTGGATATATTTTGTTAGATCACCAAATTTTTCAGTGACATCTTTATTTACTAGAAATGGCACTTTTGATCTTAGCTGTATTTCCCCTTCTTTTCCATGGAAATCAGAGAGAGGAACAGTATAGAGAAACAGAGCAACACATTCCCCACAACGTCTAGGGTTGTTAATACACTGGGCCTGTATGGTAAGACTCTTCTCTGAACTGGGTAGAAGTATGTTCTTCCATTATTCTAGTCCCTTCTTTCCTGTATCAATGGAAAAGCCAGGGGTGGACATGTCTAGTAGATGCTTATACCAACATCCTCTAACCAGTTATGAGACAGTAGAACCTTGGTTCCTCTGAGGTCCTCTCCAGCTCAAAGATTATGTACCTAAATAACTGACACCCAAGTGGTCCGTGGTACAAACTACTTTTCAAAATGGCTTCTCCTTAGCCTGAGGGGCAGCATGGGTTTCCTTTACAGCAGCCAGACTGCAATGAACATAAAGAGATTGAGTAACCCACTCTCAGACACCTTCACTGAGCCCAGTGCTGACACCCTTATGAGCCTTGTGCCTTTTGCTGCATGCAGCCCTTCATGTATAAGGTCTTATATAAGACTCGGGCACCCAGCAGCTTGCCCCTCCCTGCCAGGGCACTTTACAGTCCACAGGATGAGCCACACTCTATTTCTGGAAGGCAGAAAGTACAGGCAAAGGGTAGCCACTGGGAACATTTTCATCTACTCCACCAAAGAACCAGAGACAGATTCCTATGGAGAAGACTGTACAGAAAAGCCAGGAACTTTGGACCTAGGGCTGGGGATCAAAGAGAGTGAACAAGATAGAAATGTAACTGGATTCCCACTGTCAGGTCTGTCTTTGGCTGCTCCATCGATCAAAACCTTAGATTTTAAAAGTGTAATTTATCTTGATGAACCACCCAAACTTATGTATACATTATATGTTAAGAAGTATAGAAAATTCTGATAATTTAACGCCTTGAGGAATTTACTAGGTCAGACATCAAGTGCTCGCAGAGCATGGTCACTGAGCATGTACTGATTTGATTTGCAGTCTCACTCACTTGGTAGTTAGCTGCTCCCTTGAAAGAGGAGGAGGTAGGTAGTGGTTGTGGTCATAACTGAATGTAGGCATTTGAGGATGTGTCCTGAACTTGAGGGTGAGTGGGGTCTGGTGCAAATGACAGCTCTGAAATTAGGTGTGTCCAATTCTAGGAGGAAAGCATCAAGCTGTGACCTAGGAATCTAAGGTAAAAAGGTAGCAGCCCAAACAGGCTGGAAACAGACCCTCGGGTCATGAACAGGAACCAAATCAGGAACTGACTCTCCTACAGCCCTGTGTGTGGAGTTGCAGAACACACACCAGAAAACTCACTGAGAGACCCATCCAGAAGACATCTCTGAGGTCCCAATACTGACAAAGAGAATGTGAATGCAGGTGCTCTCAACTTCCCACGTTGCAATTGAAACCAAGATTGATCCTGTTTGTGCAGTGGGCATGGGTGACTGTCACCTAGATGCTCTGCCTGAACTGTTGACATCTGATATCCTTTCAGGTGAACACTATTTCTGAAACTCACAGATGGGAATTTCCTTCAGAGGTAATGCTTGAACAGCATAAGAAAGCACATGACACAAATTCTTTGTTAGCCACCCTCCAATCCCTAACTAACCCGAAGGTGAAACCTACATATTTTAGGCTTGTGCCGGGTGGGGGATAGAAGGTGACTGAGATGCCTGCTGAGGAGACACTGTTTTGGTCCAGAAAGAGATGTTGGTGGGGTGTGCATGGGGCCAAGTATAGATTCAGGAAAAGAGATAGGTTTAGGTGTGAGTAAAACCAAAGGCATGTAGGCTTTTGTTCTGTGGATTCAATGTCCCATAATAACTGTTTTAGTTGTAAGAAAACAACAGATGAGATTTCAACCTATAAGTGTGTTTATGAGACTCAAACATAGCTTTCAGTTGCAATGTAAGGATATGTCCTGTATGTAACAATTGACACCAAAGATGTCTCAAAGGAAGCAGAGAAGTTTAGGAGTACA
The DNA here is from genome assembly GCF_011762505.2 of Arvicanthis niloticus. Lineage (NCBI taxonomy): Eukaryota > Metazoa > Chordata > Mammalia > Rodentia > Muridae > Arvicanthis > Arvicanthis niloticus. Next base: position 41,488,399 of record NC_047671.1, read on the forward strand.
CGGAGCCCAGTTCACTGGGAGACCAGCTGACAGCAGAACTAGCTGGTGTAGCAATATGACCAGTTGAAATCTCAGCTTTCTCAGAAAGGGACTATATGAATGGGCGAAGAATGAAGTTACTGCATTGTAGCTGAATATGGTTGATTTAAAAACTAATATCAAAGAGTCAGGCATATTTGTAAAGCTCTACATACCATCCTAATGAGAAACTAGGAGAAGCTGACCATGTTGTTATAAGGCACCCTTATTGAATGGTGCTTTCAACTCATGATGGTTGCAGACATGCCATCCACATTGGATTTTATTTGAACCTTTGATTCAAGCTGACTTGATCTCTTAGTTAGGGTTTTACTGCTGCGAACAGAAACCATGACCAAGGCAACTCTTATAAGGATGACATTTAATTGGTGCTGGCTTACAGGTTCAGAGGTTCAGTCCATTATCATTAAGGTAGGAGCATGGCAGCATCCAGGCAGACATAGATCTGGAAGAGCTGAGAGTTCCTTCCACCTCTTGTTCAGAAGGCAGCTAGCAGAAGACTGGCTTCAGGCATCTAGGACAAGGGCCTTAAAGCCCACGCTCACAGTGACACACCTACTCCAACAAGGCTACACCTCCTAATAGTGCTATTCCCTGGGCCAAGCATATATAAACCATCACACTTGGAAAGTTGAGACATCTTACTTATGAAAGAATTATATTATATGTGGTAATGCCACTGTGATAGTTTTAAAGGAATCTATCATTTCAGTATATATAATGAAAGGGGAAGAATAAAAATTTAAATACAGAGAATTGAAAAAGGATTTGTAGAACAAAGATTGTCTCTAAATTAATAATCTTCTTAAGCTGTCTGATGGGGTTAAAGGGGTCTTTGTACCAGGAGCTGGTGTGTGTGTGTGTGTGTGTGTGTGTGTGTGATATCTGCTGGTGCTACATACCAAGGATGTTCCGAACCACACATCTGCTCATACAGACTAATTTTTATACTCCACGAGAACAAAGGCCTATAGATGTGCACATAACAGAGTAGAAACAGTAACAAGTGTTGGTGTTGTGGAGATGTTTGTACTAAATGTATATCCTGTCTATTCTTTCTGCTAAAAATCTAAAGGAAGCCACATTTAGAAATTTATCCAGAAGAGTGATGGCATGGGAGAAGCCATTTCTTCTGTTCTTGTCTTTCTTAGTAGCAGAGACTTGTTTTGTTAGGGTCTTTGCTTCTCAAAGAATAAATTTCCCAGACTCCCTTATGATGTATGGCCATGTGATTTGGTTCTAGCCAATGAGGTATAAGGAATGTTGTATGGGCTCTCTGGAAGGCTCGTCAGAGTCAGCTGACTGTATGGTGCACCCATTTCTCTCCCCGACCCACTATCTGGAATGCAGACGTGAGGCTTAGAGATTCCATAACCACAAGGAAGACTTAGAAGTGGAAGCCATGTATCTCACATATAGAAAGAAGGACCCTGGCATTCCTTCTAGTCACTGAATCATCTTTACTACCTCTGGACTGAGTTTACCAAACAAGAACTGTCATTAAACCAAAATTGCCTATGTTTCTGATTATATACAAAGACTTTATTATTATTGACCAGATAACTGATGGCTTATTCTTTTGGGGTTTGCTTACAACAGTATTATTCTATATCCTGGGCTGGATCCAGATTTGGAACTGGAGGCAATGTGAGTGTTCCAACTCTGAGAGATAAAGTTTCTGCAATGCAAGAGTTATAACTCTGAAGGGAAAGGTATCCTGGCAGTCAGGAGTCAAGGAGTACCACAAAGTCACACTGCACAACAAACCTCACACAGGAGATTTATTGGGAAAAAAAACAGGAAGGTGGCTGCCTCTGCTCTAGAGAGAAGCAGCAGGGAACTGAGCATGAGACAGATGTATCCAGGGGTTCTTAGGGGCAGAGTTTTCCAGAGTAGAGATTTTCAGGGTGGGGATTGGTGGAATTTCAAATCCTGAGCTTGGGGTGAGCCAAGGAATTGGTGGGATCTTGAACTAGGGGATTGGTGGAGTCTTGAGCTCAGGGACACTATAGTGGGCTTTTGAGATCAGGGATTGGTGGGTTTTCAAACCTGGAAGTAAGCATGGACCTTTTACCCGACTTCTTGCCTTAGCTTCTGGGGTGCTTAGATTATAGGTATGACGCATCATGCCTAGCTCTGATTGGCATTATTAATGAGGCATTATGGATTTAGTATTATCTATCAAAAATCAAAGTACATAGAGCCACTAACTCATCAAACTAAGAGTTAAGACTTCAACTTACAGATACGCACACAAGAGAGCTTGTCATTTATACTAACACTATAAACAACCCAAGGAGCTACCTGTGTTTATAGACTAGCTACTTAGGGGAATAAAAGGCTGTCATTCAAAGAATGAGCTCTGTATGTGTTGCCATGGGAGAGCCCCACATCCCATTAGTAACTGAGAACCCAAACTACAAAAGTGTACACACTGATATACAAGCATGCTGTGGGGGTCTCTGTTCAACCAGACACAGATAAAAATATTAAAAATGAAGTTGTGTCTGTACTCAACATGTACAGACTGTCCCCATGCTCTAAAGGAGTTAATCTAACCATTATTTACACAGTCTATATTACGACAGGCTTTGTACATACACTAGAGAGGATAATAGCAAGTGGGAGGTATACAGAGATTACATGAAAATGCCATGCCAATTGAAACAAAGAATGCAGTATCTGAGATACTTGTGTTCAATTGTAGTGAATGGTGGCCTTTTATTACAGTTTCTTTATCTTAAAGTACGATCTGGCTTCCATCCTAGGAATTTTAAAATAGTTAGAATAAAGGTATTGTTGGCTCCCCTCCAGCCCTCTCTCCCTGCCCTCTTGTCCCCGTCCTTCCCATCTTTCACCTCCTTTCTTTCTTCTTGTCTCTGCCCTCACCTCCTCCCTATAAAACCATAATATTCGGTCTTTAAGAGCCTAGTCTTCCGAGGGTCCATGCAAGGAATCAGGAGAGCATTTTCTAGGAAGGACAAGCCAGCTAAGGAATCTCTCTGTGGCCCTGGGCTGAATGCTGTGCTTCTGCCGGAACACAGTGTCCTGGGAACACTCAGTAGCCCTCAGGTGGATGCAGCCAGGTTGTTTGTGTCTTGCAAATGAACGAGGACACATGCTCTGACAGGAGTTGGAATATGATCAGAGGTTTGTTTACTCAGGCCTCATATGGAGGCAAAGGTTTATTTTGACTTGTCCTGTAGCATAGAGCTGCCCAAGGGAGCAGGATGAAACTGCGGGAGGAGGGGTGCAGCTTGCCAGCCTGTGCAATGAGCAGATGGCAGAAGGGGTCTTGTGAACTTGCAAGAGAAGCTCATTTGGCTTTTGATTTTAGAACCGCCATTGTCATGACAGGTGACCTCAGTTGCTTGCTGCATGCTTTAATGATAAAGCCTAAATAAGCATTGGCTATCTATGATCTAGAAAGAGTTACTATTAGATAATAAAGAGAATTCTTGTCTACATGCTGGCATATTCTAGGTCACTCCAGAGACAGACTCTCACACAGACTGAGTACTAATGCATGTCAGGGATGGAGTCGAGTCTCACAGGCATTCATGTGAGCTAATCAAGTCTAAGGCAAGAAGGGGGATGTAAATGGAAAACATGGGGTTCCGGAATTTGTTATGAGGCTAGGTGGACTGCTTATGAAATACGTGCCCAAGTCAAACATCCAGTCCCTGGGAGATTCAGCAGGTGGTTGCAGACACAGCTTGAGCCAAAGCTTTCATCAGAGCGTGAAAGTTACTCTGCCTCTCTTCTTCTCAGGCTTGCTGTTTATCCCGTCCCAATTATAATATTATAATTAAAGAGGAGTATCTGGTCCTAAGGACATTAGCAAGTATCAAAACACAGAAAGTGATTACTTATGCTACAATCGGGCCAGCCTTCTTTCTCTTATAGGGGTTAAGAGGTCACAACATTAATTCAGGACTAGGCACTGTATTAGATGAAAGGTGATAAAAATTAGCAAGAAATGTCCTGTTTCCGATGGACAATGTGAAGTGGAACCTGAGAGACTGGCTCCAGAATACCCGAATGACACTTCCTGTTCGTCTATAGTTGAATCCAGCCTATCAAAGAAAAAATTGCCATTGGGCTCCCTGGCTTCTGGCTTCTCCAGTCTCCATGAAAAAGAATGAAGATGTCAGGGAGCCCTAGAGGGGATGCATAATATACTAAGAAAAGAACAGATGCTTCAGTCTGTAAAACCTTGACAGGTTTTACATCTATGGACAGGTATCCATCTATGGGCAGCTATTCTACACAAGGAGGCAAAGATGGCCATCGAGTAGCGGGAGGGCTTGTCTCGCAACGGATCTGGGTTCAGTTCCCAGCAGCCACATCAGGTAGCTCACAACCACCTGGCATGCATATGGTACTTACACATGGAGGCATTCACATAAAAAACAATAAATAAATCTTTTTTTTTTTAAAGATGGCCACCAATTGTTCTATTTATCATTTAGCTCATCATCCCCAGATACCTCATTCAATAATTTCTGGGCTGCTTTTTCATTTATCCAACCCGGGGCATGTGCCCATCACTGTGTCAGCAATATTTCAGGTCCAGACCAAGTACCTAAACCTGGAACTAGAGTCACTTCAGAGCAAGGAGTGGGATGGGAGAGGAGATACAGAGGGAAATTAAGATGTCCTCCAAAGCAGGGAGATAGTTAGCAGAGAGCAAAATACCCACTGTTCCAGGGAAGACTTCACAGTTCATTTTCCCCCAGAAATAATGAAAGGAAGAAGTGTGTGTGTGTGTGGGGGGGGGATATCAATATAGTATGTAACCTTTCTCTGATATGTTAGACATTGAAGGTTTTGTCGAGGCCTGAGCTGAATGTTGAGGCCTGGGCTGCCCCACGTTTGAGTGACAAAAAATGTTGGGGCCTAGGCTGGCTCACTTTGGGCGGCCTAAAATGTTGAGGCTCTCTCCACTCCGAGCTTGGCAGCCACTGTATCCCAGCCCAAGCTACTGCTCTGGTCCGAGGGTTGGGGTTCAGCAAGAGAGAGAGTGAGGACGGACTCGAAGAATGAAGACCAGACAGAGTGTGATTCAATCCCGTTTATTCTTCAGTTCTCTCTTCCTAGTCTAAGTCCCAAGTCTTGAGTTCCTAGTTCCTAGTTCCTAGTTGTACTCCTTCTTGTTCTCTTCCGAGTGTCTAATGTCTACTCCTACTCCTAGTGTCTGAATCTCTGTTACTCCAAATTGTTCTCCAAGTTGTACTCTCTAAAGTGTCTGATTCTCTGATCTCTCTTCTGTCTGCCTCTCGCCTTTATATGTCTCACTTCTAAGCCATGCCTTTTGGTCACGCCTTTAATCATGCCCTTAGGTCTTGTCTCTAAATCTGATCTCTAGGTCACACTCTTAAGTCACATACCTTTAATCTCACACACCCAAGGAAAGTCCTGGGTATCAGAGTGTGCTCAGTTGTTGTAGGCTATTGTAATACAAGTCTCATGTCAGGGTATATGGCTCAAGATGGCTGCAAAGCTGATAGCCGCTTTCTGCTAAAAGTTGGCCCCCAACAAGGTTTACTCTAGTCTTTAGGTGTTTGGGGATTATCATGTGTGCTTGGCTTGCAAAAGGATTTGAATGTATATAAAACTGAAAAGTTTTTTTTTTTTGTTTTTTTTTTTTTGTTTTTTTTTTTTTAAGGCCTTTTGAATTCCTCTCCTGAGAGGCGAAGGGGCCAGCCCAAGTTATTTTTGTTCCACTTTTGCCTCTGTTATACAGATCAGTAAACTAGGGCTTACACAGCAGCCAGTGATGCAAGGCTTGGTCAGTGCTCAGGCCTTCAATCCCGAGTCACAGGCATGCTCCTCTGTCCCTGCTGTGGGTAGGTAGACAGGGCTACAAAGAGCATTGGTGCCATTCCATGAATGAGCTGTGTGACATGAAATCTTAGCAAGGCTGAGAAACACTGTCATTTAGAGGAAGAAAAGGAGACTGTAGTGACTTAAACATTCATGTTAAATGCTGGGTCAGAGTGTAAGTTAGCTGAGCAGATGGACAGGCCTAAGAGCGGCAGCCTGCCCATGCCCTCCTCATCCCTGCCTGCTGGAACCCTACGAGGCAATTAGCTTCCCCCAGAAACTGATGACTACTAGTTCTTTTCCTTACTTATGGAATATTGTAGAATTTTTATCACATTGATGTGTTTAAAAATAAACTTTAGTAGTAGGAGGAGGCATAGTGTGAAAGCAGAGGTCATCTATAGCTGAAATTACTTCCCAAGGGGGAGACATAACAATGTCTACTCCTCCTTCTAAGGTTCTAATGTCAAACGGAGGTACAATTCTGCCATTCTTCACTCAGGGGAACCAATGAGTTTATTAGGCTTATTTACAGAGCAATAGGTGGGGCTTTGGCAGGAGAACAGATTGGCTTAAACTAGCCACCCTGGAAGATCTGTGTCTTCCCTTCACCCTTCCTTCTATTAATACTAGCATCTCCTAGAGATGTTGAAGATGTACAGTGTTAGAGCCAAATTGCATCCAACTGGTTGGGAGGGGTGACTAGATACTCAGATGAGGGTCCTAGGACATTCCCTGACCCCTCCTCCCAAGAAAGATCAACAGTCATCAAACCCAGCTTTGATGATCTTTAGTGAGTTTGCTCAACTGCACTCCTGAAGATGGCCCCAATTTGACCTGGAGGATAGTCCTATACAACAACATCCTAGAGATATAGAAGCTTAGGGGAGGCCTCTATGTTCTCAAAAACTGACCAAGAAGACATTGGTAGGGACAGTGCCAATCATGATTCCTGTCCAAGCTGGATGACCACTGGGTGTTGTCATTGGCTGCTCAGTTTTACTTAGAAAGAGTCAGTTTGGGCAACATAAATCCTTCTCCCTTTGCAATTTGAGACATATAAAACCAAGACCTCAAAGTATCTGTTTACTGGTAGAAGACTCTCAGGATATCGTCCACGCCTCCTTTTTTTTGACTATGATGTCAAGAAAGAAACAGCAATCTTACTCACCCAGGCATGGGACCAGGGTGGCATCTATACAAGCAAGAAACCCATAGTTTTATCCTTGTGGAATTCAGGAGTCAGATGTATGACAGAACCTGTCAATGGGTTGAGAATCATCAGGAAATAGACATGTGAAATACATCCACACATAAGGCACAAGTTGCTTCAAACCAGCCATAAGCAGGGCATATCAGATACACAGTATGCTTGCTTGGCTTATGGGGTTTTAAATTTGAAATGGTTGCCTGCATCTAAGAATTGGGCTATTTTAAAATGGATGGGCCTTCCAGAGAAAGCTACACAGACACTGTAGCTGTTTAAATGGGAGCACACTGACAGCGTAGAGCCAGACTTTGGGTACACTGAGGTTTTTTAGACTTCCAGAATATGCATAAGTGAAATCCCTGAAAGTTCCATCCGATGCAGCAATGGACCTGCTCCGTACTTACAGGATGCTCAGAGTAAATGAACAGCCTCCAGCGGACTCACCAAGGACTCATTCAACAAAGAATTCCTTCTTGTAAGTTCATGCAAGTAGCCCAGTGCCTTCAGCACCTGCTGTGGCTCCCCAGGCTCTGTGAGTTTCCATTTCAGATCTTACTGTTTCATGGTGAGCTTGCAGTGCAGCTCAGAACCCTGCCAGACGTGAAGGGTCCACGCTGCCCCTGTGCAGGGCTTCCAAGGACATCCATTTCTGCCTCTCTGAGCCTGGCTCTTTAGCAATTCAAAAACAACTTTTGAAAGGCTTTTAAAGTGAGCCTTCTCTCATGTCTCTGCTGAACCCATACCATACACAGTGCATTTGTGCCAATGTGAGTAGGTTTCAGGTTTGATTGCCTGTGCTGATTCTATCTATCTATCTATCTATCTATCTATCTATCTATCTCTATCTCTGTATCTCTGTATCTCTGTATCTATCTATCTATCTATCTATCTATCTATCTATCTATCTATCTATGTATCTATCTATGTATCTACCTATGTATCTATCTATGTATCTATTTATGTATCTATCTATGTATCTATCTATGTATCTATTTATGTATCTATGTATCTATCTATCTATCTATCTATCTATCTACCTATTACCTATCTATCATCTATCTATATTTCTATGTATCTATGATCTATCTATATTTCTATCTATGTATCTATGATCTATCTATCTATCATTTATCATTTATATATCTATTTGTTTTCAACTTGACACAGGTTAGAGTCCTCTGAAAAGAAGGAACCTCAACTGAGAAAATGCCTCTATAGGATTGGCCTGTCTGTGGGACATTTTAAAAAAAATTAATGATTAATGTGGGAGGGCTAAATTGTGGGTGGTGCCATCCCTAGCAGATGATACTGGGTTACATTACACAGCAAGATGAGCAAGCCAGTAAGAAGCCTCTGCTTCAGTTCCTGCATTGACTTCCCCAGATGATGGACTACAAGCTGTAAAGGGGAAATAAACTCCCCCCCGCCCCCACAAGTTGCTTTTGGTTATGCTGTCTTTCGTGGCAATAGAAGGCAAACTAGGATGCCGCCAAAGGGGCTCTCAGTATAACAGTGGGTGAGAATTACCCTCACAAAGAATAGACTGTGTGTGGAGGGATTTGCCTGTGTCCCATTATGTCACCCAGAGTCACCAAAAGCCTTTAATAAAGCCTTCACATGCCTTGTTGGCAGTCTTCTTCCAGGCTTCTTCCCTCCCACAGCATCTGGGCATAGCTAACTATACCATGGAAGACATCAAGCTATAAATGACTTGACTTTTAGTTTTGCACCCACACTTTTGCTCAAGGATAACCTGCATGCCTGGGAGATATTTTGATATTTGCAAATCTTTGCTTGCTCCCTCCCCGCCCCAATCTTTTTTTTTTTTTTTTTTTTTTTTTTTCCGTTCTCTGGGGTTTTTCGTTTTTTCGAGACAGGGTTTTTCTGTGTAGCCCTGGCCCCTGGCTGTCCTGGAACTCACTCTGTAGACCAGGCTGGCCTCAAACTCAGAAATCTGCCTGCCTCTGCCTCCCAAGTGCTGGGATTAAATGCGTGCGCCGCCACCGCCCGGCTCCCCGCCCCAATCTTGATGAGTATGTTCACTGGATCTGTTTATTGATGGCAACAGAGAAATGGATCCTCACCTTGGACACTGAGACAGTTGAGTGTTTCAGGGATTTTCCTCAAGTGGGTGTGTGGCATGCTTTAAAGCCTTTGTGCAGACTTTGCTCTTCTTTTTTTTTTTTTTTTTTTTTTTTTGAGTCAGACTCATGTGCTGTCTAAAATGGTGGTGAGTGCAGGCAAGGCAGACCAAACACAATAGCGATTCACCAGGGAGAGTGTGACCCCCAAGTCCGAAGTCTTAGAAAGACTCCATTTGGTTACTGTTAAATTGAAGTTAGACTAAGTAGGTGAGCCTGCTGAGTTGGCTCAGCTCAGGGGTGGCTTTCCTCAGATACAGCTGTATCTCGTAGCTTTTGAGAGGTGGGAGCACCAGAGTCTGAACAGAAAGTAAGCAGTAACATACTTGTGGCCTCACTTCCTGATAGACTATGCCAACATGTAGATTCCCAAGCAAGCATCAGCTCATTAGACACAGTTCAAGACTGGGTGAAGCATGTTTGGGATCTTTGTCTGTTTACAGCGTAAGTTTAGGGATGATACACACTAGAATAAGTATGTTCCCATGATGTTCATATGAACACTTATGAAGTAGCTGGTGCTGTCTAGAGGACCGCTGGCTAAATTCTTAACCTACTATTCAGCTTCAGGTCACTGAAGGGCGGATCACATGACTCCCAAAAATTGCACGTGTTGTAAGTGCTTGAATTGTCACAGCCATGAGTGGATGAGCAAATACATGAGGCAGTGAAACAGTGAGACACACCAGAGCACTGAGTGGCCAGCCCTCCCCTTAAGGAGCACGTGGATAAGGGGAAGTGGTTGTTTATGAGGATTACAGAATTCCAGTGTAGCAAAAACATAGTGGCTTCTTGGGATGACGTGTTACGGGTAAGAGCCTGGTATAACAAAGAAAACCTTTGGAGACTACACACACACACACACACACACACACACACACACCACATGCACACATGTACACATACATACACACACACAAACACAACACACACACACAACACATGCACACATGTACACATACATACACACACACAAACACAACACACACATGCACACACACATATGTGTACCCATTTGTGTAAATGGTTCTTATCAAGGAAAAATAAAGGTATTTAGTTAGACCTAGAACTATTCCTCTGAATATGGGTCTGTTCCTTTTTCTCCTAATGTCTGTCAATTCTCTTGCCAGTATTTTCTAGCTTTGTTTATTTTCTTAGTTCTAAAGGTTTCCTTTTAATTTATGCCACCCCCGCATCCCATGTCCTGCCAAAATACCACTTTCCCATCTCCCACCCAGAGAGTCTTTCCAGTCAACATTCCTTCCTCCTTGTCTCCTCCGCTCTAATTATTTCTAGCTAACAGAGTCATAGTTTGGTGGGCCTTGGGCATCCAACACTGGCTTGGTGGGTGTTGGGGCCTGGTTGTGTCCCCTCCCTTATAATAAGAACAGATGTAGATATCTAATCTCTAGTAGATTTGGAGCTTCGGCCTATGAAAAGTCAGGTCTGTCATGAGAGTGGAGTCCTCGTGGGTGAGTTAAGTACCATTAAGAGCACAGACTGCTAAACTGGCCACCTTTCTCTACTGTGTGAGAACACTATGAGAAGTTGGATATCTGTAGCTCAGGACTGGGCCCACGGCAAATCCCACCATACTGTTACAACTGCTCTGTTGTTTAAGAACTACTTTTTGATAGGAAACCAAACTGGCTAAAAGAAGAGAATATTGAATAATTCTCCAAGCCAGTGTTCAGGTGGGCTGGTACTCTCTTCACTAGTCATGCACACTGACTATCCACAGGTAATCCAAACCTCATACTAGTAGTCGATCACCTCAACCAATTTCCAACATTTTTTTTTTCAGTTGTCCGGACTTTAGTCTTGTGTGTGTGTGTTGTTGTTGTTGTGAACAATAATCAAGTTCCTTCTATACAACCCTAGCCTTCTTTTCTTCTTCACAGAATTGACTTTCTGCCTGTACTTTGCCCTACACAATATCCACTTGGCCTGAAAAGCTTGGTGTTTTCTACCCCCTGGCTGGAGAAAGGGCCACTGTAAGATTGGAAGAGACTGGATGATCTGCTACAAGAACCTCACAAGATCATGACAGAGGCCCAGACTGTAAGTCCCACAGACAGTAAACACATCTTAGTGCTACAGAGCACCACACTCCCCTTTAAAGTTATAGATCTTGAAGAGTGACTAATACAAATTTCAGCTGGATCATTTGTACAGCAATGAGCTGTTCTTAAAGTTAATTCATATTCAGAATCCATTCAGTTCTTTTCCATCCATTCTTGATTTTTTTACTTAGAACAAAACAAGGTGTATTGAAGACTAGAAAACATACAATGGGACTGGGGGCTTGCGGAGGGGAAACTGGGAAGGGGGACAACATTTGTAAATAAATAAAATAACAAATAAGAAACAGAAGATAGAATTAACCAAGAGATGTTTTTACATTGTTTCTTTATTACAGGTTGGTCTCCCAACCTACACACTGGAAAATAAGCATCATTAGATAATATTAAATACAATGGAGATGTCAGGAAAGTGTGCCAATCAGAGCAAGGTCTGGTCACATGGGAAAAGCTTTCTATTCAAGAAAGCTTTGAATAATCTGTAAGCAGAGTGGTATTTGATGAGCAACACAGATATAACAAAAATGTTAATTATCTCCTGGTGACTAACGATCAGCTATCCATCCCTTTAATATGCATGTGTGGGAGGAAGTGTGAGGTAGAGGCCAGAGGCTTTGATGGGAAAAGTTCCAGCTGGTGAGGCTGACAGGTGGTTCCAAGCTGGTGTCAACCTCTCGGGAGTCATCAGCTCTGCTGTTCTAAGTAGTGTTTACCAAAAGCTAGAGATCTTTTAAAATGAACTAACCATGGCAATGCATACACATTCCCAATCATTTACCTCAATCAAAATACTCGTCTTATGTCCTTATGTGTCTAAAAGCTGTTCAGATGATTCTACCATGCAGCTGGGGCTGAATGCCACAGCTCTGGGGGAGGTTTAGCTACTTTGTGGTTTGATGGACAAGGGAACCTCATCCTGTGTCGGGATGGTGGGCTGGGGATATTGCAAGGGCCCCCATTAGTGGTCATAAATAAGAAGCGATTTCTTCAGTGAGTCAGAAACTGGGATAAATCCTAAGTATGGAGTATAAACCCAGTTGATTCGAAGACAGGACATGGCATCTAAAACTTGCCCAGAATAGTGTCACTAAAATGGCAAAAAGGTGTCAGAATTGCTGCAACCCTGAAGCGGGGCACAGGAATGTGTCTGGTTCCTCAGCATGTGGGTCCCTGAGGTCACTGCTGCAAGAGAAGCAGGCAACTCATCCTCAACAGATGCTCTTTCCTCTGCCTTGGGAACCAAACAATGACAAAGTTCTATCCTCTAGGTAGGAATTGTGGGTAGAGAACCCAAATTAGATAGGCATGGCCATATGTTATGTGACTGGCTACAGCCATGGGGTACCAGACTTTCCCTAACATCCAACCAGAAGATAGGACCATAAACTGCCGACCACAACCAAAGGAATGATTTCCCCTAGCAGTCTGACAGCCCCTGGCACAGAATACAGTCTATTGAGCATCTCAATCTTAAGGAAGATGGCAGGCAAGATTATCACTTTCCAGGACAACCAACTCTGTGGAGGTGACAGCAGACATAAGTGAAAATGGAACAAGCAAAGCAGGAATCAAGAATAAACATGAAGGTCCAGCAAGATAGGTCATCAGATGTGTGCTTGTTGTGAGGGCAGGAGGACCTGAGCTTAACCTTCTGGGTAGCACAGAAGCCAGGAAGGTGAGAAACAATCCTTCAAAGTTGTCCTCCGTCTTACTCTCTCTCTCTCTCTCTCTCTCTCTCTCTCTCTCTCTCTCTCTCCCCCTCTCTCTCCTCCATAGCATGTGGGAACTCAGGCATACAAGCATCTGCACACTCGGGTGCATAAGCATGTGCATCTAAACACACACACACACACACACACACACACACACACACACACACACACTATAATGTCTTTTAGAACTTCAAAGGACAGTTAATCTTTAAAAAATAATATTAACTTGAAGGGACTGGAGATATGTCTCAGTTGTTAAAAGTGCTTGCTGCTCATCTAAGGGAGGCAAGTTCAGTCTCCAGCATCCATGACAGGACAGCTCACAACTGCCCATAATTCTAGTTCCAGAGGATTCAATTCCCTCTCATGGTATTCACCTGTTCCTGCACAATGAAGTGAACATATACTCATGAAGGTTTACCCACACATACATTAAAAATAATAAATATTTTAAAATAAAATAAGCATAAGATCTTTTTTAAAAAGACATTAGCATGAAGACCAGGAAATAACTCAAGACCAGGAATGTAAGTCAGTTGGTAGGTGCTTGCAAGGCATACGAACATACATACATACATACATACATACATACATACATACATACATACATAGTTCCAGGGTAGGTGTAGCAGTGCACACCTATGATTTTGTGGCAGTTTGATGAGAATGGCCCCCATAGGCTCAAATGTTTGAATACTAGGTTCCTAGTTGCTGACACTGTTTGGGAAGGATTAGGAGGTGTGTCCTCATTGAAGGAGGAGTGTCACTGGGGGTGGGTCTTGAGGCTTCAAGACACTCACATCATTCCGGGCCTTTCTCCGCCTGCAACTTGTGGATCAAGATGTAAGCTCTCAGCTCTTCCTCCCATCATGCCTGTTCTCTGCCATCATGGACTCTCACCCTCTGAATTATAAGCCCCAAATTAAACACATCCTTTTATAATTTATTTGCTTATGGTGTGTTATCACAGCCATTGGAAAGTAAGCCAAATCCCAACATTTTAGAGGTAGAGGGAAGAGGAAAAGGATCAGAAATTCAAGGTCATCCTTGGCTACATAGTGAGTTCAAGGCTAACCTGAGCTACATGAGACCTTGTCTCAATATCTCAATACATACATACATACATACATACATACATACATACATAGTTCCAGAGTTTCTTTCCCTTGGGACAGTTTAAACATAATTAGGTATCAACTCCTTTGATCTGGATAAAGAACTCCTCTTTGAGAAAATTCAATTACTTCCTGGTCCTTTTAATTCTGCCTTTCAAACCTTTTCATTTTCTACATGAATTTATGATTATGACTGCTAGTTGTCTCCGGGTGATCTTTCCCCAGGCTTGCCTAATCTATTTTTGTTTTTGAAGAAAAAGTACTTAACTGATTTTTTAAGGTATATTTTATTACCTATTAGGACAAAAGTGTATTGGGATCAGGTAAGTGGATAGTTGATGCTACACCATGCATTTCTTCTTCTCCTTTTCCATTTTATTTTTTGAGATGCCCTTACACTGTAGCCCAAGCTAGCCTAGAACTCACCATATAGTCCAGATTGCTATTGCCTTTGCGGCAATCCTCTTAGTGCAGGAGTAAAGTACACATATTTTAAAAAATAGAATATCCTTTATTCATCGTCAGTTGCGTGCATACAGAGTATCTTGGTCATACGCACCCAAACTGCCTTCTAGACACCTCACACAGCCAACCCCCTCATATCTCCTCATTTTCTTTATTTTTCTTTCTTTTTTGTACCGTCAGTCTCTGTAATGTAATGTTGACTGATCTTGTTGGCTTGGTCTCGTAAGGGTAACCATGGCTGCAGTAAGTTCATGGCTGTGTCATGTCCAGAAGACATCTTTTTACAGTCCCCTTTCCCATATTCTGGCTCTTAAACTCTTTCTGCCCCTCCTTCCTCAGTGCTCTCCTGAGCCATGGAGGTAGGTGTTGGAAAAGATGCTGTATTTAGGCCGGAGGACTCAACAGTGGTTTATTCTCGGCTTTTGGACCACTTATAGGTCACTGTATGAACTGATGACTGCTGTAAAGAGAGGTTTCCCTGGGCAAGGTTGAAGGCAGCACTGATTTATGTGTCTAAGCATAAATACTTAGAGTCTGTCTGACAACATATCCACTTAGTAGGCTAACAATAATAGCTTCACTCTCGGGCCTATAAACTCTCTAGTTGTGGGTTTTTGATCATGTTTATAGTATGAGACATAAATACCTTCCTATGGAGCAGTTTTCAAACTCAATCTGATGTCGGTTGGTTACCTCCATATCTCTCATGTCACTACACCCACGTCACCAGTGGGTCCATCTTGCCTGGCAGATAGCTATTGTATGTAGCATTTAGGACTCACTGTTGGGTAACACCATTAATAACTTTTCTCCTCTAGAAGCCTCCATGGTACTTTCTGGAACTATGAACATTAGCTAGAAGGAGGAAGTTTTTATGTCAGTTACAGCTTATTCATCTATGTCCTGTTACCAAAGCAAAGCACATATTTCTTTACCAAGCATCACCTGAAAACATAAGACTACAATAACACATTCCATTACAGAAACTCTAGATTTGATGCCTATCCAAGAATTTAAACCACAATGTCACTTTCTAGCATGTGTTATATATTTCAAAACACACATATTTTCAAAAGCAAGCTATAATCAAATAATGTTTTCCTAAGTACTCTTTGATACATCTTTAGAGCAAACTAAAAAACCCAACTGTGAAAACTGAAGCTGTGTTCATCAACAAAATAAATACAACGTATGCTGCCAACTTATGGGTTCCTTAGTTAAGGCGGTTGTCGATTTGTTGTCTGCTTGTGATCAGTAAATTCAGTTGTTTTTCTTTCCAATACTCTAAAACAGTGGTTCTCAACCTGTCAGTCATGACCCCCTATGAATTGAACAACCCTTTCACAAGGGTTGCCTGAGATCTTTGGAAAAACACAGATATTTATATTACAATTCATAACTAGCAAAATTACAGTTATGAAGAAGCAAAGACAATAGTGTTATGGTTGGGGGTTACCACACGTGAGGAACTTTATTAAAAGGTCACAGCATCAGGAAGGTTGAGAACGGCTGTTCTAAAGTGTCTCTCACAGCCTCCTTCCAATTCTAGGAAGGTCTTTTCTGATACCAGGTTATGGGAAACTTCTGAGTTGCTTTCTTCTGAGGTGCTTTCTTCAGATTAGCACAATGCAGCCTTTAATTATTCAAGGAAACGTGGCAAACTTGGGCCTGACTTGATGGTATAGGCTTTAGTCATAGCACTTGGGAGACTGTGGCAGGTAGATCTATGAGAGTCTACAACCAGCATGATCTTTATAGTAAGCTCCAGGCTAGCCAGGGCCTCATAGTGAGACCCTATCTTTAAAAACAAACAAACAAACAAACATCTCCAGGAACACAAGCAAACAAGAACCTATGGTAACTATAACAACCTCTTACACACTCTGAAGAAGTCATATTATTACCAACTGTCCTTCTAATTTCAGTCTAAGGGAGTTTTTAGTATATTGACATTTCTGTTGTTTTGGATTCTGCTCTTATAGGAGATAACTAGAGGAAACACACTAGAGCATTTCAGAGAAGACATCTTAGTATGTGATCCATTGGCAGGAACATCCTTAGGATACAAAGCAAACTCGGCAGGGATGAAAGCAATGTGATTTTCAAAGAATCCAAGCCTTCTAAGATCAGAACAATGAATTGTATTCACCTTGCTGACTATACAATTTCCTCTTAGGAAACTGAGGCTTTCTGGTTAATTGTGGAGCATGTTCATTGAGCCAAATCGCCTGGTTTCTGTTCTGGAGAATGCTTCCAGGACCTTTCTGGTAATAGTCTAGAACTATTTGCATTGGAGGTTTCTAGACTTTGACTCAGTTTAGAGTGGGAAAGAAACTCCATGTCAATGAATCTCTGTTCTCTGCCTCTTCCTGTCTTTCACCCTCTTCTCTTGTTCACCCCCCTCTCCCTGTCCCTTGCTACCTTCCTCCTTTCCTCTCTCATTCTCTTCCCCATTCCTCCCTCATTCCCTCTTTCCTTCCTTCTCTCTTTCTTTGTCTTATTCTCACCCAGGGCCAAGGCCTGTTACATGCTAGGCAAGTATTTGTCCTCAGAGTCTCAGGCCCTTGTTTTTGTTTTAAATAAGACAAAAACATTAATTCTTTATCTTTTGGGGTGCTGCAGAGAGGGATGATATCTGATAACAATCTCTGGTTTGTCATCCCTGTACTGAGCAATTCTCTCCAGGCAGCTCATTAGGCCCCAGCTTTGTAGTTTGGAAAGGTTTTAATTCAAATTTGCAGACCAGCCACTGGCTGTGTGACTCCTCTCAGCACTGGGTTTTAGTTGATAGTCTCAAAAGGCAAGTTTAGTGGGTACCAGGTATATCCAATAAACCCCATCTGAACTGCTGCTTTATGGAGTATCCTGGAAGAGACATATCTCAGCCAGTGGAGCTGGGGAGAGTTTCAGTTCTTGGAGGGTAAGCATAGTTTTGATATGATCTGCAATGAAGTGTTCTTGCTCAGTGATTCTTGCCTCAATCTCTGTCTCTTGCATAAATCTCTGTAGGCTTCCACTAATTGCTTGAAGCATCTGGTTTAGTCTGAAGCATTTCTTTTTATTTGAGTTGAGGATGTGCTTGCCAGAACCTGGATCCCCCAAGATTGTCAGACAACAGCTCTCAGATAACTCCACACAAGCATGCTAAGCCCTGGTAGTGACAGCAGTGGAGCTGCGCCTGGCTCAAGGCTCCTTCTAGCATCCACTGTGAGAACCAAAGGCCTGTAAGAGATATGAGATATGAGAGTTGGAATACTGAACCAAGGAACTCCCTCATGAGGCAGTATATAATGTGGGTAAATATAAAAGGGAAATTGGATTATATATACATTAATATGTATGTGTAAATATGTATATATATTCAAAAGTCCCACCATTTATAAGTAAAAAAATGGAGAGAATAATATTGAAAGAAACAGTTAAAAATGGTCAAGAATTTCTCAGAAACTAGGAAAGGTCCAAGTCTTCAAGAAGGCAATTACATCAATGGGACAGTATAGAGAATGTAAAAGTACATATTGTCAAGGTATGAAAAAATGGGTCATCTTACACTCATCCATGGGATCCCTTGCAGCTAGGTTGGTAGGCAATTTGGAAGTAGCTATTAATTTTACAGGTTATCTATTGAGGGATGGCAAGACAGCTCATAGATAGGGGCACCTGCTGCCAAGCCTGAGAACCTGAGCTCAGTTGGAGTACTCATATGGTGGAGAGAGAGAAACAAGTCCCTCAACTTTCCTTCTGACCCCTACTTGCACACACAGTGGCATGTGGTTGTGCACACATGCACACAAGTGCACATACAAAATAAACAAATAATAAAATGTACTTTCAATTTAAACATTATCTATTGGTATCCCCTTTGAATGCTTCCACACAATAAAAATGAGGAGTTAATAGGATTTATTACTGTCTTATTATATCAGAAAAATGTGGCTAACAATCTAAATGTTCACAAGTTAACTAGCTAACCAAACACCAGCTCTACTATAAAACAGTACAGAGAATCATGTCGTAGTGTATTTCCATGAAAGGATTTCTAGGACATTATAACTAGAGACTCTAGAAAGTTGCATATGGAAACAAATGTTAAAATGTACCTATAAAGCAAGCTAGAAGCCAATGGCAGCTTTCCGGAGTGGAAAGACATGAGTGAATGATCCTATTTGCATGAATAGAGGCAGGAGGAGTGACTAGGAGGAGGCTAGTTCAACTGATTAACAGAGAGTTGAGAAAGTTCTGTTTAATTCATTTCTCCAATTATGACTGAGATAAGCATCTCTGTTTTTGGATCATTTGATTTTAATTTTTGTATGGATTGTTTGTTTGTTTGTTTGACAGGGAAGATCATGCTGGGATGGCACACTAGGCGTCATGCATGCTAGCCATGCATTTACCCACTCAGCTATACCGCCAGCATTCCATGCAATTTCCAGTTTTTACTGCATTATGTTTTATTTTTGGTGTGTGTGCTGGGAATTGAACCCAGGGTCTTACATGTATTAAATAAGCACACTATCATTCATTCACATGCCAAGGCCCCATTAAGATTTTTTTTCAATTTTCAGATAGCAAATCAATTTCTCTCAGTTTACCTTCCCAGTATTTTAATTATTTAATCATGCAGGGTTCCCCCCTTCCTTCCTTCCTTCCTTCCTTCCTTCCTTTCTTTCTTTCTTTCTTTCTTTCTTTCTTTCTCTCTTTCTTTCTTTCTTTCTTTCTCTCTTTTCTTCTGAGACAGGCAATATTTTTAAGCAGACAACTCTTGTTTTCATGTCATTTTTCTTTTATTAACCTTTTAGATTGGCATGCAGACTAATGGTTTTGTTGTGCTATTTTGTATATGCATCCCTGTACTTGCTCATATTTATCCCCAACCCCGTTATCTCCCCTCGTCCCCCTCCCTCCTCTGCCAGTCTCCTGGTCAGCCTCTTCAAGCAGTTTTCAACCAAATGCATGATGAAGGAAACAGCTGCAGGAGACATGAAATCCTCAGCTCTGCCTTCAGTGGTCCAATTGCACTGGTTTGACACAGTGTAGGCCCTGTATCATACGGTGCCAAAGCTATTTAAGAGCTGCCAAGTCACCAACCACGCATCCCTTCATTCCCAAGCCATTCTCGAGGCCACCTCATTTCTAAAAATGATCCTTAAAAAAATAACGTGATGGGTTGCCATCGTCCTATAAGCAAGCAGGAAAGCTGCTTCCAGGATGGAGGTTTTGAGAGTAGAAACCTGATTTCTGCATTTGAATTTCATGGGGGCAGACTAGAGATGCTGCTCTAATTTTTCAGACTTTCGAATACTGTTTCTGCTATTTCGATTCTTTAAATTAGTCATGTAGTCTCTCTTATTGTTCTCAAGAGTTACACTGAACATGTAGATTCAAAGGGTTTATGGATATGCAGTAGAGTTTGGCTCATATCCCCCAGCAAAGGAAGAAAAGGTTGTTACTCTTTAAAATAGTATTTTGCACAAAGCCAATTTATTTGCATTATAAAGACGCTTCCCATTATTGTCTTGTAGGATAACTAATTATATACACAAAAGATGATCCTGCCTTGGCCTTTCTATTCTTCTGGAATGGATTTAGACTTCTAGTATATTTAGTCTTTAACTGAGGTGTCTAATTTAGTATCAGACTCTGGTCCCAGAATATCCCAGAGTATTCCAGATAGAGTGTCTGTGAAGAGTTGGTAGCATTTGCTCAGCTCCAGGTCTGAGTGGGAGAGAGTGTGTTCTGATCCAGCTCACAGCAGGCACACGGCTGACTGGAAAGCCAGTGAGTGAGTCACTCTGTCTGCCTCACCTAAGTCCAGACCTGAGCCAGACCTGTGGTGTTTGTTCTTAATGGTGCCTGGGAAATAGTCTTGAGCAAAATAACACTCAATATGGAGGAAATGGCTGAGGTCACAACAGAAACACATGGAAGAGTCAGGTTTACACCAGGCCTCTGGATTTCATGCCTGATTCAAGCTGCAGGTCACATCCACTGCCAGGCAGATCTGACTGCAGACATGTAGTGAAACCTTCTGGATATATTCTTCACACTAGCAGAAATCAAAAGGCAGGAATTTCTCTAGATAAGTCATTTTCTCCCTGTAGTATTAATTCTTCTATACTGGTAACTCCCATGTGAATTTTTTGTCCATCCCTTTAAGACAGAGACAGCAAAATCGCAAACCTGAGGCACCGAGGTAAAGACACACTTCAAATCATTCATTCACTGAGCCCAGCAAACTTCAATTGGGCATTTATTTTGGGACCAATTGTACACTTAGGGACACCCTGCCCTACCTCCACCACCTTGGAGGTTAAGGGCCTGTCTGTGACTGACTTGCCAGTGGGTATTGTGAGTCAATGTTGCTTTTGCAAAGTGTGTCAGTTGCCTCTCTCTGATCCTGGAATGATTTTACGTCTCTGGGAGAAATGGTCACCATCTCCACCCTGAGTTTGATAGCTCTATTTTATTTGAAACTTTTAAATTATGAAAACTGTCAAAAGATTCATAAAACTGGAGGGATGGCAAGATAAGCCTTATAAGCATATCTATCATCCATGTTCAGTGACGATTGCTGTTTTGCCATCTTGCTATAGGTTTATTTTCTGCAGGATTGTAAACAAAAGCACTTTCTGTTTTTTGTTTGTTTGTTTGTTTGTTTTCAGACAGGGCCTTATTATGTATCCCTAGCTATCCTGGAACTCTTTGTAGAACACGATGGCCTTGAACTCACAGACTCCCCTGATTCTGTCTCCTCTGTGCTGGTATTAAAGTAGTGCGCCATTATGCCTGGCAATAGAAACTTTTAGAAAAGGCTTTGCATCACACACCTTTAGCTCAAACACTTGGGAGACAGAGGCAGGTGGATCTCTGAGAGTTCAGGGCCAACCTGGCTTATATAGCAAGTTCCAGGTCAGCCAGAGATAGGTCATGAGACTGTCGCAACACACACACACACACACACACACACACACACACACACACACACCATTTACAAATGCTTTAAGTAAGAGATAAGGAGTTCATATGACTCTTCCATGGATGCTTCACCAGAGCCTGTTTGACCTGCTCTTGTGGTGCTTAGAATTCTCACACCTGAGGAGAAGGCCATGCCACTGACATGCACTGGACCAAAGCCAGGGATACTGCTTGCTAACGTTGCCCAGGACACACACATCCCAAAAGAGTGTTTATTGTAGCTGGCAAGATGGCTTTCACTATCTTTCTAGAGGACCTGAGTTTGGTTCCCAGCACCTACATCATGTGGCTCATGGCCATCTGTAACACCATTTTGGGAGGACCTGATACCCTTTTCTGTCCTCAGCAAACATATACGCACACAGATACAGATAATAAAAATTATTTTTTAAAATAGGGCTATACGAAGGGACTTGTTTATGTGCAATTCAAACTGACCCTGGAGTCCTGCATTTTTTTAATTTACTAACCCTGTCAGCCTTAACCACCAAACCTGCTGTAAGGCGTGTCAAAGAACTCCCGGGCCTCACAGGCGAACAGTGTAGAACTGAGCAACATGGCTGTAAATGCAGGCTCTTGCATGGCTTCCTGGATGAACAGAGAGAAGAGTACCGCTGTGAAGATTTTTAATTTCATTAGACAGGGGCAATTTTGGGTTAAAACCTGCGACCTCTATCCAGTTGGTCCATCCGTGATGCAGATGAAAACATGAGTCCTGCTTCCAGCAAACAAATCAGAGGGGGCCATGCTGGGGGAAACCTTGTTCCCTAACACCTCCTCACTGTGCTGATAATTTTACATGAGCCACCTACTGCCTGATCACATTACTTGGAGAGACTATCGCATAAACAAACAAGCTAATCCAGAAATATTTGTTGAAGCTGACACTAGGCAAAGTGATTTGGGCGAGGAATAGAAACAGAAAGTAAATCGAAGGCAGGTCGTTAAACTGAAAAATAGAACTACCACCTGACCAGCTATTCCATCCTAAGCATATACCCAGAGAACTCCATCCTACCGTGAATCTAGAGAACCCCCATGTGAATCGCTGCTCTATATACTATAGCAAAAAGCCTGAATCATCCTAAAGACCCATCAGTTGGTGAAGGAAATATATATTCTAATCAGCTCTAAAAATGCAATCATAAAATTTTCAAGGAAATGGACGAACTTAGGATGTATAACATTAAGCAAGATCATACAATCTCAGAAAGAAAGAAAAAAAAGCCGCTGTTACCTTTCAAATGCATAGCCAGTTATATATGTAGACAAATGCACATTTGGGTGCAGCATAACACATAAAAAAGAGAACATACCCTAAATGTTGGGGCACGAGGAAGGACTAAATGCAGATAATACACATGCATTAATGAAAAAGGATATGAAGCTAATTGTTTTCTAGTTCTAACTCTGTTGTGAATTTTTCTTTTCTTCTTTTTTTGGTGGTGAATAAGTGCATTAAAAATATACTTGATGGTGAAAATGTAAAACCCAGTAGGACGTTCCACTGCTTCAGAATGGCTGTCCTAACTGAGTTGGGTAGACTCTGGGCCTGGTTCATTTCAGTGTGTCATGTTTCTCACTTCCATTTTTTTTTTTTTTTGTAATAAAGTTAATTAAAAATGAAAAAAAAATCCATGGCTCTTGAGAGATGCATGGGGTTTCAGAGGTGAGTAGAGGGGAAAGAAATTCTAAATCCTATCACCATGTAAGATTACATGGTGGCTCGGTTCCCTGCATGCATGTCAGGTGCCTCTTCTAACTGTTACCTTTTCTGTAGACAAGAAAAACCAGATCTTAACATAGAAATTTTCTAAATCATGAGCCTGGATGGAGAGTAGGATTGGGCTATGAGGCTGGGCAACGGCTGGGATTCAGGGAGACGCCGTCTGTAGGATGTGCCAGCTGGTTGATATGTGGAGTCTGAACAGGATAACAGGAAATACTTGGTGGTAACCACTGGTCCTGATTACAGAATTATGACCCTGGTTCTAAATTCCTTTGATTTCTGTGGTTGTCTTCCAGCACTGGTCACATCACACTGACTCTTTGACTGGAGCAGGAACTTTAAAAAAATATATGTATAATAGGGATGAAGTAATTTTCTTCTGCTATGTTTACCAAAGAAAATGTTCTCCATGCAGATCTGGGGAAAGTTGAGATTTACAATCTTTCATTGAAAACCAAGTATGGCGATGCATGTCTGTGATCCCAACCCTTAGAAGGCAGAGGCATCTGGATCTCAGCGCGTTCATGGCTGAGGTCTTAGATTAAATAGTGAGACCCTGTCTCAAAAAAAAAAAAAAAAATCCTTCATGAAAACATTAATGAGTTGGTCATCTCAGACACCTGCTTCCTATGAATGCATTGCTGGTGCCTTTCATGTCTGTCTAGAGCTCACACAAAGATGAGTCACTAACCATGCTGTGGTACCTGAGATGGGGAAATAGGCTGCCAGGTGCTTTGTCATTCTTGAGAAGCTTGAGGGCACCCTCCCAGTGTTGGTTCACCTGAGGTTGCATAATCGGCTGTCTGAATCTTTAGCCACACTTTGTCTCCTGCAGCTTTCCTTCAGCCACTTCTGAGCCTTGTAATTCCTAGCTCTGTATCTCTGTAGCTAGCTCCTACACTGCCGATTCTGAGCCACTATATAGGAAACAAAAGGTAGGCTTGTGTTTTGTATGCTGTCCTTTAACAACCTGCTCACACTGGTCCCTCTGACTCACCCAGGGAGGATCCAATTACACCATGACCTCTGTTCAGAGGGCACAGAATCTTGTCACTCATCTTTGAAAGCTTGCTATAAAAAGTTGCTGAAAATAATAACATAGTTTTGTGATTGAAGGGTTAGGTTCAGTTTTCTGAAGAGTTGGCCTACATAATACATGTTTCCACAGGCCAGCAGACGGGGCTGTGTGGGACTGCCGTGCTCAGGGGCACAGGGGTTCCAGATGCTGTCATTTTTGGGCCAAGGGGGTCTTGATAAGATATGGTCACTTCAAACAACCTTTTAAACTAGAATAGTACTAGCTTTGCAGAACATGGAGAAGGTCACATTTCCTTCTACCCTGTTTCCTCTACTGTTTGCAACCAAGATACATTGTTGCTGACTCCAGATATTACCTGGATCAAACAGATTTTCCATTGTTGTCCTTTCTTCTGCAGGTTCAAAGCCATTACCCTCTGTTACATGTAGTTGTTTTGTCTCTCCTTTTAAAAATGACACCTTAAGGAGTACTTCTCAGGGACTTAGAATACCCTGAATCTGTATTTGTCTTGTTGATCACATGGTTGACAGACGCTGCATGTTTTTGAAAGAATGGTGTCCTGCCTGCAGTATCACATCAAGGACCAACTATGCCAGACATTATCCTGGTGAGACTCAGAGCTAGTGCTTGGGCACGGGTGCTACCTGAAGCTTTCTCTGCTGCCCAGGCATAGTTTTTCATTCTCTTCCTCTGATCTTCACAGCTGGACCATTAAGACCAGCTGCCCTCTGAAGGAGTGAGTAGGCAAGGCTCTATTTCCTCAAATGGTGAACATCTACAATACTACTGAGAATTTTTGATGGAGAAAAAAAAAACTTACACTTTAATTTTAATAAAATATTTTAAACATACTGACCCCTGAGCTTTAACAAAAACAAAAGCAAAACAAAAACAAAAAAATAAAACAAAACAAAAAACCCTTGAACACATTGTTTAAAACGCTTCAGGTCTTTATTTTAAATCTTAAAGGCATCCTTAGCAATGTAGTTGAATTCTTCCTTTTTCCATCTGATCCTTATCGCTCATTTTCTACAGACAAGAAGAACCAGGTTTTAATGTATGATATCTATCCGTGAAAGGAGTTTTATACCTATATTGTTTTTGCAACTGGATTGTTTCATTCAGTTTTATATGTTCTGGATGAAGCATGAATATAAGAATATATGAATATAATACTTGTGAACCGTCTTCGATCTTTCTCTCTCTATAAGCTAGACTATTTGAGAAAAGGTTTCCTATAGTCTCCCTAGATCCATCTATTATTGTTGTTGTTAGTTTTTTGAAACAGGATCTCCTGTAGCCCAGGCTGGATATAAATTCATTCTATTGACCAGGCTAGTCTTAAACTCCTGATCCTCCTGCCCCTGTGTCTCAATGCTAGAATGTTGCAATTCTTTTTTTTTTCGAGACAGGGTTTCTCTGTGTAGCCCTGGCTGTCCTGGAACTCACTCTGTAGACCAGGCTGACCTCGAACTCAAAAATCCGCCTATCTCTGCCTCCCAAGTGCTGGGATTAAAGTCGTGCGCCACCACTGCCTTTCTCTTCTGAACACCTCTTCTCTAGCTTTGTTTTGCTGGGTACACTCTGACACGGAGACTGTAGGTCAAGGCCAGATAGGAACTGTCCTTCCTGCTTTTTGCTTTTCTCATACTGTAATGTAGCTGCTTTTCTATAATCACTAACTTTCATGGGTCCTGAGAGCCAAGCCTTGTGTCTTGCTCACTGGGTAGCAGAGAGCATGGCATGTGTTTCTGAACGCTGGGATGAGTTTCCAGGATTCCTCTCCTCTAAGTGAAATGTTCCAGTATGATACACAGTTTTAAACATTAAACAGTAGTATGGTGGGCCTGTGTCATATTGGGAATGAGGCTGCATTTATTGCTAGGAACTGTTGAGCAGGGTCAGAGTCTTCAGGGTCTTCTGTGGGTCTGGTCTTTCCTGCAGCAAAGAAGCCAAGCTCATTTTCTTCAGCAGTGGCCTCAGGATGAGCTGACCAGGGCCAAAGTCATTGACTTACTAGGGCCTTACTTTCCTTGAATTCTAAAAGCTCACTATTATCTGTCTGTACCTGCTTACCTGTCTCCGCATGTTTTCAGGCTATCCCACCACAAGCAAGCAGAACATCTCTAGAGCCAATTTAATCATTGCTGGTGCCCATGTATAAAACGGTGATATTCAAGTTCTCTGCTTAACTAGTGAGCAAAGTAAATCAAGAAGTAATAGCTAGCTTGCCTTGAAAGTCTTGTAACCTTGGCTTAATCCCAGAACCCACCTTGGAAAGAGAGAACTAATTCCCAAGAGTAAATTTTTGATCTCCACATGTCTGCCATTGCATTTGAACGCATACGTCATGCACACATACATGTACAGAAGAATAAATAAATATAAGTAAATTTAAGTTGAAGTTCTCTGTGTGATATAACTGTTCCTTATTTTATATCTATTTCTCTGCTCATTTATCGCACCAGTGCTTGGAAGTAATTGGCTAGTTTTGATACAGTTGCCATTAAGAGCGACATATCCATCTTAATTTGGATCAAGGGTTTTCTTGAAACAGAAAAGTGGCAGCTAAATTTCTAGTGAAAATATTTTCATTTTCCAGTGTATTTTAATTGATTTGAATGTGGATGGAGAAAAATATGACAGTAACGTCATTAAGTCAAGTGGTCTTTATTAAGCAGATGATACAAATGACTCATTAATATTGATAGTGACAGGCGAGGGGCCTTCCTTAAGCCTTCACAGAGCACCAGGGACACACAGTTGAGAGGATGGTATCACTGCAACCTCTGCCTCATGAGCTCTGCTTGTTTTTGAAGCCTCGTGGGAAAGAGAATTCCATCACCTTCCTCGTGAACCCACCAAGGTTTTAGAAGTGCTGACTAAGGGAAA
Source organism: Arvicanthis niloticus (assembly GCF_011762505.2). Taxonomy (NCBI): domain Eukaryota; kingdom Metazoa; phylum Chordata; class Mammalia; order Rodentia; family Muridae; genus Arvicanthis; species Arvicanthis niloticus. Next base: position 41,515,626 of record NC_047671.1, read on the forward strand.
TCTGAGTGTATCGATTTTTTTTTTTCACTTAAACTCTTCATCCCTGCAGGTAAAACCCAATTCCATTTGCCTTTTTGCAGTGTAGGAGAAAACAATTCTTAAAGAGGTTAAATTACCTGCCCATGATTGCCCTGCAAAGGGTAGATACACGATTTAACTACGGCCTGATTCTCCATCTCCCCTCCTTTGCTCTGCCTTGGGTAGTTAATGAAATTGTTCAGTAAGCAAGGCAATTAGGCTTCTCAGCCAGCTTGGATTAGAGGTAATAAATGCACAGTCTTGGTCCCAAACTCTTAAGCTTCCAGCTACCAGTGCAGAGTTGGCAAGGCAGCCCAGCTGCCTTTGGAAACAGCGCAGATGGAAGCAGGAAACCACACCATCTCATAGCCTGGTGTGCTTCTCAGACAAGCCTGGAAGATCTTTGGCTGAGCATCCCAGGCTTTCGGAAGAGTCTAACACTTCATGTTACCCTACCCAACTCTGACCCTAGGAATGTAGAAAAGGCTACTCTTGGCTCACGTCTAGGAACTCAGCCTATAAAATGATGTAACGATTCAATCTTTACTGTCTTACTTAGAGGGAGTGTGGTTGAGACAGACTGGTGGAAAAGAAAGCTCTCAGAGCGAAGACATTAACTCGGTGAAGAGATGGCCTGTAGAATGGGAGAAAAATCTTTGACAGCTATTCATGGGACTAGAGATTAATATCCATAATATATAAAGAACTCAAAATAAGCACAAAACAAATAACCTAATGAATAAATGAACTAATGAAGTTTTAAAAAAGAAAGAAAGAAAAGAAAAACCATTGCCCCAAAGAATTATAAACAGTCAGTAAAGGCATAAAAATATCCAGTGTTTTTATCAAAAATTTTTGTATTAAATGTTATTTATTTGAGCGTGGTGTGGTCATTTGCCAGTTGTAGGGATGGCAGTCAGAGGACCACTGACACTCACAAGAATAACTTGCAGAAATTGGCTCTCTCCTTTCACTACATGGAATGAAAAGATTGAACTCACTTGGTGGAGGCTGGCAATAGATGACTTTACCCCTTGAGCCATTTCGGCAGCCCAGTGTCTAATGTCTCTAGCCATCACAAAGTTGGAAGCCAAAGCTTCACTGAGATTTCTCTCATCACATTCAGGTGGGGTACCACCAAGAAACAAGAGATGCTGGTGAGGATGCAGGGAGATAAGGAACCCTTATACACCGATGATGAGGATGCAAGTTAGTGCAGCCACTATAGGAATCAGTACGGAAGGTCCTCAGAGATGGAAGGGAACTGCCATCTGATCCAGCAATAACACATCTTGGGTGTACATCTGAAGGAATCAAAGAGCACAGTTCTCTCAGACTCACACGTCTTGTGGTACTACTCACAATAGCTGAGTTAGAGAATCTGCCTGGTTCCCTTCAACAGATGAATAGCTGAGGAAAATATACAAAAAGCAAGCATATGTTTGTCCATGGAGAATGATTCATGCTGTTTGCAGGGAAATGGGTGGAACTGAAGATCACCATGTTAAATGAAAGGAACCAAACTTGGAAAACAAGAATCACATGTTGTTCTCTTATAGGTGGGAATCTAAGGCGGTGGGGGTGGGACATGAAAGTGGGAGACAGGACAAATAGGGCAAAGGAAGTGGATCAGAGAGAGGTGAGAGGAAGAAGGAAGGAGAGGAATGAGGAGGTGAGTGTGTTAAAATGGGTTACACGAGTGCATGAAAAGTTCCAGTGAAACCTACTTTTTTGTACACTGAATAGATTACTTAAGAGAAAGGTCTTCATTAAGCTTAAGTTTGAATATTATTTTGCTCTCGCACTCACTCTCTCTCTCTCTTTCTCTCTCTCTCAGTGTGTGTGTTTTGAGATAGAGTATCAAGTAGACCAAAGTAGCTTCAAACTTTTTATAAAGCCAAGTCTGACCCTGAACTCCTGATCACCCCACCTCCTAAGTGCCACCACACCTGGCTATAAACACACCTTTTAATTGTTATTGTTATTGTTGGTTAATGGCATTAAGGAACAAAGTGTTTAAGTATGCCAATTATGTTAATTAGATGCTCTGCAGTCATGTTCTGGACTGGCTAGTCACTCAGCCAGAGAAGAGAAACAGACCTGGCTTCAGTAGCTGCTGCTAAAACAGATCCACACCCCCAAGGTGCCTAGGCCACACCTCCACGGTGCCTTGGCCACACATTTATGGTGTCTAGGCCACACCTCCACGGTGCCTTGGCCACACCTCCATGATGTCTAGGCCACACCTCCACGGTGCCTTGGCCACACCTCCATGATGTCTAGGCCACACCTCCACGGTGCCTTGGCACCCTGTGAGTTTCATACATTCATTCCCTTTAGCTTTTCCCATGTTTCTACTCACTGTTTTGGATACTTTAATATTTTCTACTAAAACATTACTATATTTAATCCTTGTACCTAAAAAGTTACTTTGAAGCTTCCTTATTTATATTCTTTAGTTCCTAAATTTTAACAGTAGCTTACTGATTACTTGTCTTCAAGGGTTTGGTTTGGTTTTTCTTTTGTTCCGTGTGTGTCTGGTATGAGTGGGTGACCTCAGGCTGTGGTGTGTGTGGAGATCAAAGGACAGCTTTGTGGAGTTGGTTCTTTCTCTCTTTCCTCCCTTATGTGGGCTCTGGAGATGGAACTCTGGCCTTCCTGTTTGTGCTGCAAACACTTTTAAACACTGAGCCAGCCATCTTGCTGGGTCCCATACTCATCAGTTTTACAGTGTTTTTTTTTTTTTTTTTTCTCTTTCCTTATGTTGTTTTATATCCATTTAGTTTGAAATCTTGTATTTACATTTCTTCCACAGTGCACCTGATTTTTCTCGCTTCTTTAAAAAAAAATGCTTAAGTATCTGCTCAAAATATACAAATTGATTTTCTCATGAAAACATCTAAAAGTAAAAACAAGTCTTATAAGCAAACATCCATACTTTACTAGCTTCAAAGGTTACAATTGTAAGAACCAACCGGATGCTTTCTTTTAAAATGTACAGTAATAATGCTCGGAAATGTGTTTGCTATATGATCATGAGCAGACCTCATCTTCAGTTCATTAATTACCAGCTACAGCTTTTACAGGATCATTAGCTGCTTGCACGTTGATTCCCTGCAGGAGCACATGAAGATCTGTTGGATGAATCTGAAGGACTCAAGCCTGTATCTTCTGATATTATATGACATTGCCACAAATCCAGTGGGGGCTCTGCCTCTTCTGTACACACATGCACGTGCCCACATGCCATGGTGGTCCCTTGGAGACTCTCACCTTGAAGACCACACTTAATGTCCATCTTGACCAGATTCTATCTCAAAAAGAGAGAGATGTAAATATGCCATGGCCACAGCTGCAACTGTACCTTACCAACAACCCTATATTTATTAATATATTACAAATACGAATATATGTACATGTATACACACACACACTAGAGCCAGCTGGAGTAGAAACAGCCACAAGGAATTATTTAGAAGCAAAACAGTGCTTCTCTGGATGATAGTGAGTGTCAGACCACTATAATTTATGGTTCATCTGCCTCTGAGCAAAACTGTCAAGGCAAATCAATGTCACTGCGATGGGGTTCTTGGTCTCAGGCTAATGTGTGGACTTTACTGAGAGGTCAAGGCCTCATTGAGGAAGATTTCATAAGATTTGCTCACAGGACGGTTTGAGTTCAGTGATAGCTGGTACATGCTAATTACATACACCTGCCTGCCCAGGGCCAGCTACACTCATGGAGGGCTCCGAGCGTTTACACAATGAGTCACCGGATCAACATCGTTTATTTTGAGGTAGGTAACAACTCCAGTGTAGCTGCTGCTTCTGCTGCTGCTGCTGGCCGGATATCCTCTAATGCTGATGATCTTAAGTGTCTTGTTGGAAAAGCAAAAGGTACCAAGACATCAAATGCTTTCCAAAAGCTTTTACAGGGGCTGCTTGAACTTGTGAATTAGGAGTCATTTTGCTTTGAAGAGTGAGGGTAAGGTGATTCCGATTTCCAAAGTTGACCTATGACTCAGCAAAATGCCAGGGCATGAGATCAAAGAAACATGGCTTCAGTCCGCAGGTGGAAACAGCTGCTTTGTGCCAATTATCGGGACAGGTCACAACAGCAGCAAAGGGGTTTAAGTCAAGACCTGGGCCAGGGCCCAGGATGGCTTTTCTAGGAAATGGCTATATAGCCAGTGATTTTTTTTTTTTTTTTTTTTTTTTGACAGGGTTTCTCTGTGTAGCCCTGGCTGTCCTGGAACTCACTCTGTAGACCAGGCTGGCCTCGAACTCAGAAATCCTCCTGCCTCTGCCTCCCAAGTGCTGGGATTAAAGGCCAGCCAGTGATTTCTTAGCACTAGATACAGAAACAGGTTACAAAGCTGCACTGCTGTTTTTCATGGCCTGTCTGCTGTCCAGCAGATTGCTTAGGCTCTTCCACATCACATCTGCATAGGGGCCCTGGAGAAAGAGTCCCTCCAAGGCTGAACTTGGAACTGACATCACACCAATATACCACATTCCATTGACCAAGACAACATGGTTCATGGCCAGCCCAGTTCTTGATGGGAGTCTGTCTGAGTCGTATTATTAAAGACACAGAAGCAGGGAGTCAATCATCTTTGAAATTTGTCAGACTTCCAATGAAGAATGGGTGGCAATGAATAACTATCGCATATTCCTTGTCTGAACTGATAACATGTAGTCATTCCTGCTGATACTGGCACCACAAACACAGCAGATACTGAAATAACAACCAGTTTAACCTGGTCCTAGGTTCTATACAATAAATAAATACCCTTTCCTTGGATATGATAGCGTTCATATGACCATAGTCTGTGTAGACCCTTATTTTAGGCTGCATTCTCTTAGGTGGACTGAAGGGACATTATAAAGGATATTCATTAGGGCTCATCCCTGAGGCCAACACCCCTGGAAGAGACAGAGAAGGATCTGAGTGATTCTGCAGGTCCACAACCTCAGTGGAACTTGAGGGAGCTCCAAGACATCAAAGGCCTGTCATAGTTGTCTGTGATTGGGTAGTTTGGCCAGGACTTCATACTGAACATCTCTTCTATCATGCACTGGACGTAGGTCCCCTGTGGGAAGAACATAACCTTGGTCAAGGTGGCTTTCTGCAACTGACTTAATCGAAGAAAGCACTCAGAGCTGGAGATGTGGACAGCAATACCAAGGTCACAGGGCTTCCTTCGAGAGCCATCAAATGGTAATGGGATTGTGGAGAGATTCCAGTAACACACAGCTTAGTCTGTAGAAGCTGTGTGATACACAGAGTGGTGTTTACTGACTCTTTTGTTTGCCTCGGAGGGTGTCAAGTAGCTTCATGAAGGGTCTAACTCATAACCCTGTTACCTTCATTTGGATCTGAAAAATAAGTAACGTGCCCAGTGAGGAATTCATTCAGTTCCCGTACAAGTTTTCATTAATACTTCTGGCTCTGGCTTCTTCCACAGGAACACAGGTTTTTGCCCTCCTGTCCTCTGGCCAGCAATTCACTCCATCGGTGCTGGGATTATTAGAATGTGCTGCTATGCCAGATTTTGAAACTAGATCTTATGCAGACTTTCATTTTAAAAAGCAAGAAAGCAGGATATGCATTAATTCTCAGAGAATTGCATTAAAAATATATCTATACTTGTTTCTGTGATACCCAAGAGCAGGCAAAGAGAAGGAAATGCTTATATGAGTGAATCATTTACATGAGCCGTGAAGTTCAGCACCTGAGCTCAGGGGTGGGGACAGGGGATTGGCAAGCAGACTGAGGAGTCCAAGAGGTGAGGGCCTGTGCCAGATCCTTCAGTGGCTACCAGCAGTTGACTGACAAAACTGACAAGGCAAAGGGGAAGCAGTTTCTAAATTTAAGAAATTTTGGCATCTTTGATGAAACCTCAGCAGGTTCTATAATAAACTTGACCTTTGTTCACCCTAGAAGAAGACTTCACTGCAGTTTGGTTTATTCTTGTTAGTCTCTTGTCACAGTAGTCTGCTGCAGTAAGAGACTGGCTAAATTTGCAAACCCTAAGCCTACAGAGCCTTATTTTCAAAGAATGGGCTAGCTGTGTTCCTGCTGCTGGTCAGAGGAAGAGGTCTCTATCTTTTGCAGGTTTATTTGTTAATGTGCCTCTTGGTTTGGTCGCTTTTTACCTGGTTACATCATAAGAAATTGGCGTACTTAGGTTAATCACTGGGTCTTATTGAACTCTGATCTGTGTGTTAGTTACGATGTTATTGCTGTGAAGAGACACCATGACTACAGCAAATTTTATACAGGAAAACACCTAATTGGGGCTGGCTTACAGTTCAAAGGTTTAGTCCATTATCATCATGGTGGCATGCAGGAGAAGGAGCTGAGAGTTCTACACCTGGATCTGCAGGCAGCAGGAAGGAGACTGTGTGCCACACTGGGCTTAGCTTGAGCATAAGAGACCTTAAAGCCTACCCTCACTTCCTCCAACAAGGCCACACCTCCTAATAGTGTCACTCCCTATGGAATAAGCATTCAAACACATGAATCTATAGGGGCCATTCCTATTCAAACCACCAGAATCAGACTCATAGTATTGACTTTCAGAGAACTGGAGTTCCATGGGCTGTATTGGCAGCCATGGTATTAGAATTAGTTTGCCCTTTCTTTGGTGGTTTCAAAGAGCTCTAAGATCTTACATGATATCATTGTCATTTTACCTCAAGGTTTCAAAGATCTGGACAACTGGGCCCAGCACACCCTTGTTGTACACATATGGGCTAGTGTCCAAGTCTGACCTTTGGCACTGTTTTCTGGTGAAAGAAAATGCTTGTGATTCGAGTCTTCTTGCTTGTATTCAAGTCACGGGGATTGTCCTCTGGGCTAGCCCCAGATATATGCCATCTTCAAGACAGCAAAGTCTGAGCCATAGGCAGTACTTCACAAGAGGGAGAGCCTGCAGATCTCAGACACCCTTGCCATTTCTCTGGGCCTACAACAGAAACTTTGGGCTGGACCATGGGCTGGCTGCACTTTAGTCTGATTCTGATAGCCTAATAATAAGGGAGTCTGAAGGCTTTCCTAAACTTCTTAAGAGAAGTACCAATTACTTCTCAACTGAGCAGTTCTCAGACATATGTAAACATGACACATGTGTTCTAAGGTCCTTTATATCCAAGTAAGTTGTTGGTGTCTTATTCCTCTTTAAAGGAGGTGACCACACTACTTAATGACAACTGACTTTAATACAGCTAAGAGTTTTTAGCCCAGCTCTGAGCCTTAGACAAGTAAGTGTCAATGTCCCATATACCCAGTTGGCCATGGGAATGTCAAACCAATCACTATGTAGTCAGGCACCAAAGCTCTTCAGAGAATGTAATTAGACTACCTCACATATAGTTCATTTCTCACTGTAGAGACCACGTTCAAAAGTTTTAACGTCCCAAATAATTGCTGAATAAAGGTACTAAAGTAGCTTTTCTGGGCAATCCTTAAATTATGTATTTTAGGAAAACAAAATACAAAACTTGTTCTATTTTTATTATTATTTGACATTTCAAAAGTTCTGTGTTGGAGAAAATCACACCGTGAACCCTGAGATTGTGTTATTTACTGAAAAAACCTAGTTGTGGTATGGCTCAGCCCTTAGTACGTACCTTTAATCCCTCTAGGTGGAATACAGACGTGCCCTTAGTACACACCTTCCATCTCAAACAGTGAAGGTAGAGTTAGTTTGTAGAAGGAAGCTACCATGTTAGATAGTGATATCTAATTGAGTGGCAGACAAAGTGATAACTCAGAAAGATTTGACAGAATTGGATATGCCCACCTCTCATGAAAAGAGAGAGGAAAGGGAAGCAAATTAAGAGAGCACAGGGAGAAAAAAAGAGAGAGAGGAACCAGTTTTACTGGGAGATCTTTACAGAGACAAGTTGAAGAGAAAACAAGCTAGAGACAGGTAAAAACAGAAGAAACTGGAGGATGAGAAGGAGCCAGAAGTTTAGAACAGATTGCCAAAGTTAGTTTGAGATCAAGCAGAGCAATTCAGAGCCCAGAGAAATGAGATTGAATCAGTTGGCTAGGAGAAGAGTTTTGGGCCAGAACAGCTGAGTTGACCAGCCTGCCAGAGTTCAGAAATAACTAGGAAGGGGTGAGCTTATTCAGCAGTAAGTCTCAGAGGCTGAAAACATTTTAGGCCTAGATTAGATTGTTTAGAGGCTGGAAGCTTCCAGGACTAGGCCTAGGTTAACAGACTGAGGCAGTAAACCTCTGGGAGGACAATTATAGCAGGTAAATAAAAGTTATTTTTATAGTTCCTATCAAAAGATTCATGTTGTAACTGAAAACTATAAGACCTCTCCCTCACTGAATTGGATGAGTCTCTGGTGGACAGTAATCAACTGAGCTGTACTTCCAGAATCACAGACCAGTGCTAGACACCAGATTTCCCCCACTCCCACCCCCCAACTACCACCCTTTCTTTCTTTCTTTCTTGACAGCCAACTTTAACTTACTGGCTGCCAACTTACCTGGCAGCCACAGCTTAAATGGTTTCCATGTATCATACCAATGCATCATTTGGGCTCTAATTCTTCTGTGTTACAGATGGCAAAACCAGGACAGAGGAAAGATAAGTCTGTCCAAAGTAACATAGCTAGTTGGTGGACAAACCCATGCAGCTCAGTCCCCACACCTGCTCTCTCAACACCACATCATTCTGCTGCTCTGAAGGAATACACTCTGTCCAACAGAGTCAGTCACGTGCATATGCTGTGCTTCATGGGCAAGTGTCAGGGATGTGTTTGAGTACTGTAGGAGGATGGAATTGTTGTAGGCTTGGCTGCCATATACAGCTGGGAGGATCAACACTGCCTAACTATAGGAGTATATCCATGTTATCGCCTCTAGAAAGAGCACCCCTTATAGCTGTGCAGTGCATAACACACTCTACCCTGTGTCCCACCCTGACAAGCAGGAAGGATGATGAACTTGGTGTAAATGTTTCTTTATCATAAAAGAAATAGCCTATTGATGCCCATAAAGTTTTAAAAAAAAAAAATAGATTGCAGAAAAAGGAAAAGAGGTGAGCAGATGTAAAATTGAAAGGTTGGCAAATTAGCCACCCAGTGGCAGCTCACACCTCTGATCCCCCTGGGGAGGCAGAGGCAGTTGGATCTCTGTGAGTTGGAGGTTAGCCTGGTCTACAGAGCTACAGAAAATAGTTTTACCCAAACTTCCAGCCAGATATAATGACTGATATTTAAAAATATTTCTATGATGTTTTGATTCTATATAAGCATAAAGTATACTCATATATTTTTACCATAAAGGGCACATTCTAAACAAACTTTTCCCATTTTGTTTTTCTCTCCATCTGTGATTCTATGATCCTACATGAACACAAACCCGTGTCATTTCTGAAATCTGTGTAACCTGTAGGAGTTTCCCCCATACAGACAGATGCTCCAGTGTTTACTCCGTGTTCTAGGATGAATTTGTAAGTTGGCCCAAACTTTAACTCCAGGCAATGCTGGGATTTGTGCCTTCTATCCACTTCTTCACACATCTGTAGAAATAAACCTACTGGGAAGATTCCAAGAGGTGAGCTTTCTGGTGGCAAGCACGTGCTGCCATAGGGGTTCACTGTTGCTGGTCCTCGAAGGTCCTGCATTTTCAGCTCCTTAGCATCTCTCACAGCTGCCTCTTTCCCCATAGCCTTGGCAAAATGTGCCTAGCAAACTCTGGGAATGTTACCAGTCTAGAATGATGCTAATGCTCTCAAAATGGTCTCTGTTTAATTGAAATGTGCACAGGTTTTATTATGGGCAACATGTGATACACTTTTCCATAATCTGATTGACCTCTTTATGTACACCATCCATTGTCTCATTAGCTTCTCAGTAACCATCTCTTCTTGATCGGTAAAACGTATTTACTTAGTGATTATATTTGCCTCAACCATCTGCTTTGTTATTATTAGTTTCCGTTTGTAGTTTGTCTTTGGTTTTTCCTTTGAAGGGCTTTGGACACAAAGACTGTTTGTTTTTAACTTTTCTACAGACAAATGTGCCAGCAGCTCACAGCTCCAGGTTTTGTGTCTTCTTTAGAAAGGTCTTCTTTATTCCAAGATTGAAATTAAGAATTTCATATTTTCTCTGAGCGTTTCCTTGGTTTTATTTTTTTTTTACATGTAAATGTCAGACTCACCTGCTGCCGATTTTGAGACAAAGCAGGCGTTTGTGTTTTATTGTTACAACTGCTGGCCTTTAAAGCATTGGATAAACACGGTTCCCCTGCTGCTTAGCCGCGATCTTTTCAAGAAGCGAACCGGATTTACTGGAGGAAGATTCCTCAGGGGGCTTTGAGCTTGGTGTCTCTGCTAGATGCTCTGTAACTTGGTTTCTGAGCTCGAATCCCAATCCTAGGAGACAGCTGAAGAACATGCATGCCTCTGTCCCAGGCGCTTTGGACTCTGCGGGTCCAAGGAGGACTCAGGCCCCTGTATTTCTTTCCCAAGCTACTTGTCTTTAGATTATCAATTTGCCACAAACAGTCCTCAACTAGTTTAATAAAAAACTGGACAGGCGTTGTCCACACTCACCACTCTTAACATTCTCTCACATTTCCTTCATATGCCTCTATACGTCTCTATACTTGTATATGCACACACGTGTACCATATAAAAATTAGTTGCGAGTGTAATTTCAATTCATCCTTATATATTATGGCAGTTTTATCCCAAGAACAAGATATGGCGACTGCTTATAACCGACATGTTGCCTTGGCATTCAGTGTAATACACTCGGGCTTTCCCGACCCAGAAGCCAGGCTCAGCTCCTCATGACAAGCTACAGCCTTAAACGTTCATCGTCTGTTCCCTGAGCCTTGCACCTACACAGATGATGCAGATACACCACTGAGAGATGTATCCACCTCTCCGCCATTCTGGGGTCGTCTGACTACTTACTCACTGTAAACCTACATGTTAAAATGACACTGAACCGAGGGGAGCTGCCGATCTCTGAGCCCCTCTCTCCTTGCATCCACGCCTGTACCTCCAAACATGTGGTGGAGGCCCAGCGTCTGCAAGTACTGAAAATACCAGTGTTCCCATCATGTTTGTGCTGCTGACATCAAGTCAGCAAGCTGACCCCTAATGGATAGGCCATGCAAACAGACCCATGCAGATAAATCTCCTGCCAGGGTTCTTCTGGCTACCAGCCAAGTGACAGAAAACCTCAGTCTCAGTCCAACACCAGGATAGTCACCTACACAACCACAACAGGATTGCCCGATTCACGGAGTCTTTAGTTGTCATTGTTACTGTACTGTTGTCTAGTGGTAGTCACCATATTCAGACTGTCATACTTGTTCTAATTAAAGCCTTTATAGTTGGCATTTCACTCAAGATCTGAAGAAGAATAGATCATATGTTTGGCCTTTTCTACATCATGGCTGGTTCTAACCATTCCTTTTTTTTTTTTTTTTTTTTTTTGGTTTTTCGAGACAGGATTTCTGTGTGTAGCCTGGATGTCCTAGAACTCACTCTGTAGATCAGGCTGGCCTCGAACTCAGAAATCCGCCTGCCTCTGCCTCCCAAGTACTGGGATTAAAGGCATATGACACCATTGCCTGGCTCCTTTCTTTCTTTTTGCTTTACCTGGAAATGTTTTTTGGTTTTGCATATGACCCTTGATTAATGCTTTTATTCTCATAATCACCTTTATCTATTTATTTAAATTTTTTCATACAATATATTTTAATCATGCTTTCTCCCCTCCCCCAACTCCTCTCAGATCATCATTCCCACCTCCCTACCCTCCCAACTCCATGTTTCTCTCCCTCTCTCTTTCTCTCTCTCTTTCTCTCTCTCTCTCTCTCTCTCAAAAAGGTAAAACAGAAACAAAAATTAAAATTAAAAACTAAAAAAAGAGGAATCAATAAGACAAAAGACAAACAAACAAAACAATAACAACAAAAATCCAAAAATATTAAACAAAACAAACAAAAATCACATAAAAACATGGAGCCTGTTTTGTGTTGGCACCTGCCTGAAGTGTGCTTGATACACCCAGTGACAGTCCATTGGAGAAAACTGACTTTCTCTCTTCCAGCACATAGCAACTATAAATCGCGTCTTGGTTAGGCATGGGACTTTGTGCCCACGTCCCCTTCTCAGGGCTGGGGCTTTTGTCTCATTTAGATTGAGAGATTTTAGCCTATGGATGATTTTACACTATGAATGAGCATCTGCGCAGGAGACACACAATGTTTCCTCATAGTGTGTCCTCATAGTGTGATGGCTCACACCAGCATTCTAGGTGGGTGACACTCTGTGTGTGTGGGAAGGACATTAATTGGACTCAGTGGCTTATAGGAGGAAAAATAGGGAAAAGGAAGAAGAGAGGGGCTGGAGAGATGGCTCAGCGGTTGAGAGCAATGACTGCTCTTCCAGAGGTCCTGAGTTCAATTTCCAGCAACCACATGGTGACTCACAACCATTTGTAATGGGATCCGATGCCCTCTTCTGGTGTGTCTGTGGACAGCTACAGTGTACTCATATAAATAAATAAATAAATAAATAAATCTTTTTTAAAAGCAGGAGGAGAAGGAGGAGATAAAGGTAGTGGGGGGATGTATTGAATGAAGTGGAAGGAAGACTGGTTAAAAATATTCTAAAAACACACCCCTTTATAAATTTCCCCCACTACTTGGTTTTAGGTTTTGCAACACCCTGAAATATATGTCTTCCGTCTTCTACACAATCATATCATTCCGCCAAACTCTTCCTCACATTTCTCTCCACTGCTCAGTCTCCAGACATGCTGAGAGCTGGGAGTTCTACCCCTTGCAAATCCAATGCTACCCCGTTGTAAGAGTCAGAACGGCCTACACATGTATTAGAATGGTTTTTTCTTCAGAAAAGTAAATCTAACTATCCTAAGCATACCAGGCACTGGGTAATATAACCCAGCCCTGTGCCTGCGGAGGCTCATGGTGGGGGAGGTTGAAAGCCACATGCCGGTGTGTGTGTGTGTGTGTGTTGGTTTGTGTCAAGCAGTGGTGTATAGAGAATGCTAAGCTCTTTTATCTGCCCAAGGCACTAGGACAAAGAACACAGTCACCTGGAAACAATTTGGTATTTCTAGATAGGTTTATATAACAACTGGCAGGCAAAAATACAAATCTAAAATAGAAAAACCAAAAACAAATAAAGTCAACTTTGCCATGGAAGTAAATCCATTTCCCTATTCAATGAGAAAGGTAGTGGTAAAGCCAGTGATAACTGCCAGGCTGCAGCCTCTGTGAGGAGACCAATGATCCCATTCAGGGTCAGCAGGCCTTTGGGTGTCAGCTGAAATACAGTAGGTCACACAGCCCAAGGCCCAGCCGTTCCCAAGGAAGTCACTCAGCACCTTCTAGGTTTGTCCCTCTAGGATGATACCCAGCTTTGAGGAAGTCTGGGAATGCCCACTTGTTACCACCACTAAACCCCCCTGAATTTCTGCTTCCTTCAAGGAAGCAGACAAAAGACAAATTATGTATGTATGTATGTATGTATGTATGTATGTATGTGTGTATCCAAAGAGAGAAGAGGAAGAAATGAGGGTCTGCAGTCTCTATGGGAATCAGTCTGTCCACTCCTCAACAGCACTGGCCCCTGTGCCCACCAGTGGGCAGAGCAGGCCCAGGATGGGGGATTAGCCTTGCCTCCTGACCCTACCCTTCTGTAGAGTCTTGGCTGCCTTTTCTCCAATGGCAAAGTGAGCCCCTTAGATTTTGAGTAAATGGAGAGCTGCTGGGGGGAGGGGGGAAAGCAACCTGGACTTCCAAGGGCTCAGAGGAGGAGGGGAGCCTCTAACCATGGGTGAAGAGGAAGGGTAAACCTTTAGCATTCTTAGGAACCAGGATTCTTTCCCAATCCAAGAGTGAGGCTGAACCCAGGTAAAAGTCAGACCTCCAACCTCCAGGGAGGAGGTTAAGGAGGCAATCCAAAGTCTGGAGACGTGTGTTCCTTCTGCTCCAGGCCTCTGTCCTATCCTCTTTCCCATCATCACTCCTGGCTAAATCAGCTTTGATAAAGGGGAAAGTGAAGGCTCCATGGGGTCTCGAGGGGGGCAAAAATGACCAGGAAAGGAATCTTGGGGATGACACCCAGATCCCAGTGGCAAAATCTCCTCCAGTTCGTCCAAAACGACAAGGCTTTCCTTTCATGATTGTTTTGCTTGCAGATCCTCTGCTGTCCTGCAGGATAGTAATTTTCTCCTTGAGACAAGCCCCCTACACATCACTCCCATCCTCGAAGCCATCACCCACGCATCTGGAGGAGGCTATTTTTGTGCCAGGCTTTCTTGCAAGGAACTGCTATACTTCAGTGTGTAGAGTGCAGATGGAAAGAAAAATCCAAACAAAAGAAAATCCAGTCCCCTGCCTTGGTGATAACGGTGGAAAAACTGAAAGTAGAACATACCTAGCCAGCAAGCCTCTCTGATGAGGCACAAGAAGGAGAGAGGTTAGGTCTGATGCCCCATGCCTATGACATAATGTTCCCTGGCTAAGATGCATTCTTCCAACGCAGATTCTGGTCTGATCATGGACCTACATGTTCCATCCTATCTTCTTCTAAAAATAACTGATAGCCAATATATGAAAAACAGAACAAACCAGCGGGGCACCTCTTCAACGAGCCATAAGTGTTGCCTCTGTGGTCAGTTACAGTCAGAGTAATTGCCAGAGAAGGCTTTAAGGAAGGAGAGTGAAGGGGGTTGGATTAAAAGGCCACTTATCATTGACAAGGAGATTGAAGAGCTTCTAACATATGCTGGGAAACAGGCAATGGCATCCCCAAACATAGGAGAATGTGGTCTTAACATTCTCCATACATTTATGGCATGGATAAAATAGAAATTATCCTGAGAATGAAGTCAGCCGACAGCTATTATTTCAGTAAACACTGTGAGCTTAACTGTTCTCTTGGCGACTCGGACCATCATCTTGGAACATTTAAAGCAATACCTAGGGGAAGTTCAAAATGAGCTAGAAAGTTGCCTTCCAAAATAGGAGCTCTCTCTCTCCATCCCCAAACACCCCCACTGCCCTGAGATGGTTGACAGCAACTCCCCCACACTTCACTTAGCTAAGGCAAGGAAAAAGAAAAGGGCCTGACAGAGATGAGGAAATAGTTTCTGATTCAGCTTGTGCTAGCTCTCTGAGATGCCACAGCCCACCTAGCCTGAGTGATCCCCAGTGAGGAAAGCATGAGACAAAGTTGGTAAAAATAATTGTACAAAGGAGATCAAGATAGTTACCAGGTCTGACTCTTATCATTGAACCACACCCCAGCCTCTCCTTTGCATATTCTAGGCAAGTACCTGAACTCACCCAGGGGACTCAACACCTCCAAGATTGGAACAACCAGTTATGTCTTGGTGCGGTACCGTGCCAGCTATCAGATATTCTTGCGCAAAAAAATGTTCCACTCTAGTCAATCCTGAGGTCTAGCTTGCAGTTCATAGGAAGTATACTGGTAAGGCGCAAAGTTCAAGTTCTCCAGAAAGCCAACAGTCAAAACCAGACTGTAGCACCTTAACAAGACAGAGGCTTGGGCTTTGCAGTGCTTCATTAGGACAGCAAAGAAGAAGAAAGAAGAGGCTACTCTACATTGAAAGACAGTATTGACACAGAGACCCACAAGTGATCAGTGTTCAGAGAACAGCAGATGTCCAAACCCCCACCCTGAGCAGGATGTCTAGATTGCACCCCTGCAAAGCTCACAGGGCGACAGGGGAGAGTAGCAGAAAGATCCTAAAAGCTAGAGGTGATGGATGACTTCAAGGAAACTATTTTCTGGACCCTGCATGGCAGGTGCACATATGAACTGAGGGATTATGATAGCATGCACAAAACCTGTGCAGGCTCAAGCCAGGCAAAGTCCCAGCATGAAGGAGGGGAGGTGGACAAAGTCCCACCTCCAGCTGATGGCTATTGGCAACTGATTGCTGTGAGGAGAGGGAAAGTCAGTTTTCTTTAATGTTTCAACACCTGGTATATTGATCAATACTCCAGGGAAGGCCTCATACCCAGAGGTAGTCCAACACAAACTGGAATGGGAGAGGGGGGGAGGGGGAGAGGAAAGGGGGGTAAAAATGTTAAAATAGAAAGTTTCTTTAGAAAGAAAGATATATGCTGAAGTTTGCAGGGATGAGACAAGATACCTGAGATTTGCTTTGAACATATTTCAGAAAAAAACATGACAGTTAAAGCAAGAATTCTGTCGAGAAGTTTATTTATTTGTTTATTTATTTATTTATTTATTTATTGGGTTTTCTTTTTTTTTTCATTTTGGTTTTTTCGAGACAGGGTTTCTCTGTGTAGTCCTGGCTGTCCTGGAACTCACTCTGTAGACCAGGCTGGCCTCGAACTCAGAAATCCACTTGCCTCTGCCTCCCAAGTGCTGGGATTAAAGGCGTGTGCCACCACCGCCCAGTGAGAAGTTTTTTAAAAGAGGTTTTTTTTGTTTTGTTTTATATTGTGATCCTGGGGATCAAACCTAACACTTTCCAAATACTAGGAGGTGCTCTACCGTGAAACTACATCTCTAGCCTCATAAAATATTTTTGCAGATGATTTTATACATATGAACAATACTTTGAGAACCAGTAAAACAAATGTGCTCTGAGAAACACACAACCATGTATACATGCACACACACAGCCAAGCATACATTCACATACCCACATATACACAGCCATATATACATGCACATACATATGCATATACACAGACAGACATGTATACATGCACACACATGTACATACATAGATATGTATACATGGACACACAGACATATATACATGCACACACACTTGCACACTTACAGACATAAAGTATAAATGGACATACATGTACACACATATGGATACATTCACACACAGACATATACACATAGACACACATGTGCACATACACATGCACATACAGATATAAAAATGACCTAAGGAGTCAGCCTGTTGGCACTCACTTAAGACAAACAAAGTGCTTCTCTGACAAACTGAAAAAGTTTTGATTTTTCTCTGTATTTCAAAACAATCAAACCTAAAGAACTTCTTTAGGACAGGCAGGTAGTTCACACACAATGAAATATGGCTCTTGAAAAATATGATTTTTTTTTTGAAGATTCACTGATTTTTGAAGAGGCTTGAGGACTGTTGACCTCTAATTTGCCACACAGAACAAAGTGGAGCTACTTTCTCTCGGGTAACTGTGTGGAGGCCCCACCAGAGCAATTGTAGAAATGCAAACTTCTGATCTACCCTAGACTTGAAGAACCAAGAGATTCTTGGGGCCAGCAATTGTGTTCCAGGAAACCCTGCTGCTGAGTCTGTGCACACGGTGAGAGCCACTGTTCAAAGCACAGGCAAGGTCGGTTAAGAGGACATAGCAATTCCACAGCCTCTGAGTGGGCCGTTTAGCGCCATGCTGAAGGTGTACACAGAGTGAGTGACTAGTCTTGTTTGCTAGAGGACAGGTTTGCCCAGTGGCGATGCCTCCCCATGATTTTGTTTCAGCTCCATAGCATGGTTGGAAAGTGTGGTTAGTAATTTCCCTTTAATACAGACCTGGCCAGAAGTCAATGTTCTCAAGGATGCCAGCCTGTGCACATTGAACATGGAGCCCGCTCATGCAGTCCCTGACTTGACTGGCTGAGCTGGAGACATCATCCACTGAGTGTTAAGTGTTTAAGTGTTAGGGGGAGAGTATTTGGCAGAGTCCTCTGGTCTCAAGAGACTGAACTTAATCCATTCCTTGGCAGGCCTCCACTTCAGCATTTTTATTTGTTAAACTAATTGCTCTATGCATAATTTGAGATCATAGGCAATGAAATTAGCAGAAGTCTGTGCTTACAATGGAAACTTGTTCTCTCTTGGTCTCAATGAGAAGTGTGTGTGTGTGTGTGTGTGTGTGTGCGCGCGCACGCGCACGTGCACATGCACACATGTGTGCACATGTGGAGGAGGAGTGTTATTCTGCAAGAAAAAATGTATTCTGCAAAGAAATCAGAAACTTTTTTTGAAAATAAAATTCTAAAATATTAATTGATCTCAACTACCAAGTGAACATAAAACAAACAAACAAACAAACAAATACAATACAAAACAAAACAACAACAACACAAGATCCTCCCCTCTGGCAATTTCATAGACTTATGAAGCCAGCTCTGAATTGACTGAGCTAGGCCAATGTAGGGTCTAAGGAATCAAGTCTCTATGTTGGCGAGAACTATCTCAGACCAGCCTTTCTGTTAAAGACAACCTTGACTACTTAACTACTCCATTTTATTAGGGTAGTATCTGCCTTCCAAATTGGAGTTGAGGGTTCTAAATCTTTCCTCGGGGAACTTGCTTACTTAGTAAATAACATTCCACAAATAGAGGAGAGGAAAAGCATCGGTCTTATAGCCTGACTGTACAAGTCAAACCTCAATTTAATACTTTTTTTTATTTGACCCGTGGTAGCTTTCTTATTCTCTGAGCTTCTATGTCATCATTTCCAAAACAAGAATAACACATAGATTGCAGAGGCTGTATGAAATTATTATACATAAATAGGCAAAATTCTTCTGGCTGTATAAACTGGTTATGTAAAAGTACTTGGTCTATATTGAATACTCAGTAAATATCAAAATAATGCTAACATCACATGAAAAATCCCGCTTAAGTTCATCAGTCTGCTAACGGTTGACTCCATGATAGCAATAGGTCATCTCCAGGGCAACCCCACTCTTGGTATCAACGTCAGAATTAGTTACTTTTTTTCTGAAATAAATACCATAGCTCAAGGGAACTTAAGGAAGAATGAGTTTATTTAGACTTATGGAGAGAGAGAGAGAGAGAGAGAGAGAGAGAGACAGAGAGAGAGAGAGAGAGAGAGAGAGAGAGAGAGAGAGAAGCATAATAGTGGTGAAGGCCTTGGCAGCAAGTGGCAAGCATGGCAGCAAGAGAAGGAAGTTTAGAGGTTGTATCTCAGCTGCACATACAGAAAACAGAGAGCGAACTGGAAGTTGAGTGAGGCTATAAACTCTCAAAGCCTCCCACCTTCCAATGATGTACTTCTTCCAGCAAGGCTCCATATCACAAAAGTTCCATATCCTCTCCCACACAGTACCACAATCTGGGGACCAAGTATTCAAACACATGAACTTTTAGAGACGTTGCTCATTTAGACCACCACAACCTTCATAAAAGATCCGGATGGGCACAGGAGCGTAACACAGTCCAGGAGGTGACCCACCATCCACACCGTATTTCACCATGACTCTGTCTTCCCCTTCCATCAAGGTACATTCATTTTTTAAAGAAAAAAAATGTCTAATCTAGTATTTCTTCCTGTTACGAATTTAACTTGTCTTTAATATGCTTATAGTTTTACTGTGACTATTACTATTTGTGTCACGTTCCACCTCCAAATCTTCAGAGATTTTAAGAGGATACTCTGCTTCCTATTTTTCCCATAAGCCTTATAAACTTGAATATGGATGATGTATTTAACGTTAATTTGTAGAATGCTGTATTTATTGCAAAGGGATCTTAATAATATAGAACTGACACATGATGAAACAAATACCCCTTTCTATATATGTATGTAGTTGCATAAACTTATATAGTTAAGTTATCAGTTTCTGGTGGCAGTGATAGTTGGTTTGGCTTCTGGGTTTTAGCACTCTGTTTTTGCAGGATTTACTGTCTCTTATGAAGTTGATGATGACAGCAAGTACTCCTGAAGGCAAAAATCTAAAACACTGACAACTTATTTCTCCAGCCTCCCTGATAGCCATGATGGATGCCTGTGCTTCAGGCTCTGCCTATCAGAGGTACTAATAGAAGACGGGAAGTTGGTGATGCCAAAACCAAGGAACCATGGATTGCCCTGTCATTCCTGTGTAGTGGATTGGTGCTCCAGAAGGATCTGGGGATCATAGTTTTGAGTGTTTTTTTCTTGCTTATCTGTAGATCAATTTTCAGGCCTTATCATGACTCATGAACTATACTCTGTCCTACTAAAAGCTTTTCTCCTCTCAGCCATAAATGGCCTCGGTTGTTTGTTGTGAAGGACCCTGACTAATATAGTACATACTATTATATGAAATTCAATATCTTAAAAACACCTACCACATTTACTATACCTCAAGGGGCAGTTAGATTGGTAAATTATCTAGCTGTTCCAAGGCCTGTGTCCATTACTGCTTCTAATAAAACCTCACCAAGTCTTATCAGCTTTCAAAAATAATTGATTGTATTTCATTGTCTTGAGGTGGGTCCATCTTATGTGGCTTCCTCATTTGATTTTAAGGAGATGTAAACAGGTAGTGGTTATTTCTGGACTCATCTGGAGTCTGGCCTGGACAGATCATTCAAGGTGATTCCTTCATTTCTATGTTCAGTTCCTTGCCTTCTCCCTACCCACAAGGTGTCTCATCCTCTCCACAAAGCTTAAGGCTTTTTACAGTAATCACAGGAGACACCTGGATATCAACAGACATGGAATTAATCCTTAGGACTATACCTGAACCTTACACAGTGTTCTTTCCATATTCTTTTGGTAAAAGCAGCCAGGAAGTTTGCCTGGTCTCACAAGGTTGGGCTAGAAAACTAGATTTTAGTTTCTGAAATGGGAGTGTCATGGTCACACAGCCATTGGCAGAGAGAGAGAGAGAGAAAGAGAGAGAGAGAGAGAGAGAGAGAGAGAGAGAGAGAGAGAGTTAGTTCTGTAGCCATCATCTTCTGGAAATGTAATCTGACTGTTTGAATAGAAGGATGGTATAGAGAGAATTATAGAAAAAACATTCAGTAACATGAGTTTTTAAAGGCACAGTGACCATCCTTTGGTATCCACAGGACACAGTCTTCGGTGGCCTGGTGGGTAAAAATGGGCACTAAAGTCTTAAAAGGGAGTCACCCCCTCTGACCTCACATTGAGTCATACTTTCTACTTTTCACCATGTTGTGGGCCTAAAATTTCAATGTCTGAGAAGACACTCATTGGTTTTGGTTTTTCCCGGTGGCTTTGGACAATCAACAAAGTAAAGAAAGAAGGTTGGTAGGCAGTTAGTCTTCTAGCCAGCTTTACTTTACGTGGTGCAGACCTTTAATCCTAGCTCTCCAGACACAGTGAGTTCCAGGACAGCCAGAGCTATCTAGTGAGACCCTGTCTCAAAAATAAATAAATAAATAAATAAATAAACACTAAGAAAATGAAGAGGGTAATAAATATTCTCTTGAACTGTAGTAGGTTCCTCAGTGATGTGATATATGGCAGTGGTGGTGGACTCTAGAAAGAGGGCAGTACTTCATCTTAGTTAGAAACCAAAAGTGTATCTGTGAACATGACTTAATGGAACACAGAGGCTGCCCAAATCATACATGTCCTATTTACTTTCCTATCAGGCAATCTTCTTTAGAAAATGTGACTTTGCATCTGGCATCTGGCATCTGATATCTGTGTATTGAAGACTGCCTTTTGCCTTTGTTGAGATTTATTTTTGCTTTTATTTATGTGCATTGAGTGTGTATATGTATGTGTGTGTGTGCACGCATCCGAGCGCACACATGCTAGTGCATGTGTGTTTGTGTGCTCTCGAATGAGGGTGCCAGTGGAGGTCAGAGGAGGATGTCAGATCCTCTGGAGCTGGAGCTACAGGTGTTTGTGAGTCTCCTGTTGTGAGTACAGGGAACTGTACTACTTCTGCAACAACACCAAGAGCTCTTAGCTGAAGCATCATCTCCCAGCTTCAAGGCTGTCTTGTTTCGTCATTTTGCCTTGCTGCTTTAAAGCTCTGTGGACCCACTATAGCAGGTACTAACAACAATGCTTCTAGAAACTGCACCAGCTAGTCTGAATGGAGTGCCTATCTTTTTCAGTATGTTCAGCCTGGTGTCTCTAAACTGGAGCACAAGTGTTGTATCCTAAAGCCTGAGGGGCTGGGAGGGTAATGTCTCCTGTGTGGGTTTTGTTTGGTGGGCTCCACTGCCACAGCTTAACTTCATTTGGTTGGTAGAGTGAATTGAATCAGTAAAGGATGGTCCCTCATTTCAGTGCACCTGCCAGAGTTTCTATGAGAGCTTCATGGTCTTAGTACCTAATGGCCGTTCCCTCTTCCCAAAAGCCCATTGTCTTCCCCCAACATTCGGGCACATTCTCTGTGTGACTGTCATCTAGGTAATTAGTTCGTCCATAGCTTCAAGTGTTTTTTTTTTTTTTAAAAATCAGATCAGCTTAAGACAAACAACAAATTTATGGGTGGAGAAAGATGAAAGGCCCAGGGGCTGGGCTGACTTCCAGCTTGGATAGATTTAGTGGCTTAAACTGTTGTTTGCACTCAATTGCTCTTCCTGGACTTGCTGCAGACTGCTTGGGTTCTAGCCTCCCTAACCTCCAGGCTGGTGCTTCCCAGAGGCTGTAGCTGAGCTCAAAAGGGAATGGCAGCCTCCAAAGCACAGCCAACTGCATGACTGATCTCTAAACCAATTGCCATAGACAGAATAATACACAGCAGCACATTTAATAGCTGAGGCTGGAATCCTACCTTCTGTCTAGGACCAGTGAGCAGATTGGCTCTGCCGTGAGAGACACAAGCTGCCACTGGGGAGGGGGTAAGGGGCTTTGTGTGATGGCAAGAACAACTATTCATGCCATCGTGATCACTAGCAGAATTATTTTTAAACTACCATAATATATGTGCTTCTATTTAATCCCTGGTTTACCTGGTGTATAGCAACTGCATAAAATATGTGGAACAGGTGGGATTTTTTTTTCCTAATGATAAACACTAGTTCAGTCTTGTAAAGCCAGGGTTACCAAGAGTCAAGTACTTAAACGAAAGGAAGCGTTACTCCCTTCAAGCATAAATAATGCATCTTATCTTCATGCAGTTCCTCAAACCTTTATTATTGCAGTGTTTTGATTACACAGGCGGCATTTGCACGTGCTATGAAGTGGAGTACATTTTATATTGCTATATAAGTGGATGATCTTGAGTCTCTCCCTAGGAGAACAAGTCAGTCACACTTCACTGGCTGAGTTGGAATGCCTCCAAAAGGCACTTTCATATGCTGTGGATCCACCTCCATGCTGGTGCCTCACTGTCTAAGCAGGAAGCTCTCCTGCCTTTGGGGGATGGGGTGGGTTGGTGGGGGAGTGAGGGAAGAGGGGAGAAGCTAGCCAGGAAAGAGAAGATGCAGGCAGACAGAG
This sequence comes from Arvicanthis niloticus, assembly GCF_011762505.2. NCBI lineage: Eukaryota > Metazoa > Chordata > Mammalia > Rodentia > Muridae > Arvicanthis > Arvicanthis niloticus. The sequence continues at coordinate 41,538,871 of NC_047671.1, forward strand.
GCAATAAGAGGCAATCAGAGGTGATGTATTTTCCTTAGTCTTTTTCCATTCCTATAACTTACCTTTTCTACCTTCTAAACAAGGAGCTTTATCTGAGGTCATTTATGGAAGGAGACATGCACAGAGAAATATGCAAGTGGTCATTTCTTCCAAAGATGGTGCTAAAAATGGTAGGTACCATTCCGAGCACTTAGACCCACGTTAATTCAAAACCAGTTTCATTGCAAATGCACAGAGCAGTCTTGGCTCATTACATTCATCCTTGGGAAATAATTCTCACATAGCCTCATCTGAGAAAGGCTGAGTTATGAGCTGGTCTGCTGAAGAAAAGAAATTAATGATCTATCTGGAAATGCACACACATACAAATGCACACAGCATGCTCAGGTATATAAAATACATAGTATCTAAGTATATGTTAATGTGTAAAAATACATTTAATGTTCAACATCTTTTGTCTTTTGATGTATGTGTATACATGATACACATAGAATTATACATGAATGTATGCATTATTTTAACTTTAGAATGAATGAGCAGCTGGCCTCCCTAACATGAAGGAAAGAATCTCAGTACTCTGGCTTCTCCCTTGCTGCTAGAGGAGTGTCAGAAGAACCCACTGTGAGCAGAAAATGGCAGTAAGTTCATCTTCAGCCTCCAGCCCTGGCCCTTCTTAGGCCTTTCCTCACAGGCAAGAGCAAGTGCTTCTTCCTTAAAAAGCATCTTTATGTGTCTCTGCCTTGCAGCTGTGACTGAGTCTCCACACTTTGTGGAGGAGATCCAGGAAAAGCATTACCCCTGCCACCTCCTCCCTGCACAAGATGGCAGCCCATTTAGCTGGAAAGAGACTTCTCCAGTTCTGTAAGAGATTGCATATGAACAATCAGCTCCTTACTACCCCCCTACCCCCTTTGATTGTTAGGCACTGAAAGGACTCTTTGTATGCATATCTTCAATGCCTTGGAATGAGATCTCTGGAAGCCAGTACAGAGCCAGTGGGGTCTCTGACCCTCACAAGAGGTTTGAGAGGTGAGAGCCACTAAAAGTGCCTTGTGTGCACTGGACCATGGCGCCCAGCCGCAGGGAATGTAGAGGCCATGTCAAAGTCAGATATTCCATTACTCCAGAGTCAGATATACAGGGGAGATGGGTTAGAAGATTCCCCTTCTTCGTTCCATAAATCTTCAGCGTCATCACTCTGCTCCCCTAAGCACGGGGATGAGTTGTACACTCCTCTTGGGAGAGATGGCTCAGTATTTAAGAAAGCATCCTGCCCTTTCAGAAGTCCCAGGCAGCTCACCACCTTTTGTAGCTCCAGCTACACGGACTCTGATACCTTCTTCTTGCGTGTGTGTGTGTGTGTGTGTGTGTGTGTGTGAGCGCGCGCGCACACACACACACACACACACACACACACACGGGGTGGGGGGGAGGAGAGAGAGGAGGGATGGAGCGAAACATAATATTAAAACAAATTACTCATAAAACAAAACCATAATGCTTTCTTTCTAGATAAATCAAAATACTTTCCTGAAGACAATTTTCAAAAAGAAGAATCAGAGAGAAGGCTAGTTAAATGGCTCAGTGATAGAGTACCTGCATAGCATGTACAAGACCCTGGGTTCAAACCCTAGACACACACACACACACACACACACACACACACACACACACACACACCACACCAGTCCCAGAGAGCTGAGAAGCAATCCAAAGCTTGATTTTATAATGCACTGAGAAGTGATCTATTTTGCCAGTTAATATCTGTGTACATTTTTCCTCCCTCTCTCCCTTGCCTGCTTCCCAGAGGTAATTTAGCAAAATCCAGCACTGAAAGAATTTAATCAATCAGGGCTGCATTGTGAGACTTTTCTCCAAGAAGGCAGTATGGTGAGCGATTTTTCAAAGATGATTTTTTTTTTTCATTAGAAAGAAGATGGAAAGTTTGGAATCAAGTGGGAGCAAGCTAACTGGTGAGAATATACATCAAAACTGCTAAAGCAACAAACAATGAGTCACTGTGTCTCAGCGTCACTCTTCCCGACGGAAGGTGCCCGAGGACTTCCCAGCAGTTTGTGTTTTCGAACAGCAAATAGGTTTAGAAATATTATTCCAATAAATAGTGACTCTGCTTTATTCTTGTTTCCATCCCTAAGGTCTGGCCTCCAGGGTAGGCTTAGGAATGGATTTTATTAATAAAAGCTGTCCAAATAGTCTACCGTTAAAATATTTGCTCAATTCTTCTCTTTCCTTTTAAATTAAAAGCAAAGTGATCAATTTCATGCAGTTCTGCCTGATCCAGGAAAAGATAAGATTTACCTTCTGTTCTTTGGCTCTAGTGTGAGATATTTGCTTTCTCATGAAATGATCTCAGATGGCAATTTAAAATTAGATCATATAACATCACCAGTCAGATGGGAAAGAGTCCTTCCCCCTACCCCTGGATCTTCCTTCTCCATCCTTAATTAATTAGTTAATTTTATAGGAACATCAGAGAAAAACAAAAGAAGAAAAAAATAAGAAAAAGGGAGCAGTATGAAAACATATAAAACTTTCCTTGACTGAATGGCTGCTGGAGACAAACATCTGTGTGCAAAATTGAGCCCCGTTCCTTCACAGATTCAATCAGCATGTATTATGTATACATGATAGCAGCTACAAGAAACAGGCTGTGGAAGGTTCAGATGACATCATGGCTCAGAAACTCAAACGGGCAGCCGAATGTCATGAGTATGCCAGTGAGTGATCAAGTCCCACAGGAAATGCTTGCCCTGTCTAAAGCTTCTGCCTCCAGTTTTGAGAACTAGTAAAGCCTACTGTCCACTTCCCTAAGAGGAAGTCAGCTCTTGAGTAAGCCTGGACGACTGAGTAGGAATTTAGGATCAAGAGAAAAGATGTTGCAAACCTGAGGAAGTGTCAGGGTCACAAGCAGGGTGGGAGGTAGGGGCCACCGTGCAGAAGCAAGGCTTCCCAGACATGTGCACCACAGAACTCTAGCTGCTAGCTAAGCTGTTGTTTCGCCCGGGTCCCATAGCTCAGGCTAAGTTGTTTCTCTAGAGTCCCGTGGCCCGGAAATGGCCCCTCCTATCCGGAGGCTGCTCTGGCCCAAACCTAGAAAGCCTTATTCCCGGCTCTCTTTTTTCTCTAAAATCTCAGTGGCAGCTGAGTCATGTACATAGGTGGGGGTGCAAGGCTTCTTTTGAAAGGGGGACAGGGAGCTACAAAACTAGGTTGAAAAAATGAGTGTTTATTTTGGATGAGCCAGTTGTCTAGTTCCCGGCTGCTGGGGATGCTTCCTGGGGGCACTTATCTGATTATAGAGATTGGATACTCACCCTGGTTGTTTTTATAACTTTAACTCTCCATCTCATTAACATCCCAATAAGGAGATGTCATGTTGAAATAAGCCACACATGTAAACGTCTCAGTTAGCGCTGTACCCAGCACATGTCACACACCCGTTAACTATTCCTTGTTCCCATCACTTTTCTATTAATGTAGAACACAAGTTTTGGTCCAAGTGGTTGTTAATCTGTCACTTGCAGGAGGGGGCTGAAGAGGAACAACTGTTTAAACAAATTTTACACTCTTTAAATGTCCTTGAGCATGCCAGGGGTGGCTCACAGCTTTAATCCTAGCACTAGGGAGGTAGAGGCAGGTGGATCTGTGTGAGTTTGAGGCCAGCCTGATCCACAGAGTGAGTTCCAGGACAGCTAGTTGTACACAGAAGAAGCCATGTCTAGAGACCCTCCCCCATAAAAATTTCATTGAACATAAGAATCATCTAGAAAGCTTGTTCCTAGAGTTTCCAAGGTCATCAGACGGCTTAGAAAGTAAAGCTGCCTACAGTCAAGCCCACAGGTTGTTTTTTGTCCTGCACTTACCCACTGATGTGGTGCATTTGTCTCTCCTACGCCCCTCCCTTGACATACACACAAAAGGAATAAAACTATAATAGAAGTTTTAAAAGGAAATATAAGGTCCCCAAGCTCACTCTACAGAACTTTTGAATAAGTTAACCTGGGGTGCTGCCTAGTAATCTGTATTTTAAAATAACTATAAGGTTTTCTGACGTGGATGATACAGGTACGACACTTTGCTGATGGCTGACAAATTCCGACCCTTTGGTGCTAATTATCTATAGAGTTACACTTCTACTGCATGCTTATCTCTCTGCATGATGAAATTTTGTTTTTCAAAATGAGATAGAGGACAGTGGCCAGAGGATCACAGCTGTGTGAGTGTGGGTGGCTGTGGGTGGGGATGGAAATGTGGGTGTGGGCGGGTGTGGTGTGGGTGTGGGTATGGGTGTGGTGTGGGTGAGTGTAAGTGCCTGTGTGTGTGTGTGTGTGTGTGTGTGTGTGCGTGTGTGTGTGCGTGTGCGTGTGTGTGTGTGTGTGTGTGTGTGTGCAGCAATTCTCCCCCTCCGGAATTCTTGCTTAGATACCAGCTATGTGCAGAACTGACACAGTCAATAAAAGAGGCATCCTCCAGTGATCAAGAGACTCCAAATCAGTTTGAGAGAAGAGAAGGGAAGGAGTTTCATGACTCAAGGTTCCCAGAAATATAGAAAATAAAAAGCTTACCAAAAATAGTGATTAATACTTTTTTACCAAATTAAAAAACAAACAAACAAACAAACAAAACCAATGATCTATGATGTCTCTGAGATCTTAATTATCAGAAGTGGTCCTTAATCTGGACTCAGGAATGGAAACTGACATTCATAGCATCCTAGCTACGGTAACTATAGTATCAGCACCTCTCGGACTTGAGCGGAGAAAACTCCTATGCAGATGAAAATGGATAACTCCCGCCTCTGCGTGGGATCCCATTGCATGCAGAAGTGCCTGGTGAAGGGTGTTCCAAATCACTCAACCTTTCCTGCTGAGCTTATGTACACATCTAATTCCTGTCCCTCTGTCCAAAGTCATCCACTGTACGTGGTGGAATTCAGAGAGCTGTGCTCATATCTTCAAGATGCACCGTGGTCACTGTGTGCCCTGCTGGAAAGCAGTGGTGTTGAGAGAGCTCAGCAATAGTGCCTCATGAATACCTCATAGGTGCTTGTCATGAGGTCCCACAGTCCGTCACGAATCACTTCCCAGTTGTGCTGTTGTGTCCTGTGTCCTACTCTTATCAGCTATTACTAAGGAACAATGCATTTCCTCAGTAGAGATTCTGTGTTCTTATGGGAAGTTCCCTATTCATTATGCAAATCCGTGAACAACCCTGGAATAGGCTCAGCAACAGACGTTGCCATGCTTTAGGATGGTGGGGTAGAAATAGCGTTGGAAGGCTGGATGCTCATCTATCTCATAATATTGAGAGTGTTGGAATGTAGCTGTGAATCAGGTTCCAAGCTGTTGTACCACTTATTGAAGAAGAGAACAGTAGTAGCCTTCTTTAACTTATGTGTTTCTCCAAGTTTAATGAGTCCAATTTGTTCCTATTTTAAGCCTGGGCTTCAAACAAGTATGTGCAATTAACCTGTTTCTATTTAAAGGTGGGGGAAATTGTCAGACCTGGTAAGAAGGCAACACTCAGAGAGCAAAACTAAAAACAGTGTAGTCCCTTCCAGCATCTGCTTTGGAGAGAAGTGATCGGAGAGCCTGAAGTCTCCAGAGCATCCTAATTGGAAGATGAATGCAGAAACAAAGACACAGAGAGGATGACTTTCTGGATTAGGAAGTCAGTGGGTCTATAGTCAGAGTGGGAAGACAAACGCCTGTGATGCCACGTGGACAATTCCACACTCTCCTGGATCCTCTGAGGCGTAAAAAGCCTTCCTCCACGATTATGGAAAACCCACCTCTGAAGACAGTTTACAAAGACACTGATTAGTGGTATCCCACTGTATTTTATAATGAATAAAGCACAGTTTACTAATCATTTCAAACCTGTGCAACAACTGTGAGCGTCACCACGCACCTCTTCTCAGTTGACTTTTGGATACATACCTGTTGGGGGCCACTTGTTGGGATGTTTAGAAAATGGCGCCTGGTCCGGCTTGGTCCTGGCCAGCCACCATGTTCTCGATGCTCCTCGGCTCTGACCGGGACTCTGGCTAGCTAGATGCGCAGGCCCTGGCACCCACGAGACGACAGCATGGGGGATGGCTCTGCCAATCCCCCACGCTGCATCCACAAAGCTTGGCTGAACCCCAGACAATATCTGCCATCCTCGAAGTATCCGGTAGAAATGAGACTCTTAAAGTTTAATGATTATCTAAAGGATTTATATATTTAGAAATGCTCAATCAACAAGATGCCTGCACAATTAGAGCTGTTATCCAGTATCTAACCTTTTGATAGACATCACTACTCAGGACAGCTTTCGACCCATCCATGGTTCTCCATGGCTGCTAGCATCCTTCTTCTCCTCCCCTTTCTCTTTTCCTCCCCTCCCCTTCCTCTCTTTCTCTCCCAGCTCCACCTCCTCTTCTACTGCCTAATCACTGAGCTCCACTGCAAATACAGTGTAGCAGAATAAGTATCCTGCTATACATACCTGCCCAGTCATCTGTGCATGACTCCTTCATTCTTCAGAGATAGCTCTCCAAACTCTTCTCACAAAGGTTTCAATGCATCTAACTGACTATTCCCTCTATCCAAAGTAAGCAAAGGAGACCAGTGACATCCAGACAGCTGTGATGGTATCTCCAAGATGCACCATGATTCCTCTGTGGCTTGTTAAAAAGCATTAGCTTTGGAAAGCGTAGATGTAATGCAGCTAGTATGTTGGGCCTCACAATGTTTGGGCTCATTCTAAGTTCTTTAACCTTCACGATAGCCCTGTGTCTGCTCTGCCCATTTTACAGAGGAATAAATAGACAAGGAAGGATAACTTACTGAGTTTGCAGTTACATGCCAGGACTGGAATTCAAGCCTAAAGTCTATGTCTTTAGCCACTACCTAATCCAGGATGACTCAGCATATACTGGACTCCCTCCTCCTAACAAGACTCTATGTGGACCATGTGCATGAAGAGAATGAGGAAGACTGCAGCCATGCTGGTGGTGCTATCTGGCAGGCCAGCCTCTAAGTCATCACCACCTGAGAGCCCTCAGAAACTGACTCTGTCACGAGTCCCCCTTGACCTAGGCTCTGGGACATTATCCTAATTCTGTGCTAAGAAGACCTGTCCCTTAGGTGAAACAAAAGTTTCATTTCCCTTGTAGGTATAAAGACCCCCATCTTGTGGTGAGTGGGAAAGGGTCTCATTACCTTCTATCCTGGCTCTGGGTACCTAAATGCAGAGGTGGGTGCAGGAGCCTTTCTGATTGGGCAGGGTCCCTTCGGAGCTCTGAGAAGTTGGTGAGATGAGGAAATTCTCCTCCTATCCCTAACGGTGGGCACTGGTACACAACTGTGAAAGCAGGCACTCTCTGCTAAGATGTCCACTCAGCTGTTGAATGCTCACCTACTCATACTCACTATCTTAGGGTGACTATTGCTGTGAAGAACCACCATGACCAAGACCACCTATAAAAGAAAGCATGTAATTGGGTACTTGTTTACTGTTTCAGAGGGTTAGTCTGTGATCAGCATGGTGGGGAGCATGGTGGCAGGCAAGCTGGCATGACTAAAGCAGGAGCTTAGAGCTGATACGTGATCCAAAAGCTTCAGGAAAAGGAGAGAGAGAGAGAGAGAGAGAGAGAGAGAGAGAGAGAGAGACGAAGAAGAAGAAGAAGAAGAAGAAGAAGAAGAAGAAGAAGAAGAAGAAGAAGAAGAAGAAGAAGAAGAACAAGAAGAACAAGAACAAGAAGATTAGAGGAGGGGAGGGGAGGGGAGGGGAGGGGAGGGGAGGGGAGGGGAGGGGAGGGGAGGGGAGGGGAGGGGAGGGGAGGGGAGGGGAGGTGGAGAGAAGAGAGGAAAAAGAAGAGGAAAGAGAGAAGAAAGATAGATGGGGGGGGTGATGATTGGGTCTGGCATGGGATTTTGAAACCTGAAAACCCACTCTCAGAGACATACCTCCTCCAACAAGGCCACACCTCCTCCAACAAGGTCACATGTCCTAATTTTTCCTAAACAGTTCACTAGCTGGAAACAAAATATTCACATATGTGAGTCTATGGGGGCCATTCTCATTCAAACCACACACTCACTCTCTGTATTGCTTCAATTGCTATAATAAACAATAATATAAATGGTGCGTTTTAAAAGCAGAGAACATTTTAAAAGAAAAAACAAAAAATGCATTTCTGCTTCCAGGAACGTGGAATCAATACATTTCCCCCTTATTCTACCCATGAAATAGAACTAAAACTCCTGGATATTACATAGAAAACAAAAATAAGAATGCCAGAGGTTGGAGAGAGGAGACAGCCATTCTCTGTAGACACTGCAAGATCCCAAACAGCAATCTGGTGTTGAATTTCTTGTGTTTATCTTCAGGCCTCATTTATCACAGACTTGGAACTAAAGAAGCAGATACCCTCAGAATCCAGTGGATGCCGACACAAAGATGCCACCATGAGCCTGCTCTCTTTAGCGAAGGAAAAGGACAGCCCACACTGTGCTGTTCCACGCAAACTCCACAGAAAAACGGTGGTCCTGTTCCAGCAAATGTTGAGCAGAGAGCCTATACTTCCACCCTCACTACCAATATGGCAGTGCCAAAAAAGACCAAGAAGAAAACCAATACTTTATCTTTACTAGGCAGTAAGGAGCCCTTCTGCCCTCAGTTGCAGCTAAGACACACGGGGAGCTTCGATTTCTAAGCTTTATGGATGGTGACGTCACTCTCACTTCCACTGAGGTCACGTCAGAGACTGGCTGGCTGGTTTAAATTCAGCGCTTTCACTGCCATTCATGCTTAATAAGAGCGATCCCTCACTAGAGTGGATGGAGCTGTAACAAGGGGACTTCCAAGTTTACCAGCTGGTGAGGCATCAATCGAGTCTAGCGAAAACCACAGCTTCTACCTCTTCCCAGTCATAACGAGGAAAACCTGCAGATATCAACAAAGCACCACCGGGACAACAAGAATCTGTAAACCAGTAACCCACCCAGCGTTAATAGTGTGGCGCAAACTCCTTCCACTTTCATCAGTGTTTGGGGGATGCCGGGTAAAACAGCAGGAGGGCTTCCAGGAACCGTTCAAATGCCCCAGTCTCCATCCAACCAAGAACATTTTAAATTCAATTTTTTTTAAAGCTAACACTGGGACAATGGGCATGTTTCTTGAGTGAGCTAAAAACAATTTGAATTATCCACAGCAGAAATGCTTCAAAAAGCAATTTCAGTTCTGCTTGAGACAAATAAAAACTTAGCCCCAGGAAAGAAATATCCATATTTTAAAATGGCAAATGGAAATTTTAGAACTAACAAGTAAAAGTTAAGTTTTAAATCCCTCTAAGTGGCTTCAATAGCAGAATGAAGGGAAAGGAAGAATCGATCGACTAGAAAGTAGAGATTAGTAAACTTGAAAGAAGAAAAGAAACAGACTTTTAAAAATTAAAGTTCCTTCATTTTTCTAAATTACATGTGAGAATTGAAGCAAAAATTATGACATGATGTTATCTAAAGGTATTGGGAAAGTATTTGTAATAATTATGTTACAGAGAAAGAGTGTAAGACATCTATATAAATCTCTGAACCTGGTAAAATTATAGCATTCATGGACTTTGATAAATCAGTGTTAATACCAAAAGCAGCCACTAAAAAACTGTATAAGAGTACATTCAAGGGGCTGGAGAGATGGCTCGGCAGTGAAGAGCACTGACTGCTCTTCCAGACAGTCCTGAGTTCAATTCCCAACAACCACATGGTGGCTGGAAACCATCTGTAATGGGATCTGCTGCCCTCTTCCAGTGTGTCTGAGGGCAGCTACAGTGTACTCATATAAATAAAATAAATCTTTTTTTTTTTTTTAAGAACACATTCAAGAATGTGACACATAGTTGGGCGGTGGTGGCACACGCCTTTAATCCCAGCACTTGGGAGGCAGAGGCAGGCGGATTTCAGTGTTTGAGGCTAGCGTGGTCTACAGAGTGAGTTCCAGGACAGCCAGGGCTACTCAGAGAAACCCTGTCTTGAAAAACAAAAACAAAACAAACAAACAACAAAAAAAGAAAGCATTCTTTTTTTGTAATTCACATACATTGAATTAAAATGTTATGTTACACATTGAAAAATGGTCAAATAACCTATGAGAAGAAAATAAAATAAAGAAATAAATACAAAATTAAAACAGAAATAAAATATAACAGAATAAAATATAAAAATAAAATACAACATACAGAAAACATAAAATACAGTAAAACAAATAAATAAAAACATATCATAGCAAACAAAAATTCTGGAAACATAAAAAAAAAAACCATAAAGTAGTAGTTATGCCTTAGCACATCAACAGCAAACAGCCTAAACACATTAATTAAAAGATGTTGCCCAAGACCTATAATTTAGGAGGCCAATGAGAACCTGAAATACATAGCACAACCTTGTCTTGAAAATAAACAAATTGACAGAATATAATTAAACACATGACCCAACTATACGTTGTCTAAAAGAAGCTTACCCCAAATGAAGGTAAAAGAACAAACTATTGAAAAGAGGTTATCCTTTAAAGATTAATCCAAATAAGGTAAATTTACTCTATTAGTGACAGATAAAATAGACTTTACAACAAGGAAAGTGATCATAAATATAATATATCCGTAAGATCGACTCTTTCAGATTCCACGTACAAGTGAGGTCATGACTCTTGTCTTTCTGTTAACTGGCCTGTTTCATTTAACGGTGATCTCTTCCATGAGTGGAGCAAATCCAGGATTTTCTATTTTAATGCTGAACTACATCTCACTGTTTATGGACCACATTTTCTTTGTCATATCAGAATGCTTGATTTAAGTAGAATCGGGTTTGAAGGGATTTCAAAACAATGCTTTGATAATCAACCTAGTGTCGTGGTGATCTGTGATGGTGTAAGGTTTTACAGGTCAGTACTGTTGTAAATGTATTATGACCACATGATGTAACCTCTCTCGTCTGAAGATCATATTCATCTTCTGCATATGAGTTCTACAGAAATGCGTGGAAATGGAATTTTTGATTGATGTCTAAACATAAACACATTAACATTTTTGACACATCATCTCAGAAGCTAGAAGCTTGAATCCTGAGTGTACCTCACTTCCACATGTCTGATATCTAGCATCTGGGAAATTAGACTACCTTAAAGGACAGTGTTAATCCTGCAGCTGTCCTCTCCAGATGTGCCCCAGCTTCTGCTAACACAATTGCATCCTATACGACTCGGAGTGAATCTTCAGTTCTCCATTAGTGCCAATTTCTCTTGTTCTCTAGCTTTATTAAACATTTATTTGGTTTAAAAATATGTTTTATGCCGGTGTCATGGCTTGGGAGTTAGAGACAGGAGAACCAAGAGTTCAAGGCTAACCTGTGCTATAAAGTAAATTGAAGGGAAGCCTAGGCTACATAAGATTCTATTTCAAATGAATGTACTTATGCATGCTTGTGCAAGTGTGTGTGTGTGTGTGTGTGTGTGTTTCTTAAGTTGGGGTTAGTGGCAAGTAGCAGTAGTCCCAGCTATTTGAGCCCAGGAATTAGAGACTAGCTTGTAGCAAAACTGTTCAAAAGAAAGGAAGGAAAAGAGAAAAAAAGAAGGAAGGAAGGAAGGAAGGAAGGAAGAAAGAAGGAAAGAAAGAAAGAAAGAAAGAAAGAAAGAAAGAAAGAAAGAAAGAGAGGAAAAGAGAAAAAGAAGAAAGAAAAGTAGGAGAAACTATCCAGATAGTTGGAAGGATTTGGAGAGAGAGCCATATGTGTTCTGTCTAACATCTTGTTTGGATCTCTTTTAGCTCTATTAAAAGGGAAGGTGAGTGACTCAGAAAAGTCCAAAGAAAGAAACCCACTAAGAATCTTTATATAGAGACGCTCTAGGAAATTGTCCTCTTCAGGAATCTCTGACCCTTTTGTCTGCCATTGGACCCTGTGAAACATCATCTGTGACCCTGGCTTTCCTCTTGAATGCCTCCAGCTGTGGGTCATGGGGCACAGCACACAGATATTTTTTTTATATAATTTTAATGGATTAATGGCTCAAAATCAAATCCTGGCAGAGTATCAAAGACTCCCATCAGAGACACAAGGGTAAAAGTTCCCGTTTTTGAAATGTAGAGCTTTAGGTTTTGTTTTGTATTTTTTTAATGTTGAATATATTCATCATATTCTTTTAACCTAAGAATTCAAAATAAAAGCCACATGGTGCCAAAGTATGAAAGACTCCAAAGAACAGAGAATAATTTTGGAAGCAATAAAATCTTTTTTTTTTTTCAAATTGCCTGTTTTAAGTGGTTGGTGTCCTTGTGCTCCATATCTGATTCTCAGAGATGAACACACGCTTTGTGTTTTCTATTTAAGGCTCTGGGCGCCGGTTCAGGGAAATGCTTTGTCTATTTGCTTTGTGCTTCTCCCCTGACTAAAATCTACCTGCTTTGGTCAGGAAACAAGGCCTCTGCCATAAACTCCCACCAGAGGCTGCATCTTGGTGACATTGTATGTGATGCTGGAATGCTACCTTTCATTATTTTATTTACTTTGCCCCCTTCCCTACTGGGAAAATATTTGCTTCTATTCCCAGGATTCTTTCTTTCCCTTAGCTGTTCAAATCTTTTACATTCTTTATCTCAACTCAAGTGTGAATGGTTAACAACAGCTTGAACTTTAAGCCTTTAAAACACACGTGCATTTTGACTGGGCGCATTGGTGCATCATTTTTTTAATCCCTAAATTCAGGAAGCTGGGGCAAGAGGACTTTGAGTTTGAGGTCAGCTTGGGCTACACAATGAGATCTTTTCTCAAAAAATAAAAATCTGGGAGCTGAAAAGATGGCTTTTCAGTTAATAACACTTACTGTTCTTGCAGAGGACCTGAGTTAGGTTTCCAGCACCACATCGGGCAGTTCACAGCCACCTATAACTCCAGTCCCAGGGAATCCAACATCTTTTTGACCTCTGAGGTCTTCTGCACCCATACAGCACACATAGATATACTCAGCTATGCACATTTACAGGTAAAATAATTAAAATTAAAATAATTATATATATATATATATATACATATACATCATATACATATACACATACATCATATACATATACACATACATCATATGCATATACACATACATCATATACATATACACATACATCATATACATATACACATACATCATATGCATATACACATACACATATACATATACTAAGATGGAGTTCCAAGATAGAGTACTTACAGACCATGGCCCTAGGTTCAGTTCATAGTGCTAGATAACAAAACTAAATTTTGACATTCCAGTCTCAGTATGGAATCCCTGGGTTTCTAGGGCATCTAAGGACTATGACCAAATAGTTGCAGTGTAACTTTCTTCATCTGATCATCTGGATGTCACTATCTTTCCAACAGAACTCTCATTCCACTGCCAGAGTAATGTGTGCCTTTGGGGTCAAAGAAAAATCCCAGATGCTGCAGGGCAATGCAGAGAAACATTTAAGTATGACCCCATCAGGGGAGACAAGCAGAGAGCGGGACCAACTGTTCCCTGCCCTGTTCATCACCCAAAGACATCTTCTTTTCTCCTCTTTTCCTACTGTAAAATTTCTGAAAATCGGTCTTATGGTCAAATTATAAGTACAAAACAACAGAGAAGAACACTTTCTGGTCTGGACGGATCTGGGTTCTAATTTCTACTTTCTGGACCTCAGGCAGCTCAATACGCAGTGGCTTCTGTAGGTCTTGATGGCACACCTAGCCAGAGCAGACTGCATGCCCCGTCTGTGTCCTGCCTTGAGCTGCCCCTTTGTGGGAGAAACCTGCCCATTTCATCCTTAGGGATGGAAACATAACGTAGGTGGGATTGATGTTTTCCGTGAACATGGAAAATCAGCTTGTGCCAAATGGTACAGTGTCTTTGCACCTCAACTTTTCGTGTGTAAAATACAAATGCAGACAGCACCTCCACCTTGAAGAGCTGTTGTGAGGATTCAGTGAGTGATGGGCCAACCTCCCTGGCAAGTGATGGGCCTATATCTATAATTATCAGTAAGAACTGCCCTTCTGGGTCTCTCCAGTTTCATACACATATACATATAGTATGTGTAATTTTTCTTTAATGATTTCACACATATTCACAATGTATTTTGATCATATTCACCCTACCCTCTCGACTACCCCTGGATACCCCAACACATCCTCTTCCCAACTTCATTCATGTCATTGTCATCTTCCTCTTCCTCTTCCTCCTTCTTATTCAATAATGCACTAAGTCTAATTAATAGTGTTCTATCTTTTATGATTGTGGGTTGGGGCTATCCGCTGAAGCATGGGCAACCTACCAACAGCCAAATTTTCCTCTCTACCCCCCCGCAAAAAAATTCTTTCTTTTCCAGAAGTCATTGACTACCAATAGTTCCTCAGCTAGGGGTGAAGACTTATGAGTAATAGCCATGTCATGCCTGAAAGGCGGCTTCTCACAGCACCCCCAAGTCCCCGCCCATCCACCTGCGCTAGGCCTTCCAGGTTCCTTTTCTGGCATTCCTTGAGCCTTGGATGGGGACGCTGACACATGTCCCCTTTAGGGCTGTAGTGCTCCAGTTTCTTCATGCACAATCTCCTTGTCTCTCAGCTAGCCAGGAAACATTGGGAAGGTATTCTATTTCTCATCCCAAACTGTCTAACTCCCACAGTACCCACTGCAGTGTCTAGCACACAGTGAGTTCTCAAGTTATAAATATTGCCACTATAGATTCTTTCCTTCTGACACAGTGAAAATGTGTCACCCTCTGTCCTCATTTCTATTTGCTTTTTTATAGGGAAACTTGCTGCACTTAAAAGCACTTTTAAAAGGTTGGGGGCAGGTTCTGTGATTTGGTCTTTTCATCTCTATATAGACAGATGTAAAGAAAAAGAGGGCATAGAAACTAAGTTCTTGTGTGGTTTTTCAGATGTGTTTTTGATAATCTAATAAGAGCCTGCATCCTCTGCTGTTAAGCTATAGAACGCTGGGAGCATCTGTTGGTTTCAAATGACATCTTATATTTACAAAAGGAGGCGAAACAGAGTCTGGATACCTCTGGAGGACAATGGAGACCATTCCATTCTTATAAAATAAAGAGATCTGTAAAGACCAACCACATAGAGCATGTTCAGAGAGGAAGAACTTGGAAACATTCGCATGGTCTTTAGCCATTAGATTGGCTTTAAGCTAACAGTTTCCTGGCATGGCTATTAAAATGTCCATGCTTTTAGAGAAAGAACACAGTAACACATATTTTCCACACATGCATACCCTGTTACAGAATTTCTGTTATCCCCTAAGTTTTCAATTCTTCACATTTCTCTTTTCCTTCCATTTGGTCCTTGAAGTAACTGTGGGGACAGGTAGCAGGGAAACATAACAAAAAGATCTCAGGATAATACTATCACTTCTATAATGGTCAAAGCCATCACAAGCCAAGTCACAAACCAATAGCTCTGAGACTCTAAGTGTCCAAAGGACTGAGAAACAGAGAGTGGTCCACAGAACAGTTACTACAGGGTGTTTGGTGCTAAAGCAAGCATTTGGCTGTTGGTTCATTTCTCCAATAGCAACCTTGTGACTAGGCATTTTTATAGATAAAGAAACCAGATAAGTTATAAAATTGTCTACAGAGCAACAAAGTAGATCTGGCCCTGGCCCAGCTCCTGGAGCCACTGTGTGGGTAGCCCCTAAGCTCTGCACTGTGTGTGGCCGCCTATCTGAGGCCAGTTTCACGACTCTCAGCCTCAGGATCTTCACCTGTGAGATCAGGGTAGTGATAACCAGACTGTCCAGATGCCAAGCAAGTTAACATTCGCCAGCTATGCAGAACAGGAGTCTATCCTGTGGGACCAAATCAACCCTGGCCCCTGTGGGGCTCTGGGAAACAGGTCTTGTTGCACTAGTGCCTGGCTTCTTTTCTGTGAGTTACCTGTGTTTACTTTCTCACTAAGGTAGGAAAACTGAGTACTTGTGACAGAGACCGAATGGCTCACAACACTGAATACATTTACACTCTGATCTTTCACAGAACACATCCACTGACACCAGATTTAGGTGAGTGCTTGACAAGGCCTAGCCTAAACTGACTGACTACAGTCAGTGCTGACTGCTGTCCCTGTCAAGCTTAAGGTTCACCTTGACATCTCGAAGAACAGACATTCCCATCCACCAATGCGGCTCACAGTTAATGCTCTTTTCTTTAGCCATAGGTCTGAAGCCTCTGACCTGTGCCATGAGGTCATCCGCCTGGTAGAAAAGAGTTTCTTCTTTGAAAGAGAACTGATGGATTGTGTAGAGCCGACTTCTCAAAAACTTTGGTACTTGACGTGGTTGAACTGAGGCTTTTCCGAGTCTAACGACAAACTTGTTTTCTAGGAAAGCAGGAGACAAAGGGTCCACTGTCTATCCAGGCCATTGTGGGTGTGTTCTCCAGGCGTAGGAGTTATCTAAAAAGGCCTTGCTATTTCTGCAAGTCAGATCTACAGATGAGGAAAAATAACGAGAGATAGCATATGCTAATCTGAGTTTGCAAGGGAAAATGAAAATAATAACCCCTCCACTGACCTAGGAAGACAAGTCATTGCTAGCCCAAATCATTGGCATAAAATGGATCTATTCTCCACATATCGTGGAAAGTGATCGTTAAGAATACAAATCAGATTATGTTCCTCTGTAAAATCTCCTAATAGCTTCTCCTTTGTTGCCTAGGTGTCAAGTTCCCTAGTCCTGCTCTGTCTACACTGCTGACTTCAAACCTTCCATTTCTCACCCTCCCTTAGAAGACATTTTTTGTTCCCAGGGTGTTCTGTCCTAGACAATCTGTACCTGCTTCTCTTCCTGGCCTGTTGTGTCCCCACATCTTCACAGGGCTGCCTCCTAATCTATGCTGGATCACAGACCACAGGCTATCCCTAGCTGGGCTTTTCTCTAGGGCACACTTACTCCAGTGTCCATCACATCACCCTATTTTATTTTATTCATGGCCTCAAAACAAGTGAAGAGTATCTTGTTTATTAATTGGCTTGCTTGGTAACTGTCTGTTTCTCCCATTACCAGTGTATGAGTTCTGTAAAGCCTGGAATTTCTAACCAGACATAATAGGAAGTTAATCAACAATTGTTCAATACATGAATGAACCAGCAAGGTTTTGTTTTTTGTTTTTTTTTTTTTTTTGTTTTTTTTTTTTTCCCTCTACAACTAAAGGAAACTGTCACTTGAAAGTCCAGGGTTCAGTAAGGTGGCAGATGGCTCTTGCTAGACAGACATGATTAGCACGTGCTCTCTAATGCATTTGCACACATGGCTCTAATCCAGTGCCATTTAGAAGACCTGCTTGGGAAGACTATAGGGCTTCATATTAATTGGAAATAATGTTCTTCCTCATTAATTCTCACAAACCACCTAAGGGCAGTAAACCAGGGCAATTCCCCTGAATGCTGAGGCCACCTAAAGGCTGGAGACAGTTATCCTCCTGAGCATCTCAAAGATCATAGTCAAAAGAGAGCATTTCAAGCCTGAGGTGGTGGCACATAGCAGCAATTCCAACACTCAGGAGGCTGATGGATCAATTGCTAGTTCAAGGCTAGCTGGGCTATATAGTGTGAGCCTGTCTAAAAGCCCAAATGTTACACACAAATTGTTGTCTTACACACAAGTAAGGCAACACACCCTTTCTGGTTTTTTGTTTTGTTTTGTTTTTTTGTTTTTTGTTTTTTTTTTGTTTTTTTTTTTTTTTGTTTGTTTGTTTTTGTTTTTTTTTGAAACAGGGTTTCTCTGTGTAGCTCTGGCTGTCCTGAAACTCACTCTATAGACCAGGCTGGCATCGAACTCAGAAATCCGCCTGCCTCTGCCTCCCAAGTGCTGGGATTAAAGGCGTGAGCCACCACTTTCCGGCAAACACACCCTTTCTGAAAACAACAGAAACTACTCTGAACTTTTGATACATTCAAAAAGTTATTAACATATAAAGCCCAACAAGGAAAATAACCTGTAGCTGAGAGCAGCAATTCAGTAGCTTCATAAACATCAAAATATAATCACCAGTTGCCCTTGGGATAACCTAGACCACCAGAAGCTCTGTGGGCTGGAGATGTAGCCAGGCGGGAAAGAGCTTGCCTAGTTTGGTTGAGGTTCTGGGTTTAATCCCCTGCACTGCAAAACATAAGAAACCAGTTCAATTAAAATTTCCCTTTGCACTAGGAATAAAACAAATATCCCACAACAGAATTACAAATCTAAACAGTCCCTTAGGCTGCCTACATAGGTGAATAAGGTCAACAGAAACAGAAAATATCGTAGTCTTCAGGAATGTATCTACTTAATAGGTTACCACTTGAAACGTGGTTATATTTAGACAAAACATATGCACTTCATACACATGAAAGGTATTAGATTGACTTTGAAATGGGATAATTTATTGAGTTATGAGAAAAATGACATGATACACAATGCATGTTCATGAGAGCATTGTATGCTAGCTGTTTGTTGGGTTCTGCAGTTTCCTTACTTAAATCTTACAAATGACTTCTCCAGACAAGTGTGAAATAGCAAGTTCAGAAGGTTATCAAAGGCTCCTCCAGTGAGCAGGCCTAGGAGGAGACTTGGCTTGAGTGTAGCCTGATCCTGCAGACCAGAAGCACCCACTCACTTCACCAGGGCCCCTGGTTGAGAAATGTCATTTAAACTCAAATGTGAATCAAGTGGGTGCCAAGGTCCATTTGGCTCTTTCCCTAGAGGAAAGTGGCTGGCTTTGGACGTATTCCAGGGCATTGAATGTGCTCATTTTGACCATACACAGCAAAGATATTCAGCCTGAGTGCTGTTACTTTTGTAGTGAGTCTCTGTGGGAATGGAACATTGCCACTGAAGAATGTTTGCTTCACCAGAGTAAAAGACATCTTTATGGAACCATCACCAATGAATTAAAAATGAAGCTAAAACAGTCAAAACATTAATAAAAGTTATTGTTTGGTTTCAGACCCTCTGGGACAAGGGACTGGGGTGCAGACCTGGCCTCCAGGTTCTCCCAGCCTCCCTCAGTCCCTACCTGGCATACCTTGCCACCAACCCTGAACTTTCCAGCCTAGGTGCTAAGTCTTCCTCCAGAGGCTCTTCCCTATTTCCTTTATAATCCAGACATTTTTGTCTCCTCCCTCTCTCCTTTTCTCCCCTCCCCTTCCACCCCATGAGCTCTTTCTCTCTATCCCTTCCTCTCTCTTTCCCTTCCCATGATAACTTCCCTGGTCTCAGTTCTTGGGGCCAGTGAACTCCCCGGAGATCAGCTTCCCAATAAACCTGTGATTAATATAATCTAATCTGGCTTGAATTGGCTCATTTTTCCCAATGGAGAAATAATTTATCAGTTATTTTATAATTAAAGTTTCTGTTGGGCCTAACAGGAGGTCTAATCTCCATTCCACTTTCACCCTTCAGTCACCGTACACAGGTGGAGGGCGCGAACAGGCCCTAGAGAGATTTACATACTAATGAGGTACCTGAAGGCCAGAGGTGGAGCCGATTAAACATTCCTCCCCAGCCCCTCCCCTCTTTCTCCCCTCCCTTCTTAACTCAGGTCCATCCTGGGTTTAGGGGGTATGCATCCAGATCCCTCCACCATCCATCATGTGAATAAACCGGTTTTGGAAACCCAAGGACTTCCTCGTGTGTTGGGGCCGCGCTGTCATGAGGAACCTTGAGGAGCCGGGGAGAGGCTTTTAGTTAATGAGCAACAGGGCCCAACTTCCAGCTGGAGGAACCCAGAGCGTTCCCAGCATGGCGACTGCCCACAGCATGGCGGGAGGAACCCTGGGATCCCAGTCATATTTTTTCCTTACAAGTTTCTACTAATCTCCTTCTCACATAATTTTGTTTTCCTCTTCTTCCTAGTGTTAAACGGGATTAAATACCATCTCCATAGATATTTTTAGTAATCTTGCTATGTGGCTATATGGTCATACAAATATTTTGTTTAAAGTATTTGAATTTTTTCAAATCCTACTTATCCTCTTATGATCCACTTGTCCTACTCTGTTCTGAGGATGTATCCGCATTAATATATATTATTTCTAACTGCTGTGTAGCATTCCATTATATGAGCAATGCACTTCATGTTTTTCCTTAGAAAGAACAATGCTGTAATTGGCTTACCTTGGGTATGTTAGATTTTTCTGTGGTAAGCGTCCGTGAGTTATCAGATGCTAGTAAATATAACAGACATACCCGGAAACTTCAGTAGTTTAATGAAACCCATTACTTATCCATGTAAAGGTCATATAGGTAAGGGGTAGGAAAGACCCATCCGTCCTATAGAGCCAATCAGAGACCCAGACTGAAGGAGGGTTTGCCTTTTTTTAAAGATCAGCCTGTGCGTCAATGCCCAGCCAGAAGATCAACCTTTTAATCTCTGTAGGTCAGAAGTTATGTCCACTCATTTACTCTGATAAAATTATCATTCTTAAATTACAGCCTACAAAAACCCAGGACACCTAAATGCCTAGAAAGAACAGTGACCTCACTGACCTCATCCACAAAGCTACCTGACCTATGAAAGAGGAACGTGATTTCTGATGGGCACACTGACTATTCCTGCCGTTGCCCAACACTGGCATTGCCAGTGCTTTCAAGGAAGAGCTATTGGATATTGAGGGGTTGTTTTTTTTTTTTTTTTTTTTTTTTTTTTTTTCTTTCAGGGCCTTTTCCTGTGCTTAGAATGGTGATGCAAGTAGGAGGGGCTTGGTAGCAGCAAAAATACTACGCCCACTCCTAGCTTCTGCTTGTCACCATGTCTGTGCTCAATGAAAGAAACTTTGTGGGCTAAGACAAGGGTAAGGCAGAGGCTTCCTCTCATCACCATTTCCCAGTCTCTGAGAGAGACTGCAGTGGCCACAAGTAGGTGCCAAGAAACCTTGCAAGTGCCAATTTCCAAGAAAACGATTGGAAGAACAGACTCGTTCAGCCATATGTTAATGCAACAGAAATGCCAAGGGCAGGCTTTCTCAGGCCAACAATTTCAAGATGTAAACAGGTCTCTACCCTACCCTTCTAGAAACGGGACTACCTTCAGAACCTCAAGCCATCTGTTCACCTAGCTCTGACTGAAAGAGAGAAAGACATAAAACAAACCATGTAGAAATTGATTTCAAATAAACATCAGTATCAAGGGGATGAAAAGGGCTGGGGAAGAGTTTTAGATCTGTTTTTTAAAAACAAGCTTTAAAATAAGAAGAATTGTCAACCAAACAAAAATACTCTCGGCAAAGTGCAGATCAGTCACCTCAGTAGAACTTTCTATAGCGAGTTTGGATAATATCATGTATTACCGTGATAATTTTGTATCTATAATTACTTGACAGTTGACAATTATATGAGACCCATGAAAGGTATAGTAAGTGCAATTGAGAGACTCTCAGCTCTCCTATGTGGCCATATATTATACACCCACCAGAAAGAGTATCAGTGTGTGTTATGCAGTATCTCTAAGCTATTTGTTAAATGTAAAATCAAATATACTTACATAAAACAAACAGTTGTATAAAAGCATACTTAGCCGGGCAGTGGTGGCGCACGCCTTTAATCCCAGCACTTGGGAGGCAGAGGCAGGCGGATTTCTGAGTTCGAGGCCAGCCTGGTCTACAGAGTGAGTTCCAGGACAGCCAGGGCTACACAGAGAAACCCTGTCTCGAAAAAACCAAAAAAAAAAAAAAAGCATACTTACATAAACATATGTAGCACATATAAGAAAGAGTCTCCAAGATTATAAACAAACAAACAAAAAAAACCCATGAATTATATTTGCAAAAGCTGCTTCAACAGAGGAAGTAAGAAAGTTAAAGAGTCACAAGCTGCTTGTCATCTCACAATTTTAAGTGTCTGGATTAGCTGTACAAACGTGTGCACATATGTGTGAATTTGTGTGGTTGTGTTTAAATGTGAGGAAGGGTATGGTACAGTAATCAGTTCAACCTTCTATTAAGTATGCATTCTCAAACTAAAGATTAAACTTCTGTATGAGTGGACTTAGTAACTATCATTACAGTTAAAGGCGGGCTGGAGAGATGGCTCAGCAGTTAAGAGTACTGGCTGCTCTACCAGATGACTAGAGTTTGATTCCCAGCACCTATATGATGGCTCACAATTGTGTGTAATTTCAGTTCCAAGGGATCTGATCCTCTCTTCTGGTCTCTGTGGGTACCAGGCACACACATGGTACACAGACCCATGTACAGGTAAAATAATCATATACATAAAATAAGTAAATAAAATATTTAAAAATAACAAGAAGAGAAAAGCCAGATTTTATAAGATGTAGCTTCTATTTCTTTAGTGTCTTGATCAGTCGACCACCTGAAGAAATACGATTCAGATGTTAAAGAATAGCTGTGGTTCTGTAAGGGCTTCTCAGTGCTGGGGCCATGTCCCTGCAGAATGGTCTTCTTGCAAGTCTGCAAGAAACAGACTTGACCTTGTTCAGGGGGTTATTGACAGAGAAGAATAGGAGGAATCACAAATAGAGTGAAACAGCCCAGAAGCATATTCACAGAATGGCCAGGTCTAAAGGAACACATGTAAAAGTACTAAGCACACTTTACAGATATGATCAGCTCATGTTTCCTTGTTGATAAGAATTGATTATTTTTATTTTTATTATATCATATTTTACTTATTTATTTTTGTTTGCATTTTGAGACAAGGCCTCATTATGTAATATATATATATATATATATATATATATATATATATATATATATATATTCACTGTATAGATCATGTGGGCCTCCAGCTCACAGAGATCCACCTGCCTCTGCCTCCCAAGTATTAGAATTAAAGGTATTTGTTACCACACTTGGCTTGATTACTTTTTAAAATGATTGTTTCCATGTGTTCTACTGAGGACAGAATTCTTTGGATTATTTAGGGTTATGTTGCCAGCTAATACATTTTGCATTAAAATGTTTCTGATCAGTCACACTAAAACTCAATAGATACATAAAGAAAATATGTTATATACACAAATTGATATATTTATTCATAAAGAATACAGTTATGTCATTTATAAGAAAATAGATGCCATCATATTAACCAAAAGTAAGCCAGTCTCAGAAGAAAAAAAATAAGAAAAACAACAACAAAACCCAAAGCAACCCCAGTTTTTTCATGTGAAGAACCTATTAGAAAGAAAGAAAGAAAGAAAGAAAGAAAGAAAGAAAGAAAGAAAGGGGTGGAGGGAGAATGGGGAAAGGGGATAACATCCAAAATGTAAATAAAATATCCAATAAAAATTTAATTTAAAAAAAAAGAAATAAAAGAAGGAAGGAAGGAAGGAAGGAAGGAAGGAAGGAAGAAAAGGCATTTTAGTGAAAAAAAGGGACCATTTTGGAGGAGGAGGAGCTGCCAGCTGGAGGAGAAAGAATAAGGACTGGAAGCAGGGGAGTATGGTCGAAATACATTGTATTCATGTATGAAAATGGCACATTATTACTATTATTGTTGTTGTTGTCTTACAGTTTTACTGCTGTGAACAGATACCATGACCAAGGCAACTCTTACAAAGACAACATTTAATTAGGGCTGGCTTATAGGTTCAGATATTCAGTCCATTATTATCAAGGTGGGAGCATGGCAGCATCCAGGCAGGCATGGTACAGAAGGAGCTGAAAGTTTCTGCTTCGTCTGAAGGCCACTAGAAGACTGGCTCCCATGTGATTAGGAGAAGGGTCTCATTGCCCATACCCACAGTGACACACTTCCTTCAACAAGGCCACTCCTTGAGCCAAGCATATTAAATCCAATTATTATTATTATTATTATTATTATTATTATTATTTTACACAAAATACACAATAATAGCATTTTAAAAACACAGAGGTCTGCTTCTTTGCCACCCTTACCTGGTGACAGCATTTGAGAATCCCTCAAAGGGGAGCAGTAGTATTGTCCTCGCTGATTGCAAATTACACTCACCGTCCACATCCACTGACACACAGGTTGACTTTCCACTCAGCTTTCCTTAAAGAGTCAAAGATCAATGGTAGCTGGGCCTCAGGCCACTGTGACTGTCCACTCAGGAAGGAAATTATCCCAACTCAAAGACAATCGTCATCTGATTCTTTTTTTAAAAAGAGAGTAAGGAGAGAAAGATCACATATATCGTTCTAGGAAGTTGTGATCTTAGTACCACACAGCTTTGACATTCTAGGAGTGGGTTCTTTTGGGGTGACGTCTCCAAAGGTGCGTCTGAATTATGACTAAGTTTCTATTTTTTTCTACAGATTCACTGATTAGCCTTATTGAAAGGAAATTTGTGGCATGGTTTGATGCTGAGATCAGGGAACCAAACAGGAGTAGAAACAGTGACCTGGTTTCCCTGGAAACAGAAGAAAGTGCTGGTTTATAGGTCACTTTTTTTTTGTACCAGAAGCCTCTGATTAAAGTAGATTATAGCCTGCAGGTCCTTCACCTGTCTTTCACATAAATAAAATTTCCCAAGAGTGCCCTTCCAGCCCCACTCACCAAATGAATAATTGACACAAAGCCATTTTGGCCCATATAAATTACATTTTCCCCCCTCCTGTGCTCAGTAGAAACTTGGTTTTCTCAAACGTCGTAATGTGAACTTCTGTTCAAAGGCAAAAATGAATTATAAACGGGGGTCTGACATTCGAGAACTCCGTGATTCTAGAATATGATGTAGGAAGTCATGAGCTCTGTCTCACAAAAGCAACTGAAGACTTATGCTATACTTTGACGTTAACTCAAGATTTATTTGTATGTCGCACGAATCAGATTTTGTTGTTTTTGTTTTTATTTCGGAAAATAAGCTTTCTCTAGCTACTTTAAGAACATACTTCAGGAAAGATTTTGAAAAGTCTCAGAGCCTCAGTGATAGTGGCTAGGGGACAACAAATAGATATCACATAGGAGTCTCGAAGCAGAGTGGCTGCAGGAGGCTCCGGGTGCAGGCAGCACCCACCAGCTGTGTGCACCGGACTCCTTTTGGAATCTGACCACGGCATACAGAAAGGGGCTGACTCTCCATCCACCCGGCATGGCGGGTGTTGACAGATGCCTCACATGTCTCCTCCTGAGGTCTCAATCAGATGACAGTGACTGGCAGGGTTTGGTCCTGAAGTCTAAGATGTTGAGAGGTTGGGTCGTTGTTTGTTTGTTTTTATTTTTACTTCCCCTTTGGAGCACAAACTGAGAAATCAGAACATTCTCCAAATATGAACCCGGCTCAAAGGTATTAATTACTTTCTAGGGGTGTGATAAAACAGCATGACCAAAAGTGACTTACAGAAGAGTTTATGTTGGCTTATGGCTCCAAAAACAGAGTCTATAATGTTAGGAGGTGGGGATGGGGTGGGGTAGGGAGATGAAGTGTTGCCATAGCAGCAGGTGGCTGGGCCAGGAAGCTAAGGAATCTTCAACCACACGCAGAAAGAGTGAACTAAGAGTTCAGAGAAGCTATAAAACCTCAAAGCCTGTCTGCTTTGGTGTACTTTCTATAGCAAGGCTACACCAACCTAAAAGGTTCTAAAATCTTCCCAAACAGTACAACTGGGGACCAGTATTTAAATATGTGAACCTATGGGGAACATTTCTCATTCAAACCACACATGACCAAAACAAAACAAAACAAAACAAATGACTTCAGTGAAATGGTATGACCACAGTACCCTTTGAAGACCTATAAGCGCACTCTTGGCCAATGGGATCCAGACAGTGGGCAGAGGTCAAAAAGATCATTTTTCCTTCCCTTCTGTTGGACCGCCTTCAGATGCAGCAGCTCATTGCGCCTCACCGACCATGCCATCGTGTAGTACTAAAACGGCACCTGGTACCAACAGTAGCCTGGCTCAAGCCTCCATTCTGTCTACAGCTGCCTCGCTGGCTTCTGCCTCACTCTTGTGCCCCAGGTTGTACCTCCTCCAACATGCAACAAGTGGCACCACACAACCCTCCCCTCCCCGCGGCTCTGACTTCTAAGGGAACATGGTTTATAAATACATTGTATTGCAGATGCGAAGTTTTCTCATTACAGTCTTCGCCTGGTCTCTATGTGCAGTTAGCTTCACGTACTTATCACTGACGAAGCCCGTGTGATTTGTAAGCCTACATTTCCATCACTAGCACTTGCGCTGGAAACTTCTTTTCTACTATCTCTAATTTATCTGTATCTTCTGGGGGAGGGCTGGGGGGGGAGGACTGCTCTCTAAGAGGTCAGGGTTGTGAGAGCGGGGTGGACAGTGAGGCTGTCCGCTCTCAGATTTGCTGCTAGTCTCCAGCTTCCATTTAGAGGCTCCATGCTTTGCTATAGCCATGAGCTTCCTTTTCCTAAGCAAGCCTCCCTGCCTGACTCCTCCATGTCCTCCCTTGCTTTATTGTCTCTCCCAGGAAGTTGTTTTCTTGTCCCCTATTACTATAATGAACTGTTTCTGGGACTAGATGTCTTTAAACGCCGGCCCTGTCTGTTACATTTTTAATGAAGGCTTCTTCACGATGTCTCCAGCTTAAACTCGAATTGAACTGTACACTCCTATAACTACTTTGTGCGTCACATATTTATATGAGTTGCATTGGACTCCAGCCTTTGCCACTATCGGGCCTGCATTCCCCAACTTGACAGGAGGATACTCGTTGCCATGGCATTAAGTGGAGAATGTAATGAGCATATGAGAAAAGCCAGTGGATGAATGTTGATGGAATAACTGACTAAACCACTCTTGCCTTGGTCCCTGGGGTATGTTGGGAGAATAATTGGAAGAATTCCCTAGTCAAGTGCTTCCTTGGGGGTGGGGATGGGGGTGGGGATGGGGATGGGGGTGGGGATGGGCGTGGGGTGGGGTGGGGGTGGGGTGGGGGTTAGAAAGGCTCTAGGCAACCTGCACTCTGTAGCAAGACCCCATTCAAAGAAAATATTACAATGATATTCACAGAAAAAGAATTCATCTATTAAATATATAATTTGGGAAAGTGGATTTGTTTTGGAGACTAGATGTCAGTTGGCTCCATTTGAGAAGCTGAATATGAGAGAGAGAGAGAGGGTGTTTATTTGCCTGCCTGGATTCTAACGAGAAGGCTTCCTCCTCTTGCTACTGACAGATCACGACAAGAACATTCCAATTTTCATGCACGAAAGATGAAAAATGTTTTCTCATTTGCAGAGTCAAATGCAGCCAGTTCTTTTAAAAACCTGTCTCTCGGCTGACATCTGGTGGACTAAATCTAAAATGCAGTTTTATAAAGGAAAGATGGTGTTCTCAGATCTCACAGGTAGAAAATCATTAAAGACTTACAGCCAAGTTGACTGAAGGCTAATTTTGCTTAACCTGCTGGCATTGAGTTATTCCTAAATAGACATAATGCTGTGAGGTTTGATGGACAAAGCTCTCTTGTGCTGCAGTACATCTGGCAGGCTGTAAATCCTCAAACTTCTGCCATAGTTAACTGAGAGTGAAATTTAATCCTTTAAACATCTTCCAACATAAAGAGACACATTAGCTATAGAAAGATAAAAATGGGTTCCTATTGGACTTCTTGGTGGCAACACAACATAGGAAAAAAAACCCAAATTCTTAGGCATGTGAAACCTTAAGAGGTGGAGGGGGGCGGAGCATAAACATGGGAAGAATCTGTCCTACTTAGGCTTCTTGTCAGCTTGACACAAGCCTGGGTCATCTAAAAGAATTTCAAATAAGTAAATGCCTCCATTAGATTGGCCTGTAGGCAAGTCTGTGATGGCATTTTCTTGATTAATGATCAATGTGGGAAGGTCCAGCCCATTGTGGGCAGTGCCATCCCTGCAGGGGTCCTTGGGTGTAGAAGAGAGCAAACTGAGGATGCCAGGAGGAGGCAGGAGGAGGCAGGAGGAGGCAGGAGGAGGCAGGAGGAGGCAGGAGGAGGCAGGAGGAGGCAGGAGGAGGCAGGAGGAGGCAGGAGGAGGCAGGAGGAGGCAGGAGGAGGCAGGAGGAGGCAGGAAGTTCCTTCTCCGTCTCTGCTACAGTTTCTGCCTCCAGGTTTCTGTCTTGACTTCCTGCCTTGACTTCCCTGCAGGCTGGACTGTGAGCTCTAAGATGAAATATATCCTTTCTTCCTCAAGTTTCTTTTGGTCACAGTGTTGATCAAAGCAGTTTAAAAACCTAACTAAGCCAGCTGGTTATTAGGGAGGAGGAGTGGAGCTGTGTGAAACACGAGAAGAGAGGGTAATGGAGGGGTGGATACTCCCATCAAAGGATATCAAAGGATATCGTGTGTGCCTATGAAAACACCACAGCGAACCCCTTCATTCCATATAATTAATATATACTAAAAATGTGTTCAGGGCTCTGAGGTAAATTTTATTTCTGTCTTGCTTATCTTTCAACTGACAAAATAAACATATTTTCAGGCTTGCATGTGCAGGAATGCTGACCGTGCGTGATTCTTCCCTACAGTGGTAACTGATTTAAAGTGTCATCTTTATCAAACTCTAATTTACCACATTTCTGTTTCTAGAATGTGTGTGTTCCAGTAAATACTTGCTACAGCTACTCAAAATTACTGCACAGTAGTGCAGTGTAATAGTAGTGCAAGCCTTTGATCCTGACACACCGGAGGCAGAGGCAGGGGGAATCTCTGTGAGTTCCAAGTCAGCCTGTTCTACATACTTAGTCAGAATGGCCAAGACTAACTACAGAAGACCGGTTTCAAAAAAAAAATATTACTACCACATTGTTTTACTGAAAATTACTAAATATTTTTATTTGAATATATTTTCTTATGGGTTGTAAGGTTCTCAAGCTTCCTAATGCAATTTAATTAACCCTTTAATACAATTGCTTATGTTGTGGTGATCCCCAACCATTAAATTACTTTTGTTGCTACTTCAAAACTGTAAGTTTGCTACTGTTATGAATTGTAATGTAAATACATGATATGTGACTCCCAAGGGGGTCTCAACCCACAGTTGAGAACTGCTTCTGTAGCCCAATATGCTATTACCATTTCTTTTAGGATCTGGGACCATAGCTTAAGTCGCACAGAACTTGCCCAGTATGTGTGAAGCCCTGGGTTTGATTCACAGCACTGCAAACGATACACAAATATAAACATAGTCTGTTTTTTTATAGCTTCATTTTATTCTGGTACATAGTCAGGAAACATCATGGTGAAGAAACTGACAATGTCCATTCTAGAATGGAGATTTTTTACTTCAATTCATTATTAGGTAAGTTTTGTTTTTAGGTATAGCAAAGTGGTTCTGTATTCCAAGTCTGTTTTTTAACTGTGGCAACTGAATTTTTTCTTCTTCTTTCTTTCGATTTTAATTTTTTGAGATGGGTGGGGGGGAGGAGGTCTCAGTATGTTACCCAGGATGATTTCAAAGCTCAGGGGTGTTTGTTTGTTTGTTTGTTTTTGGTTTTTCGAGACATGGTGTTTCTGTGTATCCATGGCTGTCCTGGAACTCACTCTGTAGACCAGGCTGGCCTCCAACTCAGAAATCCGCCTGCCTCTCCAGGATGATTTCAAACTCATGATCCTCCTGCCTCAGCCTCCCAAGTAGCTGGGATTACAGACACACCTGGCTTCAAGGCAACTGACTTCTGTAGGCAAACTTTGTTTTCATTGATCCCATATGTTCTTGCATTGTTTGCAGTGGGTTTATATTTGAGGTTACAGAATTTTCCAGGTATACGACCATTTATAAACAGGGATCTCAGTATCAACGTCCAACGTTTACAACTCCTTTCTTGTCTTATTCCTTGGTTAGCTTTCCAGAAGTTTGCTAAGTGAAAATGGAGACTGCAGAGTGATCATCTTGCTGTTGGCTTTAGTGTTTCTTCCCTGAGCAAAATAATGGCCTTTGACAAATGTTAAACTTTTCTGTTTTATTAAGATTGTTAGCCAGATGGTGGTGGTGGCGCACCTTTAATTTCAGTACTTAGGAGACAGAGGCAGGCAGATCTCTGAGTTTGAGGCCAGCCTGGTCTACAGAGTGAGTTCCAGGACATGGCCAGGGCTACACAGAGAAACCCTGTCTCGAAAAACAAAAAACAAAAACAAAGAAACAAACAAACAACAACAACAAAAAGATTGTTATAATAAAATTAAGTATGTCAAAATTTGTTGAATGTTCTTTTGGGGAATATTTGGAGAAAAAAAAAATTTTTTTTAACCTTCAGTCAATTTTACCAGGCAGACAACCGAAAGGAACTTATGGATTTAAGCAGGGGCTCAATTGCTTTTGAATTAAAGGTAAACAAAAGCAGGTTGACTACTCTGTAAAATGGGCCTACAAGGGACAAACATTCAGAATAAGGAAGTTGCCCTCCTGGCCAATCTTTGCTGAGTGTGCCATCTTTGTGTCATCTAAAAAACGAGAACCTGAAAAAGTCCTCTGAGCACATAGTCACCAGAACACTCGTAAGGGTCCAAAAATCGCTGAAGGAAGACCCCAGGCTCAAATAGTATGCAAAGACAAAGAGGGTTAATTCTGTGGAAACAACTGGCATGCAGAAGTCAACCATTCATGACAACCACAAGGGAGCTTGCAGGCCCCTTTTTATGCAGGGCCAGAGAAATTTTCTAGAACAATTAGGTAATCTCTAATGTGATTGGCTCCTACCAAAGCAGTAACATTAGTACAATTTTGAATGGCTACTATGTTGGTTCTTCTATATTTGGAAAGCGGGTTAGGTGGGCTGGAGAGGTGGCTCAGTGGTTAGGAGCATTGACTGTTCTTCAGGAGTTCAATTCCCAGCAACCACATGGTGGCTCACAACCATCTGTAATGGGATCTGAAGAGAATGACAGTGTACTCATACATAAAATAAATAAAAAATAAAATCTTAAAAAAAAAAGAAAGTGGGTTAAGTAATTTAAATTTTAATTGGTGGGTGAAGGGGAGGTCACATGGGTCAGCTTCTGATGGGCTTGTGCCAGATGGTCTGAGGTCTGCACTCCTTTGTCAGGAACTTTTAACCACAGGATGAGATAAGGCTGCCCAGCAAGGACACCCATCTTGAGATAAGATATTTTCCCATACTTATGGTTATCTCCAGGCATCCTTGGGAGTGGGGTTTATAACCTTGTTCCTGGGATTTATGGTCTGTTCCTGGAACTGGAAACTTATGGCCTGTTTCCTGGGACTGATGGCTTTCCTTTTGAAGTCAGGTCTGTTAGACGTCTGGTGTTAGACATCCATGTGGAACCAGACCAAAGAGTTCCGGGGCGGGGGGTATTCAGGAGATAGGACAAAGGTGGGGGGGGGGAGAAGTAGAAGAAGATGGAAGAAGAGTAGAGGCTGGCCATGACCATATGGAGAGAGGGGGAAGGGAAGGGAGAGGGAAGAGAGGACAGAGAGAAGCTAGAGGCAAGAGATCAAGAGATCAAGAAGGGGGGGGGGCAAGCAGCCCCTTTTATAGTGGGCCAGGCCTACCTGGCTGTTGCCAGGTAACTGTGGGGAGGAGCATACCTGGCTGTTGCCAAGCAACTGTGGAGGTGGAGTTTAAAACAAGGTCTGGTTCTGAAATGGAGACAAATGGGGTTTATGCCATCCTTTCACTCGAAACGCACAGAACTAAGAAAGCATATTAAAAGCTGCAAGAGAAAAAGATAATGTAACCTATAAGGGCAGACTTACTAGAACAACTCCTGACTTCTTGATGGAGAGACTCTAAAATCCAGAAGGACCTAGATGGTTGTTCTGCAGACTCTAAGATACCACAGATGACAGGTCAGAGTACTATATCCAGCAAAATTTTCAATTACAATAAATGGAGAAAATAAAACATTCTATGATGAAATCAAGTTTAAGCAGTATCTATCTGTAAATCCATCCCTATAGAAGGCACTAGGGGAAAAACTCCAACCTAAAGAGGTTAGCCACACCTGAGAAAACATAAGGAATAAATAATCCCAAACTAGCATATCAAAAGAGGGGAAACTCTCTCAGCGCGCATACACACACACACACACACACACACACACACACACGCTCATACACACAAGCTCACATACACACACCACTTCAATAAAACAACAGAAATCAACAAACACTGCTCATGGATATCTTTCAATATCAATGATCTCAATTTCTCAAATAAAAAGACACAGACTAACAAAAGGGATGAGAGAACAGAACCCACCCTTCTGCTGCATCCAAGAAACACAACTACATCAGGAACAGATATCACCTCAGGATGAAAGGATGGGGAAAAAACATTCCAAGCAAATGTGCTTAAGAAGCAAGCTGGTGTGGCCATTTTAATACTGGACAAAATAGACTTCACACCTAAAAGAATCAGAAGAGAAGAACACCACAAACTCATCAAAGGAAAGATTCATCAAGAAAACATTTTAACTCTTAACAACCAGCAACCAAACACAATGGCACAAGTCCGTAAAAGAAACACTACTACAGTTTACATCACTTAGTGGCCCTCACACACTGACAGTGGGAGATTTCAGTACACCAATCTTGCAATAGGTCATCCGGACAAAAACTAAATGCCAGAACTAACTGACAGTATAAACCGATTGGTTGAGGGACAGGAGTGGGGGAGGGGGAAGGGCTCCTCTTGATATCTCTGTGTTACAGCTCTTTTAGCCAAAAGCCTTCTCCGACCTTCTTCAGTGAAACAGCTCCTTTAGATGACTTAGCTTGTACAGATACACTTTATTCCAGGTGGGCATGAATACATACACTTTATTTGGGGTAAACTAAGGGTATATATGGACCTTGGAAAGTGAAAAGGAATTTTCAAGGTAAGTGAAAACCATTGGTTAGATTTTGAAAGGGCTGTGAATAGCTCATTTGCATAGAGAGGTATCCCAGAAATCCCAGGTACTTGCTGGGCAGGTTCTTGGGTGGGAGAGAGGGGGATAGAGAGTTAAAGTTGTAGGTCTGCAGAGTACTACACACCTTCTCCAGGCAGAGGGTATGTAGGGTCTGGATCCCCAGACATGATCAGATAAGGTGAAGCCCTGCTGGTAAAGGGAGTCCTCCATTTGGTGCAGAGCTCAGAGAAGCTATCAGGTGATAGCAGGACAAACTTCGACCTTAATTAGCAGGGTTTCCCTGCAATGGGGAACAGCAAAGGACTCAGGTAATTTGAGAAGCAGGGTGCAGAGTCTTTATTCTTAGTCATACTGTTAAAGCTTGTAGAGTGAAAAATTATAAAGACCATTTTATGAAATATATATATGCTTTTTCTTTACCCTAAACCTGAGCAAAAGAATGCAAGTTCCAGAAGGCGGAACTGAATGTAAGATTTCAGGTTTTCACCCGGGACACATTCCAGGTGGAGGGCATTATCACTGAATCAGAGGACACTTGCTAGATTAACATTCCTCAAGCCTCAGGGAAGAAAAATAGTTAATCTGAAATAGTTGGTAAATGACAGGGCAGGGCACAGTGACGTGGTAAAGCTACATTCTTGAGAGGAATGAGTGTGCAGAGTGATTTTCACATGACTCTGGATCATTTGGGCTGGATTCCTCTGGAATGTTCCACTGTTCTTGATTACCCCTCCCTTCCTTGGTCTTCCCAGTGTTATGTTCAAAATTTGTAAAACAACCAATCATGTGTAACCGCTCGAAAATGCCTTCCTTTCCCCACCCCATGCTATAAAAAAAAAACCCTCAGCTTGCGGGCCATTTGTCAAAATTCTGTTCCTGCGTGGACCAGCAGTTTTGACCGTTGACTAGCCAACTCTCCCCAATAAACCTCTGTTGATTGCATCCAGGTATGGTTTCTTGTGATTTTTGGATGGTTGTGATTTCCTGAGACTTGAGGAAGGGTCTCCCGAGTCTGAGGGTCTTCAAGCTCTGATTACAAAATGCAACGTGTATAAAAATACCAATCTGTAATGTTTGGGTTTTTTTTTTTCTTACTGTAGAAGGAATAACTTCTTATATTTTACTAATTGTGCTATTTTTCAGAAGATGAATGTGAAGAACATGATGTCTGTCCAAGGAAATACTTGGAGTGGGAAGGCAGCATTCTGCCATAACTTTGCAAACATCCTCATTTTTCAAGAAATGTCTGGCAAGTGCTTTGTCTTGGCCTCATGTCAGCCATATTTTGTAACATATCATTGAATATAGCTGTTTGATGTTTGTTTTGTCAATTTTTGATGTTAAGAGGTTTCTTTCCAGACCATTAAAAAATAACAAAGCCGGGCAGTGGTGGCACATGCCTTAAATCCCAGCACTTGAGAGACAGAGGCAGGTGGATTTCTGAGTTTGAGGCCAGCCTGGTCTACAGAGTGAGTTCCAGGCCAGCCAGGACTACACAGAGAAGCCCTGTCTCAAACAAACAATCAATCAATGTAAACATATATGATGTGTTTATAAAAAGATAAAGGGGTGGATATATGTTCTATGGATGTGTGGGGGAAGGGGGTGCCTTGGCAGGCCCATGTTGAGGCATCCCTTCCCCGAGGGACCAGCCACAGGACTGTATAGCATAGAATAGAGTTTATTCAGGACATGGGGAGGAGAGTCAAGAGGGTAGTAGAGGCAGAGAAAATGAAAGGCAGAGAGAGAGAGAGAAGAGAAGAGGAGAGGAGCCAGCCATGAGCACATGGAGAGAGAGGGGGGAAGAGAAAGGGAAGGGAAACAGAAAAAGAGCAAGAGAGGAGCAAGAGAGCAAGGAGGGGGCAAGCAGCCCCTTTTATAGTGAGTCACTACCTGGCTGTTGCCAGGTAACTGTGGAGCGGAGCTTAGACAGAATGCTAACAATATAAGCATAGGAAAAATTTGCAATCTTAAGTTGATTAAATGGATTTAGCTTACCCCAAGTCATCAGTAATATCCACCAATAATCCATCACCCGATAGTCCATGCATCTGTTCTGCAAATGTGATTAATATCAGACTGTAATTTCATTATCTCCTGAGCCATTTTACCATAATTTATTAAATGTTTTCTAACCTCATCCCAGGAGAACAAGGTCCCATTCTAACATACAGGAATAACACAGAACCGAGTCACGTTCCAAGCCCATCTTAATTACAGTTTCTTTTGTAAGCCAACAACTTCGTTACCCTAATATAACCACAGCCAATTTTAAATGGTGATTTCAGTGTGTAGCATACTATCCATATGTCTTCGAGCGTTCCATAATTTTCCTGAATCAGGGGACCATCTTTGAATATAATGTATGTTTTGAATGCTTTGATGTAGATCTGCTCCTGTAGTAACATCAGTGGTAGACGGCAATGATTCTCAGTCCAATGGCAATAATTAGTTCAACCATTCTTTCAGGCCTTTTCTTTATTTGATTCCATATATGATAAAACATAGACATGGAAGAAGGTTATTCTCAAGCTTGAGCTATCTGTACAGATATCCAAACATTAGTCTGGGCTCAGAGTACATAAATGCTCTGGGAGCTCAAATGAACAGTACTAGTATTTAAACATTATATAATGTATAATTAGGACAGGACACAAATCCTTCAGACTGATTCCAAGTAGTTTCTCCATCATAAACCAATAAGAAAGACAAACATAATGTCATACTATTAAGAGATACTTTTTTTTGTTGTAAAAGAGCACATAATCTCATTGCTGGAAATATTTTTCCACATGTTTCCATTCCAGACCCAAATGTTACCCAATGCTGATATTAATTTCCAAAGACGTTCTTG
Source organism: Arvicanthis niloticus (assembly GCF_011762505.2). NCBI lineage: Eukaryota > Metazoa > Chordata > Mammalia > Rodentia > Muridae > Arvicanthis > Arvicanthis niloticus. Next base: position 41,574,545 of record NC_047671.1, read on the forward strand.
AGCAGCTCCGTTCTCCATATGAGGAGAGGGAGGGGACATTCCACTCCCATGCCTGACTAACCCCTCAGATCCATCACTATGGATAGTGATGGTTATTACTATCATGAAACAATCTTAAGTCTTTGTTGCCTTTCTGTTTGGTGTGAGCACAGCTATTGGATCAGGGTCTTTTCCTGACAGAAAATGGCATCATAGCCTTTTAATATTGATTGAGAAATTTTATCAGTATAATGGACTAATTTTTGACTGTTTTATTAGGTTAAAAACAGCAATCCAGTGATTGTGGCATAATTTTGGTAAAATATACCTGATAGAGAATGGTGAGCTGGTAAAATTGTGTACTCTGATACTCTGTTGTTGGGTTGATAGTCACTTGGAAACGTTTTATCTCTTGATCTATTGACCCATTGTTACTAGAAGATATTTTTCACTGTCTCTGGGAACACTTTTTTAGATGTGATGACATCTAAAGTCTATTTAACTGAAATTAACAAAACTGTTGCAGCCTTGACAAATAGGGCTGCTATTTGTGTAATAATCTTTTTCCATCCCTTCATTTTAAAGCTATTTTGTATCCTTTAAGCAAATGTTTGTGTCTTACAAAAAGGACACATTTAGGGTTTGCTTTCTGTCTCTCCTGACAATCTTGGTCTTTCTACATAATTATCAATATAACTGGACTTCCATCTATCATTTATTATTTATCCCCTATGTCTCATTCCTACTTGGTTTTTCTGTTCTGTTTTCCTGCTTTTTCTTTCCTTATTTATTTTCTTTCTAATTGTTTTATTTGGGTTACCATTGCTTTGATGAAACTCCATGACTAAAAGCAAGTTGGGGAGGAAAGGGTTTATTTGGCTTACATTGTCACATCTCTGTTTATCATCAAAGGAAGTCAGGACAGGGACCCAAACAGAGCCAGAACCTAGAGGCAGGAGCTGATGTAGAGGCCATGGAGGGGTGCTGCTTACTGGCTTCCTCCCATGCCTGCTTTCTTAATGAACCCAAGACCACTAGCCCAGAGACAGTACCACCTACAGTGGGCTTGGCACCCCCCCCCATCAATCACTAGTTATGAAAATGCCTTACAGTTAAATCTTATGGAGATATTTTCTCAATTGAGGTTGCCTCCCTTCAAATAGCTCTAGTTTGTGTGTCAAGTTAACATAACACTAGCCAGCACAGTCCCATTGCTGAAGATAGCACCTACACAACTCACTGAACATGGAGTTCAGTAAATACATGAATTGGTATTTACATAGAGCCTTCCTCCTATATTCTAGCATCTTTGATACAGAAAAGTACTCTGCAGGCTATGACAAGAAAAATGTAAACACCAACCCAGCCATAAACCCCTTGATCAACACTGGCGTCCTGCCTCCAAAATAGGCTTGCTAGGGCAATAGTGGCACAAAACTTGTGGGAGTGACCAACCAATATCTGATTTGACTTAAGCCCACTCTATGAGATGGAACTCAAATCTGACACTGGTCGTGACACCAAGAACCTAAAACTAGATAGTTCAGTGACTTAGGATAAAACCAAACACTTCTGTTCTATAAAACAAACAAACAAACAAACAAAAATAACAACAAAAGAATCATAACGAAGTGACTCCTAATGACATTCTGCTATACTCATAGATCAGTGCCTTGCTCAGCCATCATCAGAGAAGCTTTCTCCTCTAGCAGATAGGAACAAATCCAAAGACCCAGAACCAGACATGATGCAGAGAATGAGATACCTTAGAACACTCATCCCTAAAGGGGATATCTCTAACAAATCCCTCTTTCAGAGTTCAGGGATCCCTGTGGAAGAAAAGACAGAAAAAATAAAATAAAAGCCAGATGGACTAAAGGATGTCAAGAAAGCAAAGCCCTCTAAAGCAATCTGATTGAAGCATGTATGAACTCACAGACTGAGGTAGCATGCATACAAGGCTTGCATGGGTCTGCATTAGTCCTTTGCATATATATTATGGCTTCCAGTTTAGTGTTTTTATGGGATTCCAGAGTGTGAGAATGAGTGGGTCTCTGTTTTTGTTTCCTTCTCTTGGGTTCTTTTTCTTCTGTTTGTTTAATTTGTCCAATTCCAATGTGTTTTGTTTTATCTTATTATTTTTTATTATTATCCCCCAAGAAGCAGGTTTTCTAACGAGAGACTGAAAGGGAGTGGATCCAGGTAGGAGGTGAGGTTGGGAGGAAATGAGAAGAGAGAAAAGTAAAGGAAACTAAGCAGAATATATTATGTGAGAAATATATTTTCGATAAAAGGAAAAAATGAGAGCCTGTCACAATTCTCATTGGAACAATTCTGAGAAGGAGCATACCTTCTAATTTTTTACCTCTGGATCAGCAAGCAGATACAAGACCTGTCAGTCCCAGACTCTCTCTGTGCATGCTGCTAGCTATCCTAGAATGGATCCTCGCCTTATTTCAGTGTTTTGAAATCATATTTTGCATAAATGCATTGATCTGATCTGCAAACAATCTACTTTGAGAACCCTAGCTGCAGAGGATCTTGGAGATCTGTGGATTGCCTCTGAGAGGAAGATCTATTTTCTCAACTTCCCACCCAGGGTCTTAGGAATCTCTCATTCCACGAATACAGTCCAAGACAGCAGCTATGTCTTTCCTGGCTCGGACACCTACTTTTGAGGGGAATGTTTTTTAATTTGAAAATATGAAGTAACATGTATTATCATTACCAAGCACGTGAAACAGAAATAGAAAACAGTTCTATCATATGAAAAATACATACGTTGGTATAACACGAATAGAATTTAAAGGAAGACAAAGCATTTCTCAGCAGTTATGGGCATGAGCGAACAGAACAGACACCAGCACTAACAAAGCTCATAGAAATACAAAACTGAGCAGAACCGCGTTGCGTTACCCCACCCCGTACCCACCTTGCCCCTCAGAAAGGTTCAGTACCCTCACCCCTAAAACGTACACGCTGGGATTGGCCCCGCCTCTTCCAAGCCCTGCCTTTAACTCTGCCCCCTCCCTTGCGCTCCCACCTGAGTCTTCAGCAGCCACGCCCCGGAGAGCCCCGCCCTCAACCTGCCTGTCCCTGCATGGCCACGCCCCGCGAAGCCACGCCCCTTAGGGCTAGGCGGGGTCGGCTTCGCGCTCCGCCCCAGTGGTCCAGCAGTTCGGAACCGTGTGCGGAGCGTGGGAGAACGCCCACGGGAGCTGATCCCGCGCACGGGCGCGGGAGGCTCGGCGCGGAAACATGGCGGCTCTGACTACCGTGGTGGTGGCGGCGGCGGCCACAGCAGTCGCCGGGGCGGTGGCGGGGGCGGGCGCGGCCGCGGGGACCGGCGTGGGAGCGGCGCCGACGCCGCAACAGGTAACGGCGGAGGCTCCGGCCTTGCTCCAGGCGGGCCTGACGTTTGAAGGCTCTTAGAGCCACGGCCGTGCGGGGCTGTGTCAGGCCTCAGTTTGAGAGGACTCCCTTTCTTTAAAAAAAATAGGAGCTAGTGATGGGAGCTCTGGGTATTAAGTCGCCAGTGGCCCAGGGCTCCACGCTGGCTTGGAGTCTGAGAACCAAGAAGTGGATCTGTTTGATTGCATCGGTGCTAGGATACAAGGAGGGACCGGATAGGTGTTTTCCAAGATGGGGGTCCTAAGGACCCCAGTCTCCACATGGTGGAATGGAAATCTTTTGTTTAGATGATCAGATCCCTTTTCTGCTTCAGTGTTGTTGGTGGGTTTTTTTTTTTTTTCCTATAGCACTTAAATACCACGGGATATAAGTACCAGTTAGGGAGACATTTTCGGAAGCTTTAGACATTGTCTGCCAAGGACTGTACCTGTTGTGTGCCCAACATATTTGAGGTAGTAGGCATTTACTAAATATTTGTGGTTCAGTTCAGACATAAAGGAAAACTACAGTGAAGTGAGGAGTCTCCATCTTTTCTAAGGGCATACAGTGTTCTTTCTCGTGTGAAGTTAAGGAAATTACATCTAGGGAAGATTTTTTTTCTTTTTTAAATTTAATTCAATTTATCTGTTTGTGTGGGGGGGAGGGTTTGTTTTTGTTTTGTTTTTTTCGAGACAGGGTTTCTCTGTGTAGCCCTGGCTGTCCTGGAACTCACTCTGTAGACCAGGCTGGCCTCGAACTCAGAAATCTGCCTCTGCCTCCCAAGTATTGGGACTAAAGGCATGCGCCACCACTGCCTGGCTTATTTTATTTTATTGGATATTTTATTTACGTTTCAGTTGTTGTCCCCTTACCCCATTTCCCCCCCCCCCCCCACACACACACCCAGGAACCTCTCATCCCATCCCCCCCCTCCTGCTTTTATGAGGATGTGCCCTCACCTATCCCCCAACTCCCACCTCCCCACCCTCGAATTCCCCCACACTGGGCATCCAGCCTTAGGGAAGATTTTCTGATACATCCTTTTGTTTTTCTCCTTATTCTCTCTGTATCTATATAGTTCTAAACTCCCATGTATATTAAGAGAAAAATATATAATACATTTTAAAAATAGATTATGTAAAATATTTTAAGTATGTATTTTTTAAAAATGCATGACCACTGGGTTGTGGTGTATGCCTGTAATCCCAGCATTTCAAGAGGCAGAGGTGGGAATGTTAAGAGTTAGAGGCCAGTATAGGCTGTACAATGCAAACTTTTCTCAAAAACAAAAGGAAACAAAAATTTTAAAATGGTCTTATTTCCAGTGGTATAATTACATTGAATGTCTTTTTTCATGACAACTTTCTGCCATACTGTAGAAAGCCAACATGACTTTCCCACCTAAATCATTATAATGTTGTACATCCTGATGTACCTTTCTTACCAGCTTCCTGACACTGTTATTGGCATACACTATCATGATTCTGCTTCAGTGATTTGCAAACGTTGTATTTGCCTTTTCGGGGGTTGGATCAGAATGACCTGTGGGTCTGTGTCACTGTATGACATTTAGCAATCCCCGGAGACACCTTCGGTTGTCACAAAAGTCAGAGTACTAATTACTAACTACTACTACTGAAAGGTGCTACTAACACCTAGTAGAGACTGGAAGATAGTCCCTCCCTGAAGAATTATCTGTTCAATAATGTCAGTATACTGAGACTGAAAAACTCTATGTTAAGTTAAAATAGGGGCTCACTTAGTGAGGTGCTTGTTGCATAAGTTTGAGGACCCAAGTTGAAGGCTGAGCAACACAGCATGCACCAGTTGTCCTAGTGCTGGAGAGTTGGAGGCAGATCCCTGGGATTTGCTGGCCAGCCAGCGTAGTCACATCAGTGAGCTCTGTTCAGTGAGAGAACCTGTCTAATAAAATAAAATAAGGTGGAGAGAAATGAAGGAAGACACCTAACATCAGCCACTGACATCCACATATATGTGTGCCAACACATAAACTGTACACATGTGAAAAAGTTAGGATCATTGATGTACTATGATGTGATGTTTTGAACAAGTTGATGTGTTGTCTGTCTGTCATACTCTTCCCAATATCTCCATGCTACACACACACTTGCACATACAAAACCTGTACTCTAGCACTGAACTTCAATATTTGTTGATGGTTAAATGGACATTTGAACTAACCCTAAAACCTTAAATGTTGACTTGAGAAAAGATATTTCTTATCATAATAATCTCATGATTTTAAAAATCTCTGCCAAAAGATCTAAAGTTCCTGTTACCAGAGTTCCCTTGACAAAATGCATCAGAAGGGGTGATGTAAACATCAGAAATTAATTTCCTCATTTTCTTTTTAGAGGCTTGATGTCCTGAGGGTTAGTTTCTTGTGAGGTTACTCCATGTCTTCTTGATGTCTTCATATGGTCTTTTACGATTCCAGATATGGGCTGGAAAGATGGCTCACATGATAAAAGCACTGTTCTTCAAGAAGACCTGGGTTTGATTTCCAGCACCCACATGCTGACTCACAAACATTAATTCCAGGAAATCCAAAGCTCTCTTCTCGATTATACAGATAAGAGTCACATACATGGTGCACAGACATACATACAAGCAAAATACCCATACACATAAAATAAATCTTAAAAAAAAAAAAGGCTCCAGATGTTCTAAAGAAAGGTTCTTTAAGAAGCAGGAAACAAACAACTCAGAAGCTTCAAGAAGTCCCTGAAACTGACCAAATGCACTAGGGCCTTCCCTCTCTAAGTTTACATAAGTGGGAAGGACTGCTGAGAAACAGTCTCAGACCAGACCAGCTTCCTAGAAGAGGTAGATGAGACAAGCTACCTGGAAGAAGCAGCGACCAGCGACACTGCCTGGAAAAGTCACTCTCCAGCCTGTTGGACTGCTTGTACGCTGTGCAGTGAGCTTCAGGTTTCCAGCTTTCATGAGCTATCACCCATGCTGAGATGGACTTTTAGTGTTGCAGATGTGTTTGAATAATTTCTTCTCCTGTAAGTCACCCCTCCTCTGTACTCTGTAAGTAACCCCCATAAAACTCATTGGTTCACCAAGTTGAATTTTGGCAGTTGTTCTTTATACTGGCTGGTTTTATCAACTTGACACAAGCTATAGTCATCAGGGAAAAAAGAGGCTCAACTGAGGAAATGCCTTCTTGAGATCCAGCTGTGGGGCATTTTTTTGATTGGCAATGAGTTGGGCAGGGCCCAGAACATTTTGGGTAGTGCCATCCGTGTGCTGGTGGTCCTGAGTTTTATTAAGGAAGCAGGCTGAGCAAGCCAAGGGAAGCAAGCCAGCAAGCAGCATCCCTCCATGGCCTTTGCATCAGCTTCTGTCTCCAGGTTTCTGGCCTAATTGAGTTCCTATCCTAACTTCCTTTGATGATGAACAGCAGTGTGGAACTGTAAAGCTGAATAAACCCTTTCCTTTCCACCTTGCTTTTGGTCATGGTGTTTTGCCAAAGCAATAGAAACCCTAACTAAAGCATCCTTACTTTGGTCTGTTGGACTGAGTGGATCTTTGTTCATAACTCTTCAGGAAGAGTCACACAGCCCTTTTCAAGGTTGAAAAGTACTCTTCTCAAATTTCCTATTTGTTCCTACTAGCTGTTCTTTCAGCCATATTGGTTGTTGAATTATGACTTTAAAACATTGAAAAACTTAATTATTGTTTGTGTATATCTGTATGTGCACATACACACGTGCATATGCCTGAATACCACGAGTACATGTGGCATAGTAAGCTTTTTTACCTGCTGAGCTACCTTGCCAGCCCCCTTTTTGAAGACTCTTAACAACATCGCACTAATGTTTTTGAACCAGGTGTTAGACCAGAGACAGAGCTTTATATCTTTTGGTTCTGGTGGACTTCCCTGTAATGAGCTGAATTTTCTGTCTCTTGGCTGACTGGAATAGCCCTTCAATAATAATTCCATGGGGCCTAAGAGGAGGCTCAGTGGTGAAGATCTACTCTTCTGGAGGGCCAGAGTTTGGCTCCTAGCACCTACATTGGGTGGTTCATAACCCACCTCTAACTCCAGCTCCAGGGGATCTGATGCCCTCTTCTGGTCTCCCTGGAAGACTCTAGAATGAAGAAAGCCTCGCCAAGCCTCGCCAATACCTTATATTAATTAATAGTTTAGTGAACAAATTATATACTTATGTGGCTCAATGAGGTACTTTGATAAATGTATCTAGCATAGAATTGTTAAATAAAAGCTAATTGTATCCATTCTATCTCAATTTTTTTTGTAGTCAGACATTTGGAAACGTATCTTTCCACTTGCTAAGTATTTTTATTGGCTAGAGTCAACTTACTGTACATAACTCAAAATTTCCTGTACTAGGTACCTGTCATTGGTGTGACAAGATTCCTGACAAGTTGATGAAGTGTTTATTTGGGGCTCATGGTTTGAGGGGATACCGTCTATTGTGGAGAGGAAAATGTGTTAGTGGGAGTGCAAGGCACTTGCTCACACTGCGTCTATGGTGAAGAAGCAAGAAAAATGAATGCTGGGACTCGGCTCCTTTCCTTTTCTTTCTTCCCAGACACCAGCCCATACAGTGGTGCTGTCCACATGAAGGGTAGTACAATTAACCAGTAACTCCTCATTCCTGTTCTTCTCTCCAGTCTCTGGTGACCATAATTCTCTGTCTTTTTCTATTAAATCAGCTTTTTAAAAAATAAGTAAATCTTTTTTTAAAAAAACATTGTCTTTTTAAAAAAATTATTTATTTATTATGTATACAGTGTTCTGCCTTCATATATGCTTGCAAGCCATAAGAGGGCACCAGATCTCATTATAGATGGCTATGAGTCACCATACGGTTGTTGAGAATTGAACTCAGGACCTTTGGAAGAGCAGTCAGTGCTCTTAACTTCCGACCCATCTCTGCAGCCTAAAATCAGCTTTTGTTGAAGAATTTTCATATAATAAGACCATGTGGTATTTGTCTGTGTCTGCTGTTTTATATTTAGTGGAATGTTCTCTAAGTTTACACCTGGACTTTAGGCCTGATTTGTAGAAGTGTTATTTTTCAGCCACTAAGTGTGTGGTAGACCAATTTTTGGTTAGTTTGTTATGTGGTAAGAGGAAGCAGGGAGAAAGGCCCGAGAAATCTTCATCTTCGTCTGACTGGAGTTCTGTGCTGATGAAAAGGAAAAGCTGGCCTGCATGTTGACGTGTGCTGCTGTAGCATAGTGATGTCCTTCCCTCCCCAAAGGGACTGAGGTACGCATTAGGTCAAAGTGTTCAGGACAGTCTCTGGTGACTGTTAGCCGACAGCTAAGCTAACTGAGGTTGTAGTGCCACATGAGACAAAGATAAAGACTTTACAAAATTAGTTCATAAGTTGACTAAACATACAACAACAAAACAAAGTACAGAAGCCTTGCTTTCTGCTTTAGGCCTTGCCACAATATATTGTGTTCAGTTCCTAACAAAAAGAAATTATGAAGTGGAAAGAACAAAATACAGTTCACACTTAGGAAGGAGTAAACAGTAAAGAGGTACTAGACATGAGTGTGCTAGGCGGACGTATACTTTATGGTGGTATTTTTGTTTGTTTACTTTGAGATGGGTACGTGCTATGTTGCACAAGCTGATCTAAAACCCAAGGGTTCAGTGATCTCCTGCTTTGATCTTGAGGGCAGCTGGGACTCCAGATGTACTACCATGCACAGCCTTAATCATCTTCTCATCTATTTTAAATATGTTAAAAAGCCGAAGGGAATCATATCTAAAGAAATAAAAAAAATGTGAGAATGCTATCAGAGAGAGAGAATTAAATCAAGTTTTGGGGGTTAAAAGGTGCAAGAAATGGAAACATCACCAGAGAGGCTCACCCCACCCCAGGTTTAGCTGGAAGAAAAAGAATCTGCAAGCTTGAATATAGGATAACAGATTATACTGTCTGGAAAGGCAGAAGAAGATGGTGAAGATAATAAACATTGTCGAAGGCTCAGTCTGTGGCTCTGAAAATGTGATGGAAACCATTCTCACTGTAGAAGACCCAGAAACAGTGTGTGAACCAGCAACCAGAGGCTGGACTATAATCTTCAAATACCTGCCCTAGTGACCTACTTCCACAGTTAGTTTCCACCTCCTGAAGGTTCCACAGGCTCTCAAAATAGAATCACCAGCTAGTGAACAAGCATTCAAAACATGAGCCTGTTGGAGTAATTTGAGATTCCAACTGTAACCTCCACTCCTAGCCCTCAAAACTCATGCCATCTTATAATGCAAAATGCATTTGAGAGACTTCAAAAGTTCCAGTATGGTTCAAAAGTTGAACTTCATCGAGACTTGGGGCAATCTCCTAGTTGTGAGCTTATCGAGTGAAAAAGTTACTTTAAACATACAGTACTGCAGAATTATTCCCATTCCAAAAGGGAATAATGGGAGAATGAAATGAGGGATAGGACCAAAGCTACACTGAAAGCCAGAGGGTCAAATGTTAAAACCTGTGGCTCCATGGCCAGCACCTGGGCCACATAGTATCATGATTGATCTCCAATGGGTTTGGGTAGTGATCCACCGTGGCCTCTTTCTTGGGCTGCCTTTACTTGGTGTCTAGCTCTCTTAGGAAGATATACCACATTCCTATGTCTACAGCATCCTCGAGTCTACTTTAAAGCTTAGGCTTCAACCTCAAAGCTCATATATTCCTGTTTCATGGACTCTGGAAGGGAATCTGACTTTGCTACCTATTGTCTGTCCTCCTAGGCTTTTCTCTGGAATCTTGTTGGAAGCCTCCATGACCCTGTGACTCATGTACTCTAGGCCTGCAGACAGCATCATGTGGATGATGCCAAGCACTGTCGGCAATTCAAGCATTAGCCAGATCCCACTGGACTGAGTGCAGTGGTAGCATAGTTTGTGTCAGTTTGACACAAACCTAGACATGCCCAGGAAGAGGGAATCTCCATTGAAGAATTGCTTTCATCAGATTGGCCTGTGGCCATGTCTGTAGGGCATTTTCTTGTTTGCTAATTGATGAAGGAGGGTTCAGACCACTGTGGGTAGTGCCATTCCTAGGCAAGTATAGGAAAGGTAGCTGAGCCTGATTCTGGAGTAAGCCAGTAAGTGTTCCTCTTTGAACTTTGCTTCAGTCACTAATGTGGGTTTCCACCATGATGAACTGCACAGAGCCAAATAAACCCTTTCCTCCCCAAGATGCATTTTGTCAGTATTATATCAGAGTAATAGAAAATAAATTAGTAAGAGTTCTTGCTGCATAAGCATGAGGATCTGAGTTCAAATCCTCAGTACTTATGTAAAAGTCTGGGTGTGGCTGAATACACTTAGAACCCCAGCATTATGGAGGGCATAGAGAGAATTGCTGGGGCGTGCTAGCCACCAGCCTAGACCCAAGCATGATGAGAACAGTAAGAGACCCTTGTCTCAAGGAAGGAAGGTGTCACTGATAGAACAGGACATCTGATCTTCTCTGGCCTCTATACGCATTCAGGGACACATCTCACACCCCTAACACACATATACACACCGTAAACAAAGCAAGATAGCAAGATACCTAAAATAGTAAAAAAAAAAAAAAAAAAAAAAAAATATTTTTTTAAAAAGAATATTGAATTGCTCATAATTCTTAATTTCAAATTGCTTCAAAGCCACTGTAACATAACTAAATGTGGTACTGGCTTAAGGCTAACCAAAGAATACATGGAGAATAGAAAGCCAGATCTACATTGTAGGCAGTCAAGTTTCAGGAAGAGACAATAAGGAAAGAAGAGTAAAGAAACATCACTTTCAACAAGTGATCTTGGGGAGGTTGGATACTCACCCAGCAGTTCAGTTTCTACCCATGCTGTGCACATGAATTAACTAAGAATGGATCAGAGACCTCGATGTTAGGAGTCCAACTCTCAGAAGATTATGACCTTTGATTAAAGTTCTTTCTGTGTCTTCCACAGAACACAAGCAACTGAAGCTGGAGTAAGATCAGGTGGACTCCATCAGAGCTAACTTTTGTTCCTCTGTGAATATTGTCAAGGAAGTGAAAGGGCTGAGGGCTTGCTCAGTGGCTAGGTAAATTTTTTACATTTATCACGTGCAAGGGTGTAGCTTCAATCCCTAGCACCAAAAAGAGTGAGTGTGTGTGTGTGTGTGTGTGTGTGTGTGTAAAGGAAAGTCAGAGAATGAGGAAAACATGGGGAATTTTATATACTGACCAGGGTTCTATGTCAAAATATATGTTAAAGGGAAAAACTACAACAGCTTTAGCTTAGATGGCTTTTATTTACAATTCATGAATTGGGGGCAATATCCTATCCTATTAAGGAAAAGTAGATCAGTAGAAAACCACATAATTTAACATCAGGTCACCTTTCATGAGTTGCCTTTTAGTACTGTTGCTTACAACTCAATTAGAGAACCATGGATTTTGTGTCCAAAAGATAAACAAGAGAATAGTGGTGAACAGACTTCTCTTAAAAGGTGGTAAAAAGACGTCCACCATCATTGGTCATTATAAACTAATCTAAACCACTCTGAGAGGGGCTGTGCATGTAACTCTGTGATAGTTTGTCTCACACACCCAAGGGCCCTGAGTTTGATCCCCAGCACCCCAAATAAAAAATACTGTGAGATGCCACTTTATAGCCATTAAGATGGCTGTAATGAAAAGGACAAATAATAATAAGTATTGGCAAGGATACAGGGAAATTAGAACCATCACATACTGCTGGTGGGAATGTAAAATGAAGCAGTTACCATGAAAATAGTTTACTAGCCGGGCGGTGGTGGCACACGCCTTTAATCCCAGCACTTGGGAGGCAGAGACAGGCGGATTTCTGAGTTCGAGGCCAGCCTGGTCTACAGAGTGAGTTCCAGGACAGCCAGGACTACACAGAGAAACCCTGTCTCAAAAAAACCAAAAAAAAAAAAAAAAAAAAAAAAAAAGAAAATAGTTTACTAATACCTGGAAATATTTTGAATTGTTGGCATTATCAAGGAAGTGAATAGATGATCAGAGTGGGGGAAACTATTAGTGATATATGAGTATAAAATAAAGGGTTTATAGTTAGAATGCATAAAGAATGATTCCAAATCAACAATAGAAAGGCAATTCAAATGTAAAACAAGAAAGTGAAAAACAATTACCTTATGACTCAAATCCTGTGGCTAGATGGTAACAAAATTTAAAACATTTTTTACATTAAAACTTGTTTAGAGTATTTATAGTAGCACTTCATATTGGGGAGACAGTGGTAGTAACCCAGCTGTTTATCAGATGATGGATGATGAGCAGAAAAAATGAAAGATACAACATAATATAGTGTGACTCTCAACCTGTGGGTGGCAACCCCTCTGCGGGTTGAAAGACCCTTTCACAGGGGTTGCCTAAGACCATTGGAAATATCAGATATTCATAACAACAAAACTTCAGTTATAAAGCAGCAATGAAAATAGTTTTGTGGTTAGGAGTCATCACATCATGAGGAACTGTATTAAAGAGGAACTGCACTAGGAAGGCAGAGAACCACTGATGCAATGCAATGTTAATTTAGCTAGTAAAGGTCTCAGGTGGGTTAGAAGGATGACTCAATGGGGACAGCGTTTGTAGCACAAGTATGAGAACCTGAATTTAGATTCCCCCACACTTACCTGACAGCCAGGCACGACAGTACATATCCAACCCTAGGGCTGGTAGAGCAAAGATAGGGGCATCGTATCATCTTCTTGACCACACAGCCAGCTAATGAGTTAAATTCAGTGAGTGACCCTGTCCCATAAAGAAAGTTGGAGATAGTAAAGTGCACCAGACACTGACCTCTGGCCTCTACACACACATGAATGCATTCAGACATGTGAACATGTGTACAGTGTACACATATCCACACAAAAGGAATGAAATATAGATCCATAGAGTAGCATGAATGGGTCTTAGCATGTTGTGCTAAATAATATAAGACTGTGTGTTCTATAAGCCCATTGATCAAAATAGTCAAACTCAGAAAAGCAGGCTCTGAGAGAAGGCGTCAGGAGGGAGAGACTGCTAATGGCTGTGAGTTTATTTTGGTGTGATGGAAATATTTTGGAGGCGGACAGTGGTGTTGTTGCATAACTTGATAAATATCTAGAAAAATCACTAGTTTTTCAGCACTCTTAACAAATAGTATCTTATGCTATGCTATTCTCATTTTAAAATTCTTCTTGCTCCTGGAAGTACAAAGCCTTGTTTACTTTCTCCTCTTCCCTCACTCCTTCTTAGCAGCTGCCATTGGTCAGGAATACCATTGAGATACACCTTGCCTTTTACTCTCAGTGGTCCAGGTAGCTGTTGCACTCTCATCCCTGGCCTGCACTACTCTACTGAGTTCTTCATGGATCCCCCGGCCTCATTGCCAAATAATATCAACCTATTATGTCAAAAACAAACAAACAAACCAACCAGCCAGACACATTCTGTTCAAGAACTAAGTATGGCAGGATTTCCTAAGCATTTTCTACTCATCAACCCCACTGACCTGAGAAGGGTTTTTCAAGATTTATTTAATTTAAGTGTGTATATGTGAGGGTGGGGTGGAGGTATGTGAACATGCACATGAGAGTTGGTGTCCAGAGGCCAGGGCCCTAGGATCTCCTTGAGCTAGAGTTACGGGCAGTTGTGAGCCTTCCATAGTGGGATCTAGGAATTGAACTTAGGTCCTCTGCCTGAGCAGCATGTACTCTTAACTACTAAGCCATCTCTCTAGTTCCCGTGTCAGAAATTTTATGTGACACTGGGTATATAGGTATATAAAACGGGTCTCCAAATAAAACATTTAGTGATAATATATCATAAATTTGTTTTAAAACAATTATTTGGTATACATATATGATTTTACCATTTATTAATGAGGAAAGCAAATTTGCATATTAATGAGGTTAAAGTAAATCCTGTGATACGAAACTGACTGCCACTCCTAAAAGGTTTGGAAAAATGAAGCACCTCACGGGGAATGGTAGAATTATTGATCTCTCTGAAGGCTGTTTGTTCTCTGAAGATGTGTCTCTGGCCTCCCTCCTGCAAGTTCCCCCCTACCCCCCACTCCACACCACACCACTCCCACCCGCTTTCTTTCTCCCTTCAATACCCCCTGGTGTTTATGTCTCCACAAGTGTGTCAGCCTCCTTTCCTGACTAACACCCTGCTGTTATCATTTCTGTTACATTGAACAACATATAGGTATACTCATCAGTGAACTCCAATAGGCCCTAAACCATCTGCGTACCCAGCACAAGCTACCTGCCTACTTTCATCTCTAGCCACCTTTACTAACCTCTTGTCAGAGTTGTCTTTTCTCTGCTAGCCAGTCTTTCTGGCCCTCAGAATTTGCATAGCTAATCCCTTGACCTAATCACCTTTTCTACTGATTGTACAAGGGCTGTCTCCCTTCTTCCTTTGATGTGAGCCTCTCAAATAGACCCTTGGGGGTGTTCTAAGAGAATACAAGCACCCCCCACCTCGGCTCCTCTATTTCCTTATCATCACTTAGGACATTTTCTGGTTTATTTGTTCATTTTGTCTTCTTTTTATTGTTTTTTTTTCTCTTTAAATCTGTTTTTCCTCATGAAACTGGGCCATGCTGGGGTAAAAAATCATCCTTCCCTGTTGTATCAGTGTTCAGTCTAGAGATGATAAATGACTTGTGAATAAAGTACACCTTTTTTTTTGTCAGTAATCCCTGAATACAGCATTGCATGCTCAATTTAGCATTTTTAAGATAGATTTCTTTTGTCTACAAAGTATATTTTTATTTTATTTGTATGAATATTTTGCCTGAAAGTGTGTTCTGTGTGTATGTGTAGTCCCTGCAGAGGCCAGTAGAGGGTCTCAACTGGAATCATAGTTACAGTCAGTTATAAGATGTCATCTGGGTGCTAGGAACTGAACTAACTCTCCAGCCCCCAAAGTATGTTATGTAAAACCTAGACTGACTCCCTGATTACCCCCAGAAAACTGTCAATGCGTTATTTCTCTAGACATCTCTTGCCACTTTTCTCACGGATGCTTGTTCTTGTTCTTTGTGCAGAGTGAGGGCAGCTTTAGTGCTTCAGGTGGAGTTCGTTCTTTTCAGCTTCAGAACCGGAAACAGAAAGTTAGTCGGACGAAGAAAGTAGAATTCATACGCACAGCAGAAAAATTAAAAAACCAGTGAGTATAAGAATATTGTCTCCAAATAATATCACTAGCTATTTCATAATGAACAATATAAAATTAATTCATTGTCACCTTCCCCAGTGTCACACTATTAGGAAACTCTTCTAATCACTAGCCTGACAAACATAGCAAGAAGGAGGAGGAGGGAGGTGTGAACTGTAGTCTGTTTTAATATAAATTAAGTCACAGAAGGGTTCAGGTGTTTCCCTCTGTGGGACTAGGATTTAAGGCCAGTGGTTCTATCTCAAGTCTTCTTTTGAGGGTCAAGTATCATCCTGTATCAACTTGGGCCTCTTGCTGTGAGTTGTGGAGCTCTCTACATGCCTGTGGGCCTCACGGAGGTCTGGTCTGGTCCTGACCCTCAGTCCACAGCTTCTGCTGAAGCCTTGCAAGATGTGGGACTCCTTGAGCACCAGAAGCCTGGCTGGGTTCAAGACTAATCCCACTAGTTCCTCAACTACCCGTGGAGCTGGTAGGAGCAAGTGACTGGCTTACCCTGCAGTTAGATCAGGTTCCTGTACCAAAGCTGCTGGGGCCCTTGACCACTATCCTCAGTCACCCTGAGAGCCAGCGCTCCTCCTGGGCAGAGCTGCACTGCAGTGAAGCCCATCACTGCAGAAGCTGTGAGCAGTTCTAGTGAGAGGATTGTGCTCTGGAACTATTTTTTCAGTGATCTTTTAATTAATTATCCTCCCTTGGTTTCTGCTTCTCTCAGATCCCCTCTGTATATTATAAAATTTCCACTTATTTCATATTTTTATTACACAGTCTTTGTCTTTCCCTATAAACAGTGGTATTTACCGAGTGTTCATTGTTGACAACAGCATTGTGATATTAATGTTCTGAAAACCTTTCTGTTAATGTTTCTAGTACATAAATAGAAAAATGTAGTTATCATTGCATATTCATGTATCCATGGCAGACATTTCTGTTTGGTCACAGTAATGTTTCTGGTGCCAACCAGACATTCCTAGGACTCCCAGCCTTACCTGGGTTTGGTAGCTGTTCTCTTTCTGTTAGAATTTCTATATAGGACGAAATCCTTTCAGCTTCTCACTGCTTATTGTCTCAGCTCACAAACAACAAAAGCCCCTGAACACATGCATGGAGGCTCCGTGGCCCAGCCCATAGGGCTTTCTGCAGTCCCAACATGATTTCTCATCAGTATATACTTTTTGTCTGTGTTGCCAGTGGGGAAGCTCTGGAAAACTGTGGAGAGCATCTCAGGTTGTGTGCAATGATGTCACTGGCTAGAGACATCATGCTGCATATTGGATTCAAGCTAAGAGAATAAATATTCATATTTACTTTGTGGGAGAAGAAAAACAAACATTGAGAAAATTGATTTTTTGCCAACTTAGAAAAAAAAAACCCTCCTTGATAATATATTTTCTTTTCTTTTGTTTTACTTGAGGACTGTAACACTTAGAACCTCACAACTAAAGGCTTCTGTATTTTCAAAGGAAATATGTAACAGTTCAAATTATAGTTGGTTAAAATTGGACTTAACTGGTAACTCTATTTTAGGTACTATTTTGATTCCTTAACCTTGTTAGTCTAAGTAATCACACTCTTATTTTTTAAGTGAATTGAACATAAAGTACTAATTATTTCAAGTGTATTCATATGTTAAACAATTAGAATATACTTAAGTCATATTTGTACCATTTGTTTCTTTTCCTAAAGAGTTCTTGTCATAGAAAAAGATAAACATAATCATTTCTACAACCAGAGAGGCGACTTCAGGAGTGAGTATGGTGTGCTGGAAGAGCTGGAGAACAAGCTGATCAGCAGCAGGAAGACAGAACGTAAGCTGAGCTTGTGATGACGTACAGACTGTGTGTGATCTAAGGGCAGTGCTGCTCTGTGTTGTCCTTAGACACGGACTGTGTTGTAGTTCTGTGGCGATACACAGCTGGTGACAAGTCTGTCTCTTAAGGACATGCGTTTATTTTATTTTCAGGTTACTGTTTAGTATTCTAATGAATTGTTTTCTAAATCTATTTCTTCCATATTATTAGGAAAGATGATTTTGGGGTTAATTTCTGTGCATTTGATGCTGAGATAAATACAAGAAAATACCGTAGAGATTACACAGTAAATATGTTCTGTTGTTTGTTATGCAGATTAATCATTGTCAGAGGGTGTGAGAATACCTTGCAGAGCTAGATTCTGTATGTTGCAAAAATCCTTATAATATAAAAGCTACTTTGGATTGTATACAGGAAAAATAGCTATTACTAAGCTTTACAACATACTGATTTGCTTGGAAAGATTAAACTGCTTATGATACTGTCTTATTACCAGTTAAAAGAATTTTCTAGTAATTTTCCTTTCTAAACATAATATCATACCATTTTTTAAAGATTTATTTGCTCTATGCATATGAGTACACTGTAGCTGTCTTCAGACACAACAGAAGAGGGCATCAGATCCTATTACAGATGTTTGTGAGCCACCATGTGGTTGCTGGGAATTGAACTCAGCTCTGGGAGAGCAGTCAGTGCTCTTAACTGCCGGGCCATCTCTTCAGTCCCAGATCATGCCATTTTTTAAAGTCATCTTTTGTTATATCGTAGCAAGACTCACTCTCCCTCTTCTGATGAACTGAGAATAGGCTGTAATAGAAACACCACCCATCAAGTCTTCATTCTTGAATTCCTAGACCAGTATAGATCATGATGCCATAACTACTGCTACTTTTTCTTTTGCAGACACTGGCAGGGTGATCTTCCATTTCTTGCTTATATACTTAAACAAAGGATCCAAAAATGTGTTTTATTTTGGGGTGATTTGTTTTACCCTTTCTTTTGTTCCTTTGAGACAAGGTCTCCTGTGGCTCAGACTGACTTTAAATTCTCTATGTTGCCAGGGCTGAGTCATACTCTTGAGCTCCCTACCCACTCTCCAAATGCTGGCATTATGGGCACATACTACCATGTCCAACTCACTCTTCTATTTTCAGTGCAACTTCATTTATTTATTTTTTATACTGTTTTCTGTTCTTCAGTTTTGCCGCTCATTATTAACACTATGCGCCTGTCTAATAAAGGAGGGAATACATGGTGTCTGTCTTAGGGTTTCTATTGCTGTGAAGAGACACTGGCTAGAACAACTCTTATGAAGGAAAACATTTAATTAGGGGCTAGCTTAACAGTCAGAGGTTAAGTCCATTGTCATCGTAGTGGGAAGCATGGTACATGCAGGCAGACATGGTTGTCAAGAAGTAGCTGAGAGTTCTACAACCAGGTGTGAAGGCAGTTTAAGACCTCTGACCCTCAGTCAGTGGTATTTACTTTGAGATGATCGATATGAAAGCAAGAGGCAAGAGGTTTATTTTCCGGCTTGTCGGGGACAACCTTCAATTAGTCCCTCAAGGGGGGTGACTAGAAGGCGACCCCGAATGGCTATCACAAGCAGTTTTTATACGTTTTAGGGGCACAGGTCACATCGGCAAGGTTACAGTTTAAACCTATTGGCTGAGCATACTGACCTTTAAATCTGTTGGCTGGCAAGCATGCATGCATTTGAACTCTACCTGGGACTTTCCAGAGGGTCAGGTGACTGTCAGTACATTCTGAGATTTTTTTATTCAAAAATGATCCCACAGATGGAGAATGGCACATGGCCTAGCCTTTGAAAGGCTGGTGAAAGCCCCTAGGGCCCTTTAGCAGCAGGAAGAGAGAGTGACACTGGGCCTGACTTGAACAACTGAAACCTCAAAGCCCAACCCCAGTAACACACTTCCTCCAACAAAGCCACACTCACTCCAACAAGGCCACACTTCCTAATAGCGCCACTCCCTGTGAGCCTCTGGGGGACATTTTCATTTAAACCACCACAATCTCTATGCAAAGAGACATACTTTTCTTCATAGATCCCAGCTCTAAAGAAGTAATTAACTGTTCCTTAACTCGGGGATCATTCCTTGGTTTTTGATAAATGTCTTCATTTTTATTGACTCTGAGTGGTTTGGCTGTACAGTGTTTCATTTCCAAATGACAAATAAGATTGCATAAGATAATGGCATAGCTGATGAGCTGTGGAGAAAAAGACAGAAGCCATTTCCTAATTATTTAACTTGCTAACAAAGTTCATTTCATTTCTTCACTGGTTTCCACCCTTGCCCCACCACCCTACCCTTCCCTCCTTGCAACCTGAGTGTTACAGGTTACCTGTCCTGTCCAGCAGGACATTAAACAGAGGTCCAGGGAGATCACCTAAGAGAGCTCAAGGGGCGGGGGGTGTTAAGCAGGCAAAGATGCAAAGAAGACTGCTTGTCTATAGGTTGATCAAACCGTAATTTTTACTTTTTCACTCAGGGGTTATATACACAAAAAGGCAGGATGTGGGGAAGGGGATGACACAGGAGCGTAGGTGTTCAGGGGGAATACAGATATCTTCCAGAACAGAGTGTCAGCTGGGTGAAGGTTCAGGGGACAGGACACTATGACTCCGCCTATGATTCACTTGTAATCTAAGTTGGTACTGTCTTTCAAGGTCACCTATCTACAAGGTCTATGACTAGAGCCTGACAACTATCTACCAAAGCTGTTTGTTTACAATAGCTTCTAGCCATCTGTTCTAGTGTTTTTCCAGAGACCCAAGACTTTGTGCTAGCAGGCATGCATGTTAGGCCTACCGCTGTCTTCAGGCCTATGGCTGATTCCAGGCCTTTAGTGTATAGACAGAGATGCCCCTGACAGTTACCAGTGAGTACAACATGCAGCCTCAGGAAAGTTTCCTGACTTAAAAATCCAATAGAGGACCAAGCTTTATACAATTAAAGGGATGATAAAGTGATTTCTATGTCTTGTTGAACTTTATAATTTTATAGAGTATAATTTTAAAAGTGGAACTAAGGCAGCAGTTTTCAACCCATGGGTGGCAGCCCCTTATGGGGTCACACATCAGATCTCCTACATATCAGGTATTTACATTATGATTCATAACAGCAAAATTAGTTACAAAGTAGCAACAAAATAATTTTATAGTGGGGGAGGGTCACCACAACATAAGGAACTATATTAAAGGGTTGCAGCATTAGGGAGGTTGAGAAAGGGACTGGAGAGATGGCTGAGTGTGTAAGAGCGCTTGCTGTTCTTGCAGAAGACTGGTGTTCCACACCCATACTGGAAGGCTTACAAAGCTTCAGGTGATTCAGTGCCCTTGTCTGGCCTCCACTGGAACCTACATAAGTGTGTGAATACACACACACACACACCAAGATAAAAAGATCTTTAAAGATTTTTTTAAAAATTGTTTTTCAAAGTGGAAGCATGTCAGAGTCAAATACTCATATTTAGAGGCTTAATCTGGACATTGCCCTGGCTATAAACCTATTGATAATTTTAGAAAAGCAAAACCAAATGCCAGTATCTCAGCGTTCTAGTAGTTGCCTCGTGTGTACAAGAAAACTTGGGTGTGATTCTTGGCCCTGGAAAAAGTTGTCATTAAGGATTCTTGTGATGAAGCCTCTGGTATTTTGTGATTCGACAAGTTGAAAAAACAAACAACAGAAAAGAGGGATGCAAAGACTACTTGACTATTACAAAATGATACTGTCATCTGCACAGCTACCTATGGGTGTGAGTGTTTATGCCATAGTCTTCTCATGTAAATAAAAATCCCAGCAGGATTACTTTCTGGTGCTAGGTCATCTGAAAATGTCCCAGGTTATTATTTTGTTCTTATACTTTTCATTATTGACCTACCATTTTACTTCTGGGTGGTTCTCTGGTTCTTTTTGGCAACCTGTGGCATAGAAACCAGTAAGTGCCACACATTCATATCAAAGAGCATGTGCTCTGGTGAAATGAGAAATTTGTCAGTCTTCATAGAATTGATACTAGTTATGGGTTGAGGAGGAAGCCTGAGGACCCAAGTAGAGATTCATCACAAGAATCCTTAATGACAACTTTTTCCAGGGCCAGGAATCACACCCAAGTTTTCTTGTACATACAAAGCAACTACTAGAACACTGAGATACTGGCGTTTGGTTTTGCTTTTCTAAAATTATCAATAGGTTTAAGCCAGGGCAATGTCCAGGTTAAGCCTCTAAGTTAAGTAGCCATGTAAAGATCAGGTGTGATGGTGTGTCTTTGTAACTTTAGTGCTGTGGAGTAGAGGCAGGAGGATTCCCAGAACTCACTGTGGAGCCAAGTTGGCTGGATTGATGAGCTCCAGGTTCAGTGAGAGACCTTGCCTCAAGAAATAAAAAATAAATGACAGTGGAGGTTCCAACAAGATGGATCGGCAGGCAGAGACATTACCTTATGACTAGAGTTTGATATCTGGGACCCACATGGTGAAAGGAGAGAACCAACTTCCAAAAGTTTTCCTTTGACCTCTATATATGTACTGTGACATGTAACACATGTATAATAAATGTAGTACATTTTTGAAAAGAAGATATAGGTTACCCTCTTATTAAAAAGTTAGTAAGTTAGAGAACTATAGAGTGAGACATATGACATTGGCGTCTGGCCTCCACACATATGCCCACAGAAATAAAATCACATACACCACACACACATGTGCCCCTGTGTGTGCGCGCGCACACACACACACACCACATAGAATTAATGTTGGTTACTTTTAATATTTACAAATAAGTTAAGGGCAATTTCTGTTTCCAGAAATTATAACACATTAAAAAGAAAGATGTACTCTTTTAAAGAGTACAATATGTTAGATATCAGTTACTCATCATGTTTTTAAAACAATAGTCAATAACTCATTCTCCACAGAAGGAAGAAAGGTACATCCTCTCCATGTCGCAGGTTTACAGTAAAGAGGAACCAATACTTCTTTCAAATATTGGATGTAAACTGAGATGCTTCATGTAGGAGCAACGATTCTTGCTGTTCATATGGTTCTGACAGAAATGGCTGCTGTTTAATCATTCTTGACTGTCTTTCGACTAAAGGACAGTGTGGAGTTTGCCTGCGGAAGCTTAATTGTAACCACGCTTGTCACAGTATGGACTTTTCCTTCCAGGAGCAAAAATCCAGCAACAGTTGGCCAAGATCCATAACAACGTAAAGAAACTTCAGAACCAGCTGAAAGATGTGAAGCCTACACCTGACTGTGAGCAGAGTTCAATAAGATTCTCTTTAATACATTGTTCTTTTCTGCTAGTGCGTTAAAAAATGTACGCTTTTTAGTAAATGTCTCATCCTTTCCATTTGGTATCAGTGGAGCCAGCCCTCCTTTGTTAGGAATTAATCAGGGTAGAAGTATAGTAGTCAGAGTTTATGTGGAATTTTTCAGCCTTTGAACTACTATTCAATCCTAAAACAGTGTGAAGTAGACAGAAGAGCCACTGTGAGGTGGAAACACTGACACAGGAAAGTTCAGAGTTAGCCAAGTAAGTGGACACGACTGCTTTCCCGTTCCTAGTCCACAGCTTATCCTGTCGTTTGCTTTTTGAAAAAAAAAATATCTTTCAGAAGTACTTCAAACACATAAGAAATGGTTTGACTCTACTGGGACAAATGTTAGTCTGGAGGAGGAAGAAATAAAAAAATTACATCCCCAACTTCTGTTTCAAAATTCATTTGTAAAGGCTCAAAGCACAGTGCTTGGACCTGTAGGAGAGGTTGTGGGAAAGCCTCGCTCTGTCCTTTATTAGTCAGGACATTTGAAGCAAGTTCCGATCTCTGTGAGCTTTGTGTTTTCAGTTGTGCAGTGGAGATCTTAGGTCTTCTCGTGGTGCGTGAGGAGGATGGAGTGGAACAGTGCTCTAGAATGTGGGTGCAGTGCTTGGAGCATGGCAAGCAGTAACACTGACAAGCAGGAAAGAATGGGAAGTATTCATTAAATGAAGTGAAGCCATAGTGTGCTAGAGGGAACATGTAACGTCTTTCTCATAGAATTCTGCTGCATAAGAACAAAGGAACAAAAATCTAAAGGAAAACAAGACCATAATTAATTACTTTAAGAGCATGTAAACCCGCCGGGTGGTGGTGGCGCACGCCTTTAATCCCAGCACTTGGGAGGCAGAGGCAGGTGGATTTCTGAGTTTGAGGCCAGCCTGGTCTACAGAGTAAGTTCCAGGACAGCCAGGGCTACACAGAGAAACCCTGTTTCGGGAAAACAAACAAACAAACAAACAAAACATGTAAACCCATAAACACTGCTGAAAGACAAAGTAGAAAATTATAACTACATATGTAATTTCATAATTAAATATTCACAAGATTTATCAAATGCCTACAAATTAGAGCAACCAAGGTAACAGTGAAAGGAAAATGGACAAAGATTATAAGGCACACACTGTATCAAAAGAAATACAAAACTCAAGTGAAATACATGTCCATGCTTCTCAGTAATCACAGTAACATCAGTTAAATTGATGACAGGTCCCTGACTTACTTTGGACATGATGAAAGCACATGGGAGGAAGGTGGTGAGATGAGTCGGCAGAGCCTCTGCAGGACAAGTCTAACACACTGTGGAGTAGACATACTTTCCTTAGTCGGCATTTCAAGTTGAGTAGCTACTTTATAAAAATCCTTACTTGGACATGTTATAAATATACATTCGTGGATTTGTACTGTGCCATTCTGCGTGTTTAAAGGTTTGTCAACAGGAAAATCAAATGGATCAGGTCGGTTCTAGGCTCTGAAATGCCATACATAGCCACAGAAAACGTGAGGCAGTGGTGTATATGCTTACATGCTAGCTTAAGCATAACTTTGTTTTCTTTTGAGGCCTCAACATGTAGATCAGGCTACCCTCTAACACAGAGATATTCACCTGCTTCCACATCCCACTGTGTCTGACTGTCCGCATTTTTTAACCAAAGTATTCTGTTAAATAAAAATTAGAAGTAAACAATAGTATGTGTTACATGAACTAATTTTTATAAAAGTAATACTGATTATAGGATTTAATAATATAAGTGAGAAAAATACCTTTAATCAGTATTATAATCACTTTTAAAATGTACTTATGAGCAAGTTTTCTTAATTGCTCAGGCTAAGAAATGTTTTTAAATAGGGGAAGTCTGTGTTTATTATTAACTCAGCTATATGAAAATATGACTTTTTTTTTACAGTTGTCGAAAAGCTCAGAGAAATGATGGAAGAAATTGAAAATGCAATCAATACTTTTAAAGAAGAACAGAGACTAATGTATGTTTTAAACTAACTTATCCTAAAATTTTCACTTTGTGTCATTGCCTGTGAATGTACTGAGTCTTATACAGAAGCAACACTAACACTGCCTTCTGTCCTACAGCTTAAATTGCCTTTTATACTTACAGTAAATTTTCATTTATCTTGGACACCAGAAGTTCTCTAATAAAAGTTTGCAAGATTATTTATAATTGGGGAAACAAACTTCCTTTAAGGCTCATACATGAATATTACTAATATTAGAAATGTCAACAAAGGTAGATGCAACCGTCAGGGATAATTACACTTTCAGAAGAGTGAAAGATTAATTTGGATCGGTCATTGTGTTATTCCAACTTCATTCTTGTTCATTTTAGATACGAAGAGCTTATTCAGGAAGAGAAAACAACCAACAATGAGCTGAGTGCCATCTCCAGGAGGATTGAGTCGTGGGCTCTGGGTAGTTCAGAAACGGAGAAAGCTTTCAGAGCCATCTCAAGCAAAGTTCCTGTAGACAGAGTGACACCGAATACGCTTCCAGAAGAAGTGGTAGAATTCGAAAAATTCCTCCAGCAAACAGGAGGTCGGCAGGGGGGCTGGGATGACTTGGACCACCAGAACTTTGTGAAAGTGAGGAACAAACATAAGGGGAAGCCAACATTTATGAAGGAGGTTGTGGAACACCTTCCAGGAAGAACGCCGGATGAGGTTCAGCAACATGAGAAGTGGTACCAAAAATTCCTCGCTCTAGAAGAAAAAAAAAAAGAGGTAACAGTAATTACAACAGCTGTTGTGAATCGAGTGTGTCTGTGTGCCAGGTGTGCAGAGATTAACTGTGTCGTTAGCTTTCCACGAACAGCATAGAGTAGCCATAGCCTCTTACAGCAGGCGAAAGCAAGGTGTTGAAAAGCTAGGGAACTTGTGCTCAGTAGTACAGCCTCAGTAAACTGAGGTTGACTTCCCAAGACCAAACATTTCTACCACAAGGAATTACATAAGGCACCAGAAAACTGTCCCTCCACTCCCAGGACAAGGGCTGATTCAGAGCTGCACAGACGACCGGAAAAGGTCATCTTAGTAAATGCCACATTAGTTGCTATGGGGAGCAGACTCTTAAGTTTCTTTGCTGACTTTGAACTTCAACATCACTGTGTAAAGACTCAAATTTTAGCTACCATAAGAGGGTTATAGCAAATATCCTACAAGGTTCATTTTCAAATACATGTTAGCCCAGCTTTGACTTAGGTTGGGTTTTATATCAGCATCTGATGCTGACTAACTAGGTTGTGGTGGTTGTTCTGTCATGGTGGAGTGGTTAGTACTGTGATAGCTGGGCTCCAGCACTAGGTGCTTGCAGCACTCCCTTCTAATCAGCAGATACGTCTCTACACATTGCCACTTTTCGCCTGGGGAGCAAAATCACCTTGGCTGAGAACCATTAATCTAAAGAAATGTTTGCTCCTGTTGTCTGAGGTCAGCTGTGGTGAACTTTAACTTGCCTGGTTTAGCAAGACTACATGTCTTCTAAACAAATAACGATCTCATGTGTAATCTGAAGCTTAGAGAAAGCCGTGGGGCTGTGTTCTTGCTCTCATTGTTTTACCCCATCTAAAATAAGGTGAACGGGAGGAGATTGACTTTGGGAGTTTTAAGACATTTTAAGCATATAAATAATTTTTAAAGACTCAAAATCATAAGCTACTAAAATATGTGTAGGCTTTTCTTCTCCCACAGCTTGGAACACTAGATTTTCGGTTATCTGTCCTGGAGCCTGGTAGAATTTCACAGACCTCAACCCCCAACCTTACTGGAACTCTTGGCCCAACAATTCGTTTTTTTTTGTTGTTGTTGTTTGTTTTTTTAACCAGCCTGTTTAGGTTGCTTCCCAGCTTTGTGGAATGCCATATCTCAGAAACAAATAGACACAGTGTTCCTTGGAACAGAAGCAGGAGTCCCAGCTCCACGTCACTCTTATGCTCTATTTCCTCAGCTTTGACAGATTCAATGTAAGGCTGAGGTAGAATGTGGTGTGAACACAGAGAAGTAGTTTACATGTTAGAGGAGAGGGAAGTTGGGTGAAATACAAGTATTGAGTGTTAAATATACAGAGTTTAAGATGTTTAGTAGGGAATTTACCATTTCTACCCCCAAATTCCTTTAGTATGGCCTGTGTTTTGCATAAATGATGCTACTTAATCATTTTCAGACATGCTCTGAATGCCCTTGAATACCCTCTCTTTTTCTGTACATCTCCCTTCCCCATCCATTCCCTGACAAAATATTCCTTGATCAAAGGCTACCACCTTCTTTTCAACCCCCAAATAAGTGGTCCATTGGGCATTCACTGATGACTTTTCCACCATGCCCTATAATTTTCCTAGGCCATGTCCCACCTAGACCTGTGGCACTCAATGCTGATCCATGGACTTGATACCAGTCTGTAAACTTGACTACTCTATCATGAACTGAGGTGATGTGTGATAGTCAATAGCTCAGTAAGCATACTGTTCACTTCAGTTGACTTTTTTCATAGATTTGTGTGTGTGTGGGGGGGGTTGTCTCAGTGAAAGAAGTACATTCTACCACAAATCCATGATATGTTTGAATAGTGGCATATCAGGAGGTACTATCTAGATGGTATTTGGTATTGTTAGTTACATCTGAATCCTATAGCTTTGCTTTTCATATTATCTCACTATGTAGGATTTATTGAATGAATGAATGAGTGAATACATGATATATTGTAAGGAAAGATGAGGGAATAGTTCCCTGATTGAGGCAGGACTGAGTGATACTTTAGATGGCATACTGTATGGCATAAAGGTTGCTGGAAATTTAAATAATCTTTGACATATTCATACTTAGAGATGGGATGGTTTTATTCTTCCCTGTGATTATGAAGCATCATGTACCAGGCACTAACTCATTTATTTGTCACTAACTCATTTATTTGTTTACAGTCTGTGTAAAAATCACTTCCTACCACTTTATGAATGCCTTAGTGACTTTCCATAAAAGAAAGCTTTGATTTAGGACTTATGGTTCTAGGGGTTTTAGAGTTCATGGCCATCATGGCAGGGAACAGGAGATAGGCAGGCATGGTGCTGGAACAGAGAGCTTACATCGTGGTCCATAATCATGAAGCACATGTCCTCTCACAAGAATACACCTTCCAATCCTTCCCAAACAGTTTCACCAAGTGGGGACTAAACATTCAAAAATAAGAGTTTATGGGGGCATTCTCATCCAATTCACAGTGGATTCTATCCTGTTTTAAAATCTTTGTTTGATACCTTGTAAGAGAAAGATCTCTTAGAAAATATTGTCTGCCTAAAAATAGAATTTGAAAACAAAAGTGAGGTGATTAGAGGGAAATGCAGTACCCGAGAATGATGGAGGAGACAGGAGGGCTCCTGCATGCACAGGAAGGCCAAAGAATAAACCAGGGCCCAGAGATTTACAGTATACCATAAGTTTCTTAAACGTGAGTAGAAAAAATGCACTGGTTTAAAACAAACCCTAAAAACCTAAACATCCAGCATCTACAAATGAACATCTTTCTGGGAAAATAGAACTGAGGTTGTGTTTGAAATGCCATTGGCTGATCTTATCACAAGCTTGTTTGGTTTTATCGCTTTTCACTCTGATCATTTTAGTCTATTCAAAATTGGAAAACCAAAAAGCAGCAAAAGAAGGAGGAAATACTCAAGTTAAAGGAAAAGGTAGACACCATGCCTCTGCCTTCTCAGAGCAAACCAGAAGACAATCCAAAGCAGAAAGAGGAACAGAGAAAGAAGCAGAAGTTGGCAGTCGAAGCTTGGAAAAGGCAGAAGAGTCTAGAGATGTCATCGAAGCATGCTTCCCAGCTCAGAGAAGAGGAAGAGAGAGAGAAAAAGCAGCAGAGAGAGCGCCAGAGGCAATCAAAGCTGAAGCTGCTCCTGGAAAGCTACACACAGCACAAGAGGGAGCAAGAGGAGTTCCTGAGGCTTGAGAGAGAGATAAAGGAAAAGGCAGAAAAGGCAGAGAAGAGGAAGACGGCTGCTGATGAGATTTCCAGGTTTCAAGAAAGAGTGAGTAAACACCCTTCCTAGGTAGTTCATTAGTGAGTCCTGAAGGCCTTGCTTCCAGGTCTGCTTACGTAGACACTGAGTCCATCCCCTCATCTTTCACGACACACCTGCTGGCATCACGAGAGCACAGTCAGTATGCTTTATCCCCTAACTTCCAGTAAGTTAGGATTTAGTAGAAAAGATGTCTGCAAGTAAAGTGATAGTGTCCTGGTCAGATTTTTTTTTTTTTTTTTTTTTTTTTTTTTTTTTTTTGGTCAAGTTGACATGAACAAGGGTCTTCTGGGAAGAGAGAGCTTCAATTGAGAAAATGCCTCTATTAGATTGGCCTGTAGGCATATCTATAGGGTGTCTTCCTTATTACTGACTGATGTGGGAGGGCTCCGCCCACTGTGACCTGTGCCATCTCTGCACAGGTGCTCCCGGGTTCTATAAGAAAGCAGGCTGAGCAAGCCATGAGAACAAAGCCAGTAACAGAGCTCTTTCATGGCCGGTTTTAGTTCCGGTCTCCATGTTCCTGCCCTCACTTTGCTCAGTCAGTGATGAGCCACAACTGTGAGCTGAAATAAACCTTTGGTCTCCCAAGTTGCTTTTGCTTGTGGTCATCACACCACTAGGAACTTAATTAGGACAAATGGTGTGGTAACTTAGGTATAGGCAGAGTGTTGTAGGGGGAAGATAGTGCAGAGGGCGCTTACCAGAGCTGTGAGTGTCAGAGAGGGGATGCTTGAGTTGAGTCTTGAAGGAGAAGCAAAAGAGAGCTCTTCTCTAACAGAAGGGAGAGCATGTCTAAGGGCTTAGAGGAGTGTCAACCGTGTTATTTATGGGAACTAAACACTTCAGGTTCAATTCCTAGTGTTCTACCCTGCGTGCGCGTGCGCGCACACACACACACACACACACACACACACACACACACACACACGCAATTATACTTTTAGTATATTTGGAACATCAAGCAACAGATGGGAATCAATAGTTGAGGAGACTGTGAGCCAGATCGAGTGTGTGGACTGAGAGAGGCTGAATGTATTGTCTTGGTGAGACAAGGAAGGCTATGCGAAGAAGCTCAAAGGATAACAAAATCGCTTTCAGCAAGTAAAAAAATGTTATGAATCGTTAAGGGCATTAAGATGCACAGCAACAACATTCATAAAGGGAGGTACAAAGGAAAGCGGATAAAAAGACATGAGTTGTGTGAACTTCATTTCTTTCAGTTAACATATATAAATCCTTCTGAGTGACAAAAGAACTCCTGCTTACTCATTCCCCTCTCCCCGCAAAGTAAGCAGGCTTTATAATAAATTTTTTTTAAAAGATGAGAAAAAATAAAACAAAACTGAAAATATGAACTCACATGAGAGAATCCATTCTAGAGGAAGCTTTATTGATTGGTGAAAAATGGGTTTAGTTTACTCAGAAAGAGGTTTAGAGTGAGCCTTTGAGTTAAATAAGTGACAGTTTAAAAGACATCAATGAAGCAAGGCCAGCAGGGGTCACAGTCAGGGAAGGGGGCTCTTAGCCTTCCTGTGAAAACAACACCTTTAAAGGAGTGGGCCGCTGACTTGATTTAAATTGCAAACACTTAGGTAAGCAAATTTATGTTGATTGTGTTTTTTTATGTAATCTTTTTTGTTGGTACTTTCTTAGGATTTACATAAACTCGAACTGAAAATTCTAGATAGACAGGCAAAAGAAGAGGAGAAGGCAGAAAAACAAAGGCGACTAACAAGATTAAAAGAAAAGGTATTCTATTGTGTTTTGTTTCTGACATGACTCTTGCTGTGTAGCCCAGGCTGTCCTTGACTGTGTAGGCATATGCCATTGTGCCCTGCTTTAAAATATCTACCTTTGTTTTGTTTTTGTTTTTGTTTTTCTTCCCTGGAGACAGGGTTTCTCTGTGTGGCCCTGGCTGTCCTGGAACTCACTCTGTAGACCAGGATGACCTCAAACTCAGAAATCCACCTGCCTCTGCCTCCCAAGTCCTAGAACCAAAGGCATGTGCCACTACTACCTGGCTGACATATCTACCTTTAAAACATATTTTCTCAAACAATATATAATCATAAAATTTTCATATTAATGAGTTCTACATTTCCTAATGTATGTAACATGTACATTATGTGTATTTAAGTCAGATTAAGCATAGTCACCTCTTCAGTTATTTATCATTTCTTTACGCCAAAATCAGTAAAAATCCTTTCTGAAGGCCGGGCGGTGGTGGCGCACGCCTTTAATCCCAGCACTTGGGAGGCAGAGGCAGGCGGATTTCTGAGTTTGAGGCCAGCCTGGTCTACAGAGTGAGTTCCAGGACAGCCAGGGCTACACAGAGAAACCCTGTCTCGAAAAAAACCAAAAAAAAAAAAAAAAAAAAAAAAAAAAAAAAAAAAAAAAAAAAAAAAATTTTTTTTCTGAAATGTTCAGGCCAGGAGCAGAGCACATCAGAATGTCTTACCCTTCCCTGACTCCCTCCTCCTCATCCTTATTCCTTGACTTTAAGGAGCCTGGCAGAACCACTGTGTTTCTATCTCATTGTTCTGTCTCATATTTCACACTTATGCACTCCAGAGAAGAACTTAATTCATTTTTAGCAATTATTTGAGTTCCACCAAGTCATTTTAGAAGCATTCTTTTTTTTTTATCCTGACTTTCCTCTCTCCTCTCACGCATTGTTTTTTCTGACCCTTCATTCAGCAGCTGTGGGCATTGCTTAGTCCCACTGGTACTGGCTCAGAACCAATGTGGGTACCCTCATGGGTCAATAGATGGATGTTTTTATTGGTATTATTTATTCTACCTTTATTGTCCAGTTATAGTGCTCTTATATAAGCTGCAGTCTGTTTCTTGTAATTAAAATAGAAATAAAATTATAGAACCCGGAAAGGATAATTTCGCAGTTTATTTATTGATGTTAGCAGCATACACACAATGGGAGCTTATTTTGGATGTGGTAGTTTGTTCATGTTTGAGTAATACCAAGTATAGTTTTTAAAACTCCCTCGTGTTACTGGGGACTTTATCAGTACAAATTTAGTTCATATAAGTTAACCGATACTATTTTACTTCTGATCACAGGTTGAAAATAATGTCAGTAGAGATCCCTCTAGGCTTTATAAACCTACCAAAGGCTGGGAAGAACGAACCAAAAAGATAGGCCCATCCGGCTCTGGACCTCTTCTCCATATCCCACACAGGTAAGAAGGTAGTAGATGTTCATTTATAGAAATTTATAATGAGTTTTATTTTATGCAGTTTTATGCATGGTTGTATTTTGTGCAGTTTCTGAATATATATATATATATATATATATATATATATATATTTTCATCAACAGATTTAAAGCAAATCTCTATTTTAACTTTTTATATATTTGTATTGTGTTGTGTTTTGTGCATGGGTATGTGAGGGCTCTGGCTGCTCTGAGTGCATGTGAGTCAGAGGACTGCTTCTTCCACAATGTGGTCTCAGGACAATGTGGTCTCAGGAACCCAGCAGGGGTTGTCCGTGCCTTTACCTGCTTTACCCTTAGAGCCATCTCACCAACCCTACATGGATATTTTAGGTTGCCATTTGATCCGTTGTTTTTACCTTCCTACTTATTTATAATTGATTTTTCTCTTTTTCTCTTTAGGGCCATTCCAACCTGGCGGCAAGGAATCTAGAGGGACTATGAGATAATGCAATTGCTAGTCACCTGATAAGAATGTTAGTACATTGCTATTTCAGGAGAAGGCGATTAACTATGCTATTTAAATAGCACTAACTTAGGTTGGTTATTGTGCTGTGTATGAATTGAGAGGTTTAAGTGTCTTATAGCATTGTCAGTATTTTGTTTGTACAAAGATGATACATGTTGGCCTGTTATTGATATGAAAGTTATTTAAATAGGTTTGTGTTACAAACATTACATTTAAATACTCAAAATATTTCAAAGATGTTTTTATCATGGCTTAGTGACACAATTTGGGAGAATCAGTCTTTTTTAAGCCAAAATTTTGTTACTTTTATAACTTGGAAGTAACTAAGCTTAAGTCACAAAAACATAAGGTGTCTTTTTTTTTTTTTTAAGAGTTGTTCATTCTAAGTTTAACAAAATGGTAGTTTGTTAATTGTTTCATTTTTGTGTAATGGATATTTTGTACTTGATTAAAGCATGCTTTGCTTTATATGGAGACTATTTTAAATAACCTCCCTAACTACATGTCCTTTATCATATAATATGATGTTATCCTCCGGGTTTCCTGCAACTGTGTCAAACTCTCTTCCAACCTTTTTTGGACTCCACAGATTTATAAAATCTTTGTGTCTTTGTACCTTATTGGCTGCTACCATTTTCTTTTGCTTGCCTGAAAGTAGGAACATTCTTTCTTTTGGAGTAAGCTAGTTTTAAACAGTATACTGATGTTTTTGGACTGAAAAGTAGAAAACTTCATGTATGAAAGCAGAACTCAAGTCAGCTTTTCATATAAAGTGTTTGATGTCGTCTTAACTTTAATAGATTTCAATTCACAAGGAAAGTACTGTATACATAAAATATAGGACATTTACTTATTACAAATTTTATCTTTAAATGTCTTTAGTTATAATTTGAGACATATATAGTCTGAATGGCCCCAAAATTACTAGGATTAGAGATTTAAACATTTTCTTATGTAACAGTTAATAGTTGCATAAGTAATTAGATTCCAAAGTTTGGAAAGTAAATTTTAATTGTATAGTTATTGATGCACAATGAGGAAGTATTCCTAACTGGAAATGCCCATTTTAGTTATTTATTTCTTCTTTTAAATAATTTGGAACAATTGAGGAATATGCAAGATGAAGGAATTCAACAGAGCAGAAGAGCTGTCTAAGATGTAAGAAAGCAAACCTTTCTTGCGTTGCTTTGTATTGTGCACAAATGTGCTCCAGTTGCCTGCGTCACAGCTAAGCATCCTACTGGATGTCTTTGATGCTGGTGTTTAGAATCAACCTGGGGCCGTAAGTATGCTCCACAATCTTTACTTCCAGCCTTTGTTGTTGTTGTTGTGTGTGTGTGTGTGTGTGTGTGTGTGTGTGTGTGTGTATGTAAGTATCATGTCTCTGGGGACAGGCACACAAGTGCCACAATATGTTGCGGGAATATTAAAGGACAATTTGTTGGAGGTAGTTCTCTCCTGCCACCTTTATATTGGTCCCTAGAATTGAATTCAGGTTGCCAGGTTTGTGCTGCAACTGCTGAGTACCAAAAGTCACTCAGGTGCTTTGGAGTGTTGAGTTTATAAAGTATAACACAAACCCATAGGTTGCTGTTTTGTAAGAAATTGATTTTCTACAATTAAAAGTACACCAAAATTTGGTTGGTTTTTAAAGAATCTAGTTTAGGCCTAATCTTTGGTGGAATCCTTCCTCACGAGTGCCTTGTGAACTTAAAGGGGATGGTATATGGCCAAGGCAACTTAAATTCTATATTTGTATGAATAAAGTTTTATCAAACAGCCTTGTCCATTGGTTATACGTTGCCTATAGCTAATTATGTGTTATAGTGAAATTGCAACTGAAGGCCTGAATAGTTGTGACAGGCTATCTGATCCATAAAGCCCAACATTTTATAGCCTGGCCTTCTGGGATAAGAAGTCAACCCATGATTGAATGTCTGTGTATTTGTAAACATAAATCAAATTTACTATTTGCTATACTTATTAAGAGGAAATCTCTATCGGTATTTCTAAACTGTCAACAAGAGGAAATAAAGTAGAAGTAGTTCTTAAATTGTCTAGTTCCCTTTATACAATCAATGCTTTTTTTTAGTATTTAAGCAAAAATTAATCCTTATTTAGCAAACACTTTTACATATACTGCCTACTTATATTTCTTTGAATATTTTGTTTGATTTTCATAAATTCTGCTTGGATAGCTTTATCTTCTGCTCCTGAGCTTTCTTAATATGAGCCAGTACCTGATCATATTCTTTTAATCCTAATTATTCTTGAGTTCTGCCATATAATACTTTGGTCTTTGATGGGTCCATTTCAAGGGTCCATTTCAGTTTCAATCAGTTGAACTGCTCCCTTCCAATTTGACATGGTCAATTTAAAAGCACCATACTTAGTACACAGCATAGGTCAAAACGTTGTAAAATGAGGACACCAGTGCATGCATTTTGAAATAATTTCAGATATTCTAAAGATATTTAGAAAAATGTCTGAATCTTCAAAATATTGATAAATCTCTAATAAAACGTTTGTCTCCCGTTTCTAACTGTATGTTTAGCGTTCCTATTCATTCAGCTTAAAAGTGTGTCCCTCCAAAAATATGTCTTTGCAAAATTAAAGTTTCAGATCTCACACTCTTGCATTGTTTAGGGCTAGGATTTAAAATGTTTTGGTTAGCAGAAGAAGAAATGGGTTTCACTCTGAAATTTTATCAAACACAAAAAATCTTAAGTGCCAGGGTTGGTGGCGCATGCCTTTAATCCCAGCACTCAGGATGAAGATGCAGGCAGATCGCTGAGTTCGAGAGCAGCCTGGTCTACAGAGCGAGTTCCTGGATAGTCAGGGCTACACACAAACTGTCTCGGAAAAACAAAATCTAACGGAATTTATGAACTGATTTTACGACACTCGAGAATGGAAAACTTTGGTACTGAGCAGAAAAGACTGTCCATCCTAGGGAGAGGAGAGACGAAATGCTCCAGTGAGGTTTTCGGTGGTCAACAGGACGAGGCTCCTGCGGTGGTCTCGGTCTCGGGTCGGCTGCTGACCTCAACCTGACGCCGGTGAGAAGCTAGAGTTGACTTTTCTCCGCGCGCCAACTGCTTCCGGATCGCGGTGGGTGTCGCTTCCGGAGCAGCATGGCGGCCTCGGAGGACGACAGACTGGCGGGGAGCGGAGAAGGAGAACGGCTGGATTTCCTGCGGGACCGGCACGTGCGGTTCTTCCAGCGCTGCCTCCAGGTCTTGCCGGAGCGGTATTCTTCGCTGGAGACCAGCAGGTAACAGGACGCGGCCGTGGAGGGGCTGGCGATGGCGGCCTTCCTGATGCGCGCCGCGGACCGGCTGGACTGCCGGGACCTGCCGGGTTCGCTGCCGCCAGACCGGGCCTTAACTGCGATCCCCGCCTTGTCCGAGGCCCCCGGCTCCCCGCCACTCTGCACTTCCTCTGTCCCGGCCTCCCTCCTCTATCTCCGCTGGCTGCCGACACCCACTCCTAGCGCCCTGGGAGGTGTGTGGAGCTCCTAGCTCAGGACTTTTGGAGTCTCCCGGTTCCGCCTCTTTTCACTTCCCAGCCATTTTCTGTGAGCTTCCTTTTCCCACTCCCTTAACAGCCTGTGGGTCACTTGTCTCCTTACGTTTACGAAAGTAAAATACGAAGCGTTCGTCCCTCATCACTCCTGTCCTGCCCTCTCCCCTTAATTAATTCTTATTAAAAGGTAGGGAAACCTCTGAGATATGATTAGAAGTTTACTTAGGAGGAATTGTAAATCTCATATTAGGATAAAAAGGTTCAGTGTTGCCTCTGAAGCAACCCTAAGACTGGAATTTGCAAATGTTTGACATCTGGCAAAGGATAAGGAACTGTTATAGAATAGATCTGAGAAAAGCAAAGGAAGATAGTTGTTGTGCACTGCTGTGCTTTGGAACCTGGTATCAGAGATACCTAGGGTCGGATGATAAGAAACATTGATTTTATTTCATTTTAGACAAGATCTCACAATAACCTGGAACTCACTGTGTAGACAAGGCTCATCTGTGAACTACCCGCCTCTCTTTCTCCTGAGTGCTGAGATTAAAGACAGGAGCCACCACGCCCATTGGTTTTGTGCTGGCATCCTCTACATTTTCTCAACTAGGAACTTCCAGTATATTTTGAACACTTTATGACTGGTTCAGTTTGAGAATTTTTATAGATGACTTCTACACATGTGATCAAGACATATTTAACGATGGTAGGTGCGGAAATGGAGCTGCACAAGGCAGACTAGCACTCTGAGTAGAGTCCTTTGCTATTAATGTAGGTAGTTTCTGAAGTAAATAGCAGTTACATGTACTGTATTTCTTTAGAGAAACCTTTCTTGACTACCAGCCAACTACCTGTAGTTATTGGCTTGTTTAATAACATTCTGTCTTTTATATAACACTGGAGCTGCCTTTTTTTGAGTTGATAGTAGCCATATTTGGCTGTTGTCATCTGAATTAATTAGGTCCGATTTAAAATTCAGTTCTTCTTTTACAATGGCCAACACACTTCATGTTCTCCACGACATTTTAGCCACTGGCTGTTGTTTGCCAACGTTTGCAGCGTCTCTCACTATGTCGTACAGGACAGTGTCGCGCTAGAACCTTTGGTGGCAGCTGCCATATGCAAGGCATAAACAAATATTTGTCAAGCAATGTGAGCTGAGCCCTAGAAGATGAACAGAATTTTTTTTAAGCATTTAATTTTTTTTATTCCACGTGTATGAGTACTTTGCCTGCATTGTACCGGATGCCCATGGGTGCCAGAAGAGGACCTAGAACTGGCTGTGAACACCATGCGGGTGCTGGGACTAGAAACCCAGTAAGCCATCTCAGCAGCTCCGAGATGAACAGATTCTTTAAAAGAAGCAGTGAAACTTTTTTCCTCTTTATCCACAGTGACCAAGCCAGCTCAGTCAGTCAACAGGTTCTCTAGGACAGAGCGAGTATTAAAAAGAAAAAGACAATTAGATAACACTATAACATGACCCCAGCCAGTTCTGAGGTGGGTTTATTTTCTCCCATTCTGCTTTTATACCATTTTAGATACATGCAGATAATAAGGTCAGTTCTAGGTTGAGGAACAAGCAACACAAACACAAAGAGTCAAGGAACAAGGAAGACAATAACAAAGTCCTGATCACTGTTTCTAAGGGCTCTTCAGGTTGACTAAGATATCTGAGCCTACTTTCCTTTTCTTTTTTCTTTCTTTTTTTTTTTTGTTTTGTTTTTGTTTTGTTTTTGTTTTGTTTTTGTTTTGTTTTTGTTTTTTTGTTTTGTTTGTTTTTTTTTTTTTTTTTTTTTTTTTTTTCGAGACAGGGTTTCTCTGTGTAGCCCTGGCTGTCCTGGAACTCACTCTGTAGACCAGGCTGGCCTCAAACTCAGAAATCCGCCTGCCTCTGCCTCCCAAGTGCTGGGATCAAAGGCGTGCGCCACCACTGCCTGGCTCCTTTTCTTTGTTCTAGCCCAAAATCAGATTCCTACCTGAGCTTACTTCCCAGTTCTGGCCCATTATCAGATTCCTGCCTGAAGCCTACTTCCTTGTCCTGGCCCAATGTCAAATTCCTGCCAGTCGGCCCCAGAAGCTCCCCATACCACAGATACTGGCTGGCCAGCATGAGTTGCTATATATCATGTATTATATGCTTAGACTTCAAGTTACCTTTTCCAGAGATAGGAATGTGGCTCAGTAGTAGAGCGACTTCCTAGCATGCTGCAGGCCATGAATTCATTCCAGCATTAAAAAAAGTTGAAAATTTGCACCATTAATACAGTGAAGAGATACTTAACCTAGCTATCAGTAAAGATTTATAATTGCATTTTCAAAATCCCATTCCATGCCCACCTCTGTGTCTGACCTAACATCCTTGTTACTAATGGATACAAAACCTTTGAAATGTGTTTTAAAACTTCCACCAGCAAAAAGGCTCGGAGTGTCAGAGAATGAGTAAGGAGCCTATGGCAGAGATCCCCCTTCGCCTTAGTCTTTAGCATCTACCTAGTATTTCTACCATATATTTGAAAAGTGATTTAATTTATGAATTTCTTTGTTCTGTTACTATAAAAACTTCATCAAACTCTAACTACATTGGAGTACAGAATGTAGGACAACCGAAACCTATGTTTCTGGGCCATGATCACTTGCATTTGGCTCCAGAATAAACTATCTCTTGTCCCCTTTAAGGTGACAGTTGTAGTTTTTGTGTTCATGGAATAAATGATTTTTTTATTTTCAAATGGCACTGACCTCATGAAAAGAAGTATATTATTTACTGTTTCACCAAAAAAATTACATTTTTTTAATGAGCAGAAATGAAATTTTCCAAGACCATGTTTTGGCAGTGATGGAGTTTGGCTGTACTGATTTGAGACAGATGAGCAGTGTGTGGTGAGGGTGCAGACGTGATGATCTGACAGTGATTGGGGACACTGCTCTGTGTGAGCTCGGTAGCTTTCCCAGGCGGTGAACCTTGGCTGCTCCTTTCCTAAATCATCACTTCTGACTGGGACTGTCAAGTGTCTTCAATAATGAAGACATCTTTGTTTAGCCTTAGGAAGGGCTATGCATAATCAGGCTGCATTCTTCTAGAAAGTTAAACAAGCAGCTACAGGAAGAACTGGATGACGCTGGAGAGATAGCTCCACAGGTAAGAGTATATCCTATTCTTGCAAGGACCCAAGTTCAGTTCCCAGCACGCACTGTGGTTCACTTAAAAACTGCCTGCAATTCTACCCTCACAGACTGACAACTCAGGCCTCTCTCTCCAGGGACCTGATCCTGTGCACAAACCCACATTCTCGGGCACGCCATACCCATTGTTTACACTCCAGCTGGTGGTGGGACCTGGGAGAATGGAGCTGATAAATGAGACAGACTAAGGGCTCATGCAATAGCCATCTTTATTCAGAGTGACAGACAGATTAGATTCTGAGGGTTAAGAGGAGTCACATGAGTAAAGTATCTACAATCACAAGGACAAACTGTTGCACAGGATGGGCAAGCTAAGCTGTAAGTGGCAGAAACATGTCTTTTATAGAGGCTAGTAAACAAATCATAACAGCCAGCTGTAATGAATAATCTGAAGTAAACTGTCCTCCACCGCTGGGAAGGGCATGGAGCTGTAATCCAACAGTTCTGTGATTTTGAAGGAACTGAGGTCAAACTCTTACCTTTTTCTTGGAGTTTTCTCACCATTCTCACTCAGAATTATCCTCAAACCACTCCATTTTTAGACCATATTCTGACACCTCTAACTAAAAATAAAAAAATAAATCTAGTGGTGTGTCAGGCAGAACACAATAAACACATAAAACCTATTTTTAGGCTTCACGTTGCTCACATGTGAGCTTCAGTGGATTCCTGTACCCACAGTTGAGAAGTGTTCATGATTCTAAACATCCCTTAAAAAGTTAAAACAAGGGTTTGACTGGTAATATTCAGTTACTAAGAATAAATTATGAGGTTTTATTTGTTTTGTTTTTATATTTGTCAAGGTGGGGGATGGCATTTAAATTATTTTAAAAGTGGAATGAAGGGTTTCAGTTGGTTTTATTTTGTTGTTGGTGGTGGTTTTTCCTTCGGTGTTTTGTTTTATTTTGTTTGGGTTTAGGCCAGAAAATGGTTCAGTGGTTTGATAGTTAAGGTGACATTTTCCTTTTCTCTTCTTTTAGGTTGACAATTGCATTTTTTGCACTCTCTGGGCTGGATATGCTGGACTCCTTGGATGTGGTGAATAAGGACGATATAATAGAGTGGATTTACTCCTTGCAGGTTCTTCCCACAGAAGACAGTGAGTGAGTTTTTAACATTTTATTTTTAGTATGATTAGCTGTTCTTGGCATGACATGCATGGGATTAGCAAATCATAATATTTATTTCTACCCATAGCATACTTTGCATATCCTTGTTTTTCTTGTGGTTCAGGATCCCTTTCTGTCCAGATACAACACATAACTAGTACTAGCTTTAATCTGTCTTGAGAAAACAATCAGAGTCATGGGAATTACATTGAGAGTCACAAATGTAGCTACACACTGTGTTGAATATGCCTATATTAATGATTCATTATTTGTATTTAATGTTTATATATGATATGACCAGTCCTTTAGCATTTGCTCTGTTTTTCATTCCTAGCCATTGTTTTTTCCTCTAAAGAAAATTTCTCTTAGCCAACTACTGTCTGTCTGTCTGTCTGTCTGTCTTTCTTTCTTTCTTTTCTTGTTTGTTTGTTTTTTCGAGACAGGGTTTCTCTGTGTAGCCCTGGCTGTCCTGGAACTCACTCTGTAGACCAGGCTGGCCTCAAATTCAGAAATCTGCCTGCCTCTGCCTCCCAATTGCTGGGATCAAAGGTGTGCGCCACCACTGCCCAGCGGCAGACTTTATTTCTTAAAGTATAAAGTTTTTTTCATTAAATTTACAAATTTTATAACTTTATGATTGACATGTTTTGAAAGAAAGTAGTATACAATATATCTTTGATTTATACAAAATATAAATGTAGTTCAAATTGCCTGAATTCATGGCATGTGCTTGGAAGAAAGTGGGAGAAGCTTCTGGAGTTCTTATCACATGCATTTCACAGGAGTTCATGAGCTTAGTTTTGACAGATGTGTTTCCTTTTTGTTTATTATACTTTGGTAACAACTTGAAAGCTTCTTTGGAGTTAGAATTGGGATTTTCCCATATCTTTTGAGATGTATTTTAAGTCTGTTATATTATTAGTTACATTAACTTCTTGTTTTTTTTAAAGCTATCAGTCATTGAAGCTTTAAATAGCTTTACTTCCGTTGGGCTTGCCAGCTTCTGGAGGACATTTGTCTTCTCTGCGGTATTGTTAGGCTGGTAGTCCCTTGAGTCTCCCCTTTCCTCTTCTATGTTTTCACATTTAGTCTAGAAAATTTTCTGTTTCTTCACATATTTTACTTATAGCGCATTTGCATACCACGTAGACGCATTTGCATACCCCTTAGGCGCATTTGCATACCACGTAGACTTCGCCTCTGCAACTCTTAGGTCTGTATTTATATGATTTTGCCAGGCCATGTGAAGTTTAGGAAGTTTAACACCAAATGTTAAAGGAACCCAGCAGATGATTAAGAATCATTTGTTAGATTTGATTAAATACATACTTTTAGTTTTATGGAGTGAATGATAACAAAGTTAGTACATGACAGATTTAACGAAAATTGTGGTTGCCTTAAAGTGCAGATAAAACAATAAAGGCACATTATTTTTTACCTAACTCATCAATTTAGCAGGAGTTTTAGAAGTTGGCAAGACTGCGGGGGAGAGAATATTTAATAATCTGCTGGTGGAGGTAAAAATATTCAAACTTCTTGAAATGCAAATTAGAAGTATAATTTTTTTTCATCTTATCTGACAAGTCTCGCGTACAGTGTGTACTATATCTGATGGTTGCAGCACAGGGCTTCGTCTGCCTAGAGCCTCACGTATAGATGAATGAGGGATTTGTATATGTAATTGGGGTGGAGCTTGAGTTGAGACTGATGTTCTTTAAGAAGAAGGCTCAGGAGACACAGAGGGGAAGGTTGTCTGGTAGCAGATGAAGGACTGCAGTGTGACGTCATCAAGCTGAGGAATGACAAGGATAGCTCACAGTCACTCAAGTAAAAAGAAGGCCTAGATTGGACTCTTTCCAGCCTCCAGAAGGATATAAGACCACTAACACCATAGCTTGGATTTTGGCCTACAAAACTCTGAAGGAATATTGTGTTGTTGTTATTTTAAATCAGTAAGTTTACTGATTTAAGTAAGTTTACTGATTCAGTAAGTAACTGCTGAGATGACTCAGCAGTTAAGGGTACTTGCTCCCAAGCCCAGTGACCTGAGTTTGTCACTCCAACTCTCACCAGTGGAGGAGAGAACCAACTCTGGCAAGTTGTCCTCTGACCTTTACCCATGTGCTGTGGCATGCACATGACTGACTGTACACATACATGTACACACAAATACATAAATGTGAATCACTACAAGTGTGGTAATTTGTTATTAACTTCAGAAAATAAACTAAAATGTTTTGTTATAGTGACAAATTAGAAACAAAATAGGTGTTCATTAAGACTTAAATATTAAAATAAGCTATACTACAGTAAAAAATTGCTGTATTGTAGTAAAGAGAATAGAGGGAGGCCTGCATATGTATGGACTAAAAGTCTGTCTGTCATATATATGAAGTGGAAACTTAGGGTTCTTTGGAGAATCAATTGTGTTGGATGGTGTTTTGCTGGGGTAAACACACGAAGGAGTGTTTTCCTGAAATGGACACAGCTGAAAGACTAAGGCAGATTTGTGACGGAATGTTTCACTGAAGCAGGCCCAGGAGATAGCATAGTCTACTAAAGCAGGCACGTGAAAGGACATGGGTTGAAGGATTCTTTGCTAACTATATCCATGTATTGGTCCACCTTACATTGCATAGTTGACCTGCATTTGTCGGGACTCCAAGAACTCAGGCTGATTGGAAGCATATGCTGAGGCAAGACCTGTGCTGAGGCAAGGCACATGGAGGACACGTGAGGTTTGGAGGGTATAAATAGGATGGAGTGGCATGAAGGAAAGAGAGCGAGGCTTGGTATAGAGCTAGCTGTACAATGCTTTGCTTCCCTGAGAGAGGCACAGCCGAGAACTTCTCCTGGTGTCCCTCTGGGTCCCTTCTGCTGACTTGAGCCTAGGCTAAGGCCTGGCTGTCTCTGCTAGGTCATATCACTGCTGTTGCTAACCAGACTCTACTGAACTGGACTGCCGGTGTATCCATGAGGTGTTTGCAAGTGGATCGAGCTGCCTGCTAACTTATGAACTGAATGCTGATTTCCAGACAACGTAGATGGGAGTTGCTTCCCAAAACCTTTCTAAACAGGTCTACTTTCCCTGTATCCTTTCTTTTTCACTGCCTCTGGTGAGTGGTGGGCTACAAGGCAGGTTAAAGCATTTAAGAACCACCATTAAAAATCAGATTTGAAAAAATGAAAGTTACATATATGGGTACATGATAAATTGAAAATATATAGGGTCACCATGGTGGTGTGCACTGACAGTTCCAGTTACTTAGGACCTTGAGGCAGGAAGGTTGCTAGAGGACAGGAGTCTAGACCAGTTTAGGAAATTAGTGGGACCCTTTCATCTGGTCTTAAAGCCAATAAGCAAGTAAAACACACATGTATTAACAGTTAAAGTCCGTAATTTAAATGTATAGAGAAAGTCTTCGAAAGGATATATGAAAAATCTTTGTGGAGGGGCAAGTAGATGGAGCAGAGATAGGAGATAACAAGGTGAGGTAAATTTTTCTAGGTATTTAAAGTGTTTGAATCATCTAATATAAAAATATCTGTTTTTAAATTAGAAAATGTTCCACTTAACCCCTTTTCAAACAATTAAAATAAACTATTTAAAACTGAAACTGATTTACAGATATTT
Source organism: Arvicanthis niloticus (assembly GCF_011762505.2). Taxonomy (NCBI): domain Eukaryota; kingdom Metazoa; phylum Chordata; class Mammalia; order Rodentia; family Muridae; genus Arvicanthis; species Arvicanthis niloticus. The sequence continues at coordinate 41,618,449 of NC_047671.1, forward strand.
ATTTGCTAATAGAAAAAATAATGTACATCATTTAATATTTTGTAGTATTCAAAGAACAGCCAGATTGTTATCAGATTTATCCTTCCCCTGATCCAGAAGAAGAAACTGAGAGGCAAGGTATTTGGGGGTAACCAACTCCCTTCTGATTGGATTTTGGATTTTAGGTCCACTTCACAGAAGAAAATACATGTCTGGCGCTGTAAATCTGACCAGAGCCCATGGTTGGGCAACTCACAGGCCCTAGAGGTGACATATTACTATTATTCTACTAAACCAACATAAACACCAAACTGCCCTGTAAATCTGTATTTCTCTCCCTATTAATTGGTAAGCTCTCAGGCCTCTTTAGAGAAGCTTCTTTGTGTAGTAGAGAGTTGTTAAAACAGAAACTCAAAAATGGTCAAAGAGCAGAGACTAATTCTGTCTTGTCTGTTGGTCTGTCTCTTTCACAGACATATATTCTCTCTCTCTCTCTCTCTCTCTCTCTCTCTCTCTCTCTCTCTCTCTCTCTCTCACACACACACACACACACACACACACACACACACACACACACACACACACACACACACACACACACCACACCACACCACACCTCCCTCCCTGGCCCAGGATCCATTGTGGGCAAGAAGATTGTAATTGTAAGAGGCAGCAGCTGGGGAAGACAGGGGTATAACAGGAGTGCTATCCTCACAAACCCACAGCAGCTGTGGCCGCCTGACCACAACCCTCACAAGATCAGGCCAGTCAGCAGTCTAGCATGGAGGGAGAATGGGCTCACAAGCTCTCAGCCCTTCCTGAGGAGCTGTGAACAGTTGATGACTTCTAGAAGAGGGACAAAACAGTGTTCTTCGTAAAGCTTTCTTTTGTAGATGGCCCCACACTCAAAACTGGATGAGCAGCACTAATTGGATTTGAGGGGTTATTTAAAAAAAAAAAAGGATCTGGAGTTGGCAGGGGAGGTAGGGTGGTAGGGGTGGAGCTAGGAGGGTGAGGGAGAAGAGCGAGTCAGAATATGATCAAAATACATCTTCAAATTATAAAATAATGAATATTTTTTAAAGAAGTGTGTTTGAGTCCTTGCACCAATGTTTAAGGATAGAGTTGGACTGACAACTCCCAGGTGTCAGTGCTGCCTCACTGCCTAAGTGCCATGCAAAACATTTAAGGACATTGTAAATACGTAGTCAGCCACTTAACTCTGGGGGTTGTAAAGACTCTGTTGGCATCTTATTAATAAGTGTATTGTTAGACTCTTGGAGCATCAGGCCATTCTTATCAGAGGAACTATTTAGGTTGGGAATTGTATACTCTCTCTTCTGACCACTAATGAGAGGTTACATCACATTGTTGTACAGATAAAGATAGTGAGGTCCAGAGGCTTTATAATTTGTTCACAGTAACACAGACAGTAGTGATGCTAGAGGAAGCACTAGGTAGAGTTTTCTGTTCTCTCTTGGTTCAGGGCAGTAAATGCTGTAACTCTGAGGCTCTCATGACAGTCAATGAATTGGCGTTTTGCTTAGTAGAACCTAGAAGATAACAGACTAGGTCAGATAGTGTGGAGCATCAGCAAGAAGACTGACTAGTGAGAGGGTGAGGTGCTTTGTATATGCTTGGCCCAGGGAAGTGAGTGGCACTTAGAAGGTGTGGCCTTGTTGGAGGAAGTGTGTCACTGTGGGAATGGGCTTTGAGACTGTCCTCCTAGCTACAGTCTTTTCCTGTTTGCCTTTGGAACAAGATGTAGAACTCTCAGCTCCTCCAGCACCATGACACCCTAGACGATGCCATGCTTTCCGCCATGATGATAATGGACTGAACCTCTGAACCTGTAAGCCAGCTCCAAGTTATGGTGTCTGTTCACAGTAGTAAAACCCTAACTATGACAGAGGATAAGAAATACTGGTTTCTTTCAAAGTAGATATTTTCCTTTTTTTTTTTTTCCTTATTCACTTTTTATCCCACTCACTGCCCTCCTCCTGGTTACTCCCTCCCACACTCCTTCCTCCAACACTCCTTCTCCTTCTTCTCTGAGTGGGTGGGAGCCCTCTGGGTATCCCTCCACTCTGACACTTCAAGTGAGACTAGGCTCTTCCTCTCCCATTGAGGCCAGACAAGTCAGCCCAGCTAGAAGAACATATCCCACAGACAGGCAACACCTTTTGGGATAGCCCTGTTCCAGTTGTTCAGATCCATGTGAAGACTAAGCTGCACATCTGCTATATAAGTGTGGGGAGGCCTAGGTCCAGGTTCTTGGGTTGGTGGTTCAGATTCTGAGAGCCCCAAGGGTGCAGGTTAGATGTCTCTGTTAGTCTTCCTGTGGAGTTCCTATCCCCTTGAGGCCCAAAATCCTTCCTCTTGTTCTTCCATAATAGTCTCCAGGCTCCATCCATTGTTTGGCTGTCGGTGTCTGTATCTGTATGAGTCAGCTGCTGGGTGGAGCCTCTCAGGACAACTTGGTCCTGTCTGCAAGCATAAAGTATCCTTAATACAGTTAAGGATTGGTGCTTGCCCATGAGATGGGTCTCAAGTTGGACTGGTCATTAGTTGGCCTTTCCCTCAGTCTCTGCTCTATCCCCTGTATCTGCATTTCTTGAAGACAGGATAAATTTTGGGTTAAAAGTTTTGTGGGTGGGTTGGTGTCTCTGTTGCTCCATTGGTGTTCCTGCCTGGCTACAGGAGGTGGCCTCTTCAGGTTCCATATTCCCCAGTGTAGTGAGTCACACCTGGGATAACAGAGGCACCTAAGAATCAATGGAGGTGACCTAAGTAGATATTTTGAAATTGCTTCTCTGTGCTCCTCTCTCTGTCTCCCTTTCTCTCTGTCTCTTTGTCTCTGTCCCCCCTCTCCCCATGCTGTCTCTGTCTGTCTTTTTCTTCACTTTTTTGAGACAAGCTATCACTGTAATCCAGGCTACTAGAATTACCAGTTAGCCTGGGGTAGTCTCAAACTGTAGTTTTCCATCCTTACCTTTTTGGAATGTTCAGCCTACTAACACACCTCGCTTGCTATCTAAAAAAACAAATAAACAGACAGACAGACAGCATCCTTGAAACTATAGTAAGTGTGCTTTCCTAGAGGCTAGATCAAGCATAGTACATGTTTAGGAAATGACGGAGCATTCGTTTGAAGAACATGGTGATCCAGCTCTTCAGCCCACCCCAGTCCTAGTCTGCAGAACTCCAGCAATATTACTGGCTCAGAGCAATGCTAAGCTCCAGTCTCTTGAGAAAGTTCTCCATCTTCTATCTCTTGAATTGGTCCCTGTCTTGTTCTAAAGCTAATCTTTGGAATTTACAAAGTGCACCTGAAAGCGCTTTCTAGCTATGGTTTGGTTTTGTTTCATACGTGCATTTGTTTATTTTGTGGAGGGGTGGATTGAATTGAGGCCCAGAGCATGCTAGGCAAGTGCTCTCCATAATTGACAACCCCAGCCCAACTATCCAGCTTTCAGTTAATTTGGGTCTTGGCATCTTTAAACAAGGAATTTGTTTAGCACAGTGCATCCTTCTAATAAGAAAGCCTTGAATTTTTTTGAGATGTGTGAAGGATTAGTTCTATATTCATAAAAGCGCACATTTTAAAATTATCATATTCCTCACTGGAATTCTGTCTGCTTAGTGCAGAAACCTAACTTTTAAAATGGAACTCAAATAATGACTGATTCAGGTTTTGAATTCTACTAGCCACTTGAGCTCACAGTGACGGTTTATTGTGGCCTAAGCATTACCTTTTGCTACGTATGCCTACATAAGATTTTGGAATGTGTTAACTTTTCATAATACAGTTATCTCTTAAAAGAGGGGAAATATACAGATTCTTAGGAAAAGCAACTCTCGTAATTAAAGTCAGTCTTACTATTGCTGATGCCAAGATGTGCTTGCAGGCAGAAGCCTGGTATAGGCTTTCCTCTGAGAGGCTCTGCTAGCACCTGACTAAGACAGATGCAATTACACACAGCCAAACATTGGACTGAGCCCAGGGACCCCAATAGAAGAGTTAGGGAAGGACTGAAGGAGCTGAAGAGGATTGCAACCCCTAGGAAGAACAACAATATCAACTGGACCCCTCAGAGCTCCCAAGGACTAGACCACCAACCAAAGAGTATATGTGGGCCGATCTGTGGCTCCCACTACATATGTAGCAGAGGACTGCCTTATCTGGCATCAGTGGGAGGGGAGGTTCTTGGTCCTGATGCTAGAGGGGTGAGGTAGGAGTGGGTAGGTGGGTGGGAGGACACTCTTAGAGGCAAAGTCAGGGGGGATGAGGTGGGAAGTTTGTCGAGGGGAGACTGGGAAGGGGACATTTGAAATGTAAATAAATAATTAATAAAAAAATAAAGTCAGTCTACTTTGTTGTTTAGTTTGTTCTATATACCCCAGGCTTAACACAAACTCATGATTCCCCTGCCTCAGCCTCTGAAGACCTGGGATTATAACTGCACTACCACATCTATATCTAGCTAAAGTGTTTTTTAAGTTCTCATTAAACTTTCATATTTTGTAAGTTTGTGTGGTACGTTCGTACGTGTGTGTGTGTGTGTGTGTGTGTGTGAACATGCCACAGCACTTGTGTGGAGGTCAGAGGACAACTTCATGGAATAGATTCTCTCCTTCCACTTTATATGGATTCTGGGGATTGAACTCAGGTCGTGAGCGTTGCCTGCCTTTACCCAGTGAGCCATCCTAACCATCGGTTTTTAAGACTACATAAAGCATCTTACCGCCTCAATATTGTTTTTTTTAAGACTATCTGGATGTAATGTCTTACATTGCATGGCATCTGCTTGGTCTTTATTTTGAACTTAATAGCAAAACCACAAACTGTAAAGTGAAGCATTATCCAATCAGCACACAGAAGTCAACTTTAGTGTGTATCTTTCAGGCATACATTTCAAACAAATGTGTTCTTTGAGAATATAACTCTAAATACTTTATCATAAACATGAATACATATTACATAAACAAATTACTATGCTCACAGCATCCCCAGCTATTGGTTTTATTTTTCATATTAGCTTCTATTCTTCTGCTCTGTTATTTCCATTGTAACATACACTTGCCTGCCTTTGAAGAGGGTGCCACGAAATCAAAAGAGAGAAGAAATACTGCATTGTGTTCCATATGCTGTGACTGTCTCTGAAGACTGTAAATAGACTTTCATGGTGACACTGCATTCTCCGATAGGGTAAAGAAAGGACACTTTACTTTGAAGAAATATTTCTTTAAAAATTGCAAAAAGGGGGCGGGGGTGGCTTTTTGTTTCTTCTTGGTTAAGGTTGCCACCATTAACCAAGGTGTTTTAACTTAAAATAGGATTGTCTAGGCTTCATATTCATGGTTTTCATGTAAGCTTGAGATAGGACCCAAAATGTCTCTACATCTTGTCAAGTTGCATGTACAGCTGATTCTAGTGGGCAGGCTGTATGCAAGGAGCTTTTCATTTGTTTTGCAGATGCTAAGTATGAACGCTAGATGGCGCTCTTGAATAAAGCTTCACCTTCACCTGGCATATACTTGAGTGATAAATTTGGAGAGAATTGCAATTATACTTGAATATGATGAAATATGTAAGTTTCTAGAATTACAAAGGAATTTTCAGTAGAAAACCAACTTGACAGGAACTAGAAAAGAATATGTAATGAACTTAAAAATGGTAAATATGTCTTCTTAATGAACATCATTTTCAAAACATTGGTACTTACGTGTATGGCTGATAAGCCAATTTGATGAATAAACCATCTTTCTCTGGCCCTAGGTTTAAAGTTAGTAAACATGCCTTGAGAAATAAGATCTTCCTTGGATGCTGTTGTTTATACTGAAAGCATTTTTTTTTTTTTAAAATCCAGCATCACAGTTCACAGCAGTTGACAAGAGGGAAAAAATACTGCATTGTGTTCCATATGCTATGACTGTCTCTGAAGACTGTAAATAGACTTTCATGGCGACACTGCATTCTTCGATATGAAAAGAAGAAAGGATACTTTACTTTGAAGAAATATTTCTTTAAAAATTGCAAAAAAAAAATGGGGCAGGGGCTCTTTGTTTCTTGTTTTATTTTTGATAGTTTAATTGGCCAATTTCAAATAGTTGCTGTTTATTAAACTGTGATCACTGCTAAGTTATAACCTGAGCGTGCCCTTTATCCTTTATAAGAACCCTGCAACCTTCTGCCTGCAGGATGTTCCAGTTCCAGTAGGAAGTGGAACGCATTTCAGCTGGGCATGCTCATAATGTGCCTGTGACCTCTTCTCTTGAGGCAGACAGGAGAAGCTGGAACTCAAGGATTTGACTATGTAACAGTTTGACGACCAACCTGAGGTACAGGAGCCCATCTTGGATGGATGGATAGATGGATGGGTGGGTGGATGGGTAGGTAGGCAGGCAAACCAACTCAGACAAGTTGTTACTTCCATGTAGAACACAAGTATTAGGAAGAAAAGGGTCATTCATTTGGTGAGTTTGGCTACTTGTGTCCATGCTAAGGTCTCCTAATGATACAGTATTTGAGCATCAGCTTCTTCTGCTGCTTCTCAAGAAGGTTATGAATTTAACCTAACCTTAGAATCAGACATGTGTCCACTTTGTCTCTAAGGAGGTGATATTTTACTCAGAAGCATTTTCTTTGAAGTCAGACTGTATGTAAAACACCTTAATGAGTAGTCCTAAGTAATTGGGACCTCAAAACTATAGCAGTGATTTTTGGCTACACTGCTCTGGCTCCTGGGGGTTGCCCAGGAGCTATCTGAATTAGAGGATGGAAGACACTCAAACATATGTCAATTAATTTTAAAATGCTTTGGCCACCTCAAAGGCTGGGCACTCCTAAACCTTTCTTCGCTACCCTAGGCCAATCGAGGAATTGGCCAGTGGCCACCCACCTGAATTCTCACATGGCTAGTTGGCTTTATCTCCTGCAGCTTCTACGTCCACCCATCTTCCACTGCTTCATGATGAGCCCGCTGTTCCTCTTCCCTGCATCTTAGCCCATGGAAATCTAAGGGTCCCGCCCCGCCCCAACTCCCTTTGTCCAGCCATTGGGCATTGGCATTTTGATTGATTGATCAAAAACCAACTGAGGACGAGGACCTTAACCATTTGGACACACAGATTCCTAGTTAAACCAAAGCATTAGAACCAATCCCCAACAAAGAACTTCCTAAGGAGGGGGTTATACTCAAAATATGCATAGAACTTTTATTTTCAAGCTCAAGTAAAAATGGGATCAGACTTTTATAGTAAAGTACTAATGAGTTGGTAACATGGGAGAAGATCTTTATCAGGGGAGGAAAAGAGGAAGCTGATGTTCAGGTTGGATCATATAAGAAATACACTTTAGACACTGCTTACCACCTTGAAGTGATTAGAACAAAGTCACGACGAAGGAAAAAGGCATCTGATGAAGGCTGTGTGGAATGGTGCTGACCCTGCACCACAGATTCTTGTTTTCTTTTTCTGTCAGACATTGGGTTCTTGCTGGTGAACTCTGTAGTTGACAGTTATGGTTAAACTAATTTCCTGAAGTTGCAGCATATTCATAGGGGTCTCCCACATATATACGCGTGTGCGTGTGTGTGTGTGTGTGTGTGTGTGTGTGTGTGTGTGTGTAGAACAGAAGAGAAAGGCCGAAGGATACTAATCTTGAAAAGAATGTGAATGATAGCTGCTCTCTGGAAGAGTCTGGTATATAAGAAACTGTAAGTTAGGCTTCAGGAGCCAAGGAGAGCTCGTAGCTAAGAGCCCAATGAAACTATGACTGCAGCCCCACAGAAACAGGAAACTCATCTGCCAACAGTGTGACTGAGCTTAGAGGCAGACTTTTCCTGTAGAACTTCAGTAAGGTAGTGCCGCAAAGGCTTTGGTTGCCTTTGTGAGACTTGAATTGGCTCCTCATCATCTGAGACAGTAGGTGATGAGTGATTGTTCATCAGCGTTGACTCAGAGGATGGAAACGCGGTCCTCTCATCCCACTGCTATGTTGCTATTCCCTCTCGGCTGTTACGGCTGTACCATTTGCCTGATTATAAACACCATACATGTGCTTTATATCTTTGATTTCTCTTGTTCAGATGTAGCTTTCCACATTGTTACTTAGTTTTACTAATAATTACTTTCAGATCAGCACAGGGTACACTTTGATGGATGCGGCATGATAATTAAGCCCGTTAGACTTTTCTGTCACTTCTAAACTTCCGCCATCAAGCTGCACCAGACACTTTGTGCGTATGACCTCGTTCATGAAGGTCCTGAAGTACATTCTTGGATGTATCATCACTTAGAGAAAGGATATGGAGTAACCTATGGTTTGGTTACTCTTTAAAAAACCTTAACCAAATTTTTTTTTTTTTTTTTTTTTTAGTCTTACCAAAAGTAAGGCATGTTCCCTGAACTTACCGCCACCATTAGAGCTGCCAGCAGAGAGACGTGATTGGTGTGAAGTGTTCAGTGTTTCTTATTTCTGCAAAGATGTATAAACTACCACTAAGTATTTCAGGGAAACAGGATGAGCACAGTCAGAGCCCGCTTTGGAGAAGCAGAATGGGAGAGTTATGATTTGGTCTTCACAACGGAGGAAAGTTCATGGCACCAGACTCCATTGTTAAACCATCTTGAGTTTTTACTAGCTGTCAATTTTGCTATGCTAATACATTCTTACCTTTTATATCTATCATAATGGTTTTCTAACAGGCATTAAACCCATAAGTATAGATGAGTTTTTTAGTTCTCAACGTATATATTTACATAAATATACTTATACATATATATGTATGTATATATATATCTAGAGAAAGGAAATTTTACTAATAGAAAAAAAAAGATATACTTTGAGTAGAAAACAAGTATGGGTTTAAGTATCCTACATATGTCAAAGCCAGGTACCTGGAACACAGGTTTAAGACTGAACTATGAATATACGTTCTTTCCAGGCTAATAGAACAATATACACCTTTAGTTTACTCGTGTTTCAAGAAGCAGTAGAAGACACTGGATGGGAAGCCTGGACTCTGGAGCCTGTTGTGTGAGCTCTTCCCTCCAACATGTCACTTAGCCTCTGGGCTTGTTTCCTGATGAGCCTTCAACATCATCTCACATCTCACATAGAAAGGAGACAGTGAGCCTTCATATGTAAGAGGACTTGGCTATGAAATCAAGAGGACCTGAGTGCAACCCCCAGACCCACATAAAAGCCAGGCGTGTCTGTGCATGGCTGTAACTGTGCCCTGCCCCCAGCCTTGAGCAGGCCTGAAAGACCTTGTTTACCACAGTAGACCAAATAATAGGACTCAGATGGAGTTACCCACCTTGGCTGAACGTACAGCCTGCTACAGAAAATTAGAAGAATAAACTGCCCACTGAGCTTGCCTTGAGACATCTCCAACAGTGACCAAGGATGGGTTCCCCCACCATCCTCCAACAGTGACCAAGGATGGGTTCCCCCACCTATCTCCAGCTGAAACAAGAAGTGGTTTGGTGGGGCTTTCCCTTTAAATGGAAGAGCTGAACATTAAACTTCGAGCCTTGATCAGAAAACTTTGTCTTGGCTTCATCGTTCTCTTGCCCTCTGTCCCTTTCTTCATTTCCAGGAAAACCCTGTTGGTCCGTGGCCGCAGGCGGCTACATGTAACCCCAGCTGCTGGAAGGTGGACTGGCTATCCAGCCTGGTGGAAACAGTGAGACCCTGTCTCTAAGTATAAGATGGGGGCAGTAGAGCAAGACTCTTGGTGTCCTCTTCTGGTCTTTGCATGTGCACACAGCTCTACACCCTCACCTGCATGCACCATGTGTATATGCAGAGAAAGTGGAACTTTGGTACTAAAATACTGTTACTGAACAATTGTGTAGTTAAACTGCCTGCATTCTATTCAGAGATGGTGTGTTTTAAATAAGCAAATATTTTGTTTTCTAGGGTCGAATCTGAGTCGCTGTGGTTTTCGAGGTTCTTCATACCTGGGTATTCCATTCAATCCATCAAAGGTTAGTTCTCTGTAGGTTGGAGGGCTGGAAAAGGATAGAAGGAAATTTTAGTGAGAAAGCAGGTGAACTGTTTAGAAAGAATTAGGCTTCTAGGTTTAATATGCTAATCATTAGTGGTTTCCTAGAGAAACAAAATACAATGTTCAGGTACTTTGTGTGAAGTCAGTGAGCTTGCCTGTGTTGCAGGATCTATGCTGGGCTCTTGTTTCTCAGGAGAGAGAGAGAGAGAGCGCTATTCTCCAGGAAGTGAATGATTAATGACTGCCATAGCAGGAAGCTTAGCTTCCCCAGCATTTTGGACAGAGGCTTTTGAACCAGCTTGTGCCAGTATATAGAGAAGTCCCAATGAAGCAAAGAACTTTTTCTTCAGAGAAGCAGGGCCAGAACAGCACTGTACTTATAGAAAATAGAGAAAAGCTTGATCACCCCTCCCCCTTTCCTTTCTTTCACTCGGATGGTATGGCACTCAGGACCTCAGGCATACCACACTCCACCAACTGAGCCATATTCCCACTCTTTTTCTTCTCTTTTAAAAAGAGGTCTAATGGGAGCCTGATATAGGAGGCTCTATAATGAGGTTAGGGTTGGCCTGGGTTCTGTAATCGAGTCTGTATCAGCCTGGGCTAGAATATGCCTCAGAAACAAAGGAGAGGCTTTTTTGTTTTTGAATTAGTCTGCTTATAGGATGGTTGTCAGTCATGGGATGACTCTGAGTATTTCAAGAATTGTGTATACTTGCAAGCAGGATGAGAAACTCCCAGTTTTTCATACTCTGAAGGTTTTAGAAGTGACAGTGGTTGTAGTTATAACAAGATTGATTGAGACTGTTTCAGTTTTATTCCTCTCATTTAAACTATAGACAAGCTTGTGTGAATCAGGGTTAGGCGACATCAGCAAGATGTCTTCAGTTAAGTGCCTTGGTAGCAGGGAATATGGCAACAAAGGATTCATAAAATGTGTTTCTTCCCTTTTTTTTTTTTTCATACATGTATTTTCCAACTTAAGCCAACCCTGACTAAAGGGAGGCTTTTGAGTTAGTTACAATGGATAGGATTATCTGCTAACATAGGGAATGATGCCAGTTGTGTAGCACAAGACCATGTACAGATGTAAGATGTACTTGTTGGTGTAAAACAGTGAGTTAATTACACCTTCACAAGATAACCTCTGCCTCCAAGGCATTTCATATCATGTTTTTTAAAATTTATTTTCAGACGGGCTTACAGTATTGCTGAAGTTGACCCTAAAATTCTGAGTTCAAGCTTCCCATGTAGGTGTGCACTGTAGGTGTGCACTGTAGGTGTGCACTGTAGGTGTGCACTGTAGGTGTGCACCGTAGGCGTGCACCGTAGGCGTGCACTGTAGGTGTGCACTGTAGGTGTGCTGTAGGTGTGCACTGTAGGTGTGCTGTAGGTGTGCACTGTCTGTGTGCACTGTCGGTGTGCACTGTAGGTGTGCACTGTAGGTGTGCACTGTAGGCGTGCACTGTAGGTGTGCTGTAGGTGTGCACTGTAGGTGTGCTGTAGGTGTGCACTGTCGGTGTGCACTGTAGGTGTGCACTGTAGGTGTGCACTGTAGGTGTGCTGTAGGTGTGCTGTAGGTGTGCACTGTAGGTGTGCACTGTAGGTGTGCACTGTAGGTGTGCTGTAGGTGTGCACTGTAGGTGTGCACTGTAGGTGTGCGCTGTAGGTGTGCGCTGTAGGTGTGCGCTGTAGGTGTGCACTGTAGGTGTGCGCTGTAGGTGTGCACTGTAGGTGTGCTGTAGGTGTGCACCATTGTATCTGAGTCCCTGCATGGTTTAAAAATTCCAAGAACCAAAATTAAAGAGTTAAATGTTTGCCCCTAGTTTATATACTTTCATGGTACCCAATTTTAACCTTCAATGTGCCTCGCTGTGCCCTCTGAGAAGCCACATCTCACTGTGTATGGCTTTCATCTCCATCTCTGTGGTAACAGGAACTAGAGACTCAGATGCAATCACATAGGCCTACAAAAAGTTGTCACAGAGGATGGGAGCATAGGTCTGTGGGGCAGAAAAACCCAAGGAAATGAAGAGATTTTCCAGTACCATATATAAATAAAATTGCTCCATCATTGTTTTTCCCCTTCAGAAACCACCAGACCTCCCGTGTGCCATTGCTGCCATAGTCTATGTGTAGTTTTGATGGGGCACAGGCACTTGTACATCATCCATCTTACCCTTTCATTTATTTTGCATCACAAATCCCATATTCTCTGTTAAATTACATAATACTTTTAATGTCCAGGAGTTTTCTTTTTCTATTTCACTTTGATTTTTTTTTCTTTCCATGATACCTTGTTCCTATCTGTACCTTCCCAAGCTCTTGCTCTCCTGCAGCAGAGTCCCTGTTTAAATCTGTGTAGAACTGTATCTTCTTCATGACCATTTGAATAATCAACTCTCTCGAATCTCTCATTAGAACCACTCAGATTTCTCTTCATCTCTTAAAGGTCAAGGTTCACATTTAATTAATGTTTGGATTCCCTACCGTTCTTTTAAAATAGCAGGTGATCGGTTTGAATACTGAAAAATGAGACATTGTGGGCATTCTAAGAAGCCCATTATGTGAAATAGAATAGTCAAGAGAATTAGAGATTGAGTTCTGAAGAAGGACTCAAAACACAATATGATGAAAATCAAAAATCAGTTTGGTGTTAGTGAGACTGTATAAAGAATTGTATGTGGGGTAGGTCAGTGGGTGGGTTCCAAATTGTGTGTGTGGTGGATCAGTGATTGGTGTTAGTGAGACTATAAAGAATTGTATGTTGGGTGGGTCAGTGGGTGGGTTCAGAGTTAAAGGGATTGAATTTCATGCAGATTTGCTCTGTGAGGAAGCACAGGTCACTGTACAAGAAAATTATGGGATCAAGTTTCTAACCTTTGTAATACACAGACATTATTGGCTAGATTCTGCATATGAGGTTTAAATGGGGTTTATTTCTGAGATTGTGTGACCTTGCTTAATATTATACAGACGAATAATGTATAAAATTAACTATTTGCATTTCCTTTTTTTATTTGAGTGCTAATGTTTATTAGCGATTGAAATGATTAAACTTTATGATAGAATGATAAGGTTATATGGTGAATAATACTGTGCTGTTTAATTTAGGTTTGTACCAAATACAATACATTTTCTTTGTTTCTCAGACAGTGCTGGGAATTAGACTTACAGCCTCAACACACATTAGGCAAGCACTCTACCACTGAGCTATCTATATTCTCAGCCCAAATTTTACTTCTTTTTATAAATTTTTTTTGCTTTAAAATATTGAGTTTCTAACATTATAAGACATAACTTAATGATACTGTTCGGTTGAACTAAGTAGAAAGTTTCAAATACGTGGTTTATTCAAATGTCATAGCTACTTTCATAAACTTAGAAGATCATAATCATAATAATAAACATTATAGCTTGTAAGAAGACATATTGAGACATCTAAAAATTAAGGCATGTTTTCCTCAGTTGGATATCTGTACAAATTGGTGTAAGCAACATTTACTAAAACCTCATGCTGAACATTATTTGAGAAAGAAAAATTTAAATTTCAATTAATTTAACATAATATTAATTTTGCATTTAGAATCCAGGAACAGCTCATCCTTACGACAGTGGACACATAGCGATGACTTACACAGGTCTTTCCTGTTTAATTATTCTTGGAGATGACTTAAGCCGAGTAGATAAAGAAGCTTGCTTAGCAGGCTTGAGAGCACTTCAGCTGGAAGACGGAAGGTATGAACTACTCATTGGTATTTTCGTGTGTAAGTAGAAACTATTTGGAACTTAAAAAACTGGATATAGTACTATAGTGGATTGTTAGAACCCGGGACTAGAAATAAAGTTCAAGAGTTAGTACATAATTAATGTGTTGAAGGTCCTGGATTAGACCCCCACTCACACAATGGAAATGAACCACAGAATGTTTGAATATATAGTTAAGTGCTTGATGAAATAATACCTCATTTTACATGAACAAAAATAAAGCTAACTTTCTAGTAGGACTCCTTTTGCTTTTTTAAATTTTATCTTTTAGATGAAACATATTTTGAAATAAGATACTTAATTTGAGTGTTGGTTCTGTAAAAGTTCTGATGGAGAGAAAGGATTGAGCATTAAATATTACATTCAGAGTTAGGTAGTTTGCTCTCCAGTCCACTGAGGAACATATTTAAATGATGGAGAAGCTAGTGCCCACTGATACCTGATGCTTTCTTTATGTTTGTGCTTGAAGATTCTTCTAAGAGTAACAAACAGTTCTAAGTTGTTAATTGATGAAGTCATGATCTCCAAGGAAAAGGCTTTGTGGACCAATCACTGCCGGTTACATCCTTGCACTGTACACTGTGACCCTTATTGTCTTGTCTGTGTTTTCAGGACACTGCTCTTGATCAGGGAAAAATAGACATAAACGGTCATTTGAGAATCCAGTGTTGCCCCAGATTTCTGCCAGAAAGAGGAATGGAACACAGACCATTACCTCTTAGAAACTAACTGTGTAATGAAACACAATATAATAGATCAACTCTCTATATACATGTAGGAGAAATTTCACATAATAAAACATGGGTTTAGGCATTTCTTACTACTAAATAGTATGTGTGCGGTCTTATTTACTAATTTTTCTGCAGCTAATTGGGAGCTGTTGTGGCACAGTATCCCTTCTTGGGAGTAAACAACTTAGAGTTGTTGTATAGTAATGTATATGCAGTGACAACTTGTGAGTATGAGTACCATCCAGGGGTTAGGGCCATTTGTAGTATGTGGTGCGGGTAAAGTCAGCAATAGATGTTTCTGTGAGTGAAGACACAGAGACATGCTCCTGGCTTGAGGTAAGTGAGCCTAATGCAGCCTCCCGTCCTTGTTTCCAGCTTCTGTGCTGTTCCTGAAGGCAGTGAGAACGACATGAGGTTTGTGTACTGTGCTTCCTGCATTTGCTATATGCTCAACAACTGGTCAGGCATGGATATGAAGAAAGCCATCAGCTACATTAGAAGAAGTATGGTGAGTTGTGTTGTAAAACAGGACCAGTTCACGTTATTATTGCTGGTATTGAGGGCTTCAGTGTAATGTATGCCTCCTCTCTTCATCAAGATATCTGGGCCTTTTCTCATCAAGCAGAGCTAAGAAAATTATATATCTTTATGTATACAGAGACTATCCCCTCATACAAACATAGGCTAACACCATCTATGCTTCTATGTGCTTTTATTAGCATATTAAGAGCCATTAGTCTATATAGATAAGATCAAGTTTCAATTTACTATACAGGATCTATTTATTTTCCCTCTTGATAACCATTCCAACTACAGTTAGATTTATTTATTTCTGTTTGAATTTCTTTTATAGGTAGTCATTCCATTTAGATTCTGCATCCCCCAAAAAGTCACTGATGTCTGTCTGTCTGTCTATCTATCTATCATGTTAGTTACTTAATATGTATAACTTAACGTTTCTGGATGTCAGAACTATTACAGAAACACCTCAGAGGAGTGTAACTTCTTACTCCTGTTTACTACCACCATTTCTTAGCCCCTAAACCTACCATCTTGTTTTCATTCACTCTGTAGGTAACATTCTCATTTATCTTTTCTATATTTCAGGGTTTTTTTTTTAAAGATTTATTTATTTATTTATTTATTTATTTATTTATTATGTATACAGCAAGCCAGATATGATTATAAGTGGTTGTGACCCACACCATGTGGTTGCTGGGAATTGAACTTAGGACCTCTGGAAGAGCAGCCAGTGTTCTTAACCTCTGAGCCATCTCTCCAGCCCTATATTTCAGTTTGATAAGATCTATGTGCCTTTTATTTCTTCTTTTAAAATCTGTATTAGACCTATATGTATATCAAATGGGAGTCATAGAGTGGCTTACATAGGCTATGTTCTGGCTGGAACAACAGTGGCTGTCTCCTGATGGAAAGGCCACACATCTGGTTTGTTCAGTCCATGAGGCTAGATGTCTCAACCAGTCATCACATCAGTCTACTTTGGAGTCCCAAAAGAAGTAGGGTGGTGTTTTTTTTTTTTTTTTTTTTTTTTGGTTTTTCGAGACAGGGTTTCTCTGTGTAGCCTTGGCTGTCCTGGAACTCACTCGGTAGACCAGGCTGGCCTCGAACTCAGAAATCCGCCTACCTCTGCCTCCCAAGTGCTGGTATTAAAGGTGTGCACCACCACTGCCCGGCAAGAAGTAGGTTTTAATACCAGGGAAGCAATGCCTCGGCAACAGGATAAACTTGCCAGTGAGAGTAAGGGCAAGCAGGCAATGCTGGGGGCCTGCCCTGGCCTTTAGGGGAACGGTACTTGGAGGGACACAGGTCAAAGATCCCTGGCCTTATAACTTTACTATTTGTGGTTTAGTAAGCACTGGTTTCTTGCTATGTAACTTTCTCTATATGTTTGTGCCTTAATAAGCACTATTTTTTCTCTCTCTTCCCTCCCTTCCTTCCTCCCTCCCTTACTCACTCAAAAACCGCTTGCAACTCATTAACTTTTTGTGACCTAGAGAAAAAAAGAAAGGAAAGAATTAATATCTTTTACACAAGCAATATCCACAGATGTACACAGTCATACACACACGCACACGCATGCGTGCACACACACACACATACACACACACACACACACACACACACACACACACACACACACACTGGTCAGGCCTGACCGTCACCTGTCTCATCAACTCCACAAATGATCATGCATACTTACATATATACACATATACCTGCATGTGTATATATAGACACACAGACATGCATATATACATTTAGTGGATGGGGCAGAACCCTCCAAGCCACCCTTTTATTCCTTTTCTCTGCCTTTTTTATAACTTTTTAGACAAAAGTTCTTTAGAAAATTACTGATAGATAAAAATGTTACCCAGAAGGGGAGTTACAGAAGGATGATTAAGCTCAAAGCAGTGCAGTTCCACATGGCCTCCCTTCGTTATCATAGTGCACACCTGTAACTTCATCCTCAGACCTGACCTAGAATGAATGGTTTTCCTTGGTAGTAAATCTGTTCCAAGCCTGCTTTCTTATCCTACTGCAATTAGCCCATGACACATGAAGGCTTACAGAGTCCTATTTGCAGCTTTTCAGAGTGCTGAAAATTACTTGTATAAATTTAGGAATTCTATAAAATCATCAGGAATTATGAAATCATCAATTTGTCTATACAACATTGCTGCATGATAGTATCTGATCTGCAGAAAATCTACCCAGAAGGGTAGACTAATGCCTAGGAATCATTAGGCTATGTGATAGTGACAGGAAAGGCATATCAGTAGCAATAAGCAATTCTTGAATAGTCTCTGAAGGCCCTGCAAGTCAGAGCTTACCCATCACAGCCATACAAAGCATTGGGGGCATCTCCAGAAAATTTACTTGCATGCCTTTTGCCTTTCGTAGCTGGCTCATGGCAAGGCAAAGAACAAAAATTTTCTTCTTCCAGATCCTTTTATGTGGGCTGCCACCATAAGTGGCCCAGATTTAGGGTTAGTCTTTTGATCTCCAACGATCCAGCTTTAGGATGGGTCTTCCCACTTCAAATAATTCAATCAAGAAAAAATCCCTCACAGGAATTCTTAGCTGTGTGGTTTTTAGTTAATTACACATATAATTATAGATTAGTCAAGTTGACAACCAAGATTAGCCATCACACACAATCATACTCTTTATATAATACTTAATTTCTAAATGAAAATGATAACCAGGTATAATTATTGTTAACAAAACTATCCCACATAGAACTGCAAACTCATCATATATTTAACCAGGCCATAAAATACTGCACATGCCTCTTCCTGTAAATGGCCTTTCCCCCTTGAATGACATACCTTGAAAATCAGTTTTCCTCATTCTTTTTCTTATATTTTTCTTATAATTTACATTACTTAACTGTGTGGCTGTGACACAGTATCTTCTTAAAATTCTTCATTTACAACTATTCTTTATAGAGAATTATCTATTTTTTTCACTAACAGCACTATTATTGATAGCCTGCATATCTTTTTATATATTACAATTACATCTTCAGGTATATTGTTTGGTCAAAAGCTAAGTACATATGCAATTTTATTAGGTATATTTTGTTTTTGTCCCTCCAAAAGATGGACCAAGTGGACCAGGCTGTGAATAGTACTCTTGTTACTACCCAGCCCACTGCTCTTACAGTGTTTTCAGTAAGCCTATTTCTTCCTTAGGAAAAAAGAAAAAAGTTAATAATAAAAAAAAAAAAGTTAATAAAAAGATAAGCTAAATTCTATTCCAACCTCCATAGAAAGTGCCCTTTTCAATATAGCCTTACCAATAGAATGTTAAACTCCTTTAAAAATGTCTTGTCTTCCTTCCTTCCTTCCCTCCTTCCTTCCTTTTCTTTATCCTGTTGTAATCCACCTGCCTACCTCTACTGTTGAAACATAGGTCTTTTGTCCTATTAGGTAAGCATTCTCACCATGAACTACATCACCAGCCCTGGTCTTTTGGCTTTCTGTTATATATATATATATATATATATATATATATATATATATATATATATATATATATATATGTAATTATATATGTATATGTATGTATATAATATATGTGTGTATATATATGTATATATATATTCATATGTATATTCATATATATATTTATTTATTTATAGGCATGTGTCACTAAACCCATGTTTTTACTCTTAGATGATCATCCTCCTAGGTAGTGATTTTAGATCAATCTTACACCAAGCCTAGCTCCCTCCTTTTTCTCCCTAAAAATTCTTCACAAATTACCATTGGACTTTGTGTGTGTGTGTGTGTGTGTGTGTGTGTGTGTGTGTATGTGTATATATATATATATATATATATATATATATATATATACACATATGTATGTATGTATATATTTTCATTTCAAGAAGTTTCTCTCTGGCATTTTTACTTCTTTTGATTGTGATCAAAGAAATGTTTAAGCTGAAGCCCAGGGCTGGCTGTCTGCATGCTGAGCAAGTGCTCTACCGCTGAGCTGTCTGCTCCCTTTTTACCTCCTTATCTCTGTTCTGTATTCTTATTTTCTGCCCATATTTGGTTTCCCTTCTTTTTAGAAAAGGATTTATTATTGGTAATTTTGTGGGAGTGAGCTATGTGCACACAGTTTAGATGACTGTAGAGGGCAAAGAAGTTGAATCTTCCTGGAGCTGGAGTTACAGATGGTTGTGAGCCTCTTTATCACGCCCCCCCCCCCCCAACATAGGTGCTGGAAACTGAATTTGGGTCCTCTCTCTAAGAACAGTCTAGTTTCTTGACTACTGAGCCATGTCTCCAGCTTTCCAATTTCCCTTTTTGTGTTTTTAATTTAAATAATTGTTATTTAAGAGTCCTGCAATTTAGTGTCTTTTGTTTTTTAATTTTGTTCTGTTGGATTTTTGTTTGTTTTTTTTTGAGACAGAATATCTTTGTATCCCTGAATGCCCTGGAAGTTACTATGTAGACCAGGCTAGCCTTAAACTCAAAGATATATGTCTGTCTCTGCCTTCTCACTGCTGGGACTAAAGGTGTGGGCCGACACACCTGGCTGATCTCTATACACTTGGCTAATCTCTTTGTCTTTTCCTCCCCTGAAACCATTTAGCACATTATTATTCCTTCCTACTGTCAGTCCAGATTGTGTGTGTGTGTGTGTGTGTGTGTGTGTGTGTATGCACTTGCTAGTATTGGGGTGTGTGTATGTGTGGAGGCTGAAGTGGATATTGGGTGTTCTTTCTTGGTTGCTCTCTAACTTTGTCTTTTGATACTCACTGAACCTGAAGTTCCTTGGTTAGGCTGGCTACCACTGGTTAAGGGTCCTCTTTCTTGGCATTACTGCCCCAGTGTTGGGGTTATAGGCATGTGTCACTAAACCCGTGTTTTTACTCTTAGATGATCATCCTCCTAGGTAGTGATTTTAGATCAATCTTACACCAAGCCTAGCTCCCTCCTTTTTCTCCCTCAAAATTCTTCACAAATTACCTTTGGACTTTGTAAATGTTTATCAGAGATGGTTTGCTGAGACTTGATACTTTTTCTATAGCAAGTAATCTGAAGCTTAGGAGTGTCTTTGCAAAGTTTGTGTTTTATAAATTGTGTTGTTCTTACTGTTTGGATTTTAGAAGATGTATGAGGACCTTGAACTTTAGGAGGCTCTCAGCCTCAGTAAAACTAGCGCCTCAGAATAGATTTATTTTATGACTGCAGTTGAATAGGAGTGATCCTTGTGTTTTCATTCACTGTCTGATCACTTGGAAGAGTATGAGGAGTAAGGGGTAGAGATTATTGTTGAACAGAACCAAGAATGGAGGGGTGCCCTGGACACATCTCAGATGTGCCTCTCCTGAAAACACTTAATGGTTTGGCCTGCTAGCTATGAGAAGAATGGAGACTGCACAATTTTAGAGTATATAAAAGAGGTCAACAGAGTTAACTCACTGTCCACTTAGCTAAACTAAATTGTTTTTCTTTTTCAGTCCTATGACAATGGGCTGGCACAGGGAGCGGGCCTTGAGTCTCATGGTAAGTACTCTTAAGTGATTGTGTCCTTCTAAGAGAGCTTGCAGCATCGTCAGTATAGAACACCTCAGCCTTTCTCAGCCCTTGCTGTACCATGACTCTGTCGATTTCCCACGTCTATCTTTTTTTTTTTTACACTGCAGTACTTAGCTGTTTGAAACCTCTTAGATCACTAATCATTAAGAGATTGTTCAGACCAGAAAGATTTCTAGTAATTTGTTAAAATGTTAGCTGCATGAAAATATGTTGGTATTGGTTTTTAAGCTGTTACTAAGAAAAACCAGGTTATTCACTTTGGCATAACACTTGAAAGACTAAACCAAAGAGATATATTGAACGTGAAAATTTTTCTTTACCTTCCATACTATCCTTAGTGATAATCACATATTTCTGTTGAGCCAGTCTACTCCCTCACATTTCTCTCACTTAGAGCAGGACTGGAGTTGTATGAGGGCAGCTATTAAGTTTGTTAGCACATCAACAATATGTGCTCTCAAGTCCAGATCTGAATTCAGAAGTAATCAAGCTTCCGTTCTGCTTTTCTAAGAAGTTGGCCCAGGTGCTGGGGACTCTGGTGAACTTGAGGTTTCTCATGCCCGGATATGCTGTGTTGTACTCACTTCCTGCCCCATTCCTCTGCTTGTAGTATTGGAGAATGGTGTTAGCCTGGCACTGCCAACAGTGTGACCATGCTTCCTGAATCTCCCTAAAAGTTTCCTCATCAACAAAACAGACGTTTTGTCCTTCTATATAGAAAAATGTTTTGACTTTTTCTCTGACTCCCTATTAAAGTATGACGCCATGGTTTCAGTATATGCTCAAGTTCCACAGATGGGTGTGAGTATAGCTGGTGACAGAGATACCAAACAAGATTCACTTCCCATGATACATAAGAGCCAAACTATAGCACTGAGTTTGCAAAAAGAAAGGGCTTATTTCACGACTAGTCAATCAACATGGAGGTCAGGAGTTATGAACTCAAGTCTCCCTTCCTAGTCGGTCCTGGGAATTTTTAGGCAGAGAGAGGGGAGAGGCTGTTTATTCATTCATTGGATGATGGAAAGGGAAAAGTTTCCCTAAACTTATTTTTAGACATACATGGTCCATCATACCTCTTTATAGGCTACATGCTTCTTTGGAGTAGAGTGTATTCTATATTGGGGATTTCGTGTTTGGAACTTTACATCAAATGCCAGCGACTGATGGCTGGCTTTTACACATTTCCATTCTTGAAAAATGAGTTTGAAGCTATCTTTGCGTGAATTTCAGAGCCTTATGTTGTGAAACAATAAACACTTAATTATTTGAGCACTTTCCATCCATGTATGTCCAAGCTCTAACTGGTTCAGAAGCACCTATGTTACTGTTCGTCCCCATGATTGGGAGGGATGTGGTTACATGAAGAGGAAATATATAGCTCCAAGAATTTCTCGAAAGATAGGCTCCCATGCTTGCTTCTGTAGCACTCTGAGGAGACGTCTCACTGGCATGGGAGACACTGGAATATTATTTTCTGGGATATGAAGGACTGTCCAAACATGATACTTACTCTCTGAAGCATCCTATAAGGAAGAACAGTCTTCCCGAATCCCTCAGGTCTTCCTTTGGAGTCAATTTAACCTGAGTAGCCATCCGTATTATCAGTGATGGATTGTAGTTCATGTGCAGAAGTTTGACATCTTCTGAATATCTGTTAACTGTGGCTTTGAGGCTAACCACACACATATAGCCCATTCTGTGATTCCTGTTCTAGTTCTGTTTTTCTTTCTACAATTTGCATTTTCTAAGTGACCTGTATTTATATATTTGTTTACTGTTACCTCTTTCCATTTATTTATAATCCCCACAGGAACTTGGCCTTTTTATCTGGTGGTGTATTTATACCACATTTGGTATATAGCTGAACCGATCATCTTTATCAGTTAACCCTGTATTCACCCAGATCTGAACAGTGTCATCTCCCTTACATGCTGAGCATGTCTCATTTTAACATCTCAGAATGCATACTTTAAATTCTTTAATGTGTTTGTGTGTCACTTTATACTATGTATGTGTACTTGGATATAAGCATGGCACATGCATGCTACATAATATGTGGCCATCTGAGGACAGCCTTAGATGTGGGTTCTCACCTTCCACCGTGTTTGAGAAAAGTCTCTTACTTGCCAGACAGACTAGACTTGCTAGCTTGCTGGGATTGCAGACCTGTGCTACCATGTCCAGCTTTATGTAGATTTCAGAGATCTGAACTCAGGTCCCTACATTTGTCCTGCAGGTGCTTTATCCACTGAGTCCCCATCTTCCCAATCTTGTTTAATTTTCTTGAGATGAGGGCTTGTTGTGTAGCCCAGGCATATCTCAGGCATGCATTATTCCTGCCTCTGCCATTGTAGTGCTGAGATTACAGGTATTCTACTACCACACTTAGCCTGCTGACAAGCCCACAGTGGGAAGGCACCTCAGTTGATAAAGTGCCTGCCATGTAAGCATGATGACTGATGACCTAAGTTCAGATTTCCCTCTATAAGCTGGGCATGGTGTCATGGACTTGGAGCCCCAACACTGGAACCTAGTGATGTGTCTTGTCTCAAAAAATAGTACTGAGCCAGACGTGGTGGTGTATACCTTTATTCCCAGCACTCGGGAGACAGAGGCAGGTGGGTCTCTGTGAGTTTGAGGCTAATTTGGTTTACAGAGTGAATTCTAAGACAACCAGGGCTAAACAGAGAAATCTTTCCTCAGTGAACAAACATGTATGTATGTATGCATATATGTATATGTGACGTATATGTAAAACATTGAGATTGCTCAAGGAAGACACCTGACATCAGCCTATGACATACATATGTGCATGTGCACCCACCTAACATATATGCACGCACTACATGAATAGCACATAGCACACATACATAGCTACCATGGTCTTCTTCATTTCCAAGCCTGTTAGTACTGTGTGGGAAACATGGAACAACTTACTATCAAATCTACTGTGTTTGTGTAAGACCCCAAAAGGGGACTCTCACCCAAGTCCGGACCTGTACGAACCCAAGGACACACGAGAAACCTTCTTGATGCAATTGCAGAGGAGGTTTAATGACGAGGGCCCTCGGGCCGGAATATATCTCACGCAGGAGATAGGGATTCCGACCCTCTAGCCCCGGAAACTTGGGATATTTATGGGTAGGGGTTGGGGAGAGCGGGAAAGTTTGGCGCGGTTACATATGATTGGATATCTCAAACATCCGTTCCCAAGCCTGGTTTCCATCTAGCCCCCATCCCAATTACCCTAATTTACATCTGTATCTTGCTCCTGGGAGAATTCCTTTCAAGTGACTTCCGTTTACCCAGGTATTTTATTGCCTCTATCTTGGGTCTTTTGTGCCTTTGAAATGTTTATTTAAGCCCTTGGAATGCACCCCAGGGGCAGCTAACACTTGAGTGTAAATTGAAACTCTGAACCTAAGAAACCTATGTAAATTGAAACTCTGAACCTAAGAAACCTAATTTTGAGACCTAAAATTTCATTTTTACAATTTATTCTTTCATTTGTTCAGTGTAGCCAGCAGTTCAGGAATTTGATTGTTTATTGTCTCAAGGGTTTTTTGGTTGAGTTTTTTTTTTGTTTGTTTGTTTTTGTTTTTGTTTTTAGTTATCTAGTTAAACTAATTGTCCCCTACATATCACCAATTTGTAATCTCAGATTTATGCATTAAGATGAAAGTTATTATGTAATTTGGCTACTGTTCTGTGCTAGTTACCATTTGATAACTTACATATAGTCTCATTTATTTGAAATACCAGCCTACTGAGAAAAGTGGTTTTCAAGTAATAGAGTCAATCAGAAAGGCCAAACCACTGTGAGAGTCAGAAGGAAAAAGACCTGTTACAGGAACATGCCTTTACCTTCTTATGCTAGGTGATTGCTGCTGGGACAAAGTACCTGAAACAACTAGAGAGGAAGGGCTTATTTGTTAAAGGGCAGTCACTGTGGAGAAGGCATAGAGGCAGAAGATTGAGGCATCACACTCATCTGCAGGTAGGAAGCAGAGAGATGAATGCTACTGTAATGATGCCATTCTCCCTAGGGTGGGTCTTCCACCTCAGCTACCCTAAGGTAGAAACTTCCACAGGAAATGTAAATCCTATCAAATTGACAATCAGGATGAGCCAGCATAGGACTCAGGAATAAACAGTCTCCAAGTGTAAAGGGCTGTGCTGGGGCCTCACCGCCTGCCAGTGCTCAGGCCCGGTAGCCCTCCAGCAGCTCCCTGAGCTGTGGGGGATTGCCAACATGCCCTCTCCTTGTTTTCCTTTTGTGTGAGCTTTGCCTTCCTTTCATTGTCCCAGTGTCATTTGTTAGGCAAAACTTGGTCCTTTGTCCCTATCTAGCCCTGAGCAAGCTCTGATTTCTGTAAGACTGGCTTCATGCTGCTTTCATTGTCCCTGTTGATCTACTGGGCTGTAAACGTTAGCATCTTACTTCCTGAGCTCACCTACAGTATACTTGTGCATTGATATGTGTGCAGTCGGTTGTCCTGTGTGGTACTTTGTGTCCCGTGCTTGGCAAGTTGAGGTTGAACTGTTTGGGCTTAATGATATTCTTGCTTTTTCATGTGCTGTTATTCCTAACTCCCCATTCTAAATATGTAATATATTGGGTTTGGTGATGTTCTTTTCTCCTTTTTCTAAGTTGTTTGTTTTGTCTCTATCTTTTGCATGGTCAGTGTATGTAGACAGAGAGACTCACCAGGCAGATGGTGACCTCCTGGGCCTTGGTTGCCAAGTGTGCTCACTTTATCCCACTAATTGACCAGGAGCAAAGCACTATGGAGGGGTACAGTCTGAATGTATTGTGTAAGAATTGGGCTGTCTGAGTTTGTGATGAATACAATTGTTTTTGTCTCTCAAGGTTCATAATAGAAATTAATTTGTTTCTATGGTTCTTTAAAAATATCTCTACTCCTTAATCCAGAACAAAAATGTTTTAAATCCCTTTGGTCTTAATTTCCTTTGAACACTGAATTTCCATGAACTTCTTTCTCTTTATGTTTTCCGGTGCTTAAGTAAAAGTGTACTTGTTTTGTGCGCCTGCGTGCTTAGTTTCCTGCTCTACTTCTGACTATGTGCTTGTTGACTACCCTAAGTTCCATGTTTCAGAGGACAGAGATTCTTCTGGATAACTTGGTATATACAAACATGATTGCTAATAAAATTCACAAAATTGAGTGATAAAGCCATTATGGGACAGAGTTTAATCGGCATATAGCCTGCGTTGCTGCTCCTGTCTTTAAATCTCTTGGGCAGTAATGCCTATGTAATACTGTTTTGCTGAATTAGCTAGGAAGTGATAAGAGGAAAGTCTGTTTAGAAGCCGTTTGCTTTTTAATGGTTTGGATTCTCAGCTGCCTCCCTGGATGCAGAACTGTAGACATAGAGAAACTTATGGGGAACCTAAGGGAATTAGTTCTGGTGTAAATGTAAATCATGTAATTTGGAACAGATTCCTTGATCTTGCTCCTTTTAAGTATAATGTCTTAGAGCTTTAAATTATTCTAAATTCTATTCTGTTTTTGCCAGTTGACACGGGAGACTTTATTGTAGTATTTTGAGTTTGTTACTGAACTTTATTTCATTGTCCTGTAGGCTAATGGGACTGTTCCCCTCTCCCGACATGTCGTGCTGCTTTCATAGGCCCATAGACATACAGTTTGTGTTTTGATCATCAGGAGGATCCACCTTTTGTGGCATTGCGTCACTGTGCCTGATGGGTAAACTGGAAGAAGTTTTTTCAGAGAAAGAACTGAACAGGATAAAGAGGTGGTGCATAATGAGGCAGCAGAACGGGTACCACGGAAGACCGAACAAGCCGGTTGACACCTGCTACTCCTTCTGGGTGGGCGCTACGCTAAAGGTAATAAGACACCCAAGCCACATGATACCTGTACCTGCTTAAAATGTTTGTAGGACTTGTTACACACCCATTAGACCAGACATCTTGTTAGTAAAGCTAACTAGAGCATCTACGACAGGGATCAATCAGGAAGCCATACCTTGAAACAGGAAGTTAACTTAAAAAGATAATGTTAGACAATCACTGGAAATTCATTTGAAATTTTTCTTTTTTTTTAAATTGTTTGTTTTGCCTAAAACTTCCAAAATTCACTGATTAGATTTGCTACATAAAATCACTGAGCCATTATTTATATCATTTTCATCTTGAAATGCCTTTACTCTTAAGAACCATCCTTTGTGCAGATGTTCTGAATATTACAGAGCTTGTGTTCATCTTGTATGTAATGTCTTTGTGTTAGTTAGGGTGTCACTGCTGTGAAGAGTCCCTGTGACCAAAGAAGCTCTTATAAAGGACAACATTTACTTGGGCCTGGCTTACAGTTTCAGTGGTTTAGTCCATTATCATCATGGTGGGAAGCATGGCAGAGTGCAGGCAGACATGGTGCTGAGAGTTCTACATCTTCATCCACAGATAGCAGAAGGGGACTATGTGTCACACTGGGTCAACTTGAACATAGGAGACCTCAAAGCCTGCCCTTATAGCAACATACTTCCTCCAATAAGACGACCCAAGCCTTCAAACACAGGAGTTTGGGGGTGGGGGGAGCTTACCTATTCAGACCACCGAAGTCCTATTTTTCCTTCCTAAAAACCATGCATGTGGTTGAAACAAATCTGAAAATAGACTGGTTTAAAATGAAGGCAATAGCATATCTATTTAGTTCTAATGCCATTTAAAAATGTGTTCAGACATAGATAAAATGAGAGGATAGTGTACTGAAGGCCCATGAATCCCTCTTGCATCATTAGTACTGGCCATCCCAGAGCAGCTGTATTTCATCCATCTCATACTCGCTCCTCCCAGTCACCATGTTGACGTCAAGACAATCTTTGTTTTCTGGAAATTCTTCAATATGTCTTCTAAATGAAAATAACTTAAAAACAACACTGCTTGTATCAATACCACACCTAACGTGAGCTGTAATTACTTTCCACACTAAGTGTCACTAAGTGATTGATGATGTTTCCTGCAGCATCACACCCGGAAGCTCCCAATACCAGACCATCTCTCCTTTTACTCAAAAGGGTCTGAGTTGTCAAGCTGTTTGTTCTGTTGTAATGCTCCTATGAACTTATAGCATAGTATGTCTAGCACTTTAACCACTCAGTAGTAATAATGATGTCCAAAATAATATATAACCACCATTGCCATTGTACACATGACTTCTGATCCTGTCAGCAGTAGTATCTCACTGTCCTCTCCCCAGCTTCCTGTAGTCCATGTTGTATTCGCTGTCTCCATGTGTCCTTTCTGGGCATCTCATCATGTTACTAAAATACCTGACAGAAGCAACTTGAAAAAGGAAAGGTCTGTTTAGGCTTAAGAGTTTTGGGAGTTACATCTCACTGTGGCAGGGAAGGTCTGGCAGCAGGAGCAGGGAGTGGCCCATCACATTTGTCCATAGTTGAGAAGCAGAGAGCAGGGATTACTGGGGCTCACTTAGCTTCTCCTGTCTATGCAGTCCACCATCTTAGCCTATGGAAATAGTACTGCCCACATTTAGAATGGGTCTTCCATCTCAGGTATGTCCAACGCTTTGTCAGAAGTTGACTCTAGATCGTGTTGAGTCCATTGTAAACTATCATTATCATGCTCATATATCACAGTTATGCAATACTTATCCCCTGTGTTTTCCTTATTTACTTTAGCATAATGTTAGGAGCCATCTAGTTTTTTAATATATATAAAATTTTCCTTTTTGTGCCTAAGTAATCTTCCTCTGCATGTGTTATGTGTGTAATTTTAGTAGGTATTTACTGAATCTATAGATGTGCCTGGGTAGAAGTCATATCTTGACAATATCAAACCTTCCTGCTAATAAGCTTGGTAATCAAATAAAAAAGATAACCACAGTTGGCTAATTTAAGTGCTCAGGTCTCCAGAGATTTGCTCTGCGAGTCTAAGCTAGAAAAAGCCTGAGTGATCATTAGCTGAGCTGTGAGCTGTAGGCCAATAAGAAGTTTTGTGCCTGTTAATTCTTGTCATTTTGTTTTCAGCTTTTGAAAATTTTCCAGTACACTAACTTTGAGAAGAATAGGAATTACATCTTATCAACTCAGGATCGCCTTGTTGGGGGATTTGCTAAATGGCCAGACAGTCATCCAGGTAATGACATTTGACACAAATCTAAAGGAGTATGTGTTGAGTAGACCTTGTAAGTTTATGTCTTCTTCAGAAATTGTATATGATAGAAAATACTGCCACTAATGTTATAGTAAATAATATGTTTTATAAAAGATAATATCTGGAGGCCAGTGAAATGACTCAGTGGATAATACATCTGCTGCCACACCCGTGACCTGGGTTCAGTTCTCAGGACCCACGTGGTGGAAGAGGAGATCCAACCCCACACGTTGTCCTTTGACCTCTGTATATGCACCCATGCACCTACCCATAGCTACATACAAAATATAAATCATAAACATTATATTTGAGACAGGTTTAAGGTATAAAGGGAGGGTAAATTGTTAAGTTCTATTAGTATGGTGTGCATCTCTCCACATCCCCAGTACTGAGCAATGTTTTATTTTATGTGTAAGGTAGATGTTCTGAATGTGTCCTAACCGAGGGTTACTTGGCCCATCTACAGCATCAGGATTACGAGCTGTGATATCAGGGTTATTAGCTTTGATGTGAGCTAACAGTGTTCTAGTTTGATTTTTTTGTTGCTGTAATATTACTTTGGCAAAGGCAACTTGAGGAGGAAAGGGTTTATTTGGCTTATACAACTAGGCTTATACATTATTGAGAAGTCATTTCACTTGCTTACTGGCTTGTTCTCTGGCTTGCATTATCTTATGCTCAAGCTATCGTTTTAATACAGCACAGGATCACCTGCCTAGTGATGTTACTAACCAGAGTGGGCCGAGCTCTCCTATATTCAAATCAAGACAGTGCCCCACAAACATGGTCACAGGTCAATTTGAACTCGGTAATTTCTCAGCTGAGGTTCTCTCTTCACAAGTGATTCTCGATTACTTCACAGTGATAAGGCTAACCAGGACACTGAGTTCTGAAGGGAACAAGAGAGATTTCTAAGTTTAAAAAAAAATTCTTAAAACCAAATTAAACATTAACCAAATCAAACAACATATTAAAAACATTGCTCACTGGACAGTGGTGGTGCATGCCTTTAATCCCAGCACTTGGGAGGCAGAGGCGGGCGGATTTCTGAGTTCGAGGCCAGCCTGGTCTACAGAGTGAGTTCCAGGACAGCCAGGACTACACAGAGAAACCCTGTCTCGAAAAACAAAAACAAAAAAACAAAAAACATAAACTGCAAAATTAGGACTGGTGAGATTGATCACTAGGTGAAGACACTTTCTGCAAAAGCCTGACAGCCTGAGTTAGTTCCTTCTGATCCACATGGTAGTTAGCCATAAAGAATGAAATTATGTTGTTGGCAGAAAATGGTTGCAACTGGAGACCCTCATATTAAGAAATATGCATGAGGCTCAGACAGGTACCTGCTCCATTTTCTCTTGTTTGGGATCTTTGACTTCAGAGGAACACAGATCATTTATATGTATATGACACTAAAGCAACAGAGACTGTCAGGGTGGAGAGAAAGGACAGTACACATGATACTCTTCAATGAAAATGTCTTATGCAACTCATTGTGTACAGTGAACATATACTAACTTAGTTAATCAAAATTTCTGAGATTCTGAATTACAAGTATCACTTGCTCCCCATAAATTTTGGCAGTTTCAGTTAGCTTTTTTTTTTTTTTTTTTTTTTTTTTTAAAGATAGAGTCTTACTTTGTAGCCCCCAGATGGCCTGGAATTTACTAGTAGATCAGGATGTCCTCAAACACAGAGATCCACCTGACTCTGCTTCCCCAAGTGCTGGGAGTAAAGGCCACTACTCTGGTTTCAATTCATTTCTTTAGACAGAAACTTTAGTTTCTGGGTTCTCATGCTCATTACCTAAAACACAGGAACCAAATAGTCTCAGACTATATGACTGACACCCCCAAACTAGCACCCCTCTCTAGTATCCTTCTCCAGCCTTTACTCACCCCGTGTTTATTTTCTTCCAACAAAATGAGCCTGTTTGTAGCTCGTCTATAAAAACCATATAAAATAATGGAGAGCTCTGGTGTATTTGATCACATATTATTGGAGGATTCACACTAAGGAATGGTTACTTAAGTATTTTAAGAGATCATGGTCTTAGTTATCATGGCACTAGGGACTGCTTTTCTGCTCATCTCTATAGAGCTTCTGTGCTTGGAGTGTGCACTTGAATCAAAACATAAAGAATAGGCTCCTGTTTTTTTTTTTTTTTTAACTAAAAACATGTTGTCTTAGAGAAAAATGTGGGATACTTAAGGCATACACCAAGATATGTTTTTTTTTTTAAAGATTTTATTTATTTATTATATGAGTACACTGTAGCTGTCTTCAGACACACCACAAGAGGGCATCAGATCTCATTACAGATGGTTGTGAGCCACCATGTGGTTGCTGGGTTTTGAACTCAGGAACTCTGGAAGTGCAGTCACTGCTCTTTAACCACTGAGCCATCTCTCCAGCCCCCAAGATATGTTTTTACAAATAAATTTCTCAAGCAAAATAATAGTTTTGAGATTTTTTTGGGGGGGGGGTGGTATGTATAATACATAGCCACATAGCTGTAAATAAGTTTGATGTCTAAGAAATCTAGTGATTATTTTGGTCCTGGTCCACCCCCCTTTTGTTTAACCTATCAGCCTGGCAGTGTTTTAACAGATAACAGAAATTCAATCTTTTGAATCCATCTTATATGTTTGAAATGCCAATTATTTCAGGTACCGTGAAGTTTTATTTTTGTGGGTTGTAGGTTTTTGAGACAGGATCTTATGATATGGCCCATGTTCCTCTTGAACCCACTGCATAGCCAGAGATCATTTTGATTTTTCTTTCTTTTTTTTTTTTTTATGTGAGTACATTGTAGTTGTCTTAGCACACCAGAAGAAAAGAGGACATCAGATCCCACTATAGATGGTTGTGAATTACCATGTGGTTGCTGGGAATTGAACTCAGGACCTCTGGAAGAACAGTGATTGCTCTTAACTGCTGAGCCATCTTTCCAGCTCGATAATTATTTCTTAATCCTCCTACTCTTGCTGTCTAAGTGCTGGCTTTAAAGTGTGGACCACCACCAGGCCTAGCTTTCCATTTCTGTTTTAGGGGGAAATTCTTGAAGCTTTTTTCCAAAGAGATCAGTTGCTAAATTTAGTTGTTTGTATCTATATGTGGGTGGGTACGAGGCTGACTTAGAGACAGTGTCTCCTGTGCACCATTGAACAGAAGGTCTGTGGGCAAGACCTGCTCCGTGAGCCTATAGGAAAACCTCTGAGCTACTGTCTTCCCGATGAACGTCTTAACTGTTTTAGTAAGATAAGTAGCAGATTTGAGTCAGGGCTTCTGTTACTCTTGTGGAGACTATATCACTGTCTACAGAAGAGGGCTTTGGGTTTTAGACTGCTTGGGTAGTTTTGCTTTGGTTTGCTCTGTTTTAATGATTGGTGGTTTAAAATTAAAAGCAGATCTCTGACTTTATAAAACTTCTTTTGAGGAAAAAATTTCATATGGAGAGATTGAGATTTTCTGTAAGATCCAGTTGATACTATTCTCAGTGTGTGTCACACCCCTTGCCATTCCACCTCTTCCTTTTAACCTTTATTTTACGTGTGTGGATATTTTGCCTGTGTATATATTTGTGCACCACATGCGTGCTGTGCCTGCAGATGCTACAAAAAGGTGTCAGCTCCCCTGGAACTAGAGGTACAGATGATTATGAACTGTGGATGGTACAACTCAGAGAGCAGCCAGTGCTCTTAACTGTGGAGCTGTCTCTCCAGTCCTTTCTTTTTCCTTGTTTTTTTTTTTTTTTTTTCTTGAAAGTTTTTTGATCTCCAAACAAGGTTAATAGTGCTTTGTTCACCTTGTAATTTTAGAGTAACTATAAGAAATAGGGGGAAAATTATTCTTTTACTCTGAAAATTAGAGGAAAGTGAGCTATTTAGCTTGTGACAAAGTTAGACTTGTGAAGGTATTCTGAACTTTAATAGCTCTTAGGATCTTAAATGCTGACCATTTCAAAAATAGAAATGCATTCTTGGCTGCTCTGAAACCTTTTTTGTGTGTGTGTGTGTATGTGTGTGTCCTGTAACTGCAGAGTTCTGAGCACTTGAGAAGACTATATAAGGTTCTCGGGCAGGCAGAGGCCATGCATTTTCATGACTACTCAGTAGAGGGTTGTGGCTCTCTCTAAGTGGGAGGCTAGAGCACAGGGTTTATTTCTAGCCACCGCAGAAAGTGAGTCTGTGCCGTCTGTCAGGTCAGAAGCTGCACAGCAGCACTCCAGGTGGCCTCTGTGTTTCCAGCACTGCACACAGGGTTGGTGTATGCCTAGGATCTATGAGACAAAGCTCGGGTGGGGCGGGCAGGTGTGCCTGCTTGGTTTCAGAAGCTATTTTTGTTTTTATGTTTAGAAAATTTTCTAAGACTCTGGTAAAGGACATACTGAGCATCTAGAAGGCCCTGGTTGTAGTTAACTTCACAAAAACAAAATTGGAAATAAAAGAAAAAATTATTATATAATATAAATTATTTTTTCCCTGTGTTTTATAGTCAGCAGAAGGTATTGCTGTCCAGATCCTTAGAGAACATAGGCAAGAAAATCATGTGATGTGTTCTTCTAATAATAATAATTTTTATAGTAAAATACATAATTTTGGCTGACTTTCAAAAACACTGTTTGAAATTGAGACTAATTCTTTTACAAACTAGCATTTCTCTAATTTTAAATGTAGTGATTTGCTGTAGATACCTTGCAGTGTGTACAAGTGAGAGGGCTAATTGTGGCTTCAAATGCCTTTCCAGATGCTTTACATGCGTACTTCGGGATCTGTGGGCTATCACTAATGGAGGAGAGTGGAATTTGTAAAGTTCATCCTGCTCTGAATGTAAGCACTCGAACTTCTGAGCGCCTCCGAGATCTCCATCAAAGCTGGAAGACCAAGGACTCTAAACAGTGCTCAGACAATGTCCATATTTCCACTTGACTAACCCTGGGGTAATGGGTTTGTAGCATAAGTGTAGCTCAAGGTTAAAAGCCATGTGTAACCAAGTGTGCTCTTCTTTAAGGGGTAGTCTTAAAAGTCAAAAGCTTGTACTGCTAATACTTCAGGATGTGCTCTTGAGCCAGTAACCACTGTACTGGATTTCAAGAAAATCCTTCTTGAAGTTTGGACATCAGCAGGACTCTGGTATGGTTCTTAACTGTTTATACTGTGTTTCTGAGACATTTCATGGGGCAGATTGACTATATGTTTGTAGGTTATCTTCTTAAAACCCTCAGTACAAGTTCTGGCTTACAAAATGGACACAAATCTTCAAAACAAGTTTACACTTCATATGGCATTGATAATCTTCAGGTGAGAATTTAATGATCACTTAAACCTCTACTGCTGATGGTAAGAAATTTGTTTTACTGAATTAAGTATCTGGGATTATTCTTTAAAAATTGATGGTCTCATAATTTTCTTAAAGAATAGCATATTTTGTGTTATTCTTAAGGTGTGCCAACTAGACTTGTATAACCTGTACAAATAAAAATTAAAAGTTCATATAAGAAAAAAAGTAGGCTTAACTAATACTATAGTTTTCTAAAGGGAGAATGTTACCTATTGAGGGGAGTAATTGACTGTTTAATTATGAATGAAAAAGTTATGTCTTTATTAGAGGTTCCTTAGGTGAATACCTGTTGTGTTTTGTTTTAATCCCAAATCATTGACTGCCATTTGTCTGGGGCAAGGGAAGAAACAATCTTTGCTATCTACAGAAAAGACATTCAGTGTTTTATTCTTCTGAGAAACTGTAAATTATACTTGTATAGCTATAGCTGAGTTCTTTTAAGATGCTTAGATTTTTTTTTTTCAGTGTTTTGTGGCCACTATAGTTAACTGCTTCATCCCCTGTCTACTAGGTTGAGCATCCTTAATCCAGAATCCAATATCTGGGTCAGGCATAGTGACACATGCCTTTAGTCTCAGGACTCAGGAGGCAGAGGCAGCCAGATATCTTTGAGATCAAGGCCAGTCTGGTCTCCAGAATGAGTTCCAGGCCAGCTGGAGCTATACCATGAGACCCTGTCTCAGAAAACAAAACAAAACAACAACAACAACAAAATAATAATAATAAAATCCAGTATCTGAAATGCTCCAGAATCTAAATTTTTTAACTGACAGTATGACACAATTGGAAAATCACAAGTAAATTTCAGAGACTCTGAAATAGTGTATAAAACTACTTGAAACTAATGAATAAAGTGCATGAAATAAATGTATTCCGTATTTAGACCCTCCTGTCCACAAGGTAAAAAGTGTATATGCAGACTCTGAAAACAGAGTCTAAACTCTGAAACATTACTTTTGGTTCCAACCATTTTGGATAGTGATACTCAACCTATAAATACTTTTCTAATGTTTTTAAGTTTGGTAAATCTTTAAATATAAACAGAACCACTGAAGTATACATAATCATTTATATTTTTATATTTTTGGCTAAGCGGGAGGGAAATACATTCATTTAGAGGGATAAACTTGGGTTTCACTTACTTGTCGTCTTGTTTTATTGTCTTAGTTCTGTGAACTAACAACCAAAAGGAGATGGTGTGAAAATCCTTTGTTAGCAATCAACATGTCACATCTATGACTTGGTGGCAAGAAGGAAATTTCTTCACTGGAGGAAATGGGTTTGTTAGTTTTGGTAGTAATAAGAGTTGTATTAATCAATAGACATCATTGTAAAAGCTAAGTTACAAGTGTCCCTGGATAGATAATAGCATTTTCATTTATTTCCTAAATCAGAGAGATATTTTCTACATCATAGTTCTTCTAAAGGGAAACCAGCATAAGATTAAAAAATAATCTCTTATCTGCAAGCTTGGCTTTAGACTTGAGTTTGTAGTGCTGGGAGTTTAGCTTGCTGCCTGATGGGCACAAGGGCCTGAAGTCCCTGGCTTTGATCCTTGGCCCTCAAACTAATAAGCCAACCAAATCCTAATTAGAAATAAGTCTTCCTGTGGTGGAGAGAAAAGCTTTAACAAGAAATGTTATCTTTTCACGAGTTTTTCCAGTTGCTTCTATTTAATCTCAATATTAACCATTCCTGTCTCAAACTGAGTTATCTACCAGACATTAAGAGCTGAAGTAGCATGTTGGAAATGCTATAGAAGTATTTCAAGCCAGTGCTTTTCCTGAGTTACTATTAGTTGTTAAAAAGTAAGAAACATGGTTATTGCCAGGAGTTGGTGACTCACACCTTTAATCCCAGCACTCTGGAGGCAAAGGTAGGTGGATCTCTGAGTTCAAGGCTAGCCTGGTCTACAGAGTTAGTTCCAGGACAGCCAGGGTTACACAGAGAAATTTTGTCTAAAACAACAGCAACAAAAAGTGGTTATAAAATAGATTTATAATATAAAAGTAATTTATATTTTCACACTTCTTGAATAATTTGCTAGCAAAGGAATACTAATGGCAGAATGATTCTAATATGTCTAAGATAAGGTTCCATGTGATACGTTATGGACCAGTGAATGTTCATGTTTCATAGAAACCAACCAAAAAATACTGAGTTGTTATGAAGTACAGAAAAATTGTTTCTAGCTTTTCCTAAATAGTTATGTATAAGGAAAATATTTATTAATAAATTATAAGCAACATATATAATGTTTTCTAGAAGCAGTGGCATAGTAAGAAGACAAACGCGTGGTTCAGGTGTGCAGCCCCATTCGCTCCTCACCAGCCTCTCTCCTCCTCTTTCTGGACTTTCTGAAGAATAGTGGCAAGAAACATTTGTTTATCACCTACATTTTTAGGTTTGACCTGTAATATTTGTTTTTATTAGGTTTTAAAATATGTAGTTATAAGTAAGTAAGTTCAAATATACATTTTGCTGACAATGGTCATAATTTAAGAAGTGAGAGAGGGGGAGAAGGAGGTTATCTGAAGCTCGGTGATTCGAAGTTTATCTGTCCATTGTGCAGCATGATCTTGGACGAAGTTCTGCCACTGGTAAGATGAAGTAACAGAATTTCATTCACTGAGCTGAGTCAGGAATGAATGTGGGAGTATATATAAAAAAGCACTTTGGATAGAGTAGGTATCCAACTATAGTTTCATGTGATCATAAAAGTGTAAAATCTTGTATGATAGAATTCTTAACAGGGTTTAAACTGAAGGAAGATGCTGCCAGTGATGTAGGGGCTTTTTTTGGGGGGGGGGGCTTTTTGTTTGTTTGTTTATTTTAAACTGTCAACATAAGTAACAGAAGGAGTAGCAAATATAGCCATGGTCACTGCAGAACTAGGTGACAGGTGGTCCCCCATGAGCCTCAGAATACAAGTGAAAGAACATATGTGCGGAGGATGTAGGCAAGAGCAGCCGTAGTCTGAGGCCTTGCAGGTGGGAGCATTGCAGTGTTGTCACTTCAAAGGACAGTGGGCCAGTCTGAAAATGATGGCTGAAACTCAGAAGAGCTCTACAGAATCCTGTCTGCAGGCTGGTGAGTGCTGAAAGAGTGGGAGGCCTGGTCTGATACTGTATGCCTTTTGAAATTAATGAGGTAAAGCACAGCACTGGGAAGAAGCTGCTAGAATTGAATCCAAATTGGACAGGATAGGCATGAGACATAAAGAAGAAACAGCTAAAATAAATGTTGGTAGGAAAAGCCTGTAAATATAGATGCATACACATAGGGCATACATAGTCACTTAAATCACAGGAAATGGAAGGGAGCTAGAAAGATAGAGCAACCCTTCCTTCACAACTGTGACTTCACTGAAAAAAGTAAGATGTAAAAGTGCAGTTGGTTCTTAAAGGTAAAGTAAGCAGAGCAGCTCCTCACCAGCAGGAGCACAGAGACACATGCAAGGCCCCTGCCCCTGGGACTTCACCCTGGACAAGGCAATCAGTGACACAGAGAGAGTTTGCAGTGTTTGCAGGGATGCCCATGGTCTCAGAAGTGGGGCAAGAAACAAAACAAAACAAAGCAGAGAAAGGAGGCAGGAAAGATGAGAGCAAGAGGCAATTAGTCTAAAGCCAAGAAATTCAAAAGCTTCTTGGCATAGTAAGAGTGCTCAGGGAAATCACCCGTTAGCTAACCTCTAAGAGGCAGGAGAGACATGTAGGAAACGTGAAGTGAGCGGGAGGATGTGGTGTTAAACAACTGTTTCCAGTTGTCTGAGGAATCTCACACAAATTCAGAGATGAAATTTTTAGAGAAAAATACTAATTGATAAAATTTAATACAGAGAATACAACTGCCATAGGGAAATGCAGATAAAAGAACATTGTACAGACTTGGAAGACTGAAGAATCTCAATGTCGCTCTAATAATTTCAGAAGCTAGAGAAGGGATCTTGAATCTTAAATTACTACATAAAAGAATTTTTTTTTCTGTATTTACTTTGTAAGGTTGGTATAATAACAATGATTCAAAAAACACAATAGAAATTGTATGAAAAAGGACATTTTACCAGCACTTGCGAGGCAGAGGCAGGCGAATTTCTGAGTTCAAGGCCAGCCTGGTCTACAGAGTGAGTTCCAGGACAGCCAGGGCTACACAGAGAAACCCTGTCTCCAAAAAAACTGAAGAAAAAAAAAAAAAAAAGAAAAGAAAAGAAATTTTAGGTAAGTCTGGCTTGCTGCTGTCTCCAGAGAGCAGGGCAGTAGCTCTTTCAGGAATGCTTGCCACTCCGTCATGGAGGCCTGAGATAGATCTGCAGCACTCACGTAAAGAACTGCTCCTGATGCTGAGCTCTTGTTCCCAGCTCAGAGGAGGCAGAGGGAGGCAGACTGCTGGAGTGTGTTGGTTGGCCAGCCCAGCCTAACTGATGAGCTTCAAACCCCCTGACAACCCCTGTCTAGAAGATAAGGTGGGCCAGATGAGCTGTTTGAGTTAGTGGAGGCTCTTGCTGTGCAAGCCTGGCAACCTGAATTCGATTTTCTAGAATCCATAGAAAGTGGAGGGAGAAAACCAACTTCACAGAGTTATCCTATGACTTCCATATGCATGCCCATGGCATGAGTGCCCCCACACACAAATAATAAATTTTAACCCAATGTGAAGAGCTGAAGAACAACTGAGGTTGGCCTCAGGCCCCCACACATCTGCAAATACAAACATAAGTATCAATACGAGTTATTCCGAAATTAGACCCACAACTCAGTAGCACTTGAAAGAAAGAATAAAATCATGGCTCATTTGAGCTTATATTAGGAGTGCAAGGATAATTCAATTTTAGACTATCTTAATATGGTGTTAAGAGACATTTGGTTTGATAGAAATAAGCACTCTCATTAGAAACTGATATATAATTCACTGGCATGGCAACTCTTCCCTAGAGGCAAGCTTCTTACCATTGTAACCAAAGAGCCTTTCTGACAGAGCCTGGGTGTGCTTACTATCTCCTTTCCTACCTACCGCCATGCTCGAACTTTTCACCACGGAAGTTAGAGCAAAGACAGGAATCGGGAACAGTTCAGACCTGGCAAATAGGACCATCTACTTGAACAACCAAGTTAAGTAGCTGTAGTAGTTAACATGCAGGCAGCAGTAGGATTTAGCAGACCTGGGCATGAATAAGGCCTTCATTTCCACAGTTTAAGGTTGGGCTAAGTGTCGTCAGAAATCTCCCTCTTTCAGCCACTTCCTCCCTGCCCAAAATTAAGTGCTCTCAGGACTGGCTGGATCTGGACTGGCTAGGGCCACCTGTTTGTGTACAACTCGTGCTCTGTACAAGTGCAGCCATGTGGAATACACTGGGTTTTACTTGGCTTCTTTGCCCTAAAGAGAACACAAGGGCTCTCTGGTGCTGGTAGTGCTTGTTTTTGATCTAGGTGCTGGTTACATGGGTGCATTCTACATTTTATGAGTATTTACCAAGCTGTTCAATCAATCATGCTTTGCGTACTGTTCTGTATTGTAAATACAATCCAATAAAAATGTTTAGTTAAAAAAAAAACTTCATTATCTATCTATCTATCTATCTATCTATCTATCTATCTATCTATCTATCTATCTGCATTCATATTTGTCTACATAAACCTAAACAGTTTAGAAGACAAACTGCAAGATCTCTCTTTGTGATTACTGAAACAAAGACTCATGTATGAACTCAATAAAACATGTCTAAAATACCTACATGAGAAAATCCAGTTTTGGAAAAGGAAAACTCCTGGGAGACAAAATAGACTCAAACAAGGATTTGCCTTTTTGTTACTAGGAAGATAACTTCAAAGCAGTTTTCTTCTTGGGTTAGTTTGTAAAGTTACTACCACTGCAATAAATAATATACTTGTTCTCATATAACAGACTATATAACTGAAAAAGTGAGAAGAAACCAGCCCCACTAGACACTGAGTATGTTGGCAAAAGCTATCAGAATTAAACACATAAATGCTTTGCTTGGTCAATTGCATATCTGCAAATTTAGATTAAGCACACAAATAGATGATGTTCTGTCTTAAGGATCTTCTGATGTATTTGTAAGTCATAGGGAAAAGATGCTGTTTATGTTACATTTATCTAGTGTGATACTACACAAGTGTCAAGTAAGAATGGTGTTTGTAATATATTGCTAAATGAACTAAAAGTTTGGTTTTGAAAAATAATCCAATAAAAGAAGGGAAACGAAGTGTTAGAAACAGTCTCTGCAGCTCATGGACTACAATAAGGCAATGTCTGAATTCAGTGAGAGAGAGAACTTTTAGCTAAGTATGTTGGGATGTCCTCTGTAGTTATTCACATATTTCCAAGTTCTTAAATACATAGCTTTATCTGTCTTGAACCTTTGCATGTTGCACGATATGCCAAGATACTATATACTCTGTAATGTTTTGTAACTCAGTGATACTTATGTCTTAATATGTGTATTTTAACGATTGTTGAGTAGTGCCTAAGTTATCATTGGTGCCTTGATTTTCACAGTTACAAATGTGTTGCTGTAAGATTCCTAAAAATATATCACTGCCTATTTGTATATTTCTTTATGCTAAGTTTATAGCTATGGAATTGTTCAGACAAACTTTTGCCCATTTCGTATTCTGGTAGCTCTTGCCAAATTGCTTCCTAAGAAAGTCATGCTTGCCTTCACTCTGGGACTCTCCATACCATGAGAAAGTCATCTGCTAGCAAGTCACCGCTCTGTGGCATTGGGAAAGACCGGTGGCTTGGTTCTTGCAACTTGATCTCAGCTCCTGCTGCAGGGTGCCTGACATTAGGTTTGTAAGATCAGTAATGGCAGCAGCAGGGGGCATGCTTCATTCACTCTTTCAGTCTGCAGGGGTCCTTTGTAGGTCAGCAGCAAATCATGATGGATTGGATGTCAGTTGTATATCATGCTTTGTAATGTACAGTAGGTCAGCAGTAAATCATGATGGATTGGATGTCAGTTGTATATCATGCTTTGTAATGTACATGATTGTTATGGTTTTGTTCAATTTATGCCTAGGAGTTTTATTTTATTTGACAAAAAAGGCGAAGTGTAGGGGTAGAATTGGTTCTTGATCTATCAGTAAAGATGCCATGGGCCAATTGCTGGGTAGAAGGATAAGTGGGACTTCCCACAGTCAAGAGACACAGGAGAGAGAGGAAAGGAGTGTTTGCCACACTTCAAAGGGAGAAAAGCCAAGCAGTTATGAGCCGATTCTTTAGGGGGGAGGAGCTTGGGTTGTTGAGCTGGGATTGAAGGTGGTTGATCAACTAAATCTTGGACACGTTGAGGTGATGAGCTAAGAGTATTGGGACGCGCACACTAGCTGCAGGAAATTAATAGTGCCTGGCAATTGAGCCAATAAGGTGGGTTGGCAACAAATTAAATATGTGTGTGTGT
Organism: Arvicanthis niloticus; assembly: GCF_011762505.2. Classification (NCBI taxonomy): domain Eukaryota; kingdom Metazoa; phylum Chordata; class Mammalia; order Rodentia; family Muridae; genus Arvicanthis; species Arvicanthis niloticus. The sequence continues at coordinate 41,659,944 of NC_047671.1, forward strand.
GTGTGTGTTTTATCCGTAGATCCAAGAGAACCTGGGTGGGGGCTGGTAGCATGGTGTTCCTGGAGCTTAGGCAGGGTAGCAAAGCCACACACAACATGTATCTATGCTTATTCATAGTTTGAGGACACCACCAGCATCAAAACTTTCAGCACATACACAGCAAATAGTAGATGTTGATTAAGTGAATTAAGAAATGAAGGAATATTTGAGCGCTGCAAATACAGTGCAGCATTAGAACTCTATGAGGCAGGAATAAACTTTCCTGGGTTCCCACAGGGCTGGAGGAGAAGCCATGCTGCAAAGCGGGACAGGTTACCAGGCTGCAGACCTGCCTCTGGGTGGCATTTAGGTTAAATAGGGTAGTGTTTAAATACATTGTTTTCTTCAGAATTAGCTCATTTCCCCGCAAGTCAGTTAAGTAGTATCTGTTGTCAACAAATTGCATCTTCAGAGTAAAGGAATGGGCCTAAGTTGATGAGTGAAAGTTCTCCTTTTTCAGAAAGTTCGTAAACAGAATCAACAATGTGTTAGTAATAGTTAAGTGCTGTCGTAGCAGTTATCAGTGGATGCTGAAGCTTTTAGGAGAAATGGTGATGGAGACGTTAAAAGTGAAGGCTTGAGTTGCTACCACCTGAGCCCACTTACACTAGCATCTCTAGAAGATGCTGGGAGCAATCAGATATGACGAGCCTTCTGACAGCACGCAATTCTTTACCAAAGTTTTGGGACTAGATGGAGTCGCTGCTGGATTCAACTAACAAGTGACATGGGAACGGATACAATGATAGCACAAAGAAGCAGGGGAACATCTCCAGAAAGTGAAGTGTTCAAGGATGAGTCTGGTGCTTGGCAAGGTTTGGCATAAGGAAAGTGGAGAAGGACAAAGCATCATCTCTAGAGTGAAAGGAAAGTGAGATGTAGCCATCAAAACAGTTCGTACACTCAGGGTTCTTATCAACCAAATCTCAGATATTTTGAGATGATTATGAAAGTCTAGATATATAGTAGCCATTTGAGAACATTAAAGAGTTACTTTGGTCCCATGATAATGGCTGCAGTGTATCAAAGAGGTGCCCTTTTAAAGACTTGCAATTCGGAGTTGATGTGAACTCCCTCCCCACCAACAGGGCTTCTCTCTGTAGCCCTGGCTGGCCTGTAACTCTCTTTGTTGACCAGAGTAGCCTCAAACTCAGATCTGCCTGCCTCTCAAGAGCTTCTTCACTTTGTAAAAGAGCACAGTGGAATCTCCACCTTTCCCAAGACAGAGTAGTAAAGGCTGGGTTTATTTTCTTCAAGAAAACATTAAAACTTTAGTGAAATCTATGGGCTGGTGGCTATTAAGACATTAAATCGGGCTGGAGAGATGGCTCAGCAGTTAAGAGCACTGACTGCTCTTCCAGAGTTCCTGAGTTCAATTCCCAGCAATCGCATGGTGGCTCACAACCATCTGTAATGGAATAAAATGCCTATTCTGGTGTCTGAAGACAGCAACAGTGTACGCATATGCATAAAATAAATCTTTTTTTAAAAAAAGACATTAAATATCAGGCAATGGGAAGTGGGCCCTGCGAGACAGAAGAAAAATGAGATGAGCAACTTTTTCTATTGCTTCTTTGAGACTTCCTAAACCATCGCACAGAGAGGAGACTCAGGCAACGAAGACAGGTTTCTAGGAGATCAAGATAAGTTGAGTTCATAGGTCAAAGTACAAGGAGACGAGTTCATAAGCATTTCTCTTTTCTTCTTGGAGACCGGGTTTCTTTGTGTAGCCCTGGCTGTCCCGGAACTCAATTTGTAAACCAGGCTGTCCTTGAACTCAAAAAATTCTGCCTGTGTCTGCCTCCTGAGTGTTGGAATTAAAGGCATAGAACACCATCACCAGGCCTAACAGCTACATTCTTATAATGCGTATGCTCAAAATGGGTAGAAAAAAGATTAAACATTAAATACAGACATGGAAAATGTAGACTCAGCTTGTACATATGAAAAAGTGAGATGAGATAGTATTGGCAGCAAGATGTTACAGAAGAGGTTAGTGAGCTTCAGAACATAGCAGTAGAAGCATATGCAAGATGAAATGTAAAGAGAAATGTTAGTTGTTATTAGACGTCCTACCGCAGCAAACAGACCACTCCAGACCACATGGTGGGGGGGGGGGTTATTCAGGAGATAGGGCAAAGGTGGGGGGAAGAAGATGGAAGAAGAAGAGAGAAGAAGAGAAGTAGAGGTCGGCCATGACCACATGGAGAGAGAGGAAGAGAAGGGGGGAGGGGACAGAGAAGCTAGAGGCAAGAGAGTAAGAGAAAGAGGAGGAGGCAAGCAGCCCCTTTTATAGTGGACCAGGCCTACCTGGCTGTTGCTAGGTAACTGTGGGGAGGAGCATACCTGGTTGTTGCCAGGTAACTGGAGGTGGAGTTTAGACAGAATACTAACAAGAAATCATTTTGAAAATGAAAATGCCATCCATAGACTGGGCGGTATTCAGGATCTTAATGTCATGACTTTGGCATTCCAAGGTTGAGAGAGCATTCAAAGTTCTGAAGTGGTAAAATAGTTCCAAATTTGACTTTTTCTTAAAGTGTAAATCCGTAACTTTAAGAAACAAATTGTTCAAGGTCAGTAATTAGAAAAAAATAGCTATGTACAGAGCAGAGGCATGTGGCAGTAGAGTTCTCATCAGAAACTATGCAGGACTGGAGAAGACCAGCATCCTCAGCCTTGGAGTAGACTGACAGCTTAAAGTTCTAAACCCAATGTAATGACTTAAAGAGTCCCCTGCCTTCACTTCCCATATTCCTTACATTTTACTGTCCCCATCCTGTGAGGCATCACTTTCCAACTGGGTCCTTTATAGCTCTGGGCCTCTACAGGAGCTAAGCTGAATACACAAAACTGGAGATTGGAAGATCTCTCGCAGATTGTATTTGAGGTTCGCATCAGAGAATCTATACCTGATGATATATTCTCACACAAAAGTCCATGAAGGTTGAGGTGCTAGGTCTTTTTCTATTATATAGGTAAATTGACATAGCATTGAACTGCCTTCTAAATATGTTTTTAACCCATAGACAATCACTCTTAGCCTTAATCAGAGAAGCCTCTGCCATGAATGCAGAGACTTATGATTGTTTAGTGTGCTGAGACTAAGTCTCCGGGATTGCTGCACAAGAGGGTGAAAAATAAAGCACAATCCAGGAGATAGGGAGAAGGGCTACAAAATGCCATCCTTTCAGCAGTACACAACCACACAACCACAAATCCAGATCTTCCCAGGGCCTGCAAAAGGATGCCTCCATCACCAGCCAGACATGGCTGGAAGAAGGCTCAGGAGATCCCGTCCCTCACTGCTGAACCATTTTCTATGGGTAGATCAAGGAGAGAGGGAGTTATTGCCTTTAGTTCTCATTTGTAACCCTACCAGGCTCCAAACCAGTGGAGGTAGTCCTGGTTAAACAAAATGGTACACAAAACCAAACCTAACGGCATGAATCTGGGGGGAAAAAGGGGGGTAAGAAATGGGAGGGATAAGAAGATTAGGTGGAAAATAGGGGTGGGGGTTAGCCAAGATACATGTATACATGTATGAAATTGTCAACTAAGTCTTTATAAAGGAAGGAATTCTAAATGTCAGGTGTAGCAGATGTAGGTAGACAGGTGAGTATCTGGAAGCACTGTTAAGTCTTTTCAAACATATTTAGAAAGGTGTAAACATCATAGACTGAGACTCAGCCCTGGTCCTAATTGCTACAGTTCTCCTTTGCACACAAGCATGTACCAACATAACTGGAGAGTCCCTGTTTCACGAAAAGCTCACTCCAGTTTATTAAGATGAGATTTTCTGTAAGTCAGGGGATTGCAGACTGGTTCCTAGCTTCTGAATGTTTAATACAGTATTTATGGGAGACAATAATGCTTCTCCTGTGCTTATAAATATAGCGTGATGGAAGCTCTCCATTAACCGTTACTGGTCTGTAGAGCACATAGCTGAGATGTGCTTTCCCCTAGAGTTCTGTGATAAAGTTGGGGGTGAGGGGTGACTGAGAGAGGGGCATTGAAAACAGATGTCTTTTTCTCTGGTTCTTTTTGTAATGCGTGATGGAGGCATTCTTTTGCAGGCCCTGGGAAGATCTGGATTTGTGGTTGTGTGATTGTGTAGTGCTGAAAGGATGGCATTTTGTAGCCCTTCTCGTCCATTATTTTACTATTGTCTGAACATAGGGCAGAAACTTTCGACTGAAGCCTTTATGTATCGAAGGCTGACCTCACACTTGCTAGGCACCCTGGGATGATCTTGAATTTCTGATCCTCTTGCCCCCACCTCTCAGGTGATAGAATTACAAGTGTGAGTCACCACACCCCAGTTGGTGATACTAGAAACTGATCATGAAGCTGGGTCTTCATGAATGCTAGGCAAATATTCTCTCAGCTACCCTATACCTCTAGCACTTGGGAGCCTTTTAAAAACACGATTGTCTTAGTTACTGTTCTAACTTTTTTTTTGTTTTGTTTTTTTTTTGTTTTGTTTTGTTTTTTTGTTTTTCGAGACAGGGTTTCTCTGTGTAGTCCTGGCTGTCCTGGAACTCACTCTGTAGACCAGGCTGGCCTCGAACTCAGAAATCTGCCTGCCTCTGCCTCCCAAGTGCTGGGATCAAAGGCATGCACCACCACCGCCCGGCTGTAGGGTTGGTTCTTAACCATCATGGCAGAGAGCATGTCAGCAGTCAGGCAGGTATGGTGCTAGGACAGTAGCTGAGAGCTTACATCCTAATCTGAGAGCAGTAGGCATGGGGGGCAAGGGGAGGAGGAGGAAGAGAAGGAGGAAGAAGAAGAGGAGGAGAGAGAGAGATAGAAAAAACAGTACTGGCCCTAGTTTGGATTTTTGAAACTTCAAAGCCTACCCCCAGTGACATGCCTTCTCCAACAAGGTCACACCTAATATCCACCTCCCTAGGTGTCTCCCTCCCTCTCTCTCTCTCTCTCTCTCTCTCTCTCTCTCTCTCTCTCTCTCTCTCTCACAAACACACACACACACACACACACACTCACACACACAAATGGAAACCAAAATAGACAAAAAACCAATAAGACCCTCCCTTCAAAAAGCCAAAACAAACAGAATGCCCGCACCCCGGGCACAAAACAAAAGTATGGAATTCGTTTTGTGTTACCAGCTACTCTTGGGTATGTGGCCTGCCATGGATATCCAAGTGGTGATACTCCATTGGAGAAAACTGACTTTCCCTTTGCCAGCTGAAATCAACTACAAATAGCTTCTTGGGTTAGGACGGAAACTACGTCTACTTCTCTCAGTGCTGGGACATCATCTGGCTTAAACCTGTGCAGGTCTTGTGTGTGCTTCCACAGTGTCTGTGAGTTCATATATACATCAGTCTTGTTATATCGGAAAGATCGTGTTTCTTTGGACTCATCCATCGCCTCTAGATGCTGATGATTGTCTTTCCCCTCCAGTAGCTTGCAGGGTACCTTCTAACATCATGAACACTAGTCAGTAGGGGTGAGGCTTCTAGTTAGGCACCAGATGAACGTCTCCATGTTTGATGACCTAAGTGTTGGCCTCAGCAACAGGCCCTTATCATCAGGTTCTAGAGAGCAACCAATAGCTTCTAGCTATTATGAATGGAGCAGCAATGAATATGACGAGCAGGTATCTCTGTAGTAGGATGCAGAGCTTTTTGGGTATATACCTGTGATGGCTATTCTTAGTTGTCACCTTGACTCTATCTGGAATGAATTATAACCCAGAAATGGAGGACATACCTGTGAGAAAGATTTTGCTTGGTTTGATGTGGAGAATATACTTCTAATCTGGACCCTTGAGATGGGAAGACATACATCTTTGATCCAGATCTTGAGGTAGGACACTATTAATCTGGGCAACACCTTTTGCTGGATGCCTATTTAAGGACATTGAAGAAGTAAGATTTTGTTCTTTACCTGCTTGCTCTCACCTTGCTACCAAGTCCATTCCTTCACTGCCATTAGAGCCTACTGGCATCAGTATCTACTGAAGACCAGCTGACACATCCAGCCAGCTTTGACTGAACAACTTACGGATTCTTGGATTTTCCTTTCATAGCCAGCCATTGTTGGCTTAGCTGGATAACAGCCTGTAAGTCATTCTAACAAATTTATCTATCTATCTATCTATCTATCTATCTATCTATCTATCTATCTATCTATCTATCTATGAGAGTCTGGAACTAAAAGCTAAAGAGAAAATGACTTCCTAAATCTCACAGAGAGTGAAGGAGTCCAAAGAAGGAATCTTCTAGATCTGTCTCATACATAAAGGAGGAAGTGGAGGAGAAGGAAGAAGAAAAGGGGCAGGGGGACCACGCCTTGTCTTAATATCCAAGGATATGAGAAAAGACCATTCCTCTCCATTGACTTCATTTGCTAATCAGTCCTAAGGCCATCAGCAAAAAATTCAAGATTATGTCCACTCTTCTAGGGATCCCAACACGTTTCACAGCCTGGAAAATCCTGCACAAAAGAGGATTCATACTTCAGAGGCACGGAAGTTAGCCAAATTACTTGGACTGTGAGTTTGCTACTCATGTATATCAAAGCCCTTTCACGTTCTCACAAAAACCAGACCGCTGAATGTAAGATGAATGCCCTGCCAGGAAAACTGGCCTTAGTGTAGTCAGTCCCCCTACTGGTACCAAGTAGCTTTCAAAAAGCCTTGAGGCTCTGAAAACCCATCAGCTGCAGAGCCTCTATAGAACTAAGCCTTTTCCCTCCTAGTGAGAATTATTAGGTACTTCAGACTTAGACTTTGCCCTGGGACTGAGTAACTATCTCTATTCTAGTGAAGTCCATTCACATACATACTCCCCACCCTCACCCCGTTGGTGGTGGTTTGCTTCTTGAACTCCAGTTGTCAGTCTCCTCCCACACCAGGCAGAAGAAGAAGTTCAAGTTAACGTCTTTGAATCGTGTGGAACTGAATTAATCTAGGTGGCTTTCCCACCCAACCTCTAAAGGCACTGGGCGTGGTAAACAGCCACACCCAGCAACACCCCCATTTAGTGACCTTTAGCAAGCAGTTCCCCATACAGATCACAGGACTGTGAAACACAGGAATCATAAACTCACTGCCACCTGGATCCGCAGGAACAATAAAAGCTAGTATGTGCTTGTCTATAAAGTGGCCAGCGCACAGCAGAGGTGAGCGATTCAAGGTCTCCATGAAGACGAGAATACCATGCAGCAAACCCAGGAAACTCACAGACTTTACAGTCTGAGCTTTGAAAAAACATGCAGAACCTTCTTTAGGACACTTGGGTTAATAGAAAAGCTGCGAACGCCGTAGAGCGCTAACACCTCCACTAGCTTCCTATTTGAACATCATTTGCTTTGGTTTATTTATTATTGTAGCTAATGGATCAATATTGCTGCATCGTGGTTAACTATATACAGATTTCCTTGGGCTTTTCTCCGTGGCTGTCTGGTTCTAGGACATCTTCCAGGATGCCACGTTATATCTCATCATCGTGTCCTCTTGGCTGTGACAATTCTGAGGCTTTGCTTGTCCTTGATGACAGGCAGTTTTAAGGAGAGTCATGTATTTTGTGCAGTGTTCCCCAACTAAGATTTGCCTGATTTTTTTTTTTTTAATCACAGGCAGGAATTAAACGTTTGGGGAAGAAAATGGCAAGAGGGAAAGGTCACAACACAAATACACAAACACACACACACACACACACACACACGCACACACGCACACACGCAAAAACCGGCGTGAGCGCATGCGCACACAGGCACACGCACAATTTTAAAAGTTCCTCTTATCCCTCCAGCCCTCATCTCCACAAGAGCAGTGATTGTATTGGCAGTCCCTGGCAGGGTCAAGGAAAAGCGCCATTATTTTATGTCCATTACAGGAGGTTGGTCTCACCCAACTGGATAGCTGCAAAAGATTCCTTAGAACTAACCCCTGGAGGGCTGACCTTGGACTCCGGGGCAGAGACCTCCTGGGACTTGAAAGTGAACAGAAATGAAGGAAGGTCCCATCAAAGCAACAAGCCTCCACACAGATGTCAGAACAGTGCAGGAAGGACTGACAATCCTGTGAGCCAGTTGAAAGGAAGGCGGAGTGCCGGTGATAAAAGTGTGACCACAGTTCAAGGCACCTGGCACTGAAGCGCACCCAGACCCAGCCCTGGGCCCAGTAGCGGGCTTGAAACACAAAGGCAGAAAAGTCGGGTATTTACAAATACAGGCCAAGGCTGCTGCGGGAGCTGCCTGAGACTGGTCTGCCAGGAGACAGCCACTGTTTAATCTCTCCTCTCCTTAACTCTATTGCTTGATCCACTGATCCACTCAGAAGGGCAAATTCGTCAGAGCCTGCCTTGTAGAATTCTGTGGGATCAAATGGGACGATATGAGTAAGCGTTGGCAAGGGAGCCCTACCCAGAGTGTCACCATATACTAGTCCCTGTCGTTGTGCCTGTGGAAAATGGCTACAGAGCTTACTTGGAGGCATACTATAGTCCAAACCCGAAGGCTCCTACAGCCTCTAAACTCTCTGCAGAAAGGTTTCAGATTTCAGCCGGGCCTAACAGTGCATACCTGTCTGAAAGCTAGCTGCTTGGGAAGCTGAGGCAGGAAGGTTGAAAGTTCAAGGTCAGCCTGGGCAACTTAGGCCATCAAGAGAGGAGGTACCACTTAGTGGGAGAGTGCCTGCTAGCATGGTTGACTCGGTTTCCAGCATTTTCGAAAATAACTGTCCTTCTACTACACACGTAAAACTTAGAGTCATTGATTTCCTCTCCCACATGCTTTAAAATTGGAATCACGGTCCAGCAGCAGTTAAGCAGTCTAGGGTCATGAAACACAGCCTAGTGAATGTGGACTCCAGCTAAGAAGCACATCGTCAGTCATGATGGCCTGCCACTCAGACCAACACCGACATTTCCTCCGCTCAGAAACTCTGGCAGGGATGAGAGCAACGCAGGTGTGTGTTCCCAGTCTGCACGGAACTCTTCGCTGAGAAATACCCGGTGTTCTGTTGAGCTCTGTGCCCAGCTCTGTGACTCTAGCGAAGAAACCACAGCAGAGATTTTTTTTTTCCTCTTCGTACGCCGATTGCATTTACACTCCAACCACCACGTCATGGGTGACACAGGTGTGAGCAGAAGCCACAGAGAGGATTCGCTGAGCCCTCAGTCCATGCTGCCATTCTAAATTCTTAACACGGATTATCTCAAATCCTTGTAATAATCTTTGGGTCAATATTATACCCATTAAAAAAGAGTAGAGTGAGCTACGGAGACGTTAATACGTTATTAAAAGACAAACGGAGGCTCAGCAAGTACTTGCTGCTAAGCCTTGCTCCACAGAATCTACATGATAGGAATACTGACTGGTCCCTACAGATTTCTCTGACCTCCTCCAAACTCTCTAACTCTCTGTTCCCCCCCACACACACACACATGTTTTAAAAGTCATTTAGATTATTTTATTTATGCATATGAGCATTTTGCCTGCATGTATGTATGTATACCATATGGCTGGTGTCTGAAGCTGTCAAAAGAAGGAGTCAGATCTGTTGGACCTGGAGTTAGAGGTGGTTGTGTACCACCATGTGGGAGCAGAGAATCAAGTCCAGGTCCTCTGCAGAAGCAACAAGGGCTCTTGAGGGATGAGCCCCCAGTAATATTTTTATCAGCTAAACGGTTGTTAGGTGACTCTCTGGCTAGGATCGGTGTTTAGCTTTAACAGAAGACCGGGTTCAAATAAGTTCTTGAGCAAGAAGTAGGAAGTGGGTGATTAAGAGTTACAGTAGCAGCTCCGCTGTTTTGCCCCTCCGGTCCTGTCTTTTGGAGCCTTGACTTCTAGCCTCAGGGTCTCCTCAGCAGTTTGATACATTGTGCTTTTTTCCAGAAGCCACCAAAGAAGGCTACCAAATGTATCTGAATCTCTCTCTGTCTCTCTCTGCCCCTCTCTCTCTCTCTCTCTCTCTCTCTCTCTTTCTCTCTCTCTCTCTCTCTCTCTCTCTCTCTCTCTCTCGCGCGCGCGCGCCCGTGTGTGTGTGTGTGTGTGTGTGTGTGTGTGTGTGTGTGTGTGCGTGCGTGCGTGCGTGCGTGTGTGTGTGTGTGTGTGTGTGTGTGGTGTGTGTTACACTTCTCTGGATCCTGTGACAAGGAAGGAGGAACCGTGTATCGTAAGTGACAGTTGTGAGACTGGGACTGTGCTGTTGGCGGCAGGTGAAGACGATGATGCATGGCCATTTCTGGTTGCCATCTGCACTCCTCATCTGGAAATGCAGGTAAGGCGCGCTGAACAATCAAATAATTAGAATTGGACAAGGGCAGCCAGGCTTGGCTCAGGCAGAATTTATTCCGAATTAAGGTAATTCTTTAACTTCACCATGTTAAGTAGTATTCTGAGACTTATAATCAAGATGAAAGAAAACTGGTAATTTCCTTCTTTTATTCTGAAATTTTAATTGGAGGACCTTCCTCCTGAGGAACTATTTTCGGGTTTTTATTTTCAAGAGGAAACATTCAGCATTAGGCCCCTGGTTTGTCTTTTAGGGAAATAAAGGAAATATTTGAATTTGATATTTAGAAGTGCTCCTAACTGAAGTAGGCTACAACGTTTCTCTTGACCTCAGTTATAAAGTTGGTAACATTCATTTAGCCCTTGAATATAACTTTCTTTGGGACTTAGCAGGTGTTGAATACATTATTCTTTATAGCCATTTTTGTCTTCTTATTAGCAAAACAGTGAGGTAACTTAGAAGAAATGTTTAAACATTTGTTGCTGAGTGAGTAGTCTGTGACTGAGTGTGTGGTGTGTTCCCTTTAATACACCTTAGCCAAATATGTCTGAACAGTACATAAGAAAGGAGAGTTAAAACCCCCTTGGGATGATATGAAACACAAATATTTCAAATAAATATGAATTACCTGGAGCAAGACACATATATTATGAATTTTTTACATGTTATAAGAGAAATACTAACAAAAAAATCCCTTTTTGAGTGTAAACATCATACTGCAAAATACCTTTATGAAACACAGAGCTCTCCCAACAGGCTGACACAGCTCTAAAATAATCTTCTCATTTATGCGAAGGTAGCCCTATAGCTTCTCTAAGGAAATATTCATAAATTTTGCCACTGTGTTCCAGAAATGCCTTAGGAAGAAAATTGCAGAAGACTCAGTAGAAGTGGGAAATGTAGTGGAACGTTTCCCTTGATAGAGTTCAAAGCTATGCATACGTCAGTGAATGAAGAGCTATGACTTCAATTCAAAGCCAGGGCCATGGTTAGGATGCTATGAATCAGGTTCAGTGTCTTACTGATTCTGATTATCTTCTGACATCTGGCAGGCCACAGAAATGGTGGCATCATCTTTTATGTGCAGAGTGTACCCCTCACACCCGTGGGTGAGGGAGGAGCCCGGAGTACTTGGGCTGCAGCAATCCAGCTGGAGAGCTGTGCAGGTGCTGTGGCATAATGGCGCAGGTCAAATAAAGGGCTTAGTCCATAAGAGACAGTAGATTCAGGTAAAGCAGAGTCCATGAGATGGCATCAAGAACAGTGAAACCCAGGGGAAAGAGTGTTCTATATCAAGGGGGTAAAGGTAATTTTCTAAAATTAATTTTTAGTTTGTGTGGAGAGGTGTTTTGTCTACATACACGGGTGGTACCCACAGAGGACAGAAGAGGGCATCGGATCCCCTGGAACCAGAGTTACAGACAGTTGTGAGCTACCACATAAGTGGTGGGAATGGAACCTGAGTCTTCTAGAAGAGCAGCCGATGCCCATAGCACTGTCTGAGCCATCTCTCCAGTCTGAGTAATTTCAGCTTTTTTAAGAGGTAGAAAACACATTAATCAATACAATTCTCAATCTGCTTTCCCTTTTTATGTCCCTTGATATCATTCAGAGAAAAATGGCTTTAAAAAACATACATACATACATACATACATACATACATACAACATACAGATAGACACATACACACCACACACATACTCCGTGGATATGAAATGGCTTAGAAAGTTAAGGCCTGGCCACCCAAGCTTGGTCCCTGGCACCCACATGGTGCAGGAGAAAACTGACAGCACAGGTTGTGCTCTGACCGCCACACATGCACTGTAGCATGTATGTGACTTCACGAACACACAAACACACAGTAAGTCAATGTAATAAAATATTTCAGAGAGTCTTAAAAATTTAAGACTCCTCCCTGGCCCCAACACACACACACACACACACACACACACACACACACCATAGCTTCTGACCTGTGGCACATGACAAGTTATAAGTTAGGAGTGGGTGAGAATGTGGTGCCTGGGCAAAGCTGTCCTTCCTGCTCTTCAAAGTTAATGCAATTTTTATAGTGGGATGTGTAGAGAAGCTCTTTCTTAGCACTAAGTGAATTTTGTCCCAGACATTTCCCTCCTCTATAAAGAAACAACAGTGCTTAAGCCTTACCAAACACTCAGTTTAATCAATAAATGAGTGGCCCATGGTGATGTTATTAATATTCTGAATTTCCATTTCATGGAGAGATGTGTTATGCCTTTTATTGGAGATGCCTGATGCAATACAAAGGAAATCTTAAAAATATTATCTCAGTGGAAAAGTAGAACAATCATCATGATTTATCATTTTTCTATATTCAACAATCAGTAACTAGCTTTCACTATTTCAGACCTCCTAATATGTTCCTTCTCTCACCGCCCAGTAAAAGCAATACAGATGTAGACCTGAGAGACCGTGGGTTAACCCTCTTCTAGTCTCTTCCTAGCTTCCCTTAGTCAACACCTATCAAGCAAACAACTTGGGGATTGGGAGGTGGAGGGTTAGTGGGGTGAGGGGGGACTTCTGCAGTCAGGCTATCTAGTGGTTCTCAACCTGTGCATCATGACCCCTTTGTGGGCCAAGACCCCTTTTGTTGATCAAATGGTCTTTTCACGGGGGTTGAATATCAGATATTCTGCATGTCAAATATTTACATTACTATTCCTAAGAGCAGCAAAATTACAGTTATGAAGTAGCAATGAAAAACTTTCATGGTTGGGGAAGGTCACCACAACATGAAGAACTGTATTAAAGGGTTGCAGCATTAGGAAGGTTGTGATCCACTGCTTTTTAAAAAATTCTCAGCCGGGCAGTGGTGGCACACGCCCTTAATCCCAGCACTTGAGAGGCAGAGGCAGGTGGATTTCTGAGTTTGAGGTCAGCCTGGTCTACAGACTGAGTTCCAGGACAGTCTGGGCTATACAGAGAAACCCTGTCTTGAAAAACCAACCAACCAAACAAACAAAAAACTCAGTGCTAGAAGAAACCCTAAAGCAGAAATGCCCAGCTGCTTCAGAAGGGTGCATACAAATAAAACACTCAAGCTTAACCACATTGGAGATAGAGGAAAGCAAAGTGGACCTCTGACCCAAGAAGATGACCAAAGTACTGTCACAAGGTCCCTCAGCCTTGAAAGAAGCAAACTTTTATGTCAGGAACACAACCAGGCCTGATGGGTGAAGCAGATCAAAGAAACTAAAAACGGAGCCCGTGGCTAAATTATTTATGCTGCTGCTGCAGTTGTATTGATCAGAGTTCTCATCGAGTCCCACCTTCATGTACCTACAGAAGCTGACGTCTCCCAAAGATTCCTGCCCTGGTGTGGGGGCGGGGTAGAGAGCTAGGCAGGACCACAGTTATCCGATATAGCCTTGCCATATCTAATGACAACTGACAATGTCTTTGTATAGCCTTAACTCCCGGGAAAGAAATGGTGTATCATTTCACCCTGTGGCCTGAAGGAGAAAAGGTTCTGCCTGACCTGCTGAGATCATATTACCTCAGCATCAAAAAGCCCAATGCAAAGGTACAGCTTCCAAAACCTGAGCATGGCGCTAAAGGGGCATTTCCTACTTTGAGAATCTTCTTTCCTTATTCACTTTGGAGTCTCCACTACCAGAACACCATGTAGTCCACAGTAGGTAGTTGTTTTATGTTTGGTGGATGAGTTCATGAGTGAATATTGTCATACTGGGATCCAGGCCCTGGAGGTCATATGTTTAGAAGCATATCTTAGGCCACCGTTTCCCAAGTCAGCCTGGTCTTGCCATACTAAACTTCCCTTTAAGCAGTCTTGCTTGTCATAGGAACAGCTTTTCCTCCCTTGAAGCTGGGGATGAATTTAGGATACAGGCACACCGTCCCAACTCCACCATTATGGAAAGCCTAGGATAAGAATCGATTCCTCGTCCTTATGCAAAGGATTTCAAGGCACTCGCTACTATCTCTGGGCCAAAGATGGTGCTCTATAAACTCCCGAAGATAAGAATCTGTGAAGGAATCCGTGTGCTTTTTACCTCAAGAGAAAAGAAGAATGTGGAAAGAATCTTTGTTTTTGGTTCACTTGTAGTTGCCAGCACTTCATTTGCTAAGGAGGGATAGGGTACAGACATACTGATGTAGACAGGAAAGATAGTTGATCAAACTGATTTGATCAGAGGAAATTGTAAGAATTAATGGTAAGTATTGTTTGGAAAGCTACTTAAGAAAGACATGCAGAGACAGATCTTTGGCTAATGCACTGCTTTTCTTCCAGATAGTGTTTTATGCAATTAAAATTTAAAGCCCACAGTATTGAAAGAGAAGGAAATGCTAGGCATGCCTTCTTTCTTATGTGAACCAAAGTCCTCTGAAATCACATCCATGCTGAACACCCTGCAGACAGATTGAGATAGAATTTAGCAGATCAGAGTCAACTTTGTCTTGAGCATTTGTTACTTCCCTTAGTAACCATTTTTCTACCAACCTCTGACCCAGTATCTTTGTAAGTACTAGATAAACCTTCTAAGATGTTTTGTTATCTTTAGCAGACCATCTATCTCCCATCTTTAAGTGAAGATCATTGCAAGACACTATCAGAGTCCTATAGAAGGTACTCCCTGCTCTACTGGACCCATCCAATGTCTCTAGCAATGCACTTGGTAAATGTATTGATTTATGGCTGTCTTTTGTTCTGTGGCTGTATAGTTTCATGTAATTTTTTTGGACCACATGACTGGAGGTATAAGAAATTAAAGACCTGAGGATTCCAGTTCTCATAAGAGTGTGGGGAAATGGGTACCTTCCAGATTTTTCAGTTTTGAGCAGGTGAAACAACTGTTTGGACAGGCAGTTTGGCAACATGGGCTCAGATTGTACATGGTCCAGCATTTCCACTCTTAGCTATTCAGAGACAAAGGCTTCCTGGACACTGTAAACTAAAGTGTACAGGAAAACAAAATCGTTAACTATCTGTTGAAGATCTACAGGTTGAGTGACTGATGAGGACCTTATGATTGTGAAGGATTAGAACATTTTGGATCCAGAGCAACATTATCTGGGGCGACTTTTATTTCCCTTAACAGCCCCTTGTTGCCCTCCCTTGTGTCTGATTTAGTCTCTTTTTGACTATTAGCTTATACCTTTGGAGTGTATTTTTAGCTGATCACCAACGTCCAATATCCTGGGATCATTATTGCAACTTAGGCCTGACCTTTAAGCTTCACACAGTGCCTTATTGGCATTGTATCCTTGCAGGGAATGTGACCCTACCATATGTTGTTTGGCCCCAGTTTTTTCCTAGAAGCTTGGTGCAAATCTCCACAAACCTCTCACTGCATCTTTTATGCCTGCTAATGTATTGATTTATGGCTATCTTTTGTTCCATGACTGTAAAGTTTCATGTAATCGCTTTGGTAATCTCTTGGTAGCCTATGACTGATGTCACCAAGTTGCCAGCCCATGGAACAGTACTGTCTATCTTTAGGGTGAATCATTCTTGCTCAGTTAAACCCCACTGGAAATACCTCACAGACTCATTCAGAGATGAGTCCTAGGTGATTCCAAATCCAGTCAAGTTGAAAATAAGATTAACTATCATGCCCAATTGTGTATGTTGTTGGAACAGGTTACACTGAGTTGTTTATCCATTGTCAACCGTTTTTTTTTTTTTTTTTTTTTTTAATTCTATAACATCAGAGCCACATAGTGACATAAACTATTTGGCTGCAAATCTAAAGTATTTAATCAATATCTTACCCTTTAAGAAAGATTGTCAACTTTTGTGCTGGATTACAAAATAACCTCCACATATTTTAAAATTAGGATGGAGAGGTGGCTCAGGGATTAAGATCACTTGTTGGTCTTGAAAAGGACCCAAGTTCAATTCCCAGCACCCCAGTGGTAGTTCACAACCATAACTCTAGTTCCAGCAAATCTAATGACATCCTCTGACTTCTGTGGACACCAGAAATGCACCATGCACATGACACACATGCATACATATCGGCAAACTGTTTATACATGTGAAATAAAATAAACAAATCTAAAAAACTCAAATTATTTAAGAGTACTCTTTATACAAGAAGAACCAACACAAACATATGTGAAATATAAAATATTTGGTAAAATTTGAAAATTAATCAACTCACTTATAGATAGGCCACATATCAAAGATTACAAGTGACAACTGAAAATTTTTATTAACTAAATGACAAAAGTACAATATAAAATTTTATGAAATAGCCTAAGTAATCAGTAGATAACAATGAAAATAATCAATACAAAAAAAGGAAAGACTGAACATTTTTTGTTCAATTTTTGGGAATAAGGAGAGGCTATCCATTCTTGCAACATTCACTAATCATTTTACTGAAAATACTAACCACAGCAGTATGGCAAGAAAGGTAAGTTAAAGGCACTATTAGAAAGGGAAAAAATGAAAATATGTGAATTATAGATGATATAAAAAATTACAAACACATTCCAGAAGACCTAAATGAATTTTGTACCATTACAAGATACAACTTTATTATACAAAAATTATTTGTTTATACCTATTAAAAAGAAACTAAGAGAGGTGACCTTCATTTCTAGCAATTGTTAGCCTTCCTGGTTGGATGGAAAGGTATCCTGGAACCCAGAAGCCCAGGAACCACACAGCTCTGAGGTGGGACAGTGTCCCGATGGAAGGGCATCCTGAGATGGGAGCTCAGGAACCACGCAGCTCTTAGAGGAAGCAGCCTTAGCAGAGGTGGTGTAGCTCCCAGGGGAGGGAATCCCCAGCTGAGCTGGGGAGCTCAGGAGCCTCAGTCCTGCTCCACTTCTTCCTTTCTTCTCTCCACTGCTGCTTGGCTCAACGAGAGAGTCACACCAGGCATGAAAGAGACTGATTAATTGTGAGGGTCCAGGGTGTGGAGGGATGACTCGCGGGTTGGCTGCCTCTGCTTCCCAAAGTGGACAGCAAGGAATTAAACAAAGGGCAGGGCTCATAGAGGGTTTCTCAGGGGGAGGCGGTTTTTTCCAGAGTAGAGATTTCCAGAGTGAGGATTGGTGGGATTTCAAGTCCTGAGCTTCAGGAGCTCAAGGATTGGTGTGCTTTCCTGTTCGAGGATTGGTGGGTTTTGGGGCTCAGGAACTGGTGGGATTTTGTGGGAAGCTCAGAGATTCTGGGGTTTTCCTGCTCAGGGATTGCTGGCTTTTTTCACACTCCCCAACTCCCCTTTCCCTGCATCAGGCCTATTGGTTAAGGTAGGAAGACCTTCCCAGCTGCAGGCAACTGCTGAGCTACTTGGGGAGGCTAGAGAGGAGTTGCCACCACCGTGGACAGCTCCTGTGGCAGACCCTCATGATGGCTGCAGGCTGAGGCTGCAAAGGAGCTGTTTTTGACAATTCTTGCTGTGTGGCACTCAGGGATACAACAGCACTAATCAGAATAAAATTCCTAGCTGTACACAAATAAGAGACGTGAAAAACACAAACACAGAAATCTACAAGGCAATGAAGAAAATCTCAAGGCATGGAGACAGTCTAAGATTTAAGAATGAGATTAAGCAGCCGGGCAGTGCTGGCGCACACCTTTAATCCCAGCACTTGGGAGGCAGAGGCAGGCGGATTTCTGAGTTCGAGGCCAGCCTGGTCTACAGAGTAAGTTCCAGGACAGCCAGGGCTACACAGAGAAACCCTGTCTTGAAAAA
Source organism: Arvicanthis niloticus (assembly GCF_011762505.2). Classification (NCBI taxonomy): domain Eukaryota; kingdom Metazoa; phylum Chordata; class Mammalia; order Rodentia; family Muridae; genus Arvicanthis; species Arvicanthis niloticus. Next base: position 41,677,962 of record NC_047671.1, read on the forward strand.
ACAACAACAACAACAAAACAAAAAAGAAAAAAAAAAAAGAAAGAAAAGAATGAGATTAAGCTAGGATCACCTGGATCCATAATTAAACAAACAAAAAACAAAGTCAGCAAGACAGGCACTGTGATGAGTCCAAGGGCAATTTGGATCACACAGCCAGATCCTATCAAAACACTAACCAACTCTTCACCCAGAAGATAAAAAACAAATCACAAAACTATATTCTTAGAATACACTGAATATCATGGTCTGTAAATGTTGCTTCAAAAAAAGGTGTTTTTAAAAGACAAGGCTTTCTTTTTTCTTTCTGTTTTTTATTGTTTATTTGGGAATCTCACATCACAAACCCTGATTTTGGTCATCTCCCAGCCTTCTCATGTCTACCTCCACGTCCTCTTTCCCAAGCCTCCCTCCTCCTCCCCTCAAATAAAGAAAAGAATGAAAAGAAAGAAAAAGTCCATTTTGTGCTGTCCATACACTTACTGGAGCGTGGTCAAATTCCTAGTGGCCAGCCCTGAAAGGGGCCATGAGTCTTTCTCCACCTGCACCACCTACACCCTAGTAGGGAAGGCGAGTCTTTCTCCATCTGCACTCCTGCATCCATATGACCTACAGTGGTAACACAGGCCACAGACATCAACCCTGCCTTTGACCATATCAAGTCATATCAGGTCACAGACCCATTCATGGCCCTCAGCAGTTGCATGGATCCCTGGCCTCAAGATGGCCTATGCTTGTATAGGTGCTGGAGATTGAACTTGAATCTTCTAAAAAAGCCATCTGTTTCTAACTGTTGGGCCATCTGTCCAACCCCAGGAGAGCAGTTTATATTGAAGAATTTTCTTCATTTGATAGAAACTGGCAAGTAGTAGATTTTTCACAAGAGACCCTTTAACATTGCTGGTCTCAATGTTGATATTTTGCATAGTATGTAATCTTTTATTGAGTATTTTCTTTGGTGGTAAAGAGAATAACATGTCATGTTAATTTCATTTTCTCTTTTTTTGAGAAATATAAATTCACTTTTGAAAATGAAGTTCTATATTCATCTTTGTGGTTCTAATTTGCTTTTGTTCTTAGTAGGTAAAAATGAAGCAACTTTTAATTTGATGCCAAGTGACCGTTCTACCATCTGCCTTTAATGTCAATGCAGAGGATTTTAGGAGTCCTGAAGTGCTCTTCATTTTGTCTCCCTGTCATCTTTGAGGGCTTTTAATGCTCTATATGGTTCTTCACATGTGAGTGATGAGAAGCAAATACCACCAAGCACAAGACCAAACCCGCACCTCACTCCTAGGCACTGACATTGCTCTAACAGCTTCACTTAGTGTCTTCCCATTTCCTTGGCCTCTGTAGGAGTCCAGGGAACTGGTAAGGGTTCCCTGCTACATAATTAGCTGGGAGCAAATAAACAACCTTTTTTTTTTTTTTTTTCAGCAGCATCTTCATGGAGGAGATGGGCAGCCAGGGTGACCAGGTGACAAAGGGACCCTAAGATCAGAGATCCTGGCACTCAGAACAGTTAGAAAACATTTCGTCTGAACCAGTTTTACGGAAGTGAAAACTGAAACTCAGAAAGTTGAATGGACTTAAAACCCAAGGCGTAGTAGAAACAGTTTCCTCTTCCTCACTAACAAATCTTTGCTCTTGTTTCGAATGGCGATACACCTAGAGTAAAATGGCCACCTTGCCAGCCTTCTCTCCAGCTAGGAGTAAACACAGGACTCAGTTCTCCCAAAGGGGATGTGAGCTGAGGCTTCCGGTGAGCTTGTGGGGAAGGCGCTGAAGCCCTAACATTTGGCTTGTGTACTTTTCGTCCCCTCCCTCCTTCCAATGGAGACATATCTTAGCTGCACACCTTTCACACAGTGGTTGGTTGGTTGTTTTGTTTTTCCTTTCATGTGTCAGATTCCATTCTGGGCGTAAGAAACTTTGATTTCTAGAGTGAAGTCTCTATCCATCATGAATTGCTAATAGTGAAAGGGACCACATTCATGGATGCTACTGGTGTTTTGTTTTGTTTTGTTTTGTTTTTGTTTTTTTGACATCTAGTAGTTTCCCCAATGGAAGCAAAGAGTGAGTACAAGATTCTAGACAACTGGAGAAGATTACGCTGTTGGACTGCACTTTGGAAGCCCTGCCATGGTGTTTGTTTTCAGCAAGGCTCTGACTAAACATCAGCAACACATTCTTGCTGCCATTCAGAGAGGCTATCAGTTGCCAGACAATAACACTCTACCAAGAAGCAGCAATGCCCTGGGAGAACAGAGAACAGTTATCAGCAATTATGGCAGCATTAAGGAGAGTTTAGAAGGAAGCAGGGTGAAGGAGGAGGAGGAGATATGTATCCTTTTGGATTTCTCTGTCACAGAGGAGAAATTACAAAATATCCTCAAAGAAGAAAAAAAAGGTCTATGGCTGCTTGAGACAGGGGACCTCCAAAGTAACTGTAAATCAGACCATTTCCACACAGTCCCCTGCCTCTGATGGCCAGCCCAGGGCAAACCGTGCCAACCTTCTTCAGAAACGTGGTTTCCTGAAGAGGTGTTCTTGTCCAGTGGCGCTCCTGTCCAATCTAATTATCGCTGTCAATTGCAAATAAATAAATAAATAAATAAATAAATAAATAAATAAATAAATAAATACCCATGACTAAGAGAAAGCCTAGAGCAGAGAAGTAGATTGCAAAGCAAAGAGTAGTAGGTGTGGCCACTCCAGCTGCAAACCTCTCAGAAAAACAGCTATAAAAAAATGAAGTATTCGAGCTGGGAAGCTGCACCAAAAGGGAACAATTAGAAGAGTGTGTTGTAACTAAAGGTGAGAGTCCAGGAACCTTGCTGGCACAAATGCTTTTCTGGTCGTTCTCTCTTTTGTTAAGGGAAAGTTGAGCATCTGGAGGATATCGAGATCTTATCAAACCCCACACACTTGGAGTGTTTACAACACAATCCCTGTGTCTATTCTCATCTCAGAAGCCCCGGGCTTGGTCTTTGTTACCTATTGGATTTCAGGAAGGCTGACTTGAGATGCGGCGTTGCCATTTCCTGGGCCTTTACTTTTTCCCCCCTGTAGAAACCCGGCTCTTTGTTGTGTCTCCTCCGCATTCATTTTCCTCTGCCCTCACACCTCTTACAACGCGATGGGGATTTTTTTTCCTTGTCCTGGCTCTTAGAGCCCGGGAGCTCCAGTCTACCCGGTATCAGATCAAGTCCCTGGAGCTGTCGGGGCTGGGTGCTCGCCTGCCAGGAGTCCCGCTTTGTGTGCTGGCGTGTTTGTCGCGACCGCTGGGGGACACGACCCCCGAGGAGGCGTGGCCTCGTCCCAGCACCACCCGGGAGGGCTGGACACTAGCTCGCCGCCGCCGCCGCCGCCGCCCTTATTTGTTCCGTTAGCTGGCGCTGGCCAGCCTGGTGCAGCCAGGGCCCGGGAGCCTGGACAAGGCTGCCCAGTCCTCTTAGCCCTGCATCCCACCCTGCCCCGCCCTCGGCTTTCCCCTCTCCACTTTTAACGGTGCCTCTGGAAAAGGGCTGGGCAAACTCAAGCTGAACCGAGAGAAAGGCGGGGAAAGGACCACATTCGATGAGCCCGTCTGGCTGGTCTAGAGTTCCTAAAGGGTCTTGACCATGTCGGAGTCAGGGGAGATGAGTGAATTTGGCTACATTATGGAATTGCTTGTCAAGGGCAAGGTAAGCGTCTCTGCTGTGGGGCTGTGTCCGAGATCCCGGCTGGGCACTCACTACCTGAGGGTGGGCTGCGGCATCAGAGCGGTCCCGTGCTGGGGGGGGGGGGGGGGGGAACACAAGCTGGAATCCGGGTCTGTCCTCCGCACTAGCGCATCCCAGCTGTACACAATGCACCGTGGCCGCCTTTTCTTTATGTCGAAGAAAGGGGACTCATGGAGCTAGTTGGCGGAGCGGTGCGGGAGCCCGGCGGGAGAGGATGGGAACTGAAGGGCTGCCCGACAGCACGGAGATTTGGAATGGGTGACAGGCGTGGGGGTGTAGAGGGAGGGTCCGCCGATCCGTTAACTCAGAGGACCTGAGGCGGCTCCGGGTCCGCGCGCAGCCTGTCGCTGTGTGGGACAGGGACAGTTCTCGCTCTGGTTCTCAGCCGCTGTCCTGGGCGGGAAACATGAGGAGCAGCCTGCCTTGGTACCAGGGTGGAGGGACAGAAGCTGAGAGTGGCTCAGGACGTTGGTAGGATGGCTTCCCCTGAGTGGAAAGCCTTTCGAGAAGCTGGACCTCAGGGAGCGTCTGAGAAACTGCCCAGAGACGTTCCGAAGTGATACACAGGCGAGGCGTGTAATACTGAGCGGGGCTCTGCTGGTCTAGGTTGGGAGAAAGGGCGCTTAACGGTGTCTATGCTTGTTCATTGCACCTGGGGCTTGGAGAAAAAAAAAAAGAAAGAAAGAAAGAGAGAAAAGGAAGAACCAGACTCTGTGTGTGATCATCAGAAAGAAGGATTGTGCCTCCCTGATGCTCACCCTTAAAACTTTGATCCCACACCCCACTCCAATACGCATAGCTGGCACGCAGCGTGGAGTAATTTAGCTTTAGACTGCATAGTCCTGACTCCCAACCTGAGTATCAGGGCAACTAGTCTTCTTTGGATTCTCCTATTCTGTAGCCGCTGAATACATTAATCCGAAATAGAATATCCAGTAACAATTTGAAAGTGAGGATCATATCTTGGAGCACTCGTAGCATTCATAGTCAGAAGCACAAGTGGTAGACCCTCGTTCCAGTTTTCCCACTTACCTGGGACTCCATCCAGTAAACTTGAATGTCATCTGAGCATGTACGGAGTCATCCTGGCCAGAACATTCAAATACTTCATGGTCCCAAACAGCCACCCTGTTATGACTTCGGGACCTACAAAGTGTACCAGCTCACGCCTTCCTCTAAATAGATTTCCCTTCGAGAAGTCCAGCAGGGGCTGGCTACAAGGGAAGAAGGTCCTGGGTCAAAGGTGGAACTCTGGAGAGCTGGGACAGTGCTTGAAAAGGGGGCATCTGTTTAGGAGCTGGGAGTAGGTTGGGGAGAGGATGTCTTTTATGAATTTCAAAGTAAATGGGCCACTCTTGATGGGCTGGACAACAGGATGATTGATAGGTAAGTTGTCTGTGCGCAGATGTTCTTCAGTATAAGCCAGAACTATGTTAGCTGGCTGTGCTTTTCTCCAACTGCATCTAAACCGAGAAACTTTGAGAAACTAGTCCTTTGTGTGTGTGTGTGTGTGTGTGTGTGTGTGTGTGTCTGTGTGTCTGTGTGTGTCTGTGTGTCTGTGTGTGTCTGTGTGTGGTGGAGGGTGGTCCAAGGCCAGGGATGGGCATATTGCCAAGTCTGGTGACTATGAAGTAGACGAACTTCCCTAAACACTAAATGGAGAAGGCAAACCTTGGTGAATTCTTGAAACTTCTTAGAATAAACTAAGGCACGTGAACCCAGGAATCTCTCAGAGCCATGGTGTTACAATATGTTCCCTGTAATAGAAACCTCAAACAGATGACCTGGTGTCCTTCACTGGCTTCCTCTGCCTCTCTCCCTTGACTAGTCAGACTGCCTTCTCTTGGCTCCAACAGCAGGCCAGTGGCTGCCAGGAGCACTCTCCCCAGACTTCCACAGCTACAGAGGCCAAAAATCCTAGGAACTCTTTGAGGTTGTAAAGTAGATAATTCCTTCCTACCTTTTTGGAGTTAGGGCAGGCAGCAGGAATAGCTTAACTATTTATTTCAACTCATGTATTCCTTATGGACTTTTTGTTTTGTTTTGTTTTTGTTTTTCTAGACAAGGTTTCTCCATGTAGCTCTGGCTATTCTGGTACTCATTCTGTAGACCAGGCTGGCCTCGAACCCAGAGATCTGCCCGCCTCTGCCTCCTGAGGTGCTGGGATTAAAAGCATGCAAGACCACTGCCCAGTTTGTAATTTAACACCACCATATAAAATCTCTGCTCTGTGTGTGATTCTAAGTGCTTTAAGCACTTACTGCTAGCCATGGGAGAGCAGATTTTTGAGACTGAAGGTTATTTTGTTTTGGATTTGGGGTTCACTTGGCAGCTTGGGTTTACAGCATGCTGGGAGTCTGGTCTGATCATGAGAGGCAGAGGGGTGGCTGGTAGTCTGCCAGCCTTCTCCCTGCTTCCTTCCAAGTTTGGTTTGTGAGTTGATCATCTTCGCTTTCCCTCTAGCATGGTTTCGTCTTTGCAGCACTTTTCTAGCCCCGTGCAGGAATTCATCTAAATGCCATCAATGTTGCTGGCCACTGCAGTGCTCAGGGAGCATGTGCAAGGCCCCGGCTTCGATCTCTAGAACTGCTAAAACAAAACTGTTAATTAAAAATTCATGACTTTGGGGCTGTAGATGTAGCTTGGTATCACAACATTTGTACATAGGTTCAGTTCCCAGCACCACAAAAGATAAAATAATAAAACACATGGTTTTAAAAGTTTTTGTTGCAAAATAATCAACTTTTTGGGATTTCATGGAAGATACGATGGGAGTTCATTTCCACTTTCATCCCTCTGTCCAGCAACATCAGGATACGTGTCTACTTCAAATTAAACCAGCTTAAGTGTATCCCCTGCCCAGGGAGGTGAGTGAGCCTTTAATCTTAGCGTAACCTAAAACCTACATGCCTAACCTGAGCGGCTTACAATGCTTTCTCATAGAACTTGCTTTAATATTTAAAGCACACAGTGAGCCCAGCATTGTGATCTTTCTGCTCACCAAACAATACCTTGGAAGCACACAGCTGTTAAGACACAGGCTAATTGAGAGCCCTAAAATCAATGTAAATGCTTCCTCTTGCATTTCACTGCCAGGAAAACTTTTGCCATTTCGGGAAGCTTTTTGCTTCTTTTGCAAGAGAAGAGACATTGGACTAAAACAGAGTTTTAAAATCTGTGGTCAATATCTAGAGACACTCAAGAGCAATGCTCTCAAATGCTTTGGGTCTCTTGAAAGGGTTTCCTAATTTTTTAAAAATCATCTTCACACATATCTTCCCTTTAGATCACCATGCACCTTTTCTGAACTGGCAGAATGAAGTGTGTGGAATGGAGTGTTAAGTTTAGAACATTCCTTCATCCATCCTTCGCTTGTCAGAATTATACTGAAGTATCAATACCCAGACAATGATTCTTCTTTAACAGTTGCCTCTCAGGTATATCCTGGGAGCACCATAGTTTTGGCAAAATGAAAGGCAATCTGGAGAGATTGCATCGCTTGGCCATCATTGGGACTTTGAACATTTGTGGGGTACAAAAGACTCAAGAACGTTGAAATATTTTATTTTTTTATTTTCTCTGTGTATGTATATTGCTTACATATATGTCTGTGCACCTCATGGGTGCCTGATGTCTGAAAAGGCCAGAAGAGGGCGTCCAATCCCATGGAACTGGAGTCCTAGATGTTGTGAGCCCCCATGTAGTTCTGAAAGAGTAGCCTTAATAGTCTTAATCCAGCACCAATACTCAGAAACTTTTACAAATACACTATTAACTTTGAAACAAGAATACCCTTAAATGAGAAAAGAATTAGGTTTAGAAATTCCACAAGTATTGCTAGCTCCTCAACCTAGAATCGACCTTAATACTTGCATGTAATTAAAATGGTTTAAAAACAAAAAGGAGGAGGGGGGAGGGGATGGGGGTCTCTAGGGAGGGAAAATAGGGAATGTAAATAGATAAAATAACCAACTAACAGAAAGAAAATCCACAAGCAGAGCAATATAAAGGGTTAACATCTGGGACAGAAACAAAAATCCCACCGATGGCTGAGCAGGTAGTCATTCCAACAACCAAAATCCCAGTGATGGCAATGACGGTGAGGTTTGGCCCACTGTAAAATGTCTTTCTTCTTTCCTCTTTCTTTCTTTCTTTCTTTCTTTCTTTCTTTCTTTTTCTTTCTTTCTTATTTTCTTCTCTTTTTTTCTTTATTTTTCTTTTTGCACATTAGGGTTAAGTCAAATATATGTGCTGTGAGAGAAAAAAAAGAAGACAGAAATTTGCAGTATCGTTTAAAAATAGCTACTCTCACAAGTACCCTCTCTCTCTTTATCACACTGTTGTAGAAGTAATTTGAAGATAGTATCTCCAAATATCATTTAGAAGGATAAGTGGTTATCTTCATGAAATGACTGTGTGCTTCATGCTTACCTGTGGGCAGTGCAGTGGGAATGGTGGAGTGCCATCCAGGTTTGCATTCTGGCTGATGGCTAACTAGCACATTAGTTAATCTCAGAAGAGTAATGACTGGGACATGTCCTTTCTAGAGAGAATTATACCCATTGTACAGGATTGCTGCAAGGGTTAAAGGAATATTTTATACAAACTTCCTGGGAATGTTATTGATACAGGCCTTCAAAAGATAAGCTATGTATTCTGGCAATAGGAGCAGGTCTTGAGACACTTTATATTGTAACCATGTGATCATTAACAAGTAGATGTTGGATGTTTAGATAAAATACCTAATATACGGCTGGTGGGGTGGCTCAGTGGGTAAAGGCACTTGCTTCCAAGCCTGATCTTTATGGCATAAGGAGAGAACTGACTCCTACAACATAATCTCTTAAGAAATACTTGATGTAGAACTGCAGAGATAGCTTAGTCTATAGGGTGCTTGCGAAGAATGCTCTGTCTTAGGCTTCCCAGAACCCCCAGTAAAAAGAGTTGGTCACAATGGCATCTAGTTCTAATCTCCGTGCTGAGAAAATGGAGAGATGCAGATCTTGTGGGCTCACTGGCCATCCAGCCTTGCCCAGCCTATTAGAGAGCTCGAGGCCAATGAAAGAGCCTGTTTTAAATTTAAAAAATAAAATAAAAATTGAAAAGGGTTGAGAGATGGCTCATAAGGTAAAAGCTCTTGCTGTCAAATTTGACAACTTAATTTGGATCCCCAGGACCCACATATTAGAAACAAGAGAATTAACTCCTCAAGTTGTCCTCTATCTTCTACATATGTACCGTGTGTGTGTGTGTGTGTGTGTGTGTGTGTGTGTGTGTGTGTGTGGTGTGTGTGTGTGTGTGTGTGGTGTGTGTGTGTGTGGTGTGTGTGTATGTACATGGGAACAAGCACATACATGTGCCCCACCTCAATAAATGCCAAAAAAATTTGAAAAATACTTAAAAAGATAGATGATGCTTTAAAGAGTGATAACCAGGATTGTCCTCTGCCCCCCCCCCATGCACACATGTGCACACACATGTATTTATACACATGAACACACATATACAAATATGGGCTATAAAATTGAAGTTGAAATTCATATAAAAACAACTTAATGCAAGTAGTACAATATTTGAGTCATATACTAAAAATGTTATTATATATCTTCCAATTTTAATTGGGTGTATCAATGCTAGCAGTCCTATGGAGAATAATGAGATGTGGTCAAGAGAAGAGTAGACAACCTGTATATACAAATATTATTCACCTCAACGTGCCCAAGGGCCCTTTGCCCACTGACCACGTAGGCTGTGTTACTGACACCAACCAGAAATTCCTGCCAGGGCAGAACTACACACTACCAACGGTGTGGAACTGTTGGCTGGGTGCTACTGTGTTAAGTGCCTACAGGGCTTTATCTTAAGACATAAAAGCTAAAGTAGTTTTGGAACAAGGCTAGCAAACATCAACCATGACTGCAGAAGTGAGAATGTGTAATTTAGTTAAGCTGAGCATCAAAAACTCTAAGGACAAATGAGGTCCGAGTTAGGGGAGATGGTCAGTGAATATTAGACCATAACGGATCCTCCGTGGGGTTGTTTTCACATTTGTTTGCTTTGAAGCAAGCATGTAGCCAAGGCTGTCTCACACCCATTATCATTCTGCCTCAGCTTCCTGAATGCTGGGGTTACAGGCATGTGCTACTGTGCCGGTCTTTTGAGGGTTTGTTATCGTTCGCACTTTCAGATGCCTTTCATTACTTCTTACTCTTGGTTACCTGTCACACCACATTGGCTCTTCTTTTCAGGTTCTGTTCTTTCTCCTTCTCACAGTTAGTAGTCTGAAATAGCAGCTGGAAAGATGAGTAGGACCTGGCCAGGTGCTCTCTGGATGCCTCTGTCCCGGCTTTGTTCCCATAGCAACAGTTTATGACTGGGGAACATGCCCTGTCGCAGGTTTGGGTATAACTGGTAGACAGTTCAATTTACTGCCTTTCACCTTGGACTTCTGATACCTGGCAGTATGGATTACAGTGTGTCAAACCACAGTAAAACCACCATCATTTTTAGCTTCTTTACTTCCCTAAGTCTAGGAGTTGTCTGCATTTTCTTCTAGGGATGCTGAAAGACTAAGGGGATCCCTCTTAGTCATGAGTTAGTTGGTCTGTAGCCACGTCACTTTGCTTCTACTTTTTGTTTAGGATATAGCAGAATGGCACTCTGTCTGCTTTAGACTGGAGGTAAAGCCTGGTGTTTCAGGGTGCTCATTGAAAAATGCACTGTGGTCACTAGGACCCAACCCAGTCAAGAATTTAATCTCTTCTGGTGGCCAGGAGCCAACATGGGAAGAGACCAGGTGAGCTGAATGAGTATCGTTAACCTTTTGGACTTCATGAACGAGGTACATGTGACTTAGCTCACAGCCCTGTGGTAGAGCAAGTAATTAGGCTGCAGATTCGACTAGATAGAACACTCTCCTAGCTAAAGTCAGGTTCTGGGTTTAATCTTCACTATCGAACACACACACACACGCACACGCACACGCACACACACACACACACACACACACACACGGGCGGGCAGAGACAAAAGAGAGGAAGTGGTGTGTGTGTGTGGGGGGGGAACCAAGGATGCTGAAGCTCTATAGGCTTGAGGGAGATGGCAGACACGGACCAAGCTTCTATGTGCTTCATTTTGGCCCCCATGTTAACAGAAACCAGTAGGACTGGTAGCATGGGACACACCAAACTGGGGGAAGAGCAAAGGACAACTTATAAGGTGTAAAATCAGATAAGGATTAAGAAATCCTTGCCCTTTTGTCTGCATCTCTGTCTGTGTGCCATGTGTGTGCCTGGTGCCCGCAGAGGTGAGAAGAGAGCATCTGAGTCCCTGGAACTTGAGTTGGGGATGGTTGTTAGCTACCATGCAGTTGCTGGGCATGGAATCCTGGTCCCCTAGAAGAGCGACCTGTGTTCTTAACTGCCAAGCCATCTTGCCACTTTAGTCCCAGCCTTCAAAAAGTTCCCAACATGTATAGAAATCTTGGTGTTCTCAGCCCTCTGGATTTTCAGACTCGTGTTGTGTTAACAGACACACTGAATCACGCACTTATGTGCATCCACCCTTCTCTCCCTTACATGTCAAGAACAAGGTGCTGTTGTGCTGCAGCACACAGCTTATTCTGCTCTCTGCGTACACAGCACCCTCCATCCCAAGCAGGTTATCCTTACATAGCCACTAGACCAGTGCCTCCCCACCTTCCTAATGCTGCGACTTTTTAATACAGTTCTTCAGCGTTGTGGGGACCCCCAACCATAACATTACTTTTGTTGCTACTTCGTAACTTTAATTTTGCTACTGCTATGAATTGTAATGCAAACATCTATGTTTCCTGATGGTCTTAGGCAACCTCTATGAAAGGGTTGTTCAACCCCTAAAGGGGTTGTGACCCACAGGTTTCGAACCACTGTGTTAGACTGTCTCTGCAAGATAGGCAGGCAGAGAGGCAATCCCAGGCAGCAGTGGGATTAATTGTGAAGGTGAGAAAGAGCAGGATCTGAAAAGAAACAGTATGATCTGGGTAAAGGAGAAATAAAAAGGATTCAAAAGCCCAAATAAGAAGAAATCTATGCAAGTCAGACGTGGTAGTACACATTGGTAATCCCAGCATTTAAGAAGCTGAGGCAGAATGGTCACTGGCTTGAAACCAACCTTGTCAACATGCCTATCTCAAATAAAAATACACAACTGTGACTAACAGAACTCACCAGGAAATTTAATCAGGACCCAGGAACGGTCTTGGTACCTTTTAAGTGGAGACTTAGAGTTGTGGGTGCCAAGAGTGGGAAGCTAATGGAAGCCTAGCAGCCAAAGAGGATGCTGACTCTGACGGAAGTGGGGAGCCGGTGGTTTAGAGCAGCAGACTTCAGACTTGCTGCTAACATCACTCCCTTCCTGCTTTTAACAGTTTCTACATCAATAGGATTCTCAACAAAAAACGCTTTAGAATTAAAACAAGCACATACTGAAAAAAATGCCAGCAATACAGCATGAGTGGAAAGTCTCTTACACCTGACTGATCCTCTTACAGCTCCTGACCCATTCTGTGCTCCATTCCATTCATTTTATTTACCTATACAACACTCACTTGTATTTATTTTTATTATTTACCTTTATGAACACCTGCCTGCACACTCACACAACACACAACACACACACACAACACACACACCCCAGAGTGCCAACAATACAGTGCTGATAAAACTTCTGCTCTGTAAATGCTTGGCAGATTTAATTAAAAAAATACTCACTCTATTTTAGACATCTTTAATATTTAAAAAAAATATTGTATGTATTTTTGTTGGTGACTTCATATATTTAAGCAGTGAATCTTGCCATATAATCCTCCAACTTTCGTCTCCATGCACCCCAACATCTCCCCTTACCTCCACTGTCTTCAGTTTTTGTTAATGACCCATGGGGTCCCAGCTAGTCCTGCCTGTGGGAATGCTCACTGCTCTTGTTGACAGGAGCTTGGGACAATAGCTACCTTGAGTTCATAGGTGCAGTCACCATGTCATGTCCCCATGACAAGTATTTACAGTCCCCTCTTCTGCGGTGTTCCCCAAGTCAGGCATTTTTCCTCATCAAATAGATCTGCTACAAAGTATTTTGTAGCATAAATGTACACTATGAAAAGCGTTTAGTCATTATAAAATGCAAGTAAGATTTTTGAATTGTTTTGTATATACATGACAAGTATTGAAATGGGACCATTCTTAGCCATGACTCATTCACAAGGCTTATTGCATTGCAATTTTAAAAATAGAAATTGATAAATTTCCTTTCAAGTAAGCTGTAGCAATTCATACTGTCATTATAAAATGTTTGAAAGTGCCTAGAACCCCACATTTTGTCAAGTTGTGTAACAGAAGTTTGCTGGCCAGGTGTGAAATCTCTCAGTGAACTTGGTTTTGTGTAATGGAAGGCCCTTGAGTTTTATTTTCACCCAGGTGTTGTCTATAAAAGTTTTATTCTCAGTTTGTGCTAATTAGTTTTTCCTAATTTCTTTTACTCTACCATAGTATGTTTTGACTCAAAGGCCTATCTAAGCATGCTAATGTATCTTTAATACAAAGGCCAACATTAGAAACAATGTTATAGACTTACACTTTTTGAAAGTCAAGACTTTACAGAAGCATATTAGGTAGGTGTTGTGGGGCGTAGAGGTTTGCTGCTTTCCTCTTTTCCCTCTTGTTTAGGACACATGCTCCTGATCCAAGGAAGCTTACAGGGTCTAACATGTGCTGCAAGCCTATCTGGATAAGAACAGCTCAATCATCTCCCACCGACCCCTCGCCTTCCCTCCCCCTCCCGCCTCCCCGCAAGGTGTGAATCCTCTCAGTATATTGAGGACACTCCATTAGGTGCTATAGTCCCTTACTATTTTCAGTTTTACACTGCTATGGTCATTTAACTGCCTGGTTGACGGAAGAGGTTAAGGCTGATGTCAAAGCTGTGAGAAAATGTGAAATTTGCCGCAGGAGACAGCTTTCTTCCAACTAGGAAATTAAAAGTAGGGTGCGTTTCAAAACCTAATGGAGACAGCGCTCTGCAGCTCCGTGCTCACTTGGCCCAGGAGTTAGGATAAAGGTTCTTTCAATCTAACACCAACAGAGGAAACTAGCCTTCAAGAAAGCAGTGGCTTTCATTACCTAGTAATATTCGCCCCCCCGACTGTGGTAGGCTGCCTTCTTCTGTTCTGTCCGTATACAGGAAGCAAACGAAATGCCACCCTCTAGACGCTTGGCCGGTGCAAGCTTGGTGTGGCTGCCAGGGCATTTCTGGATCCCTGTCTTCAGATGCGAAACCGCAAGGTGGCTGTGGGCTGGGCTAGGGCGGGGGCTTTGCTGCAGTCTTGACTTCAATCCTTGGCTAGCACCCAGGAATGGAATCCCTGCTCCTCGGCTAGCCCAGTGACACCCGGCTCCTGCGTGACGTGAGGCACCAAGCTTTGGTTGAGAAAAAAAAAAAAAAAAAGAACGTACTTTTAAGTGCTCAGTGACCAGGGAATGCGACTTCACGAAACAAACCAAGCAGGAAGAGTGTGTTGAAGAGCCCAAGGGAGAAGACTGGGGAACCCACCCGGGAACTTCCCTAGGCCAGCCTGGCTAGCGGCAGGAGTGGGCGGGATCTTGCGCTGGCCCTGGAGTACCGCTCCGGGTGCTCCTTGGGGCGCACTTGCCCTGATCCTCACTTCAGCTTAAGGCCTGGGAGCGTCACTGGTCTCCAGGCTTTCGCGCACACTTTGGGAACGCTCTCAGAAGAAGTGAAATGGACCAAAGCACCGCAGAGCCAGCAGCCGTCACCCCGACCCGGAGGGTTTAGATTCCCCGTGCTCTAGCGGGGAGCCTGAGTGGTGGGCAGCTCCGAGCCCGCACCCCGCCCCTCCCGAGCCCCACCTCGCCACTGTCCACGCCCCAATTAGGCCCTCCTCCTTTGTGCGGCCGCGCCGTTGCCGGGGCGACAGCCCCTCCCCCTCCCGGCCCCGCCCCGCGCCACCGCCCCACTCTCCGCCTGGCTGCTAGTCCAGCTGCAGTCCGCGCGAGCCGCCGCCGCAGCCGGCAGCGGGGCGTCATTCCCGGCTCCCGGGGCCCTCGCAGGGAGCAACCGCATTCTCCCGCGCCCGTGCTTTCGCCTGCGCCGGCCAGTCCCTCGCCGCGTGGCCCGCTGGCCGGATCTGGCTGACCAGCTTGCCCTCCGGTCTGACCCGAGGCTCCCTAGCCGCCTCGGGGACTCGCCCACACGACCCTGCCGGGGCCGGCTGCGCCTGTAAAGACTCCTTGGTTGATGTCACCCGGCGGAGGGCTGCGATGGAGGGGGATGCCTCAGACTCTCAGGTATGCGCTTACTCTTGGTTGTTCTCTCCCGGCCGGTCCCAGCATCCGGCGGCGCCTTTTTCTGCTCTTGAGAGGGTAGAGAGGGGCTTGGGGTCCCTTGGGGAGGGAGCGAAACGCAGGTCCGGGACTGTGCACCTGGCCACGCCGGGGACGGAAGGGCAGGCTCTTCCGTGGGGTTCTGTCTGCAGAAGTAGTCGCTTTGGGGTGTCTTGTGCGCTTAAGAGTAGGGCGCGTGCCCCAGCGTGCCGCCCTTTGTCTGGAGCCCCGAGGGGCGCTGGAGTCCCTCCGGGACCCCGGCTGCTCCTGCCACCCGCTGGGAGCCTTGTCTCCTGCTCGCTGGGCGGGGCCGGGGCCCCTGCGGCTGTGCGGTTCAAACCTTTTCTTTGCAGAGGTTGAGTAGGCACGTCTCCCGAAGTTTCCTGAACCACCCCTTTGCAGTTGCTTGAGTGAGCTATCACATCACATTGGTTTTAACTCAAAGGATGTAAAAAAAAAAAAAAAAAGATACTGATTTTTTCTTTGAAGGAAGAATTACTTTATATCCAGCGTAATCAAATGATTTAGGCACAAGAAAAATGGAAATGACTTTTAGATATTCCTGTAGGAGGTGGAGCTTTACCAATGGTATTAGTTATATGTAAAACGGGACAAGATTCTATATCGGGCAGTCAGGATACATCTTTTCTTTTTCCTTTAAGATCAGTGTGATACCGGATGAAGTGTGAGATAAAATGTGAATATCCAGTATTTGGTGTGAGTTGTAGGTGTGACCGGCTTATTTCCAGGTTTGATGAAATTGTAGCACGCTGTGGGCCTTTTTGGATAGTTGTGATTCCTCAAGAGACACTGCATTAAAGATCTGTTGGGAGTGATGAAGCTAGTTGTTCCTGGTGTGATTATCAGGGTTTACTAAAGCTCTTCGTGTCACCGGAGGGGAAACAGATTAGCATACACTTATTTCATCCAAACGAGTGAATTAAATTTCACTTTCTGAGCACCTTTTTAACCCAGCACTAGGAATGCATATCCAGTGACTTACTGGGTTTGAGGCCAGCCTACTTTGCAGAGCTAGCTCCAGGACAGCCAGGGCTACACAGGAAAATGGTCTTGAGTCTCCCTCTTCCCCCCCCCCCCCAAAAAAAAAAAACCACACCCAAAATTTTCTGTATATTTCCTATAGATGAAATGATTGTATAAGATTGAGATTTTAAAAAAAAATGTTGGCTTGTCATTAAAATTTCAGGGATGCCAACATTAACCTATAGAATTTGAAACATAAGGGATGCCAACATTAACCTATAGAATTTGAAATTTAAGTGCTGTTCCCCCCACTTTCCTGGCACTTCTCCCAAAACCTGTATAGGTGAGTCATCAAACCTTTTTAGTTGTGACCCTAAAGTGATTCTCATTTAAGGTGGTGAAATAATGAATACCTATAGGTTTGAAGGAAGAAGCTGGGTGGTGTCTTTCAGTCCTCTCCCCACCTTTAATATTTATGATGTGCTTTTATGACAACTGCTTTGGTATGCAATATAGAGCCTTAAGCATTTTAACATTTTCATAAAACATATGAAAGCTGTCAAATTTAATGTAGAAAATTGTTGTTATTCAGCTTGTAAGTAGAATTCGGTTAGGATTTCCCGAACACACTGGCTTAGCCTGGGTGTTCATTTATTACCAGCTCTTGCTCTTTGGCAGTCATGGAGTTAATACATTAAGAATGGTTAATGTCATAGTGAAATCTTTTTTTGTTGAAAATTATCACTTTTAGAATTTCACTAAAGTCCTAAGTCAAAGACTTGTCCCTAATGATTTGAACAGCCTGTGATTTTTGATAGGGTGTGGTCCTCTAATATCTTCTTCTTACATTTTACGTTCTTTTGTTTTATATCATTAGTTCTTAATTCCATGTTATATATATTAAAGGAATTTCAGTCATAGTTTTGTTTGTTTGTTTTTTGGCAAGACAAAGTGCCCTGGCTATCCTGGAACTTGCTCTGTAGACCATGCTGGCCTTGAACTCACAGAGATCTGCTTGCCTCTGTGGTATGGCCACCACAAACCACCCCTCCTCATGCCTGGGAAGTTCACACTTTAAGTTCCGTATCTTAATTTTATTTTGGAAAGGTAAGCACATTATGCAAAATGAATGAGCATGCTGACATGTCTACCCACGAGAGTTTTGACCCTGGCTTTGGTTTTCATCCTAAGGTGACTATTAAGAATATCGAAAAGGAGCTTATTTGCCCAGCATGCAAGGAGCTGTTTACACACCCGCTGATCCTTCCCTGCCAGCACAGCGTCTGTCATAAGTGTGTGAAAGAACTTTTACTGTCTCTGGATGACTCATTCAACGATGTGGCATCAGACAGCTCTAATCAGAGCAGTCCTCGACTCCGGCTCACCTCCCCCAGCATGGATAAAATCGACAAGATTAACAGACCAGGTATGTGGGGGATGCTGGGTGGGGCAGGGAGAGCTTATTGAGAGAGGTCCAGTTATAACTGAAAGGGGGATGGTTTTTGTTATTTTTTCCAAGTGAACAAGTTATGATTGTAGCCTCCACTTAAGATGTCGAAGTGAACTTGTAATTCTTGATAGTCACTTAAGATGGATTTGGAATACTAACTTGGTGCTAAACTGCTTACAACTGGCTTTAAGTGATCGATAATGGAAGAATAATGAACTGTTTAGGGAAGCATCTATAAGGTTAATGTCCAAATAAATACTGCAGAATTAAGGATGGGACTACATAAAGGTTACTTCTAGAAAACTTTTGTTGTTGAGATTTTACTTATTTTGTGTATGTGTGTTTCAGTAGATGTGTACCATGTGCCTGCAATGCCCTCTCAGGCCAGAAGATGGCATCAGATTCCCTGGGTCTGGAGTTAACAGTTGGTTGTGAGCCATAATGTAGGTGCTGGGAATCAAACCCAGGTCCTCTAGAATAGCAGTCAGTATTCTTAACTGCTGAGCCATCTTTCCAACCCTTAGAGAACTTTTAAAGCAAATCAAATGTGTTATCATTCTACCTGAGAATCTTAGACTTTTTACCGGCATGACATTCTTTTGTTGTTGTTGTTGCTTTTTGGAGACAGGATTTCTCTGTATAGCCCTTGGCTGCCCTGGAACTCACTCTGTAGATCAGGCTGGCCTCAAACTCAGAAATCCACCTGCTTCTGCCTCCCAAGTGCTGGGATTAAAGGTGTGCGCCACCACTGCCCAGCGATATATTTTTTTTTTTAGTAAGTGTTTTGGCAGGGTATGGTGGCACACGCCTATAGTACCAGCATGTGGGAGGAGGATCTGTGATGTCAAGGCCATCCTGGGATACATGAGAACCTGACTACTCCCCAGAATAAGGGTTCTGACCACCATGAATACTAGAATTCTGCAGTAATGTATGGAAGTAATTTTAATGACACATAGCATATATCACAGGCCAACATTTGCCCTGTTTTATGTCTAGATGGTGTTGTCTCTGAACAGTTGGAGAGGTGATGTAGAGCAAAATTAACTTAAAATTACAGAAGTGGCTGAAATTCTTTTAAAGTTAGTGGTGACCGCAGCCTTGTGTTAAACATGATCTTTACACTAGGGAGTGTGATATATACACATGATATATGTGTGTGTGTGTGTGCATATATATATATGTGTGTGTGTATATATATGTATATGTATATATACATATATATATATTAGACACACAATATATGTGTATATACACACACACACACATGCACACACTTGATTTTGTATGTACAGTGCTTTGCCTGCATGTTATGCATATGTACCTGGTGTCTGAGGAGGTCAGAAGGGAGTGTTGTATTCTCTAGGACTAGAGTTACAGATGCTTGTGAGCTGCCATGTGGATGCTGGGAGTTAAATCTGTGTCCTCTGGGCCATCATCTCTCCAGCCCCATACAATTTTCTTTGAATGCCAGCCATTAACTATTTAGGAGATCCTTTGAGCATATAAAATATATGTATATGCCATTGAAGTCCGTTGGGAAAATTGTGTTTGAGAGAGACTGAGGTCAAAGAAGGTTGTGTTCATTGTGAGATCTTGGCTTTTGTGTTTTGCTCTTTGCTGTGAACCTGGCACCCTGAGGGACAGAAAGACAATGTGTTGAAGCCATCCTTATCAGATAAAACTTGATGGTCTTCACTGGCCAGTTGGGACTCCCCTTGGCGGATGGAACAAAATTTACTTATTGTGTATTGCTGTTCAATACAGACAATTGGTGGAATCTTTTTCCTTAGGTTGTATTCATTCTGCATATGATTAAGTTGTGCTTACATACGTCCTTCGTGAAGTTCTGTGTTTTACTCGCTAGATTTGACTGATTCTCATATGCGGTTCATAAGAAGTTAGAACTATCCATGCTTTTAAGAGCTTGCTATAGTACTTACTCTAATGCACAATTGTTGAACGGATTTTGAGTGACAAACTTTTGGTATTACAGTCACAGAGAGCGTGCCACCATGACTGCAGTGTAATAGGGTTAAACATTTTTTCTTCAGAACAAGAGTTCCATTTCACCACACACCCACTGTCCAGATTAGATGTGAAGTGATTGAAATATGCCCCTCCCCATTCTGTAAGATCACTGTGCAGGTGGATCAGGTCCTGAGCAGGGACTTAAAAGTGCTTGAATTTGGTGATGGATGGTTGCAGGCGCTAGAAGTGTTTAACCTGAAGAAGGATGACTACTGAATGGTTTCGGCACTGTGTCAGGTGACCCACAACCACCTGTAAGTTTGACTCCAGGGGATCTGGCACCTTCTTCTGGTCTCCATGGGCAGGCACCCTCCCAACATACACATAAATAAAAATCAATCTTATGGAGGTGCATGGCTTGGAAGGTGAGATTGTTTGAAATGTGTCAGTCATTTCCGATGATTTGGCTTGTAAATCAGCAGTCATAAATGTCAGGACTGTCACAAATGTCAGCAGTTTTAAAGGACCAGGTGTCATTGTGTTGCAGTTATAATAATACCTTTCATTTATGGGCAGACATGATAAGACACACTTGAAAAGGAAGCCCAGACACCCTGCTCATAGGAATGGATGTGGAAAGAATGTGTTTCTAAAAATTAGTTTTTACCATTGGTTTTACTAAAGGATTAGACTCTAAGCTATCCAGTGTAGTATATACTAGCTGTGAAGTATTTGAAATAGGACTTTTCTGATTAAATAAAGTATTTTCTGCTGAACATATAAAGTGCTTACAAGATTTCTGAGGCTTCTGATAAAAAAGACAGATTTAATGCTTTTTATCTTATTACATTATGAGGTTGTATATAATGGATATAGTGGGTTAAATAATACCAGAACTAAACTTGTTTCTTAACTTTTATTGTGGCTACTTAGAGACCTTAAAAGTACATTGTGCTGTGGCTTACGTATTTCATTGGGATAATATTGCTATACATATTTAATAGACTTTTTTTAACAAAAGGCTATGTTTGAGAGCATAAGGTTTCTGTATATATGTCAATTACCCATCCAGGTGTGTAAACAGAAAAGCTGTATTGTTTTATATTTCTGATCATATATGTGTAACCTTTCCCTCCATTTTGTATTTTCCTGTTATCAGAGATAATGAGTTTTTTTTTTTTTTTTTTTTTTTTTTTTTTTTTCGAGACAGGGTTTCTCTGTGTAGTCCTGGCTGTCCTGGAACTAACTCTGTAGACCAGGCTGGCCTCGAACTCAGAAATCCGCCTGCCTCTGCCTCCCAAGTGCTGGGATTAAAGGCGTGCACCACCACCGCCCAGCGATAATGAGTTTTAATAATCTTTTTGTAAGTTAGTTTTTTTAGTTCAGAAAAAAGCAACCAAACAAAAGATGCTTGAATGTACCTAGTGGCCAGATAATGAGGTTGTTTAAAAACACAAATTTGTAGGACAAAGCGTATATCTCTCAAGTGTTGCCTGATAGTGGTGCAGCCGGATTCTGTAAGCTCGAGTAACTATTTTATATTGCTGCCTTTGTAAACATCCTGCGTGTCAGGAAACACACACACTTACTGTTGCTCCAATAATCGTGTTCTGTGAGGGACACAGTCACAGCTTTCTCTTTTGTTAACAAGTTGTGAGTATTCTCTTTGGGATGGAATTTTAAATCCAGCTTTCTGTTCATTGTCCACAGCACCACAGCGGAGATCTTTGGGGTGTCGAGGTAGAAAAAAAATGCTTTATTGCTTTTGTGGCTGCAGGCAGCGTAGTGTTAGATTTAAATTCTCTTGTTTATCTAGAGTTTCTCTAACACCAGTGGTCAAGTCTTCAAAATTATATAGAAAGTAAACAAATTGGAATAACATGACTTAAAGATCAAACAGGACAAAATTTCTGATGTTTTTAAGGGATGTATCTCAAAATGATTCTCACTTTTGTTTTGTCCATATACACAATGAGATTTTGTCTTTTAGTATCTGATATCTGAAAAAAACTTCCATTTCCATAGACTATAATAAAATGTAACAAGCTACATTGGAAAGGTTAAACAAATATTAAACTTTTGTTTGAAGTTGTCAATTTCATAGTCTCTCTATTGTTTTATGCATAGTGTGTCGTCTTTGTTGTTGTTATCAATGTTTGAAAGTGTTTGCCATCAGAGTTTTAATATGGAGGGCTTACCCATTTGTGGGTCATGTACACAGCCATTTCCCCCTCCCCCCAATTCAGTTGGCCTCTTAAAGTAAAATTGACTATTTTTTGGTCAACTCTGGTGATACTCTTTGGTTGGAGAAATGTTACCATGTTATCCTTTTCTGTATCTCTCACCTCCTGAGAAGTCCAACTGGTACCGCCCACCAGTCTGGCAAGCTGTGATCAGTACCACTAGAAAGCATGGGAGAGGATGTAACAGCAGCAGGCTGAAATGTACTGCACACATTTGATGCCCTTGCATTAGTTTTTAAATACTTTATTCTTCTCCCTGACAGTTGAGTGATAAAGCAAAAACTGAAATCTGGCTCCTTTGGCCACTCTAAACCATTTTGAAAATTCTTTAACTATTTTTAATTGTGTCATGATGTCGGCTTACTGTGCCTTTGAAGCAAAGCGGCGTGAGTTGAGAGCATTTACCTAACTTAAGGATGCTGCCTCCCCCAGTTGTGTGGCTGGTGTTTGGTCTTTAGGACTTCCTAGCCTTCCCTGTCATCATCTGGTTAGTCCCTAGTTCTTCGTATTGTGTCACATTGTAAAGAAATACTGTGTAAATAGAACTTTCTCTAATAACGGAAACATTCAACACTTGCTACATGCTGTGGTATTCACTAGCCTCAAGTACTCTTGAGTATTTGAACTATGGCTATTGCTACTAAAAAACAAAGTGAAAATTTAATTATGTTAAATTAAAATTTCAACAGCCATTTGGCTTCATGGCCCTTTAGATGACATAGCTATTGAAAACTGACTTTATTACATCTTTCTTTTAGAGTGCAGTGTTTTTTGTTTTGGATTTTTTTGTTTTTGTTTTTCATGAGGTTTACCTTCCAGGATATCCTTGGGGCTGTCATGCTTTCTTTGTTTCTCTGAATATAATATTTTATGAAAGCAACAGTAAAAGCTCATGGCAGATGAAATGAAAGCGTATTAGCATTCTCAAGGACACTCGAGGATCTGTTTAGAGAAACCACCAGGATACCTATTTGAATAACTTACCTGGAAATTATTCAGGTCTTAGGTTCAACATTTTACCTCATTGAAGAGATCTAGTGTAGTATTTTATAAAACCTTTTATTTTTGCCAGAAAAAGGGCAACAGAGATATACAGAACAGGGATGCAACATTTTTTAAAAACATTTCTAAACATGAAAACAACCACAATTTGGGTGTCACCAGCTTTCATGTTAAAGCATGATTTAATTTTCATGATTTTGTTTCCTATCACTTGATTGGTCACAACCTTCATAAACTACAATAGACCATTGCTTTTCACATGCATATTGAGGTTGGTTGTTCGATCATTTAAATTTCTAGCATCTAGTTACTGTATCGAAGGATCTAACCAGATGTGAATTTTCATCTGTTTAAACTTGACCACTGCATTACTTGACTTCCAGAATTGTTTGGCTTCTTCTTCTTCTTTTTTTTTTCCTTTCACAAAAACGTTTCCATTGGCATGTGTGTGTGTGTTTTGTTTTTACTTAGCCTGGCGCCTGGCGCTTCTTTCATTACATGCCTGCTGTGATGTGAAATATCTTGGACCTTGTTGCATGTTTTTAAAATTACTCCAGGAATGTTTTTATAGTAGGATTTTCAAGTTTGTGTGGGAAGTTTCTTTTCTTATATGATTCATGCTTTAAAACGTTAAGGCTCTCAAACGTCATTAATTGGAGATATCAGAGATATTGTGCATGCCTGTTACAATGTCTGCTTTTGGAGTCCAGTGACACTTTGCATGCTATAAAGTCATTAATATAAACAACACTGTGGGCTGTCTGCTGAGTGTTACCTATTGTGACATCATACCAGGCATCTTTTAAGACATCATTTTTAGATGACAGTCATTTCAAGAGCAATATGAATGTAGCTACTTAAAGCTCTTTGCCAAATAGAGTATACTGAATTTACCCATTAATTTTTGATGTTGGACATGGTGGTATGAAAGAAGGCTGAGGTTGTTAAGATGTGGCTTGGTTTGTGTGTGACAGAAGCTCTTTTTTGGGCAACCAAGGTCTCACACTCTCAAAAGGCTTTAAGTAAGTACATGTCCACCTGTGTTAAATGGACAGCCTTGCATTTCTGTAAACCAGCAGGTAAGATTGGCCATAACTTAGTTTCTTAACTTAATAAGATCAGAATGATAATATTGAATAAAAAAATCTAATAGATTTTTGTGTAAGGTCACTTATTGTATTTTCTATAATACAAGATTACATGTCATGCTTCTTGGCATTGAGTTAAGTAATCTTTAACAAGTCTTTGTTTTAGGTCCCAAGAAGATACTGAACGGTTGGTCCCTCTTAAAGTTATAAGTTCTAGGTCTATGAATGAATTAGTCACTCCTGTATGGATTGCATTCAATCCCTTTCTGGTCTTTCCCACTGAATTTTCCCAGATAAATCCACTGCTACAGTGGGAAACATTCTATTGAGATGGTTCTTAAAATGTGTGACCACCCATTCCTTTGTGTATGTAATAAAAGTTTAGACTAACCAGAAATACACAGTACATGTAGGTGGCAATTTTGCAGTTCTGAATAGTCTCTGGGATGGCCCTGAGCATGATGATTCATGGGCCCAGATTAAGGTCCTTCTCTTTCATCTACCCCATTTCTTCCCAGTCATGGTATATGACTTTGGATATGATATAAAGTGAACTAAAAATATTTTTACTTATTTATTCATTTATTTATTTTATATGTATGAGTACACTGTAACTGTCTTCAAACACACCAGAGGAGGGCATCAGATCCCATTGCAGATGCTTGTGAGCCACATGTGGTTGCTGGGAATTGAACTCAGGACCTCTGGAAGAGCAGTCAGTGCTCCTAACCACTGAGCCATCTCTCCAGCCCCTTAGCTAGAAGTCTTAATTATATAAACTCCTATCTCTATGAAGTATTGTATTATATGTTTTGTCTTCATGGCTGTGTTTGGCTTAATATAAGTATACGCAGTTTATTATAGATTATTTTTCCTTTTTCTATGATTGCTTTTAATAATTTGAACTTGTCTTTTATATACCAAGTAAAAATATTTGTTTAGAAAAGCATTTTCAGAATGTAGGTGGAGCCACTTGGTACGTTAGTTACTGTGGAGACATGTGTTTCTAAAACCTGCCTTTTCTTCCTATTAATCACTTACGATATAACTGAATGAAGACTTACTAATTACACAGGCTGGAAGCGTAATTCACTGACCCCGAGAACAACCCTGTTTCCTTGTCCTGGCTGTGAGCATGATGTGGATCTTGGAGAGCGAGGAGTCAGTGGTCTGTTTCGAAATTTCACTTTGGAAACGATTGTCGAGAGGTACCGGCAGGCCGCTAGGGCAGCCACAGCCATTATGTGTGACCTTTGTAAACCACCACCCCAGGAATCTACGAAGAGCTGCATGGATTGCAGTGCAAGCTACTGCAATGAATGCTTCAAAATTTATCATCCCTGGGGCACTGTAAAAGCCCAGCATGAGTATGTGGGCCCCACCACTAATTTCAGACCCAAGGTAAGTTAGGGTACCAAATGTGATGGGAGAAATCTCCAGAAGTCTAGAGACAGGAAGAGTTGATTGGGGGAACATTTTAATAATTACAGCCCAGTACTTTAAAGCTTGGGACATAGTGGTTTTATAATCTGTTAGGTGGGATTTGCATTTCTCAAGTATTTTGGGTAATTGCTTACTAATGCTCATAAGAACGTCATGTCCTGTGACTTTTGATGAGTACAATAATTTTTGTATATCTCCAAGATGTTCTGATTTGTGTAATTGAAACAATGAATGCTTTAAAAGGTGTTCTTTACACCTTAGTAAATGGTATGAATATGAAAATATAATACTATTCCTAAAAATAAGACCTTTAATTTGTAATAATTTCATGTGTAAATAGCAAAAGCTCTGTGGAGCCAGAGAGATGGCTCAGTGGTTAAGATTGCCTGCTGCCTTTAACAGAGGACCCAGGTTTGGTTCCCAGCACCCACACAGGTCCTCACAGTCAGCTGTAATTGCAGCTCCAAGAGATCCAATCCTCTCCTCTGTCCTCTGTGAGTACTGCACTAATGTTTCCGTACCCAACACAGACACATACAAGTAATTTAAAGTAAAATCTAAAATCTTAAAAAAAAAGATTTCACTGAACATTTCTCATATAATGTATCCTGAAAGATTAAAGCAAAGATATTTGCTTTAATGCACCCACATTGGGAAGGACATTTTGTCAAAATTGTTAGTCAGATAAGGGGTTTATCAAATAGCTTTGAATTCCCTTTTATGATATGTCTCACTGTGATTCCTCAAGGCCATTGAGTTTTAAATATGTAAGACTTCAAAAGTTTTAGTGTTTCATTAAGAAGATCACATTAGTACTGTTCTATCATGGGAGGACACACGATAATGAGCTAGGTTAGGGCTAGGATTTTATAAGTTAAGTATGTCATAGAACTTGGAATGCAAACGAAATCCTGATGAGTAACCCAAAGGTGTGTGACTAGGCTATGCTAACAAAAATAGTCCCTTTAAGACATTTATGTTAGTAAAAGCTGTCTCTTAAATGCTAATGAATACTCACCTATAACTGAACTCACTGAACCTCTTCATATGGAAATTCTATGTTTTTCTACTTTACAAAAACATATACAGTGGGTGTGGTGGTGCATGCTTTTAACCCCAGCACTCGGGAGGCAGAGGCAGATAGAATTCTGTGAGTTCAAGGCCAGCCTGATCTACAAAGTGAGTTCTAGGATGGCAAGAGCAGAGAAACCCTGTCTCAACAAACAAACAAAATCCCCCAAACTAACAATAAAGCAAGCAAGCAAACAAACAAACCATATGCTTTTGAGAATATGGAACTTGGACATTCTGAAACACTGTTTATTTTAGTTTTGTCTTTCCCCTGAAGCCGTGTTGGTAGTAGGACTCTGCATATTGATCTTCTATTTTCTTAGTTTTTCAGACCAGTTATAGTTGTCTAACATCTAGTCTGTTAAAATAATGAACAGTTATTTGATTTCATCAACATGCTATGTAAATACTTGTTTCTGAATGGAGACAGTATTTTATGTATAATTTCAAAGGCATCTATGATGGTAGTTCATAGAGTAAGTACAAGTGTGCCATTTCCTTGAGTCAGGGGCTGCTGCTGGCCAGAGCCTGTGTGGCTTGTGGAGCTAGCCTGCTGGACTCTTACATCACAAAACCTTCCAGGGCTTTCTTAGCAACATGCTCCTGTGGGGAGTGAGGGCATCGATTCTCTTAAGGTCCTCTGATACCTTGTAGGGTTGCTTATTAATCCGTGTGCCTAATCCGTGTGGTGAGAGGGCCTTTCCAGCTTGCTTAAGCCTGCACTCTACTTGAGTCCTTTTGGAATGAGTGTTTTCACCAACTTTAGGAGAAGTAACATTTGTGTATTAACTGTTTGAGCCCTCGAATTTAAAAATAGTAATTCTAGAATTTTCATGTGATATTTTTTTGGTGTGTATTTTTTATTCTCTTATATGGCTCTACTTTATAGAGCAAATCTTTGTATTTTATGTAGCAAATCTTTGTATTACTTTGTAAAGTAGATTACTTGAAGCCTAGATCTTTAACTGTCCATTGTTTTTGTTCAATAGATTCTAATGTGCCCAGAACATGAGACAGAGAGAATAAACATGTACTGTGAACTTTGCCGAAGGCCGGTTTGCCACCTCTGTAAGTTGGGTGGGAATCATTCCAATCACCGAGTAACCACCATGAGCAGTGCCTACAAAACCCTAAAGGTATGACTTGCTATTTTAGAAGTGGGTTAAAGTTTTTACTTTATTTTACCTTTATAGGTGTTTTTACCTGCAAGTATGTCTGTGCACCATGTGTGTGCAGTGCTTGCAGAGGGGTCAGAAGAGGGCACTGGATTCTTGGGACTGGAGTTTCAGAAGGTTGGCACCCTCACAATGGGTGCTGAGAATCAAACCCAGGCTAAGAGTAGCCAGTGCTCTTAACTCCTGAGTCATCTCTCCAGTCCGGGAAGTAGGTTTTGATACCTGGTGATTTCATGACTCATTTATATGTATAAAATCATGGTTTGTAATGTGGTCTGTTTCACTGAATGGAGTTAACAGTATAAAGTAAAACTTAATATATAGTTATTAAAAACTATAAAAATATAATTATTTAATGTATACATATATATAATTATATACATATTTGAATAATTAAAATTATATTTATATATTCATATATTATATAGCACATATAATTTTTATGTTACACATGGTAATATAAAATAAATTATACAGTATATAAATATAATTATATTTTAAATAAATTATAATTATATACTCACATATAAATATGTAATGCAATTATAAAAAATTAGATATAAATTATTCAAAAGATATCTATCATAACATTTTTAGGTTTTTTTTGAGTGTATTAAAGCTAGTTCTGAGGTGTGAGGGAGAAAGGAATGGGACCCTGTTAGGATCCTCCAGGGAGCAGGGCTCATTACTGATCAGTCCTCTGGGTGCAGTAGAAGGCTCCTGAAAATTTTCAAGTTTGATGGTCAGTAGCAGAGTCTGTAGTTGTATGATGCCTTTTTAAAAATTTTAATCTTCTTGCTGTAAAGAGGTTTAAAGGAACTAATTCACCCTTAAGCTTCCCTTTTAGCAAATTGTTCCCTTTGTTTAGCAGTGTGTGCAGATTGTCCTGTGTGTGGCTATATACATAAGTAGTGTCATAGGTCTGTGTCATGGACAGGTTAGGCCGCTGTGGCTTCTATTTCTCTGTTCCTTTGCTTGCTTGGTGTCTCAGTTAGGGTCTCTACTGCCATGGTAAATAAAACATTATGGCTAAAAGAAACTTGGGGAGGAAAGCTGTTATTTCCTCTTATTCTTTCAGACCACAGTCCGTCAGTGAAGGAGTCGGTCAGTTCAGGAACTCAAGCCAGAGAGGAACCTGGAGGCAGGAACTGGAGCAGAAGCCATGGAGGAACACTGCTTACTGGCTTGCTCTCCATGGCTTGCTCAGCCTGTTTTCTTACCACCCAGGTTCACCTGCCCCAGGGCGGCTCCACCCACAGTGTGCTGGGTCCTCCCCCAGCAGTCATTTATTCAAGAAAACACACAGACCAAGACCCACAGACCAAGACGATAGGGGGCGTTTTCTCAGCTGAGGTTCCCTCTTCCTCCATGACTCTACCTTGTGTCAAGTTGACATCAGAGCAGTCAGTCAGCTGGAAGTTTGGGTTAGCTCTCAGGTCTTATTAATTACAACATAGTTTCAGCTTTGCTTGGCAGGGCTGGGAACCGTTTATTTAGGCTTAGCTTAATCAGACTGACTTTGGAGGTAAAAGCCTTTGATGATGAGTCTTCATCCCCAGTGATTTAGAAGCTCATCTTTCTTGGGGTCAGGGGTCTGGATAGTGGGGGGCATGTGCAAACTTTACTCCTTTCTGGAACTTTCTGTGACCTTAGGCATGGTTCTTGTGTACCTGTCTGCCAGTTTTCCCTTTTCTTCTTGTCTCTGTGGTTTTAGGCTTTAGAGACTCTGACTTTCTTAGCTCCTACTTCAGGGAGACGCTGGGATCCGTTTGAGTTCTTTGCCTTAAGCCCTAGAAACTGCAGACGAGAAGCTAGGATAGCCAGCTTTTCTGGTTTTCCATCATCTCGGAAAATGTCTCTTTGAGATCTGATGCATAAGGAGATTCCAGATGTTGTGCTTGGTTGTCTCAAGTGGGAAGCCAGATACGTTTTGTCCCTTTGTCATGCATCTGCAGTCGGTCAGCTTCGCATGGCACAATCTAAAACATATCACATTTGTAGAAGGTTAGATTTCATGTAATCTGCCCTGGTTTTTATTAAATGTCCTAAAGCTACAGTGTTGGTAAACCAATCCACACTTCCAGACCCCACAAGCGTTTTTTTTTTTGAAACAGGGTCTTGCTGTGTAAAACAGGCTGGCCTCAAGTTTGCCATGAATACTCCTGCCTCTAGTTCCCAAGTTGTGATTTACAGGCGTGTGCTACCACACTTGGGCAGAAAGGCTTCTGTGACCTCATATGATGTCAGCAAGCAAGCAGTGGGTTCTATAGCAGCAGATGCTAGCTGGGGTGGGGGGTCCTCTAATTCAATTTAGTCCAGTCATTGTACCTGGATGTGCTGTCGGATCCCACCGGTGAAGAGCTCAGTCTGCAGGGCTGTCAGTGCCTCTGCCCCACTGTGTGTGTATGCTTGCTGTGAACTTCATGTGGTTGGTTGGTTGGTTGGTTTGTTTAAATGCCTTTTATCACATGGTTGTAAAAAGAAGTTTCAGTTACTCACCCTCCTTGGGTCTAATTGTTTTATTTGAGAGGCTCACGGAACTCAGGAGAACATAAACAGCAATTTATCGTACAGGATATTACAACAGGTGCTGATGAAGAGAGACGCATAGGGGCAGGAATGTGGGAAGGGCTGCCACGCCCTCTGGTTGTGCACTCTGTGAGAACCTCCACTGGTGCTGCTCTATGGAAGTTCTGAACCCTCTCTTTTTATAGAAGCCTCATTGATAGGCACACTTGATTAAGTCTTTGGCAACTGATGATCGCCTCCACCTCGGGGCTTCTCTTCCCTGGAGGTTGTGAGGTTGGACTGAATCTTACCTGTCTAAGTTGTCTGTGTGTTCATAGTGACCATCTCTTACCCTGAAACCAGCTGCCGCTTGAATCATTAGCTTATTAAAAAAAAAAAAAAAAGGAAAGAAAATCTATCATTTTAGAAATCATCAAGGACTTTGGGAGAGAAACTTGATGAAGAACATAATCGTAATAATACAGCTATCTTTTATTACACATTAATTTCTTTCATTTCAGATTTTCAGAACAATATTCCATAATACAGTTTCCAATTTACACACTCTTTAGTAAAAAACTAATTGTCTAGATTTGTCATTTGCTAAGAGTAGCAAGTCTCTGTTACACTTGGTTTTAGATTTAAGCTGAAGGGAATTGGCTACACAATGCATAAGACACGGTATCTATCACTTCTTTTATTTTTGGCCAGTTGGGTGTTAAATTAGAGAAATGAGCTTCATGGAAGGGTAACCTTGCATTTGTCTTCTGTCTGTTGTTTGTTGAATCTGCTGAGGTAAATACCAGGTTTCTTACCTGTTCTGTAGTGTGTGTCAGGTTGTGATGTTTTCAATTCTGGAAACTGCTTGCACCTTTGAAGAAACTAGCTTAACCAGTTAATGGAGAATGATCCACTGCTAGCAGTTTTGTTAGCTGAGGCTAGGATATTTTCCATCCTGTGACTCACTTGGCTTCTGTTAATATTGACAGAAACACACACATGGGCTTAAAGTAGAGTCCCTCTTCCCCAAGGCTGCCTACCCTTAGTCTTCCTGAATGGGAACCCCAGAAAGAGTCTCCACAGGGATTCCTCTTGACTGATTTCCTCTCACCATTTGGCCTCCTAGGCTTTCTGATTCTGGCGTCCTGAAATGATGCGAGTTCACTGTCTTTCCTGATCTGGCCCCACCTCAGTCTCTGAGCCTCTCCACTGTTGAAAAGTTGTGGCTTTTCTAGAGCTTTCTCAGCCTCTCACATCACTGTACAGGTTTCTTATTAAGCTTTGTCATGGCTCATCTTACTTTACATTGTTTACTCTGTAACCGCATCTGCAGAAGTTGGCGAGCGTTCCATTAAGGAACATTTCCTGAGGAATTTCTGAGTTTTCCATCTATTATTTTCATGAATTTCTAAGGATGAGTCTTACTCCTTTTCTGTTTGCTCTTCTCAAAATCACTTTGATTTTAGACAAGTTGTTAATAATTTTACACGTTTCTGCTTTCAGAGAAGCAGAATATGCGGACATTCCTGAAAGCAGTAGGGAAATACTCGGTGTAGCATCTGTATTTTAGGGTGTGAGAGATGTTTGTGATGAATATTGTTGTCAGAGTGGTCGAAGTAGGTTGTTGCCGTTGTAAGTGCTGGTAGCGTAGGGCTTTCTTAACATGGTGGTGGTGAACATTTGACTATAAAACACCCCCATGGGTTCTTGTGTTTGAACTCTTATTCCCATTTTGGAAGGGTATGGAACCTGTAGGAGATGAGGCTGGGCTGGAGGAAATGTGGGGCCTTGTATCCCATGTGGGTTCGAGCTGAACTCTTCATGCATATCAGTACAACGTAAATGGCCATGTCCTGCTCCTGCTCCTGCTGCCACAGCCCTGGCTGCCTTGGCTACTGTGCCCTTACCTGCTGCGACGGACTTGTGTCCTCTCAAACAGAACCAAAATAAATCTTCCTTTCCTTAAGTTGTATCCTTTAGTTTTTGTATCACATCAAGGAAAAAAATAATGAGACAGTAGCTTGAATATGTAATATTGTGGATTCTTTTTCAAGTAGTACACTTGCACAGAAAGTAGCACATATTTCTTTCTCCAAAGGTTTTACTCTGAACTCTAGAGGTGAAGCAAGGCTGATATTATCTTTGAACTCATGCTGTTGTTGAGTGACTTTTCCTTCATCTTGTTTACTAGTGTTTGTTTCATTGGTGCCTTTTATTGGGGGATGTGGTATATAAAGGGGTAAAAATAGTTCTCAAACTTGGCTTGTAATTCTCTCTGACCTTTGAGATAGCTATAGAGGTCAGCCTAGGCCTACTTTACAGGGTCTTAGCTTTGTTGTGTGGCGTTCTTGGGAAGATGTGAGTAAGTGTCATTCTCACCTCAGACAGGCACTGAGTTGATGCCAGATTAGAACAGTCTAGCAGAGTCCAATTTGGCAGATTTATGAGCTTACTGTGTTTATTTATGGCAGCACAGGTGGCTCACAGGCAGCTGTGTCCCTGAGCCCCCTGTTGGCGGTGCAGGCAGCTTGGCTGGTGGGAGAGTTATGGGCTGTGTAACCTTGGGACGGGTGGTCTGTAGTCTTGTAATTTTCAGGAACTCTCTGAAATTTGTGAGATTGGTCTGCTTGATGAGTCTTGAGGAGTCCCGTCTTTGTGATGGGCAAAACAGTGTTTAAATTTGGAGGAAATTGCTGCACGGCAAGCCCTTAGGACACTCAGATTCACGCCAAAGGGTTATATTTTTTTTTAGCATTTAAGAAGGGCATTTATTGTGGATGAAAAAACACACACATGTAGTAGACACACAGAGAGACAAAGAACCTCTGCAAAGTAGAGGGGGACCTGAAAAACTTCTCCCCAACAAGTAATCCAGTCTCTTCCCAAGGGCTAGGACTTCTAAAGCCTCTACTTTAGGGCTGGTCAATTTGAAGCTGATAGCACCTTTAAACTTGAGCGTTCCGAGTGCAGGGGCATGTTAGTTATGTATTACTCTCTTAGATTACTTGCACAAACGAGGCTTTGGTGCTGTTGTAGTGTGTTGTGTCCTAATCTGGTCTTGAACTCCTTGAGCATGTCCCCATCAGGGATCCTACTGGTGTTAGACAAAGCTG
The DNA here is from genome assembly GCF_011762505.2 of Arvicanthis niloticus. Lineage (NCBI taxonomy): Eukaryota > Metazoa > Chordata > Mammalia > Rodentia > Muridae > Arvicanthis > Arvicanthis niloticus. The sequence goes on from NC_047671.1 coordinate 41,711,107, forward strand.
CCAGGGTTTTGTCTCAAGTCAGAAAATTGAAGAAGAGGCTGGCCATCTTGGAAATTTGATAGCTTTATTACCTAGCCATGGTCCTTCTCCTTATATGTCTGCCTACGAGGAAGTCTTAACTCCTAGTCTCTCCTTCCCTTCTCTCAGACATCACCCTGATTGATTTTTTTAGGGGTTTGGGGGCAATGACCATGTCTAGCTGCTTTGAGCATACAAAGGGTGGACAATGGAGGGCGGGGCAGATACAGCTCTGTCACTGTAGTCAAGAAAAAAGAGTGCCAGTATGTGCTCTTAAGGGACAGTGCTAGACTTGACATTTGGCTTGCAGTGTGGTGTTAAATACTCCCTAACCCTGGAGAGTGGTTATGTTACTTAATTATGAGTAGGTTTCTGGTTCAGCTGTTGCCTGTGGTATTTGTACCTCATGAACTTTGGGTTCTTTGGATGGGTAAAGTGCCAGGTCAAAATGGAAGACTTTCTATCTCTTTGTAGCATTATTATTCTGTAAGGTCCTGTTTTCTTTTCTCTGTCTCTGTCTCAAGGATTACAGGCTTGTACAGCCATGTCTGTCTCTTACAATTGACTGCTATGGGCGCTGGAGATTGATCTAGGACTTTGCAAATGCTGGGGACATGCTCTCTCCTTAAGCTAGATTCCCAACCCACTCTGTCTTTTGTACCCCCAAATCTTCCTTGTTCCTTTCCTGTCAGCCACTTCCTCTTTCTCCAGTGAGCACTCCCAGAGGGCTTCTGTGTATCTGGTTGCTGGATGTCCCTCTGAGACTGACACGAGTCCTTCGGAGCCAGTCACATCTATTTCTGCACACATCCTCTTTCACTCTCTAGTATAAAGAGGAAGATGAAGTAGATTAGAGACTTACTTCTTGAATTCTTAAACACCAAGTGGTTGTCTCTCTTCTTGCCCTCACTTTACATTTCAGGTGTTCAGCAGTTAGCATCCAGGAGAGCACTCATTCTGAGCCTGTGTTGCCCTGGGAGGTGCTTCCTGGTCTTTCTCATTTTCATTTAGACTTAATTTGGTTTTCCGTTGTGATTTGGTAATCCTACCAAGTGTTCTCAAGTGGTTTTTTGTTTTTTAAAAACAGATTTCAGATTCATTGAAAGACATTTTTTTTTAGACCAATCTAGAGATTACACCAAAACCTGAGATGTAATTTCTCTGGGAAATTATAGTGTTCAGAATAGCTAGTTTAACAAATTAGTTGTAAATCCTTGTTTTCACCAGTGTGTAGTGAATGGATGAATAGCTGGGATGAGCTGGGATTATTTTAGATTGATCTTTGGTGTCTTTCCTGGTGGTGTGTGTGTGTGTGTGTGTGTGTGTGTGTGTGTGTGTATGTGTAAATTGTGAAATGTGAGGGAAGGCTATACTATTTGAACTGCTATACTATTTGACCTTCAGTTTGCTTAGAAGCCTTAGAATCAAGAATTCTGAGAGTGATAAACAATGAAAAGTTCTACTTGCACATTTGGAATTTTTGACTGTCACCCCTCTCTCCCCCTCAGCCTTCATTTAACATTCAGATGACCTTGAGCCTATGTGCTAAGGCCAGTAAATATTTACCTTGAGTTAATCACCATAGCTGGTTTTGCTGATCCTTCATCAGGAAGGAAGAGTACCTTGTAATTTACAAGATTGCATTAAGTCTTTGTTGACTTATTTTTGTACTTGTGTTCTGTGTGTTTCCACAGGAGAAACTTTCAAAAGACATTGATTTCCTTATTGGTAAGGAAAGCCAGGTGAAGAGTCAAATTTCTGAACTAAACTTGTTAATGAAAGAAACAGAGGTAAGTTGTAAGCTGGTCAGAGTACCTTTCCATTCACTCATCCAGACATTGTCTTATTTGTTTATAACATTCTAAATGTGTTCTCTGAGCTGAGAATTGTGTGACCTCATACCTCTGCTTCCTTAGAACTCATGGAAACACATGCAGAGTAGACTCCTGGGTGATCAGTGTTCAGGAGTCGTAGGGAAATATTAACTTTCAACACTGTCCTGGATGTGAACATGAACAGATAGCCTTTGAAAGGTTACTGTATGTGATAGACCCAGGGCTATTGAAAATTCCAGGCTCTGCTGAATACATGTTCTGGCTTGCTTACCTACATAAAGATGAGTGTTCATGCCTGCCTTGTTTGCAGAGGCCACAAGGTGGAAACAACCCAAATGTCTCTCAGCCGTGGTGTACAAGTATTGATGAGACTATTGGAGCTAAGACTAGATAGTCTAGGTATATCCTGCCATACATTGTGTGGAAGGGATGATGCTGTGATGACATCTATAGACAGTATCCAGAGTAGGCTGCAGAGATGGTTTTGCAATGGTTGGGAGCACTGGTTGCTCTTCTAGAGGACCTGGATTCAATTTCCAACACCACATGGTGGTTCACAAAGTTGTTCCTGAGGAGGGAGAATCAGCTCTGCAGAGGTTATGAGGGTGGCTGCTGGTATACAGTAATGTGCTTTTATCTGAATGTTCTACTAGTCAGTATATATTTATAGAGAGTCCCTTCCTTTATGCTTACTTGCACATTTTTCTATTTGTATATTCTACTTCAATTTAAGTAGGGAAAGGACCAGCCTAGGCTTGGAGAGGACCTCTGAGAAAGAGATATCTGGGAGTGGTAAAACAAACTACTTGAAGTCAAATTGTGGATTACAAGCTGACAGCCCATGTTCTGCTAGAGACAGCTTTTCAGATTGCTGTCTTTCTGTTCTGTTCTCTCTGGAGATCTCCAGACAGCTCTCTGCTCAAGATATATTTTTTGCAATTCTAAAAACTCTCTGGATAGCTCATCTCTTGCAGATCAAAAGCCCAGTCTTTGATTTATATATCAACTCAGTCATTCTCCTAGGTTCCCTTTTGATTATCCCATGAATCAGCATCCCATGACCTCAGTCTCTTGATTCTTAGAAAGCGACTGCAAGCACAAGCACAGACAATAAGATAGGTGGGTGATCGTGCCCTGAGATTATCATTTCTACCATGCCTGGGCCTGGACCCCCTCTGTCCCAGGCTGACCTTGAACTCAGGAATCTGCCTGCCTTTGTATCTGCCTGTCTTTGTATCTTTCTGACAAGCTGGTTCATAGTGCAGCTGCCTCTGGTTCTTTAGATTTGTCTGTGAAGCTCCTTATGCAATTCATATTGCATCCTTATATTTTGCATAGTTGAGAAATTATGTATTTCTGAACTCATGTTTTCAGTGTTCTTTCCCACAGCCTAAAGGGCTGTCCCAAAGGTCACAGTGTTCTACCATTTTGTTTAGACATTAGACATACCCATACCCCCCAGATTCGTGCTGTCTCTGATTATCATGGAGTCATTAACCTTGGCAGAGAGGACATTCCTTGAAGGAGGAACATGAAAATATGTACACTATTATACAACTAAGCCTTATGCTCATAGCCGCCATCAACACTCATGGCAGCCCATACTCTGCTCGCTCTGTTCTAGGAGTGGGAACCATTCTGGAACCATTCTGTCCCAACCACGACCATGCCAAAAGCGGCAGAAAGTAAGCTGGCATGGTGGCTCATACCTGTAATCCTAGCACTTGGGAGATAGAAGCAGAAAGATTATGCGTTCATGGCCAGCCTTGAGTACATAGAAATTAAAGGATTGCATAAGACTGTCTAAAAAGGGGTGGGTACAGGCTACATGGCCTATAAGGCAAAGGTACTTGCTGCCAAGCTTGATTACCAACTCAAGTTACCTGAGTGTAACTTCTGGAGCCTACATGGTCAAGAAGGAGAATCCATTCTCTTGAGTTGTCCTTTGACCTACACACACAGACACGAACACAGTAAATAAAGTGTAAAAAAAAAACCCCAAAATTTAATAATAAAAAGTAATAGCATTTTTAAAATACTTAAGCATGAGTAAGGCTGGATTATTTGACAGTTTAAGTATCTTTCATAGGCTTTGATATATAGAGTGGAGTTTTTTTCTCTTCTTTTTGATCACTTTAAAAATTATAATCAAATATAAAAGATCTAGGCTAGCTCAAGATTATTATTTCTTGAAATATTTTTTTTCCCAGTAGGAAGTGAGATGGTTAAGAAACAGCAGGGGGCCAGGGATGTTTCGTAGTGGTAAAAAATTTGCATGACGTGTACAGGACATGTAGGTCTTGATTCTGGTCTGGATCATCATCACCGTAGAAGAAATAATACAAAGAAAGGAAAAAAGAAAAATGCAAATTAAGCTGGGTGGTGGTGGTGGTGCATGCCTTTAATCCTAGCACTTGGGAGGCAGAGGCAGACAGATCTCTGGATTTCTGAGTTCAAGGCCAGCCTGGTCTACAGGCTACACAGAGAAACCCTATATTAACACCCCCCCCACACACACACACAATCAAATTAATGCCATGTTTGTCTCCATCCTTAACACTTCTTCAGTGATGATGGGACATTTTTTGTATCTGCAATTATAATTTTAATTTAAGCATATTTCTGAGCTTAATGTGGAAAACCATTAAGAGAATCTTACTGTTCTCTGAACTTTTCTTTTAAAAACTGAATTAGAACAAAGCATACTGGTAAGTACAAAAGTATCACAATAAACTCCATCATGTTACATTAAAAAAAAAAAAACCTCCAAAAGCCAAAACCTGAGCTGATGGGGTTAGCAATGGAGAGGGGAACCTGAACAACATTCCTTTCCCAAAGTAGAGCCTGTTGGGAATTCTGCAGTGTCCTCTGCAGTACCTATTTCTGAAGACTTTGCTGGTGGGTCTGTTGGTAATAACCACTCCCAGCACTCACTGGACCCTTTCAAAGTCACTCTGAGCTCTGATTTTATAAAGATTCAAACCATTTGGCCCAGGCAGGGTGATATAGACGTGTAATCCCAGCACTAGCGAGGGTGAGTGAGACAGGAGGATTGAGATTGAGGCCAGCTGGGTTATATAAAGAGACTCTGTTTTGAACAGACAAACCCCCAAATGAACATGTTTATAATATGCACTACAGGTAGGTTATTTTATGAAAGAGAAAAAACAATTATTCAGTGATAAGAATGTCTAGATTATATGACACAGTGGTATAAGAATAGAATAAGTATAGGTATAAGTGACATAAGAATCTGTATAATTTCTGTTATCCATGTATTTTGCATGGGAGAGGGAGAGTGGCAGGGCGCCGAACCCAGAGCTCACGCTCAGCTTCCACTTAGCCCACAACAAGCACATGGCTGGGTAAGGATTAAAGAAAATTCATTTTAAAGACCTTAATGTAGAATATTGAGAATGATGCTTTTAAAAGTTCTATGGCTGTAATTTAACTTTAGAATAGCTTTCTGTATTTAGAAATATTCCTGAATCTGAGATGAGTTACAAACTCTCAAGACTTGTGCTTTTGCTATATTTGTTGTTAAGTCAGTTCAATTCTGCCCTTAACTAATTCTATCAATGAAAATTGTTTCTCATTTAATTGAATCATTTGTCAGTTACCGGACTTTAACAGTACAAAGTTTTGACATCACAAAGCAAATAGAAACGGAAGCGGACAGTTATTTTTATGTGCCTCACCCCAGGCTTTGAAGATTTTGGAAGCAAAAATTTTTCTTGACAACATCCGGCATTGTTTTGTTAATATTATGTAGGGTGTCATGAGAAGACCTTGATTGGGTTTATGGCTAAGATAATGCATGTGTTCTATATCCATGCAATGGAGAGAGTGGGTTCAGCAGGAGGTAACACGTGTGTGGTTTACACTAGTGCAACGGAGAGAGGGCGAAGGAAGAAGCTCTGGCACATTTTGAAAAGCTCTTTGAAATCCTGGAAGACAGGAAGTCGTCGGTCCTGAAAGCCATCGATGCCTCCAAGAAACTAAGACTAGACAAATTTCACACTCAAATGGAAGAGTACCAAGGCCTTCTAGAGAATAACGGGCTTGTGGGATACGCTCAGGAAGTGCTGAAGGAGACGGATCAGTCTTGCTTTGTGCAGACGGCGAAGCAGCTCCATCTCAGGTACTTGCCTGGCTCCGTAGCTTTTGAAAACCTCGACCAGCCGGTCGAGTAGTTCCTGGTGGTGGGTTAAGGAGCAGCCTGGCTCTGCTGCATCCTGAGTTCTGAATGCAATGTCCATTTCTTTGGCTTGCCATGTTGCCAGTATTTAGTGTGACTTTCCTTTTAAAAGAATGGCTTTTATATGACACATGTCTGTCCACAGAATACAGAAAGCTACAGAATCCCTGAAGAGCTTTAGACCTGCAGCCCAGGCTTCTTTTGAAGACTATGTTGTTAACATATCGAAACAAACAGAGGTGCTTGGAGAACTGTCCTTTTTCTCTAGTGGTAAGTGGTGAAGGCTGTGCTTCCCCCCTGGCTGTGTGTGAGCAGCAGGTGTGCATCCCCTCCCCTTTGATGTAAGTTGCTCGTGATCATCTATCCTGGAACTTCAGTTTTCATGCACAAAACTATACTCCTGGCTTTTTAAACATTGTATACATAGCATCACCTTTTTTAAAATTATAAGCTTATGATATTGTTAGTACATGAAATCTGGTTTAAAGTATATTCTGATTTCCAGCTATATTGAATTAGGGCCTGCTGTGAGGATCTCATCTTAATTTAATATCCCTTCTGAAGACCGAGTTTCCCAATAGAGTCACTCTTCTGAGGACTGCTGTCACTATCAGGAGGGTCCTGACTTCAACAGATGACTTCTAGGAAACACTCTCACAGGCCACCCCATCACAAGGAGGGCTTCCTCCCATTCTTACATCTTAACACATTTGCCTTGCTGAGGTTTCTCTTCATGTGAAGTTGAAGCAGCACAGACTAGGTGCTAGACAGATGCTCAGTGGTTAGCAGGTGCTAGACAGATGCTCAGTGGTTAGCAGGTGCTAGACAGATGCTCAGTGGTTAGCAGGTGCTAGACAGATGCTCAGTGGTTAGCAGCAAGTACTCCTCTTGCTGAGGAACAGAGTTTAAATCCCAGCACCCACATCCAGCCTCACAGCCACCATAGTGCTGGCTACAGGGGCTCTGACAGCTTCTGGTCTCTGAGGGTACCTGTACTCACTTGCACATACTTAACCCCCAAACATAAGATTTTTAAAACCTGTATTTAAAAAAAAAGATGTTTTCGGACTGGAGAGATAGCTCAGCGGTTAAGAGCCTTGGCTGCTTTTTTTAGAGCTCCTAAGTTCAGTTCCCAGTAACCACATGGTGGCTCAAAACCATCTGTAATGGGATTGGATGTCCGTTTCTGGCATGCAGGTGTGTATGCAGATAGAGCACTCATATACATTAAATAAATAAATAAATAAATAAATAAATTTAAAAAGCTGTTTTTTGAAAAACAAAATTTGTCTTCTTATAGGTTAAAAACTGTGGCTTGCGATAGCGTCTCTTCTTTTTAATACGTATATCTAAGTCTGGCATTATTTATTATGGATTTAGTTTTTCCAAGTAGGTGTTTGTTTCATTTCAAAGGCTGACTTTACTTCCTAGATGTTCTGCACACGTTAGTTGCTTTTTGCTTACTTTTAAGTCTAAGTTTTTAACCTATGGATCCAAACATACCCCTGTAAGGGCAAGGCCAACATGAGTAAGCATGGGTTATCCACAGTACCAAGGACCAAGAAAACACTGGGTAGAAGAAAGGGGATGCCCCCATCTCCTGCCTGTGGATATATTTCCCCGCGTGCCCTTTCTTATAGAGACCACGTGGCTGAAGATCCGCTGTGATTCGGTCCTGTTTAGTTTTTAACTTTATAGTATGTTGTGGATGTAGTTGCTGATCTTACTGTGGCTGTGTAATCTTCAGGTGTGTTAATGCACTGTCAGGCGTCCTTGTAAGAGGCTCATGCCTATACGAGGCTGCAGGATAAGTAAAGGAAGGGGGGGGGGAGCATTTTACTTCTTCCTCTGGGTTTGATGTAGACAAGGTATGTGTGGACATACATATTTGTGTATATATAATTTATCCATGCTGAACTCAAGCTTAGTATGTTGCCAAGGAACACCTTGAATTGATTCTCCTGGCTGAGCTGGTGTCTTGGGAATGTGCTGTCCTGCCCAGCGTACATGTAACTTATAGGCACTACTGATAGATCAGCTGATCCAAGCTTCCATGGTTAGTGTATAGACAAGGTTATGTGTGTGCACCAAGATTTAGCTGTGATGTTGGTCTATGTTTTGCTTTCCTGAAAAACCATATAGCCTAGGCTAATCTGTGATTCATTATGTAGCCCAGGCTGCCCTTGTACTTACAGTGATCCTAATGCTTCCTAAGTACAGAGATTACAAATGTGAGCTACCATGCAGCCTATAAACATTATACTTTCATCAAAATATTCTGACCCTATTTCCCCTAAATATATAAATCTTGATCCATACAGTGGAATTTCTTATGGCAAACCATAGTATCTAAACAAGATTGCTATACTGATTATCTTAGAATTGCCTAAATATTTTTTTTGGGTTTTCCTTTTTTAGTTTCTGGTTTTCTTTTCTTTTTTAAAGTGTGTGTGTGTGCGTGTGCGTGTGCGTGTGCGTGTGCGTGTGCGTGAGAGAGAGAGAGAGAGAGAGAGAGAGAGAGAGATTTGTGTTTGTATGTATGTATAGACCAGGAGCCAGAGGTTAGTAACATGTGTCTTGCTCAGTTATCTGTCTGATTCTTTTGAAACAGGGCCCCTGGGTGGACCTGGAGTTCACCAATTTGAGTAGCCTAGTTGGTGAGTGAGCTTCAGAAATCCACCTGTCTCTGCCTCCCTAGAGCTGGTGGGACAGACTCCTGCCTCCACTACCAGGCTTTCTGTGGGTGCTGGGACACGGACTGGGACCTCAAGCTTGTATTACAAGCGCTTCACCAGCTGAGCCACCTCACTTGCTGCTTTATTATTCCAATACTAAGAAAAAGTATTTGACTTTACAAGTCTACATTGGTAAATATTAAAGAAAATGCTCATTAGAGTTTGGTTGAAAATCACAAAACTTAACATTTTAGTACTAAAATGGTTTATGTAAATTTACATAAAAATTCCAACTCCAGAGGTATGACTCATTATGGGGAAAGTCTATGGTTTTAAAAAATAGAATTTCCAGTGTTTCAGAATTAATGATACCACTTAATGGTGTTTTAGTTTTTCAGTTTTCTTCCCCAATTCCATTATAATTACAGATTTACCTTATTTGAGATTTACTGCCTTTTTATGCATAATATTATAAATTTAGAAATTTCTTGGACATAATAGAAAATGCCGGTACTTTATTTTTGCTGAGGGAAATACTGTCTTAACATCGTGTTCTATGTCATAATTCTTCCAGGCATAGACATTCCTGAGATCAACGAGGAACAGAGTAAAGTGTATAATAACGCCTTGATAGACTGGCACCATCCAGAAAAGGACAAAGCCGACAGCTATGTTCTTGAATACCGCAAGATTAATAGAGACGAAGAAATGATATCATGGAATGAGATAGAAGTCCACGGCACAAGTAAAGTTGTCTCCAACCTTGAAAGCAACAGTTCCTATGCGTTCCGAGTGAGAGCTTACAGGGGTTCTATCTGCAGTCCCTGCAGCAGAGAACTGATTCTGCACACTCCTCCAGCTCCAGGTACTGGGAATACAGGAGTCAGAGTGGGAGAGGCCCGGAAGTGTAGAGTGTCTCCATAGGTAGACCTACATTGAAACCAGCTTTGTGCTTTGGAAAGACTCTAGACAAGTAGATTCCACACTTAGATGAGATTTAGAAACGACCTCAAACGAGTCCTCAAATATCACCTCATATTCTGTATTAGATTTTGATTGATATCAGACCAAAAAAAAAAAAAAAGACATGTTAACAATTGGGGCTAAATTGACATCAAGATGATATGAATGCTATTTTAAAGTATTGAGACTGCATGCCCAGATGAGCATGGGGGAACATGCCTTTAATTCCAGCACTTAGGAGGCAGAGGCAGGCAGATCTCTGAATTTGAGACCAGCCTGGTCTGCATGCATACTGAATACTAGGCCATCTAAGGGCAAAAATCATAAGACCCTGTCTCAAAGCAAAGAACTTAACCATAAAATAATAGCATGGCTCTGGGTCTTTTTAAAAGATCAGTTGATGGCAATGTCTAAAGAACAGGGTATTGATAGTTATTTTTTCAATTCATTGGCATGATTTGTCCGACTTGCCTAGGTTTTCTCTTCCAGAGTGCTTCTCTGCACATGATGGCAGAAGGTCTGTTTAGGACCACATTGTAAGCTTTCCCTCTACACAGATAGCTCCTTGTTCTATATTATATTACTCCGCCTCTCTTCCTCGGATATGCTGACATCACTTATTATTTATTAAAGAGGCTGAAGAACTTTACTGGATAGTAAGGACATACAGGTTAGTTGGGGGCTACTGCAGTGTCTTCATAGATAGGGGGAAGCTAGAACTAAAACTGTTCTGACTCATGGTAGTGGGGAGCATTTTTCCTTGCCCATCACTGCCTCAGACAAACTCAGTTGATTTTTTTTTAGGCCATGGACCCTACCCCTGTTTTAGTGTCGTATGTACCCATATTTTCTAAATTCTGTCTTTCCTTTCCCTTTTTGTCCAAATATAAAAATGGTGTGTGTGTGTGTGTGTGTGTGTGTGTGTGTGTGTGTGTGTGTGTGTGTGTGTGTGTGTATGTGTATGCTTTTTCAGGAATATTGTGGCTTAAAATTTTTTTATAGCTATTGTCTTAATCATTGCTGTGAAGAGATACCATGACCATTACCAACTCTTATAAAGGACAACATTTAATTGGTTGGGACTGGCTTACTGTTTCAGAGATTATCATCATGGTGGGAAGCATGGCAGCATCCAGGTAGACACAGTGCTGGAGATGGAGTTGAGAGTTCTACATGATAGACTGTGTACCACATAGGGTGTAGCTTGAACATAAATAACACCTCAAAGCCCACCTCCACAGTGACACACATCCTTCAACAAGGCACACCTACTCCAATAAGGCCACACCTCCTAATAGTGCCACTCCCTATGGGCCAAGTATTTAAACACATGAGTCTATGGGAGGCTAACCTATTAAACCACCTCAGATATATAGGGCTGGCTGTAAGTATTTCCCTTGAATTTTACTAAAACCAACAGAGAGGGTGAATTTTCAAGTATCCAGTAGACATTTAATGCTATATGCTATTTTTAAGTTTCTGGTCTCTGAAAGTAGAAAGATAATTCTAAACAAGGCTGCTGTTTTTAACAGCAGCTGTATAGGGAGGAGGAGAAGGCATGCTAAGAGTTTTATTTTCCTCTCTGAGAGAAGCCGTTTAAGTAGTGGGGCCATTTAGATTTACTGTACAAAATAGGAGATGCCGGAGATGGAAACGAATCAAGAGTAACTATGCAGGACACCAGCCATCACCAAAGCGAAGGATCTGCCTGTATACGGGGACTGGTTTAGCTTGCTGGAAGCTATTTTTTTTACATGTCATGTAATCAAGATAGACATAGCATTGTACGCATACAGTTTGGTGATAGAAAGTACATTCTTTATTGTACAGCGGATGTTCAGTAGCACCATTCACATCTTCAGAAAATACTGTCAACCTCACCTGAAAAATCTGTATCCCGTAAACAACTCTTCAGCCCTCTCCCTGTAGACACTGGTAGTCTCTCTTTCATTCTGAGGACTGGACTATCTGGGTACCTCAGGAGAATGGAATTTGCAGTATCTGTCATTTTGCATCTGGCTTATTTTGTGTTGTCTGTGTTGTACTGTGTCAGGCTTCCCACTTTTAAGGTTTAGCAACCCCTCTCCTGTACATCTCCCACATTTTCCTTATCAATTTCGCCATTGATGGATAGCTTTGTTGTGTGTTCATTGGATAGCTACAAATGTTGTGTTAGAAACAGTTAGTTAGCTTCATTCTACATGTGAGGAAATTTAGAGTTTAGATGAATCTTTTGTTAAATGCAAACCTCTCCAAACTGAAAACCCATGACGTATTCAGAGAGTATCATCTTTCTCCTATCTGTTGTGTTGATTGATAAGGGAAATATCTTACAAATTTTCAAATTAAGAAAATTCAGAATATTTATAAATATATACTACCTCTTAATTTCAGCTCCTGGGGATCCAAAGTTCCTGACCTCATGGGCACCTGCACTCATGTGCATATACCCACCCCCCAATAATTAAAAATAATAAAATAAATATTTTTAAAAGTAAATGGTTGGCCAAGTACATTCTATATATATAGGAAATGACTGCGATTCCAAGGTATATACTCATAAACATTCACAGATATATAAGACATTTTCTACTGCTTTGGTTATTTCTGACGATCTTCAGGTATAGAGAATATTCGAGAACTTACTGCTGCATCGGAATTGTACCTTTTGATTGTCGTAGTTGTCTGGCATGGTGTGACAGCATCCCTGCATCTAAACTATCATATGCAGCTTTAAACTATGGAAATCCTGGTAGATGGCGCTCAGATTGCTGTAAGAATAATTTCGACTTCTGTTCAGTTTTCAGTTTCCTGTTTGATGAAAAGTGTGGCTACAATACTGAACATCTCTTGCTGAACCTGAAGAGAGACCGGGTGGAGAGCAGAGCTGGCTTTAATGTCCTTCTCGCTGCGGAGCGCATCCAAGTGGGCCATTACACGAGCTTAGACTACATCATCGGCGATGTCGGAATCACGAAAGGTAAACACTTCTGGGCCTGCCGCGTGGAACCGTATTCATACCTGGTGAAAGTGGGAGTTGCTTCCAGTGACAAACTGCAAGAGTGGCTGCGCTCTCCACGGGACGCAGCTAGTCCAAGGTATGTTTTTTTCCTCGACGGAGAACTTTACCACTACTTTAAAAGTAAATATCAGCATTGCCCAAGATCACCCTGAACACAGATCGGGACTCGTTCATTACATTTGGAATACGCGCCGGGTGATTGGCTGTCACTCGGCTGCCTTAGGGAAGGGGTCAGGGTGTCTTGTATTCACTCACAGAATAACTAACGTTTACTTTTTGCTGCCATGAGGAAGCTAGTCTGTTTTGAATTCCTCTTGCTTGTGACAGGGCTTCACGGCTTACATTTTGAGTTTCCCACAGTTCCTAAAGTGTATGTTAAAACACCTATCCAGTGAAACGGCTCTAACTGCCGGGTTCACACTTGTTACCTAGTTTATTTACTCAGCTTCTTAAAACTTTTCCATCAGTCCTTTTGTGTTGCACATGTGTCTTCAGCAGGTAAATTTCTTAAGCTATTGAATAATGGAGATTGTGTAGTTTCCCTTAAATGGGCATAAAATGAACTGGCTTAGAAAAAAAGTTTTTTTTTTTTTTTTTTTTTTTTTTTTTTTTTAGCCATTCAGTCTGAGTGGTTAAACATGAATGTTTAACATGTTATGATGACACATGAATGATAGGACAAACATTTTGTACAGATAATGACATAATAATGAGCTATCCTAGGTAAGGGGCTAATTAAACACAATGGCGTGCTCAAGTAGAAATATTGTACATGGCAAATGTTTACCAATGGCAAAACAATGCTGTGCCCTTGGTAAAACATGTGTGTTGACATGTGTGGGTTGTCAGCACGAGAAGTAGGAGAAGCCAAAAACAGAAAAAACAGATTAAAGTTATTGATGCACTATGATTCAAGATATATAAAAAGACAAGCCATACACAGGGAAGAATGGAAGGCTTGTGTATCAGAATTTTCTGTGACTTTTCATGTGTCACAAAAGGAAAAACAGTTTCACCATTCTTAGTTGATGTGGAAATCACAACCAGGAAATAGGGTTTTCCAGAGGAGAATGAACCATGCTCTTATCTCTTGTTCTTTCAAGTGCCTGGTTATTTACTTTAGCCTGTTATTTTCACAGATTAAGAATGAAGTTCTTTGTATTTTATAACATGTCATTGTGTACCATATGTATTTAATCTCAAATTAAGCCCCTTGACATCCTCTCCTCTGATTTTTTTCCCAATGGAAATACATTTTTAACTTCCTATTTGTATCTAGATTTGGATAAAAATGGATGCTACTACTATGTGGAATTTGACACTGACCACATAGGACAACTCTAAATGGCAATTTATAGTCTGTGCTTTAGGTGTGTTCAAAGAACATTTTTGCGTGTGGTAACTTTTGAGCAGTGTGCATTATTTTTTGAGTGTGTTGAAGACCCTACAAAGACTGCAGCTGGAGATGAGTTACTGTGCTTATTTTTGTGTTGTAGATATGAACAAGACAGCGGGCATGACAGCGGAAGTGAGGATGCCTGTTTTGATTCTTCACAACCATTTACATTAGTTACTATAGGCATGAAGAAATTTTTTATACCCAAGTCACCTACTTCTTCTAATGAACCCGAAAACAGAGTTCTCCCCATGCCAACAAGTATAGGGATTTTCCTTGACTGTGATAAAGGCAAAGTGAGCTTCTATGATATGGACCATATGAAATGCCTGTATGAGCGCCAGGTGGACTGTTCGCATACAATGTTTCCAGCATTTGCCTTAATGGGCAGTGGAGGAATTCAGCTTGAGGAAACCATCACAGCGAAGTATCTGGAATATGAAGAGGACGTGTAGCTTGGACACTCCACGTGATGAGGATAAGAACTGTGAACAAAGCCATGCCTTGGTGTTAGTCTATGTAACTAATTACATATCATTTACGTCTCTGTCACCACACCCATTTGTACCGTGTGATTCTTTGTTTTGTCTTGGCCTGCTTTGACACACAGGGTCTTGCTGTGTAGTCCAGGCTGGCCTCAAACTCTGTTCTGTTATAGCCTCGCCCAAAGGCTGGGATTATAGGTGGGCACCACCATACCCAGCTAGTGTGTGATTCTTAAAATGCATAATGACTTTACAACCTTGTTTCTTCCATGTCATTGTCCTATCTTTTACAAATTGTGGGAGTAGAGACTTTCTGTCTTACCTTGTCCGGGATAGATAACTTTACAATGGAAGTCCTTCTCTTTGGGCACAGGGACTCTAATTGATGTAAGTCAGCTGATGGTGGTATTATTCATGTCCCTTTGTTTGGGGGCTGGGGTGGGATACAAAGTATTTATTGTAATTCTTTGTGTTTGTTTTTCTTTCCCTTCCTTTTCTTTTTGTATCATGTTCATGTCCAAAGAGAAGATATTTTTTAAATGCTTATTGATAGAAATTAGTACTAAGCCATGTGTCTTGCATTTGATGTTAATAGGAAAATAAATTTATAGATAGGTAAAATGATGAAGGCCATAAAATGGTAGTATATTTAAGTAGAAAATTATGTATTTTAAAGTGTGTAACTACTGAGCATATATTGCCTGGCAAATAAATATTGCTTTTTTTTTTTTCCTGTAGACCACAGACTGTATCAGTAAGGATATCTCTAAGAGTGTCTTTACTGTAATGCCCATTGTCTGGCATGTAGCCTGCATTGTTTCATTTAGGAAACACAGGGTTCTTGAACCCGTGCAACTTTTCACTACAATATAATTTTTCCAGGAAATTTTATCTTCAAATTTTCTTACTTTAGAATAAATACTCGAATTTATAGCAAAGAATTATTTTTCAGAACTACTAGGGAAGACGGACTGATAGTGAACACCTGCCTTTTTGTGTCTTGTGAATTTTATGATTTTGGTACATGTGTTATACATCAGGGTTTTCTGGCTTTTGTTTACAAATTTGAGAAGTTCAGTGTCCACTTTCAGCAGCATTGAAATACCAGACATGTTACATGTTACTACTGTCCAGTTGGATGGCATTGTTTGTGGGCTCATTGTGTGGTCATAAGCATTTGTAGTGTGAGTCAGTAAAATACAAAATTCCTTAGAAGTAATAGTGAAAATCCCAAGGATGTCTAGTCAGTTTTGACACCTTTTCTACACTGGATGTTAATTTCTGCAAGATTACCTTCTGATTATTTGAATTGCCTTTTTAAGAGTTAAAATGTCCAGACACTAAGACTTACATGTTTTCAGCACTGATCTCGTATGGAATCTTAATATTTTAGTAGAGTAACCAAAGCTGCTTATGTTGTTTGATTATTTTTCAATGGAAGCCTGTTAGGCCAGTCACACTGTGTCTGACCCAGTACTGACTGACACACACCCCTACGCTCGTGTAGAAAGGTCTGGAGGATTTGTGTTGAGTGATTGTCCTTCCTCTCCCATTTATATCTAGCACTTTATGACATAGGAAACAGAGAATGTGCAGTGTTACCTGGGTCATTGTGCAATAAAGCTGCTAAGTCACCACGTGTGTGGTTAGTGTGACACCCAATACTCATGTAAGCACATGTCCTGTAGACATTTTAAAATATAAAGCTTTAACAGGAGTCAGAGAAGGAAGCTGTTCAAACACTGTATCACTGTATAGAAATTGCTTGGTGGAATTTCATTTTTTAATAATAAATAAATAAATAAGTAAATAAAGGGAAGCCAAGTGTAGTTATTCAAATCTGCACTCCAGGGATTTTTACCCTGCTTTGTAGGAAACTAAAACAGAACACGTACTATAAGATGCTTTGTGGCATATGTTAATTTTTTTAATTAAAAAAGATTTATTTTTAATTACGTGTATGTGACTGTACATGTACACACGAATGTGAGCACCCATAGAGGCCAGAAGTATCGGATGCCCTGGAGTCAGAGGTGGTTGTGAGCTACCCAGCAGGAGTGGGAAGGATCTAGAGACTCCTGCAAGAGCAGTACTCACTCTTGACTTCATATGTTAGTTTAATGCAGAGTTATTTTCAACATTTATTTAATTCTAGTATGATGAAGCTAATATATTTCAATTGTCTGCTTATATTGTCATTTCCGGTTCACAGCAGATTGCATTTTACTAGGTGTGTGTGTGTGCTTGTGTGTGTGTGTATGTGAGTGTGTGTGTGTGTGTGTGTGTGTGTGTGTGTGTAAGTCAGAGGACAAGCTATGGAGAGTCAGTTCTCTTCTTTCACAGTATAAAATCTGGATTTTAAACTCAGATTTCCAAATTGGCAGCAAGCATCTTGGCTCTGAGCTATCTAGGCAACTCTAGATGGTTTCTTAACTGTTGTTTAACTTTTTAAAGAAAGGCCAAGTACATTATAGTTGGATTCCACTCATCTTTGTCTTATTTCCCATAAATTCCTTCCTCCTACCTTGGAGTGTAGAGACCCACTTGCTTCCACTTAAGACATACCTAAAGTCCATAAGATTTTAATAAACCACACCTTGTACAACCCTGGATCTGTCTGTCTTTTGACTCAATCTTTAGCTGGTTTTCAGACACCAGAACTGAGATTTTCCATAATGACTTACTCGTCCACTCCTCATTGGAGGGTTGTATTAATCTGAGGTTCAGTTTGTTAATTTAAAAAACCTGATCTGTTTTCTTTTTTCTTTTTATTTTTTTTTAGAGGGCTGACATTTTATTAAAGATGTTGGTTCTAACAACTTTTCTCTGACCTGTTTTCTGGGAAAGCAGAATAGTAGGGCTCTGGTCTATTTTCTTTGTTATTACATAACACTGACAAGAAGCTCATGTGGCACGAAAGGAAAGAACTTAGGTAGTAAACTTAGATCATAACCAGTTTGGCTGGTGGCTCATGACACCTGCCTCCCAGTGAACACAGGTCACCTGGGGAGCTTGTTGAAAGCTGATTTTGATCTCTTAATATTCTGTCCTTTGAAATGGACAACTGATACACTTCTCTTAAATTGCTACCAGAATTAAGATAGGATCTACATTAAAGCAGATAGCATAAAGCCTGGAATGGGTACTAAGCAAATAAGTGTTTGAAATGATTAACTCCACCCAACAAATCTTTTAGCCAATTGTGGATATGTTTTGCAAATAACCAACTCTAGTTCATGGAGAAGAGACAAAGCCAAGCAAACTCCTGTAGTGGAAGATCTGAGCTGAGCCCTTGTTTTAAACAGCAAGGTGCCCTGTGATCCCTGCACTGAACTTGCAAAGTCCTAACTCTCTCCTGTACTAGATACATTGGGGGAATCAAATCTTTGCTCAAGCCCAAGTCAGTTCAGAACTACTTGGAGAAATGATTTTGGCCTTCTTTGTAAATACCACAAGGTCAGCTTCAAGAAAACCCTCCTTTCAATTGCATTTCCTAAGTTTTCACTGAAGCCTAAAACATTTTCTCTGAAGCCTAATACATGCTGTCAGCCTCCCTTCTGTACCTCCACAGAGGAGTCACTCTCTTCTCCGAAACACAGCTACTCAGTGTGTTCCATCTCGATGAACAGCTCTCAAATGGATGGAATAGTTAGATCCCAGCAAGGAATTCCATTGTCTCCAGTATGCAGAATTAATCCTGGTAGCGTGTTGTCATTACTGGAGATGTTTGTACATTTGTGGTAGTGTCCCCAGATCTGACTTTATTGTTGGCTTATTCAAGTATATTCTTCCTTTACCCTAAATTATAAACTACTTAAGGGTCCCCCACCTCTACCATGGTGCTGGGCATTAAAGCCATGAACTTAACACAAGCAAGACAAGCACACTACCACTGAGCAACATCTCTAGCTGAGAATTTTCAAATGTGTGCAGTCTTAGTAATCTTTCATTTCTGTAATTCCAGTGATTTTTTTTTTACATCGCTAGTTTTTGATTCAATCAAGGACTACAATAACCAGAATCATGTCCTTCAAAGTTGGTCTAACTAGTACATGGTTGCTACGCAGCTTGTGAGCTAAAGTTATTTTATGCTTTCAAAGGCCCTTTATGGAACTGGAAAGGTCTCCAGGATAGGATATATTGACTTTCTCTCCCTGCCTTCAACAACAATAAAAATGAAGATTTCAAGGCAGGGAATGCTGCCTTGGTTGAGTTTCTACCTTTCACAAGATGCAGAAATTCCCAACATCCTCTCATTACTGCTACCACACAGGTAAGAATTAGATCAGGAAAAATGCCCATCCGGCCAGCTCACTTGGTTGAAATTAAAAGCTGCTGAAGTAGGTGTCCAGTCAAAGTCACAGGCTGCAGGATTTGGTAGTGGCTCTAACCTTCTCACTGGCCTGGTAAGGAGGGCAAGTGGGGGTTGGGGACTGTTGTGGTAAATATTATTACATTATTTAGTTCCCAAATAAAAGGCAAAAACCTTTAGACTTACAATAAGGCTTTAAAGCATTACAGCTGGGCAGCTATCAACCCTCTATGCTGTTTTGTCTACTTCCCCATCACTAACCCTGGGACATCACTTGCCATGTTCCATCTGGGCCCCTCCTACACCAGCACTCATGATCCACCTACCTACCCCACACCGCTTTCTCCTCTTTCCTCCTTATGTTCCTGCCTGAGACCCCAAGCCTGGGAACTCCACTCCACTCCCTCGCTCCTGCCCAGTCCAGGCTGTACCCTATTAACCAATCACTGGTAACTTGGGAAGCAAGGTTCAAATAACAAAAGCTGATACATTGAGGTGCTCCTCATGGGTGCTTTATTTAATGACCAAGTCTCTCTTAAACATATGAGAAAGACTAGAGAGGGTAGATTATTAAAATTATTTTTTCTCGAATGACTTCAGGGATGAGGAGCAGGAGCTCCAAGTGGCCAGATCTTGGGGGCCAGTATAGAGCATTTGAGTCTGGAGCCATAGCAGCCCAACCCTTACAGGTGAGCTCTGCTTTGGTAGCTCCCACTCCTGCACAAGTCTCCTCTTCCCCTTCCCAAACTTTCTTTTCTTTCACATCTCCATCTTCCCTCTATATAGTCTTATTTGGGGTGATGTAAACTGATTTTAAAATTTACCTTGAGCAGAAGCAGGTGTGGTGGCCCATGCCTTTAAACCCAGCATTCCGGAGGCAGAGGCAGAGGCAGAGGCAGGGAGATCTCTGAGTTTGTGGCCAGCCTTGTTTGCAGAAGGAGTTCCAGGACAGCCAGGGCTACACAGAGAAACTCTGTTGTCAAAACAAAAACAAAACATTACCTTGAACACAAAGAGTTTGGTTGATGGAGATAAATGGTCAGGTTCAAGTCAATTACTTATCTCATAGTCTACATTAGGAATGGAATACACCTATCTGGATCTAGTTAGTGATTTTTGGTATTGTGAGATTATGAAAACTCAAGAGGTTGAAATTTAGTTATTCTTTGGGCCACTTTTGCAACAGTAATCTCTCAATTTTTTTTCTCATGTTTTTATGTTTTTCTCCCCCTCCCCTCCCCCTGTATGTGTGTGTTTTCCCAATGACATTTATATGTCTTTCCTATCTGGGTTCCCTGTAAATAAAGACACCAGGCAAACTTTGGCATTTGGTTGATTGTTGACTAAGTTTAGGCTGAGGGATCTAATTAACATGAGCAGAAGAGGTGGGAGGTTGTAACAGAGCAAGGTGAGTATTCTCACATTCCCCCCCCCCCCCCGAAGTGAAGCTAGTCTACCAGTCCTTTACCAAGAGTTGGGCCATTAGTAAAAGAAACTTTATTTAATGATCAAGTCTCTTTTTAACAGATGAGAAAGACTGGAGAGTGTAGATGATTATATTTTTTCTCAGATGATTTTGTAGGAGAGACATCTGAGTCATCTTAGACCATCTTGGTCTGCTTTGGGAGTTTTTTTTGAGGATTTTGAGTATTGATTGACTAACACTGTCAACATTATGCAGACCTTCCCTTTCATATCACCCTAACTTTGCAGGCCCTCTTTGCCCATGACTTCAAGTAAGCTCTTATATGCCAGTGATTCTAGTTTACTACCTGCTGCTCTGACCTTCCTGAATCCCACACATATTTACAAAGCCACCTGCTTTTGGAGGTCTTAAGAGCAACTTAAAATGAAACATCTGGGTCCCAGACTCTTGATCTTTGCTCTTCTCAACCAGGCAATTCATTTAGAAAGAAGAGCTATTAAAAATCTTAAAAGGTAGGACTCATGGTTGAAGAGATAATTTTGATAGAGGTTCCTTTCTCTATCCTCAATGGCTTATCAAATTGCACAGTCAACAGTCTGCCATCTCCTTTCTGAAAGTGTGGTAAGACATGAAAAGTCATGGCTTTTATGGTGAGTTCTCATGTCAATGGCATTTGCATTATTGGCTCAGTGCCAGCTGGGTTCTCATCAGCATGCTTTTAGGTCCACTGTCTACAGATCCCTGTATGTGGAAAGAACTGTCTGGATACATTTGTGCTCAAACTATATAACTTTGCTCTTCACTAAGGAGTAAACCTCCTGGAAGCTGTGAATCTTCTCACGAACACCCTTTTCCATCTGTAAAATGGAGGAAAAAAAATTCCTATCAACTTGCAGAGTTCTTGTGGATTATATGAAGTAACAGCTGAGAGGCATATGAGTTCATAATAAATCTTGACTCTTCCCACCTTCAAAAGCTGGAAATAGATTTCAGAAAGTTACCAATGCTTCATGCCCCAGCTTGGGACAAGGTCTCCAGTGTTCCAATCTGATCTGAGTCTTGATGTGTAGTCCAAGAAGACTTTCAGCTCCTGATCCTCTTGCCTCCAGCTCCCA
Organism: Arvicanthis niloticus; assembly: GCF_011762505.2. Classification (NCBI taxonomy): domain Eukaryota; kingdom Metazoa; phylum Chordata; class Mammalia; order Rodentia; family Muridae; genus Arvicanthis; species Arvicanthis niloticus. The sequence continues at coordinate 41,732,552 of NC_047671.1, forward strand.
AATGGTACGGGCCACCACACACAGTTCTGCAGTGCTGGGCATAAAGCCGGGGCTTCTCAAAAGGCAAACAGTTTGCTAACTGAGTCATGCTCTCAGACTAGACGTTTCTTTAGAAACCCTGGAGTTTGTATTTCTCTCATCAGATAGAATTTATCCCTGGACCCTTGTAACCTGACCATCTCCCTTTGATCTTGCTAGACTGAGGAAGTACTTTTTGTTTTGTTTTGTTTTTCTGGTGGTTAAAAGTCCTATTAATGCAGAATATGCTTGAGGTAAAAAAAAAAGTATTTTTTTCCTGGTAATTTAACAGGTTGTTTAATTTGGTTTATTTGCTTTGGTATATCGCTGCTTGGCCTTTTGGCTAAGATCAAGTGTATTTGCTTTGGTATAGGAAACTGAACTCACCTTGTGCATGTGGAACTATAACCCTTGACTCTTAACAGTTTTATTTTAGAGCTACACCATTTTCTTAGATTGGATGAGAAAGGGCCACTCCTTGATTATTGTCTTGCTTTTAGTAACAATGACCCCAGAGCTGCCTTTTGAGGTACATTTTCTTAGTAGCTTGCCTGCCGTTATAGCTAAGATACATAGGTGTTCAGCCAACACCAGGCCAGATTGGCTTGTGACACAACATTTGTAAGCAAATTATAGTAACTCTGTGTCTTGAACTGGTCACAGAAATGTCTGATCTCTAGTTAGGGTCTGGTTTGCTTGTCTGCTTCCTCTACTTTCCTCAACCACTTCTCTTTCAATGGTTCCTGGTAAAAATCCTTCTAGATTGCACCAGCATTTTGGTGCATACGGCTCGTGCAGCTAGAGTGGACCTCTCTCCAACTTTTGCCATGTTTTGCTGCTTGGCTCCAGAATTTTCATCACTGTGTCCAAGGAAGCAGACTGTAGAGATGCATTCATACCCATCTCCTCCCAGCTCTGGCAGCAGCAGCTTCCTTTCTCATCCTTCAGATCCCCATCTTACCTCCCCAGGGCTGCTGTGATAAAGTAACAAACTAGATGACTTAGAACAACAGAAATCCCTTGACATCAGAGCAGCATCAGGTCCTCTTGCTCTGAGATCGGTAGGGGAGAACCATTACTTGCACCCTCTACCCTCTGGCAGCCCCAGGTGTTCCGGAGTTGTGGCAGCGTGGGTGGCCATTTTCTTCAGGTGTCTACATTTTGTTCCCTGTGTGATCCCGTGCTCAAAGTGCCCCTTCTGTATGGACAGCTGTCAGTTCTAGGGCCCTGAAAGGGGTCTTGGTTTTTGGTAGAAGTGCTGGCTGGAAGTAGCCCGGAGACCCTGCAAGGGATGGGCATTTATTCCTCCACGCTCCCAGAATCCAGGCTCCTAACACGTGAAACTCCATTAACCTACATCAGTCATGTAGGACAATGCAGCCCCTCTCAAAGAGCACAGGTAGAGGGTGTGACTATAGGCCTCAACCTCAAGACATTTACATACTAATGAGATACCTGAAGGCCAGAGGGCATAGCCAATTAAGCATTCTTTCCCAGACCCTCCCCCCTTTCTTCCTCCCTATTTAACTCAGGTCTGCCCTGAGTTTGGGGGTGGTGGTGGTGGTGGTGGGTGTGCATCCAGATCCAGCTGCTGTCCGCCATGAAAATTAAGCCTGTGAAACTCATGGACTTTCTCACCGCACCTAACTCCCTTTCCAGCCACCCTACCCACAGTCAGTGATTAGAGCCTACTCCAGTTGAACTTTTTTTTCTTGGTTTCCCAAATTTGTCACCTTTTCTGGAGTTTAGGCTGACATGATTTGGGGAACACAAATCAACACAGGAAGTCCCACACACTTCGCCACATTCTTGAAAGAGCTCCAAAGAACCACTTCTCATATCAGTACTCAAGAGTCTTTGAACCTTGCTAGCACATGGATGAGTACAAGACTAAACCAGCAGTTATCAGTGTCAATCACAGGCTTTTAAAATGGTGACTTTTATTAAAACGTCTAGCAATCTGCCTTCCTAAAAGGTTTTAAGAGATTTAAAATGAGTTTTTTTTTTTTTTTTTTTTAAATTAAAAACCCACATTATTTCACCTGTGTGAATGTAGTTGCAGTCAGTAAACTAGAGTTAAGGAATACCTAGAATTTATGTGCATCAATCTTCTTGGAATCCTCAGCTTTCTGATTGCAGGCCATATTATCTAGGAAGTTTCAAACATCTCTAAACCCATAAATACAGGGACAAGCTGCCCTAGAACTCTATCTTTGTCATGGGTAGAATGGTAAAAAGTCTCTGGACTTACTCTGTCAGTGTAGAGGGCTACAAGCAAGAGTGGCCAGGATCCACAGACTACTCAGTTACTAAATGGGGATATAAAAACACAAGGATTTATTACTTGGAAATATCTGGGACCATTTTGTTTCTGAATAAATTTTGGTGAACAGTCTCTCAACATGATATCATCAAGCCTGAAAGGCTTCATCTTATGTTATCCAACTCGATAAAGAGATCCAAGTGTACAACAATAATTACGCCACAGAATTATATATCAAACACATCGGTCAAGGGCTGTATCACCACTGAGGTGGCCTTGCTTCTTCTGACTGGTGCGGACATTTGTTTAGCTTGTATCAACGTTGTAAACTTAAGATGCCCTGTGGAATAAGGAATAGGTACATCATAAAATACATCATGTACATCATATACATGAATAGGTACATTGCAACATCACAGAAGAAAATCTCAAAGACCAACACAAGTTCAGAGATAGGTAGATAGGTAGATAGATAGATAGATAGATAGATAGATAGATAGATAAGATATAACAATGAGGTCTGACATTGCTAGGATTTGCAAGGACACAGATCAGTGGAAACTCACATTTGATAATGAAACTTTGATTACCTATTTCTTATCCCACAGGGCATCTCATTTTTACAACTTTTGTACAAGTTAAACAAAATGTCTGTTCCAATCAGAAGAAGCAACTCCACTTCAGCAGTGTGTATTACTATAACCGTTTTGGGAAAATAGTCTGTAATTTAGTAATTTGAAAATTAGCATACCCAATGACCCAGTAATTCTCCCCATATGTGTCTATTCCAGAAAATCTCATGCTCTCATACCTCTGAATCCTTGTATGAGAATGTTCATGGTCCCAACTGAGAAATAACAGAGTCCATCAGGCATAGAATAAAGAAGGAAGCCAAGAAATACTTATGTATAGAGAGCAATGAACTGCACCTATGTGTGGGAATACAAATATTTTTAAACAGCATTAGCATAAAATTTAGGTCAAGGTTACCTTTAGGAAGAGTGGGGAACTTGTAGCTGTGCAGACCCTGCAGGTGAGGTGTCCAGACTTCTGGGGTAAGGGTAATTAATCTGGGTGGGGACTGTAAGAGTCTTCATTTTATCCTTCCCAGCATATATTTACGTGCTTTTATGTGGCTGTTATTTCACACAATGCAATAGCTGATGTAGATTTCTAGCTGTTTGTCTCCTTTTATACATTTACTTTGGAGAGGAAGGCACATGTGGGGACATTGGAAAAGTCACATGGCAACTCTCCCCTGTGATACTGGTCCCTGGGTGGTGGGAATTGTCAACACCCAGGAGGTTAGCCTCTGGTCACCTAGATTGAAATTAGCCTCTGAGAGTGTCTGGGAGGGATTGTCTTGATTCTGTTACTGGTGTGTAAAAATCAGCCTTAATTGTGGGTGGGACCTTTCCCTGAGCGAGCTTCTAGACTGTATAAAATGAGAGGTAAGCTGAATAGTAAGTAGACTGCACTAATCCATTGCTCTCTGCTCTTGACTCGGTGTAATGTGCCTGTTTCTCTTGACCCTCTGCCTTCACAGCTTCCTCTCTATGATGGGCTATGACCTGCAACCAGGTTTATGAGCCAGACAAACCCATTCTGTTAAGTTGCTTTTGACGGAGGAGTAGTTTACTACAGCAACAGGAAAGGAAACTGAAGCGCTGACCTCAGAGCTTTTAGCTGGTCTGTATCAGGATCTCTGGGTGGGTACAGCTTCCTTTTCTACTTACACGATGTGTAGCACAGGGAACAGAATGGTGGAATGAGACCCATAGGAGTCACCTCAGACAAATGCAGTGACTAAATAAGATATACCACCGTAGATGTTTTTCCTACTGGAGCTCACCTTGGGTGCATTTGTGTGAACTGTAAAAGGCACCTCTGTCCTACCAGAGACTGGCTGGACAGATAGACAACACTGAGAGAGACAGACTCACATCAATGTACAGAGCTGCTGCTGCTCTGTGGTAAATGCAGTGCAGAGCCATGGTGTTGGCAAGTGACAAATGTTACTGCCGTGGTATAGAACCCGACACTCAGAAGACAGGCTGTATGCTGACAATCAGCCAAGGAGCTTAGATGCAAATAGAGCCCCAGTTCACTCTGCAGGAGGAGTCTCACTTCTCATATTATTCTTCTGCCTTTATGACAAATTCATTGGATAAAGCAGTGTGTTGGGAAATCTTCATTCCTGGATGTAATTACTGCTGGATGTAAGCAGTACCTTCCTAAGAGCAGTTTCTCCATCTTCAAAACGGTGTCTTTGGTTTATATACATTGCCTGGTGAAGCATGAGTGTTTTAGGGTTAGCAGAACAGGTGTGGTCCCAGAGTATTCTGATGGGTGAGCTGAGGACTCCTTTGATTTTCCAGCTAAGACCACAACATGCTCCGACCTGGACTGACCAGACCAGGATAAAATGAGATCCTGTGTCACCTAACACTGGCAAACCAGGATTTTGTTCTCCATTGAAGTTTAATTAGCCAGGCTCCCTCTTTCTTTGTGATGACGGAATCTTGGCTATTAACTTGAGGAAGTCTCAACTAAAGAATTGCCTGCATCAGATTGGCATGTCAGCGGGGTATTTTATTGTTAATTAATATGGGAGTGCCCAGCCCATTGTGGGTGATACCATCCCTAGACTGCTGGGCCTGGGCTGTACTTTAAAAGGTAGCTGAGCATCAGTCCCAGAACAAAACAGTAAGAAGCTTTCCTCCGTGGTCTTCCTTTCAGTTCTGCCTTAAGTTCCTGTTCTTACTTCCCCCCTTCATGATCTACTGTAATCTGCATGGCTTGCAAGAAAACCATTTTCTCTCCTAAACTGCTCTTGTTCCAAGGATACTATTACAGTAACAGAAAGCAAACTAGGACACTTTCCTTCCGTACTATAGAACCAGCCTGTGATTGGCCATGTACAGAAGTACCATTTACTTAGAAATTTACGATGTTGGGATAAAATTAATTTTGCTTTTCTTCTTTCCATTTCCCCCTTCTGTGCTGGGAACAGAAGGCAGCCTTCACTGTATCCATAAGCTACATCCAAAACTTGAAACCCACTCTTGAACAAAAAAGTGGAGAGTTTTCTGATGACTAGTTGACAGAGAGACTGGTGGGAGGTTTGGGCTTTCTTTGAGGAATCGTTCACATTGGGACTTCAGAACTAAAAATGAAAACCAGTGGAGAGTATTCCTCTCCAGCTCCTGAGTGAACCCTGGATGATATTTAATTTCTTCCTTTTACTTGGTTAATCTTCTCATTGGGAAGAGTATAAGAATAATTTATGTCTGTCAGTGTTCTGAATGAGGATATTGCCCCCTAGTGCTGAAAAGTGGCCTAGCTGGGAGCACCCCAAAATCACAACTGAGTTAAGATTGAGTTTTTAACATTGGTACCGAAGACCCGGCTTTTTTGTCCTGACTGACTTGTGGGTTCTAAAAAGAACTGATGATATTAACTATCATGTTATATGAAATCATGGCTACAAATAGCCTTTTTGATTACAGCATGGGACTGTGACTTTACCTATGAGGTGGAGGAGTGGCAACTTCTGAGAAGCAGATCTTTCAGAGAAGCCCACAGAGGTTTCTTTCATGTAGTAAATGGCTGTTGATTTTATTGTGCGGGTTTTGCCACTAGGAGGTAAAGCCTATTGTCTTTCATGGATCACAATCTTGGCTTTTAAATTTAGCAAATTCACCACATCTGTCCTTAATGCCAGGTCAAAAGCTTTTTAAGGTTTTTGTGATGAGGGAGAGAAAGTGCGTTCAAATTGCTTCTCTGAAGCATTCATTGGTCCAACCAGGAAGTAGAGAGTAGTCAGCTGGAAAGGAAAAGTTAAAGTGTTAACTATTACCAGGAAGTAGCAGGGACCTGGTTACCAGGAGGTAAAGAGAATTTAAGGAACAGCATTTGAAAGAACCACCACCGCCCGGGGCTGGTGGAGTGGTGGGTGGCTGAGAAAGAGGAAAAGCAAGCAAGGAAGGAGCAACTTTCAAAGAAATACCTACCCACCCACCATCCCAATCGGGCAGGTCTCTTTATGGAGATTCAAACTTCCTGGAGAGTGTCCAGCTCAACCTACTCTGAGATGGAGAAAGTGCAGAGTCCACACAGAGGAAACTGTGCAGAGTGAATTGTTCTGCCTTCGGGGCAGAACACCACCCACAGGGAGCTCCTGGAGACAGCAGGCTGCCCACTGCTGTCCACTTCTGGTGGAAGCCAAGAGCTGTGGGAACTGAGTAGTTAGGAGGCTTGAGAGAGGTGAACACCAGAAGAAGTAACCCTTTCTTCTTTCTCTTCTTGAGTCTATTCTATGTACCCTAATGACTAAGTGTGTCATTGTTCCAGTTATCAAAAGAAAAACAGAAGTTGCCTGTGAGTTCAATAAAAGTGGATTTGGGCTTGAGAGTCAATAAGTAGCAGATATAAAATATTTTTTACTAACCCTACTTGTTAAATATCAGAAGCTGGCCCATTTTGAGGAATCTATTTGGGTCTTGGGTATTCTGGTAATGGACCCCTCTCCACCTCTGCTCTGTTACCAGCTAATGCACAGGCATCCATATTGATACCTACCTGTTGCTGAGACTGCTACATGAATTAAACATTCTTTTTTTTTTTTTTGGTTTTTTGAGACAGGGTTTCTCTGTGTAGCCCTGGCTGTCTTGGAACTCACTCTGTAGACCAGGCTGACCTTGAACTCAGAAACCCACCTGCCTTTGCCTCCCAAGTGCTGGCACTGCTGGGCTAAAGATTTATTTATTTTATATATGTGAGTATACTGTCAATGTCTTCAGACACACTAGAAGAGTGCATTGGATCCCATTACAGACGGTTGTGAGCTACCATGTGGTTGCTGGGAATTGAACTCAGGACCTTTGGAAGAGCAGTCAATGCTCTTAACAGATAAGCCATCTCTCCAGCCCTGAATCGAACATTCTTGGATTTAATGTCTGATGATTTTTATTAAAAAAAAACAAAACAAGCCAACATACTAGATCCCAACTGCAAAGACAGTGGTGACAAGTGTAAAAGCCTGTGTGCGGCAGCTGATTAAAGCACGGCCTTGGTCAACCTCTCTCTTTCTTATGTACATGCGATCAAGTGTAAGGGAAGCTGGTTCTGGAGGAGTCTGGAGTTACAGGTCTATCTGAAGCTTTGTTCCTTTTCCCTAAATCCCAACTTGTACTCGTGCTTCATGGAAATCTCTGGAAGCTGTGATAGCCAAGGACCACTTGATACCTTTCCCCATCCATTCCTCCTTTCCATTCCTCCTTTGCCTTATATTTTCTTCTTATTTTTATAAGGTTTATTTCATGTATGTGAGTACACTGTCCCTGTCTTCAGACACACCACAAGAGGGCATCAGGTCCCATCACAGATGGTTGTGAGCCACCATGTGGTTGCTGAGAATCGAACTCAGGACCTTTGGAAGAACAGTCAGTGCTTTTAACCACTGAGCCATCTTTCCAGCCCATATTTTCTTCTTTAATCCCCTTCTACTTCTCACTCCTGGATTACAGCCTTGAAGAGCTTTGTCTACTTGTTTCTGTTTCCCTTTCTCCTACCATTTCTTGAACATATTCAATTCTGACGATTTTCTTCACTCAGAGATAGACACTTGCTTCTGGGCCTCTGTTACAGTACAATCATATTGAAGATAGGGAGGCTAAACAGTTAGAGTTTTAGTTTATATATATATATGTCAAGAAAACAAGTTATAACAAATTATATGTATATATTATACTATAAAATTAGAAAGTTTTTTTTTTTTAAATTAAGTGTCTGACCTACAACTTTTCCCTTCCACTTCTGGACTTCATGACCTTTCTTTCTTTGTATAACAAAAATTCTATAGTATAATCTACATAAAGACATAAAAAGATAATTTAATCTACCTCCTAGCATAAGTTATCAAATTTTATTTTTATTCATTAATGGTTAACACATATAAAATATAAACCTTTAAACAAAGAGAGCCTTATTTACGTAACTGCTTCTAAAAAGAAAGAATATTGGCCAATGTGATTTAACTTGACTCCCATATAAAGAGAAAACAGGCATAAAGCCGTCACTGATCTGACGTATAGTCTCGACAGGCAAGGTTGTCAGTGCTGACAGTGAATTGATAAATGCTCTGCTGAGAGTTATGGATTTTGCATAGTCTACTTTCTCACCCCATGTACCTTTTCCTTAATTTTTAGTTGTTTTTTAAAAATTAGCGTACAGCATAAAGATTTCATGGTCGCCCTTCTTTTTGCCCCTGTGGATTCTCATTGTGTAGTATTATCCCTAGAAACCAAACAGTCCCCATCTTCCTGACTGTAGCCGCGCCTGCCTGCTTGTTGAAGATCATCACAGCTGTGCTTGCTGGTTCCTGATGCTCTTCACAGAAGAAGGGGGCTGGAGGGTCACTGGGCCCTGGGGGAGTATCCATTGCACCATGCTTTTGCAAACATGGGGGCATCTACAGGCTGAGTGCAGACTGTCAGTGGGGCTATTTGGGGATCACCTATGTTCCTGCCAGATCTATGCTTGGTCAGTGATCCTAATACATTTACTGGGTTTTCAGAGTGAAGCTTGGCTTGTCATTGTGACGTCATAAGGAGTGGGAAAGGCTGTGTAGTGCCACCACCAGGGTGAAAATTTTCCAAACAATTCTCCCCTTCTCCCTTCTGCATTCCCCCACTGTCACCCTTACCCCCGGGGGTCCCTGTCTGCTTTCATGTCACATGTGTTTCATCCACTGTTTCCTCAGCACTTCCCACACCTCCCTTTCTCACTCCATGACCCATTCCAACACCCACGTATATAAAATGAGAACGCAGTAGAGGTTCATGTGAGAAGCACATGGTGTTTGTCTTTCTGAGTCTGGGTCACTGGAACCTACAAATGCTGTGATTTCTCTGTTCTTTATTTCTGAATAAATTTCTATTGTATTTATGCTCCAGTTTCCTCATCCATCTGTCACTGGACATCTAATCTGTGCTCAGAGCTCTGTTTGAAGCTTCTTCCTTCCCAAGGTGCTAAACACCCATGGATTTGAAAGTGTTATTATTATTATTATTAAAATTATTTAATTATTATTAAAATAATTATTATTTATGTACATGCCTATTGCTGAGGTAGAATACCGAAAGGGTTAAATGCTACCTGTGATGAATCTGGAAGGCTAGTTGGGTGGGAAGTATGGTGGGGCTGGCATGCCTCTGTTTTTCTCTTTCTCCTCTTCTCCCTCCTCTTCTTCCTCCTCCTCCTCCTCCTCCTCCTCCTCCTCTTCTTCCCCCTCCTTCTCTCTCTCCTTTTCTTTCTCCTCCTCTTCTTCTTCCTCCTCCTGATTCTCCTCCTCTCCTTCCTCCTTCTCCTCTTCCTTCTACTCCTCCTCCTTCTCCTCCTCTTCTGTAGTAGTGGAACAACTTTGTGGGAAGCTTCTTTGATGTGGATTTGTTAGATTCTGCAAAAGGTCTGAAGGCTAGGGCAGTGAGTGGGAGGAAATCTCAGTCTGTCTGTGACTGTCCGTTCTCATCGAGCCTCCTCAGGTGCCTTTCTTCCAGGCCAGGAGCACTGCCTACTCTAGAACAAAGGCTGAGTTCACCTCAGCTGTTCATACATCCATAGGGGTGGGAGCAGAGGAGTCACTGATTTGATGCCCCTGGAAAGGATACAAGTGCTATGTGACCCCTCCAGCTCTTGGCTCCTTTTAAGGGCCTCATGTTAGTCTCAATTAGTCTTCTTGGGCTCCAAAACACATCCTTCCTAAAGGGTAAATGACTTGGAAAGAAATTCTTGCTTCTATTTGTTTTAGAAACCAAAGGCTTTAGCACTGCTTTCATAGTGTCCCATAAGTTAAGAGGGCAATATCTAGGATATTCCAGAGACCTGGGCTGGGGAAGTCACCAGTATCTATGAGGGTGACTCTAGCTGAGACTCCTAACAGTAGGAGATATGGATCCTGAAGTGGCACTTCCTATAGCCAGGCAGGAATTTCAGTGGAGGGATAAAGACAGCACAAAACCTTCAACCTAAAATCTGTCCTGCATATAAGATGTTCAGGACAAAGATGGAGCAGAAACGGAGGGAAAGGCCAACCAATGAGTGGCTCAAACTGAGACCCATCCCATGGGCAAGAACCAGTCCCTGGCACTATTAATGATGCTCTGTTATGCTTGCACACAGGAGCCCAGCATAACTGCCCCTGAAAGGTTCCACTCAGCAACTAATGGCAAGAGATGCAGAGACCCACAGCCAGACATTAGATGGAGCTTGCAGAGTCTTATGGAAGAGTTGAGGGAAGGATTGAGGGACCCGAAGAGGACAGTTAACTCCAACAGAGTCAACTAACCTGAACACTTGGGGGCTCCCAGAGACTGAACCACTAACTAAGGAGTGAGCACAAGGTAGACCTAGGCCCACTGCACATGTATAGAAGATGTGCAGCCTGGTCTAAGTCCCCCAACAACAGAAGCAGGGACTGTCCCTGAATCTGTTGCTTGCCCGAGGTTCCATTCCTCTAACTGGGCTGCCTTGTATAGCCTTTATGGGAGTGGATGTTCGCAGTTCCTCCGTGACTTGATGTGCCCCGGTGAGCTGGGGAGAGTGGGGGGATAGTGTGTGGGGTGATACTATGGGGGCCCTTCCTTTGCAAAAAAGAAGGGGAGAGAGGAACGGAGGGAAAAGTTGCATGAGGGGGGGTTACTGGTAGGAGTGAGGGCTGATATTGGGATGTAAAGTGAATAAATAAGTAAATTTAATAATATTAAAAAGAGGTCTAGAGGTAGAGAAAAAAAAAAGAAACCAAAGGCCTTTGAGGTCTGAGTAAGCCGAAGGCTGAGTTTCAGTGGAGGCCTGTCTGTACAAGGCTTCCTTTGTTCTTGGTGAAATGTACATAATTCGTGGTTTTTAATTTATCAAAAGTTATTTCAGATTTCATTTTGTTATTATTTCTAAGCAATCCAAAAGAAAACCAGAAGGCGGGGGCAGGGGTGTGGGGGACACAAACCAAAGTACTGAAGCCACTGCTGCCTGGAATTTTAAAAATTAACCTTATTGAAATAGGATTACTGTTGACCGATTCTCCTGTTTTCTCTGTAGCTTGCTGGGTCTTAACTTTAGGAAGGCCCAGGTAACTGGCTGAAGGTTGTTTTATAGCTGATACCTCCTCTCAGCCTCACTGACATTTCCCTTCCCTCCTTTCATCCAGTGAGAAACCACGCCTACAGGGGCGGGGGGGTGGGGTGGGTGAGAGGTGAAGCGAGTGGGGTGCGAGCAGGGTGCGAGCGGGGCAGGTCTTCCTAGATTTCTCTACAATCTCCAGTACTTGCACAGCCACTGATAAATGCTGACTTCTCATTCCAAGTAGAAATTTAAATTTTCCTCTTCAGTCAGCACAGCTTTAGATATCTGCTGAGAGCTGACAACCCCTTTCAGGGCAGCTAGGCTGCTGGAGGTTATGAATAAAGATTATTCGGCATCTGCCTCCTGCCCTGATTCACCAAGTTCTTTAACCCTTGCCACATACATTGCAATTTTTTCCCCCAGCTTATTGCTTAACTTTGGATTTTCTGTTTAGGGTATATTTTACCCCTCAAGTCTGCTAAGTTTCTATGTGGCGAACTCAGTACGTTTTTTCACTTACGATTTTGCCTCTGACTTACACTGAATCATTTTCCCCAACTGAAAAGGAACACTTCCTGTGATGGAGGCCATGTGAGTCCCAGCGGAATGACTTTTGATGTCCAGCATCCTGACATATATAAGTCAAGCCTTCCCTCCAACTTTGTGGAGTCTGCACATACAGGTCTGGCTTCTCTAGCCTAGAAGCTGTACATTCTCTGCGGAATCATCCAGGTTTCCCCAGCTTTCTCTTTGGGAGCCTGGTAGTACTCAGGACTGTTATCTTGGCACCAGCAGAGCTTGTGGCTGCTGAGAACGGAGCCATGTTGTGTATAAAAATGAGAACCTAAAGTAAGTAAATGTCACTCACGTTAGCTGAACCCTGGGCACCAGACCTGATAGAATCTTTTCCCCTTCTAACAGAGACTTTAATCAAGGTTTTGATCGAAAGAAGTTGATATGGAAGGTGACTCTGGAAAGTGATGGGAGAGAGTAGAGATGTGAGGCAGGGGAAGGGGCCATGTTCATGCTACGTTGATGGGTTTTTTCCTGGGGGAGTCTGAGCTTTGTCTTGGTTGAAATCCTTTGAAAAATCAGCATAGGTCATGCCTGGGGATTTTCTTTGAATTTATTTCTTTTCTAATTGTCTTAACCAAATACCTGACAATAGACAATTTACGGCTTTATTCTGGCTCATAGTTCAGAGGCACATAGCCCATCATGGTGGGGAAGGCACGGTCCCTGCTGCTGCCCCGAGAGCAGAGAAAGGAGAGGCCCCTCCCTCACCCCTTTATTCTTTCTGAGTTGCTAGCCTATGAAACGGGGTCACTGGTGTTTATTAGGTCCCCCTGTCTCAGCCATCTCTCAGTCCATCATCATGCATGTATCTAAAGGTGTGCCTCATCATTTCCCTGGACTTTTATCAAGCCAGGGAAGTTGACAATCATAATAAACCACCATACTGACCAAGGACCTAACATAAATACAAAGCATTTATGAGATTGCTCTCCCAATACAGAAGACGAATTAAGCAGAATTCCTTGGCATGCCTGAAATGCTGGGGTTGTCTCAGGTTAGGATACCTTTAAAAAGTTTAAAATAAACAGTCTCTTAATTGTGTGTGTGTATGTGTGATTTTTACATTATGCACTGCACCCCAATCCAATCCATCTGCCCCTCCCTTCATACCCACTCTACACCCTTGGAACTTCCCATCCAACAGAGAAAAAAAATCTCATTAAGGAAGCTACAGTGTGTCCTACAGTACACCCTTTTGTCCACACTTCACTGCTTGCAAATGTTCGTTGTAATGACTTACTGGTCTGGTACAAGGCCCTCTGGCTTCTGCTACTCTATCAATACTGGAGCCTCACTGGGACTCAGATATCCTGTTGTTGCCTTGTGTCATGGAGATCCTGCAGTTTGGGGTCTGAAAGATCATCCCCTTCATGCACTCCAGTAGTTCATAGATGGGGTTGATGTTGGAGTGTGTGGGGAAGAAATCTCGTGGGTGGGGGGAGGGAGTCCGGCGGCGGCAGGGTCCCAGGGCGGTCAGGCATCAGAGTCCCGGGTGGGCTTCCCACATCGCCAGCGGAGGGTCCCACATTCACGCAGCTGTCAGTGGGCGGGCCGGTGGCTGCATCGGCAAGGTTCCAGGGTTCCAAAAGCTGGGAATCAGGCGGAGAGACCATGCAACACGTGGAGTCCGGTTTTCCAAAGCTTTATTGTTCATGACACGGTAAATGGATGTAGGTGGTACGCGCTTCCCCCGCCAAAGGCCAGGGGAGTCTCATTTTATAGGGAAGGAAAAAGGGGAGGGAATAACTTAATTAGCTACGCCCCTGGCCTTTTGATAATTCATTAATATTTAAATCCCTGGAGGTAGAGACTTGTTAATCACGCCCTCTACCTGTGTCCTACGTGACTGAAGGTAACAGGTTAAATGGAGTTACCTCGTCCAAGGCCCAACAGGAGTGGTCAATTCAAAGCCCCACATCTGGACCTGAGAGGTATCTGAGTTGGTCTGCTTGTAGGTCAACTTCAACCCCTCCTTATTGCTCCACCAACCAGGGCCAGCTCTACCATGCAGCTCAGGCAAAGTTCAGGTCCTGTTCTCCAGAGGGTTGCAGCAGGTAAGGAACATGGCTGGTTCTCCCAGTCACATGACTCCAGGCCAGCTCTCCCATTTGACATAGGTAGCAAGAAATGAAAAAAGAGTGAGAGCATCTCTCCCTTGTCTGTACCACCACACAGCAAATAAGGTTGGCTCTCCCACAATCCCCATATGCAGGGCCAGCTCTACTGTGCTGCCTAGGTGAGGTGCAGGGCCTGCTCTCTCAAGTGCTGAAGCAGGTGAGGGCAAGGACAGTACTCCTGCTCTGGTGGCCTCAGAGCCAGGTCTCCCCACTCCACAGGTGGTGAGGGGCAAACAGGGAGGAGGGTATCTCTCCCTCCTCCAGGCCACCACATAGAATATGAGTGGTAGGGCCGGGTAGGGCCAGGTCTTCCAAACTTGTATCCTTGGAAGCCAGCTCACTCACAACTCCTGTGATGTGTCCTGCTCTCCTGAGTATTGCAGCCAGCTAGGGGTGGGGTCAGCTTTTCTGTCACACCCCCAGGGCCAGCCTTCTCACAATGCCCAGGTGAGGGGTTGGGGCCAGTTCTGCACAGCCCTCAGACAGCCACATGTCCTTGGGTGGCAGCCCAGAGCAGGGACTTTTGCCTGGCCTTTGGTGGGAACAAACTGCATGATACAAACATGGCCTCCAGTGGCAGCAGAGGCCAGGGTCCCACCATGGTCCCTGGGTACTCACATTCTGCCTCTCTTCATTGTTACTAACATCCCTCTGTTTCTTTCTCTTCCATTTCTCCACCACTAACTTGCATTTGCTCCTCTTAGTAGTACCCTGTGTATCTGAGTATCTGGGGTCATCTCAGGAATGGTCTCAGGAGTGCTATGCCTCATCCATGCATGATGGCACCATGCAGGAGTCACCTTAGGCACGGTCTACCCCACTGGGCCTGCCAGGCACCCGACTGGTAGTCATCTTAGGCTAGCTCACTGTCCAGACTCCATGGTGCTAGTCAAATGGTCATCTAAGGCTAGCTCCTTGACAAGCCTGCATGAGTAGCCCCATGCCTGGGTGGTTGTCTTGGTCTCTCTACTGCCTGGGCCAAAGTTCCAGGAGGGGTTCTTCTAGTGTCTTCTGGCTCATTCCCTGCCCTGGGAGCCTGTCTGGGCCTGCTTGGTGCCTGACTGGTGGTAGTCTCAGGCTTGCTCTTTTCAGGAAATGTAAGGCTACGAATCATTCAGATAGATGTTCTCAGGTCAGAACACTGAGTCTACTTAGACATAGCCTCTCTCCACTCTGCCACCTACTGACCCATATGTGATACAGCAGCCACTTCTGCAACTTATCTACAGACTTCTGTAATAAAACTTCAGGATACAGCCCAGCTTTCCCTCCAGGCATCCTCTGCTCTCTATGCTTACCCTACAATCAGTTATATCAGCACTGATTGTGAGATTGGCTACTAGGCTGTTTGAACTCACAGTTCTGTGTAAGCCTGGCTGCTAATGTTCTGGGGACAAGTAAAGGGTTTGCTATTGAACCTTCTTGTTTGCTTATATCTGCTGCCTCTTTGGGACTTCTTGTATGGTTGATATCCCAGAGTCTTGAGTCTGGTTAGCTTGGGCTGAAGAGTCAGATGTGATTAACAAGAGACCACCAGCATTATTGATGTGGAACCTTTGTGTTACTGGAACAATTGTTGCTGGTGAGCTGGAGCTAAGAGATTAGTGATGATTAAGAAGAGACCCATACCACTGAAGTGAAATCTCCTGGGAAGTGTTTTCTGAGGGTCAGTTCGCAGAAGCTGTGTTCCAGAGGTGGCCAAAGTTGTCCCTCACATCAACAGCTAAACTTGGTAGTTTAAGAGTCACCCAGGTGTTACTGGTTTTGAAGGTCATGGAGAACATCTGTGTCTTAGCACTGTGAGAGGCCATTGGTGAAGGTGCAGCCTCAGTAGCAGTTGGCGGCTCTGCATTGAAGGGATCATGCAGAGAAATCGAGACTTGGCCCCATGAAAAGAGGCTGTGGAGAAAGTGCAGGCCAGTTGCAGCAGAGACCCCAGTGTTTTGGAGATGCCAGTACCACATGATGACCCCCAGGAACAGCAGCAGTGGAGCAGAGCCAGCCGGAGCCTAGAAAACAAGCTGTGTGCTGCAGAGGGTGGAGCTGGAGAAGTGACCCAAGGCCCTTGGAGGAGCCTAGAAGATCGTGAGTGAATCTCAGATAATTGGACACTGAGTTATTTACACCGTAGGAGTTTGATGACACTTTGTTTAGATTGTGACTGTATCCTGCTTCTTCCCTTTGGAAGAAAGTTATTTAGCTTATTTTTTGATTTTTATAGGAGCCCATACCTGAAAGACTTTGAACTCTAAAAAAAAAAAAAAAAGATTTTGGATTTTTTAAAGAAATTGGGTATTAGAAAAAGTTTTAATCTATAAGACTGTGGGATTTTAAAAGGTTATTTATGTTTTTAATGTGAGATCTTGGGAATAAGTGGGAAAGGAAAGGTTGTGGCTAAATGTGATGTGTTTGTGTGCCAAGTTGACAAGGGATCGATTATGCTTGATAGTTTTATGTCAACTTGACAGAAGCTAAAGTTGTCTGAGAGGAAGGAGCCTCAGTTAAGAAAATGGCTCTATAAGACCAGGCTGCAGACAAGCCTGTAGGGCATTTTCTTAGTTAATGATTGGTGGGGGAAGGGCATAGCCCATTGTGGGTGATGCCATCCATGGGCTGGTGGTCCTGGGTTCTATAAGAATGTAGGCTGAGAAAGACACAGAGGAACAAGCTAACAAGCAATATTCCCCCCATGGTCTCTACATCAGCTCCTGCCTCCAGGTTCCAGCCTTACTTGAGTTCCTGTCCTGCCTCTCTTTGGTGATGAACTGTGATGTGGAAGCATAAGCTGAATAAACCCTTTCCTCCTCAGCTTGCTTTTGTGTACATGATATTTTACTGCAGCAACAGAAACCCTCACTGGGGCAGTATAACACTGAAAGTATATCTGCATGCCTGTCAATTAGGCCATCATTATTTTTAAGAAAAGCTTCCAGTTTGAATGTCAGTACAGTTTAGTGCCTGCATCAGCGTGCTGTTGGCATTCATTCAGTTGGTCTCACAGGGTTTGGGTTGCTGGGAAGGAGTGGTAAGCTGTGGTGCTGTGGC
This sequence comes from Arvicanthis niloticus, assembly GCF_011762505.2. Taxonomy (NCBI): domain Eukaryota; kingdom Metazoa; phylum Chordata; class Mammalia; order Rodentia; family Muridae; genus Arvicanthis; species Arvicanthis niloticus. Next base: position 41,749,691 of record NC_047671.1, read on the forward strand.
CCTTGTCCACAGTTACAGTGGTGACACTGTAGATTCTTAATTTTAATTAAGAGTTTTTCCCCAAGTGCTGGGAATTAATACCAGGCTTTTCTTCATGTGACAAAAGTGCTTGACTGCTGGGATGCAGCCTCAGTCCTTCTTGCATCGGTGGTGAGATTCTTCCTTGGTGTCTTTAGGAAGTTTCTTTGGGAAGGTAACATTTTTGTGGTTTCTTTGATATTTTTTTCCTGTGAAGTTCCTCTCCTCTCCTCTCCTCTCCTCTCCTCTCCTCTCCTCTCCTCTCCTCTCCTCTCCTCTCCTCTCCTCTCCTCTCCCCTCCCCTCCCCTCCCCTCCCCTCCCCTCCCCTCCCCTCCCCTCCCCTTTCCTTTCCTGTAACTCGTTTCAGGTTTTTATCACTTTCTCCCCCCACCCTGTTTCTTCTCTCCTAACATTTCGTTCCCTTCCTTCGGCCTCAAACTTGTGATCCTCCTGCCTCAGTCTCCTGAAGGTTAGATTTACACACTGTACCACATGAGGCTCATTAAAAATTTTTTGTTTATGTGTATGGGTGTTTCACCTGCATATATATCTGTGCACTATGTGAGTGCTGGGTGTCCGTGGGGACTAGAAGAAGGCATCAGATGTCATAGAAGTGGAGTTGTGAGCCTCCGTGGAAGTGCTGTTAACAGAACATGGGTCCTCTGGAACAGCAACTGGTGCTTTTAACTCTCCTGAGCCATCTCTCCAGCTCCAATCCCAGGCTTATGGTTTTTTTTCAGCTTTACTGTTGTGATTAAGAAAAAAATATTGAGTGAAGTGCACAATGTGGTGCCTTGATAGATATAGTTTGAAAGAAAAATCACCAGGACTGGATAATTGACATAGCCACTGTGATGCTTAGCCTTGACTGTCAAATTTATAGAATCTAGAGTCTCCTAGCAGATAAACCTCTGGGCATGCCCATGAGTTGTTATCTAAATTCAGTTGCTTGAGGATAGCTTGCTCTCAGTGTGAGTGGTGCTGTTCCAAGGTCTAGGGGTCCAGACTGCACAAAGGAGAGAGAGGTAGCTATGCACCAGTGTTCATCACCCTTTGCTTCCTAACTGCTGATGCGATGTGACCAATGCTCCAGGCTCCCCCTGTTGTAACTTTTCTGCTGTGATGAACTATACCCTCTAACCGCAAGCCAAACTAAGCCTGTCTCCCTTGAATTGCTTATCACAGCAATAAGAGAATTAATTAATCTACCCGTGTTGTGGACATGTTTTTGAGTAGACCCATACAGTGTCACCAACCACAGCCACCATGTTGCACGTTAGGGTTCCAGAGAGTATTCTTCCTATAGTTGAAGCTCTTCTGTCAGTCTCAGGTGCAAAGGCTACTTACTACCTTGTCTATGTGTCTTTAAGGAGACATAGTTGCTGATGGTGGCCTAGGCACAAGAGCTTGGTCCTCTGCCCGCTCTCAGCCTTTCTGCAGTGTGTGGTCCATCTGGACCTTGGACTTTACCATTTAGCAGCAGCCTTGCTTCAATACTTACTCTTTTCCTGTGTCCTAATCCCGGAGTCGTGCTCCCACTTTTTGCCAGTAGGTGGCAAGAGAGGCCTGCCTGGGAAAAATATCATGCCCAACCATGAAGATTAAGGAAGTCAGTTTGTATCTGGTAGGGCTGCATCCCCTGAGAGAGGCAAAGCTTCTTCAAGGAGGTCTTTGATAGAAGCAAAGAATTTCCTTGTAGACTTGCCTGAGGCTAGAGAGAGGGTTACCTTTGAGTTAGTTTCCTTTCCTTTTAAAAGTTGCAAAGTGTATTTATCTATGTATTGCACATAGACACAATCCCATGCCTTAGCCGTGAAAATTCATTAGCTCTTCTTACATGTCAGGGGTTCATATTAACCAACCCAACCATGGAAGGGTTGACTGAACCCCGATGAGAAGCCATGATTTAGGATAAATCAGAACTACTGACAAACAACAAGTAGCAATTGAGGTTAGAAGCAAAGAGATCAAAGTTAGCTTAAAACACCAATAAAAGTAGGTGATCAGTTACAGAGACACAGGTGAGAAGCAAAGGGTGTATTTCCTGTTGTCAGCTGCTCAAGAACCTGCTCAGCCTTGAGACTGTAAGTCTGTTCTTGGCATCTCTGTTTACTGAAGAGCCTATGGGTGTAGACTTTAGAGGCAGCCATATTTAGGTTTGAGATTCAGCTCTGTCATCTCTAAGAACTGTGATCTCAACACAAAACCCTTCTGAGCCTTGGATATTCATCTTCCAAATGTGGCCATCACATTTAGACCAAGGAGTGATGTCAATAGTAAATAAAAAAGGACTCTTGTTCCTGGAATCAAATAGTTGCTTAACAAATATAACTGTTAGGAAATTATTCATCTAATGGTGAATAATACAAAGGGAAAATACAAAGGAAAGTGTCTTAGTCAGGGCTTTATTGCTGTGAAGAGACATAAACCACAACAACTCTTATAAAGAAAAGCATTTAATTGGGGCTGGCTTATAGTTTCAAAGGGTTAGTCCATGTTATTGTCATGGCAGGAGACATGGCTGCATGTAGGCGTACATAGTGTGGGAGGAGCTAAGAGTTCTATATTGTGATCCATTGACCCACAGGCAGAAGGAGATTGAATTTGTTACACTGGGAGTATATTAAACATATGAGACCTTCAAGTCTGCTTGTTTATTTCCTCCAACAAGGCTACACCTTCTAATAGTGCCACTACCTCTGGGCCAGGCATTCAAAAACATGAGTCTATGGGGGGCGCATTCCTGTTCAAACCATCATAGAAAGACATCCCACAGATATAATCTTTGGTCACAAGAGAAATACTCTTCATAAATAAATATTATACTTAGGAGACATCTCATAATGATAATGGAACAGGTATCTATAGATATATCTATAGGTACAGTTTAAGTTTTACCTATAGGTACAGGTGGAAAAACAATACTCAGAGTGTCTTGCTTATCCTGAGGGGGTGAGTGCCCTCAACACAAATACAACATGATACATTTTTGTTTGTGGTAGGTAGAAATATTCTGAATCTATCTTAGGGGCGTGGCAGGCAGTTACATACTCAAAATGGATGAATACAAATGTCTCAAGTGCAGAATACCTTAAAGGTAACAAGAAAGGTACATAGCTTACCACGTATAGTTGTGTGTGTGTGTGTGTGTGTGTGTGTACATCCTGTGACAGTTGCTGTTTTATTTCTATTCTAATAGTTACAATATGAGTTCTAGCCTAGATACATCTGGCTTTATTTAGGAAGAAAATAGAGACATTCAAATCATTTCTAGATATACTTTAAAACCAAACAAGAAAGCTGCACCAGGGAGATCAGACACAAGGAAGAGACAGTACTCTCTCCTTGGCTTTCTTCCCAGACCTTCCGTTTAGAGAAGCATAGTGTCACCTCTCCTGCCCACACACCAGTATGAGCTGTGGAAAGCTAGCATGGCCCAGGGGACAGAATTCCTTTTGTGTCATGGCCAAGCCTTAGGTCGTAACATATAGAAATTCTGCTTTTAAAAGTCTCATTCCTCTAAATCTCTTGTGCTTCAACTTACTGATACCTTTCAACCAGGAGCAGACAATGACAATCAACTGGTAAGTGCAGTGTACATACTATGGGGGAATCTTTGTTTCCCCCTCTAAATCTTGGGTTGGAACTTTGCTGGAAGAACAGCTGGTCACATGTGAGGCTGAGATGGTATGTTTTACCCTCAGCACTGCCCCACAGAAGGGACCATCATTACAGTCATAGGGTCCTCCTGATGTCATTATGAACTTTAACCCTAGAGATGCACAAAGATAAAAATATGAAGGTGAATAATCAAAGTTTTCTTAAACAGGAACTTTTTATGTATTTCAAGGTAGTCTTTAACTTACTATGTGGCTGAGGATGGCCTTGAACTCCTGATCTGCCTGTCCTCCTGCTTCTACTCCCAAGTCCACGGATTACAGGCATGTGCCACCACAGCCAACTCCTGAACAGTAATTCTTTTTGTTGTTGTGTTTTTGTTTATTTGTTTTTCTGAGACAGTGTCTCACACTGTAGCATTGGCTATTCTGGGACTCTGTCTGTAGACCAGGTTGGCCTCTAACTCAGAGAGATCTGCCTGTCTCTGCGTCTCGAATGCTGGGATTAAAGGTGTGTGCCACCACAGCCTGGCCTGAACAATAATTCTTAAAACCATCATATCATTCAATATATGTTAGTGGTGTTCTTTTTTTTTACACAAAGGCCAGCTCTCTCAGTTAAAAATACATATTTTTTTACATTGCCTATTTACTTATAAAATGTGACCATATTGAACCACTTCTCGGAAAATGTCACTTCACATCAAGTTCATGGTTTGAAAAGCAAGCAAGCAGTTGCTGGTTTGATGTAAGAGAAGGCTGGAAAGGATTTATGAGGGCGACATTTCCTTTGTTCTTTGGATCAAAAACCCAAATGTCAAATTTTTGATAAACTAGAACATTCCTGACTGACTGTTCTGACCTCTGGCATAGAATCCTCAGCAATCTAGGAGGACTTTGTCTGTGGCTCTGGTGTTTTCTGTTTCTGACTACCTTTTTTTAACTCTGGTGTCAGCATGACTGCAGTAACAAACTTTATAAAAATACATATTTCATCTTCCATGTATTTAGATGTCTTTGACCAAATATGAAGCTACTCAGGAAAAATAACATCAACTTATACCCATCCAGAGAGATGACTGTATTCTGGCATCTTTGAGGCTGTATAATTTTTGGTATACGAAAATGAGAGCATCTTTAATCCCAGCACTTGGGAGGCAGAGGCAGGTGGAATTCTGAGTTCGAGGCCAGCCTGGTCTACAGAGTGAGTTCCAGGACAGCCAAGGGCTACACAGAGAAACCCTGTCTCGAAAAAAAAGAGAGCTTCTTCAGCAAGGATACAATGCCCCCAGTGTGGGATCCTGCATTCTCTAAGTCCTTCTTTCCCCACAACCCCATTTGTAATAGCCTACACTATCTAATAATACATAGATCAGTAAACACCTCAGTTACCAAATTAACACTTTGGACAAATGACCATAAAACAAGAGCTTGAAAGTTTAATGATTTTGAATGTTCTTGGACACACAATCTTATGAAACCTTATGATTTCCATGGAAATGTCAAAATTTCGAGACTCTTTCTGGCTGAGGCTGAAGCTGGAGTGATGATTATGGGTTCAAGGCCATCTTAGAGCTACATAGTGAGTAGAGTGAGCTACACAGTGAAATGTCTCAAAAAGAAGCTAGAATTTGACCATGAGTCTTGTTATCCACTTATTAAAAATAATAATTGTTGATAATATTATTGAGGATTTGCAGCATGCCAGATGTTAGACTGAGTTGTTTTACATATGTTAGTCAAATATTTTATAACAATACTATAGGGCAGAGTTTACTAAAACTCTATTTTTCCTCTTAGATGAGGTGGGACCCAGTCCTGTGTATAAGGTACTCTCAGGCTATGGAGGGGAAAGGTATTTTGCTCCTGACCTTAGATTTTTTTTTTTAATTTTTTTTTTCTAAAGAGAGCAAGAGTCATGTGGACATTTGCAATGAACATTAGGATCTACCTTCTTTGCAGACACTGAAGCTCGACTGTCAAATCAGCATGAGGCCAACCATAGCTGACTGCATTCTTCCTTAGGTGGCAGTGAGATTTTCTGTGTACTGTTATTTTCCCATGAAAACTTCTGGAAGCAGTGATGTTACTTGTGTTTGGCTTTGGGCTTTCTCCCTTATCTGTACAACAAATGTTCGGTAATTGCTTTCCAGTTCTACTCTGGTCTGTCATTGAAGCTATGCATTTAGCATCCTTACTGGAAGTCTGTGACTGTCTCTTTTATCCCAGGGAGGGCTGATCCAATCTCACTTCCCTTGACACATTTTATTTGCTCTTCAGACAGAGGGTCAGAAAAGCTACACTGAATGCTGGCTGATTCTGAACACTCGTAGATGGAGTTTCTCTTGTTTGGATTAAAATGGCTCCTTGATTTCAGCTGTGTTCGTCTCGTGCCCTCCTGTCTTGGTCAGGGTAGGATTAAAATTATATGATTCTGCTGCCTGCAGTACTGAAGTTTGTGGCTGTCCACTCTCACATAGGACAGTTTATTCTCCTTCTTCATGAACGTCCTTCTGTTCTAAAGGACTCTGCATCCTTTGTGGATAGGAATGGTACGAGATGAGTCTCTTGATGGGTCAAGAGAGAGTTGTGGGGGAAAAAGGAAGTAGGAGGAAAGGATGAGAGCAGCAGAGAGAAGTGGGTTCGTGTTTCTTATAACCCATCACTCCTTTCCTTCAGGAGACAGCTAAGCTCATTCTTTTTAAGAAAGGGACTAGAAATATTTTGAATGACTTCGACCTTCTAAGAGCTGTAGGAATCCTATCACAAAATAAACCAATTAATTCTTAACTCAGGAAGCTGTTCTTGCTTCTGGAAAAATTAATCTGCTAAGTGATATTTTAAGAAAGCCAGTCTAACGAGAATTGTTCCCAATGAATGAAAAGTGGGTAAAAGTTCAGATTCTAAATATAGGGTAATGACTTTAATTGATTTTTGTTCTTCTTTGTTGTTGCTGCTTGTGGAGTCCAGTTATCAAATTTAGAGACAGATGATGATGGGCGTAGTTCATATCTTTAATTGCATTACAACACCCCCAGGTATGATAAGAATGGAGTAATTGGGACAGAGCCATAAGGATGATCAATCCTACTTCCTGCTTCAGTGCTTGCTTAGATTTTAAAAAGTTACCAGGAGTCCCTTTCATTGTCTCTGCCTGGTTGTTTCCATCATGGTAGATGTGGTCATCTGTTTGCACACTCCTTTACCACGTTCTAAACCAAGAAAAGCAGGAAGAGGTTTTAAAGCAACAAGGTGCTTCCACTAGCAAGAACCTGAGCCCTTGAGTGCATCATAGTCTGCATAAATTAAAAATGGAATCTTGTATTTCTGACTGAAAGTATCCAGTTGCTTAAAGAGCATATATAACCATATGATAACTTTTTCTTATGTTTTGTGTACATGAACTACTTTCCAAATTCTCTTACCATTGCCCTTTTGAGATAATTTGGATAGGCTAAAACATCCTACCAATATTTTCTGAGAGTGAAGTGTGCTGTATGTGGCCACCATCTGAAGATCACTCTGCTGAGGACAGCTTGAGATTTGGTTTTCACATCATGTTGCTGGCTTTGAACCGATTTCCCCCTCCCCACCCCCACCCCCCATACCGTATCCTCTGCTTTGGATCAGTGACTCTGAGCCACTTGGCAGAGATCAGGGTGATGGGTACAGTATATCTCCTCAGATGTCAGAAAGACCAGTGTCTCTAAAGAGACCGGCCTTGTTTCTAATCAGGAAATACAGTTCAGGTAACAGAATAATTTATACAGAAATTCAAAACATTGCTGGAACATAGAGAAACTTCTGCATAGAAAAGTTGATGGACGATTCAAACATCAAGTGCAAGGAGCATTTATGATGCCATATCTAGGTAACAAATAAGACTTAACGGAGCACCCATTACCCAAATCTTTGTTGACTTTTTCAAGGATCTTTTATCAATTGCCTTTGTAGGTTAAAGACCAAAAGACTGGATTCCGTGATGCTTGGATGGAAACATAAAACAAATGAAATGGGGAAGGAAACTTTAGTGTGTTTCTGGACAGATCCTTGTCTTTAAACTCTTGCAATGTTCTCATTTTTGGTAACTGGCTGAGTACTGAGCACACTGTGCTTTGTGGAATGCAAAACTGGAAAGACTGGAGGGTTAACTTAGCAAGCTCTTTCTTTGGCTAAAAGGAAGGAGAAGAGAAAGTATAAAACAGGAGATAGAAAATTTCATTGGAATGGATTTTAATTTTGAATAAAGCAAAAATAAAATATAGGTACTGTGGTCAGATGTGCCTGTTGTCACATGACTCAAACCTGGAGATATGGGAGACTGACATAAGATGATTGTCTTGAGTTTGAGGTCAGCTTGGTCTATTGCCGGGGAACTTGCAGGAGAAATGGCTTTAGAATGCATGGAATGCAGCCTATGGGTTACCACAGCCACATAGGCGAGCCATGGTGTGGCATGATCTCTGAAGACTATGTGTCCTGGGGACTTCATGCTCTTATGGAGTTCTGCTCTGCTTGTTGTCCTCATATCCCTCTTAATCTTAATCTTCTTAATATGAAAACTTTTGTCCCTTCAGAGCAAAGTCTGCTGGGTAACTTCTCTAATCACTGGTTGTCATTAGCAGCAGCCCCTGTACGTATCTGGATCCATCCCAGTCAGCCGCTCTAAGCACTGATCCCTCAATGGCTGCCTGTCTCCGTTTACCCTCTGGTCTTTAGTAGTCTGTATAGCAAATTCCAAATAAGTGAAAGCAAGACCCTAAGTGAAACAAGGAAACAACCCCATCCCTACATAATCAACCTCACTACACCATTCTGAAAGGGTTCCGTTTCTTGGGCATTCTGCTCAGGGGAAAGCTATCCTTGGTGGAGATTCTGGGGCCCTGGATGGCATAAATAAGCTAGGAGACACATGTCAGTTTAAATTGTCTCAAGTATTAAAGCCCAGGGAGACTAAGGCCTAGGTAACTTGATCCTGAGACACTAGCAAACTAGGTCAGTGGGTTAGGAATCTAGTCTTCTTTTCCAGGAAGGAGGTTGCCCACCTCCAGGGTGAAAAGTGCTACCTGGGTGCTAAGCAAGGAAAGAATTCAGAGCAACCTCTGAGGGCAATAAAGTTACAATGTTGCAATTTAGCGTAGAGAGGAAACCATGGTGTTGTGGAAATGCACTCCGGAGGAGAGTACCAGATCAAGGGCAAACCAGGCGACTAAATGGGATTTGATACATCATTGCTGAGCAAGTCACTGAGTGGTGAATATCGTAGTTCGTAATGTGTGATTCTTCTATTTGCTGGGTTTGGGACAGAAAGACCTGGTATAGGAGAAACAAAGGGAAACGGAGCTGACTGATGGAGACTGAGAACACAGTTGCAGGAAATATGTTACACATAAATCTATATGTTTAGTCTTTCAGCATAAGTAAAACATAGGAAAGTCCATGCTACCTACCTTAAGGGACACATGTTTTTAAGACTATGCCTTACTGTTTAGCTCAGATTGGCCATGAGCTTGCTATCTAGCTCAGGCTATATAGCAACCCTACTCCTGACTGTGGCAATTACAGCCCAAACAGTTTACATCTTGTGGGCCCTGACTATGTGCAGAGGCTGTGCTGTGTTTGTCCTCAGGATAAGACAACCCTGAGAGTGGGGTCTCATCATTACCCTGCTTTATAGATGATGAAATCATGCCCAGTTTAAAGACACAGAATTTGTGACCTTGGACAGCTCCATGGAAATCCATACTCCCACACTTGTCCCATCCAGCCCCCTGCTGACCAGCCAATAAAAACAAAGAGAAGAGTTTCTTAACTTCCCTCTAGTGAGAGCCTGGGTAGTACCTCTGGCAAGGTAGGCTGGCCTCAAGATCCTTTTCGATGATGCTCTCAGAGGACAAAGCAGGTCTTCCCGATTTTAGCTGCTAAGTCTCTAAGAAAGCACTGTCTTAAAAATAGAGCCGGGCCTCCAGAGAGGTTGTCCTTTTACCTTTATTTGAATTCCAACTTGACTATTAGCACATTTATTAGCACGCTTGCTTCAAGGGAACAAACCCTTAGCATCTGCTGTGCCCGTCGTTTTATTTAAAGTCATCTGGCTTTTGAAAATAACTTCTAAGTGGTCTCTATTAATTTAATCTAGACTCTCGAAGATTGTTCTTCCTCTGTTTTATTTTAACTCATAAAAAATGCTGAGACCGTTAGACATCCATTCAAACTTGGAAATTACTATTTTTTTTAAGTCATCACATTGTTATGTCTTGTGTTAGAGAGGACGTTGTGAGACGAGCCTGTGGTATAGTTCTGTTTCCTAAGCTCTTCTGATCCTTAAAGGACCCATGATACTTGCTTAAAAACAAACATGCCCAAGCCCCTGGACACCAGGGGTCAGTAGGTGCAGAAAGAGGGCCACAAATCCATATTTTAGAACAAACATCCCAGGTGACACTGTGCTTAGGCAAATGTGGAGATCCTATGAAGCGGGAGACTTGGGGAAGGCTTCCCAAGAATGGCCTTCACATTATGTTTTTCTTAAAGGCCCAAAGCTTGGGTCATCTTTGTAGTCTTTCTCTTTTTTATAAAAGTAATATCATTTTTTTTTTAGGGCCCAATTCTCATTTAGAAACTCAGCTGAAATTCCTGATGTAGGGTCAGAAGAATCTGAATAGTCAACATTGGAGTTAGTTTGAGCATGACACATCCAGGGTCTGCTTATTCTATTACTCTTCCCCACAGTATTTGCTGGATCCTTCCTAGGCTTGGCCCTCTGCTGTCATACCACTGTTGTGTCTCCCATTATCTTCATGCTCACTCTTCTCTGTGCTTCTGACTCTCTGCATTTACCTGGAAGGCACAGCGCTAGCAATTGTTGGTCATAGCTGGATGATAGCCTCTTGGGTCCATCCCTGTTTATTCAAGTGCCTTTCTTGATTCAGACAGCCCTGCCGTGAGGGTAAATAGCTTTATAGGCAGATTCAAATTCCCTCCTAAGTTTTAAGGTGTCACAGCCTTTGCCTTGGCCTTTAAAAGTGCTACCTTCTGGTGGCTGTGGTAGCTAGAAAAATGGTCCTGCCTGGTGATTCTTTTTTATTTCCCATCCAATAGTCTGGGACCATTTGGCCTGGGTCTACCTGCTCTTCTGATAGAGAAAGCATGTGTCCTCATGAGAACTATAAACTAGATATAAATTTGAGGAAATCGAGTTGTGTCTTTCCAGCTCAGGATTTTTATAGTGACCTTCTGCTAGGCTGACTGGACAGGAGAGATGAAGAAGAGATGGTCCAAGTCCTCAATGACCTGGCGAACAGAGTCAAAGGCATTGTATCTGGTGGCTGGCCATTCTGAGTTTGAAGTTCTGCTCTTTGTAACCTGTGTGACCTTGGGCAATGTAATTGACACTTTTGGTGCTGTTTCCTCAGTTGCATTATGAGACTAACGAAAGAGTACTGTAAGGTCATTGGGAGAATTGAGTGACAGGTCCTGTAAGGTCATGGGGAAAGCTGAATGACAATGTGAAGATGACATGCTTTAACTAATAGCCGGTGTGTGAAGAATGGCTTGGGAAATGCATTGTTAATGTGACAACCCAGAGCCTGACCTTCCATGCCACTGTTGAACCCCCACCAGGTCTAGTCAGAGCTCAGAAGCCTTGCGTAGGGTAAACAGGGTTCCCTTTCCTCCTCCAAATGTGTACTGATACCTTTTATCTGGTCATTGCTCCCTAACCATTGCTGCTCCTCTTCTGTAATCGCCCCTGTCATGAGGACAAGAAAGCATAAATGCATTCTGATGTCGCTCTCCTGAGAGCATGTCTTTGGTTAAGCTGGAGCCCTATGGGGAAGAGAATGTATACAATTTATTTTTGTTTCATGACCTAATTTACTTAAACCTCCAGAGATGCAGCACTATAGTTTTACATAGGTACTCTCGACAGAGCCCACTGGACTTTGAGAGTATTCTGTCAGGGGGAGTATGAATTCCAATCTAGTTGTCAAGCAGAGCCCTCTGGAAGCAGTAATTTGGAAAATGACTTTTCTCTCCCATGGCTGGTCCCTTGCTTTAGAGAGTAAGCTGCATTGCCAAAGGTTCTGGAAAACCCCTAAGCTGAGTTTCCCTTTTAAAGGTTAAGGGTGATCTGCTGTGTACATGTTCTGTCTTGAGCAAGCCTAGGAAACATACCAGCAGATAAGGGTATTTGAAGTCCATCTTCTTTTATGAACTTAGTATTTTACTGATAGAAAAAATATGACCAACTTCATTGCAAAATTCTTAAGAATCTGCAGTGAGTCTCTTCAACCTTCCATTTGGCACTCAACAGCTTTCTACCTTCTCTTAGTTTATTTTGCTTTGCTTTTAAATTTCTAAAGAATTTGACAAAGTGCCGTCTATCTGTAGACTGTGGTGCATTTTGTTTCCTCCACCTCTTGAGAAGGTACAGGCTTCTGTAAACCAGCAGACTTCATTTATCTGGACCTGGGTCTGGGGTCAACTCTCCTTGCTGGTGGGATTCAGCAGAATGAGGCTTTCTTTCCATGGCCAGCTTTCCAATGAAGCCCTCATTGGAGACGGGGAGAATGTAACCTCTAGACGTGAAAGCTACACAGCTCCCGTTCCTGTAACTTCTGTAATGTGTGTCCCTGGATTCCTTAGTGTTCCTGTCCCTGGAACACAATAAGAGGATTTCAAACTGGCTAAAGAGGAAGAGATAACATTGGCTCTAGGAGCTCCGAGTCAAGGCCTTCTGCTCTCCCACAGTCTTTTTTCATGTCTAAGGATGATCTGAAAGCTTCCCCTTGACTTTTCATAAGCCTTATACCCATCACTCATGCATCGAGGGTCCTTCACATTTACTTGGGTTATCATGGCAAAGCTGCAGCTTTCCAGCCTTGCTCTAAATGCCACTTGAGCATTTAAGAAAAAAAAAAAAAAAAACACAAACAAACCAGAAATCAAGTGCTTGGAAATCTCTGCAAGCAGTCTAATCTAGATCTGCCTGCAGAGCAGAAGTGCCTTTTGGAACTGTTTATGTGATTAGTGAAGAGGGGATGGAGCATGGTCCCCAGATTCTAGCTGCTGACCACTAATTGCTATGACCAGACAGTGGCTGCAGTTTGGCTATTTATTATATGACTCCCGCTGCCCTCCCTGTTCAAGCTCTACACACCCATCATTTCTGTCATCAGAGCACTGTACTTCTTATTGTGTGTCGGTTAGTAACAGGAAAGAGTGAGAGGATAGCACAGTAGAGGCCAGTGGGCCCAGGGTAAATCCAGGAGGGGAGATCAAGGTTTAGACCTCAGGCTGCCCTGCTGGGGAAGGGTGAGGTATGCTCCTTTATGGTTGCAAGCTCCAGTTAAACAAGATGTAGGGGCAGAGGGAGCACTTGGTGGTCTTTGGCAGTGTGAGACCCGGGCCCAGATTAGCTCTTATACCCTAGTCTTGTGGCTTTCTCATCCAGCTTTATCACCTTTCTTTTATTTCTGGTGTTTCTACTCTTTCAAATGCTTCAGCATCTTCCCATGGTTCTTTCAGCCACATTCTTTGACCACATCTACTTCTGTCTGTCTTCTGGTAGCTCTTGTTGGGGCACCTTCCTTCACACTATCCACCACAGGGAAGACCACCTCTTTCATGCCCTAGTACCATGCACACTTTTCTTCTTGACATATAGAATGATTGATAATTATTCTTTTTTTAAATCTTTTTAAAAAATTTTAAAAATTTTTATTTTTTATTGGATATTTTATTTATTTACATTTCAGATGACATCCCTTTCCCCCCTTCCCCTCCCTAGAAACCCTTTATCCCAGCTCCCCTCCTCCTTTTTGCTTTTATACCATTTAATTACATGCAATTATTAAGGTCACTTCTAGCAAGTACAATAGATGCAAATAGTCAACAAACAAGCAAGACAATAAACACAAATAGTCAAAGAACAAGCAAGGCATTAAACAAAATTCCATGTACGCTCCTGTGATCACTGTTTCTAAGGGTTTATCAGGATGACCAAAATATCTGAGCCAACTTCTCAGTCCTAGCCCAAAGTCATTTTGATGTCTGAAGCCTACTTCCTTGTTTTAGCCTAATATTTATATTCCTGTCTGAAATTACTTCTTTGTTCTAGCCAAAAATTTAGATTTCTGCCTGAAATTACTTCTTTGTTCTAGCCTATGTCAGATTCCTTCCTGAAGCCCACTTCCTTGTCCTTGGCCAATGTCATATTCCTGCCAAGCAGCCCATTTTTTTTGTCCTTGGCCCATGTCAGATTCTTGCCAAGCAGCTCCAAAGGCTCTTCACCTCTCTCCGTTTTTTATTTTATTATCAAGACTGAGCCTGTCTTAGGTTGTTCTGACAAGAATGCTTTCCTTACCCATCATGGAATAGGCATTATGCAAAGCAATGAACTTTTGTCTTAGGTTGGTAAGGCTCTGTGCAGAATCTTACCCGTCCTTGGCTTGTCAGTCTGTTCATTTAATAACTCTGTCTAGGGGTCCATTTTCAGGTTCATACCATGTACTTTGGCTGCCAACATGTTAATGTTGTTAAAGATAAGCTTTAACATGATGGGAAGGAATAAAAAAGTATTGTAAGGACAAAAATGGCTAACAGGATCAAGCTATATATGCCATTCTTGAAACTGAACAAAATAGAAATACTGACCTCAGGCCATGGGTAATTTTTATCAGCAGTATCTGCTGCATCAATGCTCAGTCGAGTAGCGTTCTTTAAATTATTTTATTCAATTATTTGTGTCGTAATTACATGAAGCCAAAGACTGTGTCAGTTTTCACCATGGGGTGGCAGGAAGTGGGGAGAGGCATAGAATATGTTCAATAAGCATCTTCTAAATTTTAATGGGCCAAGAGGAGGAAAGAACAGTGACAGTGCCTGTGATGGTGGAGACATGCCATTTGCTTGACTCATTCTCATGGCACAGCTGCCTCTGTGCTATGGTCACCTTAGTGCTGGTCAGGATTTATTTATTTATTTTTTGCCATGGTTTTGATAATGGTGGACAGATCCCAGGATGATTAATGCTGTAGAGAAAAATACTCTAATTTCAAAATCTTATGGCTAAGATACTCTTGTACACTTTCCTATGAACTCATGAGACTTGTTTGTTTAAAAGCTTCACAGATGGACAAGCTGTGGCTCAGGACAGACACTAAGTAGAAAAAGTAAGCAAATATTTTCAAATTTCAGGTAGGATGGCTCCTTTGATCCCAGGTCCACTTAATCTTTGGATGAGACATAGTGAAGAACCCATGTCCTAAATCCAGGTCCTAAACCTAAGGACCAACATCTCATTAACTCTTTCTTCTTTGGAGGCATTGAACAAGATACCAGTTCTTTCTCCCTGTTCCCAGGAAGGTGCGATTATGACCTGGGATACAGTTCCCAGAAGCAGTCCTGTCAGGGGCAGCCCTGCTTATACACTGAAGGCCTAAAATCAGCCATATGCCTAAAATCAGCAATAGGCCTGACATAAATGCCTGCTAACACAAAGTCTTGGGTCTCTGTGGAAAAACACTGAAATAGATGGCTAGAAGCTATTGTAAACAAGCAGTTTTAGTGGAAAATTGCCAGGATGAATAGTCATAGACCTTGTAGATAAGTAACCTTGGTGGATAGTACCAACTTAGGTAAGGACAAATGATAAGGACTTCTGGCTGACTGGCTAAATGCTCAGAGTCACAGAGAATCGAGTGGGCAGAGGAGTGGCTGGGATTAGAGATGGACAGCGATGGGTAGACTCTAGAGTGTCTAGACAGAGAACTCAGAAGGATTTGGTTGTGGATTTAGAAAGGGCTTATAAAGTAAGAATCAAAGATAATTTCATTTTTTGGTTTTGTTTGTTATTTTTAATTGAAAGAACTATTTTTTAATGTACCTTATGAAACATCACACCAGAGAGAAGAAATGTAAAACACAAAACACATGCAGATCCAAAAGAGGCATTAAATAAAGCACTCAAGGAACAACTACTGTCAATTCTAGGTAGCAAAAAAGACCATTAGCTTTTTTCATAAGTCTGGTATTACCTTAACATCAAAAATGCATGAAGGTAGACATTTTAAAAACTGAACATAATAGGTCAAGATGTCTTATGCAAATAGATACAAATACTTGCAAATAAAACAGCAAACTAAAAGACAAAAGATAATACAGTCTTGATGTCAAAGTGTGGTATCAGGTTTCCTAAAGTTTAGTCAAATAAAATATTCTTGCTCTTTTTTTCAGCCAGCTCAGGACATAACTGAACTTATATTAGCAGTCTACATACTGTACATCTGCTTTCCCCCTTTTCTTTTTTTTATTAGACAGTTTATTTATTTACAATACAGATGTCATCCCCTTTCCCCATTTCCCCTTTCTAGAATCCCCTACCCTATACCCCCTCTTTATTTATGTTTTTATACCATTTTGATTACATGCATGTATTAAAGTCAGTTCTAGGTTGAGGGTTGAGCAATACAATAGATGCAAACAGTCGAAGAACAAGCAAGACACTAAACACAAATAGTCAAAGAAAAAGCAAGGCATTAAACCTAATTATGTAAATACTCCCATGATCATTGTTTCTAAAGGCTTATCAGGATGACAAAAGTATCTGAGCCTACTTCCTATCCTAGCCTAAGGTCATTTTCATGTCTGAAGCCTACTTCCTTGTTCTAGCCTAAAATTTAGATTCCTGTCTGAAATTACTTCTTTGTTCTAGCCTAGTATTTAGGTTCCTGCCTGAGATTACTTCTTTGTTGTAGCCTATGATTTAGATTCCTACCTGGAATTACTTCTTTGTTCTAGTCTAATGTCAGATTCCTGCTCGAAGCCTACTTTCTTATCCTTGGTCAAAGATAATTTCTTGGATAAAACAACTGAATGGACAGGAATGCTATTTGCATGGTTAGGGAAATCTTCAAAATGACTAGATTGTGGGATAAGATCAAAAAGAGGTTAAGGACTAGTTGGTCTTGAGATATCTTCAAGACATCTACAACGAGGTGTTGGAATGAGGAAACAGAGGCACATTGTTAAATACCAGTAGCAAATATAATGCTTCATCTAGCATTCTGAACTCCAGACGTCTTCCTTGCTGATTTTCCTACCAAAGTTCTAACAACTGAATTCAGAAGACAGAGGACAGTGCACATCTTTCATTGGGATTCGGGGTATTTTGTCCACATTAGTGTTATATATGGTGCATTCATTTTGAAGTACTTGTTTATTTTTAAAATGTTTTCCATTTCTTGATCTGCAAAAATATATCTGTTACTTCTAGATGGGTATTGGGACTATGTGTCTTGAGTTAGCATTGCTACTTCTGGATGCTGTAGCATATTATGGGATGACAGACCATGTACCAGGAAGGATGCAGTTTCAGAATAGCCATAGGTGGTGACACTGTTTTTCTAGAAACATCCCATTTGAACAGCAGATTAGGATACCTAATACAAAATAGAAAAATAAACCTAATTGGCAAGTAGTGGGATGAGAAGGAGAAATGATGGTGGTTCCAGTTTTGAATGTATTGCTCTGAGCTGTCTGTCCTCAAGACCTAGTTTACAGCCCTAAAAGTCACAGTAGGCCAATGACCAGGGGACTCATGCACCAAACCTCTAAATTTAATGTAACATGCTATTTGGAAGCTGTAGCAAGAGAGAGACTTTTCAATACTACAGATATGCCTCCAGCTTGGAGATAATACCTTGTCAGGTGGATATCCCCTTTCAGAATGAAATGCCCATACTAAATCAATGGTTAGCATATCTCTAGAAGGAAAAAAATACAAGAGCCTTGTACACCAAGGGGTAGAGGCAGCAGGTGGCTCCACCATCAATTTTAGTGATCCTCTTGGGGAATGTGTGCTTCTGATTTCTCTAATATTGTACTTTTTAGATTTGGAAGTTCTTGTTCTCACAAAAGCATTCCTTTACCAGGAACCCAAAGAAAATTACATATCATACTAGCAATGGCTATGCTTAGCTCAACCTCCTTGAGCCAAGGTTGCATGAAGTTAGTCACCATCTCCCTATGGCTCATCGCTACTAACAAGGGCTGAACCTTCCCAAAGCAATGAGGATAGTTACCTGAGCATCACTAGAGAGTGTGTGGGGTGAGAAGAGCCAACAGGCAAGGAGTTTCTCTTCCTTTTGGGGACGATGACTGTTACAGTTCAGGAATAGCCCTAAGCTAAAGGCTTCTGCCTCCTTTAAGGATATATCTCCTGGGGGCAGCTGACACTCAAGGTATGAGAACCTAGAGGTATCAAGCTTGAGCCTATTGCTTCAATGGGATAGTTTTAAGGGTTATTCTAGGTACCTGTGGAGTTGACTGAATCTTTGCTATGGCTGCCTCATACTTCTACTTCTTTCTTGTCTCCACTCTGCAGCCTTCACTTCTTCATAGGTACGAACTACCAAGGACACCCCTGATAATCTCTATTTGATCTAATGGACATCTGAGTAGTTCCTATGGAATCGGAGGGAAGGGAAGTGTCTCAGAGGCATGTCAAATGAATAACTGAAAATATGGGCTGACATTTAGAGGAAAAATCTGTGCTATAGTCTTGGAAGTCATCCATGTAATACAATAGGAAAATGTTCTTGAGTGAGATTGTTTATTTCTTGTCCATGGATAACGATAGAGAAGGTTGTATTAGAAGAGAAGCAATAGCAAACTGTGTTTTTTTTTTAAATAAATGTTATTATTTAGTACTTGGTAAGAGGCATGATAAAAAGTAGGACACTAATTACCTATTACCTGGAATTAAAAAAGTTATGTTGAGATGCTCAGTTTATCAAGATAATGAATAGGAACCTCAGTGAACAATATCTGTATTTGTATGACCCCAAGGGCAAGATAAATAAGGTAGGGTCAGGTAGATCAGAGGCCTCATTATAGAGTGGAAGACACATACTGGGCTCTTGGATATCAGAGTTAGAGATCCCTTACTGTCAACAAGGTATTATAATGAGATGAACCAGTAAAAAGAAGTGAACACTAATTAGGAAAAGTAAGCTTCAAGGCATCATCTTAGAGAAGGGTCTAAAGTGGGTCTTAGAAGAGTTAGGAGGAGCAGACAAACTAAGGCCATGGGGGCGAGAGCCTTGTGGTAGGAAACGAAGGGCTGGGAATGCATCTTTCCTTCTTAGAACTTTGTCTGTACTGCTCTGTCTCTTGCTGATGTGATATCAGGGAAGTAAAGTTAGCTTGCTTTTTTTTCTGTGTTGCCATGTCTTTCTCTCTGGTGAGCATTGTTATATGGGATGAGAAAATGTCAAAATCATCCCAATGCAATAGTTCCCCCAACATCCACAGCTGATATAAAACAAAGGCAGCTGGGATCTCCCAATGGCTCATTGCTACTAACAAGGGCTGTACCTTCCCAAAGCAATAAGAATAGTTATCTGAGCATCAATAGAGAGTGTGTAGGGTGAGAAGAGCCAAGGAGTTCCCTGGAGAATCACCAGCAGCTAGAAGCTGTTAGTATTTTTCTATGAGAATAGCACCTTTCACCTTATCTTCTATTAAAACAATCTTGTACGTCGTTCACTTTCTAGTGAATTTTGTTCTGAAACTTCCCACTTCTTTTTTTTATTGATTCTCCTCTTAGAAACGTAAATTGTACTTATTTATTTTTCTGAGACAAGGTTTTACTACATAGCCCTGACTATGTAATTCATGCTAGCCTTGAACTCACAGCTCTCTACTTGCTTCTGGCTCCTGAGTGATGGGATTAAAGGCATTAAGCACCATACCAGGGAATCCTCCCTTTATGAGCATACCCAGTGTCTATGTTCCAGACTTTGAAATGTGAAGATCCATCATACTGCAGAGAAGCTCACTGGAAATGTACCCACATGGTTTTTACTGCCATGTTATCTCAGATTCATGCTCCCCTAACCACCAAAACAAAGCAGAGGGGATAAAAACTTGCTCAGCTGGTCTCATCAATCTCACCCTGGCTCCTATGAAATGTCACCAACTTAATAGTGTAGCCATGGGCACTTCCTGGCTCTGGAGGAAAACATTTCAGCATTTTAGGCAAATCGAAGAAGTATCTCGCATTAGACAGGGATGGGGCAGGGTTTGAGGTCTTCCTACTCACAGAGTCTGTAGTACAAAAAGCCTGATGTGATAACTTTTGACAGCATGGTAGACTCAGGTGAGATCAAGATCTAGCTGGTTCCACATGGCCTTCCTTAGTACTTTATTGCTTCTTTTCCAGGTTTTCCTGGAAGGATGTTGGTCACAGTTTGCTTGATGATCATGAGAAATTCCCCTCCCTGTTTCTACCTTTTTAGCATGTATTTCTCTCTTCTTGCTTAACTCCTTTCATGTTCTCTATGGTAACTGTTTTGATCAATCTTTGCCTATGTGAAGTCTGGCCACTTGAATGTCTGAAAAACTTCACTGGTGGATAATAATAGTTATACAATTCTGGGAGTTTATGTGTCTTAGGGTTTTACTGCTGTAAACGGACACCAAGTCATCTCTTATAAGGACAACATTTAATTGGGGCTGGCTTACAAGATCAGAGGTTCAGTCCATTGTCAAGGCAGGAGCATGGCAGCATCCAGGCAGACATGGTGCAGGAGGAGCTGAGTTCTATATCTTTATCTGAAGGCCTTTAGGAGAAGGCTGGCTTCCAGGCAGCTAGGATGGGCGGGGGGGGGGGGGGTGTCTTAAAGCCCATGCCCACAGTGACACATCTACTCCAATAAGGCCACACCTCCTAACAGTGCCACTCCCTGGTCCAAACATATCCATCACAAACCGTTAGACCATGGGTCTGAAATTCCCAGTGGCAACAGCAACAACCACCACCACCACCTTACTCACATCTTTGCAGGACCATATGTAAGCAAAGAGGTTTTATGTTGTCATCAATTACAGCTACCCACTCAGATTTAGCCCAGTTTATTTTAAACCTCAGCTAGCGTAGATAGCTCTTCCGTCAATTTCAGGGCTTACCTGAAGGTGTTTAATGATGTCCTTTCTGTGAGAACAAATTGATGCGATGATTCAAGTTGCATCCGTCTTTTAGGTTAATAAGATTTCCTAGCTTTCATGATCGGATTGGATAGTTTACAACTCAGCGGCCCTGAGTTTAATCTTCATCACTGCAAAACAGCTGCAGTTTATTACTTCAAGCTCTGAACCAAAAAATCCAAGACAGCCTTGTATATGAATGAGTCTTATAATTTTGAGTTGTAACCTTGGAGTTTCAAAATCCGAATTGCTTAAAAATATCAGCTTTGGATGCAGTGAAGACATAGCATCAGAGACTTATTAATTTACTCTTCCCCCCGCCCCTCTTCTACTATCTCAATGCCTGTAATCAGCTTGAAGAAGTTAATGAAGAGTCAGCGCCCCTATTCCCTGGGCTTGGGGACTGAGGTTGTTAATATTGGGCTTTCTAGGGAAAAGTAGTGGTTTTGTTGGAACAGGGAGGATTAGCTAGGATTTATTGCATAGCCACAACCTATTGGTAGAAATATATATAATTGTTGTTAAGATGAAGTTATAATTTCTTTTTTTGTGTTTTTTTGTTTTTTGTTTTTCGAGACAGGGTTTCTCTGTGTAGCCCTGGCTGTCCTGGAACTCACTCTGTAGACCAGGCTGGCCTCGAACTCAGAAATCCGCCTGCTTCTGCCTCCCAAGTGCTGGGATTAAAGGAGTACGCCACCACCGCCCGGCTGAAGTTATAATTTCTTAAATGGTACAAATTTACTTAGATTTCAAATTTAAGGTTTTTATTGATATGTGTTTCTTATTGATATAAAAGTGAGATGAATATTGTTACTCTCATAGGCATTGTGCCTGTATAACACATTTAGGAATACAAGGCTTATATCCAGTCCTTCTTTAACTTTTTTAACTGATTTGAGATGGTTAGACTGTAAGTTAAGGGCCTATAGCAAATTCATGGCTCTGAGTTTATTGTTAAGCTGTTTTCTATATTTTATTTAGAAATAGCTGAGAGGAGTTAACAGACAACAGTCCAGATTACCTTACATGGATAGTTGGTTTTCAAAACATCAGAAGTCCACAGAATTGACATTACAAACATTTCTGTATTAATGTTCATTTTGATTAGAGACCTGTCTGCTTCTGGATTCTAAGAAGAAATTGAGCATCTTTGGAGTTACTCCAGTTGTGATGAGACAGCCACTAGGTAAGAATTGCCTCTTTCCATCTACAGACAAATTACTGTCCAGAAAAGGACACACTCGTGGAATAGTTGACTGATTATATCTGCCAAGACAGAGTAATCAGCCCTTAATAATTCTGCATCATTTGGTCTGTCAGATGATCCTGGGCCAGAAGGCTGAAGATCGGATGCTCCAGTGTTTTGTAGCATAGGGACTGTCCAGGTGTTCAGTGGTCTCTATAAATTGGCTAAGGTTTAGAAGCTATGCTTTGTGCTTCCCATAATTTCAGTTAACTCTGTCATTCTGGATTCCTGACTGGGTTGAAAACTTAGTCTCATAGCCAGTCCTGGCTATTTACTTTGAGAGAAAAGATTTGAGTGGATGGTTTTCAGCTGACATTCATTCTAAAGCCAAGAAAAAAAAAGCCAGGTTCAGAACTAAGTGTTTTAGTTAGGAGAGATGACAGAGGTTCTGTTTAGTCAACAAAATGATGGTCTGGGTATTAGGTCTATCTTGCACCTTACTGACCCAAATTGGTATAGTTATGCTTTAATTGTATTTTGAGAGAAAAGTTTTATTTTAAGAGGAAGGGTGATATGTAGGAGGAGCTAAGGTGGGAGGAGTACTGAGAGGAAGAGGAAGAGTAAGGAAAGGAGGAGAAGGAGAGGAGGAGCTAGAGAGAGAAAGAGGGTGGGGCATGGAGGTGGATGTTCACGTGTCTCTGCCAGTCAAAGATAGTTGATATATGTAGGTTGGGTATTGGGTTACAGGTCTGATTGATATTGAGCATTACCAAACTTATAAAACCTTTGGTTAACATTAAAAAATTGTATAAAAGCAAAAAGGAGAAGGGGGCATGGGATAGGCTTTTTCTAGGGAGGGGAAATGGGGAAAGGGGATGGCATCTGAAATGTAAATAAAATATCCAATAAAAAAATGTTAAAAAAGAAAAAAGAATGTATGATAGAAAAAATTGATACATCAGTAAAAATAAAAATAAATAAATAAAAGAAAAAATATCAGCTTTAACTGCCCTTTAAATTGTCAACAAAATACCTACTTCTTACGTACTTAGGAGAAAAAAATGTTTTCTTTCTTTTCATATTTGCTGGAATTCAGTTTTGGCTAAGAATGGTAGGTTTTTTTTTTGGTGATTAAGGTAAATTATGCTGATTATGTAAACATGAGCTTTTAATTTTAAGAGGATCTTAAGACCCCAGAGCAGATTTGCATTATCTAAACTCTCTGTCTGTCTGTCTGTCTGTCTGTCTGTCTGTCTCTCCTGCTTCTTCTCTCTCCCCACTTCCCTTATCTTCCTTCCTTATTCCATTCTTTTTCTTTTATTCCCCCTCCCTCCCTCCTCTTTTCCCTCTCATCTTTCCTTTTCTCATCTTCCCTTCTGTCCAAAGTATACATTGGGATGTCTCCAGCCATGCTCTGTGTGAACTAGTCAGCACGGGCTGCACAGACTACGGGATGCCAATTGATATCAGATATCAAAAGGTGGATTTCTCAAGCATGGTATGTGTCATCTTCCAGTTTCAATTGCTGTGATGAAACATGGTGACCAAACACAATGCGAGGAGGAACGAGTTTATTTTACCTACATTTCTACATCACGGTCTATCATCAAAGGGAGTCAGTGCAGGCACTCAAGGCAGAAGCCTGGAGGCAGGAACTGAAGCAGAGATCACTGAGGAGTGATGCTTTACTGGCTTGTCCCTCATGGCTTCCTGAGCCTGCTTCCTCCTCTTCCTCCTCTTCCTCCTCTTCCTCCTCTTCCTCCTCTTCCTCCTCTTCCTCCTCTTCCTCCTCTTCCTCCTCTTCCTCCTCTTCCTCCTCTTCCTCCTCTTCTTTCTCCTTCTCCTCTTACTCCTCCTCCTTCTTCTTCTTTGTTTCTTCTTTCAAATTTCTTATTGGCTGAAAATTTTTTCATGTAATATTTTTTGGTCATATTCTTTCCCCTCCCCAACTTTTCCCAGTTCTTCCTCTACCCACCCAACTTCATATTCTTTCTTTCAACAACAACAACCCCCAAAAATTAAAAGACAAAGATGAAAATGGACAAACCAAAGCAAAAGCACACAAACCCCGTGACGTCTATACTTTATAAGGCCTCCAGCTACGCTCATTGTGAACAAGGCAACACAGGCTACACAGAGTGTGGGATAAAATTATACCTGGTCATGGGGCCTGCCCTGGAGTGTGGTGAATATACTCAGTGTTACTACAATGGAGAAAAAGTATCTTCCCTCTTCCAGAAGGTATCCATGGTAAACAGCTTCCTGGTTAGGGGTGGGACTTTGGGTCTAGGTTTTCTTCTCCATTCTGACATTGTAACTGGCTTAAAACTGTGCAAGCTTTGTGCTTTCATGTCCTCTGAGTTCATATGTGTGTCAGTCCTGCTGTGTCTGGAAGATACTATTTTCTTGGAGTCATCTAACACCTCTGACTCTTAGAATCTTTTTGTCCCTTCTTCCACATAGATTCCTGAGCTTGAGGGGAGGGGATTGGTAAAGAGACTTAGTCAGCCTGCTTTCTTATACAACATAGTACCACACTGGTCTGGGTCTACCTACATCCATCACTAATTCAGAAAATATCCTATAGATATACCTGTAGACAATCTCAAGTGAGGCATTTTCTCAGTTGAGAGTCTCTCTTTCCAAATGACTCTAGCTTTTGTCAAGTTGACATAAAATGAATGCAGCACATATTAAACAAGAGTAAAAGCAGGAAGGGAGGGGTATTTAGTAAAGTAAATAAATAAAGGAATTCCTGTAGCTATTTAAAGTACAAGGCCTGGGGAGCCTGCCTTTGATTCTGTGACTTTTTTTTTTTTTTTTTTTTTTTTTTTTTTTGGCTGAAGCTGGGAGAGGGGGCATGGAGAATCATGCAAGATATTTGAAAAAGAGAGAGTTAGAGATGCCTAATTTACTGCAAACTTCCTATTTGCTAGAACCTAGTTGTAATGTCCCAACTGTGTTCAAGAGATGATGGCAAATGTGGTTAGGCATCCTACATGGTTGGGGAAAAAGACTTGAGATGAGATTTGGCTGACATGGTGAAATGATCTCTGCTCCATCTGCTCTTATAATAATCTCAGAGTTACCTTAAAAGAGACAATCTAAAGACCAATCCACTCTATCCATCCCAGAGTCCCAAGACCTCCAGAAGATTTACTTTAGTTCAAATAGAATCTTGTACCCATCAATTAAAGGGACAAGATACTAATTGCCTTTTGCCATTGTCTTAGTTCGGTTTTACTACTGTGAAAAGACACCATGACTAAGGCAAGTGTTATAAAGAACAACATTTAATTGGGGTAGCTTACAGTTCAGAATTTCAGTCCATTATCATCATGGCAGGAAGCACAGCAGTGTCCAGGCAAACATGGTGTTAGAGGAGCTGAGAGTTCTACATCTTCATCCAAAGGAAGTTGGGTCAAACTGTCCTCAGGCAACTAGGAGGAGCATCTCAAAGCCCACCCCTACAGTGACACACTTTCTTCAACAAGGCCACACCTCCTCCAACAAGGCCACACCTCCTAATAGTGCCACTCACTTCCCTGGGCCAAGCATACTCAAACCACCACAGCTGTGTATACTGGTAGAGGCATTTTATACTCCTGTTTGGAAAAGGGCAGTGTGGCAGACCTATAGTGACACTGGTCCATAGCAATTCTGAAACCACACTGAACATTGCGAAGGCAAGGGTGACAGTAAAGGCGGGGTGATCATGTACTTCGACTCTGCTGTTCTTGGCTGTGCTTCTCTTGTGGAGCTTTTTGAGAAGGTGAGCAATGCCGTTGGAGCTGTACTTTGTGAAATTCATGCCCTCTGCACTGTGCAGCCTGCATTTGGGTCAAAGAAACAAGTTAAGGAAATGATTGCAGGGGGTTAAGAGGTAGATAATCCATGCCCTAGTGTGGGAGGCAGTGGGAGCGGAGGAAAGTGATGAACACGAAGGAGGCTAAATGGACTCTAAATTCAGACAAGATCAAGCTCATTCGGTGTGCCATGGCCATAGAAGTGGAGGCCAAATTCCACAAGCTTGTCATGTGGTTATAGGCAGGTGGATACTGAGAGGAAAGACACTGATCGTCCCAGCCTTAATCCTAGAACTAAGGAGAATGATGGGCATGGTGAGGTCAACAGTAGGCACTGGCTCTGAGGGCAACTGATTTGGTTTCTGTCATTATTTTGTGTTGTACTCATACACAGGAGGTGAGCCTATACCCCAACTTTATTACTGAGCTGGAGCTTCCAAATTCTAAGTGTTTATAGGAATTATATTTTCCTCTTGGGGAAACTTTAAACAAATGCATACCATGTGTGAAAGTATTTATTGAATATGAGTTACTAACAGTATGGTTGGTGTTGTTAATGATACATTGTTATTGAAAGGGCTTAGCTCAGTTAAAAAAAAAGAAAAATACCAAAGGCCTTAAGTGTGTCTTCTTAGGGAAGACTTTGTTAGCAGCAGACTTGAAGTCCACTTTGTCTTATGTTGGAGGTTAAACTATTACTGAGATATTCTGGTTGTCAAAAACTTCAACTTAAGGTTTTTTTTTTTTTTTTTTTTTTTGACGATTTATATATCTATACAGCACACTCTACTTACTTCTATACCACCCTTTCTCATCTCTAGCCCTACCATTTCTTCCCTCCTCCCTAGAGGTTCCTTTCATATGTTTATGGCTTTCTGTTTTACTTTGTAATTTTTTTTTTAAACCAGGATTGTTTGTGTGGCCAAGGATTTAGAGGTATTACTTGGAGCTGGGTAGGCTTGCCATTGGGTATGTGGATAACTAGATAATAAGATCCGATTGCTGGAGACATCACATACTTTGGTTGTAAGATATAAAGAAACATAACTGCAACTGAGCTGGGAGCTTCACTCCTGCTGGCCAGCTTTCAGAGCACCACAGGTGCCATGCAGTCTTTTGGAAGAGACAAGGGCATCAGTGGTCTTATTGAGCTGTGAACCCTACAAAAGACAATGTCAACCTGCCAGGCAAGGTGTGAGGTTGTCCATTATGGTAGTAATATGCAAATATGGCACTAGTAGCACCAGTGTGGGGCTACCTAATCTCAGATGAGATTTGAGGCCTGCTCCCTAGGAGCAGATTAAATGTGTAACATTGTAAACCTAGAAAAAAAAATCATGAGTGATAAGGCCTTGGGGCCCAGGGGCAAAATTACTAGTGATATTTAACTAAACTGACATGCCGCCAAAGGTCTTCTAAATATTTGTGTTTATGACCATAGACAAAGACTGCTCTCATCTTTAATGAGAGACCCTTTTCTTTGCAGTCGATAGTAGTGAATGCAGACTCATGGCTGCTCAAGGTGCTGAGGTTAAGGAATGGTTGAGTGTTCAGTCCTAAACAGGACCTTTATACCATCCCCTCCTGGGCTTGGAGAACATCAAGGAAAAGGGAGCCGAAAGAATCTGAAAGCCAGATGGTAGGGAAAGGGCTGTGAAATGATGTCTTCAGGGCATGACACAGCCATGGAAATAAGATCTCAGGTATTGAGGTTGCCCACGATGGGCCTGTACAAGATTGGGCCGGTCAACAACCAATCACAGATTGGGAGGGGGCTTATGGATCCCTCCCCTTCTTCCTCTGAACTCTTGACTACTGGTAGATTCTAAGTTTTTATAAGCATACACTAATTGTAGGTGATAATGGGTTTTATTACTACATTTTTATACTTATATATAATGAATTTTGATCACACTCATCCCCTTTACCTTTTCTTGTCTCCCATCTACTCCTGGTAATCTCTTTTTTCTTCCCATTTAAGCTCCTTTTACTTTCGTGTCTTAATTTAATTAAGGTGGTTTGATTAGGTAATTTAATGAGAGTTGCTTACAAGAGCATGGTCATTTACATGACCATGGACACCTTATTAATGGATATACCATTGAAGTAAATCTCTCTATTCTTTAGTAATCACTTACTGCCTCTAAATCCTTTGGGAGGAATATGGCATCTTGAGCCTCCATGACAGACTATTGCCAGAGTCCAGTCTTTTGTAGATAATCACAGGTACTGGGAGCTCAAGAGTGCATCCCACAGTCATGTTGTACTCAGAAGATGGTGTTTCACAGTTCCTGCCCCCCTGTCCAGGATCTTATATTCTTTCTGTCTCTTCTTCCATGATGTTCGCTGAGCCTTAGAGGGAGTGTTTTTATCACTTTGATCACTTATTAGCCTTCAGTAACAATGTCCACTGCTAAAGGAGGTTTCCCTGGCCAAAGCAGCAATGATCAAGGTGCATAAGCATAAATATTTGGAAGGTGATCTGAAAGGACATGGTGTCTGTTGAGCAAAACCACAGCAGTGGCATCCCTGTCGGGACATGTGACTTTTACAGCTTTTGAACATAGTTAATCCCAGCTTTATATTTAACCAAAAGTTATTTTCATGAAACTTCTAGTCATAGTGTTGGAATTTAAGCCCAAGACTATATGGGGGCAATACACTATTTTAGAGTCTGGAAAGCAATAACTGTTTCCTCTTACATCTTTTCTGTGAGATGAGCAACTTTTATTCTACCAAACATTTTTATTTTAATAATTCTAATTTGTATTTTTCTTCTGACTGAGAAAGAGAATCTTTTAATGTATTTTTAAAAATTTGTCTTAGTATTAGCATACAAAGTGCCAGGTTTCCTCATGAGATTTTTATGCAACCTTTGTTTCTATTGAGCATTTCTGTCATTCCTCTCCCCATTCCCCTACGGAACCCCACTTGTCCCCTCCCTTACCACTTTTGTGGTAAACGTAGTCTACTATGTTCTGCCTGTTTTATTAAAATTTCTTTTTCTTCTCTCATCAGTCACCTTTTTTGTATTTATGATTTACACTCACCCCCAGCACATAAACACATACATACAAAAATGAAAAACTAAGCTTTATACATGAGGGAAAACACGTAGTATTTGTCTTCATGAGTCTAGGTTATTTCACTTAATAGAATTTTCAGATCCATTCACTGCTCTGTAAATTTCATAATTTTATTTTTCTTAGCAACTGGATAAAATTCCATCATGTGTCTGATGTTAGACATCTAGACTTATATCATTTCTTTGCTTTTGTGAATAGAGATGCAGAATGAATGGATACTGGGAGTTTTTTTTTTTTTTTTAAATAAACCCTGAAAATGGAGCTACAATATACCACAGGATATAACACTCAAGGGAATACATACAAAGGACAATATTCTACTTCAGAGGTACTTGCACAGCCATTGCTTAATACAATTTACTTGGGGGGAAATTTCACAGACTCCTTCTAGAGACTTTGAAAGGTGTCTAAAGGTTCACCCTGACTCCATTGGAAGAGGTAACATGGTGGGTCCTGGTGGGGACAGGAGCCACATCTGCTTTCATGTGGTCCAGATGTCTCATTGCTTAGAAATATCTAATAAGCAAAGACTCTTACAGACACCTTTAGTTACAAGTGCTCCCTGGGAAGGGGGTTGTAGTTCAAGTGAGTTTAACCACTCAGTAGTAACTCATGTCTCTATTGTCCACCTGAAGGATTGACGAGAATCTATAACAGGCACTGCTATGATATAGCAATCTTGGCTCCATTCATTCTCATCCATTCCTTCTCCAGAGCCTGCATGCGTCTAGGCATCCATCCTGTGTTCTCATGGCCAAGTGTTTGAGGAAGCCTTGGCAGTGGCTCCTAATTTGTTTTTGGGAATAACATGAGTCCCATTCCTCTTTGCAGTGGGGTTGTTGCCCACATGTGGCTAGTAGGATGTAAGGAGAGAATGCTATGGGAGAGGAGGTATCTGGGAAATACTTATGGCTAAACAAGAGACATTCAGAAAGGTGACAGTTCTGTGTGTGTATGCCTTACCACCTCTGGATTGGAGCCTAGGCTGCTTATAGCCATCTGGTTACTAGCTGGAGGATGAAGTCCATGCATGAAGAACACAGTCATGTGCACCACAGGAAAAGGAGTGTTGGGTTTCTAAATGGCTTGTTTTGGTAAGTCATGGATCATAGTTTTAGTTGGAGTTCTTAATAACTACTAGCTGAGATCATACCAATAGTGGTGGCTTTTAAAAAATGAGACACCTGAAAGAGAACACTGTCAGAATAATGCCATGTCTATATTCTCTACACAATACTTCTGGACATGAGATGTGAGTGAGAACTCTTGGAAAGAAGCTATGTCTGCAGCTAATTGGCTGATTAGAACTCCAGTGATGTGAAGAGGTTGAAATATTGCAGGCCCAGTGCCCAACTAATAATTGTGGGCCAGCAAGATGACTCAGGAGTGAAGGTGCTTGCTGCCAAGTCTGACAACCTGAGTTCAATCCCCAGGACCTGCATGGTAGGAGAAAACCTAACCTCAAGTATCTTGAACTATCTTTAGCCTTCAGAATATTTATCTCCAGCAGACCTAACATCAGTGACTAACATATAAAGAGATCATGGAATGTATTAACTTAGCAAAGCCTTAGGTTTTACCAACCAGAAGGTTAAGCATTGTCAGATAGCAGAATAGAGACTATGCAGAAATTCTCTATGTTCTTAGAACCACCTATTTAGTGTTTTGACCAATGAAAAGTGCCTTGATTTAGGGCTTTCTTTGTTCTGTCACTATAAAAACATCAGAAAACTACTCCCATGTAGAAAAACGGTGTTTGGGGCAATCCAAATCTGTGATCCGTGGCCAAGGTCACTTATATTTGGCTCTAGAATAAAGTACCTTTTATCTCACTTGAGGTCAGAGCTGTGCTTTTGCTCAACAGAGACCACCCT
Organism: Arvicanthis niloticus; assembly: GCF_011762505.2. Taxonomy (NCBI): domain Eukaryota; kingdom Metazoa; phylum Chordata; class Mammalia; order Rodentia; family Muridae; genus Arvicanthis; species Arvicanthis niloticus. Next base: position 41,780,268 of record NC_047671.1, read on the forward strand.
CTATGGCTGTTTTAGTTTGATTGTGGTAACTGCACCACACATTTGCCACTTCCCAGTCTTGTGGGTAACGAGGGCCTTCAAGTGTTTCCTCTAACAAATTCCATTCTACATAGAGTTCCTCACAGATCCTTTTTTGCTACTTGTTCTAGAGCCCAGGAAGTGGCTAAAAATAGGGATATTGCTAAGTGATCAGGAACTCTGGAAGAGGTCCACCCAACTCATGTCAGAGGGTACAGAGGAGAAACGGTGCCATACATTACTTATGGCAAATCCTCTAGCTGAACATGTGACAGTGCCTGTGGCTATGGCCAGTGGTTTTGAACCCATTGGTGGCTTGTCTGAGGACCACAGACCTTCTTCCTTACCCCTCTTTTTACCCTGATCAGCCATGAAATACCTGCCTTTGATAGACATCCAGTGACCTACCATTCAAGGGACATACCTCTGTTTACACACAAAATGCCATAAGAACATGAGTATTTTCATCCCTAAAAACACTGTCTGTCTGAGCTCACTTTGGATGGGTGATTTTGTCAGCCTAGTGACTTTCCTCTGAAGTGAATGGGTTCATCAGGGCTTGTGACTGTTCTTTGAACTGTTTTCTTGTTGCAAGGAGGGAGGTATCCCATGCTCTGATCCAAGCTGCCAAATGTATTTGCTTGTGTGTGAAGTCAGTGAAAGGGAGTGAAGGAACTCAAAACCTTTGACTCTGTCTTAAAATAGTGAGCCATCAGCTACCAAAGACAGGCATGTCAATGCTCCCCACTCCGTGCACCCTCCCATCACCTCTCCTCTTTCAGCCCTACAATTGGGATTTGATGATTTTGTAAAAAATTCAAATGACCGTTTATTTGGGAGGTTGCTATTACATAACCCCAGATGGCAATAAGTGTCCTGAAAGAACCATTCTGTAAAATTATTCAGCTAAAGCAGTAGAGAATCAAGAGCCTCGGGGCAAACAGCCAATTGTTGTGAACCCTGCTAGTCATCTCTTCTGCTTCAGAGCCTCATCCATCTGTGAGAGACAAAGGGCCCCAGATGGGAGGAGTGCCTGCAGGCATATTGGACAGACTCCTGTGACTGGCTTGTCCTTGCTGTGGCATCAGTGGGTACATGATAGCAGTGGGTCACTGAGCAGAGAAAGCAAGCTGCTAGTGAGGTACAGATCAATGTCCAGCGGCTTTCAAGAGTTGCATTTGACTCTGTGATCAGAGCATCATGGCTGCTATGACAAATCCAAGTAGCTGAGGAGGACACATGTCTTGTCTAGGATCTGTAATAAATTCTATAAGGGCAAAGGTCTTCTTCTTTTTGTATAGAACTAGGGTAGCTTTTATTTGTACATAAGAGGAATGCTAATTTTTTAAGTCATTGAAAAGGGTAAAGTATATCGGAATGCTTTACTCTTTTATCTTTGACACTGTGGAAACTGCTTTTCAATGTGGCTTATCCAAACAACCCCCTGGGTTTACATAGTTGCCCCTCTTCTTCTGAAAGAAGGAAAGCTTCGCCTCTGTTGTCCCATATCATTTGTATTCCTGCTAGGTGCCCACGGCATCAAGTTCACTACTTGCTTGTGAGAAGTAACAAATTGGAACTACACGAAGGGATCCGAATGCATCCGTACTTGTGAAAGGCTGAACAGTCGCTTAGGACAGCTCCAAAGCCGGGCAGAGTGAGGATGTAGAAAGGTCCAGAAGCTACTTCTAACACAAGCTGATGCCAAGTGTTGTTTCCTTTGGAGAAAAAAAATATTAATTTGGTAATTTTTATGGAAGGTAAGTTTTATACAGTCTCACTGCTAGTGTTTAGACCTTTTGAGACCTTCCCCGGGAAGAGGTATGAGGACAAGCAGAAGGAAGTATGGATGTTGGATGCTAAGCTATGTCCTGCTGTTTTGAACTCAACATGTAAGAAAGACCTCCATGTCTCAGTTGAACTGTTAGAGCAAAGTGATTCCACCCAATGTTCCACTAATCCACACCAACTCCTGGGTGACAGAAAGGGTGGGACTGTCACAGAGAACATTGGAAGAGGGGAACAGAGAACATCAACCTCATAGTTTGGATCAACATGCTAACTTGTTAAAAGACAAATTACCCATTCCTCTTCTCACAGTTGGTCAGCCTATATAAATCTGGGTTCAGGGTTTTAGAGTCAGACATCATTTTTGTAAAATTCAGACAAATATGGTGATCCTCTTAGGATTTACCTTTTTGTCAACAACAACAACAACGACAAACCACCCAATCACACAGCAACATAGATGCCTGGAAACTGGAGCCTGCTGCAACAAGTTCTTGTCAAGAAAATGTATTTAATGGACAATTTTGTAGGATGACAACAGATTGCCTCAAATGCTTGTCATGTGTGAAAATAGTTTATTTCATGGAATTTGAACTTTAAAAATACCAGAGCCTGACATTCTCACTAAGGTTTCATGTAGCCTGCTTAGACTGGTCTCATACTCACTATGCAGCTGAGGATGGATGCCCTTGAACTTCTTATCCTCCTGCCTCCACCTTCCAGGTTCTTGGGATTACAAGTGTATACCACCATTCCTAATTTACATAGTTCTAGGATGGAACCCAGGGTCTCATGCATGCTGGGTATGGGAGGCTACATCTTCAGGCTCCATAACACAGTTCAAGGTTTATATACTTGAATTCTTACTACACAGAAGGGGATGTCATAGAATAGCTATATGGCATGTTACCTAATGAACAACCATTAAGTTTAATTTAGCATCTCTGTTATTATAACTGCCAATGCTTTCTAGGTTTTAGTTTTGTTTTTCGTTATCATATATTTATCTTTGGCCATTTGTAAGCAATCTACTATCTCCTGCTGAGTCCCTGGTTGTATAACATGAAGGGAATTTTAATTGAAGTGAAGATAAAATTAGGTTCTTACTTGGCATTTACTGCAAGGGAAATTTTTGCAGTAGAAATTTGACCAAGAGCATTGCTTCTGAAGCTGGAGAGATGACTCTGTGGTTAAGAGCAATTGCTGTTCTTGCAGAGGACTAGACTTCAGTTCCCAGCACCCACCTCAGGTGGCTCACAACTGTGTGTAACTCCAGTTCCAGGGGATCCAATTCCATCCTCCACAAACACTGCAATCATGCCCATAAAGACACACACACACACACACACACACACACACACACACACACACACACACACACACTTAAAAATCTTTTAAAGGCGATGCTTTTACATGATTACAGGATTTTGGGTTTTGTAGAATTATACTTAGAGGTAGCAGGTAGAGTTAGAGAAACTGTCAGAGAATTCCTCTCCCACCCAGTGTCCATGTTGTCTAACTTGGTCTTTCTGGTGAGAGATGCAATGAATAAAGACTGGTTCTCTATGTAGAGAAGGCAAAGGGTATACATGTGTGCATGGTACCAGCTGTCAGTGTCTCTGTGGAGGGATCAAAGTGTGCACTCAGGCAAGGGCTGTAGAGACTCAGGCCACCATACCTCCCATTTTTCCTGTGCTTGTGAATTGTTCTTCCTCCTGTAAGTTGTCAACGTCTCTGAGCATCCAAACTTAAGGTCTTTTCCTCATTTGTGATGGGAGTTTATTTTCTTCCAAGACTTCTGAGCCTGGGACTGTAACCAGTGACCTTGTCGTAGATAGCAATGCAGTGACTTCATTACCAAACCAGCCATGCATGCAGACCCATCACTCAGCATCACATAGTGGTCCTGCTTGACACTTAGTCGACAGCCTGTGGTCAGAGCACAGCTTGGGCCTCATTTCAAAGGTGACTCATTTGCAGTTCCTGCACGTCCTCCTGGGCTAGCTAGTGTATTTGTTTCTCTGACAGATAACCAACGCCAGGGAAGCCTTGGAATAAATATGTATTAATTCTTGAGTACAAAGGCATGGTGTGCTCATTATACAAATCCAAATGCCCCAGACGCCCGTGATGGAGGAGTTTTTCACATTCTCCCATGCACCCCACAGTAGAGGTCTCAGTAGTTCCCAGTGTGCTGAAGGAGCAGACACATTGGCGTTCCTCCATTCATATAGTCACACAGGTTTTCCACCTCAAATGGTGTGACACAGGAGAGGTAAATTTAGGTGGTGGGGAGGTGACCATTTCATTTTTTAGGGGAGGGGGCAGGGATTGAACCCAGCGTTCCTGCTCGCTAAGTATATACTCAGCTACACTCGTAAGCCCCATATTTTATTTTAATAATCTGCATTTGGTTTTGAGTATATAAGGGAAACATTCACTTTGAACTCAAGACTCTATGATTATAATTACCTTTGTGTTGAGGTTCATTTCTGTAAAAATTTATTTTAATAGTTAGTAATATCACAAGCGGTATGCTAATATCTGAAGGAGTTCACATTTTTATAAGTATTCTTCATTTAACTTATTTTGTGCAATAATTCTATAATTTTGTCTTTTCTATGGGCTGTGTTGAGCTTGTTTTTATTTGAGAACACATTCATTTTATTACTTTAAGATATTTTGGTGTGTATATGTATATATGCTTTGTGTGAGGGTCAGGAGACAGCTTTTAAGAATCTGTTGTCTCATTTCATGTGGCTTCTGGGGGTTGAACTCAGGCTGTGAGCCTTGCATGGCAAGCACTTACCCTCTGGCCTATCTTCACAGCCTTCATGTCATTCCTTTCTTTTCCTTTTTTCCCCCTTTTATTGACAACCTCTTTTTCCCCCTCACATAATATATCCTGAATATCGTATTCCCCCCTCTGCTCCTCCCAGTTCCTCAACTATGTCCCCTCTTATCCAAATCTGCCTCCTCTCTGTCTCTTATTAGAAAAGAAATAGGCTTCTAAGAGATAATAATAAAACAAAATAAAGTATAATTATAAAATAAAACAAAACTAATCCGTCAGAATAGGAAAACACAAACAAGAGAAGGAAAGAAGCCCAAGAAAAGGCACAAGAAGCAGATAAGATACAGAGACCACCTCATTTTCACTTAGGATTCTCACAAAAACACTAATTGGAAGCCATAATACATATGCAAAGCACACTCTTTCTGCCTCCTTTTCCACAGGATTCCCTGAGCTCCAAGGGAAGGATTTGATTGAGATATCTCATTTAGAACTGAGTGTTCAAAGTCTCTGACTCTGCATAATGTCTGGTTGGGGGAGGGGTCTTTGTATTTGTTACCATATGTTGCTGGAGGAAGGTTCTCTGAAGATGGCCGAGCAAGTCACCAATCCATGAGAATAGCAGAATATTATTAGGAGTCATTTTACTGCTGCTATGGGCTTTTTTTTTTTTTTTTTTTTGACCAGTAGTATTCAGATTTACCTTAGGTCCTTGGGCTATCTAGTTTCAGGTTCTGCTCACCCAAACAGTGTCAAGTATAGGTTCTATTTCATGGAGTGGGCCCCAAGTCAAATCAGATATTGGTTGGTTACTCCCATAAGCTTTGTGCTAACATTGTCCTAGCATATCTTACAGGCAGGACAGATTTGAGATCCAAAGGTTTGTGGCTGGTTTGGTGCTTACGCTTCTCCTTTGGTAGTGTGCAGAGCATCTCTCAGTACCGCAGTCACTGGCATGTAGGGTGAGGGCTGTATGCGGCCACATACAGCTCAAGTTGCCTATGCTCGATGAGTTATGTAGCTGTTATCTTTAGAAATGAGGCCTTAGTATAGAGAGCAACCTATAATCTTGTTAACAGCCTGGGTTCTTTGGGGATTCCCTTGGGACCCCTTTGGCTAACAACTCAATTAGATGTAACCCAAACCTGGGACAAGAGGCTTCATTTGGTGACAAGAGATGGCCAGTTGGGTCTCTGACACCCAAGCCCTTCAACCCTAAACCCTGCCTATATCTCTTCTGCCCAGCTATTGGCTGTTAGCACTTTTATTTGCCAAGCACAAATAACTTGGGGGCAAGGTGACACTTGGGTTTAAATGTGACTCTGGCAACCAGGTCTTGGTGGCCTGCACTTAACATTACAATACATAGCAATAGACCAGACCTCAATACCCAATTCCTTACTCTGTACCTAACTACTATATGGTTCTAAGGATTTTGTGTCTTGGTTATCACTGACTTAATAGCTAATAGGAACATGTAAATGAATGCATACCATATTTGTCTTTCTGGGTCTGGGTTGCCTCACTTAGGATGGTTCTTTCTAATATCATCTATGTTCATTTACCTGTAAGTTTCATGGTGTTATTTTTCTAAATTGCTGAGTAATCTTCCATTGTATAAATGTACCTCATTTCCTTTATTATTAATCTGTTGAGAGACATCTAGGTTTTTACTAATTTCTGGCTCTATTTTTTTTATTTTTATTTACTTTTTAATTGGATATTTTATTTACACTTCAGATGCCATCCACTTTCCCCATTTCCCCCCCTCTTAGAAAACTCCTATCCCATGCCCCCTTTTCCTTTTTGCATCTATATACTTTTTAAAAATGTTAATCAAAGGCTTTATAAGTTTGGTAATGCTCAATCAGAGATGTAACCCACTACCCAACCTACATATATCAACTATCTTTGACTGGTGGAGACACGTGAACATCTGCCTCCCTGTCTCCCCCCTCTTTCTCTCGCTCATCACCTAGCTTCTCCTCTCTTTCTCCTCCTCCTCTCCTTACTCCTTCTCTTCCTCAGTACTCCTCCCACCTTAGCTCCTCCTACATATCACCCTTCCTGTTAAAATAAAACTTTTCTCTCAAAATACAATTAGAGCATAATTATGCCAATTTGTACCAGTGAGGTACAAGATAGTCCTAATACCCAGTTCATCATTTTGCTGACTAGCCAGAACCTCTGTCATCTCTTCTAACTAAAAGACTTAGTTCTGAACCTGGCTTTTTTCTTGGCTTTAGAATGAATGTCAACTGAAAACCATCCTCTCAAATCTTTTCTCTCAAAGTAAATAGCAGGGATTGGCTATGAGACTGTAAGTCTTCAACCCCATCAGAAATCCAGAATGACTGAGTTAAGTAAAATTATGGGAAGCACAAAGCATAGCTTCTAAAACTTAGCCAATTTATAGAGACCTCTGAACATCTGGACAGTCCCTATACTACAAAGCGTTGGAGCATCTGTTCTTCCGCCTTCTGGCCCAGGATCATCTGACAGACCTTAGTGCTGCAGAATTATTAAGGGCTGATTACTCTGTCTAGGCAGATATAATCAGTCAACTATTCTGCAAGTGTGTCCTTTTTTGGACAGTAATTTGTCTGTAGATGGAAAGAGGCAATTCTTGTCTAGTGGCTGTCTCACCACAACTGGAGTAACTCCAAAGATGCTCAATTTCTTCTTAGAATTCAATACAGGAAGCTGTCAGGAGCAGACAGGTCTCTAATCAAAATGAACATTAATACAGAAATGTTTGTAATGTCAATTCTGTGGACTTCTAACGTTTTGAAAACCAACTATCCATGTAAGGTAATCTGGACTGTTGTCTGTTAACTCCACTCAGCTAAGTTACTGTCAGCATTCCCTTCCTGTCATCCACATCAGCGTCTATTTTTGGTGACTGCACATGGGATGAATACCCAGGTGGAATGGTCTCCATACAACCTCTCCTTAAGATTCTGTCCAACACTTTGTCTCCATATTTGCTCCCTTGGGTGTTTAGTTACTCCTTGTAAGAAAGACCTAGGCATCCACACTTGTTCTTCCTTCTTCATGAGCTTTATGTGGTCTGTTAGTTGAATCTTTGTTGTTTCAAACTTTTGGGCTAATATCTGCTTATCAGTGATTAAATACCATGTGTGTTCTTTTGTGATTGGGTTACCTCACTCAGGATGATATTTTCTAGTTCTATCCATTTACCTAAGAATTTCTCAAATTCATTATTTTTAATAGCTGAGTAATATTCCATTGTGTAAATGTACCACATTTTTTTTGTATCCATTCCTCTGTTGAAGGGCATCTAGGTTCTTTCCAGCTTCTGGCTATTATAAATAAGGCTGCTATGAACATAGTGGAGCATATGTCTTTGTTTTATGTTGGGGCATTTTCTGGGTATATGCCCAGGAGTGGTATAGCTGGGTCTTCAGGTAGTGCTGTGTCCAATTTTCTGAGGAACCGCCAGACTGACTTCCAGAGTGGTTGTACCAGCTTGCAATCCCACCAACAATGAAGGAGTGTTCCTCTTTCTCCAGCACCTACTATCACTTGAATTTTTGATCTTAGCTATTCTGACTGGTGTGAGGTGGTATCTCAGGGTTGTTTTGATTTGCATTTTCCTGATGACTAAAGATGTTGAGCATTTCTTAAGGTGCTTCTCGGCTATTCGTGTTTCCTCAGTTGAGAATTTTTTTTTAGCTCTGTACCCCATTTTTTTAAATGGGGTTACTTTGTTGATTGGCGTCTAATTTCTTGAGTTCTTTGTATATATTCGATATTAGCCCTCTATCGGATCTAGGATTGGTAATGATCTTTTCCCAATCTGTTGGTTGCCGTTTTGTCTTGTTGACAGTGTCCTTTGCCTTACAGAAGCTTTGCAATTTGATGAGGTCCCATTTGTCAATTCTTGATCTTAGAGCATAAGCCATTGGTGTTCTGTTCAGGAACTTTCCCCCTGTACCTAGATATTCGAGGGTCTTCCCCAACTTCTCTTCTATTAGTTTTAGTGTATCTGGCTTTATGTGAAGGTCCTTTATCCACTTGGAGTTGAGCTTTGCACAAGGGGATAAGAATGGATTAATTTGCATTCTTCTACATGCTGACCTCCAGTTGAGCCAGCACCACTTGTTGAAAATGCCGACCTTTTTCCACTGGATGGTTTTAGCTCCCTTGTCAAAGATCAAGTGTCCATAGGTGTGCGAGTTCATTTTTGGGTCTTCAATTCTATTCCATTGATCTTCCTGCCTGTCTTTGTACCAATACCATGCAATTTTTATCACTACTGCTCTGTAGTACAGTTTGAGGTCAGGGATGGTGATTCCCCCAGAAGTTCTTTTATTGTTGAGAATAGTTCTCGCTATCCTAGGTTTTTTGTTATTCCCAATGAATTTGTAAATTGTTCTTTCTATCTCTATGAAGAATTGATTTGGAATTCTGATGGGGATTGCGTTGAATCTATAGATTGCTTTTGGCAGGATGGCCATTTTTACTAAGTTAATCCTGCCAATCCAGGAGCATGGGAGATCTTTCCATCTTCTAAGATCTTCTTCAATTTCTTTCTTCAGAGACTTGAAGTTCTTATCATTCAGATCTTTCACTTGCTTGGTTAGATTCACTCCAAGATATTTTATTTTATTTGTGGCTATTGTGAAGTGTGTCATTTCCCCAATTTCTTTCTCAGCCTGTTTATCCTTTGAGTAGAGGAAGGCTATTGATTTGTTTGAGTTGATTTTATATCCAGCCACGTTGCTAAAGTTGTTTATCAGGTTTAGGAGTTCTATGGTGGAAGTTTTAGGGTCACTTAAGTATACTATCATATCATCTGAAAATAGTGAAATTTTGACTTCTTCCTTTCCTATTTGTATCCCTTTGACTTTCTTTTGTTGTCTAATTGCTCTAGCTAGGACTTCCAGTACTATATTAAATAGGTAAGGTGAGAGTGGGCAGCCTTGTCTAGTCCCTGGTCTTAGTGGGATTGCTTCAAGTTTCTCTCCATTTAGTTTGATGTTGGCTACTGGCTTGCTGGATATTGCTTTTACTATGTTTAGGTGTGGGCCTTGAATTCCTGATCTTTCCAATACTTTTAATATGAAGGGATGTTGAATTTTGTCAAATGCTTTCTCAGCGTCTAGTGAGATGACCATGTGGTTTTTTTCTTTGAATTTATTTATGTAGTGGATTACATTGATGGATTTCCGAATATTGAGCCATCCCTGCATTCCTGGGATAAAGCCTACTTGATCTTGATGGATAATTGTTTTGATGTGTTGTTGGATTCGGTTTGTGAGAATTTTATTGAGTATTTTTGCATCAATATTCATAAGAGAGATTGGTCTGTAGTTCTCTTTCTTTGTTGGGTCTTTCTGTGGTTTAGGTATGAGCGTAATGGTAGCTTCATAGAATGAATTGGGTAGTGAGTGTTCCATCTGTTTCTATTCGATGGAATAGCTTGAAGAGGATTAGTATTAGGTCTTCCTTGAAGGCCTGAAAGAATTCTGCACTGAAACCATCTGGCCCCGGACATTTTTTGGTGGGAAGATTTGTAATGACTGTGTCTATTTCTTTAGGCATTATTCGACTGTTTAGATGGTTTATCTCCTCCTTGTTTAACTTTGGTACCTGGTATCTGTCTAGAAAATTGTCCATTTCATCCAGATTTTCCAATTTTGTTGAGTATAGGCCTTTGTAGTAGGATCTGATAATTTTTTTAATTTCCTCTGTTTCTGTTGTTATGTCTCCCTTTTCAGTTCTGATTTTATTAATTTGAGTACTGTCTCTGCGCCCTTTGGTTAGTCTGGCTAAGGGTTTGTCTATCTTGTTGATTTTCTCAAAGAACCAGCTCCTGGTTTTGTTGATATTTTGTATAGTTCTTTTTGTTTCAACTTGGTTGATTTCAGCCCTGAGTTTGATTATTTCCTGCCGTCTACTCCTCTTGGGTATATTAGCTTCTTTTTGTTCTAACGCTTTCAGGTGTGCTGTCAAGTTGTTAATGTATGCTCTTTCCATTTTCTTTTTGTGAGCACTTAGAGCTATGATTTTTCCTCTTAGTACTGCTTTCAATGAGTCCCACAAGTTTTGATATGATGTATCCTCATTTTCATTTAATTCTAAAAAGTCTTTAATTTCTTTCTTTATTTCTTCCTTGACCAAGTTATCATTGAGTAGAGCATTGTTCAGTTTCCAGGTGTATGTGGGCTTTCCATTGTTTTTGTCCATGTCAAAGATGAGTCTTAGTCCATGGTGGTCTGATAGGGTACAAGAGATTATTTCCATCTTTTTGTATCTGTTGAGGCCTGTTTTGTGACCAATTATATGGTCTTTTTTGGAGAAGGTACCATGAGGTGCTGAGAAGAAGGTATATTCTTTTGTTTTAGGATGAAATGTTCTATAGATGTCAGTTAAGTCCAATTGGTTCATAACTTCTGTTAGTTTCATTGTGTCTCGGTTTAGTTTCTGTTTCCATGATCTGTCCATAGCTGAGAGTGGGGTGTTGAAATCTCTCACTATTATTGTGAAGGGTGCAATGTATGCTTTAAGCTTTAGTAAAGTTTCTTTTATGTATGTGGGTGCCCTTGCATTTGGAGCATAGATGTTCAGAATTGTGAGTTCCTCTTGGTACATTTTTCCTTTGATAAATATGAAGTGTCCTTCTTTATCTTTTTTGATTACTTTTGGTTGAAAAACAATTTTATTTGATATTAGAATTGCTACTCCAGCTTGTTTCTTGGGACCATTTGCTTGGAAGATTGTTTTCCAACCTTTTACTCTGAGGTAATGTCTGTCTTTTTCACAAAGGTGTGTTTCCTGTATGCAGCAAAATGTTGGGTCCTGATTATGTATCCAGTCTGGTAGTCTATGTCTTTTTATTGGAGAATTAAGTCCATTGATATTAAGAGATATTAAGGAAAAATGAATGTTGTTTCCTGTTATTTTTGTTATTGGCAGTGGAGATATGTTTGTATAGCTACCTTCTTTTAGGGTTGTTGGAAGATTACTTTCTTGCTTTTTCTAGGTTGTAGTTTCCCTCCTTGTGTTGGAGTTTTCCACCAATTATCCTTTGAAGTGCTAGATTTTTGGTGAGATATTGTGTAAATTTGGATTTGTCATGGAATATTTTGGTTTCTCCATCAATATTAATTGACAGTTTTGCTGGGTATAGTAGTCTGGGCTGGCATTTGTGTTCTCTTAGGGTCTGTATGATATCAGTCCAGGATCTTCTGGCTTTTATGGTCTCTGGTGAGAAGTCTGGTGTAATTCTTATAGGTCTGCCTTTATATGTTACTTTACCTTTTTCCCTTACTGCTTTTAGTATTTTTTCTTTGTTTTGTACATTTGATGTTTTGATTATTATGTGGCGGGAAGTATTTCTTTTCTGGTCTAAACTATTTGGAGTTCTGTAGGCTTCTTGTATATTTATGGACATCTCTTTCTTTAGGTTAGGGAAGTTTTCCTCTATAATTTTGTTGAGGATATTTACTGGTCCTTTAAGTTGGGAGTCTTCCCCCTCATCTATACCTATTATCCTTAGGTTTGGCCTTCTCATTGTGTCTTGTATTTCCTGTATATTTTGGGTTAGTAGCTTTTTGTATTTTGCATTTTCTTTGACAGTTTTGTCAATGTTTTCCATGGTATCTTCTGCACATGAGATTCTCTCTTCTATCTCTTGTATTCTGTTGGTGATACTTGTGTCAATGACTCCTGATCTTTTTTTTTAGGTTTTCTATCTCCAGGGTTGTCTCTCTTTGTGATTTCTTTATTGTTTCTACTTCCATTTTTAGACCCTGCATGGTTTTGTTTAATTCCTTCTCCTGTTTGGTAGTGTTTTCTTGCAATTCCTTAAGGGATTTTTGTGTTTCCTCTTTAAGGGTTGCTATCTGTCTAGCAGTGTTCTCCTTAAGTTCTTTGAGAGTGTTATTTATGTCTTTCTTAAAGTCCTCTATCATCGTCATGAGAAGTAATTTTAATCCTAAATCCTGCTTTTCTGATGTGATGGGGTGTTCAGGGCTTGCTATGATGGGGGAACTGGGTTCTGATGATGCCATGTAACTTTGGATTCTGTTGCTTACATTCTTGCGCTTGCCTTTTGCCATCTGGTTAACTCTAGTGCTGCCTGTACTTGCTGTCTCTGACTGAAGCCTGCCTTTCCAGTAATCTTGTTTGTGTCTGATCTCCTAGGGGTCCAGATGTCTCTGTGATCTTTTCCAGCTGCACTGATTACAGTGGTACCTCTAGGATGCCTCACGATATGGTGCCTCCAAGGTAGCAGTCCAGCTAGGTGTCTGCTGTTCTGGGTGCAGTGTCTCCTCTAGGATGTCTCAGGATAAGGTGCCCACTGATCTGAGTGCAGTGGTTCCTCTAGGATATCTCAGGATATGTTGTCCGATGCCCTGAGTTCAGTTGTTCCTCTGTGGCTCTGGGTTGAGTGGACCTTCCAGAATGTCTCAGGCGGAATCCGGGGTCCACACAAGAGCAGACCGGGCAGAGGTCTGCTCCAGGCCTCAGATCCGGGAGAGGGGCACAAGGGGGTGCTATTCCACAGGGGCCGGGGGAGGTTGGCTATCCGATGGAATCTGAGCATTCCCAGCACCCAGCTATGGGCTTAGGGCAGTGTGTGGGTCTTCTTACCTGCAATTGTGGGATCCGTGGAGCCTTCAGGAAAAAATATGAAACGCTTCACGAATTTGCGTGTCATCCTTGCTCAGGGGCCATGGTAATCTTCTCTGTATCGTTCCAATTTTAGTATATGTGCTGCGGAAGCGAGCACCTGGCTCTATTGAATAGACTAGAAATAACATGGTTGAGCCAGATTTCTCTGTTGTAGGATGAAGCATCTCTTGGGTATATACCTAAGAGTGATATAGCTGGATCATGAGGTAGACTGATTCCCATCTTCTTGAGGAACCACCATACTGATTTTCATAGCAGTTGTGCAAGTTTGCACTTGCACCAGTAATGAAAGAGTGTTTCACATCCTCTCCAGCATGAACTATCATTTGTTTTATTGATCAAAAGTCATTCTGATGGATGTAAGATGAAATCTCAAAGCAGTTTTGATTTGCACTACACTGATGAGTCAAAATGTTGAACACTTGTTTCTTAGGCATTTGAGTTTTCTCTTGAGAATCTTTGTTTAAATCTTTACCCCCATTTAAAAATTGGATTATTTGTTTTCTTCATATCTAGTTTATTTGAGTTCTTTCTCTATATTTAGGCTATTAGCCCTTTATCAGAGGTGTAATTGGTAAAATTCTTTTTCCCCTATTCTTCAGGCTGCTGCTTTGTTCAAAGGATGGTGTCCTTTGCCTTGCAGAACCTTTTCAATTTCATGAGATCTGAATCATTAATTGATGATCTTAGTGTTATGCTAATGGTGTTCCATTCAGAAAGTCCTTTTCCATCCCAGTGAATTCAAGGCTATTCTCATTTATGAAGTTCAGTGTATCTGGTTTTATGTTGATATCTTTGATCCATTTGGAGTTGAGTTTTGTGCAGGGTGATAAGTATGGATTTATTTTGATTCTTCTATATACAGCTATACAGTTTGACAAATACTACTTGTTGAAGATGCTGTCAATTTTTTCTAGTGTGTATTTTTGGCTTTTTTATAAAAAAAAATAGGAATACATAGGTGTGTGGATTTATGTCTGAGTCTTTAATAGTATTCCATTGATCAACATGTCTGTTTTTGTGCCAATAGTATTAAAATATTTTATTGAGAATTGTTGCATGTATGTTCATAAAGGAAATTGATCTGTAATTCTTTCTTTGTTGAGTCTCTATGTGGTTTGAGTATCAGGATAATTTTAGTATTGCACAATAAATTTGGTAATGTTCCTTTTGTGGATTAATTTGAGGAGTATTGGAATGAACTCTTCTGAATATTTGGTAGAATTCTTTATTAAAACCATCTGACCCTGGGCTTTTTGGGGGGAGGGGAGACTTTTAATTACTGCTTTTAATTCACTAGAGTTTATAGGTCTGTTTAAATTGCTTATCTTATATTGACTTAACTTTAGTAGTATATAGCAAGAAAATTATCCACTTCTTTTAGATTTTGCCAATCTGGTGGAATATGAGGCTTTAAAATATATCTTTATGATTCTCCAGATTTCCTCCGTGTCCATTGTTATGTGACTCTTCTCATCTCTAGTTTTATTAGTTTGGATATCTTCTCTTTACTTTTTGGTTAATTTAAAAAAGGGCTTGTCAATCCGATTTTCTCAAAGAACCAACTCTTTGTTTCATTGATTCTTTGTATTTTGTTGTTTCTATTTTATTGACTTAAACCCTGAGGGTGATAATTTTTTGTCATCTATCCCTTTTGGGTGTGATTTCATCTTTTGTTTCAGAGCTTTTAGATGTGCTGTTAAATTACTAGTATGAAATATCTCCTTTATTGATTGACTGATTGATTGGCTTTAGAGACAGAGTCTCTCTATGTAGCCCAAGCTGTCCTGAAACTCACTGTGTAGACCAGGCTGGCCTTGAGCTCAGAGATCTGCCTACTTTTGCCTCCCAAGTGCTGGGATTAAAGGTGTGTGCTACCACTGCCTGGATATTCCCATTTACTTGCTGGTCAGTGTGGATAGATATTGCTATCTAAGTTGGTTTTCTTATGTAATGTCTTAGTTTTTCTATCTATTGTGATTGAAAGTTTTACTGGGTATAGTAGTATGAGCTGTCAGCTCTGATCTCTTAAGAGTCTGTAGAATGCCTTTTCAGGTACTTCTGGCTTCTAGATTCTCCATTGAGAATTCAGGTCTTATTCTGTTAGGTTTGCTTTTCATGTTTTACTTCTCTCTCTCTCTCTCTCTCTTTTTTTTTTTTTTTTGCAGTTTTTAATATTCTTTCTTTGTTCTGTGGGTTTAGTGTTTTGATTATTATGTGCTGAGGGGACTTTCTTTCTGGCTCAGTCTACTTGGTATTTTATCAGCTTCCTATACCTTGATGGGCATCTACTTTAGGTTAGGAAGTTTTAAAATTTTTCTTCTGTGATTTTTGTTCAAAGTTTTTTCTATGCTTTAAGCTGGATTTCTTCTCCTTCCTTGATTCCAGATTTGGCCCTTGATTCTAGATTTGGCCTTTACATAGTATCCCCCCGCCCCTTTTTTAGATTTAACATTTTTTTTTTTGACCAAGGTTTCATTTCTTCTCTTTGTGTCTTTAATGCCTGAGAGTCTCTCTTTCATCTCTTGGATTCTGTTGGTGAGGCTTGCTTGCCTCTGAGGTTCCTGGTAGAGTTCCTAACTATTTCATCTCCAGATTTCCTTCAGTTTGGGTTTTCTTTATTAATTCTATTTCTACTTTCAGGTCCTGAACTGTTTTTATTCATTTCCTTCCACTGCTTGTTTGCATGTTCATAGATTTTCTTAAGAGATTTATTCATTTTCTCTTCAATGACCTCTATCATATTCATAAAGGCTATTTAAAATTTTTTGTCTTGTGTTTTCAACTATTTTGCAATTCTTATGGCCTTCTGTGTTAGGGTTGCTGGGTTCTAGGGAAGACATACTGTCCCGACTGTTATTGATTATGTTTTTACACTGGTGCCTAGGCCTAAGGATTTAGGAAGATTATAATTCTAAGTGCTGATATCTGGTCTTGTCTTTGTTGGGTGGGTGTTTTGTTCTGTTCCTTGGTTTCTATTGCTCTCTCTGGTTCTTAGGAGGATGGGCAGCTGTTGCTTGTTAGGAAATTCTTCTATGATCCTCCTAGGTGTAGACAGTATGGGGTTTGGATAAAATATATTTCTAGGTATTGAGAGCTGACACTTAGGAATGGGGATGAACTAGAAGAGGAGTGTGGTGTGTGTGTGTGTGTGTGTGTGTGTGTGTGTGTATGTGTGTATGTATGTATGTGTGTATGAGTATGCTAGACAGTTGGGGATGAGATTGGAGGGTTGGATATGGAGAAAAGGACGAAGAGTGAAAATCTGTAATTTCCCTACCTGCTCTGCTAGCCTAATTTCTTTGTTGGCCTGCTTGGCTGGCAGATTCCCAGGGTGTGCCTATTGGAGTTAGGGGTTGAGATAGCAGTATGGCTAGGGAGGAAGGATGGAGGAGAAGATCTGAGTGATCCACTGGAGATGGGGGCAGAAAAGAATGGGATGCTGCAGCAGGTGGTCTGCTACAGAGGTGAGGATGAGGCTGGGGGACTGAGTTTGGAGGAGAGGAGGAAGAAGTGAAGATCTGTAGCTAGCCTGCCTGTTTCTCTGTGTACAGTGGCCTGAGGATTCCCAGGAGTGGCTGCTGGAGTTGAGACTCTCCTTTCATTTTTTAAAATGGGTACATTTGATGGAGTGATACTGCCTAGATGGATCAAAAGTCATTTAGCACCAATGAATATATTAGATATGATGAATGTATGATTATGATAAACTTCTCTGCCATGCTAACTAGGTGTGAATATATGCTGTGCACATGTATTGTATGCATTCACACATTTATTCACACAGGGTTACCTCCTAGAAATGAGAGATAAAGATATTTGCTATTAAAAATAGAATTCAATTTCTTTACAGAGGAACAATGTGAGTTTACACTGCTGCTGACAGTATGAGATTGTTTCTGTACACTCGTCCAAACCCAGAGAAGACATACATCTTTAATCATTGCTGGATTAAAAATGATATTGTTTTAGAGTACTTTGTCTTATTGACATAGAATGTCTCCTTCCATATTCTTGTGGCAGCTCTATTCCTTTGGTGAATTGCTAGTTTATACCTTTGTCAATTTTGCTTTTACATAGTCTGTGTTTTTATATCTCTCTGTAGATTTTTATAGCTTTCTTCATAAAATATCAGGTCAGAGATGCAAGTAGTACTTGTACTTGGTATGGTGGTAGAGGTAGGAAGATTAAGACTTCAAGGCTACCTTCAGCTATATAAGGAGTTTGGGGCTAGCTTTGGCTATATAAGGCTATATTTCACAAATAAATAAATAAATAAATAAATAAATAAATAAATATTACCATACCCTAAGTCAGTCCATTTATTGTTTGTTCAGTCTAAAAGAACTCCCTTAAATGTCCCTATGTAATTTTGTTACAGCTAGGAACAACATCAATACAGTTAGATGATTCTCATTAGATTAATTTATTTTGATGTGGTTATGATCTTTCAAAGGATAGTTTTAGAGATTTATGCAGCTTTTAAGTTTTGGAATCAATACTTGTCAACATACCAAGAGATGACAGTTCTCTGTAACTGTTTTATCCAAACTATATTCAGTATACCCAAACTATATTGGGTAAAAAATCCCATTGTTAAAATAGTACTTGAATGTCAAACAAGGCATTAAGGGAAGCAACCACATATTCAGCCCCCCTCTATGCCAAGCACTGGCTGAGTATGGCAGACCCAAGGACAAGAAGGTACTCTCCTTTAAAATGGTTACTTCAGAACAAGGAGGTGCATGCTAGTGCACATAACTTTAGTAGGGTGTTATGGCTGCTACCTGTGTGCAGGGCACAGTGTAGTACATTTTAGTGAAAGATCCTTTCTACTTAGGATGACAGGAAAGGATGGTGATCAGGCAGGCTCAGGGACAGGCGTCTCTGAGGCTGAGTCCTGGCAGATGACATGGAAAAGAACCCTTAGGGCTGCAAGAAATGCCTGGAGATTTCTAGACAGTCTTATGATGATCTTTGCAAGATGGTAGAGTGAGTAGGGGCTTATGAACAGAGGTTTGACTGTGGAGGGTCTTTTATACCAGCAAAGTCTTTGAAAAATTTTCTGTGGCAATAGGGAGCTACTGAAGGCACAGACTAGGGCAGTGCTATGAGGATGCTCAGGTTTTAGAAGGACCACCCTGACTTTTGATGCTGGAGTGCTGGCATAGATGGGATGAGGTGGTTTCATGATAAGGGAGGAACAGAGCCCAGAGTTTGCCTCTGGTAGGGTAACAATAGCAGTAAGTACGTTCTTAGAGAAAGATATGGGTGGATGCAAGCTCTGGTTCAAAATGGACTTTATGTGTGACTTGACTATGAAAGGCAGAGACAGAGGGATCTTGGAGTTGACTGTGTATGCCCATTTCTGACACTAATTTTTTTCAATTACCTATGCTTTGTGTCTTACTCTAAGCAAGGGCTACCTACTCTTCCCATAGCCACATACAGACAGTTTCTCTGCCACTTGTAGCTACTTCTGAGGTTGCTAATATTTGTTACTTTCCCCCCTAAATCTTATTCTTAGCCTTATATGTTTACCTGTTGTTTCCATGAACTGACCACACATAGAATAAAATCAATGACATAGTAATTTATGTACTAAATTTATGTTGGAGTTTCATGGTCTTGCTGTTTTTTTTTGTTTGTTTGTTTTGTTTGTTTTTCTTTTTCAAATGTGTGGTTTTGCTGAGAGATATTCTTCCTGGGTAGCTGTCAACTCCATCATGGATGTCCAGATTTTATCTGATTGCATTGAGAAGTGTTATAAAAAAAATTAGCCCCACTCTATGGCTTTAACTGTCCTGAGCATGCCTGATCTTGTGTGGATCACACACCTACTTGAATACCTTGTGAAACTGCATGTATAATTTTATTACAAATGGTGACAATGACGATGGAGCACACTACTCACATCATACCCATAGCGCACTTTGTTGAGAAGGGATATGACAGTGGGCTGTCCATACGTTCTCTAATTCATGGACTAACAGATTTGTTATGCTTTGCATTTTTTCCTTTTCTCTGTATTTCCTTTCTGAGCAATTTCATCTCCTGCATACCTTAATTTGTCTCTCACATGTTAATCATTTTTTTAATGCCTAAATATCTAAGCTCCAGACAAATCAACCCAGTGTTCATTGGCCTCTTATAGTTGATGGTGTCATTGGCTTCTTAGATTTAACCCTTTTAAAGTTCCATCATCATCCTCCCCAAACCTGTGTGTCTTCCAAGAGTGCCTGCCATTCTTCACTCCTTTGTTGTCCCCTATACTCAACTTGTCTCTAGGTTCTGTTGGCTCTTGCTCCTAACTCTCTCTCACGTGCTCTGTCTCTCCTGTCAAAGGCTTAGTTCAGGTTCTTACGATTTGTGACCTGGATTATAGTCACAGCTTCCCTCGAAAACCTTTTCCCCTTACATTCCAATTTCTTCTCTATGCATCCTTGACCCTGAGCTTTGTGAATTGAGAACTCCGGTTCTGAGGTTCTCCTTCTGCACACTGTTTCACAGGTATCATCACAACACACTTCAGACATATTGGGATAATGAGTGAGGTTTGTTTCTTTTTTTGTTGTTGTTTTTATTTTCATAGTTGTTTTATTTTTACATTTTTCTTTTTATTTATTTTTCTCTCATACACAATACATCCAACTGCAGTTTCTCTTCCCTCCACTCCTCCCAGTACTCCTCAACCTCCCCTTTCCCCCAGGTCAACTCCTCCTCAATTTTTCTTCAGAAAAGAGCAGGTCTCCCAGATATATCAGCCAAACACAGCATAACAAGGTGCAATAAGACTAGGCAAAGACACTCATATCAAGGCTAGACAAGGCAATCCGGTGGAAGGAAAAGGGTCCCAAGAGCAAGCAAAAGAGTCAGAGACACTTCAACTCCTGCTGTTCGGAATCCCACAACCCCCCTAACTAAACAACTATAACATGTATGCAGAGGACCTAGAGCAGACCCATGCAGGCTCTGTGGCTGCCCTCAGTCTCTGTGAGGCCCTATGACCCCTGCTTATTTGATTCCGTGGGCTGTGTTCTCCTCTGCCTTGTCAACCCCTCTGCCTTGTAACATCCCAATCCTTTCTTTCCTTCTTCTGCAGCAGGAGTGGGGGTGGGGGAGCTGTGTTTCCCTGAGCTCCCTAATGTTAGCTGTAGGTCTTGTATGTGCTCTCATCAGTGTTTTTCAAAATTTTAGTTTTAGCTTCTTTTAAGGTAGTTAATACTTTAGATATGCTATTGTGTTTTCCTGAGGTATCTTGGTCTCTGTCTCTTCTCATCTCATCTCTGTCCCTCTTTTCTCTTTACCTTTTCCTGATTGACATTAATTTTTTTTTCACATTTTTCAGAAATAGTTCAACTTTAATTTTTATAAAATTAAGTACCTTTCTTTGTCCACTTTTAATTATGTAAAAAAGTAATCATGTCTTCAAATACCACTTCTTTTCTAAATTATAGCACATACATATACATGCATACTCAAATGTTCATCTCTATAAACAAATGAAAGCATAATTCTATGCACCATCACTTCTTTATTTCAGTCCACTATTTTATGTTTTACTTCATTTATTCATGGTTTTTGCCAGGCTTTTTCTTATCCCTGACTTTTCACCCCCATCAGACTTCTTGCATTTCTACACCATGCTGTGAGTTCTCCTCTGTGGATTTCTCTCTTCCTACACTCCTTGTCTGAAACATTTTTCTCTCCTCATATTGCTCTTCAGTACCCCTTCATCCTTTCATTGTCTGCCCAGGTTGTATGTCTCCCAGCATCTTCTTTCTCAGTTTGTGTAGAGTACGTCTCTGTGTTCTGAGAACTTCCCTGAATACGACTATCAAGCCACATACCCTGCTATGCTCTGCCTTCCACAGAGGCAAGAGGAGAGTGTATCTTGCTCATCACTGCAAGTCCAGTGCCTATGTAACTTTCTGTCATATGACAGAAGTACAGCAATTACTAAGTATAAAATGAATGAACAAGTGGATTTAACAGCTGAGGTTGAAGCTGGATTAGCCTACCTTTAAAGTTCATATTCTGTCTGCTCCCCAAAATGCTTATTTCGAGTCTTTTATGACATATTGTCTTTGGGCATTACAGTGGCAGGAGTGGAGGAAGACTTGGAATAATATTACATGTAACACTTTATCAAGATACTGTTGAGCTGGCTATGGATGGATGATGACTAGTTTCTTTCTTTCTTTGTTTCTTTCTTTGTTCCTTTCTTTTTTGTCTACTTGACATAAACTTGAGTCATTTTGGAAAAGAGAACCTTAATTTAAGGATTGCCTCTATCATATTGCCTATAGTCAACTCTATAGGACACTTTCTTGATTAAGGATTAATGTGTCCACAGTGGGAGGTACCACCCTTACACAGGTGGTTCTGGGTAGGTAAGAAGACAAGCTGAGCAAATCATGGAGAGAAAGCCACTAAGCAGCATTCATCTGTGTCTTCTATTTCGGTTCCAGTCTCCAGGTTCCTGCCCTGGCCTCCCTCAGTGATGGACTATAATGTGTAAGGTGAAATATACCATTTCCTTCTCCAAATTGCGTTTGGTCATGGTGTTTAGCACAGCAACAGAAAGCAAGCTAGGACAGTATTAAATTGCAATTAGTAAAAAAGCCCACGTAACGTTCTAGTTCTATCCCCAGAACTGGATGAACCACTGGATTGAGCCCTCAAGCCAGGTGCAAATCTTGCACAGGAATCCGAACAGCCTTGGTGGTACAGGGGGAGGAGTCATTTGAGCACGTTCAGAGCAACTATAGACACTTTTGATGTAGAAACATTAAGATCTTAAGTGCATTTCATAAAGTAAAAGGAAATGGTATCTATTAGAAAAGGAACATCGTGTGAGCAGCCCGGGGCGTGGAGTAGGCTTTAGAGTTGCAGCTGCAGCTTGAGCCAATTACAAGCTAGAAATAGAAAGCGGAGGAGGCGCTGAGAACGGGCGACCACAATAATCCTAGCGTGTTTTCTCCCAAGCACAGGACTGAGTTTTCAGGGGGCAGAGGCTGGTGAGGATCTTGGGATACAGATGATACTTGACCTGGACTATGTCACGCTCTGGTGCTCCAGCCAGTGCTTCTTTTCTGACTCTATCAGGAATCTAATTAGTTTCCTCATGTCTTTCTTCCCAGACAAGCACTCATTTATTAAGTTTCCAGGCACCACTGTTTAATTTCTATGGTCGTAATTATTGCTTTCTTTCTTCCTTTCTTTCTTTCTTCCTTCCTTCCTTCCTTCCTTCCTTCCTTCCTTCCTTCCTTCCTTTCTTTCTTTCTTTCTTTCTTTCTTTCTTTCTTTCTTTCTTTCTTTCTTTCCTTCTTTCTTTCTTTCTTTCTCCTTTGCAGCAAAGCTGGCTTTAGACAGACCGTAGGTAGGGTACGCAGCAGGCTATTTATGTATAGACACTGTCTCAGTTTTGTGTCTGTGGTGCCTAACCCAGTATGAACTAGATCTGAAGTCAAAGGTTCATGCAAACTAGATTTCAAACAACTAGAAGTTAAACAAGAAGTTAGGATGAAATGAATATTCTGTCACGGCATTTGGAATTCATATACATAGGCAAAGCTTACCATTCTTTCAGGTAGGGCCAAACATGTTCAGATAGTTTGAAGTGCTGAGACTCTGTATCTAAATGATACACATGGTGTGGGGGAACTGTTGACAGGAGAGATGTGAAGACAAGAACATGACCAAGCGTTGGACAGATATTGTGGAGACAACAGCTCTTTCAAGTTCGGGAACCAGATCATTTTAGATACACTTTTGGAAAAGGATGTGCTACAAGTGTGAGATGGAGGGACCCGATAAGTGGTTCTCCCCATTACTACTCTGTATCCCCCTTGGATAGTTCCTGTAAATTTAGGAGGGAAACATGTTTCTTGGTGTCCTGAGTAAAGAACAAATAAAACAAAACTGTATCAGTCTTGTTTCCATTGCCATAACAAAAGACCCAGGGTGAAAGTTCATGATGAGGTAATCTATCCTGTCAGATTCTTGTGAGAGCCCCTTGGCTGAATTATAACAGGGTAGAGAAACCATAAAGGATACAGAAAGGCTGAGATTATTGAATGGCCTTGTGGTTTTTTTTTAAAGGTACTTTAAATAAAAATTATTTATATGAGTACACTGTCACTGCCTTCAAACATACCAGAAGAGGGCATTGGATCCTGTTACAGATGGGTATGAGACACCATGTGATTGCTGGAAATTGAACTCAGAACCTCTGGAAGAGCTGTCAGTGGTCTTAACCACTCTTGCTGTAAACAAATAATACTTTTTTGAGAATTAACTAGTGTTCTGATTCCCTTGCAAGGATGTCAACTTCATACTTGGCTTAAAGACACTACTTTTCTTTAAAAAAATATTTATTTATTTATTTATTTATTTTATGTGAGTATAGTGTCACTCTCCTCAGACACACCAGAAGAAGGCATTGGATCCTGTTATAGATGTTTGTGAGCCACCATGTGGTTGCTGAGCCATCTCTCCAGCCCTCCTACTACTTTTATTTTACCAGACTGGGGGCCAAACTTCCAGCACATGAAATGTTTGGTGCGAACTCATATTAAAACCATAGCAAAACCAAGATAAAGTTGCCAATTGGCATGCTATTTACTGGGGCTGCCCTATAGATGATAATTTAAGCCTAAAGTCTTATTACTTCCCAGTCTAACTCCCAAATAATTGACACGAAGACCCATTAAATTTATCAATAAGCTGTAAGCCTAGGCTGAGCAGGGTCTTAGCTATTCTAACCCTCTAAGCTGTCTACTTCCCAGCTACAGGTCCTTTACCTTCAGTTTGAATCTTTCTCTTGCTGGCTCTGGTCCATGTTTGTGCTCATGTCTGCTCGCTCATCAAAACCTGATGGTGAATCCTCCTGTTCTCTCCACGTGGTTTCTCCGCACACTCCTTTCCTCATAGCTTTTCTCTTACATCTTTTCCCCTGCGACCCATGACTGGTGTCCAGCCTTCCCATTTCCTCCGCCCAGCAAATTAAGTGATCAGCTCTTTACTGACCAATCAGAAGGTTATGAAGAATGTTTATAAAACCCTGAGACTGGTGATGCTTCATAAAATATCAAAGTCTGGCCTGTACTTAACTCTGCCAGTATAGAAATCATCATTTGAATAATATAAAAATAATCAGGACACAGAGCACAAAACCACCAGTCCAACAGTACCCCTCCCTTGTTTTTAAGTACCCTATTTCACATCAGCAGTGTTAACTACCATTGCACTCAAAAGCTTGCCCTCTTGGAAAGGAGAGCCATTACTCATCCTTCCCCCATGGGATGGGAGGCCGTGAGATGCTTCCATTAGTGAATACTACATTGCTTCTCCTTAAATCTAAAATTCTCCAAGGAGAAGCTGTCCATTCTTCCCTCACACAGCAATGTAAGGTTAGCAATGGCGGTCTGCCCTCCATTATGAAACTGCTTTCTGGGTATTAGTTCTCCACCATCCCAGGTTCAAAGCATTTGAACTCCTGTTACAGGACCATCCAACATCTAATTCAGTAGCTCTGAAGCCTTAGAGACCATCAGAGTCCTGGTGGTAGACAGAAGGGGGTGAGAGAAAGTGTGCCCAGGGGTTTATTTAACTGTAGATAGATGTTTCTACCAAGTTGCTAATTCAAGGGGTCTGAAGAAGAGCAAGCACTTTGTATGTTTGGAAATGTTCTCTGCCCTCAGTCACTGTAGCTTCTGCTTCCGAGCCCTAGGCTTTGAGAATCACCGATCTGACATTCAGATCTCTGTCTCACATGAAAGTACAGGAGGGTTTGTGGTATCTTACTTATTTCAGGCTTGCCTGACTCCTGGACCATGTGATGAGATTGTTTTCAAGTTTAAAATGTCCCAGGTATTTGTTTTGCATGGGCTCTGAAGAATAGAAACAAATAAAACTGATGATATGGTTGGAAAGGACCTTATAAGTGAAATTCTTGGCAAGATTCCTGTTGCCCCCCCCCTCACCCCCAGAGAGGTACCAAAGCAAAATTACGTTCTGTGGTAGTCATGGACTAGACATCACAGTGTGTATTAGTATGAAAAGAAGTACATAGGTATCTTAATCAGGTTTTCTATTGCTCTGAGGAGACACTATTATCATGGCAACTCTTACTGAAAAAAAAAACATTTAATTGAGGCTGGTTGCAGAGGTTTAGCCCATTATTGTCATTGTAGAAAGCATGGCAGCATGCAGGTGGACATGATGCAGGAGAAGGGGCTGAGAGTTCTACATCTTGACCCACGGACAGCAGAACGAAATCACCACACTAGGCATGGCTTGTACATATGAGACCTCAAAGCCTGACTCCACAGTGACACACTTCTTTGAGCAAGGCCACACCTACTCTAGCAAGGTCATACTGGATATAGCTCAAGCATATGAGACCTCAGAGATCACCCCACAGTGATACACTTCTTCCAACAAGGCCATCCCTACCTCAACAAGGCCATACTTGCTAGTAGTGCCACTCTCTATGGGCCAAGCATTCAAATACATGAGTCTATGGGGGATATTCCTATTCAAACCACCACAATAGGTCTTATATTGAAGTTTCGCTGTTTTATAAAAACATAAACATAAAAAAGTAGACCAATCCCATGTGAATAAAAAAAAAAAAAACATTATCAAGGGTCTGTTGGTTTGACTTTTAGGAAGAGACTTAGCTTTAGGTGACTAGATCCAGTCCACTGAATGAATCTTCACTGTGTATGCACTTGAGCGTTAAGATGACTTCTTGATATGACACATGATGGGACAACCATATATAGTGTACATATAAGGCATCATAGATGTTGAAGAGACTCAAAGGATTTACTGGAAATAGTTCCTGAAGTCACTTTCTATGGTCACCAAGGGCATATTTAAGCTGAGGCATTGTTTTAGCCAAGAGTAGGGTTGGAGAGAGAATTTGACTTGAAAGAAAATACATAGCAAGAATCTGTTCATATGAAACTGTAGGGATCCAAATTGATGTCTAATTTGATTGTAATCTCACTGCTGAATTCTTAAAATCTTGTCTGAGCATCATTTTAGGGCCTGCCTAAGACACCACCATGGTGTGTGCTTTTTTTTTTTTTTAATGCTTTGCCTACTGGTGGTCTTTATTTACTCTATTCACATTATTTATGTAAGGGATGAAGACTGCATGGTTGAGGGTATGTCTGAGTCAGTACGGAATTTTCATCTTAAGAATATCTGTGTTTCAGAGACCAGACTTTGTGGAAGCTTATTTCAGCATCTCCCCTTACACTGTAAGATATCGCTTAGAGAAGTCCTGTCTTTAAATGCCTACTATTAAAAAAAAATCACTCCCTCTATTTCATAGTTTTCTGAGGATCACAAACCTTACTAAGTCCTTGATGTCTAAGTGATTTTTTTCTGCTATAATACCATGGACTAAGCTGTTATCAGTAGAAATAATCATGTCCATGTCACTCTTACATTAGCCCCTTACCTGTTTAAAGAAAGTTACTGAGTTTCCCTCAAGCCTCATCTTTTCTAGGTTAAATAAGCCTCATTTCTTTTAGTTCCCTTTTGGGAGCATGGTTTTTATTTCTTTTTCTTTCTGGACCCTTTCCAGATTTTCAAGGTTGTATTTCATCTGTGGAAACAAAATATAGGCAATGAATAAAGCATTACCGATGTTGAGTGGTAAGGACAGCTACCCCATGGTTTCTGTTTCATGGCTTCTATAGTCCCCGAGCCTTCACACTAACCTCTTCCCCATGAGGAATAATCGCATTACAAGAAACCGAAACTTTTCACTTCATTCTTCAGAGCCTCAGAAACACCTCCAGTGAATCAGCATGAAACCACTGGCCATTTCGAACAGGAAGCTCTAGAGGTTTTGTCGAGGGAATGGAGTACCTTGTAACCTTGTAACCACAGTTACGGAAGGGCCTAGGATTTTGGTGTGAATTCAATTTCATTAGACTCCAGTAACCATGTTTTATGGTCATGACTTGACAAAATAAAGCCATGTGTTATCCGAAAGAGCATTCAAGCAGCCCTCAGCAGATTTAATGGGAAAAAACAACACCAATACCTCCAAACATTGTTTCTCCCAGCACAGTCTACAGACTAATGAGAAGCCATCTGTGTAGCATGCCTTGCCCTCCATGCCCTCCAAGGGCTAAAATCCTGGCTACAAAGTATGTCCAAGTTACTGCTGCTTTAGCATTTTTGTATTTCTGGAACTCTAAGTCTGACACTGCTGGTAAGATTATCTGCTAACAGCTGGAAGGAACATCTGCCTCACATTTTGAACAAGCTTCTCTGTCAATGAGGTAAAGATCCTTATTGCAGATAAATCATTATTATGGATTTTTCAAATAATTTCTCTATCAGCAGAAAGAAATGGGGTGGGGAGCAAAGTAGATATGACAAGATTTACTTTTTAAATTTTTTTCTAAAATGGAAAAAAAACTAATTTGGAAAAAAATCAGTTTAAAATCACTGAAAAGCTTGAATAGAAAGTGAAGCCCTTTTATAGTCCTGCCCCCACCTGTGTGTGGCAAACTTCAACATCAGCATTGTCCAGCAAAGTATATATTGCTGCAACCAATGGCCAGGACCGTCTTATTATTGCCTGAGCTCATAGTTCATGCTAGAGCTTGGTTTTTGGAGATGTACACCCTATGGATTTGACAAGTACATAATGATATGAATCTATAATTATGGTAATAAATACATTGTTTTACTGCCATAAAAAACCAAATATGTGTTCTATCTATTCATTGTTTTCTCCTCCCCAAAGCTATGGCAACCACTGGTCTTTCTCTGCTTCCTTTTATGCATCCTCCTGCATGTCAAGAAGCTGGAATCAAGCAGAAGTTAGCTTTCCAGACTGGCTTCCTTCACTGTGTTCCATGCTGTTGTTGTCTTCATGTATTTTCATGGAATCATGCTTTTCTGTCTGCTCACTGCATGCAGGCCATCTTGTAGAGACATGTATGGATTTGAGGTTCTGACAGATGTGACAAAAGCTGTCATATAGTTTTGTTTGGATATACATGTTCAACTCAGTTTGGGAAATACCAGGAAGTATGCTTTCTAGATTGCTTCAATCCTTTTAAGGTATTTATTATTATTATTATTATTATTATTATTATTATTATTATTATTATTATTATTCAGTTGGAACTAGCATATGTTGAGGACCTACTGAGTTTAAAACTTTTCTATAAAGTGTGTCATCTTGTCTTAACTACTACCTTTCTTTTATACATAAAGAAACTGATCCTTAGAAAAGTTGAGCAATTTATGAGTGGGATATGACCCATTAGGTTAAAGTGCTTTCTGTGCAAGCATGAGAAGCTGATTTTGATGATCTGGAACCCATAAAAAAGTTAGATATATAATTCAAGCATATGTTATCCTAGTGCTCCTGTAAGGAGATGGGAGGCAGAGACACAAGCATTTCTGGAAGTCTGAGCACCAGCTAGCATGGCATATACAACATAAAACAAAGAGAGACCCTGTTTTGAACAAGGCAGATTTTGAGTTCTGCATGGGTCCTTTGACTTCCACAGACATGCCATGGCATATGTCTTAGGGTTTTACTGCTGTGAATAGACACCATGACCAAAGCAACTCTTAAAAAGAACATTTCATTGGGGTTGGCTTACAGGTTCAGAGGTTCACTCCAATTATCATCAAGGCAGGAGCATGGCAGCCTCCAGGCAGGCATACAGGAGAAGCTGAGAGTTCTATATCTTCATCTTCAGGCTGCTAACAGAAGACTGGCTTCCAGGTAGCTAGGATGAGGGTCTTAGAGCCCACACCCACAGTGACACACCTACTTCAACAGGGCCACACCTTCTAATAGTGTCACTACCTGGGCCGAGCATATACAAATCATCACAGCATGTATGGCCACACTTCCATGAATGTGAACACAGATCATGTGTGAACACACATAGGAGAAATTTGAATAAGTAAACATACATATCTAGTATCAGAGTTGTTTTCTTTAAAATAAATTTGACTTTAGGGATGGATAATCTTGGGCGGTTATATTACCTGCCCTATATGCCAATTATTTAAATCTGTAGAAATGGTATCTATCTATCTATTATCTATCTATCTATCTATCTATCTATCTATCTATCTATCTTCCATTTTCATAATAAATGGAAGGGCTAGATTTGAACTTGGAATTTTTTGACTAACCAGAGTTCAAGAACTAGTTGCCTGTTATAATTAGCTTCAGTTGTTAACCTGAGACCGACCTACCATCATCTAGGAAGAGAGAAACTCAACTGGTTGACCTGTGGCCTTATCTACAGGGCATTTTCTTAATTGCTAACTAATGTAGGCCCAGTAGACTATGGTTGCTATCATCCATAGGCAGGTAGGCCTGGCCTGTGTAAGAAAGCTAGTTGAACAAGCCAGAGAGAGCAATCCAGTAAGCAGTGTTTCTCTGTGCCTGTGTTTTAGTTCCTGCTTCAAGGTTCTTCAAGTACTCTGACTTGCATACACTGTGCTGTAGAAGTGTAGGCCAAATAAACACTTTCTGTCTTAAGCTGGTTTTTGGTCTTAGTGTTTATCACAGCGACAGAAATCAAACTAGAACATTGCATTAGTCCTGAATTACAAAGACCTTTGCAGTCACACATGTGGATTCATGTAACCATGTCTGCCAACCACCTCCTTTCTCTCTGCCAATGATTTTTAGCCACACTTCAAACATATAGTGAACACAAGGGGCTATGCGCCTCCTCTATAAAGGTGGTCCCAGGAAAAAGGGGCTCAGAGAGCAGGAGTGTAGTACTTGGGTGGAGAACTAGAGAGCTCCTGGGTCCAGAGAATGACTAGACCATGCAGGTGACTGGTAAATTTCTTGGGGCTTATGACCTCCAATGGCCTATTAGAGAAGGAAGAAAAGAAGGCCTGGACAAGGAAATCCGTACTGGGACCTAAGGCAAGGGCTATTTTTGCTCAAGCCTAAGGATGGAGTTGTAGTCATGTGTCCTGGTTCATAGATGAGCTGAACTTCTCAAGGTTACATGACTGGCTAGTTATTGTACAGGGACATCGTAAGTCCTGGACACTTTTATAAAATTGACCTTATAAACTGAGTTTTCATATATGGCAGTTTACTTTCATCCATGGCTTTACTTACCAGAATTTCAAATTGTCAATTAAAATCCATAGATATTAAATAGAGAATTCTAGAACTAAACCACTGATGAGCTTTACATTTTGTCCCATGTAAGTACTGTGATGAAATCTCACATTATGCTTTTCTATCCCAAGAGGCAGGTCATCCTTGTCTTGGTGCTGGGTATGCTATCTTCCTGCTAATCGCTCAGTAGCCACCTCGCTTGTAGATTGATTGTAAATATAAATGTGTGGTAATGTTTATGTCCAAATAATCTGCATTTGACTTAATAGTAACCTCCAAATGCAAGACCGGTGAAAGTGTTATTCAGAAACACCAAAAGCAAATTGTAAATAAAGAACTTCCCTTTGGTATCTTCTCACATCACCACAAGAAGGCTAAGTAAAGTATAATACATTATTTTGAGAAAGAAACTACATATACCTTTTGGACAAATTTTTATGCTTATTTAATTATTATAATTGATTTTTTGATTTTTGTTTTTTAATTAATATATAGTAATTATACACAATTTTGAGTTACAGTGTGATATTTTACTAACTTATTTATTTATTTGAAACAGAGTCTCTCTCTATATATCTATAGCAGGATACTTATTCTGCTACATTGTATTCACAATGTAGCTTGGTGATTAGGCAGTAGAAGAGGAGGTGGAGCTGGGAGAGAAAGAGAGGAAGGGGAGGGGAGAAAAAGAGGAAAGGGAGGGGAGAAAAGATGAAGTGGGGGAGAAAATAGAGGAAGGGGAGGAGAAGAAGGAGGTTATCAGTCATGGAGAACCACAGGTAGGTCGAAAGCTGTCCTGGGTAGCAACTTCTATCAAAAGGTTAGATATTGGGTAACAACTCTAATTGTGTGGGCATCTTGTTGATTGAACATTTCTAAATATATAAATCCTTTAGATAATCATTAAACTTTAAGAGTCTCATTTCTACTAGCTACTGCGAGGATGGTAGATATTGTCTGGGGTTCAGCCGAGCTTTGTGGATGCAGCATGGGGTATTGGCAGAGCCATCCCCCATACTGGCATCTTGTGGGTGCCAGGGCCTGTACATCTAGCTAGCCAGAGCCCAGGTTAGAGCCGAGGAGCAGCGGGAACATGGTGGCTGCCTGGGAACAAGCCAGGCGCCATTTTTCTAACTATTGCCCCTACGTATCTTTCCTCTGCTAACCATGGGCTGAGACTAAATGTGTGCACCACCACACCCAGGTAGAGTGATATTTTAATATTCAAGTAAATGCATTTACTATTTTTTTGCTTATTGTTTCTTTATGTTAGAAACTCTCTCAGTTTGCTTTCTGTTGCTGTGATAAAATATTGGCCAAAGACAACTTCGAGGTGGAAAGGGTTTATTTGGCTTACAATTTACAACAGAAGGAAGCCAATACATGGATTTAAGGCAGGAACTGAAATAGAGACCATGGAGGAATACTGCTTACTGGTTTGATCAGCTACCTTTCATATGTACCTAAGGCTCACCTGCCCAGGGATGATACTGCCCGCTGTGGGCTGGGTCTCCCACATCAACCAACACTCAAGAAAATGCCTCATAGACAGGGCCACAGGGCAATCTGATGGGGGCAATTTCTCAATTGAGATTCCCTCTTCTGAGGTGTGTGAAGCTGACAAACATGATTAAACATCACAGAGCCCCTGAGTTCCTCTCTTCTAGGTTTGTTAATTCAATAGTTAGGTTATTACAAATAGTCACTCTAACATGCTGTAGAATTCCAGAATTCATGCCTGCCATCTGTGTTTTGGTGCCTATTATGTAACTTCTTTATTTTCTCCTATCCCTACCTAGTCTCTAACTTTGGCTTTTCTGTGCTTAAGCCATTTTGGGGAGCTTTTATACATGAAAAAGAACATGTGATATTTGATTTTCTGTGTTTGGCTTATTTCACTTGACATAATATCCCTGGTTTCATCCATTTTTCTGTAAATGACATAAGTTATTCTGAGTATTGTTGATCTCTTACTGTGTCTGATTCATAGGTTGATATTTATCAGAAGTATGTTTTTATTTGAAAAATTACAGTCTGCTCAGAATTTGGTGCAGCCATCAATTTCACATCTCCTCCAGATGAAAGGACACTCCTCCACATGCATCTGTATAGACCCACCCCAGAAATGGCTTCTTGTTACCACAGAGTTTTAAAACCCACCATGGATATTAGTTCTGTTCACAACTAGGTGCTCTTGAATGAACAAATAGCTATTTACTCTTTTAAGGTGACATTACAAAGCAATCAATACCTTAGGAGATTTCTAAAGGCTAATTTGAAACTTTGGGAACATCAATCACAGGACAGTGCCAGAATAATTTCCTAATTACTTCCTATAGAGGTCAGCTTATTGATGTGCTTGTGTGAGTCAACAGGCTGGCTAGGAAACCACAATTAGGAATGTGATCAACATAAACTTAGTTGAAATAACTAACAGATGTCTTTGATGATTTGCATATGAAGTTGCCACCAGCTTTAGAAATCCAGCTTATTAAGGGCTGAGACTATTTCAGACACTTTTTTTTCTGTGTTGGAACATGCTGAAGGAAGCTGTCTATTAAAATGTCATGCATAAATGTCTTCCAGTATTGGGTTTCACTTGGCATAGGTAATTCCTGATAGTGTGTGCTTACACATTTATAAATATCTCTCTGGATATATTAGCATTCGAACATTACTCATTTCCTGCAATGCACATTAGGGATGTCCTCTGTTTTTTATCTTACAAACAGCCTTCAAAGTAACCTGGCAAAGGTGTTACCATTTGGGTGGTGTTTTCGGATGAGGATGCTGAGAGATGGCTCTCATAGCCTCTACCTTCCAGTGCCAAGTTGGAGTTTGACTTCCAACTCTGCACACGCCACATCATGACACAGCCTTTCTTACTAGTGTTAGCCCTCAGTCACTCTCAGACCTCAGAACAGAGGGACTCCACATTCTGAACGTTCCCATGCTAACTCCGTAGGCAGCCTAACTCAGTCAGTTATATAATTCCAGGAAAACTTTCTACCTTGGCTCCTAACTTGTAACACTTTTTTTTTTTCCCAAAAGAACACAGTCCAAATACATCCTGTAGTTTTTATTTTATAACCATAATCCAGTTAATAAAACATAAAATACATGCTACCGCTTCTCACTTATAATTCAAGTAACTATAGTTATCGTTGTATATTTTGTTCCTTACTTTGTAATCAATAATTTTTTTCTGTGTGTGTGTGTGTGTGTGTGTGTGTGTGTGTGTGAAAGTTCAACTCTTTGTAGATGCTGGGGATCAGAACTCTGGTCTCACCCGTGTGCAGAAAGCACTTACCCATCAAACTGTATCCCCAGCCCTGGTGAATTTTTAATCTGTGTTTTTATGTTTCGAAAAGCGAGAGTGAAACCTAGGAAGGGTGGCATAAGCTTGTAAGCCTAGTATTTGGGAGATGGAGCCAGAGGACTGAGAGTTTGGGCCAGCTTTAGGTTGATGGTAAGATCCTTGTCTTAAAAAACTAGGGGGATGGAAACCTGGGAGGAAAAATAAAATAAATTGTAGTAAACTTCTCTCTGAATTTGTGTGTGTCTAATGTGAGGCTGGTTCTTTTCAGAAGTGCCACAAAATCAGTGGCAAAGCAGAAGGGAGAAAGAGAGAAGATGGGTTCTGTTGGGGATACTGTTGAGCCAGGCTTCCTTTCTTTTTGTTGGATATTCATTTTCTCCTTGAAGCACAGCACCCTGTTCCTGCCGTGAGGTTGTTATTAGTATGTGTAAACATGACATCGGGGAAGTAACAAAATCTAAATGAGAGGATAATCACTCTACCGCAAAATATTTCTGGCACTCAGTTAAGAAAATATGCTAAAAATTTTAATCAAGTGAGTGCCTCCTTCTGTGGTTGTGTCCAGACTCAGGTGATTGGGTAGGAAGGACGATGGTCTTGCAGGGAGAAGTATATGAACGCTGGGATGGGTGAAGAATGGGCTCAGTCAACATTTTCTGTACAGGATCAGATAAGAAATATTTTTAATCTTGTCTAGAATCTCTGTGATAATTATTTGACTTGTGTAGGGCAAAATCAGGCTCTTTCAACAAAACTTCATTTATATAAATAGACATCCAGCTACATTTGTCTTACAGGGTCTAGTTTGCTACTTTCCAGAACATACTTGAGCCATCTCTTTTAGGTTCCATCAGTATCTTTAGGATGATGTTCTAACAGTGTGATACTGCTGCCTCCTCTCTCTACCAGTTACCATTGTTGTCCTAGGAACACACCTGTCTAATGACACAGGTGTATTTGGGCTGCCTTTGTTTCAATTGACTAAATCCAGATCTAGGAGATAAGTAGAGCCACCTCTTCAGTACAACTAGCTGCAATTCCAGCTATTCACTCTATCATAGTTACCAAGTCAGGTAGATTTTACTCTCTGTCTCTCCAGTCTGTACACTTTCATTCCTTCTCTAGGCTCTTACTGCCCAAGGTAGACACACAATGAATCTCTCCTATCCTTTGTTCCTATTCTCCAGTGTTCCCTTTTTATGGTTGAACTCTGGTGGTATCAATCAACACATTCAGTCTACCTGTAAGTTTATCTTGGGTTGATTTCCTATGAGCCCAACTTGTTAGCTCTATTTACTTTTCTGCCCTGTTTTTCCATTAGCTGAGGTCATCCCCTGGACCAGAGCAACCAATTCCCCAGTTTCTAATCATACTTCACCTTCTCTCTCCCCAATCCTTTGCTTGAGCCATGTTTCTTTGGGAGATATTCTTTTCTTCCTATCTCTGATTGCTAAAGTTGAAATCTCCTTCAAGATGGAACTCACTTGCCTAATTTTATTTTATTTTTTTAAAGATGAGCTCAGGTCTCCTCCCCTTGTTGTCCAGCTCACTGCTTGGCAAATCAAGAGCCTTTCCCTCTTGTCCCCATCAGCATTTGGCATCTTGCATCTTGGTTTAGCACTCTCAGCTGACACACAGATGTTACTGGTACAGTAATCTCACAAAGGAGACATTCAGAAGAGGTCTATGGAAAGACCAAACAGTTGAACGAAGGTGACAAGAAACAGGGCTCCCCAGCCACTCAGGAAGCGATGCAGCATTTTGCTCTTTAAGGGTGACTGCTTCTATCTTTTCAGATTCCAATGGAGCAGAAGCCACTCTCTTTCATTAATTCCCATTGTCAATCAAAAGAGAGCATACCACTGAAGCTAGCTCCACTTTTTCCTGAGGCTGGAAGGGCTCTAGTGTTGTGTTTTAACCCAGATCCACTGGGTTTGTTGTTTGGTTAGGATATCTTTCTCTAAAAGAATTCTGGCTTGGAGGACCGATATGACTCTTAGTTATTGGCCATCTTGTATGTAGTTTCATCTCCCCAGGTTTTCTGGGCAGAGCAATGCTGAGAATCTAGTATATGCTATTTCTTTCCTCCTTCCTCTACCATGCTATGGACCTCTGAATGTTAGCTGATGTTCTTCACAGATTCACCATCCTTTGGCTGGCCCCATCTTCCTCTGTCCTCATGACGTAGGCTCTACCACTTAGGGTCTGAATATATCTAGGGAAAATGGAGGAAACAAATGATGTCATCAGATTATTTTGTCTGTGAGACATCTGTGTTTTCTACTTTCATTGCTGAGTGCCCTTTCTTTTATGTAGTGGATCACGGTGGGCCAAGGCTTTTGGGATAGTTTGTGGGCTAATGACTGGATCCTAATGCTATTACTCTTTTGGTATTTTCTTCAGTTTTGTCATATTTCATGTAAACAAAAATTGTATTTGTAATCTTAGGTAGGCAGCAAGGTAGACAAATAAGGAAGAATACAAATGCCCTTCGTGGGAAGAAGTGGATAAGCAGTGGATAGTTCTTTACTTGGGTAACATTGTATAAGAGCTGTAAACCCCCCCCCCCCTGCATATAACATTACTTATAAAATGGTGATAAGGTACATGAGAGAATAACCACCCTTTTTTCTAATTTGAAACTACATTTTTTCATCCTCTATATTCTGATTATGGTTTTCCCTTCTTACTTCTCCACTCACACAAGTCCACATCCTTTTGTCTCTCATTTGAAAACAAACAGGCATCTAAAAATATAAAATAGGATAAAAGAAAAGCAAACAAACCAGAATAGGGCAAAACAAACAACAAACAAACAGAAAAAAATAGCCAAAGAAAAAGCACAAGAAACACAGACATAAATACACACATTTACAGACATAGAAATCTCCTAAAAACAGTCAGAAACTATAATATAAGCAAAAGATCTATGAGGTAAAAAAATTGCCCAGAGAAAGAATTATGAGACCAAAAAAACCCTCCAAAATATTATTTCATTCATTCTGTGTTGACCATCTATTGCTAGGCATGGGGCCTGCTCTTAAGTGTGGTTTGCACAGCCAGTGAGACTGTTGGAGAAAGAATAACCACTTTCATACAACAAATAACCACAGATGAAAGGGAATTATTATTTGTAGATACAGCTTTCCCCTCCAGAACAGCCAAAAATGTAGTATGTTTAAAAAGAAGAATCATTGTACAAGTCACCAAGGAATGCTAACTTTATTTAACTGTAAAACATGAGTCTGATTTTTTTATTAATAAAAGTTTTACAAAATTTAGCATTAGAAGTTATTTTTAAAACTCCATTATCAATTCTCTGGACATATGATTTGTTTCATACTCACATACTATTTTTATAGAGAAATCTTATGTCATTTTTTTTCTGTTGATGGCTAACCCAGTTTGAACTCTCTCTCTCCAGACTCAAGGTTTGTATACAGCAAGATATTATAATCAGGCAGTACTTAGCCAACATCTGGGTGCAGGAATGGACAGATGAGTCCTCTCTCTTGGCTGTGTGGGGCATCTTAGGAAAGAGGATGTTGCTGTTTGCTTTGCTTTATGGTTAGAGAGAAGGTGCTCACTTCTGTGACCTTTCAGCATTGTGAGAAAGGAACATACTGAAGAACATAGAACAGATATTGCACCGTGGCTTTGGTCTCCAGGGAGAAGTAAGGCGCATAGCTTGACCATTCGGGTAAAGAATGTACAGACCTTCATGAGACAGTCCAGTTTCTTTCTAAGATGTTAATTTTTAATGGAGTCCTGCATCAGAGTCTCTTTCTGAAGCACACTTCCCCCCACTTGTACTTTTTAAAATCGATCAAGTGGAAAAGCCATTTGATTTGGTTTTCATCGCTAGAGGAGAGTGGATCTTTCAAAAATAGCCATTGGCTGTATGATGCCTTTTTTTTTTTTTAAATTGGCAAGCAGCTGAAATGGGATTTTAACCTACTCCCTTCACTATTTTAGGTTTAGAACTCAGGAAAAGTATAAATGTAAGTAGAACGTGGGAAGTTTTGGATGTCTTATGGGTTCTAGGGTGTCAAGAATTAGTTTGGGAGTTGATCATTCTTTGAGGAGATTATCTCTATAATATCATACTTCATTCTTCCAATTCTTTGAAACATTGAATGTGGTGTCCCAGCAGGTATCCAACTCCTTCTTCAGGACACCCAGAAAAGCTACATTATAGTCAGCTTTTCTCAGCGAATGGTTAGTAATGCCGGCTGTAATTGCAGTATTACGGAAAGTCTGAAAACAGCAAGAAAAAAAAAATAACCTTGCTTATTCCATTCTGAAATTCCCAGTGACATCCACATGTCTCAGAAAAATGCTGGGGAACTAAAAGAAAAAGTCCCTTGTGCCCCCAAAAACCTTGCACTATTTTTTATCTTCCACCCAAGTGGGTAGGCTATGCTGTGCTCCCCAGCGATCTGGCAGCTGGATGTGTCGTGTGCCAAACTCCTCACTAGAAGCGTTTAGAGAAATCAGACGGTGGACAGCTTGCCTAAGACAAAGGCATCGGTGTTGTTTTCTGGGAGTAGAAAGGATAAGGATGGGGAGTTGTATACAAGTCCCAGTTACATCCCAAGGAGGCAGAGGCCACAGACACGAGGAGGTATGGCTTATGTCTGAATGAGTCAGGGGTAAGGCCTGCAGGCAGCTAGGGGTCTGTGGTCTAATGGTAGGAAGCAAAAGAAAAGAGGAAAGGAGCTACTTTCCACTAAGCTCCACCTCTTAAGTGGCATTTTGGGGCCTAGTACATGGATTTATGGGGTACATACAAAATCCAAACTATCCAAACATAAAAAAAGCCTTGAGAGACTGCCTGTTATTCTCTGGATGTAAGTGTCCCCCAAAGGGCTCACACAGTATAGGTTTGCTACCCAGAGGGTACTACTGAAAGGTGGAAGCTTTACTAGAGCTAGGCCTTGAAGATATTGAGGGTGTGCCCTAAAAAGTATTTTAAGACTCTGTCCTGTCTTTTTCCCTCTCTTTTGCTTCCTGGTATTGAGGTGAGTGCTTTGGTTTTGCTGAATGTTCTTGGTTACATGATACTGCCTTGCCACAGACCCAAGAGCTTAGAGCCAGCTAAACATGGCCCGGAAGAACCAAGACTGTAGTCAAAATTAACCTTTTCTCAGGTGTTTCTATGCAATGGGATGCTAACTCAGCACCCTCAGTTGAAAAGCACCTGTGAGTGGCAACTATGGTTGCTAATAATTAAACTAAAAAAAAAAAAAAGACCATCAAGGCAGGAAATCACCTGAAAAAACCAGGTCCCGCCCCACTACATGTGCATTATCTTTCATCTGCAATAGTCAGGAAAGTTTTCTGACCCTCTCTTCTCTGTTGGGAGGACCTAGAGAAAAGTCTGACATTCCAAAGGTATGACTTAACTTGGCGTCAGCTCAGATGCAAAGACAGCAAAGAGATGAAGGAGAACTGGCTGATAACAAGAGCTTTGTAGACAGTACAACATGAGGTAAAAGGCATCTGCTTAAAATGCGTTGTAATTCTAGACTCAGTAGTGCCTATGAATGTCCAAGCTTTCTCCTTGTGACTGAAACTTGGGGCTGAGGGATGGATGCAGTTTGTGAGAGATGCACCTGCTCCCAAGCTTTTGGTCCTATGTCTTCTCCATAAGGACCTGTACTGAAGAATGATCCAATGAACGAATTTCCAGGGCAAAAGAGCGCAGGTCCCATTAGCCTGTCACTTTGGGGCTTTCTGGAAAAGAAAGAATAGCTTTCAAGACCTAAAGGTAGGCCTGTTAGAGATTTTCCCAGGACTTCTGTGCAAATGAGAACTATGATGTTTGCATAACAATGACTGAGATAAATTGGAAAAAAAATACAGCCACTCACTGTGGAAAACCCATTTCTGTTAATGGAGGGGATAATTGCAAGATACAAGGCTGGGGCCTAGCAGCCTTTTGTCTTCCTTTTGCAGTATCTCCTGTCGTGTGAACTGAAAAGCATCTATTCACCAGCCCAGTGATTGGTGATTGAGTATGGCTTCACTGTTTGCCAGCTGCGTGAACCTGATCATGTTAACCAAGCCTCGAAGCCTCGCTTTTCTAATTTCTTCTCTAAAATGGGAACATTACTGGGCCTCCCTCATTGGGCTACTGTTGAGTTATAAACACACTTGTGTGTGTGTGTGTGTGTGAAGGTTTTAATTCAGTGCCTGACACAGAAGATATTCAGAAACTTTGTTCTTTATTTTTCTTGCTAGTACGGTTTGCTCTCAGTTGCAGGGTGGCATATTGGCTTTATTATATATCACCTTGGAGACTGAAATGTAGATTCTGAAGGCTCAAAATCATTTGCTTACATCTAGCAATTATTAATTGTGCTTTTTTGGAAATGATGCTCTAGGCATAGCAAAAATAATTGAAAAACCCAGAGAGCTGCCTGTCTCAGAGGCTCAATTTAAAAAGTCTTATATCCAAAGGAACACAAAGTGGCGGCTAGTATTCATAAGTAATTAGGCCATCGCCACACAAGGATTTCAATAGCTATGGAAATGAAATAAGCACCTTAGGAGTCCACACTGTATTCAGTTTTTCACTGTTATTTATTCATCCTGCAGGGTAGTTCTGTTGTGTCAAGCATTTGGATGTGTGTTGGAAATGCTCTGATACAAAGCAGATGTAGCTATGTTCACAGATTAGCATTTGAATGGGAGACATGGGAACACCCACTAAGGGAACAACCAAATTATCCAAAGTCATTGCAAACTGCAATAAAAACAGTCATCTCTCAGTGTCTGAAGAGGCTCCTTTCCCGGACACCTCCCCAGCATTCTTTATAGATGGTAAAGTCTTTGGATGTTCAAGTTTCTTAGATTAGATGCTGTCATATTTGCATGGCTCATACACTTCTGACTGTTGATCTTAAATCCCTCTTGATTACGTATATTGCTTAGTACAATGTGAATAATGGTTAGGTTGCAGTTTCTAGGGAAGGATGACAATTCAGTTGTAGGGGATAGTTTTGAACTGTGATTTGTTAGACGCAGAACTTGTGGTTGTGGAGGGCCTGCTGTGTGATAAATAAACCAAGAGGAGACTAAGGTATCATGTAGTAGAAATGGGGGGACAACTGTTTAATACCTGAAAAAGGCAGGGAAGAAGAGCTATCCATGAGTGGAGGATGCACCAGAAGAAGGAAGAGAATCCTTGGAAAATAGACAGAATATGCCTTGACCATAGAGCAGTAAGTGAGTGAATTGTTTTAAGGGAAATCAGGCCAAGCAGGCTGTGAAGACATGTACGGGTGTGTAGATTTTTAAAATTTTTATTTATTATTTTTTATTTTTTTTTAATGCCACAGAAAACTATTAAATTATTTCTTAAATTTTTAGTTTATTGTTTTTATAGGTTAGGACAGGGTCTCATATAGCTTGGGCTGGTCTGCAAGTTTTTTGCATAGCCCAGGCTTGCCTTAAATTCCTGATATTCCTCTCTCTACCACTCAAGTGTTATGATTATTGATATGTTCCATCAGACTGAAAGAAAATTTTAAAATGGGCCCAAACTAATAAAAACAGCAGGGCCCTGTGATTCCTTTTCCCTAACCTAAATAGTTAAAAATGCCTGTCAGCAGGTTTGGGCCCAGTTAGTCAGCCACAGAAGATGTGGAGTTATAGGACAAAGGCCTGTTAAATCATCCAAGGACCTGGCTGGACATAAAGATAAAAAAGGTATGCAAGGACACCTTTAAATAGAGAATAGGGATGTGCCCCAGAGTATGTCTAAATGAATAATGGGCCATCCGGTGTTCTTCCAAACCCTTTTTCCCCCTTGAGGTCTTTTCAAGGTCCAAGAAACTGCAATTTAAGTTTAACTAGATACTATGCTAACTTAGATAAGCTTCCGCCTGCAGGAACTGCCCTCTGCCCCATCCACCGGTACAGCCTGCTGATGTAAAACAGCCAATCGTGTGTACCCGTGCGAAGATTTCCCCTTTCTCTCCACTCCATACCTATAAAGACTCCAAAAACTGGAGGCTTAGGGTCGTCCCCTCTGTCTTTTACACGAGACACGGGTTGGGCAGCCCAGAGCTCTGTGTCATTAAACTACCTCATGTGTTTGCAGCAAGCTGGTCTCTCGTGAGTCCTTGGGTGCGTGCTGTCCTGAGACTCGAGTGAGGTCCCCTTCTGGGGGGGGGGTCTTAAGCCTTTCAAGACCTGGCTAAGAATTTAAATAGAACGGTCATATCATACTACTCTGGCTTCTGTGTGGGACTGTCTGAAACTATCTTCATGGCAGTTTGGGTGAGATCATGGCAGACAACAGTGAAGAGTTGACTGAATTGATCAATCTGCTAGTTTGGACAAAGGAATTACCATTTCAGATGGTGAACTTCAAATGCATGTTGATTAATTCAAATAGGCATCACAACAGTAAAGATTTTTTTTCTTTTTTCTTTTTTTCTTTTTTCTTTTTTCTTTTTTTCTTTTTTTTTTTTTTGGTCAGAGCTAGTTTGTTTATTCCCATAGTGTAAAATCTGTGCTTTGGGGTTCAATTAACTTTTGAAAAGCATTTTCTGCATCCCATCCTCCGCCCCCTTTTCCCTAAAATAATTGCTTGAAGAAGTAGTAGTTCATTTGTTGCCAAAAGGTTAGGTAAATATGGTTGGTACATGAAGCAAAACTTCATAATTTGTTCAACTTTAAACCCTTGTGTGACACATAGTTGGAGAAGTATGCTGTGAAGAATAATTAGGAGGTTTCTGGTGACCATTGTTAGCTGCAGGCTCAGTGTAGCTCTTGGTTTGCTGAGTGTACCTTCTGGACATAATGGTGTCCTTGGGATTTGGAAAGCTGTGTTGGACCAGATGAGTTGCAGATGATCATGGTTTTTCTTTTCTACCTTTTTACTTTGCCCTAAAGGCCAGATGACAATTGATTGGTCCACACTGAGTTCTTGGGCAACTTCTCCTATAGCTGTAAGGGGATCTGCTTTGATGATTGTTCTCACTTGGTTTTGGTCAGCTTCAGATGTCAGACAGCCTTAATGATTGTCTTCAAGGTCCTCTTGTCTCCTTGGGAGGAGTTCAGCATGTAACATTGTACAAGTTCAATGCCTCGTTGACGTCACTCTATAGTCTTTCGAAGTTCCCAGCTAAATGCATGATTGACATTAAGAGCTGGCTCAGCTGCTTTACAACACATTTGGAACTCAAAAAAATTGAATTTCCTTTTTGTCTAACATTATTTCTATAATGTAAAATGAATTGGAAATAAACACAAAGAAGTCTTACAGGAATGTAAGAAATGTGCATTAAAATGGCGTGTGACATAACCACACTTATTAAGCAGGCATTATAATATCAAACAGCAAATTTCATAAATTCAAAAGGCATGATTACTTTTGCATCAATCTATTGCCTGTCCATTCCTCCGTTGTGACACTGGGGTGGAACTTGTAGTTGTATACATGCTTCTATAGCTCAAAGGTGAGCTCTGAGCTGAGATGTAAATCGGAGAGTTGTTGGTCCATATACTCTACAGTATTTAAAGCCACACCAAGGTCCTTGGAAATTGTTGACTTGCAATCTTAGAACCAGAATGTTTAAGAACCACATGAAGGGTAACAAAGAAAATCTTGGGGGAATAACCAGCAAAATGAGGAAATTCTGGGGACCATAGAACCCAAGAGATTAGGCAGTCTTTAAGGAAGGAAGGAAGCAGCAGCCTGGTTGAAGTCTGGCAAGAAGTAGAATAAGAAGTAAACGGGAGCAGGTGCTAGTCTGAGCAGCATGCAAATAGACTTTTGACCATCATAGGAGGCATGGTGGGTGGCAAGACTAGTGTATATTGGGATCCTATTAGAATAGGTTTAAGAGTAAATGGGGATAAGTTGGCAGTTGTATAAGCATCTCTTTAAAGATGTTTGGAAAAAGGAGGGTTTTCCAAAGATAGGCTTCCAAAAGGCTCTTTTCATGTGATGAGAATGTTCCTCTGGGGAGGTGGCAACTGAAGGGGTAATATCCTTTAGAATTTGAGAGGGAACTTTCTTCAGGGGACAAGTGAAGGGGCTGGCATGATATGAAGTAGGGAAGCGTTATCATATGAAGGAATGCAGATTTAGATATGGGAAATATGTATCTTGCTAGACTATGGTATTTTCTACCCTGAAAGAATGGAAAAGATAATCACATTAGGCCAGGAATAGAGGAGGGAGCATGGACATTTTGAAAGAAAGTAGAGAGCATAAAATGATGATCCAGGCACTGGGAAAGGGCCTACAAAGAAAATAACCCAGACTTGTTGATCTTTCTTGAGTATAGGTTCTACAGGACATCCATTTTCCCCCTTTCGCACCATCTGCATGGTACCTGAGTGGGACTAGAAAAATTGTAGAATCTCAAGAAAGGTTCATCGAATGAGCAAGTTCAGGGATGAACTCTCCAGAAATATTCAGCTGTTGGAGAACAGCAGTGGAATGGACACTGAAGAGGAGGAGAGAATTTTAGTTGGTGGAGGTTTTCTCAGGCAAAATTGACTGGCAGTGAGCCTCCAGGGAGTGGAGTGTATTTGCAAGGGAGTAATTACAAAGGGCTCTCTCATCAGGATTCAAACAACAAAATGGAAGGTAACGGATAATCAGCTAATGGAGAGGAAGAAGGTGGTTTGTGGTCAGAAAGTTTGGCAGAAAGGATTGAAGACTTCTTAAAGAATGAGAGGTTGTGGTTGCCCGGAAGCAGGTTTGAATTGGGATTTGAGAAAGGGAGCAGAAGGCAGACTGAGGTGGCAGAACCAATCATGTCTGTGAGGTCAAAGAGCTGACAGGCACTTTCTTTTTTCTCTT
Source organism: Arvicanthis niloticus (assembly GCF_011762505.2). Taxonomy (NCBI): domain Eukaryota; kingdom Metazoa; phylum Chordata; class Mammalia; order Rodentia; family Muridae; genus Arvicanthis; species Arvicanthis niloticus. The sequence goes on from NC_047671.1 coordinate 41,824,825, forward strand.
TACATCATTGGGTTTATCATGCTTGGGATCCTACACTGTGGGAAAAGCAGGTAGACTTTGAGATAAAGTCCTCAGAGTCTAAACGCACATCTCCTTTAGCTGCCTTCCCCAACAAACACACATAACTAAGCATGCTTATCTTGGGGATGAGGATGTTTTCATGGTTATTTGAAGAGTCAGCGTGCACTCTTGTTAGGAGCCGCGGTGAGCATGACAACATTCGCCATTACAAGATGGCACGGGCATCCTGTGCTCCCACAAGTAAACAACTAACTGCGCAGGTGCAAAAGGCAAAAGCACGCCAAAGTCACTGCCCATCCCGGGGCATAATATGGGGTGATGAGTGAACAGCCAATCAGAAGTGAACACGCCACTCTAGGGTACATATAGCAGTGCCTTTCCCGGGCTTGGGGTCTTTCCGCTTCTGCTGATACAAGAATAAAGCCTCGTTGTAGTAACTACCCGAACACTGCCTCACGTGTCTCTTTTGCGGGCGAAGGAGACTCGGAAGGGGCGCAGAACACACTCTGTAGTCATTTAGTCAATATGTGCACGTAATTAGCTTACTACACATGGTGTCTAGAGGGAAAGCCTATTGGGGCAGAAATATAAATTTAGTCACACTTAAATAGTGGCTTGTGAATTATGTTGTTGAAAACTGTAATAGAGTTGCATTTGCCAAATATGGTACAGTTGACATTCCTTGCTGTCAGATGGACTGTCACAGCCATTAGCAATGTCTTGGCTTTTTACTTTGGAATGGTATGAGGCAAGGAGGTGATAGGGAAGACACTAGAGAACTTGTTGGTTCAAGAAAAGAGGGTGCCACATGTAGTGGTACCCACATACAGTTCTTGTCCTTGAGAAGCTGAGGAAGAATTGTGGGTTTGAGTGTGGTCATCCTGGACTACACTATGAGTTTAAGGCAAGCCTGAGCTACATAGAGAAACCATGTCTGTGGGGGAAAAAAAGAGCAGTCTATTCTTGCTTCCTTTGTTTTACTGTGAGAGAGTGCAAGCCTCTTGGCACTACTAGGCTGTAAAGGAGCAATGATTAGAGACTAATGGGTATCTGAGCAGAGGAGCCTGAAGCAGAATTCTGAATCAGAGACCCCAATGTCATTTTTCTTGTGTGGCGTCAGCAATATGTTCTCAGTGAGAAGGCCTTTTTCAGATGGGCTTCTTGGGCAGAAGTGTTACTGCCAGTCAGTCAGTCAGTCAGTCAGTCAGTCAGTGTCCTTTGGACCTGGCCATCACAGCTATTCAAATGTCCAAACAGTTTACAATGCAGCTGATACCTGAAAACCTTTTGAGGATCACTTTATGATATCGTCACACCTGATTGTTGTATGAGCTCTCAGAAGACCTGAGAGGGAGAGGGAGAGGGAGAGGGAGAGGGAGAGGGAGAGGGAGAGGGAGAGGGAGAGGGAGAGGGAGAGGGAGAGGGAGAGGGAGAGGGAGAGGGAGAGGGAGAGGGAGAGGGAGAGGGAGAGGGAGAGGGAGAGGGAGAGGGAGACAAAGAGAGGGGGAGGGGGAGGGAGAAAGAGAGAGAGAGAGACAGAGAGAGAGACAGAGAGACAGAGAGAGGAGAATCTGAATCCATTGTGAAGAAAATCCTTATCTCTCAAGGAATTGACTTGACTAGGATAGGATCTGGAAATAGAGTTTAAGTAGAAATAGTAATATTCGTTCACATTTTTTACACATTTAAGGTCATGAACTGAAAAGTTTATACCTGTGGACTAAGACAGATACTATAATTCCAACCACTGTCCTATAGTCCAGCTGGAGCAAAAGACAGTAACTGGGAGACAACCTACATAATACAAATATCTTTTCTCATCTTGTTAGACAGGGTATATATGGTCTTATAGAATACATAACTGCAAGGAAGACTATGAAAATGTATATGAAAACTGAATATCTCTAGGCAATGTCACAATGTGGAAGAGTTATTAATTGAATAAAAAAGAGAACATATTTTAGGAAAACTCAGTAATTTCTAGAACTTGATTCTACAGATGCCATCTGAGACTGGCTGAGTTATTTCTTTAAAGAGGCATGGAGTGCATGTTATCCTAGTCATTAATATCTACTCCTTTGGGGATAAGAGTGACTTCAGATGCTTATCCATGGGTGGGCCCTCTAATTCCCTGGGCTGCTTAATTCCTCACTTCTTGAATGAGCTCACATATAGCACTGAGCTAATAGCTTCACTTCAGTGCTAAGTAGTGGAAATACATCAAGGGCTGCTCTTACATTTTCTGGTACTAGAGGTGCTTTACAGTAGCTTCAGAATAATGGATCTATTTTATTCATATTATCATTAGTCTTACAATCATGAAACTAGCTTATAATTATATCATATGTATGTAAATTCTTGGTAGTTGACTTAAATTCATGATCCAGCTTGATCTTCATGGACTCCCTATAAAGTAATTATTAAATGATGCATGTTCACATTCTTTTAACATTTGTCAGCATATTCTGATCTTCCCATTTCCCTAGATATAAAGTTAGTAATGTTCATAATGAGCGTTTGCTCATCACATCTGGGATTCTTTCTCTTCCTTTAATTTTTCTTTCACTTAGAGGCCGTTCTGTAGGGCCATTACTGGTCTCCTTCTGAACACATTGAATTTATTTTTTATGTTTTTTTTTTTCCAAATTCTTCTCCTGTTTGACCTCCCTCGGCATGGCTCTTTCTCTGAAGCAAGTCTCTACAGTTTTCTCAATTCTCTGCCTCTTGTTTCCTGCAACCATTATCTGTTTTTCTTTGATGTTTTCTCTATTTTCCTACTTACATTCTTTTTTTATTGGATATTTTATTTATTTACAATACAGATGTCATCCCTATTTCCCTAGAACCCCCATCCCACACTCCCTCCTCCTTTATGCTTCTATACCATTTTGATTACATGTATGTATTAAGGTCAGTTCTAGGTTGAGGGTCTAGCAGTACAATAGATGCAGATAGTCAAGGAACAAGCAATACAATAAACACAAATAGTCAATGAAAAAGCAAGGCATTAAACCCAATTACGTAAACACTCCTGAGATCACTGTTTCTAAGGGCTTATCAGGATGACCAAAGTATCTGAGCCTACTCTTCTGTCCTAGCCTAAGGTCATTTTCATGTCTGAAGTCTACTTCCTTGTTCTAGCCTAAAATTTAGATTCCTGTCTGAAATTATTTCTTTGTTCTAGCCTAATATTTAGGTTCCTGCCTGAGATTACTTCTTTGTTTTAGCCTAAGATTTAGACTCCTACCTGAAATTACTTCTTTGTTCAAGTCTAATGTCAGATTTCTGCCTGAAACCTACTTCCTTGTCCTTGGCCAGTGTCATATTCCTGCCAAGCAGCCCACTTCCTTGTCCTTGGCCCATGTCAGATTCTTGCCAAGCAGCCCCAGAGGCTCTCCACCTCTCCCCCTTTTTATTTCATTAACAAGACTGAGCCTGTCATAGGTTGTTCTGACAAGAATGCTTTCCTTACCTGTCATGGAATATGCATTATCAAAAGCAATGCACTTCTGTCTTAGGTTGGTAAGGCTCTGTGCAGAATCTTGATTTCTACTTTCATCTCTGTATCTTCTGGACATCTATAATTACATGTAGAGATCTCTTCTGTTTTGGTTCTTGAAGGTAGCTGAAGGTTGCTTCTCTGATTATACTTTATGGCTTTGTGTATCCAAACTGATAATTTCTCATCATCACAAACAGCTTTTCCTTTTCTCACTGCAAATTCCTCATGTTTGCCAGTGTTGTCACACTGCCTGCCCCCATTGCTGTCCACATTCAGAACAGTGTCCTAGAGCTGTTGCTTAGCAAGCAGCCTCTTCATCAGTGGAGCACTCTCTATCGATGCTTTTCTTCTAGCTCTTTTTTTGTTCATTAATTGATTTATTTATTCACTTTACATCCAGGTTTCAGCATCCCCACTCCTCCTAACCCAATCCCCACATGGTCCCTTCCCACAACCCTTCTCCTCTAGGAAGGGAGCCCCTCTGGGTATCATCTCACTCTGGCACATCAAGTCATTGCAGGACTAGGCACATCCTTTCCCACTGAGGCCAGACAAGGTGGTCCAATTAGGGGAACAGGATCCACAGGAAGGCAATAGCGTCAAAGGCAACCCCCACTCCACTTTTCGGGGGACCTACAGGAAGACCAAGCTGCACATTTGCTATTTATGTGCAGGGGGAATAGGTCCAGCCCATGCTTGCTCTTTGGTTAGTAGTTCATTCTCTGAAAGTCCCCAGGGGTCCAGGTTAGTAGACTCTGTTGGTCTTCTTGTGGAGTCCCTTTCCACTTTGGGTCTCTCAATCCTTCTTCTACCTCTTTCTCTATGCCTCTCCCATGAGAGAGAAGATGCATTGTCTACGATATCTCTGAACATGGATGGCATTGCCTTCTTTAAGTTGGCACCCTATGTCCCATTTTTCTAATGAGTCAGGAATATTAAAGAATTGGGGCCTGTACAGGGTCACATAATAACTTCTGTGCTCTTGTCCAGTATCTGATGTTATTGAGGTCCTGGGAGTGATGTAGCTCAAGGAAGAGTTGATGCTGAGTTTGACACTTCTGCAGACCTAACTCTGCTCTTCTGACACACAATAAGGTAAAATGGGGTTCTGACATTTTCCTTCTTTCCTTTGTGGCCAGATGTGCAGAGCCCAGAGTTTACTTCATTGTGCACTCAGATGGTTTTGACACTGAGGGTCAGGTTTTACTTACTTCTTGATAGGATCATATAAAACATTTATGAATTCATGAACAAAGGAAAACTACAAGTAAAAGATATAAACTACCCTCTCCCTTTTGTTTTCTGGGAAAAGTTGTTAGTAACTTTGATCTAAGACTCTGGGTGCCAACTGCTGCTCTTTTCCTCCACACCATGCTACGTGCTAACTGTTGAACTGGACCATCACAAATGATGTCACACAGGTCATTGAATAATCACAATATTTTTCTTCTGCTTACCTTTGAGATTAGTAGTACTGAGTGAAGAAGCGGATAAGCTGTAGGAGGGTTCTCTGAGAACATACATGTCACATGAGTGCACACCACATATGCTTTAAAGTAATTAATGTGTAAAATTTACTGTGCCCCTGTTAGCATACTTTTACTCCCTGTACACTTTCTTAGTTTCATAATCACCTGCTTCTCAGGGAAGGCATCTTTCAATTGAAATATAAAGAGAAATGGGATTTCTTTGATTTTTTTTTGGGGGGGGGGCTGGATCTAGGACCTGGGACCTCTTGACAGTGTTGTTTTAATCAAAATAAGGAGTTTCAAATCAAAATGACACCTCATGAGAAAGTTTTAGTGTCAACATTTTATTATGAAACTTTAAAGTATGCAGGAAAAAATCAAAGAATTGTATATCTATTTTCTAGATTTTATGATGAATACTTTACTACAATTACTTTATTGAAACGAACTTATTGACCTTTGTTTCTTATTTTATTATGAATTTTTAAGACTGGCAATATTGCATTTTTATCTCAAACACATACTTAGGGATATAAGTAATTGACATTCAGTTTTGTTCATCTTTTTAAGTAATAAAATTAATGAAATGTTCTTGTCCAACACGTGTGCTCAGGTATACATGTGCCTTTGTGATCCTGTGTTACATGTTAGGACACTTCACCTGCAGTGTTCCCCTATGGACTTCCCAGGTGTCTCCACTTGCTCTGTCTCAGGAGCTGCTTTAAAAATTTCTCCTGGTATTTCTAGTTCTTGGGTCATCTTAGTTCAGCTTTTATTTATTTCCTAGTCTCTCAAGTAAGGTCTCTTCAAATGTCTAGTATTCAGACTGCATTCTTGACTATTCTGCTACAGTTCTTTGGATAAAATTGATTTTTGTTTTATTTACGTGAACCCCAAATTCTCTTTTCTCTATGACAGTAAATGAAACTTCTGGCCAGACTTTTAGCCTTTGCTTAGTTCTTTGCATTCCTTTTCAAGCAAGCCGTGTTTGAGGGTGAAAAAGAACTTTGGATAGAATGTAGATGTTTGGGGTCTACCCTTTTTGGTGTTTCCTCCTTACTCTCTGTGAGTGTCTTAGTTGACATTTCTATTTCTTTGATGAAACACTGTGACCAAGGCAACTTGAGGAGGAAAGGGGTTATTTGGCTTACACTTCGCTATCACTGTTTATCATTGCAGGGAGTCAAGAAAGGAACTTAAACAGGGCAGGAACCTGGAGACAGGAGCTGATGCAGAGCCATGGAGGGATGTTGCTTACTGGCTTGCTCTCTATGGTCTGCTCAGTCTGCTTTCTTAGACAACCCCAAACCACATACCCAGGGTGGCACCACCCACAATGGGCTGGGCCCTACCCACCAAACACTAGATAAGAAAGTGCCCTACAATCAGATTTTATAAAGGCATTCTCTCAATTGAGGTTCCTTCCTTTCAGATAAATCTAGCTGTGTCAAGTTGACATAAACTATCCAGCACAGGGCAGTATCTGATTCATTTAGTAAGCAACTCTTTATGGTTTTGTATGTATTTAGCTTCCCTATTTCTGGTGATTGCTTTGGGGAAAAATATGTCAAATACAGTGTTTCTTTTTTCTATATGTTGAATCCCTGCCAGCATTTCTTGATCCAAGTTATTTGCTAATATATCCAAATAGTTATTTTCCATATTTTGTTCAGAATTTATGATGTTACCTGCTATTGGATTAGCCTGATAATAGTTATGTGCCATTGTTACAAGGAGAGTCTAAGTGTCTTTTCTGTCCCAGTTCCCCAACTAGATATAAAGAGCTTGATGACACAAATGAGCAAAGACTTGGAGGGACAATGAGTCCAATATTGAGAGAATGTGTGAAGAGTGCCTCAGAAGGCAACCTGTTCTCACTTCACATCACTGTGTGCACGAGCAGAGTAGCAGCACTGCCATTCTACGCCAGACACAGAGGGCCAGAGGTCTAACACAGCGAGATGGGAAGAGCAGAAAATTGTTCCATTTTTCTCAGAGGGTCAGAGAAATCACCCAAGAGGCCAAGCACCTGGGAAGCCTTTCATTAGAGTCCAGGGAGGGAATAAAAGCATGGTTGCCATGGAGAGTGTGACTGACCAGGGTTCAGAACCATGTGTGAGGCTTGGCAGACATCTGTATGGGAAGGTGTCAATTAATGACTAGAAGAGATTGAGCTACCACAGTGGAAGTCATTGTAGATAGACAAGGCAAGGACAGAAGACTGTTTCATGTGCAGTGGTTGGAGGACAACTGTGGCCTCAGTTTTTCATATTTTGAGGCTAAATATTACAGCTTTGGTTTGTTATTGTTCTTAGACCTTAGTTCCAATTCCAAGGATTAGAGTTAAAAAAAAACCCAACATTCTTATTTGATTGAGTTTACCTAGAACTTTCTGATTTAAGTTTCCCCCCAAAAACGAACTAGAAAGTTAAAGACAAGAAGGAAGGCCATAGTGTTAGGTAGCTACTCAGATATTAGCAAACTTGAAAGTTACTGAGAATGGACTCTCCCTCTTAATTAGTGTTGGATCTCACTTGTGTCCCTGATAACACTAATGTGAGAAGTGAAAACTAGTGAAAAAAAAGGTAAAGGAAAGGGGAGGTAGGATACCTTTTCATTGTTAGAATTTCAAATACAGGAAAGGAAGGAGAAAGCATCAGGGTTGTCTTTTCTTATAAAAGCATCATGTGAAAAAAACAGATACAGACTGTACATCAGAGAGGAAGCTGGAATGAGCTGGGCTTTGATGAGGTCCATTGAAGGAATGTGTTCCTTCTCACAAGGCATTGCTATTTGTTTTAGTGACTGATTGCTGTGATGAAAAAACATGGCCAAAACTAGTTATTAAAGAAAGCACTTAATTGGGAGCTTGCTTACAGTTTCATAGGGTTAGTCCATGATCACCATGGTGGTGGGTGTGATGGCTTAGGCAGGCAGGCATAGCATTAAAGCAGTAGCTCAGAACTTGCATCCTGATCCACCCATAGTAATGAGAAAGAGAGTGAGACTGGGCCTGGTGTTGGCTTTTGAAACCTCAAATCCTACCCCTAGTGACATACCTCCTTCAACAAAGTCACAACACCTAATCTTTTTTAAACACCATCTGGGAACCAAACATTTTAAATATATGAACTTATAAGGGACATTCTCAATCAAACCATCACAATATTTTGATAGATTTACTTATTATTTTAATTTCTTTAATTCCGTTTAGTCTGTTGTGTTATATAATGTTTGGCTAAAAGAATGGAATCTGAGATATATCTATGGCCTTGGATGGAGACATGACTTTATGAACTGCTAGAAAAGTGAGAAGAATTCTATTTAATAGGAGGCTTTGTGATGAAGAAATACCATTGTCCCCTCCCTTAAAGGTTTATCCAAATAAGTCTATCAATCATCCGGACAGCCAAACACTCCTCAGGAAACCCTATGTTCCAGAATCTTTAAGAAATAATATAAAGCTTACTGAATATGTAGGTTGGCATGGTGTCTCTCTGTCTATCCTATAAGCTTATTTCTACGATCACATGCTCCATTGGAGATAGAGGCAACATGAGTTTAACCCAACACTATCTTTTTACAAGTTACTTTTAAAAAATACTTCTATGAAAATTATGAAAGGGATCACACACTCTATTTCTTGAGAGTGTTTAATATCATTCTAAAGAAAATTCTGCCTATTTTTGTAGGAGAAAATACAGGCATGATCTGGAGGCCAGCCTAACTGGCATACTGCACTTCTAAATAAGAAGCATGGCATGCCATGCTCCTGAAGTCAGAACACTGATTTTGGAAGTAGTGTGAGTGGCCTGTAGCTGACCTTGTGTGAGTCTACACCCTCCACAGATCCTTTAATGTGCTTCTTCCGCATGGAGACTCTGGTGGTGTGAACACTCACTGTCCAATCCAAGGTAGTGTGTTAACCAATCACAGTTAATAGGCTTCTACTATATAAGTGGTTGCTCACTGGCAATAAAGCTGACACTGCTCCCTCAAACTGTCTCTGGAGTGATTCATCTCTACGCCCTTTATCAACCCACAGGCATTGCTGTCTGGGCAGGGGACTCTCTGGTGACAATGATAAATGTTCTACCCTTACACACTGTGTGTCTTGTTTGGATTCAATCTGTTACAGGGAATTTAGTGTTCCCTCTTGTAGGTTCTAGTTATTGTTAATAAAAGAATTTAGAAAGGGGCTTGGGAGGAAGCTTGATGACAATTTCACCAGAGTTTGTGAGAAAAACAGCAAAGGGATACAACCTGTCAACAGCCAAGAGGGTGATAAAGAAGAGGAAAGAGAGGTAGCCATCCATTTTAGGTTAGAGTCTAAGGAAGAAGGAAGGTTCAACAACGGGGCTCTGCAAGCAAGCACATGGCAGTCAGGCAGCTGCATGGTTGGTACTGCTACTTCTGTCCCACAGGTGGGAGCTTTAGAGGATCAAGAAGGCCTAGTGTCATGGAAAACACACTCAAGCTTTGGTAAGAAAAAGACAGAAACAAGAAAAAGGGAAGATAAAAATTTCTGGTAACTCAATAAGGTGCTAAATAAGTCATTGCATGGAGGAGAGGTTTCTAGAAATGGTAAGTATACTGTTTCACAGAGGGCAGAGTATTTCTTGGCATGTCTTCAAGTGAATTAGATTTCCTTCTGGCACCCCTGGCCCTTGTAGGACAGAACCACAGACATATTCAGCTTCTGGCTAAGGGTGCAAATGGGACTGTTCCCTCCCACCTAGATGATTGGTAGGTACAGTTGGATTAACTTAAAAAATCACTTTTTAGGCTTATGTGTATGAGTGCTTTGTCTAAATGTATGTCTACAATATATTTGCTTGCTGCCTTCAGAGTTTATGAAAGGGCGTAGGATCCTCTGGAACTGGAGTTAGGGATGGATGTGGGTGCTGGGAACTGAATCCCAATCCTTTGCAAGAACAACAGGGGCTCTTAACTGCTGAGCCATGTCTGCAACCGCTTGTTGGGTTAATGCCTAAAGAAAGACACAATGTTATGTGAGTTTCTAATCTCTGGAATGGAGAAGAATGTCATGTCCCCACCCATCGGGCTAGGAGGCCCAAGAAGATAAAGCTAATAAGGCCGATATTTAGTTTTAGCAAGGAAATTGGGTGGGGTGGGGACCAAAGTCAACTATAAGGCAGGGGTCTATTTTTAATGGCCTCTAGTTACATAGTGTGTTTCCTTCTGGAGAGCTGAGGTTGGGAATAGTTATCATCTATTTCCAGTGAAAATCCAGATACCAAATTCCACAGCCATTCAGTAGAAGAGTGTCTGAAATTTAGTTTCAGTCACAGCTTCCCATACAGCTTCCAGGCAGAAGTGCTCCATGGAAGAAGAAAGATAAGAGACCAGAGCTCCCTTCTGACATCCCTGGCGCTTGGAGGACAACACCACAGACATTTTCAGCTTCTGGCCAAGGACAAAAATGGAGCTGTTCACTTGTGGAGTTCCAGAGCCTAAATCTGCCCAACCAGTGTGTCTCCCTATGTTCTTATCAAAGCCACAGAGATGACAAAGTCTAGGGAACTGAGGGGAAGACCCTGGTAGCAGTGCCCAGAAGATGCATCTGAATTTAGTCATTTGTGAATTTGAGATTCTGTACCGCCCACACACATGCAGTGTTGACACTGCTGGAAGAACTGGGTGCTAACTGGTGATAGAGAATCCAGGTGGTGACTTCAGAAGTGCAGGGGCGAGCGTGGGGGCTTGTTTTGGCCATAATTCTCCAGGCATGGAGTTTTGGGTTTCATTTCAGGATTCTGCTAATGTCCCTCTAGCCAACCAGTAATCAAGGTTTTACTGTTCTGTCTTGTTATCATTTATAATGTCCATAATTTGCATATATTTGCATTTTAATTTTTCTAACTAAAAGAATTGAATAAATATTCATTCTCTGCATACCACTGGAGCAGAAACACATTGGACTCCAGTGGTATGAATAAAGGGCACTGTCGGCATATTCTTTACTTTAGCTCAGAATTATGTTTTAGACCGTGGGTGTGCTTTCCTTTCTGGCACTTGGATCAAAAAAATATTCCATTGTGTATTTTCATGTTTCCTTATGTTGATGAAAGGTTCCAGATAGGCAGGTAGGTGACGTCTTTCATTATAGATGGAGAAATTGAGCCACAGAAGAGACTTAACTCTGTCAGAGATGAGGCAATGCAATACCAGAGCCTGTCCCTTTTCTGTCTTAGCTCATTTGCCCCTCTGTCTCTATGGGAAGAGTATGAAGACTTGTGCTGTAGGACATGGTCCTCTGAGAAAAACAGCCACCAGCTTCATGAGTTCAGCTGTGTGTGCTTGCAAAAGATCACCACAGCTGGACCTATTGGCTGTGATGTTCCTTCACAGAAGAAACAAGTGGGAAGGGTTACTGGATCCTCACATAAATAGCCTGCCTCTCCTCCCAGAGAGTTGCATGTGATTCTGACCTAATTGCACAGCCCTTTGGGTCTAGGAGAGGGGTAGATTATATAGACTGGGAAAGAGAAGGGGAAGGAAGCTCCATCTATGTGGCTCCATCATGCATGCTGGGTGAAGACTTTTCAATCTGAGTGCTTTAGGGGCACCTATTGTCTATAAGAAAGCTCAATAAACTTATTGGCTCTCCAGGATGAACTTAGGTGGATTTGAACTTTGGTTTGTCACTGAGACTTTAGAGGAAGAGGGTAGATGTTACCAATCTCTCTCAGGAAGAAATTTCATGCCACAGCCTTTGTTTTTGTTGTTGTAGTTTTAAAGTACAAGTTTAAAAAGTTTGGTATAATGTTTGTGGTACTTCCTAGGTGGTAGGCTAGATAAAGATGTATTTAAGTACCTACTTTCCAGCCACCAGTGGTCATAAGCTCAGTGAGGTAGATGATCACTGAAGCCTTGTGCTTTCTATGAGAAGCATGTGGCTACAGAAGAAGCTGCTCCGTATGAAGAATCTCTGGGTGTAGAGTAGAGCAGTTATGTGGTCTGAATCAGTAGTGGCCACAAGAAACAAAGTTTTCTCATGAGGCAATGTGTCTTGACCCATGGCAGAGTCTGGCTGCTATTGAATAATGGCCATTTTTATTATAGACTAAGGATTACTGGATAAAGGAAGTATAAATCTGTTCAGAATGTCAGTCTGAGTAGTCTCAACTTGGTTACTATAAAAACAAAACAAAAACAAACAAATAAACAAAAAAAAAACCAAGAGAAGAATATTCCTGGACTGAACTAGATGAATCTGAAAAAATTTCAATCTCTCTAAAAAAAAATGATGTCTGCCAATACATTGTGAGAAAGCTCTTAAACAGAGATGGTAAGAAGCACAGGACCAAAGCATTTCTTAACTTCATATGTCCTGCAACACAGACATCCACACATTGCTCTGAAGAAACACTGCAATAAGACAAATAAGGAGGAGGCTTCAGAATTCACTAGCCATTCGGCCAAGAGAACGATGGAAGTCAAAGGAAACACAGAACCAATCACCAAGTACACTGTCCTCACTGAGTGCTGCTACTTCTGAGTCTGGATCCACTCAAAAGTAATTCTTTAAGAGTAACAACAAGGATCAGACATTGAGAAATGAAGTTTGACAGTGTGCAGAAGACACTAAGAGATCCTAAGGAGAAGTGGAGACCATGGCGGGTGAGGAAGGGATAAGGAGGTCAGAGTCCTCATCTTCAAAGTGAGGTTCAAGGGCTATTGTGTAAAGTTAACGAGTGATAATCATATTTTAAATAAAATAGGTAAGAAAACATCTATTTAATAACAGGCCAATATTGAGGCTGAAGAGATAGCTAGTGGTTAAGAGAACTGGCTGCTCTTTTAGAAGACCTGGGTTTGGTTCCCAGTACTCATGTGGAGGTGTATGTAACTCCAGTAACAGGGATAACATCTATCCTCTGTGGCCACCAGCCATACATGTACATAATTGTAGGCAAAACACAAATGTACATAAAACAAGAAATAAATCTTAAAAAATAGAACACATACTACATATGAAACATATTTACCTATCAAATTCACTGATACCATCTATGTATAACTTAGCAACGTGCTTAGGAGGTATTAATAGATTAATACATAATTTATTAAAATTGATCAATAAAGAGATGAGGAATAAATACCATATCTCAAATAGTAGAGGTTCCAACCAGATGGCTAATACCAATGAAGCCAGCATGGGTTGTGAGATTGCACTGGGGATCCAGGAATGTTGAACTTCAGAATGGGATGGTGGGAGGTTGTATCTTTTCAGCATAAACATTTCTCTATTATTTTATAGAATTATGCAATGCTATTTTACTGAAAGGCATTTTTGATCTGTATTGTCTTTCTTGATATGTACTGATATGTCTTTTGATATGTACTGTCTTTGATATGTACTGAAATATTTTGATTTGTTTTTGCCAATATAGTCTTCAAAAAGGCCAAAAATATGTAAATACTTTCTACCAAGGAAGTATGGAATACTGTCCTTCATATACTTGCTCAAAGGGCATATAGGTTATTGTATTTTCATTGACCCCTGCTACTTTGTATTTATTTTCAAGTCTGTCCCCACCCCTCTCCACCTCTTTTAATTTAATCTCATATAGCCAAGGCTGGACTTGAGCTTGATATGTAGCAAAGGATGACCTTGAACTATTGATGCTCCTGCTTTCACCTCATAAGTGCTAATATCACAAGCATGTAGCATCATGCCCCAAGCGGTAGTCAGGATTGAAGCCAGGACTTCCCAAATGGCTGGCAAGCATTCTACAAATTGGATCCTCAGCCCTGACTTAAGTCCTTTATGTGCGATGAAGTGAGTTCTTTGAATGATTAAAGTTTACTAATGATGATGCTTAATTCCCCCATGTTATTATTATTAATATGATTTTTGGTTAAATTATAAATCAATGAGATACTAAAAAAATCTACTATAAATGTGGATTTATTCATTCCTCACTTCTGTCAGCATTTCTGAAATATTCCACTGCTAATCCATTAGATAAACTCAAATATCCGTTGCTACAGTCTCTTTGTGATTGACTTAACTTATTGTTGTGCAATGTCTGATGGCTAAGATAACTCAGAATACCTTTTGGCTTAAATCAGCAGGGGCTCTGATTATCTTGTATAATAAAGTCAAAGAGAGGAGGAGTAAAGGTGTTAAAGAGAGGCAGGGAAGGTTTTGAATATGGGCTGTGTAGATCTCTAGCCTCAGAGATACTGTGGCCCACCAACAGCCTCAGTTGCTTTGCCAGAAAATTCTCTATGTTTTCATGGAGCTCATGTTTCTGCAGTCTGCACCCAGACAGTCTCTGTGCACAGCCGGGAGTTTCAGGTAGGCCTGTTCCTGGGAGACTTGGAATTCTGGCAGCTGATGGTGGCTCATTGGTCCAGACAGCTTTGGCCATGTCTGTGTAGCCTGCCTTCCCTTGGGAGATACACTTGCATTGCAGATGGTTGACTCTACATTCTTTCTTGACTCACTTCTACTTTCTCTCATTTCTTTTAGGAAGTTCCACACATTTCTTGTCCTGCAGCTTCTTTCCAGGGATCCTGGATTAACTCACAGGAGGGCACACTTTTGGGTTATTTAGCAGCTTGATGCCATGAGGGAACTGTACTCTGCTATCCTAGATATCTGTTATGCATTCTGGTTATCAACTTCCAGTGGCCACTGTAGGCAGCACATTGAGGCACTTGAGTTTCCAAAGGGAAAAATGGCTCTCATTTTCCAGTGTGCCCAAACTTGAAAAGAATCTTTTCCAGAACCACTACAGCAGCCTCTGGTCAGTCACAAAGGCTAGAGTACGGGTGAAGTATTTTCTCCATGAATCACTAATGAGTAATGACTTCAGAGATGGGCAATATTTATCTGCCAGGTGGGAAAGAAGTCAGTTATCCTCCAAGTTCCACAGTAGAGGGTCTAATTGAACAAGATCACAGTTCTGGTCTGTTTGAGTTTCTTATTTTATGTGTGTGAGTGTTTTGTGTGTAGTGATTCATGTGCAGTGTATGTGTGCGACATCAGAGTTTTCTGATGAAGGGAGAAAGAATGGTGCCTATTGAGTTGACAGAGCTTTCAACTTCATCTATTTCCTAGAATATGAGCGGCACTTTTGCTTTCCCTATTGCTATTCTCAGGATTCCTGCATCATTCCATTCAAGTTGTCTTTATAGATGGTATATGGCTCTATTTTGTTTAATAAGATAGTGTATGGCTCTATTTTGTTTAAGATCTGAAAGCATTTTAGTATGATTGGTACATTTAAGCTTATTTGGATCATCCATCTGTTCAAATCCACCTTTGGGATATGATTTTCTAATGTATATTTATTGTAAGATTTTTTTCTGTCTCATTCATGGCCACCTGTAGTTTTTACAATTTGTTTTATTAAAATAATTCAGACATATAAAATATAAAACTAAGAAGATAGTGTATTAATTGTTAAATCTTCATACAGTAATGACAGTGACTGTTATACCTTATGCACCTTATTTAGGTCTTCTCTCTCCTTTGCTAAAGATTTTAAATCAATAAAAAAGAACAGATTTTACCTTAAGTATATCAGTGTTATGGGGTTATGGACGCAGCTCATTGGTCAATCACGTGTCCAACACATAATCAAGCCCCGGTGTCAATCACTAACAACACAGACAAGCATACACATTCAGTATAACTATTTTCCTTCCCCTCTCAGTCTTTACAATTATGATTTTCTTCTTGGTAGTTTTTTTTTTAAATAGGGGTTTGCCTTTAATTTTTCAACAAAATATAACATGGTATAACAAAACCCATCTCATGAAAGTTGGACAAGGCAAACCAACGGAAGGAAAAGAGCCCCAAGAGAAAGCACAGCATCAGAGACACTTGTTTACATACTCAGGGGTCCCATAAGATTACTAAACTGAAAGCTATAATATATACACAGAGGTCCTGATGCAGACCCGTGTAGGCCCTGCACTTGCTGTTTCAGTATCTGAGTTCATATGAGCTTTGCTCAGTTAATTTAGAAGGCCTGTTCTCCTGGTGTTCTCCTACTGTATGAGTCTTACTCTCTTTTCGCCTCCTCTTCCACAGGATTCCATGAGCTCTGAAGGTAGGGATTTGATGAAGACATCTCATTTAGAGCTGTGCATTCCAAGGTCTCTCTATACAATGTCTGACTGTGGGTCTCTTTATATTTTTCCCATCTGCTGCAGGAGAAAACGTCTCTGATGATGACTGAAAAAAAAAACACGGATCCACAAGTATTGCAGAATATTATTAGGAGTCATTTTATTGTTACTTTTTTTAAAAAGATGAGGAGTAGTTGATCTTACCCTAGCTCTCTGGACTGTCTAGTTTCTGGTTCTTAGTTAGCCAAGCAGTGTTGGGTATGGGTTCCACATTGAGGAGTGAGCATTAAATCAAATCAGACATTGGTTGGTTACTCCCACAAACTTTGTGGCACTATTGACCCAACACATATTGTAGGCAGATAGATTTTAGATCAAAGGTTTTGGGGGATGGGTTGGTGTTTGTCTCTTTTTTTGGTAGCCTGCAGAGTATCTTTCTGTACCAAAGACACCAGAAGTTGGGGTGAAGTTTCTATGTCCACACCAGCTCGATCCCTCTATGTTCAATGAATTGTGAGGGTGTTGTCCAACAGCCACTATTCTGAACACTTTAAAAGTTTTTAACTTTTCCACTTAGTGTACTACTTTTGTGTGGTGGTTGAGTTCCATGTTGGCAGACTGTAAATGCTAGACTTAGCTACAAGTAGCGACAAATAAATCCGGAAAGCTCAGTTTCTAAAATAAAAGTGTTTGCTTGTTCACAACCAAGTCTCTTATGGACTGGGAACCTCTTCTCTAAGCAGGATGTCTGGCTGGCCTGGCCTTCTGTATCATCTAGAACAGGCGACTTCTAAAGTTTCTTGGGTAGAGAAGAAAAAGCTAGAAGACTGTGGGACATGGTTTTCAAGGACCATATATCCACATTCTATTTTACTGTACTAACTCAGACATGTGGTGCTTTGGCTTAACTGTGAAATGGTCCCAAAGGCTCAGGTATTTGAATAATTTGTCCTCAGGTAGTGTGCTTTTTGCGAAGGTTGTAGGGAACCTGTAGAAAGCAGACCCTTGCTAGATGTCACTGGGGGATGGGTCTTGAGGTTTGATAGCTCAGCTCCACTATTTTCTTTCTGCTTCTGGGTTGCTGATGGAATATTCCAGGCTGGCTTCATGCTTCTGCTGTCATGACTGATTTCCTCAGCATGATAGACTGTGTCCCCTATGGAACTGTGAGCTAAAATAAACTCTTTATCCCATAAGTTGCTCTTGGCAGAGTATTCAGGACAATAGAAATGAAACCAAGTTCTTAATGTATCTGTGATGGAAGTTAGGAAAAGTAGCTTCTCTGAATCTTTAGAAAACATCTGTAATCCACGTCAATTCTATTTAACATTAACTGGCCCTCTTCAGAGATTTATATAGATTTCAGTAGTGAGCGCATGCTCTTTACATTTGGCATTAAGGAATACTTAAAATTGTCTGAGCATGGTGATGCATGCCTGTAATCCCAGAGAGAGTTAAGACAGAGGCAGGGAGGCAGAGACCGGTGGATTTCTCTGAGTTGGAGGCCAGTGTAGAGTGAGTTCCAGGACAGCCTGTTCCTGTCTCAAAAACAAAACCAAAACAAAACAAACAAAGAAATAATTAAAATATTGGATTGGCTGGGAGCTGTTGATCTGCTGGGCATAGAGCCTGACAGACAACACACACATGTAAGTGAGAAACAGAGTAGAGAAGAGGAGAATCCTGACAGCATCAAAAACTGGGTTCAGGTGGAACCAATTGATTCCATGGTTTTGCTTAGACTTTCTGCCATGAACAATGGCAGAACTCTGATGTATGTTGCTAAGTAAAACAGGTAAGTACAGAGAGTCACAGAGCTCACACTGTGTTGGCTTACACAACATGGTAGGGTACTATCAATCCTTGATTTGTGGCTTAAAATTTCTTGTTCATCAGTAAAGCAAATGGCCAGCAAAGTATCACTCCATTATACTGTTACCATGGCACTGGATTAAATACCTGTTGAACAGAGTCTAGGCTTATCAGAAGGTTAAAGCTATGGTTTTATATTTTAGCTGGACCCTCCATTCTATAATAAATGTTTAGTGAGAATGCTTTGAGTGTTAGAATCAGGATATCTTAATAACGTGATTACCCAATAAGAAAATTTATTATCTCATATTTTTGCTTTATGTGTGGTACATCACAATGGCTTACTGATGGCATGAGGATCTATGTTTTCATGGACATTTAACAAGTTCAACTTTAAGACTGTTTTGACATTTACTTGAGGGTAATCCTCAAGCACCTACAGCCACCACTGCCTTTCTACACCCACCTGTATGACCAGGAAATACTTTTTTTTGGTCTGACTTAAGAAGAACCTGAGATTGGGGTGTACCAGGTTAGTTCTCAACTAGTCTCTGCTGTTTCTTCGAGCACCATCTCCTGAGGAGCATCATGGGTAGGGTGGGTCATTGTTGAGGTCCTGTTCTTAAGGAAAGAGATGACAATGGATGTAGGGTTAACACCTGCCTGTTCTCTATGTTCTCCATTTTAACAGTGAAAGAGAAAAGCAGGCTCTTCCCATGAATTAGATGTAGAGACCTGATTGCTTGCCACCCCAGCCATCTCTTACAAGTAGTAGTATCACTCTGATAGTTCCCATGGCAACTTGAGTTCTGGTGAGTCATCACAACTTATACTTGTCTGTAGCAGGGAGAGAAGATGATGCTAAATACGTTCTCAGCGAACAACTAAACTCTCAGATCTAAATTTGGTGACTGGGACTAGATTACACAACAGCTAGTGACTCTACACAAAGGTAAGACTTAGACTAAAGACAAAGTCTTTAATCGACTTTGGGAGTTTGAAGCAGCTCAGGGAATTTACGGAATAATGAATGGGAGGTTACTGAAGGTCATCCCGGATAGACCAGTTTGGAAATAAAATGGTGAAAATTTTAGTAATTTAGTTAGGATTATACAAAAGTGATGTAAATAATTTATATGTTAATTGGTGTTAGTAGCATAATAAATCAGCAAAGTGTTATGCTTCCCTGATAACCTGGACTGCAATGTTCTGTGGCTATGGGCATTCCTTTCCCCGAATTAGAGAAAGCTTTAGACTCATAATGCAGATAAAACAGCTGTTCCATCAAGCTGTTTTCCAAATAGGGTTGCACCATTATTGTTGTTGTTAGACAGGAAGGGAAGTGATGTCAGTGTGAATGTGAAAATGAAGTAACGTTGTCTGTCAGGAAACAGAACTGGTGCCAGGGGCTCAGCCCCTGCACAGCTGAGAGATGAAAGAGAAAACTGGGAAACCAAAGACCCACAAAATCCATGTTCTGTAATTCATAACAGTCACAGAAAATACAGTCGTTCATGCCCAGTTCAGGGAGGCGACAGCTTCAGATAGCACAGTTTGGATCACCACCCGGGCAAACTTGAACCATGGTGGTAAAAACTGCCACTTGATACACTCCCATTCCTAAACTGAATACTAGATAGAAATAACCGTTTCTTGAACCAGAGTCAAGCCTGGGACAGAGTTGCCAGATTTAGCAAGTCAAAATGAACAATGCTTCACTCAATTTAAACTTTGAGTAAATCAATTTTTAGAGGGTGGGCAAGTATCTTCTAAATGTTGGCATGGTAGTGACAGTTAAAAAAGAAAAAACCTAGGCATTGTTTATCTAAGTTCAAATTTAACTAAATGGTCTCTGTTTTATCCGGTAACTCTAAGCTGAGATAATTAATACTTTTGGCCTAATTCTCAGATCATTTTTGACATAACTTTGCTTAAACTCGTCTTTGAAATGCTAATCATGACTCTCGCAGTTCCATGTGGCAGGCTATATTATGCATCTCGTCCCACTCCAAGTCCTTAGAACATGACATTGACTCCGTTATTGACAACTGTGATCTGGGTAGGCCTCACAACTGGCTTGAATAATGGAGTGTTGTAGAAGGGACTCTGAGGCTGGAGATTAAAGGTGCCATGTCTATTTTGCTTTCTTAAAACCTTCCCCCTGGCCCCCGCCCCAGGAACTGCAAGCTGACATATTGAAGTTTTCAGGTGAGAGAGATGATGAGAAAGATTACCCAGAGTTGGGAGGATGCTTGAGAGTCATTCTGGTTTCCAGCAGTTTAAACCTGTTTCAGATGACCCAGTTTCAAGAGTACTTCAGTGAAACATCATAGAAGATTCAGCCGAACCATCCATATGTTCTATCCCTGCACCTCTGAAGCCTAGCTATGCATTAACACATGGTTGCAGTTGTTTTTACTGTCTGTGTTTTGTGTGCTTAGATACCCACTTGCACAGCACTAATGAATACTAGCTCATTAGTTCAAGAGGAATACTAGTATATTTTCAACTAATACTTTTTTGTCTTTTACAATAACTAGTTTTTGAGACACTGTGTATCCCATACTGGCCTGGAATTCATAATAGTTCTTTAGCCTCAGGCTCCCAAGTGCTTGGATTCATGCATTAGCTCCCATGAATAGCTGTATAGTTTAGTGTTTAGAAATTTCAACATAATCACAAATAATAGCCCAGATATTTATTTAAGTTGGGCTATGGATGTTTTACTTTTTTGGTTTCTCAGATACTTTTTGTTTTATTGAGTCAAAAAGGGATTTATATGTATAACATTAAATTGTATGTGAGAAAAAAAAAACTGAACAATACTTGCATATACTGTGCCATCCCCAAAACCAGAACCTATGTTATCTCAATCCAGAACCAACTTAGGAAGAACATGTTTATAACCCCAGCTCTCAGAAGGTAGAGGCAGGAGGATTTTGAGTTTGGAGCCAGTCTGGGATACATAGAGGGACCATTCCTCACTCTCCACATTCCCCCAAACAAACCCTCAGTTCAGTATTTAGTAATAAAACAAATATTCATAAAGACATCAGTTACTTTGCCTTTTACCACTAGATAGATGTTGAACTTTCAACAAATTGCTTAAAGAAATTCTTTATGGCAGGCTGTAAAATCAAGGTAGAGATGAATAGGTTTCATAGCCTCAAAAAAGAATGAGTTATAAGTGATAAAGAAAATCATGACAGAAGTTATAATAAAAGAATACATGCTTTAAAAAACTCTGTAAGAATGAGCAAACCATATTTGAGGGCATTTAAATGTGTTCTTGGAAGACTCAGAAGGGTACCTGAGAGTACAGAAAAACATCCCCTGTTGTTGCTATGATAACTCCCTGAATTCATTCAGGAGTTTCTTGAAATCTCTGCAATAAAATCAGTAAGCATCCCTATGATGTCCCCAAGTTCCTTTAAAAATAGACAAACACAGAAATCTAGTGGAATAGAAAGAACAGACGGCTATGAGGGGGGAACTGATATCACCAGACATTAAAACATAATATAGAACTTCTGTAACAAAGCAGTGTGATATTGGTACATGGGTACCGTTATAATTTGGATCTAGAGTGTCTCTTAAAGTCTCATGTGTTAAAGGCTTAGTTACCAGCCAGTGCTGCTATTGGAAAGTAGTAGGAACTATGTGGTTGTGGTAGGGTGAGCAGGAGACTAGGTCATTGGGGATTTATTTTTGACAGGCACTCTTTTTTCTTTCTTTAAAAGCAATATTTATTTAGTATATGCATATGGTTTGTGTGTGTGTGTACATGTATGTATGGAGTGCCTGTGTGCCATGGCATGCATGTGGAGCTCAGTAGACAACATTCTGTAATGTTGAGGCAGTGTCTCCCTTGTTTCTGCTGATGACCCACACGTTCCAGGGTAGATGGTTCATGAGCTTCCTGCAATTCTATCTTGGCTGCCCATCTGGAGATTCATGCTTATGCATTGTTAAAATAAGTTCAGAAAAAGACACAAAACATATAGAAATTAAGTATACCATCTGTTCACCCATTCAGAGATAAAAAATTCCCATATAATACACATAGGTGTAAATTCTAATCAGGTTTTTCTTAACATAAAACATGATATCATCTAAGTAGTAAAAGAAAAGTGAGTGAAAAGTTCTATAATTCGGATATGAAAGAAGACCGCTACTGAAAACCTAGAGACTGTCTCTGGGTGAGGATTGGCTCCAAGATAAAGGCACGTTCTAACAAGCCTGGAGACCTGAGTTCCATCCCAAAAAATTGTGGAAGGAGAGAGAACGAAATCCTCCAAGTTACCCTCTGACCGCCATATACATGAACACTCTCTACATGTGTACATGCACACTAAATAGGTATATGTAAAAACAGAGAAAACTCCAGACACTATGGAAGATTGCTAACTTTAGTACATTAAATTAATTTAAATATAGAAATATTATAACATGAAAAGAGAAATAATAGATAACCATGTACTACATATATAACAAATTAAGGATAAAATTGGCAAGCAATATAGAATTTTAAAAGATTGAGTCACTGGCACCAAAAAATTGATAGGAACATGAAGTAGTGATATAAAAGATGAAAGAGCTCTCACCCTTAAATATATAAAAAAGTCTTCATATCATTATAGAAAAAGTTAACATTACAAATGAGAACTACTTCACATCTATAGTAAAAACTTATAATAATACGTCTAGGAATTTTATTGGTGAGATTATGGAAAAAGTTATTTCTACAATTACTTGTGAAAATAAAATTTGATAAGTTTTTATTGAAGTAAATATTGAAATATTGAAATTATTATCATTATTGATATGCTGTAGTTTTTAAAGTGCTGGGAATGGAAGCTAAGTGGTATTCTATTGAGATATAGTACAGTTGATCAATTTATATGTTCTTTACAGAGTTGTCTGTATTTTGTTCATTATAAAAGGTCTATTTTTCTATTATAAGGTTCATGTTATATAAAAACAAAAAGTCTTTATAAATGTTAGATATAATCCCTTATCGGACACAGGATTTTTTCTGAATCCATGAGATGGCATTTTTTTAAATTTCCTTGGTTGTGTAGAAAGTGTGTGTAGTTTGATGTAAGTCAAGTTGTTTAGTTTTGTTTTTGTGGACCATTAATGGACCAAGGTCTGTTACCAATGTTTTGCAGATTTCTTTCCATGTGCTCTTCCTGGCTTTGAATTTTCAGCTTTGCATTTAGGTTTTTCGTGAGTTGGAGTAGACTTCTGTGTATCCTGTGAGGCTCCAGTTTCATTCCTTTGCACATACACTCTAGATTCAAATTTACTAAAGAGACTCTACTTCTTCTTCTTCTTCTTCTTCTTCTTCTTTTTTTTTTTGAAAATCTTTATTGGATATTTTAGTTACATTTCAGATGCCACCCCCTTTCCCCATTTCCCCTCCCTAGAAAACACCTATCCCATCCCCACTTCTCCTTTTTGCTTTTATACTATTTTTTAAATGTTAATCAAAGGCTTTATAAGTTTGATAATGCTCAATATCAATCAGAAGTGTAACCCAATACTCAACCTAGATATATCAACTATCTTTGACTGGTGGGGATACGAAAACATCCACCTCCATGTCCCCCCCTCTTGTCACCTAGCTCCTCCTCTTTTTCTCCTCCTCTCCTTACTCCTTATCTTTCTCTCCTTACTCCTCTCACCTTAGCTCCTCCTACATATCACCCTTCCTGTTTAAAAAAAAACTTTTCTCTTAGAATACAATTAGAGCATAACCATACCAATTTGTGTCAGTAAGATACAAGATAGACCTAATACCCAGTCCATCATTTTGTTGACTAATCAGAACCTCTGTCATCCCTCCTAACTAAAAGACTTAATTTTGAACTTGGCTTTTGTCCTGGCTTTAGATGAATGTCAGCTGAAAACCATCCTCTCAAACCTTTTCTGTCAAAGTAAATAGCCAGGATTGGCTATGAGACTATAAGTCTTCAACCCATCAGAAATCCAGAATGACTGAGTTAACTGAAATTATGAAAAGCACAAAGCATAGCTTCTAAAACTTAGCCAATTTATAGAGATCACTGAGTACCTGGACAGTCCCTATAATACAAAACATTAGAGCATCTGACCTTCAGCCTTCTGGCCCAGGATCATCTGACAGACCAAGTGATGCAGAATTATTAAGGGTGATTACTCTGTCTTGGCAGATATAATCAGTCGACTATTCTGCATGTGTGTCCTTTTCTGGACAGTAATTTGTCTGTAGATGAAAAGAGGCAATTCTTTCCTAGAGGCTGTCTCACCACAACTGGAGTAACTCCAAAGACGCTCAATTTCTTCTTAGAATCCAAGACAGGAAGCTGTCAGGAGCAGACAGGTCTCTAATAAAAATGGACATTAATACAGAAATGTTTGTAACGTCAATTCTGTGGACTTCTGATGTTTTGAAAACCAACTATCCATGTAAGGCAATCTGGACTATTGTTTGTTAACTCCTCTCAGCTAATTAGAATATAGAAAACACGCTAATAATAAACTCAGAGCCATGAATTTGCTATAGGCCTTTAACTCACAGGCTAACCATCTCAGATCAGTTAGAAAATTTAAAGAAGGACTGGGTCTAAGCCTTGTATTCCTAAATGTGTTATATAGGCACAAGGTCTATGAGAGTAACAATATTCATCTCACTTTCATATCAGTAAGAAGCTCATACCAATGAAAACCTTAAACTTGAAATCAAAGTAAATTTGTGCCATTTAAGAAATTATAACTTCGTCTTAATAACAACCACACGTTTTTCTACCAATAGGTTATGACTATGCAATAAATCCTAGTTAATCCTCCCTGTTCCAACAAAACCACTACTTTCCCCTAGAAAGATAGCCCAATATTAAACACCTCATTCCCCAAGCCCAGGGAATAGGGGCACCAACTCTTCATTAACTTCTTCAGGCTGACTATGGGTGTTGAGAAATTAGAAGAGGGGCAGGGAGAAGAGTAAATTGTTAAGCCTCTGAAGTCTGTGTCTTCACTGCATCCAGCTGCAATTCCAGGACATTAGAGGTTCGAGCAGGTCTGCTCAGCTCACTTGATGAGTAGATACACTGAGGCTGTGTATTCTGCAATATACAATTCTCATAACAAATTTTAGTATCAAGATAATTTTTTGTTTGAATTCTGGAATTTAGTCTTCTGGTGGCCTGCCTCTGTCATGTCTAATCCATATAATTCTGGGAGTTTCTATGATGATGTGCTCCCACCATCCTCCCATTTTCACCTCCCTGCTCTCAAATTCCCCAACACTAGGGAATCCAAACTTTCAGGCACCAAGGCCCTCTACTTACACTGATACCTAACCCCTTGCCCCATCTCCCCTCCTCCAATTACTATGAGGGTGTGCTCCCACCATCCTCTCATTCCCACCTCCCTGCTCTTGAAATTCCCCAACACTAGGGAATCCAAACTCTCAGGTACCAAGGCTGTCCACTTCCACTGATGCCTGGCAAGGCCACCCTCAATGACCTATACAGGTAGAGCCATGAATCCCTCCCTTTGTGTTCTCAGGCTGGAGATTTTAGAATGGCTATTCCAGCTTGTTTCTTAGGGCCATTTGCTAGAAAAATTGTTTTCCAGCCTTTTACTCTAAGGTAGAGTCTGTCTTTGTCACTGAGGCAGGTTTCCTGTATGCAGCAAAATGCTGGGCCCTGTTTATGTATCCAGTCCATTAGGCTGTGTGTTTTAATTGGGGGATTGAGTCCATTGATGTTAAGAGATGTTAAGGAACAGTGATTGTTGCTTCTTGTTATTTTTGTATTAGAGGTGAAATTATCTTTGTGTGGCTATCTTCTTTTGGATTTGTTGGAAGAGGATTACTTTCTAGCTCTTTCTAGGGTATAATTTCCCTCTTTGTATTGAAGCTTTCTTGCTATTATCCTTTGTAATGCTGGGTTTGTGGAAAGATATTGTGTAAATTTGGTTTTGTCGTGGAATATCTTGGTTTCTCCATTTATGGTAATTGAGAGTTTTTCTGGTTATAGTAGCCTGGACTGGTATTTGTGTTCTCTTAGGGTCTGTATGACATCTGTCCAGCATCTTCTCGCTTTTATAGTATCTGGTGAGAAGTCTGGTGTAATTCTGATCGGTCTGCCTTTATATGTTACTTGGCCTTTTTCTCTTACTGTATTTAATATTCTTTCTTTGTTTTGTGCACTTGGTGTTTTGATTATTATGTGACAAGAGGTATTTCTTTTCTGGTCTGTCTATTTGGTGTTCTATAGGCTTCTTGTATGTTTATGGGCATCTCGTTCTTTAGATTAGGGAAGTTTTCTTCTGTAAGTTTGTTGAAGATATTTATTGGCCCTTTAAGTTGGGAATCTTCACTCTCATCTCTACCTATTATCCTTAGGTTTGGTCTCCTTATTGTGTCCTGGATTTCCTGGATATTTTGTGTTAAGAACTTTTTGCATTTTGCGTTTTCTTTGACAGTTGTGTCAATATTTTCTATGGTATCTTCTGCACCTGAGATTCTCTCTTCTATCTCTTGTATTCTGTTGGTGATGCTTGTGTCTATGACTCCTGATTTCTTTCCTAGGTTTTCTATCTCCAGTGTAGTCTCCTTTTGTGATTTCTTGATTGTTTCTACTTCCATTTTTTTGTCCTGGATGGTTTTGTTCAATTCCTTCACCTGTTTGGTTGTGTTCTCTTGTAATTCTTTAGGGGATTTTTTGTGTTTCCACTTTAAGGGCTTCTACCCGTCTGCCTGTGTTCTCCTCAATTCTTTGAGAGTGTTATTTATGTCCTTTTAGAGTCCTCTATCATCATCATCAAGTGATTTTAAATCTGGATCTTGCTTTGCTGGTGATATGGGGAATTCAGGACTTTCTAGTGTGGGAGAACTAGGTTCTAATGATCCAAGTACCCTGGGTTGCTGATGCTTATGTTCTTGTGCTTGCCTTTTGCCATCTGTATCTCCTTAGTGCTACCTGCCCTGTCTCTGACTGGAGCCTGGATTTCCTATTATCTTGGTTTTATCAGAACTGTGTGGGGTGGGTGTTACTACTGGGGTAAGAACAGGATCCCAAAATCTGCTCAGTGCTCTGGGCCAGGAGTGACTGCCTGGGTCCTAGTGGGTCCCAGTTACTCCCTGTTTGGGGAGAGCATTGCTGTCTGCTTACCTAAGATATTGCCCAGGTTAGAGCACCTGGGAGCCCTGCTTCCTCTGGGTTCTTAGAGAGTGGGGGCAGAGCTGCCACCTGGGATCTGTTCAGTGCTCAGGCCCAGACCGGAAGGAACCTGAGACTCTTTTTTCCGAACTGTGTATAGTTATTCCTTTAGTTAGAAATTAGTTGACTACAGATGTTAGAATTTATTTCTGAGCTTTCTGTTCTATTTCACTTGCCCATGTATCTGGTTTTATGACAGTTCCACATGATTATTCCTTTGGAACAAAATTTTGTTTTTTAGTGATTTTTTTTTTTTAAAAGCTAGTATATAGAATGCTGGGCTTCACTGTAATACATCCATGTACATGTATTTTTATACTTTGCTTATATTTGAAATATTACCACTTCTCTCTCTTTTTGCTGATGTCTCTAATATAATTTCCTCCTCCAAATATACCCTTTTTCTTGTGTGTGTGTCTTTCTGTCTGTCTCTCTGTGTGTGTCTCTCTGTATGCACACATACATATAAAAATAAATGTGATATTTTGTCTTTCTTTCCCTATCTGTTCTTCCCCCTCCGTAGTCTCCTTTATCTTCCCTAATGTGTCTCTTCTATTTTCATGTTATTTATCATCTATGAATCCTTTGTCTATCTGCCTATCTATCTGTCTATGTATCTATCTATCTATCTATCTATCTATCTATCTATCTATTATCCATCTATCTGTACATCTATTTATCTCTATATCTTATATCTTAATCCATCTAGATTCTGTGTATTGGAAACATGATGTTTGTCTTTCTGAATGTGGTTATTTTGTTTAATATGATGATATCTAGTTCAAACCACTTTTTTACAGGACTATTTCAGAGATGATAGATAACTATAAAGAAACAGTTTTTTCAGGTACAGTATATTTTCCAGGTACAATGGGGGATAGTTTCACATATAAATTCATTTTAGTTGTGACAGTTATAAAGGTTTTGGCAGATGAAGCCAGAAAAGGGATCTCAAGACATAGGAGGGAAGTGGTTAAAAAGTCCTACCCCTAGCTAATGAGCTATTGGCAACAGATAATTGCTGGGTGAGAGACACAGGTTTTTTTTTTTTTTTTTTTTTTTTTTGATGATGTGGTCTCTGGTAGGTTGATCATGCTGTAGTGCAGAGGTTCTCAAGCTGTGGGTCATGACCACTTTGAGTGTCTAATGACCCTTTCACAGGGGTTGCCTAACACCATTGGAATATATGTATATGTATGCATATGTATATATAATATTATGATTCATAACAGTAGCAAAATTACAGTTACAAAGTAGCAATGACAATAATTTTATGGTTGGGGTCACCACAACATGATGAAATGTATTAAAGAGTTGAAGCATTAGGAAGGTTGAGAACCACTGCTTTAGTGTAAGACTATATATCTAAGAATGCATGGGTCATATATCAACTCTACTTGATTCGTTAAAGAGAATAAAAGAACACATATTGTGGAGTGCAGGGAAAGAGTGGGTGTCTATGAGGACTTGGGCATGGGTGATGCATATGATCCATCATACATTGTATGAAATCCTCAAAGACCTTATAGAAATTATAAAAATAAAAGGTAAAGAATGTAAGATAAAAACATGGGTGATTTTGACAATAATAGATAAAAAACAGAACACCAGGAACTAGAAAGATGGCTCTTGCATTTGAAGCTGCATTTGAACCTCCCAACCCTAGAAGTCGTAGCACATCTATAATCTCAGTAATCCTAATGCAAGATGACAGGCTAACTAACTTAGTCTACATAGAAATGACCAATAGGGATCTTTTGTCAAAAACAAGGTAGCGGTAAAGAATGACACCCCAGGCTCTGGTCTCCCTACATGTACTCTTAATGAGTCCTCAAATTTGGAATGACATTATTTTTCTTTTTTCATTAATTTATTTAATATACATGAGTAACACTGTAGCTGTCTTCAGACACACCAGAAGAGGGTATCAGATTCCATTACAGATGGTTGTGAGCCACCATGTGGTTGCGGGGAATCGAACTCAGGACCTCTGGAAGGGTCTTAATCTCTGAGCCATCTCTCCAGCCCAGGATGACATTATTTTACTGAGAAATTTTGCATCTTTATTCATCAGCAATTTTTTTTCATATTTTTCTATTTTTATTATGTCCTTATCGAGTTTTGGTGTCAGGTATGCTTGATTAATATAGTTTGATAATGTCTTTTTCCTTCCTATTTTATTAAATAGTTTGAGAATCCTTGTTTATAGCTTTTTTCATTTTATTTTATTTTTTATTTTTTTATTTTATATTTTATTTACATTTAAGATACCATCCCCTTTCCACATTTCCCCTCCCTAGAAAACCGATGTTCCATGCCCCCCTTTCATTTTTGCTTTTATATGATTTTTTTAAAATGTTAATCAAAGGATTTATAAGTTTGGTAATGCTCAATCAGAAGCGTAACCCAATATCCAACCTAGATATAAAAACTATCTTTGACTGGTGGAGACATGTGAACATCTGCCTCCATGCCCCCTCTCTCTTTCTCTCTCTCATCACCTAGCTTCTCCTCTCCTTCATCTTCTCTCCTTACTCCATCTCTTCCTCTCAGTACTCCTTCCCACTTAGCTCCTCCTACATATCTCTCTTCCTGTTAAAGTAAAACTTTTCTCTCAAAATACAATTAGAGCATACTTATTCCTAATTGTACCAGTGAGGTACAAGATAGTCCTAATACCCAGTCCATCATTCTGTTGACTAACCAGAACCTCTGTCATCTCTTCTAACTAAAACACTTACTTTTGATCCTGGCTTTTTGGCTTTAGAATGAATGTCAGCTGAAAACCATCTACTCAGATCTTTTCTCTCAAAGTAAATAGCCAGGATTGGTTATGAGACTATAGGTCTTCAACCCCATCAGAAATCCAGAATGACTGAGTTAACTGAAGTTATGGGAAGCACTAAGCATAGCTTCTAAAACTTAGCCCATTTATAGAGACCGCTGAACACCTGAAAAGCCCCTATACTACCGAATGTTGGAGCATCAAATCTTCAGCCTTCTGGCCCAGAATCATCTGACAGACCTTAGTGATGCAGGATTATTAAGGGCTGATTACTCTGTCTAGGCAGATATAATCAGTCGACTATTCTGCATGTGTGTCCTTTTCTGGACAGTAATTTGTCTGTAGATGGAGAGAGGCAAATTCTTGCCTAGTGGCTGTCACCACACAACTGGAGTATTTCCAAGCATGCTCAATTTCTTCTTAGAATCCATGACAGGAAGCTGTCAGGAGCAGACAGGTCTCTAATCAAAATGAACATTAATATATAAATATTTGTAGCATCAGTTCTATGGACTTCTGATGTTTTGAAAACCAACGATCCATGTAAGGTAACCTGGACTGTTGTCTGTTGACTCCTCTCAGCTATTTCTAAATAAAATGTGGAAAACACCCTAACAATAAACTCAAAACCATGAATTTGCTATAGTCCCTTAACTCATAGGTTAACCGTCCCAAATCAGTTAAAAAAGTTAAAAAAGGGCTGGGTCTAGGCCTTGTATTCCTAAATGTGTTATACAGGCACAATGCCCATGAGAGTATCAATATTCATCTCATTTTTATATTAATAAGAAGCTCATACCAATGAAAACCTTAAATTTGAAATCAAAGTAAATTTTGTTTCATTTAAGAAATTATAACTTCATCTTGATAATAATTATACAGATTTCTACCAACAGGTTATGGCTATGCAATAAGTCCTAGCTAATCCCCCCTGTTCCAACAAAACCACTACTTTTCCCTAGAAAGACAGACCATTATTAACCACATTAGTCCCCAAGCTCAGGGAATAGGGGCTCTGACTCTTCTTTAACTTCTTCAAGCTGATTAAGGGCGTTGAGATTTTAGAAGAGGGGTGGGGGGAAGAGTAAGTTGATAAGCCTCTGATGCTGTGTCTTCACTGAATCCAGATGGAATTCCAGGACATCAGAGGTTTGGGCAGGTCTGCTCAGTATGCTTGATGAGTAGATACACCAAGGCTGTGTATTCTGCAATATACAATTCTCAGAACAAGTTTTAGTATCAAGAAAAAAAAAATTCCCACCCCCAGGGGGCTGACATTTTTTTTTAAGATGTTGGTTCTGACGACTTTTTTTTTTTTCACTTGTTAAAATTGGTTGTAGTATTTATGTTTCAGATTTTATCCCCTTACCCTACTTCCTCCCACCACCCAGAAACCTCCTATCCCATCCCCCTCCTCATGCTTCTATGAGGTAGTGACCTCACCTACCCCCCCACACTATCCCCTCCCCGCCCTCACATTCCCCCCCCTCACTGTGTGTTCATTTTTTTTTTAATGGGACCAAGAAACTCCTCTCCCACCTATGTCCAACAAGGCCATCCTCCCCTACATGTACCTCTGGAGTCTTGGGTCCCTCCCTATGTGTTCCCAGGCTGGTGGTTTAGACCCTGGGGGGCTCTGGTTGTTTGTAATTGTTGCTTTCTACCTGGGGTCACTAACCCTTTCTGCTCCTTCAGTCCTCTCACTAAGTTGTCCATTGGGAAATCCCTGATCATATCAGTGGTTAACTGTGAGCATCGTCCTCTGAGTGTGTTAGTCTTTGGCAGAACTCTAAGGAGACAGCTATATCATGTTCCTCATATTATGCACTTCCAGCCATCCACAACAGTGTTTAGCTTAGGTGGCTGTACATGGGGTGAATACCCAGGTGGAATGGTCTCCTGATGGCCCCTCCTTCAGTTTCTGTTCCATGTTTTGTTTCCCTATTTGCTCTCTTGAGCATTTTTGTTTCTCGTTCTAAGTAGAACTGAGGCATCCCCTCTTGGTCTTCCTTCTTTATGAGCTTCATGTGGTCTGTGGGTTGAGTCTTCACTAATCCAAACTTTTGGGCTAACATCCGTGGAGATATGTTTGTGTAACTATCTTCTTTTGGGGTTTTTGGAAGATTACTTTCTTGCTTTTTCTAGGTTGTAGTTTCCCTCCTTGTGTTGCAGTTTTCCACCAATTATTCTTTGAAGTGCTGGATTTGTGTTGAGATACTGTGTAAATTTGGATTTGTCATGGAATATTTTGGTTTCTCCATCAATAATGATTGAGAGTTTTGCTGGGTATAGTAGTCTGGGCTGGCATTTGTGTTCTCTTAGGGTCTGTATGATATCAGTCCAGGATCTTCTGGCTTTTATGGTCTCTGGTGAGAAGTCTGGTGTAATTCTTATAGGTCTGCCTTTATATGTTACTTTGCCTTTTTCCCTTACTGCTTTGAGTATTTTTTCTTTGTTTTGTACATTTGATGTTTTGACCATTATATGGCGGGAAGTATTTCTTTTCTGGTCTAAACTATTTGGAGTTCTGTAAGCTTCTTGTATATTTATGGACATCTCTTTAGGTTAGGGAAGTTTTCCTCTATAATTTTGTTGAGGATATTTACTGGTCCTTTAAGTTGGGTGTCTTCCCCCTCATCTATACCTATTATCCTTAGGTTTGGCCTTCTCATTGTGTCTTGGATTTCTTGTATATTTTGGGTTAGTAGCTTTTTGTATTTTGCATTTTCTTTGACAGTTGTGTCAATGTTTTCCATGGTATCTTCTGCACATGAGATTCTCTCTTCCATCTCTTGTATTCTATTGGTGATACTTGTGTCTATGACTCCTGATCATTTTTTTTAGGTTTTCTATCTCCAGGGTATTGTCCCTTTGTGATTTCTTTATTGTTTCTACTTCCATTTTTAGATCCTGCATGGTTCTGTTTAATTCCTTTTCCCGTTTGGTTGCATTTTCTTGCAATTCCTTAAGGGATTTTTGTGTTTCCTCTGTAAGGGTTTCTATCTGTCTACCAGTGCTCTCCTTAAGTTCTTTGAGAGTGTTATTTATGTCTTTCTTAAAGTCCTCTATCATCATCATGAGAAGTGATTTTAATTCTGATTCCTGCTTTTCTGGTGTGATGGGGTGTTCAGGGCTTGCTCTGATGGGGGAGCTGGGTTCTGATGATGCCATGTAACTTTGGTTTCTGTTACTTACATTCTTGCTCTTGCCTTTTGCCATCTGGTTAACTCTAGTGCTGCCTGTACTTGCTGTCTCTGACTGAAGCCTGTCTTTCCAGTTATCTAGCTTGTGTCTGATCTCCTAGGGGTCCAGATGTCTCTGTGATCTTTTCCAGCTGCACTGATTACAGTGGTACCTCTAGGATGCCTCAGGATATGATGCCTCCAAGGTAGTAGTCCAGCTAGGTGTCTGCTCTTCTGGGTGCAGTGTCTCCTCTAGAATATCTCAGGATATGTTGTCTGATGCTCTGAGTTCAGTTGTTCCTCTGTGGCTCTGGGTTGAGTGGACCTTCCAGTATGTCTCAGGTGGAATCCGGGGTCCACACAACAGCAGACCTGGCAGAGATCTGATCCAGGCCTCACATCTGAGAACTAGTTTCTAAGACACTGTCCAAGTTAGAGCGCCTGGGATCCCTGCTTCCTCTATGTTCTTGGAGGTTGGGGACAAAGCTGCCACCCAAGATCTGCTCAGTGCTCTGACTCAGACTGGAAGGAACCAGTGTTCCGGGCTGGGAGTGACTTCCTGGGTCCTTGTGGGTCCCAGTTGCTCCCTGTTTAGGGCTGGCCCTGCTGTCTGCTTACCTAAGATACTGCCTGAGTTAGAGCGCTTGGGATCCCTGCTTCCTCTGGGTTCTTGGAGGTTGGGGGTAGAGCTGCCACCCAAGATCTGCTCAGTACTCTGGCCCAGACCGGAAGGGACCAGTGTTCCGGCGTTTATAGCTTTTATTTAAAGTTTTAGTAAAAGTCAGCAATGAATCTATGGGGTCCTTGCCTAGTTTTTGGTAAGAGACGTGCTCCTGTCATTTGTTATGAATCTGTTCAAATTGGTTACATACACTGTAATTAACATAGGTCAGATATGTTTAAGATTTATTTATTTCTTGCAGGTTTCACAATATTTTGAAATGTAAACTTTCAAATATTCCCCAGAATCTGTTGCAATATCCCCTTTTTCCATCTCTGATTTTATTTTTTTTAGTTTCGTCTCTTTATTTTTGTTATTTTATCTAAGTGTTTGTTGATCTTGTTTATCTGTTCTAAAAAACAGTCTATTTTTTAGGTATTACTTGTTTAGTCTCCATTTTATTAATTTTTGATCTTTATTATTTCCATCTAATGCTTTTGGGTTTTGCTTGTTTATGATTTTTTTAAGACCTTGAGAAGTATCACTATAATTTTTTTTTACTAATCTCTGTTTTTTTTTAAGGAAGTGTGTATAACATTTTTATAAGCCTTCAGAGAACTGTTTTAGCTGCATTCCATAGATTCTTATAAGTTGTTTTTCTGTTTTTATTTTATTCTAGGAATCTTTAATTTTATTCTTTCTGGATTTTTTCAGTCACCCACTGGTCATAATAGAATATATGATTTAATTTCTTTAATCTCTAAATATCTGTTTAATTTCTATGGTTTCTCTTGGTATGGATTTATAGTTATATTTTATAAACATATGCTCACATAAATTATTTTTGTTTATTAAAATTTGTTTGAAGCTTGTTCTATGGCCTAAAATGTGATCTGTTATTAGTATGTTCCATGGACTGTTGAGAATGATTATATATCTAATTGATAGAATATTCTGAAAACAACTATTGATTATCTACCATTTGATCATGGTACATATTAACTTTAATGGCTTTTGTTTTTATTGATTGTTAATCTGTATGACCTGTTGTTTGATAAGTTTATTGAGGTTACTTACTATTATTGTGTCAGGACCTATTGGCTAGTATTTGTTTATGAAATTGAGTACTTCAGTGTTACTGCATGCATTTTTATGTTACTATATCTTCTTGATGGATTGTTTACTGTAATCATATGTTATGGCCTTCTTCATCTCTTCTTAGTAACTTTTATTTGAAGTTTACCTTATCAGTGATTGGAATGTGGACACTGACTTATTTTGGCATCTATCTTACCCTGAAGTTGACTTCTGTCCTTTCACTCTATCTGTTGGTGTCTTTGCCTGTGAGTTATATTTTTTGGAGGCAACAGATAGTTGGATAGTTTAATCCAAGTAGCTAGTCTGTGACTTTGAATCAGAAAACTGAGAACATTTACATTTAGTGTACATTTACTGATTTATGTAAATTTGTTGGTTTTTACACTCCCTGGTTGGAATAGCATTTGTCTTCTTTATCCATCATTTATATTAAGGGTTTGATTGTTTACTGCGTTAAAGATGATCGATTTCTTTCTTTGTTATCTTCTTTGTCTATTCAAATTATGAAAATTATTCTTTGCTATATTGTCTTGATTGAGGCTGTATTCTTCCTCTGCATGTTTAAGAATTTATTAAGTGTCTTCTTAATGCTGGCTTGGTGGAATTGGATTGCTTTAGTTTGTGCCTGTATAAAAATTTCTGTTCTTAGTGTCATGTTAATTTTAACAGATTGGCTTGCTATTTCAACCACAGTTGGCAGTTATTTTCTTTTAAGGCCTGGAGTATATCATTCCACACATTCCTGTCTTTGAGGGTTTTTTTTTTTTTTTTTTTTTTTAACATTCTGATGATATTCTCATATGTTTGATTCTATGATTTAGAATGTTCTTTTTATAGCTTTTAACAGATTTCCTTTTGTGTGTGTGTACTTGAAATCTTGTCTATGAATGTGGTTAATATTCTAGCCGGGAGTAGTGGTATGTCTTCCAAGTTTGTTGGGAGTAAGGGGAGGAAAAACAGCATGAATATCTGCATGGGTATACAGACCTATCTCCATCTTAAAAATAATCTATTATGAATAAAACACCTGCTGGAGAGAATGAGCCTGTGTATTCCAAGTAGTTGGATGGCACTCCAGTGTTCTTAGCTTCTATCATAATGATCTTCATTGCATGTAGATAGCTTCTGATCTGAGCCACAGATCTGATTCTGATCTCAGTCATATTGGCTAGTTTGTTCGTTTCTCCATACTTTTATTTTTCCTCTTTCTATTTCTGGATCTATCTGAAACTCTTCCTTTCAGTCCTTCTTAGGACTAGACTCAATCTTTCTTATTGACACGCCACACTGATGCAGCTTCAAAGCCACCATCTTACCCAATAGTCTCTACTAACATTTTGAAACAAGAAATGGGATATCTCCAACCTTGTTTTCTCTTCTCAGAATTTACTTGGCTGCTGGTGATTTCCTGTGTTTCCATACAAATTATTATTTTTTTTTTACTATTGTGAAGAATGGCATTACAATGCTGACAAGACTTGTTGAATGTATATATAACTTTGGGTGATATATAACAATAGACAAATGAATTTGTGTGTGGGGTGTTTTTGCTATTTATTGAAATACACACCACAGAGAAGTACAAAAATAATGCTAACAGTGGGGAGAAGGGAAGAGGAAATGAGCTTAGCCATCTTTTCCTAAATCATGTTAATTTTTAATATTGGATGTAATATTCATATGTATTTTAATACTATTGTTGAACACTTAAGTTGAAGTTATTGCAAGAGAAACACTTAGAATCAAAATGAAACATTCCTTGAAATTTGCAAGGGAGCCCGAATGCCTGCACTTCTTGCCTGCATGTTAGCATTCTGCTCGTGCTAAAATCTTAATATGTCCAATAAGAACATAATACAGGATTTGCATCAATGTTAGAAAAAGAAAAATCACATATACTTGCAGATGTTGTGTTTTCTGTTTCAAAATGAAAATAGAATCTGGTGACATATAAATAGTACTTCAGAGAGAGAGTAAATCAGGCTGAATATACAAAACCCACAGCTTTTCAAAGTGTGATCAACAAGAATTTAGAACATGTGAGAGGGATGAGGAGATATACCATACTGAAAGGAAATGGGGAGTGGGAAGGAGGTTGAGAACCTATTGAGAGTGTGTAGGGGGAGAAGAGCAAAGGCTGTTGAGTGTGGAAGACAGAGTAGTGCTCTTGTCTCCCTCTCCTAAATGCTAACAATGTCCTTTTCAGCAAGAGACATAGTAGAGCACTCTCAAGCACAGCTCCAAATAATGTGGAAAGGGAAGAAAGATTGATGCTGCTGGATACTACAGGAAGCCAAAATCCCCACAAACCTGTCAAGACTGACCTTAGCAAGACTACTTCTATCTGTTTATTTCAAGATATGATGTGTATACATGGCACATGGGCAGGTTTGCAGATCTAGTAGTGGTGTTAAGATGAGAAAAACGGTGTGAGGCAAGGTCAGAGTCTGAGGCTGAGAGTGGATCACAGGAACTCGAACACATGCAAGCCACAGAATCAAAAATCAGTGTTGCCATAGAGATCACCAGTGTTGCTGGACAGTTGGGATTACATTTGTAATAAGCATATTAGTTAAAAGATAAATATTTTTCCGGGTTTATTTGAAATCACCTGACAGTATTAAACTGCTCGGATACAGGC
Organism: Arvicanthis niloticus; assembly: GCF_011762505.2. Lineage (NCBI taxonomy): Eukaryota > Metazoa > Chordata > Mammalia > Rodentia > Muridae > Arvicanthis > Arvicanthis niloticus. The sequence continues at coordinate 41,862,314 of NC_047671.1, forward strand.
ACAGAGAGGCTGAACTGCTTCACATCTGAGATGGTGAGTTGTCACGTGGGTTTGTTGGAAGAAAACTGGGCAAGGAAATTGATGATGTTAGCAAAGATATGCTTTAATTGATTTTATATAAGCCAGGCAAGAAGGAAAGTGGCAGGGAGATGGGTCTCTAGATAAGGAGGGATGTTTTAGGAGTAATGGTTTAGCAGTCTTATTGAGGTTGAAACATGTTTAAGTGATAACACTTAAATGAGGGAGGTCATTAGAAAATAAAATTCGGCATTTAATATAGCAGAGGTCATGTAATTTATGGTGGTGATGGAGTTTAAAATAGACTCAGAATCTGGAGCTTTTGTTGAGGCTATATCTGGTCACAATGTGAAGCCATCAAGAATATGACTTCTAAAGATGCTAGACAGGTCTTCTCTCTATATATGTTGATGTTACAAAACTCATACATAAGTTGGGGTAGAGAGAAAGGTTTTGAGCCAGGAAAAAGATGTTATAGCTAGGCATCCTAGCCTCAAAGTTGAGAGCTTTGTAAGAGGGTAGAGATATGGTGGAGCTGATAAAGTCATGGAAAATAATGATGGCAACTTTTCCTGTGTGAGTTTGGAGCAAGAATAGCAGCACCTCACAAAGATTACTCAGGGATACCTGTCAATAAGACACACTGCCAGGCGATTTCAAATAAACCAGGAAAGTTGTTTATCTTTTAACTAATGTGCTTATTACAAATGTAGTCCCAACTCTCCAGCAACACTGATGATCTCTATGGCAACACTGATTTTTGATTCTGTGGCTTGCATGTGTTCGCGTTCCTGTGTTCCACTCTCAGCCTCAGACTCTGACCTTGCCTCACACGGTTTCTTCATCTTAACACCACTACTAGATCTGCAAACCTGCCCATGTGCCAGATTTCAGATCAATGAGGAGGTAAAAGGATCATTCCAGAAAGGACTTGTGTATATGAGGTTGTGTGGTGATACCAACCAAGGAGTCAAGCTGTAAGTGGGCAGCTTAAGACGTAAGAAAATAGAAAGGGATTGGCTTAGCTCGAGAATGGTATAGTTGTAAGACTTCTGGTTCAGTAACTATGGGGGGGGGTTCTACAGGGATTTGAATCATGATAGGGACACACATTTAATACACAATAGTTGGATGCAAAGACTGTAGTATTTATTTCTCTCTATTAAACCATTCTTGGCCTAGAGGCCCCATCTGCCTATTTGGTAAGAAATAATGTTTTAGGCTTTTGTGAGGATCCTTTTCTACTCTTGGGGTTACAGATGAACAAGGAGTTCCCTCCCTGGTCAGGAAATTTGAGGAATCCTTCGGATTCCCCACAATGTCTGTTGTCTCTTTTGAAGGTCATCTTTCAATGTCACACAGATGACATCACAGTCATAGGTTTCGTTGTCTGTTTTTACCTATGTAGTTTAACACAAGTTTCTGGGCTCATCTCCCATAGTTCAGTTAGGAAGAATCTACTTTCCAGTTTCATGAGAAGGTTCTTGTTATCAGGGAGCACTGGGTGGGGTTGGGCCCTGATCTTTGCTACGAGCAGAAACTAATTTCTGGTCCAAATACTCATGTCACTTAATTCAACTAGAAGATGGGAAACCTCATTTTTAGTTGCTTGCTTTCATTAATGTTAGCTCTGGAAACAAGTAGCTCTGGGCTATTTGGGGGTTATAGCTGGTGATAAGAAACACCGTTCTACATGCTAGGTAGGAGAGGAGAAAAGGATATTTGCTTCTCCTAGCACGAGGCTAGTGGGATGCTTGCAATTGATTTTCATTTGTCTCTCAATTTTGAGTGCTCACTGAGTTTTAGTCTGGGATTTGGATGTCTTACCTATGACACGAAAACTTCTAAAACTGATGCTTGCTCTCTGTTTATGGATGCAAGTGATTAGGCTTTGGTAGTGTAGGATGACAACAAAGGATACTGCTTTCCAGAAGAGGGTGGTTCACTATGGGCTCAGAATCCGACCTCCTTGCTCCTAGAGCTGCACATAGAACTGTAGACAGGACAGACTTCCCAAACACGACTCTGGAGTTCCTCACTAGCATGCAAATCAGCTAACACCAAACAGTTGCTTTCACAGTCACACTGTCTTGGTGCCCAGAGTAATCATTTCCGTTCCCGCTGTTGGGTGGGTGTGAGGACTAGGCTCATCTTAAAACGCATGACTAATAAGCGCTTATCTGGATGGTACATCTGGTATTGACGGGGATGATCTGACAAGATGGCAATGCATCCAAGACCCGGGAACACAGCTTGTGGGCAACTGACTGGGCCTTTGTGGCTTTGTGCTTGTGGGAGTTGGTGGGAAGATTTTCAGTGTTTCCTGTATCCTTCAAGCATTTCATTTTAGCATTTAGCTAAAAGTTTCCCTGACAAATTTGCCAAGAGTTCATTTGTGTTAGAAAACTGAAGCTTTCTGTTCTCTGGAAAATCCAAACAAAGTGACATACAGATGGTTTTGTGTAGGTCCAGCCTGTGACCATTCCACATAACTGCATGGCTTTGGCTTTCATTTCATACAAGAAAGAGCATATGAGTATTTATTTCATTGGCCCTCAGAAATGGATAAAGGGCTATACTTGTGAAAGAAAGTGCTATGAATATTCCTCAAAAAATTAAAAATAGAACTGCTATATGATATGAATATATCACACTTGCATATCTATCTGAAGGTTTTGAAGTCACCATAGTACAGATATATGCATTAATGTTTACTGCTGTACTAATCTCAATAGTTAACTGTCTTAGTTAGGGTTTACTGCTGTGAACAGACACCATGACCAAGACAAATCTTATAAGGATAACATTTAATTATGGCTGGCCTTTTTAGGTTCAGAGTTTCAGTCTAGTATCATCAAGGTTGGAGCATGGTAGTATTCAGGCAGGCATGGTGCAGGCAGAGTTGAGAGTTCTACATCTTCATCTGTAGGCTGCTAGCAGAATACTGAGTTCCAGGAAGCTAGGATGAGGGTTTTATAACCCACACCCACAGTGACACACCTACTCCAACAGGATCACACCTTCTAATAGTGCCACTCTCTGGGCAGAGCATATACAAACCATCACACTAAGATATGGAATTAGCCTAGATGCCCATCAACAGATAAAGAAAATACAGTCCATTTACATAGTAGAACCTTATTCAGCTGCAAGGAGGATTAAAGTTAGAGTAGTCACCAGTAAATAGATGGAACTAAAGTCCACAGTGTTAAGCAAAATAAGCCCAAAAGAGAAAGAAAAATATAAAAGTGCCTTCTCTCATTCTGTAAACCTATATTTAAATTTACAGATGCACACACACAACATGTGTAGAAAGAACTCTAAAGGAAACAGGAAGAAGGTACAAGAGAGGACAATGAAATACATATATATATATATATATATATATATATATATAATTAAAGTAAGGGATGGGAAGAAGGGAATCAAATAGGAGGACTGGGTGGAGGAGGGCAGGGCAATAGAAGGAAAAAAAGAGAATAATTATATGTATATGAAAATGTCACAGTGAAAATTATTTTTTTGTGTGCTAACCAAAAATTAGCTTAGAATAAATAAATGCATGTCTGATCATTTAATTTGATATTTAAAAGTAGTAAATGGAAGACTTTATGTGATTAAATAAAACATGCTTTTGGTTCCCTAAGTGAGAGGGGATTGTAAAAAGAAGACTCTAAATGAGGGAGAACTAGAGAGAGCTAGCAGAGAATAGGAGAGCAATACATTCACATACTGTCAGATATTTATTAGCCACAGAAGATTATTTTTGAAATGATTAATATAATATACTTTGATTTGGGGGCATGGTCTCATGTAGCTCAGGCATGACTTCAAACCGCTCTATAGTCGAAGGTGAGACTGAACTGATTCTCTTGCCTTCACCTTACCTTCTCTATTCCAGGATTGTGGACATGTGCCACTCCATGCCTGGCTATTTATACTCTTTTGGAGTATTTCTTTTCTCTTTTTTCTTCTTTTTAAAATGCAGTCTGCTTTGCTTAGATACTTCAACTTGAACATAAAGTATTTTGGTATCAGTAAGATGACATGCTAATTTTTATGCACTGTGTTATTTATCTGGTCTGGATTTGTATGATTGCTAGTTCATATCCTGGTCTAAGGTATTGAGAGCTTCTAGGAATGGGTGATATAATATACCTTGTCAATGCTTTCCTATCACAGTCATAACAATTTCACACAAATTAAGTGAATTAAATAACAGTGAGTCATTATCACATAGGTCCGAAGGCTGGAAACCTAAACAAATTCTTGACCTAAAACCCCAGCACCTGGGCTTAAAGTGTTGGCCATTCTAGGTTTTATCTCTATTTTAATTAATTAATTAATAATATTATCAATAAGTAAATGTATTAATATAGTTATTATAATATATAATAAAGTATTATATAATTTACCATATATATTATATATGATATATAATTATTTTGCATATAATTATTATATATTATAATTTATATAATAATTCATTATATTATATAATATATTATATAATAAATAATAAATATATAACATATAACATATAATAATATGTAATATGTTAATTGATTTTGTTGTTCTGGAGGCTACAGAGGAAAAAAAAAAGTCATCTTCTTGTCCTTTCTGCTTCTTGAAGTCTATTACCTTTCTTTGGTGGGTGTCCCTTGAGAGGTGGTAACATGATACCTCTTATCCTTTCTTCAGTCACACCTCTCAGTCACTATAGCCCACTGCTTTTACATATTGCTCATACGGTTAGACAGGACTCATCTGGGCACCGAGGCTAATTTTCTCAGTTTAAGGCTATGCAATGAGCATCATTAATGGCCTGGGCAACCTTAGCTCTCTTTGTCACTCAGCATAACTCAGTCATGGGTTCCTGGAGTTAAGATATTGTTTTGTTTTATTTTGGGTCATGACTATAAACAGGTCATCATACCTACCACCATTACCTTTTTTTACGCAGGATTTAACTGCCCCTTTATGGTCTGACAGAACATCTCCAACTCTACCTACCAGACTTTGTCTAGGAGAATTTTTGACAATGGTATTGTGCTACCATAAGGGGTTTGCTACCATTTTCTGGAGAACTTATTTCTTTTGGCCAAATTCTATATACAGTTTAAAATACCATGCTCAAATTTTTAGTCTGCGAGAGTCAGAATCAATATGATTTATAGCTTACTTCAACAACTGTGTTCCTTACTGTTTATCACGTAATGAAATTTGGAATTATATTTAGATAGACAAACACATAGTAGACTTTTTTTTGAAGGAGAGGCTCACACCTCTACTTACCCCAGAAACAGAGCCCACAAAGGACTAGCATAATAATTTTATCATCAAAGTTCAACTTGGCCATCCAGTGAGTTTTTTGTTTTTTTCTTTTATTTTGGCCACTAACAGGAGGGAGGTGAGGGGTTGCTTACAAGGGCCTGGATGACTCAAAAAGATAGCTGAATCACTGAAAAGTTCGTTATCTACAGGAGAGACTCATGAAAGTGGTGAGCCTGGAGCACACAGGCAGGACTCCCAGGCAGCTCCACAGGCCCTGACTAGGTCCGCTGAGGGTCCCTCCTCCTCCCACAGTTTTTCCTTGCTTTAAGTTTAGGAAGTTCCTTCTGGAATCTTCCAAATTTCCGCTTTCCTAAGCATGTGACCTTTTGTTTACTGGAACCTTCCCTTTCCTCATGAAGGGAATTCCCCCCCTCCCCCAGGAGGAAAATTCACTACAGCAGGAAGGGAGAGGGAAGGAAAGATCTCTGAGGTGAGAGATTTAATCTAAGCTTCTACCTTTTGGACTTTGCATTCCTGGTGCGTTACTTGCACTGTTTAGTGGGGAAAATAGGTTGAAGAATTTATGGGAGCTGGGAAGCTGGCTGTCAGTAAGGTGTTCAGCACTCAAACGTGAGGAGAACTGGAGTTCAATTATGCCCTACTCACCTGAAAAGCCTGGTACCTTAGGCAGTGCCTGGAATCCTCGGGTTGGAAAGGTAGAGACTTGCCTGATGTTGCCATCCTCTCTCTCTCTCTCTCTCTCTCTCTCTCTCTCTCACATACACACACACACACACACACACACACACACACACACACACAAGAGACAGACAGAGAAAAAGAGAGATAGAGAGAAAGAAACAGAAACAGAGACACACAGAGAGAGGCAGAAATAGCAACAGAGAGGAGACAAAGAAAGACAGAGAAAGACAGAATTTTCTGCTAACACTTCAATATAAACTAATATTTCCAAATAGAAATGTTAATATTAGTGATCTGAATTAGTGGTTAATAACATTATCGCTGGTTCAAAATTCACTTGGAATTTTGAAAATCCTTTTGGCCCCATCATATTAGTGTTGTGAGGTAAATGAAGATTAGCTTGCTGTGATCTCTTTCCCTGTCTTCCTTTCAGCTTCACATCCCTCCCTACTTAGAGTCACCGGTGTGGGGGAGTCCATTTTTTTCCCATTTTCTAATTAAAACTATGATATCTAATTTGATTTTTGCTTGCTACCTCAGCACCCATGAAGAGTGTTTTGTGCTACACAGTGAAAATTAGACATATTAGAAAAGGCAGTTAATTCTGCCGAAGGACTAACACCAATATTCATCTCTAGCTCAGCCACCGTGAAGAGCACAATTATTCTTCCCAATTCACACCCATTACAATCCGGTGTGTATAGTCCTGTAAATGAACTGTTGTCCTCTCTTCTGCTCTGGAGATATTGTCACAGAGTGCTGTTTGACTATGGACAAAGTGTTAACCATAGGTGAAAATGGCTGGTACACTCCAGTTCTTGCATCAGGTTGTAATATTTTGTAATCAAATTTTTAAAAAGATTGACACAGAAGAGTGCTCTTGGAAAATAATTTCTCTGTGATTACTAGCCCCAAATCCATCACTTGCTCCTGTTTATAGATAATATCTTGGGCAGTTGCCATAATTTTTTAGTTATGTTTGAATTGTCTTAGAGGAAATAAACATTAGAATTTTCCCTCATATACCAAAATGCCTTGCCTAACCCCTACCTAGACTTTTCTCCACCAGAAAAAAGGAAAAGAACAGACAATCTATTCTTGGCTTTTCCTTGTACCCATGCTTGGCTGGTTTAGAGAAGAAAATGTAGTCTTTTCCAAAGTTTTGGCTAAGTGCTGGCTTTTCCTCTGGTTTGATTTGTTATTGTTGTTGTAGCAGAATACTAGAGGCTGGCTGATTTGCACTGAACAGAAACTGATTTGGTTCAGTGTTCTGTAATCTGGTAAGTCCACAGTTGAGCTGAATCCAAGGAAGGTATGTTTTTGTATCACAATGATATCTTACAATAGCGTCTCCTGGATGAGAGAGAGACTAGAGGTCTGATCTCACTCCTTTGACAATGGACCCAATCCTGTGACCATGACATTCATCTCTTTGACATTGTAAGACTTTAGGAACTAATCGTCTTAGAGGTCTTCTTTCTCAACAGTGTTACCTTGGGAACCAAGTCTTCAACACACAGAATTCAGGGCACACATTGTAACCATGCCCTGTCTTATGGTAGCTTATTATTTTTTTTATATGCTTCTACTGTGGATTCTACATAGGACCTTTTCCTAGCAGTTAAAACATATGATGGGTCCTTTCCTCCAGTCCTTGCTCCATGAGAACAGATTGACTGACTGTTCTCCAGCTGATATGGATATGGGCTAGACAATTTCATTGTTAGCTAGAGTTCATTGGAGTGCTGTCTTATTATATTTGAATCATCCCTTAGGCTCCCAACTTTCTTCCTCTGGGGTCAACATTCCTGAACATAAGATCTTCATGGCTGATCGCTTCTCAAGAAGATTCTAGCCTGGCTACCTTCCACAGGATCCAGTTGATTTAAGGAAAATACACTGGTATCTTTAAGCTGAATTCTAGAGGAATTCTCATGGCCATAGCAAGGAATCCCATAGGAAGGAATCCCATAATAAGAAATCCGATGTGATGCTCTCTTTACCTCTAGGGAACTGGTGTAAACTCACTCCAGAAATGTTATAATCTCATCCTTCTTTGGGGATATCAAAGTAAGAAAATGTCTCCTTGGAGTTCATAAATAAAAGGATGATAAAAAATATGTGCTACTCTCTGCTATTTTTAATTTTTTATTTATGTATGCATGTGTATGTGTCTGTATAAATGCATATATATGTATGGGTGTGTATAGATGTATATGCCAAAGAGTATGTGCAGGCCAGAAGAGGGTGTCAGGTGTTCCCTGTGGCCTATGGTCTATTGCTTTGAGGCAATGTCTCTCTTTGAACCTGGAGTTTACATTCTCAGCTAAGCTGGAAGCCAGCAAGCCCCCGTAATAATAGTTTCCATCCCCTCAGAGGTTGGGTTACAGACTTGGGACTCCTAGCTTTTATGTGTGTATCGAATTCTGACCTCTGTTTGTCATGATTACTCACTGAGTAGCCTCAACTGCTGAGCCATTTATCTAGCTCTGCTCTTTGGAATCCTTCAGAAAACAGTCGCTTCCATTCTTAGAGGTTGCCTAACCTTCTATATACATGAAGAAGCATCAACCACTAAATCCATTTGGCCATCTTAGGAAGTTCTGTAAGAAAACACAAGGCATGCCTGTTTAAAAATTGTGGATCTTTATCATCTGAGCTTGGGGCTCAGTCAAAACTCTAAAGAAACAACAACAAACAAAATCTCTCAGGCCTCTGTCACAATGAAAGGTGGCCTCAGTGTTCATATCAGTCTATGCAGACATACTTGTTCTCTAAGTAGAGCACTGTCCTGCCCATCTGTTGTTTTGATGGTCACTGTTGAGTTCAGGTCTCTACATTTATCAGGCTCTGCAAGACCATTCACTGTGAGAAGGAAGTGTTGTGCAAGGAGGATATGGTCTCCAGTCACGTGGTAAGCTTATAGGCAGGGGATGGCAAAAGTGAAAACCTGGACATGATACTAATGAAATAAGAAAGTCAATAATTACAGTAGTCGATCTATAGCAGATTTAAGTGTTGCAGATATAAATATCTGGAATAGAGAGATTATTTTTATCTCAAGGTATCAGATGAAACATAGAAGTAGAGTCATAAAAAGACGGAGTCACACTGGATAATATTGAAAGTAGGAGTTCTTAGCTGAGTGGCACAGATCTTTAATATCAGTAATCAGGAGCCAGAGGTAAACACATCTGTGAGTTTGAGGTTATCCTGGTCTGCATAGTGAGTTCTAATGAAGCCAGTGTACTAATGTACCACATAGTCATGAGACCCTACTTCAAAAACCCCAAAACTAAGCACACAAAAAATGAAAGTAGGGGTCCTTAATGTAAAAATCATTAGCAAACTTTAGTGGGATTTAACTGACTGACTAGGTGTAGGATCTGTGCTTTTTAATGAAGGTTTTATTTAATTTTCACAGTAAGCTTATGAATAATGTCATTATTATTTGTGTTTAGCTGCTGAGGAGCCTGAAGTGCAGACTGTACCAACTTGAAGGTTTCACAGTTAGAAAAGGATCAAGCTGGGATTGGATGCCGGTGTTTTTTTCTGACTTTATACATAATAGGTTACAATTTCTGTAGAAGATCAGCATACAAAAATTAATGCATGTAAAGAAATGCTACCTGATGAGACCCATCTGGTGGTATTATGTCTATAACCATGACCCTCCTGGGACAGCCTGCTTCCAGACCTCTGTTCCCATAGCTCTCATATCTAGGCATTCTCTCTTCTTTTCAGTAAATTGTGTATCTCCTTTAAGGTGCAGCACAGGTTGAAAGTACCTGTGGTGGTTTGAATAGCTTGGCTCATGGGAAGTCACACTATTAGGAGGTATGGCCTTGTTGGAGTAGGAGTGGCCTTACTGGAGGAAATGCATCATTGGAGGGGTGGGCTTTGAAGCTCTGGCCAGTGAGGAACAGTCAGTCTTCTCTTGGTGGCCTTCAGATGAAGATGTAGAACTTTTAGCTCATCCAAAGCATGCTTATCTGGATGCTGATATGGTCCAACCTTGATGATAATGGACTGAACCTCTGAACCTGTAAGCCAGTCCCAATAAAATGTTGTCCTTAATAAAAGTTGCTTTGGTCATGGTATCTCATCACAGCAATAAAACCCAAACTAAGACAGACATTGGTACCAGGGACTAGGGTATTACTATAATAGGTTTGACCATGTTTTTTTCTGGAGGAATGTGGATTTTTAGATGTTGGATTTGGAAAGCCATGAAATGCTTTAAGTGTGACTTAACAGACCATCCTAGTAGGAACATAGAAGATATTGGTGTTGAGGATTATTTGAACTGTGGAGATCATTCTTACCATGTTTTGGTGAAGAATGTTGCTGCTTTTCCCTTGTCTGAGAAGTCTGCCTGAGGCTAAGGTAAAGAGATTTTGATTAATTGCATTTACAAAGGAGGTCTCAGAAAAGCCCAGCATAGACTTTGTCCTCTGGCTGACTCTCATGAAGCGTGTTCTGATAAAGCATAGCAACCTTAGAAAGGAAAAATACAAAATGTATGGTTCAAGTAATAATAGGGCACCAGGAAGTGCAATGGAACTAAATCCTGTGTTCAAGGAGATAAACAGATTAAGGGAGTGGTGACTTTGGAGGAAGATCCCACCTAACTAAGTAGTAGCCATGAAAAGCTTAGGCCTAGGCAAGGTGATACACACCTTTTATCTCAGGAGACAGAGGCAAGCAGGTCTCTGAGTTCAAGGCCAGCCTGGACAGAGCAAGTTCAAGTAAAGAATGGCTTAGGTCCAGGTATGGTAGTGCATACCGTTAATCTGGGCCATACCTTCTGCTGGAGGCCTACATAAGGACAATGGAAGAAGGAAGGCTTCCTTCTTCGTTGTTTGCTTACCCTTACTTGCTAGCACAGCTGTTGGAACCTACTCTTCAGAATTCCAGCTTATACAGAAGACAAGCTGAAACATCCAGCCTTCTGGGTCTAAGCAGCTATTAGATTCTAGGACTTCCTATTCATAGCTGCCCATCGTTGGGTTAGTTGGACCTCAGACTGTAATCCATTTCAATAATTTCCCTTAATATTTAGAGATATTCCATAAGTTCTGTGACTCTAGAGAAACCTGGCTGAGATAGTACCTTATCAGAAATTATTAGGGCCAGAAGTGTTTCAGGATGTGTGTGTGTGTGTGTGTGTGTGTGTGTGTAATGAGTCACAATGAGAATGGATCCCAAGACTACACTCCAAATTTACTTCTGTTTCATATATTACTATATACAGAGCCTAAAGTACTTTTAAACAATAATTTTTGTGCTATTGAGACTTGAACTAAGAATCTCATGACTGCTACGTAAACATTCTATTAATAAACTGTACCTATATCTTCTTTATAATGTTGTTAAGTAATTTTGGGCTTTGAACTATCAGACTTGTGGGATTGTGTTAGCGTTTAGAAAGTTTAGGTTTGGGGCCAGTTCTGATTTTTGCTGTTTCAGAATGGAGACTATGGAGGCATTCCCCAGCTGCTGTGTTCCAAACCCTGGGTTTGTCCACTGTCTTGGTACCTGTGGTTAACTCCAGGTCAGATCACTGAGCACTGGAAGGAGGACTTTCCTGATTCTAGTTTACCTCTCCAGATTAGCTCTAAATTCTTGGAGGACAGGGACGATTTGTTTTACCATCAGTGTGGGACAGATCTGCTGATTGGTTTCAGAAAGGGACCACTTTTAGGGTTTGGAAGGTTCTCAGGAAAGGTTTGACCCTCTGTTTTTGACTCATGTCAGGATGAAACTATAAGGTGGCCTAGCACCTGGTGAATTTCAAAGGCACCATGGTGTGAGGAAATAAAGAGAAGGCACTGCTGATGAGTCATTACACAGACCCCCACAAGGGAGAACACTGGGCTGGACAGGAGCCAAAGCAACAGCAGGGAGAATCCAAAGATTCCCAAGATCAGCCTGCGCAGAGGAGTGAGAAACACTTCTTGTTTCTGTCTAATGTGTTTCCCTTCTTAGCAGATGAGCCAAGGGAATATGTGGCTTTAGAGCACCCGTCTGTTCTGCAGCTTTTGTGACACCCCAGCAAATGGAAAGCATTGCACAGGCATGAATTTCTCAGGCGAACAGGAAGAACTCAGGAGGCAGTAACAAATGCTTCACAGTCCCCCCCCCCCCCCCCCCCCCCCCCCCCCCCGCCCCTTGGCGTCTGAGATGGTTTTCCGAGAGAGAACACAAGCTCCTGCTTAGTGGATTCTCAGAGGACATCTGTGGGAGGAGTTTTCCACAGCAAATATGTACACTCTCACCATCTCCTCAGTGCAAATGCTAGGAGACCGTAAAATCTGGTACAAGGGAGAGTCAGGGGGAATTCATGAGAAAACCTGAGATCACATGTCTTGTCCAGAATATTAAGTAGTCAGTGCATCGATCGAGTGTGCTAGTTTCAAGACACAACAGAGGGTAGCCAGGAAGGCAGAAGATCAGAGTAAAAGAAACTCAGCATTATCTTAAGTTAAAAGCAGATTTTAGGAACCATTTTAATAATCAGGCTTTAGAAAGAAAAATGACAGTCCAAAATATATCAATCTTCAAATAGCAGTAGAAACTTGGCTGCATCTCTGTTGGTTGTCTTCCCGCCCCCAAATGAAATCATAGTTGCATATCTGTATAGCAGGGAAGCAATGATTGCTTATCTTCTTAGCTGATATATTTAGATTCTGTTCAGCACATGCTTGATGAAGTGATGCTGCCAACTTAATTCAAGTTGTCTTGGCTAAGATCTCAGTCATGTGGATCTCAAACTGGGTAGAACTGATTAATAATGAATGTCACGATTTTAAAATACCAGAGTGAAATGAAAAAAAAAATATAGAGGAGAAGGGAGCCTTCTGATGCACGCTCTCTCCTTTTGGAGCAGAGTATGTACTGTTCTGACCAAGGAGTCAAGGAGGGGAGATTGAGTGCAAGGCGGGCGGAATACAATGATTGTTTTATGGGTTCATCTTGCCCCCTGATCTAAGTGTTTCTGTTTTTCAGGTGGCTCACTTTCCAGTATTTGGGAAATGCCATTGTTTGGTCCCTTTTGCAATATGCTATCTAGCAGGATGTGAATATTTAAGGTAGGAACCTGCTATCTTCCATTGGCCCAAAGAGTGATGTTGACCTTCTCAGTGATGAGGTGAAGCTATGCTCAACCTGGAGTGAGCGAGACCACATATAGCTGGCCAGCTCCATGTTCACTCTTGACCACAGCTCAGTTCTTCATTCTTCCTTTGCTTATCTCCTTGCCTGTTATGATTTGGTGAGAAACAATTCAATAGATGTATACTTATAGCATGCAGGGAAGGCAAAGACAAGAAGCTCAGGGTCAATGGGAGCCCAGATTCTGCATAGTGAGGCCGTCTATGTTTATAGTATACACAAGATACCATGGGGACCCGAGGGGGAGGCATAGAGAAGGCCAAGGGTGGCTTTATTGGTGGATCGATGCATAAAGCATGTTCTGGTAACTGGGAAGCAACACTGTACTTACCTGATCATCTAATATTGATTCAGTGGCTATAAAACACCAATAAACAAGAACAGATATGGGAGGTCCCACCCAGACATGCAAACCCATCAGCTAAGCCCCAAACATAGGGAATGCTTTTAAATTCAAATGAACACGTCCTTTTTCAGAAAGACCCCTTTTTCGGCTGGTGGAAGTAGAAAGTAGGGAGTAAACATGCCATTTAAAGGTTGATATTTCTTTCTATGCAAAATAGCATGTATAGGTTAGACTCAGCCTCTCTGGGACACTGATCTGCTTTTTAGAGTGTTTCTCCATGCAGCCAGAAAGAGAAAAACGTGCAAAGTCCAAAGTTTTTCACTTCCATAAAAGTTTCTTCTAGTCCAGAAATGCTGCCTGTCCAAACTGCAAACTAGAGTTTCTCTGAACTTGTTCTAATTCTGAGTAGTGCCTCATGGGGCCTCAGCCACTCTGCTAAGCTTGCCAGGGCTTTCATTTTTATTTTACTTACATCGTGTGTGTGTGAGAGAGAGGGAGAGAGAGAGAGAGAGAGAGAGAGAGAGAGAGAGGGAGAGGGAGAGGGAGAGGGAGAGGGAGAGGGAGAGGGAGAGGGAGAGGGAGAGGGAGAGGGAGAGGGAGAGGGAGAGGGAGAGGGAGAGGGAGAAAGAAAAGAGACTGGAGACTGTGCATGTGAAACACATCACTCTGGAAGTCAAAGGAGAACCCAGGAGAGTGGGTTCCCTCCTCTCACCATGTGTGATCTGGGAATTGAACTTGGTTTATCAGGCTTGGCATCTGGTGCCCCTACCCACGGAGCAATCCCACCAGCCCTAAGGGATTTATTTGTTTGTTTGTTTTGTTTTGTTTTGTTTTATATCACAGTTAAACTTATTATGGTACCTGAACTTTGTATTTTATTTTCTTTCTCTGGCTTCTTTTAAATTATTATCTTTGTTTTTAGTGCTCAGTTTTGTGGATACTTTTTTTTGGTAGGGTAGATACTATAAACTATTCTTCTATATAAATGATATATGGAACCAACTTGCTATGTTTGAATTTGTATTAAATAGCTTCTATTTTTCTGTAAGTTTTTTTTTTAATGAAATGTTTGAGTTTGGCTGTGATGAAATATATCATAAAAATTTCACCATTTAAACTACTTTGTAGTATTCTCTGCCCTTTATTAAGCTACCATCATCAACGCTTTTTAGAAAAATTTCATTTCCTTGACTTGGAACTCTGTATCCACCAAACACTAACTACCCACTTCCTGTTCTTCTTGTCCCTTAGGACCATTTTCTACCCTCTGTCCCTGTCAGTTCAGCTACTCTACTTACATCTAAGCAGGGTCCTGCAACACTCATCCTGTTGTCAGTGATTCATTTCACTTAGCACAGTGTCTTCAAGGGTCATCCCTGTTGTGGCGTGAGTCACTTTCCTTCTTCCCTGAGTTTGAATAATACTTTACTGTGTGTCCGCATTACATTTTGTGTCTCATTTATTTGCCTCGCCCTTTGGAGAATGTTGTCATGAATATGGATGTGCAGATATCTCCTTGAGACCTGGCTCTTAATTCTCCTGAATATAAATCCAGAAATCGAGTTGCTAGATCGTATGATAGGTTATATTTTTAAGTTTTTGGAAAAATCTTTCACACGGCTTTCAAGAACATTTAATTTAATTTCCTACTGTTGTCATAAATTACTCAGACCAAAGAGTCTGAAGTGAGAAATGCTTATTCTGGCTCACAACTCAAGGGCATCCTCCGGCATGGCAAAGGAGTCAGGAGCTCAAGTAGCCAGCCACATTGCATCCAGTCAGGAAGCAGAGAGGGAGGAATGGTGGCCACTACTCAGCTCCCCTTTTCCGTTTATACAGCTCTGGATGAAAGCAAGCTAGGGAATGCTACCCATGGTGGCCAAGCCTCTATATTTCAATGAATACAATCAAGATAATCTCTCTTCAGGCATGTGTTGAGAACCTTACTCTGCCTCAATGCTTTGGGGCTAAGTGTTCTGGTCAAGAGAGAGAGTGGGGCTCTTGGGGCAGGAGACATGAAGAATGGAGACAAGACAGGGTGTGATCAAGTCTCTTACCAAGTCTCTAGTCTCAAGTCTTTTTTATCAAGTCTCTCTGGCAGTCAACGACAGGCATGTACGAGTGTTACAACTTCTTCCTTTCCTTTCTCAGCTTGTTATTTTCTTTTGGTCACGGTGATCTGAATGGATGTGGGAAGATATGTCATTACTGTCATTATTTGCATTTCCAAATGACTTATGCTGTTGAGCATCTTTTCTTGTTTATTGTTCATTTGTTAGTCTTCTCTGGAGAAAAATGTTCAAGTTATTGTTTCCCCTTTTATATTGTTATCACTGTTAGTACTGTTGAGGTGAAACCGTCCTTGACACATTCTGGATGTTAACCCCTAAGGAAGCACATGATTTGTTTGTATTTTCTTCCATTTTATTGGTCGCTTTTCCACTTTTTTTGATAGTCCCTCCTGTACAGTGTTGCTGCCTTTGCTGCCACGCCTCCCTTTGAAGCCAAGACCACAGATCTGTATTCACCAATAAAGATGAATTAACATCATCAAACGTAGAATTCAACTTGCAGAGTTCACCTCTGCACCATACTCTCTAAAAGGAAGTAATTTGTCAGTCACTGGGCAGGACAAACAATCTCATGTATTAGGGTCAAGGCAAGAGAAGTCTCTTCACCTTTAGTTGATTAAAATACCATTGCGTTACTCAACCATTCTTATGTGACAAAATCAATAGTCTTCATATTTGGAGACCTGGGTGTTGTGTTCTATTTTGGTAAGAGTATTGCAAAATGAAGCAGGTTTGGACATGCGTAAAGACATTGAAATGTTTTGTTTTCTTCTGGCGCCCGAGACTCATTTTCCTTGTCTGTTGGCATCCGCACATATGATGTCTACAGTTCTCTACAGATGCCAGTTAGATTGGAGGCAGAACTGTTTCTCAGACAGAGCTTCCAAAGCCTTAGTTCTGTGACTTTCTTTTAACACTGCAGACTGTCTCTTGATCCACAGATCATTTCTACTGTGCATTTCATTAATTAGTAAGTATGATTTTAAATGTTCTCCTGTAGTCGTATCTGACTGTAATATCATTTTATATAATTAAATTATACACATAACTAGTATCCAAATATTTATAAGTGACCTAAAATGACTCAGAGTATTTCAGACTATTTTTTTTCCATTTGCTCACAAACAACTCCTTGATACCACAAAATTGTCTTGATCACAAAGAAAAGCTCATACTCTACCAAGGGCAGCCACCCCCAATAAATGTTCCTGTGTGTCATCATGGAGGACAGCATCTTATTCTATCCAGGCACTCAAACCAAAAGCCAAAGCATCACCCAACCCTTTGTCTACACCCCAACGTATCCAAGCCACCTATGAATTTTACCTTCTAGTTTTTTTCTTTCCTTTTAATATGTTTTCTAGTCTGCATAGTCCAGGCTGACCAGGAACTCATTCTGCATCCCAGGCAGGTTTTGAACTCACTATGTTGCTTAGACTGGCCTCCAATTTGCTGTGATCCTCCTGCCTCGGCCTTCTGTGTGTTGGGATTGCAGGCATATACTACCACACCCTGCTGAATTCTGTCTTCTAAAGTTTTACTTTCTAAATTTATTTAAGGCTCACAGAAGATTAAGTTGGCTCTAGGTAACAAAAGTTACCTCTTGACCAGTATTCAATGATTCTACAGATACGTTGTGATGGCCGTTGAGCAAAATCCTTAGATACTCCAGCCAAGATCTGCATAGTGTCCTGCTCCAGGCTCCTTTCCCATCTGGTAGTCCTGTTCATCTCTCTTGTGTCTGACACTCTGGCCCCGGCAAGCACTGACTCTTCCTCAAACCTTTTTTCCCTTCTCTGTGTTTTGAAGCTTGCTTGCTTCCTACTTTGTCAGAATTCTGGCTCAGCTGCTGCTTCCTTTGGGAAGCCTTTTGGACTTCAGTCATTGGGTCAGGCTTGCTTCTTTCCAGTTCTCCTCCAGTTAATTCAGAACCCTGTTTCACGTACACTATGCTTCTTCGTGTAGTTGTTGGGATTTTATCAACATTTAATTTCTCTAAACTTTCGAGACAGGATCTGTATTTGTTGGTGTTCTTTAAAGCAAATGTCTGTGGTTGGTGGTGTCCAAAATGACCTCAGCACATCTTTTCTGAATAAGTGGTAGGTTTATAATGGGTCAAGAGTCTGGGGGCTAAAAAGCAGACAAAGGGCACAGAATTGGCTAAAGGAAGAAACTCAATGGAAGGGGAGTTTTAAGATTTCCTCTGAACAGGTTCTATAAAGAAGGAAGTGGTTGGGAAGCTTCCTTCAGTAGCTCTTTAAAGATTGGCTAAAATAGCAGTAAGCATTGTGTTTGACAGCTGTCTCAGAGGAAAGAAGGAAGGAAAGCAGAAATAGACCAGATATTGATTGGCAAGAACAGTGTTGAGAAACTAGAGGAGGCCTGGGAGGAATGTTGTAAAGTAGGTTAGAGATGGAGACTTAGAATAAGAGCTGAGTTTGTTTAATCTGATGATTGATGCCTGAGGTTGCAGTCAGCAAACATCCACAAGATTCCTGTGCAGACCTGAGTCATGAGGCATCTGGAAGATCACGGGACACTGGTCAATAGGTGACTTATGTGACCTGGAACCAACAACCAACCTATGAGCCAAGGATAGATTTAGAAATTTGGAAGGCAAAGAAAATGGGATAAAATTGTACCCGGAGAACTCTGTTTGATGAAGGGACGCTTCTAGTCTGTGTAAGTGACTCAACTATGAAACGGACTTGTAGGACAGGCTTTAGCATCTCTTAGTGAGAGTTGCTGAAGGAAAGGCAGAAGCATCATTGATCTTACATAGAGGCAGGTGATTCAAGAGGCTCCTAGCTCCTCCCCTGTTTGGAAACTAGTGATGCCTTGGTAAGTCCCATCCCCACATTTCTTGCTTAAATCCAAATCAGTGAGGTAAGTGTTTTATCAAAGACTATACTGTGGTATAAGAAAGTGCCAAAGGCTCCCCACTGCATGCGCATTCGTGAGTGTCCCTGTGACTGACACATTCAAGGAAAACAAACCTCCATCCAGGATAAGAAGCTGATGTAAAGCAGCTTGGTCCCCACTGCCTGCCCCCTCCTTTCTCCAGTGGTTGCTGTTTGCTTGGGATTGCTGTGTTGCTTCAGTCTCTGCTATCTGACCCTCAGGACTTCCAAGGATGTCTCCTCTTAATATGCTCAGCTGCTACAAATTTATTTTTATTTTTATTTTTTATTTTTATCTGCAGCAGCATTCCCTTAGCTACCACCACATCCTTTTCCAGGCAAAGTTTTTTGTTGTTGTTTGTTTGTTGGTTTTTTTTTTTTTTTTTTTTTTTATCTGTAAGTTGTCAGTCAGTGACATCCCCTCTAGGACATTGAGACACTAATACCCCATCTCACTAGAATTCTCCTCACTCCTTCCTCCTTCCTTCCCTCCTTTTTTTCTTCTTTCCCTCCCTTCCTTTTTCCCCACTTTGAGGCAGGGTCTCAACATGGACCAGGATAGACTTTGTACTTCCTCATTCAAGTTCCCAACTGGTGGGATTACAGGACAGTGCTACCATGCCTGACTTGGGTTTGACCACACCCCCTTCTTTAGCTGTTCTTCTGCATTTTTATTGGTATTTTTTAAAAAAACATATTTACACGCATACATTTGCCATTTAGTCATATGTAATTTCTCAGCATAAGAATGTTCAAAACATTGTTTGGCCTTCAGCCTAGTTTCCAGTCTCCCATCACACTAAACTCACTTCCTTCCAGCTCATAAATTTGTTCCCCCTACTCTTCCCGAGTCCACATCCTTTGCAGGTCTTCTTTGAGGCCATCTGTTAGTCTGTCCAGTACTTAATATCAGTACTGGGTCGTTATTGTTATCCACATTGTCTCTTTTAAAAGTGCTTTTACTTTATTTCGTGTGTGTGTGTGTGTGTGTGTGTGTGTGTGTGTGTGTGTGTGTGTGTTACAGTAGACATGTGGAGGTCAGAGGAGAAAACTCCTAGAAGTCAGTGCTCTCTTTCTGCTCTGTGTGACCTGAGGATCGAGGAAAAGATAAAGTGCGTTTATCTACTGAGTCATCTCATCAGCCTACCTTCTGGTTTAATGGACATCCAAAGCTCCAAAGCCTAGATCTTTGTCCTGACCCCTTGGACAGGATCTCATACATTAAGGGATTATGCCTTTTTCTCTCACTGGAGCTTTATAGAGCGACTCACTATCTACATGTTTACAAGCCTATTTCCTTATGTTTGAAATCTTTCTTTCTTTGCCTACTTCACTTCTTTTCTCGGTGTGGAAGACATTTCCTCCAGTAAGTGGCCAGGCGCTCCTCCTACCTTTTCTTACTATATCACCATGGTTGCCCGGCTCTAACTGCTCCTAAGTTCTGTGCTAGTAGAGATCAAATCGTTAAATTCCAAGATGGTGCCTAGTCTCTGAATTTCTCTCTGACTTACCCTGGGATTTCTCCCACTTACAGGTATTCTGGCCAAAAAGCATTCGTCCATGACCACAGTGCCTTCCTCAGGCCAGGCCACAGCTAGTGCTGCTTTTTATACGTCCAGTATTATGAAGTAAATAAAGGTTTCTTCTTCGTAAAGTGCCCAGTTTTAAGTATTTTATTAGAATTTTATTAGAGTAACCCAAATCAGACTTATAAAGTATGTAATATCAAAATACTCTACACTGTATTGAGAAACAGGGCAAAATTTATAAGGCATTTAACTAGAAGCTTCAATACCACATTAGAGACTTAGTTTAGGTAGGTATATTAGTTGAGTTAGTGTTTATTATTTAAAATAAAAATTTCTCTCACATTGTTAGATTAAAGCACATTCACTTTTTAAAAAAAAATTAAGAAATTAAAGAAAATGAAACATGTTCTTCAAGAAAAGCCTAATTGTCTGGCCCTATAAAACAAATGTGAAGCCCCTGTGTGGCTCTGTCTTGAGTGTTTAAGTGGCCTTCCTGCATCTGTGTGGATCATGAGGTTGGAGGAGAGCTTTTCGCCACATTGAGTATAAAAGGGCAGAGTGCTGTTATATACTTCTAACATTCCATAATTTTGAAATACTTCCAAGCCAGTGTTTTTTGGAAATTTTATAAAAAGAGCATGGAAGTATTTTCTAGCATAAATTTATATCACATATATTACATTAGATATAACAAGAATTCACTTATATTTTGAATGACCCCGAAGACCTTGGTTCAAGATGTGTTTAATACACGGTTTATATCTGAAAGTACATTGTTTGAATTCCAGTCTGTTGAGAATATAGTTTTAAAAATAGTCAGAAAATATTAATCTTGGGGCAATGCCTATAAATCAGCAAAGAAATGCCACATGGGGTAAAATTGACAAAGAAAATGAACAATTTCCAGTAAACAATTATAAACCACTAAAACAATGTGAAAATGTTTATTTACACATATAACTACAAATTAACAATATAATTGACTTTGGAAAGAACAAGGAAATGTTTATATATGTTAATTAAAGATAATTTCCACTGTTGACAATAACAAGAGCGAACATTTGTTTGGTGTTGTGTCAGATGTAGTTGTTAGTGTTCCACCTGTATTATCATACTTAGTCACGATGAAAATTGTAAATCCTACACTGAGAAGAAGTGGACACAAAATCCCACTGCTAACCACGAATCTATATGCAATTGATAGCTGTTGACAAGAGGAAAATCCGTTTTCTCCAATGGAGTGTCACTGGACATATAAGCTACACCCATGCCCAGGAATAGTTGGTTAACACAAAACAGATTTTATGGTTTGTTTTTAAAGTTTTTTTTTCTTACTGGTTTTTATTTGTTTTAATTTTCAGTTTTGGTTTGGTTTTGAGGTGGGGGAGAGAACACAAAATTGGGAAGGGAGGTGGGAAGGATCTAGGAAGAGGGAAGAGATAGAGGAGAGAAAACCATGATCAAAATATATCAAAAGTTGTTTTAAATAAGAAGAAAACTATATGTAAGAGATATTGCTACCCCTAACTTTACAGAGGAGAGTGGAAGACTGGACATAATTAGCTGTCCAAAGATATATAGTGAGTTGGCACCAAGGTCAGATTGTTTGAAACAGTGACCATGATACATACCACACTGGTGGCTTTGCCTGTTCTTAGCTGGATGGGTTGGAGGGGCTGTGCTGGCACAGAGATTCTGGAAATGAGTCTTGACCTCGCACTGGGTTAGAGAATATCTAGGTTAGCAGCTGCTGTATATGTCTATGCTACGTTTATCTTTCTCTTCTTTCCCCTGTGTTCTCTTGTTTTCCTAGGTTTCATGATATTCACTAAACTAGACACTCATCATTGTTAATGATCTTATCTTAAATGAGTTTTACCTTTAGATATCACATTCTTTTCCATTGGGTTATACTTAAACACACAGATCATAACACAGTTATTTCTGTGCAGATATAAAATGTTAAGCCATAGCCGTCAGTTGCTTCTCTCTGGATTGTCATCTCATGAGGCAGCCAAAGGATGAGAGACTTTGGGAAAGGCCTCAGAATGGAGGAGGAAGACAGAATCAACACATCTGGTTCTGTTGTAGAAAAGGCAGCCTGGATCAGGACAAAAATGAGCAATAGGCACTCGATGTACAGTAAAGAAGTCCTGGCTCTCATAAATCAGAGCAAGAGGAGAAAATCCCCTAGTTGTCTTAAATGACCACCATTGAAAGAGATGGGATCATACCAAAGGCAACCTTTACAACTGCATCTACAGTTAGTGCTGACTCAGGCCAGGCTATGGGCAGATAATTCAGAAAAGAACAAAAACAAAAACAAAACAAAACAAAACAAAACAGAAAAACAGTCTTCCCTTGGGACTCTGTGCTCTCAGTATTCTTATACAAATGCCATGGTTAGATAATCTTAATGATTGAGATCAGTGTGTGTGTATACATGCGGGTGTGGGTATGTATGTGTGCACATGTGTGTTTGTATGTATGTCTATGTGCATATTTATGTGTATATGTGTGTGTACATGTGTGTGTATGTATGCATGTGTATATATGTGGGTGTACGTCTGTGTGTACGTTTGTGTGTATATGCATGTATGTGTGTATATGTGTGCATGCATGTGTGTTGTGTATGTTTGTGTGTGTGTGTGTGTGTGTGTGTGTGTGTGTGTGTGTGCGCGCGTATTGCTCCTTGGACAAAATGTACCTGTAGTTATGAGTCATTCCCTGCAGGCTTTCTGTGCTGAACTCCTGAAGGCATATCACATGCCTTTCCAATCAGTAAGTGACCTATTCCATCTTTCTAATTTCTGCTCTAAAGAAAGAGAAATAATTTAGAGAAAAACATAGGACACTCTCTATTTCATCAAGTCAGGCATTTAGGAAACTGAAAGGAAACAAAGCAAGAACCATGCCAATGTCAGCTGTAGGGAGGGCATGTTCTCCCATACTAAGTTGGGATAAAAGATAGCTTCGAATTGGTCTGAGCTATTGCCAGCCTCCTACCCAGCATCTGCACTAGTGTTCTCTGCTGGGTAGTTTCCCTGCACTAATGAAACCGGAGCCCCTGTCGTTAGACTTGTAGGTAAATAAACAGGGCCCAAGAGTCTTCCCACAGGCTTGCCTGTTTGAATATGGAAATCACTCAACCTATAACTATGTTTGATGCCTTGCCTTCAATGTCAATAAGAAGGGGCTTTGAGAGCATACACGGGCTGGTCCCAGGCCCCCAGCACATGTGTAGCAGAGGATTGCCTTGTCTGGCCTCAGTGGAGAGGATGCTCCTAATGCTATACAGATTTGTTGTCCCAGGGAGGGAGATGTCCTGGCGAGGTACCCTCTCAGAGGCGAAGAGGAAGGGCAATGGGGAAAGAACTTTGGGAGAGGACTGGGAGGGGGGCAACATTTGGGATGTAAGTAAGTGAAATTAATAATAATAATAATAATAATAATAATAATAATAATAATAACAATAATAAATCTTGAGGAGGAGGAAAAAGAAGAAGAGGAGGAGGAGGAGGAGGAGGAAGAGGAGGAGGAGGAGGAGGAGGAGGAAGAGGAGGAGGAGGAGGAGGAGGAGGAAGAGGAGGAGGAGGAAGAGACAAAAGGAGGAAGAAGAAGGGCCTTTGAGTTCTTCACCCAAGGCAGATGAGTTAGCTGTAGCTGGAGAAAGGTGTGCACACTGAGGATCCTGATGTGATTGACAGACATTTGTTAGGGAGTAGAAAGCAGGAGTAAGGATGTGTGGCTTCCACAAACAACATAGCAAAGATATTGCTTCCCAAAGTGAGTCCGAATCAGAATAAAAAAAAAAATTGGGACATTGTCTCTGTTAGGAAAGTTTAATAGGAATTGTGAGCAACTGATTATAATAAAATATTAAAACTAAAAATATATGGATTTTGGCAAATTGAATTTCCTGGCACCTGGAAGCCCAAAGCCATATTAAGGGGGTTTGTTCCCTTGTATCAGGAGCCCTCTAGCTCCCTCTAGCGCCCTCTAGTGACTTTCCTTTGTATTGCTGATCTGATTTATACAGCATGTACAACTGACATACTTGTTGCTTTTTTTTTTTCAATTTTATTCTCATAATAATAAAATATATCTTTGGGGGTTCCTTTTTCTCGTTCTAAAACTTATTAGTATAAGTACAGGATAAATTACTTACCATCTTGAACAAGCTGAGATTCGAGAACGTGGCTGTTTGTGGATAGAGGGGCTTCTCTTAGCTATGAAGAGTTCTCTTCTGGGCGTGGGATGTTGGATATGATGCTGAAGGAGAGCTGTGTGAAATAGGAAGAGAAGTTAGTATACTGATAACAGCCAAAAGTTTGTAAAGCGCGGTACCTAGTTTACCAGAGTATCCTTCTTTGAAACGGGCTTCATTGATTGAATTGCTTATTATATCTATAGAGAGACTAAAGTCTCCTGAAACTGTATTATATTAGTCTTTGGTGTTACTATTTTTTCTGGCCATGGTACAGACTCTGACTAGTACCTCGTATGTGTTTAGTAGGAATGTATCCCACTGCCTCCTAGTCAAACTTCCATCCAATAACAGCACCTATAAAGAATTCTATTTACTGACTCTGGAACCCAAACCAGCCTTCTGGGGACCTGACCACCATGGTGATTCTTGACTTTGACCAAGACTGGCTTCCGCTTTGATTACACTTTTTCTGTACTGCCTGCCTTTTCTTGTACCAGTGAATTTCCTAATTGTACTGTTAAACATCAGACTCAAGGGTCCTAAGGTCTAACAAAATAAACAAATTGAACTAGAAGCCTATAAAGCCTCTTGTCTTTTTTCTTGCATGCATAGTAGTGGCTTACCCATTAGGCTGTATATGAATGAAACACTCCCTGACACTTTTGCCATTGACACCTGAGCTGTAATGACAAATAAGTCAAAGGAAACTATGATGAGGCTGAGCATGAGGGGCCCCAGCTGCTTCTAAGACAAATTATCCTGAGCTACTTATCCATCCATCTATCCATCCATCCATCCATCCATCCATCCACTCCTCCATTCCGTAAATGTTTACTGAAGGCCAACAGTATCACAGGCACTACACTTGCCTTTGCAGAAGTTATAGATTACTTGTGTTGATAACTTTGATGTGGTTTAAATATATCTCTTAAATTCTCATGATTTGCAATGTAATCCTCGCTGTGAAGTATAGGGAGGGTAGAAGTGTCACATGATCATGATGTTTGCAGATGGGCCTTTTGGAAACGAGTAAGGAGATGAGATGTCATGTGAATTTCTTTTGACTGAATACATAAAAAGGGAAAAGAAATGACACGAGGCATGCCTATGTTTAGTTTCTTTCCATGTGATTTTCTGAAATAACTAGGGATTCTGTCAGTAAGAAAGCTATTGCCAGATACAGATCAGAGATGTTCAACTAATGCTGTATGCCAAAAGAAACATCTGTAAAAAAAAAAAATAGTTACCCGACCTCAGTTGTTTTGTTGTATAACAGAGGTAGAGGAATTGCTGCCGAGATGTTATGTTGATATTCCTGTGAGAGAGTATACCGACCGCATTCTGAGGCCCTATAGTAGTGATGCTGACTTACTTCTGCTAGAGCCGGGCCAGGTATGATGTCACAACTGAATAGTATATGAAAGCTGAATTATATTAACTAGGCAAGAGAGACAAGGAAAAGCAAAAATAAATGCTTGTTGGGCCCACAGGGAAAGGTTGTCTTTTGATCCCGTTTTTGTCTAAAAGAGGCTGTCGAGTTTATTCTTCTAGGAACCTGACCGATATTCCTAGCAATGGGAGAGCTAAGCCTTATGTTGACCTTATGTTCTCTTATGCAACTACACCAGTTCCAAGTGCTTTGCTAAGGCATAGGGCAGCCTAAGATCAATCTATACAAGCAATCTATAGTAATGGCGCAACTGACTATTCAGGAACCAAATCTTGTTCTTATTCTCATATTCTTATCCTGGGTCTTCTTGAATCTGAACATCTGCCTTGATCCTCAGCCTTGGTGTCATGTGAAGCCAGTGCCCAGGAGGGACTGGGGGTACAGTTATAGGGGAAATTAAATACATCGTTGACTGCCAGCAAAGTAGCCTAGGAAGAATATTGTTTTGGCCCATTCTCCACTGTTCCAGCCTCAGTAGTAGTTACACTTTTGGTTAAGAGTATAAAAGTCATACAAGAATATAAAATATTGGGTGGCAGCAGCTACATACATACAGTATGAAGGATTTTGTAATAGAAGAGATATGTCTACTAATAGACTGAAAATGGTGTTCTCGTGCATCTCCATAACTATTGTAAACATAAGAAAAGTATGAATAGTTTTTATCATTCTGTGTGGCTTTTTCTGTAGAGACATTAACCAAAAGCTATTTACACCAAATAGGGCACCAACTAGAGACAAAAGAAACATGATTCCACCCAAATATATAGTGGACTAGTGGGTTTACTTAAAGGAGTAAGAGTCTGTGGCCACTTGTAAGGACATAAATGACTCAAAAGAAGCTGTATCACCAAAAAGGCCACCCCAGCATGGGTGACGTAAAAGCTATACCTGTGGAACTTCTTATACAGCTTGCTGAGTCTCCTCTCCCCAATGGTTACTGCTTATATAAACTTGGGGTGGGGCCTTGTAAACCTTATAAGTTTCAAGAACTTCCTGAGATTTGTGAATTGTTTATTTCCCGAACCTTCTCAGTTTTGTTTACTTCCTGACACTTAAGGATTTTTCTCTCTAAGATAGACTGTTTCAGTTTGGGTGAAATTGCTATTCAACACATTCTCTTTGATGATCTCAGAGTAGCACCTCTGCTACAGAATGGTGAGAATGACCAGAAGTTATGAGTACCTTGTTGGTGAAGAATACTGGAACTTGCTAAGTAGGCCAGGCTGGCAGTGATCTCATAGAGATCTGCCTGCCTCTGCCTCCTGTGCTATTAAAGGTATGTAGGGGAAGATTCTCAACCTTTTCACAGATCTTGGTTCCTTATTTAAGAATAATAAGGGTCTTAGTGGTTTCTTAGGTTAAGGCTTGCCTTTAAGCATTATCAGAAAAATTTAAAAGTTAGGAACTTAAAAAGGTTAAAATATTATTACACATAATTTTTCTAATACATAAGGTTGTCTATTTTAAAAAATGCAACATTTTTGTCCCTTGCTGGACCTATCTATACCCTGGAGTGTTAGTGCTAACATTTGTTGCTAAAGACTCTGGGTATTAAACATCTCTTTCCATGGATAACACACACACATAATACACATATACAAATGCTCAGGCATACCCTCTCTTACACGTTTTCAAGTATAAGACCATGTTGTATTAGAATTTTTAATTTTTTCACTCTACACTGGGTCAGACTCTGCCTAGTGACCACAGTATTCTTACTTTGAACATTGCATAATTTATTTAATCATTTAAAAACTGATGTTAAGAAGTCTGATTGACTTTGAATTTTTGCTTTAGTAAAAATCAGTAAGAATGCTATAGTGTATATCACTTATTGGTCAACTCTGATTATTTAAGGTGCATTCCTGAAATTAGAATTACGGGATTAAAGACTGAGTACTTAAAAAGTTTTGACAGATATTAAGGGTAGAATTGTTAAAAATTCAGAAGTGCTTTCTGGAATCTGCTGTCCACAGGAAGAAATGGACCCGTGATAGTTTACCAAAGTCATGCTCAGCCCCAGGCTAAGGGATCTGAGGACAAATTGGTGCACAGAGAAGAGCCAGCTAGTCAGTCTTCCTGCTTGGTACAAGAGGTTAAATTTATAAATCAAGAGGGAATATGAAGTTTGTTATTAGGTTGCCTAAAAGCATTGTTTCCCAGATGTTAAAAAGTAATTTGTTGTTTTCCTAGACAAATTAATTTATGCTGTCCTTATGTGCTTCCAGAGATTGTTTATTTTAAAAATTGGACATTTTACTACTTATATTTCAAATGTTACCCCTTTTCCGGTTTCCCCTCTGGAAATCCCCTATTCCACCTCTCCCCCTGCTTCTATGAGGGTGCTCCCCCACCCACCCACCTACTCCTACCTCCCTGCCCTGGCATTCTCTTACACTGGGGCATTGAGCCTTCACTGGAACAAGGGTCCCTCTTCCTATTGATGCCCGACAAGGCCATCCTGTGTTACATAGGCAGCAGGAGCCATGGGTTGCTCCATGTGTACTCTTTGGTTGGTGGTTTAGTCCCTGGGAGCTATGGGGGTCTGGTTGGTTAATATTGTTGTTCTTCCTGTGGGGCTGCAAACCCCTTCAGAAGATTGTATCAAGAAGTTGAGAACTCAACCTCTTATTGGTCAGAGCTGCTACTCCCCCTTTTTTTTTCTTTACTGAATATGTCTCGTTGCTTCACTCTTATTTCCTAACTAAGGCCTTTGCTAACTTATTGCTCAGGTTTTGTTTTTGAAGTACCATGCCTAGAAACTTTAATGCCTTCTTAGAACTATGGTGACGGTAAATGTCCAAGAGAAGTTTAAAATGAAAGGACAAATGTTCTCCCTCCTGTGCAGCCTGTCTTAAGTTTCCTTCCACACAACAAACTCAAATGAAGTTGGCGACCTTGGTTTATTCCCTCCGGCCATGACTTTAATTGGTTTGGTGTTCTTGTTAGAGCCAGAACGGTGTTCCTGCTTATATAGATGTTGCTCAGACTTATAAATTGAGCTTTAGTTACCTCATCCATTTCAAGCTAATGTCCACATTGCTTTCTTCAGTGACCTTTAGTTCTCTGTAAGCATTACTGACTCTCTGCACAGAATATATGTTTCTGTGAAGTAGCCATTCCCTAATTGTGTGATTTTTCTTTTAGCCTGTCTTACTAAGAGACTAATATACCTTCGTCAGAACCAGCTGTACAGAGAATTTAAAAAGTAACCATAACTTCTCAAAAGATTGTTAACATTTTTCTAGAATATTTACATTTTACTCTGCATAATGGACATCGTCTTGTGTATAATCTTTCCTTAAGTTTTGATTGGATACAGAGCCTTGCACATGCTAGGCTCTACCCCTGAACTATATCCCAAGCCTCTTTCTACTTTTCATTTGGTGATAGGCTCTCACAAAGTTACCCAGGGTGACCTTGCTTGACCTTGTGATCCTCCTACTCAGGTACCCTATGAACTGGGATCACAGTCCTGTACCAGCAGGCCCACACTAAATAAGGAGTAGTCTTCATATATCACATCTCCTTTTTTGAAGTTACATGCCTACAATACACAATGTGTCTGAAGTAGAAGTTTCTGGTTGTGTCATGTGATGCAGACTCATGTGGTGTTTTGCTGATGCAAGACCTGTGGGAGGACACATGATGTTTGGAGAGAGTATAAATAGGACTTGATGGACAGTGACAGGACACTTGCATAGCTAGCCTTGCAATGCTTCGTTAGTCTCATGTCTTTGCTGATCTTCACTTGGTTGAGAAGAGAATGAACTCTTGGCAGAGAACTTCTCCTGGCATCCTGGCTGGTTCTGGTCATTCCCGCTGACTCATGCAGATTCCACGGAGGCCTGGCTGTTTCTTCTGGATTGTGTCAGCACTGCTGATTCACGTTTGGCATCCTGACACTACTGAACTGGACTGCTGGCATCCTGACAAATGGAGATTACAATCACTTTAAAGAACTGCTTCTAACAGGTCCACATCCTCCTGTCCTATTTACCATCTTTTGTCTCCTGCCTTTGGATGGTGGGCTAGATGGTGGGTCAAAGCACTTTCACATAATATAGGGTTCAAGGATCTGTTATCTTGTTGAGGATTTTTATATTTGTGTTAATAAAATATGGGCTTATAGTTTTTTTATTTGTAAAGCATTTGTTTTTTTTTTTTTTTTAATTGGAGTAATCCTGATCTTGTAAGAATGGGTTAGAGGGGCTGGTGAGATGACTCAGCAGTTAAGAGCACTGACTGCTCCTGGGGGGGTGGGTCATGAGTTCAAATCCTGGTGGCTCACAATCATCCCTCATGAGATCTGATGCCCTCTTATGGGGTGTCTGAAGACAGCTACAGTGTACTTACAATAAATAAGTAAATAAATAAATAAATAAAACCGTTGGGCCAGGGTGGGGGCGGGAGAATGGGTTAGAAATTCTTTCTCCTGCCTTTTTATACTAGAAGAAATTATAGTAAATTGGTATAAAATTTGTTTTATGTATTTCAGAAAATTTGCCAGTGAATACATGTGACCTAGTGCTTTCTGTCTTAGTGGGCATTTATAATGTATTTACTTTCTTCAGTGTGACTGTCTCGTTCTTCTTGTGTGACTTTTGGCAGATCTCATCTTTTAATAACTTGGCACATTTCATTTCGGTTTTCAAATTTGTTCAAGTTTGTAGGGTTATAGCTGCACACGATCACATTTAACATTTCCTGGCAGAGGGATATGTAGAGCACTCCTGTTTAATTTACAGCATTCCTGTGTTCTTTCTTCTCCATACCTCTGCTTCACTTTCTTTCATCTGGTGTAGGGCCCAGGCTGGGCTTACTCTTGTCTCTTCTTGTCTCAATGCTGGCATTGCAGGTTAATGTTACCCCTTCTGTTCTTTTTATCTTTACTAGTAGACTGACTTTATCGATCTTTTTAAAGAGCAAAGTTTTTGTCTTGTTGATTTTCTCTATTGGTTTTTTGTTTTCCACTTCATTGATTTCTGCTGCAATTTTTCTTGTTTCCTTGGAATTTTAGCTATCCTCCCTTTTCTGTTTCCCTAAGTTGGAAAGGTAAATCACTTTTTTTGGTTGATTAATGGTTATATTCAGTTTAACTATGTTTTAGCTCATTTTCTGTCCACTTGATCTTTCTATCTGAGATAAGTGGGTATTTAACTCCCCAACAAAAGCAGATTAATCTATTTCTTCTTACTGGCTTTTGTCACATGTGCTTTCATGTTGTATTGTTAGGCATATGCAGATTAAGGACTGTTTGTTTTAGAGTAGTCATCTGTTCATCAGGTTTTTTCTGTTCCTTTTATCTCCGTTACATCCAAAGCCTGCTTTGTCTAAAGTTAAGGTAGCTGCTTTATTTAGTTTGATGTGTGTTATTAATGCATTTCTCTATCCTTTTAATTTTATATTTTAAGTATTTGTAGTATATATTTTGTAGTTTGTTGTTCCACTTTGGGAACCTGTTCAGAGAACATTTGCCCCTTCTTCCACTTTTGAAATGAGATCTTTCTGTGTTGTCCAGGCTGAAAATGAACTTATAGACCCAAGTATTCATCCCGCCTCAGTCTTCTGAGTATCTGGAATGACTCATGTTGCATTGTGCCTGGCTTAGTTTATGTCTTTAATTGGTATGTGATACTAACTTATGTTTACAGTGTCTATAGACATCTCCCATGTCTGCTACTGTCTTCTGCTTATTGCTCTTACTTTCCCCTGTTTTTTGCTTTTCATACTTTCTTTCTTTTATGTTTTGATTGAGAATTTTGTGTGATTCACTTTTCTTTCTTAGCAAAGCAATTATATTTATTTGGAAAAAATTCTCAGTGGGTTTGTCTTTTAAAAAAATCTAATTAATTAAATTTGGAGGATGCATATGTGTAGTGAGCACAGGAGCACAAGCACACACGTGGCATGGCGTGCTCAAGAATGTTGGAGGACAAATGCTAGGGCTTGGCTCTCTTCTTCACGTGGGCTGCAATTTAAGAATGATAGCTTTGTCTGTCCCCATTCTAGCTCCCAAGTAATTGACACAAAGACCTATTAAGTTTATTAACAAGTTTCAAGCACTATGATTGGACAGGTATTCATCCATTCTAATGCTCTAAGCTCTCTCCTCAGCCATAGGCCCTGTGTTACTTGTAGTTTAAAGCTTGCCCTTGCTTGCTCTGCTCCATGTGTGTCCTCATGGCAAATCCCTTGGTTGACTTATTCATCACAACTCCTCCTAGACCTTCTGCATCATGGCCACCTCTTCTTTTTCTTCCTCCCGTACTTTGGGACCCTCCCCTGGAATCAGAAGTCCTTCTTTCTTTGCCCAGTCACAGGCTGATGAGCTCTTTATTAACCAGTCAGTGATAATTGGTGCACATTCTTCACACAACGTAGATACAGAAGATGGTTCAATAGTCATGGTTATGGTATTGTCCAGACTGTAACCAGATCTGTGGGCACAGAAATGAGCATCTGAGTACCCAATGCCCCAAACTATCTCTAAACATCATGTATTCTGGAATTTGCTGATTAAAGGAAGGTCATCAAGTTTGCATAACAATTGCTTCTGTCTGCAGAACCAACTTGCTGGATATAAACCAACTATAAAGGTTTATATTATACACTTCCTCTAATCCAAGTCTACTTGCAAATATAATCATACATTGCATGCTAGTATAAATGCTTTATAATGATAAAATATTTCTAGTTCTTTCATCTGGCTCCTTATACATTTTTGTCATTAATTTCACTTATACATAGCATATATTTATTTGTTAGTCATAATTTCTTTTATATTAACTACTTTTTCCATTAAATTTCTTTACATATCAATCACAATAAAAAATTCCTGGTTTAATAATTCCAATATTTTTTATACCTGATTCTGGTTCTGCTGCCAATTCTGTTTATTCAAACATAGAGTGTGTTTAAATATCATTTTGCAGGTCTTATGATTATTTTGGGTTGAAAGGGAGTACACAGAACACTGAATAAAAGAAATTGTGGAGAGTAGACCATTACTTAATCAGGTAAGGTATGGGCTGAGTAAGGAGTCTAGTCAATGATCAGTCTTGATTTCTGGTAAGTTTATGTTCCTGGGTTAGGAGCTTCATGATCACTTAGCAGTGCAACCTCTAAGGTGGGATGGAGTGGGCACAGATGGGTAGAGTTGGCTATATCTCTTTTTCTGGCCATCTAGGTTCTGGGAAATACAGTACATCAGGCCCTGGTTAAACATTTTCCCTGAAGGGAAGGCTTTTGATCAGAATACCCAGAATGCTCTGATATGCTTCAAACACCTTTTCTTTTCCTTGCAGTAGCTACTGGGCATTTTCCTCTGTTGCTCACGGTGACATTGTGGCTGAGCTGCTGGGGTTGCAGCTCTGTCGTCTGCTCCTGTAATCAGTCTGATTGGAATTTTTAATTCTCAGAGTTGTCCACACTGAATGTCCAGCAGCGCATTACTTGTGGCCCAGCAGCCCATCAATTGTGGTGCACCTTCATTTTGTAGAAGTTTCTCTACAAGTGAGTTATGGTTCTCTGAGCCAGCTTGCCTTTCTCTCTCTGCTTTCTCAGGAAGCAGTTTTCCCTGTGGCCTCATTTCTTTGAAGGATATAAGAAGAGTTATTAGTTTTATAGTTTCTTCTAATTTTTACTTGCAGTAAGGATGGAAAGGCATCTTCTGAGATTCTTACAATATATATTAAAATTTGAAAACACAATGTCTGTTTTCATATTAAATATTTATAAATAGTTAAGAACATTCTGTGAGAAAAAGGCTAGACTGGATAGGTTTTTTTTTTTTTTTTTTTAGAATCTTGATAATCTGTCTTGACATCCAGAAGGCTGTGCTTGGAGTAGAGATAAGGCTCAGAGAAGAGTGTCTGTTTTGCATGTCCAAGACTCTATATTCAGTTCCCAGTACTCAAAGAAAAGCAAGAAGTTATTAGGGATTGTCTTGAGAGTTCTTTATTGCCAATTTGAATGGATTTGGAATCACATAGGGAATTGGCTTTGGTGAGCTATAGGTGAATTTCTAAGAATTTCCATAGAAGATTTACTAAATGAAGAAGAAACACCTTGGTGGTGGACAGGGCAACCCTATGGTCTGACAGGCTGGATGTTATAATAAGAGGAAAGGAGAAAACTGGGTGACCACCAGGATCCCTCTCTGTGCTAGACACGAACTACTCAGCTTTGTCTTCCTGCCTCAGTGGGCTGATACAAATCTGTGAGTCCAGTCTCCCTTACCCTTAAGCTATTTCTGTCAGGGATTTTATTATAGTACACACCTGTCTGACCTTGTTTCAAGCCAAGGAGCCCGTTCTGACTCTACTCTTTTGATAATGCCTTCTCTCTGGGCTGCAAGCACACCAAGCTCTTCCTAATCTGACAGATTCCATTTCTGCTCCTCCCCCTGCCCCCAATCTCGTTGAGATGCTTTTTTGAGGTTGCTCCAACTCCACAAGTCCGTTTCATGCACAGATTGAAGGGGAAACGATGCCTGTAGGGACCTTTGTCATACATTCCCTTCTGGAGGAAGAGACAAAGCAGAAAGTTGGTAAGTATAGGTTCCTCACTCAGGCAAGGCTCTGTAATCTTCTGCAGAGTGCTATAAAGACATGGGTGTAAGGTAGATATTTACAGTACTTTTGAAAGGTTTATCTGCAAGGGCAGAACAGGTAAGCTACTGTTCTGCAGAGACATGAAAAGTGGAGTCCATGTTATTTAGTCCTCTCGTGTTTGCCATCCAGTAGGTGTCTGTTAGAACATGCTATAGGTGTTTGCCATAAATATTATGGCTATCATAACAAATATTTATGTGTAGGCCAATTTCTTCCTAAAGTGTTCCCCTTGCATTAAGGCAAGTAGATTGATTTACTACTTTTTGGAGCTTCTCAAAATGCATGTATGACCGATTCATTTATTCATTCAATCGGGAGTTCACATAGCACGTTTATTGAGATTTCCACATGGCAGGTAGTATCAGAACTCCGTTTGGACAGAGAGATAGATTTGTGAAAGAAGGTCCTTTATTGTTGTCTGAGATGAGAACTAGGCGGGACTGTTAATCAAGATCCACCAAGAAGACTGTGATGCAACCAACAGTCCAGGCAGGGCATTCGGTGTCAGCCAGGGTAGAATTTGCAGGCAATATGCAAGTCTAGGGATCTGGGAATGGCTTGATGCCACCAGTACAAATGGTGGATAGCCAGACTGGGAACTGTAAAAAGTTATGCAAGGAAGCTCTGGGTTCAGAGAGGAGAGTGTAGATTTAGGAGCAGGATGACTTGAAATTGCAGATGTTGCTTTGACTGAATCACCTTATTTTGTTTCCCATGGCATGAATGTTTAAAATTACTTGTTTCTAACTTAACAGCTTCCCCCTTTCCATGAAGAAGGAACTGTGAGAGGTGGGTGAGAAAACAAACTCTAGCAGCTGAAAAAATTTATCATTATTAATTTGTTAGTTATTTTTAGCCTATGATTTCATGGTAATTTTAGATAGATTTCCCTTATACCAGTGAATGATGGTACACTTCCAACAACTATTTTAAACATGCCTAGGCTTCACGGCTTGTTTTTGGAAGAGAAAAAAATAAATAAATTTAGCCACTTAGGGGTTTACAACATAATGCATCTGTCAAGAATAAAACAGCTGAAACAGACAGGCTCTGAAAAAGGCCTTTAAGCTCCCAAACCTCCCTTTTTCCTTTGGCTCTCCGTTCAGAACACAGATGAATAAAGCTAGATTCACAATCACCCTGAATAGTCATTGTCTAGGTTTATGTGGCTAAATGAAAGTAAGCTCACTTTATAAGTTACAGCGGGCCTTCTGTAAGAGCAGGGTGGAACTACTGGATCACAGTATTTTGTTGCTTTTGGTGTTATTGGATCTGAGTGGAAACAAAACATGTTGGTGCTCAGAAGTGTCAATCATCGTGAAAGGGAGGGAAAAACATCAAGATTGAATTGGGCTTTTTAAAACGTAACTCTGATCTGGTGATCTGGAGTCTCTTTTGAAGGAACAGGTTTTTTTTTTTTTTTTTTTTTTTGTTTTGTTTTGTTTTTTTTTTTTGTTTTTTTTTTTTGAAAGAGCATCTTGGCACTGAGTAATTGAAGACATTCTTCATGCCATCTTTACAGCCAGGCATAAAGAAGTACAGAGCAATGCCTATTGCTTTTCTTGGTTCTCTGTGATCATATATGACTGAGCAAAATGATAATCCTGTCTGAAAGTTAAAACTGATGTCTGAGTATGAGCCTACAGCCACATAGGCTGTTCTAACATCACTGTTAGAATAGTGATTTCTGCTTGATTTCTCTGTCTAATCACTCTAAACTGCTCATTGGCCTCTTGTTTCCAGTGTCCAGCTCAAAAGTAGAATAGCCTTTGTGGATTCAAGAAAGAGAAGTGACAGGTGCTGGACAATAAAACAGAACTTTTCTAAAGCTGTGCAGTTGTAGTGGTCACCAGTGCCCACTTGGTGACAGCCCAGAGTCCAGGCTTCCTTTTAGCCTGCCAATCTCTCCCTGGGGAAATGCTACTTCTGTCTCAGTTAAGTCAGCTGCTAACCCTCAACAAAAAGTCCCTTTTCTGCCTGGGATAATGGCATGTGAGTTCTCTGTATTCACTTGGGAATGAGCAGAAATTCTTTACACAGGAGCAACTGAAGAGAAAGGGTAGCCTTTCAAGAAGGTTTGCATTTTGTGATTAGAGACCAGTAAATAGAGAAAGTAAATTCTAGTTGCAAGTCTTAGGGTTGTCAAGGGCTTTGGTGATTGATGGTGGTTTCCTTGATAGCATTTCTCATGGTTCCTTTCTGAATTGGGGCTATCTTTTAGAGGATGCACCCTCCATCCCTAAGCCTGTGGTCACTATTTTGACACGTATTGTTCTTTTCCTTATGTTAGTCTCAAATCTACTTTTTGTTGTCAGTCGACTTTGAAGGCTGGAGTGGACATCTGGTCCTTTAGCATGCCTGAGGCCTGCTTCCAGGGTGATTCTGGGGTTCTCTGAGGTGTTCTGAGTCTGAGACCCTGTAGATGAACTAGCATTTGTAACAGGTAATTGTAACAAGTATCTCAACCTTCTTGAATGCTGCAACCCTGTAATATAGTTCCACATGTTGTGGTGACCCCCCACCTAAAAATATTTTCCTTGCTACTTCATGACTGTGGTTTTGCTACTGTTATGAGTTGCAATGTAGAAATCTGATATGCAGAATATCTGATATGTGACTCCCCCACAAAGGGGTCAAGACCCACAGCTTGAGAATCTCTGGTCTGGGAGCTGCTACTGGTCTGAAGAGTGCCTTTGGGTAGTCCTGATATAGACTACTAGGGGTTTCTTCCTTCTTCTTCCTGGAGCTGCCCTTGGCTTTTCTTTTGGTGAACAATTTGTTTGCAACAACAGGTGGTCATTGTAAGTACCAGCCCTGTCTCTCTGTAATTCACCAGTCAGGGTGATGTGATCTGAGGGGATCAAAAGGAAGCTGAGTTTTAAGATTCTGAAGCCAGGGCAGGGAAGACTTACTGAGTACAGTCACTCCCGAGTGACTCCCCTGCCCAACTCCCCATTGCTTGTGAGTCCCATACTGAATTTCCTTTGAATTCTTTGAATTTCCTTATATCTTCCAAATAACAGCTGGACTTTCTCCTGTTTTCATCCCAGGTTGCTCTCCTTTTCTTCCTGCTTCTCACGTGCCTCCTCTCTTACGCTAACCAGTTGGCACACTTGTCACTGAAAGCCAGAAAGGATACTACGTAAGCCTGCGAAGAACAACACACCCACTTTCCTATGTCTATCACAATGTTAAAGAAAACTTTGAATCAATTCTTCTCTTACTGACTGCCTCTCGCCCCTCCCTGACTCATTGTAGGAACACTTTTAGATCCCTGACACTGTTATTTCTCTTCCTGTGCCACTTGTCCCCATTTTTTCTTTTTAATGAAAGAATAATACACAGAAGCAAACTCAGTACTTTCTTTTTTATTTTATTATATTTACATTATATTTACATTTCAGATTTTATCCCATTACCCCATTCCCCCCTCTACCCAGGAACCCCTTATCCACCCCCTCCTGCTTCTATGAGGATGTGCCCCCACCTGCCCCCACTCCCACATCCCCACCCTTGAATTCCTCCCCAATTGGTGTTCAGCCTTCATGGAACCAAGGATCTCCTCTCCCACCTATGCCCGACAAGGCCATCCTCCCCTACATATATAGCTGGAGTCATGGGTCTCTCCCTATGTGCTCCCAGGCTGGTGGTTTAGATCCTGGGGAGCTCTGGTAGGTTGGTATTGTTTCTCTCCTCTTGGTGCCACAAACCCTTTCAGCTCCTTTAGTCTTCTAATTCTCCTTTGGGAACCCTTTATCAGATCAGTGGTTAGCTGTGAGCATCTGCCTCTGGATATGTCAGACTCTGGTAGACCTCTGAGGGGATAGCTATATCAGGCTCCTGTCAGCGTGCACTTCCTGACATCCATATCAGCATCTATCTTTGGTGACTGCACCTGGGATGGATACCAAAGTAGAATGGTCTCCAGACAGCCCCTCCTTTCCCACAGTTTGTCTTCATATTTGCTCCCTTGAGTATTTTGTTACTCCTTCTAAGTAGGACCAATGCATCCACACTTGGTCTTCCTTCTTCATAAGCTTCATGTGGTCTGTTACTTGAGTCTTGGCTATTTCAAGCTTTTGGGTTAATATCCGCTTATCAGTGAGTAAATACCATGTGTGTTCTTTTGTGATTGGGTTACCTCACTCAGGATGATATTTTCTAGTTCCACCCATTTACCTAAGAATTTCTCAAATTCATTATTTTTAATAGCTGAGTAATACTCCATTGTGTAAATGTACCACATTTTTTTTGTATCCATTATTCTGTTGAAGGACATCTGGGTTCTTTCCAGCTTCTGGCTATTATAAATAAGGCTGCTATGAACATAGTGGAGCATATGTGCTTGTTATATGTTTGAGCATCTTCTGGGTATATGCCCAGGAGTGGTATAGTGGGTCCTCAGGTAGTGCTCTGTCCAATTTTCTGAGGAACCGCCAGACTGATTTCCAGAGTGGCTGTACCAGCACTTTCTTAATTCAGTATGCATGGCCTAGATGGGAAAGACAAAGGCGATACTGCCACTCTTGATGTGGGCACTGTCCTCTGGCCAATACCACCAATGGGGGATAGAAGAAAGAAACACCAGACGGTTTTGTAGCAATGAAATCAAAGCAGAACTTTTGTAAGGAGTGACTTTTGGTGGTCACTTCTCTGTGCCTCATGACCCAGATAGTGCTTCAGAAATCAGCTATGGCTTACCTCTGCTGAGGCTGAAGCAGGGAATTTTCCCAAGAAGGCAGACAATAAAAGGATTTATTTGGACAGCTTGTGCTCCTGGCTGGCTATGTATAAAGGAGAGTGGATGGCAGAACATTGAGGTCTCATTTACCATCACATGCTCTGAGTCTGTTGAGAATTGGAAAGGCAACAACCACGGGGCTGCCCCATTCCCACAGGTGGTGACTGTTTAACATGTCCCTTAGGCTCTCACAAAAATGGGGAGGAAGGCTCTGGAACATTGGGGATTTTTACAACTAAATTATCATCTTTGCCATTTAATCTGAAAATTTGGAAGGTTCACTTTGCCACTTGACATGCATATTCATGAATAGTTATTTCTTGGCTGGGCGCTTCTCAGGCAGTAACAAATAAGTTTCTTTGTCTTTACAAAAAAAATGATTTTGAATTTAAATCAGAATGGTGTAAAGTATTTGGTCATTGTTGACAAGAACAGTTAGAAACATAGCACAATGGAACTTGGATAGTTTCCTGTATTTTTAAAGTTGCTTTTGTACACCTCTGAGATTTAAGGTCAAACTACATTTGTCAGGAAAGGTTGGAGGGGAAAGAAGGACATCAACTGTGCTGAATTTTCAATCAAGGTCTTTGTCAATTGTATCAGAAAGTTTAACATGATGATGTCCCTTCAGAGTTGTTCATAGAGGCAACAACTGGGCTTTTGTATCACCCTATATATAAATCAGTCACTGGAACTGGGAGATTGCTGGATAAGGACTGACCATGACTTAGCTTGCACATGCCCCTCTCTGTTTTTGGCTTCCATGGAGGACTTTGGCTGAGAGATATCGATTACCACGCTGGCCATAAGTGCTCAACAAGGATACTAATGGAGACCTAGGGAATGCGTTCTATTTCTGCTGTAAGTTATGGTGGTCTCAGTGGCTGTCAGGTAGGTACAGGTGACACTAGGACTCATAGTTTGTAACAAGGATTTGGACATATAATTGGTGAGGGGAGGGGTTGAAAGTGATGTGGTGCAGTCAATGACATGGACCCCAGGAGTAGGTGACAAACACCACAGCAAGCTCTCTGAACACTGCTGCAAGCTCCTTTTATATCATCTGTCTGAGCCTTCTTGGTCCCAAGAAAGCATCTCTTCTAAACAGCAGTTCCCGATTGGCTGGCATTGTCTGCACCAGCAATCCTTGGTCTCTTAGGCAGTCCTCAATTAGGTCCTCCTGCAGGAGATGCTTTTGCAGCTGTGTCCCCCCCATTCCTGCTACAACCAGCAATAGACCCCCTTTTTTCCTTCACTGAGTTGTTTCAAGATGTCTCCAAGACTGAGCAGTTGTAACTATGTGGCTGCCTTGGTAACGAAAGCCTTTTGTCTGGCCTTCCTTCCCTTTTTACCTTAGTTCCTGTTTTCTTCCAGATTCTAACTTTTCTTACTACATGGTAGCCGTGGTGGATAATTTTATTAGGCACCTTGACTAGACTATACTATTCAGCAGCTTGGGCTACATATTTCATGAACAAAATACAGCTTTTGCAATCACTTCATGTTGTGTGAAATGAGTGATCCCTGGCAACTCTGTGCTGAAGCCTTGGTCTTCAGTGAGTCACTGTTCAGGGCTGAATAGGGGGCTCAAATCTCATCAGTGGGCTAATCCACTAATGGACTCAGAACGGAACAGAATACTGGGTGCATTCGGAAACTGTAGAAGGCTGGGCCTACTTGGAGGAAGAAGTATGCCTCTTGGGCCATGCTCTTGAAAAAATCTTGTTTCCAGGCTTCTCCCTCTCTCTGTTTACCAGCCACTGGGAGGTCAACAGCTTTGTGCTGCCGTGCCCTCTCTTCTGTGATGTTCAACACTCTCTCAGACCAAAACGATTGGCCAAGTGACCACAGAAAGAAAAATTTGAAACCAAATAGGAATACAAATTTTATCTTTAAGATTTATTTTTTATTTATTCTTCTCTCACATATTATTACATCCTGCCTGACTGGAGTTTCCTCTTCCCAGTCCCTCTTCCTCATCACCCTTTCTTCCCACCCCCATCCACTCCTCCTCCATTTTTTCTTCAGGAAATGGCAGGCCTTTCATGAATATCAACCAAATATATCAAGTTTCAGTAAGTCTAGGCTCTTCCCCTCATATTAAGGCTGGACCAGGCAGAGGAGAAAAAGGGTCCTAAAAGCAGGCAAAAGAGTCAGAGACAACCCTTGCTCCCACTATTAAGAGTCCTACAAGAAGACCAAGCTACACAACTGTCACATACATATAGAGGCCCTAGGTCAGACCCAGGCAGGGTCCCTGGTTGTCAGTCTCTGTAAGTTCCTACAAGCCCAAGTTAGTAGATTCTATAGGTTCTCTTATAGTGTCCCTGACCCCTCTGGTTCCTGAAATTCTTCCTCTTCTTCTTCCATAGGATTCCCTGATCTGTTTCCATGACTTACTGGATAAAGTCTCTCTGATGACAATTGGGCTAGGTACCAATCTGTGTATACAGCAGAATATCAAGAATATCATTAGGAATCACTTTATTGACTTTAAAAAATAACAGTCATGTTTGGTTCTATTCTAGGTTTCTAGGCTACCCAGCTTCTGGGTCCTGGCTCTCCAGCCAGTGTTAGAATAGTTTCCCTCTCATGGCAAGGCTTTCAAGATGGACCAGCCACTGGTTAGCCACTCCAATAACTGTTCCACCTTTATTCCAACACATCTTGTAGACCGGACAAGTTGTAGATTGAAGTTTTTATGGTTGAGTTGATGTCCCACGATCTCTCTACTGGAACTCTTGCCTTGTTACAAGAGATTGCTGGTTCAGGCTTCATATTCCCCATAGCTAGGAGTCTTAGCTAGGGTCATCCTAACAGCTTGTTGAGAATTTCCATTATACTAGGTTTCTAGCTTGTCCCCAGATGCCACTCAATTCCAGTTGTGTCTCCCAGTATTTTCTCCCTCCATCCCCCACATACCTAATATCTTTTGTCTCCATCCCTACTCACCCCCAGTCCAGCTTGAAATCTGTTTATTTCTCAGAGAGATTCGTTGTCTACCCTTGAGTCTTCCTTGTTTCTTAGCTTTCCTGGGTCTGTCAGTTGGAGCATGGTGATCCTTTAGAGTGAAGATCTGCTTATAAGTGAGTGTATACCATGTTTGTTTTTGTGGGTCTGAATGACCTCAGACTGGGTTATAGTCAGGATGATATTTTTTTCCCTAGTTCCATATATTTGCTTGCAAATGACGTGATGTTGTGTTTTTGTTTGTTTGTCTTAACAGCTAAGTAATACTCCGTTGTATAAATGTACTACATTTTATTTATTGATTCTTCAGTTGAGGGACATCTAGGTTGTTTCCAGTTTCTGGCTATTAGAGATATAGCTGCTATGAACATAGTTGAGCAAGTGTCCTTGTGATATGTTAGAACGTTTTTTGGGTATATGCCCAGGAATGGTAGTTGTGGGGCAGTACTAGTCCCAGTCTTCTGAGAAACTGACAAATTGATTTCCAAATTGGCTTTACAAGTTTGCACTCAGACCAGCAGTGTTCTCCTTGCTCTGCATCTTTACCAGCATGAGATGTCTCTTGTGTCTTTGATCTTAGCCATTTTGACAGGTATAAGATGAAATCTCAGAGTTATTTTGATTTGCATTTCCCTGATGGCTAAAGATATTGATCATTTCTTTAAGTGTGTTTCCGCCGTTAGAGATTTCTCTGTTGAATATTCTTTGTTTAGATCTGCACCCTGTTATTTAATTGGGTTGTTTGGTTTGTTGATGTCTAGTTTCTTGAGGTCTTTATATATTTTGGATATCAGCCCTCTGTCAGATGTGGAGCTAGTAAAGATCATTTCCCATTCTGTAGGCTCCTGTTTTGTCTTTTGATGGTGTCCTCTAACTTACAGAAGCATTTCAGTTTCTGGAGGTCTCATTTATTAATTGTTGATCTTAGTGCCTAAATGATTGGTGTTCTGTTCAGAAAGTTGTCTCCAGTGCCAATGCATTCAAGAATATTTCTCACTTTATCTTCTATCAGTTTCAGTATATCCAGTTTTATGTTGAGGTCTTTGATCCACTTGGACTTGAGTTTTGTAGAAGGTGATAGATACAGATCTATTTGCATTCTTCTACATGCTGATATCTAATTATTCTAGCACCATTAGTTGAAGATGGTTTATTTTTCCATTGTGTAATTTTGGCTTCTTTGTCAAAAAATCAGATGTCCATAGTTGTGTGGATTTACATGTGGGTCTTCAATTTGATTCCATTGATCAATGTTTCTGTTTTCATGCCAATACCATGTGGTAGAGCTTGAAATTAGGGATGTTAATATCTCTTGGAATTTATTTTTATTGTCCAGGATTGTTTTAAGTATCCTGGGTTTTTTGTTTGTCCATACGAAGTTGAGTTTTGTTCTTTCAGAGTCTGTAAAGAATTGTGTTGAAATTCTGATAGGGTTTGTGTTGAATCTATAGATTGTTTTTGGTAAAATGGACATTTTACTATGTTAATCCTACCAATCAATGATCATGGGAGATCTTCCCATCTTCTGATTTCTTCAATTTCTTTCCTTAGAGACTTGGAGCTCTTATCATATAGGTCTTTCACTTGCTTGGTTAGAGTTAATATTTTATATTATTTGTGGCTATAGTGAGGGGTGTTGTTTTCCTAACTTCTTTTTCAGTCTACTTATTGTTTGAATATAGGAGGATGTAGTACTAAAAAATTTAATAATTCCAGGCTCAAGGTTGCTTCCCACATCAATTGTTTATGTTCCCAAGTGAAAGACACACACACAGCCTTTATATTTTAATATGCCTTAGGCAGTACAATAACTGGGCAACTGTCTAACCTCCATGATATTAGAATCTACCACCCAGCAATAATTCTGAGTTACTACTTACTAATTTCTATGTTCCATCTTGGTTGTTCTCGATCCAGTTGAGCAGCCTTCTGGGCTGCATTCTCAACACCCCTTTACTTAGCAGGAAACCTAGAACCCAGCCTATGTCTCTCCTTCCCAGCTATTGGCTGTTAGCATCTTTATTTACTAATCAGAATTATCTGGGGGCATGTTCTCAAACGCTATGAGTGGACCCTCTTC
The DNA here is from genome assembly GCF_011762505.2 of Arvicanthis niloticus. Taxonomy (NCBI): domain Eukaryota; kingdom Metazoa; phylum Chordata; class Mammalia; order Rodentia; family Muridae; genus Arvicanthis; species Arvicanthis niloticus. The sequence continues at coordinate 41,906,397 of NC_047671.1, forward strand.
TGAAAAAAGTTTTAGGGGACCCAATTAGCATTAGAATACAAGCAACTACAGGAAGGTAACTGATGGTGAGTTAATCTTGTATCCAGCCAAGGTATTTATCAGCTGTAAGAGTACTCTGGTAAAATTTTTACAGTTACTTATGTATACTATCATGTCATCTGCAAATAGTGACACTTCGAATTCTTCCTTTCCAAATTGTATCCCCTTGATCTCCTTTAGTTGTCTTATTGCTCTAGCAAGAACTTCAAGCACTAGATTGAATAGGTAAGGAGAGAGTGGACAGCCTTGTCTTGATTTGGTGGAATTGCTTTGAGTTTCTCTCCATTTAAGTTTATGTTGGCTATCAGCTTGCTGTATATTGCCTTTACTCTGCTTAGGTGTGTCCTTGTATCTCTGATCTCTCAAAGACTTTTATTATGAAAGGGTGTTAGATTTTTGTCAAAGAATTTTTCAGCATCTAATGTGTTTTTTTTTTCTTTTTCAGTTTGTTTATATAGTAGATCACATTGACAGATTTTTATATGTGGGATAATCCCTGTATCTCTGGGATGAAGCCTACTTGATCATGAAGGATGATCTTTTTGTTATATTCTTAGGTTTGGTTTGTAAGTATTTTATTGAGTATTTTTGTATCAATGTTTATGAGGAAGAAAATTGGTCTGTAATTCTATTTCTTCATTGAGTCTTTGTGTATAAGGTTTGGGTATAAGGGTGAGTGTGGTCATATAACATGTGTTTGGCAATGTTTCCTCTGTTTCTATTTTGTGGAATAATTTAAGGAGCATTGGTATTAGCACATCTTGGAATGTCTGGTAGAATTCTGTGCTAAAACTGTCTGGTCCTGGACTTTGTTTGTTTGGGAGACATTTAATGATTGCTTCTATTTCCTCAGGGGTTATAGGTCTACTTAAACTGTTTATCTGACCTTGATTTATTTTTAGTAAGTGGTATCTATTAAGAAAATAGTCCATTTCTTTTACATTTTTCCAATTTTGTGGAATACCGATTATTGAAGTCTGACCTTTGAATTTTCTCAGTGTCTGATTTCATTTCTGATTTTGTTAATTTGGATATTTTTGTCTTTTACTAAGTTTGTATAGGGGTTTGGTTATCTTCTTGATTTTTCTCAAAGAACCAACTCTTTGTTTTCTTGATTCTTTGTATCGTTCTCTTTGTTCCTATTTTATTGATTTCAGCCCTCAGTTTGATTATTTCCTGACATCTACTCCTCTTGGGTGAGTTTGCTTCTTTTTGTTCTAGGGCTTTTAGATGTACTGTTAAGATGTATGAGATCTCACTAATTTTTTTATGAAGGCACTTAATGCTATAAGTACTGTTTTCCTTATGTCCCATAAGTTTGGGTATGTTGTGCACTCATTGCCATTGAATTCTTGAAGTCTTCTATTTTTTTTCTTTATTCTGCCTTGAACGAGTAGTCATTCAGTAGGGTTTTTCAGTTTCCATAAGTTTGTAGATTTTCTGTTGTTTCTGTTGTTAAAAATCAGTTTTAATTTGTGGTGATCTGATAGAATATAGAAGCTTATTTTAAATTTCTTGTATCTGTTGAGACTTGCTTTGTGACTGAGTATGTGTTCAGTTAAGTAGACAGTTCCATGAGGTTCTGAGAAGATAGTATATTCTTTAAGTTTTAGGTAAATGTTCTGTAGATATCTATTATATCCACTTGAGTCATAATGTCTGTTAATTTCATTATTTCTCTGTTTAGAATTTGTCTAGATTTCTATTGGTAAGAGGAGAGTTAAAGTCTCCCACTATTAATGTATAAAGTTTAGTGTGTGATTTAGGTTTTAGTAATGTTTCTTTTATATTTGTTGATACCCTTGTGATTGGGGCATAGATGTTCAGAATTGAGATGTCATCTTGGTGGATTTTTCCTTGATGAGTATGAAGTGTCCTTCTTCATTTCTCTTCATTAATTTTGGTTGGAAATCTTATTTTGTTGGATATTAGAATGGCTACACCAGCTTATTTCTTTGGTCCATTTGCTTAGAAAATCTTTTTCTAGCCCTTTACTCTGAGGTAATACTATCTTTGATATTGAGATGTGTTCCTTGTATGCAACAGAATGATGGATCCTTTTTTTCATATTTACTCTGTTAGTCTATGTCATTTTTTTTATTGGGAAATTGAATCCATCAATATATTGAGAGATATTAATTACCAATGATTGCCAATTCCTGTCATTTTGTTGTTCTTCATGATGGTGGTGGTCGTGTATGTGTGTGTGTGTGTGTGTGTATGTATGTATGTGTGTGTGTGGGGGGGGTTAAATGTGGGTCTGGCGTCTGCCCCACCATAGGGCTAGGGCTGCTCAGGGAGGCAGAGGCACGGGAAGTTTGACCATGCTTACCCATGCTGGTGCAGGGTGGGTGTTGGGCTGTGAGAAGCTTCTGTATGGACACCGCTCTGGGGGTGGGCTAGTGCAGTTTGAGGTCCTGTGAGGAGCTGGAGCTAGCTGGGAGGGGGTCCCCAGGCCTGTAGAATGGCCAGATATCTGGTTCTCAGGTTATTGGGCACCCAGGCAACGCTGGAAGCCATGAAAGAGCTGAGAACGAAGTGGGGGCCAACAGGTTGGACTGGCCCATGGCTGAAGGGGAGAGAGGGAGAAAAGCTCTAACTGTGTCCCACAGGGAATGGAGTCTTTGGCTTATTGTGGGTGGCTTGCTTGGGTTGGTGGTCGCAGTGGCTGGGAACCCAAAGAGGTCTTCTGCTGGAAATTAGATGGTGGCTCTGTAGGTGAAGGCTTGTTCCATTGTTTCCCATGGTGGATCCCAATGAAAACAAACCAGTCTATGGTTTTAAGATATTTATTGTCATGGCAGAAAGTAGATGAGAAACCTTATTTCCCTCCCCCGCCCCTTTTCTCAGGGCCGGCCTGAGGCTAAATATTTTTTGCAGGGAGGAGGGCCTGGGAAGGAAAACTTAATTGGCTAGAGCCCTTCTGGCCTTTAGGTGCCTCATTAATATGGAGGTCTGTCTTGAGGTTATGTGACTGAAAGACACAAATCTATGGAGGGCTGCGGCCTCGTGTCAGGAGCCTGAAGTTTGGGGGTGTGGTGAAGCGCCTGCCATCCCTTAGGGTTACCTTGGGTTGCTGGGGCTTCTAGCCTGTGCTCGACCAGAAACCAGGCTGCCTTTTAAGGTTCTACATATGTGTCTCTTCTTTTGATTTTGTATTTATTTCCAATGTTTTCTTGGGTGTAGGCAACCTCCTTGGGATGGGAGAACTTTTCCTTGAAGTACCTTTTGTAGGCTAGGTTTGTGGATATATATTGTTTAAATTTGACTTTGTCATAGAATATTTTGTTTTCTCCATCTTTGGTGATTGAAAGTTTTGTTGAGTATAGTAGTCTGTTCTGGAATTGGTGGTTTCTTAGAGTCTGAAAAACATGTGCCCAGGACCTTTTGAGTCTTCATTGAGTAGTTGGGTAATTCTAATAGGTCTGCCTTTATATATTATTTGGCCTTCTTCCCTTATTAATATTTAATAAGAATATTAAAAAGCTTTTAATATTCTTTTTTTTTTCCTATAGATTTAGTTGTTTAATTATTATGTGGCACAGGCAGATGGAGGTGACTTTATTTTCTGGTCCAATCTATTTGGTGTTCTGTCAGCTACTTGTATGTTTATAGGCATCTCCTTCATTAGGTTAGGAAATTTTTTATTGAAGATTTTGTTGAAAATATTTTCTGGGCCTTTGAGCTGGGAATCATCTTCTTCTATTCTAATACTCTTAGGTTTGATCTTTTCATAGTGTCTCAGATTTTCTAGATGTTTTATATCAGGAGCATGAATATTTTCTTTGACAGATGTATCAATTTCTTCTATTGTATGCAGTGCCTAAGGTTCTCTCTTTTATCTCTTCTATTCTGTTGGTGATGATTGTATCAGTGGTAACTGTTTGCTTATTTAAATTTTTCATCTCCAGGATTCCATCAGTTTTTGTTTTTTTATTGCTTCTATTTCCATTTTCAGGGATTTATTCATTTTTTCTTTAAGGCCCTCTATCATCTTCATATGATTGATTTTAAGGTCATTTTCTTCTGTTTCAGCTGTGTTGTAATATTAAGGGCTTGCTCTAATAGGATAAATGGGCTCTGATGGTGTCATATTGCCCTGGCTGTTGTTGGCTGTGTTCTTACACTGGCCTTTAGGCATCTGGTTTTGGGGTAATTATAGGTTTAGGCTCCAATTTCCAACTTTATCTGTGTTGAATGGTTTTATGAATTTTTTCCCCTGTGGTTTCTGTTTTCTCTCCAGTCTTCTGGCCTGAGTGGCCTGTAGTTCTAGTGATAAGTCTTTAGATTCAGCATGATATCTCTACTGGGGTTTTGGTAGTCTGTGTGACCTCTAGGGTTTTGAGTGCTGGTGTTATCACTGGTGTTCTGGGACATGGCATGGCCTCTAGGGTTCTAAGTACCTGTGGGCCCTCTGTGCTTCCTAGTACCTGCTTGACCTCTGGGAGAACAGGGGTCTTCTGTCAGATTTGTGAGCCTGGGGTTCCTAGTACTAGTGTGGCCTCTGGTAGAATGGGAGTTTTCTATTGCAGCTACGGGCCAGTATCACATGAAATCCTGAGGTTTCCTGGAGAGGAGAAACTATTCAAGACTGATTTTCTTGCCTGTCTGGCTGTGCCATGGACTTTGAACTTGCCAGTCTCCATAATCATGTGAGCTATTTTGTTAAACTTCCTTGTATGCATTATATCTGTCTACACCATCATTTAAGTACTTGCTTGTCTACACAGATGTCTTAGGCACTCCTTTGTTTCCTGGGGAATGTAGTAAGTTCAAATGGTCTTCCTGCTACCTCCAGAACTACATAGTTTAGAAGATAGCAGGAACATTAGAGATCATCTGAAAATTTCTTTTTCATTTTATGAGTAAGAAAGTGGAAGGTCAAAATTTTTCAGTATTTGACAGAACCCCCTAGGAGCCTAGGCTTTCTGACTCCTGGTTTTCTGCCCATCTTACATGGTCACGCCATGTCTATATTAATCTACCCTGAAAGAGATTTTGGCCCAGACGATGGTGTATTTTGCCATATGTTATGGACTTGCAGTAGCTTGGATCTCTCCTAGATATAAATGGACTTGATTTTTTAATGGAACTTCACATGAGTGCTTATTAGAGACATTCAGTAGTGTGGTCTCTACACTGTTGTGGCTGGCAAAGAATGGGAAGATGATTAAGCCTTGTCTGTTTTGGTTTTTTGGTTTTTTTCATTTATGGTTGGGGTTTCTCTGTAGGGATTTTTCATCTCACTTCCCAATCTTCTCATATGTTATTTATATTAATTTGTTTATTATGTAACAGCCATTTTTCTATTCAACTAAAAATGGAAAACTACCACCAAGGGTAATAACATGGGAAATTTACCATGCTAGCCTTACATATTAACTGATAAACCTGTGCCTTTTAGCATGAAAGTAAATCTACAGCGCCATTCAACATCTTATCACTATGGAAAAATACCTGAGAACATCAATTTATAAGAAATAGAAGGTTTATTTTGACTCATAGTTTGAGGTTGTGATTGGCTAACTCTGTTGCTTTGGAGCCTATAGTGAGGCACAAGGGGACCAAAGGAGAATGAAGGGGCTCATATCTGGTGTTGAGAGCAGAAAGAGAAAGAAAAGACCACGGGATTAGTGGTCACTTCCAGTGCATGCTCCTGTAACCTGTTTTCTAGGTAGAACCCATTTCCTGAAGGTCCTACTACATCTGACTGGCATGAGCTGAGATGCACCCAGAGTCATTCAAGTCACCCTGTTGTAGTCTGTGCAGGTATTTTTTTTTCTCTCTGGTGCAAGCCACAGGGATATCTTACTGAATAACTGCAGACAACCTCCTAGCTGGCTCCACTCTTGCTACCTACAAAGTCTACACTCCACAGTGAAACTAAAGCCATCTCTGAAAATGCAAATTTTGCTGCTCTACTCTCCATGGTGCCTTCCCATAGATTTACAACAATATGGTAGTATTTTGTGATCTTGTGTACTTCATTCTTTTTATCTCCCATGCTCTCTCATATCGCTGCTTCCCCTGCAGTACTGTGTTCCATGCATATGGATGCCATGGTCTTTGTTCTCCCTTTTATCTGGAATTAGACTCTCTCTCTCTCTCTCCCACCCCAGCTGCCTCCTTTGCATCATTCAGGTCTCAGTTAAAATGATTTCTCCTAAAAGCAATTCCTGATCAGTCTGCTTTAAGCACTCACTGTCTTATCTGTTTCTTTAGCTACCTTTTTATTCTATTTCCCATTCTCATTATCTATGATTATCCATCATAAATAAATAAATATCACCCCTAGTCATTTCCCCCATAAAATACAAGCTCCATCAGGCAGTCCCATTTAGACTATTCCATCAACTACAGACACTGGAGTTGTTCATTAGTAATGTGGGAGTGTTTTGTTCATTCTAGAGAGGGTAGTCATTAATCATATCCTGAGTGCATTTGTTCATTTCATGGTGTAGAAGGAGTTCCCACTTTGATGGGTATTTCTCTGGCAAGAAGATTACCAGGAAATTGCACAGACAAAGTCTTTGCCCTCATGGAACTTATATTCTATTGTGGCTGGTTTTGAGGAGACGTCAGAAAGTATAAACAAATATAAGTCATATGGCATAAAAACTGCACAGTAATACAGGACAGAATAAAGGTTTTGGGAGTACCAGCAGTGGGATGACACTTGGTGATTGTTGAAGCAGTTTCAGTAGCAAAGGAAAACTTGAAAAACTCTATGGACAGAGACCCTGAGATGGATTGTTAAAGGAATAGCCAAGAGGCTGTTGTTCCTGCATCAGGGAGAATGGCTGGAGGGGCTAGGAGATTAAAGGGAAGCAAGAATCATGTCAAAACTAAGAGGTTTTGCTGGGTCATATGATGGCTTGGGTTTAATTAGGAGTGAGACAATACCCACTAGAGGCCCCAAAGTGATACAAGCTATGTTATGTCAAAATAATTTTTCTGTCTATTGTTATAATATATGTATATTGTTGGGTATGCTAGCAATGAAAACAGGGAGATATTTAGGCTATGTAATGACCAAGGCAGGGATGCTGGAGTCAATGAGCCTGTTAAGGAAAAACACGCAGGACCTGATAGTGGGTACAAAATGGTGTTACCTTCCATTTATTAGCAGAGAGATTACTAATTTAAGATATAGGTAATTGAAAGAATAGAGTTGCCAAGGAGAAAGGAGTTATACATACAATTAACATTATACAGACACAGAAAGTTATATTTTTTGTATTTAGGGATGCATACACACCCACTATCACTACAAACAACAACAAAACCAACAACAATTTAAGAAGTAGAGGCCATGAAATTTAAATACTATATGGGAGGGTTTGGAATAAGAAAAGGAAAGGGAAAATGGTATAATTATATTATTATCTCAAAAGTAAAAACGATTATTGAAAATAAATCAGGAAAACAATCCTGTTCATATAACCCCAAGAAAAAACAAAACCTTAGACATAAACTTAATGAAAATATTAAAATCCCAAACATTGAAAAACGATAAACTGGTAAAGGATAAAAGATGGCAGAAGGAAAGACCTCCCATACTCATAAATTAGCAGAACCAATATTGCTGAAATGCCTTCATTACTAAAAGTCATATACAGATTGAATTCAATCCCTATAAAAATTCCAGTGACACTCACAGAAATAGAAAAAAACCAATTAACATGAAAGATGAAAAATTATGAATAGTTAAGACAACACTGAGTAAAAACAGGAGCAATTCTGGAGATAGCAAAGAGCCCACCTTCAAACTGCATTACAGAGCCATAGTAACAAAACCAACATGATACTAGTACAAAATAATCACATAGACCAATAGAATAGATAAGAAGACCCAGAAATAAACTGAAGCAGTTATGATGATAAATTCTTTGAAAAGGTGACAGGAGTTTGGTGTGTGTGTGTGTGTGTGTGTGTAAAAAGAACCTCAGCAAATGTTGTAGGCAAGACAGGATATACATATGCACAGGACTAACTAGATCTTTATCTCTTGCTTAAATAAAAATCAATTGAAGATAGATTAAATTAGTATTTACTGTAAGAACTGAAACTTTGAAACTACTTTAAGAAAATAGGGAAAATTTTAAGATATAAGCACAGGTAATGACATTCTGCATAGGATTCTTATAGCCTGGGAAATAACAGCAATCAGAGATGTCGCGGTCACTAAAATGCACGCTATAAAAGCATGCCTGTTGCCTGAGCCTTGGAGTGGCTGCAGAGAGGCAGGTATATCCTTGAAGGTCATTGGCTAGGAGAACAGCAGAATCAATTAGTTTCAGGCTCATTGAGACCCTGACATAAAAAATAAAGGTGGGGCGCTAGTAAAAGACAGCACCTGATGTTTATCTTGGAGTTCCACATGTACCTGCACACAGACAGACACACACACATAGACACACAGACACACACGGACACACAGGCACACACACACACACACACACAGACACGTGGGCACACACACAGACACACACAGAGCTTACTTAAGACCACAACATACACAAAATAAAATGAATTTTAAAAAAGTACAAATTGTCAATAAATACATGAAAAAATTCAACATCACTGGCCATCAGAGAAATGCAAATCAAAATTACTCTGAGAATCCGTCTCACTTCAGTCAGAATGTTTACCATTAAGCAAACTATAAACACAGTGGAAAAGGGTGTCCTGGGGAAAGGGAACCCTTGTATATGGTTGGTTGAAAGTAAATTAGTGCAGTCTTTATGGAGTCAGTATCAAGATTCTTAATAAAACTAAAACTAGATCTACCACATAATCTGGATATCCATTTTCAACATAGTTAAGAGATATAGTCAGCTTACTATGGAAACACCCATGCACACCTGAGTTCATTATTACACTCTTGACAATTGCTAAGTTAGGGAGCCAGCCAGGAGTCCATTAATGGATAAGTGATAATGCAAATACATATTGGTGTTTATCATCCATAAAGATGAATGAGATTGTGTCATTTGTTGGCAAATGGATGAAACCGGGATCATAACACTAAGTGAAAAAGCGAACCTCAGGGAGACAAGTAGTAACATTTTTTTTTTTTTGATGGAAGGGATTTAGAAAATTGGAGAAAACTAGAATACAGGAAGAGAAATGTTACAATGAAGCCTGTTACTTTACACTATTAATATATGCTAATATAGAAAAGTAGACTTGCCATTTACTGAGTTAAAAAAAAAAAAAAAGGTTTGTGATGAGAGCAAGATGAAGAAAAATCCCAGGTAGCATTGTTCTTTAAAAGAAGCACATAATCTTATGGTCATAGATTCTAGAGCTGTAAAGATCAAAAAAACCCAAGGTTTTATTTTATGTGCCTGCATCTGTCTGTGTGTATATGTGGACATATGAGTGGGTACCCACAGAGGCCAGAAGAGAGCACCAGATCTCAGATCTCCTGGAACTGGAGGTTTAGGAAGTTGCCATTTACCTGATGTGGGTGCTGAAGAGAGACTTCCAGTCTTCTGTAGGAACTCTAAGTGCTCTTAAGCACTGAGCCATTTATCTAATCCTCACTCTAGATCTTCTGAGGCCTTTTCCAGTTGCTCAGAAATTTTTCTAACAGTTCTTTGCTTGTATTTGGTCACTATTTTTAGTTTAAAATTTCCATAACATATATTGTGTGTGTTTTCGTGTGCATGTGTGTGTGCCTGTGCATGCAGGTGCTTCCCATAGTCATGCTGATACAGGTCAAGTAGCTCCTATGTGTTTAGAAGTTCAGATTTCTTTGGAATATCCTGGGGATTGGTCTCAGGTCTAAAAGTGAAATCACATGTTTTAGATGCAGCGTATACACAGAGCCTGAAAATAACTATACACAGTACCTTTAATGTGCTTGCAATTCATCTCATGAAGACAGGTGTCATGCTAGCTCTCAAAGTATTTGGATTTGAAGCACTTTGGGTTGGGGATTTAAGATTAGGGATGCAAACCTGCCACTGCCAGAAGCCTGGGTTAAAAGTCTGCTGGCTCAGTGTTCTCCGTTCTTTCAGTTTTTCATCTTGAAAAGAAGGAAATCAGAGTCCAAAGCTCGGACCTTAGCTGGTCTCTGAGGCCAGTGAGTTACAACAACCTGTGAGTTGTTACACTGGCCAGGGAGCACAGACTTCTGTTCTTTACTCCCTCGGCAAGAGTCCAGCAGTTCTCCCCTCGGAACCACTCATGGCTACTGGCATCTCTCAGAGAGCAAGTAGTAGAAACAGGTTAAGCCAGACATAGTTGTGCACACCTGTGATTCCTGTATTCTGGAGGATGAGGCAGAGGGCTTTTGAGTAGAAGTCTAGGCAGGGCCACTTAGTAAAAGACTGTCTAAAAATGGGGAAAAAAAGAGAAAAGAACTGTATACTATTCTTTTCTTAGTCACTGTTCTATTACTATGAAGGGTAATACCATGACCAAGGCAACTCTTATTCAAGAAAGAGTTTAATTAGGGGGTTGCTTACAGCCTCATAGAGTTAGTCCGTTATCAACATGGTAAAGAACTCGGTGGCTGGTAGGCAGGCATGGTGCTGGAAAAGTAACTGAGAGCTTTATATCCTGATCAGTAGGTAATAAGCACACAGAGAGACAGAGAGAGACTGAGAAACACTGGGCCTGGTAATGGGCTTTTGAAATGTCAAAGACCACCCCAATGACACCTTCTTCAACAAGGCTACATTTCCTAATCCTTCATAATCGGTTCACCAACTCGGGGCAAAGCGTGCAAACATGTGAGCCTCTGGGGGCCGTTTTCACTCAGACCAGCACAACTGTGTTCTCAGGCCAAGGAGAGGGAAGAGAAAGCAGAGCGAATGTTGTGGTCTCAAAATGAGAAACGTGAAGCATTTGCCTATAACCTACAAAAGTAAGTCCTGAGGATTTGCTCCTCTTTTGTGTCTACGAAGCAGCATTCAGAAACCTCAGAAGAATGTTCCTGCTGTCTGAGGCTGCCAGGACCATATGGAGGACATTCTTTGGGTTTAAGATGCAAACACTGAACATACGTCTTCCCTCCTAGAATCTCGGCATGTGAGCAGTGAGCCGTGCTGAAGGAAAGCCCATGGGAGTACTTCACTTGGGGGAGGGGATATTGAGCGCACCCCCCCCCCCATACGAGCAGAGGGGGGGTTGCCTTTCCAATCTGTGAAAGACAAGAAGAGAAAGTGGCAAGCATGGCACTCCTTTTGGAAGCTTCTTAGGGTTTGAAAGTGAAGGATACAAATGTCTAATTAGAGACGAATGCCGCTTGCACATTTAATCTTGCTGGGGGCTGGGATCACGCGGCTCATTATCGCTTCTGCTCCCTCCAGTCTTCCCTGACACTTCTCTTATTACTTTCCAGCAGTCGTGCCAGGCACTACACTTGAGCGGCTGAGCCTCCGTTTGCTCAGGGCTGCCTTTGATATAGAGGTGACATGAGGCCCAAAGCTGTGGTTCAAGTTTCTTTTGTACTCTACGGGGGAGTGGGGGTGGGGGGAGTCATCAATTCAGATATAGTTCAGGATCACAGTTAGAGTTTTGGCCCTGGTCATTTTATCTATGGAAATCTCACTGAAAGACATACTCAAGAGTTTAGACAGGCACTTAACAGAAAATGCCCACCCATCACTGTCTGCCTATCTTCTAGAGAGGCCTGATTTTAGAAAGCAAATTAGCCAAATCTTGATGGATATTATGTGAGCTTTCCCCCTTTCATGTGGGAGGATTTATCAGTGTGTTTAGTAGGGGACTTTAAGAGCAAATGTGTGAGTGTCCAGCAGCTGCCTGTAATTCCCCATCTATAAGAATGAACCATCAGAGAACAGGAAAAATGTTAGACACCAACAAGGACATAGCTTGAAGCAAAAAAATATGTGATTTTTTTTCTCCTCTCCTCCATGATTTTGGCTAATACCCAATTTTTCTATTCCTTCAAGAGAAGAATTTTAGTATTAAGAACCACAAGAGAGTTTGGGGGGAGGGGAAAGACAGTTAATACCAAAGACTTCACACTGGTTAAGGGCTTTCAGCACTAATAGATAGCATTATTTAGAATAGAAAACCTTTCCCTTCCTTCACAGAGAAGACTTAGCTTCATATCCAATCATCTCTCAGCCCCAGGAAGAAGCAATTTGGAATGTCCCAGAATGGAGAATTTCCAGGTAGTTACACATTTTTAAATTCAGAGATGGGAATATCTTAGCAATACTCTGTAAGGGCACTGATGGTCTCAGTGCCTACTCTGCCATAGTTTGGGCCTTCCTTCTGTCAAAGCTGTGTCCAAAACAAAAGCCAGGCTGGTTCCAGAATCAATAAACATAGTATAAGTAAAAGGAGACCCTTGTGCAGGCAAGTGAGGTCCCACAGGATAAGTACAATGTCATATGGGTTCCCACAGTCCAGCTCTGGTATCTGTAGAGGCCACAGAAGAAGGGCCTGTATGGGTCCAGCTATGAGCCACACTGGAGACCTATCCACTGCCAGCAGATTTCAAAGCTGCTATAGGTCCAATCTCCTTCATATATATATATACACCCTCCCTCTGGAACCATGGAGGACACTGTGCAGGGAATAAGGAGGGGGCAGATGGTGGTTTGCTCTATGATGCCAAGGACTGACTACTCTTGTGGAGCAGTATCTACCTCATGATGCCTATAAGCCTGGTCCAGGGACTATGGAGAATATCTTAGCTCTGGTAAGCTTTGTCTTAGAACCCTCTGAGCTCACGGATGCTCTCTGGTACAGCTGCAAGCATTCATGGGTAGGATGAATCAGTCTTTGCTGGGAAGCCAAGCTCCCAGGAGCAACCTTTCTCCTATGTCCTCATTCTCTGGGCCTTCTCTACAGATCATATGTTTATTTTAAAACCATAAGAGAAGTAGTAGTTGTTCATGCTGCCAAACTGCAGACAGCCGAGAGGAACGGTGCCATATGGGGCTAATAATTGTTGACACTAAAAATCCCAGTAAGATGACAGAAGTTCAGGATGGGCTCTGAGATCTGGGTAAAAGCATTAGGCAGAGGTTCCGACACCAGTTGACGACACAGGTTCAAAGGCAGGAATGGCCTCTAAGTGTGCTCACTGTTCAAAACATGAATTTTCAGGGCAGCACACAAGTGTGCGGCTTCCCTCCCAACCTTCTTAAATCTCTGTTTCCACTTATAGATTCCCTTTAACTAGGCAAGGGTGAAAATGATGCCCCTAACACACACTGTTGGGGATCAAACCCAGGCCCCCACATACCAAGCAAGTGCTCTGTCATGGCTACCCTCAGCATTTCAAAGCATTTTACAACGTTTTCAAACAAAGTCTGAAACAAGTGCTTTTAATTTTCCCCTAAAATTCTAAGTGCTGACCCCTAAGCCATTTAACAATTACTTTATTAATTGGAAGATTTAGGTTTTGTTAATTGGACTCCAGTATTTCCCCATGCCCTTCTCAATTAACCCAATTTCAGTTGGAAGCAGGGGAAATCCCCAGCGTAGTAACCGTGGCTATACAGCCCTCTCACCATGTGTGCACACATTTCTTTCTTTCGTGGTTTTCTAATGAAGTAAAGCAAAGCACGCAAACCTCGTATTGGTGGTATCTAAGAGTCTTGGAGACAGCATGGTGGTGAGTGGGTGGTCTCTAACCTACTGTAAGGACCCATGGCCACAGTAAACTGCTCTTGTCTCAATGATCCTGGCCCAGAAGAGGCAGTTTCTTCCAAGATGGAAGGCAAGGGCAATGGAGCAGGTTCAGCCTCCTGCAGTCTCCACAGAAGGCTTCTAAACAGCGGCATCCCTTCCCCTCAATATTACTTTGTTCTGATTCCAGTTTTGCTTCTAATGTTTCACTTTTCAAAACTACGTTAGGGTTTCTGATTTGTGTATGTGTGTGTATGTGTGTGTGTGTGTGTGTGTGTGTGTGTAACTTTTTATTTGTTCTTTGTGAATTTCACATCCTGGATCCTAATCCTGTTCTTCCCCTCTCCTTGTACCTGCCCTCCACTCTTGTAACCTCCCTCCAACAGAGAGAAAGAGAAAAAAAAAAAAAAACACTATGGAAGCTGTAGTGTCTCACAGTGTGTCCTACAGTACAGCCCTTTGTCCACACTTCTCTGCTTGCAAATGTAATGCTTGCATTGTAATGACCCAGTGGCCTGAGTCTTTACAGAGGCTTCTGGCTTCTGCTACTCTATCAATACTGGAGTCTCTCTGAGACTCCTCTCGCATATCCTGTTGTTGCAGGTGTATCATGGAGATCTTGTAGTTTGGGATCCATGGACCCTGATGTGTTCCCCAGTGGCAGTGTAGGCCAGGACTTACCATGGTCTCAGAAGGCATCACCAGCTACTTAAATTAGGTGGTTCCTTACTACCTTTGAGTGTTACTGATTGAGTCTCCAGTTCTGCCTCTCTTCACTGTGCTCACATCCTCCTGTTTTCTTTTCTCTTCCATTTCTCTATCACTTCTCTTAGAGGTGCCTTGGGTCTCTGAGTGTCTGGAGTGGTCTCGGTAGTGCTGTGCCCTGCCCATGCATTATAGCACTGGGCAGGGGTCATCTCAGCTATGGTCTGCTCCTCTCCAGGCCTATGCTGTACCCAACTGGTGGTCATCTCAGGCTAGCTCCCTGTCTAAGGCTGCATGGTGGCAGTCTGGTGGTCCTCTCAGGTTTGTTCCTCACTTAGCCCACCTCAGTGGTCTCATGTGAAGGTCATTTGTCTCAGGCTCACTTCTACCCAGGACTTTAATCCCAGGCAGGGTTCTTCTAGTCTCTACCTTTCTCCCAGTGTTGGTCGTTGGGGCCTGCATAGTGCTAGATCGGAGGTTGTCTCAGGCTCGTTTTTTTCAGAGACCGTTAGGTTACTGATCATTTAGATGGCTATAGATCAGAACACAGAGCATGGACATAGCCTTTTTCTTCTCTGACACCTACGTCACACATGTGACATAGCAGCCACACCTGCCATGCCTCTAGGGGCAGTTAATTTTCTACTTTTTAACAACCCTACTTTGCGATGTGGTTTTTCAGTTCGCTTATGTAATACAGACATATCTTGGGCATAGCCCTCGGTTTCTCCCACTTTTTCATGCTTGTCTAAGCTCATTTTCCCCTTGCAGTGTTTTTCTCCCATCTCTCAAGCCACCAGTAAAATCATCCCTAGAGCCACAGGCTCTCAGCTATGAGGGGGAGGTGAAGTGGGGGTGGGGCGGGGAATGACTCTTTCGACAGCGTTTGCTTTCTTTTCCTTTCTTTCTAGTTTGTTTGTGCGGAAAGGCCGAGCTTGCTGATTGGTAGAAAAGAAGTCATCCATTATAAACTTATGGAGGTTCAAGTCGCTATTCAAAATGCTGAGAACACACAGTTGACGAGAAGGATAGATGCAGCTGGTCTCAGCGAGGCCTTCATCCTAGCAGGAGGTATAATGCTTCCTGTTGATTTCCTCTGCCAAACCTCACAGTCTTGTGTGGAAAGTTCCATCTCGCCTTTTCAGATCTTAGCCATTTAACACTGTGAGCACAAGCTGAACTCAACTCCTGGGCTTCGGTTGAACTCTTTGTTTTATAACCTTCCTTCCACTGCCTGATTGGCATGTAAAATCCTGCTGTAGACTACGCAGTGCTGTGCTGGCCTATCAGGTACAGCTTTTGAACTCTCATTCATTTGGCATAGGCAGTGTGGAAGTTGAGTTTGGAGAATGTGTCAGAATTCTCAAGTTCATGATCTTAAAAAGATATGTGTTGGTCTAGTTCGTGCCTGAGTTTATAGCAGATGTTTAGTGCAAACATCTGATCCGAATAGAATAACTAGAATGATCTCTTATTTTTCTCATTTGTTTTTATATTTACAATTTTTTCCATAAAGCAGGTGGCATAGTGTTTTGGTACGTATATATTTAGTGTGCATATGACTCCTACATCAAACTAAGTAATATATCTGTTCGTTCACACAGCTACCTTTTTTTTTTTTGAGTGATAACACTTAAAAACTACTTTGTTACCAAGTTTTTAGGATATAAGATGACATAACTATTTTTATTATATGTATATGATTGCTTTACCTGCATATGCAGATGTACATCTGTGTACCTTGTGCAGGCAAGGCTAGAAGAATCCAGAGGAGGGTGTCATATGCTCTGGAGCTGGGGTTAGAGATGGCTGTGGACCATCATGTGGGTGCTGGAAATGGAATCTGAGCCATTTGGAAGAAGCAGCCATTATTCTTTTTTAAATTAAATGTATTTATTTATTCACTTTACAACCCAATACCAGCCCTTTCTCTCCCCTAAGTACCCCCTTATGTAAGTCCTTCCCCCATTCCCCTTAGAAGGGGAAGACCCCTCTGTGTCAAACCCACACCCCCTGTGCCACCTCTCACCTCTCTACACCCCTCCACCCCCACTCTGCACATCAAGTTACTACAGGACTACGCACATCTTCTCCCACAGGCCAGACAAGGCTGTTCATTTACAAGTGGGATCCACAGGTAGGGAGTTAGGCAACAGATTCAGGGACAGCTCCTGCTCCAGTTGTTTGGGGGACCTGCATGAAGACCAACCTGCACATCTGCTACATATGTGCAGTGCCTAGGCTTAGCCCATGCTCACTCTCTGGTTGGTAATTCCATCTCCAAGAGGTCCCAAGGGTCCAGGTTAGTTGACTCTGTTTGGTCTTCCTGTGGAGTCCCTTTCCTCTTCAGGACACTCAATCTTTCTTCCAACTCTTCTGTAAAATTCCCTGAGCTCTATCTTCTGTTTTGGTGTGAGTCTCTGCATTTCTTTCCATTGGCTGCTGAGTAAACCCTCTCTGAGGACAGTTATGCTAGGTTCCTGTCTCCAAGAATAATGGAGTATCATTAATAGTGTCAGGGATTGGTTCTTGCCCATGGGATGAGTCTCAATTTGGGGCAGTCATTGACTGGCCATTCCCTCAGACTCTGCTCTGTCTTTGTCCCTGCACATCTTGTAGTCAGGACACTTTTTGGGATGAAGGCTTTGTGGGTGGCCACTTCAGAATCCATATACCCCACTATTAGGAATTTTTGCTAGAGCCACCCCCATAAATCCCCTGTGGCCTCTCTCCATCCCAGGTCTCTGACACACCCTAGAGATTGTCCCCACCCCACAGCCAATCTTCCTTCTCTCTTCCCTGCTCTCCCTACATATGATATCCTCTCATTTCCCCATCCCCTTCTACTTAGTTCTCTCCTTCCATAGACCTGATGTCTATTTTGTTTTCCCTTCTTAAAAGGATTCAACCATCCTCCTTTATGGTCTCTTTGTTATTTGGCTTCTTTGTGTCTGTTGGTTGGTTGATGGTTATTCTATATATTATGGCTAATAGTCACTTATCAGTGAGTATATACCATGCATGTCCTTTTGGGTCTGGGTTACCTCATTCAGGTTGATATTTTCTAGTTCCATACATTTGCCTCTGAAATTCATGATGTCCTTGTTTTTAATGGCTGAGTAATATTCCACTGTGTAGGTATATCACTTTTCTGTAACCATTCTTCATTTGAGAGACATCTAGGTTGTTTCCAGGTTTTGACTACTAGGAATAAAGCTGCTATGAACATAGGTGAGCAAGTGTCCATGTAATATGGTGGAACATCTTATATGCCCAGGAGTGCTCGGTCTTGAGGGGGAAGTATTCCCAGTTTTCTGAGGAACTGCCAAATTGATTTCCAGAATGGTTGTACAAGTGTACATTCCCAGCAGCAGTGGAGGAATGGTCTCCTTGCTCCACAACCATGCCAGCATGTAGTGTCCTTTGAGGTTTTAATCTTAGCCATTTTGGTGGGACTTTTTTGATTTGCATTCCCCTGATGACTAAGGACACTGAACATTTCTTTAAGTTCTTAGCTATTTACGATATCTCTGTTGACAATTCTCTGTTTAGCTCTGTACCCCATTTTTAATTGGGTTATTTGGATTGTTAGTGTCTAACTTCTTGAGTTCTTTATATGTTTTGGATATTAGCCCTCTGTCAGATGTTGGTTAGGGAAGATCTTTTCCCAATCTGTAGGCTGTTGTTTTGTCCTGATGACAGTGTTCTTTGACTTACAGAAGCTTTTCATTTTCATGAAGTTCTGTTTATTAATTCTTGACCTTAGTGCTTGAGCCATTGGTGTTCTGTTCAGGAAGTTTTCTGCTGTACCAACGAGTTTGAGGCTATTTCCCACTTTCTGTTCTTTAATATTAAGTATGTCTGGTTTTATGTTGAGGTCTTTGCTCCATTTAGACTTGTGTTTTATGCAAGGTGATAAGTATGGATCTATTTTCATTCTTCTACATACAGACATCCAGTTAGACTTAACACCATTTGTTGAAGATGTTCTTCCTTTTCCATTGTATAATTTTGGCATCTTTGTCAAATTCAAATTCACCTTCGTCTGTAGGTGTGTGGGTTTATTTCTGGGTCTTGGATTCAATTTAATTGATCCACTTGACTGTTTGTATTCCAATATATGTAGTTTTTATTACTATTACTCTGTAGTACAGCTTGAGGTCGGGATAGTGATTCCTCCAGAAGTTCTTTTATTGCTCAGGATCATTTTAGTTAATCTGTTTTGTTTTGTTTCCATATAAAGTTGAGAATTGTTCTTTCAAGACCTGTAAATAATTGTTGTGGAATTTTGATGGGGATCACGCTGAATGTATAGATTGCTTTTGGTAAGATGTAGCTGGTATTCTTAACTGCGGAGCTATCTTTCTAGCTTTTGAACCCTCATTCTTGATGTTGTCTCTGTAAGCTTATTTATTCTACATCTCCCTATCAGAACTAGTAGGTTCCTTAAATATGGTGGTCCTTGATACGTGCTTGTTCCCATTATCAATGGAGACCATCAAGTTTGCTAAAGAGTTTACTAAGTATAAAACTGTTTATACCTTTTAAAGTTATAATAATTTAATTTAACCGTGTGATTTTTGCCAGTGCTGAGTAAATTGAGGAAAGGGTTTTGAACACTCCCATTAAGATTGTACCTGCTCCTGTTTTCTAATTTCTCCTTGAAGTCTTTTCACTACCTGAAAAGGTAAGTTCTAGTGGTTTTTAAAGAGTATTTCATTAGTATCTCAAATTCAAAGTAAGACCTTAATATCTCATATATGAATTAAAAGATGGGAACAAGAACCCATAGCGAGCCTGGGAGATTTTATTTCTCATCAGCAAACTATCTTCAGTGTAGCCACATGGGCTAGAGCTCCAGAACTTCCCTCTGGTAACTGTTAATGTCTAGTTCCCTACTGTACATGAGAGGGACACAGGGAATAATTTCATTTGCGTTGCCTGATGGTGCCTCCAGGAATCGTCAGCTTTCTTATACTCCAAGGAGCATTTGCTCCTTTGCACTATAATTAAACAGGTAGTTTAGTCAACAACTAGAGATTTCAATTTGTGGTTATGTTATGTGCTTTTCTCCCTGCAAAGGCTCACTGTTCAAGAATGAGAGGGACCAGAGGACACTGTAAAGGACACAATGGCTGCTTGGAATTTTGGATCATCAAATCCTCTGAATGCCACTTAGTCTTTACTGTCTGTTCAGTTTCCACAGAGTAACATCGTGACTGTACCATCCTGACAAATATGATGCCAACTATCTGAGGAATGGATGACTCAAGACTGGAGTCACTCCATGAAGACATCTTGGTGACTATGGTGTGCATTTGGCTTATTTAAAATGCCACTTTCTTCATTTGGGTTCTATACCTTTATTTTTCTATCAGTAGAGATATCAAGAACCCTAAGAAATTTCCAGGACTGTCAATTTTGTGGGGGAAAGGAGAACATAATCCCGCCCCCCCACACTGCTACTTCTCCCCCTGGTAATTCAACAGGGTATCTTATATTAATAACCACATTATTCAAGTCTCCTTCTATCCCACAAGTAATTCTGTTAACATGCATTAATTATCAGCCATCTAACTGTGTAGCAGTTAATGACTCTGTTTAGGTAAAGTATTAAAAGGCATTTAGTCAGGACAAGGGAGAAAGGTTCTGCTCCCACCCTTTCTTTGTTTCTTTTAGTGTTGGTGTCATACAAGGTCTTGAGTAGTGCAGGAGTGTAGCAGTCTCTCTGCTTGTCCCCAAGGGCAAAGTAGCATGTATTAGTGTTTGTATTTGTAAAATTAGAAACTGCAGCTCAAACTGTCAAGGGAAAAGAAGGTCAAGAGAAGACACCCACATCTTTTGCTTGCTTTGTTTTCCCAGGTCTCTGGTCTATTTGTTCTTGAAAACAAAACAAACTTGGTTTTAGATAGAAATTCTGAGCTTAGTTAGGTCTGGTTTTGTGCTCTGGAGAGGAGATGGCAGTTCTCACTATCCTCAAAGGCACTGAGAAAAGCTGACTTGTAGAAATTATGAAGCTCCAAGAAGTACAACCCCTGCACCCTCTACTGCACATATTTTTACTTGGGTAAATATGACCCAGGAGGGAGTGGTCTTTGGTACAGACCTGAGGGCTAGAGAATGGAGGCATGGTGATTCATGGGATAAGGTATGGTCCAGAATGGAATTGATAGCATATTCTGATGTCTCTAGAACATGTCAGTTCTCTGCTCTCAAATTTGTTATGCTTCTGCCAGATTTCTATTATTTTAGATAGTGCTATTAAAATGAGTTAATATAAAGAAATATATTGGTTTATTCTATGTAATTTGATTGGCTTGCCTTGATAACATCACCACTACCATGATCAGAATGTTTACTATAGGATTATATATGACCTTTATTGTGTCTAGACATGGTCTCTCTACCTATAGCCTCTCTCTAGGCTTTAATCATGGAGGGATTATAGATTTTGTCAATGTTTTTCTACATCTGTTAGGATGATTCTGATTTCTGTCCTAAGTCCTTTTATACAGTGGATTGCATTTATTGATTTACATGTTGGATTGTCCTACATCTTGGAATGACATTGACTTTATTATGATGGGTAATATTTCTGATTTTTAAAATTTCTTTTTGTAAGGATTTTATTGAGAATTTTGGAATCTGTTTGTTGTGAAGACTGGCTTATGATTTTTCTTTTGTTGTATCTTTAGCTGGTTTAGCTATCAGAATAATGCTAGCTTTGTAAAACAGAGATCAAAAGCATTCCTGATCTACTTTTCTGTTTTATGGAATAATTTGAGAAACATTGATTTTTTTTTATTTTAATTTCTGTGGAATTCTGGGTTGAATCCATTTAGAACTGGGCTTTTTTGTGTTGTTTTATTTTTTTGTTTGTTTTGTTTTCTTTTGTTTTGTTTTTTGAGACAGGGTTTCTCTGTGTAGCCCTGGCTGTCCTGGAACTCACTCTGTAGACCAGGCTGGCCTCGAACTCAGAAATCCGCCTGCCTCTGCCTCCCAAGTGCTAGGATTAAAGGCGTGTGCCACCACCGCCCGGCAGAACTGGGCTATTTTTTAAGCCAGCAACATTTTCCCTCTCTTTCAATGTTGTTGCTTATTATAAATCTATTTAATTTTTTTCAAGATTTATTTATTGTATGTATATGAGTACTTTGCCTGTATGTATATACGTATGTGCATCATCTGTATGTTTGGTGCCTGCAGAAGTCAGAAGAGGGTATTGGAGATCCTAGAAATGAAGTTTTAGATGGTTGTGAGCTACCATGTAGGTGCTGAGAACTGAATCTAGTTCCTCTGCAGGACCAGGAAGCACTATCAACCATTAAGTCATCTCTCCAGCTCCTTGTTAACATGTTTTATCTTTTCTTGTTTTAAATTTAGCAGGTCATATGCATTTAGAAATTAATCAAGTTTTTTTAGATTTTCCAACTTATTGGAGTTTAGGTATTTGAGGTTTGTCCTTAAGTCCCTCTACAGTACATTGGTTTCATGTCTTCTTTTTTTATCTCTAAATATTAACTTTGGGTCTTTTATCTGACTCAGAGGAGGTTATTATTAGTATCTTTTATATTTTTCAAAGAACCAATTCAAGTTTTAAATTCTTTATAACTTGGTGTATATCTTTGAACACATATATACTTGTGTGATGTGTGTTCATACAGGCCATGGTACACACATGGCAGTTGGAGGGCAGCTTCCTGGAGTTTGTTCTTCCTTCCACGTTATGAGTCCCACAGATTGAACTCAAGTTGTCACATTTTCCTAGCAACTGCCTTTATCTGCTGAGCTGTTTCACTGGGGCTATGCAATTGATTTCTGCCTTGAGCTTAATTGTTTCCTTCTGTATGCTGGTTTGGAGTTCATCTGTTTTCGGTACATATATATTTAGAGTGGCACTGTCTTCTTGATGGATTGTGTCCTTGATCAGTATGAAGTATGAAATAACCTTTGCTATCTCATCTGATCTGTGTTGGTTTGAAGTCTGTGTTATCAAATGTTAGAAGACAGAGTTCTATTTATTTCCTACCATGTTCCCTAGAATTTGCTTGGAATACCTTTGCCCCTCCTCTCTTTCTAAAGTGATGTCTATCTTGAGTGGTGAAGTGTGTTTGTTGGAGGTATCAAAAAGAAAGAGCCTGTGTTTTGGTCTAATCTGATACTATCACTGGAATAGTTAAGGTCATTGGTATTTAGTTATTACTAAAATGTTTTAATTGATTGCTGCCATTTTGCTGAATTTGTAGCGTTTGATGTTTTCTTAGTATTCCTTTGCTTACCAAATGTCTTAATAGGAGTTTGTTTGTTTTTTTCCTGTAGTTTCTTGATGCTCATTGTGGTTTGAATAAGAATGGTCCTCTTAGGTTCATATGCTTGAATATGTGATTTCCACTTGGTGGAACTGTTTGGGGAGGATTAGGAGGTGTGGCCTTCTTGAAGGAAGTGTGTCACTGGGAATGGGCTTTGGAATTTCCAATGAATCACACTATTGCCAGTATTCTCTCCCTGCCACATACTTATAACTTGAAATGTGAGCTCTCAGCTATTCCTGCCACAGTAGCTTTCACCCCATCCTCTGAAACTGTAAGCTCACTTAAATGTTTCTTTTATAAGTTGCCTTGGGATGGTGTCTCATCACAGAAATAGAAAAGAAACTGAGATAATGTTGTCCATCCTTTTTTTTTTTCATTCAAAGTATTTTTTCTAGTATACTCTGTAAAACTAGCTTAGTGGATATAAAATACTTTAGCCTTAAAAAGAGAGAGAGAGAGCTTTTCTTTCTCCTTCCATGCTTAAAGACAGTTTTGCTAAGAGTAGTAGTCTAGGTTATGAGCTTTCAGAACTCAAAATATATCCTTCCAAGACCTTTGGGCTTCTCGAGTATCCATTGTAAAAGCCATAGTTTTCCAGGTATGTAGTCTTGATATATGGCCAAGCAATCCCTGCTGGATGCTTCTAAGATGCTTCCTTCTTTTTTCTGAATATTTAGTACTTTGATGGTAATATGACAGACATGTGAAATTTTCTTTCTGCCTATTTGGTGTTCAGTGTGCTTCTAAGTACCTGAATGGGTATATCTTTCTCTATGTTTGTTTTTATCCCTACGATTTTATTAAAAAACATTTTCTCTGCCTTTGGCATAAGGTTCTTCTTATTCTTCTATGCCCATGATTCATAAATGAATTCATAAACTTGATGTTTTACAATGCCCCAAGAACATGACATTTCTGCATATAATAGAAATCTCAATGTATAAAATTTATACCTATAACATACATTGCTTAATTTGTGTGTGATATAAATTTCATTAACATGTGTGCAGTATTTTTGCATCTGATATTCAGTTGACCAAGTATCATTTATTGAGGACTATCCTTTCCCTATTGTATCTTTTTCTGAAAACCAGTCAACCACACACATGTAGCTCTATTTATGTTTGGTTTTCCAGAGAGCTATTTGCCTCTATTAATTCATTTATTTTCCCATCTAAGTCCTAGAATTAACTCAGCAACTTCAATGTGTGAACTTTCTAGGACTTTGAATGGAAATTGCAATGACTCTATGAAGTAATTTGGGAAAATAAGAATTGTTTATTTATTTACCTGAGTGTGAGTGTGGTATTTGTGTGGTGTATGTTAAAATCCGACACCTCACAGGGTACTTATGTAGGAGTCAGGGAGCTAAATGCTTTCTCCATGGCAGCTCACCCAGTGCTGACAGCAACACGCAACACTAGTGCTTGTCTTCGTTTGTCTTCTGTTGGTTAGGGACGTTGATTTCACCTTTGAAACCTTGACAGCTACCAGATGCTAGAGGTTCAAATTTAAGGATAAAATTAGGACTCTTTGAGAGCTTTAGGTTCTTCTCTCTCTTCATGTCTGTGACTGTAGACTTCATTGTCTCAGAGCCAAGCAACACTGCTTTGGGGGACAGTGATTGAGCATTCATGACACTGTAGGAGTTAAAAAAAATTGAATTTCAAGAAATTTCAGAGCTGAATGATAGATTTGTATCTATTGTAATGTCTAGTGAGTATTAACAATTTGTTATGAATAATTATATACAATAACTGACTTGTCAAATTTGTTATTTTAAATATACTCACATGGTAGGACAGATGGCTACTGGAACAAACTGATCATGGAATAAGAAAGAAATTATCATAGTGATTAGATAATTATTATATCATTAATTTTCACCTTTAAATATACTATTCATGGAGAAACCATATAAGGAGCCTAAATCCATTTATCTATTTAAAAACTCATCAAAATATTAAATATGGAGTTGGTGTTTGTCCTTTTTCGATGTAGTCTATGTCTTTATTTGGACCATTTTCCCTTTAACTATATGGAATGAATTATTTTTGGTATTGATCAAACAGTCCAATATTCTGGGAGCTGGAGGCACCTAAGTTTCCATTTCCTTTTGAATACTGACTTGTAGGCTTGGGAAAAATCCTTCTTGTATTTCTGTGGCTCTCTTTCTTTTCTTCATGAATAGGAAGGGGCTCATGATTTCTTTCTTGAATGTGCCTTAGGGGAAAGAGGAGATATTTGTTTCACATTTCTGCTTAATGACAGACATTCTTTCTAGCCTTGAAAGTGGCCAGAATCATGTCCACCAGCTAAATGAGCTTGGCCAACTTTTAAGAGGCAGTGCCCGTGTAGCATACAATGACATGCTGTGGCCAAGGCCTCTTTGTACCAAGTCTTCTCTGCCAAGATTAGATGCACTCAGCTATTCATCTGATTTTACTGCTCATGTAAAGAAAACCTGGCTCTCACCTCTTCCTCTAGTGGAGTTCATACCAGAGAGGCAGAGCACCCCCTTAATTAGGGTACTTAGCAAGGGCACTTCCTTAATCAGGGTGCTTACTTAGCAAGTAGGCCTCTGGCTCCTCTCACATGCCTTTCTTTTGCCAAAAGTATCATCCACAAATGTTGATATACATCAAAAAATAAAAGATGTTTTGAGAGTCTCTTGGACAAGTCTGATCAACAGCTCAAAAGGCCGTCTCTTGACTGGTGTTCAGTCTTTTTATTAGATGATTTTTGATTCTTGAAGGAACATTGTTAGCGCAGAGATTTCTGAGTATTACATGCTTTTTCTTAAAAGGTTGATTGTTAATAGTATGATTCCTTATGACTTTTTCAAACATCCTTGTTTTTTTTTTTTTTTACTCTCCTTTCCTTTTGTACTTAATCTTCTGCCACCCTCTATAGAGCCCATCCCCCATTTTTCCTATTTCCCTACCAGATCATTTATATCTGCTATTGCCCTCCCTGTGGATCCTCCCGTGCCTCTGGTAGGAGTCCTTTGGACTTTCCTAGCTTCTACAGTTACTCCAGAGTATATATTCACATTAGAAGATTTTGAGTTAGGAGACCCCAATGAATGAACATGTAACATTTGCCTTCTGGGTGTCACTAACCCTCACTCAATATGATCTTTTCTTGTTCTATCCCTTTACCTGCAAAGCTCAAGATTTCATTTTTGTTAACAGTTAAATAGTATTCCATTGTGTCTATGTACCACATTTTTGTTATCTGTTTGTAGGTCGAGAAACATTTAAGTTGTTTCTATTTCCTAGCTATGATGAACAGGGTAGCAATGAACATGGCTGAGCAAGTATCTGTGAAATAGGATGTCCATTCCTTTGGGAACATGCCAAGGAGTGGTATATCTGGGTCATATGATAGATGTATTTTTACCCTTTTGAGAATTCTTGGTGCTGATCTGCAGAATGGGTGCCCATTTCACAATTCCACCAACAGTGAATGATGGTTCCCCTTTCCCCACATCCCCTCCAGTATTTATTTTGAGTTATTTATTTCATTAGTCTTTGCCATTGTGATGGGTGTCAGAATTTAATTAACATTTATCTAATTTCTGAGGAGAACGAACCATTTTGAGGATATTTCTTAACCATTTTTTTTTCTTCATTTGAGAACTCTTTTATCAGATCCCAGAAATGTTTTTGAATGGGTTATTTTTTAAATTGTTGTTTGGTTGTTTTACTTTCTTTTTGTTTTTGAGTTCTTTGTATATTCTACACATTAATCCTTTGCTAGATAAATAGATGGCAGATTCTTTCATTCTGTCAGACTCTCCTCACCCAGTTGATTGTTTCTTCAGCTGTCTGGAGGCTTTTTAGTTTAATAAAGTCCCACTTAGCAATTGCTGGTCTTAACTTAGGGGCAAGTGGAGACCTCTTCAGAATGTCTTTTGTTATATTTGCTCTCGATTGACACCCAGAAGTGGAAGGTAAGTCCTTATTGCTGAAGACACAGTGCACTTCAGATACAGGGTCTAGAGGTCCTTGAGCTGGAACTAACCTGAATGCTTCTTCCCTCAGGACTGAGTTTCCTGGCACTAGCAGACACTCTTCAAGCTTCCTAAGGAGGAAAGCAGCCAACAGTTCTACCCAGCTATGGCACCTATGCACCAGCATGACACAATAATCTTAAGGGTGCAGTAGTGGCACACATACCTTGCTGGTAATCAAGGGCCCTCAAATTGGACTTAAAACCTAATCAACAAGAAGAAATCATGCTTGTTATTAGAAACCTAGAAAACTACACAGGGCTAATGTAATCATAGATTTTAGAGGAGAACTCATGCCTACTACTTTACTTAACCAGTGTAATTCATAACAACACTGTAAACTTATATACCCATGGGTAAGTGTAGTTCTCATCCTTCATCAAGGAAACTTCTCTTTGCAACAGACACCTCTGTGTGGCAGTTAAACATCCTCCCCTCAATCCCCACCCCAGCCCTCAGTTCTCTGATCTCTATAATGTGGGATAGTACATTATAGTTACCTTCCTCTTTGGTGGAAGCACCAGGGGTGGTAACAACACCGTTTTCTCAGGTGGTTGATGGTAGCATTGTCTAAGATCCTGTGGAGAAACAGTTTGGCACTAAACAGTTTAGACTCTTTCATAGGTACCCTTTAGTAAGTCATCATTTTATTGGCTTTAACATTCTACTTTTTAGTCAGCTCTAGAAGGAAGGTCTCTAGAGACCATTACAGGAAACTACAAGTGACCAAAAATGCTGAGTTGTGGAACCCAGTCCTAACTGATATATTTACAATTCAACTCCCACACCTAAGGTTCAGGAATCATTGTGGAAGAGGGGTTAGAAAGATGTTAAGAAACAGATGAATGGAAAGTTTTCTGTGAGATTATATTTTGTAGGAATGTCAGATGCTATCCTCATGAAGTCTCACCAACATGGTTACCTAAACCTGATCTGAGCAAGGATGACAGCAGTGGATACTGCTGGAAGAGGTAAACTTACAAGGCTTCAATCCTAGATGAAGAACTCCAGTCCATTAGAGAAGACTGAGAGCAAGAGAAATAGTCTTCCCCAGGGATGGGCATACCAGTTGGTTGTTCATTACCAAGTGGCCAGCTCTGAAAACATACATACAAGTAACATTATACAGACTGAGCATGGTATGTTTATATACGTAGGAATATATATATATATATATATATATTATATATATGTCACTCATATATGTCTGCATATATGAGTGAATATAATATTAGCAACAAAAAAGGCCATGAATTTGAAAGAGCAAGGAGAGGCATATGGAAGGGTTTAAAGGGAGGAAGGGAAGGGGGAAATCATGTAATTATAATATAATCTCAACACATTAAAATAATAAAAAAAATCCAAAAAGGCAGGAGAATTTTAATTATGTAGGATTATTTCCAAGCTATGATTATATCCATAAACTCAGAAGCAGATAACTTAATAATGTTAGGAATGTCACATATCTTTTTAGATTAACTTATCTGACTTTTGCTTTTCTTGATACTGCTTTTGCTTTCTGAGTAAATGGTGAGGATTCTTTGGGGAGAAGGGAGAAAAAGGAACACTACAAAAAAGCAGAACTCAAGGCATCTCTGGGCTCCCGCTAACATTTTCTAGCTGGTTTTGAGTAGAAAAGCTTGGGCTGAGAGAAGGAAGCGTAGCCTCTTACAAACTCTGCACACTTGGCACATAGAAGTAGAGCATGGCTGCCTCCAGCTGTGTGGCAATTAAGTCCCCTCCCCCTAGTCCTCAGCTCTCTGATCTCTATAAGGTGGGATAGTAACCTTCCTCTTGGGTAGTTGGTGGGAGCACTGGGAGTGGTAACAACACCTTCCTCTTGGGTGATTGATGTAGCATTGTCTAAGATTCTCTGGAGACTCTGTTTAGTGCATGACTCTAACATAGGTATCCTGGAAGTCATCATTTTGTTAGCTTTAACATTCTACTTTTTAGTCAGCTCTAGAAGGTTTCAAGATTAGCTCTCTCTCTCTCTCTCTCTCTCTCTCTCTCTCTCTCTCTCTCTCTCTCTCTGTATGTATGTATGTATGTGTTTTAGTTTGTTTTAATGGTACTTTTCCTTATCCATTGACAATTCCATACCTATATAATGTATCTTGGCCATACTCAGCCTCATCTTTTCCCTACCACTCCTTTCAGATTCCTCTCCAACAAGCTGCACCTCCCACCTCATGGAGATTTCTTTTACTGTGTGTGTGTGTCCTGAGTTTGTGGTAGAAATGAGGATGATGGTGATGGTGGCAATGATGTTGTTGATGTTACTGGGTCATTATGGAGAACATACTTGCAGTGACTCCAGATACGCCTACAGGTCAAACATGAACAGATATGTTGTATAGATGTGTCTGTATACAGAGATGTATGCCTCACCTCTCCCTGTTAAAGCCACGAGGAAGAGAAAATGACTTGCTCTACTTCAGAGATTGAGAACATAAACATTAGAAAGACAAGTCACTTAGAGGTGACTGTCAAACCCTCATGGAAAAGGAGCTCGGCTATTCTTGTCTTCTCCTGTACTGCAGCTCTTACACGAAGGCTGTGATTGTTCTTGGTAACTTGAAGCCAGCAAACCATCTCCTTGAGGCAGGTTTCTTCCGTAGCCTATGATAAGGGGGTAGATAGATGTCTTAGAGCTCTGTTGCTGTGATGAAACATTGTGATCACAGCAACTTGGAGAAGAAAGAATTTATTTGGCTTATGCTTCTATATCACTATTCATCACCCAAGGAAGTCAGGACAGGAACAACAACGGGGCAGGAACCCAGAAGCATGAGCCAATGCAGAAGCCATGGAGCAGGTGCTGCTTAATGGCTTGCTGCCAATGACTTGCTCAGTCTTCCTTCTTATAGAACCCAGGACCATCAGTTCAGGGACGGCCCCACCCACAATGGGCTGGTCCAGTCACATTGATCACTAATAAAGAAAATGCCGTACAAATGGATTTTATGGAAGCATTTTCTCAGTTGAGATTTCCTCCTTTCAGATAACTCTAGTTTGTGTGTTAAGTTGGCATAACATGCCAGCACATCAGGAAAGTAGCATGCTACGCCTTCCTTCTTCAGTGCCCTGATGGTGCTCATGCACATGGATGTTAACCTGCTATTTAGGGCTACAGGTCCGTAGAGTCCATTCTTTCCATATTATGTCAGAATGTTAGTTTGGGGTTTTTATAGAGGTTATTTTCCAACCCATTCTTTTCTTTGAATGTTCAGATCTTAAAATGCTTATGCAGATGTTTTAGAAGTATGTGTCAACCTTCGGGGCTTTCTGTTGTTATAGCTCAGTAAAGCTAGCCCAGACATCTTTCCTAAAAGCATAGCTGAGTTTGTGGTATAAATACTAACGATAATGAGATCAGTTCCTAGGGAAAAGATCTGGTCTGAAGAAGTCATGTTTTCAGTTTCTGAACCGCCCATAACATTTGTCACAGTGCTGTCTCTAATTTTTGAGAGGCTTACATGAGACAGAAGTCATCGGCCTTGAGGGTAAATTCTTAGACGGGCTCCTCTGACACCACTCAAGTGTGTGTCTTCAGCATCTTTATAAATACATGCAGCAAATCTTTCGATTTGCAAACGAGAAGACCAAGACTCTCAGAAGACAGATTTTTTTTTTCTTTCTTTTGCTTACCAGTGTCTCTAATAATCAAGTAGCCAGTCAACAGAAGTTACCACTTTCTCAAAGGTATTAGTGGTTTCAGCAAGCACTCCCCTAGGACAGGTTTTTAAAATGTTTTCTTTGTTTGTTTGTTTGTTTGTTTTTAGAAAATAAACATATACCTTTTATTTTATGTTCACTGGGGGAGGGTGTTGGAGATACCAATAAGAGAGAATGAGAAGACAGCCCTCACTTTGGTACCATGATTATGTATAAACTCGCAGATGAAGACATACATCTGCAGGGAAATAGCTCAGAGACGGAAGTACACTAAATTTGACTGCTTTGTTTTTTTCCTCATGTGAGTCAACAGAAAATAGGCAAACTATTAGTCCATGGTAACATTACCATAGAGGGGTCACAAGAAGGTCAACGATCCCGACTGTTTTACTCCAGTGTAAGTAACTATTAATCTTCCTTTCCTAAGGAAGGGAGGCTTTGGCTATGATAATGGAAAGCAGAGTACCAGGATGTTGGCCTTTGGAAAAAGAACTTTTGACTTAAAAGCTGGGAAGCTGATCAATGAGGACCAAAACAGTATAATCATTGGATGCTAATGACCTTTTAGCTAGTGAATCATTTAATTTTATCAAGTAGGTCTTGAGATTTACTCTTTAGATTTAAAAAGAGAAACTTATTTATAGCACCTAATTTGCCCATAGTCATATAACAAACCGCCAGAAAACCAGGATTCCACCATGGACCTCTCTGCCTCCTGAACGCCCTCTGCCTACGTGTCTGTTGAATATTTGAGCCCACGGAAGAAGATTTGTGTGCTAAAGAAATGGGACTAAAGGCTGCACTTCAGAAACGTAAAAGTTAAGAGCAAGTTCAGAGGAAATTATTTCTTATTTTTAACATTCCCTAGGACTGTTTTAAGCTTCTGATCTTTGATTGTAACTGAAATCTTTATAAAGATAACCAGGAATGAAAGAAAGCCAATATGCCCCTCAGTTAATCTTTTCAATAATAGAACTAGTAGGATAAGTGATTCCTAAACTTTGTAGTGAAGAAAAAAACAAAACAAAAAACAAGGCAACAAACTAACCCAGACCACATTACAATTTACATCTCTGTTTCTGCTCCAGAAACTGACTAAGCAGGCATGAAGACCTCGTGTACAAGATTTCCTAGGTGATTCTGGTGTCTAAGATCCACACGTTGAAAACTGACAAATTCCACCAATTGGCAGTGTCCTCTAATTGCAGGCTTCAGAAAGCTGCTAGAAGGCAAAAGTGTATTTTGTGGTTGACTAGGCAGTCTTGGCATCCAGAGACAGTACCTCAGCAATAAACTGCGAAGATGTGGTGCATGGGATGCAAAGCATTTCTTCAGATCTGTGGATTCCACAGGCTGCTTGCCAGAATGATGTAGGTATCTCAATCTTTTGCTAAGATTTAAATAATAATAATCTATATGCCCAAGGATAAATGAAATTCCATAATTTCTCAGCTAAAGCAGGTACAAATCAAAATCCTTCCAAATATCTCAAAGTTTCCTTGTTTAGTGTGTTAAGGTTAGAGTGGGGTGTATCAAGTGTTCATTTCACCTATGTGAGGTAGCAAGGACCTGAAGAGCCTTCCCAGACTACAGGAAAGAAGGAGCACCTCATTATGTGAGGTGATTCCTAAGTCACTTAAGAAATTACAACAGGAAAAGCCTGTGACCTCAGGTGACCTCTCATCATTTTCAAAGTTCAGAGTACAATAAAAGTCTCTTTAGATTGTAGAGAAGGTACCTGTGTGAGCTATCTGTCTTTGGACCTGATCGTTTGTCTATGCTTTATGTCTGAATGAGAAACATCACTGGTTTAGCAATTTAGTCCTTTGGCAAAGAGCTGACCGGGCCCAAGGGGCATGATCAGTAGGCCCTGTTACTAATTTAGTGCAGTGTCCTGAATTATAGTTAAAGATCACCACCACCCAGTGGAGGACCTGAATATTAAAAACACTCCGAGGGAGGGGAGTCATGTGCAGAACTCAACAATTGGAGCCTTCAGTCATATTGTATTACAGGGATACAAGAAGCTGGTATAGCGTTTACAAGTAGGATGCACTGCAATCACATGCAATTAACTAAGGACTTCCTGGGCAGCAGCCCAATGTGAGGCTATCCTATCCTAAAGCAGAGGAAAGAAGGAGGTGGGGGACTAATTCTAGCTTTGTTAGGGAAAAAAAGGTCAAAGGTCAAAGCTGATTGAAATAGATAGTGTCTAATGAGAAGTCAAAACTGGTTGGAATCATACATGAACATCACCTTCCCCATTTCAACAGAATAGAAAACTATATGTTTTTCCTTTGCTTGTCTGATCTTGTGACTCTCATGTATAACCCTTCTCCTAAATGCTTGTCCTCCTCTTTCTAATGCTCCGAACTAAAGTGTCATGGTGTTCCTTATGGTTTGCCCTCTAACTCACTCTCTGTAACTGAGAACTTGCAGGGTGGAATGATTTAGGATTTAAGACTTCTGTCCCTCTCTCCTTCCTTCCTTTCCTGTTTTTGTCTTGGAGCGTGAGAAAATACAGATGGCTTTTTAAAGCTTAAAGTTCTAAAAGGTAACATTTTGGTCGGACCCCCAGGTCCCCCATTGCAAATGACTATCATTGTATAGGCGCCATCCCTAAGGGTCAGTTATTTGTGTTGGCTGTCGCTTGGGACACCCAGGTACAGAATGGACACTAGATGAGCCTGGCGGTGGAAGGCATACTGACTGGGAGGCAGCACTGAGCTCTCCTTTCAGGAGAGAAACTGGAAAGCTCTGGATAAGCCTCCCCTCCCTTTCTCTTCCCCCTCCCTTTTCCTCCTTTCCCATCCCCTGCTGTCCCCACACCCCTTGACCTGAGTTTCCCAACCTATGACCCAGGAACCCAGGTTTAAAGGAGCCTACACTGTCTCCCATTCCCAAGAGTTTACCCCACCCGACCCCTTTTTTTTCTTGGAGTGAATATATTTGGATTTAACCAGTTTTTCTGGCCACTTCTATCTATTTCTTTCTTCTCCCTCTTTTATCTACATTGCTAAGCGTCTACTTTTATTATACTCCCCTCTTTAGGGTCTGATGATTCACAGTGAGGAGACTGAAGGTCGATAGAGTAAAAGATTTTCCTAGGGTACTGGCTTTTCTAAGAGCTCTGCATGCATGCTCAGGATTGTGTCTCTCCTGCGTCACATTGTCTTCCCTTCCTCTGTCCTAATGAGTCTTTTTGTTGATGCTGCCTACTGTCCTTCAAAATTAAGTAGAGGCAGCAGATGGTACTTTTATTTTGGAACAGGAAGAGGGGCAAAAGTGGGACTGACAGTGGGAATTAGGGCGTGGCCTTCACCTGGGGGAAATGTGGGCGTGTCAGGCCCTACATAACCGAAGAATAATTTGCTAAGATAGTCCTTAGGACATGGGTGAGTGAGGTATCTCATAGTCAGAATTTAGATAGGGGAGGCTCCTCTTCAGAGGCTTGCTGGGAGAATCCAAATAGCAGCTCCTCCAGTTTCTTAAGGCCAGCGTTGCTCAGAAAATTATGGTTTGTTGAAAATAAATAATAACAATACAGAACATGCCTTACAGTGCATGTGCAGGGGTGGAGTGGGGTTGGCTGAGTCTTTGAGGCAGCTCTAAGATTTGACTTTACAAGCAAAAAGTAACCTTGAAGAGACATTGTCAAAACTGTGAAAAAGCCCGAGGCACTGTATTACCCAAGAATTAACAAAAAAACGACTGGCTGGGTCCAAGGTTTCAGAGCTAAAATGTGTACCTTTGTTCTTAAAATAAAAAGTAGCTCCCCTGTCCCCCACATCCTAATCTTTCTGTATTATTGCATGGTACTTATTAATGAATTAATTTCTGCAGAAAGTGTTTTTTTTTTTTTCTACTTCTTGTATGAACTTAATACAACAGTCCAGGTATCTGCAAAGTATCTTTGAACTATTGTCTATGGGAGATGGTTTATCTTCTTCCTGGGGAATGTCTTAGCTTCAGGGTACTGCAGGCATTGGGCAACTACAGAGAGGACTCTATAGTTACAGGCCTCATGGGCACTGCCATCCGATGCCTGCTCCAAAGCCCACTCCGAGAGTTCTCCCTTTCTGATGCATCAGCTGCCTCAATGGTTTAACTTTCCCTTACTGTTCTTGGAGCCTTTATCTTCCTGGCAGTTTAGAAGCACATGGAACTCAGAGTTCAGTCACAGCCTCTACCTACTCTCTGGTTTTGTTGATTTTAGAATAGTGCCCAAATTTCTTCTTTCTGCAGGTTCAAAGGAAACCATTGGTACACTACCCTCAAAGAGGCAGCCCTCTCCCATGCATGTTATGAGAAATCATGGCAAGAGTTAAGAATTAAAGAACCTCCCACAGATATTTATGGAATGTCTATGAGGTTCCTGTGCAGACCCTCAGCCTCTTCAAGATCAACCAGAAACATCTGTTCTGAAACAGAACAAGAATCTACCATCTCTATACCCCTTGCTTGGGAGATGCTGGACGAAAGTTTCCCTGCTCTTTCTAAAAGTAAAAAGATAACAATATTGTTTTATTTAGTGGCACCTGAAAATTAGACTCAAACTGGTTAAAAACTTAAAAAGATTAATCAACATCTGTTTGGGTTCTGTTAAACTGTGTGAAGGTAATTTCACCTGCTGTTGCTTACAGTCTATTTAATTACAATGCATGCAGATTTCCAAGACTAGTACAGACGTAGGTCTCAATTATGGTGTCAAATCAAAGAGCTACTAAGTTGTCTTTCTGATCAAGGGAGAAGATAAGGCAAATCTTACAGGTCATTGGCTCATTGCATTATTGAGATGACATAATTCCTCTTTTATATATCATTATTTTACACACCATGAAGAACTACAAAGCTGTTATTTACTGGAGGTTCACATTGATTCTTTAGCCATTGGGTACCAGACCCTATCTAGAAAGATTACAGATGACTTCCTTTTATTCATCTAGTGGTCCAATCAAGAAAGCACATTACTTCTGCATATAGATGCCTTCCAAATACTGCTGGGAAAACAATGATTCCTCAAGCTCCTGAACTGGTAGGTAGTATGGGGGAGCTGAACTTAGGTCTGTCCTCCATGGTGCCCACACCTCACCCTAGAACATCAACTGGCCTTCTGCTCTCTTTGGGAAAAACTTGAGCTCAGAGAGTGACTTGCCCCAAACTCACTTACAGAATTTGAGATCCTGAGTAGACATTTGAGGTTGTGAAGCCCAACTTGCTGATTCTAAGAAGAGTGAAGGGTTCAGGGAAGCTGAGATGAGCCAGGTGGCCTTTGAGTGGGGTGATAAAGCTATAGCTTTCCATAGGCTAGAACTGTGGTGGCCAGAACTCAGATGATGCTCTGTGATCTGCTGGACCTCTTACCTCTCAGAATCTTGTTCTGGGCAATTATAGATGCTGCTCAGCCTGATGAAAAAAGAAAAAGCAAAAGTAAGGAAGTAAGTGATGGAGAGTTAAGGAATTCCTCTGTGAGAATTCTCTCCCCTCCCTGCCCCATGGTGGTATCTTATGCATGCAAGACAAGCAATCCACAAACTTGTATATGTAAGACAAGCAATCTACCACTTAGCTAGTCCTCAGCTCCTTTGACTATTCTAAGACTGGGGACTTTGCCCTCTTGACTTGGGCAAAATCTGGCCATTTTCCATTTCTTCCCTTCCTAGGTGCAGGTTGAGCTTGGTTGAAAAAGTACAGAATATGTGAGCCCTAGGACAAATCCCAGGTTGGATTACTATAGAGTATGTGGGGTCAGAGTTCCTGTTTGTTTGCAACAATGCTCTGTTTGGTAGCGTCCCTTCAACCTTGGCACATGAAGAACCTGGATTTTCAGTTATGCTCAGATTCCTGTTCACTCCACAAGTCCGGGCTGCAGCATCCAAGCTGGAGATGCTGATAACACATTTGCCAAACTCACCTCTGGTAGTGCTTTGCCCTGAGCTCTGCTGCCCTCATCTATGGTTCTGCTATGCATGGCTACAATCAAGTAACTACAACCATCTGAAAATATTACATGGAAAGTCCCCAAATGAGCAATCCACATTTACAATAAGTCACTATAGTAGATGGTTGCATTTTGTTGTTATTGTTGTTAATCCTAACTTGTGGATTAAACTTTAACATAGATTCATGTGCCTAGAACCAAACAACATATGGAAACTTATATTGAACTCATGTGTATTAGTGGTTTCACACATTCACTGGGTATTTTAAAGTATATCCCCATAAAATAGACCACAAGCAGTCTGAATCTTCTGTATAAGAGCCAGTTTGTAACCTTGGTGATCTTGGACACTAGAACAGTAAAGCTTACAGGTTTTTTTTTTTTTTTTTTTTTTAACCAAAGCAGTAATCTATAAGGAAAGTGCAAAGGATTGTACTTATTAGTCAGTCTGTTGCCAATTTATTCTCCATTGTAAACAATAAGCATAGACTCTATAATTTGTTATGCATAAATGTGGTGAGGGGAAGGTGAAATCAAGTAATACAGTCGCACAGTGGTGAGATACTTACCGATGACTTAGTCTGCCCAGTGGCTGTTACTGTTACCCTCACAAGAGGCACTGCAGTGTTCCTGGCTTTTGTAGAGTGAGTTCCGTGTTCTTGATAAGCGGACCAGCTCTGATCCCAACTCTCCACTAGTTACTCAGTCTCTGATCTTTCTCCTCTTTGGGATTAAAGGAAGGCGAATGTCATGAATGTCAGTTTTTGTCAAGTGTGTTTTCGTGGATTCACTCCTCTTCCTGGAGGTCTTCTGTGGCTAGAAGCTGTGTGATCCTAGCAACACAACCCAAAATCCCCTTGAAAAGTAACTAATTGATCAAAGGCTCCAAAGGCTGAGGTAAGCAATCACCGTTTGAGCCACAACATTCTGGATTGAATTTGCAGAAGCGAGCATTTGGAGCATGAAAACCATTCTGGGGGAAGAGAACGGCATGTTGTTCCCCCCTACCCCACCCCCACACCTCCACAGATAATTGTCTGTACTGATTTGTCATTTATTGCTTTTCCAGAAAACTTCAGGGAAAGCAATGTATTCAGTGAAACAGGAAAAAGGAGAATACAAAGACGACGTGGTTTTAATTACGGCGGTGAAATAAGCTGTGCAAAAAAAAAAAAAAAAAGCCTTTTAGCAGCTTTCGTGATGAAATTTGATGAACAATTTAGTAAATCTGGAGGGGGCAGTCAGTTGCAGATCAATAGAAGAGCATACTTCCTTGGACACTGAAAAGATATCATTTGTCAAGTAGCAAATTGCACAGAGCTTGGAGAGGGAGAAAAATTTGAGGATGTCTTGAAGCAGCTGTGTTATGACCCTTCCACGTGCCTACCCCTCTCTCCTTTCTCGAAATATTCCATTCAGTTCTTGGCTGCACTCTTCTCACCCCAATAGGGACAAAGAGGAGGAACAAATGTTCCTTCCTTTGCAGTCTGCTGTTTTGGGAGGGACTTGAGGTTGTCTTTGAATATAATTTTATTTAAATTGCTTTCCCATGCAAATCTTTGTTCTCTATCTAATTTTGGTCACTTCTCTGCAATGCTCTTTCACAAAACAAAAACAAAAATAGATTCTACTGACACTGAGAAGTTTGGTGTCCCAAACACCCTAATTGTTCTGAAACCCATTCTCTTTTATATCTGAGAGCCATGGTCACTTGAACAATTGCGATAAGTGTCGACCCCTTGCTCCTATGGTGCACCTCTCACATGCTGTTCATTGTG
Source organism: Arvicanthis niloticus (assembly GCF_011762505.2). Taxonomy (NCBI): domain Eukaryota; kingdom Metazoa; phylum Chordata; class Mammalia; order Rodentia; family Muridae; genus Arvicanthis; species Arvicanthis niloticus. Next base: position 41,944,485 of record NC_047671.1, read on the forward strand.
ATCGCCTCCTGATGTTCTGATACATGACAGAAGTGGTTCTTCAACAGCTATATTTCTTTCTGGCTGCTCACTGTTTTGCATTCTTCTTCTGTGTTCCAGTTCTGTTGGATGCTTCTCAAGCTTGAATAAACTTTACAAGTTTGAGTAACCATTCAAAGTTCTTTGAACAGATCTGTTACTGTGGCTATATAGCCAGTCTAAATATTTTAAAATATCCCTTCATGTATATAATTCCCCCCTTCCCCCATGACTGTACTCTTTAATCAAGAGATGCTCCCAGGAGTCCAGGAGTGAGAGTACTGGGACAAAGGCTATTAGTATTTTCAGTTTTTGAGATAGTTTGTAGAGCAAGTATAGTCTAGAATATGAGTGCCATTTTCACTTTTTATGTTGTCAAAAATTTAGTGCTTTCATTATTAGCTGTTGTATGCAATCTTAAAAGTTATAAAATGGTACTATTCCTTTTAATTTGCATTTCTTTAATAACTTGTAAGATAACACCCTTTCTAGTACATTTATTTGCCACTTGTTCTATTTTCTTAAATTTGTTAAGCCAAATATAGTATGTTTGTCAAAGGAAATTGAGTTTATTGGTCATACTTTAAACAAAGAGGGAAGGAGAGAAGTAAGGAAAAGATACGTGGAAGAAGACACTAAGAGCTTGTGTTCTAACAATAGCCACTGGCAGCACTGACCTTGCTCAAATATGAGCCCATCTTACAAAACCTGTCCCAATTTAAAATTAGATTAACATAGGGGATGGTCCAAATGCATAGGCTTGAGGAACAAAGCCTTCTGTTTAGCTATTCTCTGCTTCTTTGTTATGAATGTGTTTAATGTTACCATATGCTCTTCTCCCTTTGAGATGGGCACCTTGCCATGTGTATAGAGCTTTGAGACTATTAATTACTCTGTATGAAGTAAGTTATTGTATGGTAAGTCTCTTCTAAGGGACTGTAGCTCTCCACAAGAACTAGGTTCTAGTTCTCTAAAAGATTAAAGGGGCTGCTTCTTATTTTGAAGCATGCAGTGGCAGCACACATGGCTACTGAGAGTCTTTATGATAACTCAGCTCTCTACAGGGGCTAGAGAATTTAAAGAAGACTAGTCATTGGTGATACTGCTGGAAAACTTGAAACTGGTGCATGGCTTCTGCTTACAAGGGGACAATTAGTATCCCTGGCACATTTGGTTTTTATTTATTTTTAATTTTCCTTGTAGTTATTTGGTGTTCATTGCTAGTGAACATCCACAGACTGAAAAGGCTGAGCTGTGTATCCTCTGCCTCTAAGTAGGACAGCCAGTGGGAGGCTTTGTTCAGTCACTCACTTCTTCAATCATTCATTAGTTCATGCATGAATTCAGCTTATGTTTATGGAAACACCGTGGTGCTGGGCACCCTGCTAAGAACTCAGGTTCTGATGCTTGGGGGTGGGGGAGAGGAAGGAAGTGCAGCCATCCTCTGCCTGGCTTCCTGCTGTTAAGTCTCTGGTATCTATCCAAAAAGTCCTTACAAATGGAAGCAAACTTTCTTATCAAAGGAACTAACTAATCCAGTACCCTACCTCTCACAGTTCCTGAGCACACACAAGCTGACCAGGTTCTTGAAAGAAGAAAGGGGTTGGAGAAACATGAAACTGGTACTAGCCAAAGGCCAGGCCTGTTAGACCCTTTGAATTATAGAAGATAATTTGGTCTGTATCTTCTGGTGGCTTTTGCCTGTGTTAGGTAAATTGTAGAGAAGTTGAGGGCCAGTCAGTGGCTCTTGGAACATTAAGTAGAGGTGTGAAATGGAGTGGACAATAAGTGGTTAAGTTAATATTTGAACTCAGGCAGCTTCTAGTCTTACATTAAACAGTGCAGAAGAAAATACTATAGAAGTAATTTAGTTTTTATCAACATTGAATGTTTAATTTTAATAAAAGCTTTCTGAATTTCTTAACTTGTAAGCACATGATAATCTTGGTGTCTCTGGGGTCTACCGTTAATGGATGCTATTGTACATATTTCAGAGGTTGGAGAGGAAGGGGTGAGGGTGGAAGGAAGGGGTGCAGAGTTTGTGGAAGCTAAAGAATGAGAAGGATTTCCTATTGTTTGAAATTTGGGGAAGTATGTGTAGGTCCACATAACAACACACAATCACTTAGAAGTCTACTGAGATAGACTGATGTCAGTGAAAATAGAACCTGGAAGCCACCATTCTGGGCTCTCCCTAACCCTTCAGGAGCAGCAATGAGTTCACACAGTTCCTAGACCACCATATTGGCCCCTTTTCTTGTATGTCTTGCCTAGTTTCCTACTGCCCACAATGGATGCTCCCTTCTTGGCTTAAAAAGTTTGGAGGATGATAACTGTCATTATAAATTCTGGGGAATCTGGTAATGGAGAAGGCAGAGAGACTCATTAGAACCCTAATTTTTCTCTCCTAAAATTCATTGTCCTCTCAAGCCTCTTCAATGAATTACTTTTGCCACTGTCTCTAGGTGGCAGTGTTTCCCTATTAACACTGCCCTGAAAGCCTACATTCCTATAATACTCAGTGTGATTAGGTAAGTCTGAAGATTGGACATCATACATCTTCAAAGTAGGAGGATAACCAGAGGAGGAACTGCCATATATGCTATATAACATTGCTATTTATCTTCTAATTTTTGGTATAGACTTGCTACGTGTAACCTGTAGCCCCAGTTTACCATGTCCAGTTGCCCCATTTCAAAGGACTGGGGAGCCTGTGGGTTGCTTATCTGAAGAAACAGAGAGTAGAATATGTCCCTGTTGGAGACTAGTGAAGAAGACAAGCTTAGGCTGAAGAAGCCGGAGGATCCAGTTTAGTGTGTTGGTCATGCAAAGGCAAGAAAGCAAGTTTATTATTCAAGGTCTGAAACTTTAGAGAATTAAAGAGGTAGGTTCTTGCAATAGAAACAATAAATAGTTGGATGCAAAGTGTTGTGAAAATATGGGACGGGGGTGATATGAGGACAGAGAAGGAAGCTAGGATCTTGAAACTCTGGCTGCAAAGGATGAGCAGTTGAGAAAAGCTAAGCATGATTCAGATTTAGAGTCCAAATATATATAGGAGGAGGAGATGGAGGGTGGGCAGTGGGGACCATCTCCTGGTAGAGGAAGACCTTTGGGGAAAGCACCCTGTATGAAGAGCTATTTAATGAATGTTCTGAGAATCCTGAGAACTGGAGGCATCTGGTACTAAAGTACACATAGACAATTGATGTGATATTTGGTAAGGAGGAAAGGAGAGACATGGATAGTGTCACTCAGCTCTCAGGTATTATTTTTATATTCATAAGCCTGACTACACTCCTCTCCCCAATATTAACCACAAATCAGTGCGGTCTTTGTTTCAAGCTCTTAAGCATAACACAAGAAAAATAGTGATGTGTGTTTGTTTGTTTGTTTTTCTTTGTTTTTCTTCAAGCAGGAAGAGTGATTCTTTGAACAAAAAGGGATTGTAATAAACACCCCTTATTGGGTGCTTACCCATGGAGATTACACAGTGCCAGAGGGCTTAGAGACAGAGCAAGGGGCAACAGACCCTGGTCTCAGCACTACCAGAGTGTTGAGGAATCAGCCTCCAGAAGACATCTATACCTCCATGGTGTCTCCTGGGCAAGTAAATGCCAAATTCAAGTCTTTCTAACTCACCTGGGAACACGAAGACATTTCCCGGGAGAGATTGCCACTTGTCTCAGGAGTTGTGGGCAGACAGGGAGAGGGACTATCCCCTCAGGTCTGGGAATTCTAAAAAAAAAAAAAAAAAAAAAAAAAAAGCCTGAAGACTATAATTAAACTCATAACTGACATTTTTAAGAAGAAAGATACATTGTGAAAATTTTTAATCATTCCTAAAAATAGACACCCAGTATACTCATAACTCAATTTATTTCTTCTGTGTCCTCCATTTCTCTACATCACTTATGAAGCATATCCAGTATGTTGTAATATTTTTAATCTTCAAATGTTTCAAGATCCATCAAGTGTCTAGTAAGCACTCATCTTCTAATTGTCTCATAAATGTCACTTGTTCTTTCTTTAAAAAACCAAATTTATATTAGGTATACCCATTATGACTGGTTTCCATGTCTTAAATTTTGAGGGTTATTTCTGTCTTTTCTTGCTTATTTCCTTCATTGAATTTGTGGAAGTAAAATAAAGGATGCAAGCATCTTTCAGTAGCAGACTGGCAGACATCCCCAAATCTGTTTCCTAGGTACGCAACTATATTGCCTTTTTAAAAAATTTATTTATTTATTTATTTATTTATTTATTTATTTAGCTTTCTCTGTGGTTTGATATAGCTAGGAGACTGACTGACTTCTGGCCAGTGGGAGGTAGGAAGAACAGGTCATACTCATATACCTACCTGTCCATAAAGATCTCCCATGAGCAATCACCATTGTTTTTTTTTCCCCTTGCTAACCTTGGATGCCACGTATGAAATATGATGAAACCATACTCTGCAAGGAGCCATACCCCCAAAGCAGTACCCAGAAGTTCTGTCTGCTCAAGAGGATCTTCTGTTATTACTAAATGCTTTCATGTATTTGTAACAGAGGCTGGCATTTCTTTGACAAATAAGCTTTTATATAAATCTCATTGTAGAGCAGTGATTCTCAATTCCAGGTATATGTTAGAAACCCCATGAGAGCTTTCAAAATAGACAGATGCCCGGATTCCACCCTGGGCCAATTTAATCTGTATCACTGGAAGATGTTCAGAACATTTAAGCAGAGTATATTTTTAAAAAGCACAACGTGTGATTCTTGTATTTCAGGAGTGTTATTATTGACTGTGGGTCAGTTATTGAGGATTCTTTTTCTCTTCTTCCTGAAGGGCTGAGCTGAAAAATCCCCATAGGTGGTGTGTATTTTGTTGAATAAAGATGGTAGAATAGTACCTGATTGGTAGTTAGAGTTCTTGTAGATGTCATGAAATCTGGTGCATGGCCTTTCCACTTCTAGTTGCCTCTATGATCCTGTAAGACTCTAGTGAGCAGAGCCTTAGTTTATTGGGGACCCACTGAGTGAACCACGTGGAGACAAGAGATCGCTGCAAAATGCAAGAGGAATTTTTAATGTTCCAGCATGTTGGGGCCATCCTGTATCCCAAAAGGAGAGGTGACCCTGCACAGCTTGTACAGCGGACATTTATACAGTCTCTAGGGGTAGCAGCCATTAGGCACAATGTGATTGGCAGAACAGTGACTTTTTAAACTGATTGGTCTTTAGGGAATGGGGTGGCAAGGGCCTCCCTTGTCTGTAGGTGGGAAGGGTTGGTCCATCCTGTGGAATGTGTCTATGTGCTCTGGCCTGGCCCTCCCCACCCACAGGTGGGTTCCCTTCTGTGTGTGTGTGTGTGTGTGTGTGTGTGTGTGTGATTTGAGGAATGTTAATCAGCCTCTCCTTCTTCCTCTGACTGTTAATCCAGCAAGTGTCCTCTGACCAAGGAATGTTAATTAGCCTCTCCCTTGGGGGAGAGGAACAAGTGTTCTAACAGTCCTCTACAATACCACTCTAGTGGCATTTAGTTTTTGGTATATGGCCTTAAAGTTCTCCATTGTAGTCTTCTATTTATAAGAATGGTTCTGCAGAAAAGTGAGGACACCTCTAAAGGAGTTCTCTGTGTCCCATCTCTGTGTCCCACTGATTGAAGCAATGTCAGGCACACAGGAGTGTTTGTGGTTTCAAACGTAGCTTCCTCCCTCAGGGTGTCTAGACACCACTATACACCAAGCTGGAAGGATGAAGCAGAGTCTGGAAAGAGTGGGTAAGTCGGATCTCTGTCCCTCTATGAGAAGACCTTCGCTGAGGATTTTAGTGTTACAGTGCTCTAACATGATACAGTGAAACAATTCTCTTAGGAAAGATTCAGTGAAACAGATTGTATGCATGCACTATATTCTGGGTGAACCTTAGAGGGTGGGAAGGAGCTTTCAGGGTGAATGTAAATAATTGGTTGGAGCTTAACATTCTTGGAATGCTTCATTTGCATGGAGATGCATTCCAAGAATTCCAGATACTTGCTGGGTAGGTTCTTATGGGTTTGGGGAGAGAAAACAAGTTGAACCTGTAGTTTTGCCAAGACCTACATGACCTTTCTCAGGTGGAGGGTGTGTGGGGGAGGTCAGGCTCCTTAAGTAAGGTCAGGCAGACAAGAGGAAGCCCTGCTGGAAAACAAAGTCTCCATTTTGCACTGAGCTAAGAGGAGCTATCCAGACATGGGAGACTGCAACCTTAAATAGCAGGGTTTCCCCACAAGTGTTTTTGATGAATGGCAAGTAAGTGAACACAGCAGAAAGTTATGGAATCCACTGGGCAGAGCAATTTTTTCTTTTTCTTTCTTTCTTTCTTTCTTTCTTTCTTTCTTTCTTTCTTTCTTTCTCCTCCTCTTCCTCCTCCTCCTCCTCCTCCTCCTCCTCCTCCTCCTCCTCCTCCTCCTCCTCCTTCTTCTTCTTCTTCTTTCTTCTTCTTCTTCTTTTTTGTAAGAGAATAAGTGTGAAAAACAAAATGAGGAATCAGGTACCTCAAAGGAAACCAATGTGAGAGAGCCCCAGTGCACTGGATTATTATTATTATTAAAACTCATGCTATTGCAGCGAATCCGGTCCAGGAGTGTTTCTCGGGTGCACGTCCCCTGGTTTTGGATCTTTAGGTCCAACATATTCAGGGGACAGTCAGACCCACAGCATTATTGGAATCATGAGTCATACATAATATTTAACAGTAAGCAATTGTCCAAGTCCTACAAGTACAGAATAGGAATGACCCAACTTGTGATCTAGCCCAGAAATTCTCAAAGTCATTTGTAAGTTTGTAAGTTCCGAGGAGAACTTACAAGAACTCTTCAGGCACTCTCCTACTGTGTATTATTTGCCTTTTCCTTGCATTGTTCCAAATTTGCATCAGTGACATATACAATACAAAACAAAATAACAACAACAACAAAAACCAGCGTAGCACAAACTATTGCTTTAACAGTTGACAGCACTATAAACCAAGAGGTTGACAGCACTGTAAACCAAGAGCCCTGACTATGCTTTTCTTGGCTTTGTTAGTCATTGTTCTATTGCTGTGAATAGACACCAGGACCAAGGCAACTCTAACAAAAGACAGTATTTAATTGGGGCTTGCTTGCATTTTTAGCGTGCATTATCATTATAGTGGGAAGCATGGTGTCCTGCAGGCAAAGGTGGTGCTGGAGAAGTAGGCAGCATTGAGAAAGAAACACTGAGCCAGGCTGGTGACCAAACACTTAAATATATGAGCCTATTGGGCCCATTATTAGTCAAATTTCCACACTGACCATGTGCTTGCCCCTCCCTTCTCCTTGAAGGTTGTCAGTCATCAGCCTGAGAAGACAAAGGGAGGAGAGAAGCAGCAAGCAGGATTCAGAGGGCTATGAGTATGACAGAAGAACTTCTGGAGACTTCTGCAGTGAGACAAGACTACTTTGTTGTTCCAGGGATAGGGCATATAAGGGCTTTTAAAAACAAGGATATGGGTAGGAAAGGCTAACTGGTCATAGCAACAAGCAGGGGGGAAAGCTGATTGGTTATAATACAGCACTTAATTATCATGGGAGCGGGAAGCTGGAGTGGAGTTCTATGCTAAGTTATATAGCTGTGCACAGAGCTCTGTACAAGGTTGTTTTTCAGACAAGGCCAGCCACCTGTGCTCAGGGACATTCTTCAGACAAAGCCTGACAGAGACAACGAAGCCCCGCCAAGAAAGGGAGTCCTCCATTTTATGCTGAGCCCAAAAAGCTATTTGGTCATGGGAGACTGCAACCTTAATAGCAAGGTTCTCCAACAAGAAGCTGTGCAAATTATTCATTACTGCAGAACTTTGCCTTTGGGTGCAATCTTCTCACTATCCAGTACCTATTGCAATCTGAGGTACAATGACTGCTTTCAGGAAAAGCACCTCTGTGGTCATTTGAGCTGCAAGCTGAACTAGCAACTTCTGTGCATGATGGAATGGCCAATGGGATTTGAGGAGCAGGAAGGGATTTCCTAAACATTAAAACTTTAAGCATTAAAACTAACTTTAAAAACAAAAGGCAAACAACAAATAAAACCTCATACACAAAACCAGAAACAATACAACAAAGCCCTGAAAAATACTGGTTGTTGATGATCAAAGTTGAACTTTCAGGTATAGGTTAGAATCTTGGAAATCATGTATCCTCATTTAGTTTTGATGGATGCAGCTCACATAGACAAAACAGATTTGAGATCTTTAATAATGTGGAAGAGTAGAAAAAGACTTCTGTGATCAAATGAAGGGTTAAATATCATTGCACCAGCCCCTTATTCTTTCATTGTTCTGATGGGGAAAACTGAGATAGAGAGGCAGGGCATTAATATCACTGGAATAAGTAATTAAAATATTAATAGAAATGATTGCTTTTTTTTTTCTTTCTTCTCCAGAAGAAAGCACTGTTTGACAAACCCAGTGAGTATTTCTGAGAAATGTTCCTGTTGGGTATTCCCATGACTTGTCAATGCAGCTGTTGTCTGTGAAATTCTAAGTTTAAATAATGTAGATCTTGGTGCAACTTTGCAGAAACAGATGATGTACCTTAGGATTCAAAACTTTAAAGTCTCCAGACAGGTTTCAAGAGCTCATTGTTGTGGAAAAGTTAAAGATGAAAATGGCAACTAGTCAAGGAGTGGCTGCCACAGAAAAAACTGGTAGCCTCTGCCAGTTAGAGCTGGTTAGTAGCTAAGCTGCCTTCAGAAGTCAGAACCCTGACTCTCATCCTAGATGACGACAGAAACAGGGGAAGAGTGAATCTTTGCCATGGTATGCTAAAAGTGTGAGTGTTGGAGTGGAGGCAGGGTACTGGGTGCTTGGAAACGTCACATCACAACATGGGCTAACCAATATGGAACTGCAGTGTGAATGGTGGTGAACTCACATCGCACAGGATTGTACGGAGGTGCCCAGAAGAGGAACTAAAATCTGAGTGTTTGAGGAAATGGCAGAAAGGAGGGTCACATAGGTTTCAAGTCAATATGGTTGATATGCTCGTACAGTACACCATTCATAGAGATGTCAGTCATAAATGACAGTGATCTAGACCTTCCCTGTTGATCAGGGATAGAGAGTCTTGAGCCTAATAGGTTCCCATTCTAACCCACACTAGCTATGTTTACTCCATACACAGTGAGGGTTGTTGGGACTGCTGTCTACTTCTGTGTTGCTCTCTAGGTAGAGGTCTCTGAATTTCTCTGTTGAAACAATCTCCATTCTGTATATAGTCTATGTTTGTCCTCCTGAGAGTAAAACACCAGTGTGTGATTCCTGAGTATGAGACTTGCTGCTAGGGGTTGGCTATTTGAAGGTTGTGTGGACAGAGCTTTGACATATGGTTAGGAGGATTTATATTCAAACATGTGAGATTCTCTCACGCCATAGATGAAGCCAAGGCTCATGAGCTGGCTAGCCTCACACTCCCATTCCTTCAAAATTCCAAGAATCCTGGATTCTAATGATAGTCCTTCTCCAGTTCATTGCCTCATTGTTGTCACTGGGAGAAGATAGAACATATTCACTTGACAGTGGGACTCTATCTGTCCTCTTGTCTGGAGTTCTACAGTGTGAAGACAAAGTCTGCCCCAAACTGTTGACAGATAGTCTAACCTTTAACACTCAGAGTAAACAATGGTCTCTGTTCCCAATCACTTTTTATCTAGAAACTGAAATTAGAGAATCATAACCTGGTTTTGCCTTGTGAATTCTGAGCAAGATAAACATGCCTGTGTCTAGGCATAACATTTAAACATTTTACAAGTCATTAAAGTAGTCAAAGGGGTCAGTTAGCTTCTCCCTGTTGGGGAATCAGTGGGACTTTGAACAGAGCCTATGGACTTTGCTCAGAGCCAGTGGACACAGAGTAGATATCTATTGAGTTGTATCCGGGGTGACTGTATGCTGCTGTTGCTGGAATTGCTCCTACCCCTCACTCCAAAGAGAGGCTATCCCATGGGCTATCCTCTGACACACCTGTAACTTAGAGGGAGGCAAGCCCTGCTAAATTGGTCTGGGATGCAGAGGAGCAGCCCAGGAAAGCTGAGTTCTTCAGCCAGGCCACTGGGTGCGCACCATACATTGGAGACAGGCCCGATGACTCGCCCTCCCATAGGCAGATGGCCCAGTTAACCAACAGAGCAGTAGCTGCTATTGGGACCTTCTAAATCCCTGCACGTTACTCATGAGTATGGCTGCTGCTGTGTTTCCAAGGTGCCACTAACCGTTTTTTATCATCTACTCACTGAAACTTAAATTTATATAGCACTGCTCTGAGCCAAAACTGTTCTAAGTACTTCAACATGCTAGTGCATATAATCATCATACAAGCCTCATGCCATAAGCCTAATAATTAATTATCTTTCACAGCCGAGGGAACCGAGGCATGAGATACTTAAGGGATGTGCTTAAGTGTTTACCTGGCAGGTGGTGGACTGGGGACATGAGCTTGGACCATTTGCCTCTAGGCTCTAGATCCTGTCAGACTTACTCTTCCTGAAAGCTGGTTTGTGTAGATACTGTTACCCTAGTTCATGCAGGAGGAATATGGAGCCAAGGCTCCTGGGATTATCTCCTTTCCAAGGTGACTATGTTGGATCAGACACACAGTTGGTAAGAGCTTGGAACCAGTTTACTGAATGGATCGCACTGCTGAGCAGCTCTGAAACTCCACATGAACAGGAGTTTGTCATGCTTTGAAAGGCATTGACACTGGAAAGGAAGGCTCGACATTGACATTTCCACCCTCTCTAAGGATTGATCAGATGGAAGATGCCGAGTTCACTTCCCAAAAGACTTGAGACCTGTGATCAGGCAGGATGGAGATTTGCAAGAACCCCTGATTCTGCTGAGCTTGGGGACTTTGGGTAACAGGGTGCTAGGTTGACAGGGTTACTGGACATAGCCAGTCTGTAGGATATAAATGAAATGCTTTATTGTATAGTGGAAATATCACAGGATTTAGAGATTGGCCTTACACTGTCTCTATCATTTATTACCTCCCAGAGTCCCCATGTCTTGTGCACAAGCGGGGCTAACAGTGAAGACGGACAGAGAACAGCTATCCAGACAAATCCTAGGCTCTTTTCTGTTTCTTGTCCAGAGTCTGATGTGAGCTTTGAAGGGACCTTCCTTCCAAAAGCTCCCTCTGCAGGTATTTGGCTACTAGAGAGGGCACCCTGCCAGCTCTCTGTCCCCTGATCTCCGGAAAGCAAAGGCCTCCCTGGCACAGCCCGCTGAGCTCACTGACGCAATGCCTCTGGATGAAGGCCCAGCTCTGCCTGGCCCTTAGCCTGAGTTGCTTAAGCCAAAACACAGGAGCCAGGAGCCTGGTTGGGGACATCCAGAGGCTTGTGGCTACTTCTCTTCAGAGTGTGCTTCTTCACACTCCAGAGGATACTGAGACATTTGCAGATCCAAAATGGGACAGTTCATGGCATTTTTCTCCTCACTCTTTCTTGATAGTTTAGTGTTGTGATATAGAGACAAATAGGATAAGTGGTGGCCATTCTTAAGAGCCAATAAAATTGGGTTAGGGCTGCAGAGGAGGTAGGGGGTTTTGTTCCCAGGTGTTTTGTGTTTTGTGTCTTGTTTTGTTTAATCTTAGAGTGGAGACAGGAGCTCCTGTGTAGAATCCTTCCAAAGCATCTTTGCTTCCATCCTGGCTCAGAGGTTACGGAGGGACCAGGAGCATATGTTCCATATTGATTCACATTTACATACTTTCCTGCATCCATTATCTCACCTCATTAGGGCTTGGAAGGGGAAGTGGACCTGAGTGTGTCAGCAGCATGTGCTTTCCTGAGCCCTGTGGAGAATTGTCCCACACGGTAAATGAAACAGTTGCAAGGGCTGGCCAGGAACCTGCAGGGGCGCCGGCGTCTCCAGGCCCAGGCCCAGCAATGCCTGGCCAGTTTCAGAGGGTCCAGCTGTGCCAAGTCACATGTCCCAGTAAGGGAGCATCCCGGGCCAGGCAGCTCTGTGATTGATGAGCCTGCACAAACTCCAAGTATCTGTACAGGGCCCATGGTTGCCCACATGCCTGCCTTCCTTGAGGCATGAAGCAAATAGTTAAAGTAAATCATATCTTTCCTCCTTTGCTCTGAGGGAAAGACTAATGTTGGCTATTCTTTGAAAGAGGGCATGGTCTGTAAACTATCATTGATTTCTTAATGAAAGCAAAACCTCTGTGGTCAAGGCTGATCAAGACGTGTATGGCATGGTGTGGTGAGGGATGAGTGTAGACCCAAGTTGCTTAAGTCACTTTTCTGCAGGTCTCAGATTTATGCACATGGTAATCAGCCAAAATCTCTACCATATAGATAGAGAAGTGGTCCAGGTTTCACTCCACACCACGCAGAAGCCCAGGCAAGGACTGTCTCAAATATCTGTGACCAACTGATCCTGGGGGGTGGGGGTGGGGGCGCTGGTTTGTGTTTCCCTTTGGTCTTTCCACCTCTGTTAGTGGAGACTTGATTTCTAGACTTGTCTCTATCACTCCTGTGTGAAAATGAACAAACGGATTTGTCTGGGGCTGAGTTTCTTCATCTGTTAAGGAGATGATAGTGTACTGACCCTGGGTGTGTGGTGATGGTACTGTACAGCAAGGTGACCTGGTGATAACTGCCAATGTCCTTGTCATGTTAAGGAGTGTGGCATCATGTGAGCATAGATAAAGCTATTTTCCCTTTGACTGTAAAACATTATCTTTTTTGATTATCCATTGACTTGGTAATCTGACAGTTCTGGAGTGGTTGTGGACGAGACCAAATGGTCTGTGGGAAAAAAAAAAAAGAAAAAAGAAAGAAATGGGTGGTGTTTTCTTTACAAGCACAGTCCCAAAGTACAGGAATTAAACAAATTCAGTAATTACGGAGGAAGGCTGTGAAGCAAGTATTTGTTTCTCCCTCTCTGCAGTACATCACTTACCAACCTGCTCACTGGGTGTAAAGAGAGGGAAGGGAAATTCCAGGCAGGCAGAATGTGAAGAAGCTGCAGAGAGAACCCATGGCAAGAGGTTAGGTAATCCAATCATGGCTCTGTAGCACGGCTCAGGGTGTGAGGACACCACTAGAAGTTGCCATGACTTTTTACCCACCGTTCTGAGAAAGGTTTCTCAGGGGTTTGTGTTCCTCACCTCTGAATTAAGTGGCTCACAGTGCCATTTGCTTTAGGGAAACTTGAAAAGAAATCATTAGGTCCTAGAACACGAAGTACAGAAAGCAGAGTGGATTAGAAAGTAAAATCAGGCACCAGGACAACAGTTTACCCTCGGAGAGGAGGATCCTGCCAACTGTTCCCATAGACTTTCCTTTCAAACATCCCCTCATTACCATTTGAAAACATGTGCTTGTTCAGCTGCTCTCTGAAACTGCTCTGCAGTTTGGCAAAGTAAATTGATAGGATTAGCCCCATGTCCTAGCTTGGGGGCAAGGCATGTTGGGTCCCTGGCTACTCAGAACCTGGGAGTGTTTACAGGGGTAGGTCTACTTACAGGATCTGGAAGCTGTTAACACAAGACATTCAATGGGGAATGGGTTTGGCAGTGAGGGTGCCAGGTGATGGCTGAAACCCAGGACCAGCCTGGTTGTGGCAGCTGTTCCCTGACAGAAGGATCATTCTGCCATCGTTCTCAAAGAAGATTCTGGAAGACAACATAGATGCTGAGCACCCAGACCCAGATATGCAGCCTGTTTTCTGAGTTGGGCTCAAGTACTAGACAGGGCAGCTGGCTGAACAGAGGAGGCCACTTGTGCCTGTAGCCTGCTGACATCGGAGGACTGTAGACGCTCTTAGTTTAGAGCTATGTAGGAGCTTGAGCTTTGGTTCATTGGTCTTGGGGTAGCAGAGGGATTGTGGTACTGTCAGGCTGAACCAGCCTGGCCATATTGGGAAGCTGCTAGTTACAATTCAATTTTTTTTTTTCAAGTTAGCCCTGATAATTTAGTGATGGCATCAGGAACTGGAAATGTCTGAATCACAAGGATGAGATTTCAAGCTATGACAATAACAAGGACTTAAAAGACAGAGACCAAGATTTGGGAGATAATATGGTCCCACTGATTATTTGATGATTTGCAAGAACACAACAACATGGCAGACGGCATGTCCTCTTTAAAGTAAACGTTTGTACCTTGAACACTGTTTAGATAAAATGCAGTGTATAGAGGCTCCAAGACCAAGCTGTACTTACGCTAACCTTGGTCATTTTCTTGCATTTACAAGCAGGAGGCTACACTTTATAATCACAATTACATACAATACAACTGGTAAGTTCAAAGGAGCTACTGACTTCAGGCTTTAGTGACACTTTCTCCAATGGATAGGATGTGCTTTTCATAAGTGCTGTTGCTTTGAGTAGGCAGAATCAGTGTATACAGTATCCAAAGTCTGTTATAACTGGGGAGGAGATGGGGCAGGAGCTGAGGTGGGTGTGCTGCATAGGTGACAGAAATAAAAAGATTTTTCAAGGGTAGCAGGGAAGCCAGAGCCAGTAGACAGGTGAATCTTGTTTAAGAAGTGTTGGGATGAACCAGGCAGTGGTGGCTCACACCTTTAATCCTAGCACTTGGGAGGCAGAGGCAGGCAGATTTCTGAGTTCCAGGCCAGCCTGGTCTACAGAGTGAATTCCAGGACAGACAGCTAGGGCTATACAGAGAAATCTTGTCTTGAAAAACAAAACAAAAAAATGAAGTGTTGGGATTCTTAACAGCATCTTACCTATCAAAATAACAAACACCCCTAGATCACCTCCCTGACTGAGACCCCATGAGCACTTGAACAGTATATATACATATATTGAGACGTTCTGCCAATAACTGACATGACCTATAACTAATATTGAACTTAGAATGATTATAATAGTCTCTGAGGAATTCCCAGGACCAAAGGTAGCATGCCATTCTCCTGTGAAGAACACAGGTTCCTGTTAGGTTGCTATGTTAGTCATTGTATTGTATTCAAGGCACAATGTTGAGTGCTACGCTTCTCTTTGTAATTATCTGAGTGATTAGTGAAATTGCTCATTGATTCCATTCTTTCAATTTAATACGCATCACAGGGAGTCTGAAGGTGACATGCTGTTTATAAAGCAGAGGAGCATTTGTGGTTGGGTCATAACATTTCTAGAAAATGAAGAGAAATTGAAATCTTCTTCAGAGATTATCATCAATTATGTTGTATAAATGTGCTACAAAATTCCAATGGCTGGTCTATTTATGTTGAGAGATGTTTGTAAAAATGACAGCTCTTCAAATTGCAGTGATCTAGAGGTGGGTTGGGTACCTCACATGTCTGAGACATTGCTCTAAAATTAGATTCTAGAGGGCAAAAGAATTTTTGAGTGGAACCACTGTAGATATTTCACTTGTAAAATGTACATATGCATGTATATATAAGCCTCAATATATGCATCTTTATAAATTACTGTTACAGGTTACACATATTCTTCCCTTCAAACATATGTCTATATGTGAAGCTGTTTACTAGGTAAGTGCCACCCAGGCTGTAGCTGAGTGACATAAGTTAAAGCTCTGACTGTGGGACTGGGAGTGTAGCTGAGTGAGAGATGTCTACCTCAGGCTCAGTCCCTAGAAAGTGGCACTCTTATGTGAGTGGTTAAAGTAAGGAGCCACCAGGAGTATGACACTCAATGGCAGATCCAGTCTTCTGCTCCTTCCTGTCTGCTGCTTCCTGGCCTCCATAGAGTAAGCAGCTCCATTTCTCCATACCAACTAATATGATGGTCTACTTCACTATGGCCCTGAAAAAATGGGAGGTGGATGACCATGAGCTGAAACATCTCAAACTGTGAACCCGTAAAAGTAACTTTTATTGTCCTGTAATAATTGTTGTCTAGAAAGCTTACCACCTCTGTCTGCTAACCCATGCCTAGTCCTGGAACCTTCTAGCCTTCATACAATGTTATCTAGGCCTAGAATGTTTTCAGATTCTGAGACTTACTGCTAAATAAGCTCACCCTTTCTAGTTATTTCTAAACTCTGGTTGGATGGTCAACTCAGCTGTTGTGGCTCAAAATCCTCTCCGAGCTGACTGATTCAATCTGGATTCATTCATTTATCTCTCTCTCTCTCTCTCTCTCTCTCTCTCTCTCTCTCTCTCTCTCTCTCTCTCTCTCTGACTTTTTACTCTGCTTGGCCTCAAGCTAACTCTGGCAATCTGTTCTAATCCTCTCATTCTCTGGATGATTCTGTTTTCACTTGGGTCTAGCATATTCTGTCTTCTACCTGTCTATGTAAAACTCTCCTAGTAAAACTTCCTCTCTCTCTTCCTGCACTGCCCCTCAAGTGGTTTCCCTTTTTTTCCTTTTCTCATGAAAGTTGGGCATATCCTGCTCTGTCAAATCTTTTTCTGATTCATCACTCCTATCTGCCACTCAACTGGACATCACTTTCAAACAGGGCTGCTTCCTTCTACAAACTAATTTTGCCTTCATTGTTTGGGATTAAAAGTGTGTGTTAAGGGTGTGTCTGTAATCCAGCCCCGGGTATTAAAGGTATGTGCTAGAAACAGGTTTTTCCAGTAAATAGCATAATCTTGGGGGTCATGGTGTGATCAAATACTCTGCAATATGAACCAATATTAACTTTTCTTCCTTTAAGCTGATTATGTCAGGTGTCTTGTGTCATGAGCAATGAAAAGCTAACTAATAATGAAGACAATAAAGAGGGAAAATGGAAGAAGGTCTAATGTTAGAACTCTCTGCCCTGTGGCGCACACCTTTAATCCCAGCACTTGGGAGGCAGAGGCAGGCGGATTTCTGAGTTCGAGGTCAGTCTGGTCTACAGAGTGAGTTCCAGGACAGCCAGGACTACACAGAGAAACCCTGTCTGAAAAAACCAAACCAACCAAACAAACAAAAAACTCTCTGCCTTAACTTTTAATTCTCTCTGCAGTGAAGCTATGCAGAGGCTGCTAAGCTCTATTTACAAGTTGGCCTTTAGCATTTTGCAAGCATGGAAGTGCCAGAATTTGTTATTCTAGTCTAGTAGTTCTAGGTTTTAGCACATTGGACCCTCAGGTGGTTACATCAAAGTTAACAGCCTCTACACAGCAAAGGACAAAGTACAAAACACAGAAGAAGCATATGGAATGTGAGGCAATATTTGTAAACCATGAGGGATAATGAGGGATTACTATCAAAAATACAATTTTTTTTAGTTTTATTTCCATTACTGAGATTATGATCACTACGAAAAGCAATTTGGGAAGGAAGGATTTCATTTCACCCTACAGGTTATAGTCCAGCATATAGGAAAATCAGGACAGAAACTCAAGGTAGGTGAGAAACCTGGAGGCAGGAACAGAACCAGAGACCATGGATGAGTGCTGCTTACTGATTTGCTGTTTTATAAACCCCAAGAACACCTACCCAGCAATGACATCACTCACAGTGGGCTGGGTCTTTCTTATCATCATACAAGAAAATGCCACACAGACTTATCAACACCAATCTGATTGAAGTATTTTCTTAACCGAGTTTTTCTTTTTCTCATGTGACCTTATCTTGAGTCAAGTTGACAAAAACACCAAAACAAAAAATAAAACAAAACAAAACAAAACCCCCCTCAAAACCAAAAACCAACCAAACAAAAAACTAACATCAAAAACAACAACAAAACCCCCAAAATTAACCAACATGTATGTCAAGAACAACAATTCAATAACAAGGAAAGGAAAGCAGATGACTTCATTTATAAATACACAAAGTATTTGAATAGTCATTTCAGAAAAGAAGATATACCAAAATGGTTGCAAATAAATGCTATCACGAATCATAAAACAATAAAAATAAAAACCTCAGTGTGCCACCATTTTGTTAGTTTCATTTACTGTTGACATGACCTGTCAGGTACAACTTAGTGAATGAAGGGTTCACTCTGGCTCATGAGTTTAGAAGATCCAGAATGGTAGAAAATAAATGGTGGAATGGTGGCACTACTTGTGTCTGGGACTCTTCACATTTGGTGGGCCAGGGACTAGAGAGAGCTTAGACAGGAAGTGAGGTCAGGCTATAGCCTCCATGGCGCACTGTTAGTGTTCCATGTCATCTAGCCAAGCCCTACATTGCAAAGGTTCTATAACCTTCTAGAATAGCACCAATTCACCTTAGGTTCAAGTTATCAAATACACAAGCCTATATGGAATATTTCATGCTCAAAGCCATTAGAATAGCTGTTATTAAGATGAGGAAGAATAGCAGAGAATCATGGTTAGGTAGAATAAGAATGAGAATCATCATTACAGAAACCAATGTGGAAGTTCCGCTAGAACCATTGTAGGACCCAGAAATTCTTAATGTGTTTCGGAAGAGCATGACAGTGTTTGGGGACATAACTTCATTCTCTTGTTTATTGTGGCACTACTTAAAATAACTTAGATATGAAATCAAAGGAAGGATTCATAGGCTATATTATTATATTGGCATTCTATTGTGTATATATATATATATATACTGTATATATGATATATATACTCTTTTATATATTTGTGACTATAGTTCTTAATGCAGTGTATATACATTCAAACCTTATCAGTAGATTAGGTCTCCAATATTCTCACTATCATCCCTAAGACAATAACTTTGTGAAGTAATATATATATTACAAGATTAATTATCTTGATAGCAATAATTATTTTGCAATATATATCAAAATATCACATCATATATTTTATTATTTGTCAATTATATCTTAATTAAGCTGGAAAAAACCCAGTGATGATATTTTGGCTTAATGCCAGAGTTCCAGTTAATAGACTGGTTCTTTGGTTATATATTGTGTTTTAAAGTATTTTTTGCAGTCCACTGTGTAATGTACTATGAAGAGTCTCAATTTACAAGATACTTGGAAAACATTGGCTTCGTTAAGCTTGCTTTCTTGATGTTTTGTGTGGTGACTTCCAGAGCTTGGTGACTTTAGTCTGAAGATATACTTTGTGTATTCCTTAGGCCATTTTTCTTCTAAAGTTAAAAATAATATTGGAGTTTGCTTTGAAGTGGTTACATGAATTCTTATGAAGTTACATTTTTTTTGGCACCATGATGATTCATGAAAAAGATAAGGGACACAGTATGGTAACCAGAAATGACAGGAGGCTTCCCAGCTCAATGTTCACAGATACACAGTTACAGCCGTTTTTCATGTTCTTCATTTGTTATTCACAGATTTTTCTTTTCCTGTGGCACAACTACAGCAGTCTAAGAAAAGCCACTTATGTTAAAGGTGACATTGCTCTCTCTCTTGGAACATGCATTTGCCAAGGACTTCATTAGCCAGACAGGTGTTGATGTCACTGTCAAATTGCAATTGCTAATTTTTTTGTTTCTACTTATGGGAATAACAAGCTATTAGACATTAATAAGCAGCAAGGAACTTTCTATGACCCTGTCTAAATATAGGTGACCTGAACGAAACAGCAGCCATTATTACAAGGGCAACTTATTATCATTGCTTTCTTACTACAAACTTACAATGACATAAGTTCATAAATAACCTGAGATTCATATGCTGAGGAGATGGTCTGGAAACACTCTTCTAAGGATATAAAATCAGTTCAGGGCCATCTGAAGTCTCTCATGATAAGAAAAAAGCATCAAACAGCATGTGAAGGATTTCAATGTTGCTTTCTCACCACATATGAATGGTTCAGAAAGAAAAATCAAGGATAGAAAGAAAAAACAGAAAGAAAGAAGAATGGAATTGAAAGGAAAGGAAAGAAAGAAAGAAAGGACAAGAGGGTTAAATTAGCATCAAAGGCCAAGTTTATCTGTAGAGAGGTAAGTTTCAGGGCGGCTGTTCAAAGGAACTTGGACTTGTTGGACTAGTTATGATTGCAAAACAGAACAAAGTGATAACTCAAAGATATTTCCAAGCTTAAGACAAAAGGGAAGTGACAATCACTATGGAGAAGACAGAAGAGGTATAAGAAAGAAGAAAAGCTCTTTGTAGCTCTAAATGGCACAAAACCTCAGGGTGAGAAATATGGTCAGGCATGGAAGGCTCACTGCTTCTGGTGGAGGGATGGAGTTCTGAACACTGAACTCCATTCATGGGTGAACATCTTGGGACTGCTATCCATATGTCTTAGATTATATTTTATTCCACAGTGCCCTATCACCACTCCACAGACAGGACATTAAAACAGGAGGGATAGCCTAATGTTTCACATCAAGCTGGAAGTCATGATTGCCATTAAAGGATGGAGACTAGAAATCTGAAGATGAAGCAGTGTTGATAATATGCTCCTTGAGAGTCAGGTTGCAAGGATAGAAGACATAATGGAAAGGGCATTTAGGAAGAGCAACTTACCCAGATTGCATCAGGATGTTATACAGCTACAAGGTCTTAAAGGTATGGAAGATCCTGGGGGAGATCCAGCTAGAATCACAGTGGAGGCTTAAGGGAGCTCACCAGAATTTTACAGTGTTATGTCAGATGACCCCATTTCCCTTGGCCAACCTGAATAGAGATTTTGACCCCATCTTGGCAATCTTAAGGGTGTTCCTGAGAGCTCCTGAGAGCAGTAGTACTGGAGAAAAATTCAAGGCCTAAGTTCTGTGTTCCAGTAAGAAGTCAAGTATGGCTGTTTGGAGGGCCTCTTAGGGTAAAATGGAAAAGGTTATTTTCAACATATAGTGACTCTAAAGGTTGACCTTGACTTGATTGGGCAATTGGAGTTGCAGAACATCTCCCAGGGCTTCAAATAAACCTTTGTCTGTGAGTCATGGCTAAGGATAGCTTTCAACTTAACATAGAATTCTGAGCAAGCTTCCTTGGGCTAGGTCTTCATAGTCTGTCTGCCAGCTGCTTACCTAGCAGGAGCATGAAAGTGTTCTGTAGGTATACTCCATAGTTATGTAATGAAGGTTCAAAGGATTAGAATTGATGTCGGAGTTTTTTAAAGATGGAATTTCAGTGTCCATATACCCAGTGGCTAAGTGTATACATACTTCATGTGGATACATACTACTTCTAGGATCAAGGGTATGTAGTAATTTTGTGATCCCTAAATCTCCATATGTAGAGTGGATATAACAATAAATGCTCATGTTGCTGGGTTTTGGAGATGGTTAAATGAGTTAATGCTTCTGTGGTGCTGAACACTGTACAGGACTCAGTTGGAGAACTCATGTGACTTCATCCATCTAATATTCCACAAAGGTACCAAAAACACATGCTGGAGAAAAGACATCTTTAATAAATGGTGCTGGGAAAACTGGACATCCACATGTAGAAAAATATAATTAGACATGTATCTGTCACCTTGCATAAAAACACTAGCTCCAACTGGACCGAAGACCTAAATATGAAACCTGAACCCCTGAAGCTGTCAGAAGTACTCATTTCTTTATATCCTCCAATGCATTTGATGTCCCCTCCTTTGGATACAGGCACCAATTCCAAATGTCAGTCAGCCTTTCTAAAAATTTTTTCTGTGGTCAAACCAAGCTTTCCTTTCAGCTTTGTTTACTATACGTTTGTGATCTACCCTTGTTTTCTACTTAAAGCATGATTTCAAATATTTAGAAGCACTGCAAAATTTCTATTTGGATCATGTGCCTTTATAGATATATTTTCTGTTAAAAGTTTTCCATTGGAGCTGAGATACAGTCTACTAGGAAAGTGCTTACTTAAACATATGTGAGGACCTTGGGTGCAACACCCAGTGCTGAAAAAACAAACTCAAAATCTTTCCATGTTAGTATACCAATAAAAATTCCTTAAGAGTATAAATTGGAATTTTAATACATTTCGGCTTTTATTTCTGACTATGAAACAACTATGATTATTTACTCTTGTATTTTTTTTTAAATCAAACTACAAGTAAAAACTTTAAAAAGAATGTGTCCAAAATTTCTTAGATTCTACCTTCTTTAGATCCATTTGCTGTAGTATTCTTTTTATTAGATGCCTATGTGATAATCCCAGTGATGTCAGAATGTTTGATTTTTAGCACAAAGGATTACTGAATACAAGAAATTGCCTTGAGTTTCAGAAGAGACTTTGGAATTTTGAACTATACACACACACACATATATATATATATATATATATATATATATATATATATATATATATGAATGGATACATAGCATTTATTTATTTTATTTATATGAGTATACTGAAGCTGTCTTCAGACACACCAGAAGAGGGCATTAGATCCCATTACAGATGGTTCTGAATCACCATGTGGTTGCTGGGAATTGAACTCAGGAACTCTGGAAGAGCAATCAGTGTTCTTGGCCGTTGGAGCCACTTCTCCAGGCCCCTTAAACAGTGTTAAGACTATGAAAGACTATGGGAATATTTGAAGTTGAACTGTATGCATTTTGCATTATGATGTAGCTATAAGCTTATAGGGGCCAGATAGGGGCATTCTCATTTGAGCTACCTACCATATTTCACTAAGTTTATATATATGAACACTTGGTTCCCAATTGGTGGAACTGTTTGGGATGGATAAGAATCTGTGTGTGTCCTTGGTAGAGGAGATGTGGCATTGGAATTGTAGTTTGAGTTTCCAAAAGACTCATACCATTCCCACTATCTGTCTCATTGTTTTATGATTGTAGATCATGATGTGAATTCTTAGCTGTTCCTTTGCTCCACCATTATGGACTCCAATCCTCTGAAACTGTAAGTCCAAGTAAAGTTGCCTTGTCACGGAGTTTTGTTTACTCCCATTTGTTGTAGTATTCTTACAGAAGTAGAAAATTAATTGTGGCAATTTATTTTCCTCTTGAGTGACAAATAACTGCTGTTTGTGATCTGAGAGACTGTTTGAAGATTGTTAGTGAACACACCTGAGCAGAACCTTTTCATGTGGTCTGTGTGTCCTTTCAACGTGGTTGTAGTATTGTAGGACAGTTGTTCTGAGCCAAAAGCTGCGTGGTTATTATGCTATAGTCTCAGAAGTTTAAATATAATATCAACTCTGTCATAGTCTATTAGTTGGGACAGTCACCTACCCCACCTCAATTCAAATGTAAAAAACACAGGTCCTGCTTCTTGATGGATAGAGTGTTGGTCTCATAAGAGAATGTGGGATGGGATAATTATACAGGTATGTCTACGTTTGAGAGATTCGGGGATTCAGGCCATTCCACAGTCACAAGTTCACATTCCTTCCACATGTAGAGCATATTCCTCTGTCTACTTGGACTCTTGAGTATTATCTCATTATAGCAGTAGGCTCAGGGTTGAAGCTTGAGCACAGACACTGGCATACAGCTTCTGAGGCTCTTCTACCACAAGCCCTGCTTTCTGAAAGTTCTGCTCCTGAGGAGTTTCCCATCTTGAATCAGGGTTTACTTCTATGACCCTATAGAAGAATAGAACAAGTTTGGCAGTAGGTGGCTTCCAAGGGCAGACTGCAAAAATACCAGTGCATCTGCTAAGTCTCCCAATGCTCTTTCTGCAGGAATCTAATCAGTATGCTACAGCAATACTCAACAGTGCTGAGAGATGGCCCACATCAGTGGCTTTCAACCTGTGGGCTATGAATGTTTGAAGGAGGTCAAATGATCCTTTCACAGGGGTCGAATATCAGATATCTTGTATATCAGATATTTACATTGTGATTTATAACAGTAGCAAAATCACAATTATAATTATTTTCATAGCAATGAAAATAATTTTATAGTTAGGGGTCGCCAAAACATGAGGAATCATATTAAAGGATCTCAGCATTAGGAAGGTAGAGAATCACTGATGTAGACCACAGAGAGGAACTAAGACCTTCCAAGGGTGGCCAGCTCTATGAATGGCAATCTTGGAAGAGAATTCTCTGTGTTTGTTCTAGCCTTCAAAGGGCTGCAGCCTAATCAATATCTAACCACAACTCTTCTAGAGACATTGAGGCAAAACTACCAGCCAAACCTCTTCTGAATTTTTGTCCTCTAAACCATGCAACTTTGGGATGGTTCACTCTAGAGCATCAAATACTACACTATTTTCAGAAAGTCTAATTTTCACTAAAATTTGAGAGCTTTGTCTTCAGAATTTACTTGATCATGCTAGGAGAATTCCAAAAACGCAGAGGAAACATTCCCCCGCCCCCATAAGTATACTTTGTCTACCTGACAATTGAAATGGAAAGAAAGCATTGTTTCTGGGTTATTTTTGAGATATGGCACAGAACAAACTGGATCTGTGCATGAAGAAAATGGGACCAGTTTGTGGGGCGGTGGGCTATGAGAGGCAGCTGGGTGCCTGGTTGACCACAGGCCTCAAACACCAGATCCTAATGGGATGGAAGGTGTTCAGCTTTGCTCCTGGGCCCCTGTTTCCTTTCACTTAGCTTCAGCCCTCCACAGCCCCTCTCAAAGAGATGTTTGTGTCACCCAGCACAGGTAGAGGGCATGACTACAGCCCTCAGCCTCAGATCTCCATATTAATGAGATACCTAAAGGCCAGAGGGTATAGTCAATTAAGCATTCCTTCCCAGACCCTCCTCCTTACAAACAGTATTTAACCAAAGGCCTGCCCTGGAGGGGGGGGGGGGGGTACAACCAGATTCATCCACCTTCCGCCATGACAATAAACCCTTTAAAACCATGGACTTCCTTGTGTCTGGGCCCGCCATGGGGAACCGTGGAGAAGGCCTTTGACTACCAAGACGCAGCTTAATCTCCCGCTAGAGGACTTCTTTGCATTCTAGACATGGAGCCCTGCCAACTCAAGCAATCTAGCTGAGCCAGCCAAGCGAGTGCTGTAACCAAGAGTCTCTACCCTCGGGCACTGCCAGGGGGGCTTCTTTCTCCCCCTCATTTCTCTTGGCTATGGCTGGTCCAGCCTATATGCCTTCGAGTCTCAGTTCTTCAGTGGCTGCCAGTGGCATCTGGTAGCCCAAGGACAAAGACCACTGGACTCCCGGTCAGCCATTTCAGCCTGGAGTCTCCCACTCAAGAGCCCTGCGGCCCTCACCCCCACCCCCCAGGACTTCAGGCTGAGACTTTTCCATGCCTGGGTGGCTTCTCACAGCCCAGCATCCACTCGGTGCCCTGTGGAGTGAACTCAGTCAAATTCCCAAGCTTCTGCTCTTCAGAGCCTCGGTTCCAGCCGCCTGGGGCTGCAGACATGTGGGAACCACAACCCCGCCCAACAGGACCCACGCCCACGCACGAGCTAACACCCCCGTACCAGTTATTTAAGTTTTTAAGTTTGTGGGAAAGCAGTTTGGCCACAAGCACTTCAGGAAGGGAATGCCGTGATACATGAGTTTGAATTATGATTAGAGTTTGCATGCTTCTCGGAATGTGTGTCCTGGATCCCTTCAAGAATAAAACTAGTGAACACCATGCTTCATTTTGTTACTCCTGAGATTAAATCTTTTCGGAAATAATGATTGGTTTATTAATTGTTGGAAATAATGATTACCGTTATTGGTTTTGTCTGCAGGCTTCTTGTTGGTTAGTAGTTACTCTCCCAGGGAAAGTCTACCAGGATTTCAGCTCTTTTCTAGCCCTTCTATCTGCTACACAATCAGCCTGTCAGTGCATCTTCAAAGGAGTGGAAACAATGTTCTAGGAAGAAATTTGTCCGACATTAACTAAAAGTATATTGCTGATATGACAGGTTTTCAAGGTTTTAGCTTATCAAACAATCCTTAAATATTCCATATTTTCTTTTCATTTGAAACAGAGTGCGAAATGTCAGGCATTGCATCTTACCATATTTGGCTGGTAAAATACATGTGTAAATTTCTTCTGAAAAAAAAATGTAAAAAACACAGTATTGAAAGCAGGAATGGGCTAAAATCATTTCTATGCCCATTGGTGATTTATTATCTATAGTCTATGTTTCCATTACCTTTTAATTCTTTAGTGATAAGTTAGCATCCAGCTATGTGAGGGACTGAAGGGTATGAGGCCCTTTGGTACAGACTCATTGCCACCAGTTAGCTGAGGGTTCCTTAAACTAAACACACACACATATAGGTAGAGGCAGCACAAGGTCTTAGGTAATGAATATGATATGCTAATGAGTGCTTGGGTATCCAGAGAGGAGAGTGCTTAGGAGTTGCTCTTTACACACAACCATGATGACATTTCAGCCACTGGCAGACTACATTGTCACTCATTATGATGGAGCTGAGAAACTCTCATCACCTAGTATTGTTGCCATCTGGAAGTCATAGCACGATGTGTCACTCAGACATATGTGATAGTGGCTGGTGCAAACTAACCTGCTGAAGTGAGAATAGCAAAAAGGAATACACACACAAGCTTGCCTGGCACATAGTGATGCACACACACAAGCTTGCACAGTACATAGTGATGCACACACACAAGCTTGCACAGTACATAGTGATGCACACACACACAAGCTTGCACAGTACATAGTGATGCACACACACACACAAGCTTGCACAGTACATAGTGATGCACACACACAAGCTTGCACAGTACATAGTGATACACACACACACAAGCTTGCACAGTACATAGTGATACACACACACACAAGCTTGCACAATACATAGTGATGCACACAAAGTTGCATGACATAGTGATGCACACACACAAGCTTGCACAGTACATAGTGATGCACACACACAAGCTTGCACAGTACATAGTGATGCACACACACACAAGCTCACACAGTACATAGTGATGCACACACAAACTTTCATGGCATATAATGATTAACATAAAGGAGCACACACACAAGCTTGCATGGTACTTAGTGATTGATAATAAATGACTGATGCTGGTTTGTTTTACAAACAGAAGAAAACCTGGCTGTGCAGAAAAAAACATTTTGCATCATCTAGATATTATCAACTATTAATTGGACATTAGAAATAAAATTGGGATTCCATCACATGTATTCTGTTATTGACTTTTTCTTAACATGTGGGCAGTATATATTTCTATTAATGAATATACTTCTATAATATTTTAATGTGTTTTATTATTAAATATTACATTCCCTGCTATTGACTGTGATAATATCAACATCCTTTCAGTCAAACTTTAGTGCAAATCCATCATTACTTCCACAGGGCAAAATCCAGCTGTAGGACTTGTTGATTGTTGCTTCCTTGATACGTTGTATGGTGTAAATGTTCATTTAGAATACCCACATGGGTTGGTGAGATGGTTCAGTAAGCAAAGGAGCTTGCTGCCAAACCTGACAACTTACATTTGATCTCTAGGACATGTTGTGAAAGGAGGGAACCAAGTTTCACAGGCTGTGCTCTAACCTCCAGTTCCAGTTTGTGGTATGAGCTCATGCCCCTTCCCACCTGACAGGATTTTCACAGCAGTGACACAGAGGAAGAAGGACATTCCAGCAAGGAGAGTGATATGAGAAACTGAGAGGTCCAAGAAGTTTGGCTAGAACATAGATTCTAAGCAGCACAGTGGCCAGAAATACTCATGACAAGTTTGCTTATGGCTGAATCATAGGAGGATTGGATGTTTAAACAGGATGTGAAAACTATTTTTTTGAGAATATCATATCACAGAACGCATTTTGATAATTTCCTCTAGCTTCTCCTAGACTTCACTATGTTCTTCCCAAGGCATATCTCTCCCCCTCCCTCCCTCCCTCCCTCCCTCTCTCTCATCTTTATTTTTTATTACCCTCTGAATCTAGTTAGTGCCTCCTATGTGCGCATGGATACAGGGCCATCCATTAGAGCTCAGACAATCTGCTAAAGATCACACTCCTAAAGAAAACCGACTTTGTTTCCTCCAACAGCTCAGCTGGGTTGAAAGGCGCTCTTTACAAACAGCAAGACGGTAAATAGTTTTGCAAGCCATGTGTTCCCTGAGACAACTACCTTCTTGTGTGGTTGCGGCGGGAGACCATGCATAGACATGAAGACATGTTTACAGCACTATTCTAATTTACAAAAGAGTTGATTACCTAGATTTCACACATCGACCTCACTCACTGATACCTAACTCAAAATAATCAGGTGAAGTGGGTTTGCCTTCCCTGAGGGTTGGATAGCACACAACTTGTTTTACTTAAGCAGCAAGCTGGAGGAGTGGCAGAAGGTACCTATCTGTCACATGTTCATCTGTCAATGTTCATCTGTCAGTACCTATCTGTCACATGTTCATCCTCAAAACCTCCATGGTGCCTCACAGTGATCAGGGGACCAGTCACTCTGGGTTGAATGATTGCTGAATGACTTCATTTATACTCATATGCTGCAGGCTATCCTTTGATAATCTGAGGCTCAGGGAAGGTTTTTGTTGTTGTTTGTTTTTTTCTTGTTGTTTTTTCCCCCACCGGCTTCATCTCTTGGTCCCTGAGATAAGAGTTATTGTCCTTTATATAGTTCAGCTCATATACACCACAGCATACAGGTAAGTGGGTAAGCTCTAGGGATACCAGGTGAAGGAGGGAGAGCATGGAGAGCCAAAGTAAGATCCTGCCTCTCCAGGGCATCTGTGTCTTCCTCTGTTCCAGATGCTCAAAGCTTGCCAGAGACAGCAGCAACACAAATGATAAATTAAAGAAAAGCCATCACCCCTAACCCTGCAGCTGAAAGGCTCACTTGCAAGGCTACAGAGAAAGGGAAAGGGGGGCGGGGCCTGTTTTTTTAGAACCTCGAGTTACACTTCTTCCCTCTGTTGGTGAACATGGTCCTGTTATTTTCTGCAAATGTGTTCTTTCTGAACTAAGTGTACACATGCTGAGAAAATATGTGGGTGCACCTCCCCGGGTGATTCATTTCCCCTAAGCATCCAGCAAATGAAGGAGGCAGGCACCGGAGTTAATTGCAGGGTTGGGGCACCCCTGCGTGCAGAATGACAGAAGATTCTAAAAAGTCTGATGCAGGAGGGCACCTTTCTCAAGGAATAAGAAATCTGCCATAAGCTTTTAAGTGACTTTTTATTACTTGAATAAATTTCGGGACAGTGACCCTTGGGGGTCAGTTGTGAAAGTGATGTATATTGAAGTAAGAACTCTCAGCAGTGGTGCCTCCCATTTTAGCATAAAAAGAGAAATTTCAGACACACTGGTTATGCATGCTGTATAGCTTCAGCCTCTTCATGATTATCATTAAGGCATTTGTAGTAAGAACTGAGAACACAGTGGCCTCTAGGCTTAGGCCATCTGGATTCAAATCTGGGCCCTATTAAACCAATGCTAGCTGGGTGATTGTGAGCAGAGTACTGGATTGAGTTGTTAAGATTAAAAAGATTCTGTCCTGGTAAAGTGACACAAATGCTGTCCTTATGAAGGGACTGGTGAGGTGCCAGTAAGAGGCCTGGAGCCATAGATAGCTCTGAAAGGTACTCTGGGAACTTCATCCCCGCCCCAATCCTGACTCAGTCCTGAGCAAGCTTCCCAAAAACCTGAGTAAAACAGAAGCCTGCTCAGGAGGAAAAGGAGGTGTGAGCAGCTTGCTTTCCTGTGGTACCTAGTCCCTGAAGCCCACAGAACCAAGATCCTAGAATAACAAAGTCACACCATGAGCCTCTGAAACAGGTCTCTGACTTGTAAAGATTTTGCTTGTTTCTTCATCTTCTCCCTCAAAGTTGGGCCAGCTCAAGGAAAGCAGATCTTCCTGAGTCTGTTTTTCCCCTAGTGTAAACATCAGTTTTCCCAGACAGTAAGAGGAAGTGTGAGGCAATCTGGGGGAAGTTTAGAAGAAAAATACAAGCCTTATTGTAAAACACACAAAGATAAATCCTATGAATATGGTAAATAATATTCAAATTGTGCTCTTGAGTCTCTAAATTTCTGTCCATTTACTATTATTTTATGGCTCTCTTTTATTTATTTATTTTTCTTAATTTTTTAAATTGGATATTTTATTTATTTACATTTCAAATGTTATACTCTTTCCCAGTTTCCCCTCTGCAAACCCCCTATCACATCCCCCCTTACCCTGCCTTTATGAGGATGCTCCCCCACTCATCTACCCACTCCCACCTAGTCACCCCAGCATTCCCCTACACTGGGGCATCAAGCTTTCACAGGACCAAGGGCCTCCCGTCCCATTGATGCCAGATAATGTTCCTTCAGCTCCTTCAGTGATAATGTTCCTTCAGCTCCTTCAGTCCTTCCCCTAACTCCTTCCGTCATTGGGGTTCTTGTGATCAGTCTGATGGTTGGCTGCAAGCATCTCCATCTATATTGGTCAGGATTTGGCAGAGCCTCTCAGGAGACGGTTCTATCAGGCTCCTGTCAGCAAACACTTCTTGAACATCAACAATAGTGTCTAGGTTTGTTGTCTGCATGTGGGATTTTGGAGATGTGTGGGTGGCCCCATCCCTTAACTGGACAGCCATGCCTAACCTCTGGATATGGTCTTGACAGGTTTTTCACTCCCCTTTGTGGGATATTTCAGCTAAAGTCATCCCTGTGGGTTCCTGGGAGGCTCTTGCTTTCCTGGCATCTGGGACTTTCTGATTGCTACCCGCCAGTTCCCCATCCTCCATTGCTACACACCTCTGTTCAATTTCCTGACCCTCTGTATATCTCCTCCATCTCCTCCCATACCAGATTCTTCCCCTCTTTGTCTCCTCCCCCTCTTCTCTTCCTCTCAAGTCCCCCTCACCCTCTACTTCCACTGATTATTTTGTTCCTCCTTCTAAGTAGGACTGAAGCATCTACTCTTTAGTCTTTCTTCCTCTTGAGCTTCATGGGGTCTGTGAGTTGTATCATGGATATTCCACTTAACAGTGAGTGTATAACATGTATGTTCTTTTGTGACTGAGTTACCTCAGGATGATATTTTCAAGATCTATCCATTTGCCTGCATATTTTATGAAGTCATTGTTTTTAATAGCTGAGTAGTATTCCATTGTGCAAATGTACCTCATTTCTGTATCCAATCCTCTGTTAAGGGACATCTGGGTTGTTTTTATAACCTCTGTTAGTTTCACTGTGTCTCTGTTTGGTTTCTGTTTCCATGATCTGTTCCACTATTATTGTGTGAGGTGCACTGTGTGCTTTGAGCTTTAGTAAAGTTTCTTTTATGAATGTGGGTGCCCTTGCATTTGGAGAATAGATGTTCAGAACTGAGAGTTCATCTTGGTAGATTTTTTTTTCCTTTGACGAGTATGAAGTGTCCTTCCTTATCTTTTTTTGGTAACTTTTGGTTGAAAGTTAATTTTATTTGATATTAGAATGGCTACTCCAGCTTGTTTCTTGGGACCATTTGCTCAGAAAATAATTTTCCAGCTTTTTACTCTGAGGTAGTGTCTGTCTTTGTCACTGAGGTGCATTTCCTGTATGCAGCAAAATTCTGGGTCCGGTTTATGTATCCAGTCTGTTAGTCTATGTCTTTTTATTGGGGAATTGGGACCACTGATATTAAGAGATATTAAAAATTAGTGCTCATTGCTCCCTGTTATTTTTGTTGTTAGGGTGGAATTATGTTTGTGTAGCTATAGTCTATTGGGGTTGTTGAAAGAAGATTACTTTCCTGCTTTTTCTAGGGTGTAGTTTCCTTCCTTGTATTGGAGTTTTTCATTTACTATCTGTTGTAGGGCTGGATTTTGGAAAGACATTGTGTAAATTTGGTTTTATCATGGAATATCTTGGTTTCTTCTTCTATGGTAATGGAGAGTTTTGCTGGGTATAGTAGGCTTGGCTGGTATTTATGTTCTCTTAGGATCTGTATAACATCTGCCTGGGATCTTCTAGCTTTCATAGTCTCTGTTGAGAAGTCTGGTGTGATTCTGATAAGTCTGCTTTTATATGTTACTTGATCTTTTCCCCTTACTGCTTTTAATGTTCTTTCTTTGTTTTGTGCATTTGGTGTTTTGACTATTATGTGATGAAAGGAATTTCTTTCCTGGTCTAGTCTATTTGGAATTCTGTAGGCTTCTTGTATGTTTATGGGCATCTCTTTCCTTAGGTTAGGGAAGTTTTCTTCTATAACTTAGTTGAAGATATTTACTGGCCCTTTAAATTGGGAATCTTCACTCTTTTCTATACCTATTATTTTTAAAGACCTATTTGGTCTTCTCATTGTGTCCTGGATTTCCTGGGTGTTTTGAGTTAGGAGATATTGCATTTTGCATTTTCTTTGACAGTTGTGTCAGTGTTTTCTATGGTATCTCCTGCACCTGAGATTCTCTCTTCTATCTCTTATATTCTGTTGGTGATGCTTGCATCTATGTCTCCTGATCTCTTTCCTAGGTTTTCTATCTCCAGGGTTGTCTCCCTTTGTGATTTTTTTATTGTTTCTATTTTCATTTTTAGATCCTGGATGGTTTTGTTCAATCCCTTCACCTGCTTGGTTGTGTTTTCCTGTAATTCTTTAAGGGATTTTTGTGTTTCCTCTTTAAGGGCTTCTACCTGTTTACCTGTGTTCGCCTGTATTTTTTAAAGGGAGTTTAGTCTATGTCCTTTTAAAAGTTCTCTATCATCATCATGAGATGGGATTTAAATCAGAGTCTTGATTTTCGGATGTGTTGGTTTATCTCGGGCTTGCTGTGGTGGGGGAACTGGGTTCTGATGATGCCATGTAGCCTTGGTTTCTGTTGCTTATGTTCTTGCCCTTACCTTTCCTCATCTGGTTATCTCTGGTGTTGGTCTTTCTGTCTCTGACTGTGGTTTGTCCCTCCTGTAAGCTTGTGTGTCAACACTCCTGGGAGATCAGCTCTCTCCAGAAAGAATTTGGGTATGGAGAGCTGTGTCACAGGGTTAGCTCTGGGGTGCAGACAGAAACCAGAAGGATCCTGTCCCATGCTGCTTCTCAGTTCCTGTGTCCTGAGAGGGCTCTGGGCAGGTCCCTCAGAGCAGAAGTGGTGGCCTTACCTGTGCTTACAGATGTGTCAACACTCCTGGGAGACCAGCTCTCTCCCAGTGGGATTTGGGTATGGATTGCTGTGGCACAGCGTCAGCTCTGGGTACAGATTAGCCCATTTACTTAAAGCACAATCATTTACTCAAATAGATGAATGTTTGATTTCTTAAGCACATGTTTTTTTTTTTTCTGAGGATGGGTTTTTTTTTTTTTTTTTTTTTTTTTTTTTTTTTTGTGCTACTTTTTGTGTATGGGCTTCATACACAAAAATTCATTGTAACCTAAGTTTTGGAGACATGGCATGTCATGCATGATTTTCTTCTCTAGGATTTTCTTTTTGCAGTTTCTGGAGTGCCAGTTTATTCTAGTTCCCAGTAGCCATGGTAGAGTGGTTCACTACTATCCATGTTGTTGAGATGTTATGGTCCTCCGGACTCAGAGTGTTCCTACTGTAGCTGGATAGTATGTAAATTATATGCAAACAGTAGAAATTTATTTATCATAGTTCCAAAGCCTGGGAAGTCTAAAACCAGGACAGAGGCAGTTTTAGAGTTTAGGGAAGACTGTGTCTTTGCTTTCAAGGAAGTGCTCATGGGTGATCTTGACATGGTAGAGAGGTGGGTGGTTTGCTTTTGTCCTTCTATTCAGTCCACTAGTCAGGTGCATACGGATGGAGTTCTCATGACAGTCACTTTGCCAAAGGCTCCTCCTTACTGCATCACACAGCACATAGTTGCAGCAGATGGGTTTTAAGTGTTAGGGTCTAAGAATTTGGGGAAATAATCCACTATGAAAGCCAGGTTTGAGCCAGCAGAAATATCTTTATTCAGAAACTGATATATTAGGGAGATGGCTGGGTGCAGGATCCAAACTGTGTCACCCACAGTCAGAACAGAGGAACTTCTAAAGCAAAACCCCAGAGATTAGATGGGGTAGGGGCAACCAATTGGGTACATGCATATGTTGTATGATTCTAACCTTTTTTTTTCAAACCTGGCAGCTTAGTTAGGTTACTACATGTCAAGTACCTCAGGAGGCTTTCTGGATAATGAGGCCTCATTCGAGGCCAGCCAATCAGAGCCTGTTTAGCAGCTGCTGGGTTTTAGTCCCCACTGGGTGCTTACCAACAAGGAGTATTTTGGTCTAAGTTCATACGAGGCACTTGGGGCCCAAATCAACTGTTTCTTAGAATTTAGCTTAGTATAAAGTGGAGACTACAGCATGGAATCTCTGAGGCTAAAGAGGTCCCCAACATAAGGAAGACATACATTAAAAATGTGGCATCTGTCTTTTCTCCAAACTGACTGAGGAGTTTCAGGCGGGTTCTGGAACTGACAACTGTTTTTCTCATCATATTCTACAAGTTTCCTCTTTATTCTTTCCCTTCATTTCTGGTCAGTGATTGAAGTCTGAAATAAATTTCATATATGTATTTTTTAATCCCTGAAACTATGGTTTAATCAGGAGGACCTGTCATGAGAGACACAGAACAGAAAAGGGAGATTAAGTCTTTAGGGTAAAATGTCTTAGGATCAAACCAAACCCTGTGTTTATGGAAGGACTGATATCAAGGTCACTTCATGTCTTTTAGTTTTCATTACGATGTAAGAGCCATTTTAATAGTTCCACTATGGATTGCTGAACAGAGCAAGCTAAAACATTTTAGATAAAACTTCTTGTTGGTGATCTAGTCAAACTGGCTTCTGTGTTCTAGCTAGACAACCCAAAGAACCAGCTACTTATGTGGTTCTTCACATAAGAGCCCAACCCCACAGGAGAAACTCTCCTGTGGGATTGGGCTCTCTGGTACCAAACTATAGCTGCTCACAACATCATCACAGTGCAGATACCAACACAATGCTTGCATTTTTTTTCTATTTGCCCTTTTCCCTGATGGCTTTGTGATTATGCTCTATTCTGCCCCTGCCACTTTCAAGCTAGTTTTTGCAGTATTATCAAGCATCAGGATTAAAATGGCACCTATCCTCCTTTGCTCTTTTCCTGGAGGAAATATGGCTAGCTGGTACTTGACCGGATCCAGGATAGAACTCTATTTCTGTCAGTTTCTGTATTTCACTTTGTTCCTCATCTATTAGTGGGCATTTCGTTCAGTCTGCACAAGCAGCTGTGTAGAACAGGAAATTACAAAATGATCACAAATCAAGATCATCAGGCCTGTTGTTAATTTGGGCTTCATTTCCTCTGATGGAGCTCAGGTTTGGAAGTGATGGATGCCTCCAGGGAGCTCTGGTCCATCATTAGACCAATATTCTACTCCTTCTCCAAGGAAACACCTGGTCTTTGAGACACTTCATTCTCCCATTTCCATTACTGGTTCTTGTTTGTGAGTGTTAAAATAAGCCATGCTTTCCAGATTCTGAATTAGAAAAAAAATGGTTGCATTTACCCATTCAATTGCTTATTCAATAAAAACTGCATTTAGACCTGGGCTCCTTATAATATTTCAAGAATAGAAATATTAATATAAATTGATTCAGTTAATCCATAATAGTTTTTTGTTCTATTAGGCAGTGTTCTCAGCACTGAGTTTATCATTAAACCCATACCACAGCCTTAAAAGGCAGATATAGTTTTATCTGTTCTTACATCTGAGAAAAAAATTGCACAGAGAATTCAATAAACATGCCCAACACCACAGAACTGATTTATGCCTCTCCATTACATTAAAAAGAAGTAAACTAACTAGAAATTCCCTGCTGTTGACCTTGGCTAATGAATTCTGGTTAAATAACAGCATAGTGTGGTTTGGGCATAGGTCTGTTTCACAGGGGAGTGAATATTTACACTAGTGTTCATCTGTGATTCTGTTAGAGCCTAGGACAGAAGGCAAACCTGAGATCTGGAAGAGGGGCCATTGGTGTCTTTCCATGGGTCTTTGTGGGGCTCAAATTCTTAAGTGCCTGGATACAACTCAGGATGCTTCACCAGACAGATTCATTGTTTTCCCCTGTCATAGGGCACTTCAAGGCAACTGGCCTGGGTCCATGGCTTCTAAAAGAGTCGTTCTAAGGATAATGACACTGGTAATAGTAGTATTTGTCTACTGATTCTCCAGCCAACACTATTCTGTGCAATGACTATATAAGCTCCAATGTTATAATAGTTTGATGAGATGCATTGTTTCAATTCTACAGATGAGGATAGTGATGAGTAGAGAGACAAGAACAGTTTCCCATAATTATTATGGTAAACAAAATTTCCCAATGGTCTATGGGAAAATCTTGTGAAGGATGGCTAAAGTCTTAAGATCAGTGCAATAGTGAATACAGTCATGACAAGAAACTGTCTGGACATCACATCAACTATGGGGAGAGGGCTTGAGCACAGAGATATCTACAAACATTGAAGTTTGCTGTGGCATGGGTCCAATTTTCATATAAACGGGGTTCTGAATCAGAGCAGGGGGTAGAGCAGCTAGGGCAGCTGTGACAAACTTGTTCCTGTGGAGATTCCGGAGTCAGGTGGAAAGGAAACCTCAAACTGGAACAGGGAGTCCTAAAAGAATGTAAGATGGCACTAAAAGCTCACAAATAGCTAATGTGTTGATGTTTTTTTAATGTCACAAATACTTTCTAAGTACCTATTATGAGCTGGAGAGTTAGCAGTGAATTAAGACAGATGAAAAGTACTTGTAGTTTCAGAGCATGACCAAAGAGGAAATATTACACATAAGAAAAGAAAGGTGAAAGATATGGCATGAGAAGTACTGATAGATTCTGCAGATGTAGCAGGAGAGGGAATAAGAAGTGTGTGTGTGTGTTAAAAGTTTCTCAGTCTTAGATTAAAAGTATCAGGGTGTCTTCATTAAGAATGTAGGTGATATTCCAAGTGAAAGAGGTGAAAGATGATTTTCATGCATCGTGGGAGGGAGAGCTAAGAAGTGAGCACAGCCAAGTACAATGGCTTAGAGGTCAGAGGACTCCAAGTCTCTTTACGTAAGGGCAAGTGGGCCATTTCAGTGGCTGAAGCAATTTCAATGCAAGGTGAGACAATAGAGGATGAGGTGAGAGAAGCTGAGACAGGGTCTGGCTGGCTGTATAGATTATAGGAAGTGTCTGCTTTGTCCTAAGTGGTATGAGAAGCCCATGGGAGGTCTTGTGGTAACATTACTTTGCCTGCATCTTAGCAGAATCATGTGGATGCTGCACTGAAAACCAAAGGGGAAGCAGGCAGACTAGTCAGGGGTCTTCTCAACCATCCAGGTGAGCTGCAGCAGTTGGAGGAGTGCAAGAGTGGGTGTGAAGTGCCATAGCAAGAGGCTCCATATTTCTTTAAGTTGGAAGGAGAGTCAAAAGGTTGGGCTTGTGGCTTGACACAGAGTATGAGCTGAAGAGAAGAAACCAGGATGACTTCTGCATTTTAGTCTGAGCATTTGAAAGAATGGAATTGCCAATTCTGTACTGAAGGTACAGAGAAGATAGAGAACGTTTGTGGGGTGTGGAATCGGGGGCTCAGGCTTAAAGATTCTAATTTGGGATGCCAATTAGATACATGTAAGTCATGGTGTATGCTCATTTGTGACCAAGATTTATTGAGGTTGGATAATTCTCTCCTAATTGAAATGAATCAGCAGAATAAAAAGACATATTGAAGCTTCTCACAGTTGATGGGTGGTCAGAACAAATCCACCTCACTGATATTGCTCACAAGTTTTGGTATGATAAATTAATGGACAGGAGGGTGGTGTCCCGAGAGAAAAATCCTTCTAGAAGGGAATGCCTAGGACTCACAACTTTCAGAAAGAAATGCTAATATCTTGTGATTAGGTAGACTTCTTTCCCTGTGGGAACCAGCAACCATTCTGAGACTTTATGAACCTCTTTGATTTCATCATCTAAAAGCTCATGGTGAGTGAGATGGATATTCTTGGGTTTCAACTTGATAGAATCTGGAATTTACTGAAACCCAAACATCTGGTTGCACACCTGTGAGGGAAATTTTGTCTTTCTTGTTTTCTTTTCTTCTCTTTTCTTTTTGTATAATTTCCACATTTGTTCCTATTTCTTAAAGTTTACTTATTTTTTACTTATTCACTTTATATTCTGCTCGCTGCCCCCTCCCAGTCATCCCTCTGACAGTCCTTCCCTCATCACCTCCTCCTCTTCTCCTCTGAGCAGGCGAGGGCCATGTAGCAGATGTGCAGCTCGTTCTTCATGAGGAAGTTTTTCTTAACAACATAATTTGAAGTGAGAAGACCAGCATTTAATCTGGATCTTTTGAAGTGGGAAGATCTGCCTTTATCGGCACCACGCCTTCTGCTGACAACCTGTATAAAGACCTGAGAGAAGGAAGCTTGTCTTTGCTTGCTCTCACTTCTGCTAGCAAGCCCATCCCTTCACTGGCTTTAGAATGCACTTTGGGATTTTCACATATACTAAAGATAAGCTGAGACATCCAGCCTTGTGGACTGAACAACTACTGGATTCTTGGACCTTCCACTGGTAGACAGCCATTCTTGAACTAGCTGGACC
This sequence comes from Arvicanthis niloticus, assembly GCF_011762505.2. Taxonomy (NCBI): domain Eukaryota; kingdom Metazoa; phylum Chordata; class Mammalia; order Rodentia; family Muridae; genus Arvicanthis; species Arvicanthis niloticus. The sequence continues at coordinate 41,982,769 of NC_047671.1, forward strand.
ACATTCCAATAAATCCCCTTTCTCTCTACATATAAATGTATTCCATAAGTTCTATTCCTCTAAAAATCCTCCTAATATGGTGAGTTATATTTGCATTGCTAGGTTAATAAGATCATTGGTAAAGATGGGTAGAGACTTCTGATGAATCTGGATTCATGAACATACTTTTTTCCACCTTTGGATCTGCTGAAACAGGTTTGAAAAGGGCACCCTTCAGGCAATGATTTTTGCCTGCTGGAGTGAGCCTGACTGTGGATGTAAGGAGCACAGGACAGAAAAAGGCAGAACCCCATCATCAAGGATCGCATTCCTTACTTGGATCAGATAAATTTAAGTACTTTAGAAGCCCAGATGAATTCTTGCATATTCAGCCAGAACAGTTATTATTCAGTCCATAGAGGGGATATATTAATTATGTGGATTTTTGAGGCAGCTAATTATGATGTATTATGGGTATCACTATAACTGGAGGCAGAGGAAGTTTCTATCTATATGATTAAAGATCTCAAAAATGTCTCCAGGTCAAAAGATATTTTCTGAAAATTGATAGAAGGTGCAGAATCTGAAGCATAAAATAAGTTATAGGCCTCATTTCCATACTGCCATTTTACCTGAATGAATACTTTGTTTCAAATCTCAGAGATGCTGTTTTTATTAGCAAGGTCTTATAAACTGCACTTAGAGGAGATATGTCTTGGTAATAGGAGACTGACCACAAGAAGCTGAACAAGAAGGAAGGTCCAAGTGTGGATACTGGAAACCCACTTAAAAGGGGAACAAAATAATCACGGGAGGCAGAGGGTGGGGAGGACCTGAGTTGGAGAGGGGAGGGGGAAGGGGAAAAGGAGGGGCAGGATCAGGTATAGGGAGAGGAGAGACTCCCATTGGGCCAGGAGAATGAATAGAAGTACACAGCAGTGGGGGGTGGGTGGGTAAGGGGAAGAGGGAACCTCTAGAAAGTCCCAGAGACTTGGGAAGTAAGAGGGTACCAGGCCTCAATGGGGATGGGATTAGCCAAAATGCCCAACAGTGGGGAGATGGAACCAGAAGAGACTGCCTCTAGTAGATAGACATGGTCCCCAGTTGAGGCAGGGGGCCACCCACCCATCTTTAGAATTTTTAACTCAGAATTGTTCCTGTCTAAATGAAATGCAGGGACAAAAACGGAGCAGAGACTGATGGAAAGGTCACCCAGTGACTGACCCAACTTGGGATCCATCCTGTGTATGCACACCTGACACTATTATTGAGACCATCTTGTGTGTGCAGACAGGACTGGCATGGGTAACCTTGGAGAGGCTCTACCAGCAACTGACTGAGACAAATGCAGATACTTACAGCCAACCATTGGATTGAGGTCGGGGGCCAATATGGAAGAGTTATAGGAAGGACTGAAGGAGCTGAAGAGGATTGCAACCCCATAGGAAGAACAACAGTGTCAACTAATTTGTACCCCTCATATCTCCCAGAGATTAAACCAAAAACCAAGGAGCAAACATGTGGTTTGTGGCCCCAGACATATGTGTAGCAGAGGATTGCCTTGTATAACCTCAGTGGGAGATGTGCTTAATCCCATGGAAATTTGATGCCCCAGGGAAGAGAGATGCTGGTGGGGGTGGGTGGGCAGGTTGAGGAGCACCCTCTCAGAGGCAGGGATGGTGGTGGATGGGGTGAAAAACTTGAGGAGGGAGACCAGGAAGGGGGGCAACTTTTGGAATGTAAATAAATAAAATAAGTTACTCAAAACAAACAAAATAAATGAATGATGAAATATGTATGTAAGATAGAGTGCTGTGTCTGGGCAATGTGTCTTAGAATGAGACACTGCTTGGTAGGAAGCAGCTAGGTACCAGCTGATGGACATTTAATGGACATGGATGACTAGCAGGAGAGATGAATCTACTGGAAGATGAACTTCATTTGCATAATGACTTCATTCACCAGCCTTGGTCCACAATGTAGCTTGCTGAGGGAAAATCTGAACTGTACAGTGGTTATTCCCATAGAGCACCAGTCCCACACAAACTGAGAGAAAAAAGACCTATGGTAGAGATGTGCCATTTCTGGGTTTTGAAATGAATTTTACAGGGCCACCGTACATGCTGTGGCAACTATTAGGGGGTTAAGACGGGACAACTTACCTGGCTTCCTTAAGACAAAGGCTAGAGTTGTCTGTGCCACTCATGAAAGGAAGCTTTTGAGCCATGACATTACTTGTCACTAATAAGAGAGCAAAGGGAAATCCCTTTATAAAAATCTGGGGGATAGGATGTTTCTTTTTAACAACATCTTCCTGTGGTTCATGTGTGCTGTGCATTAAGTTGCTAAAAGGAATGAACAGGGTGAATGGTAATCACTTTCAGATTATTGCTGTGTGCCTGTGCACATGTGGGTGTGCTGATGGTGGGATTTTCTAGGCATACTGCAGGAAAGAGGAACATGGGTGGAAGACATAGAAGATTTTCCCATAGTGCTTTGCCAGTGTGATTGACACCAGGTGTCAGAGAGTCAAGTGCATCCCACTGCATTGCCAACTGGTGGTAGAGCAGGGGCAGTGCTTCTAGTCTCTGAAGAAATCTGTGCAATCCGTTTGCTTCAGTAGTCCTCAAAGCTAAAGGATTTGCAACACGGGCCAGTTTAGCTTGCTAGTTCAGTGTGAGAAGTTTTAAATTTTAGTTTGGCTAAAATCTTCAGTGCGGAATCAGCAAATGCTTTGGAGAGACCGTGGATCTGCTTTGCCCAACATGGTAGACTTTCGATTCAGGTATCTATTAACAGCTAAACGAATTAAGATGCAAAACATCCAATTCTTTGGTCACAGTAGTCATACTACAAGTGGCTATACAGGGCCAGAAGCTGTTGTACTGTACAACACAGAATGTTTGTAACTGCTGTTGGTTAGAGTTAATCTAGATCATGAGATTGGCCGTGACTTTTATTACTGAGGGAAAGACCTGCACCAGTGGAAATCAGACCAGTTGGAATAGATTAGGCATCAATAGGCCCTTCCTGATACCAAGTGATTGTAGCATGGGCTGCAGACACAAAGTGAGTGCTTAGAGTTGTCTGTCCACTTAGGAAATGGAAACAGTAAGTTTTTCTTGTTTTTGCTTTGTTTTGAGGTATGTTTTTGTGTGAGATATATGTGTAGGACTTTATAGGCATCTCAAAGTAGATTTTCAAACTTGATTTCAACTTTCTATGCCACAGTTGAAATGTATGTTTCATAAACATGAAAGAAATAGAACCGGATCCAGCATGCTGCTTGTATTATTTGGGAGTAGTATTTGGGGTTTTTGGATATGTTTAGATATGTTGGGTTCACCACGTAAATTGGCTACTTCACTCTGAATCATGGTTAAGTATGTTTGAAAAATGGCTTTGAGGAGAGGGATAGAGGGAGGGAGAAGAGGGCATCAGATCTCCTGGAAGTGGCGTTATAAGTGTTCAGAAGTGGCTTGCAGATGGTGGGAATCGAATCTGGGTCCTCTGTAAGAGCAGCCAGTGTGAAACACTGAGTCTCCTTTCCAGCATTGGTCTGAATTGTAGTAATAGGACTTGATGGACTTTGAACTAGTCAGAAGATGACACCACCCACAGACTCGGAAAGATGTCCTGAGTATCTCCTGAAGCCCAGGTTGTTCCCCAGAAACTGTTGAAAACCAAGGCTTATATCAGGAAGGCACCTGGAAAGGAGAGAAACCTCAGCCTTGTGCATATCCTACAGTATGGCATCCTTCAATCCATTCCCTGGAAGGAGCCAGAGAAACACCAGTGTGAGGCTCATGCAGTGTCAGTTGAGAAATTTTTTCTCTTAGCTTGATGTAGAATTGTCATGATTCTGGTTGAAATTGTTTATGATGATTAACGCCTTCTTATTAAAAAACAAAACAAAACAAAAAACAAAAAAAAACAAAACACCCCCCCCCCCCCCCCCCCCCCCCCCCAAAAAAAAAAAAAAAAAAAAAAAAAAAAAAAAAAAAACCAAAACCACAGAGTTTGCTTTGGACCAGTTCCTTTAACTCTGGTCCTTATTATCTGCATGCAGGAGCCTGAGATAATTTAAGGCTGACTAGTTCCAGAGTGAGCAGGCCATAAATTCCCCCTCAACGTAATTTGTTTGCAGTGTGACTTTTAAGGGAATACCTTTCCTGTAAATACAAGCAATCCTTAAAAAACAAAAAACAAAAAAAAAAAAAAATGAAAAATGTCTTTTAAGTTGAAAAATTAAGAAGACAAACTGTCTTAGACCCTGCAAAATTAGCAAAGGAATGTTTAAAAGCTTGTTTATAGTGTTTTATAGAAGAAACCACTTACTAGACCTTACTCAGAGGTTGCTCATAGACACAGGATGGAGCACTTTACTTCCCCCAGGGAATAATAATAATAAGCTGCATAATAAGCTGGTTGGTGTTATATGAGGCCAGTGGAGACAGGGTCCTCTAATACCTGAGAGCAAATGCAAGACACCTTATCCCTGTGAACTAGGACACTGGTAATTACATCTGGGCACTTCATTTCCATTTGTTAGAAGCAGCTTCAGCGGGAGGGAGTCATTTGTTCCATCTCCATACATTCTGCTAGGTCAGGTGATTTGCGTATAGAGCTTGCATATGTAGTTTCCTTTTATTGACCAGCACATTCTCCTTATGTATACTTGGGTCTTGTGTAAGGGTAGTGAGCATTCTGTTGCAAAAGGGCTCACTTCCATGGCTCTGTGCAGTCAACACTTGCTTTCTAGAGTTTACTTCTCAATTTCTAACACCTGGGTGCCCTGCTTACTAGCCTTTTGCCTGGCTTAAGGGACAGATTACCCAAACCTAATAGCTAGTCTGTTTTCTTTGTGGGAAGCGGCTTCGCTCTCGCCATTACAAGGTGGCGCTTGGCATAGGCATTGCTTGAGAGAAAAGACAACTCCATATATGGAGTTGTATGCACTGAGAGGTGTGGTTACCCGATCACCCCACCTCGCATCATTGAGAATGGCCAATTACCAGTGACTTCGTGGCAGCTGCTGATAGGATTAAGGCAATGCTTATAAGGGGATGCACGGGGAGAAGAGAGAGAAGAAGCTCGCTGTACAGGGATAGCTGAATAAACCGCTTGAAGAAGAACACGGTTGCCTTATTCCGCGGGTCAGACATGGGTAGCGACATTTCTTGCTGGCCCCAACCCTGCACAAGCAAGAGACATACATGGAGAGTGCCATTTTCATGGTAGCTCATTGTTAAACGCCCAGGAGAGTTCCTGAGAAGGCTCTCTCTACCCCCAAGCCTTGCCCATTTGGTTACTTGCTAACCACCTGACATCTGTTTAGCCTACTAGAATACACTCTGAGGGCTGGAACCATGTTCTGGTTTGTGTGCTGTCATCCGGGGAACTTGACGTAATAAGGATCCAATATAACTGATTGCCAGTATACTATTCCAGATCAGCAATGCCAGCCTTATAGGAAGCAGGGTTTGTAGACCTCAGTCTGAAGCCCCTGGGATGCAGCCTGGTTGGGTGCCTTAACAATCTAAAGGGGGCGCTCATATGCTTTAGGGATTGAAAACCTTAGGTTTAATGCATTTGTAAATTAGATAACCAGAGGGTGTTGTGGAGATCATTTACTTTTAAAAATCTATAAAACATTTATTTTTATTTTACATCTGTGAGTGTTTAGTCTGCATGCATGTATGTGCACTGCATGTATGCCTAGTACCTTTGGAGGTCAGAACAGGGTATCAGACAGTTCTTCATGTGGGTGCTGAGAACTGAGCCTGAATCATTTACAAGTGAAAGGGATACTCTTAACTGTTGAACTACCTTTCCATCCCTCATAATGTGACTTTTATTTGTTTGTTTGTTTTTTGTTTTTTTTTGAGACATGGTTTCTCTGTGTAACCCTGGCTGTCCCAGAACTCACTCTGTAGACCAGGCTGGCCTCGAACTCAGAAATCCGCCTGCCTCTGCCTCCCAAGTGCTGGGATTAAAGGTGTGCACCACCACTGTCCAGCCTATAATGTGACTTTTAAAATATGAGTTGTCAGAGTTAGCTTTGCTCCCAAGCCTTCAAAGAATAGATGCAAAAAGATAAAAATTTGAGGTATGAGTATTTTTTTGAGGTTTGAGCTAGTGGACCAGTTGGTTGAAACTCTCATCTGATGGTCTTTGAAAACTTAATGTATAGAAGCTGACCTTCCCATGAGTTCTGTGAAGAAAGAAATCGCAGCAGTGAGAATTGTATATGATTAATATTGAAAAGTAAAATTGTTAAAGCAAGTTATAGAATATACTGGTATGAAAGTGTTTTTTATTTGACATAGTAGTTCTACTTGCAAACCCTCACCTTAGGCAAACGGTCGGGATGCCATTGCTGTCATTACAGCAATGACTTTCACATGCGTCATGATTTCTAAGTGCTCAACAGTGTGGAACACATAAAATGAAATTGTGATGTTACCCTTCTTTGAGTCATCATTTGGCTACTGAGATGTTCTTGAAGAATTTCAAGTGACATGGAAAGCTTAGTGTTTAAGATCGAGTAAGCAAATGTGGTTTTAAAACACATCACATATAAAATTTGTGTGAATGTCAACAAAAAAGGGGAGAAAGTGGGAGTTTCCTGGAATAGGGGAATCAACTATTGATTTCTTTAACTTTATCTTGCAGTTTTAATTGGCTTACAATGATTAGATATTCAAATTAGAATATATTCATGTTTATGAATACTACAAGTTAATAGTAAACTTACCCATTGTTTACTTGATGACAGAACTGTTTTTTTTTTTTTTTTTTTTTTTTTTGCTTTTTACCACTACTATTCATAGAGAAATTGGGCAAGGGAAAGGGGGTAGATAAAGGAATTCAGAAATCTCCAAATTATCCTGTCCATTTAATTATTCCTAAATCATACTTAACATAAGGCTAACATTATGATGACAGAACTGCTAAGCTCATGTGTGCTCCTTCCTTTATCGCTTTATTCTGTATGTATATGTGTAGTTTTGTATCATAAAATTGGTCAACCACACTTTAGCAGGTTTTAAAGACTCATACTTCAAACCTTGGGTCCATTCATAATATTCTCTCTCTCAAACTTGTGTTTCTAGTTTTCAATTTTTTTTTTTTTTTTTGCTGTGATTACAAAAGTGCTGCAAAATATTTAGTGTTCTGAAGTTTATTTTTTTGAAAGGACTTTTCCAGCCTGAAGTGTTGGCCCAGGCCTAGAGTCACAGCGCTTTGGAGGCTGAGTCAGAAGTATTGTACCATTGAGGCCAACCTAGGCTACAGAGTGAGACCCCATTAAAAAAATTGGATAAAAAGAATTCTACATTCATTGAATTTAGCTACTTCACAGGAGCTTCTAGAGGAGGCCTGGGAGGAGCAGGACAGAAATGAATCAGTGGAGCTGACCTTCTCCAGAGTGGTGAGAAGATGAAGGCAGTACAGGAGGGAGAGGAGGGCCAGAACACCAGGCAATAGTCCATGGGGGAGGGGTGCTGAAGCCTGTCACACTCACAAAAGCACAAATGCCATCCAGGTTGTCAAGAGCCAGGCCAGTCACTACCACTCTCTAAGGACACTTAACTTTGTTGCTTTGGATTCCTCCCCACCCCAGCTTGAGTGAGATATAAACACAGAAGAGGTGGACTTCAAACTCATGATTCTCAGTATTAGAAGCAGAGTTAAACCATAGGAAAACCATCAGGGTAAAACTGAACTGGGTTGCCACTCAGAGGAAACTGGTTGGTGAGCCCTGGCCCATTGCCCAGGAAAGAGGAAGGCGCATACGTTCCCCTCTGTATAACACATTTAGTCAACACACACACACACACACACACACACACACACACACACACGTAAAATCTTTGCTCCATTTGAAATTTTCCTTAGGGTAAAGAATATGAGAATTCCCCACTGCCCTGAATTATGGTATTTATCTGAACATCATGGATCTGAGATTCCTTATTATATACTAACTTTCCTTTTACAATTCTGTTCTATTCTTTTCTTGAGTCACCAGTACTAACCATTTAATTTGTGATATGTTGTTATATTACTAATTGTGTTGCAAAGTTCCCTTTCAGTAGTAAAAAAATGATTTTTTCTTCTTCCAACTCTTCTCATGTCCCCACTCTCAGTTTCACGATATTCTATAATTATATATACATATACACATAGGTTTACATACATCTACAACCTACTGAGTCAGATTAGTGTTGCCCTTATTTTCGTGTTTGGAGTTGACCACTTAAAATGGAGATCTCTGTTCCTCAGCAGCCATTGACTGCTTGTAGCTAGGGGTTGGGTCTTGTGAACTTTTTTCCTATTAATGGCCACTGACATAAGCTCGTCAGGTCTTATGAAGGCAGCCACATTGTTGTGAGTTCATGGATGGAGCTCTGTTGTGTCCAGGAGACACTAGCTTGTGGCAGGTGTCCCAGTTCTCACTCTCTTCCAATCTCCTGCTTCCTCTTTCAAGATGTTCCCTGAGCTCAGGTGCGGGCGTTGTCTTGTTGATGACCCACTTGGACCTTGGCACCTGCTATCATCCATCCTCTGCATTTGACCAGTCATGGATGTCTCTATTAGCTTCATATCACTGTGAAAAGAAGCTTCTTTGGTGAGAGGTAAGAGCTGTACTCTTCTTATCTGGAATAAGAATGAAGGCAGTATTCATTCTGGCAGCAGTTTTGATTATGTATGATCTTAGCACCTCCTGAAAATTGAGTAAGAAATCCGCCACCTTTAAGCCTTCAAGTCTCCTGTCATTCAAGAATAGAATCACTGTTTTTTTTTTTTTTTTTTTTTTTTTACACTCTTTTATATTTTCCTTTAGGGGTTCAAAGTTTTAATCTAGAACTAAATGTCTCTTATAAACTTTCTTATTATATCCATGTATTCTACCTTTCTTATACATATTATAAACTCACTACTTCTGACACTTTACTAACTGTTCACCATTTTTATACAGAGACTCATCAATCTATTCATGTCCTAACTGAGCACATTCCTGAGTGGTGCTACAATTGTTTTTAATTCACTTGATGTGTTTTGGACTCATTGATGTGAAGTTATATCTAAAATACTGAATAGAATTCTCCAGCTTAATGCATTTTTTCTTCCTTCCTTCCTTCCTTCCTTCCTTCCTTCCTTCCTTCCTTATTTCTCTCTCTTTCTCTCTGTCTCTTTCTTTCTCACCTTCAGTTTAGTTGATGAGCATGTCTCAAATAGTATTTAATGTTAATGGTGATAATCTGTATTCTCTTTAAAGAGTGGATGAAAGAATTCCTAATATTTCTAATGAGTGTGATGGTAAAGTCTAGCTAACATGTGTGGAACTAATGATATTTCAGAAACTCCTGTTTTCTTTCACACTGCTTTACTTCAGTCTTCTCTTCCTTACACAGCTATTGCAGCAGCTCAGGTCTCTCTTACTTCATTTTCTAACTTCTCTGACTAAATCCAGATTATGGCCCTTCAAAATTCTTAGCATGACATTCAGTTTCTGTTTTCTGTTCCTCCTGGTCCTTTTGAAAATTTAGCCTTCAAAGCTTTATCCATCCCTGATTCATAAACCCACCAGGCAGAACCAAGCATCATGAATTATCACATTCTCTGAATACTTTCTCTTAAGATTCTAATGTGTGATACACATTTGTTATTATCAATTGTTTCTAAACTTGGAAGGTCTCGCCTACTCTCTTTTGTAAGATTAGACTCATCCACCATTCCTTCCACATTAGCCTAAATGCTTCCTACAATGTTCCAGGCCCTCCTACTTAGGGTTAACAGTTCCTTTATTGGCTGACTAAGTGTGTTTGTTCACTGGTCTCTTAAAGTAGCCCATTTTGTTATTGACTAAACAATAGAGAACAGACTCTTTGTGGGCAGAGATTCAGTTCTTTTTACTCTTGAGTACTTCGGTTGGTTCTGGCATACGTTTGGATATTCTGGAATGTTGGCTTAAATGTAAAGGTGCCCCTCTATTCAGAATGACATTTATTAAGATTTTCAGGGTGAATGATTAGTGGTATTGAAATAAGCTGTAAGACTTGGAGCCATAATGTGCCTACTTAGCTCTGGAATCTGTAAAAAGAGTTAAGGCACCTACCTGCTTGCCCAAAGTGGAGACTTGAACATGCATGTTTCATATTCCCTTGTCTAAGTTTGACCTGGAGGTATTATGCCCTCAACAACAGCCCCAAGTCTTACCCCCAGAGGTTCAAATTTATTATTAATTTCTCTTCGTTTAAATATTTTTTATTTCCTTAGAGGCTCTGCATACCTCTATGACTACTCTATTTCCTTTGTCCCAGGCATCCCCACCCACCCCGCCATGCCTGAAGAACCATCTGTGTAATGAGTAACTGGATCCTGGGTGGAGCCTGGTCAGATTGTGCTATAAGAGGGGGCAATAATGTGAGCAATTACATTTATGTGACAGTATTTTACTTTAAGCTTCCATTTTCCACCATAGTTATCTAGGAAGACATGTAAAACCCAAGTAGGGATAATGAGCATAAGGGTTAGAGGGAGTAATTTGTTTGTGATATAAAACAGGCAAATTGTTCTCCAAGAGGGCATTTGATGATGGACCATTTGCAGCTGGCATGGTTCCGGAAGGTTCTGTGATAATGGTGATTCGCTAGGAAGCACCAGCTACTGTTTGTCCTATTGAGAACTCTTTGGAGGATGTATCTTAAAAACAAATTGAAACCTGTTTCTCTGTGATGAGTCCCATGGGGCATTTAGGTTTCAACAATACCTGACAGTACATGGGAACTGTTAATGGACATAATTACCAATGGCTCTAGACTGAGAACCAAAAGCCATGTGAAGAACAAAGAGATGACTGTCCTTTGTACAGCAAATGTCCCATAAGAAGGGAGGAAGAGAGTCACTGTTCTATGAGAAGAGTTTAATAATTGTTAAATTGGTTTTGTGTGGTCTTATTTCATAGAGACAAATAGTCTCCATCTTTTCCTTTGTGTTTTAATTTTTCAGTCAGTACAAAGGAGAATTATTTAGGGACAAATGCATCCTAATATTGGTTGAAAAATTGTCACACAGTGATCCATTTGTATTGATTGATTTTTTCCCTTAGGCAAACTCTGTAAAGTAAGAAATATGATTACCTCTATTCATAGACAGGCTGATGCTCAAAGAGAACACATGTCTTGAACAAACCACTTGGCAGGTGACAGAACCCAGCACTGGGTTGGAGAAGCCAAATTGCTTGTGGTTGTACTTCTTGCTATTCTGACACTGAACATGTAATTCCTGCTTGAGGATAACTTGCCAAGGGCTGCCTGGTCTGAGAGTCTACGAGAACAACATGACTGAGCACTGAAGATGGACTTGCAAAGGAAGAGAAGATGTCATAAAATGGAAGTAGCAGATGATCTAAGCCCAGGGTATTGGTTGGGTTAAAGTAGAATGTAGAAGTCACATGAATAAGAGGCTAGTATAGACTACACCACATTAATAATTCTGGGACTATTGTTACCTCATCCAGTGTCCTGTGCCAAAGATGACGAGATGAACCATGAAAATAAATTATTGTGATAGTGGAGAAAAGATGAAAAATGTAGATCAAAAGACTATCACAAAGGCAGCCACTGCATTAGTTTAAAAAGGACAGGTTGCTTAGTCTTAACATAGAAACAATGAAATGCTGTTTCTAAATCCAGGGAGACTGAGAATTCTTAGCAGATGAGAGAGGCAAGAAGCCTTGCTGTGAGCTTCAATCTCCAGTGCTGGCTTAACCACCACTGATAGAACTGATCCAGCGGCAGGACCAGCGTAAGCATCACAGATAGGACTTATCTACCAGGAAAGGAGATGGAAACATGGGAGAAGAAATTCCAGAGACTTATACATATTTTGTTATGAAAATCTATTTCTTTAGCTTTTGAAGTTAATCTTGTGAAAGGTTGAGAAGTCCCACATTCCTATCTTGATGAGAACTTTTCAATAACATTCACTTCAGGGACTCTCATTTCCTCTGATGTCAAGATTCTGTGGTTTTACAAGTGGAGATTGGCATTAGATATATGGGGACTTATCTAGGTCATGTTTCACGATTAATGTATTCTACCCTCAGGATATTAGTAGCTTCTTTTCACTTATAATCAGATTTTAAAAATTATTATTCTTAATGACCTTTTAACCTATTTTCTCACAAAGTAAAACTTTCCCTCTGAGAATAGCAATCCTTTATTAGACTCAGCCATTAAAGCTTTTAATACAGAGAAATATTTTGTGAGGGATTAGAGATACTACCTTACACAAAATTCCCTTGTATTTGGAGAAATATGTTACTTGGCCCATTTTCAAGTAATGAGAACTCTAAATAGAGCCACACTTTTTTTTCCTCCTAATTTGCTGCTTAAAAAAAATTAGAAAGCTTGCTTAGATATAAAAATGTAAATGGAAATAAAAATAGGAATGAAAATGAGTCCCAGATTTAGCAAAGATGACATCCCTTTTTAATGCTGCCAACCCAAGCCACCCTTTACACACGCTTCTGTGTTATATGTTTTTAATGGAAAGCAGCTGCCTTGGAAGGCCTTGTTTACAATGGATCTATGTCATAGCTCTGTATTGCTGTTATAAATAATGTCAACACACTTTCCCATCCAGCAGACTAAATGCTAATACCACCCATCTATAGCAGATGAAGTTGTATTATTTTTTTCTGCAACATATTCATTATCATCCTGTGCTGTCCCCATCTCGAAGGGTAATGATGACATTGTGTCACCTCATTGCCTGTGATTCTCCCCAGCTGAAGCTGTTGGCCTGAGGGCACTCTCCCACCTGGCCACTCTGTTCTCAGTTAAATCATGACACCTCTGTCTTTTTAGTTTCTTTCTTCCAAACTGTTCTCATGGTCTTCAATATGGAACCATGACTGTTGCAGGAAAACCGACACAAGGTACATTTATGTTGGTCTTAAACATAGCCAAGCAGAGGGCTTGGCAATTTAACCAGATGAGAATGGATCACTGCTAGAAATTTAGCATGGCTTGTGAGCATTAGAGGGAATTGAAGGTCAGGGAGAAACTGTGAGATAGGGTTTGAAATTGTATTTTCTTGGAAAATCTCAGAGAAGAGCACAAAAAGAAATCACTCAGGAATATTACCTGAGTTCATTCTCCCCAGAGTTTGGGAACTCAGGGAATCTAAAGCTCCTTTATGCAGGTATTTTTTTGGGCAACACATTTCTCTATTGTGTAAGACCCTTATGATGGATCATATATATAAAGGAAGACAAGTAAGTATGAACCAACATTAGGAAGAAGGAAGAAGGGAGGGAGAGCAAGAGAGGAGGCATCATGCCTTCAGTGGGGTAGAATCTGCTGTTGATAGAAAGAAGGAAGACAGGTGAGATTAAGCTGATAGTTAAGTATATCTCAGGATAGGCACAAGGGATGCTGTAGCATGTGAAGACAGACTCAGAAGTTTCCTGAATTCTGTTTCAATGTCAGGCACAGGAGTGGTTTCCAAAACACTTTGAGAGGACTATTTCTCAGGGGTGGACAAACGTCTGCCTATTTTCCTGGTCAGTGGGAAGACTAAGGAGCTGATATTGGTGTTGAGGGGGCATGTCTGGGAGTTATTCCAGGTTCTTGTGTCCTGTGTCCTTGAACAATGGATGAAGCAAACACATGGCTGGATGTTGGGGTCCACACTAGCCCCACGTTGGGGCGGCCAAAATAAATGTTGCAGCCCAGGCAAAATGTTGAGGCCCAGGCCGACCCACGTTTGGACGGCCACTGTATCCCAGCCCAAGCTGCTGCTCCAGTCTGCAGGTCGGGGTTCAGCAAGAGCGAGGGTGAGGGCAGATTCTACCTAATGTCTGATGTGTCTGATGATCCCTCTATAGTCTGTCTGACTCTGATGTGTTCTGTCTCTGCCTTTTATATGTCTTACTTCTAAGCCACACCTCTAAGTTACACCTTTAATCATGCCCTTAGGTCTTGTCTCTAACTCTGATCTCTATACTTCTAAGTCATACTCTTAAATCACACACCTTTAATCTCACACACCTTTAATCTCATGCACCTTTAATCTCAAGGTATCTAAACCAAGATTATCGGAGTGTCCTCAGCTGTTGTAGGCTATTGTAATCCAAGTCACATGTCAGGGTATATGGCTCAAGATGGCTGCAAAGCTGATAGCCACTTTCTGCTAAAAGTCGGCCCCCAACAGCTGGAAAAACAAGCTGCAGAGAAAGCTTATTGAGCTAGCACATTACCTAGTGGGGAGGGCAGTGAAATTGACTAGGGGGAAAGTTTAGCAGCCAACAAGCCTGTTTGGTGAAAAGTAAGACTCTATGTCAGCATGGGTGCTTTCCTTCTCATGTGCATAGTTTGGGCTTCTTCACACTCTGCTACATGTAGTTCTACATACACCTTCATGGAGTGCATGTCTTATTAACACTTTAAATATCCAACCAGGGGTACATGCTCATGTATTATGATGAGTCATAGGTTATTCTGGCAGCATTCATCTTTGCCAAATTGGTTTTCTTGTAAGATAATTTTTAAGGCTTTATGTAAGGCCTTTTATGGTGGTTTGAATATACTTGGCCTAGGAAGTGACATTATTAGGAGGCGTAGCCTTGTTGGAGTAGGTGCAGCCTTGTTGCAGGAAGTGTGTCATTATGGGCATGGCTTTAAGACCCTCCTCCTTAGCTTCCTTGGAGCCTTTCTTCTCCTAGTGACATTCAGATGAAGATGTAGAACTCTCAGCTCCTTCTGCACCATGCCTGCCTGGACACTACCATTCTCTTGCCTTGATGATACTCTGAACCAGTAAGTCAGCCCGAATTAAATGTTGTCCTTATAAGAATTGCTTTGGTCAGCCGGGTGGTGGTGGTGCACACCTTTAATCCTAGCACTTGGGAGGCAGAGGTAGGTGGATTTCTGAGTTCAAGGATACGGAGAAACCCTGTCTCGAAAAACCAAAAAAAAAAAAAAAAAAAAAAAAAAAAAAAAGAAAAGAATTGCTTTGGTCATGGTGTCTGTTTACAGCAGTAAACCCCTAACTAAGACACCTTCCTAACTTCATTCCCTGTCCCCTTTTCATGCCTCACCTTTTCGAGATGATTAGTTACTTGTACACCATATACACCCAGTGACTGAAGAAAGTCTATCTGTAATATGCTAGACACCAGCTGACAACCCTAGATGGAAGAACGGACATCACCAACTCCACAGAAGACCTAATATCCAAGGTTACAAGAACTTTAAGAAGTAGATTTATTTTTTTATCTTTCCAGTACATATGAGCTAGGAGAAGACCATATTTAAACTCATGAAACTTCTGCAGTCAGTGGATGTAAAAAATCTCCAGAATAAAAATACGATCACCCAAATTTAAAGTTCAAGACCATAAATCCCACTATTACATTCCAAAATATACAGAATACATGCCTCAGAATGATAAAAGTATTAAGCAGAAGACATTTTGCAGGACAGCACAAGAAGATACCAAAGTGAGAAGCATTGCAGAGAGGTGAACACAAAGATGTATCCCTCAGTTCCCAGGTTTGACAATCTACCAAAGGGCTTTTAAAAGAAAAATCTAAAAGAAAAATGTCCCCCAAGAAATACTTGGCAATACTTCTCCACAAATTAGTGGTTCGGAACTTGGCTGACTGGATAGATTGAAACCTCACTGAGTATAGCCTATATGTCTCCTAGGCATACCATACCAAGGAGACTTCCCATACCATCAAGTCGATACCAGACACCTTTAAATGTAGAAAAACACAGAGGGAGCAGAACTGGACTGATACTGGACTTCTCCAAGGCAACATTAGATATAGGAAGACAGAAGGTTTGAACCTACATTATTTAACCAAACTGATTCATTTATGAGAACAAGATGTTTTACACACACACACACACACACAGACACACACACACACACACACACGCACACACACACACACACTATATTCTATTTCCTAAAACCTCAGTGAAAAAATAAAAATAGCATGAATAAAAATAAAAATTATGCCCCAAGAAAAAGATACAAGAAATTAGTTAAGGAGCCAGAGAGAATACACAGATAAATAGTTGCAGTTATGTCTAAATAGTTGTTCATTAGCAGAAAAAAATGTGTATTACTTTCATACAGAATTGAAAGAAATTCAAGAAACTGTGAGTTTACATTTATTACTTTTCAGTGGGAACAGTCGATGCTAACTAATGCTGTAGAGTTATAAACCAGAAGCACACACACACTGATATCCCAATAGAACGCCTGATCACACGGGGTCTGAACTGAGTCCAAACTGAACAAGACGGAAGGTAGAAAAGAAACAGGAGATGGAAAACAGCAGGGGAGAATTTGGTCAATATGAGTGGTTAAACAATTCCATTCTGGATAGAAATTTCAAGGTTGAATTAAAGGCTGTTCAGGAAGCGCTGACAGTCAAATGAAGCTAGAACACGGGGAGGCAAAACAAACAAAAACAAATAGACAACAACCAAAATAGGCAGACCAAAAACTCGCAAGCAAAAATGTGTAGGAGGAGCTAAGGTAGGAGGAGTACTGAGAGGAAGAAAAGGAGTAAGAAGAGGAGAAGAAGAAAGAGAGGAGAAGCTAGATGAAGAAAGAGAGAAAGAGGGGGGAGACAGGGAGGCAGAGGTTCAAGTATCTCCACCAGTCAAAGATAGTTGTTATACCTAGGTTGGTCAGTGGGTTATACCTCTGATTGAACAATTCCAAACTTATAAAGCCTATGATTAACATTATTTTAAAAAAATGTATAAATGCAAAAAGGAAAAGGGGGCATGGGATAGGGGTTTCCTAAGGGGGGTGGAGGGGAATGGGGAAAGGGGATGCCATCTGAAGTGTAAATAAAATATCTAATAAAAAAAATGAAATCATGGTACAAAGCATAAAAGACACATTAATCAGACAAACTCATTAAGAAGCATAGTAGAGGGGTATGTTGTTGCCGTGTTCGGCTTGTGGGGTGGTGAAAACTTTGCTGGTTGGATGCTGTAGTCCCAATTCTTCCTTGTGAGGTCTACAAGCACAGGTAGCAAGAAACAAAGACAAGTAGGCTTATCACAAGAGCCATGTAGCCTTTGTGTGGACATTGGATTATTACTTGTCAGACCTTTATGACTTCCCCACTGGAACTTGCAAAGGTGATTGTTTTGGAGTTACAGAGATAACCGTGAACTTCATGTATGGTTAGCAAGGCCTGTGTCTAACAGATGCAAACAGTTCATGAGATAAAGACACAAAGCTTTGATGACTTCGCTGGCATCCCTATTGTGGGGAGCCAACAGAAGGCAGCTATCATCTTTGCAGCCATCTTGAGCCATATACCCTGACAAGAAACTTGATTACATCAGCCTACAACAGCTGAGCACACTCTAATAACATCTTGCTTTAGATACCCAGGATCTTCCCTTGGGTGTGTGAGACTTAAAGCTGTGATTTAGAGCTGAGACTTAAGAGTGTGACTTAGAGATCAGATTTAGAGACAAGGCCCAAGAGCATGACTTAAAGGTGTGACTTAGAGGCATGGCTTAGAAGTGTGACATATAAAAGGCAAGAGGCAGACAGAAGAGTTCAGTACAACTTGGAGGAAGAACTTGGGCAGTAAAACTTGGAACTAGGAATTAGGTTAGAGAGTACAACTTAGAGTACAACTTGGAGTAGGAATTAGGCATTGAGGAAGAAGACACTTGGACTAGAGAAATCAGAAGAAAAATTATTAGACATTAGGCACTTAGCACTTGGAGAAAGAACTTGGAACTTGGAGGCACTAGGGACTAGGAACTAGGGACTAGGAACTCAAGACTTGGGACTTGGAGGTAAGAAGAGAGACTGAAGAATAAATGGGATTGAATCATACTTTGTCTGGTCTCCATTCTTCGAGTCTGTCCCCACTCTCTCTCTTGCTAAACCCTGACCTGTGGACTGGAGCAGCTTGGGGCAGTGCAGGCTCTAAAAACTTAGCCCCCAAGGCTTTTGGCAGTGCAGGTTCCAACATTGACAGAACGGTCGAGACATTTTGGCCCCCGAGTGTGAGGCAGCACGGGCCACCGCAATACCCTATCATGAACCTTCCTATTTTGAATGAAGCCTTCTTTAGTGATATGGCTTCCATATATCTGTCACAGAGGAAGATTTTTTCAAACAATATTTTATTATTTAATTGTGAACCAGTGAGGTGGTGCTTGCTGCCATATCTGACTGCTTGAGTTCAATTAATTGGGCCCATGTGGTAGAAGGAGAAAAACTGCCAAGAGACGTCCTCTGACCTTCAGACTCACTGATTGTGGCATGGAGTCATATAAACATTCTCTCTCTCTCTCTCTCTCTCTCCACAAACCAAAAACTGAAGGGTGACTAATAAAACATTTCAATCATACTGAGAAATGATGTGAGGGCTAATATGGATTCTTTCACTATTTTGCCAACGTTTTCTGCTTTGCTCAAGTTTTTGAGCAAAAGTACAATTGGTCTATCCTTCTACCTACCACCGTCAACCTAAGCTGCTAAGTCATCATTAAGCAATCCTTAGAGAGTCCATTTTTTTTTTTTTTGTTAATAACATTTGATCTGTGAAGGGAAGAAGTAGAGATGGGGGTAGCTATAATCACATGGAAGCAATTTTCCAATATCTTGATTCATGTAAGAAGTGGAAACTATGGGCATCTAATTTACCTTTTCATATATACCATGAAATGAGAACATATGAGTATATTTAATGAGTGAATTAATTTTTTGCAGTGCTCAGTTGATGAGAACAACATTGGAACTACTGAATGCTGGTGTATAATAAGACTGTGCTTTAAGCATAAGTGATGGGGTGTCAGGTGGAAGCTGTATTCAGCTTGGCACACATCATTAAACAACGTCTGATATGAGCAGATGTTCAATTTTTCAGTGAGGAGGTGGTTCAAGATATTCTATCGTAACATAACATGATGAAATGGTATAATTTGCCATGAAAATAAAGTAAGCTATCTGTCTTGAATGTGGCAGTTGTATCTGTTTGTGAACTGTGTTGATAAGTTTAGTTTTCTGTCTGTGGTGGAAAACAAAGATGATTCTAAAGGTTATTAATACTCCTTGTATGTATTTGTGATTGTTGAAGTATATCGATCTAGTGACATAGGTAGGGAGCAAGTTTAATTATGTAATGGTATCTTAAATCATATCCTAGAAGACGAGGATTTTCTTATATTTACAATTCTATCCCTTAAAATTTCCTCATGTTATCCATTTCCTATGCCAGGAAGTCTCTCTTAAAGATTCTCATCATGACCAAGGTGCAGAGGATGAGAGACTGCAGAAAGTTCACCCCTGAGGAGAATATCTATACTACAACACTTCCTCCTAGGGCTCTGTGATCATTGTGGAAGAGTGGGGTCTAAAAGAGATGGTGGGAAGCTACAAAGAAACAGTGTCTTCTAGATACAGCATGGCAGCTATGTATATGACTTCATAGACATTGTATATACATCATAGAAGTATGCATAAGGACTGTGCAATTCCAAGCCAGACCAAATCCCAGCATGGAGAAGATAGCTGGGCACGAGAACTACTGGCAGTTCTTAGCTCCTAGAAAGGAAGGATCAGTGTTTTAACAGGTAAACATGACTGACATTACCCAAACCAACCAAAATGAGCAGAAAGAAGGACTCAAATGAATAAATGAAGACTATAAAATGGATATCATAATGGATGTCAGTGGAATCCAGAAGAGCAGTTAGGTATGTTTGGAAGGTTATATAAAATAAATTATGTTTAATTACAAAACTTAGAATATATACATTTCTAAACATATGATTTGCTCAAATTAAACTTGTTTAAAAAAAATCTTAAACAGTTAGGTAACAAGCAATGAGATTGGAACAGCAATCAAAAGTTTCCCAATAAAGAAAATCTCAGGTCCAGGAGGTGGAAATCACTATAGACTTCTACTAGATCTTCCTTTGAATAGTCATTAACACCAGTGATCCTCAAGAGTTTCCACAAAATACAAAGCTTATTCTATCAATCCCCATTAGCTCAAAAACTAGATACTACATCGACACAAAGGAAAGCTGTAGGCCAATATCCTTGATAAATGTAAATTTCAACGTACTCGAGAAAATACTTAACAAAATTTTGAACATAGTAAAAAGACAACCTGTCCCAATTAAGGTGGTTTTGTTTCAGGAATGCGAGGATGGTTGAAAGAATGGATGTAAATCATAAGATGTAGTATAGCATATAAATAGAATCAAGGACAAAAATTTACAAAATCATCTCAAAGACGTAGGAAAAAAACATTGAAAGCATAAATATCATCTCTTAATAAAAGCCTTAATAAAATTAAGAATAGAAGAAGCATGCATCTAAACAATAAAGGCAACATATGATAAAACTCTAGCCAACATTATGCTGAAAAGGGAAAAACAGCATTTTCTTTACAATCAGGAATGAATCAAGGGTTTCCTGTTTCCTCTCCTTCAAAATGATACTTGCAGTCTTATCCAGAGTGATAAGGCAAGAGAAAGATAAAATAGATTGATGTAGGAAAATAAGAAACAAAATTATTTATATTTGCAAATGATAAAATCTTACACTAAAAGATTTCCAACTTCTATGAGAAAACATAGATTTGATAAACATTTTCAGCAAAATATCAGGTTATAAAAGTTATATAAAAGTGGAGAGAGGGCTCACCTGTTTAGAACCCTGTCTGATATTTCACTAGATCTGTGTATAATTCCCAGCATCTACATAGCCACTATCTGTACATACACAATCATCTGTGACTTCACTCTATATAGGTATGTAGTAAATGGAGCTTGTTACAGTTACTTATTTATCTATTTGGGGTAAGTGGGTGTGTACTTGTGGTGCATGCATGGAGGTCAGGGGACAACTGGAAGGAGTTAACTCTCTTTCTATCATGTGAGTTCCAAGTATCACACTCAGGCAGTCAGTCTTGGTGGCAGGTGCCTTTATGCAATACTCCATCTTACCAGTGTAATATAAGATGTTTGGAGAGAGTAAAAACACCAACAAAACAGCCACACCAACAGTGAACTTTGCAGTGCAAATGCAAGGAGAAGATACTGGCAGAGGTAAGGAGCTTGGGAGGCTGATATACACATCTTAAGATACATAGGCCTGTTTATTTAACAGTAAAGCAAAACTTTAGTTGAAGTTAATTGCTCTTCTTAAGTTTCAAATTCTTAGGGTTGATGTCTTGTATCTATCTGAGAAGTAGCAAAGTATTAATAAAACATGTAGCTGTCCTCATTAGAATTGTTTTTATATGCTGCCTTTTTGTTCTGCTGGATACAGTTTGTCTTTCTGAAGGAATCTGTGGTAGTCATAGTTTTTCTCTAAGTAGGGGTGGGGTGGAGGTAGGAAATTCAGCAATGAAGTAAATATCCTTGAAAAATAAGGATCGGAGTTAAAGTTACAATTGCCTTATCTGTCATTGTCTGCTGATATGGGAAACGTGTGCTGTTTCTGTCATATTTTCATCTATAAAGTTGGGGAAACAGTACCTCCCTTGTTGGAAAATCTAAATAAAACCATGTGTTTAAAGCTCCCTTTTCTGAATCCTGTGTCCCTTACATGTTAAATGGCAGCGCTCACTGTACCTTTATCTGCCTGAGAGACTCTCACAGTAACTTTATCCAACCTTTATTCAGCATTTACCATTTGATATTATTTGAAACTTTTATACTTCTAGAAACCAAATGGAATGGAATTTTAGTTTTAAATTGGTTATGACAATATTTCTATCCTAATATTAGTTTAAAGTATTACATTTTAGTTTTGATTAAGACTAGTATTGGGTCTGCTATATGGTCCTTTACATTTTTTTGTTGGTTCAATATTCTGTCATTTTTCTAGTGACTTGGAAGTGATGGCTATTCGTAAATATCTAGTTCTTTGTTTAAAAATACAATAATATCAGATGCCTTACTTTTACAACAGTAAGAATATGTTAAGAATTAAAATAGTGAAATTATTTTTCATCCTGTAGATTGCCTGCTGAGATTGCTTTTCTATACTTTTAGGATGGGGCTACTGGGTCTGAATGATTTTATTCTAGGCAACATTGAGCAGTTACTTTGTTTATATTTTTTTACTATTATGACTACAGAAGAGTAAGTAGTTTTGTTTAGTGCTCTTTGTAAAGTAGTATTATTTTATAATGTGTGTTTTAAAATTTTCTAATCTAATATAATGTGGTTACATTAATTAGAGTATTTTTGTGTGTTGAGAGAGTATATATTATGCACTATTTTGAATACTTAATTTTTGATTGCTTACCTACTCAGAGAATCTGCTTATCTTGAAATGTCTCTTGTTTTTCTGTCATACATTGTATAGCAGAAGATGCTGAGATATTTCTCAAATCAGTTTAAAAAGTTAAGTAAGGACTAGGTCTTAGCCTTGTATTCCTAAATGTGTTATACAGGCACAATGCCCATGAGAGTATCAATATTCATCTCACTTTTGTATCAATAAGAAGCTCGTACCAATGAAAACCTTAAATTTGAAATCAAAGTAAATTTTGTACCGTTTAAGAAATTATAACTTCATCTTGATAATAATTATACAGATTTCTACCAATAGGTTATGGCTATGCAATAAATCCTAGCTAATCCTCCCTGTTCCAACAAAACCACTACTTTTCCCTAGAAAGACAGCCCAATATTAACCTCCTTAGTTCCCAAGCCCAGGGAATAGGGGTGCTGACCTGTCATTAACTTCTTTAAGCTGATTACAAGAGTTGAGATATTAGAAGAGGAGTGGAGAGGAGAGTAAATTGATAAGCCTCTGACACTGTGTCTTCACTGCATCCAGATGGAATTCCAGGACATCAGAGGTTTGAGCAGGTCTGCTCAGCTTGCTTGATGAGTAGATACACTGAGGCTGTGTATTCTGCAATATACAATTCTTAAAACAAGTTTTAGTATCAAGATAATTTTTTTAGAGGGTTGACATTTTATTAAAGATGTTAGTTCTAACAACTTTTCTTTTTTTTCCCTTTTTTAAAATTGGATATAATATTCACATTCCAAACTTTATTCCCTCACTCCATTCCCCCCACCACCCAGGAAGCCCCTATCCCATCCCCCCTCCCTATGCTTCCATGAGGGTGTGATTTTCCTGTTTCTTTTTTTAAATTGGGTATTACATTTACATTTCAGATTTTATCCCCTTACCCCACTTCCTCCCAGCACCCTGAAACCTCCTATCCCCTCCCCCCCTCATGCCTCTATGAGGCTGTACCTCCACCTACCCCCTGCCCCACTATCCCCTCCCCACCCTCACATTCACCCCCACACTCTGTGTTCGTTTTTCATGGGACCAAGAATCTCCTCTCCCACCTATGCCCAACAAGGCCATCCTCCCCTACATATACCACTGGAGTCATGGGTCCCTCCCTATGTGTTCCCAGGCTGGTGGTTTAGACCCTGGGGGGCTCTGGTTGGTTGGTATTGTTGCTTTCCTCATGGGGTTACAAACCCTTTCTGCTCCTTCAGTCTTCTCTCTAACTTCTCCATTGGGAAACCCTTGATCATATCAGTGGTTAGCTGTGAGCATCGTCCTCTCTGGCAGACCTCTAAGGAGACAGCTATATCATGTTCTTGACAGCATGCTTCTCATTGGACAGTTTTTCTTTTTTGTGTTTTTCTTGATATTTGACATTTAGATAGTACATGTCATGTGGTCAATAGTAACAAATAATACCACATTGGCTAGAGAATCATTCCAAGTTATTGAACAATTGGTAGAAATATCTAAAAAAATTTTAAATGGAAAATAAAGGAAAAGATCCCTTCAGGCTTTGGTGAGGCTTGCTTATTTATTCATTCATTTATTTATTAATTTTACCTTTTAATAATATTTTAAAATTTTATGTTACATGTCTGAGTTTTTTGCCACAATGTATGCATGTGGACCACATGTATGTCTGCTGCCCACAGAGGTCATAGAGGACAGCAGATCCCCTGCAAATGGATTTACAAATGGTTGTGAGCCACCATGTGGGTGCTAGAAACCAACCTTGTATCCTCTGGAAGAGCAGTGAGTGCTCTTAGGCACCGAGCCACCTCTTCATCTCTTATTTATCTTACCTTTTATGTACTATCTTCCAACTTATATATGACACATTGGAGATATTAGTACCTCAGCAGAGTGCACTGTTAAATGATCAGTCAATCAGAAAGGCAGCAGTGAGAAGCTGAGAAACCTCTCTAAGCATCTCTGCTGTCTGCATTCTGGGCAGTGCTGGTGCCTAAGGCATTTCTGAGAGGAGATCACAGGATGGGCATTAATTAGCTTCTGTCTGATGCTTCCAAGCAAGAGGGTGTTTTCCTTTTAATATACAGAGGATTTACCGGCTGGTAGTTAGGAGAACCTGTGGCTCAGGGGTTGTGGTTCTGAGCTTCTGGATCCCATTAGCCCAGGTGGGAAAAGGGGACAGCGCATGACGTAAAGTAAGGAGGTTAAAGTAGGTAACTGGGTATTACGACAGGCGCACCCTGTGCTTGCTCTGCACAACTTCACAAAGCACAGTAATGCTTGGGGGACCTTTCATTCTCCCTTCACATAGAATGTGGACTTCTCAGTTTTGTTGAATAATTAACATTCTGAAAATTGTCTTCAATATCTTTTTTTTGTTTTTTTTTTTTGTTTTGTTTTTGTTTTTGTTTTGTTTTGTTTTGTTTTTCGAGACAGGGTTTCTCTGTGCAGCTCTGGCTGTCCTGGAACTCACTCTGTAGACTAGGCTGGCCTTGAACTCAGAAATCCACCTGCCTCTGTCTCCCAAGTGCTGGGATTAAAGGCGTGCGCCACCACTGCCCGGCAAATTGTCTTCAATATCAAATGCCAATTATCTTTTCAGCAATGTAAAATCTGTTTCTTATTGTTCTCCCAGTCTTCTCCAGCGGCACGTCTAACAATTCTGTCTATCTCCAACCTTCGCAGTTTGCAACTCTTCTGTGTTCCTCTCTCAGTTGGAGTTAGCTTTGCTATGATGTGATTCTCTTGGAATTTTTACCACTTTCCATAGGCTCTGCTTTCAGATGAATACTCTGATGCTTTCATTCAGTGCTTTGGGGCTATGTCTGCACAGTTCATGCTGTTCTTTCCTCAAGAAGCACGGGCTGGTGCATGGAGACATTGTTGATGTCTGGAGCCCTGGGCTTGTCCCTCTGACCTTGCATTTGTGAATTAATGCAGGACAGAGATGCTTCCTGCCTTATGCTCGATTCCTGCTAACTTCCGGTGTGATCCTGTTGTAATGAGAACAATTGTGTTCCTCCTGCTCCCTGACCACGAGTTCCTGTAGATATTCACGAACGAGCAGCCAGTCTATGTCTCCTGTTAGAGTGAGTACGCGTGGATGGTCCCAGACTGTAGAGTCCTCAGCACTCCCCTCTGTGAGCCATTTTACTCTCATCCCTTCTTCGGGATTCCGTGTTCCCTCTATGCTTCTCATTTTCAAGATCAGACGTGCCCTCTTGAATTAGAGTTTCACCATGCTATATAACTGGGGAGGGTGGGAAAGACAATGGGGGCAGCTTGAGACCTTTGCAACGTAGCATCCTAGTTCTTAAATTTTCACATAGCGCCCCAACATTCCAGCACCTTCTGGTTCTGTGCTTCATGGAGCACGGCTGAGAGAAGAGAGCACTACTTATTTCAGACTCATTGGAGTTTGCACTTCTCGTAAACTCTGCATGCCAGGATGCTCTACTTTTCTGACTTCTGAAAGCAATTTGTACAGTCATTGCTCTCCATAGTGAAAATACCCCAGTCTTCTACCCAATGACTATATATCCACAGTTTGTAATGCAACCTCAATGCCTTTGAGCCTATGCCAGGTAGAGAGGTTCCCAGGTTTGTGTGAGATACTCCACACATAACCTATGTGACATTATGCCCTAAGGCAAGCCCCTGAAGGTGTCAGGCTGCCTATAAGCATTTCCTAGCACTTTGCACAAATCTGGCTCATTGTGCAGACTTACACTGTGGTGCCAAAGTCAAAAATAAATAACCACGCACAAGGGAGCCAGTAACTTTTCAATGTGTCAGACTCCATGACTTAAAAAGCAAGGGAGGGAAAATAAATAAATAAATAAATAAGAAGCCCCAAATGTGATTTTCATTCCTTCATTTATTTATTAAAATATGCATAAAAACCTGAGAAATGCGAAGTAGAACAGCTCGGGTAATATTAAACAGCTGCTCACAAGTCACCCAGAGGAATTTTGACTAAGAAAAGGGAAATGTCTCTCTCTGAAAGAAAAGACGTAGGAAAAGGAGACAGGAGGAAATTTCCCACCAACACCGTTACTGATCCTCACGATAAGCACTGCAGAGGACGTTCCTGCCATAAATTGGGAAGTGACTATACCCCTGTATCAAATGGCTTTTTCTCCTGAGATAAGGGTCCCTTCTGCCTTTATTGGGAACCACTCTACGGTGTTTATATGCAAACTCTAATTCAAGAGGGCACGTCTGATCTTGAAAATGAGAAGCATAGAGGGAACACGGAATCCCGAAGAAGGGATGAGAGTAAAATGGCTCACAGAGGGGAGTGCTGAGGACTCTACAGTCTGGGACCATCCACGAGTACTCACTCTAACAGGAGACATAGACTGGCCGCTCGTTCGTGAATATCTACAGGAACTCATGGTCAGGGAGCAGGAGGAACACAATTGTTCTCATTACAACAGGATCACCTATACGATAGGAGCAAACAAGAATTACAGTTTTCTTTATGTCACATTGATGCTACTTAGTGACTCGAGAGTGTACCGTGATTGCATGTAGCCCTCAGGATAGAAATGGTGGCAGAGGTTTGCTTTAGTATACAGAGTGCAGAAAGGACATGACCACTGACTGGCTTCATTCTCTTTGTCTTACAAAGAAATAGAGGTCGGGCAGATAAGGTAACCTTTATAAAGCCAGGAACAACTTTTGGATGGGTAAGCCTGGCATCTTAGCCCAGCACCCTTCCATTTTACATATTCAAATCCCTGTTTTGTTTCTGATAGTATTTAGATAATTGTTATAGCAATAATGAATTCTAACAGTTCAGTGCAAGGATGCTGGACAGGGAACAGGGTCTGTAGGACTTTTCTTAGCACCGTGTTTTGTGCTGAAAGCTGAAAATTTACTCTTCCCCAGAGGGACCATCTCTCTCTTCTTGCAGTGTGGAACTGGGGAAAGGGTGCCCTGAACATCTCTTCCCTTTCTATGTGCTTTTTCTATGTGATTTTCTTTTTGTTGGTCATTTACTTTGTTTCGTCAGCTCCAGTGCAGTTAATTTGGTGTTTTAATAGATGTTGGCTTGGTGTACCCATGACAAGATCCCCAGAGGGTCCTACTCAGCCACCAGCTTATGCCCTCTCCACTTCTGTTTTAAACATGTTACCAGGTTTATTTTTGATGACCTGTAACTCTTATTATGGATTATTATATGTTCTTATAATATTCTTTTAATCATTTGGGGGAAAAACAGGGGAGAAATATGCACCTATTTAAAAACTTCTATTTCTTTGTGTCATAATTTTTATTTACTTTATTTTGGTCACAAAGTTTTCATCTCCTTCAATTTTAATAGATAATTCTGCTAGGTATCGTAGTCTGGCTTGATAGATGTTGCATTTCAGAACTTGGAAGGTGTCTTTCCAGGTTTTTGTGGCTCTAAAAGTTATTTAGCTTTTCTTCCTTGTAAGTTTTCAATACCACTTATGTCATGGATTTAATGTCTTAACTATAGTCTGACATGGGGAGGTTTTTGTTTCTGGTGCTACT
This sequence comes from Arvicanthis niloticus, assembly GCF_011762505.2. Lineage (NCBI taxonomy): Eukaryota > Metazoa > Chordata > Mammalia > Rodentia > Muridae > Arvicanthis > Arvicanthis niloticus. The sequence continues at coordinate 42,010,585 of NC_047671.1, forward strand.
TTTTTGTTGTCTTGGTGCCTTTGTACCTGGCTGAGCATCTCTTTCTCATCTTTTTGGGGATTTTCTTCTTTGACCTTATTGAAAATACCTTTACAATATCTCTATGCCTTTTAATGGTATTATTAATCTTCTCTGCTCATGATTTAAATGTTAGGTGATCTTATAGTGTCCCATATATGGGTAACATTTACCCTATATATATTAAAATATATTTTTTTTCATTGTCTCTTACCCATAATTCAATTCCTCTGTTAATTGAGACTCGACTCTTTGTTTTCCATATGATCCATTCAGTTAGTGAGGCTTTTCACTGAGTTTTTAATTTGGAATACTGAGATTTTCATTTCTTGCATTATTTCAGTTTGACTTGAGAAAGGGCTTTGCAGTGAAACAGTATCTTGGTGATTAGAGGGCCAAGCGATGCTACAAAATCACACCATGCAATGGACCTCCTCATGCAAGTTATTTATTAAGACTTGGTGGTGGTGGGAGTATGACACACAAGGCTGCTGGTGAACAGGGATGGAAAAGAGAGAGACCAGGTCATGATGGCAGGCTCTGTAGGGGGTATGGAACATGTGCGCAGGGATAATACACAACCATGGTGACAGTGGAAATGTGTCACATTGGCTGTTAATGATGATGGGGTGTTGGCACTGAGTCATTGAAGGCAGGGGAGAACCTGGTTCCAGAATGTGGGTGGTTCTTAGTTGACTAACAGCTTCTCTTTAGAAATTCTCTTTATTGAATTCTATTTTCATATCTTGGATTGACTTCTGCATGTCATTCATCTATTTTTGTGTTCATGAGTTCTCTCTATAACTTCTGAGTTTGAATACAGTTACAATAATTCTTATTGAAGTCTTTCTTCTGAAACATCTTCTAGGTTGTTCTCAATGGTATTCAATACTATGGGGATATTGCTTATTTTTGGAGGGGAGGCATCTTGCTTTGACTTTTCAAGTTAATTTTGTTTCTGTAATAAAACTTGCACATCTGAATTACTTTGTTATTTGTGTCCTTTTTTCTAAAACCACCTTTGTTCTTTAGTGCCTGTATGCAGTGTTCTGGAGAGGATTACATTGTAAAACTGCTGAGACATTATTTTCTTTTGTGAAACTTTTATTGAGGGCTGTAGGTTCTAACTTCTTTTGAGGGTCCAACACTGCCTGTACTAACAGACACATCCCTTTCTTCTTCTCTCCCTTCTGGTATGGCTGTCTTAGGATTTCCATTGCTGTGAAAAGACACTATGACCATGACAACTCTTAACAAGAAAAACATTTAATTGAGGTTGACTTACAGTTTCAGAGATTTAGTACATTACCATCATGGTGGAAAACATGGCGGCATGCATACAGACATAGTGCTGGAGAGTTAGCTGAGAGTTCTACATCTGGATCTTCAGGCAGCAGGAAAAGAATAAAATACTAGACCTGGCTTGAGCATCTGAAAACTCAAAGCCCACCTCCACTGGCATACTTCCTCCAATAAGGCCACATATACTCCAACAAGGCCCTACCACCTAACAATGTCACTTCTTATGGGCCAAGCATTCAAACACAGGAGTATATGGGGGTGGGGCATTCCTATCCAAAACACTTACATTATTTCAGTTTGACTTGAGAAATGGTTTTGCAATGAAAGAATATCTTTCATTCTCACCATACTCTCCAATTCTGGTTGCTTCCTTGAGTACACTCTGGTCAGTTGCTTATTTGGGGCAGAAGATCTTGGGAAGTTGCATGTTTAGTCAAGAGGGACAGAGCTGACCTCAGAGGAAAACTTGGTACAAATGGGCAGCTCTTAAAGTGGGAAGGATTAGATCTAGTCATAGGGGTAAGCATGGGTGGAACCAGGAAGTCTGGCAGCACTGTTAGAAGAGAAAGTTCCCAGATGAGCTGGAACCCTTTGGGATAGGGAGACACAGGGCCTCCCTAGGGAAGAGAAGTCCTGGGTATGTCTATGGGATAAAAAGGAGCAGGTTGCCTGACATAAGAGGCAAATCTCAAAAGGGTGGGATAGGCTTTTGGAATGAAAAGAAATAAATCTATATGGCCACATAGGATAGAAAGTCCCTGGGGAGCTGACAGGGGTACACATTTTCTTCTTCTTTTATGTTGTTTGTGATTTCATGATGTGATTTGAGCATGCAATTTTATCTAGTTGATTGTGTCTCTGATATGAGATTCTATTCTGCCTATATGATAAGTGCAAAGTTTTTGCTATTTCCCAAATTTCGTTGATTTCATATCAGATACAGATTTTAGGTCAGTCCTTCAGACTTGTTGATCCCTTCTTGGAAAGACTGGGCTTATTCTAATTCAATGGCAATGCCAATGCATGCAAAGATGGCTCCCAGTTGCACCTGAGCATAGAGAGGTGATGTAAGTTCTGGGCAAAACTCCCTGATAGTCTATGTGAGTGTGACTTCTGGCTGGCTTGAGCTTGGAGGGGTGAGTTGCCTGGCTGGCACACACATGATGGAGACTTGATCTGTGTCTGGGTGTGTGGTGGCAGTGCAGGCAGGGTTCTGTAGAACATGCACTTGGGTCAGACTCCAGAGGGTCCTTAGCAGAGGTCTGGGTGACTCTCCCAGCTGATATTCTCTATAATTCTGGATGGGTCTTGGAATGTGTAGGTAGCATCCTCAGGGCTTCAGGGAAGTTTGCCAAGCTTTCCTGCACTCTGGTATGACTCTGGATGGGACAATGGTGAAAAGGAAAGTGTGAGAAATGAGGAAATAAATTTAGAAAACATTAATCACTGGGGTGGGCAAGAATGGAGACTATGATGAAGTTTCAGGGCCACTATGCAGAAGCAGAGTTGGAAGGAGCTAAGGAGGCAATGAGCTGTGTTATAAGACCATGACTCTAGGCAGCTTTGGGGGATCCTTTACCATGAATAGAGCAGAGTTCAGCTAGCTATCATAGTCACAGGTAGTTGGTATGCTATAGAGGTAATTGTGGTCATAGTCTTAGAAGTTAGATTAGTGTTTTTTCCCCCATTGGATGGGATGAATGAGAGATGGAGGAGAGAAAGGAGTAAGAAGAGCTTTGCACACCTGTAAACAATAGGAAGTATTAAAGCACACGATACTGCCCTCTGCGAGAAAGTCCACTGTTTCTAATAGTTTAAATTAAAGTAAGCAAAAGAAATTATAATAGTTTTTAATTTAATGCTTACCTATAGTAGGTAATTGATTTGTTTTTACTTTGTGAATAAGTGATTTTTCTGAAGAGAAACATATTATTCTCTGAAACAAACATTGCCACACATTAAGCTTGTGGGTAATTTGTCATCTTCATTATCGCACAGTTGGTGCCAAACTGAAACCTCATGTCCTGAAAAATGAGAACATTTTAGGGCCAAATGGTAGTGGTGTTTTCATTTTTTTAAAATGTCTGCCTTCAACATAAATTTTTTCTTTTCTTTTTTAAGTAAAGATGAGATTCCGCAAAGATTTGCTTCTGTTGAATGTTGGTGTTAGATAATAGAATATTTAAACTCATTGTGTACTTACCTTTTCTTTCAAAGAAGAAATAATTTACAGAGGAATATTACTCCCCCCCCTTTTTATGTCTTTTATGTGGGTGTGATACTGGTTGAAACTAAGTAGGGGTTAAGTAGTTATAGGCAAAACCCAGCAAATTACAGCCACCCGTGGTCAGTAGGATGATAGTCCCCACATCATAACAGAGAATCTTGCATCTTTGCTTTGAAGAAGAGAGTGATATGATGTTTTAATTGTGAATCTCCATGCTACATAATATTTCAGGAATTGACTTCCTTCAGGTTAATCAGACATCCTATCTTTGCTTTTAGAATCACAACACTTTTAATCTGCTTGTTCTTATTTATCTCAAGTTCTTTTGTAATCTTCACTTCTCATATTGCAAGCTTCTCCTCCTCTTCCTCCTATTCCCCTCCTCTCCTTCCTCATCCTTTTTTTCTTTCTCCCTCTCCTCCCCCTTTTTCTTTGGTATAAGGAGACTCTGGTTGCTTTATCAAGTTGTTATGGTTTGTTTTCCCTGAAAACCATCTTGTTGGGATGTTTTTCTGCTGTCAAAATATCTTAAGTATTTTCTATCTTACTTTGTTTTTCAGCATTCTTAGTGTAAATACTGACCTGAATGAATAATAAATCTCTATTACTTTCTATGCTTGAAGACTTTCTAAAATGACATTGCAAACAAATATCTAAGTCCATATTAATTGGTTGAAGAAATGGCAAATAAAAGTGTGCATAAAGACCAATGTGGACTTGGGAGATGGCTCAGCAGTTAAGACACTTGTATCATCAATGGGATAACCTGAGTTTGAACTCTGGATCCCAGACAGAGAGAATCAATTCCCCAGAATGTTCCTGTGATCTCCACATACACTGTGGCACACACTATACACACCTATACACACCTATACATACCTATATATACACATTTATACATATGTACACATACATACACATCTATATACACACACAAATAAAATTAAAACAAAACATTACATAGAAAGCTGGATGTGGTGACACACACTTTTAAGCTCAGTACTCTGGAGGCAGAGGTAGGCAGATCTCTGAGTTGAAGGCCAGCTTGTCTACAATGTGAGTTTTAGGACAGCCAGGACTATACAGAGAAACCTTGTCTCAACAACAACAAAAAATAAGTCAATATATAGTTATTTTAAATTTTTATTAAAAATTTATTTATTGGAACTGGAGAGATCACTCCATGGTTAATAGCACTGGCTGCTTTTCCAGAGAATCCAGGTTTGATTTCAGCTACCCACATGGCAGCTTACCACCATCTATATTTACAGTCCCAGAGTATCCAGGGTATCTTTTTTGCCTGTGTGGGTACCAGGCACATAAGTTGTACACAGACATATATGCAGGCAAAATACACATAAAATACATTAAAATTAAATTTACTTGACTAATACCATAAAGACTGTATATTAATGGAATGCACACCGTGTGCTGCAGCGACACATGAATATATCACGTGAAGTCTAAATTAGGTTAAACCTACCTGTGTCCTTAAAGTTGTTTTTTTATGCTGAACACCTTTAAAAGTTTCCTTCTGGAAATAAAAAGCAAATCCAATGTTTGCAACCACTGCCTCAAAAGAATAACACATGTTGGGTTCTTATGCAAAAAAAAAAAAAAAAAAATCTTGCTATTTAAGTACCCCAAAATGTCGAAATAACATATTAACATATCAAACTCTACTTTAAAAAGTGAGTGATTTTTAAACTAGTGCTTTATACCCTCTTTGCTGACTCAAGGGTTTGTCTGCATTGTGTCCTTCCTGTTACCTCACATTAACCTCTCTTGGTCTCCTTTCTAAATGTTAGACCCAAATTTACAGCTGTACACACACACACACACACACACACACACACAAACACACACACACACACACAGAGAGAGAGAGAGAGAGAGAGAGAGAGAGAGAGAGAGAGAGAGACAGAGACAGAGACAGAGACAGAGACAGAGACAGAGGGAGAGAGAGGGGAGATAATAGACTAAGATATGAGGGAGAATATATATTATGTTTTTTTCTTTGTGAGTTGAGTTTGAGTCCCTCCATTTCCCTTTAAGTTTCACGAGTTTATCTTTTCTTTTAGCTGAATAATATCTGATTCTGTATATATACCACATTTTTATTATCCATTCATCTGTTGATGGAAATCTAGATTGGATTTCATTTCCTTGCTATTGTAAATAGAACAGCAGAGATGCGCAAATATCACTGTGGTAGGATATGGAGTCTTGGGGGTATATGCCCAGATGTGGAAGAGCTGGATCATATTGAAGCCTTATTTTTAATTCTTTGAGGCTCCTCAGAGCTGATTTGTATAACGACTGTACTGATTTGTACTCCGTCAGCAATGAAAGGGGCTAGGCACTTCCCAGATCCCCTCCAATTGTTGTCTTATTTCACAGTGATAGCTGTGGTGGTTTAAATAAGCTTGGCTCATGAAAAGTGTCACTATTAAGAAGTATGGCCTTGTTGGAATATGTGTGGCCCTGTTGGAGGAAGTGTGTCACCGTGTTAGTGGGCTTTGAGGTCTTCTTGACTCAAGCTCTCCCCAGTGCAGAAGTGAGCTGCCTCCTGGGTGCCTGTAGAAGGTCTCCTTCTGGCTGCCTTTAAATCAAGATGTAGAATTCTCAGGTCTTCTAGGACCAAGTCTACCTGCACAATGCCATGCTTCCTACCATGATGATAATGGACTGAACCTCTGAAAGTCTAAAGAAACCAAAATTAAATGTTTTCATTTATAAGAGTTGACATGGTCATGGTGTCTCTTCACAGCAATAAAACCCTAAGACAATAACCATTCTGACTGGGGTCAGTTGGTATGTCAAAGTAATGTAACCAATTGCACTCCCCTGAGGACTATGGATGTTGAACAGTTAGTTCATAAACAAGATAATGGCCATTGCATCTCTTCTCTTGAAAACTGTTTTTTTTTTCTTTCTTTAGCCTATGTGCTATTGCTCCTTATTGTTTCTATGATATTTAATCATTGCAGATTTTTCTTTTCTTTTTTTCTCTTCTTTTTTTTTTTTTTTTTTTTTTTTTGTAAGTTCTGGGTATTAGACCCTGTCTGAAGTATAGATGGTTTATACTTTTTCTTATTCTATGGATTCTATGAAGATGGGTTTTTTTTTTTTTTGATGTAGAAAGCTTTATTCAAGGCTACTTTCTGTGCTACTAGAATTTTATTTCAAAAGTTCTTGTCTACTTGGAAGAGTGTTTCCTATATTTTCTTCTAGAAGTTTCATTATTTAAGGTTTTTAATGATGTTCTTTGATCCACTTTGAGTTCATTTTTCTACAATTTGAAAGACAGAGGTATAATTATATTCATTTGCTGATGTATACCCAGTTTTGACAGCATCATTTTTTTGAACAGTGATCCTTTTATTTTTTTCTACTGCATGTTTTTGTCATTTGCTATAAGTTGGGTAGCTCAAGTTTTGTAAGTTTATATAAAGATTCTCTACTCTGTTCCATTGGTCTAATTTGTTTTTATGGTGCTTCTGGGTATCTATGTCACTATAGCTCCATGGTATAGAAGGGGCATTGTGAATCCTCCAGCTGTGTTCTTAATCCTTAGGATCGCTTTGTCTATTCATGATCTTATGTGCTTCCATATACATCTTAACTTTTAAAGGACTGTATATGAAGTTAAAGTTTCTGTGGAGAATCATGATTTTTTTAGATGAGGAAAACACAATTTCCATTTGTTTTAAACAATTCTTTAATTATATATCTATACCCAAGCCCTCCTGGCTAAAATCTTAAGAAATTATACCTATCAGTCAGGTCATTATATTGTGCTGTTTTACAGTTAAACATATTTTGTTACTGAATAGGATATTGTTGATAGCTGGTGTCTCTTGATTTCTCTTGATTGACCATCAAGTTGCTTAATTGCAGTACGTATTTAGTCTTAAAGTGATTCTCAGCAGAATGCAAAGATCCTTGTTCTTTGTGAAAAAGATTAAAATATATATGAAGAATTCCGAATATGCACAAAATGCAACAGCATTACTAAATTTTCACTGACTGTTTTCTCAATTTTAGCATTTTCCAAAATTTTACTCATTTGCAGTACATGACCAAACTTTACACATCATGTCATTTCACTTCTATGTACATCTATCTCCGACAAAAATGAACCACCACACAATTATATTATTGTTATAGGTCAAAATTGCTTGGTATTACATGATTCCTACCTCCCAGTCAGACTTGTCCAGTTATCACTATGTACAATTTTATTGCTAGTTTAATCAGAACAACCAAGTTCACAGTAATTTGTCTATTTTAGTTTCTTTGTATTTTAGTTTTGAGAAGTTCTTTCTCCCATTTCCCTCTTCCTCCTCCTCTTCCTCCTCTTCCTCTTCCTCCTCTTCTTCCTCCTCCTCTTCCTCCTCCTCCCCCTCTTTCTTTCCCTCCCCTTTCTTTCTCTCTCTCTCTTTCTGTCTGTCTCTCTCTCTGTGTCTCTCTCATCTTTTGTAGGTGACTTGTTATATGGACCAAGTTAATTATTACAGATGTTACCCTCTGAATTTGTGGGCTTCTCCTTTAACTTGCTTTTTTACTATGTTCTTTCAGTAAATGGAAGATTCCTACAAGCTTGATAGGACTCTGGCTCACCTATTTTGGCAATAATATATTCTAATTATGACCCTGCACCCCATGTTGCATAGTAGTATACCATGTGTGGTTTTCTCATTTTTAAGGTTGCTAAGGTTGGTGAGGTTTCAGGTGGTTACAACCATGGAGTTCAGACAAGCCATCAGACAGAGTCTAGTCCCATCTGAAGCCATTTCTGCAGCTATACTTTAGAGGTTATTGGCAAAAAGAAACCATACAGAGTGTGTAGACTTCTCAGAACCAAGTAGGTTTACAGTGTTCCTACCAGGTGAATTCTTAGTCTGTGAACATCCTTCACTGCATTGCTCGCTGATTACTGAGTTACTGTGGGTACACATCCTCATAAACCCACTTCAAGTTGGAAGTAGTATAAACCAAAACCGGATTTCATAAACCTAACCTACCAAACATTAGCACTCTGCCTATCCTACCTTAAATGTCTTTTAAAAAACACAATACAGTTAGGCAAAAACATTTAATTAAATCCACTCATAATAAATCATTGAGTATATCATATAGGTCAGTGACTAAAGTATTAAACGTGAAAATCAGAAGAACCATAGAAGTATTCATCAGTGACTTGCACAATTGAGACACCCGGGACCTGACCAACGTTGCATGTACTACACTCAGCAACTTGACAGCATGGGACTTTTCCTGTTATCTTGGGAAAAAAAAATCAAAATGTAAAGTACTCTTTTTGTGGAATGCATACTGCTTTCACTTAGCTGTAAAGTCAAACCATCATAAGTCAGGGACCATCTGTCTATCCCAGCTTGAAAACATCTATTTACTTATGTGATTGCTGCTGTTTCCCACTAGATTGCGATGCCAGGAGAAAACAGTTCACTGGTTTCAAGACAGATACTCAATAAAAACTAAATGCAATGCTGATAGAACTTCTTTGAAGGCCACTGAGGGTAGTTCCCAAGGCTTGAAAAGTTGAAGAACATTTGGCTGTTGTAAGGATTTCAACTAAACTTGAAGGGAGCCAGCAATCTCTATCATTTCTTCTCACTTTTGATTGACGGCTTGGTTCTCTACAATACTTTCCATGGCAGTGGCCATGACAAAAGGCAGCAGGATTGTATCTATTTAGCATCAAGGTTCTGATTGGCCTGACAAGAATCAGGCCTGACAAGAATGCGTTCATCTTTAGGAAAGTTATTGTCTTCAAGGGTGCTCCTTGGTCTTTGTAGGATAAGGTTTGTTCCCGTGTTTGGGGAAGGCAGTGCCCGGGTTTTACTTTTATAGGTCATCAGGATGTGAGTCTGTTCCTTTTAGAAAGAGGGAGTGCTACTCTCTGAAGAAGGGAAACTGCTTTTTTTCCTTTATAAAACATCATGTCAATTCACTGTTTGTATCACCAGTACCCAAGACAGAATTTTTAGATGGCAGATGCCTAACAAAATACTGTGGCTACATCAGTGTAATGAAGTGCTTGCTTCCCTGTGATTCATTTGGTTTTTAGTAGGAATTTATTTTGACAGAACATAGTCCATAAAGTCACACTGACTTTTACTGGCTGTGTGGGTTATATAGACCTTGCCACATTCTTAGTATAATTGCTATGTTTTTACTTAAAAACAAAATGAGGCACAACAAAACAAAACCTTCTTTCTCCTGGCCATTATAAAATTTCTAAAATAGTAGTCAAACCTTCAGAATAGCATAAGAATTCTTCTAGTGCTAAAAACAATGATCTGTCAGGACCCCCAGACAACAGCTCATCTCTGTGTGTTTCTAGGTTCTGGGTTCTGCCCTTTGGCTGTGATCCTTGGCCACCTTCTGTGTTTAAGCATAAGGGACAGTGTACACAAAGACCAAGCAAAGAAAATCTTCCAACCTGTTCTCAAAGTGAACCTTTTCAAATTAATAGATATTTATTTTCCTGGAATAATATGTTCCTATTATTGATTTTTGAACTAGTCTATTACTGATCACAGACCAGTACTTTAACTCTCCAATAATGGATTCAGCTTACCCTTGGTTCATCAAGTAAGGAAAGTTAGTCTGCCAACAGACTTACCCTAATCACTCTGGGAATAAGGTAGATACTTCTTTTTCTATCTTCTTGACTTATACCCATGACAACCTGGAACTAAGAATTTTATTCTGTTGGAAGGTGGCAGCTGTGCTTGCTAATATAGCCTAAACTCATTTGTTGCTGTGAATTCATTGAGCTAATTAAAAATTATGTCACTCTCTGGGCAGAACTAGAACTTCCTATCAATGGGTGAAGCATGTCACTTTTCACTTCCTAAGTTCATCTGTCTAAGCAAGGTGGGTTGTTTTTTCTGCTATTCCTAAATATATGCAGGAAACATTTTATATAAACCTAGCCTCACCTCTATTGAATAATTGTTCTTTAGTTTTAAAGATCTATTTGATATCCTTATAATCCTCAGACAAAATACATATGAAATTATTTTTTAAAACCTTAGTATATACTTGAACATCTTTAACATTTTATTCTCTTAATCATTTTTGATACATGTTATCAAAGAGAATTTCACATTTAAAGGGTAATGAGGCGTTGGATTTATTGTACCCTTCTTCCCCATCATGGCAAACGCTCATCAAGTCGATAATGAAATCTGCAGCAGCATCATGGTGTTTGATGACTTTAGAGGCAGGAGAATTTGGAAGCCTACACTCAGTTCATTTAACTTGTGCCCGAGCCATCTGCTTATCCACGTTACTCAGCCAGCCAGCCAGCCTGTTTCTTTCTCCTCGAGTCTACAGAGATGATTAACCTGGTTGAAGATTCCTGGCAGCCTTAATTCACTTCCTGAAATTTCCATAGCCTCCAGAATTCTCTGGAGCTTGGCAGTGTATTTGAAAAAGGCAAAGAGAATCTTTTGACTTACAGGAGAATCGACACAGATTTCAACTGCTGAACAGCATTGAGATGCATGGGCTTGGGGTTCTAGGTTCCCAAGACATGAAGTCAAATCACCAAGTAAAATACAGAGGATGACGAAAGGGCATTCTGGTCTTGCCCTTTGCCTTTCTTAAGAAATAATTCAGCTTTACTGAATTTATAATTTGTTCACAAATTCCATATTACTAAATTCACATTAAGAATGTGCAGACACTTTCCTTCATTCTGACTCCGATCAGTGGCAAACCAGAGCTACAAGTTTGATTCTGTTAGAAGGTGGACCCAGCGTTTGGTCTGAGATATCATTCTCTTTAGATCTATGTATGATATTGCTATGACAGCAATGGTGATTCAACCTGAGAAACAGCGAGTCTTTTCTGGGTGATCACCCTGTGTCTGGTGTTACATTTGTACTGGGATATGAGTCAGGTGCCTGTTCTCCCATTCTCCTTTTAACTATCCTTTAAACTTTGGACAACATAGCTGCTACAGATAGTCCAGGACTCCCAGTCGAAAGGAATTGAGGACGGATGGCAGAGAGCAGTTCTATGACGAGCTGCTTTCTTACTGCCAACGGCACTCAAACAAGAGACTCCTCTTGTGCATTTGCCATGTTGGTGCTGACTACTCTGCCACAAACTCTGGGGACTCAGGCAAGCCATGGCAATCATCTGTGGGGCTTTGTTTAGAGACCAACAGCATTTCTGATATGAGGCATTTGGGTTAGTTCTTCATCAGCAATTGTGCAGAAAATATTTTTTCTAAGCAAATTTTCCAACATAAAGAAAGAAAGAAGAGTGAGAAAAAGGGCTTCTTCTTTTTCTGTTTTTCTTTTCTGTTTTTTTTTTTCTTTTTAAGGAAGACAGGCCAATGATTACTGTTTTCAGTAACCACAACACAGAGGATAGTTTTAAGATAAAAGCTAAGATGTATATCTTGGGTAGAGATAAAAGTTTGGCTCTTATGTACCAATTGTTTGATTAAATGTCCTTCTTCTATACAGTTTTCCTGAGTTTGCTTATACTAAAATCGTGAAGCTAGTTATGTTTATTTTTAGCATCTCCTACCTTACTCTTTTTAGTACCATGTCTCTTTCTCCTCTTGACCACCCTTCCTGGGGCTGAGACTGCTGCTCCCTTGGCCTGTTCTTTCTTTCTTTCTTTCTTTCTTTCTTTCTTTCTTTCTTTCTTTCTTCCTTCCTTCCTTCCTTCCTTCCTTCCTTTCTTTCTTTCTTTCTTTCTTTCTTTCTTTCTTGGATATTATGTTTACATTTCAGATTTTATCCCCTCATCCCATTCTTCCATTCTTTCTTACAAAGGTTTTAACCCCTCTGCTCAGCCCCGTGTCCTGTTCTAACTATATCACTTTGGCTCTACCACTGCCCAGCAGCTAATAAGTAGTTAGAAAAAAAATGCATGGTCATTTTCCCTATTATAAATAAAGATCAGGATTGACTAGGTTTGAGACACTGAATGAAGATATAAATAGTTGAATATTGTCAGTTTCATCCTTTCTTAATCTACAACCATTATTCCCATGTTTGAAAATTAGTCAAGTTTAAATTATTTTACCCCCTTGTTTCTCAAATCATGGTTTATTCTAATAGCATCAATGCCACTATAAACTTATTAGAAAGGCAGAGTCTGACACCCTATTTTAGACCTCCTGAATTAGAACTTGCATTTTACTAAACTCCCTAAGTCATAATATTAGTCATATTAAATTTAAGAAATAGCAATCTATTCTTTACCAAGAACTATCAAAAGCAGATGCTTTGTTATCTTAGATAGATAGCAAAAAAATGCAGAAAAGATGTTGACCTGGGAGAGGGTGTGGGAAATGAAGCATTGCTTCACATAATTTTGTGTGCATGAAAATCTTCTAGAAAAATTATTAAACTGTGGGTGATGGGGCTATACCTTCAGACTTTCTGAGCTAGTAGGTCAGGGTAGAGTCTAAGAATATTCATTTCTAAATAGGTTCCAAGTGATTCTGGCCCCACTTCTGGGACTCTAGAACACACTTTGGGGACCATAGGCATAGAGGGAAAGGGATGAACATAGTTTGTATTTGTCTTTAGTTTCTTTATTGTTGGGAGTCATTACACACTTAATGAGACTATTCTACTTGTTAGTAATACTGCTCACCATACAGTGACTTTGTACTGGCCACATGGCTTCTGCAGGAAGCTTTCTGCTTCTATCTAAATAAAGGATGGACTTGATGCTGTCTGTGAGTTATTTCTGCAGCTCTGTGCTCTTGTCTTTTTAGTAACTCAATGAGATCTAACTCAAATAATTCCTGTTGGTGGATGTCAGAGCCAAGGAACGGGAAAGAGCAACTCCATAATGAGAGTTGGTAGCTATTTGGAGTAGTCAGAAAATTATCGATTGCTTTCTCTTGAAGTTGGCCACTGTTGTGTCTGGGAAGAGGGACTTACAAAATTCTTACTCTGCCTAATGATTGGAGACCTTCATTATGTAGCTTTTCTTCAATGTGAAATGTCTTACAAGTAAGGCAGAGAGGACTTCGTGTATTCAGAATCCAACTTCATGGTTTCCATCTTCTGAATTTCTACAATATGGAAAAGACATGCAAAGGTACACACAGCACATAACTACTGCATTTTCTTAGAATGTTCATTTAGGAGTTATGTATTTCTTTTGCTGTATTTTGAAGCATCAAAAACTTCATCTGTGTTCTGATGACATTCACATGTGCTGTGTGAGTAAACGGATCAGCTATCAGGCACAATGGTAGATTTGAATCGCTGGTGTCAAGGCTCACGCATGTTTAAATGTATTCACCATGTCAACCTGAAATGTTAGTGGTTCTCTTGTTTAGGAGATACCCCTTCAAAGAAAACAGACCTGTGGGGTCAGGTTAAGCCTTCCAGAGTCAGTAGCAGTGGCTGAAGTAGATGTTATAATGTCAAAGTATACAGATAGGAGGGAGGGCACTGGGCATCCTGATGCAAATGAGGTTAAGATAGCAAAAAAGAACAAAGATGAGAAATAGTGAGTAAAGAAAAGGGAGTTTGGTCATTTCCTAGTTTGCACGGATATAATATCATTTAGGGTTTTCAAAGCTTCCCTCCTGGTATATGTGCCTTGTTTGGATTTTTTCCCCCTTTTGATAAAATATTCAGTTCTGAAAGACTTTCTCTGGAAGGCTTTGAAAAATTGAATAAAAATACTCCCTGGATCCTGGAAAAAATCATTTAAAAACACTGCAAAGCAGTGAGGTGATGATCTTCCTCAGCAGCGAGCCTTGGGCTGGCATTTGCCACCTTCGGAGGCACGGCAGGAAACAGAAGCTGGCAATGAAATAAGATAAGTAAGCAGGGTGTTCCCACGCAGCTCCCAGAACTAGCACGTGTTGCCTCTCTCTATTCCTCTCTCAAGCTTTGCTACTTGAATTCTCAGCTCAAAATAATGATCAATACCATTACCTTTATCAGTATCTCTTAATCTAGAAGGTTTTTTTTCCCTTTTGTGTATCATCTACAAGATTTAATATCCTGCTATCATGCGTCTAAGAGAATTCTGGTGAAAGCTGCTTTACTCAACACCTGGCAGCTCTGTGGAAATAATCATACAGAATGTTCATCCTGAACAGAACTTAGGCTGATTAAATTAATTTGGCAAAAGGAGAGATTTAGACCCTAGTGCATTCAACAGTGTAAAGTCTGCATGGGAAGGCTGTTCTAGAAGAACATAAAACTTCATAACTCATGTTGGCATCATTGCATTGTTGTTTATTGTTGAGAAGTAAGTGTTGGGTGTTAGGGCTCACATGTTCTGTCTCCCACCGACTCATGTGCTAAATGCTTGGTCTACAGCTCCTGGTCCTATTTTTGAAATTTGGAAACTTTAGGATATAGGGCCTAGCTGGAGGAAGTAGGTCACTGGGACAGTTTTCTTCTGAGGTTGTTGTTAGTCTCTGAACCCTTCCATCTTCTCTCTGCTTGCTGTTAGAAGTCAAGAACTCTCTATGTCATGTGCTCTCTCAACCAAGATGTTCTACTCAAGTACATTGGGGCTAAACTGTAGACTGAAACTGTTTCAGAAAACAGTGACTCCAGCAACTCTTTATTCTTTAAGTTGCTTTCTATGGTATTTTATTTTATGTTTTATCTGAGACAATTCTCATTTATTCTCTGGTTTAGAACTTGCTATGTGTACTTCTACTTACCTAGTGTTGGCATTAAAGATGTGCACCACCATTGCCTGTTTACATAGTGCTGGAGATCAATCCCAGAGCTTTGCACATGATAGGAGAGAACTCTACCAGTTAATCCATATCCCAACCCTTCAGTATTTTTTCACAGCTGTGTAAATTCATGCAAAAGCTAGCTAACACATTGGGGATTTAAGGTGAATGTGTAATAATGATGTGTATTGTATCATCTGTCATTTGATCAATTAGATAAAATATTGTATGCACAAAGTATGAATATAACTAATGTACATATATTTTTGAAATATTGAAAGATAAAAAGAAAGTGAAATCTAATATTAAGTTATATATAAAAGGAAGAAAAATAATTTGTCATCATTTCACATTCTGACATAGTTTTACAAATCTTTTCCTTTCCTTTACTTTCTTTTCTCCCCCACCCCCCTTTTTGGGTTTAGAGTCAGATTTTATTCTGTAGTTAAGGCTTTCCTGGAACTTGGGGTAGACTCTGACTCTGAAGTATCCCTACCTCAGCCCCCAACTGCTGGATTTATAGGCATGAGCCACCACATCTGGCTCAGTATTTTCTGATATTTTTGTTGGCCACATTGCAATATTTGTATTATATTTTTAAGCCTTGTGACAAGAACTGATCGGGTAGTGGCTCAAGATGCCCTACTTGTAGAGGCAGCTGGATTTCTGAGTTTGAGGCCAGCCTGGTCTACAGAGTGAGTTCCAGGACAGCCAGAACTACTCAGAGAAACCCTGTCTTGAAA
This sequence comes from Arvicanthis niloticus, assembly GCF_011762505.2. Lineage (NCBI taxonomy): Eukaryota > Metazoa > Chordata > Mammalia > Rodentia > Muridae > Arvicanthis > Arvicanthis niloticus. Next base: position 42,026,594 of record NC_047671.1, read on the forward strand.
AACAACAACAACAACAACAACAACAACAACAACAACAACAACAACAACAAAAGACAAAAAAAAAAAAAAATGCTCTACTTGTTAGAGGTAGAAACTAAACCAAAGCTCCCAGTCTCCAGTGGGTAACACTATTGCATGAGAAACATTTAAAATTTGTTACAAAGTTTTGTAGCTTTGTTGATGTCTCTCCTTGAAGGAACTTCATAAAGTTACCACCTTGAGAGTGGAATGATAGGGTAGTAATGTAATAGCAGTAAAACTGCTCTTGTTGACATTCAGACCTGCAAACACTATTTTTATGGGCCAGTCATTGAAATCTCTAAAGAAGTAATCTTTGAGTTGAAAATATCAATTTTTCTATCTTGTCTTGAAGCCATAATAGTTCGTCTCATATACGAGCCAATCTATCTGTGGGGCTTTTTTGAGGTTTCTACCCGACTTATTGAATTTTTCTATTGTTTTAGAAGATTACAATTGGCAGGCAAACATAAATATGCAAACAGCATAGAGATTCACGGAGAAAACAGTATGGATGATAAATCACCAACAAGGTAACTCTGCTCTGAATCCTGACAATTCTTTAGTTATCTTAGGGGTGCTATTCTAGTATTTTCAGATAACATTGTTGTAAGTTTTGTTCTCCAAGGAAAGTTATAATTTAGAGATTTTTTTTTTTACAGAAAATTCCCAAAGATAGTCCAAAGAATCCCTAAATATTTATCACTTCATTTTCTCATTCATGAATAATTTACAAATCATAATCCATTTGGGAAAGTTTAGAGCTCCTTCTACATTAGTACAATGTTACTATACAATCTCAGCAGTGTAGAGGACCATACTAGTATTCCCACTGGTTGGTGTAGCTTTTTCTAGTCCAAGATTCAATATCCTGTATGGCCATCTCCTCAGACCTTGTTTTATGCCATCTGTTATGTTTTGGGAAGTATTAGTCAAATGTTTCAGAGGAGATCTCTCCATTTGAGATCTTCTGATTATCTTCTTTCATAGTTAGAATACAATTATAGCTTTTGATAAGAATGGAATCAAAGAGCTTTCCTCATACAATGTTAGGAATGCACAGGATTCACTATCACCACTGGCAACATTAACCTTGATAACTCAGTCATGGTGGCATATAGCATGTTCTCCACTGTGAAGGTAACTTCCTCATTTTTATGAAATCCAAAGTCATTAAGTGTGGTCCATGCTCAGTGAAGATGAGGAGATGGAGATGAGGGAAAAGGTTAGACACATGTGTCCCTTAGTATTTATTGGCATGTATTATATGAAATTGTCTTTTAGGAAGCATTTGCTATGTATCGCCTCTTCATTTTCTCAACTGTACATTCATATCATGGTGGACATATGTACATTTTTATACTATGTTGCTACCTGTGGTGGTCCCTTCTCATTACTCCAGCCATCATCGTGGCCTTGTAAATAGTTACCGTATGCTGCACTCAGTATAATGGTTACTGTATGTGTTATCCCTCCTCTGTTGCATCTACCATATATAGTTGTATCACTGTGGACTCCTGTGTATTTATTTCATATTCTGTGTGACAAATTGCCCCAGTTTTGGCCCCTGGGGGGGGGAGGGGCTCTCTCATGTTTATCCCTATGATATTTTGCTAGGTAGGCCTTAGTCTTTTAAATTTTTGAATACTTTGTTGTTCCAGGCTCAACCTGGATTTCCTGTTTGAGTCTCTGAATAGCTCATTTCTCCAAAGATCTCTCATCATTTTGTTGAAAACCTTTATCTAAAAACTAAGGTCTGAAAACTACTTATACAGTGTTTGATTTTTGTTATAATGTCATTGTCCAACTCTTTTTTTCCTCCCTTTTTAAATTTTTTTGTTTGATTTTTTTGAGATTATAATATAGTTAGGTCATTTTCTCCTTACCTGGTATTCCTCCAGACACTTCCCTGTACCATTTTGCTCTCTCTCAAATTTATAGTTTCCTTTTATTTAAATATTGTTACATAAATATATGTGAATATATATATATATATATATATATATATATATATATTCATTCCTATATATATAATTACAACCCATACAGTTCATGTAATATTACTTGTATGTATGTTTTCAGGGCTGACTATTTGGTATTATATAACTTATTGTTGTGTTCTTTCCTGGGGAGAACTATCTCTTCTACTTTGAGCATTCTAGTTTTTTGTTTAACATTGAGGTTCTCTGAGCTTTCCCCATCCACTTTGGTGTGTCTATTAGTGTCATCCTGCTCTGATCATGGTTATGCCCTTCCTAATTCTTTTTACATATCTACTACTATTCTTCCTAAATGGCTAAAAGTAGAGTTGACAGCATAAAGGGAATGATCCATTAAAAGATTAGTATAATCCCAAGTCTCCTAAAATAACCATATACATGATTATCAGTGGTATAGCTACAGTTTGTAGTTTTGAATGTAAAAATGGGATACATTTTAATTATTCCCAATATGTATGTTAAATTATTTCTGCTGCTGACACATTATAGACACTATCATTCATGTAGACTATTGCAATGAACACACAAGTAGCCTCTTCTTTATCTTTTCTGTAAGAGTAGATAGAGTCAGAATCAATGAGAGCTCTAAGTTCTTCTAAAAATGTTCATGCTTACATGAAAATGTAAAGATTTTAACAGGAATATACAACCCTGAATTGTGTTGGATTTGAATTTTCATCTATAGATTTTGCTTTCCACCCTTAGTATATGATGCAAACGACAGCCCTCTTTTTGTTCAATATGCCAACCTGTGTTGCGCTTCAGAGCTTTCCTGTGAATTTTTCCACTGCCTCTCCTCTGTGTGTGTGTGTGCGTGCATGCATGTGAACATGTGTGCATGTGTGTACCTTTGTATGTCTGTGTGTGTGTGTGTGTGTGTGTGTGTGTGTGTGTGAGAGAGAGAGAGAGAGAGAGAGAGAGAGAGAGAGAGAGAGAGAGAGATTAGAGAGGCACAGACTGACTTACTCTTTTACCCAGGCTTGCCTCAAACTCACAGGCAATCCTTCTGTCCCAATTCCTCAGCATCCCCTTACCCAAAGTCTGCCCAGTATAGATGAGTGAACTACCATGCACAGCACAATTTCAGTGTTCATTGGTTCTTGATTTAAATATCAACTCCTTGAGTCCTCATGAAGTTAACTTAATCTGAAATCCTCCCATAATTTTGTGTATATTATTTTAAATGTATTTCTTAAAGTTTATAAGGCAAATTATATAATTATTTCTGTGATACCTACTTCTCCAGTAGATTTAAACTGATGGTAACAGAGACAGTGACCAGATTGGTCAACCTCTAGGTGGGTGGTACTTATTTGTTGAAAAACTTTGTACATGGTATCTTGAACTTACTTAGTAAAACTACAGAAGAAAAGGCAATAATAAGATACCATAAAGCCCTAATACTTTATGTTTAAAATATTATAAATTGATATATTTGAGCTATGGAATGTTCTATCAATTCCTCAATCATGATATGTTTTGGGGAGAAATCATGTCACAAATAAAGGTTGGGGCATATTCAATGCTTCCCGCTTACATTGCCAATTCACTCTTTAGAAAGATGCTAATTTACACTTGGCAGTCTATGAGCATATTCATTTTGCCTCAGTGGCAGATTGGATCTTGTGAGGGTGGCTAAAACAGCATTTCCCACTCCATGTCGTCTCCATAAATAGGGCTTTGGCATCCCCCTCTTTGGTGAGTGAATTGTGTTGGAACCTAGGCAAGTTAGTGAGTTACTTCCGCTGACTTGATGTTCTGAAAACTGTGAGACCTGTGCATTCCACTTCCCACCTGCTTTGTTGGGACTTTGTTTTTTTGGAAGACAGGAACACTGTATAGCAAGAGAGGCCCTCAAAGGCAGAGTTCCTGGTCTCTTATACTAGATAGTATCCAAGCCCTCAGTAAGTGTGTAACACTGGTTGTGAAAGTTATCCCATCTCTTGATGCTTCCTGTCCCTGCCTTTGGGGATCATTGAGTTTTTGTGTTTGAGGCTCCAGATACTACTGTGAAACAAGAACACACTTTGTTCTGTTGTATCCTTTTCAGAATTCTAGACCATAGAACCTTTGAGCAGGTCTTGGGTGTGATTTGTGAGAAATAACAGGAATTGAAAACAATGTGTGAGTAATTTTATTTTATTTCTTTTCTGAGAATAAAACATTTCTTTGATTTGTATTGCTTTGAATTCTAAGCTTGAATGTTTATGTGTATGTTAGCCAGCCACATATATCTTACCCAAGCTTTTAAACAGAAGTTTTTCATGACTTTCCTTTCATATGAATTCCTCATGTACCAGGGAGGATCTTGTTTCTCTTAAGTGATTTTTTTTTTTATTGCTTATGGTGCTACCTGCTTTTATTTATGCAGAATTGTAATGTTTCAGTTTTTTTCTTTGTTCTCATGATAGTGTTAGTTGCCAACTTGACCAGAGTACAGAATAGCAAGGGAAATTTTCTTTTGGGTATATCTCTGGGGAGTACATTGATGAATTAATTGACATGGGAAGATATATCCACTGTGGGTGCTTCATTTCCTGGCTGGGAGTTGGAGCTGTGTATGGGGAAAGGAGCTGAGAAAGATTATACATTCATCACCTCTGCCTTTTGAGTGTGGATGCAGTATAACCAGCTGCTTCAAGGTATGGTTGCCATGGAAGTCTTGAACTTTGATCCAGAATAAACCCTTCTTCCCTTAAGTTGCTTTTGTAAGAATATTTTATCAAAGCAACAAGAGTAGAAACCAAGATATACTTCATGATCTCTCTGAGTCATTGCAAGACCTATAGATAATAGATATCTTCAGTGGAACAGTATTTTCTGGGCATGACAAGGCCAAGCTACACATGAGTTCACAGCATCTGTGGCTCCATGTTCAAGATCTACAGATAATCAAATCAGCCCGAATCTCAGCATGGAAGTGTGTGTGTGTGTGTGTTCTCATAAACTCTAACCCCTTGCTGAGGAATCATTATGAACTGATGGTTGCTGGCACAGTAAAGTCAGTGTTCTTCAGGAATGTGTTCCTGGAAAAGCAATGATGCTCCAATAGTGAACTGTATAACTATGTCCATGTAGCAGTACCAAGGGGGTTCAGTGGGTTTAAAAACAAAGCCCATAAAGTTGAGAGAAAAAAAGTAGTAGAGGAGTTGAGGAAACTGATTGGGATGGATTTGATCAAAACACAGTATACACATGTATGATATTCTGAATAAAAGTAATTTAAAAATAATATAACCACCTCACAATTTATTAAAAGTAGAAATAAGATATAAAGGTGAAAGAAGTAAGATAGCAATGGTTTTGAAAAGATGTAGTAGACAGAAACAAAATAGGTGATGTATGGCTGTCGGTTTGCTTTTCAATGATGAGAGAGAAGATACAGCTATCCTTGCCCTAGATATGGGGATTCATGCCTAATGTACAAATCCTCCAAACAGAATGAGAGATTTTCCCAAAGGGGTCTTATAAGCTTCTTGTCCACATTTTATCTCTTTATACTGAAAAATAAAACAAATCATGAACAGATGTCTACACATTTTTATCTCCTTTCTTATTAAGTGATCAGGTGACAACAAAAGAAAGTATGATAAAATAAGCATAGTAAAAATTCTAAGATGAAATGCTAAATAAAATGAATAATTAAAATTATAAGAAAGCAATTGAAAATGGCACAAAATATTTAGAAATCTATAAATGAACATGCCATAGTCTGAGTTGGCCTAGATAAAGCCATAGGTAGGTTGTGGGGAGACTACAACAGATGGATGAAAAGGGTGACTTAGGTTAGGTGGAAAGACATACATAATTTGATTTTGGTTTCAAAATGTCTGAGTGTACTTGGTATTGCATCTTGATGATTGACAGTGGAGTACCATCTTAAAACCCCCATGAGTTTGTACCCTGTAAATTAGGTTCAAGTCAAGCTTTTCAATACTGGTGTTTTCTGAGTTTTAGTTGATACCTACTGTCAGTTTATTTTAACTTCAAGTCAGTTATAGAGGAACTAGCTACACAGACAAAAGTTCTAGTGAAAGCAAGTAACATACTGAGCCAAACAATTGCAACTGTATCGTCTACTTGGGAGAAAAAAAAATCCACTCAAAGTGATTGTTTCCATCACACACATCATATGCTGTACTACCAGCAATAAACATTTGTGTAAATTTAAAACTCCTTTATAGCAGAATGTAATACTGGTTGGATTGCTGATATTTTTTGGAAACTCTCAAAGCAATTTCTTATGTTTAAAGACTTTAAACATCTAGTATTTTAAGGAACAACCACCAGAATCCCCAATACTTTGAATTTAATAAAAGAGTTATAGCTATCCATCATAACCCCTTTTAAATGAAAAATTTCTCAGCACCATTGCTAGCCACTCCTAGGTGTGAAGTAGCCTTCATTCCATACTGTTTTGCATTTCCCTAGTGGCTATTGATGTGAGCATTTTCTTTTATCATTTTTGCATTTTCCTTGGAAGAAAAAAGTTTCTGTAGAATTTTGTCTGTTTAAATAGCTTAGATTACTTGTTTTTATATTGAGTTGTGAGGATTGGCTCTAGGCTGAAAAAATATATTAAGATAGACTAGCTATTAATACATGACTAACCAACATGGTCAGGGATATGACATTCAAGGCAGCTAGATTGTGAAGAAAGCTGAGCAAATTGATCGTCAGATGGCATAAATGTGCACAATAAAGCTTAAGGAATGTAGCAAAATTATTGGAATTAATAAAAATTCTCAGGAAGTTGAGAAAGTATAAGATAAATATTTGAACATCAAATATTTTTCCCAGCAAAGTAAAATTAGCATAATAGTTCAATTTATAATATCATCAAAAAGGATAAAATTCATAAAAGTTGAACAAAAGTGAAACCTACATTTGACATTCACAAAATGTTGAAAGATATTAATCAATATCACAAGAAATGAAAAGACGTCTTATCATGGTTTGAATGCTGTCAAGAGCAGGACCAAGAACCTGTCGCTAGCCAGGTCATAGGTACTAAGGGACAGCATGCTACTTTCCCTCTGCTGAACGGACACAACATTAAACCAAATCCTAATGGCTTATCTTTATATCTAGAGACAAGTGTGTCTTTCAGTCTTCATCAGAGAAACACCTTTTTCAACAGATAGCAATTAACAGAGAGATCCATCACTGATTGATGTGCAGAGAAAATGAGGCCATGGAGTGCTTAGCCAAAAATGGGGCATCTGTTCCACATTCACTCATCTCAAGGCTCAGAGATCATTGTGTAAGAGCTAGAGGTGGTAGTTAACGACAAGGAAAGTATTTTTCAGACATAGCAGGGCAACTGAACATAAGAACTGAATGGCAACATATACAAGATCTGCCCAGACTCAAGCCAGACACAATCACATACATGAGATTTGGCTATAAAAGTGGAATTTCTTGCTAGAGAAACCCTTAATTTTGGAAGAAATATATTGAAATCATGCTAGAACAAAAATTCTACATATAATCATGTGTTCGGTCAATGCAAAATTCTCAGCAAACAACCATGACTAAGAAAATCAGAACTACTTTTGGGGGAGAGAAAGAAAAAACATAGATAGATGGCAACTGTTTGCGATTGTTGGAGAAGAAAAGAAAGGTTGGCAAAAAGATACTAGAAGATTCTCTTCATATAACACCACTCAAATCTTCAAGTTGAAAGATAACTGAATACCCAGCATGCTTGGTGAATGGATTATCAATGGACATGTGAATGAAACATTGAAATTGAAAATCATATCAGATGTGTGTCTCTATTAACTAGTCTGTTGCTATGAAGAGATACTATGATCAAGATGACTTATAAAACAAAGAATTTAATGGGAGATTTGCTTATAATTTCAGAATAAGAATTCATTACTATGGTTGAGGACACCCTTATCTATAGGGGAATATGGTGGCAGGCAGGCAGGCAGGCAGACATGGTACTGGTGCAGTATCCGAGAGCGTATGTTTGTTTCATGAGTAGGAGGCAGAGAGAGTGAGATTGGGTCTGGCATGGTCACATGAAACCTCAAAGCCCAGTAACACTTCTCCAACAAGACCACACCTTATAACCCTTCATAAACAAGCCACCACTTGGGGGGCAAACATTCAAACATGTGAGCCTATGGTGTCCATTCTCATTCAAACCACCACAGGATGAGATACGTAAGGCCAGAAAAACGTAGATTCTTTAAGTATTATCTGGAATCTTTAAGAAAATACTCTATTCCTTTGAGACTCATCACTACTAATCTAAATGTAGGTTTAAGAAAAATCAGGATGAGCAAAGCCTCAGTTAATGTCTGGATTGGTTGTAATACAGAATTTCTAGAAAGAATATATCAAACAAAAAACTACCCATGACATTGAGAAATTGTGGATATTGTCTAAGGAGATGTGCTGAGGCAAGCAGGTCTTTTAAAACTCAGTTCTAAACTGGGTTAATGCAACCACTATAATGTTTTCACACAGTAAGGCCAATCTGTAGAAAAATACCTACAGTGGAAGTTCAGGCTAATTCTCTGTCCGTTGGTTACATTATCTCCATTCTATACAAGACACCCTTTCTTCTTCCTATGTTCATTCAGGAGATGTGACCTTAAACCTCTGGCTTCCCAGAGTGGATACTTCACAAGTCAGAGGAAACTGATCTGGTCAGGTATCCCCTTCTCGTTCCCCTCTCTCTGGCTGCAGGGAAAGTGATCAAGCATGCACAGGTACAAGCCACGGGGACTCCAGCCTGCAGCCCTGAAAAGGCTGTGTGGAGAAGGAAGAAAATCCTTTCAGCCCTATTTACACAGAACTGGCTGAAGACACAGGTAGGGAAGCTGACCAGTGGTTATTTTAGATTTCTTTTTGTTATTCTCAATTATTTTCAAATGACAAATATTGAAATCACCCAGTAAAAGAAGAAAGAAAGTCGAGACTCTGAGGTTCTGAGACATAAGAAGAAGGCATACTCGTGTGTTCTTGCCTTCTGGCTGGAGAATCCTGCTGGATGGCTTGTGATTTGCAGAAAGGATTTTTTTCTAGGCTTTCTCAGGGGATTTCTCGGGCTTTTTTGCACATGTGTTGATGTGATAACGTATACTGTAGCAAGTGGACAGGTTTAAATGCCACTTCTGTGAAACTGAAGGAACGGGACAACCACCATGGGAAGGATGATAGCACACAGTCCATAATGCACAAATTTTGTGTTTGTTTGTTTGTTTGTTTTACTGCTTCATCTTACAATGAAGTGAAAGACCATTGAGCTAGCTGTTTATCAAAAACATTTTCTTTGAAAGTTTATTTGTGTTTTTTTAAATTATAGGATTTGACCCACACAGTAACAGTCAGAGACCTAGATAGTCAATTGCAAGAAAATTTTATTTTAATTTTTACAGGTCACTTTATGGAGTCTAGTTAAATTTATATTTAAAATTGGTTTGAATAAATTTGGTGTTTTCACAATCACCTTTTTCTTTTTAATTGAATGTTTTATTTATTTCTATTTCTTTTTCTTACTGGATATTTTATTTATTTACAACACAGATGTCATCCCTTTTCCCCATTTCCCCTCTCTAGAACCCCCTATCCTATACCCCCTCTTCCTTTATGCTTTTATACCATTTTGATTACATGCATGTATTAAGGTCAGTTCTAGGTTGAGGGTCTAGCAGTACAATAGATGCAAATAGTCAAGGAACAAGCAAGACAATAAACACAAATAGTCAAAGAAAAAGCAAGGCATTAAACACAATTAGGTAAACACTCCTGTGATCACTGTTTCTAAGGGCTTATCAGGATGACCAAAGTATCTGAGCCTACTTCCCTATCCTAGCCCAAGGCCATTTTCATGTCTGAAGCCTACTTTCTTGTTCTAGCCTAAAATTTAGACTCCTGCCTGAAATTACTTCTTTGTTGTAGACTACAGTTTAGATTCCTACCTAAAATTACTTTTTTGTTCTAGCCTAATGTTAGATTTTTGCCTGAAGCCTACTTCCTTGTCCTTGACCAATGTCATATTCCTGCCAAGCAGCCCATTTCCTTGTCCTTGGTTAATGTCAGATTCTTGCCAAGCAGCCCCCAAAACTCCCCACCTCTCCCCTTTTTTTATTTTATTAACAAGACTGATACTGTCTTAGGTCATTCTGAAAAGAATGCTTTTCTTACCCATCATGGAATACGCATTATCAAAAGCAATGCACTTCTGTCTTAGGTTGGCAAGGCTCTGCGCAGAATCTTACCCATCCTTGGCTTGCCAGCCTGTTACATTAATAACTCTGTCTGGGGGGTCCATTATCAGTTTCAAGTCATGTACTTTGGCTGCCGGCCTGTTGATGTAGTTAGAGACAAGCTTTAACATGATGGGCAGGAATAAACATATTCCCAGGAAAAGAAGGGCTAGCCTGATCAACCTATATATGCCATTCCTGATGTTTGACCAAAATAAAAATACTAACCTCAGGCCATGGATAATTTTATCAGCATTATCTGCAGCATCAAAGCTCAACAGAGCAGCATTCTTTAAATTCATAATCTCACTATGCAAAGTTAACACACCCAGAGAGGTGTTAAGCTTATACTAAATATCCTATAGGTTTCTAATTATAATGAGAATTATAATTATATATTATAATTATTCTAATTATAATGAGAATCATTGTAAATTTTAGAAGTAACACTACTTTAATGATATTTGTTATGACACTTGGGATGGCTCCTAACTCTTGAACCCTGAACCTCCTTCAGATAATTTGAATAGGTTATAGAGCATCAATCCTTTGTTCCAGACAGGCATATAAATCCTTTTGTATACTCAATATATTAGTAACTTTTTTGCTAGATGGTTAACAAAAATAGTTGTCTTAACTCCTTGTGTCAACGCTATTGCAGAAACAGTGGTGCTAGCAATTAATGAATTTAAAGCTGTTATACCAGCAGTGTTCAAGCCCACTACCCTCTTGCTTCTGCTTAAAGCCTAACACACTTCTTCCAGCACTTTTAAGCTTTTTTCAGCGAATCAAGGTTTTCTAATACTCGAGGCAGTAAGACAAAAGCTGGTTGATAGACCCCTGTAACAGACATGCCAGGTTTCAACACACTAACACAATTGAAAATTATATAGTCACTGCAACTTACAATAAATACTGTAGAAGAGACAAAACCAATTTTAGCTTGACAATTAAAAGAGCCTTAAAACATGCACTAACCCTTGTTTGAAATCCAGATCCAGTCCCAACTTTATCTCTTGCAATCGTAACATCATAGTGAACTACAACTAACTTCCAAATATGTCTCTGACAATGTCCAGATCCAGCCTTCCAAAAGTAGACTGTTATTTCCAATATTGGATTGATTTCTAGACCAGTACATGATTGAGTCCTAATAGCGTGTCACCTTTAAGAAAAATACAAGAGACATTATAATTTCTCTTTTTGATTCTCTGTCCTGCAAGGTCTAAAAACTTGAGGCAAGGCAGCTTGTTCCATTTTAGATATAGTCAAGCAAAGGTAGGTCAGGAACATATGTCCAATACAGCTTCCTAGTCACCCTTGTCAGGGCACTCAGCAAGCTCAAAGGTTGGAATCATTCTTTGTCTGAGCAACAGTATGTCTCACCAATCTTTTTAAAGTTCCTTGTGCCTCTTACATAATATCTTCTCCTTGAGGATTATACAAAATCCTGGTAATAAATTGTTGACAGAAAGTCTCAACTGCTTGAGTATAATTGCCAGACACATTATCTATTTTTTTATTGGATATTTTATTTATTTACTTTTCAATGTTATCCCCTCTCCCTTCCCCCCTCAAACTCCTTATCCCATTCCCCCTCCTCCTACTTCTATTAGGGTGTGCTCCCACCATCCACCCATTTGCGCCTTACTGCTCTCGAATTCCCCCAACACTATGGAATCCAAACTTTCAGGAACCAACACCCTCCTCTTCCATGGATGCCTGACAAGGCCGTCCTCAACTACCTATACAGGTGGAACCATGAGTCCCTCCCTTCCAGTTCCCAGGCTGGAGGTTTAGACCCCAGGAGCTCTGGTTGAATATTGTGATACTCCTTCTAAGAAGGACCAAAGCACCCACACTTTGGTCTTCCTTCTTCTTTTTGAGTTTCATGTGGCCTATGTATTGTATCTTAGGTATTGTGAGCTTTTGGGCTAATATCCACTTATCAGTGAGTGCATACCATGTGTGTTCTTTTGTGATTGGATTACCTCACTCAGGATGATATTTTTCAGTTCCATCCATTTGCCTAAGAATTTTATAAACATTTTTTAATAGCTGAGTAGTACTCCATTGTGTAAATGTACCACAGTTTCTGTATCCATTCCTCTGTTGAAGGACATCTGGGTTCTTTCCAGCTTCTGGCTATTATGAATAAGGCTGCTATAAACATAGTGGAACATGTTTTCCTGTTGTATGTTGAAACATCTTATGGATATATGTCCAGGAGTGGTATAGCTGGGTCCTCAGGTAAAAGTGTGTTCAATTTTCTAAGGAACCACCAGACTGATATCCATAGTGGTTGTACCAGCTTACAATCCCACCAACAATGGAGGAGTGTTCCTCTTTCTCCACATTCTTGCCAGCATCTGCTGTTACCTGAGTTTTTGATCTTGGCCATTCTGACTGGTGTGAGGTGAAATCTCAGTGTTTTGATTTGCGTTTCCCTGATGACTAAGGATGCTGAACACTTCTTTAGGTACTTCTCGGCCATTTGCATTTCCTCAGTTGAGAATTCTTCGTTTAGCTCTGTACCCCATTTTTAATAGGTTCATTTGATTGTCTAAAGTCATATTCTTCAGTTCTTTGTATACCCTTAGACATTAGCCCTCGATCAGATGAAGGATTGGTAAAGATCTTTTCCCAATCTGTTGGTTGCCACTTTGTCCTATTGACGGTGTCCTTTGCTTTACAGATGCTTTGCAGTTTTATGAGATCCTGTTTGTCAATTCTTATTCTTAGAGCATAAGCAATTGGTGTTCTGTTCAGGAACTTTTCCCCTGTGCCCATGTGTTCAAGGCTTTTCCTCATTTTCTCTTCTATTAGTTTCAGTGTATCTGGCTTTATGTGGAGGTCCTTGATCCACTTGGACTTGTGCTTTGTAAAAGGAGATAAGTATGGATCAATTTGCATTCTTCTACATGCTGACCTCCAGTTGAATCAGCACCATTTGCTGAAAATGCTGTCTTTTTTCCACCTGGTGATTTTAGCTCCTTTGTGAAAGATCAAGTGACCATAGGTACAGAGCTTCATTGCCAGAACATTTTATAAACAACTTAACAAGCATCTGTTATTATGTTGTCACTGTTTGAAAGTGTTTAAGTAGAAGATGTTGGATTCTATTCATTTGAGTCATGGGGATGTAGGAAGTGGAACAAATTACATTTATGGGAATGTAGGAAGTAGAACAAAAGATGTGAGCATGGCCTGAAAAAGGCTTCCATTACTGAAGCAGCCAAGGCTGTGGTTATCATGGTAAGAAAGGCTTTTTAAAAAAGATTTATTTATTTTATGTATGTGAGTACACTGTCACTGTCTTCAGACACAAAAGAAGAGGGCATCAGATCCCATTAAAGATGATTGTGAGCCACCATGTTGTTACTGGGAATTGAACTCAGGACCTCTGAAAGAGCAATCAGTGTTCTTATCTGCTGAGTCATCTCTCTAGCCTGGTAAGTAAAACATTAAGTAATATAAAAGATTTGAAATTAAACCTTGTATTTTTTTTAAAGGTGTGGAATGAGGGAATGGTTTTAGAGAGTTCATAGCAAAAGGGTAGCCTATCCTCAATCCAAAAAATCCAAAGTGAAGTTTCTCTCCAGGAACAGAAGCTCATAAATTGGATGGTTAGGAGGCACCAGGTTCATAAAGACCATCAAAGACAAATTTAACTGTGGAAGATGTTGGTGCTTTTGAAAGTTTTGAATAGCAACCTAGTAAAAACTTGTCTGTATTGAAGTCCTTTCCTTCCTACATGCCAATGAACTATTTCTATTTTCAGGGTGATGGATTATCACAGATGCAGATAATCTAGTCTCTGCTTCTCTGTAGCACATCTCTGTCCTGATATGGTTTGTATCCCACACATGAAGTATTCCATATATATGAATATATTCCATATATATGAACATATATATATGAACATATATATGGAATATATTCTAAATATATGGAATATATTCTAAAATATATATTTTATTATTTTCTCTTCTCAGGCAAAGATTTTTTCTATTTATTTATTTATTTATTTTTTTTTATTTTTTTTTATTTTTTTTTTTCGAGACAGGGTTTCTCTGTGTAGTCCTGGCTGTCCTGGAACTCACTCTAGACCAGGCTGGCTTTGAACTCAGAAATCCGCCTGCCTCTGTCTCCCAAGTGCTGGGATTAAAGGCGTGTTCCACCACCGCCCGGCTGATTTTTTCTTTTTAATGAAAGCTATTCAGTAAAATGTTATAAGGTTTAGTTTGCTCTGAAAGGACTCACATGAAAGTGGTTGGTGGGCCAAGTTCAGGATTTCTAGTGCATATTTTGTTTGGAGCTGGGACTAAAGGACTTTTCTTTTTTCAAAAGAAAATGAAGTGAACAAAAATAGAATATTTAGATTAGAAATATAAGCATGAATTTCTTAAATGGTACAAAATTTACTTTGATTTCAAATTTAAGATTTTCATTGGTATGAGCTCCTTATTAATATAAAAGTGAGATGAATATTGACACTCTCATGGGCAATGTGCCTGTATAACACATTTAGGAATACAAGGCCTAGACCCAGTCCTTCCTTAACTTTTTTAACTGATTTGGGATGGTTAACCTATGAGTTAAGGGACTATAGCAAATTTATGGCTTTGAGTTTATTGATAGGAGGTTTTCCATATTTTATTTAGAAATAGCTGAGAGGAGTGAACAGACAACAGTCCAGGTTACCTTACATGGATAGTTGGTTTTCAAAACGTCAGAAGTCCATAGAATTGACGCTACAAAAATTTATATATTAATGTCCATTCTGATTAGAAACCTGTCTGCTCCTGACAGCTTCCTATTGTGGATTCTAAGAAGAAATTGAGCATCCTTGGAGATACTCCAGTTGTGCAGTGACAGCCACTAGGCAAGAATTGCCTTTCTCCATCTACAGACAAATTACTGTCCAGAAAAGGACACACATGCAGAATAGTCGACTGATTATATCTGCCTAGACAGAGTAATCAGCCCTTAATAATCCTGCATCACTAAGGTCTGTCAGAGAACTCTGGGCCAGAAGGCTGAAGATTTGATGTTCGAACGTTCGGTAGTATAGGGGCTTCTCAAGTGTTCAGCTGTCTCTATAAATTGGCTAAGTTTTAGAAGCTATGTTTAGTGCTTCCCATAACTTCAGTTAACTCAGTCATTCTGGATTTCTGACGGGGTTGAAGACCCATAGTCTCATAGCCAATCCTGGCTATTTACTTTGAGAGAAAAGATCTGAGTAGATAGTTTTCAGCTGACATTCATTCTAAAGCCAAAAAAAAAAAAAAAAAAAAAAAAAAAAAAAAAAAAAAAAAAAAAAAAAAGCCAGGATCAAAAGTAAGTGTTTTAGTTAGAAGAGATGACAGAGGTTCTGGTTAGTCAACAAAATGATGGACTGGTTATTAGGACTATCTTGTACCTCACTGGTACAATTAGGAATAAGTATGCTCTAACTGTATTTTGAGAGAAAAGTTTTACTTTAACAGGAAGAGTGATATGTAGGAGGAGCTAAGTGGGAAGGAGTATTGAGAGGAAGAGATGGAGTAAGGAGAGAAGATGAAGGAGAGGAGAAGCTAGGTGATGAGAGGGAGAAAGAGAGAGGGGGCATGGAGGCAGATGTTCACAGGTCTCCACCAGTCAAAGATAGTTTTTATATCTAGGTTGGGTATTGGGTTATGCTTCTGATTGAGCATTACCAAATTTATAAATCCTTTGATTAACATTTAAAAAAATTGTATAAAAGCAAAAAGGAAAGGGGGGGCATGGGACAGGGGTTTTCTAGGGAGGGGAAATGGGGAAAGTGGATGGCATCTTAAATGTAAATAAAATAAAATAAGAAAAAAAAAGAAAAAAAAGAAATATAAGCATGAATTAATATAACTACCAATACCACATACCTAGAAGATATCTTAAGTCTGAAAAACTCTGGTGTTTCATTGTCATAAACCAGGAACACAGATTTCCCCAGTGCCCATTCTTGTGATGATGTCATTCTCTTCCTACTTCCTGGCTTGGTTTTGTGACTCTCTATGAGGTAGCTTCATTGTGTGGCAAGGAAAGCATCATGGTGGGCTTCATTCTGATTCTTCCAATGTAGACACCCCTTTTCTTTTTCCACTGGAACTGAACAGCCTCTTGTGTAATATTCACTGGCCAGTAAGCCTCTCTTGAGCTCTTCAGTACACAGAAAGGAATGAATGGATTAAAAACATTCTTCCAAGGGACTCATCCTTTAATCATGAACTAACAAGACCTGGGTCTTCTAGTTGAGTATAAAACTATTATCCACCCCACTACCAATGCCATTAGTCTTTAATCTGTGCCATATGGGGATAAGTATTGTCCCAAACTAGATGCAGTACCTGTTTGTTTCTTAGTTTGGTAATCCTAGATGGTGAATGGTTGCCTCAGTAGCAGAACCCTCTCTATGTACTGTGGTAAGAGACATATTTTTACTTCATTGAGATAACTCATTAAAAAATATTTAGTTGGTATTCTCTACCCCCATGATACAAGGATGAGCTAATAAACTATAACTTTCAGTTTTAAATACAATAAATTTTGGTCAAAGGGAAGACTCATAACACCAAGTTTTGCAGAGATTCATTTGGCCCTGGAGTCATTCAGGTATCACTTACTCAGTTACCAATATTTGTCATTAATTGCTTTATTTTTTTGGAATCTGAAAAAGAAAATTTGAGCTCAATAGCAATTTGACTTCTTGGGAGAATAAAGAAATTATATACATTTAACTTTAGTGGTATTATTATTCTATATTATGAATGTTAGTTCAAGAATTTGAAAGAACCATGTATAATACTGAATAATAGTTGTCTATGCCATTTTGTTAGGTATAAATATTGCTTCTATAAAGTAGCTAACAATAATTGCATGCAATTGTAATGATAAATATACTAAAACTAAATGACTATGTTATGTTCATTAGATAATTTCCATTAAATTTAATGAAACTTAATGAAGTCAGAGGGCAGCCTTTAGAATCTATCAGGGTGCATTTGCTATGAAAAAAGAAGACTTAAACTCATTTATCCCTTGCAGTGTGTGTGTGTGTGTGTGTGTGTGTGTATGTAAATGAAGCATAACACAAGACAAATATTTTAAAAAGATTGACCTAATAAAATTGTCTTGTGATAGCTATCTTTTCCCTATAATTACATTCTAGCTATTTTCAGGATTTTCATGTTAGTAAACTAAATAGATATTAAGAAGGGTTTTACTTGATTTCAGGAGCTGTGGGAATTTTACCTGGAACACTGTCTTAAGTCTTGCTTTTGTTGTCTATAAATTCAGTCATTCTACCAGTCCTCTGGGTATGTAACAGTGAAGAAGTTATAATCTACATCCTCAAGGAAACAATATTGCTACATGGTTAGACACACTGTTTCTTAAGCACCATGATTATAGATGAGTAATGATGTCTCCCAATGACACTGAGTGTCAGAAGAATGTATAATAGGTAATGACTAAGGTGCTGCTCAAATTAACATGTTTTATCAGTATGAATTCTTGGGTCATCCTAATACATTTTGAAGTCTTCAATTGAATTGCCCCACAGCTATGTGTATTCTCTGTAAATTTCTTCACCTGGGAAACTGTATTTAAATATTTTCTGAAAGAAAACTTTACATTTCCTTGCATATCCAGAACACTATGAATATTTCTTTTTAAGAAATGAGACATTGAACAAAATGGGTTTGTTAAAAACCTTATGGTATGTAGCTTAATTTCTTCTGCTAATGCATTGGCCGCTGCTAGTTTTTTAAATGTGATAATATAATAATATTGTTTTAAGGCTTAATGCATTCTATCAACGATTTCATTATTTCAGATATCTAATCATATTATAAGCTATTTTCATAACTTCCCATCTTTGAAAATTTATAAATTCAGGTAAAGAAGACTTCAAGTTTTTATGATGAAATAAGAGTGTTTTACAGTGTCCCTCATCCTTTAAACATACTAATAAAAATGGCTGAAATGGAAAAGGTGACTCAAAAAGTTGAAATACAAAATAAACAGAAAATCCACATTTGAGGGACCAAGAAAAGAGAGACCTACAACCCCTAAAAATTACATGCTGAACAATGAGATGTAAAAAAATTATTAGTTCAACTTTACACATTTATTCTAAAGCTAAGGGACAGTGGCCAGGAGCCCTCACATTCTAGTGACGGTTGCTCAGTCTAACACAGGTTGGAATTGGGAAGGAATATTCAAGCCCATCTATGGGACAGCTACAGAGCAAATCCGGTCAGTCTTCACCATGAAGAAAATTACCAGCGAGAATTGTCAGATGATCAGACTTTTTATAAAAGGAAGCTAGAAAGACTTTTAAATGAAGTGTTCTTATCTTTCAAAAATTGTGTGGGCCAAATAAGATTCTATCTGCCAGCTGGATTCCATCTGTGGGCTGCCAGTCTATGATCCCAGCTCAAGAAGCAAGTGTCATTATTCTTAAAGGTCTAGCTAATGATTCTTTAGGTTGATGATATTTAGGAGGGGAAGAGAAGGGTTCCTAAATATGTGGATTCCACAGTATAACAAGGAGGCTTGGGTATGCACATATACAGCATGATAAGTAACTGTTTATGTAGACTTCTGGGCAAGGGAATTGCATGAGGTGAGCAGGGTGTGAGACAACAGGCATCATCAGTTGAGCATCTGGCACTTCAAACCCTCCATTTGGGAGTCTCCCTGAAACTTCAAAGTCGGTATTGCTGGCTACAGGCTAAGTGCTGGAAATATAGTTCATGCTAATTTAGTTGAGTGTTGGGGACAAACTCAACTTGAACCTGGGTCTACTCTGGCTTATTTTCTGCCCCATACTTGTCCTTGAGGAAAGCTGGTTTGTGCAAGCTGCTGCAGGCCGGATGACTTGAGGAAAAGTAGCACATTTGTGCAGGCACAGCACTCAGCAAACAAATCAGTAAGGTGTGTTATGCTCTGGGAAGTAGAGGAATAGAAACAAATGAGAGGATGTACGTAGTTTACAGTGGGAAAACACCGGAAGTTCAAAGGCTTCTCCTCTGTCTCAAAAGAAGGGAAATGTGTCATATGATCTTCAAAGTGAACCTTGAAAATAAGTTGAAAATGCTTAAGAAAAAGATAACAGCAACGATAAGGAGATTGCATATTTTATTCAAACATTGATATACCTTATAGCCATGGTGCTCTTCCTCTTGGCTCACTATGACATCTTTTATTTTATTGGATATTTTAATTATATTTCAGATGTTATTCCCTTACCCCATATGGCCTCCACCCAGAAACCCCTCTACCTCATCCCCCCTCCTCCTGCTTCTATAAGGATGTGCCCCCACCTACCCCCAACTCCCTCCTCCCCACCCTTGAATGAATTCCCCCACACTCAGTGTCTAGCCTTCATGGGACCAAGGATCTCCTCTCCCACCTATGCCCATCCTCCCCTATGTATACAGATGGAGCCATGGGTCCCTCCCTATGTGCTCCCAGGCTGGTGGTTTAGACCCTGGGGAACTCTGGCTGGTTGGTATTGTTGCTCTCCTCATGGGGCTGCGAACCCTTTCAGGTCCTTCAGTCTTCTCTCTAACTCCTCCATTGGGAACCCCTTGATCAGTTCAATGGTTAGCTGTGAGCATCCACCTCTAAATATGTCAGACTCTGGCAGACCTCTAAGGAGACAGCTATATCAGGCTCCTGTCAGCATGCACTTCCTGACATCCACATCAGTGTCTACCTTTGGTGACTGCACATGGGATGGATACCCAGGTGGAGCAGTCTCAGGACAGCCCCTCCTTCAGTTTCTGTCCCACACTTTGTCTCCATATTTGCTCCCTTGAGTATTTTGTTACTCCTTTATCTTTTTCCACAGATTCCACTGTCCACGCCTCACTCCCATGACATAGCTACCTTCTTCATATCCAACTTCTATTCATTAGTTCCTGAGGAGCCAGCTTAGAGTCTATAGACTATTTCAACAATACTATGTCTAGGGGATTAAGTTAGCCTTCTTTTCTTAAACCAAACTCACCCACTTTTTTAAAAATGAAAGTTAATTATTATATTCTCTCTTCTATAGTCAACAGGAGTCAACTTTCATGAAAACAAAGCTGCAATGACTACAACTACAAAATGCTTGTGCCACCTCTACCCCCAGTTCCCTAGCTTCTGTTTCTATTCTTTAATTTTTTCATTCTCTAATATTTCCAGGTCATTCTCACTTTCCCATCGTATTACTTTTCCTAGAGCTAATCATGTCCCCTGAATCATTATATTCAGATAATTTTTTTGAGATGAGATTCCATGTAACCCAGGATAGCCTTGAACTGTCTATATATCCTGAGAATGGTCTTGAATATCTGGTCTACCTGTCTTCACCCACCAAATGCTTAGGGTTACAGACATGTACCACCATACCTGGTTTATGCAGTATTAGAGATCAAACTCAGGATTTTACATTGTAGGCAAGTACTTTGTCAACTGAGCTACATCCCAGCCTATCTAGATGACATTTTCCATTCAATCTGTTCTTACATTTGCATTCAACCTGGTGAAACTATTTAGTATCCTGGCTTCTTGAAATCACCTCTTCCTCTCAATACTTAAACTCTCCAGTTCTGCTTCATTATTTTTCTAATGGGGTCATCTTTTCCAATAAGTCATCACTTGGAGCCCCTACAGAGAAGGATACTAAACTGTGTTTTCTGGTTCCATCCCTCATTTTCCCTGGCAAGTACTAACACTAATCATACCTTAGCCATTGTGAGTTAGCTATTGTTGCCTTCAGATCTCTTGTACATACTTGACATAATTTCCACTTTTGTCTTGCCTTGAATAACTCTATTTTCCACCTGCATATGCCCTTTAAAAGCATTCTTCTCTGAGTAGGACAGACCACCTGGGAAGAAAGACCAGTTATTTGTTAAAATTCTGATCAACCATGGAGTAATACTTTTATTAGTACAATAAAAATGAAATACTAAAAATTAAAAGAAATGAAGGAGACATAAAACGTAGCCTTGCCTTATATAAGATTCAAGATCTGTAAACTTTATCTGTCAAATTGCTCTAAAAATTTCTGCTTTGTAATGCTCACACTGCCATTGTCCTTAGACTGATACAATATAGCAATTAGCAATATAGATATTCCTAAAATTATAATGGGTAGGAAGACCTGTGATTGAATATGACTTCTCTTCCCTTTACCTAATTTTTCATCAGATTGTAATTAGTCTTCCATTATCTTCTTAACACACCTGTTGTTTATTCTTATAGCTCATGTGTCTCTCCACTGTAGTAATTTTATTATTGAGAGCAAGGTTGAGGATTGAACTGAAGGTCTTGCAATGCTAACCAAGCACTCTATTTCTGTACTTCATCTGCACCTCATATCCCTTTCAAGGATACTTACATTACTGATCTTTTCATCCTCTAATTAGAGACCATGAGCTCCAGAACTGGGTTTCTCATTTTCCCCATGTGCTATATAGTATTTCAATGTCTGGTACAGTGCTGGAAAATTTCAGACAGTCAAAATGACTCATTCATTGTGTGAAGAGGACTGTCTTACACAATGTGATGGATGAACACAGATAACTCTGCCCAAGGACTTGGGAAAATTGGTATTTAAAGTGTTCAGCATGCAGATAGTGGAAAGCTGTATTTTTGGTGAGGATGCTGGAGTTTTCACAGAAACACTGGATTTGTTTGAGAATGGGAGGTACTTTGGAGAATCTAGGGAATGACAGGATAGGAAAAACAACTGAATGGCATAAAGATGTAGATTTTGTGGACTGATAAAGTTCTCAGCTGTCAGCCTGAGGAGTTTAGGTCTTTACCATTTCTGGATATAAAGTTATTCTTTCCTATCAAACAATATCAAGTTATTTAATAAGTTTTAGCAATAACATGATATAATTAGACCTGACTTTTCCAAGACAACTTGTGTAAGTGTGAAGGCAATATTTAAAGCATCAGTGTGGGAGTTTTTTTTTTGCAACATCCTATTACATGAGTACCTCAATGGCTACTGATAGAGAGTGAAGGAGGTCCATGGGGTTGTACCTTGGAGGAGCCATTTCTGGATGAGGATGCCTGTCCTAGAAGTCTGAACATGAAAAGACTTTGAAAAGTTTTTTTCCTCTGGGTTGGCAGCCTCTTGAGCATCTACTTTGTGGTTTCAGCACACTGACACTAGACTTGAGTTCTTAGAGTCAACCTTTCTTATGTGATGATGCTAATATAGCTAATGGTACACTATTTGATTGGAAATTTCAGTAATAATAGTTTTGCTTCATGTACAGAAGAAACATTTATCAAGGACCACTTCTCCAGAAAGCAACAGGCATTGACAATCTTTTTTTCTTTGGTTATATTTAATGTTCTGTTCAGACTGAAATATTCCTTTGTAGAGCTGGCTTTGTGGACATAAATTTCTTAAATCTATTTTTATGATGAAAAGATTTCATTCTTCTTTGATTGTTTTGCTGGGTATAATAGTTTGGCAGGTATCTGTGGCCTTTTAGAACTTGTAGAGGACCAGGTTCTTCTGGCCATCAAAGTTTTCATGAAGAAATTTGGTTTTATTCTGATGGGCTTGCCTTTATATGTGATTTGATCATTCTTGCAGCTTTCAAATCCTTTATTTTTTGTGGTCATTCACAGGGAGTTTTTTATAACCCTGTCTAGTAAGTCTTCTGTATACCTCTTGTACTTTAATAGCCATCTCTGTTCTTAGATTTTTCAATATTTTCTTCTATGATTTTGTTGAAAATGCATGGGCCTTTAACCTTTTTTTTTTTTTCTTTTTCTTTTTCTTTTTTCCTTCCTGTGTACCTATTTGTAGATTTAATCTTTCTATAATGTCTTGGGTTTCACAGATGTTTTGTTCATGGATTGTTTTATAGTTAACATTTTTATTAACTGGGTGTTCTATTTTTATCTACCTTGTCTTTGAGACTTAGTATTCTCTCTTCCACTTGATCTAATCTATTGGGAAATGTTTCCTCTATGCTTTTTGTTTGAATGTCTAAGATTTTACTTTTGGATTTATTTCAAAAAATGTTTTTGGAATCTTTAAATATTCTATCTCTTTGGAATTTCATTTCACTTTTATATTTTTATATTCGAATTGTTTTTATTATTTTATTCAATTCTTTTGTGGTTTAATAAACCTCATTCATGGACTTGTTCATATATTCTTTAAGTCCTTAAATATATTCATTGATTTTAAAACATACTTATCTTCATCTTATGTGTATGAGTGTTTTGCCTGGGTGTATGTTTTCTACTGCATATATACCTGGTATCCTTGAAGGCCAGAAGAGAGTACTTAGTTTCCTGAAACTGGAATTACAGATGTTTATAAGCTGATATGTGGATGCTAGGAACTGACCCTGGGTTCTCCACAAGAGCAATGGGTATTCTTAACCACCGAGTCACCCCTCTATCCCTAGCTTTTAAAATTTTCTATTCTTTTATTTCCATGTATTTATTTATTTATTCATTCATTCATTCATTCATTCATTTATTTATTTATTTTTGATTTTCTAAAAATTGCTTCTTTTTTTTTTTTTTTCAGTCCAGTTGTTGCCTCCCTCCTGGTCTGCTCTTTCACAGTTCCTCATCCCATCCCTCCTCCCCCCATCTTCAAGAGGATGTCCTCCTCCCTCCCCCATCACCAGACCTCCTCACACCCTGGGGCCTCAAGTCTCTCGAGGGTTAAGCATGTCTTCTCCCACTGAGGCCAGACCAGGCAGTTCTTTGTTGTATATGTGTTGGGGGTTGGGAGGGGGGCTTGGACCAGCTCCAGCTCATGTATATTGTCTAATTGGTGGCTCAGTGTCTGAGAGATCTCGGGGGTCCAGGTTAGTTGAGACTGCTGATCTTTTTATGGGGTTGCCCTCCTCCTCAGCTTTTATTTTATGCATATGAGTGCACTGTAGCTGTTTTTAGACGCACCAGAAGAGGGTATCAGAGCCCATTACATATGGTTGTGAGCCACCATGTTGTTGCTGGGAATTGAACTCAGTACCTCTGGAAGAGCAGTTAGTGCTCTTAAACACTGAGCCATCTCTTCAGCCCCTCTATTCCTATCTTAAGCATAGTAGTAAAATTGTTTTGAAATCCTTGATCTGTATATTAGCTAAGTTGCTATTGTCAGAGAACATTACTGGGTTGTGCATGTTAATTTCTTCAGGAGACATATTGTCCTGGTTATGTTGTTTGTATTTTTATGATGGGATCTAAAGATCCGGAGTTAGTCATTGGTAGTGTTTTGTGATATAGATATGTGGTGTCACCTTTTGTGGCTGGTTGGACCCTTCTTTGTTATTACTCCAACTAGTCAGATTGTGAAAAGTTGAATGGTGCTTGGTATTCAGTCTTGGGGCCTCCCTGTGTTGGTGTCAAAATGAGGTATCAGAGCACTCTGTTAAGGATAGGTATAACATCTGAGCTCAGGAGAAAACCTTCTCTAGGTTTAGAAGGTCTCTGATGATCTTCAGAGCTTTGTAGACAGCCATTGTTCTACATATAGTCCTTGGATAACAGAAGGTGATGTCACAGTGGGAGTGGATAGTGCTTTGCGTGGATGAGAGGTAGGGTGCTGCATTGTCCTCAGATGAAGGTGGATGGCAAAAGTTCTAGATGGGATTTTTTAACTTTGGCCAGATGGGCAGGATATTATGTGTTTCCAGAACATCATGGTAAGTGGGGTAGTAGAATGATTCTGGGCATCCCTACCTGGAATGCAAGCTTAGATACCTCATGTTGCCTGGTAGTACAGTCGGGAGGGAAGCTGATAGTTGACAAGCAGGAAGAATGGGTCTGTGGTACTACCTTGCATTTGAAGTAGACACCCCATGGTTATAGAACTGGAAGGGAAGGATGGTCCCTGTTAAAAGTCTTATGGGGTATAGTTGATTAGTATAATTTAAGTGTTCCATTATAATCTTCATGGTTATTGAAATAACATATAATGTGGAATGCTTTTGCATAATCTGTTGTATTGGCTTTTTCAGAGAATTAGCATACTCTAACTCCCATACATGACCCATTTCCCAAGAGTTGAAGAAATGTGCTGAAACAAAAAAGTGTCATCCTTGGCATCAAAGGATCCTGGCACAATTGGACAGAAACAGTAAAGACAATTTAGTTTGGTTTGGCTGTGAAAAATTCACTGAGCCTTGTCTAAATGATATTTACTGCTACCATACTAAACGGCTCTCTCTGGGTAGAACCTGAGTTTGTCTCTCCAAACCAGAGGTGCCAGGTACTAAGACAAGGAGCTAAAGGTTGGAGACATGAGGAACTGAGCTCAGCAGACCTTAGGGAAAAGCAGCTTCTTTTCTCATTCCTTATTTTTGCCACCTGGATTTCTGTTTGTTTAGGAAGAAGCTTACACATTGGTATTTTTTTTTTTTTTTTTCTGTTTCGGTCTTGGTGAACTTTTTATTACATCAGATTTTCTTAACAGCCAGATGAGGCTTTGACTCCATGCTGCTTCCAACTGGAGATCAGTACTGAACAAGTAAACAAAGCAGGTTCCTCTAGCTTTGGGAGGCAGCATAGCTCTTGCTTTTCAAAGCAAAGACATAGCAGATTGAGTACTGGTTGCTTGGCTGTGGATGCTAAGTCGTGCCTAGGAAAACCCAGAGGTGGGCTGTGTTCTTACTCCTCTCTCTCTTTTTCTGAAGTCCCAGCTCCACTGAGCAATGGATGAGTTTGTTTTAGCTGCGTAGGATTCTGGGAGTAGAGGCAATGTGCATAAGGTACGGAAAGAGAAGGTCAGAGTGACCCATGTCTATATGTAGGAAAATTTTCTGACTCATTAAGCTAATTAGAGTTAAATTTTCTTACTATTAATGTTGTGTTCCATACTCAGATTTAGATAAGAAGTACTGTAGGCAATATAGACTCAATAACAAAACAAATGTCAGATGTTTGATCTTCGGATAGTCTATTCAAAACAAAGACATCAAATATTTCTATCAGGAAAGACTGAAAGTGAAATTTTCACTTCTAATAATTTCCCTTCAGAAACTGAAACTTAGTTTTGCATATAAAACTAAATAAGCAGTCTCTCCTATGGCCTCATAACACTTGGGCATTGCTATTCAGATGCTCTGATCATGTTACATGCTGTACTTTTATCTCCAGCCATGGTCCTTTGAGGGCAAAGGCTGCTTCCTATTCATCATTCTGTTCTGAGGTTTTTACAGGGAAAAAGAACCAGAATTTACATATTGTATTTGTGGAATTATTTTAACGGTACAGACAGTACTTAAAAGCCCCACAAAGGATCTCGGGGCCACCTGTACTGTAATAACTCTGTTGCCTCCTTGTGGGAGAGGTCATTTGGATATGATCTGGAAGAAGATGTTGTTATTCCCGATTATTCATTCTAAGCTAAAATGAGTTATGTTCAGAGACTGTGCTAATTCTAAAACATCTACAAGTCATTCTCCTCACTAGGAGCTGCTCTGTGCAGTCTCTAGGTTGCACATTGCCAGGTTCTTGGCATCTTACTTGAAGAATTGAGGAAGCACATCTATAGGAAAATTGCTGAGGATTTTATTCAGAAGCAAAGCAAAAGTGCAAAATGGACACTGTGCAGGGGACCAGAGGGTCCTGAGTGAGATTTGCTTACGAGCCCCTGTGCACTGGCTGGAGGCTTCCTTCTGTGGGTCCTGAAGCAAAATGAGTTGATTGCTAGAGACAGAGTGTGGCTAGTTTTCTGGTTTGATTGATAGGCTTGGGTTATGTAGGCTTTTGCTCACCATAAATGTTCTTTCCCATGATGCATCTGAGTTTAATCAATCCAAACTCAATTATGCAGAGGCATAAGATGGAAGTAGAATATTTTTTCTTTCTTTTTAATAGTCTTGGGGATATTTTTCTTAAACATTTACCCAGCAGATAGTTTTTCTAACAAAAACGTATACCAAAGAGCAGTCCAGACTGCACTGGCTCATTGCCCTTTGTTCCAAGATACATTTCAGGATGAGCTTGTCCACATAAGGAGGCTACTGGGGGATTATAGGAAGCTATAGACTGGAATGATCTATTTGAATTTGTTGAAGAGGGCAGTGCATGCAGGTTGGTGTTGGTGGGGGTCCTAGGTTGTTAAGGGTCTTGTTGGAAAAGGAATATATGTTTAGCTCAAGCTTCAGCAGGCTCCTGGTGTCTAGGCTCTCCTTGTGCTTGCTGCCTTGGAGTATATATTGGCACCGACAGTAATGGACATTTTTATGCCTTGAGGAAAAAATGAGTCTACAGAGATTTTATGGCTAGCTTGATAAACTCACTAATAGTAGGAACCAGAACTATATGGCACCTGTCATATTTGTCTGGTTCTCTCTGTGTCAGTATGTGATATGGCTGATAGTCCTGTGTGATTATGTTAGTGTTCATTCCTCATTGTGTTTGTGTGGCTGTTTTATTGGTGCTAGCTTTACTCAATAGGACATATACACAAGGGAACAGAAATGATGTCATTTACTTGCTCACACAAATCCTGCAGGTTGTAGTCATCCAGAAACTGCAGGAGAAGGAAGGAAGAAAAGGAATATGCAAGCCTATATTGGCTCAAATCTTGGCTTATATTCATCCACTGCTTCTGTTTCAAGTCCAAGCATTTCATATCTCTTTGTAATGCACAATTTTATTAGTCCTATTTATGCTTAAAATGAGCCTTTTTTTTCCTCTCATTGTTATTCCATGAAGTACATATGTCACCTGCATACAGTACACCTCCGTCCACTGTGATTTTACTTCCCATAGTCTCATTTTCTGATCATGGTCAACTATAGTCTAAAAACATTAAATGAAAAATTCCAAAAGAGAATACTTTGTAAGTTTAATTTGATTATTTTAAAATCTCTTGGTATATTTAATTTGTGAAGAAAACTTCATCATGGGTATGTATGTATGTATGTATGTATGTATGTATAGGAAAAAGAATAATATATACATGGTTCTGTACTATCTTCAGCCTCCGGAAAATACTGGGGAATGTGGAACAGATGTCCAGTGGGTAAGAGAGACAGATGTCACTCTCTAGTGAGTTGATCTTAGCTCTTGCCTGATTTTTGACCCTCAACTATAAACTAAAGCTGAATTCTGTCATGTGGTATGCCTGGGCTCTGATCCAAACTAGTGGCGATCTCATTATGCTGCAGTTCCTCAGGATGCTATGTTGTCAGCTTCTAGGGAAGTCTCATGATTTAGCCCCAATGGCACATGGAAGAGGAGTGCCTCCTCATGTTTCCTGATGGAGGCAAGCCATTCTTCTCAAGGACAGCTAGATTTGATGAATTCACAAACTGGTATTTAAGGACTTTACTTAGTGCAAGGTGGGGTTGGTCTGTCAGTACAGGAGGCATCTCTATTTATGAATTATAGGATGTAGCTTGAAATTTATGATTCTAAGTTCAAGCTGTAAAGTGTTGACTTTGTAGAGATTCAGAGAGGCAAAATCCCACTACAGAGCATCTGTGCTTTTAGTGGTGTCTTTGATAAACATGTACATGTTCTCTAGAAAGGTGATCGACAACCAGCACCCAGCCACTCAAATACAAGAGTATCCGCTAAACTAACCAGTTAGGGTGGTGCTCAATTGCATAAGTATTTCTTCCTCTGTGGATTGAGCACAATCTGGCCCACACTGCTGGCACAAAATTAGTCACTTATCTGGCTTCATTAGTCAGAGCTGTGACTCTGCATTATAAAGAAAAGGAGGAGAGCAAGTGGCCAAAGCAGAGGCCATGGCCTCAGGACATTGTGATATTCTGAAACACCAGACCAGTGACTCATCTTCCCTTGGTAAGAACTGAGTAAAAGAGAAAGTCAGTAGAAGTATGAAGCAAGGAGAATAAATGTCTCTTTTGCAACAAGATTTAATTTATTTTTCTCATTGTTGTTGTGTGTGCATGTGTCATGTATGTGTTATGTGTATGACAGAGAACAACTTGGTGGAGTCTATTCTTTCTTTCTATCTTTACATGAGTTCCAGGAATCAAGCTTAGGTTGTCAAACTTACACAGTAAGTGCCTTTACCAACTGAACATCCAAGGTATGTGTACATGTGTGTGTGTATATGTGTATATATATATATACTGTATATATATATATGCCACATATGTATATCAGCTCTAGCAGTCTGAATAAGATGGACCATCAGTCTGTAAGTGGCCAATACTATGTTCCCCTGGAAAGAGACATGAAAATAATCTCTAGTTTTACTATGATAAAGATCTAAGTCATGTAATCTGGGAAGAGCCGTGGGGCCTCTCAGAGGTAGGAAACAGTTCCTTCCTCATGGTCCATAATTATTTATATCTGAAATCTTATCCTTTCTTGGTCACATCCGGATGAACTCCATTCCTATTATAATTCAGAAAAATTGGGTTTGCTTGCCTTTTATTATAAGAAATCTAAATGATCTACTTGCAAATGGCACAGTATTCATTTCAAGCAAAGAGCAGCACCTTGCACACATGAAGGAGGCACAGAAAAGATGTAAAAATTCAAATGCCTTCTGTACTGTGAGGGTAGCAAACAAGTTGTTAATAAACTGTGGAAAGAAGCACAAGATTTAATCCAGCATAATGACTCCAAAGGGGATGGAATGAACTGGGACGAAATCAGACAAAGACGATTTGGAAAGTTATTCATGGT
Organism: Arvicanthis niloticus; assembly: GCF_011762505.2. Taxonomy (NCBI): domain Eukaryota; kingdom Metazoa; phylum Chordata; class Mammalia; order Rodentia; family Muridae; genus Arvicanthis; species Arvicanthis niloticus. The sequence goes on from NC_047671.1 coordinate 42,056,517, forward strand.
TTGAAATGTCAGCAGTAGTCATTTCCTTCGAAAGATACAAAAATGTAGGAGGAGGGAGGCAGCACCTACCTTTTCAAAAAGCTGACTCTGAGAAGTGAAAATACCATTCCCCCACAGTTCCACTACCCAAGTCAGAATTCTAAGGCAAATTTTCTGAACAAAACTCAGTGTTCTTTCCTTTGTGTTGTCTTTTCGTTTCCATGTGGTTGGTTGCTGCCATGTCCCCCTGGGTCCATAACTGATAATTATTTCTTTGACTCAAGCTCAGAAGAGCCAGAATTAGAGTTGGGAAGGGTCAGGTGTAGGGTTACGGAAGCCTGTCTCAGGCTGGAGACAGATGCTTCAGCTAGTGTTGCATAGGAATCAGGTGCTCTGTTTGACATGACAGTGACCTGGGAGGCTTCCAGTTAGTGGAGGCACAGGTGCTGGGGGATAATTTCAAGCAAGTCAATCTCTAATCTATGGCAGGAAATCACTTGTTAAACAGAAATGAGAAAATCACTGGAGCACAGTGAGATACACCAACATTTCTGGTCATTTCTCATAACATAAAATAGAGAGAAAGAGAGTGCGAATAAACCACTCCAAGTCTGTGTTTGCAGCAGACAGCCTGTCACATAGAAATTCACACAAGTGTAACATTAATCTTATTCATTCTTTATGATTTGAGACTAGTGAGATGTGAGCAGAACCACTTGCAATTAAGTTTTCAGGGGACATCAGTTTCTGATGGACATGCAGAAGACTAGGACATTCTTTCTGAATCTTCCATTTTAAAATTTGTGATATTAAAGGATTACTAAAAATCAAGCTGTCTCGTTTGGCATGATTTTCTTCAGTGAAATTGAAGGACTAGTTGCACATTTTTTTTTTACTTTGTCAGGGACCAGGGTGATATGTCTACTATGGAAGGCTCTATGAATTCTTTTGAAAGTGCTGGTGATTATATAAGTCCTTACTGCTTCTCACGAGGTTACCACCAATTTCTTACCATTCATGTGCCTTTTCTAAAATGGTGAAACACTCAGAATCGAAAAACACAGGGAAAGCCAATGAGCTGTACTGAAACACAGTCCCCATTCCTATCAAATTCTCTATATGTGTTTCACTTTTGCTTAAAGTGAATGAAGCATTGTAACTATAGAGGAGGCCACTAATTCCTTTTAGCTGTATGAAGCCCACTTCCCTTTCCTTTAACAGATGAATTTAGAATTTACGTTCATTTTCCAGTGATTAATTTTTTAGTGAAGATTTTAGTTAAATCACACTTAGAAAACTGAGTCATAAGGATCTCTTTCATCTATCTATCTATCTATCTATCTATCTATCTATCTATCTATCTATCTATCATCTATCTATCACCAATCTATCACGTCCCTTTGTCTGTCTCTGTGTATCTGTCTATCATCTGTCTATTCATGATATGTATAATAATGGCTGCTCAAAAAGTATACTACCATCCTGATAAAGGTGAAGATTTTTTTCAGCCATCTAGAAGGCTTGTGGGAGCATGTTCATTATTATTACCTTTTCTGAAACTTTGACACTATAGTTGATTAAATGTCCCTGGTTTTGAATGTTATAAAGGAATCACGAACTATTTCATTATAGGCATCTTACACTCAACTTTATGCTTGGTAAATTAATGCAATTTGTTTATTAGTAGTTAATTCTTTTCGTTGTTGCATAGAGGGTGTTAGAAATATTAAACTGTATGCAGAATGCTTCTACAGTTGAAGAGTTGATGGTTGGTCTCTTAAGAACATTACCTCCTGAAGCAATATTTGAGCTAGAGTGAGTCAAGGGAGGAGGGTCATGTGTGAAGCTTAAGGCGAAGGTGAATGCATATCTTCCTGACAGGCATCTCCTTATATATCCTCTCTAGTGCCTCTCTTACTTCACCCTGGCACTGCTGGCAGAGAATATCTTTGCCTGTAGCAGGATATTTCCTGCTACATTGTATTCACAGTGGAGCTCCGTGATTAGGCAGTAGAAGAGGAGATAGAGCTGGGAGAGAAGGAGAGGAAGGGGAGGAGAAGAAGGAGGCTATCAGCCATGGAGAACCATGAATGGGTCGAAAGCTGTCCTGGGTAACAACTTCTATCAATAGGTTAGATATTGGGTAACAACTCTCATTGTGTGGTCATCTTGTTGATTGAACACTTATAAATATATAAATCCTTTAGATAATCATTAAGCTTTAAAAGTCTCATTTCTGCCGGGTACTACGAGGATGGCAGGTATTGTCTGGGATTCAGCCGAGCTTTCTGGATGCGGCATGGTGGATTGGCAGAGCCATCCCTCATGCTGGCATCTCATGGATGCCGGGGCCTGTGCATCTAACTAGCTGGAGCCTCGGTCAGAGCCTCAGAGCAGTGAGAACATGGTGGCTGCATGGGAACAAGCTGGACCAGGCACCATTTTCTAAATATCACCCCTACACTTGCCTGTCTATGTCTTTGTAAATCTTAGTTCACAGCTTGGAAATGAGTTGGTAGATCATAGGGTCTGTGAATTTTTATATGCTTAACTCACTGCCAAACAGTTTTTCAAGACTGCTAGCCCTGTTGTCTATTCTCCAACATCTGAGTGTTCCCAATGGGCTGCACTTCTACTGTGCTTGGTTTTGTAAGTGCTTCACTGTTGTCCACTGGTCATTTGGATAGACTTCTCCTGAAGTCTCATAAGTCTTTCACCTCCCAGTATTTATCTGTTTTACTTTGTTTCTTTCTTACTGACTTATAAGAATCTTCATGTTAATGATTTTTTTCATTTTGTGGGAATATTTCATTTTCGCATAACTTATTGTTTCTACCATTTATATTTTATTAGCATAACTTTTTACATATGATTATAACATACTTTGATGATTTTCTTTCTTTTTTTTGCCAACATGAATTAATTTTTAATTATACATTCATGAGTGTTTGTCTGCATATTCTTTTATTTTATTTTATATTTTATTTACATTTAAGATGCCATCCCCTTTCCACATTTCCCCTCCCTAGAACACCCCTGTCCCATGCCCCCCTTTCCTTTTTGCTTTTATACGATTTTTTTAAAATGTTAATCAAAGGATTTATAAGTTTGGTAATGCTCAATCAGAAGTGTAACCCAATACCCAACCTAGATATAAAAACTATCTTTGACTGGTGGAGACCTGTGAACATCTGCCTCCATGCCCCCTCTCTCTTTCTCTCTCATCACCTAGCTTCTCCTCTTCTTCATCTTCTCTCCTTGTTCCATCTCTTCCTCTCAGTACTCCTTCCCACTTAGCTCCTCCTACATATCACTCTTCCTGTTAAAGTAGAACTTTTCTCTCAAAATACAATTAGAGCATACTTATTCCTAATTGTACCAGTGAGGTACAAGATAGTCCTAATACCCAGTCCATCATTCTGTTGACTAACCAGAACCTCTGTCATCTCTTCTAACTAAAACACTTACTTTTGATCCTGGCTTTTTGGCTTTAGAATGAATGTCAGCTGAAAACCATCTACTCAGATCTTTTCTCTCAAAGTAAATAGCCAGGATTGGTTATGAGACTATAGGTCTTCAACCCCATCAGAAATCCAGAATGACTGAGTTAACTGAAGTTATGGGAAGCACTAAGCATAGCTTCTAAAACTTAGCCAATTTATAGAGACAGCTGAACACCTGAAAAGCCCCTATACTACCGAACGTTGGAGCATCAAATCTTCAGCCTTCTGGCCCAGAATCATCTGACAGACCTTAGTGATGCAGGATTATTAAGGGCTGATTACTCTGTCTAGGCAGATATAATCAGTCGACTATTCTGCATGTGTGTCCTTTTCTGGACAGTAATTTGTCTGTAGATGGAGAGAGGCAATTCTTGCCTAGTGGCTGTCACCGCACAACTGGAGTATCTTCAAGGATGCTCAATTTCTTCTTAGAATCCACAATAGGAAGCTGTCAGGAGCAGACAGGTCTCTAATCAAAATGAACATTAATATATAAATATTTGTAGCATCAGTTCTATGGACTTCTGACGTTTTGAAAACCAACTATCCATGTAAGGTAACCTGGACTGTTGTCTGTTCACTACTCTCAGCTATTTCTAAATAAAATATGGAAAACACCCTAACAATAAACTCAAAACCATGAATTTGCTATAGTCCCTTAACTCATAGGTTAACCGTCCCAAATCAGTTAAAAAAGTTAAAAAAGGGCTGGGTCTAGACCTTGTATTCCTAATTGTGTTATACAGGCACAATGCCCATGAGAGTATCAATATTCATCTCATTTTTATATTAATAAGAGGCTCATACCAATGAAAACCTTAAATTTGAAATCAAAGTAAATTTTGTACCACTTAAGAAATTATAACTTCATCTTGATAATAATTATACAGATTTCTACCAATAGGTTATGGCTATGCAATAAGTCCTAGCTAACCCCCACTGTTCCAACAAAACCACTACTTTTCCCTAGAAAGACAGACCATTATTAACCACATTAGTCCCTAAGCTCAGGGAATAGGGGCGCTGACTCTTCTTTAACTTCTTCAAGCTGATTAAGGGTGTTGAGATTTTAGAAGAGGGGTGGGGGGAAGAGTAAGTTGATAAGCCTCTGATGCTGTGTCTTCACTGAATCCAGATGGAATTCCAGGACATCAGAGGTTTGGGCAGGTCTGCTCAGTATGCTTGATGAGTAGATACACCAAGGCTGTGTATTCTGCAATATACAATTCTCAGAACAAGTTTTAGTATCAAGAAAAAAAAATTTCCCACCCCCAGGTGGCTGACATTTTTTTTTAAGATGTTGGTTCTGACGACTTTTTTTTCACTTATTAAAATTGGTTGTAGTATTTATGTTTCAGATTTTATCCCCTTAGCCTACTTCCTCCCACCACCCAGAAACCTCCTATCCCATCACCCTCCTCATGCTTCTATGAGGCAGTGACCACACCTACCCCCCCCTCACTATCCCCTCCCCGCCCTCACATTCCCCCCCCCACACTGTGTGTTCATTTTTTTTTTTATGGGACCAAGAAACTCCTCTCCCACCTATGTCCGACAAAGCCATCCTCCCCTACATATACCTCTGGAGTCTTGGGTCCCTCCCTATGTGTTCCCAGGCTGGTGGTTTAGACCCTGGGGGGCTCTGGTTGTTTGGTATTGTTGCTTTCCACCTGGGGTCACTAACCCTTTCTGCTCCTTCAGTCCTCTCTCTAAGTTCTCCATTGGGAAACCCCTGATCATATTAGTGGTTAACTGTGAGCATTGTCCTCTGAGTGTGTTAGTCTTTGGCAGACCTCTAAGGAGACAGCTATATCATGTTCCTCACATTATGCACTTCCAGCCATCCACAACAGTGTTTAGCTTAGGTGGCTGTATATGGGGTGAATACCCAGGTGGAATGGTCTCCTGATGGCCCCTCCTTCAGTTTCTGTTCCATGTTTTGTTTCCCTATTTGCTCCCTTGAGCATTTTTGTTTCTCATTCTAAGTAGAACTGAGGCATCCCCTCTTGGTCTTCCTTCTTCATGAGCTTCATGTGGTCTGTGGGTTGAGTCTTTGCTAATCCAAGCTTTTGGGCTAACATCCGTGGAGATATGTTTGTGTAACTATCTTCTTTTGGGGTTTTTTGGAATATTACTTTCTTGCTTTTTCTAGGTTGTAGTTTCACTACTTGTGTTGGAGTTTTCCACCAATTATTCTTTGAAGTGCTGGATTTGTGTTGAGATACTGTGTAAATTTGGATTTGTCATGGAATATTTTGGTTTCTCCATCAATAATGATTGAGAGTTTTGCTGGGTATAGTAGTCTGGGCTGGCATTTGTGTTCTCTTAGGGTCTGTATGATATCGGTCCAGGATCTTCTGGCTTTTATGGTCTCTGGTGAGAAGTCTGGTGTAATTCTTATAGGTCTGCCTTTATATGTTACTTTGCCTTTTTCCCTTACTGCTTTGAGTATTTTTTCTTTGTTTTGTACATTTGATGTTTTGACTATTATATGGCGGGAAGTATTTCTTTTCTGGTCTAAACTATTTGGAGTTCTGTAGGCTTCTTGTATATTTATGGACACCTCTTTCTTTAGGTTAGGGAAGTTTTCCTCTATAATTTTGTTGAGGATATTTACTGGTCCTTTAAGTTGGGTGTTTTCCCCCTCATCTATACCTATTATCCTTAGGTTTGGCCTTCTCATTGTGTCTTGAATTTCTTGTATATTTTGGGTTAGTAGCTTTTTGTATTTTGCATTTTCTTTGACAGTTGTGTCAATGTTTTCCATGGTATCTTCTGCACATGAGATTCTCTCTTCCATCTCTTGTATTCTGTTGGTGATACTTGTGTCTATGACTCCTGATCTTTTTTTTAGGTTTTCTATCTCCAGGGTATTGTCCCTTTGTGATTTCTTTATTGTTTCTACTTCCATTTTTAGATCCTGCATGGTTCTGTTTAATGCCTTTTCCTGTTTAGTTGCATTTTCTTGCAATTCCTTAAGGGATTTTTGTGTTTCCTCTGTAAGGGTTTCTATCTGTCTACCAGTGCTCTCCTTAAGTTCTTTGAGAGTGTTATTTATGTCTTCCTTAAAGCCTTCTATCATCATCATGAGAAGTGATTTTAAGTCTGATTCCTGCTTTTCTGGTGTGATAGGGTGTTCAGGGCTTGCTCTGATGGGGGAGCTGGGTTCTGATGATGCCATGTAACTTTGGTTTCTTTTGCTTACATTCTTGCTCTTGCCTTTTGCCATCTGGTTAACTCTAGTGCTGCCTGTACTTGCTGTCTCTGACTGAAGCCTGTCTTTCAAGTTATCTAGCTTGTGTCTGATCTCCTAGGAGTCCAGATGTCTCTGTGATCTTTTCCAGCTGCACTGATTACAGTGGTACCTCTAGGATGCCTCAGGATATGGTGCCTCCAAAGTAGTAGTCCAGCTAGGTGTCTGCTGTGCTGGGTGCAGTGTCTCCTCTAGAATATCTCAGGATATGTTGTCTGACGCTCTGAGTTCAGTTGTTCCTCTGTGGCTCTGGGTTGAGTGGACCGTCCAGTATGTCTCAGGTGGAATCCGGGGTCCACACAACAGCAGACCTGGCAGAGGTCTGATCCTGGCCTCAGATCTGAGAACTAGTTTCTAAGACACTGTCTAAGTTAGAGCACCTGGGATCCCTGCTTCCTCTGGGTTCTTGGAGGTTGGGGACAGAGCTGCTACCCAAGATCTGCTCAGTGCTCTGGCCCAGACTGGAAGGAACCAGTGTTCCAGACGGGAGTGACTTCCTGGGTCCTTGTGGGTCCCAGTTGCTCCCTATTTAGGGCGGGCCCTGCTGTCTGCTTACCTAAGATACTGCCTGAGTTCGAGCACCTGGGATCCCTGCTTCCTCTGGGTTCTTGGAGGTTGGGGGCAGAGCTGCCACCCAAGATCTGCTCAGTGCTCTGGCCCAGACTGGAAGGCTACTTTGATGGTTTTCATTTCTCCAGATTTTTCTTATCCATCTTCTCCCTTCCCCCTTTTATATCTCTAGTAGTTCCTGTTTTATTTTTATGTTCATCCTCCATCCCTCTATCAGAAAAACATGTGATACTTACCACATTTTTTGTGGTATGTCTGTTTGAATGTCTGTTTAACATGAATATGTCTGTTTGTCAGACATATTCACTTAACATAATGACTTCTAAGTATACTTATTTTCTGATAAGAAAACTAATTTCATTCTTATTATGGGTGAATAAACTTCATCTACTAACTATAAAATATTTTATTTAACCATTCATCTATTTGTTGATAGATACCTAAGTTAATTTCATAACTTAGTTATAAGGAAGCATTCCATAATAAACCTGGATAAGTGGGTATTTCTATTATATAAAATAGTTTTTGCCTTTTGGGATATATAACCAGGAGTGGGTATAGATAATGATAGGATAGTTTTATTTTTAATTTTTGGGGGGAATTTTCATACTTTATACTGTTTGTATGTAATCTATATTTTAATTGATATTTCTCTTTTCATTTATTGTGATTTGATGATATATAATATTTCTGAGTTTTTTTATAGTTGTTAATGTTTGTTCTATAAACTAAAATGCGACATTTCAGACAAGTTATCATGAGTTGCTGAAAAGAATGCCATTTAGTTATTGGATGGAGCATTTTGTGGGTGTTTGTTCAGCTCATTTGATCTATTATATTTCTTAACACTGAAGTTTATTTAGTGATTTTTTTGTATGGTTCATCTATTGTTTGTGAATGGGGAATTGAAATCTCCCACCGTTATTGTATCTGAACTCTCTAGACTTATAGTTAATGTGTGTGGATACACTAAGCTTTGACACATGTAATATTTACAACTATTAAATTTTCTTGGTGGCTTCCTTTTATTAGTATGTAGTGAGCTCCTTTAACTCTTCTTACTAATTTTGAAGTGAAGTCTGCTTTGAGACATATGAATATAGCCACTCTTGCTTACTTTCATGATGCAATTTAATTTCTTTGTCTTTGATAGTAGGGGTGGGTTTTCTTTATAAATTCAGTCATCTGCTCTAAATCCTTTAATTAAATAGTGAAGACCATTCAAATGATTAAAATGTTATTGAGAAACATGTGCTAATTTTTGTATGTTTGTTGATTGCTTTTCAAGTTCATTCTAGTACTCTGTTCTTCCTTACTCATCTTGGAGATTTACTGGTTTACAAAGTTGATAATTAACTCTTTTCCTAATTATTGGTATCTATATTTCTCTTTATTCTTTCATTATTTCCCATAGTTATGACTGTGCATATCTTTATTCCTCATCTATATGTAAAATTCCTTGAGTCATATTAGAGTTTATAAACAATTTGTTTCTTCCCTCTTACAGTTTTCAATATTCTTTCTTTTTGATTTGATGTTGACGTTTTAGTCAAAATGTGATGTGTGTAGTTCATTTATTTATTTATTTTTTGATAGGGTTGTATCAATTTTGGTTCTTAATATCTCCTATATGTAGATATTTATATTTTCCATATATTAGGAAATTTTCTACTGTTTTATTGAATAGATTTGCTGTTCTTTATTATTCCAGCTCTTTCTAAAAAACTATATGAAACAGATTTTTATCTCTGGGGCTTATAACTACAAATCTTCAAATGTGAGTACATATTCTGGTATAATTTCAGAAACAAGGAAGGTAAAAGGTAAAAAAGGGACTATTGCTTAGGTGGCAAGTAAAGGGCCAATAGCTTGGGGACTAGCAGAGCACAAATGCCTTCCTTGATGAGAGAAATGTGAAAGCAGGGGGAGCTCTAACTAGGGATGGGTACATGAATACAGAAGAGAGAGGAGGATAAAATAACCAGAAGAATGTCTGAAAAAGTCATGAGGAATGATACTATTGACTATTTCAAAAATGCATAATACACATATGTGTGTATGATTTAAATGAAATGTTTTTGTCTGGGCTGACAGTGATCCCTCCAAGAGCCCAAGACTACCTAACAAAAACCCAACACCAATCATGAGACTCCTTCTTAATTGTTGGTCAGGGTTGTTCAAGAGACTTCTTAGTCATCATAGGTTATTGAATTTGGCTCAATCTCTTTCAGAGGAGGAAGGGTAAGTCCCTATTGCTGTAAAAACTATGTACTTTTCAGATAGAGGATGCAGAAATCCCTGAGATAGAACTGACCTAATTGCTTCTCCACCTTTTGGTTAAGATCAAGTGTAGAACTGACATGAAAGCTTCATGGTACCAGAATGGGCCATATAAGCTTCCAAAGAAGAGACACAACCAATTAGCCATATATTTGTGTTTAGGAGCAAACATGATTAACCAATGAATCAGTTGGAAAATATTTAAGTATTGGTCTTGGCAACGTTATCATCTACTTGAATAGAAAGAAACATTTCTGAAACCCCTCAGAATAAGCTATAAAGTACTGTCCCTACCTTTGAAGGGCTTTAATCCTTTGGTGTCCTAACTTCGAGTGCTTCAAACATTACTGAGAAAGTAGCTTGAGACAGAAAAGAACAATCCATAGCTTCAGCTCTGTATAAGACTGGAATTGTGCAGGGAATGCATTTCTGTATACTCTACACTGCATTCCTGTGCAGTAGTTATGGGCAAGGGTATCACTTCTTGCCCCTAGCATTGGCAGTAAGCTTTATTTGCTTCTGAAATATTACTAGTCTTATAATATGTACACAAAGCACTTAAACTCTTGTTTAGTTTTTAAATTAAATATTTTATTTATTTACATTTCAGATGCCATCCCCCTTCCCCATTCCTCCCCCCATTATCTCCTATCCCATTCCTCCTTCTCTTTTTTTGCCTTTATACTGTTTAAATTACATGCAAGTATTAAGGTCAGTTCTAGGTTGAGGAACTAGCAATACAATAGATGCAAATAGTCAAGGAACAAGCAAGACAATAAAACCAGAGAGTCAAAGAACATGCACGACAATAAACAGAGTCCCGTGATCATTCCTGTGATCATTATTTCTAAGGGCTTATCAGGATGACCAAAATATCTGAGCCTACTTCCCTGTCCTAACCCAAAGTCATTTTCATGCCTGAAGCCTACTTCTTTGTTCTAGCTTAAGATTTAGATTTCTGCCTATAATTACTTCTTTGTTCTAGCCTAATGTCAGATTTCTACCTGCTGTCCATTTCCTTGGTCTATGTCAGAATCCTTCCAAGCAGCCCATTTTCTTGTCCTTGGCCAATGTCAGATTCCTGCCTGGCAGCCCCAGAAGCTCTCCACATCTCCCCCTTTTTACTGTATAAACTACACTGAACCTGTCTTAGGTTGTTCTGACAAGAAAGCCTTCCTTACCTGTCATGGAATATGCATTATCAAAAGCAATGCACTTTTGTCTTATGTTGGTAAGGCTCTGTGTAGAATCTTACCAGTCCTGTTAAATTAATAACTCTGTTTGGGAGTTCATTTTCAGTTTCAAATCATGTACTTTGGCTGTCAGCCTGTTGATATAGTTAGAGACAAGCTTTAACACGATGGGCAGAAACGAAAGTATTCCCAGGAAAAGTAGAGCTAGCATGATCAAGCTATCTATGCCATTCCTGATGTTTGACCAAAATGGAAATACTGACTTCAGGCCATGGATAATTTTATCAGCATTAGCTGCAGCATCAAAGCTCAACAGAGCAGTCTATAATCTATATGCAAAGTTAACACACCCAGAGAGGTGTTAGGATTATGCCAAATATCCCACAGGTGTCTTTAAACTTTTTTCTAATTATAATGAGAATCATTGTAAATTTTAGAAGTAACACTACTTTAATGATATTTGTTATGACACTTGGGATGGCTCCTAACTCTTGAACCCTGAACCTCCTCCAGATAATTTGACTAGGTTATAGAGCATCAATCCTTTGTTCTAGACACGTATATAAATCCTTTTGTATAGTCAATACATTAGAAACATTTTTTTTGCTAGATGGTTAATAAAAATAGTTGTCTTAACTCCTTGTGTGAACACTATTCCAGAAGCAGTGGTGCTAGCAATTAATGGAATTAAAGCTGTTATACCAGCAGTGTTCAAGCCCTCTACCTTCTTGCTTCTGCTTAAAGCCTAACACACATCTTCTAGCACTTTCAAGCTTTTTTCAGTGAATCAAGGTTTTCTAATACTCAGGGCAGTAAGACAAAAGCTGGTTGATAGACCTCAGTAACAGACATGCCAGGTTTCAACACACTAACACAATTAGAAATTATACAGTCACTGCAACTTACAATAAATACTGTAGAAGAGACAAAACCAATTTTAGCTTGACAATTAAAAGAGCCTTAAAACATGTTTGAAGCACAGATCCTATCCCAACTTTATCTCTTGCTGTCCTAACATCATAGAGAACTGCAGCTAACTTCCAAATATGTCTCTTGTATTTTTCTTAAAGGTGACCAGCTATTAGGACTCAATCATGTGCTGGTCTAGAAGTCAATTCAATATCGGAGATAATAGTATCCATTTGGAAGGCTGGATCTGGACATTTTCAGAGACATATTTGGAAGTAAACTGTTGTTTTAAAACAATCTCCTGTATAGTTTTTTCAATGTATAATTCTCTAAAGTGGAGAGGGGTCATATGGTTAGAGGGCAGTGTTCAGGAAGAGATATGACAACATATCCTTTGTATGAACAAAGAAATTGGATTTGGGAAGGTGGAATGGGGAGAAGTAGTCTGTTTCAGAAAGAAGCTGTTGAGGTATGATGGGAGTAAGAAGTTAGAAGTGTGTGTTTTCCTAACACAACAATGCTTGATGCATATAAATGAGAGGTCAGCTTTGGAAATGACCAAGAATCTCAGGCTAGCACTGTAAGTCACTTATCATACAGATAAATAGTACATGGCAACCTCCTGTTCCCCAAACCCAAGATTATGAAAAGAAACTATGATTTACTTTAGAATTGGGTAATTCTCAGTGTATAAATATTCTACAATGCTAGAAGAATCCACCCAATATAAGTTATTTTTTATATATTCAGTCGTTTCTCTTTGAGTCCATTCTGTAAAAGATCTTAACAATTCCTACAGAAAATATTTATATAAATTGAAAAATTTACATTGAATCTTTGTCATACTTGATAGTTCCTAATTCTTTTTGTTTGGCTGACTTTTTTTATTCTTAACAATGTTTTGATAATTAATCATCCTGTTTCCTGATGGATCCTGTGTAGAATCCTTAAAAGAAATCATTGTTTCTGCTTGGAAACAATATATCCTTGCAAGATGGATGAGTGGGTAAAGGCACTTGCTGCCAAGCCTTATGGAACTTAAATTCGACTACTAAAGTCTACAAGGTAGAAAAGATAGCTGCCTTCCACCAACTATATACTAATCTATACATATATACCATGCCAACATAATAAACATAAATATTAAAAATAAAGAGAAAGTTATTAAAAATAATGCTTCATATGTTCAGTGAGTAAGAAAATCAGATTTTTGTATCTCTTCAGTAAAGAATTTTATATGAATCTGGTTAGTAAATAAGAAAAGCTATTAAACATGCTGGGAAATTTTAAATATTTTATTAGTATTTTATTAATACTTTGAGAACTTTATACAATGTATTTTCTTCATATTTACCCTCTGAATCTACTTCATCCAGATCCATCCCAACTTTTCTACTCAGTCAACTTTATGTACTCTTATTGAAAAAGCAACAACAGCAGCAAAAACAATAGCCAGGGCATTTGCACATTTGAACTCACAGCAGGCCTCACAAAAGGCACACGACCCAAGTAAACTCAAGACAACAAAAATCCCAACACAGAGAAAGAGTGGGCATGATATCCTCCCTGAGCTGTGGAGTCCTTGGCAATTAATAGCTGCTGGAAGAAGGAGAGTAAGTTTTCTTGGTATGACTCAGGGTAGGTCAACCATACTCTGGGACAAGTTCACATGCACAAGAATATTTGGGCAACACATTGAGGTTTTGTTTTGTTTTGTTTTTTTTTTTAATATGCAATCTTCAAGTAACTTAATGAAGGAACTGGGTTGGAAACATTTGTTTTGAGATGGAAGAGAGTTATCTCAATAAACTAACATGAAATGAGAGCAAACAAACGCAGAATGGAATAATTTCTAGCTCCAGCTACATTGAATACTCTCCAAACCCAGAGAGAAGGCCCAGGTTAGACCTCTGCTTTCATACTACTGCAGATAAGTTCTCACTCTTCCCTTCATCCTGCATCTCTTGAGGAACATGTTTCTCAGCCAAGGAATGGCCAGGTTAACATTTGAGAGCTAACCATCTATTAATTCCAAAATCATTCTCGCTCTTAAGGGCATTTAAAGTTGTGGTCTAGTTTTTGCTGAACTGCTCCTCTTAGCTACTAAACTTTCTTCTTCCTTTTGAGGCAACAAAACTAAATTCTGACATCGTGTTGTTCACAAGTTGTTGGAAACAAAGCCTCAAATCATGAAGTTGGTGTACATTCCAAAACCAATTTATTTCTGTGTATTTTTGGTGCAGGAATATTCTTGGAGCAAAGTGGAGTACATACTTGTGAGTTGGATATGAATTATTTGCCATAAATTATCACACACAATGGACTGAAAGAACCAGATGTTCACTGCACTTGTTATTTTGGGCTTCCTAAAAATGGTCTTTTGCAAAAACCATTGTGAGTGGCATGGAAATATGGATCTTGCTATTGGACTTATTGTTTTGTTTTCTGATAACTTTGAATTGTAAAGTATTCTATATAAGTCTAGTATATTTTGCTGTTCAATACATATTCATTTTAACAATTATTTAATGTTTCTGTATAACTTCCTCAGGGAGTATTCTATATTAATTTAGGTTAAGATGTAGCTAAATGCTCTTTATGTTCTTATGAATTTATTGTGGTTCTTCATCTTAAAAAAACCAAAACAAGATTCATCACACACACAAATGTAACTGATAGGTGTTTTCTCTTTATATCAATTGTGGTTTTTGCCCCTTAGGAATGGGTTAGTCAGTACATTCTACAAAATTTAGTAGTCTTGTTAATTATGTTTGCAGGCTCAGAACAGGAAAACTAAGATCAATACTCAATGAGAGAGGTGTGAAATCAGTGTAAGGAGGTGTCTGCTGCAGGAAAAATTCCAAGATTGCATTTGGGGTTCCTACCTCTGGTTATATACTCCCTGTGTGATGTTGTTTTGTTACATGGGGGAAGAACTGTGACCATAATGAAGTCCACTGTGTAGATTATATTATATGACAGAACTGTGAAATAGAAACAGTTGGATCCTTGGGGTCCTTTGGGCAGCCATGCAGCCTATCCTACTTGTTATAAAATCTGGGCTTACAAGAAGACCATGTCCCCAAAACAGAGTAAACAGCTTCTGAGCAATGACATCCAACGTTGTTCCCTGGCTTCCAAACATATATGCACTAACTATGGACATCTGCCCTTGCATACACACACACACATGCACATGCACACGCACACACACATGCACACATATACATAGGAGGTAATAAGAGGTAGTACAGACATTGTTTTCTGTAAGTACACTTACTATTGATAGAGTAGTAGCTTGTTTAGAGGGAAAAATATTAGGTAACTCAAAAAAGCCCAAAGTTAAAGAAGAAATGTAATCTGAAAGGCAGCTGGAGACACCCTTATTTAAACAATTCAATGAATCTCTATCATACATATAGTGGAGTGTACAGAAGTCCAGTTTACAACCAAAGACTCATTGACCTCATGCTGTGCTAAGCTCCTAACAGAAGAAATAGTTCAAGATTATGAGTGGTACACAGTGTACACACAAGGAAAGTGTGGTGTACTGATGCTGATTTAGGTCTTTGAAAGTTAAAGGCATATAATTTAGGATGCTTAGGCATGTATCATATGCCATTCACCTTTCATTATTCAGCCTCATTTTATATCCAAGTGAGTAAATAACTTACATTTCCAAAATGTTCTTATATTGTAAAATTTTCTTTCATCGAGAGATTTACATAATACTATTGGACTCGTCCTGTATTGTTGGATCACACATGAGTAGGAGTTGACAGGCTCAGCCTTCCAATCTTAGTCTGGTTGCATTGCCACAGCACTGGTGTTTATTCAGGGAAGGCATTGTATGGGACAGTCCCTTGGGGACCTCTATAAAATTCTGCAAGGGTTTTTAAAATTTTTTGATTTCTTACATGAAAGATACTATTGTGACAGTAATTTCTCTCTAAAGTAAAAGTTGCATATATCCATTTGGGTGATTGTCAGCATGAAATACTGACACCTCTAAGGGACCTGCACAGAGAAAGCTTCCCTTATATGTTGCTATTAGTCAAAGCAGTTATTCTATGAGTTCTTTTTTCTTTTTTTTCTTTTTATTGGATATTTTATTTATATTTCAGATGCCATCCCCTTTCCCCATTTCCCCCCCTAGAAAACTCCTATCCCATGCCTCCTTTTCCTATTTGCATATATATATATATATATATATATATATATATATATATATATAGTTAATCAAAGGCTTTATAAGTTTGGTAATGGTCAATCAGAAGTGTAATCCAATAACCAACCTAGATATATCAGTTATCTTTGACTGGTGGAGACACGTGAACATATGCCTCCATGTCCCTCCCCCCCCTTAAACATGGGACAGAAATGGAAGGAGGGGCCATCTGGAGACCATTCCACCTGGGTATCCATCTCATGTACATTCACCTAAGGTAGACACTGATGTGGATGGCTGGAAGTGTATGCTGTCAAGAACATGATATAGCTGTCTCCTTAGAGGTCTGCTAAAGACTGACACATTCAGAGGATGATGCTCACAGCTAACCACTGATCTGATCAAGGGTTTGCCAATGGAGAAGTTAAGAAAAGACTGAAGGAGCAGAAAGGATTTGTGACTCCATGAGGAAAGCAACAATATCAACCAACCAGAGCCCCCCAGGGTCTAGACCACAGCCTGGGAGCACATAGGGAGGGACCCATGACTACAGTGGTATATGTATAGGAGGATGGCCTTGTCAGGTATAGGTGGGAGAGGAGATTCTTGGTCCCATGAAAAATGAACACAGAGTGGGGGGGGATGTGAGGGTGGGGAGGGGGTAGTGGGGGTAGGGGGTAGGTGGGGGCACAGCCTCATAGAGCATGAGGAGGGGGGATGGGATAGGAGGTTTCTGGGTGGTGGGAGGAAGTGTGGTAAAGGGATAAAATCTGAAATCTAAATATAACACCCGATTTAAAAAAAAAAAGAAACAGGAAAATCACACCCTCATGGAAGCACAGGGAGGGGGGATGGGATAGGGGCTTCCTGGGGGGTGGGGGGAATGGAGTGAGGGAATAAAGTTTGGAATGTGACTATTGTATCCAATAAAAAAGTTATTTTTTAAACATTAGTCCTTAGTCAAATCCTCCATCTATCATATCTGTTTTTAATCTATCACATAAATTACAAAATGAGACTTGCATTTTCAGACAAATCAAAAGCCTATTAAAAGTTTGTTGAGAATTATAGGTATAAGAGAAATTGTTTATCATAATTAGAGAGTATGCATTTCCCTGGCCGTGGATTTTGAACATATTTACAGTACTGGGAATGAATTTTTTCCTGTTTAATATGCCTCAAATCCAATCAAGAAAGTGATTACCTCCACAAACAATCATACAATTATTGCATCAGTGAGCACAGTTTGTCTGGCAAGTCAGTATTAAGGCATGCATGGTACAGCACTAGGTATGACCATTGTCTTCTATCTTCCAGCAGCCTGTGCAGCATCTTCCAGCCTTATGAAGGTAGACAAAGTGGACAAGCAGGGGAGATCTCAATAATCATCTCTCCATATCCTGTAACTAAAGCATCTTTAGAAATAAAGTCTTATTTTCTAGTTAGGTGAGCAACCAAGAGCAATAGGAATAGCTCATATCACTTTGGGTGTTTCTGGGGTCTCCATGACCAAGACCTCATTGAGTTTAGATCTAAACATGGCACTGAGTTTTTCATTTAATACCCCTATCTTCTAACAACATCAGCATTCTTCACTCGTGATCTAACACTGTTCAAATGCCTTCTTTAACTTACAAGCTTTCATAAGTCTTTTTCACAGAGCCATTTTGGTTAACTTACCTCTTATACTATATTTCTCTTGCCTCCATCCCTTTACTTTCTAGTTTCCCCTTTTCACTCTTATTTCAAACCACATGTCCTACTCTCTCTTTTTATCACATCTGTTTTCCTTTGGATGCAAGATCAAGTCATTTTATGTTCTCATTTCATTTTGGCAAGTTGGTATTGATCTAAAGATTTATTTGATAAATGGTCATGTTGTCAAACTACATTCTAAATATTTCAGCTTATAATCATACATTTGTGCTGCTTTCAACCTTGGTCAGATTCTGTTGCAATTGCTAATGGTTAATACAAAGAGTCAACTGCTCACAATATTAAGAATAAGTGACTGGGAGTGCTCAGCCATAATATTAGAACCCACATGGTACAAGGCCCAGAGAACATTATGGAAGAGCAGCTGGAAATATAAGACCTGGAGGATGGGAGGCAGTGCTGTGATTTGCTGTCCTCTAGACATGATGTGGTCATTGAACTTATAAACTTGAAATAAAAGTAGTTGTTTTTACAAGGTCTGCACAGGAAGAGGAGTACGGGCTCCTGGTTGTTCACCTCTAGCTGAGGAGCAATTGGCAGTTGATGAATGCTGGGAGAGGAAGAGTTATTTTTCTATGGGGGAAAGGGCCATTTGTAGGCTTTTCATGCCCCAGTGGATGACTCTACACTCATGTGCACATGGGCAGCAAAAATTGGATTTAGTGTTCTATTTTTTGTAGGAGGATATTAAATTAGGAAGATTTGATGGGAATGAGGAGAATCAGGAGGGATGAAATTGGAGTAGATTTGACCATGGTTCATTATATACATGTATGAATAAAAAATAATGAATGAATTATTAATGAATAAAAAAGTATATAGTATGCAACACACAATCTAGCACAGTGCTAGATTAGGGGTCATTTGAAGGTAGTTCATTAAGCTACAGAAATGCATGGAGAAGACTGAGAAAACAAATGGGAAATTAGGAATTCTGTATAGTCTTTGAACATTTGAGCATGGGGATATTTTGTGATACGGGTGCTATGTCCTATGTAATTATTTGTCCTATGTAATTATTTGACTAGCCTTGAAGTTAATCAGGACATTTCTTTTCAAAAAGATAGTATTGATCTAAAGATTTCTTATGTTGCACAAGATGCTACTAAACAATTTTTCAGCTGTTTGTTTTTCTTGCTTTCTTTTTTAAAGATAGGGCTTCACTGTTTAGATAGGTTGCCTTGAAGTCTTAAAATGATAATCCTCCTTATTAGCCTCTGGAGTGGTGAGATGATAGCATATGCCACCATACCCAGTTTGCATAATCTCTCATGTCATCTCTAGGTTGACATAGAAAGGCTGTGGCTCATGGACAATTCTAATGCACCAGAGTGATTTCTTGTGCATCAAAAGCCTTCCAGCAAACTGAACCTGCCTCTGGACATTCTTTGTGGTTTTATTTTGTAAGAGATGATCTCAGAAAGGATCCAAGGCTGGCCTCAAATTCATAATCATTCTACCTTAGCTTCCTCAGTCCTGAGACTATTGTCATGCACCACCACCCTGGACTCTACTTTGGTGTTTGTTAGTTTTGAGCTGTTAGACAGGAACTACTTACTTTTAATTGCTATGATCTTTTGAATAATTACCATTAGCTAGGCATTATTTTTAAGTGTGTATGTCTTATCTCATTTCACTACACTACAAGGGAAATACTATAATTAAACTTTCTTGGCAGATGAAAACACAGACTCACGAAGATAAAGATAGGGATTTGCACAGAAAGCAATCAGGTCGGGACCGTAAACTTAATCTGACTTCATTGCCCTAAACCCTGCTCCTCACCAGGGTAATGTTTCTCATCCTGAGGAATGCAAAGACCCCCTCTAACTCCAAAGATGGCTTTAAATAATCTTAAGAGTATGATTACTTAAATGTGAACAAACATAGAACTAGAAATCAACTCTAGCCTAGACTATTTTAGCCATCATAAAACTAATTACAAAGTTAATTTTTAAAACTACAGAATCATTATAATTCAAATGATCAATATTAGTTTAATCTCAGAGAGCACTGAGACAAAGTTTTCACTGTTGGAGATAAACGTAGAGTGTATCTTTCTGTATTATGCTGTGTTTGAAAGCAGGGGGTTCTCTCATTGTTTTGAGTGTGATATGTTATCATTATTTTCATTGGTATTCTTCTTCCAAGTTATTAGCTTTATCTGATGCTATATTATTTTGAGATATTGATCATTTGCAGGGTACATTCCAAATATTATCATTTGCTGAATATTTTCCATTACATTTGTACTAATGTGTTTTCTGATAATGAACAGTGGTGATTCACACCAATGAAGTAGATATTCCCATACTTGTCTCATTAGGAGCATGAATGTTAGAATATTAGAGGTTAGTACTGTAGCTCCTGCTTACCAAATAAGCATCCAGTCTCATAATCATGTTATTTCAGAACAGCCATAACTCTTCTTTTGAGTGACTGATGATGACATCTCATACCTTCACTTTAGTGAAAAACACACTTTCAGATGTGGAAACTAAAACCAAACCTACAACACCAAAGGTTATACTGGGATTATCTCTGTTTTTGCTGACACATACTTCAGAGAAATGATCTGTGGGTCAGTTTGTGATACAGCATTGTCACACAGCTTCCATTTCTCCATGAGGGAAAAAAGTTGTTTTCGTTGGAAAAAATCATTGCAAAGAGTGATGGCAGTGGATAGTTGGAAATCATGTACAGGGTGTCACTGTAACTGGAGCAGAATTATTACTATATTCTAAGACCCACTCACTTGTTCTCTTATCTATCTCTCTATGGATAGATAAGTAGATAGATGAATGGATGGATAGATAGATAAATAGATAGATCAACAGATAGATGGAGATAGTTTTAAGATCAACTGTACCTCAAGGTAGAGTGAGCAGATTGCTTAGTTAGTTTTGAAGGAATGGCATTTCTCTGCTACTCATTGCCTTATAGATCCACTTGGAAAGGTCAGAAATTTTTCTTAGTGTTCAGTGCTCCTTCTCTGGCTCAGTGGGTCTTATTTTCAATACAAATACCTGGGAGAGGAGAGCTGCTTTTGCCAATGTGTCATAGGTTAAAACATTTATGTCATCTTTTGTCTTTGGTGATAGAATTGCAGGGAACTAAACTCGGGGTTCTGAATAGAAATGAGTCAGGAAGAAGAAACCACCACGAGGGCAAGGTTTCAGATTTGACCTAAAATTCATTTATGTAGGCTTTAAAATAACTATAGTTTTGATCAGACCAAGATTCTGGTAAAAGCCTATTTGGTAACTCTTAAAAAGGAAGGAAGGAAGTACCTGCATGACCATCCAATGCCTCCTGAAACTCATGATCACCACACTTAGTCTTCAGGGTGTTATATGGCAGTATTGTTTGTTGATAAGAGGCAAGGCCATTCTCTGTTTCTCAGTGCTTCTGAGCACTCTCAGTAGCTCTACGCACCAATGCCTGAGGATCACAGAAGATACAGTCATGGGGAATCAGTTACTATTGGTTCTCTTTGAGAGTTTAGTTAACTTCTGGTCCTCAGCTACTCACTACAGGGCAGGAACTAGACCTGCTTGCCAGGATACTAAGACCTGAGTGTTCCCTGAAGCCTGCGAGACACAGTATTGTCTATAGCTTCCCTCTGCCATGTTTATCATATATCAATCCTAATTCCTACATAAAAATAATGTAATAATGTAAAAAATGTAAAAAATGTAATGTAATAAATACTGTAAAAAAATACTGGGGTTATCACTCTTTGGCTATAAATTTCTACAGACACTTTCCCTTAGGACCTGGGTTACTGCTCCTTATGAGAGTCTTCACTTCTGTAGAGCTTCTATGTATGAACAACATGCGCCTGCCTCTGTCTTAAAATAAAGTGTTTGTTTTCCTGGTGTTCTTTAGCTTGTTTGAGCCCTTTTGTCCAGATGCTGATTTCAGTTTCAACTTCCTGCTGTCCCCACCCGTGTGTCTGCTCAGCTGACCTGGTGCATGAGCTCAGTGTTTATTTACTTCCTCTCCCTAAGTGGTAAACGCTAGTCATTTTCTCATACTCCATTTTCTACCTGTCATAGTCTGGAGTCTGAAATGTCTGCTACAGGTTCAAGTCTTGAAAAATTTGGTCTCTAGCTCTGAGAATTTGGGAACTTAAGTAGAAATTTCTGGTTTCTTTGAAGACTCAGTTATGTCATGTGATGCTTTTCTGAAAGCTGCCATATGAGAGGATATTTTGCTGAGGAAAACACATAGTAGGATATTTCGCTAAGAACAGACATGTGGTGTTTTTCTGGAAGCTGGCTGGGAAAGAGTCATGTAATTTTTCATGCAGCAGACACTTGAAAGGATACGTGATGGTTGGAGAGAGTATAAATATAACCCAACAGTAGATGACACTGTGTGGCATTGGTTCACCTTGCCACTCTTTGCTGGGCTTTGTTGAACTTTTCTGATGGTGGCCTTCACTGATGACACTGTGGCATTGGTTTGCCTTGCCTTTTAACTGCTTATCATTTGTTGTGACTTCATAGAGAGAAATGCACCAAAAAAATTTTTTTGTGATATTCTAGCTTCTTGCTGCTTCCACAGACTTGGGCCAATTGGGAGTGGCTTGTGGTTTCTTCTGAATCAAACTACCTTTGATGATGCATGAATAGTGTTTGTGAGTGTATAGAGCTACCACTGCTGATTCCTGTGAACTGAACTGCTGATACCCTGAGAATGAAGATTGGAATTACTGCAAAGAACTATTTCTAAACAGGTTCACATTCTACTTTGCCCTATTAACCTTTCTTTTCCACTATCTCTTGTGGGTGATGGGCTAGAAGGGAGGTTAACCCTTATTAAATAAAGTAGGTTTTGGATCAAAGCCTACAGGGAACCTTTGGAAGTTAGATTTAGCTGGAGGAAGATTGTTACTGGGGATGAATTTGAGGGGTTATATTATCCTGAACCAGTCTCTTTCCCTCTTCCCTTCCTCCATTACTTTCTTCCTCCCTTTCCCAGTTGCCTATTAAATGAATAGTTCTCTTGCATCCATCATTCCCTTCTTCTTCCATGATTCTCTGCCTGAATGCATGAGACCAACATGACCGTGGACTGAAAACATAAACAAACTCCTTTAACATTGCTTCTGTAGGTATGTGGTACGAGCAGTGAGGAAATGGCCAGCACACATTTAGTTCACTAGAGCTAGTCACATCTCTTTAGAGGATTAGGATGTTCCATCTAAGTAACATTTTTCTTGAGGTGGTAAATATGCCCTTTATTCTGCTTGCATCTATTGAGTTATCCTGCCTCCAGTCTCACCTCCTCTACCTTATGCAAGAGGGATGTAGGGGGAAAACTGGTGTCTATTTGCCGAAAGAAGCTACAATAGTGAAAATATTCACATTTAGACTGGAGCAAATTACTCCACATAAGAAGGATGAAAGTAGAAAAAAAAGTAAGAAAGTTCAAGCCATGGTCTAGAAGACAGAGAGGAACAGAGAGATAAATAGGATGATGGGGAGAAAGATGCACGTATAACTAAGAACTTTGAAAAGATTTCCTTAATGATGTCCCATTATGCTACCTCCTCAAGAAACCCTCAGTCAAATAATTCTTTTCTTTTCAGGGTCTCAAGAGAGAGAAATATTTAGTTTTCTTTTGTGATTGTTTCCACACTAAGATGATGTGGGAGTAGGCAGGACTAGTTTCATTTGGGATGCAATTTTCATTGTATGTTCTTCTTTCCAGTAAAGTAAACATGGTTGGCAGGTAGGATGCCTAAGAGAATGGAATAGTTCTAAGGGACTGGTTAGAATTTGCTCAACTGTGCCTATGACACTTCATGCTGCTAAAAATGATAAATGTATTCCTACTTTTTCCCAAGTCGTACTTGGTATTAAAAGAACTTTTATTTTTTGTCTACAAATACAATCAATGATCGATATAGGCCTAGACTCTGTCCCTTCAATGCTCAGGGCCCCAGCCTTATTCTTCAAGTCACATGGAACTCTAAAAATATTAACACTGGCCTCTAAGAGGGAGGCATGACAGCCTCTATTCATACTATTTTTCATGCAATTTTAGTTACACAGACACTTTTTCATAGATGTTTGAGAACAAAGCATCCTAGAATAGGGCTCATTGAGAACAGTTGTTTGTTTTCTCTTTTAGAATTTGGATCATGTGGTAGTGGCTTGAGATCTCTGGGCATCTGGAGATGGAACAAACATGGTATCAGGAGGCCCATTGTGCCCCAGAGAGAACTCACCCTGTTTAAGATCCTTTAACATCATTAACTCTAAAAAGCAATGTGCCACAGAAGAGCTGCTTTCCTTGGAAGAAGTCTTTAGAGGGCAACTGGCGTTTTAGCAACCGTTTCCAGAAGTGTGTATCTTGTAGCGATTAGAGCATGAGATGATTAGGTTCATGCTCATGGAGCTAAACTTAGAACTGGAATAAGGAAACACACTCTTTAAAAATTTCTAAGGCTCAAAAAAGCTTCCTCAGAAGCCCATTTTCCATTTTAGTGAGGGAAAAAAAATCGGAAAGCATGCCAGTTTAAAAATTCATAAAGGCTACATTATGCTCAGTGGAGACATTCTTTTTAGAAAAGAGAAGAGGTGGTACTTAGTGACACAGTCATGAACATTTTATATACCCTTTCCAAGAAACCAGACCAAGCTTCTCCCCAAATGAAAAGCATTTTGTGATAGGTTTTGTGATATGTATGTGAAAAAAACATGGGTACCATTAGTCACTGTGTAATCAGAAGTAGGGATATTCAGAGGGCAGGATAAGCTCTTCCGTTAATTTGCACTGATGATGTCTTGAGAGCCTTTTAAAGATGTGCTGAAGATTCAGTCCCTAGGGGCTGTGGTCGACTCTACTGTTTCCATGAACACCCATATCAGAATTTCCTGGCCTCTGATTCTTGAGCATTATGCAGAAATATGTTAGAATTTATATTGCTTATAAATTATACTGTATGAAAAATACCTATGTGTGTCACTAGCCAAAGTGGTATGTGTCCTACCAAAGTAAGACCATACTTCCTGATGTAAAAGACCAAGGTAATTGGGACTAGGAGATTACATATTAATTCTAAGTTTTTATCAGCATGTTACTTGGCCTAGGACCTTGTTTCATACATCTTACACGAGTCTTTCATTAGCCATCACAAGATGATCTTGCATATCACAAATAAGTAAATATCTAACAAATCCAACAATTGAATACACCTTGAAAGATAAATTGTGGCATTGTCTTTCTGTGATTATTAAAGATTTAAGAGTTAGGAAGTAAGAAAGATGAAGGCAATGTCACACAGCATGGCAAAACTGGTAACTTTGGCTAGGTAGAACTTTGTACAGTCTGTTTGGGGTAGTCTATTTTGTCTTCTGTATTAAATGCTCAATGCCACTTGAAATTGGAAATTGATTTATACCAAGGGTCCTTATGAATTACTTTTAAGCATGATGAAGCATTAGAACTCTAGGAAGTGTAAAAGTAGCATCTTGCTGACTGATTTTGTTACCATCCGTCCACCAGGAAGAGCTATCTGGAATATGATGACTTCATCTCTGAAGAGCTTTATCTGTTGGGATATTACCATTATAATCATTTTATGATTGCATGTTACAAAGCAGAACACATCTACCCTTTTTGCAATCTGCCTCTTAAGAGACCTTTCTAGAAAGTAATTTTGAAGTGCTTTTATAGCTCAAATTGTAAAGTACTACAGCATGAACTGTAGCACTCTTTTCTCTTTTGTCTATCTGAAGTCAAATATCCTCATAGAGAAAATAATCACATTAGCTTCAGAATGCATTAATATTTTATCACTGGAACATATGCTTATATTTATGCTGAAGATGCTTGCTCCTTGTGGAAAGTACAGCAGTGTTGAGATGTGGCTATAAATTAAGAATTTCTTTTTTATTCTTGGCTTTCTCTTCCTCTGAGATGTAGCCCCATCTAATCCCAAGACACCAGAATGCTTTTACATGGATGCCACTTCCTTTCTTAGGTTTTTTTTTATAGAGATGTTTTTATGGGTTTATATAATGCTAACTTTTGATGTCCCCTTATAAATATATTCTATAGATTTTTTTCATCAAACTTTGACTGAGAGTCTAGTATGCTTATTGATGCTCCTCAATTGTGTGTAGTGCAATTACTTTTTTCAAAAAATTTGTTTTCATCATATATATATGTATATATGTATATATATACACACACATATGTATGTATATATATGTATATACATACATATATATATGTATATATGTATATACACACACACACATATATATATATATATATATATATATATATATATATATATACATATACATGTATATATATCTGTGTGAGTATATACCATGTGTGTGAGGAGGCCTATAGAGGCCAGAAGAGGATGTCAGGACCTTTGGGGATGGAGTTACAGGTGGTTGTGAGCTACCTGAATGGGTATTGGGAATGAACTTTGAGGTCTACCGCAAGACAGTTAACACGCTTTACCTCTTAGCCATCTCTCCAGCTCTGCACTATGATTATATGCTAAAAGACAAAGATTCTATGCCAAACCATTGGGATATATTAGGAAACAAAAACAAGAAAGGCTTCTAACAGACAGCCTATATTCTAAGATTTATAATAAATAGTTAAGACAATAAATAAAATTAGACAATTAAAGAGGTAGTAGGACATAAAACAGAGGCACTCCTATGAAAGTGTGACATTGAGACATGAATAAAAAGTAGACGCTGGCAAAACAAATCTGGAGCGAGAGAATTCTGGATAGAGGAGGCAGCGTTGACAGAGACCTGGATGGGAAATACTTTCTAGGTTTCATGTACTGAGAGAGCTGCTGAACATAGGAAGACTAGGATGAAATGAGTATAGAGAAAAAGCAGCTCTTAGAGCACACTGGATTTCTGGGCTGCAATAGGATTTTAGAGTTTATTCTGCAAGCAGTGGAATCTGTCAGAGGGTTCAGAGAAGTGGGCATTTTGGTAAGTTGTTAAGTGAAGTTGTATGTTCCTTAGCAACAACTGCATGTTAGTTCTTCTCTCCCCCTTTTTGTATAAGTTTTATTATTTTTTAAATAATTATTCCATCCATTTACATCTCAAATGATATCCCAGTTACCCCTCCACAAGCCCTCCATCCCACAACCTCCCTCTCCTCCCTCCCATTTGCCTCTATGAGGGTGCACCCACCCTCTTCTGCCCCACCCCTCCAACATCCCCGTATTCTAGGACATCAAGCCTCCACTGGGCCAAGGGCCTCCCCTCCCATTGATGTCAGACAAGGTCACTTTTTGCTACCTATGTATCTGGAGCCATGTATCCCTCCCTGTACACTTATTGATTGGTGGTCTAGTTCCTGGGAGCACTTGGTGGTCTGGCCAGCTGATGTTATTCTTCCTATGGGGTTGCAATCCCCTCAGCTCTTCCAGTTCTTCCACCAGCTCCCTGACCAGGGCCCCTGAGCTCAGTCTGTTGGTTGACTTCAAGCATCCACATCTGTTTTGGTCAGTGTATGAGTTTTATATTGTGCATTTGGAAGTTTAGTTCAAGGACTAAGTGGGCCTGATGTCTATATTACTGTAGCTTCCATGATGTAGGCTAAAAGATAACACCACAATTGCACCAGGTCCTGATTCCTGGAATTTATATGTGACCTTATTTGATGAAAAAAAAAAAAAAGCATTTGGAAGACGAGATTAAGTTAAAAACTTAAGATGGGGAGTTAATCCTGGATTATCAGGATGGACTCTGAATGCCATCAAAAATATTCTTACAAGTGAGAGGCTGAGGGATACTTGGCATGTGTTGGAGGAAAGACAATGTGAAGGTAAGCAGGGAGCTGGAGATACTGATGGCTAGAATGAGGTGGTCAGAGGCAGAAGGGGCTCAGCAGTCCTCAGCTAAAAGAGGTAAGAGGCTCTCCTCTAGAGGATTCAGAGGGAGATTTGCTTTGCAAATATACTGACTGTGCTTTAGTAACAATCATTTCAGACATCTGTCTTCAAGGTTAGTGACAGAGCACATTTGTGGTGTTACAAGCCAGCACTTGTAACTTAATACAATATACACTGGCAATTATTGCAGTTGTTTGGTATGATATGCTATACTTTCCATTTTGAGTGAGTGAGTTTAGTAAGCATACAACAAGCCAAAATAAAGACTAGATAGCAAGTAGTAAATTGATAGCAAAACACTGTCAAATGAGGTGCTCAAATCACCCACCAGAAATAAGTGGGAAGGCCTCTTTAATGCGGCCTGCTAGAGCTTCCAATAGACAAGAGTCTCCAATAGATTAATGTCTCATCAGGTGAGGATTTTATGTAAAAGAACAAATAACAGTAGAAATGTAACATCATCAAATTGGAACTGTAAACATCCAACTCAGGAAGCTGAGGCCATCAGCTGACATTCTTAATTGAGCTTTCTGTCCATAACTGAGCATTCCATGGATTAGCTTCCAGCATCTCTTTTCCAATGAAGGTACTACTTATTTGATGGGACAAACTGCTGTAACATCTGTTGGAAATAGTTTACTTCTGGCTCTTCTCAAGGGCACAGTGCCTTTACTCTTGTGTTATTTTATTCTTTTCCCTCCCTCTCACAGAGTCAGAGGTGATAGCTCAATCCCAGGCAAAGGAACTTGAAAGAGGCAAACATGCTTAGATTTGAAATGGGGAATGAGGCACAACTCGGTTTCTATAGCAAGCTTCTCAGTGATCTCAGACATATCAAGACCATTTACCAACATAATGTATAGAGTCGATTCTGGCTGGCAGGTCCTGAGTTGTGACACCTGTTTACAGAGTTCTTGGTTATTTTTCTACTTGTCCACACATGCACCCGTTACCTGTTGGAATTCAAAACTGTCAGATCTTCTCTTATAGCCAAAGATTGCTTAATAACCAACATGTTAGCTAATATACGGGATTGGGCTGATACATGAAAATACAACTAAATATGACAGAAAGAAAGTTAACGCTTTATGTTTACATTCCAAATAAATGGAACAGACCATAAATCCTCAAGAGGGCAGAGATGTTGTAAACACTGTCTGTAGCTTAACTACAAGAGAAAACGTGAAGAAATTGGAATAGGATTTGGAGAAGTAAGGGCTTGGATTTTATCCAATCCCCTAGAATCGGATTAGCATCATTATTGTCAGTATCTTATACTAGGGTTTTAGTAATATTGCTTTAATTAGAAGCTAAGCCTCCAAGTACCAGTTCAGATAATTAATTATCCCTAAATGCTTTCAAATATCATAAATAAAGTTCTTTTGAAGATCCAGTGTATATAGAGAGAATTAGCCTCCTTTTGCAAAGCTATCTGAAGTTTTATATTAAAATTAGTTACTTGATTTAAATGAGGTTACCTGGAGGGTGAGAGAGATTTACTGTGTGGTAGGAAATTTAAAGTAGAAGGCAATATGAATGAGAAAAATCAGGTCCACTGATAATTAGGTATATACATTTGAGTAGAATATGAGAAGAGGTTTTGAGTACTGTTGAGAAGATACTTTTCTTAATACATTATATACATACTTTGTAGAAAATAGGAATGTGATAAAGCTTCATAGGAAGGAGCAGTATAGACCAGGTGAATTGAATTTAAAGGTAGAAGATCAGAGACTTCAAAGGCAACAATGCTGGCTGCCAGAATTTTATGGGAACACATGAGAAGGTAGGCTGGATAGTTGTTTATCTCCACAAACCAATACAAGACGGGTGAGAACACAGTTGAAATTTGACCAGTGCAGTCTGAACCATTCCCACATGCTTATGAAATAGGGCTCTGTCACACACACACACACACACACACACACACACACACACACACACAGAGAGAGAAAAACTACATTTCAGAGACAAAGACAGTTGTAAAAAAAATACACTTTTTAGATTTCCCAGCCCAATTCATCCTTTGATATTATTTTTTCTACTATAATTATTTTTGATATTATACAGTTGCTGGAGTTGAAATCAAGAGTGTATATATGGTTTTTCTCATATATATATATATATATATATATATATATATATATATATATATAATTTAATATAAAAATCAAATATTCCAGACCTCAAGATGATCATTGCTACCAGTTTTTTTTGTTTCTTTGTACATTTTAAAAAATTTTATGTTTTCCTCATGACTGAAATGCTTTTCTATTTGGTATAGAATTCTAGGATCAAAGCCATTACCTTTTAAAGTAGGTAAATACTTTCGTTTAATATAATTTATAGGAATTCTTTTCAGCTTTTACACAAACTTTTTAAAACTATAAATTGTTTAGTTTTTAAGAATTTTAACTGTTGGTAACCATTGATCTGTTTTCCACATTTATTATTTTTATTTATTTATTATTTTTATCATAAGAATATTGCATAAATGGAAACAAAAATAAGTTTAAAATTGGCCTTTTTGCTTATATAGTGAAACACCTTGGAATTCATCTGTGTTGTTTTAAGTTCAATACTTTATTTTTATTAAAGAAAAGTTCATGATGTGGATGTCATTTGCTCTCCCGCTCAAAGACACGAGTGGTTTCACAGGTAATGAAGGAAGCTGCAATGAACATTTTTCTGAATGTTCTTTCTCTGAAGATTATGTTCATTTTTTAAAGAAGCCACCATCATTTTTCTTCAGAGTGGCTTTACTAGCTATATTCCCCACCAGCAACATATAAATGTATTCCTGGGATCATAGATTATATTACTGTATTTCACTTGAGCTATTCTCTTAGGTGTATACTCAACATCTTATGTGAGTTGTAGTTTGAGTTTCTCTAAATGGCTACCAGTAGCCATAGTCTTCTTATGTGCTTGTCTGTATGTTTTCTTCAATGTGCTAGCTGTTCATTTTCTGCCACCTCTTTTCTAACTTGATTATTAAGTTTTCCCTGAGGAGTTGTGGAATCCCGCTATATATTTCATGGACAAGTCATTTCTTGATATGCTCTTTCACATATTGTCTACAACCTTCCTTTTCTTTGTAGTCATTTGAAGAGCAACTTGGACATTTTGATGAGGTCTAATTAATGATCTTCTACTTATGGATTATGTCTTCTGTTTTAAATGGCTTGGCCCTATATTGTAACGATTGTTTTTTTTTTTCTTTGAACACATTTACAGTTTCACATTTCATAATTAAGTCTATTGCCCATCTAGAGTTAATTTTTGTTCATGAACCTTACCTTTTCAATGTTGTGCCTTATTCCTGTTTTAAAAGAATCCATTAAGTCCAATTAGTGTTGTTCATATATTCTTGGACTTATGGCCTTCCACTGGAGAGTAGTTGACTTACCAGGGGCCACACCCTTAAAGAAAACCAACTCTTTTTCTCTTAGCACTTATCAACAGTCAATATCTCCTCAGCTATGGGTGGGGCTTCATCCTCATATCTGTTTTCCATACAGGAATTTTGCTTGGTTTGGGAATCTCTTTATTTTTGAGAAATTCATATATGTATATGATAAAATGTAGTCATATTTATCCCTTATTCTGCTCTCCAACCCTCCAAATATACTCCTCAGCACCCCCTACTTGCAATTTACTATTACAATTATTGCAAGTTACTATCCTGCTTTTGGTAACTCATTGATTTAGTGTTGCTCATGTGTACATGGGTATGCAACCTTCCACTGATGCATGGAGAACCTATCAGTGAGTAAGAAACAAAGATTCTCCTTCCTCTAAGAACTATCCACTGCCAATAGCTCCTTAGTATGGGATTGAGTTGGAAATCATCTACCCCATCTGTGTCAGAAGTTTGCCTGGCTTGATCTTGTATAGGTCTTGTGCAGGTAACCACAATTGATCTTAGTTCATGCTTGTGATAGCTGTGCCATGTGTAGAAGACAGAATTTTATTGTGTAGTGCTCCTCCCCATTCTTTAGCTCTTACATTCTTACTGTCTTCTCTTCTCTGATGTTCATTGAGCCTTGGTGATGGAGGAGATATATATATATATATATCTAAATATATCTATCTATCTATATAAAAATATATCTAAATGTATATATATTTATCCCTAAATGACATATATATATGTATATATATGCATATATATATATATAATATCTATCTATCTATCTATCTATCTATCTATCTATCTATCTATCTGCTAAACACCCAGTTTCTTATTCTCAGTATTTGGGAATTACATGTCTTTCCATTGACAGCTGTCCACTGAAATAAAAATGTTGTCTAACAAAGGTTAAGTGCAAACTAGAATATTGGTATAAACATAAATATTTAGAAGGGACCTTCACAACATGACCATTTATCAAAATAATAATAGCAGGTTTTACCCTAAGGCCTTTCAAGTTCCCAATCATGGGCTCTTGACCAGGACTGTATTACCAGGCATGAAATTCCTTTCTGTGGAGCAGGCTCAGAATTAATTAGAAAGTAGATAGTTATTCCATAATAGCTGTGTCACTTTGTGCCAGCAGCTACATTTTACTTAGCAGGTTGCTATTTAGCATCCAGAGTCCAGCATTGGTAAAACCACTGATGTTGTTACTCACCCAGAAGCCTCTCCATCTAAGCACTGAAAGCTAGCCAGCAGGACTGGAGTTTCCTAATTAGTTTGAGATTGATCTGTTCCCACAGCTAAAGTCTGGGCCCTAAGCAATAAGGCCATACCATTTAGTTAAGGCACATAACCAAGGCATCAGCAGTAGTCATCTTGGGAGGTTTTGTTTCTTCTTGTCTTGGTTTCCATTCTTTCTCCCAGTTTTCTTAAGTTTTCTATCCACCTTGATCTTCATCACCACAACTATTGTTTTCCTATGAAAGTGTAGTGAGCACAGGAGATATCAATTTGCAAAATGCTATGACTAACAAGGAGATGACTGTTCCAGGGCTGAGCCTGCTGGTAAGATTGAGTAATCAAAGCTCTTTACTGTGAGCATTGTCTAGCCCCTTGAGACATTATGATGAGAGATTTGAGAGATTTGAGGAGGGGGAACCTTTTGGAAGCCAAGATTTCCAAAGTATCCTTGGGTGGATAGCTTCCATGGGTAACTCTTCTTTTCCTTCCCCAAGACTGCAGGACATCATAACTCTTCAGAACATAGCAATTTCAGAAGACAGGTTTTACAAAGCTATAAGAAGATGTTTGTGTGGGGAACGCCAGGGCTGTGAAGAAAGGCTAAGATGATGTATTAAGAAGAGGAGAGCCTAGGAATAAAGCTGGGTTCCACTCTGCAAACCTGGCCAGTCATAAATGTCTGCATCTGCCTACACGATAGATCGATTACAGCAAAACTGTATCTGGAGGCTCCATAGCACGTTTTATTTGACTCTTACAATGCTTCTCTCTTCCCTTTAGCTTTTTTTTCTTTTCAAATATTTTCCTTTTCCTCCAGGATATTCAGACCCAAATATAAATACTGAGTTGTTCAGATGAGGAATGGTTGTCTCAGACTTTGTTTCTGGCAGCCTGCTGCATCCTGGTGGCAGAAGCACATCAGCTCTGTGTGGCCTCACTTTTCTCATCTGGGTCCCAGTACTGATCTCTGCTCCTAGTTTCTTCCAGCACAGTAGTTGGTGAATACATTCTTTATCACTGCAAAAACAGCAAATATCAAACAGAGGTCATAAAGTTTGCCTTTCAAAGAAAAAGAGAGGAGACGCTCAGAAGAGTGAGCTTTTGGGTACCATACCATAAAAGCTGTTCAATTGCTTTCTTCCCCAAAGGGGTCAGAGTATTTTACAAATGTGAGGTGTCACATCAGAAATTATATGTGTGTACTGGGGATTGGAACTCAAATCCTCGTGCTTGCATAGCACACACTTTAGCATTAATCCATCTCTACATTCCTAGAATATTTTTCATTGTTCATCCCAACATCAAACTTTTTCCATTTAGAATATAGTATTCTCATTTAAGTACTTCTTAATTCCTAATGCTGAGGATGCATTTCTTTTCTTATTTCCTGTTTTGCTCTGTGCAATTTTCCTGGATTCTTCCCCCCATTTACTCCTCAGGGATTGGTCTTCCTCAGAGATCTGACCTCAGTATTTCTTCCCCTGCTCTGTAGTCTTTTCACAAAAATGGTTCCTCTGGGGAGGAGTCCTATCTTAACTCCAAACTCTCCTACTTAAAGAGACATAAAATACAGTTCATCATCTTCTCTCGTGGCTAATCTGGAAATATTCTTTCTCGTTACTTTCTCTCCTTTTATCAACTCTTCCATTTTCTTTATCTTCTACATCCATCAGTCAGTACAAGCTGCCAGTTCTATGTGTTGTGTTGGCCCCCGAATGCCTCTTTTCCCTGCTCCCATTGCATCTGCCTGGTTTATGGTCCCGTCACCTCCAGCCTGTGGTATTATCTAACCTCCTGACAGGCCATCTTCTCTCAGGTCTCATTATGTGTTTGTTTCAATGTTCGATGCAGTGGAAGCAAGTTGTTTGCCAGGCAAGATCAGGTTGATATATGTTTTCATACCAAGTCATCAGATACCATAAAGAGACAGTATTCTTTTTTAGCGTTATTCTTAATTTTCTAAGCACACCTTCTTAGGTAAGTGGTAGCCTGGGACGTATCCAATTTAATAATAATGGATCATTGATCTGGTGAATCTTTATAAAATAATATGCCATTGTAAAGATTGTTACTGTGTATCAATTTGTTCTCCTAATAGCCATCTAATACCTCGGCTATTAGTGCTTCTTTCCACATAGCCATGGGCCTTAGGCAGCCTCAATTCCAAGGTCAGGCTTTAATTGAATAAAGCCGTATCTGATGTTTCTCTTTATATTTCCAAATGGTTGGTATAAGAGTGGGTGTAGGTCAGTATTCAGCCTGAGAGTTGGATGGAATTTTCCAGAAAATACTTAACTTAAAATACAGTGAGACTCACAGATCAGAGAAGATATGGCTCTTATTTCTGTACCGGCCAGCATCACATCCAACAGTCGTGAGCAGGGCAGGCTGGAGGAAAGGGCCCATTCTCAGAGGGTTTGGGGTAATAAGTGTTACTCACTCCTCTCTGGAAAATCTCTTAATGGTAGAGAGGGAAGACTCACCTCTTAATTCAGTGAACTTAAGAGTTACTTCTTGAGGCCCATGCACCGTCTCTCCATCTGAAGACACAGTGCTGTGGTGGCATTTTCGTGGTGACTCGGATTTTCCTTCTCATCTTAAAGTCAAACATTGTCTATTTTTCTCACTTAGTTAGATTTTTAGAAAGATAAAAATTGGAGACTGTAAGAGCAAAACCTAATGAAATTCAGCCTCTAATCTCAATTTTCAAACAAAACCAAACTGTCTTACCAATTGTTTAACTTTATTGATTTCCTGTCACAAGCCTGTAGTCAAAATCTCCGCGTTCCTTTCATTGTCCCAGAGGAGTCCATTTTGCTTCATGGGAACATTTCAGTGTTAAGTCACCTTGTGAGCAGCCCTGCTATCAGTGAGGGATGCGCTTGCTCAGTCGCCTAAGTTCTACCCCTTCTTAGGTACCTGCAGATGACCACCATCAGCCTTCATGATGGGAAGAGTGGAGCATGTAAATGTGCTTGACCCTACACAATGCCTATTGCACTGTTAAGCTATGACAGCTGAATCATTGTAAAGAAAGTCACCACTGTCATCTCAGAGTGGGAAAGGAATGCTGAATTCCAGCTTGATTAGTTCATACTAAGTCATGGTGTAAGTCTAGGCAATGATCCAAATAACTTGAGCCAAGTATCTTTGCATGCCATAGTTTTGCGTTTTGTAGACATAAAGTTTTGTTGGCACGTTCTCTTTCAATAGTTTGTTAATACAGTTTCCGATATAGCCTCATGCTTAACTCCCTGCAAGAATTCCTTTTCTAGATACTTCTTAAGTACATAGATAAAAGGTCCAGAGACATGAAGCTGGTTTGGATTCAGTGTGTAGCCTAGGAAGTAGAGTCCTACAGTGTGAGTCTTGAACTCCAGGTGCCTCTGGAGGTCACACTGTTTAGTTTCAGTGGGACACACCACGTTATCAAATTTCAGAGCTGGGGCTCCTAGCATCCTTTTATACTGTCACATGTAGAATGGGATGTTTCCCTCTGACCTTCCGAGATCTCCTCTTCTAAACCGCTGACTCACCGCTTCATCTAAAACCCTGTGTAACATTCCATTATTACCTCATTTGCCCAGGATCCAGTTTTTTAAGGGAGTAAAAAAAGGTTATGGGGAACAATGCTGGTGAGTCAATTGAACGGTACACACATTTAACACCCCGATCTAGAGGAACCTAATTTAAGCTTTCATTTGTTCAAATGGATAAGACATTCATTAAGTTTCATGAGGTGCTTTGAATTTCGCTGGAGCTTCAATTTCCTTGTCTGGCGATGTCACACTGAATACCATCTTGCCAATTGTTGTGTCAGTTTGATGACCAGAACTAATGTGTATGGAGGCCTTGGTGGAGAATGAGGCACAGAGTAGTGGTTCTGGCCTCGGATGTTGCTGTCTTTGCAGTGTTTATAGCCTGGAACTGCAATTTCTGGAACAAAATAATCATTCAACAGTTTGGAAATGAAACAGACTACCTTATTTTGTCTTCCTTAGTCATACTGACAAGACAGTTGTAGGAGAGAGAAAGATGAGGACATGTTACTTGTTAGCATTTCTTTCTTATTCTTTAAGGTAAAAGTGGCTTTTGTTGTCTTTCTAGCAATAAATGGCATTAATGGTTTGTCCTTAATTATTAAATTTTATTTTTCTTCTTCTTTTGCCATGAATGTTGTCCCACTGATTTTCTTAGCTATGACAATATTTATTTAGAGAAATAAAAAATTATTTAAGTGTACATAATTTTTTCTTTCTTTGTTTTGTTTTCGTTTCTCTTTTTTAGATTCTGATGCCAGAAGGTAGTAACTTGTGCCTGAGGTTGTGTGTGAGTGTGTGTTTCCATCTGTGTGTGTGTCTGTGTATGCATGCACGCACATGTGTGTGCATTGTGTGAGTACATGTGCATGCATACATGCATGCCTGTGTTTGTGTGTGTGTGTGCGCATGTGTGTATCAGGGTGTTTTGTAGTGGGGGAGCTGTGTAGAGATACAGTGTTTGTGAAGATGGCTTCTATCAAGTTCAAGTCTGACCCTGATCTAGTTAAACAATGTTAAGGAAGAAATATGAGATTATTGTGAGTTGAGAAGAAAGAAAGAGGAATATTTATCTGGGACATTCATGATGGGTCTGTGGGTGATGTCATGACAGTCTAGCCCTTTATATAAGTCAGGCCTGCCTCCATGAGAAGGTATTCTATTTGCTCAGCACTACAAATGCTCAGTACTTCAGAAGATGTAGACAGTAGCTCTGTGTGTATGAGTGTGTGGTGTGTGTGTGTGTGTGTGTGTGTGTGTGTGTGTGTGAGAGAGAGAGAGAGAGAGAGAGAGAGAGAGAGAGAGAGAGAGAGAGAGAAAGAGAGAGAGAGGTTCTTATTGTTTTCTTCTCTTATGCTCGTTCTTCCACATACTTGCTGCAACCTGGAAAGTAGGTTACTGTGTCATCTAACTAACTAACTTCTCAGCCCACTGGGTGTTATTTACACTTATACCTCTCAGTTTGCTCGAAGTAAATGTAGAATTTTAAAGATTCTCCTTTGAGATTTATTCAGTGCATGGTTAGATCCAGAGTATATGTACCTTGGCGTTCCTTCTCTCTGTGTGCATATGCATGTCTGGAATCATAACATGCATGTGTTTTTAATGAAAAATCCAGATTATAGAGATGTTTTTCCTCAAACATAATTTATTGGGTTTCTATTGCATAAAATGTCAGCATTGTTCAGAAACATATTTCCACTTATAAACACACATTGGTTTAGAATAGATGCTATCACTTGGTGATACAGATCAAAGAAAGAAATGGAAAATAGGATTTACATATTTTCAAATATAACATTTTCATTTTTTTTTTTTGTCTGAGAACTCTCAGACACCTACTGTGGACACATAGGATTAGTAAATGTGTTTCATTTTATATTAAAAATGTGACTGGTCTTGGAATCATTGAGTATTTAGCATAGGGGATTTAATAAAATACAAAACAATTTAATAGATTTTGAACTCAAGCAACACAGTATAAAGACATGTCTTTCTTAAGGATACAAGCTTCTATGTCTAGAGAAAAAATTCAAATGTCTTGTTTTAAAAATATAAGCTGGGATGTTGTTCCATAGATTGCAAATTTCTAGTGGCTACATTTTATAGTTTTTCTGAGTATAATCCATACTTTCCCAGAATGTCTACTCTTGTATTAGACTTAATAGTCTTTACTTTAGCTTAAATTGTCTGTTCTTGTCATTTCTGAGAATTCTAAAATCTTGATTTTTCACTTTTTTCTGTGGTCTCTATAATTGATTTTTTCTTGCTCTTCATTGATTTTTAAAAAATAGCCTAGCATCTTGACTTGCCTGCTATTTCAAGCCTAATATATCAATCCTGCCTTAACCCATAATTATCCAAAAGGCATCTTTGCTGTGCCCTTACTATGGGACATTGTTACTACTTTGCCCTGGTTTGTTTTTTCACTATAAAGACTCTTTGTATTCTTTCTCTATCACATTCATCTTCCCTTTCTTACACACCTTTTCTCTTTACCCCTGAACACTTGGTATTTGCCAATAGCATAATGTAAAAGCTTCATATAGACATTTGTCCTCATAACTGACTGTCATTACAGTGCTTCCTCTATATTCTTATTTATTTCCTTTAGTGAAATGGGTAGTTATATCTTTGCTCAACAATTATTATTCTAGAAATCTCCTCTCTCTGGATAATCAGAATGAAGTGAAGTACTTGCAAAGCAGAAGCATGGATCATTGCAATCATGCAGACACACAATACATGGTAAGGTTTCTGTCCAATATAGAATAACTTACTAAGTGAAGTGTTTATAAAAAGATAAAGAGAGTATGTTCTGTGGGTGTGTGGAGAGGTATAGGGAAGGGGATGTCTCAGTGGGCCCATGTAGAGGCATCTCTTCCCCTGAGGGACCAGTCACACACCGGTATAATATAGAATAGAGTTTATTGAGGACATGGCGAGGGGAGCAAGGAGAGTAGTAGAAGCAGAGAGAGAGAGAGAGAGAGAGAGAGAGAGAGAGAGAGAGAGAGAGAAGAGAAGAGAAGAAAAGAAAAGAGAGAAAAGAGAAGCAGGTAAGAGAGTAAGAGATTAAGAGCTTAAGAGAGTGAGGAGGGGGCAAGCAGCCCCTTTTATAGTGGGCCAGGCCGACCTGGCTGTTGCCAGGTAACTGTGGAGATGGAGTTTAGACAGAATACTAACACTAAGGGCTGGGTCAATCTCACTGTCATTATCAGAAGAATACAAGTGTTCCTAAGGTGAAAACACATTCTTGTATAATTAGTGACACTATTTATTATTGGGTCCTGCTAATTAAGGTTGACGTCTACTGTTGTTTGGACAGTTCTTTCTCTTGAGCTCTGCACAAAATAGAAGACTCCCCTTACCAGCAGAGCTTCTCTTTCTTTGACCCTGTCTGGGGAGCTCAAACTCCTCAGTGAAATGTCATCTAGCTTTGGTGAGATTACAAGTTCAGCTTCCTTTCTCCCAATAAGAAACTGTCTAGCAAGCACCTGGAATTCCTGGAATTTCTCTCCATGCAAATGAGGCATTTGGTACCCTAAGCTGTAACCAATAATATGCACCAACCCTAGAAATCTCTACCTCATTCCCCAAAAACTATATAGCCCTTGATTCACACCAATTAAAGTGGAGCTACTTCTCTGAAGCTGATCCTGGTAGTCCTTTCCTTTGTACTAATGGACCTTTCAAAACTGTTCTCAAGACTGTGCTCTTTTAATCCTCTTGAGCCAGTGGCCAAAAACCCAGGGGAGAAGGGGAGGGCCACAATTTATAACCTAACAAAAACATAGGAGCCAAAATAATCCTAATCATGCTACTATATTGTTCAGCTTATGAAGTATTTATACTATAATTCATAGCACAATCTATATATTAAAGATTTTTCTGTACTGTGACCATTTTAATCACTTTAGGGAAGGAGGACATCTTGAAAAATAAAAATTATAATATAGGTGATGATGTATTTCAGCAATATATGCTTCAATCCAATTTGACTTCTCCTCATAGGGTGTTCTATGAAGGGGAAAATCCTGTGAGGGTAAGGAAAAAGCAAAATTTTTATTGCGCTCTTTTTACTTTGTTGTTATTTTGAAACATAAGTAGAATGAAAAGGAATAAAGTTGAGATTATATGACACTTAAAGTTACATTGATCAAAAGATATAATTCACGACCAAGTTTAAAGATTAAGCAAAGTTTTCATTTAAAAAATTTTTCTTTCATAAATGAAACTGCAGGGTAGATTTATGAAGCACATTGGTCTCATTTAGGATGAGAGAGAAGTGCTGATTTAGCTGGGAGATTCCAAAGTTCTGAACCTATATGAACATAGTTCGCTTGTCATTTTAATACTTCTTTGGAATTTCCCTTAGAGAAGAAATATGGTTTCTGTGGGTCCTCTTGGTTTTATCAGTTATGTTGAAGTTTTTTATTCTTAATAAGCAGGTAATATAATCAGGTTTTAGGGGAATAGCTTTCCTTCTCCTAAGTGGAAGTTTCTGGTTTCTTTGGAGACTTAGCTGTTGTCATATGATGTTTTTCTGGAAACTCTCTTATGGAAGGATGTTTTGATGAAATAGACAAATGAGAAGATGTTTTTGCAGAAGCCAACACAATAGAGGATGTTTTGCTGAGAACAGACATTCGGTGTTTTCTGGAAGCTAACTGGAAAAGGGGCATGTGATGTTTTGTGCAGTGGATGCTTGAGAGGACATGTGATGTTTGGAGAGAGTATAAATATAACCCAACAGACAGTGGATGATGCTGTGTGGCACAGGTTCACCTTGCCACTCTGCTGGTCTTCATTGGGCTTTTCTGATGATAATCTTCGTTGATGAGGCTCTGGCGTTCACCTTGTCCTCTCTGCTGAACTTTGTCTTTAGTTTATAGAGCAATACTCAACAAAGAACTCATGATATTCTGGCAGCTTCTTGCTGCTTCTGCAGACTCAGGTGGATTTGTAGCACCTGGAGGTTTCTTCTGAAGTGAACTGCCATTGCTGATTTACGAATGATGTTTACAAGTGGATTGAGCTTCCACTGCTGATTCATGTGAACTGAATTACTGATATCCTGATAAGGCAGATTGGGAACCCCCCTCCCCAAAATATTTTTAAACAGGTCTACATCCTCCTTTTCCCTATTAACCTTTCATTTTCACTATCTCTTGTGGGTAGTGGACTAGAAGAGAGGTTAAAGCATTTAAGAATCCTTATTAAATGTAGGTTAAAATACTAGCCTACACTTCCTTTCCTGAATTTCCTTAGTTTTCTTCTTCTACCCTGACTTGTACTTAAAAAGACAAAAGTTAAACTTTACTGTCTGTAAGAGTAAGCAATCTCAAGGCCGAGGTATTTTATGAAGTCTATGTAAATATCTACTCTCTTAGTCAATAGTAGGAAAAAGTTTTCAACTTGAAG
The DNA here is from genome assembly GCF_011762505.2 of Arvicanthis niloticus. NCBI lineage: Eukaryota > Metazoa > Chordata > Mammalia > Rodentia > Muridae > Arvicanthis > Arvicanthis niloticus. Next base: position 42,097,603 of record NC_047671.1, read on the forward strand.
CATTAATAAAATCTTTCCATTCTTGCACTGTGCATTTGTTTGGGCATGAGACAGAACTAGCTTGCTGGTTTGGTCCTGCCTTGCTTCCTGCTTCTTTATATCTTGTGGTCAGGATGCAATAAGAGAATCACACACCCTCTCAGGACATAGCTGCTCATAAGCACATTTCTGGGGTCCGTCTAGATCTCCAGGAATATGGACTTCTCAGAAACTTCATCCAACTCTATGGATCTTCCTTTTCTATCTTTGGCCAGGATCTTGTTTGCTTTTACTGAAAGAAAAGCTTTAGGAGACTGCACTGCTTTAAAAAAAATTAAAATATTATGGGGCTTTCCCCTGGGAAAGACCATTTTTCCCACTCTTAGCATTCCCTGGTTATCTATAGGTCTTTGTCTAGACTTGAGAACCCTCAAGCGTTTCTCCTTCCATCATAGTATATCTACTGATGATATCATTGTTTAGGTCTTGTTTAGGCAACCATTTGAATGAGACTTCATAGATGTAACCTCGAGATTACACACATACATACACATCAATATTGTTATATGGACTGATCAGGTTTTAAGTATTTTAGTATATATATATATATATATATATATATATATATACCTATAATAAACATATGTATACATGTAATAAAAATTAAAGAGGCAATGGATTTGAGGGAGAGCTAGGGAGAGTGTGTGTAATGAGATGTTGGAGGGAGGAAAAGACATGGGAAAATAATATAATTGTACTTTAATTTTAAAAAGTAAAAATATGTTATTATAATAAAAGCTTATTGATTCTCACAAACACCCTATAGATGGACTTTTCCCATAGGGTAAGCTTGAATGTGTCAAAAACTGACCAATCCCATGTGTGGAGTCTTAGTTTTTTAGTATTTAAGAGAAAATAGTGACCATGCTGGAGCAGTCAGCCTTTTCGAGAACCAAGTCTAGTTTATTTCCCTCTTTTGGCCTCCAAGCTGATTTATTTATTTATTTTTAATTTTTTTTCCAGTTACTGTATTTGAGAGGTTTTTGGTATTAAATGTTGAACTGTGAAGAGATAGGTTAAGGTAAGGTAAATTCTTAATAAAAACTAGTTGCAAATTCAAAAACTGACATAAATTCTTATAGAATTGGATGTATTTGTTTTTATTTTTATGTGTGTGGTGTGTTGTTTGTATATTTGTTCATGCGCCACTTGCATACAGTACCTGTGGAGGTCAGAAGAGGGCATAGAATTAAATGGAACTGGAAAAACAGCTGTTGTGAACCAGGGATGTGTGTGTTGAGAACCAAACCTGGACCCTCTGTAAAAGAAACAAGGCTCAAAACTGGTGAGCCTCACTCTACCATTCTTACTGAGAAATTCAGTTTTATTGAATAAATGGTTCCATGAGTCACTGAAATATTTGGTGCATTTCCAGAATTCCAAAAGGTTAGTTTCAGCAAATTTTCAAGTAATTGCATTAGTGTTATGGAAGGATGGAGATTAGCTGCCCCCATTCGAGTCCCACCACCCCCAGGGATTCTGTTTCTATCATCACTGTAGGACTCACTTTTCTGGCTTCTCTGAGGCCTTATTTCAAGGATTGTGGTCTTAAATTTCAGTAAGAATCCTCTTAGCAATATAAAACCAAACACATGGGCATCTGATAGGGCCCAGGGACTGCTGGTGTGATAGTCTCAAGTGCCTACTACTTTCTTCTGTCTGCCTCTCACCTTTTCTATATCTCACTTCTAAGCCATGCCTTTAAGTCATACCCTTAGGTCTTATCTCTAAATCACACCTTTAAGTCTCACACACCCAAGGGAAAATCCTGGGTATCTAAAACAAGATCTTATCAGAGTGTGCTCAGCTGTTGTAGGATATTGTAAACAAGTCTCTTGTCAGGGTATGTGGCTCAAGATGGCTGCAAGAATAATAGCCATCTGCTGTCAGCTCCCCACACTGAAAGTGGTAGTTTTGTCCTGAAACCTTAATTTATTCTACAAAGGTGGTCTATCAATTTTCACTCGACGAAACATAATATGAGATAATCCTCTATCCTATTTTTCCCAAGCTGAAAAATGTGTGTATGTTAATCTTTATTGATCATGTTTTTTTTTTTCATGGTCATTACTATTAAGCTTGACCAAATGCTTTGTAGGGCCCTCATGAGGCACAGTACAGAGGAACTGGAGTTCTCCTTATCTCCACTATTCACATAATCAATGCTCAAGAAATATTTTTTTTTGTGACTGGTTCAGAATTAAAAGAAAATAGCTTACTGGAAAGTCAAACATGACCAGGCAATTGGGAATAATAGGGATAAGTGTGGATAGAATTTCTTTTTCCAACTTGGTTCCCTTCTTCTAGATCTTATAGGTGCAGACCAAACTTGCTACTCATTTCTAGCAAAGATGAGTTAGATGTAAAAAGGTATTGATTTTGAAAAAAAATAATAAAAGACTTTGAGGAATGATTCTATTTAATCTTTGAACCATAATAATTACATACTAGACAAAACCAGTGCCATTTTGAAATATGGGAGGTTCATAACAAGATATATATTTCTTCTAGAACTGTAAACTGCATGGTTTTTGTATACCCTCAAGAGAAAAAGAGACTAATATCCTATTCTCTCAAACACCTCTGTTTATAAGAAATTAAGTTCAGTATATCTAGAGAGAAAGAAGCGAGACAGAAACTGAGCCAAACAAATTTGTAATTTTCATATCTGATAAAGGATTTTTGATATAGTTTGAAACTTCAGTAGCTACCAAGGCCAATGTGGCCAATGCTTGGGCCTCAAGGTAGCACTTCTGTGAGGTGATGAAGTCTTCTGGACCTAGGAACTGGTGAAAAGTCATTAGGTCATTGGGAGCCTGTCCTTAAGGATGAGTGTGGAGCCTTGATGGTCTCTCTTTTCCTCCTGATAAAGTGGTTGTAGTCCTCTGTGTGTTTATTCCCAGTACTACATGCTGTTACACCACAGGTGAAAAGCATCCAGACTTACTGATCAGGTGCTAGATCCAAAACAAAGGGTCTAAACAATCATAACAAAATAAGCAAAGAAGCATTCTCTCTTCATAGTTATCTCAGTGGTAATGGTGACAGAGAGCCAGCAAATTTTACTCTTACCCAAAATATACAAAGAGCTCTTACACCCCAACAGTAAGATACAAGAATCTTATCAAGGAAAACATGCATGTGGCTGTATAAACAAACGTGTAGTATTCACTGTCATTAGGGGAATGTGAATTAAAGGAAGAGGCTTATTATTATAGAATGGCCAAAGTTAGAAACAGATCACCAATCGTTGCAAAGGACATGGACCAGCAGTGTTTCTCATTGGCTACTGGTAGGGGTGTAAAATGGTACAGAGAAAGAAAGCTTGGCTGTTTTTTTGGAAAACTAAATTTATCATTGAATGCAGCAAGAGCCATCCTTGATATTTACTAAAGACTTAAGAAGTTATAACCTCACAAACATCTGAAAATATCTGTACACAGATGTTTGTAGAGTTTTATTTATAATTGGTAAACTTTGTATGCATGCAAAATGTCTTTTAGTAGGCAAATGGATAAACTGTGGTGTATCTAGGCAATATCATGGTTTTTTTCCCCCCAATGTCAAAAACAAAAGAACTATCAAGCCATGACCAGATAACTTTAAGTGCATATTACTAAATGAAAGAAAGAAATCAGAAAAATAAATCCAGTATTATTTTGCATATATCTTGCAGTGTAAAAAATGTAAAACCATGGAAGAAGTAAAGAGATTGTTTAGTGGCAAGGAAGGATCAGTTGGAGGAAGGAAGAGACTGGTTGGATATTAAGGAGTTTATGGCAGTTAACATAATAGAGAATGGTGTTATAAAATTGGTGATACCTATAAAATGTGTGACAGCACTACATAAATTACAAATATTATATGGTAAGGCTGTGTCAGTGCAGTTTCATTGGCTAGATCAAAGGTACTCATTTGATGGCAGGTGGTCATTCAGAGAGAGAGAGAGAGAGAGAGAGAGAGAGAGAGAGAGAGAGAGAGAGAGGAGGGCCATGGGAATTGTGTGTAATTTTAGCTCAATTTTGCTGTGAACCTAAAATGGATCTGAACAAAATCTATTTTATAAAAGATCCTAATATGTCAGACTTAGCCATATTGTTTTATTAGTTTTAATTTTTAATGAAGGAAAACAATGATTAAGATTGTGGTGAACTTTAGAAACCTTTTTTTTGTGTCTTTGTCCCAAATTGGTTTGTTGTAAGGCTCAGTGAAGACTAAAAGACTAAAAGGCAAGCTCAGCTCAGCAAATGGGCAGGGGCGCTCTCTGAATGGCAAAGAGGCCAGGCTCTTCTCCCTCGTGGTATTTGAAAAGGTTCTTTTCCACTCCCTTCCATCTTTAAATGTGAGCACATCTATCATTCTCTTTCATCTCTTTACATTTCCACCATGTATTTTTTATGAAGACAGTAACGCCAAGAGCAGAAGCATAATCTGTTGGTAGCCAGACGAAGGGCAATTAATTAAAGCTTTTAAGTTAGGATCAGTTTCTCAAAACCTCTACTCTTGATGATAGGCTCTTTAATTCACTGATGTTCCCCAGGTCTAGATCTGCCTACCTTAAAAGATAGATGGAAAATATAGGGCCGGGGAGATGGCTCAGCAGTTAATAGCACTTGCCGGTCTTACAGACAACCTTGGTTCTATTCCCAGCCTTCACTTAGGATGTTCCACTGTCATTACTAAATGGGAATAATAATTCCAGATGAGGACCTACAATCCTCTTCTGTGAATTCTTCCTGTCAATCAGAAGCCTGTTAATAAATATTTTTAACACCTTGGAGGAAGCAGCATCATATTGAATTGAGTTTGAGAGTCCCCCTTCACTGGTAATGTTCAGGGTAGCCTCTCAGATTTTTGTTCTAACCCCAAGTTAAGCTGTAGTTGCTGTTCTTCTTCATTTTAGCTACCTGTCATTCTAGTCATACTTGAGGCTGGGGGTCTCAGAGGTTCATTCCTGGTACAGTCAGAGTTATCTAGGCTGTAAAATGGAGAAAGCACATACCCTTGGAGGAAGGTCTCAAGCAGGAATTCAAACCTTGCAATGCATTTTTTTTTTTTAATTCCAGCATGATGGGACTAAGATAAGTTTAGAGAAGTTTGATCACTAGGGTTTTATTGGCTATAACCAGACTCTAAAGGAGGCATCCTGTTCATGGAGTCAGATTATTGAGTGATTCAATAGGATATTTAAATACAGCTTTCTAAAATTTCATCTTGAAGTCTTGTTTCATCAGAGGTGAGTCTTATATTGGTCTCTCCTGCTGAGTCTTTAGGGGTGATGGAGCAGAGTCTCTTGTGGTAAGCATTTACATAATGCTGTTTTTGTGATATAATCTTAGTCTATTCCCTAGAATGGTACAAGATATTACTACTAGCAAAAATGATCAAATATGCTTGTTAAAGTAAATTTTCAGAAAATCTTGGGGAAATGTCCTTCTTAATTTGTTGAATTTCATTGTTGATCTGTGCTAGGATATATTGTAGTTGGTTGCTGAATAGATGAGTATTTGAAAATTGTATGAAACTGCTAACCTAGCTATTCAAAGGGGAAAGTGGTTGAAAATGTCCTACCTCATAGCACAGTAGATATGCTAACATTTTTATTATTTAACTCTCAGTAATTAAGAAAATAAATGGGGTTTGTTTTGGTTTATGATTCTTGTTCATAGTTTTGGTTTTAGGCTTTTCTGCTGACAGAATCCCAAGGCAATACAGGACATCACAGAGTAGATGCAGGGATGTGTGTGTGTGTGTGTGTGTGTGTGTGTGTGTGTGTGTGTGTGCATGTGTATTTGTTAATGTGAGTGTTTGCATATGTGTGTGTATTCTCTCCTTGCACTTCCTCTATACTGAATAATGGGGACTCTATACTGATAGACTTTACCTAGCCCTAATCATTTCCCAAGGCTTTACCTATAAATACTGTAATTAGATTACATTTCCACTTATTTAGCACCTACAGTGGGGATTAGACTCACATTTACCCAGCAGCTTAGTTCTACATCACAGATGAAAAGAATCGCTTCTGTGTAGAAAAACAACGTGGAGGTTATTTAAAAAAAAAAAAAAACAGATGTTTTATTTTTCAAAAGAAGGATTATTTGTATCTTGCTGGGGTTTATCCTCCATGTGAATTGTTTCCCAGTAGAATTAGATAGTTTAAAAGAAAGTTTAAAAATTATTAAATAATAAAAATCCATAAGATTTTAAACAAAATTACTTAAAAACTGTCGTCATGACACTACAAGAGGGAAGGGCTCTGGCATTTTGAGAGGAGAAAAACATGTGGGTTGTTTTGTTTTTGTTTTTGTTATTTATTTATTTATTTTTGGTTTTTGGTTTTTCGAGACAGGATTTCTCTGTGTAGCCCTGGCTGTCCTGGAACTCACTCTGTAGACCAGGCTGGCCTCGAACTCAGAAATCCAACTGCCTCTGCCTCCCAAGTGCTGGGATTAAAGGCATGCGTCACCACCGCCCGGCAAACATGGTCTTTCTTGTATTGAGTCTTCATGACATACATTTTTTTTTTCACTTTTAGTATGAGGAATTCCCAATCTTTTATATATTTAACTAATCTTCATGAAAATGAATCTCACACTTAGAATCCTTTAAAAGGATAAATATGCTAAAAAATGACACACTTTTTGTTGGTATTTTGTTTTGTTCTTGATTTCCTGGTAACATTCTCACACACAGTAACTGAAAGCCAGGGCGGTACCCACTCTTGTTCAGCTCAAGGGTGCTTGCCCGTCTTCACCCAGGGCAATCTTTCTCATTTCTTTTCCTTGCTATGCGTGCCTCTGAAGGGAAGAAATAAATGAATTATGTATTAGGATTGGAGCCATATCTGAAAAAAAACTTCTTCATGGAACAGTATGAGAAAACCTTTTTCACTTCTAAGTTCAGAGTCTTGAAGCTTTCAAAATGTTTGACTTAGATAATGCTAGGGAAAAGCTTCTTATAACCACCTTACCCCTTTAAGCAATACTCACGATCTCTCTCTCTCTCTCTCTCTCTCTCTCTCTCTCTCTCTCTCTCTCTCTGTCTCTCTCTCTCTCTCTCTCTCTCTCTCTCTCTCTCTCTCTCTCTCTCTCTCTCTCTCCCATTTCTCTCTTTCCTCAATCCTAGAGAATATCTCAGTGAGTACTCTAGTTTCCCTATTCTAAACCTATTTTTCAGATTAGAAAGTACTTGCACTATGCTGAATTTGGTTGAAATTTTTCTCTTTAGAAACACACACACAAACACACATGCACACACACACACACACAGTTCCATCGATTCCATTCTATTGCCCTGGCTTCCCCTCATTTCTTCAGTATTTCCTAAAGGTTAATTTTAATATTGGAAGTGTGAAGCATCTCCACATGGCAACCCCACAGTGCTGAGACTTGCTTTGGAAGGAAGGCATGGCTGGGCTTTTTTTTATTTTTATTTTTATGCTAGAGGAACTAACTTTGTAGAGATAGAATGGTAACTTCTTATCAAATTTGCCCATCTCTTATCACAAAGTCCACTTTGGGGACCCTGGACTGTCCTTGGCTAGATCTGCTAGCAATCTACTTCTGCTCATTCAGAGGAAGAAACGTTAGATCTGAAGAAGAGGCCCCTAAGCAGCTCAGTTGTCAGTTCTTCAAGAACAAAACCTCATATGTGGTAGCCACAGCTCCTCTGAAGGAAGACTCTGGTTGGATTTTCATAATATGGTCAGTGAATTCCCTATAGGAAGACTTGGTGAACATAGTCTCTTTCCGGCGGTTGGATGGTCAAGTAACTGTAGGCTCTGGGATGGCATCCAGGTGGTCTTGGCCTAAATATAGCACTGGCCAGCCAAGTCTGGTTCTGTACTGGCATGGTCTTTAGAACCTCATCCTTTAGGGATGATCCCTGGAAAAAGTTAATAATCTTTTTTTCTTGATAGGCAGGGAGAAGAGGTAGATTTTCAGGAACTCAGTCTTCATTTCTGTGAGCAGGTGACCCATTTGATGATAAAGATCAACTCCTTGCATCTGTTTTTACCTCCAAGAACCCTTGATCACAACTGTGGTCTTCACTACAGCCACTGTACTAAAATCACTGTGGTCTCCTAAGCCTGTGCACCTGGCTCCTCCAAGCCCATCCAGGGCACTCATCTGCCATTTGGTATTTTCCCAAAGAAGCAAGGTTTGACTTTTTAAAAATCATTTTATTCCTCACCTTTCCAGAGAATTCTTCTATAACCAAAGGTTGTAAATGGATCTAGCTTTTGACATCGTTAAAAACAGATCCACTTATCCTAGAGTTTTACTTTCAAAACATTGGTTCATTAGAACATTGATGAAGGGCCCCTCAGACTCATTATATATAGTGCTATTTTAATTAACTTCAGTCATCAGGATTAATGACAAGTCAACAAGTGAGAGATTGGTGCAGTGAATTCATGGGCAACACTCTTGGCTGTCTTCCAAAACTGTGCTAAGATTTGAGCACAAACATTTATTTCCTGGGATGTCTTGTCATCCTTCATTGTAGAATTGATAATTGTAGCATTTAATGTAAGTAATACATGTTTTAAAAGTAAATACAGAGTAAGTATATATAATTATCATATACATAGTAAACTAAAAGATAATGCATTATACTTTTAAATAATAAATACACTATTTGTTTTTATTGAAAATAAAATTATTTTCAAGTTAGATATTTTCAATTACAAAATAAATGCATAATTATTATAGAGTAAAATAGTGTAAGTATGCTCTAAAATTAAATAACCTCAATCCTGGTGAAATGCCTATGATAATCTAGTATGGGTCTTATTCCATTTTTCTGACTCATTAAGTCATTTTATTTATTGAATATTTTATTTATTTACATTTCAGATTTCATCGCCTTTCCCTATTTCCCATTCCTAGAACCCCCCATGTAATCTCCCTCCTCCTTTTTGCTTTCATACCATTTTAATTAGATGCATGTATTAAGGTCAGTTCTAGGTTGAGGGTCTAGCAATACAATAGATGCAAATAGTCAAGGAACAAGCAAGACAATAAACACAAATAGTCAAGAAACAAGAAAGGCAATAAACAAAGTACTGTGATCACTGTATCTAAGGGCTTGTCAGGATGACCAAAATATCTCAACCTATTTCCCTGTCCTAGCCCAAAGTCATTTTCATGTCTGAATCCTACTTCCTTGATCTAGCCTAAAATTTAGATTCCTGCCTGAAATTACTTCTTTGTTCTAGCCTAAGATTTAGATTCCTGTCTGAAATTGCTTCTTTGTTCTAGCCTAATGTCAGATTTCTGCCTGAAGCCTACTTCCTTGTCCTTGGCTAATGTCATATTCCTGCCAAGAAGCCCATTTCCTTGTCCTTGGCCCATGTCAGATTCTTACCAAGCATCCCCAAAAGCTGTCTGCCTCTCCCCCTTTTTTATTTTATTAACAAGACTGAGCCTGTCTTAGGTCATTCCGACAAGAATGCCATCCCTACCTGTCATGGATTATGCATTATTCAAAGAAATGCACTTCTGTATTAGGTTGGTACGGCTCTGTGCAGAATCTTACCCATCCTTGGCTTGACAGCCTGTTAATTTAATAACTCTGTCTGGGGGTTTATTTTCAGGTTCAAGCCATATACTTTGGTTGTCAACATGTTGATGTTAAAAACAAGTTTTAACATGGTGGATAGTAATAAAAGTATTCCTGGGACAAAAAGGGCTAGCATGATCAAGCTATATATGCCATTCTTAAAGCTTGACCAAAATAGAAATACTGATCTCAGGCCATGGGTAATTTTATCTGCAGTATCTACCACATCAACAATCAGCTGAGCAGCATTCTTAAAATTCATAAGCTCACTATGTATCATTAAAACATTCAGAAGGGTGTTAGAATTATGCCAAATACACTGCAAGTATCTTTAAACTTCTTCCTAATTATAATGACTACCACTGTAAATTTTAGAACTAACATGAATCCAATGGTATTTGGCATGACACTTGAGATGGCTGCTTACCCTTAAATTTTGAACTTCCTTCCAATAATTTGAATAGGATAAAGAGCATCAATTCATTCTCCCAAATGCCTATCTAATCCTCTGGTATATTCAACACATTAGTAACATTTTTTTTGCTAAGTGATTAATGAAAGTAGCTGTCTTAACTTCTTGTGTCACAGCAATTGCAGAAGCAGTGGTGCCAGCAATTAATGCAATTTAAGCTGTTATACCAGAAATAATCAAGCCCACTACCCTCTTGCTTCTGCTTAAAGCCTGGTGATTGCATCTGGAAGGGATCTCCAGGTGGGTAGTCTCTGGATGGTCTCTCCTCCAGTTTCTGCCCCACATATTTTCTCGTATTTGCTCCTGTGAGTATTTTGTTACTCCTTCTAAGAAGGTCCAAAGCACCCACACTTTGGTCTTTCTTTTTCTGGGGCTTCATGTGGTCTGTGAGTTATGTCTTGGGTATTGTGACATTTTTGAGCTAATATCCACTTGCCAATGAGTGCATACCGTGTGTGTTCTTTTCTGATTGGGTTACCTCACTCAGGATGATATTTTCCAGTTCCATCCATTTGCCTAAGAATTTCATGAATTCATTGTTTTCAATAGCTGAGTAGTACTTCATTGTATAAATGTACCACAGTTTTTGTATTCATTTCTCTGTTGAAGGACATCTTGGTTCATTCCAGCTTCTGGCTATTATAAATAAGGCTGCTATGAACATAGTAGATCATATGTCCTTTTTATATGTTAGAGCATCTTTTGGTTATATGCCCAGGAGTGGTAATGCTGGATCCAAAGGTAATACTTTGTCCAATTTTCTGAGGAACCACCAGACTGATTTTCAGAATAGTTGTACCATCTTGCAATTCTACCAACAATGGAGGAGTGTTCCTCTTTTTTCACATTCTTGCCAGCATCTGCTCTCACCTGAGTTTTTAATCTTAGCCATTCTGACTGGTGTGAGGTGGAATCTCAGTGTTGTTTTGATTTACGATTCCCTGATGACTAAAAATGTTGAACATTTCTTTAGGTGCTTCATGGCCATTTGATTTTCCTCAGTTGAATGATCTGTGTTGAGCTCTGTACCCCATTTTTTAATAGGGTTATTTGATTGTCTGGAGTTTAATTTCTTGAGTTCTTTGTAAATCTAGGATATTAGCCCTCTATCAGATGTAGGATTGGTATAGAACTTTTCTCAATCTGTTGGTTGCCATTTTGTCCTATTGACAGTGTCTCTTGCCTTATAGAAGCTTTCCAATTATGAGGTCCCATTTGTTTATTCTTGATCTTAGAGCATAAGCCATTGGTGTCCTCCTCAGGAACTTTTCCCCTCTATCCATGTGTTCAAAGCTCTTCCCTACTTTCTCTTCTATCAGTTTCAGTGTATCCAGTTTTATGTGGAGGTCTTTGGTCCACTTGGACTTGAGTTTTGTACAAAGAGATAAGAATGGCATCAATTTGCATTTTTCTATATGTTGACCTCTAGTTCAACCAGTGCCACCTCTTGAAAATGCTGTCTTTTTTCCCACTGGATGGTTTTAGCTCCTTTGTCAAAGATCAAGTGACTATAGGTATGTGGGTTTATTTTTTTGGTCTTCGATTCTATTCCATTGATCTTCTTGCCTATCTCTGTACCAATATCATGCATTTTTTTTTTTTTATCACTACTCCTCTATATTACAGCTTGAGTTCAGGTATGGTGATTCTCCCAGATGTTTTTTTTTATTGTTGAGAATAGTTTCACTATGCTGGGTTTTTTTGTTACTCCAAATGTATTTGAGAATTGCTCTTTCTATCTCTGTGAAGAATTGAATTGGAATTTTGATGTGGATTGCATTAAATTTGTAGATTGCTCATGGCAAGATGGACATTTTACGATATTAATCCTGCCAATCCATGAGCATGGGAGATCTTTCTATCTTCTGAGATCTTTGATTTCTTTCTTCAGGGACTTGAAGTTCTTGTCATACAGATCTTTTACTTGATGATTAGATTCATACCAAGTTATTTTATATTATTTATGACTATTGTGGAGGGTGTTGTTTCCCTAATTTCTTTCTCATCCTGGTTATCCTTTAAGTAGAGGAAGGCTACTGATTTGATAGAGTTTATTTTACATCTAGCCACTTTACTGAAGTTGTTTTTCAGGGTTAGGAGTTATCTGGTAGAAGTTTGGGGTCACTTAAGTATACTATCATATCATCTGCAAATACTGATATTTTGACTTCTTTTCCAATTTGTATCCTTGTGATCTCCTTTTGGTGTCTAATTGCTCTGGCTAGGACTTCCAGTACTATAGAATAGATAGGGAGAGAGTGGGCAGCATTGTCTAGTCCCTGATTTTAGTGGGATTGCTTCAAGTTTCTCTCCATTTAGTTTGATGTTGGCTACTGGCTTGCTGTATATTGCTTTTACTATTTTTAGGTATGGGCTTTGGATTCCTGTTCATTCCAAGACTTTTACCATGAAGGGGTGTTGAATTTTGTCAAATGCTTTCTCAGCATCTAGTGAGATGATCATGTAGTTTTTTTCTTTGAGTTTGTTTATATAGTGGAGTACATTGATGTATTTCTGTGTATTGAACTATCTCTGCATTCCTGGGATAAAGCCTATGATTGATCATGAGACTATAAAAGAGAGAAGATCCTGGACAGATGTCATACAGACCTTAAGAGAACACAAATGCCAACTCAGGCTACTATACCCAGCAAAATTCTTAATTACCATAGATGGAGCAACCAAGATATACCATGACAAAACCAAATTTACACAATATCTTTCCACAAACCCAGCATTAAAAAGGAAAATAGTGGGAAAGCTCCAATACAAGAAGGAAAATTATACCCTAAAAAGAGCAAGAAAGTAATCCTTTTTCAACAAATCCAAAAGAAGATATCCACACAAAGATAAATCCACCTCTCATAACAAAAATAACAGTAAGCAGCAATCATTGTTTCTAAATATCTTTTAATATCAATGGACTCAGTTCCCCAATTAAAAGACATGGGCTAAAGGACTGGATAAGTAAACAGGACCCAGCATTTTGCTGCATACAGGAAATCCACCTCAGTGACAAAGACAGACACTACCTTAGAGTAAAAGGCTGGAAAACAAATTTTCAAGCAAATGGTCCTAAGAAACAAGCTGGAGTAGCCATTCTAAAACCTCTAGCCTGAGAACACAAAGGGAGGGACTCATGGTTCCACCTGTATAAGTCGTTGAATGTGGCCTTGCCAGGCATTAGTGGAAATGGATGGCCTTGGTGCCTGATAGTTTGGATCCCCTAGTGTTGGGGTATTCGAGAGCATGGAGGTGGGAATGGGAGGATGGTGGGAGCACACCCTCATAAAAACTTCCAGAATTATATGGATTAGACATGACAGAGGCAGGCCACCAGAAGACTCGATTCCAGAATTCAAATAAAAAATTATCTTGATACTAAAATACATGGATATTTGTTTTTCAAAATGTCAGAAGTCCACAGAATTGACATTACAAACATTTCTGTATTAATGTTCATTTTGAATAGAGACCTGTCTGCTCCTGACAGCTTCCTGTCTTGGATTCTAAGAAGAAATTGAGCATCTTTGGAGTTACTCCAGTTGTGGTGAGACAGCCACTGGGCAAGAATTATCTCTTTTCATCTACAGACAAATCACTGTCCAGAAAAGGACACACTTGTAGAATAGTCGACTGATTATATCTGCCAAGACAGAGTAATCAGCCCTTAATAATTCTGCATCACTGGGTCTGTCAGATGATCCTGGGCCAGAAGGCTGAAGATAGGACACTCCAATGTTTTGTAGTATAGGGACTGTCCAGATGTTCAGTGGACTCTATAAATTGGCTAAGTTTTAGAAGCTATGCTTTGTGCTTCCCATAATTTCAGTTAACTCAGTCATTCTGGATTTCTGATGGGGTTGAAGACTTATAGTCTCATAGCCAATCCTGGCTATTTACTTTGAGAGAAAAGATTTGAGAGGATGGTTTTCAGCTGACATTCATTCTAAAGCCAAGAATAGAAGCCAGGTTCAGAACTAAGCCTTTTAGTTAGGAGGGATGACAGAGGTTCTGGTTAGTCAACAAAATGATGGATTGGGTATTAGGTCTATCTTGTACCTTACTGATACAAATTGGTATAGTTATGCTCTAATTGTATTTTGAGAGAATAGTTTTAATAGGAAGAATGATATGTAGGAGGAGCTAAGGTGGGAGTAGTAAGGAGAAGAAGAGGAGGAGTAAGGAGAGGAAGAGGAAGAGTAAGGAGAGGAGGAGAAGGAGAGAAGGTAGAGGAGAAGGAGAAGAAGAGCTAGGTGACAAGGGTGGGGGTGAATATGGAGGTAGATGTTCAAGTGTCTCCGCCAGTCAAAGGTAGTTGGTATATCTAGGTTGGGTATTTTGTTACAGTTCTGATTGTATGGGCATCTTGTTATTGAGCATTGCCAAACTTATAAAGCCTTCAATTAACATTTTTTAAAAGTTACTAATAAAAAAGAAGTCACAACAAAAAAAAAAAAAAAAAAGGAAAAGAAACCCTAAACCTTGTCCACCTATTTTCTCGTGGTAATGAATAAATTGATTTAGTTCTTTTACATGCTAAGCATTATATTAGGAGTTAGAGATGAAATCAAAACTGTAGGCTGATATCTTTTGTCATAGAATTTCTATTTTACTGAGGGGAAATGAACATAAAGGATAAAAATCGCATGCCAGGAACTTCTAATTGTAAATTGTGATAAGTAACCACAAGTGAGTTATAGTGTTAAAGGTTTAATTATTCATTATGACAGCAGGAAAAGTAACTTTCAAAGTGTAATAACTGAATAACCTGGAGAAGGAGTCACAATGAGAGAGTGTGTTAATCAAGTTGGCTTTGGGGCATGTTTATGGAGGGTTCATTCGATTGCACTGATTAAGGTGGAGAGACCTGCCCCTCATGAGCGACTTATTCTCTACACAGAAATCCTGACCATATGTAAAGGCGAGAGTGGTATGAGCATGTCACATTAGTTCACTGCTGTCTGCTCTTGAGTGTGGATGTGATGTGACTGGTTGCTTCAAGTTCTGACTGTCTTGACATCTCATACCTCAATGGATGTTGTGCTGGCTGGTTTTGTGTGTCAACTTGACACAAGCTGGAATTATCACAGAGAAGGAGTTTCAGTTGAGGAAGTGCCTCCAGGAGATCCAGCTGTAAGGCATTTTCTCTAGTAGTGACCAAGGGGGGAGGGCCCATTGTGGGTGGTGCTATCCCTGAGCTGGTAGTCTTGGGTTCTATAAGAAAGCAAGCTGAGCAAGCCAGGGGAGGAAGCAAGCCAGTATGTAATATCCCTCCATGGCTTCTGCATCAGCTCCTGCTTTCTGACCTGCTTGAGGTTCAGTCTTGACTTACTTTGGTGATGAACAGCAATGTGAAAATACTGAATAAACCCTTCCCCCCCAAAAGTTTTGACTTATGAATAAGAGTATAATTTGTAAATATGAAGCATAAATAATAAATCCATGTATTTATGATTGTTGCAAGTTATTTTAGTACATGTACATACATGTACTATGTACATGTACATAGTACATACCCATGTACCCATGTATGATGAATCAATTAGGCTAAACCTATTTATTTACTTAAACTCTTGTCATTTCTTTATGATGAAAACACTGCTTTCTTCTGGCTTCATGAAATGTAATATACATTTTATTATCTATACTCACTAAGCATTATTAATTTAGGCATTAACTAGAAGAAAAAAAAAGTAGAATAGGAACCTCCTGGTTTTATATTGTCATGTGCCACATAATAATGTTTCAGTTAACATTGGACAGCGTATGCTGACATGTTTTCATAAGTGGTATTACCTAATGACACTGTAGCCATCTTAGATTGTGTGTGCACATGGCAGCATCTGTATGAAATAAATTCATCTAAAGATGTATTTTCTAATGTATATCATTGTAACCAATGAATATGTCTGTTTTCACACAATGCCTTCCTGCAGATGAATATATACACATGCATCTTGATTATTCATGTGCATGCATACTCTGACGTTTGCATACAATGAAATCATCTGAAGAAGTATTTTTTCAATGTATATATATCCTTGCAACTAATGAGTAAAGTGAATATCTGAGTGCCCTCTTACAGAGTAATATATATATATATATATATATATACACATACACATATATATATAAACTCTTACATTTGCATACAAAATATGTGCTTTGCTTATATCCTCACTTTTTCTTGTTATTGTGATCAGATATCTGACAGAAACTAACTTAGTGGAGGAGGGTTTATTGTGGCTCACAGTTTGAATTACTGGCTCTATCCTGGAAGAGAAATCATAATAGTGGATATATGCTTGTCTCTGTAGAGGCAAATATGTGAGACTTCTTATTTCTGAGCAGATTAGGAAGCAGTGAGCAGACAGACAATATGTCTATGCTACAAGCCAAAACTGGTAACTCATTTTCATGGAAGCCCACCTTCTCAGGGTTCCATAGCTTCCAACATAAGCCTATACACTGGGCAACAGCTATTCAAGTACATGTTCTTGTAAGGGACATTTTAAGTCAACATTGTATCTTGCCTCCAGCCTCTCCATTTTGCTCATGGCCATCTACTTCTGATGCTTACCAAAAAGTGTGTGTGTGTGTGGGGGGGTCTATTTCCCTCCTGGGGCCTCCACTCAGCACCTGCAGCTTTCCTTAGCAGATATTTCAAATTTCTGCCATCTCCAGTACATGCAGCCTCCATCGTGACTTTGGCTTCACAATCACAGCTTCTCTAACTGCTCACTAGAGAGCTCTACATGGGAAATTCAGCCATGTTAGATATTACTTATCCTCAGCACCTCTTTGGAACCCTGATGTGACCCTCCCTTACTCCTGCTTCTCACATTTACATAAAACCAGCCCTGCAGAGACATTGAGAAATTCTGCTGCCACTCTGAATGTTGTCACAGCTACAGAATAAGACAGCATCTGACACATGGGTCACTCCTGAGAAACTTGTAGACATTCTTAAGCTGGCATCCATTTGGCACTCAATTGCAAAATGCTTCCGACACTAGGAGCAGCCATAGGAGAGAGCTGAGCCATCAGTCTCTAATACTTGAAGATTGTATATTAAGAATGCCCTAAAGTCAAGTCCCTAATGCTAGAAGAGTTATAAAGGTGGCCCTTGGCTAATGCTTCCAAAAATAATAAAATAAAATAAAATAAAATAAAATACTGCATGTCCAGTGCGACTCAGGGCTGAGGAAGTGTTATTATAGTTTTAAAATATATACTCCCAGCTTACTCACAAGCATTAGCTCTTTATCCAATAGTTAGCCATCTCAGGTGATTAAACTCGTGTGCTCAGCTTCTGTGCCCTCCATTCTCTTGTATGGATTGTTTTATGCCACTGTTATAACTCAGTTCTGAAAGTCAACGGGGACCTTCTCACAGATTCAGAAGTTCAGTTGATTATACTTGAGTACCTACTTCCTTTTGTGTTACTAACTAATCTTCTTACTGGTTTGTAGTTTTTAATTAATGTTCCAGGAGTACTGAGAATAACAAACCTCCCACCACATGCTCAGAACTCATCCAAATACCGCAAATAGTAACTCAATTTTCACTACAACCTTATGCGATACATTTTATATTTCAATAAATTAATAAAATGTTAAGCTGCTTTTTGTCAATAACATGTTTAATTTTAATTTGAAACAAATTTTTAAGTTAGGATATCAAGTATCTGATTTCATTATGCTAATTTCATACAGAAATGCTATTATACTCTGTCCTAGTCTGTTTCCTTCCCCTTGTATCCCAAGCCATGGAACGCCCCTTGGCTATTATGTTTTTTTTTTTCCCTTCATACCTCCTTCCCCCCAAATCCACATACAGTTGTTTCATGTCCCTCGCATTCATTACCCACTATGGTGGTTAGTCTTGATTATCAGCTTGGTGGGAAGTACGGTCAAACCTCTGGACTTCTCTGAAAGCATTTCCACAGAAGCCTCACTGAGATGGAAACACCAACACCTGCTCTCATCTTTCTCTGCTTCCTAACTGCAGATACAATGTAACCAGATTCCTCACTCTTTTGCCACTGCACCATTCATTCCCTTCATAGTGGGCTGTACCCTCACTCTGTGAAACCTTTCTTTCCTTAAGCTGTTCCTGTCAGGTGTTCTGTCAGAGTAACAACAAAGGGACTAATATGTAAGTGACTAATACACCCTCTTTGCCACCTTCATTTAAGATTGCTTCCTCCCATCATGATCCTGTTATAACCTACACATAGATAGTTTATAATCTACACACACATACCAAAGTTACAATCAGAGATATTCATGGATCATTTATATAATTTAAATCAAGGTTCCATGTTCGAGAAGAAGTATATGGTATGTAACATTCTAAATCTGGCTTATTTTGCTTAACATAATCATTTGCATTTGTGTCATGCTTTCGTTTCCCTCTATGGCCAGATAAAATTCCATTGTGTGTACATTCCACAGTTTCTTTATTCATCTCCTGGTGAACATTTAGGCTAATTCCATTTCCTAGCTGTGTAGAATAAATAGTGCAACCACAGACTTGGATGTTATATTATCCCTGAGGTGTTGATTTAGAGACATTTGGCTATATACCCAAGAGTGGTATTGCCTGAGTCATATGGTAGCTCTATTTTTAGTTTTTCTGAGAAGTTTCCATATGATTTCCTAGTGTCTTCACATGTTTACATTCCTTACCTGCAGGGTGTAAGGTTCATCTTCCTACACATCTTCTCTAGTGTTGGTTCCCACTTGTTTTCTTGATGATAGCCATTCTCACCATGGAGAAAGAGAATCTCAAAACAATTTAATTTACATTTCCCTGATGACTAACTATGTTGAACACTTCCTTGAGAATTTACTGGTAGTTTGTAATCTTTTTCTTTTGAAGAACTATCTACTCAGTTCATTAGATACCTTATTGATTAGATACAGTTCCTTATATGTTAATAAGCTCTTGATGTATAACTGACAAATAAGTCCTCCCCCTATTCTATTGGTAATCTCTTCACACTCGCTGTTCGTAAGGCTTTGTTTCATGTAATGTTGTTTGTTAGTTCTTGAAATTATTTACTGTGCTAAAGGAAGAAAGGAAGGAAGGGAAGAAAAAAGAAAAGAAAAGAAAGAAAGAAAGAAAGAAAGAAAGAAAGAAAGAAAGAAAAATTGAATTTCTAAAATTTACTGAAGCTGAAAGCTAAAAGTATGATTTATCTAAATCTGGGAATAAATCTCAAGCAGGTCTAGGCAGATGTGTGCACACATTAGAAAGTTAGAAAGATCCCCCCAAAAAACTGAACAATACATCTCTAAATCTTGTAAAACCAAAATAACCTCAATTAAAAGGCATATGATAGAAATAGTAAATGCTAATGTAGAAAGTAATAACATAAATACAAAAATATATAGAATCAATCAAAGTTGCTTATTTGAAAATCTAGAGGGAACAAATTCTTAAACAGTAAAACCTACCACAATTAGATCAACATGATATGAACAACTTAACAGAACCATAGCCATCCATGCTATTCAAACACCAGTGAAAGTTTCCCAATAGAGAAACCCCCAGGACTTGAAGGACTCATGACAAAATTCAACCAAACCTTTATAGGAGAGCAAGCATCAGTGCTCGTCAAATGTTCCACAAAACAGGAAGGGAAGAGGCATGACCAAGCCAGCTCTCTGAAGACAGCATTACAACTGGATATAATTGCAAAGACCCTGAATTGCCAAGGCAATCTCTTCCTTCCTTCCTTTCTTCCTTCCTTTCTTCCTTCCTTCCTTTTAAAAGAATGACCCAGTCCTCATTTAAAAGTGTAGGTTTCATTCTCTGTGCATTTATGTCATTTGTGTAATTTTCTTGCTATTTATTTATAGTTTTATTCCTCTGACCCTGAACATTATTTTGATTCTTTTCTACTTATTATTTAATTTGCAGCCTAAAATATGGTTTATTTTAGAGATAAAATAATTAATAATTCAGTTAATTCTATGGTCTTCTGAGAATAATTTATATTCTGTGTATGTGGATAGAATTATCTGCCTATATATGTACATATAATATGAACATATAATATATAATACAATATATAATAATGTATATACAATTACACACACACACTTTCTCTTTCCTTATTGTTTCATTTACATCAGGCAAAATATTGAAAAGGAGTGGAAGGAATAGACATCTTTATCTTATTCCTGACTTTAGTGGGATTGAGTTTAGCTTCTCCCTGTTTGGGATGATGTTGGCTGTGGGGTCCCCATAGATAGCATTTATTATATTGAGGTATGTTACCTCTAGCTCTACGTGTTCTAAGACTGTGATTATAAAGTCAAAGATTTTTTTGTGACTCTATTGAGGTGATGATGCAATTTCTCCACTTAAGTCCATTTATGTGGTTATCACATTTACTGATTTGTGTATGTTGAATCATCCCTGCATTTCAGAGTTAAAGTCAACTTGATCATGGTGGATAGTATTTTTGATGTACTAGTAATCTTTTTTTGCAAGTTTTTTATTGAGCATTTTTTGAGTTTGTGTTCCTCTGTTTGGAGTACTCTTTCTGATTATATTTTGTTGGATAGCTTTAGGCAGGTTGGCTAGAGACCTTTTTTGAAAGTCTAGTTGCTTTCTGCTGTGGATGCATCTCGTCTTGGATTTTTTTTTTAATCTGGGAGGGTTTTTATTTCTACTTTAATCTCCTCATTTGTTATGAGTATGTTTAGTCAGTTGATCTCTTTAAATTTGTTGGTTTGGCGGAATCTAGAAATTCATTCATTTCTTTTAGATTTTCAAGCTCAATTGAGCACAGGTTTTAAAACATTACTTTATAATGTTCTGAACTTCTTTGGTGTCTCTTGTGATGTTTCAGTTAATGTCTGATCCACCTATTAGGGTGCTCTCAGTCTTTCTTTGGGTTAGTTGGGTCTAGAACCAGCTCTTAGATTCATCAATTCTTTGTAAGTTTTCTTCATTTATATTTTATTGGTTGGTGATCTGTCTTTTATTATTTAATTATTATTATTAAATTATTTTATTATCACATCCTTAAGTCATTTATTTGTGTTCTTTCTGAAATTTTAATGTAGGCACTTTGAGCTATAAATTTCTCTTGTAGGGCTAATTTCAATGTGTCCCAATGATATTATTGTGTTTCTGTTTCCATTAAGTGCCAGAAAATTTTTTATTTCTTGATTTTGTCTTTGAACCATTTATCACTTATTAACAAGTTGCCCGGTCTCCGTGAGTTTATATATTTACTAGAGATTTGTTTGCTGATCATTTTAATTTTTATTTCATTGTGGTCAGATAGGATATTTTCTCATTTATAGAGATTCATTTTGTGTCCCAGGATATAACCTATTTTAGAAAAAGTTCTGTGCATTACTGAGTAAAATTCTTTGGTATTTGGATGAAATGTTCTGTAGATAATCAATCAATTCTGATGTTTCTCTGTTTATTTTTTTGTTCAGATAACTTGTAACATAGAGATGGCAGGTATTAAAATCACTGACTTTTAACAGATTAATGTTAATATAATTCTTTAAGTCCAGTAGTACATTTGTAGAAATTAGGTGCACAAGATTTTGGTGCATTTATGTTCAGGACAGTGATGACTTCTTAGTTAACTGATTAGAATGAATTAGTTTTAGTTGAAGTCTATTTTGTCAAATATTAGAGTAGTGACACCTACTTCCTGGTTTCATTTAATTGGAGTACTTTCCCCCATCCTTTTAGTCTAAAGCTATGTCTATCTTTTTTAAAGCTTAGTGTGTTTTTTGTAGACACAGAGTGATTGTGTTTCTGGATTCATTCAGCCCCCCCTCTGTCTTTTGATTGTATAATTGAGGCCATTGATATTTAAAGTTGTTATTGAAATTATATGTGTTAACTATGGCCATTGTGTTGTTGATTTTTGGTGATGTTGTTAGTGTTCTCAGCGGTAACTTGCGTTTTAATAACTATAGCTTTGTATTTTATTTCACAGTATCTCTGCTCTACTCATTCCTCTCTTCAGCCTGACATAATGCTTCCAGTATTTTCTTTATATTTAATTTGTTGTTATACAAATTTTTAAGGATGTTAGTATTGTGGAAAGTTTGTTCTTTGCTTTCTATACTGTTTTTAAATGACCTGTTGTGGGGATTTTCTTTTCTACTCTTGTGTACCTGGTGTTTTGTGTCCTTCTTTTATCTGTATGTACATGTCTTAGTCCAGGGAAGTTTTCTGTTATGATACTGTTGAAGATCTTGTTCATATCATTGATTTGGGATTCTTTATCATTTAAGCTGCACCATCTTTCCTGTATTCATTCTCTCTCTCTCTCTCTTTCTCTCTCTCTCTCTCTTGTTCTGTGTGTGTGTGTGGTCTGTGTGTCTTAAATTTTTTTGCCTTCATATTATGAATAAGTAAACTATGTATCAAGTTATTGCTTATTTGGTCTAGATCCTCTACTTGATCTCTGAGTCTTGATAGTTTAGCTCCTGCTTGCTTTGTTCTACTTGTCTTTTCTTTGAATTTTCTAGTTGACTTACTGGATTTCTCCATTCCATCTTGGTTTCATGTTGAGTCCTCTTCAGTATTCCCACCTCATTATTGAATCTGTTTCCAACTCCTAGGTTGTCTTTGTCA
The DNA here is from genome assembly GCF_011762505.2 of Arvicanthis niloticus. Lineage (NCBI taxonomy): Eukaryota > Metazoa > Chordata > Mammalia > Rodentia > Muridae > Arvicanthis > Arvicanthis niloticus. Next base: position 42,120,308 of record NC_047671.1, read on the forward strand.
TTTTCATCATCTTTATGTTTGTGTTCATTAGGAAGGACTCAAGCGTTTAGTCTCTTTAGCTTTCTTTCTCTTTAGTTTCATTGTTCTGTTTCTTGAAGTCTTCTTTAAACTCCTTAAATTCTTTGACAAAGTTTGTGATTGTTCTTTTAAGTTCTGCATCCCGGAATTCATCTAGGTAATTCTCATTTGCAAACATTTCTGTGGGAGTGGGAGGTTTTGGAGGTAAGATACACACTTGCTGTTTCATAATGTTTATATTCTTGAGATTGGTTCTGGGCATGTGCAGCTCTTTTGTTAGTTTGAAGGCTGATGTACACAGAGCAGGATGGGGCAAAAGAGATTATGTGTGCATGAGTTTTGTGTAAATATTGGAAATGATTTGTGTGGAATGAAATCAGATGGGCAGAGAAGACTGGATTGGTATATGGGATGTACCTTGTAGTATAAGCTTGGAGTATGTGTATAGATCTGAATTGATGAAAAAGTTGCAATTGACCTGGAAGGGGTCTTTGTAGGGGACAGGTAGAAAGAGTCCTGGCAGAAGCTTAGAGATTAATTGCAGTGCCAACATGGAAGGCCGGACTAGGCCAGTACAGTAGATGTAGGACCTGGGCTATATCTGGCAGGCAGGGGAAGGTGCATGAACAGGAAGGATCAGAGATGATATCTTTTTAGATACAGATGTTATTTGAGGTCTACCTGTGGGTAGTTTCAGGTAGCAGGGGGCATTGCCTGGGGTATAGGAAGGGGGTAGACATAATAGACATGAGATCTTCTCTGGTTGAGGATAAGGCCTGTATCAGGAGTGCTGAAGATACTAAGCCTAAATCTGGGGAAGGATGTTAGAGAACCAGCTGGGTTCAGGAGGGATCCATGGGTAGTGGTAGGTAGGATCTGGCAGAAGCCTAAAGTTTGGTTATAGCAACATTTTGGTGCTGGACTAGGCTGAGATGCTAGATGTGGAACATTGGCTAGATCTGGCAGTTTGAGAAGAAGGAATGGATGGAGAAGGTGGGGAGACTCACAGGGATCTACCTGGGAGAACAATATAGACATCTGGCAGGCATGGGAAGTTTGATGCAGCACAGAAGAAATCGAAAATCCTTTGCCCTATTTTTCATCCCACACTCCCCACCTTAGTTTGCTTCTTTGCAAACTTCTACTGTTGTTAACTACAGAATTTCCTCTGCTGACTTTCAACTTTCAGTTCTCCATCACTGTTGCTTCTCCTGTTTTAGGGGATCTTTTATCCTTCCTGTTGCAGTTTAAATTTCATCCTTATGAAATCTAAAATTTGAATCTCTATTCCTGATCTTTCTCCTACTCTCCAGTTTCAGTGTCTAATTATATACTGACAACTTCACCTGCATGTTATGATTCATCTTGAATCAACTTAAATATCTCAAACCCAAGTGATCATCTTATCCCAAAGCCTGACAAGTTCATGTTTGTTCTTGCTCACTGGAACATCTCCAGAAGTTAACATTCAGTCAACATCTGTTGAAGGGGTGAACAAACATTATTAAAAACTCTCAGGATTTTAGTCTTTCTGCTGCAATCACAGCATCCTAATTGTTACCCTATAATTATTTTTAGCCACTTATTTTCTATCACCATTCAAAGCTATCCTCATAGGAGAAGACTGTAAGAGGCTTGCTACTAGTTTGCTTTTGTTTGATTGACTCTCTGAGTTTGTCTCCATTATATTTTGATTTCTCATGTACCTTAATTATTGAGTTTCAGTTCAGTAAAAAGTTTTCCAATATTTTGACACTGCAGAATTGTGGTCTAAAAATGTGTTAAGCTTCATCTGTAGCTACCCTGAGAGATAGGTGTATGCGCACTAACATATACATAATAACAGTGTGCATATATGAATGGGTTTTCATGGTTATTATGGCTGAAAATTGTCAAGGTCTACATTTGGAAAGTGAAAGTCCAAGGAGATCTTGTGTGTAAAGTTCAAGTACAGCAGCCTGAGATCCAGTTGAGCTGGTGGTATATATTCTAGTAGCAACCTAAAGATACGAGAATACCAATGACTTGCCAGACAAGGAGACAGAATGAGTAGAGTGTGGAGAGAGTGGGAGAGTAAAAGAGGGAGAGAGGAAGAGAGAGAATAAAAATGAATCCATTATTCCACTTTTGGTTCTATTTAGTCCCTCAGCTGTTTGGATGGAGTGCTCTCACACAATGGCACACCATCTGCTTTACTCAGTCTACTGATTTAAATGTTACTCTCATCCTCAAAATGCACAGACAGGGCCACGATCATGTTTATAAAAATATGGGAACCTCATGGCCCCATCCAGTTGACAGAATTAACCATCACAGTGAGCAATGGAAGGTTATACTATGAATGAGCCCCAGATACTATTCATTAATTTAAATATAGTAGCTGTACAGTGTTTATATCTATATGTATAGATCTATATAGAGGATATATCTATAGGTCTATATAAATATAGATATCTTACTGTAACATACTCAATTCTTTCTTTCTTTTGTTGATGAATAACTGCTTGATTCCATTTTTAAACTATAATCATAAAAGCCATTGCCACAGTCTACCTTGCTAAGCCTCTTCTCCTATCATGAACACTTAAGTTCTTTCTTTGCTTTGAAACTTACCCCAAATTCAAAGCTGCATAGATATGTCTCTGTCATATGACAGAGTGGTGTGGCTGCTGATTCCTCTAAAGATGAACTGTGACTTAGAGATGACAGATGAGACTCTCATCTGGGAGATCAAGAGAAACAGTATTTGGTGGAAATTTCTGTCTAAAGAAGGCAACTCTCAACCACAGCCCAGCCACACCAAGCAGCCCAGGAAGTGCTAGATCCCACTAATGACTCAACACAACCTGTGGGAGTGTGGAACACAGAAGGCTGTGTACACAGCATGAGAAGAAGGGCGTGGGAGCTGAAGTAGAGAGATTTGAAATACCCTACTCTCCTTTTCCCTGCCATTGCCCAGAGGAACAAAGAGTCACAGAAAATGCAATGTAGATCTTGAATCATGGTGTAATATCCTGATGACAATTAGAAAGATCATAAGCAATACAAATAATGGGATTCAACAGCAGAAGTATATAGTAAGGGAATCTGAAGATGAGGTATTCTTTTATTTTAATTCACTTTATGTCTCAATATTAGTCCCTCCCTCTCCTTCTAGTACCTTCTCATACAAGTCTTTCTCCCAAAGGGGAATCCCCACTGTGGGTGTCACTCCCACACTAGCACTCTCCCCCTACCCCACACATGATGTCACTGTGGGACTAGGCACATCCTCTCCCTTTGAGGCCAGAAAAGGTGGTCCATTTAGAGACATGGGATCCACAGGCAAGGGTGAAGGATTCTTGATACCCACCCAGCCTTGCAATTGCCAGGGCAAGCCATAGGAGAATAGTATTACAAAGAGTTTGTGGTAAAACTTGCTCCAGTGTCCTGGTGGACTGATTGCAGGTGAGCACAGTAAGCACTCCCTGAGAGCCTCTGTCCCAGAGCATCCTCTGCAAACTGCTGATTTCCCAAAAGCACAAGGAGGTGGACTGATAATTTGTAACCTCATAGAAAAGAGGTAGGAAAAAGGCTGCCAAAGAAGTACTCTTCACCCATAGAAATCCTCTGTGGGAAGAAATATTGACTTAGCTTAGTTGAATTACTGAGACTGATTCAAACTGAGAGTAATAATGATCCTTCACCACTTGTGGAAACTAATGGGGAAAAAAGACAAAGCAAAGGGTGGAAGAAATCATATCATGCTATCTGGAAAGAAATATTGACCAAGGATATACTACTCCTTTTGATTGCTCACTTAAATAATTATAAATGTATTTAAGAATTTTGGGGGCTTATAGTATTTATAGTTTTATACTTTAATTGTTCTGTTGTTAATTTTAATTTGTATCTGTCATCTTGGGAGATGGCTCTGTGTGTGACATGCTTGCCATGAAAACTTTAGAACTTGAGTTTTAACCCTCAAAACTCATATAAAAAAAGCTGCATGTATCTCACACATCTGTAATTCCAGCACTCTTACCATGAGATAGGAAGCAGAGAAAACCAGGTTCCTGGAAGCTTGCAGAGCAGAGCAGAGGCAGTGAACAACACTAGACAAGATGAAGGCAAGTGCTGATACCCAGCAGCTGGAGATGCATGTCATCACACACAGAGACACAAGGATGCACACAGACACACAAACACAGACACCCACACCCACACACACACAGATGCATACACACACAGACACACACACAAACACACATAGACAGACACAGAGACACAGACACACACAGATAAACACAGACAAACATACATAGACACACAGACACAGACACACATATACTGAACACATACTTATATGTACACATACATCACAGAAATGTACAAAAATTTAAAAATACCTTGTATATCACAGGAAACGGTATTTATTTTATTCCCTTTTTAAACCTAATACGCAACATTTTATCTGTTTCTCTGTTTCATTCCATATATATATATATATATATATATATATATATAATTTTAAAATGACAAATACAAAATAAACTAACAACAGATCAATTCAAGTTAAAAATATGTGTGTGTACATATGTGTATATATACATATATATATGTATGGATATATGTAAATATACATATGAATACATATTTATTCATATTTCCTTTTTTCCATTATGTTCTCATTTCACTATTTACATATGGATAAGACTAGTCTTAGAATTAGTATAAACTTCATATTTAACCAGCCCCTGCTTATGTCTGTGAACCATATGTGAAATGCCCTTGTCTTTTCCTGCAGTTAACATTGGCAAGCTGTCAATGATCACAGTTGTTGCTATTGTCAGCTTTCTTGCTGAATATAAACCTATGGAAGAACAATTTGCAGATAGAACCCATGTTAATGAGAAAGCCAATGGCCAATGGTGTGAAACCTACTTACCTACTTCAAAGGAATCCTTACAGGTTGCCAGAAATCCTGAAAATTGGTATATATTTAAGCTATATATCCAACTCTCAGACTCTTGCATATATTTGGGAAATTTTACTTAAGTCTTGTTTTTCAAAAAAAAAAAAAAATTCATTAAATTTGCTGCTTGGTACCTTCCCCTCAAGTCAGATTGGAAAAATCACTATTTACTTTGTATAAACTCCCAATGTCATCTGGGAACCTCCAGTGCTTTGGAACTGAGAATTTTAGAGCCACAAGAAACTTCAGAAATCTCTTTAATTTGAACTTCTTAATGTACTGGCCTTCCAAAGCCCAGATTACTCAGGGGACTTCTCCACAGTCACACAGCTGTCTAGTGGCAGAGCTGGCAATATTATCAGTGGAATTTGGCTGCTATTCTTTAGAGATAATTTTTTTATTCCAAAATAAATTTTAGTAGGCTTAGGTTAAATGAATTCTGAATATGTAAATTAGAAAAGCAATTATCAGAGTACTATTTTACTGACAGAAATATATTTGCTAATTTTTAAAATACATAGATAATATTCTCAGTATTTAGATCAGAGATGGATTTCAAGGGTCCCTTGAGTTATAATTTTATATTGAGTATTCTTCTATGAGAAGGATATAGTTTTCATCCAGTTCTCAAGTTTGTAGATCAGAAAAGACTGGGAATCAAAATGTATAGCTTCCTTATGGTTAGTTGGAATTAAAATCCAGAATCCATTGACTTAGTGATGTTAGTAGATACATACTCACTGCCAGAAGCTTTGTGAGAGAGGCTGTGGGTACTGAGAGCAATGATGTACCGTTCTTTATGAAGGCTTTTCCATTGTCTTCCTGGGAAGGTTGGATATATTGTGTAGTCAGTAGTTAATAAAGCAATTGGTTAAACTATCTGATTTTCACTTTAGTGTTTTATCTGTAAACAATCATTATGTGTACTGGCATAGAAACTGGAACCATCATAGAATAAACCTAACTCTAAAGTCTTTGTGCAGATTTAAAGCCATATGCATGTACCTGGCATCGTTGATATATGTTTCATCTCAATTGTGGAATGGGGGCCATGTCTTACCCAGTTCTGGATGTGACTTCCAACAGAACATCACATAGAAAGTTCCTAATAAATAATCACTAAGCTGTTTATGTTAGTATTTGCTTAATCATTGTTTAAGGGATTCTCCTCACCCTCAAATAATGTCATTTAATCTGCCAACTATGCAAGTTGAATTTGTGGAGTATGTCTTTTCTGGGTGATAAATAGTAACCATAACTTTTTTGAAATGAACAATAGGTAGTATTAAAAATGAGTGCTAGCCCTGGCCAGGTGGGTGGAAAGGGGATGGGGCAGGTCAGAGAGGAGAGCCCTCTTTGAACAAAACTGGTTAGGACAAACCTTGCACCCTTAGAAGCACAGGCTCTCACATAGCCCCTCTAAGTGAAGACCCAGACAATAGTCTAGGCTGTTTGTCAACCACTCTCATAGCAACTGCCCTCTGGTACTAGCCTTCCTACCCTGGAGACCCTGTTGCCCCTAAAGTGCAATCTACTGGGCAAATAAAATCTTACCTCATTTCAAAGGCACTATCAACCAGGATTCCAAATTCTAAAAGTAGCAAAAATGTTCAGTTATATATAAAATGTCCTACATTTCTTTCTATCTCAGATAGCAACTTCCCACTCTGCCCCCAGACCTGACAATAACCCTGCACAATTTCTGTCCCAAGATGAAGGGGACCCAGGCCATAGGGGCTTCTGGCCATGAGGAGCTGTTGCAGCAGTGTCAGGGCACAGGGTAGGCAAGACACAGCAGCATGGCTGCATTTGGTTTTCTGACAAAGTTGTGGCATCTCTTGTTTTTCCATTCTTCTTCTGTCTGCTGACCACTTCTGCATGATTGACAGCCAGGCAAGATCAGCGTTGGCCTTCTCTGTCTTCTCAGTCAAATTTATCTTCATGTAGCATTCTTTTGATTTCTGCTTTTTGATTTTTTTTCATTCTCTCCTAGAAAACTCATGTGGCACATTGAGACCCAGATTGTGACCACCCTGTTGTGTGTGCCACTGGGTTGGGGTTCTCAACATCAACAAGCTTCTCCATAGCCTCTTGCTTTTGCTTCATCTCCACTCTGAGTCTTTTGCGGATCACCTGAAGCCCCATCTGCACCTTCTTGCTGTTCATCTTTTTTGTTGGCCTTCTGCTTTTCAGCCTACAGTTGGGCATTGATCTCAGAGCTTGCACACAGCCTTAAGTTGCCTTTCTACCTCCCTTGGGCATCTTAGCCCCAGCTGCCATAGTGCCTTGAACTCATGGATTCTATCTTAATGTCTTCTATAAAAATCTGTTGACTTTTCTTTAGAGATAATTGAATACTTTCTTTTTGGATGGACTACAGCAGATAATGACTTGAATATTTCACCAGAAGGACTATTCAGAGAGAAAAAGAAAACTGCACATTTTATTTGTAACTATACCAAGAATTTTAAAAATCAAATCTACAGTGCCAGTAGCTGTCAACTTGTTTGGGTGGCAAAGTATTCAAAATTGCTACTTTTAAGAAAGTAACAAAAATAACATCAAAACCTAAATACTTACAAAGCTCTTTACTGATGCTAAGGGGAAAAACCCAACTGCAATGAAGGAATAGACAGATAGCAAACACAGGTTTTATAACTAGAGTCCATGAATTTGTAAGGCTTTTTTTCAGATAAAAGTAACATTTTTCTTTGTCACTAAGGACAGAAAGCATGTAGTATAAAAAGTCAATCTCTATCTGCTTTTAGTGAAAGTGACTTTTCCAGGTAACTATTAGAGTTATGGTAGTTTGAACACAAACATCTTAGCTGGAGTCATACTAGGGAATATGTATGGTGGATTGCCTAACTCCATAATATCTCAGGAAAATCTTACCAGGCTGGTCATTCTTGTGATTTGCAGGCTTTCCCCCCCGGATAGTACTACTGATAGCTCTTTTCTCTAGGAAGCTTGAATAGCAACTACATATTGCATGATACTGAGTCCTTGGGCGGCAAAGCTGCTAGGTCAGTTCTAGATCAATGCTACCAGTTTCTATAAAATATGTGGGCTCTTCAACAATGGATTCTACCTTCAAATTCTGGAGGGAGACAAGGGCAACAGCAGAGACCTATATTGTTCCATTCTGGGAGTCTCTTCAACTCTTCTGGCAAACAGTGAGAAATGACTTGTGTCCTGCTTGACACTGGATTTTTGTTAGAAGGTCTGTGTCTTTAGGGAAATTATTATTAACCCAAGTAGGTTTAGTTTTTAAAATAGCAACACACACACACACACACACACACACACACACACACACACAGAGAGAGAGAGAGAGAGAGAGAGAGACAGACAGACAGACAGACAGACAGACAGACAGACATATAGTACCTATATAATATATATCTCTGTGTTTACGTACACTGATATATGGTATATTTTAAATAAACATAAGTAAACATAAAGATGTTTTTATGGCTTTTTTGAGCATTTGAGTGTTATTTATATCTCCTCTTTCCCTTTTGCTCTGTATTGTTTAATCTCTTCTTGCCCAGCTAACCCCCCATTTTCCCCATTTACTATCTTTATAGCACCTATGTTCTACTATCTCCCTTCCTAATGCTCCTGCCCCATGGTACTTTTTACCTTTCTTGTTTCTGTGGTTACTCCAGACTTTATACTCACATTTAATGATTTAGAGCTTGGATCCACAAATAAGAGAGAGCATGTGGTATTTGTCTGAGTCAGGATTACCATACTCAGTATAATATTGCCTAGTTCCATTTACATCCAAGGTTTAGGATTTCATTTTTTTCTTACAGTTGAAAAGAATTTGATATGTGAAGCTACCATAGTTTTATCTTCCATTTATCTTTTGAAGAACATTAGATGGTTCCCATTTTCCAGGTACTGTGGACAGAGCATTGATGAACATACCTAAGCAAGTATTGGTGGAGGAGGTGCTTGAGTCCTTTGGGCTTATGCTGAAGATTGATATGGTAGGGTCATGAGGTAAATACACTTATAGCTTTTGCAGATTTCTCCATACTAATTTCTAGGGTGATTGCACACATTTGGAGTCCCACCAACAGTGAATAGGGATTTCCACTTTCTACAGCCTTACCAGTATTTGTTGTCAGTTGTTCTTGATTGGAACTGTTCTGACTGGAGCAAGATGAAATTGCAAAGTAGTTTTAAGTCACACTGCAATTGCTAAGATGTTGAACATTAGTCAGGTGTTGGTGGCAGCCCAAGCCTTTTGTCCCCCAGCACTCAGGAGGCAGAGGCATGTGAATCTCTGTGAGTTCAAGGTCAATCTGCTCTACAGAATAAATTCTAAGACAGCTAGAAAAACCCTGTCTTGGAAAACAAACAAACAAACAAACAAACAAATGTTGAATATTATTGAAGTGGAAATTTCTGGTTTCTTTGGGGACTTCTGAGATGTTTTCTAGAAACTGTCATGTGAAAGGATTTTTTTTTTTTTTTGCTGAAGTAGACATGTGGAAAGATGTTTTTCTGAGAACAGCCACATGGTGTTTTTCTGGAAGCTACCTGGAAAAAAGGGCATGCGATGTTTTGCTGCAGTAGATGCTTGAGAGGACATGTGATTTTTGGAAAGGGATAAATATAACCCAACAGACAGTGGATGATGCGATGTGGCATTGGTTCCACTGATCACTCTTACTGGGCTTTGCTGACACAGTTGTTCTGTCAACACTGTGGCATTGGTTCACCTTGCCTTCTTCGCAAACATCAAACATCGTTTGTCATCACTTCATAGAGAGAAACAAACCGAAGAACTTCTGCTGGTGCTCTGGCAGCTTCTTGTCCTTTCATGGACTCAGATCGATTGGCAGAGCATCATGGTTTCTTTTGGATTGAACAGCCATTGTAGATTTGTAAATGGTGTTTGTGTGTGGATTGAGCTACTGCTGCTGATTCATGTGAACTGAGCTGCTGATATCCTGACAACACAGATTAGAATCGCCCCAAAGAAATCTCTTTAAACAGGTCCACATCCCTGTTTGCCCTATTAAATTTTCCTTTCTGCTACTTCTGGTGGGTGGTGGGCTAGAAGGGTGGTTAAAACATTTTAAAACACTTATTACAGTAGGATATGAAAAGTCTAAGAAAACATATTATAGCTTTTCTTTCCCCCTTTCTCCTCCCTTTCCCTCCCCCATTCCCCCATCCTTGCTCTTCTAAGTATTTATAACCATTTTCTAAGAGCCATCTGCCCCCTTCGTTAGGCTTGTTTCCTGTTTCTCCCCTTATCTTTGGACATACAGCAGACTGTTCACAGTTTTATGATGAGAAGACAAAGGGGAGCTTTTCATATTTTTTGTTTGCTATTTTCTTCACCTCAAATATTCCATGGGGCACACTGATCTTTGGCTGGAACAAATGAATGATGGACCTTTTGAATCTGAGGCCCTGGTAGTACAAAGATCTGTGAAAAGCCTGGTCTTAGAGTTAGAAGGACAGGACTCAGCATGTGCCATTGTCCCTTACCATGGGGGTGTCACTCATCTTTATCCTTTGCACAATGCCCCTCATATATCCAGTATGTCTTCACCTCATCAGCATCTTGGTCCAGTGTACTCACAGAAAATTCTAAGAATGACTTGTGGGAGAGAAATGGATGGGGTGAGTGGAAGGGCATGTTATAAGTATAATGGTTTTGTCAACACTGTTGCAAAGGGAAGAACAGAGTGTGAGGGAAACCAACAAATAGATTAATGCACCTTCCTAGGTGGGCTGTGATGTGCTTTGAATTGGTAGTGTTATTTTTTTCTAGATCATGAAAGGTACAGATGTAATTATCAGCAAGGAAATGCAGCCCCTGTTCAAGAGGCATAAATTCAAATGCCTTTAGGGGCAGACAAGTGATCTAAATATGCAAAATGGAGGGTGTAGGTGGAATATTAAAAGGTCCTGTGGAAAATTGGAGAGAATGTGCCTGTTTAGAGCCACTCAAGCTCAAAATAATTTCTGAAAAGCTCTTCTGTCCAAATAAACAAAAATCTTGATGTAGAGTAGGCTTTTACTTTCAACCTGTGATAGTGAGCACCCTAAACAGTGTGTCTGAGTACAAGGAGAAGTCATAGATGGGATAGTTGAGACAAAGGTGTGAGGCAGCTGTTTCCAGCAGTGGAAATCCTGGTAGATAGAATTTTTTTGTGATTATATACGCTGGGCTTTCTGTATTGGTAGAAGTAGTTTGAAGTTTATCTTGAATTCTTCACTTAGGTGGAGTAAGGTAATAAAATTTTTATTGTTGTTGTTGTAATTTATCCCCATTGGAAAATTAAAGAGTGCAAGTTTGATGCAAAGACTTAGAGAGACAATGCTCAACTCCATGTGAGTTCAATGAAGTCTAAATCAAAGTAGTACTGGATAAGAAAGGTGCATGGCAAAAAAAAAAAAAAAAATGCCTTCTGGTGTACAGTAAAACCATGCCATTGGAATTGTTTCAGATGATGATAAAAGAAAGGTTTTATACCTAGTGCTATATGGGCAAATGCCAGATAATATTGGCCATGTCAGAAATTTGTATTGGAGAGCCTGTTGGCTCTTTTCCATGATCAGAGCCTCAGAATCAGCAGTCTGAATTCTTCCTAGGCGGGTCTCTCTTCTGCAGAAGACAGGTTCTGATTTAGAGTGAATTTAGCCATTTTCTCTTGACTTCTTCATCTACCTGAACTATATGTGCTGTCAGTATTCACTCTTATTCAAAGACAAGAGGAAAAAACTAAAAAGAGAAGATAGATAGGTATAAATATTACTCAATATTTAAAAACAAACCAAAATAAGCCCCCCCACTAATACATTCTACAACTAGCCAGAGTCTGTTATATTGCTACCATAGCAACATCCCCCCTAAACCTTACACCTGACAGTTATCCTCCTAGTGATGCTGTCTCTCTTACACTACACCCACCAAGCGAAGATCCAAAGCAAAGAGGCAGAAAATAACATCTTCTACCAATCTGCTTGTCATTTAGAAAAAGCTCACTGTATAAATGTCATGGAAACAAGCTGTTCTTTCAGCAAGAAGAGAGGAAAGCCCTTGCCTTACTTGCTTCCCTCTCAATTTTAATCTTCCTAATCAAAGGGTAACACAAAAGCAAATGTTAAGTGTTTGAAAGCAAATATCTGTGAAGATTGGCCATGATGTTGTTCAGCTACTTTCAACTAGCTAGTGGGCTCCAAGCAGCAGGATCAGGCTCTGGAGTGAAGATGATGGCTGTCCAAGACAATACTCAGAGAGCTGAAAGAACTCAAAGCCCAGTATGATAAGACACTGAGTATTTTTCTTCTTATTAGAACTGAGAATCCTTAGTAAAGCACCACCTCAAAGGCTGGCTAAGTTCTGTTTAATTAACTCATATCCAAAGACACATGATGTGAAGTTTGTTGTGATACTATTGCTAAAAGTGAGGGATACCCAGACGAAGCCCTGCTTTCTGCTACAAAGAAGAGGTATGTGTGTTCTCAGATGGAGAATGTAGGGATAGTTCTATGGAAGCAATTGGAAAGACTTTCTATAACCCAAGCCTGTAGAGAAAGTGGCGTTTGAACCAAGTCCCAAGGAAGAAATGATATTCTCATAACAGCATGAGGAGAGAAGATGTAGGACATTTCAGAGAATGAACTAAATTTTAATAGAATGGTGGTGAGCCACTATAAACTGTAGTAAACTGGAAGGATTAGCCACTGAGGCAGAGTGGAGGAGAATGGCAGGCTGTAAATAAATTTAATCATTAGACCACAACAGGAAGAATGGCTATCAAGTGTGCTGCTAGTGGACAGCTGGCTGAATTGTACTAGAACATCCCCTGAATCATAGGTTATTGGAGTGGACAGCACCCTTTAAGAATAATACCTTTAAGATTATTGTGTGTGGTTTTCTGGAAGGGAATGCATGGGAGGACAGTCCAGAATGATGGATGTGCAGTTCTAGGAAATGAACCTGAATTATCAAGCTGGTAATTTCTAGTTAGGTCAGTCTCTGCCATGCAAATCAGAATCATCCAAATAAAGGTAGTCCTGGTTGCTCAAAGTTCAGTGTCTTGTGTCTTGGGTAATATAGTTCTGTGGTATCTAGTCCTATCTTCCAAGGCTACCAGTTTAGGATTTGGAAACCACACTCATGAGAATTCCCTAATGAGAGACCAACTCCATTTTCTAAACTTTTATTTATGGGTTTCCCTTACTACAAATGAAAACAAGGAATATTATGATTCCTACATATTTTGTGCAAATTCATGAAAATCCCTAAAGAACATTAGCAGAGTCCCCTTTGGTCTTTAATAGATACTTAGATATGTCAGTGGTATATTTCACTAGGCAATGTCTGCAAATCACCATTTGTTGACTCACTGGAGGATGTGAGCTGTGAAAGAAACTGAGGTAGTAGTATGTATGTTTGGGATGACCTAGACAAATGTGCCAATCATAGTGGTTAGATGGGTCATAAAGAAACTAAATTACAGAGAGTAACAACAGAGCATCTAGAAGAAAAACTTCCAGAAAACGAGACGATATGTAAAATTAGCTCAACATATCATAGCTAGTCTTAGGTCAGAGAAGAGTGAAGGATCAGAGAACACAGATCACTATCTGGAGATTGGAGTTGTCAAATTTTATAGCATTCAACTCAAGAACTCAAGTGACTAAAGAGAGTTGGAGAGCACATAGGTTCCCATTTCTTATTTACTTCAAATGTGTTAGCCCCTGTGGTCAGGAAAGCTTTTACAAAATAGCTAAAATTCTGTCTATGTAGCCAGAATCCAGGAAGAGACTCATGCATGCATGTTTAAGTCCTCCAAGACTGAAGAAAGATCCCTGGAAGGGCATAGCTTAGGGACAGAAGCTGTCCATTAAAAATGCTGTAAAAATAAAGAATATGAATCTATTATTTGGACATACAAATTGATGAGGCACAACATTTTCAGCCACACAAAGAATTTGATAGATTGACATAGATTGACATCAGAGTGTCAATGTGTTCTGTAGCATGCTTGTTCTGATGAGGCTGTGGCCTGGGCAGATACAACCATACTGAACTATGCAGAACAGAAAGGACAATTTTTCAGCAGCCTAGGGAAAGCATAAAAGTCTGATCTGGGCAAATTGGAGGCTGTTGGAAAAGGATGAAGGAGGCAGCAGGAACGCATTGACTAAGAGAAGAGTTAACAGAGGAAAAGACTAGAGCTTGTTTGGTTGATTATTGCACCTTAGTAAGAGAAAAGCAGAACTGACTTAAAATTTCAGTTAGAAAAGTTTAATATACAAGAAACCATAGCCAGACTTCAGAATCAGCTCAATTTGATCCTGAGTGAGTCAATTATTAGAGAAGGACTCTGAATACAATTGAGTTCACTGGAGTTATTTCTAAATTGGAAAAAAGGTGAAACTAATGTCTGTATTTTAGGGTTAGCTCTAGGAGTAAGAGACACGTTGTGTTCAATATAGTTCAAGCTCATTGAGAACCAATAAATACATGAAAAAATTCAGATTTCAATTTAAAAAAATACTGCACTACTTTGTGATATACGATGGTAGCCCCTTAGGGGATAAAATTGTACAGTGATTCCTGGACAATGGCAGAATTGGTCAAATTTGACTCTTGACTCATCTGTTGTGAGCATTGAATTATTTGTCATCTTAATGTTGTCTAAAAAGACATATGTGTAAGGTAGACAAGTTATATATGCCTGTGGCTCTTTTTCCAAATATAGAGTTAAAGCATATTTATAAATTAAATATAATTTGAGCTATAAAAATAAGGAAAGTCGAGTTATAAACGTGAAAGAAACATTCCAAATGATGGCAAAATTGTTATCGACAGCATTAGATTTGGTAGTAAAATGTTTTGGCTACATGTTTGTGTCTATATTTATCTTCTATTTTGGGCAAACTAGCACATAGTTAACAATTGAGTTATACATAGACCTTTTTCATTCTTCTTAATATTAAGAATCCCAACTAGTTGCCTGACTCAAGGAAATATATTCACACCAACATGCTCTGCCAATGAAAATAAGCTAAATACTGTGTGTTGTTTGCTTTTCTTGTTCCTGTAACAAAATACCTGACAAAGTAGTTTAAAAGAAATAAGGTTTACTTTTGCTTAGAGTTTCAAAGATTTCAGTTTGCCATAGTAGGGAAGACAATGCTGAACAGTTTCCTCTGTGGTGTGGGGAACATGAAACAATAGCTTACTTAATTGGTGGAAGCCAGGATGCAGTGACAGGCTAGAACAGGTCAAGAACCATACAAACCATACTAGCCATCTCAGGGCTCAGTGCCAGTTTTCAGTATTAATTGCTCTTACATTATTACAATCAATACAGCCAACATCCAAGGAAGCAAGAATTGCATCTGCACACAAGTCCAGGAAGGTTTCAGTATGTCAAAGCAGGAAAGGCAAAGCAGAGTGGCTCCATCCAAGGAGCAGGAACATCCAATGGCTTATTCATGTGGTGGCAGAGAGGAACACGGAACTGGACTGAAAGAAGGCCTGGGTTGTCATCTTCAAAGACTCTTCTCCAGAGACCTCATTCTACCAGCCAGGTCCCTTCCTCCAAATGGCTTCATAGTATCTAAAATACTCTTAACTGGGGACCAAGCATTAAAAATATGAGTTTATGGAATATACTTTAGAGTCAAACCATAACAAACTACTTTCAACATACTAAATTAAACTACTTTCAACTACTAAAACATAATAGTTACAAAAGTATTTTGTTCATTAAAGATAAGGTTAAAATTGTGGTGACATTAGTCTTTATATTTCTTCCACTCATTCCTGGAATGAGAAAGAATAAGAAATTATAGTTAACTATAATTACTAATTAAATAATACATAGGAACAATAAAATTTGAAAAAGTCTACATTCAATATAAGTAAATTATTTATGTCTGAGTTTTAAGAATGTTATTGGGTTTGTGCTTTTGCTGGCCAAATGGTGGGTGAATTCCTCTTCTCTGTTCTAACTGCTGCAAACCTTCTTTTATGCATTATGCTAAGATGTTGTTTGGACTTTTTGACAAGCACATAATTACAAACTTAAATGCAAATGTGGTCCATGAAATCATTTCTTAGTTCTCATTTTAGGATTATTCTCCAGAAAAATCTTATGTGATGAGTAGAAATTTCAGTCTACACAACTATAATTTTGGTTAATTTGAGGTTCCACAATGACTTAGTTTACTTTCTGTTGCTATAACATAACACATAAAACTGGCAAAATTATAAAGAAAAGGGTTTTTTTTTTTTTTCTGGCTGAAAGTTCTTGAGAAAGTCCAAGGTTAGGCAGCCATAATGAATAAAGACCTTTCCTATGGCAGAAAGGTACAGAAACAAGTGGAGCTTATGCAGAAATGGCAAACCCCGGGATCTCACTTGCTTTATGATCCTCTGGTCTCATAAAAAAGTCATTAATCATCTTGAGTCCTGAGGTCTCCATTGCCTCTCAACATCATGTTGGGAATAAAATAAGTCCCAGATGGGCAAACCATATTCAAACTATAGCACTGAGGGTTTAACCAGATTCCTTGTTTTGGGTCAGAGACCTTGTGTCTGTCTTAGATATTGTCTCTTGGGGGTAATCATCCAGACTGTACCCTGCTGAGATGCTTCATTTTTTAATTGTTGCTTTACTGGGGTTTTCTGCATCCTAAGCTGCAGTCTCAAGATCCCCCAGGCTTCCAAGCTTTCAGAACTGTCAATGTCTTTGTCACACAGGAGATGTTGAGTTGCCTCTACATTAATCTGTCTCCAGAAGCTTTGCTTGGGTCTGGCACATAGATCATTGTGCTACACCATTGCCAAAGCATGGTGTGAAGAACACTGTGAGAGTGTGTCAGGCTATATGCTCAGACATAACATGCAAACATTTTGTCTGTTTCTAAAGTATGGCAGATGTGACAAATCCTTAAAACTTGCCACTCCTCTGAATTTTTCTCAGGGATTGGGACACAAGATCTTTCTCTTCCTTCTCCTGGTATCTCACGGGTTCCATCTTTTTTCCCTGAGTCTTACCATGGAGAAAGCACTAGATTGCAACTCTCATTTTTAAGGGACTATAAATATCTTATGTCTTTTTGTTCCCATATAAATTTCTCCTACAGATCTTGTAATGGGATTAAAAATTTTTAATTAGCTTAGGTACATTGGCATAAGGGAGGATATATATATATATATGCTTTGCTTTCTTTTTCCTATTGGTTAGGTGGTGACCATATCTCTGTGTTATATTTCTAGACTCATATGGCTGTTCCACTGACCACTGATGCAGAGCTATTGATTGAAAGTTTCCATCCCCCTACTTCTTAGTGCTATCTGTGGGACCAACCAAACTGTTGATAATGGAATGACTCTTTGATGGTAACTTTTCTCTTTCCTTGTCCAGTCTATCCTTCACCCACTAAAGAGTATTTTTCACAAAAGAGCAAAGAGAGATATATGATATGAGTAAGGAGGTGTGTGAGAGGCCTTGAAGGAAGAAAGGAAAGGCTGCAGTGTGGGGAGGGTGTTCAGAAAAATGGTCAGGCAGAATGAGACAGAAAGAAATTTATCGAAACAAAAAAGTCTTAAGTGTATTCATGAAATTTGTTGATCAATATGGGTAGTAAGTAGATAATTGAGTTTTGTTAGAAGTTGCAGGAATTTTGTTAGCTAATGTCTAGAGCTAAGTAATTAGGCAACAATAGAGTCATATTAGAAGCTCGGGTACTGAAGACAGAATCCTAGTCAAGGAGGTCAGAGCAAAAGGCAAGACGGTGCTATCAGGATGTACTATCCAAGATGTAATTTAAGTTCCCGCTATCCCTGCATATGCACTCATTGACTATCAAGGGGCTAGTGTTGTTGGAAAGCCAGAATTTGGATTTAAAAGTTTCTTTCTATACCTTCCACCTGATGGTATATTCTACCCTCCCCAGGAGCTTGCCAAGTGACTGAAGATGATGGTTGTGCCTCTCACTAGTTTGCTGTCAGGTAAGATCATACTCGAAAGCATCCTTCATGACCTCATATCGGGGAAAGCCTTTGCTCCAGGGAGAATGGGCTGAAGAATCCATGGTCTGAGCACTGGGTTTGAAGTTTTATTGCTTCTACAGCTTCTCAGCAGACAGAAATAGAAAGAACAAAAACATACCTAAACATATATAAACATACTTCTATATCCCCAAGTTCTAATCCACAGTACTCTTAATGCTTAGGCTTGTGCAATGTTGTTAAATTCCCTTTTCAACACAGAGGAACATATTTCCATTGTCCTCAGAATATTTATCTACTCAGCTCTACAGTGAGTCATTTCAGAACTGCTAACTCAAGCTATTGAAAAAAAAAAAAAAAGGAAAACAACCAAAAGAACTGTTTAATACATTTTTCAGACTAAAGTTTCTCAAAGAAACATCCATAAGTGAATTTGTGTTTAATTAATGATAAATTCTTTTTAATTCTATTTTTCCATTGAGAAATGCATTACAGTGTATTCTGGATATACTCATCTGTTCTTCCTTTTCCTAGACCCCCGACACATCCCCAAACATAATCTATTCTTTTCTTTTATTGTTTTTTGTTTTTATTTTTAAATAGCCCAACTGGTTCTAATTAGTGTCTGTATTAACATCCACTGGAGCACAGGTAACCTTGATGTTAACTTCTTGTCCTTAATAATTGTACTATGTGTATGTAAGGTGTGACCTAGCTCACACCTGTAATCCCAGCCCTGGGGAGGCTGAGGCTAAAAGATCACCATCAGTGTAAGGTGTCCCTGGGCTACGTAGTTCTGTAAGGTGTCCCTGGGCTATGTAGTTCTGTAAAGTGTCCCTGGGCTATATAATTCTATGCTTGTGTAGGTGACAGACAGATGCTGTCTTAAAACAAAAACAAAGGTGTAAACTTGTAAACATTAAAGGAAACAAAGTAGATAATGTAAACAAACCAACCAACCAACCAAAGAAAACAACGAAAACCCACAAACAAAAAATATGTAATTAGTTCTATGTGACTACATGATTAGTTCATTCTGTTGAACTCCATAGAAGTTGAAGTTTTATCAATTTAACATGAACATCTTTTGTAATGTTCTATTTTTTCCTTGAATCACATTATTCTTAAATGGTTATTGTCTTATTTGTTTATTTATTTATTTATACCTGTAGCCGCCCGCGGCCACAAGTCAACTGGATTCACCTGAAAGGGGGGCTGGGAATGAAGGGGGAAGGAGGGCGAGAAGAGATGAGGCCAAGACAAAGTTCTCTGATCAAGGCCCAAAGCTTTAATGTTCAGCTCTCAATTTAAAGGGGAAGACCCAACCCACAACCCCTCCTGGTTTCAGATGGGTTGGGATAATCCATAGTCCATTCCAGGTCACGGCCGGAGATGTCTCAGGGCAAGCCCAGGGGCAGTTCTGCTGTGTTCCTGGCAGCCAAGGTGGGTAACTCTACCTAGATCACTTGACCTTGCTGTGGCAACCAAGGTCTCTCAGTCCAGCTCATGGGGGGGAGAGTACATATACCAACCTGAATAACTTGTTCTATCATTTTATTTTATATACTTATTGTAAATATGAAGAAGCCAGATGGCTGCATTATGTTACTTTTCATTTTCTTCTTTTCACTGTGTAATTTCAAACACTGTAACTTGTATCAGGCCACTATGTTTTATTCCATTCTGGATGTCTTGCATTGTGCGTTCTCATTACTTTTATCATTTTTTGTTGTCTTATTGAAATTATTTTTATGTTTGTGTGTCTAAATAGTTTAATCACTTCAAAACTATATACTTACCTATATTTTCAAATACATGTTTTAATTAAATGCCTTTGCTATTTTTCTCTAGAAATATAATCTAATTTTTAAGGCAGTATTATGTTTTCTGCTAATTTGTGAAGCATCTGCTATTAATAATACAAAGTAAATATCCTTGAGGTAGTGCATTCTAGAAAGAGGGGACAGGATTCTTCTGAGCATATAAAGGTTCCCAACTTTGGTTGTTTCCTCATCATTAGAAAGCGTCTGCCTTGTTTTCTTCCTTATAGTTACCTGGTTTGCAAATAGATTAGGACTTTGTCACCCGTATTCTGTCAAGGTGACATATAATTCTTTCAGACATGAAAATATGTTTTAGAACATATGGTAGCAGAATAAAAGTAACATTTCAGAGAAATGAAATAAAACACATCTGATTGCAGTCAGCCATGGGGAATACTAATATTTCTTTACAATGTATATTTTCCTTTTGCAGATGCAACAAAACAAGACCATGTTAAAGCCTTTAAATTAATTCACTGTTACTCTTCTCTCAGAGGTACTATGATTTTATTCAACAGAAAGACAGGTTCATTTTAGATTTCTATCCTGAAGCACACTCAATTATGAATGTTTAACATAACATTTCCACTTTTAATATAAAGAAAGGAGGGGGCAAATGGGATGGTAGAACTGACTTAAGTCTAACTCAGAGTCATAAACAATCAAGTTCACATGCAGAACTCAAAGAGACAGGCATGTGGCTTCTATAGTCCACTCTGAAAAGATAGTTGGTACCACAGGGGGCATTTGGCTTTTAGGCAGAATAATGTAGACTGAAACTTCTTTGTTTGTTTGCTTTTTTTGTACTTGGCATATATTATATTGAATGTTGTTTATTGAAGTGATTTTTGGTAATTTGGCTCTTTTTAGTTATGGCATATTTGAGACAGCTTTATATGCACATCTGCTGCCATCATTTATCAACAACCAAGGGTCTTGGAGCCAAAGTCAGCAAGTGAGGTGCTAGAGATTAATTACTGGGGTCTTGCTTTGAACAGATAATTGGTGATATTAGCTCATACAGAAGTGGCATCCCTGAGACTTGTTTGTAATCTGTTTCTCTCATGATTTACACTCAAGCAATCAATATCCCAGGCTACATATGCACATTCCCTCTTAGTTGAATGAATCAACAGTCCTCAATATGTTCATCATTTAAGCTTACCAGTGAGCACGAGACTGTCATTGATCTCAAATAATTTATGTTCTATTAAATTTCTTTAACAGTTTTGGGCACAGATATAGTTGGTGTGGGGAAAGGAAGCGAGACCACTTACTCACTGGTGATGGGACTGTAAACTGGTTGCAGCTACTATGCAAATTATCATGGAGTTCCTCAAAAGACTGAATATAGAACTCTCATCAGACTCAGATAAACCACCCTGGGCATACAGTCAAAGGACTCTACATTCTACCACAGAGATGCTTGCTCCACCATGTTCATTGCTGGTCTACACACAATAGTGAGGTAATGAAATCAGCCTAGATGCCCATCAGTGGATGAATTGATAATGAAAGTGTGGTACTTATACTCAATGGAATTTCATTCAGCTATAAATAAAGACGAAATTATGAAAACTGTCACTAAATGGGTAAAACTGGAAGAAAAATTTTACTCAGCCAGGTAACCCATGCTCAGAAAGACAGCATTGTATCTTTTCTCTCATGTGTAGTCCTAGACTTGAATCTTTAGATTTTTTGTATTTAATTTGGAATACTTGTAGAAGCAAGAAACTAGAAAAGGTCATCAGGCTTGGGAGATGGCTCAAGGAAGTGAAGGTAGCACAGCAAAGGTGACATGATAACAGTGAGGGTAGATAAGGGACATGTTTAAGCAGGATGATGGGGAAAGTGTGGAGAGGAAAGAGAAGGAAGGTTTATTGAAACAAATCATTCATAAGAAGTGATATAGCCAACCATTGGACTGAGCATGGGGTCCCCAATGGAGGAGTTAGAGAAAGGACTGAAGGAGCTGAAGGGCTTTGCAACCCCATAGGAAAAATAACAGTATTAATCAACCAGATCCTCAGAGCTCCCAGAGACTAAACCAAAGAGTACACATGGTGGGACCCAAGGCTCCAGCCACATATGTAGCAGAGGATGGCCCTGTCTGGCATCAATGGGAAGAAAGGCCCTTGGTCCTGTGAAGGCTCAATGCTCCAGTGTAGGGAAATGCTGGGGCAGTGAGGCAAGAATGGTGGTGGTGGGGAGCACCCTCATAAAAGTAGGGGGAGGGAGGATGGGATAAGAGGTTTTGGGAGGGGAAACTGGGAAAGGGATAATATTTGAAATGTAAATAAAGAAAAGAAAAAAAGAAAGAAAAAAAACAATAAAAATAAATTGGTTATGTATATTAACATATATGTATATTAACATATGTACACACACATATTTTAAAAAGTGATATGGAAACCTATTACTTCATAATCCAACTAGAAAGAATGAATTGGGACTCCAATTGCCTTTATGGCTTGAGAATGCTATACCTAATGACCTTGGATTAGTACACAAAACCATAAGTGGCAGGAGTAGGTTACCCCCTTAGGAATTATGGCCTGAGGTACTCCCAGAGGCCCCTAAACAATTCCTGTCATTTTTCTTGGTTTCTTACCAAGAAATAAGACCCTATTGCTGAAGTAATAATGTAGGTAGGGTAGAAAATATATAGGAATCCAACTGGAAGTGAGCAGGAAGCTTCCTCTCTGCTACCCAGCTTTTATAGTATCAGAAATTGTAACACAAACTGTCAGGAAAGAAAAGATATCCATGGAATTACCTAGTCGTAAGGTATATGAACTGTAACACTAACCTGCCAGGCGAGATATTCTCACTGCAATAGGGGCCTGGTTGTTATGGAGGCAACCACGCAGTCTATGAATGATTTTGAACCCTGACTCTACAGGGGGGAGTTCATACCTGATACTGTGAACTCATGTCAAAACTCATTGCTGTGGAGGATTTAGGTTCCAGAGGGGAATTTACTAATGTTGTCTGGGGTTATTGTTTAGTACCTAGTTACCTCTCACATACATAAATCTCTAGAAATGCTACCCTCAGTATTAATCACAGACAATTCTTTGCATAGTTAATGGCAAAAATACACATCTTAATCGCTGTTCAAGGTACTGAGAGTGAGTGATGGCTGAGTGTTCAGCTTCAAACAAATAGTTTTACTCAAACTGTTTTAAAGTAATAACATTGGTCAAGAAAAAAAAAATTAGCTTGTAGAGAGTATAATGGTGGACACCTGTAATTCCATGGTAGGACTTTGAGGACTATGAGTTTAAGTCTAGCCCGAGCTTAATAGTGAGATCCTGTCACACAAAAATAAAAGAAAAATATTGAATAATCTTATGCTGTTAATAGGCTTGCATTTTAGAGAAGGCAGAATGGGAGTTCCCAGAAAACTGAATGAATTAATGAGAAAGGAACTTTTTTCTTATATTAAATACACTTCAGTAATAGTAAGAGACTTGCAGTGACTTCATCCATATGATAGAAATATACTTACGTTACTACAAGGATTAGACAAAACTTGTCTTAACAGATTTCAAAAGAACTGGGTCATGTACAGAGACACAAAGGCCTTCCAATGCTTATGAAGTGCTACTGGGAACAGCTATGGCAAAGCTCCTGCCATCCTGCTTTCAAACTGATTGTAGCTTATGGCTACTGCCCTTTTGTGTTCAGGTTTTAGTTGAATCCAAATGGGAACAGGCTTCTAATATATCACATCTTCAGTCTTTCTAACTGATCTAAATGGATCACAGGTCTGGTACTCACATTGCCATCAGAGGAGCATGCACTTTAAGCGTAACTGGACAAACAGGCATTTTATGTGATGGTGAGTACCAGTGTTTTTAAAAAGTCAACCAGGAAACATGTGAAGCTGTAATGTGTACAATATTTCTGAGTGCACTAACTTATATTGAGCAGCAGCATTAGAAGGCATCCTTCATAAGAATATTCATTTTTTTCTCCCTTGTTTAACAAACTGGTAAAGACCAGAGCAGAACGTACTCTAGCAGGGATGACAGTGAGATGGATGGAGATGTCTATTGCTCTGTCCTTGCTCCTATACATTTCAGTCAATCCCCTTCCCATAAGAATTTTGTCAACCAACCAGATGAATTTTGTTATTCAGTGGAATAACAAGACTGTTCAGTTGGAACACTGAAGTGACAATAGTATGTTGTTACCTGCTGGGAAAAGTTGGAACTCAGGACCCACAAGGATGAATTTGGAAAAGAAATTAAGCCCTATGGTCCAGCCTTAGGTGACCTCTCCAGCACATGTTAGTTATATTTCCAGAATCATACTTATGAATAGAGTCACAAATTAGAGACACACAGCATCCTGGTGATATTCTGGTTCACACTAACAGTAGCAAGAGGATTAGCATATAAATGTACTAATCCAGAGTTTAGAATTTGTTTCAAAAATTAACTAGCTAGGTAAGGGGAGGAGATCGGTTTTATAAGCTGTATTCCATAGTGTTAGGAGCTACAAGAAGAGAGGCAGGTAATGAGGACACTTAATCCTGAGGCCTTATCCTGAACATAGTAAAAAAAAAAAAATTCCCACCATTGAAAGATCAATACCAGGGTGAGTAAAACTCTATAGATACTTACCTTATGCTATCCTTTTTATATATGGGTAGACAGATGTAAAGGATGAACATCATTCAAGGGCACAAAACTAGGAGGCAGAGATAAATCATGACTCCTGGTTAGAGTCCCCTTTATCATGTCAGTCTTTTCTCAAGGATATATAACATTTAAACAAAACAAAATAACAATAACAAAACCACTAAAGGGTTAATATCAACTCTAAGCAAGAGCTTCTGTTTCAGTGCCCATGCACTGCTTACAAACATAATGGCTGGATTATTCCAGGCACTTTGCTGAAGAGCCTCTTGGAAAATGGCCATAAAGAAAGGAGAAAATAAGGAGAAAGGCACTGAAGGCTTCCAAGTTGAACACCACTTATGCATTTGGCTCGTCTTCACTTCCTTTTTTTTCTAATGGCTAGCATAGACATATTGTTTGCATAAGAAAATAGGGAAGTTACTGAAGAAGAGAGTGCCTACGATTTACAATGATACACACTGGCTTTGGAGAAAGAGGGCAGAGAGTGGCCAGCCAAAAGAGCAACAGAATTCAATTTTTACTGAGTATTCTAAAGTGTGCTTTGCAGACATAAGACTCTCTAAGGATTCTGCCTAATGTTCAAAGGCATTTGAAGGGAGATTTGATAATGCCACATAAAGGGAATTTATGAACGCAGGATCATGACAGGCATGTCTTTTGAGCGGATGGGTCTCTCTCCTCTTTTAAGTCGTGACTATTTGCATTAAAAAAAGAAAGGAAAGATATGTCTGTCAGTCTTCATATACTTTGTATAACGGGACAGTAAAGGTGACATTAACTTGAAGGACAAGAGTACCCAATTCTGAGGAGCAATGGAGAAGAGGAAGAAAATGGACAGAACACAATACAACCTAAATTTAAACTCCATTTTCCTTTTTCTCTCTGCAACAAGAGAAGCAATGTATTATTTTTGCTGCTCTCTTGGATTGCCAACTGATCAGTAGAGTGATAATTAAACTTAATTATGTCAACTCTGATTTTAGTCACCACAGAGGTAGAAAACACAAGAATTAACTACATCAATTACAAGAACATAGCATCTTTTCAGAAACGTTCTCCTTTTTTTTTCAGTGTTTGTACCAAATATTTGCTATATTCTTGTATGCGATCCAAAATATATAAAAAGACAGTTTAAAATGCATTTACAAAGGAGAAATCTTGATGAGGTAGTATGTTGACATTTGTTTAACTACACAGTATGTATCCATAAGCAGTGTTATCATGTCTTTAGAATTAAAAGACTGTCTAGGCCTTGTCTTCATCCAGCATAGATGTAAATGTATAAAGAGAAAAGGACTGGTTTCAGCAACTCTGGATAGTTAGTAGATAAGTAGGCCTCCTGCTGTCTCAAACACCGTACTTGGTTTTAGATGGTAGCTGAAATTATAGAGATTAGAATGGGAAGTTTTGTTTCTATTGAACTATGCAAAGCAGATCAAATATATCACTGTATCTTTTGTTAAAGAAGAAAAGAGTAGTTCCTTGAAACTTCCAACACTGTGAGTTTGACCACAAGATGGGGCATACAACTAGGAAGACAGCATAAGGCTTCTGAACAGACTTTTCTGAACTGAAGACTTTTCAGGCTCTGACCAATGTAAGCAAGTTGTCTTCAGAGTATGTAACAGAGGCTGTGATTATTCACGGTGCATTGGCCATGTCACTTCATCTCAGTTCTTTCCGCAGGGTCTGGGAAACAATTCTATGTGAGGGAATCCCATGTGGTCTCCTCAAACCACTCTTTTTAAACTTAGTCTCTTCTTTTGGTGACTTTAGACTGCACTTGCAGCTTTAACTATCCAGCTGCCTTTCCCATACCACTCTTGATATAAGTCACCGCTTGTGACATTTACCATATGTCATTGATAGAGTCTAAGAAAGGACCTTATGTGTAGAAGGGTTGGGCTTTGCTCATATGTATTTATTATTTTGATGGCAATCTACATACTGACATATTGATATGTGTATAGATGTGTCTATGGCAAATACTGAAGAGTATAGCCTGGGGCTTTCATGGTAAATGAACTAGGAAATTGGAAACCACTAGCTTAGACCTGAAATGATGCAACATGAGTTCACGGAGAGTGATGTCGTTTGATGGTTACTTCATGTATATTTGCTTCTAAAATAGAAATAATCATCCAAATGCATCTCTTCCTCTTGTTTGCAAATGTCCTGATAAAACTGTCCAACTTTCCATATCATTTGCAAAGTACACAAAAATATACTGTCAACTGAAAACAGGGTGAGGGCAAAAGGTCTTGCTATTAATATTTCAGGAAGGAAAATCTTCACAAATCAGAAGTAGAATAGTTTAGTCTTTTTCATACCAGGAGATATTTGGGAAATCAAAGTCATCAGCATGGATCAGATTAATACCCAGACGTGGTACCCTGAAAACAGTGTGAGAGGTGAACTTATAGAGACAGGAAGAGGCCAAACAAATATGTGCAGAAATTAACTTTTTTATTATATATCATATAATGTAGTAGTAAAGTTTGTTTGAAGTGCATGAATAAAAAGTTAGTGAAATTACAGGAGGAACAATCTATATAGCAATAATTGGTGCATTCCCTGTGCATCTGAAAGAAAAAAAAAGAGTTTTCACTCATATTTTGGCCTAAAACTTAGTGTTCAGGTTCCCAAGATTCTGACATCAGAACCCGGATAACGCTGATTAGAACCATAGGGGCTTTACAATAAAAGCTAAAATATTGACCATATGATGGCAAAAAGTCTTATTTTGTGGTTAACTTATTCTCTTCTAGCTACTCTCTGATGAAGTTGGTGGCGCTGTGGAGGACGACCGCCGCCTCCTGGACGAGGACCGGGAACGCTCAGCATTGTAGGTGACATGCTTGTCGTAGTTCTCCATCTGGGTCTCAATGAAGTCCCTTTGCTGCTGTCTGATGGTCTGGCTGATAAGCCCAGGGAGGGCATGAATGCTACCAATCAAAGTCTCTAATTTTGTTTCCAGGGTGACGATCCTTTTCTCAAAGTCTTCACTCCGTTCGTTTAAGTCGGAAATCATGTCATACATGATATTCTGGGTCTGGAAAACAAGAATGAAAAGATAGAAGCAGAGAAGTAAGAGGCTTAATGACTCTTGCCTCAGAAGCAAACTGTCAGCTCTTCAGTCTTCCACACTGGCCTCTTGCCTGTGACAGGTGTGTCAGCTAAGATTTAAGGAAGGAAAAAAAAATAGATGACAGCGAGGTGTAAAAACATAACAGAAGAGCAGGGATAAAGGGTAGGATCAATTGATTTGATCAGATAACAGTACTTTAAAGCAACCAATACACATCTGCTGTCTTGTGTTTCAAATCTCAGACCTCTTTTTATTGAATCCAGCCCAAAATTTCGCAGATAAGATGTAAAATAATATAAACCCTCAATAATATCAATAGTAGTGGGGGATTCTAAGTTACTCGTCCAGGGCTTGCGGGGGGGGGGGGGAGTGAAACTCAGTGGTGAAGTTTTTGCCCAATGGGCACAAAGCACTGGGTGTGTACTCTCTGCACCATGCAAGCAAACATTTACAAGCCACCTCACTGGAATGGTTTATTCAGAGCCACAAGGTCTGGAGGACGAATGTGAAATGCTGTCTTTGTACAGAAAACTGAAGTCTTGATCAGAGGCAGTCATGAGTCTTGAGTCTTGGTTATAGTCTTAAAGTAATAACTTGGAGAGGGAATTCCAAGGCTCAGCAGCTCAGAGCAAGAGATGTAAAGGGAGGGATGTGCTACACTCAGTCTAGTGCCACCATTCCCAGATCTAAGACTCCTTGTGTCTCTTTCTCCTCCTACTTTACTTTGCACTGTACTTCATCTCTTTCTTTCTTTCTTTCTTTCTTTCTTTCTTTCTTTCTTTCTTTCTTTCTTTCTTTCTTTCTTTTGGGGGGTTTTTGAGGGTTTCTCTGTGTAGTTCTGGCTGTCCTGGAACTCACTCTGTAGACCACGCTGGCCTCAAACTCAGAAATCCACCTGCCTCTGCCTCCCAAGTGCTGGGATTAAAGGCTTGTGTTTCCTCCAGCTTCTCAGCTGCCTAAAGATGATAAAAGAACTGACTGAAAGGAGCCATTCAGAACATAGGTGTTTTGTTGTGGTTGAGCCATAGACACAGTAAGTTCTAATTTTCATTTTTACTGCATTTTTGGGAAAATTTGAACAATATCTGAACTCTTTGGGATGTACCCTCTTGTGGTCAGATTAAACATGACCCTACATAAATAACTCAAATACATTTTACCTTGTATATACCTTTTATGTATATGAATAGTACTGGGGATGCCAAATGTCTAATTTTCACAGATTATACTTGAAGATTTGGCAAAAACAGAATATGATTTATTAAATATAAAATGGGATGCATATGACTTAGTGTTGCCTCTGCCAAAGCAATTGTGCTAAAAGGCAGAACACATACATACTTCTATTCTAGAGTCTCCTTTAGAACTAGCTGAACAGGATGTAATATTTACACAGTTGATAAATATTCATATTTTCAGAGTGGCTGTTACTTATAAAGGAACAATAAAAAGCAGATAAATCTTGTAAATGTGACAAAGAACTTTAAAACTATTAATGCACCTGTTAAAAAGAAGTATGATTGTTAAATAAGGTTTGGGCTTGCTTAAAAATATAAAAAAGAATAAGAATGATGAGTTCTATTTATCTCAAAATCTCATAGTTCAAGATATAGTTCTGTCCTCTCAGGGAAGAGATAGTTCATATTCTACTAAGGTATTTTATGGTATTTCCAGTGCACTCCCTATGGAAGCTTTTAGCACTGGGGTTGTATAATATACATAGAAAAAGTGCATATGTACTCAGCACATATTTTAGAAAAAGAAAATGTTTCTATGTTGGGTTGTCCTTTTGGTGTAGTTTAATAGATTTGTTTATTGAATATGTGGAAGCTTCCTTGGAAGTACTGCTCATCACTGTGCAGTGGTCAGTTTCCAAGGATACAACCATAAGGGCTGATCCCATCAGGGTTACCTTGGCCAGATCCACTAGGGTATTTGCTTGGTCATTCAGTTTCCTCTGTTCCATCTTCACACTTCTTAATCTAAAAGACAGAATCTGAAGTTAGAAAGGTCCTCCAGGTTTCCCTGGCTTTGTTACTGCTTTCAAAGGGCATGCACAAAATCCACAAGAGCAAGTAACTGCATGGATAATGCCTTGAATATTTGGGGGGTAAAGTCCACACTGGTTATGTATCTGGTACAATGAGAAGCATGCTTCCCCAACACCGCAAAAAGAAAGGAGAGCAAGAGATGAGATGTCCTCAGGACAACTATGTACCAGGTAAGTTGAATTCAGGAAGACTCATAAGGATTTAACCATATGAGAAGAAGCCAAAACATTCCTTAAAGCCCCAGTATCGTGACAGATAGACATAGGAAGAAATATGCAAAGCAACTGGGATTTCATCATGTTGAGCAATGGACACCTTCCTATGCCTACGTGACTAGATACAGGTATTAACCCTGTTTAGTCTGAAATGAATTGGGTTAGGCATTTGAACCTGATGAAAACACAGTGATAAGTGAGATTCTTGTTAACAAAAACCACTTTTATTCAACCAGCAGCAAGATAACTCAAAACATCCCTTGGCTTTACCTTAAACTGACGTTGAATTTGAACAGAGGCCAGACCGTTTCTTTGGGAGAATCTCATTTAGCTTCTATTGTAGTTTTTGGTTGTTTTGTTTTGCTTTTAATGTCAAAATATCTGGTGAGTAGAATTTCTGTTTTTAAGGTTATTTTTAGTTACTTTAATATGGTCATTGCATGTTTTCGATTGACGGTCACAAGGCCACTCTTTTTTTTTTTAAGCTGTTTTTCTAAATGAAAAACCTTACTATTCTTTCAATTTTTTACTGTAGTACCACAATAAATATTTATTACATAATTCTTATATTCAACAAATTAAGAGTTTACAAGACAAATGTGGGTTACTGTTCCATAAGCCAGCTATCCAAAGTCTGTCTCCAGAAAAATAAATCAGTAGCTTTGAGTTATTTGTGACAAAGGAAAAAGAAAATCCATGCTAACCTCATTTTGGTTTTGATAATCATTTACTAAGTATGGTTTCAATGAATGAAGAGAATATTTTATACTATTTAATTTAAATAGGATATAACTACATAAGTGAAATGAAAACTCACAGGGCAAGATTTTACTGCCAGGGAGATTTTTCTAATGTGTTCACAGTACTTTGTGATTTTTGTTTTGCTCCTAGGATTGCCAGTATAAAGCTGAATCTGCTCCACAGAGAAGATGCAGCTCCTGCCAGCTAAGATTCTAAATACTGACCACCTATAATATAGTCTTATGGAATATAAAATGGTTCAGATTCATCTGTTCATTGCTGTTTGTTCATTCTTAGCTTGGAACCAAGTTAACTGGCTCCTCTGTGTGTTATTATAGAGATAGAGTAAGTTGTAGTCTGAAAGAAGTCTACATATTCAAATTCAATATATTGTTGATAGAGTTTTCTCTAAGCACCAAGAGATGTTATAACTCTTGAATTCTGTCTTTTACAGGTAGGAAAGCTGAAATGTCAGCTGGGGCCTACATTCTCACTGTCCCCAATTTGACTTTGTTTCCTCAAGTATGGAATAGAGGGTTAGACTAGGGCCATCACTGGTGATGGAGGTGTCATAAATGACTTTAAGTTGACACGCAAATGAGACCTTACTCCTAAGACATATGAAAAGACAGCGTTTGGTTTTAACTATCAAGAATATCTGGATTATTGCAAGAAAAAGTGTCAGGCAGGTCCTACCCTGCCTTTAGCTCCTGATACCTGCTTAAAATGTTTCTCACAGGGGATAGACAGAATCTCGGCTCAGAGCTTTCTAGCCTATGGCTAGCATTCAATATCAGGTTTAAAAATGCTAGTTGATGTCATTTTACTTATTATTGTAAATGCTACCTTTTTATGACAGGGACTTACATCAACCTTTCTTTTAAAATTTAATAATGGCTAGAGTTTAGAGCTTTGGATGAGAAACCTCCAGAAATCTTTGAGTAAAGAGTCTTGAACTTTGTAAAACAGGAGGAGGTAGAAAGTGGTAGTTGGCTACATAAAGTGAGGACTTTTTCAAAAGCAGTGGAGCCCCGTGTCCTTCTCCTGGATTTCCAGGCTATGTTTGACAGTAGAATTTTGCCCGTGGTATTTATTACCAATCTAGACAGCTGACATAGTAACCCCGATTGGAACTCTATTAGCTAGTGGGACTTGTCTTGTCATGTGATTTGACTGTCTCACAGGCCTGCCTTCCTAGACTATCTGTGATATAGAAGGGCAGACAGAGAAACCCTGCTCAAGCTGCAGCTGCCAGAATAAAAGGTAACATGCACATGTATAGTACACTTTTTTTTTCCACAAAAAGATTAAGAAACAGATGTTGATTTCTTCCTTGTGAACTTCACTTATCACAGGAAAATATCATGATTTTTGGATCACATTTCCATAGCAGCAATCAGACTACCAAAATTCACAAATAAAGGAATCTGCTGGGTGCATGCAGCCAGTAGAAAAATTCTGCAAATGTTGAAAGGAACAGCTCACACGACTTACTTCCGAGCTCTATTTTCATTTTGTTGAAATAAAAAGACAAAACAAAAGAAAAGAAACTGTAAAGTATTCCGGAACACAAGATAACACAAGGCGGTGTTCAGTTGTGCACTGGGGGGCTCGATTCGTCAGCTGGAAGACCCCATGGGATCTCGACATTGATTGACACTATTCAATCCGTCACCATCCTTTGTTGCCACTATACTCTGCCTACCTGAAAGCACTTGGCTTCCTCTTAAACCAGAGGTCAGAAGGAAGAACGTGCGTAAAGTCACATTGGCCTCTTCATACTTGGTGTTCAAGGGAACAATAGGAAACAAAGGCTCAGAGTGATAGGTGCAATGATTCCTTTAAAGGGGAGCATGCCTTTTCCATATCGGGGCTATTCAGAATCCCCTCTAATAGAAATTATGCACATTAGCTTTTTGGCTCTAGACAAATTCGTGTTGATTGATGGATCCATGGTTGAGACAGAAGAATGAGAGAGTTAAAGCTGCTATCAGAAAAAGGGTTGAGAGTTAGAGAGAGAACACTTCATGGCATCGAGTGGCAACTCCAAAAGACAAATACATTACTGAAAAGAGGGTGCTGGCCTAGAGAGTTTAGCATCATCAGAGGCTAGAGAGGTCACTTGTTGGGAAAGAGGCCATAAAATATGGAAAAGAGAAAGAGTTGAGCTAGAGACGGCTGGCAGAAGAGGAGAGAGCTTCGAAAACTGCTCCCAGGGAGAACTAGAGAGGAACAAAAGCCAGGCAAGCTCTAGCAAAGGACTCGCGAGTTTTTGTCCAGCTAGGAAGTTCTGCTTCAGGCAGTGCTGGCAGATGATGCTAAGATACCCCTGAATCTAAACAGTGGGCAGGGAGGGCCTGGCCCTGAGGAATCGAGCCCTGTGTGCTGTCTTTTATGACGTTGCTCTACATCCTTCAATATGAAGTTAACATGACAAGTGGTTATGCATCAGTAGAATCAATCTAGCCAAACCCAGCCCTCCTAAATGAACTTACTTTACTGTAATTGTTCATAAACCTCAAGTATCCCCCACAGCAAAGGAAACCCAGCAATGCCGGAACTCTTATAAAACATTTCTGAACGTAATTGAATTGCATCAAATTCATCTGCTTTGGATGTACACATTCCATATTTTTAAAAGGCAAGAAAAGGATGAGAATGGAAAATGTCTGGTGGAAGCAAAAGAGTAACAAGGGGTGGCTCTGTCACACTCTCCAGAGCAGCCAGCTGAAGAACCCGTATAAGCCCCTCCCACATGCCCTGCTCATCAGGTTATCATGTCCCGCCAGACAGATTTGCCACTTGTTTTGGGACATTTCATAAAATCATCTTGCTTCTATAGAGATTTTTTTTTCATAATTTTTTTTTGAAAAAAGAAACTTTATAGTAAAGCTGAAAAATTTTACAGTGAATAAATGCCCACATATTGTTCCATATTAGTGTGGATGTACTTATATAACTCAAAGCACATGACCAAATAAATTAAATATCCACCATATCCACACGGTTCCAGGCCTACATTACTAACTCCATTGGCACACGCTTTGGATTCTTTTCATTTGAAAAATGTATCAGAAAGGTAAATCAAATGTAGATATACTTTAGGTATTTTCATTGACAGGCACACAAAACCCTGGAGTAAATAAGAAGTATGGTCAGGACACATGGACATACTTACTCCTCATTCATCATCAGCCTTTTATTTTTGGATGTTATCTTCTCATACCCAGAAAGGGAAGTTGTCTATCATACTCAAGCAACATTCACTGCCATGATTTGCTGTGCCTGCTTTAGTAATGTTGGCTTAATGTGTTGAATGGCTTTAGAGAGCACACTTTCGTTCCAACTGATTCTTTCCAACAAGAGTCCAATTTTGGTTAAGTGGCTATCTAGATGGGCCTTGGAAACACAGGAAGAATATGAGTCTCTCTTGGGGCCTCTCTCTTACACAGGGAATGAAAGAAGTACAACTGTCTGGCTGGAGCTCCTGGGTTGGCCTTGGGTTAGGGAAACAACTGAGCTCCAAGGAGCAAGCTCCTGCTTTGTGAGCCAGCTCTAGTATAAATTCTCCTTTCTTTATTTCCCACTGACTTTACAAAGAATAATTTTTAAAATTCCAGTCTTGTCCATTCCTTACAAAGCGGGGAGATAAACAGTTGTGTGCCTAGTGAAGTGACAGAGTCAGAGGAGAAACACCATCCCCTTCTTAGCAGCGTGTGTTGGTAGGTATAGGAGATCACAAGAGAGTGGCTGCGAGCAGTGACGATAAGCTAGTCTACCATCTGTGCGAGGCCTCCTCTATTTTAATCCTGGAATTCCTTGGGTTTTATTTTGACTAACGGGGGTTTCAATTCCCACAGATGTATGCACATGAATACCACTATAGGCACACTAAAAACTTACCAGGGTACCTTAATATTCTAATTAAGCAGGGCAGAGGCTGGACCACTGAAACGTTAGAAGATAAAAGTCTATGTACTTTTCCCAGAAGGTTAGCAGTACCCTGTTGCCTATGAATTAACTTAATTTGTAAAAGTAAAAAAACAAAACAAAACAAAACAAAACAAAACAAAACAAAAAAAACCAAAAAACCCCTAGATTCCCAGCTTTCTTGTCTGTTGTACTGGCTGTGTCTGAGAAGGCCAATCTCATGGCCCAGGCAAAGCCCTAATATTCACTTACCTTCCTATCATTACCCTGGTATGTTTCACAAGGAAAGTCACTTGACTGAGCCACAAATGTGGCCATGGAGAAAGGGCATTAAGAGCAAGTCTGTCTGGTGTCACAGTCGGTACCCACATGAATAACTGAATAACACTTACAGTGCAGATGATGCCAGCCTGGAGAGAAAGGTCTGTTTCCCAGAAATCATTGAGTCTTATGAGGTACAGACTGGTATCTTAAAAGACTCTAGTAATTATATAACAAAGACATGCATGAAACTCTTATGTCAATTGAATGAAAGTAACTTAATAAGGGAATATCGAACAATACCAACTCAGCTTTATAGTAAACAAACAATATGTAGATAACCCCAACTTTCTAATTAAGAAGTCATTGAATATTGCAGAATTATGACAATTCAATATACTATGTCATATAAAGATGTTTGCTGGCATGCAAAAATCCAGATGGATGATAGGATATCACTTTCCCCTAACGATTAGTCAGTGGATACATTTCAGGGCAAATTATGTATAAATAAATATACTAATTAAATACAATTATAACAGGAATTATGGACTTAAAAAAGAAAAAGATATTTTGATTAACACAGATGATTTTCAGTCATAAAAGGAACTAAACTTTTGTCAGGAGTCTAGTATTAGGTTCTCAGCTATCTTCTTGAAGTAAACATGACAATGCCTTTTCCCTTTCCTCCTACAAAGGAAGGACCCGGAAGCACAAGACTCAAAAGTCAAGGCTAAGGAGAAAGAACGAGATGGAAATGAAAACAGGTACTTACTGATGAATAGCTTGCAAGAATTTCCGTTGATGCTTTCTTACTTTTGCGTGGTCGATCTTTTTCACTAGCTTTGTGTTTTTGTAGATTAACCACGTTTCCCTGAGTACATTGGCGGCTGCGTTTTTCACCTGTTTAGAAAAACACAAGAAAAGCAGTTGCTGCAGCCTACAGCAGGTTCCACATACTTGTTCAAGGCTGAGAATTGCAGTGAACTAGAGCTTTGAAAACTGCTACTGAAAAGACTTTTTTTTCCCTGGCTTAGCTGCCTTCATACAAGGATTTTATACTCTGTCTGAGAATAATTGAGTCAAATACTAGGGAGATATTACTGATTTCTTTCTGTGCTACACTCTACCTGATCGAACAAGAAACTATGTTTTCACTCAACACCTTGTATAAAGAGAACTAGATGCTCATTCTTTCTCTTTATTCCGAAATGCTTCTCTATAGTCTGTCTTTCCAGAGAAGGGCATAGTGCCAATTGCCAAGGTTAAGCTTGTCTTTTGCAAGCTCATTCGGTCTGTCTGGCTTTCGCAGCAGCACAGCCAAGGCATGGATCCATGAGTTCACCTTGTGTACATTAGCTTCCAGAGTAGCGGTGGTTCATTTGCTTGTTAGCACAATTTCACTTACAGGGATGGCATCATGACTTCATGAGAAAATTAAACACATCTCATTCCAAACAGATGAAAAGATGTATTAGGTGCACCTCATGAAGGCTGGGCATCTTGTCTAATCTCTTGCTTTCTTGATTAAAATCTCTAAAGGCTCTACCTTGGCAGGGTAGAGCTCCTCTGTTTGCCTCCATCACAGGACCTGGAAAGGTAAAGCTTCTCCAGTGAATTGGCTAATTACTTATCCTAAGAAGTTTTCCCATTTTCATGCCCTCAAGTGAAGAAAGCTCCAGACTGGTGGGGTAAGGAGGACAACTCAGGAGAGGCAGTGCTGGAGGAAATAGTAGAGTGCAGGCTAAGACTGAGCAATGAGTCTTGAGTCCTTGAGTTGACAATAGCCAAGTCACCTCCAGTGCCTGGTGAACTTGTTGGAATTTACTTTTCTCCAACATGAGAGTGTTAGAGCTGGCGATTACTAATACCCTGTTATTCCTGCTATTTACAATAAGAAGCTGTTATAAAATTGCACCATAACTATGGTACATTTACAACTATAGCTTTCTACGGTTGCAAAGAAATGCCACATTTCAGGATTAATGGTATGAAGCCCCCTCATTTTTTCTGGAGCAAAATGGTATTGCTCAAATCCGTTTTTAAGAAAATGACTGGTTTCCAGAAAGTATGCACTTTCTTTGAATAGCTATCACATTTACGTAGGATAGTTCCTCAGACTAATATGAAAACAGCAGGAAGAGATGTAGAATATAGAAGTGAATCAAAGTAGCACCCGTCCTCCCCCCACTCACTCCAGGGAAGTTAAGGCTAGAAAGAAGCCAAAGCTTGGGTCTTTTCAAAGGTAAAGAAATTGGTGCCATGCGAGAGAGGCAGGGGTTTGAGCACAGAGCATAGTGTGGGAAGAGACTGGCCAGCAGTCTGATAGCAGTTTCTGATAGAGATGGTTATTGTGACTCTAACTAAGTGTTCCCAACTCTATAATGGCTATGGAAACCTGGACACTTGATGAGCAGTCCTGGTCTATGTCCTCTCTGGGTTTTTCTGTACAAGTGACAGTAGAGGGGTCAGTGTCCTGACTGGGAAGGAAGGTTTAATGCTGGGCCATGACCCCAGCATTAAACATAGCAACTGATTTTGTGCAGATTCCCGTCTACAAAGTGAAAACTCTGAACCATTTTAAAATTCTACAAACTTTTGAAAAGGGTGGCTTCCTGTTTCTTGGATGCATTTTAAATGATTATTTCCTGTTGAGATGATAAGGGAGCGGGGAATCTCAATTCAGGGTAGTGTGGGTGGGTGATGCCCTGAAAGCCGTATGCTCAGAATCTGTGTTCCCTAAGCAGTCGTAGCTGACGAGCTTAAATGAAATGAAACCCAGACATTTCTTTAAAAAAACTTGAAGCATGTGAATTGGTTTTAAAATTCATTCTCTTATTCCCTAATGAAGTCTTTGAAACCCATTACTGCTTTAACTGTTACTTTTCAATGTGAAAGCTACAAAACAATATGTGCCAGAATTATACAACAAAACCAAAATCCAAATTCTGCCTGTAACTGAGATTTTTCTATCATAGGTCTTTTTGTCCTTGTTAGGGCTGACAGAAATGGGACAATAGGTAGAGTAGTTTGAAAACACCAGGGAGAACTGAACAAAATTGATGCTCAAATTTCCAAGGACCTGGACCACAGCAAGTGTTCATATTCCCTATCATCTAGGTAAGCAGGAAGCTGACTTGGAAAGACCTCTTGCCCAGGGATGGTCTGGGCTACCCTGTCTAATTATATAGCCTTTAGCCCCCTGCCACCCTCCCTGAGATTTTATAAAGCCTTAAAGGCAGGAGTCAAAGGTCATGTCACTAAGCATTGCCCCTTTCTAGTCTGCTACTGGTGTTTCACATGACTGTGGTGTTAAGTGGGTGTCACTGGATACATAATTTATATATAAACATTATTACACCACCCCCAGAGGATCCTTGTGATTAAAGTGAGTGTTGAGATGTATAGAACAACTCTAACCTGTGTATGTTGACGATTCAGCTAACACACAGGACATCTGCCCTCAGTGATACATGATATCCTGAGATGACAGGTATGAAGATTTACAAATACATGTAAAAATTGCAATGTAGTTGATGGGTTTTTACCAAGCACTATGTTTCCCAAGAGGAAATCCTGAAGTTCTAGAGTCAATTATGAGGCGTGGGGACATAGTTTGGTTGATATCTGTTTGCCTAGAATATTGCAGGCTTTATGTTAGATCCCCAGGACTGAAAAAGTAGAAAATAGCAAATTAAGGAAAGTGAGGAGAAAGACCTCAAGGGGGACTGTTTCCTCCTTACTTACTAATTGCCCTACACCTCATCCCAACATGTGTCGAACTAAAGGAAAGTAGAAATGTTTTCTCTGTCTTCCTAATGTCCATGTTGAATTGAAATCCTTCATTGAAGAAAACATTGAAAGGCTCTGTAATAAACAGGTATTTGGTATGCATAAACAAAAGCAGTACGAGAAATGGAGGCAGTGGTAATAAGAACTGGCCAGATACTTTCATATGACTCCTCGACATGTAAAGGCTACACATGAGTTGTAGGGGAATGGTAAGATTCCTTTCATGTTTTAATCCGGTGAGTTGGTAGCCAAGATGTAAGCTGTGTGCAATGAATCATCTGGCAACTTTGTTAACAGAGATGCAGAAGATAAAGGGATGCAACTGTATGAATGTGCCATGACAGATCTTACTGATGTTTGGAAATGCCATCGGGGTCTATTAACATGTATCATTATTCTCCATAGTACATTTGTACAGAAGTGTCAAGACTTAAAAATCCTGTTGTTCTCATAGTTGCTTGTTTTACAAATTTCTTTGCAACACTAAGGTATTCTGGGGACCAAGCTCTTAAGATTTGTTCTGAATTAATAGTAATAGTATTCTCAAAAGATGTAGTGTGGCAAACAGTTCGACTCTGTAAGATAATAGACTATCTACTAAATAGCTGGTTTTTATATGCATACAGAACATGTTAGGATGCACATGTAGAGGCCAGAGCAGCATATCTGGGATCTTCCTGTCTCACTCTGAAAATTTTTCACTGGAGACCCTATAAGAAGCTTACAGTTTTGGCTAGTATGGCTGGCTGGTCTACCATAATTGGTCTAGGAATCCCCCTGTATCTGCCACCAATACTGGACTTTCATAGTCAAAATTGGCCTTCTATTGTGTCACAGGGGATCCCAACTCAGGTCTTCATGATTTCACAGCAAAGGTTCTTACCACTGAGCCATCAACCCAGTCACTGTTCCTATCTTTCTAAACTAGGTAACATCTTTAATCAGGTAATGCCTCTAGTCTAATTTTTAATTCTAATAGTTCATATAAATTTTCAGAGAATTAACTCTCTCAATACTGGTACACAATGAATAGTGTATTTTCTTTGGCTAATATTATCATACAGAGTAATGATTTTATATAAAATCATTCCCCCTGAAAATTTGTACATGGTGAATATTTTTTTTTCAGTACTATCATTTGCCTCATAAGACACATACTGGAAAGCTTAAAAATCTCCATATATTCCTGGGTTAATATTCTTTCAATACTCAAACTGCTTTTTCTTTAGCTTCATCTTCAGATTTCATAATATTTATGACCTGATCCCCTGCTAAACATTGGGGTAAAAAAAAAAAAGTTCTCCCCTATGAAGTGTGAGAGAACACTTGTATTTTAACAACATGTTGTACTCTTGAGTTTGAACTGTAGTTTCTCATCTTAGTAATATATATGTGTATATACTACATATATATACTATATACTGTAAAATTTAAAAGGACATATACATATATATCCTTACTTTTAGTTTCCTTCAGAAATCACTGAAGTTTTTGAAATTATTACTTTAAAAAGTTAAAATTTTATATGGATTCCACTTAGAAATTCCATAAACAACCAATTGAAGCTTGTTCCAAGTAAATGATAGTCATTAAGTTGATGACCTTGCATAAAATCTTGAGAGGGTGAATATTAGAGGGTTATGTTCACATACTGTGCCAAGTACCTGAATGAGGTAAGTATCAAACTATAAATTTATGTTTCATTCTACTACCATTTTAACATGTATACTTTTACCTAATGCCATCCTGCCTAGGAAAATTTAATTGATCAGCAAGCTGGTTTGCTTAGAGACTCACAAAAAATATTGTAAAATAATTCCACTCTAAAGTACTAGTAAGATAACATTATTAAAGCCAGTAAGTATCTTGTTGAATGTAAGTTTTGAAATTTGAACACCTTTTAATACAGAAGCACCTGGCAAGCCCTGTGACTTCTGCTGCAACATCACTCCCTTTGTAGTGCTGATTTAATTACTGAGAAAAGTACAATACTTACGATAAAATAGCATGGGTTATAAAAGACTTTATAGAAATTCTCCTTTGATACAGTAATGCTAGTGACTCTTCATACCAGCTCTGCCAAGCGAGAACCTTATTGGCTAACCCTATGGGATGTGCAGAGCATACAGTGATCCCTGGATTTGTATATGTACTAACAACAATACACAGAGATCACGTCTAGATCTCTGAAAAGAAACTTAACCCCAGGCTTCTATTTAGTC
Organism: Arvicanthis niloticus; assembly: GCF_011762505.2. Lineage (NCBI taxonomy): Eukaryota > Metazoa > Chordata > Mammalia > Rodentia > Muridae > Arvicanthis > Arvicanthis niloticus. Next base: position 42,161,061 of record NC_047671.1, read on the forward strand.
CTTGACTTCTCTCTTTTCCACAGTCATCACTTTAGAAATGCTCCTGAGTTTTGAGGATGGAAATAGGAGTTGAAAAAAAAAACAGGAGGAAACTGGAGAGAAAGAAAGGGGAGAAAGGTGGGGAATGGCACAGGGGATAAAGGTGCTTGCTCTGCGAGCCTTGCAAACTGAGTTCCAACTCAGCAGCCCATATGAAATTGGAAGAAGAGGACTCCACAATGTTGTTCTCTGACCTCCACATACACACCATATCACAAGTAGTGTCCTTCATAATAATACATAAAAATTATAATTAAAAAGATATTTGGAAGTGGCAAATTCAGGCTAAAAATAACATGCAGGTGGGTGGGGGCAGAGGGTTGGATCCTTTCCTAGACTCTTGAAACACTGTTAGCTGTAGGGTCTGAAGTATGAGTAACGCTCCTGACATTCACGTTCCCCTTTCATAAATAAAGAAATCTGTGTAAATCTGAATTTGCAATAAAACAACTTCTGTACTGGAAATACTTTTCAAGGTTGCCTACTATTTGTGTTTTTGAAAGAGGGTCCTACTATGTCAGCCCTGGCCAATCTTCTTTTCCCTTTGGGACAATATGGGACTACAAGCATGCTTGGCTAAAAAGATCATTTTTTTACTTAGAAGGAAACTACTGAAAGTTGGAACTTTATCTGAAGATTCTATTGATTCCTTTGTGGGCAGAGTTACCAAATGACAATGCATTTAATTATCTCAATGATGGCCTGATAGAATTCTTCTTTGGAAAGCAGGGACTGCTACGAGATGCTACACGATAATTTTGAGCTATTTTTGACTTTGGTATTTTGATGTCTCAAGTAACTATCCTAAAAGCTAAAGGTATAGTCTAATAAAAACTTTTTTCTTCTTTCCAGTTTGATGTGATGACTGTGAGCAGGCTGTCTAAGCTCTGTGTGTCACAGTCTCCAAACTGTATGGAACAGTCATAACAAGGCTTCCCTCATGATTATCCTGATGATGAAGCAAGTTCACACCCATGTCATGCCTGGATGTAGCCAAGGTGTGTATTCTGTCTACACTGATTATTGCTATGTTTACGTCTAATAATTGGAGGGTGATCTTCCATCTGGATGCTATGACAATTTTAACACATCTCTGAAGACCTTTAAGTCATAGAAAGGAGATTTTATGCTTGTACCACCTGTTTAGAATGCAGGCGTGCTCACAGAAGCTCAGCAGAAATTCTCTGACTCACTTTACCATAAAATTCCTATTTTTCAACCAATAGTGTGTTCTTTTCTACCCAACCTAATATTGATTACTGTGATGAAATGTTGAGTATATCAATTATCTTGATTTATGAGATCTACTTTTATATAAATACCAAGGTTATGCAATTATTCCTAATTGACCTGAAGTTAGGTAGTCCATTTGCAAAATGAGAGAAATGGAGCCAATTCTAAGAACGTCTCTGTCCTCAACCTATGGCATCTCTGCTTTAGATATTTTAGTAAAAATCCATATTTCCCAATGTGGGAATAACACAGTGTACAGTGACATTGTCTTGAGAGACGTGAGGGAGTCTACTTACTCTTTTGGTCAGCTGAGTATCCATCATGAAATTGTGCACATGCTTTTCTGCTTTGGTAAGTTCTAGCTTTCTTGCCACTACGGCTACCACCAGGGCTGTGCAACCTGCACCCTAAAAGAAAAGAAAGAGGAAACCCCCCAAAATTAATTAATTTTTTATCCCAACTAACTTAGAGGTTGTTTTGTATCAAACATTAATTTTCTCAAGCAAAACAAACATGATACCTTTCAGTGTCTTCCGTAAGTACCACAGAAAAATATGTGGTGAACAATTGTAAGCAATGTTCCTTTAAGGTATAAAATCCCAGTTTACCTATTTTTAAAACTAAAACATAATAATGAATAAAACAAGATTTCACCACAAGGAATAAATAGCTAAAAACCAACTTCCTGAATTTTCAGACATAAATTTTCTTTAAAAACAGGAAATCTGTTATACACCTATAATTATATAAGCATATTAAACAAATTAACATAAGTACATGGACTAGAAATGAAGATTTAAAAAAAACTAGCATTTCAAAAATCTTCTCTTGGGATGAGACCAGCAGGCTTTCAGGCAAGTGGGTGGGTATACAACAGGAAGGAGAGCAGTAGACTGTCCATGTATGCAGGCTGTGGCATGAGAGTGACAAGGTCATGGAAGAATGTAGTGATGTGAGTGTGGACACAACAAAGCATGATGTGCAGAAAGCCAGGGGATGCCCTCATTTGGAGAAGCAATGATGTTTCCTTTCAAACCATAGTCCATTTAGCTTATCTCAGACAAAGAAGTATGGGAGACAGTGTGTGTGGTACCCTAAGGGTTTTAGGCCCCTCTTTCTATGGCTAAGGTTCACTCAGCCTGAGTTGTGAAGAATGGAGGCACTATCTTTGTGGAAACAGGTCAGGACCACATGCAATGTTACATGCCACAGCCACTCCATTGGCCAGAGGCACAGGAAACCTACTGATAGGAAAGGAATCATGGTAGTGGCTCTGAAGGGAGGCCATAAATTCTGAGAGAATCTCATCTTATGAAAGCAACAGAGCAATAAAATGGCTAATCCCATCTCAATGGACAAGCAACAGAGGAGAAAAGGGATTAGCACATTAAGGCATCCATGTTGGAGTTGCATACACAGGGGGATGATATAATACTGGTGGCTCTTTCCAGTCACTTGAACCTCAACCAGTTTCTAGTAACATTCTTTTGATATCACCAAAAGGAAGAGTGCACCTAGCTGAATCCATTCTCAGATTTCTACAAGGTAATATGGTTTTCCTGATTACCAACAGGTCTAAAAAAATCTCATATTACAATGCGAAGTTGGTGTCTTAGAAGTGTACTGGTCATCCTCTTAAGTAAGTAATACTGAGGAATAATGGTTATGTGATTAACTGCCCTCCTGTCTCCTGCACTGCTCACTCTTGATTTAATGTGTGATTTAATGAACACACACACACACACACACACACACACACACACACACCATTAGAGTTTTAAGAAAGCTTACAGTTTATGTCAAGCCTCATTCACAGATACATTCTATCTTTGGTCATGGGGAGCATGTGGGCCACAGGTCAGCTCAAATTTATTTGAAAAACATTTGAAGATACAACCCACTGTTTAAAAGGCAAGTTACATAATGTGATCTCATTTTTGTTTTTAAATGAATCACAATAAGAAAAAAAATTAAAAAAAAACTGTAATCAAGTCCATTTGTGAGAAGGGTTATCTAGAGTATTTGGAGTTTTAATGACTTCTTTTATTCTATATTGTTTCAAATCAACAGTTGGTGTTGGATTCAATCTCTTTATACAACCAGACTCCCCAGCTTCTTCTCCATGGTCTAGCTTGGATTGCCATATCTGCCACATAAACAGGCTTCATTTATGCAGCATCCAAACTCTCTATCAAGTCAGATCTCCAACCTCTACATGCAACCCATCCACACATCTTCTCTTTTAACCCAGCAACATGTCCGTATCAGCCTTAAAACTAAAAAAACAACTCTACATGCCCAGATCTTTTTGCAAGAATACAAATAAGATGGAGGATCAATCAAGTCTCCTCTCTCCTAAACCTACCAGTCCTGTAGAAATATTTATCATGAGAATTGCCTAGATAAACCCCAGGACACAGAATTTTATGAAAAAAGCATAAACTTCATTACAGAATCCAAGAAGTTTAAGGATGACACAAAGAAGCAAATCAATAAAAATAAGGAGAATACAATAAGTGTCTTGGTGGTGCCCAAGGAAACAAAAATAATAAGGATGATGGAAATGACAATGACAATTTGGAATTCAATAAGAATTCAGTAAGGAGATAGAAATATTGAAGAGGACTCAATATGCAATGAGCATGAAATTGAAAACCCAATAATTCAACTAGAAAACTCAAAGGAAAGCCTGACAATCAAATTGAACATAGCAGAAGATATCTTCAAGACTATCAGGACTTGAAGAGAACTAGACCAACGAAGCAAGGGATACAAAAATCTCAATAAAATACATGAAAGGAACATACAGCGTATGTGAAATACCATGAAAAAACTATAAATTACAGGTGTAGATGAGAGAGAAGAACCCAAGTGACACAGACCAGATCTTCAACAAGATCTGTATTTCCCTAAACTAAGGAAAGAGATACCAACAGAAATAGAAGAAGCACACAGAACACCAAATAGACAATACCAGAAAAGATAATCCCCACAGCATGCCATAGTTGAAACACTAAGTAAAAAGCACAAAGAGTATGTTGACAGCTGCAAGAGTAAACAAATATATGTCACATAAAGGAAACCGCATCAGAACAACAGCTGATTTCTCAACTGATAATCAAGATGCTGAGATAATTCATTGTAAGTCCAAAAATACCAGAAGGCTATGACACCCACCCTAGACTAATGTACTCAGCAAAATTTTCTGCCATCATTGAAAGAGAAAAAAAAAATACAAGAAACAATATTTTGGGCTGAAGAGAAAAAGGATTATAATAGAGATACTTTGGTAGTAAATTTGATGCCATGATTATGAAAACACAATTTATCACTAAGAGTACAAATAATAATACCAAAAAACCTACAACACAATGAGCACAACTAACACGCATTTCAATAATAATTTTTAATATTAATGGCCTCAACTTTCTAATCAAAAAATACAAGCTGATTGGATGGATCAAGAAACAAAATCCATCTACATCTTTTGTCTGCAAGAAACACATCTTAGTTTAAAGAGAGGCATTTCTTTATAGTAAAAGGATAGGGCAACAGTACTCTAAACAATTGGGACCAGGAAACAGGCAGGTGTACGCATCCTAATATCTGACAAAGACAACTTCAAACAAAAACGAATCAGAGACATATAAGGAGGTGCTTCATTCTGCTCAAGGGGATAGTTAAAGTGAACATATTACTATATATGTTCACTAAACATAGATGCACCAAATTCTGTTGTACCTAATTTTATTTAAAAGATGTAGCACTGGATTTAATTATACAGATTAGCATCAACCCACCAACAGTAGTTTCTTTCAGTACCTACTTTGTCCAATAGACAGGTCTTCTGGACAAAACAAAAAACAAAAATAAAAAACAAAACAGGGAAACATTAGAAGCAATTCACAGCAGACATGAACTGGACTTAACAATCAACCAGGTGAAAAGCAAGTCCATAGAACAGGAAACAATCTTTGCGAGCTATACATATGACAGAAGATTAACCTCTACAATATATAAAGAATTTTAAAAAAACAAGATGATGATACCCATTTAAAAATGGTCTTGAGGTCTGAACAGAGAGTTCTCAAATGAAGAAAAAATGGATAAAAATTATTTAAAAAAATTAAAATCTCCATGGCAATTAGGAAAATGAAAAATCAAAACAACTTGGAGATTTACTTCATCTTGTTGAGGTTATAATGGCAAAGATCAACAAGCAAGTAATAATAAGTTGTGGGGAAAGAAGACTCTCATTCTCACTGCAGGGAGACGAGGAAAGGTGACTCTCATTCTCACTGCAGGGAGATGAGGAAAGGTGACTCTCATTCTCACTGCAGGGAGATGAGGAAAGGTGACTCTCATTCTCACTGCAGGGAGATGAGGAAAGAAGACTCTCATTCTCACTGCAGGGAGATGAGGAAAGGTGACTCTCATTCTCACTGCAGGGAGATGAGGAAAGGTGACTCTCATTCTCACTGCAGGGAGAGTGGGGAAACGTGACACTCCTTCACACTGTTGGTGGGACTGCAATCTAGTCCAGCTATTCATTCTGGAAGTTTGGGTGGAATTCTCAAAATGCTAAAAATAAATCTACCATAAGACCCAGCTATATACTACTCTTTGGCATATGCCCAAAGGACTCAACATCCTATTTCACAGAAACATGTCCAGCCATGTTCATAGCTGCTCTGTTCACCATAGCTAAGAAATGGAAACAGCCTAGATGTCTTCAACCAATAAGCAGATAGTGAAAACATGGTGCACACGCAGTATGGAATACTATTCAGCTGTAAAGAAAAATTGAATCGTGAACATTGTAGGTATATGGCTGGACCTAGAAAGAACATATTGAATGAGGTAACTCAGATCCAAAAAGAAAGAGGTCACATGTTCTCTATCTTTGGAAGCTCCCATTTAACATTTAGAAATGACTACCAATTCTGGAGTAACAGTAGAAACAGGAAAGTAAAATGACAGTCAGCTGGATAGTTTTATGTTAACTTGACACAAGCTAAAGGATGTAACCTCAAGAAAATGTCTCTATAAGATCAAGTTGTACATAAGATCAAACTGTACAAATTGTAGGGACTGTGGGGAAAGACGACTCTCATTCTCACTGTAGAGAGGGGCAAGCCGGTAGGGCATTTTTTAAAATTACTGATTGATGGGGGAGGGCCCAGTCTGTCGTGAGTGATGTCATCCTAGGTTCTATAACAAAACAGGGTAAGCAAGCCATGGCAAGCAAACCCGTAAGTCACACTCCTCCATGGCCTCTGCATCAGGTTTCTGCTCTGTTTGAGTAACGGACTTCCTTCAGTGATGAACTATAATATGGAAGCATAAGCCAAATAACCCCCTTTTTTTCTCAAATTGCTTTGGTCATGGTATTTCATAATAGCAACAGAAATCTTAACTACGACAGGGACCATTGCTCTGATAGGTGAAAGGGAGACCAATAGGAAGGGGAATAAGCAGCAAATAAATGATCTGACTGGGAAACCAGGAAACAACAGGAGACTCTAAGAAAGGGCTCTAATTAGGGAGGAAAAAAGAATAAATACAGAAGGAGGGCAAAACACAAGTAAGAAAAATGAAAAATCATGATGGACCGTACTATCAACTACCCAACAACAACAACTTATAATAACCCACATATAGGTTAAATGAAAATTTCCCATTTGAACTAATAATAGTCCCTACAAGAGCCAAAAGATCATCTGTTGAAAAACCACAGCACCATGAATGAGATGCCCCCCTTTTCTTTGAGTTGTTGGTTAGGGTTGTCCAAGAGACCCCCAAAACATTATAGGCTATTACTATTGCCTTTGGTTAGGACCCAAGGGTATAAGTTAAGTCCCTGTTGCTGAAGACATCAGAGGCCCCTGAGCTGGAATTGACTTGAATGTCTCGTCCCAAGGACCAATTTTCATGGTATCAGAAGGTGCCATGCAAGCTTCCAAAGGAGTGAAGCTACCAGCAGGCCTACTCAGCCATGACCCATTTGAACTACAGCAACGAACTGGCATGGTACAGTAACCTTAAGGGTGCAGTACAGTGACCACAGCTCTCTAATTGGACTAAAACCATGCATGGAACTAGAACCTAACCAACTACACAGAACTAGAAAGTCACAGGTCTTAAATGGTAGTTAGAGGTTCTCTTCTAACTAAACAAGCATATCCCTAACAGCAATCTAGACATTTGTTTTATACCCACAGATACGTGTAGTCCTTAGCCCTCATCAAGAAAACTCCTGTTCTTCTTTTTCTTTTCTTTTCTTTTCTTTTCTTTTCTTCTTTCTTTCTTTCTTTCTTTCTTTCTTTCTTTCTTTCTTTCTTTCTTTCTTTCTTTCTTTCTTTTTTTGCAACAGATAGAGACCACTAGAGAAAATCACAATATATCTCTAAAATAACTCCTGTGCCTAAGACCCAGGGAACATTATGGGAGCAGAAAGACTGTAAGACACAGAGGATCTGGGAGTTTGATGTGAGACTGTGTCTCCTAGTAATGTCAGAAGCTATATCCACACACTCTCACTGATACAACAGTATAAATCTGAGCTGAACAAGGACAACAATCCCAAAGTGGATGGGGAACAGGCCATAAGACCTCACCCTTACAGAAAGAATAATTAGTGACAACCAAGGAATGCTGAGAGGGGGAGAAATCAGCTTCCCCAGAGAAGAGTATGCCAATTTGTTATCCAACACCAAATGGTCAGCCCACAGAAACATATATACAAATAACATTATACAGGCCGAGCAGGTTACATTTGGGATTACACATGTATATGCATACATGCTTGTAATAACAATTAATGAAAAAAGAGGCCATGAATTTAAAAGATAATAAGGAGGGTAGTGTTTGGAGGGAGGAAATGAAAACAGGAAATTATATATTACAATCTAAAAAAAAGAAGGGAAAAGAAAAATGGCAGCTTTTATAAGCAGTGCAAACTCTGTGTAAATGATCAAACATTTGAAAAGTAAAATAAATTTGTACTTTAAGAAATATTGGCTGGAGAGATGGCTCAGCAGTTAAGAGCACTGACTGCTCTTCCAGAGGTCCTGAGTTTAATTCCCAGCAACCCCATGGTGGCTCACAACCATCTGTAATGGAATCTGATGCCCTCTTCTGGTGTGTTTGAAGACAGCTACAGTGTACTCATATAAAGAAAATAAATGAAAAAAAAAGTATCTTTTAAAAAATGAAGAAGAAAATATTTAACCTTACTTTGGATATATTCCTGTAAGCATTAGTAAGATCAATTTACAGATACTTTGTTATCGGTTTACAGAATGTTTCCATTTTTATTTGAATTAATAAACATGACTTAGTACTGAGTTGAGAAACCAAAGAGTGAACAGGAGTCAGCATTGAACTCCCCAAGAATGAGCTATTGCATGGGGCTCCCCAAGAATGAGCTACTGCCATTATAGTGGAGTGGCAAGAAAGAGCAGAGAAAAAATGATAATGTAAATGCCTTTGTTTACCCTGCTGTAACCTGATAGTTACAATCACAGAGATATGGCCCCTCCGAGATGAGCGGATACATTTTACATAAGTTTCCAGTGTTTGATGATTTTTTACCTAGTTCTGTGAAGAAATTTATCACCAGAAAGGAAGGGCTATAATCAGAGACATTGTCTAGTTAATCCTTGGCTTTTAGATCCATTGAAAGCTGAGTTAAGGCAGGATTCAGCTGTGGACCTGGATTAACATTGATTTCATTTCTTACCCGTTGCCTTGTCCCATGATATTCATATCTATAGTGTCACACATTTCCCTATGTATGATCATTTCCATACTCATGATATATTATGTATCAAAACAAATCTCAGTTCACCTAATTTTCTTTAAGTATGAAGGTTTAACTATTGAGTAGTATTGATAAATATCAAACAAGTTACCACTATTCCTTTTGAACCTCTGGTTTATTTATTTATTTTTTTTTCAATTGTGCATATGCTATGTGTTTGGTTGGACTTCACATGGGTCTTCAGCAAGACCAGTCACCCAACCTCCAAGTCTTTAGCCCAGCCCTGTAACTGCTGCAAGTTTTAAATCAGTACTGCACAGCTTTGATCATGAGCTAGACTCCCTTGGAGATTTTGCAAGAGCCCCACTGTTGAGAAACGGTATCTGCAACGTGTTCAGTCCTGCAGTGAAAGACTTGCTGCAGACAAAGGAGGCTGTGAACAGAATATAGCGAGCTGCACTTAACCTTAAAAACAGTGATTGCTCTTCGAGTCACTGGTGAAGGTGGTAGAAACATGCAGGTGTGAGGGGTGCTGGGTACCATGATATACTGTGTTCCCTGAAGACAATTAAAGTAGTTTTAGTGCTAGATCCTGATGAAGGAAGAACAGACTTTAGGAAGAAACATCTGTACCTATGCTGTTGGCTTTTAAACTTTAGCTACAAACTGTCTGACAGAGTTGATTAATCATTAGCCACCTGGACTTTCCTTTACCCAGGCTGGTCCCACAGGGACACCTGTTGCTTCTTTGATCTCTCTTTTTCCTCAGTGGGGACAGCTGGACTCCTCCAATAGGCAGATAATATGAAAACCAAGGGGGCTCCAAACTGCTACAGACAGCCATGACAGGGCAGTTGGCACAAGACAATGAATATTTTTCTCCCTGGGCAGGTGGCCACTGCTGAGATCCTTCTGGAAAGAAATCAAAATCCCAATAGGAGTGGAAAATCACTGGCATCTAGAGCCTTGGGAAGCAGTTCTTCCTTGTTGCTTATTCTGGGCTCGACTCTTTCCTGTTGCTGGCCCATTTCTTGACGAGTGCTCTGCAACTCACCAAATGACTTGTGCTTTCAAATGAGCACCTTGGGAGCAAAGCAGAGAAGCAAGCGAATCCAACGACTTAGTAATCTCTCAACTGGTACCTATACTTTTCACCCCTTTATCCTGTCTGCCTGCCTGTAAGCTGAGCCAGTCAAGCATTTAGAGACCCTGTTGCTGACATCAAGAATGATGCCCACACTGGTAATCTCAGCACTTGGCAAGTTGAGGCAAAGAACAGGAGTTCTAGGTCATCCTCAGCTACATCGAGAGTTGGAGGTTGTTGACATGGGTGTATAAGAGAGACACAGTCTTAGAAAGCCAAAAAGTTGCATAAAAAAAAAAAAAAAAAAAAAAAAAAAACCAGAAATGAAGGAGGTGGCTTAGTTAAGGTTTTACTGCTACGAACAGATACCATGAACAAAGCAATTTTTATAAGGAAAACACTTAATTGGTACTGGCTTACAGGTTCAAAGATTTAATCCACTATCCTCAAGACAGGGGCATAGCAGCTTCCAGGCAGACATGGGTCTGGAGGAGCTGAGAGTTCCACCTCTTATTCCAAAGGCAGCTAGGACAAGAGTCTTAAAGCCCATGCCCACAGTGACACACCTATTCCAACAAGGCCATGCCTCCTGATAGTGCCACTCCTAGAGCCAAGCATATACAAACCATCACAAGAAGGGAAAAATGACACCTTTAAAATATAAAGCCTTAACTTAAATACAAAGGCATCTTTTCTATGTATTTCAGTGTCCTTGTAATTAGGAAAGCTGTAAGCTCAGACCTATCTCAGCTTTTTAAATATGTGTGTGTAGAATTATGTTTCAAAAATAATTTCAGTTGTTTAGTTTTTTAGAGTTGTGCAAACAGAACTGTTTGTGTCAGAACATTTTTAAGAGTTCGAGGAGAATTCCTGCCCACAGGTGAGAGGCTGTAGTAACTGAGGCAATGGGTCACTGCTCTTGTCTACCCACTGTCTACTTCGGGCCATTCTGTTTCATAACGAAAGAATGCAAGTGTGGTTTTACATTTTCTCCAGTGCTCATCGCCACTACAGCTCATGTAGAAACAGTTGGGACTAACATATGTTCCTTTCTGGAATTAAGATCCCTGTATGCCTTCAATACGATGAGTCATGGTCCTTCCACCAAAGTTAGGAAATAAATCCTGGCTTCTTTTCACCCATTTTAATTTCTGTTTTTAATGAGAATCCAAAGCAAATCATTCATCTTCCTTCTGCTCACCTAAAACTAATGTGAGGACAGGGTGGTTCTGACCCATGTATTAAAAATAAGAGTGTAAGTTTTCCTTCTATGCACAGTTTATCATCTTTTTGTCTACTAAAGTAAGTGATAAATAGGAAAGAAAATTGGAGAAGTGAAGAGGGTGGAGTCAGCTTGTGTCAGAAAAAGCAAGTCATGAGAAGCAGTATTACTGTTCTAGAGCCTGAGCCAGATCAAACTGAAATGGGAGCTGGCATAAGTTTTAACCCATTCCTAACATGTGCAGGGGATTCACTGGTGACAGATAAGAGTGTCAGCTTCCCCTCTCTGTCCTCCATTAGACCACAGAAGAAGCAGCTATTCTGACATCCAGGATGCAAGAGAAGCGTCCTGAGGATATCTACCTCCCGAACTGCTCCTTGATTAGTGCTCAAGAAATTTGACAGCATGGCACTTTGATTTCCGGTCACCTAGTGACGGTGAATCCTGTAAGCGCATCCAAGAACCATCTTGAAATACTATTTTGGGATGAAGTTAACTTAAAGACATATAAAAAATGAAGCTCCTTTGATAGAACATTGCAGGACTGTTTCAATTATTGCTTATAAAAAGACATTTTCCAAAGATCTAACTTAATAATGGAATTCATGATTTTCATTTTTTTAATCCCAGAATCCCCACTACTAAGGTTAATGGCCTGTTAAAACCACTAATGGTCAAAGTGTTTCAGTCGTAAGTTATTCTTGTGTGGTTTGTATAATAGCTTATTAGAGTAAAAACTGCAGTTTATTAGTCAATTTAGAGTATTCAATGATAATCAAGATTTACCAAAAATATACTTCTTAAATGTCCATCTTTTAATCTAAAATGAATAGAGCTACTTAAAGGTTAACCTTTATTTTACATATATGAATGTTTTGTTTGTATGTATGTCACTATATCATGTGTTCTCCTGGTGCCTGCGGAGGTCAGAAAAGGGTATCAGTTCCCCTGGAACAGGAGTTATAGATGGTTTTAAGCCACTATGCAGGTGCTTGGAATTTAATCCAGCTCCTCTTGCAGTAACACAGCAGCATCTTTCTAGTCCCTAACTTCCATCTTAATATATCTATCAACTTGTTCTTCAAGAAGGTAAGCAAATATTTGACAGTCACCTACCTTTATATTTCTGAGGCTGACTGATTCAATAGCTAAGAAGTATAAATATATTTTACTGCTCTTGCCTAATACAAATAATTATGCCTTCGTAATAAGTAGGTAAAACATCAATTTTGGCAAATAAAATACCCTAAATCATTCAAGTTTGATATTACAGCCCATGAGAGTGTTACAACATTTCCTCAGGTCATGAAAATATTTCCCTTGATCAAAAATGTCCTCCCTCTGATTTTCTTTAAATCAAGTTGGCATTACTGCTGGAGGTCAAGTGCTCATTTTAAACGCCCTCATCCTATAAGGAAGGATGTGCTTAGGGATGCTTTAGTACTGAGATGAAGCCCATGGGACTAGGAAACCCATTTCTATGATTTGCTAGGTCAGCTCATTCTTGTACTCTTGGGCAGGAAACAAGGAAGTATTGCATAAAACTGGTCATCAGCCCTGAGTCATCCTGCACTTAAAGCTCCTTATTGGAAAGGGTGCCAGTGTGAGTTCATGGACTTAGAGAGTGAAGGACAGTTCTGAAAACTAAAGCTCTGTGTGGTTAGATAACTTAGACGGTGTTATGTCCTGGCAGGTCATAAGAGTGCCTAGGTACACTTGCCTGTTGCTGGGAGAAAGCAGCTGTCATGTTCCTTATAAAATTTCCCTGGGATTGATCTGGGTTAATCCTAGAAAGGATTAAAGTTCTGGGTTAGGCAGTTGACCAGGAACTTAATTTTCTGACTGACAAAGCCCAGAATTCTCCTTTCCTTTCTGAATAAAATACACTTCTGCATGAAGTTAAACATCTCTTCCTGTCGATGGGCCTTATGTGATGGGATTCAATGTGACCTGAGCTAATTCATTGTTCTAGTCCAGAATACCTTTGAACTGAGTTCAGAGAGTGTTCCCTCAACTGACACCAAGATATCTAACAACCTTGAAACTCATGGAATTACTATCCAGTGTTCTAGAGTAAATGGCAAAGTGGTATAGAGTTTTTACCCTGAACTGACATTCCCTTTGCTTCCTGAATAAAGTTAAAAAGTATTAATTAGTGTGGTCTTTTCAAACTGCTATGTACTGGGAAATCTTTATACAGAATTACTAGTGAGATAGAAGAAACCTGACTCACCTAGAGACCTCCCTTTGATTGTTTTATCAAGTCTAGGGCATTTATTAAGAACTACTTACACTCACACCTTTGATTGGATGGCTGTTACTCTATTTTTAAAGACAATTAGGCCACAGAATTCATTTGTCCATAGTCTAAAGGGCCAAATGGCCAAGAAGAATTATCATCACATTATAGAGGCAGGGAAGCCAAAGCTATACACGAGTTATCTTTCTAGTAAAAGTGAAAAGGTACCCTTATCAACATGATTCCTCTTGAAACAATTATATATTCAGGAGTAAAGGAAAATGCACAGCTTGTGGGATGTGTTCCATTCACACATGAAGATAGAAGGTGGGAGAAAGGATAGTGCTAGGTAAAATGATGACTCCTATTATAAAACTGGAGATAGTCAGGAACTAGTTGGTGTTGAAAACGAGACTGAAAACTGACCACCCATTTGTCTTCAAAAAAACAGAAGGACATAAGTTAGAATTCAGTTCATTGTTTATGAGATCATCCTAAGCAGGACATCTCCAGGGTTCTCAGTGTTTTCTCAAACGGAAGAAGAGTAGAGAAATTATTCTTTTATAACCTTAATGCTTTTGTACTAAAGAAAAAGTAGTGTGACTTCTGTTAAGCTCTTCTGTGGTTTTGTGTTTTAAACATAACACCCAGGTGCAGGGGCTGAGATGAGGATTAGGATGGCTCAACTGGAGAAGTGATTGACATATAAATAAAACAATCAATTTTGGATTCCCAGCATTCCTGTAAAAGCCCCCATGGTAGCATGTGGGGTCTGTCACAAATCAGTGAGCTGAAGCTTAATGAGAGACTGTTTAAAAAAAATAAGGTGGAGATTCATTTAGGAATATAAATGATTTTGACCTCTGACCCTTCCAGACATGAAAAATATGATGAAAAGAGATGAATACCTATCTTATTCATAGGTAAATCTTGGCAGAAGGCATATTTCCTTTTTCTGTTTCTGATCATGTGTAAGAGAAAAGGGGAGATGGAGAGGGAAAGAGAGGGAAAGAGAGGGAGAGGGGGAGGGAGAGGGGAGGAGGAGGAGAGGGGGAGGGGAGGGGGAGAGAGGGAGAGAGGGAGAGAGGGAGAGAGGGAGAGAGGGAGAGAGGGAGAGAGGAGGGAGACAAGGGGAGAGGGGAGAAGGGAAGAGGGAGAAGGAGAGGGAGAGGGAGTGGGAGAGAGGGAGGAGAGGGAGGAGAGAGGGAGGAGAGGGAGGAGAGAAGGAGGAGAGAGGGAGGAGGAGGAAGGAGGAGAGAAGGAGGAGAGAAGGAGGAGAGAAGGGAGGAGAGAGGGAGGAGAGGGAGGAGAGAGGGAGGAGAGAGGGAGGAGAGGGAAGAGAGGGAGGAGAGGGAGAGGGAGAATGGGAATCAAACTCGGATCTTGAGCATACCAAGCAAGTACTTATGACTGAGATAGATCTCCAATCCCAATGTTTAATTTCTTCCTGAAATCCATCAGTATCCAAGTTCTCCCTGTTTTAGGAATTGCATAATTACCTGTGTCTAATACTGCAAACAAAGATAGATGACACAAGAAAGGCTTTGTGTGTTCAATTCCCAATAAGCAATTTGGGTAAGGATAGGCTAATTTTTTTTTAAGATTCATTTATTTCCTTCCTTACTTAATGTAGACAAGTACTCTATTTACATGTATGCATGACAGAAGGCATTAGACAGAAGAAGGCATCAGATCACTTTATAGATGGCTGAAAGCCACTATGTGGTTACTGGGAATTGACCTTCTGAAGATCAGCCAGTGGTCTTAACTGCTGAGCTATCTCTACATCCCTGGGCCAAGTTTTTTTTTTTTTTTTTATTCACTTTATATCTCGATCACTGTCCCTCCCCTCCCCCCCCCCCCCAATTCCTCCCTCCATCCCTGGACAGGCCCAATTTTTATAATGCTATTTGGTTTTCTATTAGAAATGTTATAGAAAACAATCTCTCCTCATGGCTTCATGATATATTTCTGCCTAGAGTAGTGCAGAAATAAGCTTAGTCTAATGTCCTTGTGTCTAAAAATATACGACCCATGGCACAAATTCAGCTTTTCAAAAACTTCTAAATTATACCCTAATTTTGAGTTTTGACTAATGTAGGCAGTAAGGACAATGGCAAGCTATAATTCATCAGTGTCAATTAGTGTTAGGAAGAAAACAGGCAGGGCTCTGAGGAGACTTTGTAGGTGTTAGCATGTAGACCAACTCTCCTTCAAAATGTAAGCAAACCATATGAAGGTGTAAATTCTATTAAAGTGTCATAGACACAAGGGTTAGAGAGCTGAGCAAGCAAGAAAAACAGATGGCAGAGTACTTCAGAAGTAACATTCAGCAATGCAGAGTGACCCTGGGATGCCATCGGAGGATTGTGAATTGTATTTTTATTTACAATTTATTAAGAGACTAGAGTCAAGACATTCAAGGGAAATCTGTCAACACGTAGTTTACATAAATATGTGCTATAAAGATCCAAAGAATAGACAAATAAATAGTGAAATAAGAAGACATTTCTGGCTAAGTGCTTATGAGTTATCATACTTTCCGTAATGAAAAGAAAGCAAAGGCAAACAAAGTTTGTCAAACTTACTTCATCTTCACGAAGTATAACATCATTTTCTTTTGCAAATCTCACTGAGACATTCTCCACAAGCATTGCTCCAAGTCTCTAAGGAATTTACAGAGGGTATAATCCACTTCGTAAGACACTTACCCCAAAGACTGCCCAGTAGCCTGACACTATTGTTCTCAAGGAAGAGCCACTGCACTGTTCCAAAAACACTTCTACAAAGGCTACTGAAGCATTTGTGGATTTCTCTATGGATGCAAGTAAACAGTCTTTAATTAGATCAGTTAAACAATCTGTTCTTTCACGGGAGAGAGAATGGAGCCCCTGAGTTTCAGAATGGACTGTTGTTACTCTGTGAGCTTGCAGAGTAAGAATGAAGTCATGTACCTTTCATTACACAGAGCCTTTTTTTTTGTCTGTATAGATTAAAGGATGCTTAGAACATCCTTTCCAAAACAAAGATCAGAAGTGAAACCCAATCAAGGAAGCAGTTGAAAGAGGCGAACAAGAGATTCTGTCCAGTCAGACAAGACTGAAGAGGAAGTTCTGGAGACATTAGACACAAAGCAATATTAAGAGAAGACAAATGTATCCCAAGGTGCCTGTGCACAGGAAAGGTTAAAGTCAAATTTGTGTCTGCAACAAAGGTATATGAGCCCCTCAGCCACCCCTCATTTAATAATAAAATGGATACTCCTTGACACAAAAGGAACACCTAGCAAGTTGATCTTGAGAAGCACTGAAGTAACTGTACTTACCATTTCTGTTTTTATAAATAGCATTGTTAATGTCCCTTGTGGGCTTGTTATGGGGCCTTCCAAAAATACACTTCTGTATATTTTATTTCCCAAAATTTTATGCTATATAACAAAATACTATTATTTGAGGGGAAATGGGAGATATTCTAGAAATCAAACATTTAATGTGCTATAACAGGTATAATGAAAAAAGAGTCAAGTTGACTAAATTTACAAAAATATATTTTTATTTTACAAGGAAATAATGCTAAATTATGGCTCCAAATTATAATTCTTAGAATTTGGGCTTGATGATCATCCTGATACTACTGTTGTCTTTAAATTGGCATGGCTCATTTCCTTATCTCTGTTCAGTTCTGTTCAGGACAGAAGCATGTCCCTATTTTCCTGGTGCTCAGGTTCTCAGTCCTTTTAGGTAACTAAAATCTTTAGAGCAATCTTCCTTAGCAGATGCTGCAAGTGACTCCATTCTGGGTGGAGAGCTGGTATTCTCTCCTGTGTGTGGACAGTGTAAAGATGTTGGCATTCTCCCCTTTAGGGTACACACCTGAGTTTTTGTGCCCATGACTTCTCTGCTACTTTACTGGGTCAAATGGCCACCACACAATCTGCCACTAGGTATGCACTAGGGACTGCTAAGAGCAAATTGACATCTGACTGCAGGTTTCTGACTTGAGGTCTTGTCCAATAGGACTTTTCCTGCCACAATATATGTACAGTAGGCTCAAAAGGCAGAACATAATGACCACATTCGAAGCTACATGGTCACTTTTACTTTGCCTTAATCTTCAATCAGTCTTCAAGGAATTAGAAGCTGGGGCAGCCAATTCTCATGATCTGCCTACCATTCCTGCCCCTATGAGGAAGACGTTAATTTCCTTTAAAGCTAACTTTACCTTTCCTCTGGTCTCCACCAGTTCTTTGGCTAAAGAGGTGTGGTGACCTTACCTACCTTTCTCAAGGACATAATGTTTTCCCATAACAAAATGAATGGCACATATACAGTTCAGGCTACACAACAGTGGAAGAGGGACAAATAACATGCCCAAATTTGCCAGGCCTCCTGGGAAAAGACCCAGCATCATTCTCCATTACATCAAACCTTCTCCCAGTGTCCTGCAATCCCTATTCCCAACTGTGCATGTCCCCCATCACTCCTGTCCATTCGCTTTATTCAGATGCACTGCACTCTTTATCTTGTAGCTTTCAGACAGAAGGTTCCCAATTTCTGGTCATTTACGCAGAAGTCTCACTTCATCTTAAAGGTCAATTCCCTACAGGGAATTCATCTGATGAGGATCTATTCTTATTCCTTAGTTTCCTAAACAACTTGAGATTTACTTCTTCCTATATGTACTCAGGTGTAATTAACAATCATTTGTCAATTATTTTAAAAAACGTAAGTTTCTGCTGGAGGCTCCAAGGAAGCAGGGCAGGAACAGCTTGTGTTTTGTTTTGATGTATTCCCCGGTAGCTCCAAAACCCATGCCTCTCATCCAACCAATGTTCATTACCAGAAAATGTAACATTATGTAACATAAAATAGGTCTTTAAGCAGTCAACATATTTCAAAATGTGTTTTTATGAGCAAATCAGTAACTGACAATCACTTATACATGTGGAGTGCTTTGGGTCTCTTCTTAAGCATAAATAAAAGGGACGGGAGGAGAAAGACACTCACCATGATTCCAGTAAGCAAGCAGACTCCTTTCCCACAGTATGTGTTAGGTACCATGTCACCATAACCAATGGAGAGAAAAGTTATTGATATCAACCACATTGCTCCAAGGAAGTTGCTAGTGACATCCTGTTGATCATGGTACCTGGAAAACAGCAAGTGGAGACAGGGTTTATAACTGCCCTCCAGTACAGCAGCTAAGAAAGATTTTGTTGATTTGATGAATTCATTATATTGTTTATAGACTCTTCTCTTTAAATGTATTGAGGTATTACAAATATAAATAAAGTTGAGAAACCACTTTCACTTAAAAAAATAACCAGAATGAATAATTAACAGAATGAAAACCAACATTCTCACTGCTGTCAGATGTCATACATGTGCACATACACGTACCTCTGTAGACAGTCTTAGCATTCCATGTGCTTATATGCCCAACCTTTGTGACAATGTGCCCTGTCTCATGCTGCATGTGTAGTAAGAAGAGTCATGCTGTGTCCTCTCCTGGGACTATGTTCACTACCGTGTTGTACTTGTTGTCCTTCTCAATACATTTAGGTTGAAGCATGTACATGCTGTCTGACACTCAGGCATATAATAATCAGGCCACATTGATTATCAGCCCTGGAAGAGTCTGCTATGATTTATATCTAGAACGTTCCAGGGCCAAGTGGCCCTCTTTGGTCTCTATAGCATTTAAACTTGACCTGTGGTCACCAACATAGCTCTTTGCTTTTGACCCACTTGCCACTAAGGACCACCTGTTCTTACTTCTCTTAGACATTAGCTGAGAGTCCTTCACTGGCCTCATTTCTTGCTGTGCCTTCTAAATACAGAGAAGTCAAGGTACTATTTCCTGTTACTTGTATTAAACAAGGAAGTGACAGGTTGGTTTGATCAGAACCCCAGCATCAGTAGCAATGAAGACAACTACTGTATTGCCCTACAAAAAAGATGAGGTAGAAACATCAACTGTGCTATTAAGATGCTCATTTACAGGATGTCCCAGAAGGCTGTCCTTATTAAAGAGTCCAGGAGGCATTTCTAGCATGCTATGAAGACCAATGTGTATATTTTCACCAATTATGATGGTAACATAATGAGCAAAATGCATCCAAGAGGTACAAGAGTGTGGTTAGTGCTGGGCTTAGCTGTAACGTGAGCTGAACAGTTTCCACCTAAGGGTACTGTGTTTCAAAACATAAGGAAGTCAGCTTTGGCTTATACCCCATTCGTGGTATCAAGGTGCGTTAGTGACTACTCCCTGCCATGCTTGTTTGGGGAATATGCTACTCTACCTGTGCTGTGGGCTGCACAAGAGGGAGGAGGGGGCAGAGCTCGTTTTCTCTTCAAATTTTATTTGTGAAATGAAAACTTCTTAACAAAGCATGATTTGCCAGACCTCTAATCTCCCACAAACCCCATAAAATATATTATATTAATTTTGTTCTCAGTAGGGTCTCAGCAGTGCCCCCGTTTAGCATGTAATATTTTACAACCTAGACCATCACTAGCGGAAATTACTACACTCCTGACTCTCCTTATATCAACAGTTGTTTCCTAGACTGTTTGACTTTCTATTCTCAGCCCCATGCTGAGTGAAATCTTCACTTTGACTGTCTTCTACACCACCACTGCAAGTACCAGAATATTTACTTGCTAGGCATGTGGTTTTTTTTCCTTAGGCAGAGAAAAACCTAACTGCAAAGAAGAGTTTTAGATGTGCTATGGCAACTTGGGGTCCCTGGGAATGCCTATCTCCCTACTGCCTATGAGGAAACTTCAGCCTTGGTGTGAGTGTGGACATCCGCTTTTCCTTTAGCACTTTTTATTTGGCTTTCAAGATGTGGTGTGGTACTTGACCTCCAAAGGGAGCCTGAAGCACTCACTAGAAATGTGCAGCTTGCTCTTCTACATTACATTCACCTTTGATAAAACATCTTAAACGTACAGCTAGTCTCCTCCTTCTTCATCCCTGTGCCAGACACTCAGATTGATACCACTGCATCATTAGCGGATACTTATAAAATGCTGTGTGCCTTGCACTGTGTCAGAGACCATACACCCATAGTGGAAGATCTAATTAGAAACAGCTATGCTTTTAGAAGTTGAGATTTTATAGCTTGAGATTCCAAAAAAATTTTTTTTTTTTTTTGCTTATCAAATTAAACTCTGAAAACAGCTCAGAGAGGGGAGGAAAAAAACCTCTCATACTAGTGTTTATGTTATATTTAGACAGGCTCAGTTGTGAATAGTCAAAGTGAGGTAATTAAGGACCAAATTAGACACTATTAGAATAATCACCTGATTTCTTTCCTAACAACTCAAACCCAAATATTATATTAGAGGCATCAACATGGTGACACCATCACTTAGACCATCCTTAGCTTTTGGATCAATGCCAAAGTCACAGCACCATCAATGATGAATGCATATAATTTAAGATTAATGAGACATGTAAACTTTTCTTATACTAGATCACTTCACAGACTAGTGAGAGAACTCCACACTTGGTTGCAAGAAAACCTGTCTTAGAAAGACATGAAGAAACCTCTCACGTGGTAGAGGCAGTCTCTGTCCAGCAGGGATGCTAATTTAATAAAAGATACACTAAATAATAGTCAAGCTTTTAAGATAAGAACGTCCAGAGTTCCAGCAAAGGACAACTTGCACTGCGGCCTGCACAGCCGGCACCTTGAGCTTTGTAGACTATAACAGCTTTCAGGTCCGAAAATAGCTTCCTTTTTCAGTTTCTATGCCTTATTCATCTCTTCATTCACGGCTGACTGTGTCTAGCACTGCTTAACAGACATGACCGCTTGATGTTAAACTAAGCATTTGCTCAAGTTCACCCAGGGTTACTATTACTAAGGGGTAGGCTGGCCCTGCCCAGCACTCCCGCTGGCCCTTAGCACTGCGTGGCAAAGGCTAGCACTTACGCTACCTTTTCACAGTTCTTCTCCAAACTATGCCCTGGTCAGTATGGTACTCCAGGCTTGTACTGTTTCTCTCAGCATCCTGCTTATACCTCTAGCAGCTTTTAATACATGCTCATATGGGTTATAGGACATGTAATATGTACTGTGCTCATCCACAGTGTCTTTGAAATAAAAATAATAAAGAATTTGAAGACTAATACTGGGTCTTGTTTGACTAATACTGGGCCTAGTTCTGGAAAAATTTCAGAGGGAGGTTGGTGCTTATTGGCTAATATGGCAATGTTAAATTTGTTTTGCTTTCCTGGGCCATGTGGTAGGTTTTCATAGGCACACCCAGATTCAACACACAGAGAGAAATGGTTGCTGCTCCTCAGTCAACATGAATTGTATTTGTAATGTTGTATCCCAAGGCTTATGCACAACTTATCTTTACGATAGCAAAAAATAATGCCATCATTGATGTTAGGAGCTGACAAACTATTTCCATGAATGCGTCTCTATATTAAGCATTTTATTAATATTAGTAATGACAAACGTATTTCAAATGTCAGTTCTGGCTGCAAAATTCAGACTTGGTTAAATCATGAAAAACATTACAGAGATTGAATGCATGTGATAAATAATTTCTCTTCTAAAACCATTTCTTTCCTGAAATAACATTGTAATTATGGCAACCCAACGAAAAGACATAAACATTGAGCAACGAGAAGAAAGTAAAGGAGGCACCAGAGAGAAGAAAGAAACTTCTAAATGAATGAAAATGTGTCTTGTTTTTAGCCACAATGGAGCAATGGGTTATTATATTTAAATTGTATTATGAACAACCATTTATAAATCTAATAAAATTGAAACAATGCATAACAAGATATTGATCATCCATCAAGAACAGAAAGATTCTGGAGAGATGCTGAATAACCAAAACGAAGTGGATACTTGTCCCACTTTAATGCCCACAGATAGCCCACAGATAGTCTACGGACTGTAGCTCAGGAAGAAGAACAGGCAGAGCTCAGAGGCCTAACTGAGTTCAGTATGAATAGCACAGTTGGATTCTAAGGAGACTAAAGTTTTACGGAGGCAGAAAAACCAAAGGACAGAGCTCTATAGAAGAGAAGTAAGAGATCTGCAGAGTCCCCTTGTTTCTCCCTGTAAGTAGTACATACCTTCGTTCAAAACTACCTGAAGCTTAAGAAATGGGAGCCATGTACAGAAGTTGATACAGAGCCACTGATTGAAGACAGACTGTAGGACATGACAGGACATTGAGAGGAGACAGAACTGCTAATTTAGACATAATAGACATAAGCTTATGGGCATGGTATATTCTACAAAAGAAGCATTATAGTAACAAGCCAAAGAAAAACTGATGGCTCAACGAAAAATGTGAAGAAATAACACACAGATTCCAAAGAAGATAGAAAGAGGGCAGGGGATAAAGAACAGATGATAAATCGAGTGCACAGAGCTCGGAAGCACAGTTACCCAAGTATATCCTCAATCACATTAAATATAAAGGGCCAGGTATCTCCAGTTACACAGATACCAAGCACACAGTGCCCAGGTAAGGTACAAAACTGATAACTGAAGGACTGATAAGGAGTAATGGATGGAGCCACAGGTGCCTGTTCTTCCAGACAACAGGACTAAGAAAGTACAATCTTTCAGTACAGAATGGAGAATTAGAGACTCAGGGACCAGAGAAGAGCACAAGAAATGCTTAGGGCTGGTAAAGATTGGAACTTCAGGTTTTTAAATAAGTTGGTAGCATCCATTCCTATTTTCCTTCATTCCCTATCCCTGACCCTAGTATGAGAAGTTGATAATAGAGAAAGATTTTTTTTTATTGAGAAATGGGACAGCCTCAAAAAAAAAAAAAAAGATAATATATTCATACTAAGAAATTGAGGACTCCCTAATAAAACACTCACTTTCACCCTTTGCCAAGTCTTACTAGATGAATACCCTTTTCTTCTAAACAGAGCTTCCAGCTGGCCTCCAAATCCCCCTCTCAAATATAAATGAACAATTGCTGGCACACACTTTATGCTTTTGAAGGAAAAGTACAGGCAAAATAGAAGAGGTAAATGGGAATGGAAGAGGGAGAAAACAGTAGGAACTTGAGGCAGTGTAGAAACGGATAGGTGCTTTTTAACTGCTGAAGCTACATCGTGGACTGCTCTAAGGAAGCATGGTAGGGATATAGTTGGGGTAGGGGACAATTTAAAGTACAATATAATCACAGCCATAGCATAATTCTATTGCAAACTGATGTAAACCTGCTAGGATGTAGAAGACAAAGACACACACACACACACACACACACACACATTCAGGAGTGGAGATTTAGCATTCAGCAATGGCCTTTCCATAAGAATAAAGACTGGAAGGGTTGAGATAAAAATGCACAGTAAATTCTTCAAAAAGCATTTTCTCTAAAAAAAAATTTAAGAAAAAATTTCAACATAATAATAACAATAATAATAAACAACCAAGCCAAAGGATATCACTGCAAAATGCAAATACCAGGCAATGAGAAGATACAAACTAAAAAAAGGAAAGAAGTAGAACCCAAACTGAACCCTAAAAATTATTATTTCTAACTATATTTTAACTATTATATATGCATTGAAGTAAGAAATCCCTTCTGGTGTTGCAGTGCAGAAGAAGGGGGCATCTAGGAGGACAAAGAACTGAATAGTTAGAGTTCAGGTTCACTCTGCTTGGCTTGCACACTGAACAGTCACGGAACCTGTATATAGTTCTCTGTGTGGTAACTCCTTCAGGAGGTAAGATATATCTATGAGTCTGTCGAATATCATGGTGAACCATGAGACTGTCAGACATACCTTTCACTATAAGTCAAGTGGTGGCAGAGCTGACTGTCAGCAACAAATCTGAAAGTCCATGTTTCCAGGTGCAAAGTCAGAGATGTGAGATGAAGATCTGCAAATGCTTTTAAACTATAGCTTGTGCATGCAGTTTCCATTTACAGTAAAATCATATCAAACAGGTGGCTCAACTGATCCAGACATATAAGAACGCAAAACAGCCAAAGAAAGGTAGAAAGCTGAAAATACTGTCCATTACCCCTCAACTAATTAAGTCCAACTCTCCCAAGGCAGGGCTATGACATATGGATAGATTTTCTTTTAAGCTTCCAGGAGATTTTAGGTATTTTAGGTATTATTTAGCTAGTCCTATTCAATCAAATACTGAATATCTCCATGTATAAAGGCACTTCTAGAGGCACAGAGAATGCATAGATAAATCAGAATCTGTGTTTGCAAAAACATGATTTTGGGTAATAAGGGGCTAAGAAATCTAATAAATATGAACATCTACTATAAAGAGATACTGAGGGAAAAATATAGAAGACATGGAAGGTAACAACAGGGATTTGTGACACTGTGACAAATGCCTGCAATAGGTTCACATCCGAGTTAAAACATAAAATCCAGCCAATGCAAACATTTTTACTAAAGCCTGGGGGTGCTCTGAAGTATAAATGCTGTAATGATAGGTAACAGGAAACAACCTTGGAAACAGTTCTTGGAAGTTATTTCTAAGCTGGGAATGACCAGAGGCTCTAATCCATGACCTGCCTCTCATTCCTCCCTTCTGAGCATCAGAGTCTGAAGCATAAGGCTTTAAGGACCCTGAGGATCCCAGAGACTGAAGGCAACAAAAGTGGCAGAAAGAGACAGCATAAGGCTACTTCTAAATCCCAACATAATGTTAGGAGTGTACAAATTTTCCTAAATTATGCAAATCTTTATCGATCCTCAGTGAATTTGTATTACCTTAATTTTATTTTGATCCTTTGACTTTATACATTTGGAAAATTTTCATCTCTTTTGATTTAGGGAATCTCTCTCTCTCTCTCTCTCTCTCTCTCTCTCTCTCTTTCTCTCTCTGTGTGTGTGTCTCTGTCTCTCCTCCGCTCTTTCTGTCTCTTTCATCTATGATTTCTCTCAACCATGGTCTACAAAAGTTTTGTTCATACTTTGGATAGAGAAGATTTGCTTTTGGGTAGATGCCATTGGTGGATATGTTCTGAGCTTAAAATAAAGCTCGACATTCCTGAGGGAAAAGATGATGACAGAGCATGCACAGGTTTTCAAGACTGACTAAGTCCCCTTATATTTCTGTGAAAAGATGACAAATATGTTTCATGAGTCTACTATTCATTTATGCTAGAAGTGACATCAGCAATGTCTCCTTTGTCAGTAACTGAACAGTCTTAGATCTGAACACACACACACACACACACACACAGAGAGAGAGAGAGAGAGAGAGAGAGAGAGAGAGAGAGAGAGAGAGAGAGAGAGAGATACACATACAATTATAGTTATTTGACTATTTAAAGAAACTTCATTGACAAGGATGGGAACACATTAACATCCTATTAGAAGAGAGAAAAGATGCTTTATTCTTCAGATTCTCTTTGACTAAGGTGACTAGGGAAACCTGACTAGGGAAATCTGCCCAGCTCTTGGAGAGAACTTACTTCTCAGGTCATGGGAATGAATGTGTTTCCTAAAAGTAAAGATGAATGACCCTGAGGTCTATATTTTCATCTTGAAATTTTTCTCTGGGCTGAAAAGACCGTTTAAGCAGTAGATCTTAGACTCAGCCGAACTCATGCCCTCTTTTAAGATTCTGAAAGGAAATTCAGTACAATGTACATGCACGCTTTATGAAATGAAAATAAATCAGTATCATTTTCTGATTGTACTGAAGTAAATAGAAGTCACTTATAAATCATACATTATAATAGCTAGATAGGACTAGCTCAAAAGAAGCTAGAAAAGACTTATTCTTTCCTAAATGCAAACATCTGATTTCAGGTTAGTCTGTGAAATGTGTTGTTTTAGCGATTCATATGCCACAGGGACTGCTATGAAGACTGGTTTCTGTTTGAAAAACTTTCTGGCCTAACTCTAAATAAAACAAATCCTCATATTATTCAGTTGATATTCTAGGGATATTATTTAAAAATTGAATGCCTATCTTACTCAAGTCAAAATATTTTATGCTCATATTTAAAATAGATTTGTTTCTTAGCTAAAAAAAAAAAAGCAAAATAACACAAAGGAAAAAATTTACATGCAAATGCTCAATAGGTCATTTCAAGGTCAAGTGGGAACAGTTTGTAGGGTAGGTATGGCTCATGAATAGGGAATATTCCTGACTTCAATCTGTCCCCAAATCAACCAACCAACCAACCAACACACCAAACAAACAAATAAACAAATAAAACAAAAAAATTCATAGGGTATATTCAGACACTAGCTGGTTCTCTAGTAAGGAGACCAGAAACGTTTATATCAAGCTTCTTATCAGTAGAACCTGGAAAGCCAAGTATGGTGGCACAGGGCTGTGTTCCCAGAGGAGGGTAGAGGCTGAGGGGGTCACCTTAAAGGCCAGTAAGCAATCTATAGTAAGATCTCAAGAAACAATATACAATGAAAACACACCTGCAAATCAGTAAAACTGGATAGCCTGGAATCTGGCATAAAAGCCTGTGGGGAAATGTATTCTCAGCATTTATAGGAATAACAAATGCCAGAAGGACATTTTAACAATAACCAATGGACATTTCTCAACCAAGGTTCTCTCCATTCCTTTCTTCCCTTATTTCCTAACTGTACTTGTTTTGACTTTCCTGGGCAGCCTCCATCTAGACAAGTGTATGTACTGTGAGGTTCTCCAGTGGAGGTGAACTCTCCTGGAGAGGCGGTAATGTTCTGCCAAGCTGAAGAATCTCCTTGCCTAAAGTCACATTTACTAAAATGAATAGCATAGTCTACACTTGCCATGGGCACAGTCCACATCTGCCATGTAGCAGGCTCTAAGGCTGGCAGAGAAGGTGGGTCTGTATTAGTCAGGATGGGTCCTAATTCTGGAAACACCCACCTGAATTTTCCAATAATGGGTGACAGCAAGCTGGAAATTTGCTATTCTTCTCAGAGGCCAAGGGCAGTCACTAGGTGGCAGTACCACATCAGCTTACTGTCACCTGTGTTCTGCCTGATACCTAGCTGGTGGAAGAGATGCAGAAAAAAGCCCTTAAAGTGAAAGGTTCTTCTCCTGCATACTCTAAAAGCAGGTGACATTCCATCATAAGAAGCAGGGCAGAGAAAAGCTGACCTGGTCACTCCATTCCTATACCAAGTAGCCCTGGAGCTACCCAGAATCCTAGAGGCCTTTGAGTGTGTACTGTGTGTTATGGTGGTTGGGGGGTGTGTATGGGGTGGGGGGTGTGTAGGATGGGATTTTTCTCTCTGGATGCTGATCCATTCTAGACCTTGTCTAAGGTAGATGAAGTTACACCATTACACCATTGCTCCCAATCTCACCCAGAACAGATTCTCCAAATCAAAGGGCAGACCCTAATAACTCATGTAGAAAAAGATAACAGTCACAGTGGAGGTTTCGGACTAGAGCATGTTGGATGTGAATCAGCACTTGAAGATAGAAAAGGCACCTGAGATAATACAAAGGAACTCAAGGGTTGCCTACGTCTTAGGTATGTATGATCCAGGACAAATGAGTCTTGATCTCTGAGGCCCACTTTCTTCCAAGATGCAAAAATTGGACCTTTTGACTCATCAAATATCCACGAGGATCAAAAGGAAGAAAAGAAGTTCACATGGATGCTGTGGTCTATAATGGGGTGTGGCCTTTTTGAGTCTTTGAAAGTAGACAAGAAGAAAAGGCATTCTTTCCTGGAGTTTACCTTCTGGTTCCATCCAGGTCAGGTAATATGCCTGAGAGCTCTTCTGACCATTAGCAGCCTTGTGCTTTGGTTTCTTCTACACTTACTAAAGGTTTGTGACCACAGTCACTAGAACCAGTGACCCATGGAAGAGGGAGAGAAAGGAGGGTTAGAGGAAGGAAGAGAAGACTATATGGCCAGGAAGCTGTAGGCATTGAGGGTCCCTCAGCCACAAAATAAGGAGAACAGGAAGAAAGATGGACAGTTAAAAATCTGGATGAAATACAACTTGTTTTCTATGTCAGTCCCTTCTCCTCCCTCCCAGATGCCTCCTTTGCTAATGCTATACTTCTGTCTTCATTTCAGCAGGGAGCAGTGGCTCCCTTACTGTATCTGTAGGGACTGTGAATCCTTGAGAAAAAAATTGATGGAGCTGTCTAGGACAGGCAGTCAATGGAAAAGAATGTACCCCGCTGACCCAAATCCAGGTCCTCTACAGGGCCACAGCTATGGGTGGCAGTCACCATGAAATGCTACCAAATTTTTAATTTTCAAACTACAACATCAAATGAAGAATGCCATGTGGAGCACATGATGATAAGACACTCCAGCTTCCGGCCCTGCACAGCTCCAGGCTGTGCTCCTGGGGAAGCAGAACATCCCAGATCACCACAGCTTTCTTCTTTGGAGACAGATAAAGAGCAGAGGCAGGAACTGGAGCCATCAAACCCAGAGTGGAACAAGTTCCCAGGACCCGAAGCTGAAGGTGACTCCAATGAGGCTGGTGAAAAAGGATCATAGATTTTCTTCGGTCATTTTCAAGGTTTATCAGTTATATTTTTCTCATTTCAACTTTAAGAATTAATTTCAGAGTACCCTCTAAACTTGGGCAGTTAAAACAGAGCTTTGAACAGCTTTAGGAATTTGGAGTGGTTATCAGAAAATGCTTCCCAAAGGAAGGTTCTCACCTGCAGAAACAAGGGAGGCAAGTGTATGCCTGGTGAGTGAGCCAGACACCCATCTCACCAAGGTCACTGGCAAAGTTAGTTCCTATTGCAGCAGCCAGTAATCCCAAATGGATATTTAAATTTTAACTTAACCAGAATGAAATGAAGTAAAGCTCTGAATGGAGAGCCAGGCATGTGACTTGCCCCGTTTGAGAGATTAACCTTCAGACACTGGAAATTCAGGACTCAATGCCAACCAATACTGCAAAGGACCTTTGTTTTGCAGGTGAGAGAGGGCAGCAAGAACCAGTATTCCAAAAAATGAAGAAAAAGAACTGGTGTGCTGGTTGGTCCTCAGTTGTATGATGCTTGCTGGATAGCCTTCAGGGCAAGCATTTACTGATTTTTTGCTCCCTTCAATCTACTTCATGCACAAGCGAAGCTGCTAAACCAGAGATGTTTCCTATTAAAATGACAAGCTCAGGGTGATGATGGCTCCATGGACAAATTCAGCAGCTGGATCTAACAGTGTGCTCACTGTGGGGATGGTGAAGGTATATGTTTAAAAAAAAAAAGAAGTCAAGAGGATCAAGACCAACATTCCACCAAACCAGGCTAGGAGTCACTATGTGTATAGCTCGGTAACCACAGGGATAATTGACAGTCTCAAAATGAGTATCTGTGTGTGTGTGTGCTCTACATAAACGTTCTCCAGGCAGCTCATAGAAAATACATGACCTAGAAACACAAAAAAACTAGACTAAGTAAGAACTGCATCATAGCTGCCCAAAAGGAGTTAATGAAAAAGTTCCATATGGGTGTAGAGCTGGCCGGTGGGAGGTTTTCACTCTATTTTGATGAACTTAACATTAATTCGAACAGCTACATGGGATTTCTCACTGCCTTGTTGGGAGAAGAGGACGAGAAGTTAAAATCATGGCAGGAGAGACACAGGACAATGCAGTAACCGCTGTCCATCCCCAAGAGACCCTGAACATCTCTCCTGAAGTGATACAGGCTAAAGGAATATGACACAATCACCCTGACATGACCCAGATTCTCAGCAATAAACTGCAGGTGCCTTCAACATAATATTCGTTGCTTCCCTCTCATTTGGCTGCTTATTCTGTGAGTATGCTGCTTGAGTAAAGAAAGGAAGTCAAATTGAAAGGATTAATGGATTTTTGACTCAATTTTGCATATCAATTCTTACAGATATGCTGACTTCCCTAGTATTTTACTTGCCTATAGCAGGTGCTGGGCCTCGAAGAGAAGGCCAAGAACCCTGTTCTTGCCCAACAGTCCTGATGGCCACAGTGAGGGATTGTCTTAAGCTCCACAGGAAAAGAATTAATCCCCTGTCCCCACCTTTCTTCTTACTTCCATCCTCTGGGTTACAACCAATGTGCAAGGTAGGATCGTCAAGGGAATGGCTATGGGATGGGTCCCCACTGATGAAACACTCCTTAGATCATCTTAATACTACAGCCTTCCCAGTATCAGGTATCTATACTCTGCATGCCTGGCACTTTGCTGGAAAAGAAAATACAGGATCTAAACTTGTATATTTATAATTTTATATATTGCCCAATTGCATGGTGACCAAACTATACAAAAGTCATAGTACAGGTATAGAGTTGATCTCTTTATAATTTTTCATGTTTGATGTATGTCAAAATTATTTTGAAATACGTGTTTCCATGGTGCAACACCCAAGCTTTAGAGCAATGAAGCAGGATGCAGCCCATTTCCTTTTCCTGTGTTTGATTTAACAAATATGTTTGCATTCTTATCATATAGTTTATGTGTAAATAACATTCCCATAAATTCTCTTACTGAGGTATAGGCAGCTGAAGACTTCATAAAAGTGTTGACTTCAAATATTGAAAACAAGATGTTAGTAGGAACAGCCACGCTTTCTCTTAAATGGAAATAAAGTACATTGTAAGGAGTCTTTGCTTTCAGCATTTTAAAGATCTGCTTGGTTCCCAGTATACTTATACATGATTAATATATAAGTATATGAACTGATTATTATGAAATTATTAGACAAATACCTTTTAATATAGTGTTCAGGGCATACCTTACATAATTTTTCTTCATTGCTTTTTGTGTGTTTTGTGTACATACAATGTATATACATATAAATGTGTGGAATTCAGAAATAGAATTCCCTTCATATATAACTCATAAAGCATGTGCACTTAGCTTCCTGAGCATAAAGGACAATGTGGCCTTGACATCTGGCTTTGAGCAGCATCCAAGGCGATGAAGACTCATGCTGTCTCAGTCACTGGGCTCAATGTAACATGTAATAGAAATAGAACAATTAGTTCAGAAAGCTCTTGAGGATGGCTCAAAAGAGAAGTGAACTTTCTTAAGTGGTATCTGGTTTTCTGACTCATTTGATGAGACAGAAAGCTCCGTGTCTACCAGAACAGGCAGGTATACCCTGGGCTGTGCTGAGACTTCAGGTCAGCCGAGTGACCAGATGTTTGTAGATGCTCTGTCTCTCCTAAATACCCTGACACAGAACTAAGCTGGCTTCTCTTCATGTCTTCCCATCTGTTCAGCTTGTGTATCCAAATACCAAGTTCTCTTTACCCAACCTTGAAATCAAGGAGCCATATGTCCTGATACATACATCATGGCAGGAGATGTATGAAGAGGAGATGTATGTCCATATACATACATCTTCAAATGCTCCTGAATTGAGCCATTGTTCTTGGCATGGCTCCTGCTTGCCTCTTCTGGTTTAATTCACTGCATCCTGGACTCCAGCTGAAGGACTTCCCATTAATGGAACTCGTGGTAGTCTCACATGATGTCCCTTTCTCTTAACCCTTAACCCCTTCTTAGCTCATCTTCTTTTCCTTCATATTCTACCTCCAAAGTCACTTCTCAGTACTGTCATCCCACTTCCTTCTGAGAAGGGTCTGTAGACCCTCTGCTGCTGGGGTCATGTGGTTCATAGAATCAATCCCAAAGCTTGTACACCACCGGTCATTTAAAAGACGGTCAGTGTGTCTTGTTCAAAGCTATTGATGTCTGCTAGAGAGAATGGATGCTAAGTGGCAAGACAGATGCTTACTGCAGAGTTATGGTAAGTGAGGCTGTCCCCATTCCCATTCTCATTTTTAGAGATGAGATGACCAAGGCTGAGGAATAGAGCAGACATCTTAGTCTACCAGTCTCTCCCTGTCTTGCTGTCTCTTTAGTATAAAGATAGTATATCCTCTTCCCAATGGCCAGAACAGTCTTTCCAAAACATAAGTTTAACTATGTACCTTTGTCTAGTAACCTTGGGCATGTCTATATGCCTAGAAAGAAAAGTTACTTTCATTAACATAGCATCTAAGGCCACTAACAATTTGGTTCAAACTCATCTTTCTCACTGTCTCCCCAGCCACCAGCCACATGTCCAAGTCCGTCACTTTTGCTCCTTTGCTTCTAATTGTCCTTAGCTGACATCTCCATCTTCAATGCTCTAGCTCTCTGAGCAGTGTTCCCTATTCCCATAGGCAGGAGTCCAGATGCACCACATAGTACTTGTGCTCCATTATAGTCCTATTTGTTATTAGGCAACCTGTCTCTTCCACTAGCCATTGAGCATCTGGAGGGGAAGGACTCTTCAACCCCACTGATGGACTCAAGTACTTGGTTCTCAGTAGGAGCCTAATGAAGTTTGCGTTGTGAGTTAGGAAAAGTCGAACTCCTATAAGTTTAATAAGTAAAGAGGTCTCAATTTCGAAATTAACTGCTTTAAATAGGAACAAAGAAGCAGTATCAATCAAATATAATAGAGCTGCTTTTCTGTTATGTAGCCAAATAGAGACAGATTTATAACTTAGATTATTCATGCCAATGCACTCATCTGTAGCTCTGTTTTCTGTTATCATTCTGTCATTTGCTGATTTGTTTATTTGAGTCACAACAAGGGGGGAATTAACAGATTTGAAGGAAACATCTATTTTTTATATTGATTTCAGTACAACAATTCTAACTCAGTGGAACTAGTTTGAAAGTATTATTAATGTTCTTCCCCTGTATAAAGAACATGAACCTCAACTGTGATAAAATGCTTTAAGCATCTATTAACTTGTAGTCCTTGTACATCTTGTTTTTTATGGTCCTAAATTGGATTTTGACAGCAGAAGAAAATATTCTTTATATAACGCTATTATAGTAGCATTTTGTGACTCTAAAGATATTGATGCATGTGACAAAGGAAATCATGTAACAAATGCTAGTGATGGCCTATCAGAATTCTACACTGGAACAGAAGACAAACTTCTTGTGGCCATTGTAGTTGTAAATAGAAGGGACATGCTTAAAATCTAAAGGTTCTAGTCACTACTGTCTGCAATACTGAAGGGTTCTCAGGGCTATTCAGAAAGTGAAGACACTGTAAATACTTATTTACCTGATTTTAATGATGATTAATGAAACAGCTAATTTTAAACAAAACCAGAATTACCCTTAAAATGATGTCATAATTTAAAGACATGACAAAGTAGAACAAACAAAATCTCACACATCTAAACACACACACACACACACACACACACACACACCACTCCAAACTTAATAGTACTTTGTCATTTTCAGTTAAGGTACAGGTAGGAAATTAGGGTATACTAGTGAAGAAACCTCAGATTTTGTTTCTCTTAGAAGGTTTTCCTTTCTGAATATCTATTGCACCTTTCCTTATAATTAGGACTGATACGTGGATCTCAGAAGCCTTTAGTTCAGTTCTATTTAATAGCTAAGAAATTGAGACTTAGACACGTGAACTGATTCTCTCAGGATGTGGATGAGGGCTTGTGCTCCGGCCTCTTCATGCATCAGGCAAAGAAGCTGGGGCTTTGTTTGCCCTCTCAATAATCCTGAGACCCACAGACTGGCATACAAGACTCGATCCTGGCCACCCATGGATCTATTTTACATGCCTTCACAGATTATTTCTACTATAAAAATTTTAAAGCTTCTAAAATCAGTGCCCTTCATTAAACTGCTTTCCTGAGAGCCCTTAAGGGCAGAACAATAATTTTAGTAAAATCCATTTATTCATAGAAAATTAAATATTTCATGCAATGGATAATTTGAGATCCTTGTGTTCTTTTTCTTTTTTAACTCTTCCATCTGATTTAGACTCAGGAAGCAAGATATTTCTTACGTAACCCTCCATGAAGCAGCTCCTGACGATTCTGAAGTTCTTTCTTCATGAGAACAATGAACATTATGTGGCCAGATGCCGAAAATAACCTATAAGACTTCCACTGAAGCAGAAAAAAATTTTAAATCAACTGTTAGTGCTGTGTTAAAGATCCCCATATTCTCAGGCATTTAGATAACCAATCAGCCCCTTACCCAAAACACCTCCTCCCGATCCCTGGCATCTGGACTCTAAGGGAGAACTGGGTTCCTCCCCATCGCCTCGTCCTCACTGCTATGCACTTGAACAGAGTGTCTGACTGTGCACCCATGTCAGCCTTCCCCTTGAACTATTCTAGTTTCCAGTCCTTACTCTCCTTACTGGTACATAACTCTCATCTTTCACTCTAGACTCAAAATCTCATGCAGGTCCAGAGTGTGGGACTTCAAACCTTTACCATTCATAAGTCTTAGGAGCATGTGTCAGGTAAGCAGCAGGAGCCAGAAGCTCATGGAGAAGGACTGGATACTGGCAGAAAGGAGACAATCGGAGCACAGAAGTATAGGAGTGTCTAATACTGAGGAAACAGAGTCCCCACCTGGTGAATGAATTTGCCACTGTTCCGCTGACAGGTAAACTCATGATAATTCAGTCAGAAATATCCAGAGACCATCTGTTCCAAACCATATATATTTTTCCTGCTTATATTTTTTCCTCTATAATTTAATATGTAAATGTTCCCTGTTTTAACTTGTATGCTCATCATAGAAGATATTCTTTCTTTTTCTTCTGCTGACATTATCTCCACATGCAAACAGAGAGAGTCAGAGAGATAGACAGAGATACATATAGACAGACATGAATTGAGACAGAGACAAAGATAAACACACAAAGAGAGATAGAGATACATACACAGCTAGACAACATACACACATACACACACATACACACACACACACACAGAGAGAAACAGAGAGAGAGGAAGAGAGAGAAAAAGAGAGAGAGGTACATAAAGAAACAAATACACAGTCAGATAGACAGACACTCATAACCACATACCCATTCAGAGACAGGCAGAGAGACACAATACCAGACAGTCATACAAATATTCTCAAATATATTCTCCTTCCTGTCTTTCCTCACCTCCCCCCCTAGACACACACACTCCTCCTGCAGTAACAGTGATACACTAGGGGGACATGTGCACCTACCTGAGTATCTCTAGTCTATTTCCTATGAAGTCACTTCTTTTCTGTTTTGTTTATTCTGCAGTCAGGTTGTCACTAACTGCTGCTACCCTCATGCCAGCAGCTTCCTTCCCCTTTTAATTTGCAGCTATTTGAGAAATAGGCCTCCGAGCAGAGCGACAATAGTGTCTAATGAAAGGCAGAAGGCACTCACTGAGACCGCCAATTATTTTTTCTATGAATAAGGCAGATCAGCCTTAAAAACTGGTATTTCTGGCTATTCATTCACTGTCTTGATTCTTGCTTAGTTGAATTCTGGATGAACAAGCTATTGGATAAAAGATGACTGAGTGTGAACTGAGGTGACACAGGGCCAGCTGCTGCTTTTATGAAGCTCTTGTAGATCTGTTGTTATCGTGGTAACCTGTTACAGGGAGACACCTGTGTGTTCTCTGGGGCAACAGATCTGTGACTACCTGCTGAGTCTAACCAACAAAACAAAACAATGAAACCAGAATGATATCACCGTAGAATAATTGCACTTCTTTTCTATATCAATACACAGTTTAGAATGATGTGAGCTTCAAGTTGACACAGGGATTCTACAGAAAAATAATGCTTATTTCTAGGGAGTTGGGGAAGGTAACAGTGAGGAGGAGAATGCCTTTTTTGTTGTTGTTAAGTTTGTTTTTGTTCTCACCTCTTTCTCTTCTGTCTCCTATCTCTGAACATATAGCACACACGGATGCTAATTGTGTGACACATTTTGTGGGATCTCAGATGGTCAGTTTCTTTGAAAGTCTGTGCATGCTAGAGAGGAAGTTGTATTCCCTAATTGTTGGTGACTGGGTTTGATATATGTATAGATCACGTTACTGAATAATGTCTAATCTGGCTCATTTTTTGTCTGCATATCCCTTAACAATTATGAGGGTAAACATGCCCATTTTTTGCCTGAATTTGCTCATTATTTTTCTGTGTAAGATCTTAGATCATACAATACATATATAAACTTTATATCCTGGTAAATTTCACTTCACATGATATAATAACCTTTCTAATCCCATTTAAAAGGCTATTTGAGATGATACTGACACTACAATGTCAACTGCTTTAGGTTAATATGTACTTGTCTTATATTTCCCCCATATTTAATTCCCAACCAACTCAGGTGTGAGCATGTGTATGTATGATATATCTTCTTTCTACAGGGAGACTTTAAAGATCAGTAACACCATTCATTTGGATATCTAATTTCTATGGGTTAGCATCTATCACATTTCTTTGAAAATCCTT
Source organism: Arvicanthis niloticus (assembly GCF_011762505.2). Classification (NCBI taxonomy): domain Eukaryota; kingdom Metazoa; phylum Chordata; class Mammalia; order Rodentia; family Muridae; genus Arvicanthis; species Arvicanthis niloticus. Next base: position 42,197,885 of record NC_047671.1, read on the forward strand.
ATGGCTCCGTGGGTACCATGTCTGTGCTGTGATTGCTTGGGTGTTACGTATTTAGTTTTTTAATCAGACCTGGACATACTGTCCTAAGTACAAGACACATTTCACTTCAAGTTTGATAGCTCTTTATGATGAATAATATTGATTGTCAACTTGATAGAACTAAAATCGATCTAAAAGCAGCTCAGAGTCAAACCTTTGGACTTGAGGGGGGATTTTCCTAGATTCTGTTAATTGAGGTGGGAAGGCCCACTCATGGGGTGGGAATCTAAACTGATTAGTAGAAGAAAGGATGTTGAACAGCAACACTAACCTCTCTGCTTCCTGACCGTGGTTGCACGTGGCCATCTTGGAGTGATGCAGCTTTGTCTTCCCTGCTATGATGGACTGACCTCAAACTGTGAGTTAAAATAACTTCTTTCCTCAAGCTGATTTTTAGAAGGTATTTCATGATGGCCATAAGAAAAGTCAACAGTACACTCTCTTCTCCTTTGGACAATGCACTCTCCCTTAGAAGACCTGAATCTAATCACACTGAACCTGTTCTATTATACAGAACATTAGTTTAAGTCATTCCTATTGCTTTTCACAGTTTTGTCTGTATTTGTTTACAAATGATCTCATCCACTTTTCTTCTGACACTGGACATTGTGAGTGTAAGTGCTTTCCCTGGTATTTCATCCTCCTGTATAAAGGTGTCCTTAGAAGGCCATTTTGTGAGGACTTGTTTGCTGTAAAAATACTGTCACCTTTTTTATTATCTAGTATGTTTGGTTTGCCTTGTTTTAAACTGAAACATGTAGGCATAGAATTCTAGGTGGTCAATAACTACCCTAGCTTTACCATTGGTTTGCACTGTTGATTTACTACACTTCTGCCTTTGGCTTGGGGAGGTTGCTTTCATTTTAACCTACTGAGATTCCTACCTAGATAAAAAATATTTTTTCTTTTTCTTCTATTACTTTTATTTTTATAGTTCAGCAATTGCCCCCCCCTCCAGTAGTTCCACATCCCATTCCTTCGTCCCTCCTCCTGTCTCCAAGAGGATGCCCCCCCACCCCACCCCCCCACCCCCCCGCCGCGCGCGCGCGCGCGTGCACACACACACACACACACACACACACACACACACACACACACACACACACACACATACCGGCCAGGCCTCTCCACTATTTGGGGCCGCAAGTCTCTTGAGGGTTAGGTGCATCTTCTCTCCCTGAGACCAGACCAGGCAGTCCTCTGCTGTATATGTGTCAGGGGCCTCATATGACCTAGTTCATGCTGCCTGATTGGTGGCTCAGTGTCTGAGAGATCTCAGGGGTCCAGGTTAGTTGAGACTGCTGGTCTTCCTATGGGATTACCATCCTCCTCAGCTTCTTCCAGCCTTTCCCTAATTCAACCAGAGGGGTCCCCAACTTCAGTCCAATGGGAACATTTTTTTTTTTTTTACCCTGCTTGAAATTTGCTGGACTTGCAGAATTAGATTTACAGCTCATTTATTTAAAAAGTAATACTAGAGGAAGAAAAGGGGGAGGGGGAAATGATATAATTGTCTCCTCATTAAAAATATTAAAATTAAAAAATGAAATCTCTAAGTCATATGCCATTTTATTATTTTCCCCTTTTGGAAGTTATCTCAGTGTGTGTGTGTGTGTGTGTGTGTGTGTGTGTGTGTGTGTTTTCATTTTTGTGTGCTTAGAAGAAAAGAAATATACAAGCCAGCAAATAATTTTGTAGCTCTACCTTCTGATCTGCAAAGTATTGATGTCTGAGCCTATCCACCGAGGGAGGCTCCTCTTGGGTTCTTTTACTCTCCCACTCTCTTTAACAGAAATCAGCTTTATGCTTCTCATCTGATGTTTTACCAATCAGTGAACACAGACTGCCCCCTCATTTCTATGTGTGAAGTATCAAGCCCAGTATTGAAATTCTTTTTTTCATATTTTTTAATTGGATGTTATGTTTACATTTCAGATTTTATCCCCTTACCCCATTCCCCCTACCACCCTGGAACCTCCTGCTCCATCCCCCCTCCTGCCTCCACAAGGGTGTGCACCCACCCCCCAACTCCCCCCTCCCCACCCTCGAATTCCTCCCCACTCAGTGTTCAGCCTTCATGGGACCAAGGATCTCCTCTCCCACCCATGCCTGACAAGGCCATCCTCCCCTAAGTATACAGCTGAAATCATGGGTGCCTCTCTTTGTGCCCCCAGGCTGGTGATTTAAACCCTGGGGAGCTCTGGTTGGCTGGCACTGTTGCTCTCCTCTTGGGGCCACCAACCTTTCAGCTCCTTCAGTCCTCTAACTTCTTCATTAGGAACCCTTGAACAGATCAATGGGTTGCTGTGAGCATCCGCCTCTGGATATGGCAGACTCTGGTAGACCTTCGAGGAGACAGCTGCATCAGGCTCCTGTCAGCATGCACTTCCTGACATCCATATCGGCATCTATATTTGGTGACTGCACATGGGATGGATATCAAGGTAGAGTGGTCTCCCGATGGCCCCTCCTTCAGTTTCTGTCCCACACTTTGTCACCATATTTTCTCTCTTGAGCATTCTGTCACTCCTTCCAAGAAGGACCAAGGCATGCACACTTGGTCTTCCTTCTTCATGAGCTTCATGTGGTCAGTTAGTTGAATCTTGACTATTTCAAGCTTTTGGGCTAACATCCACTTATCAGTGAGTAAATACCATGTGTGTTCTTTTGTGATTGGGTTACCTCACTCAGGATGATATTTTCTAGATCCATCCATTTACCTAAGAATTTCTCAAATTCATTATTTTTAATAGCTGAGTAGTATTCCATTGTGTAAATGTACCACATTTTTTGTATCCATTCCTCTGTTGAAGGACATCTGGGTTCTTTCCAGCTCCTGGCTATTATAAATAAGGCTGCTATAAGCAGAGTGGAGCATATGTCCTTGTTATATGTTGGAGCATCTTCTGGGTATATGCCCAGGAGTGGTATAGCTGGATCCTCAGGTAATGCTATGTCCAGTTTTCGGAGGAACCGCCAGACTGATTTCCAGTGGTTGTACCAGCTTGCATTCCCACCAACAATGGAGGAGTGTTCCTCTTTTTCCACATCCTTGCCAGCATCTACCATCACCTGAGTTTTTAATCTTAGCCATTCTGACTGGTATGAGGTGGTATCTCAGGGTTGTTTTGATTTGCATTTCCCTGATGACTAAGGATGTTGAGCATTTCTTAAGGTGCTTCTCGGCCATTTGAATTTCCTCAATTGAGAATTCTTTGTTTAGCTCTGTACCCCATTTTTAAATAGGGTTATTTGGTTGTCTGGAGTCTAATTTCTTGAGTTCTTTGTATATATTGGATATTAGCCCTCTATCGGATCTAGGATTGGTAATGATCTTTTCCCAATCTGTTGGTTGCCATTTGTCTTATTGACATTGTCTTTTGCCTTGCAGAAGCTTTGCAATTTTATGAAGTCCCATTTGTCAATTCTTGATCTTAGAGCATAAGCCATTGGTGTTCTGTTCAGGAACTTTTCCCCTGTGCCTAAATATTCGAGGGTCTTCCCCACCTTCTTTTCTATTAGTTTCAGTGTATCTGGTTTTATGTGGAGGTCCTTTATCCATTTGGACTTGAGCTTTGTACAAGGGGATAAGAATGGGTTGATTTGCATTCTTCTACATGTTGACCTCCAGTTGATCCAGCACCATTTGTTGAAAATGCTGTCTTTTTTCCACTGGATGGTTTTAGCTCCTTTGTCAAGGATCAAGTGACCATAGGTGTGTGGGTCAGTACTGGAATTCTTTAGTTGTTTTTCCTACTGTTTTAAATGGAGACTTGAATGTTCATGTACTTTGGGGATTTAGGTGGTTGGAGGGGAAGACAATCTTTTGAAAGCACCCAGGGAATGGCGATGCTGCCGTTTGTTTTTCTCTTGTTTTTGTTGCTTCTTTTCTGCTCCTTCCTCCCTCTTTCTACCCTTCCATCTTTCAACCCTTCTCTCTTTCTTTTTCAGAAACAGAATTTTTCTCTGGACCTTAGGCTAGACCAGAACTCACTATGTAGCTCAGGCTAGCTTAAACTCAAGAAGCTTCTCTTGCCTCAGTCATGCAAGTGCTGGCACAATGTACCACACCCAGTTGGGAAACTTGTACAATCTTGATTACAGGGCTACAACTCCAAACCAATTAAACTCACCGGGATAGGGCTTGGGCAAGGATGTTTTTATAATCTGCCAGTGGCCTAATAAATGGAGAGATTGAGAACCACCATCTTAAACAGCATCTGCAACAAAATGCATCACAACACAACAGGATGCAGAGCAGGCCAGTATGCATCTGTAGTGGGAGCCATGCATGCTGCTACAAAATCTGTTCTTCAGAAGTCTGTGTGACTATATGTCATGTTCCAATACAGACCACATTCTTTATCTTATTTCCTTGGGGGGGTGTGGGAATGGCATTGAAAGTATAAGCTTCTGGCTTTCAGATCAGTGGAAGCTTGGGAGCCAATGCCAGCACTCCTGCTGTCTTAGAAACATGTCTTTAAAACAACAACAACAAAACAAAAAACAAAGGTGCTTTGTAAGAGGCCATTAGGATATCAAACCTATTATATCTCTAAATCTCCAATCCCAGCTTTCTTACTATACTTCTGTCTTCATTGAATATCATTACAAAACATGCTCTACAATGACTAAATTACTTTTATTTTTACAATGTGTGGGAATGATACTGTCGACATTAACATGTTCTACAGTGGCATCAAGGAACGTATAAAGTGAGTCCTTATTAACAAACTTACTGCAGCACCCAGGCTGTTAAATGCTTCTTGCAGAAAGGGGACCTCGGGACCAGAGTTCTGTAGTTTGGACTTCCCATTTCCAGATGGAGAAATAAGAGGAATCAGACAAAATGAAAGACAGAAACTGAGGCATTCTTTTGATCAAGTGCTAAGGTAAGATGGCTAATAAACAGTGCTGGTGTGCTAGGGCCACTCCTGACACATGTCATTGCCAGTCTTTTTAATAAACAAGGACAAAAGGCATCGTAAAAATTGTTTGTAGTTGCTGTAGTTGGTAAGGCTCAACTGGTCTGTAGAAACACTGGGGCACCTTCCCAAAGTTCTAAATAAATAGTTTTAAGTGGGGAGCAAGATTAGGGATTGTAACTGTTAAGCCCTTTCTATGTTCTGTCCCCAACAATCAAAAGATGTAACCAAAATATGTTTTTCTATTCCTGCCATGTCCTGTCCCTGGAATTTTACACTTTCTCCGATCTCAATCCTTCTTAATGCCACTGACTGAGCCAAATGCCCACCCAGACATGCAGAATGACAGGTAGTGAGCCATGCAGCAGTGCAGCCAAACCAGGCTGATACTAACCATCTCAGGTACGCTCCCATCCTCCCTTGGTGTTCCAACTGCAGCTCTCCTATATTGCAGACTGCAAGTACAGCTTGTATACTCTACTAGAATCATTACATCACACCCAGACCCCAGCACTCAAAGCTGGCAGAATACTGCCAGTCTGTTTTCTTTCTCCAAGGAAACAAACAGCTACACAGTTGCTTCAGTAAGACTAAGGAGATAAAGGTGAGAGGAAATACATGAACAGATTGGCTGAAGGAACAGGCTCAGAGCTTTTTTCTTTCCTTTCGTTCTTTTTTTTTTTTTTTTTTTTTTTTTTTTTTCTATAACTGGTCAAAATACTTAAATATCTTATTTTGCTCTTAGGCCTTCAGAATTGGTAAAATGCAGAAGTATAATTACAGAAAAGGAAAAATATCCACGACAGAAATAAATCTAGGAGAACAGAAGTTACCCTGACCATACAGAAAGTCTTAGTACTCTAGCATTAGCCGTGCAAACACTCATCTGGTGGCCCTTCAATGTCCCCTCCCTCAGACTCATGACCTGTTCCCCTTCTCAGTACCATGAAGGTCCTCTTACACCAAAGACACATACAGAAATGCCGTTCTTCAAAAGCCTAGCTTCTATCTCCTGCCTCGCTCTATGTTTCCTTTCTCTTTCCCTTTCTTTTCTTCCAACTAACACCATTTTCAATTCCTAGATTATTCTTCAACTATTTCAGGAAGGGAACCCACTTCACTAAGCCAAATTCACCAAGTTTTCAGTACTTGCTTGATAACTCTTAGACACTCTTTATATGCCCAATTTGATGATTTTTGTATATATTTTTCTCCTTGATGGCTTTCCTTGAATAAAAAATTTGTACTTAAAACCCTGTTCATGCTCATACTCCATTCATGCATGCACATACGTGCACACACACAGACACACACACACACACACACACACACACACACACACACACACATTTTAGAAGTTTCAAAAATCCAAATAACCAAGCAACAAAAATCCAAATATTTGTTGTCTAATATATCACTACAGGTACATGACTATTGATAGGTAAATAACACTAAGCAAAATATACATCCAATACTCAAGTATCACTAACAATACCTCAAAGGTTCAATAGCACACCCTGCTAGCACTGACTAGATTGGACAATCCAAGACATCATTGCTATTACTAAATATGGTTCTGTTAGATAGAACTGCTTATGGGATCTGTAGATCTTGGGAAAATGCTAGACATAGTAATGTACTTGTCATTAATTCTTTTCTTTCTTGCTTACATGCCTCCATTCAACAAAACAAAAACCCTTACAGACATGCTGTTTATTAAATGTTGATATTAGATACAGTCCAAAAGACTGGACAACAAAGCTTCATTCTAACAGAGAACAAGCCACTCAGCCATGTACACTGAGGTAGAGTTTTAAATTAAGTAGCATAGGTCAAGTCAAGTCTTACAACTTCCTGGAGTTGATTTTTCTAAGGCCGTAGCCATCTAAAGGCATTACATGCAAGTAAAGCCAAGACTGTCTATAGGCTGTAAATTAGTCTGTTCCCATTCTTTCTCTCAAATAATTGACACAGAGACCTGGTATTTTTATTAAAAAGCTGCAAGCCTAAACTGGGCAGGTTCTGACCTATTCTAACCAGACTAGGATGTTAACACCCAGATAAATGCCCCATTACTTGCTATCAGGTCTTACCCTGATTCACTTTGTTCACATGTGTCTTCATGGCTGTTCTCTCATTGAGAGCTCATGGCAAAATCTTCCTGGTCTCTCTATGTGGTCTTTCTGCCTTTTTTCTTCCTGATCCTTCTCTCTCTACCTGGGATCTTGCCAGCCACAGGCTGATCAGCTCTTATTTAACCAGTCAGAGATAATTGGGGAACATTCTTTACAAAATCTTGATACAGGAGATGGTTCAGTAATCATGACAATGCTAGCATCCATACTGTAACCAGATTTCTAGGCACAGAAATCAGGATCTGAATATACAGTGCACAAGACTAACCCCCAACAACTATCCAACTCAGGGAATTCTTCATCTTCCTAATTTCAATAGTTTAAAGGTTCCAGAAGAGGAAAGAAGAGAATCATTTGAACATTTATTATCATGCCATTTGCATATAAAAGAGTCTAAAATATTAGGGAAGGCTATCTCAAGGGTGCTGAAAAATTCTTATTTCTACTATTCCAATGATGTAACTAAAACCCAAGAAATATTACAAAAGCCACTGTGCACAATAAACATCATGGTAACCACTTTGGTACTAAAACCCAGAACTGGCAAAGCCTATCCTAAGATCACCCTTTCAGGTTCAGATAGAAAATGGTCAGCTGCAGGATAGCACTTCATATTTCAACTATAATGAGATGACCTTGACTGTTCCATGTGAGGACACAGTGTGAGCTGCAGCTTTGCAGAACAAGGGCTTGAGGATCAAAACAAATGTGCTGTTCTGCTAACCCACCCCATCCAGAACTAAGAACTCACATCAGAGGAGACCAGGGATTAGCCAGATCTCAGGGGAGCCTTACCCTGAGCTTAGCCACAACAAAATCCAGTGCTCTTGGCTTGAATTTTATGTGGCTCTAACACACTGAGGACAACCCCCAAATAAAGATAATTTGTAGAAGGAATGCTTAAATTTCACCATAGTTAAATTAAGAATCCTGAAAATGATCGTATGAACTCTTAAGTAACATTTAAATAAACATTTACTATTCAAAGACAATGCCTTTTTTGAGAACCTAAAATGTATAAATAAATTACAAACATCTAAAATCATATGGATTTGGGGGAGGGAATAGACAGAATTTTTTTTTATGTTCATACTTGGATCTTTGATAGAATCAGATTTTCTTCTTTCAAAAATAAGGCTCTCAAGGGTTATATATACACCACCTGGTGGAGTACTATGTTGGAACTGAAGATAGGGCCTCTGAACCATGAGCTTCCGGCACATAGTATACAGATTTCAGAGATCATCACGCTCAGTCTCACAGCAAAGAACAAATAAGGGATGTGAAATTGAGAATCAAGAACTGCAGTCATAGGATGAATCATGGCCACAAAACTAGAGACAAACATACACTGAAAGGTATATCCAGCCTCAAGTGAAATGCACCCAAAAGACAGCTTCGTAATCAGCTTTAGGCTGCAGTATTTGGCATATAAGCACCAAGCCCTGCAGTCTAAGCATGACTGGGTCCTCTCTGGCCTGCTGAAGGAAGGAAAATCACTGACTTCAGCCCTCTTGATTTTACCTAAAGGGGAGTAGGGAAGGCACCTGTGAAGATCATAGTCCAGAGACAGATCACAGGGCCAGAACCCTTTTCTGCTTCCTCAGATCAATAGGGTTCCCATATAATGCCAAGGATCAAACTGCAAAGAGAGAACAAAGAAAACCCCCACAAACAAAATCCATAGCCAGAAAAATTATTCTTCGTAGGTAAAAGAAAACAAAGAATGGAGAAAGGCATACTGGGCCAACACTACTCAAAAGAATGATTAATTTTGGACATGTGAGACCTGAGCGCAAGGGAAGAAAAACATCAGATATTAAAGAGGCCATGGCATCCTGATAAAAGGGTCAACAATGTAACAACAGGAATTTGCAGGGGATGAAAAGGTCCAAGCTCCACTAAGGCATGGGGTCATTAGTACAGAGAGGCTCACAAGAGAACATCAAAATGTGGGGCATGGAAAACCTATGTCACTGCAAGCTAAAATGGGCAAAGGCACCATTCTGGTGGGAGACTTCATACAACTTTATTCATGGGCAGTCCTAGTGGGCAGAAAATCAGTAAGGACGCAGTTTAACTTAACAGTACCATTGATCTGAACTCACATAGAACATTCATCAAGAGAAACCACATATGGGGTCTTTAAATATACCTTAAAGCATTTAAGCATAAGCATAGATATCAGACAACCTATGCTTTAGGAGAGCCAGATAGTTCAACTGCTTAGTGATTAAACAATTTCAAAATAAAACAGGATTTAGAATAAATCTAGGGAGATATGTGAAAATATTTCTAATAAATGAATATATAGAAAGTTTATTGAAATTTGAAAAAATTAAAGGTCAGGTTGAGAGGAAAAGTTTTAGGCCTGGATGCATTTACTAGAACAGAATAAAGTTGCAAAGTCAGCCATCAAAGCCTCTATCTTAGGAAACAAACAAACAAACAAAGCAAACATAACCTAAAGCAACCAAAACAGAAAAAGCAACTTTAGAAATCGGAAATAAAATTGAAGACTAATTAACAAAAGCCAATAGAGAAACTCAAGAAAGCCAAAGTTTAGACCTTTAAGAAAATCAGTGAAAAATTGATAAGTTTCATGCCAGGAAAATTAAAGAAAAAGAGAGAGAGGAGAACACTTTGAAATAGTATAAGTAGAAAAAAGCCCATTAATTCACAGATTTCAAAATAAGTCTAATAAAGGAAAATTATGAATAACACTTTCATCACATATTTGATAAACTTGATGAATATAGACCATTTTTTTTCCCAGAAACAACACATACAAAAAGATATTCTTAATAGGCATATATCTAATGAAAGGCATCCGAGAATTCAAAGGCCTTTCAGAACATAAATTGCCTCATCCAGGTAAATATGTTGATGACTCCCCATTAAGCTTAATGAATGAAGTACATTGATTTTTTTGCAATGTCTTCTAGATACTCCGGTCAGAACAACACAAAAAACAAAAGACACGAAAAAGCAGTATAACTATGGACTATATTTTCATGAACATGATTTCTAAACTCCCTTAAAAATGTGATATGAAGCGGGGAAGTGCGTAAAATGGAGAGAATGCTGTAACTGGGAAGGGGTCAGTATAGAAAGAAAGAGAAGGTACAGGGGAAATAACACTAAGGATGCTTTCTAAAGTATCCTTCAAGTATTTAAGGAAATACATTATCTAATATTTACTTTCACAAAATTACTTAACACACACACACACACACACACACACACACACACACACACACATATACACACACACACTGCTCCACATAAGAGCCACAGACCATCTAACAAAAATCATCCAGGCATGAAAAACAACATTTTAAACTGTTTGTTGGTCAGAGGAATCCGAGAGACTACTAAAAACAATGTTGGCTATTGCTGTTGTCCTTGGTTGCCTCCCACCCGTTGAAGGTTAAAGTCTCTATTGCTGAGGAAACCACCAATGTCAAACACAGGTCCCTCAGGATCAGAGCTGGATCTTGCTTGAAAGCCTCCTCCCTGAAGAACAGCATTCATAATACCAGAACGTGCTATGAAAGCTACCAAAACAGAGAAAAGGAAAAAGTCCTACCCAGCTATTAAGCTTACTGTCTTAGTTAGGGTTTCCATTGTTGTAAAGAGACACCATGACCACAGAAACTCTTATAAAGGACAATGTTTAATTGGGGTTGGCTTACAGGTTCACAGGTTCAGCCCATCATCATTATGGCAGGAAGCATGGCAGTGTCCAGGCAGGCATGCTGCTAGAGGAGCCGAGAGTTCTACCTCTTATTCCAAAGGCAGCTAGGAGAAGACTGGCTCTCACGGGGTTAGAAGAAGGGTCTCATTGCTCACCCCACAGTGATGTACTTTCTCCAGCAAGACCACACCTCCTAATGGTGCCACTCCCTGGGCCAAGCATGTTGAAATCACCACAGTTGCTTATCATGACAGGGCCAGCCCTGAAAGATACTCCTATAGGTGCAATAGTGGCATTCACATGCTGTCATCCAACTCTAGTTGTACTTAAGGCTGACTCAGAAGGAGGGAATCCTTGTCTGGTAGACAACTACCATGGGCCAGTTAGGTCATGAATCTCAAAGGAGGACCAATTGTCAAGCAGCATAGTACCTAACTGCTTTTACATACTCATACCCACAGATAACGTGATTCTTAACCTCAACCAAAGGTTTTCTTTGCAGTAGATGGAGACCATTACATAAAACTACAACTGGTCAAAATACAGAGAACAACTGACTACGAGGTGTCTCGACCTGGTGAATACAGCTGTAATACAACCCCTGCCCCTAAGGTTCAGGGATGATCGTGGAAGAGGGGATGGGTGGCTTTGAAGAGCTAAAGGATCGATAAGTCTGCTATTTTATTAGGTTTTCTAGAAATGACTGGGAAGCTACACCCATGATATTGAATAACAGACTGCATGAGCAAAGCTGATACAATGATGGCACCAATAGCAATGTTAACATGGAAAGTTTCTCAAGGATCCATGCCTAGACAAAATGTATGTACTTAAAATCAAGTACATACAAGCAACTTTAGAAGGAACCAGCAGGTTATACTTATACGTTTGTGTATTTCGATATGTAATAAAAATAAAGAAAGAGAAGCCATGCATTTGAGGGGAATTAAGGAGGAGAAGGAGTTAGGGAGAAAGTATACATTAGAGGTTAAAGTGAAGAAAGGGATGGGACAAAATCATATAATTACGTTTTAATTTAAATAAAAATTGAAAACAAAATATAGGCAAGATCAACTTAATGTATAATTTAGTCATAGATTATGACTAAATTCAATTTACTTTCAGTATACAAAGTCAGCTTAATACTTGAAATCAATTATTGTAACTACTATTTTGCCACAGTTTGCCTATTGTTCTTGCAAGCAAATAATTTATTACAGCTTACATCTGTTTTCAAAATGTATACTTGCTTCCTCCTGATAGTAACATCCATACACAACCGAGAGAAAAGCATGGCAAACCACAGTTTCATTAGATTATTTTGTAGAATTGACGCTACACAGAGATAGATTAAAGGGCTATCACCTTTTCATTGAATAAATATGAAAAATAGGAAGAGAACAAAAAGAACCAGAAATGTAGATGAGCCACAGAACAGCCTTTGAAGGAAATGACGAGCATGGTTTACTACTGGCTGAAACAGTGGTAGCTCAAGAGGCTCATTCATTGCATTGTTTTAGTTTTCCTTTTTTAAAAGTATTAATTTCTTTTATGAGTATGGGTGTTTTGTTTGCATGTGTGTCTATGCACCACATGAATGACTGGAGTTACAGATATTTCTGAGCTGCCATGTCAGTGCTGGAATCAGACCCAAGTCTTCTGGAAGAGGAGATGGTGCTTTTATCTCCTGAGCCATTTTCCAGTTCTGTCTTTTCATCTTTTAAAATATCTCTGATTAATATTCATATTGCTTGTACTGAAATGGAGATGCCCATAATGTTTCAGTTCCGTAACAGCACCTTGACATTAATGTTCCTAAATTAGCTCTTCATGGATAAACACTCAAATCACCTGTGGTGGACTGACACACTAAACCTTAGTGACTAAAGGTCTGTGCAACATTTAGTTCATCCACGGCCTTATTAGTGAGCATTCCAAATCAGATTTCAAAGATTTTCCAAGGAAGAAATTACTTTAACTCCAGAAGACCCCATTTACTAAAAGCTACAAGGAAATATCCCAGGAGAAATTAACACAGATACAGACAAGGAACATCTTCTATCCCTTTTAACCAACTGGAACAAACCCTTCAGCATACACACGTTATAAACCTCAAATAATACGAACATCATTCAGAGCTGGATACATGAACAGGAAGCCAGGAAATACATACTTGAAGAGACACCGGGGCTTCTATTGTCATTGGAACCCATCATGCTCAGTCCATCGAGTAATTCTGATGCTGGTCAACCTGCTTCCCCTCCATCCAGCTTTATTTGATTTACATCTCTTCCCTTCTCCCTCCTTTCAGTGTAGATACCTCTATTATACACACATGCCCAATGTTATTACAAAGGACAAGGGTTCAATTCCCAGCCACTACATGGTAACTCCATTTGTAATTCCAGACACCCTTTTTTGGCCTCCTTTGGGTACTGTACACAAATGGTGATACCCATACACATTAAAAAAAAATAGAAATCTAGAAAGTATTTGAAAGGAATAATCAGATTTGTTTATTTTATTTTTTAAGATTTATTATTTTATTTACATAAGTACACTGTAGCTGTCTTCAGAAACACCAGAAGGCATCGGATCCCATCACAGATGGTTGTGAACCACCATGTGGTTGCTGGAAATTGAACTCAGTTCCTTTAGAAGAGCCATCAGTGCTCCTATCCATTGAGCCATCTCTCTAGCCTGAATCTGAATGATCAGATTCCTGATGCACTTGTAATGGAGACAAGAGAGGACGTGGTGAGCTAGAGGCCAAGAAAAGTCTAGGCTGAGGTTGATTTTAGAAGGAAAAAGGTGCATGATGCAGAGGAAATGAAACACACATGTGTAACGGAGGCATGGAGATAATTTCTTGCTTTGGCAGGTGGCAGGCTACCAACACATTCCCACTGCTTACTATAGAAGGAACTACATAAACATTTCTTGTTCTATAATGAGCAAACATCTCTTGATCTTGAAATGTGAGGCTTTCCATTCCTCAGAGTCTTCTTATACTTTGTCCCAGGGAAAGACTTAGAGAGTTATTTGCTTTAATTAGAGAATCTGTCTTATGAACCAAGTGAAAGGATCAAGACAAGATTAGAGCCCAGAGTGAACATGATACGCCATGAACAGGGAGTTTATCCCCAGCCTGTATACCTGCTTTGTACACAGATCCAGATGAGCTCTTTGTGGGTAACTGTCCTACAGCAGTCAACACTACAGCTTCAAAATCTCAGCTAAAACTACAGCTTCAAAATCTCAGCTAAAAGTGAATGAATGAACTCAGGTCACTGAAGAACAACAATGCTCCAGATATTCATATGCAGTGTTATCTTAGCAGCTTAGAATGAGCTGAAAAACCAGATGGGTAACCACAGGTAAGAAAAAAAATGATACTATTTCTAACTGATATAAATACTCCAAAGCAGAGAAAAAATAGAAAGGAACCTAACTCATTCTAGTATCCAAGCCAATGACACAACCAGAAAAAAAAAACCCAGTAGACCATTATTTCTGTATTATAAAGACACACATACAGAGTACCCACAAAATGCTGGAGACCCAGTAAAACAATACATAAAGAGAACTATGGTGTGTCACCAAATGGGACTTATACCAGGAATCCAAATTTAGTTTCGCATTTTAAAAAAAAAAAAAAAAAAAAAGATCTTTTCAACAGATCCAGGAAATTGCTTGACAAATCCCAATGCCAATACCCTCTCATGATAAAGTACACAAAAAATTACAGGTATAAGGGGACGTACATACCCTGAGAAAGAGCCATCAAGGAAAGCCTTAGGCTCAATTGTGTGCATGCTGAATGGATAGGATATATTCCTTCTCAGGTGCAAAACATGACAAAGGTGTTCACTGTTGCTACATTCAAGCAACACTGAGTTCTACCAAAGAAACTGAACAAAAATAAATAAAAGACATTATGTTAGAAAAGACAGGTGAGAAGTCTTTATCCTCAAACATGACTTTGTCCTTAAAGCAATCCTAATGTAACTGCTAAAAATTAGAATGAGTTAGTAAAGTGGCAGGATCCAAGAGTAAAACATCAGACATACGACCGAGAGCATCCCAGCTGGATCTGACCCAGTGACAGTATGAGAAGATGCTATATAAGGGAGGAAAATGTCTGATGATAGTTCTACCATGACAACCACAACAATGACCAGCATGGCAGTATGTCCCTGAGGGTGCAATAGTGGTACTCATATCTTGTAGCAACCAACAGATATCTAATTAAACTTGAGCCTACTCAACAGGAGGGAAATCAGGCCTGGTACTGGAAATTTACCCAACTTTACCTGCCAGGAGGCCAGTCCCAGGGATAACCATGTTCCATAGAGGAGATAAGGAGTCAGTGAAGGAGGAGTGAGCCAGGCTTGGGGATCAGGGGAATCTTGCAACCTGACTGACTGGCAGTCAAAGCGCTCAGTTTATTTATTTATTTATTTATTTATTTATTTATTTATTTATTTATTTATTCATCCATTCATTCATCCACTCATTCATTTATTCATTTATTCACTTTACAGTCTGAGTGTAGAGCCCCATTCCTCCCTTCACCCAGTTCCACCATCACACCCCTTTTATCCTCAGAAAAGGGGAGGCCTCACCATGGGTACCAAAATAGGTCACCTCCTGTAGCTAAGCTGGACTTCAAGTGGAGGAAGAGAGACACCAACCCACCCACAAAATCTTCAACCCCAAATTTGTCCTGCCTACAACTAGTACAGGGGTAAAGATGAAGCAGAGATTGTGGGAATGCCTAATCAATGACTGGCCCGACCTGAGACCCATCCAATGACAGAGAGTTAATCATTGATATTATTAATGATATGCTTGCAGACAGGAGCCTAACTTCTTTATGTAGAATGCAGGGAGAGACAGAAAGTCATTCTAAAACACAGATCATATCATTTTTGTCTCCGGACAAATGTTTTAACTTCCTTTTGGTCACAAGTTTAGGCATCATTGATAAACTGTGATAGAACAGAGTTATCTTTTACAATCATTTTCCTTAATCAACCCCATGATCCAAAATGTAAGTCTTGCAGTTACATGGGCACTAGACAGAAAGAAAATCTCCAAGCCAGCCTAGGCAGATTGTCATGTCCCAAGCAGTAAAGTATCAACTTTTAAGGGTCAGAGTACTAATTGTTATTAGGTTTGGAACAGGCTTCAGGCCATAGCTGCTATAGTTATTATTCAGTTTCTGTCATAATACATTGCTTACATTTAATATTTTTGTAGAATTTATTTCCATATATAATCATAGTATTCTTTTGTTCCTTGGTCATTGAACACCACAGTGGTCTGTACAAGCTAACTTTTCTAAAAAAGGAAGGCCATTTATCCATACCATTCCTTATCAATATAACCCCCTGTGTAGATCAGAGATAACTCCTAACAATCTGACTTTGTTGCTGTGCCTTTTTCTTGATGGGCATGCCATATGAGGGCCCCCAATCCTATACTTCACATAATCTCTTGACTGTATTAGGAGGAAACATTTTTATTATTTTATTTATTTATATTTCAAATGTTGCCCCATTCCCATTCCCCCCTCCATGGGTCCCTCACTCCATTCCTCCTCCCCTTTATCTCTAAGAGAGTGCTCCTCCACCCATCCACCCACTCCTACCTCACACCTCTAGCATTCCCCTACTCTGGGGCCCCCACTACATATATAGCAGAGGACTACCTGGTCTGGCCTCAGTGGGAGGAGTGCACTTGGTCCCGAGGAAGAGACTTTTAACCTGATCTGCTGTCAACTTCTCTAGCCCACCACATCTTGTTTACCTTTCTGAGCTTACTTTGTCCTGATTATCTGATTCCTGAGTGAGTACAGGGGCAGACGTTCCAAGAGTATCTAGGTACCAAAACCTCACAAGTGGATCTCTGCTGTCTTTATTTGAGTCACAACCTCTAGGGCATAAGGAGGACCTTTCTAGTGTCGTCAGATAAGGATATGTCCATGAAAGCAGGAGGGTAGCATACTCAAGACCTTCCTGGGGAAGCTTAGCAGCAGTACTCCTGAGAGAAGGCATGAATAAATCATAAGGAATTTCCCATCAACCCAATTTCCCCAAGTTGTACAAATACAAAAAGCCCCGTAAATATACAACACGTGGAGATACAAAAGTGGAAGATGGCATGATAATGACTGGATCATGCGGCTCAGTGCTGCTGGATCTTTATCAAGCAGCTGTGCTGGCTTTATAGCTTTTGCTGTTCCCATTAGATATGGCTGTGCTGTCTTCCCCTTTTTATTGTTAATTTGAGGGTCTGTAGATCTCCTTGGGAGGTATGTAGAACACTTCTCAGGCTTCAGAGGATGACTGGAAGGACAGGAACCAAAATAAGCACAACTCCCAGGATTTTTCCCAAATTGATTGTACTAGACCAAAAATCCTGTCCTGAAACAAAATAAGTGAGAGATCTAAGAATCTGTTTGCAAAACTGAGCTGAACCAATGGCTATAACTTGTTGTGGTAAAGACAGCATGTTTATGGCTAAGTCAGAACTGTTCTACAGGCCATGAGAGTGGGAACTAAGTTGTGCCCTGGTCACTTAGAAGCATTGTATGGAAGTGGAGTGACACAAATCCATTTAAATTGTGATTGACAGGAAACAATCCAACTTTAATGTTTTAAATTTGATTACTCATAAATAAGACTATTTCTTCCAAAGAATTTACCTTATTCCCTAAATTTTTATCGATTGTTTTTCTTGAGTGATAAGTGCCAGGAACGTATGTTTTTTGAAAGCTGATGAACATGTTCTGCAGTATGTTCAAGCGTACTGTTGAACCAGTGCAGTGGTAGAGGCTATGAGTGACTCCAAACTTTCAGTTAAGGCAGTAATTTCTCAGATAACAGCAGCAACATGTCTTTTGGGTCTTCCTGCTCTCGGGGTTACAGATCTTAGAGGACAGCTATCTGCCACCATTTTCCTAAACCAGCACAATCTCAAACTGCATTTTACACACCTCTCCTTCTACTCACAGGTAAGTGTAGCTCTTGCTTCATCATAGAAGGTTCTCTTTGTAGCAAACATAAGAGAAAACCACAATAAGTCAACATGGAGAGAGAAAGCGTTATAAAGTGCCCCAAAGTAATGGTTATATCTACAGCACAACGCTTGTAGCTAGGGCTCAGGGGACATCATGGAAGAGGGGCAGCATGATTCTGAGAGCCAGAGAACTAGGAAACTTAGCTGTGAAATTATATTAGAGAATGACAGGGAAGCTTCATTCTTTCCCTCGACAGTGTGGCCTCAAGACCACACCCAAGCACACCATCAAGACATGTTAACTAGGAAGGGAGAAATACCATTGATCTGTATGCCTAGACAAGAAATTAAGGGCAACTAAGGAATGCTGAGAGCATTAGTTATTCCAGGAATTCGACATCTAATTAGTTATCCAATTCCAAGTGGTCAGCCCTGAAGCCATGTACACACAAATAACACTAAAGAGACTCAGAATGTTGTTTTACATATTTATGCATATATACATATATAACATTTAAAATTAAAGAAAGAGAGGCTATGAATTTAAAAGGGAGTGAGTGAGAAAGGTACATGACAGGAGTTGCAGGCAGAAAGGAGAAAAGAGGAAATGATATAATCATATTTTATTTTAAAACAATAAAAAGTATGTTTCAAAAAATTAAAACACTCTACTAAATATTTTATGAATAGGTAAAAGATAAGATCAAAGGCTCTAAGCATAAAGTAGCAAAAACATAGTAATAGAGCAATGTTAATTTTCCTCATTAGATCACTACACAGTACATAGATTCATTAAACAATCACACTGCATCTTATAAATATGTACAATTATGTGTTAATAAAATTTTTAAATGCTTACTGTGGCAGGAAATGCTAACTACTCTAATTTATTTGCTCATTACATATTGTAAATATGTATAAATTATCACACTGCATCCCACAAGTGTGCACACTTAAGATACAAACAAAGCAGATCACAATAAGCACAAAAAATAATCATAATGTTTGAATAGGTTTATATGCTAATCTTAATATGAATATTATACAATATATATGTATACATACATATGTATCCATCCCATAGGGTACTATAAATATGCAGAATTTAATGTGCCAACTATAAAAATAAATCTGTTACCAAACTCAGAAATATTACTATGAATAAATTAAAGAAGCTCAAAATATATACTTTGAAAAGTACCAAAACACTATTTAGAAAAATAAAGGAGATACTGAATGGGAAGGCACGCAATGTCTATTAATCAGTAGATTCAACTTTGTTAAAACAGAAATGCTGCTCAAATGTCTTACAGGTTCAATTCGACCCTAAAGTGTCCAACTGCTCTTTGTAGAAGCAAACAAGTTGATCCTAAAATTTCTGGGGAATTGTGGGGGACTGCCAAAACACCGGAAGTGCTCAAGATAGACAAAGCAATCGAGACAAAATGAACACAGCTGTGAACTGGTTTCACAATGAAAACTTACTGTGAAGCAACAGTAAGCAAGAAGGTGGCACTGCAGTAGCAGGAAAACAGCAGGCAGGACTGGTGGTTTACAGATGGACCTGCCTGTAGACCTCAAGGGCTACTTACTGGCAACGGTGTAAAACAAGCCAATGGAAGGAGTCACTTTTATAAAATGTTGCTGGGAAAGCTCTATGGCTGCTGGCGAAAGAATGAAGTCTGGACACTTATTTCACAATGTATATGAAAATTAACCCAACATGGATGAAAAACCTAAGGGAAAGAACATAGAAATCTTACAAAACGTACAGGGATGAATGTATATGAGACTGAATTTTGTGATATTCTGTGATGGGTTTTTAGATATGATATGATATGATATGATATGATATGATATGAATAGTACCAGCAACAGAGCAGAAATGTATACATTGGATTTCATAAAATTGAAATGCCCATTGTTCAAAAGATATTATGAAAAACAAGACTATGCTGAGAAAGGAAGAAAACATCTTGATCAATCTGATTGAGGACATGCATCTAGAATATCTGATGCATTATACAACTCAATGTAACAAAATAGCCCAATAAAATATAGACAACACAATATACATTCTACCAAGTATATATGCACAAAACTAGCAGGGGCATGAACACAAGTGAGTGGCATTCATCTCTTGGCGAATACAAATAAAAACCACAATGAGATGTCGCTTCATACTAAATCGAATGTGAAGGATGGAAAAATTTGGCCATGTTCATAACATCAAGCTGGGGAGAAACTGGAGTATTAACCCTGCATGCAGCAATGGAAAATAGTTCTTGGAATACTTCATCAATTTTTTTTTAAATGATCAAGCATAGCAAGCCATGTAACAGAACAAGTCTACTTCTGAAGATATATACTCCAAAAACTGAAAGTATATGTCTACACAAAAATGTGTGTTTGCATGATTACAGCAGCGATATTCACAACAGCCATGAGGTGGAAACAGCTCACCTGCTACTGATGAGGGGCAGACCTAACTGTGGTATGCCCGTAAAAAAAGACTCTAGAACGTATTGCATAGGTCAACTCTGAAATATTATTGTATAAATATGAAGCTTGAGAAGACTTCCAGACTCAGAAATTAGACTGGTAATTGACTTTGAGGAGGGAGGAGATTAATGGGTGACAGGCAATAGGCCTGGGTTGATGCAAATGCTCTAGATGATGGTTGTACACATCTGCCCTTCTGTGGCTTTACTGAAATGCATTAGATGGATGGGCAAAAAGGTATGCGAGTTATCTATCAGTCAGATTATTCTAGCAAAGAATGTCTGTGAACTAAGTGCATTGGGCTAAATGCAGATAGTCATTAGGAGGACCCAGGGCTTGAGATGGTGGGCATAGCATTCAATCACACAGATGAAAAAAACACTGTAGGCAAGTTTAAAAGTTGGGAAAGCACACAAGAAACCAGTGCCCTACCTCAATGATAAACTGGGGCAGAATTTCAGATTTCCTGGGATCAGACTAAGTGTTTCAGTACTATCAAGTACTATAGTGTTTCAGTACTATAACACAGTAGATGTAACACAGCAACCAGATTTCTGTAGTGTTGTTTGGAGATAATTTTAAAATTGTGATTTCAAGCTAAGATATTTTAATTGATGTAAGAAACATATATTGGCTTGTATTGTAAATACTTCTTGTCAGGACTTTGAAATGCTTAAAAGGGAAAGTGAATATATGATTTACAACAGAACCTAACTATTGAAGGAAATTTAATTAAATTTGAAAATGAGATTATTTTAAATTTTAATCCGATAAGCTGGAGTTAATCAGCAATTAATAAACAGAGCATAATGCTACTTATTTTCATTTTACTGTATTTATGAAGAACACATTGATATAGGTTTTAATTTTGTAAATGAGACTTTAAAGACTTAATAGTATATAACTTTACTGAAATTCATAATCTAACTGAAATACACTCTTTTATGAAAAATGCCCCACTCAGACTTTCCTAAGAAACCTTTACATACCTCTTTAAACAACAAATTGGTGCTTTTAAATGCAAAAAGTGAGCATAGAGCAATCCACGCTGTTCCCTGACTAAACACTTTGGAGTGTTGAAGTACCAGGCAACACTGTAGTGGTGAGTAATTAAACATGGCAGTAATTAGAAAGCAAGTTCTTGCTTGCAGGCTTTCACACAGGTGGGACACACAGTAACAAACACACATCACGTATTAGGTAATTTTTCTAAACATATATCTTTATATCACACATAGGCATGGATGGCAGGATAGCGATGTGACTTAGGACACAGATTTGTAAGCCAGGGCAACTGAGTTTAATTTCTAGCACCCAGAGATAATAATTGTGTTACTTCCATGACTAACTTCAGCCTCCTGGGCTTCAGTTTTATCAATTTGTCAGATGAGGATAACAGAAGTCTACAATGGAGTTACCACAAAGTTAACAAGATTAATATCTGTAAAGCACTTAGAATAATGCCTCACACCCAGAAAACATCGTGGCAATTGTGTTCCTGTCTAAAGGAAATACAGGGACAAAGAGTGTAGCAGAGGCTGAAGGAAAGGTCACCCAGAGACTGCCCCACCTGGGGATCCATCCCACATGCAGACACCAAACTCAGATACTATTGCTGATGCCAAGAAGGGCTTCCTAACAGGGGCCTGCTCCAGCTGTCTTCTGAAAGGCTGTGTACAGGGACCCCAGTGTAGGAGTTAGGGGAAGGACTGAAGGAGCTGAAGGGGCCTTATCTGGCATCAATGGGAGGGGAGGCCCTTGGTCTTACAAAGACTTGATGCCTCAGTAATGCTTGATTCTCAGAGGAATGCTAGGGCGGTGAGGCGGGGGTGGTAGGTGGGTGGGGGAGCACCCTCATAGAAGCAGGTGGAGGGGGATGGGATAGAGGGTCTCCACGCGGATAACATTTGAAATGTAAATAAATAAAATATCCAATTTTAAAAAAACTGAAAAAAAAGAGAAAGAAATAGAAAGCATATAAAGTCGTTATCCCAGGGAGAAGACACTTCTGGGAAAAGTTGGGGAACAGGAAAGAAAATGACTAACATATACTGTATGCAAAATTTTAAATTAAATTTTTTAAAAAGTCACTATGTAGTATAAAGGAAAAAAAGTCAGGTAATAAGTGCTATGAAGGGAACTATAGCAAGTGAAGCAGTCTGGAATGATACTTGGAGAAAGAGAAGGAAGAATTTCAATAGTGTCCTCAGGACCCATCTTCCTGACCCCTTAGGAATGAAAAATAGTGGCAACTTGGACAAAAATGGCAACCAAGAGTACTAGGAAATAGATGAATTCCATATGATTCTGTAGGAAAACCCAATGGAGTGTCCAGTCAGGAAAATGGAGAGCCCTGCAAGCAAGTTACGTATGTTTTCTCCAGCCAAGACTTGATGCTGGATACAGAGGTAGGTTTAGGTAGATGCTCTGTCTTGACCAGGGATGGAGTTTTGTTATGTGGCTCTGACAGGGAAAAGGTGCTGTGATTGTGTACACAGGGGTATTCATCACCATGAGTCATAGATGCCAAGCAGGAAGGTCAGTAGTATGGAACTCCCTATGGGGAGAAATAGTTTTAAAAAAGAGTGTTCAGAATCTGGATGCTTTGAGCTAGAGACTCCGGAGTCACAGGTCAGGTAACAGCAGTGTGACTTGGAAGCCCATAGGAAATGCAGAGTCTTAGGCTCCACAGTAGCTCTGAGCAGGAACACTCCCAGGAAACCTCCCACATAAAGTATGGGTGAAGGTCTAGGTTAGTTTCAGAGTCCTGGAGCCTCAGGTGGAGCAGCAAAGACAGGAAGTCTAAGGACCCGGGAGACTGGAAGGAAGCCACACTGTCTACATGGGTACCAAAACCGTCACAGTGATGACTACAGTGGAGGAGAGATGCCAAGAAAGGTCCAAGGGGTGAGGCAGGTCCTCCAGGGGAAAAGCAGAGAATTCGAGCAGAGCACATCTGCACATTGCCAAAGGGCTGGGGTCTCTTAAGAGGCATGAAAAGAAAACAATGAGCCTAGAAGCAGAGCTTGCAGTCAGGAGATAAATGAGATGTTTGAGTGAGAAGAGCTACCACCTGAGAAAGCTTCTGGAAGAACAGGGGCCTCAGGGGCAGCCAGTGTGGGTTACAGAGTGTAACACTAACACACCACCTGACCTACGCCTGTCAAGGAACCAAACACACTCTAGGGAGCAGGTTTTGTTTCTCAGGATTCTCTTTACAACTCAAACATGCTTTGCAAACACCTGAACCTCTGAGCAGGAAATGCTTTGAAAGCATGCAGTTTAAGTAAATCATTTTCTCATATATAGCGATATATATACAGCATATTCTTTATATAAGGTCTTTAAGACCTTTTATTTAAGTTCATGCCTAGGATATTAAAAGCACCAAATTACTGAAAGCTGGGTGTGGTGGGGTATTATTGTAATCCTAACACTCAGGGAGCTGAGGCTGCTGGATGAGGTGTTTGAGACCAGGTTGAGCTTTAAATAGAGTCCCTGTCTCAACAAAATACAACAAACAAATAAACAAACAAACAGAATAGCCGGCTCTTGAGAATGTCCATAAGAAAGTAGGTATTCTTTTACAGCCTCTTTACAAATAAGTAAGCAGAAGTACAAAGAAGCCTGGTTAAGTTCCACAAGGTCCCAAACAGGAGGGAAATAGATTCCAGATCCCAAACTAGGCCATCATTGTACAGTGGGACCTGTGATCCATGCTGTCTCCCACTAGCTGCTACTTTTAACCCAACATTTTAACGATATAAAAGATGCATAAGAACAAATGATAAACAAGTACCCCTCCCCCTCTTTCATCATTCAAAGACTCCCGGGCATAAGAAGCCTTAGGCAGCGTGTATTTGATCCCAAGGTACAAAGGAGTCTGCCTCAGTGTAGACAGAAGAAATCGATCCTATATTTTTTAAAAGCCTCAGAGAAGAGCATGTCATCCTGATTCTAACTGATCCCACCTGACTCACCTGACCTAAGGCTATGCTGCTGCAAACAACCCCATGCTCCTGTGCAGTAATACCTATGAGTGTCCCTCCTAGGATCTGAAATTTGAAACCCACCCTGTTCCAGGACATGTTCCCTTTCTCGGTTGGTTTTCTTTAATGTTCTAGATGTTTTCTATCCTGAATGGATAATCGCATTCATTAGATAAATTCTAAAATCAACCAACTTTAGTGTTGGCTCCTAATTCTTTCTGGTCTTGGAGGATCAGTAGTATCAAAGGGTGTCTGAAGGCAGCATCCTTGGTGAGAACAGAAAATTCCAGTGGGTGTGTCCTTAGGGACAAGTACTCAGGAGGTGTGCTGTTCATGGGTAAGGGTCTCGGTCTCAGGAGAGACGCCAGAAGTTCTGGCTAAATAGGACCTAAATACCACCAATCACTTCTGCTTGTGCCATTAGCCAATGTCTTATAGGGTGAGAACTGATGTCTAGCAAAAGAAAGCAATGAGAGTAATGACCAACTCACAAAGAGGTGGCCTGTGCCTATATCATAGCCCCACAAAGTCTGTGCAAGAGCTTTACATTTACAGTGGATTAGCCATTATAAACTCTGGAATTTCTTCTATTAAAACAAAAAGTCCAGGGAGGTGAAAGGCTCTCAGGACTCAAAGGGAAGGACCTTAGATGAAATGCCCAACAGTGAGGAGAGGGAACTGTAGAGTCCATCTCCAGTAGAAAGATAGGGCATCAAGTGAGGAATGGGATTACCATCCCACAGTCAAAAACTCTGACCCAGAATTGTTCCTGTCTAAAAGAATTGCAGGGACAAAAAATGGAGAATAGACTGAGAGAAAGGAGGTCCAGTGACTGGCCCAACTTGGGATCCATCTCAAGGGGAGGCTCCAAGACCTGACACTATTACTGATGCTATGGTGTGCTTACAGACAGGAACCTGGCATGGCTGTCCTCCAAGAGTCCCAACAAGCAGTTGACTGAGACAAATGCAGATACTTATACCAAATCATTGGACTGAAGTCCAATTGGTTGAAGTAGAGAAAGGCTGGAAGAAGTTGAGGAGGGCTACCCCATAGGAAGACCAGCAGTCTCAACTAACCTGGACCCCCGAGATCTCTCAGACATTGAGCTATCAACCAGGCAACATACAGAAGGTGGTCCAAGGCCCCCGGCAAATATATAGCAGAAGACTACATGGTCTGGTCTCAGTGAAAGAAGACTTACCTAACTCTTGAGAAACTTGAGGCTCCAGGGAGTAGGGAGGACTGGCAGGGTGGGGTGCAGTGGAGTGGGAGGTGTGGGGACATTCTCTTGGAGCAGGTAGGAGAAATAGAATGAGGAACTGTCAGAGGGCGGACCAGAAAGGGGAAAGAAAAGCAAAGCAACAACAAAGTCCAGCCTGGCTACCACAGAAATCAGTAAGCGGAATCTGACACATTCACCATTACAGGGCATGTGTGCATGGCACGGCCTGCTTAGAAATGCTGCTAACAGACCCCTCAGTACTCGGGCACTGCACCTCTCAACATTTGATTAAAATTTATGAGCACAGTATATGCTTTAAAGTCCCTCGAGTCTGCCTTCCTGGCAGTAAACAGAGTCTTCTAGCATATTAGCAGTGAGCTGAGGTCTTTGGGGTCATTCAAGCTCTGGTCTGAGGCCCAGCCTCTCAGCCTACCAGCCAGGTAACTGAAGTGAGAGCTCCCTGGATCTCCGAGCCTCTAGCTCTGTACCTGGTGCACTGGGATACTGCAGATCTATCAATCCTTGCTAATTTTTCATCCCCAAAGGAGCATTCTTAGTCCTGCCAGCAACACAACACTTCGGTGCCAAAAGAAGTTATGAGCCTCATTTTTCTATATTTAATATATAAAGTATAAACTTTTTCTATATTTAATATAGAAAGTATAATTCTGGATCTATGTTTGCCCATCTGCATGTGACCCTGTCCCTGCTAAGGAGGCAGGGGAGAATGACTTCCATTTCTAGGGGACAGTGAACATTAGGCACAGTAAAACTGGTTTGCTTTTTTTTTTCTCATAGAACTGACTAATGTGTGGTTTATACGCATACTAAATGTCCCTCTAGGTCCCACATATTAACAGCTTGGTCCCTGTCAACTTTATTAGGAGGTGGTGAGAACTTTGTCAGGGTCTAGTGAGAAGTGATAGCTTATTAGAACTGTGCCCTTGAAGATGACATTGGGACCAGATCACGTTCTTCCTCTCTTTCTCTTTCTGCTTCCTTGTTGCTCTGAGTTCAGCAGCATATTCCTCTGGGCCACTGCCCTGAAGGACAATGGTCCAGGGACTGCAACCCTCAAACTGAGAGCCAAAATACACCTTTTCCTGTTCACACTCATCATGCCGTATTCACTACAGTAACAGAGAGCTGAAGAAAGCTCATTAGGATTACATCATATTACAGTCATGTACCAGCATAAGTATGATGCAAAACAGGCTAAGTATGACACAACTAAGTATGCAGAACAGTGCACATGGATTAACAAACCATAATCACCATAGTATGCATACTTCTTCAGAGTACCTTCTTAGAGCTTCCAAGTCGGCATGAAACCACAAAGACAAACACATCTGAGCTAGGCAAGACTGACCTATCAAGTTACTACCTTCATTTGACAAATTAGTAAGCCAAAGACCTCTATGAAGCAGATGCTCCGAGTCTGAGATAGGTCACTTAGCAATACTTCTGTGTCAGCTTTTTCAAGGTCACAAGAAGGAGAAAGGCCCTCGAAGGGGAAAGTCTCACTGCTGCTGCATCAAGTTCAGGTGCTCCTTCAAACATTTCTCAGTAATGAATGTTTCACGGCTAGTTTTTCTTCTTGATAACATCAATGGTGTTGCTAGCCAAGGGTCTCTCTGCTGGAAATCACATCCTCGTTAGACCAGCTGTGAGGCCAGTCTGACCTTTGGGGAGGACGGAGTGAAGAGACCATCAGGACATGCTCTTTATAATCTGTTTCCCTTGTCTGCTGCACTCATCTCTCAGGGCTAGGGACATGGTGATCCCTTATATATTAGGACGAGCCAGAAGGAAGAGCGCTTCCACTTGTGTATTTGCTTAGAGCAAGTCACGGATTTTATATTTGTCAAAGTCACAGTAAGTTTTCTTTTCACATAAAAGCATTAAAAAACATAAATTCCAAATATAATCAATGTTCTGAAAAGTCCAAAAACAAAAACGACACAGTTGATACAAACAAAACCAGACGTGATTAGAGACGAACGTTTAGGCTAATACCTAGGCTTCGGTTTGCCAAACATCAGCCCCAGGTTAGCGTAATCACTAATTCTTCATCTGGTAGGCAGACATGGCTCTGCCTCAGCATCAACCGTGTCTAGACCTTCTGCATGCTCTTTTCAATCTGACTGCCCTTCCTCACTCTTTGGCCTTTTAAAATACTCAATTTCAAAGTTTCTAACCAAATATTTTCTTCTGTACAAAGTCTTCTTGTAAGTTTTAAAATGAGAATTGAATGACCTCAGTGTGAGCCCATCTGGCCACAGGCTTACTTCTCACTTACAATTTAGCAAACTTACCCTCTTCCATTTGAATTCCTGGAGATCAGGGAATAGGCTCTGTCTCATGTCCCACAGCACCTAGGAGGTTTCTAGCTCATCCCTTGTCTTGGGCCTGTGCAGATGATCATTTTTCATCCCGTCCCCAACCCCACTGAGTCTTAACATAAGTCAAGACAACTCTAAATTGAATGGAAGACAGTACCAAACTCTTTGATAGCTTTTTCTAGCCTCCTTAGTAAAATGTCTATCATTGAGTTTGTAGTTTCCTTAGGGATAGAAGGCAGATATAGATCTGTATTTCAATTTAATTAGATATGACATTGTGATTAAGAAAGGTTCTTAAAAATTAGCAAACAGCATTAACCACTGACTCTCTGGTCTGACTCTTGTCAACTGATCACTGACTTTGCTTTAAATGTTCCAGTTAAGGATGGGCAGAGAAGTGTCAGAAGAGCCATTATCCCTGTACTCAAGCAGTTGACCTGGGATTACTTAAACTGTAGTCCATCATGACTTAGGAAATGTAGGAACAAACAAACAAACAACAACAATAACAAACAACAATAAAAAACCAATGTGATTGGTTGTTTCAGGAGCTTCTCCACAGACAAGACACTCATTGAATACCAGCTTCACAGCAGCTTATATGCTGGGTCCTGAAGACATACATCCTCCTCTGTTCTCTCTTCATTTGCACACAGTCTGATGTGTGACTTTTACCTTTTAAGGTAGTATCGTAAAATGTATGACACAAGTGGTAATCACTTTTCTAGCAAAATGCCAACTAGTATTAAGAAACTCTACTTCCTGAGGCACACACATCAAGCTTGGGCCAGTCATCTATGAGTCCATAACATAATGTTCTGCCCAAATAAATCAGCTCATGGCTGTGCTCAGAGCAAATACCAGGAGAAAACATGGTGAGTCTTACAAGAGGTGTTTAGATAATAACACTGGTAAGGTTTAGACCTTTTCTTCCTTTCGGACGGCTAGGCTATTTAGAGACCTTAACATTGCTCATGCACAGTCTCTTTTATTTTGACAGTTAAGTGCCATCACCTCTTCAAGGTTCTATAATTGAACAGTGATTTACAAACAGCATTCATGGTGGGCTGAGAGGTCCTAGTTCAAGTTGGAGGCAGATTCAGTTGTTAGGACCTGCTTGAGACTTCACAGAAAGCCATCTTCCCTGTGTCTTCATAGGGCTAAAGGGACCGAGGCAGTGTCTTAGGTGTCTAAGGTTTCTCAAGGGCGCTAACCCCACTAAAGAGAGCGTTGTCTTCATGATTTAATCACATCTAGAGTCTCCATCACCTAAAGCATCATATTGGAGGTTAGATGTCAACAGGTTGATTTTAGGGACATAAATGTTTTCTAACTTATAGCAGCTGGATATGCTTATACAACCCCACAGATTTATATGCCCCTCTCCCTTTCTTTGCAATCTAAGTTCTCTTCTAGACAGAGTCGTATTCTTCCTAGCAGGCTTCTACACAAGCAGCCTGCTTGTGGTTAAATGGTCCAAGGACTAATAGCATGTCTGCTTTTGTCAGTTATCAATAAGGAATTCTAATAATAAAAAGCTAGACAACATGATGGTAGTTCAAAACTTTGTCTTAAATAAAAGGCTTCATCAAACTTGATTAATTTTCACTCAAATTTGTGCAAGTTATGGGTACATTCTCTTTACATGTTAATTTAATTCTCTTTATATGATTTGACCCATTTCATTTAGTTTTTAGTATTTTTATGTATATGATGAGTATTTGCTCCATGTACAAGCACCATATGCATGCAGTACACACGGAGGCCAAAAGGGGGAGTCTAATCCCCTGGGACTGGAGTTACATAAGGCTGTAAAATGTCATAGGGGGCTGAGAACTAAACTCAGTTCTGCAAGCACACCCAGTGCTTTTAACCAGGAAGACATCTCCTTGGACCCTTATATGTAATTTATTTTAAGAACATTTAAGACTATGAATGTTTGGTTGGGGCTTTTTAAAAAAGCATCTTTACTTAAGTATGGTACTGCATTCACGTTTACACCTCAGAATGTTTGCCTTTCCAGCAAAGATGATTCATTAACAATTGATCTCTCTGTCTCTTTGTCACTTTCAGTCTGTCTCTGTCTCTGTCTGTCTGTCTCTCTCTTTGTGTGTGTGTGTGTGGGGGGGGGGGTCTCAGCTAAGATCAAGGATACCCAGAAGTATATAGAAAATAGATTGAATATTAGTTAAGATATCTTCAGGCTGTAATGGAAAAGTAGAAATCTGCAGCATTGAAAATATCTAGAATTTTGAGAAAAGAACATAGATGCAATTTTCTACCATATCCTGGTCTATCTATCTTCAGTATGGAAAACATGCCCATCAAACACAAAGAAGCAGACTTCTAGTGGACATGAATCTCCTACGTGGCTTAGGATACTGAGTAGCATCTATACAAGCTACTTGTATCTATCATCACTTGTACCAATGTCATTGTTTGGTCAGATGTTTATATTTAAATTTATATTTATAAATGTTTGGCCAAACATTTATATTTAGTTCTAGAGATAATATCATTGGGAGGGATGTCTCTTATGTGATTTAAGCTGCAGAAATGTATAAAACCACTGCCTAACCCTCCCCCTTTCAAAAAATATGTATAATACCACACTCTGCTTGCAACAAAATATCAACAGAAAAAGCCTCCACAGATCAGAGGTCAGAGAATTTGCAACATTACAGGCTGGTAAAGAAATATTCTAGCTTCTGTAGACTCCATATGGTCTCTGCTACAAATTCTTTTCTCCTCCTTCAATTTAAGAATGCAAAAACTATTCTTAGCTTATGCACTTTTCAAAAGCAAGTAGTAGTTGAGATCTGGATAGTTTGCCCCTCAATTAGATAGCTCAGCACACTGAAAATAAAAATTTCATTTTCTTAGTTTCTGCTATTTTTCCCTCAAAAAAGAAAAAGATTCATAAGAAACACAAATTAAGACAAAAGCCAAACCTGGTAAAATCTCTTTTAAAAAGTAAAACCAGATTGAGAACGATGTGTAAAAATTCTTATCTTTCAAAGATACCTGGACTGCTTCTTCCTGTGGTTACTTAAAGATACTCTTGGCATTGTTGGGCATAGGTGGGAGAGGAAGTCCTTGGTCCAGTGAAGGCTAGATGCCTCAGTGTGGGGGAATTCATAGGTGAGGAGGTAAGAGTGGGGGATGGGGTAGCAGGAGGAGAAAGGATGGGATGGGGATTCCTGGGTGGGGGTGGGGGGATGGAGAAAGGGGATCACATCTGAAATGTAAATAAAATATCCAATAAAAAAAGAGATACTCTTGGATGATGAAGTTGTGGTTAAAATCTCAGGATGGCTTCTTTCCTCCAGAGGCTTCAGTGGGAATTCTAAAGAGGTTTTATTTTGGTCTGTGTGTGGGGGGAGGGAGTAGAGCTCTTTGGAGATAAGTTCTCTCCTTATCTTATGTAGCACAGGCTAGCCTAAATTCCATACATAGTCTAGTTTGGTCTTCTCAGCCTCCAGAGTGTTGAAGTTATAGACACACTCTTCCACAACCAACCTGAGATTCTCAGTTCTGAGGTACCAGGACCAGAACTTGACCTGTGTGTTTACATCAAGAGCCAAGTCAGATTGCCTGTCACTGCTGATGTACTCTGGGAATTACAAGCACAGGCGGCTGGGAGTGAGTGTAGAGGACTGAAGGCCAGTAACCTATACCAGGCAGCTTTAAGAAAAGAAAAGATAAGGGTGACTCAGGGTCACCCATATCCATCTGGGTATTCCTTTCTGCTTTGGGACTGTCACTAAAGCTTCCTTAGAGCAGGGTCCTCTCTGTTTTCCCTCTGTAATTCTAGCAATGACTCCTGCTGCACTGAGTTGTGAGCCCCTGAAGCAAGAGCCAAGATAAAAGGCAGAGGACCTCTGTCTGAAGTCTGTGTGCTCCGGCAGATTAAATAGAAATTCTTCGTACTGAACACAGGGCAGGGCTTCAAACAGAGATGTACCATGCATGCCACATTTCTGTGAGGCCTCCTCCTGCCAAGCACAGAGGGAGGCTTCAGATTCTCAAGACCAGTGTGTCTGCAATCTTCAGATACTCAACAGCTGCCATTTCCACCAGTGCTTCAGACATTCTAAATGAATACACAGCTCTTCATTAACCCACATTAACTCACTAAATCAAGAAACTAATTACTTGCAAAGGATCCATTTTCTAGAAGATGCTAACCACTGTAACATATGCATTTAACATAGATTCTCATTAGTGATTCTCTTCATAAGAACCCTACAGAGTGTAATTTTTGATACATTAAGTCCCTCAGTCTAATAGACAGCCTTCTACCTGATTGGTACATCTGTGCAGAACCATTTGCCCGCAGATCCCAACTGGGAAACACTAGTTGGTCTTATTCCTGGCCTGGTAGAGGGCACGTTAAGGAGTTAACGTTAAGGAGTCCGTTAAGGAGTTCCATGAGGACCAAGATGGTACCAGATAAGTTTTCTTTTCACCAATGAGCTGGATGATGGAATAGCTTTCTACCTCTATCTGCCCAAGATGAAGGAAACACACTATTGGCATTCAAAGAATACTTCCAACCTGAACTTCACTAACCTCATAGCCAGCAGAAAGGATATTCTCTGGTACATTTATTTACTAGGCATCGGGAGCATACCGTGTTGTCTGTGTGGAGACCAGAGGGCAATTTGTGGAAGTTAGTTATCTCCTTCTACTACACGGGCCCCAAGGATAGAAATGTTGGTGGTAAGTGCCTTTATCTCTGGGGCATCTCAGGGGCAGAGCATAAAAGTTTTTAACATATTCTACTGACTACTCATCACTACAGTAATCTCCCTTGTTCTATGTTGTACAAACCACACGGATCTTTCCAACATGGCATCTTCCTTCTTTTTCCTACGAAATCATTAGTTACCACACACCAACCAGATACCTTCCACATTAAGATAAACCAATGACCTTGCTAGGGCTTAAAGATGAGGGATCTGGATGATAAAATGAATGGTGGATAAGAAGAGTGACATAAGCTATCGTAGGATATTACAAAGATGGAGAGTCTTTAGATAGGAAAAGAGAACAATAATGTGGATTCTCGATGCACAGAGACCTCTGAATTTCTAAGAATTTGTTTTGTAAATAGAATACTATTTTATTAATGGATGAGCAATATGATGTTGTTCTGTATAGTGCTTTTTTATGTTTGCCCTTTCATCTACGGAGAAACATCATTTTACCCCATGCCATGGCTTGTGTGGTAGTGGGAACAGTGTGGGCAATACATTAGATACAATAAACAAATACTACATGTTCTCTCCTGTGTGTAGGAGCTACAAATGTTACCATGAACAAAGAACGGCAATAACTAAAGGCTGGGGAGGATGCAGGTAGCCCTGCCACGGGCAAATTGGAGTATACATAACAAAACACAGATAAAGACATATATACTGTAGTATTTAACATTCACTGTAATCCACAGTAATTTATTTACTGGAACTTTAATAACTAGAAGAAGGAGCATGAGCACACTGCACACCAAGTAGTGATAAAAAGATGCAAATGTTCATTTCGTTGATTGACAAGTACATATTAATATAACTGTGCTGAAAATGCCACACTGTATATCTCATAAATGTGTGTAACTATTCTGCTAATCAAACTTTAGAGGAAATATTTAACACATGGAAGTTTGAACTCCCTCAATTTTCTCATTATGAAATATCTGCACCCTATAAACGTGTATAATTATAAAAGCTACAATGGGAACACAGTCAGCACAGAAGTGTAACAACATTAGTAAGTATCATCCACTCTCAGAAATAGAGCACACGAGAAATTCTAAGGACACTGTTGGTATTGCCTTGCTTAAAACCTGCTGAGTTAACATTATACCAAGTGTGTTTGTTTAAACACAGAATGCTTAATATGTCTAATAAGCATGATCACATAGATTATTGGAAACCAATTTTCACAACTTTTTGAGAATTATGACATTTATCTGCTCTGCTTCCTCACTCCAGCCTCTCCAATATACTTATTCTCATGAAAGAAAAAAAGTCCTTGAATGTAATGTTTCTTATGATTACTGACAAAAAACGCTATTTTCTGCTAACCACAATGGCTTTTTTTTTTTTTTGCCTTGCTTTGTGGCTTTCAGATTAACACACTGGGACTGCTACATGACTTTTCAAATGAGATTCTAAAGCTGTAATATAGACACCAAAAACTCTACAAAGACTTATTCTTAAGTTGCATTTTTTTTTTTTTTTTTGCCAGAGTATCAAGCAGAATTTAGTAAACTAAAACAGCACATTTTGCTTAACACACAAAGTTTTCAGAAGACAACTTCCAGCAAAAGAGTCCTGAAAGCACAGGCATCAGACAGCAATCACCAAAGCATCTTTCACCTAAGCCCACATGGAATCAAAAATACCGCATGTTTAAAGCATATGGTACATTTCTCTATAATATACTATGCAGATTTGTTCCGGGGGCACACTGTGCTTCAACTAGCCAAATGGTGGCCCAGGGCTGGAGCACTCCCCTTTTAAAGTTGTAACCATGTGTTGTCAGGAACTCTGCAAGGCACATGGCAAGAATGGAGTCTGTGGCTATCCACAGTGTCTAGCTAGCTGTATCTTTGATGCACAGTAGAAGTCAGGGCCTTTGGTCACCAAAGCAGAAGACAAATCAAAATAGATAATTGCCTCAAATGGAAAACAAAACAAAGCAAACAAACAAAAACATACCCCACCCATCATGGTAGGCAAGAGAAGAGTATCTTTGTCCCAAGTGATAATGTGACATATTTTGGCTTCATTTCTCAGAGTTGTCACCATCATCAATGCAATGGGAAGATTTTTAGTGGTATTGAAAAGGTATCTTCTTGTTCCTTCCCCTCTTTTCAGACATTAGAAAATAAATTAGAGGAGAGGGGAGGGGAGAGGGAGGGACCGGGAAGAAAGGAGGGAGGAGAAGCTGTGATCAGGATGTAGAGCAGATAAATAATTGAATTAGTCAAAGGAAAGAAGGAAGGAAGGAAAGAAAGAAGGAAGGAAGGAAGGAAGGAAGGAAGGAAGGAAGGAAGGGAGGGAGGAAGGAAGGAAGGAAGGAAGGGAGGAAGAAATAAGGAAAGAAAAAGAAAATGTGGTTTCTAGAAAACCAAATGAGGAAGAGCCACCTGGGGAAACAGATAAACCAGAACATAATGAGAGAGTGGGCTTCTCCAGAGACCCACACGGGAGTGAGAAGCCTCTGAATTTCTTTTCCTCTACTGTCTTAGGAGTGAAGGCAAGACTGATTCAGATAAAAGAAAGTCTGGATGGCTTTGACATACTTACAAATCAGGGAAAAGAGAAATTAAAAAATAAACCACAATGCATGCAAACCAAGTTTCAGATGAATGACGGATAGCTAAACTACATAAAGAACTGTTAAATTAAATAAAACAAGGAAGCTATAAAATCCAGAAAGCAAAATGAATAGCTATTTAAGAGCCAATGTTCACTAAAGATTGTTCAAAATCACTACTCATTAGAGGGCTACATTACAATGCTATCTATCTGTGGCCAGATATACAAGCTAATATGAATGTATTTATACAAAAATATTGTCGTTTAAATGTATGCATACACGACTAACAATATTGTTAGGGAATGTCATGAATCTAGAAACCTCATATACACTCACACAGTGCTCAGTCTTACAGGAATATAAAATGATACATATTTAGATATTTACCTGGTGTGTGTGTGTGGGGGTACATGTTTACTCAGAGACTTTTGTACAAATATTCCCAGAACCCTACTTATAATACCCAAACCAGTAAAGGATCTAAATGTGTATCAACTGATGAACAGCTGGGTAAAATGTTCTTAGACTGGAACACTGTTCACCAAGAGAAAGCAGCACACTGTAAGAGATCCTATAACAGAAATAAGTATTATGTTTAAGCTAAGTAAAGGAAGCCACATATAAGAAATGATACAGTCATCCCTGGTGTTTATGGGGACTGGAGCCTGACGATACCCAATGGCTCTTACATAAAAAGTCATAGCATTTGTATATCACCTATGCAACTTGTAAATTTTAAATTATCTCTAGGTTACTCTTAACACATAATACAATGCAAATGCATATGAATAGTGATGCTGTGTTGATAAAAATAATGATAAGGGAAAAAACTGAACAAACTTCATCTTGGTACAGTTTTGACAAATATTTATGACCCACAGTCAATAGAGAAACCTGTAGAAAACCAGGCAGTGGTGGCACATACCTTTAATCCTAGTACTTGGGAGGCAGAGGAAGGTGGGTTTCTGAGTTTAAGGCCAGCCTGGTCTACAGAGTGTATTCCAGGACAGCCAGGGCTACACAGAGAAACCCTGTCTCGAAAAACAAACAACCACCACAAAACCCCAAAAAAACAAGAAACAGAGAAACCTGTAGAGAAGTGTATCAATTGTATCACCTGATCTTATTGATATAAATGCTTCAGAAAGGCAAATCTGTCTCTATAGACTGCATCATGGTGTGACTGCACTGGCTCACAGCACTCAACCATCCCCCCCCCCCAAAAAAAAAAAAACTGGTAGATTTTATTTTACACAAATTATACTTCAACAAAATTGTTTTTAAAATGAGCATCAGACAATATCCATCTGTATACACATTAGCAAAAAAATTGTGCTGGTACTCTTGATAATTAAATTTTATTTTCTATTATTCCATACTTTTCACTAAGCATTACATAATGGCCAGGAGATCAAAGTGCCTCTGGCTTCACCACCACACTAAATTTCCATATCTCATTACTGGAGTTTCTCCAGCATCCCTGGGAATTTGGCAGTGATAATGGTATCTATTAGTCAATGGGAGTTTTTGAGCCGGTGGTGAAGAAGAGTTGTAACTGGCAAGGTGGGAGAGTTCAAGGGCTATTGTCCTGGATCTCAGGAGATGTCCATGAACTAGATTCTATCCTGCCAGGCCAGCAAAGTAGTTGAGAAGTAGTTCGTGCCTCTCTTTACTGAAGCAGAGACAAGCAGACCTCCAGACACCCAGTAGGTGCATTATTAACTAATAGCAGCTCTGGGATAGAACAGCAAAGTCTCATTCTCTATCTAAGAGTGAGAAACTTTGTTAACATGTATTAAGGTTTTAAAGGTTGCCTGTTACAATGTGAGGCAGATTTGTTTAAACTTGGTATGTGTCCAAAAAGTGTAAATTTTATTGCATTTGGAAAGAAACTTGTTTTGTCTTAAAGTTTTCCTCCTGTAGTTTAATATAAATATTGCAGCATAGAAGCATTAAAAATAAAGAATAAAATGCATGGGTACAAGTATAGATACCACTTGGACCACAAGGACTTGGGGTTGATGCCTGGCACTTAAAAACAAACAAACAAACAAGACCACCCAGAAATATAACATAGAAAAATCTGTGGGCACATAATAAACACTGTTTTCCCCAGAATCCAGCCTTGAGTCTAAGAAAGGTATTCATTTTCTTAAAAACAAAAATGGTCCAGTGAAGCTGAACTGTATGTGTTCACTGACCAAGCCTTCATATATACACTTTACACAAACACTGTAGGTGGATGACCTCAGGGATTTCTCAAAGCTGGAAAATGAACAGAGCTCATATTTCATAAGATCTGGACTTGTGTGTAGCTGGGAGGGCGGGAAGGCTTCTATGAACGGATTATGACATCAGGTTGCCCACCATGGTTGGATGACTATACCATTCCACTTTAAGTTATCTTGCTCTAAGAACCACTGAAGATAGTTTTCAACCCTCATTCTTGAGACAAGAATATCAAAGCAACCTGTTCCAAATATTACTCTTGGTTATACCCTTGGAGGTAGGCCCCTCCCCCAAATAGATCTGTATAGGAATGAAGAGAAAATGGAGCTTCAGGCCACAGTTTTCTTTTCCAAAGACTTTAATGACTAATTTATTTGGGAATATAACACTAAGCACCAAGGCTTTGCAAGTGGCTGAGTGCGTGCCGAAGGCTTCTAAAGTGCAGATTTTTCTAACTTGAAAGGGACATTTTCAAGTTGTGACTCATTTAAGAGCGTGAAAATGCTATATCTGTAATGTGTGAATCAGACCCTGGAAGTATACATTTACAAAGTATTAAATTACCATCAACCACAGATTACAAATCCATTGATGAAATGCTTGGTGTTGACTTAGCCAATAGCTGAAAGTTGGAGAGGTGAAAATAATGTAATCATCCAGGACTCTGTAATAAACCCAGCCCGAGGCATGTTTACTTAGCATTGCAATGCATAGTTAATGACACTTTTACAAATATTAAAGAAATTTCATCATAAATACTATGTCTCAAATTTAACCAAATCAGATAGAAACAGGCATCCCTAAAGGCCAGGGTTTAAAAGAAACCAATCCTCTGAATGAGTCTTCTGAAAATATGATTAAATCTTAGCTAGCAGACTGGGAAAACGAGCTAACATTGTAAAATGTAGAACTCTCTCACATTCTCCTGCATGTAATCCAATGCTAACAATAAAAACCATAATACAACAGGAGAAACATCCACATGCCATTTGTCCTTCCTCCTCCAAAAGTTGGCATATGCCACGTGAAAAGGGAAAATTCAAACTTTTTTGAAAAAAAAAAAAAAAAAAAAAAAAGCAAGCAAAGTGGAGACCAGAACAGATCATGTATGCAAGTTATCACACACTGAAGCAGACCATTGGCGTCATTTTAAAGCATGCTCTACAAAGGGAAAACAATGAATGGTCTGGAAAGTACAGATTAATCCAGTCAGGAAAGGGTATCAGTGCAATACTAAATTGTTATACATGAATTAATAACAATAACTTTTGGAGTTCTCCTGAGTAAAAGTCTCATTTTAATGTGTAAATGAACATGATTCAGAGCCCATAATCCATAGAGAGTGGAATCCCATATGTTATCTATGAGTTAGGGCTAAAAGGATGAAAGACGATCAAATTATAAAACACTGCTCTTTCCTTCAGGAAATCCTACTGGTATGTGTTCCTAGACCAGAAGGTATTCTATTTGATAGGAGATTATCTGACAAACCCATTCAATATACTTCTGATATCAGAAGACTTAGGTAAAAATTACACTGTGTGACACTTTATTATTGAGAATAGTTTACCTGTAATATACCACCAGACACTATATAGGAATAAAGTTTCAGATGTATTTCAGAATTCATTTGATTAAAAACAAAAGTTTTGAAAAATATATTGTAAAGGAATATTAGCAAAACTGTTGCTCACAGATGTTGCAGGAATTTTCCTGCCACATTGTATTTGCGGTAGAGAGCTCAGTGATTGGACAGTAGGAGAGGTAGGAGGAGTGAGAAGCTGGGAGGAGGAAAGAGAGGGAGAGCTAGCAACCATGGAGGAAGATGGATGGGTCAAAAGCAGTCCTGAGAAACAATGTATATCTAAAGGTTAGATATTGGGTAACAATTCTAATTGTGTGAGCATCTTATTAATTGAGCTTTTCCAAATATATAAATCCATTGGATAATCTTTTAAGTTTTAAGAGTCTTCATTCTACCAGATACCGTGAGCATGGTAGGTATTATTTGGGGCTCAGCCGAGCTTTGTGGGGGCATCGTGGTGGATTGGCAGAGCCAGCTGCCATGCTGGCATCTAGTGGGTCTAGCTGCTGTGCGCTTGGACTCTGGCTGCTTTTAGTGCACGAACATGGCAGGTGGCCCAGATAGATAGCAGAGCCAGACCGTGCTGTGGTTTCTCTAATATCTACCACTTCACAGAGAGGAAAATAAATAAATATCCTTTTGGGGTGATATTTTAACATAATTATTAACATAATGAACATATTGAAATGGAAATCTCTCATTCTCAGATTATGTATGATAATTAGAAAAGCAATTGCCACATTAATTTTTATCTGTTGGGTTTTACTATGGGAACTTAACCCATTTCCAATGCAGTTCCAGAAGATACCACACCCACACTCACTCTTCCCTTCTTTAACTATCCCCCCTTTCACAATGAAACCATTTTAAATTTATTTTCCAAAATATTTCCCTCTCAACTAATACATAGGAATTAATTGACTTAAATATGTTTATAGATAAAGACAATAAAATAAACCAAACATGGAGTTATTTGGTGCTGATATCCTAAATACATGACCCTTTCCCTAGTAGCAGAAAAACCCCTGACCCCTTCAATTTATTACAGTAGCACAGTGTGACTTTTGCTTGGCAACTCTGGCACCTGAGTCCCTAGCTCTTGTCTGCTCTTTTCTCCACCCTCAACTTGGCCCTCTCTTCCAAATTACTAAACGCTGTCCTAAAGAAGAAAATAATACATTGAATGCAGAAATACTCCATTTTATTAACTCTTAAACTACAAAAGGCTGCAACCCATCTGTCTGTAAAACTCTAGTATTAATTAACATACACCAAGAATGTGTCCCAGAAGTTGCAGCCAAACATGGTATCACTTTCCCTCTTGGGATTCCTGGTGCACACTTATATTCTAGTCATTCTTCTAACTGTGGTGATGATATTGATACCAACAATAAAAATGAAAAATGGACACAAGATGAGTTTCCTGGTGTACTGAAGCACTAGCCCCCATATACAGGCTTGCCAAGGACCTCCTACAATACTGCCTTAGGAATACTATCTCTTGACACGTGTCAACTTGACCATGGAGCAGGCTATCTCTACAAAACTAGAAGTCTATGGAGGTGCAAATAAGGACTGGGCACTCCCCAAAGGCCAGGGAGTTAAGCTAATCTGGTTTCTTCTATGTCACAAGCACCCCTAAAGTTTCTGTTAGACATATCCTGATGAGATGTCAGGACCTGAGCCATTTTGAATGGAAGATCATTTACCAGTATAATGTCACACTTCCTGCCTTGCTTCAGAACAGATGTTCACTTGGACACACGCCTACACCAGAGCCAGAGTGTGGTAACTCTCGTTTAGCCAAGGGCAAATGTTTACTAACTGATGGACACAAACTGGAATAATGCTAGCTAGAGTCCTGCCTTCTCTGTTTCTCCCTATCATTCACCCAATAAATAAATTAGTCAATAAATATATGAATAAATAACTACAAATATAAAATATAATATATAATTTTATAACTATAAAATTATATATTATAAAATACTATAAAATTATATATTATATACACCAACAGTTCCCAACCTACGTAGTTGAGTGACCCTTTCATAGGAGTCATAAAAGACACTCTGAATATCAGATATTTACATTATGATTCATAACAGTAGCAAAATTACAGCTATGAAGCAACGGAAATAAATTTGTGGTTGGCAGGTCACAACACAAAGAACTGTATGAAAGGGTCTCAGCATTAGGAAGGTTGGGAACCACTTATACATACATCTATATTATATACATATCTATAGCATGCAAAGTGTATAGTACTATATATACATATACACTTATACTCACAGGCAAATAAATGTTGGGCACATGATATGCCAAGGATTGAAAAATAGATGTCTCCTATAAGATGCCTTCCCAATCAATAGAGAACACTTTAAAGAAACTGCTAGAAACTGTGCTTAGTAG
The DNA here is from genome assembly GCF_011762505.2 of Arvicanthis niloticus. Lineage (NCBI taxonomy): Eukaryota > Metazoa > Chordata > Mammalia > Rodentia > Muridae > Arvicanthis > Arvicanthis niloticus. The sequence goes on from NC_047671.1 coordinate 42,239,317, forward strand.
AAGAGCACAAATAAGTTTGCAATAGACCGTCTCCAGAAAGCCACCTGATTTCTCAAATTTCTAAAAATAATTTTAGTATTTTTTAAAGATCCTTTAAGAAACGATGAGTTTCCTGGTGTGGTGCAGCACTAGCCCCATTCACAGGTTTGTCAAAGACCTCCGACAATAACGTCTTTTATGTTGAATTATGTGTATATGTGGTTATCTGTGTGCAGATAAGTGCAGGTGTCAACAGAGGCCAGAAGAAGACATCAAATGCTTAGGTGTATATGTGGTTATCTGTGTGCAGATGAGTACAAGTACCTAAATAGGCCAGAAGAAGACATTAGATGCTCTGGAGCTTGAATTATAGATGGTTGTGAGCCACCTGATAGAGATGCTAACTAAGAACAAAACTCAGTTTCTCTGCAACATCAGTGCACAGTACACATAATAGCTAAGCCATATCTCCAGTCTCCAAATATTCCTGATATTCTTGTAATTAACTTAAAAAGAGAATTTTTATTAGATATTAATCTCTCCCTTTAATGTATCAAGACTACTTAGATGGGCCAAAGATAAAACTGTGTGGTTCACTCAGATCAAACAAATAAGAGAGTTCTGCTTATACAAAACAGTATATAATTATAAAAGAAAAGAAAGATGGATGGGAAAGAGAAGGCAGAAAGGAGGGGAGGAAGTTAGGGAGAGAGTGAAGAAAGGTGGGAGGAAAGAAGAAATGGAACAAGGGGAAAAGGAAGACAAATGGAGAGACAAACTGACATCAAGAAGAAAGAAAGGCAGAATTAGCCTATAACATTTAGAATGGAAATTTTATGAAATAATTTATATATCTTTGCATATTTTTGAGATCATAATTATTTAATTTAACCTTTCCATTTCCTCACTCCAAATTCGCCCATAAACCTCCTCCTTGCTCTTTTTCAAATGGCATCCTTTTTCATTAATTGCTGTTTAATGCATATCTGTGTATGCATAAACATTCCTAAATACAACCTGATCCATCTGGATAATAGTATTTGAATGTAGGCTTTCAGGAGTAGCCAGTGGCATCAGGTAACCATACCCGATGTTGTGCTCCTCCCTGGGGAAGACTGTTTCTCCTGCTCTCATCGTTTGTTAGTTGCCTGTAGTTCTTTGGATAGGATTGAGGCTTCTGAGCATTTCCCATGCACAGTAGAACACCAATTGCTGTCTTGTTCAGCTCAAGTTTAGGGAGCCATGCTGTTGAGACTTTATGAGCGTAGCATCTGACATTCATAGGACATACAATCTTAGAGAAGAACCCACAACTGCCACTTTACTAAACCAGAAGAACATTTAACCTCTTTGGAAATCTTTGTCTTTATACCCACAGATAAACAGAGTCATCGCCCATCATCAAGGAAACTTCTCTTTCCAATAGACAGATCGTTACAGAAAACCACAACCAATCAAAATGCAATGTTGTGGAGCCCAGTCCCAACAGACATGTTTGCACCTTAATGTCAAAGTCTGGAGGGTTTTTTTTTCCCAAAGCAAAATGCGAAATTTGACGAAAAAAAAAATCTAATGTGGAAAAGTCTATCAAAATGTTGGGTAATGATTTTATTTCTTTTCACATTTGTGTAATTATAAGGTGGTAAACTAGATAATGGCCAATCTAACCATTTGGCTTGCAAATGAGGAAACATGAGCAAGAAGAAGTAATGTGCCTGGACTGAGGTCACCCACACTCTAAATTGCAAACTGTGACTCAGTCCTGCGGTTGCAATCCTGAGCATCTAACCCTTTCCCACAAAACCGTGGATCTGTGGAGTCCTTTCTGCTACTACTGTCCACAGACTCATGTTCCATGTGTAATGGACACTTTCTCTTTCCATTGTCTGTTGATGAAGATAGAATGGCTATCATCTAACAATCTGCGCACGACAAAACACATATCCTTTGGGCTGCAGCGAGCTGGCACTGCTTGTCTCAGAGTTTCTATATCTGGAGTAAAAATAGTGATATGAACCATTTTATGAAAGAAAATGCATAGCAAGTGAACAGTATTGAGGTGACTTAATCAGTCTTTAGAAACTGTCACACTAGAGACCATCCAAGCGCCTATATTTACAGTAAAAATGTTTAGTAATTATTAGTAAGGATACTTTTACCCACCTCAGTCACCATGATAGGCAGAAATATTGATTTAATCCTTAGAATCTGAATGGGTATGCCAACTAAGATTTTAATGTTTATTCTTCAACTTAGTAGGTACATCTGACCCAGAAAATATCATAAGCTTTTAGATACCATGATTGCTTACTATGTGACAAGCATTTACATAAGGAGTTTAGCTGTCTTTTAAAAGAACATCTTGGGAACTAGGGATATAGCTTTGTAGTAGAATGCTTATCTAGCAAGTACTGGGTTTGATCACCAGTACAGCAAGCAATAAATTAAATAAATAAATAAATGAATAAATAAATAAACCAAAACCAAAGGGAACACTGTAATCCCTCAAAAGCTATACTGAGGTAGAGAAGTACCAGATAGGTTCAGATGCATGATATTAAAACCTAGCCACAGAAACATTTGCAGCAAAGCAGATGAACTCACCTGGCACACATGCTTCTTGAGGGCCCTTCTCTTAACTTTATAAGAAAGACTGTAGATAACTTGAAGTAAATAAGAAATAAAAAGTATAAATCCATAAAGACAGAATGAATGAGTGGCAACCCAGTACTAACCAACCAGAAAGCTGATCATAGACTGACTCAAGAAAGCAGGATTCTAAAACAGTGTTAAAACAAGAAACAGCCCTCAGGATATTGGGGACCTACCCCACATGACTCCAGCATGCTCCCCACCAGTGTACTGCAGGAAGGAACATGGCAAACCTTTACATGAACAAACAAAATCGAAGGCTGCACTGAGCCAAACCTTTAACCTCAACTTCTGCTCTGTGAATGAGGGCTGTTCTTAGCCAACCCAGGAGGAATCAGGACTTTTGTGGTCTGGAGAGGGCAGAGCAGGTCTGTGGGGACTGGCTGCACTGGATCTATCACATTCTCACTAGACATGAAAAATGAATATTTATATATGAGTTTTTCAGATCTCTATTCCCACTGCTTTCAGAAAAATCCCCACAAAATAGCCTTCCACACTTTGGCCTTAATGATGAAGGAAAAGAAATGATTGCTTGTGGGGAGATCAAATTTTTTTTAGAAAATATAAAATATACTGTCTTTTTTCCATGAACCAAATCTCCCCTCTGTGACAACCATAGTTGGCCAGTCCTAGATAGAAACCTAAAGCTTCCAATTGACTCACATGTGCTTCTCAGTAAGAGCATGTAGTCAAGGACATCCAAGCATTTAAGAAAAGCTTCGAAAATAGCAGCCAAAAAGAAGAGAAAATGAATCTTTGAAGACACACACATACACATACACACACAAATACAAAGAGAAAAGAATTTGAAAAAGCCTCCCCCCATTATCATTGCCAGATGAATAAAACATTATATAACAATAAAAGAGAAGCAGGAGGCTATCAAACACAAGGGAGCCCATAAGGTCAAAAATGCAACACTGAAGTGGAGTGCATGGCATGGAAGGAGTTAATTCCAACCCCAAAATTATGTTTGTTTGTTTGTTCCCCTCTAATGTGGATTAATTCCAAAGCCCAGCTATGAAAGGCAAAGGCTCTACCACTGAAGTAGATCCATAACCAATAACAGAACGTTTAAAAACAAAACTGAAGTTGTCTTCCAATATAGGAAGCATAGAGGGAAAGTAAGAAAAATTAAAAATGAATATATGGAGACCAATATCTATACAACAAAATCCAGGAGCATCACGAAACCAGTTTCCTTTCTAAGAAGTGAAGAACAAGAATTCCAATACTGAATAGTCCAAGAAAGTTTCTGGTACCATAGACAGAAACAGATTCATATCCTTCCACAATTTTAGAATGCCAATCCCTGAGGCTTTCAGAAAAACAACGAAAAATTAACATGAGAATGGAATCAGACTGTGGGACTCTGAACACAACAGAGAATGAAATTCTTCACTGCTCTGAGGAATGACTTTCCAATTTGGAATTTTTATATCCAACCATACTATTCATAACAACATGTGAGACTGCAGACTGCTGAATTGTCAAGGTCATTCTCTCTTTTTTTTTCTTTTTTTTTTATTAGATATTTTATTTACACTTCAGATGGCATCCCCTATCCCCATTCCCCCCCACCCCCCTTAGGAAACCCCTATCCCATGCCCCCTTTCCCTTTTTGCATTTATACATTTTTTTAAAATAATGTTAATCATAGGCTTTATAAGTTTGCTATTGTTCAATCAGAGGTGTAACCCACTGACCAACCTAGATATAACAACTATCTTTGACTGTTGGAGATACATGAATATCTGCCTCCCTGTCTCCCCCCTCTTTCTCTTTCATCACCTAGCTTCTCCTCTCCTTCCTCTTCTCTTCTTACTCCTTTTCTTCCTCTCAGTACTCCTCCTACCTTAGCTCCTCCTACACATCACCCTTCCTGTTAAAATAAAACTTTTCTCTCAAAATACAATTAGAGCATAATTATGCCAATTTGTACCAGTGAGGTACAAGATAGTCCTAATACCCAGTCCATCCTTTTGTTGACTGACCAGCTTCTCTGTCATCTATTCTAACTAGAACATTTAGTTCTGAACCTGGCTTTAGGATGAATGTCAGCTGACGACCATCCACTCAAATCTTTTCTCTTAAGGTCAATAGCTATATGTTTTCAACCCCGTCAGAAATCCAGAATGACTGAGTTAACAGTTTTCTTAGAGATTATCACAAAGATGGTATCAGCCACAGTTAATAAGTAAGGGTGTAAGTAAGGGAATAGAGAAAGGAGCACCCCCTCCACACACACATACAGATATGTACACAGACATACACACGCATAACACATGCACATATGTATACACACATACACACACACATAACATACATACACATGTACACACATATATACACGTGCACATGTGTATACATACCCATGCACATATGTATACATACACAGGCATGCGTGCATACATGTGCATTCACACATGTGCACACATATAACACACATACACACATACATGTACATGGCAAAAACCCCTTCCCAACATGACAGACGCAGGAGAGCGAGGTTGTAAAAACTACAGTTCAAGGAGGAAATGCAGGAAAGCTTAATATATCTAAAGAGAAAAGAAGAGGCTTATAGAATGGGGAGGGTTTCGTGATGATTCTATGGTAGGAACACATAAAACTGAGCCAAAAGCAAACAAAACCAAAAACAACCAAACAACTATACAAACAAAAACCTAGGCAAGTAAACCAGTCCAAAACAACAGCATAAACCATAAAGCAAAGGAAGGACTCTTCATTCCAGAGCAGGGGTGGGAAGGGTTCTAAAACGAGGTTTATCCGCTTATATCATGGATGGTGAAGTTGTGAGATTTTGTTTAGGTGCAAGAGAAAGAGCTAGAACCCAGTCCTATCTCTCATGTGCTAATTTCACCAGGAATTTTATGCCCAGAGTCATATAACCATAGTCACCACTCATTGTTAAATAGCTCTTTCTATGGGCCAGTCATAAATGTCTTTTGTTTATTTTGTTATCCAACGTGAACATTATTGACGATGTAATTGATTGATTCAGACTCTGTGAGCAGCCTCTGAATACCAAGAACATGTGTGCATCCCTAAAACACCACAGCGTTTCAGACAAAACAAAAACAAAAACAAAAACACCACACTGTCTCTTTCTATCTGTTCTTGAATGTTCAATAGAAACCAACTCATGCACCCATCAAGTCTTCAACAGGCAATCATGCACACAGTAGTATGATGCACATAGGGAACTGGTGCTACAGTTAACAAAACACTTTAACAGCTCCCCTGGAGCTCAAATATGTTGCATCAACACTTTTCTAAGACTTCCTGTTTCAACAATCGCCAAATACTTAAACCAGAAGTAGATTAGCGATAGATATCACACTTCAGTACAGAGTCACCACAAAAAGTCCAGGTCTCCGAATTTTGATAGATTACAAAGACAACCCCCTATGGAAAACCGGATCAAGTCAGAAAGCAGAACGTATAACCATTAATGTGTTAGCTCTATGCAGGAGAAGTTCAAGAAAGCCTTGTTACTGTTATGTAAAAGACAGTAAAATTTTCAAAACTTGGGCGCATCATGTTTTTTTTTTTTTTTTTTTTCTCACTTCTGAAGATTCTATATGGCAAATTATTTTCTCAGGAAAAGAAACAAACTTACCTTTCACAAGCTCGGACAGTCCATGCGGCAATTATCCATAATGAGATACTGAAAACCAAGAGCACAGTTCCTGGGCAGATAGTCATTAAAGTCTTCATAACGAAACGCGTATTGAAGTTTATCTTATTAAGTGCCCCAATGCTTCTAGAGGAGGCATCGGTGAAAAGTTTGCTATGTAATAGCATGACTCTGGCAATCAGATAGAGTCTTAAGAACATTGGTATAGATAAAATAATATCCACATCTGCGGTGGTTGTGGAGGGGGCATAGGAGAAGGCAAGCCGGGCTGTCCATGTGAACGTATAATTCCCAGGTATGGGATGGATAGCACACACCAGTATTTCCAAGCAGATGAAGAAAATACGCTCATAAGTCATGGCTATTCTCCAGTCATCTGCTCCATTGTCCACCATGAATAACTGAAAAAATAAAGTAGAAAAGCAGCTTCAGTATGGCATGAATGTTCCACAAGTGTTAGTGCAGAACGCAAAAAGACATAACAGGTGATGCTTAGCAACTGGGCAGGCTAAAGCTTACAGCGTGTAAAGTCTAGCTAGGTATACTATATATAGGAGAGGGCAATGGTACCCGGGTTGGGGGGGTGGCTTCCATTGTGTAAAACTTAAAATGAACAGCCTGCTTCACAGGAACTCAAATATTTGGGAGTCGGCATTACTGGGTGATCACAAAGTGGACTTTGCCTTATAACAGACTGTTCTCTTCTCGAAGGGACAGTGTTTCGACCCATGCATGATTCTATTTAGGGTGCCTCTGCAGTCAGCTCAGTCCTAGAATGCAGAGACCCGTGAGCATTCTTATGATAAATCGTCTTCTTGGTCTCGGGAAAAATCACAAGAAACCACAGAAAGATGTGGCAGAATCATTTATTCTAGTTTCCTTACTATTGTTTTTATATCGTTTCAATTCTTCCTTAATAAAGACTACCTTTTCTTATTTTTGTCGTCTCTCATACCACAATTGAGAAAAGAATGCCTTGCTTTCCTGGCTGTAAACAGGGACGCCAAACCTTGGCTGTCCATAAGCCATACCAACTACCATAAGCACTTGGAAATATGTGTTCACATTTCTGGCTGCCCATGATGACTTGTGGGGGCCCCTGGCATCTGAGTCCAAGAGTCCATGGGTACCAATCCTGCTGTGATACTGCAGTCCCATGTTCTAGGAAGATTAATCTGCCTAATGCCAACAGTGGTCTTCACTGAGAAAGAGGTCTTCTTTTCCTTTTGCTAAAGGTAGCCAGCTAAGCTAAGAGTAAAAGCAACCAAAAAGGACACATTTGCTTTCTCAGGTGAGCAAGCTGCAGAGTGGGTAAGGAAAGATTCTCCATGGTTGCATCCTATGTGCCCTCTTCTAGAGAGATGAACTTCCCCTCATAAAGGGCAAGCAGATCCCTGTTCTTGCTTGGTTATTCTGTATGTGTTACATTCTCCTGTGACCTGGAGTGGTCCTTGCTTTACTGTTACTTTGCAAAAATACTAACTTGAGGACAAAATTGCCTATTCTGTGTGATCCTTGAGTTAAGGAGATTGAAAACCATCACACATATTTTTTTTTCTTATCAAAAATTTATCAGTATTTAGAGGGTCCACTTTCTTTACAACTTGCTTCCGAGTGACAGGGCAGACTATAAAACTGAAACCTACCTCCAAAGGGGCTGAGAATCACACAACTCCAAAGGATCTCTAAGAGACTTTCAAAAGCCTCTTGTTTTCTGCTCCACACACACTTTCACCCTATGCCCACTTTACCCTTTCCTCTTGGCTTTTTTCATGCCTCATGTGTCTAAGGTAATGTCATTCCAAACTCCACTTTCTCTAGTACCCATGTGCCTTCCCACCTAGGGGAATAGGCGAGTAAGTTCCCACCATTACCATTACCAAAAACAATACAAAAGACACCATAGAGAACCAAGGCCAACTGTCTGCACTGGGTGGAGTTGCTTTTCTCAGGGCTCCTTTAATTCCAGGAGGATTTCCCCTGCCATTGGCCCCCATGGCCATTCTGGTGAAGGTCACTAAGTTATCTTCATTATGGAAAAGCAGTCTTCAGTGTTAACTTTTAACTTACTTTTCTATCATCCCCCCACTTCAGGAAAAAAAAATCCCTTCGCTGGACTTCTGTACTGCTTTTCTCTTTTCATCTCTGCTGCTCTCAGTGACCTCAGTGTCATTCCCTGCCCCCCACATTTCCCTGGCCACCATGGTCCATATCTAAGTCTCCCTGATAGACCGTCCCTGGGAAATCTCATCCTTTACCTTCCTACCAGATTCTTCTATTTGTTCATAATCTCCATCATCTAAGAGTCACTTGAAAGCATACATCATATAATCCTGTTACTATCAAGAACAATGTCATTCAAAATCCCATCATTCCCTGAGAGTAAAGCCTAGTCTACATCAGCAGACGAGGCACTGTGCATATGGTTTTGCCCATCTCCAACTTCATTGCTTATGGCCCTTCCTTATAATTCCTGTAGTTGCAAATTACAAAACCCGCTCCCTGCAGCTCTTTCTGTGTCTTCTACATTCTGTCTTGTAGCCTAGAAAATAATCATCTTGTAACCTCTCACTTATCAAAGACTAGATTTCATATCACCTCCAAATCTGAACACTGTAGTTGCTCTACAGTTACTTCTGTACCTCCTGTTGATGTTTTCACAAAGGACAATGACACTTCCACCCCTCCATGTCTCTGAGGCTTGACACAGGAGCCCCATCTACCTATCAGAGGTGAACAGATGCTCATTGTAACAGCTGCTTTGATACTTCTACCTCAATAATCACTATCCTGGCTGCTGTAATGGTCCTAGTGTTCTTTAAGCACACTCATGGAAGATGAGAATACCAAATGTCTGACATAACTTTTACTCAACCATTCTGCAGATTTACACCAAACATATACTACTGACTGGTAAGTCACTACACATGTGCAATTCTGAAATTATACAAGAGATCCAGATAATTTTCTTCTTTGGTAACTTCCCTGGGGAAGTTTCTCTTTCATTTCTTGCTACTATCTATCTATTCTATTCATAGTTCCCTTTTATTACCAGATAACTTCTTTTGGGCTTGATAGTATGCATCAAAGTGTTGTCAGGAAGAAGCATTTTTTTCCTCCTCAGAACAAAAATAATGTTGTTTTTGTTCATACATTTAATAGTCCATGCTGAATTCTAAACATCAGGTGCCAGGGCTATGCTACTTCCTAGATTGTAGAATTCATAATAGACAGAGAGTATGTCCACAGAAATTAATTTTGAACCGGAGAGAAAAATGTCAGAAAGATGACTTGAAGCAATTTAATAAAGTAATTAAGCCTTTGGATGTTGCAATGAAGGAAATGAACAGGACGGGAGATGGGGAAAGATAAATAAGAAACAACAACAGATATGACCATCAGGGAGGACTTTGGGGAACACCATTTAATGCAGAGAACTGATAAGAAAGGCAGCCCATCATGTAAAGGACATCCCAGGCAGGGTAAAGAGCACAGATAAAGGCAGTGGCTTTATAACACCTTAGTATGTGTGCTCAAAGAAATAAAGAACATTGGAGTGGCTGAAATTAAATGGCTAAGAGGTAGTGTGAAGGCAGGTGGGTTTAAAGGGATGAACAGGAGCCCATCAGAAAGTCCTTTTGGGAAATGGGACTGAGACTGGATTCCATCCATCTACATGGGAACCCACTAAGACCTCTAGGCGAAGAAATGACAGGATATAACCTGCAAGCCTTGTCCTCCTGATGTGGGGGACTTGGAGAGGCAAATATAGAAGGATGTAAGTTACACAACACCTCTGCATTTGAGTGGTTGGAGTATCCTTGAAACCTGGACCAGGGGTTGCCATGGAAATGCTTTGATGGGCATAGTGATTGTAATACTGCTTGAATTTGCTGATGTACTGAATGCGGGAATGATGAACAAAGAGCAGGACTCACAGATAGTTACTGAGTTTCTACCATGAAAAACAATACAAAACAAAACCAAAAAAAACCCAAACCAAACAACAACAACAAATAAAAAGTAAAAAAAAAAAAAAAAAAAAAATGAATGGTGAGGCCACTTTCTGAGAATATTTCCTAAACTCTGCAGAGTACAGAAGAAAGAAAAGCCCAGTTTTGGCCACTAATATCCAAGAATAGATGCCAAGAATACATTAAGATAATAATACGAATCATATTGAAAACATGGAAATACATTTGGGAGGCATCTGTATTTAAGTGGTTTATTAGATTAGATGAAGAATACAAGAACGTAAAGAGAGTAGACATGACAGTTCTCAAGGTCAAGTTTAGAGAACGTAAAAGGTAGGGTTCATAAGGGGATGTGAAATGCAGGAGTCTTCAAAGGGAGGAGAAAAGAGTAATGTTCTAAAAGCCAAGGACAGTGGACTGTTAATTACAAACTGTATACAAACTGTAAAGTGATATTTACCACGTTCAGAGAAGCATTAGTGTACACTCAATAATCTCTAGAGAACACAAAAGCATTCTAAATATTACAGTCCCTCAAAGTCAACATTAAAGTCTAACGGCAGAAATATTCTATTTGAATTTCACATAATATCTGTAATAGGTGCGATGTCTTTTCTACTTCCCAGGTAGCTCACAGGAATGACTGATAGCAAATCAGATATCTGTTCCTTTTTTTATTCCGATATTCTTCAGAGAAGCAACATCTTTGCGGATGGTTACTTACTTTCATTCTGAGTGTGAATGAAAGTAACTTCACAACTATGAGTCCAGAATACATCCCATAATAAACTTCAGTTTCCCAGGATAACGGTTTTATATTTGCTTGTATAGCCACAACATGATACATGGTTACCTCACTATTTACAGTTAATGAGCAGCAAGAGAACTCAACAGAATAGCATCTAGAATACAGTGGAGGGGCAGCTACACAGTCGGTGACCTGCTGTGAAGGAAGAGGCTGAGCTGTGGAGACCCTACCTGCTTCTTTTATGCACTCCTCTCAACCATGTCTCAAGATTCTGGGCTCCAGGACAGCATCTCACCCATCTCAAACTCCTTTACTAGACCACAATCAAGGGTACTGCTCAGGAAAAACCAAGACCCCAAATACTCATTGAATACTACAGTCATATGGTCATTAAGAAATGATGAAATGTAGCCAGGTGTGGTGATATTACAGCTTTAATCCTAGCACTCTGGAGGCAGAGGCAGGCAGCTTTCTAAGTTCAAGCCCATCCTGGTATACAGAGTGAGTTCCAGGACAGCTAGGGCTGCACAGACAGGGAAACCCTGTCTCAGAAATGAAAGAAAGAGAGAAAGAAGAAAGAAAGAAAGAAAGAAAAAAATAAAGAAAGAAAGAAAGAAAGAAAGAAAGAAAGAAAAAAAGAAAGAAAGAAAGAAAGAAAAAAAGAAAGAAAGAAAGAAAGGAAGAAAGAAAGGAAGGAAGAAATAATGAAACATAAAAGTAATGAGACAAAAGTATCCATATGCAATTAAATGTAATAATTAATTTACTATGTGACAGTGACAGAAATTGCAAAACACATCTGGTGAATGGGAGCTTCACAGCTGTAAAAAGCTAGGGCATCAACAGTGAAAGCCCACGCTGTTGTAAAATGACTTGCAGACAAGTCAGTGGCCATCAAAAATAAAGTTGGGCCCAGGACTGAGATCTGAACTCCCCAGGAAAACTGCATGCCTATGAAAGATCTGGCATGAAAGTGAGCCCAAGAGTACATTAAACTTCTGATTGAGCATTACCAAACTTATAAAGCCTTTGATTAACATTTTAAAAAATGGATAAAAGCAAAAAGGAAAAGGGGGCATGGGATAGGGGTTTTCTAGGGAGGGGAAATGGGGAAAGGGGATAGCATCTGAAATGTAAATAAAATATAAATAAATAAATAAATAAATAAATAATAAAAATAAAAAAGAAAATAAAAAGAAAGCAAGTCAGAATTCTTCTATAAGCTCAGGGAAATAAAGGCCTTCTGGCTGTGCTGCAGGCTTGAGCAGTAAAACAAAGGAACAGTAACAGGGATACATTTCATTCCGTGAAACTGTAACTTTTTTTTTCCCCAACCAGGCCAAAAGCAAAATGAAGTGAGCAAAACAAAAACAAACAACAAATTATAGGGAGAGGTAGTATCTCCATGTATGTCACAAAAGACTTTGTAGATAGACACATTCCTATAGAAATCAGCTACACAATAGAAAAACCCACAAAGGACACGAATATCAGGAATGACTCTTAAGCCCATTAAAAGTAACTAAGCGTAGCCTTGCTTGTAAAAGGGAAGTTAAATAACGTTTCTTTCTTACTTTTAAACTTAGATTTAAAAAAGTAGTCAGGCCTGGTAACACAGGCCTGTAATTATAGCTACTAAGGAGGCAGACACTTGAGTTGATGCCAGCCCGATGTAGGGAGATCCTGTTTCAAATAGTAAGAATAATAATGCCTAGGAACATAGCTCGGAGAAGAGCACTTGCCTGTAGCATAACAAGGTCCTAGGTTGGATCCTCAGTGCCAGAAAAAGAAAAAAAAGTTGTAGAAGTGCATGCTGTACTTCTGAGGAGAGAAAAGAACAGAACTTGACAACACTTGCATGCATTGTTATGAATCCTGTCAGCTCCTGAGGAGGGCAGTTCAACAGGCTGGATCCTGGCATTGGCATTTCCTGGAGGCTGGGCTGTGCATTTCCAACTCCCTTACATGTATGTATTTGTATGTATTTACATGTATGTATTTGCAGTCATGCTCAACATGGAGCTCATGGTTATGTGTTGCAGCACTGCTTTTATGTTTGCAAAGGGCTGGGATACGCTGAATAATTTAATACCGAGATGGGTTAAAGAAGTTATGAATGTCCCCCAAACAAAATAAAGGATCCAAACGTTTTGTCTTAAAACTCTTAAAGAAAATGATGCAGTAAGTACTAAGTAGTTTTTGAAACAATGTATCTGCTAGTATTTGTGCAGTTTTCTTAAAGAGAAACAATATATTTGTTTTTCATGTGTATAAAATACTTTTGATAAAAGACTAGAAATTAATACTAAGAACCACATAGAGAGGGAAATTGGGGTCTGAGGACTGGAGAGAAAAGAGTAACAGATGACCATGCAAACTTAAGTACTTTTAATTTGGGAAGCATGTGAACAAAATGAATTACTCATGAAAATTAAGGAAAAACCATTTAAAACAAGGAAAGAGAAGGATGGGAATGAACAAGGTCATCAGACATCCAAATACTTCCCGCCAAAGTCTACATGGTCAAGTCTAGAAAGTAATGGCTGCTGTTATGAGCAATTGTATATGGACTCAAACACAGAAATCCAATTTACAGCCAAAATATTCTTACCAAGCAAAACCTTGATTACAATTTATAACTACTGCCAACAGGATAAACTTAATAAATAATAATAATTTATTAACCTTTAAACAAGTATTCAATGAGGTCCCTTTATACAGTGAGACCTGAGTGCCTGCTTCCTAAATTCCAGTCTAAAACATGAGCCATGCAAAAGTTTTTCCACGCCCTTCCCACATCTGGGAAGGACAAATGATCACCTGTCTTCTATTATGGGCAGTGATGAGCCAAACACAGTCTTATATTCCTTTTGCTGTCCCTTCCCACTACAGACAGAGCCACTTCCCTAGAAGTCTATACTTTGCAGTCTATACTGCATTTTCTCTCTCCCACATCCAAACATGGTAAAGCTCTGATCTTCAATTACAAGTACAGAGTTACTAGACAGCACAAAATGATGCCTTGGGTATTTTGTTTTGTTTTAAGTCAGCGATGGTTGACATAGGCATCTTCTCTCTCTCCTTCACATGGGCCCTCGGTCTGCAGTGCCCATCTTATGACTAAAATCAAAAGCCAATTATATCCTAGCCATTTGAGGACACAGAGCCAGCACCCACTATCACCCGGATTTCTATTATTTACACTGCTGAAAAATAAGACTACATTTAACTTAGTATACTTTGAACTTCTGGGTAAACATCAGTAAAAGAAAAAAGACTATTAACGAAAATATTTTATAGGGGAAACAGTTAGAAAATTGTCAAAAGGAATGCATCTCAAATACTGAAATGAAAATTCCATAGCTGTTGAGTGGTGGTGTTCTTTGTAGGTGGACGTCTCTTGTTCATGACTTTAAAGTGTCAACTAACTGCTCTAAAATCTCTTAGTGAGTCAGTCATAGGAAACACGATTTCTAGTGTCAGAGAAGCTTGTACATGGCTGGACCGCTTACTAGCTGGATGGCTTGGGGTAAGGTATTTAAACTCTCTAAACTTAAACCTACTCATTTATGACACGAAATAAAAATATCAGCCTTATGTGGCTAGTAAGAGGCAACACCCACCTCTGTCGATGCCGAGAAGTCAACCCACCAACGCAGGAATAAGGAATGGTGTTCCGTGGAACCTCAAGAGAAGTAGCTACATGAATTAAATGAGAGCCTGCATTCTGAAAGCTGAAATATTAACCATGGAAGACAAGGATCTGACAAGGAAGCAGGGTCGCGTCAGCCCTGAGAAGCTGTTCATAAGCATCCTCTGTGCCTTGCTTCTGAAGGAATCCTCATCAGTTGCTGAACATGAGCCTCTGGGGTCCCTCTCCTCTAATCTAATTAAGAGCGTCAGCCACAGATAAAGCCTTACAACCATCTACTTGATCCAGAGGTAACTTAGCTTATCATGGATTTGGAATCTGCTGCCCTTTACTTACTGTAATTAAAATCAAACCTTGACCCCTTTCACGTGGCTTCTGGCAACTGTGCCCACTATCAGCCATGTTACCCATAATCCTTTTCACCTATGCGGCAGCTCATGCAAGGTGTCTGTACAAGAACTCGAGAGCCTTCCCCAAAAGACAGAACGCTCATTCTCCCTGGTCCTTTCCTCCCAATAGAATGGATACCACAGAAAATACTGAGGGTGGTGTCTTATGCCTTCATTCTCCAGAATTCAAGCAAAGCTCCGTCTCATGGTGATCTATCTCCACTCCTCAACTCTACCACCCCATCCTCAACTTCCTCATCTTCAACTTTACAAAGTGTGAAGGAAGTAGGGAGTTGACTGTCAGGGAACCAGCTATAGCTAAGGCTATATGTACAAAGCCATATTTAAGTAAGAGAAAATTAATTTCATTCTAAAAAGTTTAATATATAAGAATAAAAGGCTGTTTATTTTCATTTGAAGCATTGCAATAACTACTACATAGCTAAAATATAATATCATCACCTTTGTTATTTTAAGCACTTAAAAGCTAGCTAAAAGGCAGTTCATGGTTATTAGCACATTTGCCCTTTAAGAGCTTAATTAAAGGACAAGCAATTGAAAGGATTTGCCATGGTCACCCCATGAGTGAGTGAAAAGCCCAGAGCTAAAGTTCAGGTCCTCAAACATTCACATCATTTGACAAGAGCCTCAAGTAGCTCTGAAAAGGTGGAAGAAAATCAAATATTTATAAAGCAAATGAATGTTTACCCCTTAATTTACATTATGATTTCTGCAATGTCATATCTAACTCCCCAATGCTCTCAGAAAAACTCCTCTTCTCTAGCAGAAACAAATATTGAAATAAACTTCCACATTACACCCTGTGCCCTGTGGGAACAGAAACAGAACATATCCTAGTTCAGCTTATTCATCTATAAAACTCTTAATTTCAGTTGTCTGGAACTTCATATTCCCCACCATGTTCGAGATGGAATTTGAAAGATCTCACCACATTGATTGCTATGTTTTAGATAAGTAATGATTAATATCAAATGTACAACTAAAGTCAGTGTGTTGAGATTTTATCCTCATTTTAAGGAAAGCTAAGGTTCAAAAGTTAAGGAATTTGTTAGGGTAATATAGAAGAAGTGCAGAAATGGACAAGAACTCAAGTGATCTCCCTGTAGAAGCTGCCTCTACAGTAACAAAACTGACATGTGTCACATACTTAGTAGTTATGAAACAAATTTGGAAAGAACAAGGAGATGTCACCCACAACGATGTCAATGACTTTATATGTGTTTGCCCAGTTTGGTAGGAAATACAGCAACTGAGTAGAAGAAGAGGTATTACATGTGAGTTAATCAGTTGAGTAAGAACTGATACACACATACAGAGATCTGAAAGATCTATTCTCTAAAGCACGACTCAACACTTTTAGTGAAGGAATACATGACTTCTCACACTACTTCTGTCATCAAAGAACAGCAACTGAATCCCCAACCCAGTGCAGCCTCATGTTCCAAAGAACAACGCTAACCTCAATAAAGACAATGGGATTTAATTGAATATTTCCGTGAAGATGGTGATATGTAGAAGAACAATGCCTAGGTCTAAATTTTAGAAATATTGTATCTATGTTGTTAAAATACAAATTAGGATGAAATAATTATGTGTGATCTTTAAACTATTCAAAGAAAACAATGGCCAGGCTATCTTTCAGGAGGCCTTGGACAGCCATTCCCCAGAGATGAAATATCCCATCTCTACCCTCCCTCCCACTCAGTAAGTGAATGACAATTGCAAAGATTCAGGTAGCTCATGAAACTTGTCAGGCTATGGCAGCCAAAAGTTCCGAAATTTCTAAGTGGCCCCAGCCCAGACCAGAAAAGGGAAGCTGGAGAGAAGAGACTCTTCCATGGAGTTGACTGCAAGGTGTGGAGAGACATCCAAGGCTTTTGTGAATTCCCACTCATTGAGTTGGGCATTTCTAGAGATGCAGCTGCCGTTGAGTACGCTATGCTCTCGTAACCCCAACAAACTGGCAGGTTCACCAGGCTAAGTTTTGATGGGACTGGTTCCTTTATTTCCCACCAGTGCTGTCCAGGGTGGGTAAAGGCTTACTTGCATCACCCCAGGAAACTCACCCAAAGGGGATATGTGAAAAATATTTTCACGCAGAGCATGCCATAATAAGATAGAAATGGAAATCAGAATGAAGGCTGGATGACCAAGGGGCTATGCTAGGAGGCAAATAAAATCTAAATAATCATAATCACCAACTATCTAAAAAAAATTTGGAAGAGATGGAAAAGTAAGATGTAAATGAGATACTGGAAATCAATAATAATAATGGGAGAGGAAATGGAAACCGGAAGAGAACCTTGAAGGGGTGTCATCTTGTACATAAGGACAGAAACTCTAGCATACCTTAAACATTGTTACATATACATATTTGCTAAAAAAAAAAAAAAAAGTAAGAGTGATCACTAAAAAAGGAGGATATAAATTATATAACCTCCAGACTACTACAGAGGAAAATGAATTTTAAAAACCCTCATGTTACCCACAACACGAACAAGAATAAACAGGAAAAGTACAGATTTAAAATACGGTCTGAAATAGGTACAAATAGAACAGTGCCATACAGCATCAAATTAACTAAACTAACTCCAACTCTCAGTGTTGAAAGCAAATTAAGGGGCAGAGTGGAAAACCCCTGGAGGGAAGACTGCATTGGCATGAAGCAAGGTGGCCGGGTCAATGTCTGCAGACATCGTTTCATTCAGGCAACATACACAGAACAGATTAGAGTAACACATGTAAATTCTTAACCATTGCCACTGCCAATAGATGATGGTGGGGAAGCAGACTTGGAATAAAGTGGAAGGCCATTTTAGCCTTTGGTTGTAATGTTCTTTTTCTCTTCTGATAAATAAAACCTAAGAGGAAAAGAAATGAAAAATTTGCCACTGCCATGAGGCACAAAGCTCAAAGGCTAGAAGAGAGAGCTATTGTGAACTGTCAGGGAGTCCAGCCTCAGAGTCCTCAGCACAGTGGCTGGGCCTTTCTTTTGGCTTTTTCACGTTCAACAAAAAGGCACTGTTGGGGCTGAAACCAGTGAAACTCTGAGGAAGAAAGGCAAAACCCCTAGAATGGCTCGAAAGCTCAAGCCCTGGCTCTGGGAAACACATTCCAGAAGGACGTACTGCAAGGAATGAAGAGCAACCCTGATCAAATTCCTTTACTTCTTTTAAGTTTTTCCTGTGCTAAGCCCTTGAAATTAGAATAGAGTCTTATGAAACATGTCAATCCCACCTCAATAAGAGTTAAGGTTAAGCAAAAATACACTCAATTGTAGTTACTGTTAAATTTTCAAACCTTCCTTACTAAAAATATTCTGTTTAGCTTCTTAATGACTGCAATGGTTGTTATATTAATACTTCCCTGCTTAGGAAGAAATGACAAAACAGACATTAAGTGGCAATTCTGTCAAAATTCAAAATGCCTGTAATTAAGCCCAAGTCACTGAGACTAATTCTGAATAGTCATGTGGTAGGAGTAATCAAGATGGATGTTGGTTATTTTTAATATGTGTTTCCAATTTGTATACTTTAGATTTTAAAATCAGAAAAAAAAATTCTCTCCAGTGGTCCATTGAAGAAGAAATAATGTGTCCTAGGGAGAAGTTTCAGCTGTCAGGAGCACTGGATGTTCTTCCAGATGACCAGCATTTGATTCCTAGCATTCACATGGGAGCTCACTGAAACTCCACCTGATGTTCAGCTATCTGAAACTTCAATTTCAGAGAATCTGATGGACAGTCACCTCTCTGGCCTCCACTGTCACCAGCAATCACATGGTCCACAGACATACATGTAGACAAAATGCCCATACACATAGGATAATAAGAATAAAGTATGTGCAGCCAGTAAAACTTTGCCAGAATGACACGTGAACTGAGCATAAAGGCACCGAATAGTAACATGTACAAAGTTCAAAGTATAGCTTGCATCAAAGTACAGAAATCTCAAGAATGACATTGGTCAGTCTCTCCAAACAAAAGAATATCCAAAAACATCCATTCAGTTAAACATGCTATCAAAAAAAAAAAAAAAAAAAAAAAAAAAAAAAAAGTCAGACCAAAGGAATGGGAGAGAGAAAATGGCAAACAAACAAAAAACAAAACAACAACAACAACAACAAAAAATGCACAGTACACAGAAAAAAGTTGGCCCCTCCATTCAGTTGAAGTCAGGTTTGGGAGAAAACATTCTGGGTGTTTTTAATTCAAACAACATGTTTAACATTATTATGGAGATTATTAGAGTTTTCGTTTTTCTGAACTACCACCTGCTTAACTCCTATGGGAATGTAGTTATAATAGATGAGAATGCAAGAGAAGAAGCTGTCACCCCTATAAAAAGGAGCTCACACAGACGTCCAAGAGTGGAGTGTCACTGCAGCACAGCCTCAGATTCCTCCAGATTTGATTTCAGTGGTCAGCATTCTTTCCTACCCTGTACTTCACTTTCACGGGTAATTGAGTATTGGCTTCCATCCCAACACTATGGACATCCCTGGAGACAGATGAAAAAGACTAAACAAGACATATTTTATGGAACAATTAATTATGGATAAAGATTATTCTACTACAGTTTTCTTGAGTCAACTCTGGTGGACTTCGGGTAACATAAAATACAATTTGGAGCCACGAATCTCCTTTATCTATATTAAAGTAAACCAAATGTTTGAATATCATGTTTTCTAGAAGTGGTTACATTTTGGCCGTAACTGAAGTAGAAAAAAATGGAACAACTTTTCTAACACATTCCAGATAAAATTATACCTAACCATTCCCTTAAAAAAGAATCTCTGAAGTTACAGATCTCAAGATATGAATTCGATTCCCAGTTTTGCAACTTGCTAGCTGAGTAGAAATTGAAATGAAGTTGGGTGTATAGCGTACTTAGAATAGAGCTTGGCCACGGGAAGTATATTAGTTATTCTAATACTTATAACTTTACTTTCTCAATGAATGTCATAAAGGCTGGAACAACAAGTCCAGAATGATTAGTCATGATAGCGATTTTCTGTCCCTTCTGATACTTCAACCCCAAAGAGTTAAGGGGGTCCATAGTCTTATAACATCTTTCCTCATCTTACATTTCCTTCTCAGACCATACTTATTCTCATACAATCAATCTTTTTTTTTTTTTTTTTGGTTTTTTTTTTTTTTTTTTTTGGTTTTTTTCAAGACAGGGTTTCTCTGTGTAGTCCTGGCTGTCCTGGAACTCACTTTGTAGACCAGACTGGCCTCGAACTCAGAAATCCGCCTGCCTCTGCCTCCCAAGTGCTGGGATTAAAGGCATGCGCCACCACCGCCCGGCTCAATCAATCTTTTAACACAGTTCCTTAAAGAATATTCCCTTGGTTTCATCATTATCTTTGCCATCACATAAAAGACAGGGAAGAATACCATTGAAAAGAGAAAGCACTAATAAAGGGAAGGGTGTGGTGCCAAGATAGAATTAGAGGCAGCTCTCCTACGATGCCTGGATTGAGAAGAGTGATGGGGGGAAAAGAGACACACTCTATCCTAAGGACAGAGATGAAGGGCATCCAAAACTACAATGACAACTTGTCTAGATCCATGAGCATTACCCCATTATCACAGGATAATCTAGAACCTGAACCATGAACAATGGTTCGGGTGAACAATGTTAACCCTGCAATCCTACCAAACCCAAGCATTACTGTCAGATATGATGTAGACTGACTCATTCCATGTCTCCCTCTAGTTTAGTCATAAAAATACTAGATGGCAGAATCACATGGCACAATCAACTTACGGGTCAGAGGGGTATACAAAGGCCCTTGGAAGGAAAAAATAGATCCAGAGAGATTAATTCATTGAGTGATAAGAGCTCTGTTATTCAGAACCAGAAACACCCATAGATGCTGCTCAAGAAAGGGGAAGAGCAGAGTATATGATGTAACTGAACAAGGCTTCACTGAAGAGGAGTTACCTGGTTAATGAGTGCTGAAAAAGCCAAGATAGTGCTTTGTAAAGATGAAGATGTCTAAGAGGAGACATCACGGTCATCTAACAAATAGGATTAAAACAACAACAACAAAGATGACCAAGGAGAGGTCTCCACTTTCTGTTACATGATCAGAACTATCTAGAGCTAACCTGTCACTATCAGGGCCTTGATTTCCGTGGCCTTTCTGAAATAAACCACAGCATGTGGGTAGATCCATTTCCACAGTTCCTTAAACCAAGTCTAACAAAGCCTATCTCTTTTAGTACAGTTATAAAGATCAGGAACAAACCCCTAGCTCTGATTTCAACCAATGACAGCTGACTCTAAGAATCATCCATCCTAATCATTTAAATACAAACTAAGTACAAATAGTTCATAAAGCTAAATTTCCTTAATGATCTCAAACATTATAGCAGAAAAACACAAAGGCATAGAAAGAGCTTTCACTGAAGAAAGGCATGTTTGTTAAATTCCTCTCAGTACATTATATTGTCATCCCACCTCCTCTGAGCTGGTTTGGTTCAAAATTAGCCTCAACCAGCCTTTGGTAAACTGAAGAAAAGGGGAAAGGATAGCTGACTGACTCTACTTAATAGAGGAAGCCATAGAGACCATTTACACAGCTCCCAGGCAATGACACAGAGGAAACATGGGAGAAGCTATTTCATGGATGCTAACTAAAGAGCAGGGCCATGGGAATGCCCATCAGATTCACATGTGACATCGGTCCTCATGGGACTAACAACTGAGTTAGGCAGCGTCTGACCAGTCCTGTTGTATTAATGACCTCCGTTAGCTGAGACTGGAGGTAATCATTGTGTCCTGAATTTTTCATCACTTTCTTACCTCGATACTCCCAGACCTAGCCATGGTACAATCCAAACAGAGGAAACTCACGAGAAATAGATCATGCCTGTCATGGGTAATAATGGTTAAGGTGACACACATGGGGTAGTTCTTGTGACTGCTGTGTCCAGCACTGACCTATCTTAAAGTTTCTAATACTGTGATGAAGCACTCTGTTCACAAACAACTTGAAGAGAAAACGATTTGTTTCACTCACAGTTCATCATTGAAAGCAGATAGGACAGGAACTCAAACAAGGCAGGGACCTGGAGGCTGGAGCTGATGCAGAGGCCATGAGGCAGTGCTGCTTACATGCTGCTTACAGGCTTGCTCCTCCAGTCTTCTCAGCCTGGTTTCCTTTAGAACCCAGGACCACCTAGCACAGGAGTAGCCCCATCCACAGTGAGCTGGTCCTCACCTATCACTGATTAAGAAAATCTCTTACAGGCTTCCCTACAGCCTAGTCTTACAGAGGCATTTACTCCATTGAAATTCCCTCCTCTCAGATGATTCTAATTTGTGTTAAGTCAACATAAAAACTAGCCAGAACAGGACTAAAAGCACCCCAGGATTATAGATGACCAACTAAAGCTGTGAGATGTTGATAGGCTTTCAAGAATTGCTAAGGCAATATTAGAGAAATATGTGTTTGAACAACTTCTGTTTCACCTGGAGCTTCCCTGTCCCTGCATAAACTGTTTGTATGTTTGTTTGTTTGTTTTTGGAGAAGAGCTGAAACACAAAAGATGTTAAGGTTAGGCAGAGATGGCTTCCTGAAAGAGGTAACTCCGGGAAATTTTCAAGGACTAGCAGGATCTGAAGAACCTAAGGAAGGAAGGCATTCCAGACTCCGAGGGCATGGAACAGTGTTAAATCCTTTGCGAATTTCAAGCAGTGAATGGGGATGGCTGGTGTTAATGGGCATCCAGAGACCATGTTTGGGAAGGAAGCTTTCTGATAGCTAGGCTGTGATGTGTCACAGTGAAACCACAGAGCCAGGGGTCATTGTCAAATGGTTGTGACATTAGATTTGGGGAAGTCCTTCCTGCAGTAGCAGGGAGGACAGAAACACTAGAGACTGTATTAATACACATGAAAACCGAGGAGGGAAAGAGCCAAGGTGAGCTTCCTAAGTTTTACATACCCCTCTGAGATGAAGCCAGACCACGCTGTGGAAGTATAATTTTATTTTATTGTTTATTTGAAGACTCAGCAATTATATTATCTGCACCTCCCTGGATACTGGCTTTTAAAAATATTTTGCATTGTTTGACAGTTCCATACATTTATATAATGAATAGTATTTGTTTTTGCCCCTCCTCTCCTGGTGGGACTCTTCTCAGCAAGTATCCCTCTCATTTTGATGTCTCCTTTCTGTGTGTGACCCGCTGGTGTAGAGTGTGGGTGGAAAGGAATTTACTGCAGCAAGGGCAATCATCACTACAAGCCTGAAGAAACATGACACCCTCCCCTAACAATCCGAAATTGTCAATGATCCCCCAGGGAGGATAGGGCCCAATGGGCTCCCCCCTACATATGGTGAAGTGTTGAAGGGCCCTATTTTGTGCATGTCTTGTGCAAATAAAAACAGCTGCAGTGAGGCAATGCATTCATGAGCTGTAATGACTATGTCACATCCAGAAGACATGTCCATGTTACACTAGTCTCCCTTTTCTGAGTCTTCCCAGCCTTTCTCTTACACAGTGTAGCCTGAGCCTTAGAGGGGTGGTAGAGCTATGTTATTTCAGGCCAAGCCTTCAACGTATTCTCTGCACTCTGGCCCTATTGTTACTTAAGACGAGGTTAAATCAGCTTAAAGAAAAAAATGCGAAGCTACTATGAAATGCTAGATGAATACTAATGTATGCAATAAAATTTGGCATATAATAGAAGATGCCATATGTAATATCTAAAAATGATGAAATTAATATATCTTCAAATATAGAGAATACATCACATATCAGCATATCATATATAAAACACTGTACATATTATATGTTATTATATATGCTTGTATTAGGATACAGGCTAGATGAACAGCATATGCTATAAATAGCACAAATATAAAATCCTTGTTGAATATAAATTCAGTAGAGGTTGCAGGAGAACCTGAGAGCAAGCAGGAAAGTACTGCCACCTGTTTGCAGAAAGCAGCCATGACGACAAGGATACCACAGGGGAAGCAGCTAGGGGAGCCAATGGTGTGAGAGAGGGCACAGAGAAGATCCAATGGGACAGGAGAAAGTCTTCCCCAAGGCCCTAGGTAGTGAGTGGTGGTGTCCTGCCCCAAGAGCAATGTAAGAGGCAGCAAGGAAGCCTAAGGGAGAGACTAGGTTAGTTGGGACATGGGAAATGCCCCCTTGAGACTATGAAGGGGAGTGTCCAGCAGTCAGCGAAAGGTGGAAGAGATTATCTCTATGAAATATGCCTTTAATCGGTAGGAACGGAAGTCAGCAAGCAAACTAATAAAGTACATGTGCTGTCAGACAACCAGACCATACAAAATTAGGCACTCTTCACTACTTCCCACTTTGGGATTAGAAACAGTCAACCAGAAAAGGGGTTCTAAATATAAACATGGGAGTTTCCCTTACCAAATGAAGCCACCTATACCAACAGTGGCACAAACATTTTACCTAGCCAGAGACACTATTGCATGAATGAGTGACACAATATCGCATAAGACTGCTCTTCCCTCACAGGCCTCTCTGACTGGAAATTCCAGTGCCCCAGAAGCCCCTGCACACAGCCGTTGTATTCTTGCTTGGTGGTATTAATTTGGTTTGCAATAGCACGTCACCTCACATCCAGAAAACTTGAGAACTCAGGACATGGTAGAGGCCTTACACCCAGAGATTTACATTTTCCACTCTGTGTATCCTAACCCTCAACCTACCACCATACCTTAGTGTGAAGACCAGAGCCAGAAGAACAAAACAACTTGGTGTAAAAGCAGAAGCCACTTGGTCACGTTTCTCCTTGCATTTGTTGATGCTTCTCTTCTTTAACCTAGAAGTTGGTGAACTGTTTCTTGTGACTAGAGAGTAAATATTCTTCTATTTTGCTCACCATGTGGTCTCTGTTGCAAATATTAGATTCTGTTATCAGAACAAAAATGGAGCAATATTCTAGTCCCCTTAAATGTGCAGGGCCATGTGTCAGTGAGACTTTAGTTTTAAAAACAAGTAGGCCAGATTTATTGAGTTTGGTCAAGGACTAGAGTTTGCCAACTTCTGCACTGATTAATTGACCATTTGCTTTCTTTGCCTCTAACCTGGCCGAAAGGAACTTGGTTCAGTTCCCTTGAAATATATCCCATAATAAACCTCTTGTTGGCTCCTCCAGAACTTTAGACTCTAGAGTTTGTTTGAAAATGATGATGGGAGAAGAGGAGGGGTGAGAATTTCCTGAGCACTGTGATATGCTGAGTGCCATGTCAATTCTTCCTAAGCACAATCTCATTAAGATTCTAGTACATTCCAGTGATGGGCACAGCCACTCCCACTCTACAGATGAAGAAAATAAACCTGAGGCTGGCAATCCCTTCTGATCACACAAGAGTGAACCCAGATCTTTGGGGAGCCAGAGCCAAAGTCCTCAGTGTGTTGCAATCCAGAGGCACATGTGAAAGTCTACGAGGTGTATACTGGGTCTGTCCTCCTACACAATCCTCTGGGGGTTTCTGTTTAGTGTTGTGACCCACACCCTGTTGAGTAGTGGCAGGCCCAGCCAGGTGGTATCAATCACTTCTAAGCATTGAGTCTGAGATATTTTAACATCCAACATCGATCCAAGTACAAACGACAGATGCGATCCACCATGACTGGAACATATTATGCTTGTGCCTACTTTTCTACCCTTTGAGGATGGTGGCACACCCAAGAGGATTTGAAACCACAGATCATCACGCATCCTCAAGGATGCGTTCCTCAAGGACCAGAGGCAGACTGAGAATCCTGACGTGGTTGGTAGTCTCAAAACACAACATGTGTTTCCCCAGAATATTCCCAAATGAACACAGGTCGAGAGGCTGAAAGCAAGCATGCCAAGTGGATGGTCTGTGGAGAACTGTGCCAGGCAGGGCTGCTCCTCAAAGGATTCCTTAGATAAACAGTCTAATGATTTTTACAAAGTATGGGACAAGGGGGCTGGGAGAGGAGGAGGAAAGGGAGTAAGAAGAGGCATGGAGGGGGGGGGGAGGTGCACAGGCACAGACACACACAGAGAGACAGAGAATGTATGTTTTTTTTAAAAAAAACAGGGAATTGATCCTAAGAGCTCATGATGCTATGTAATATTGGCAGGCTCTGAGCTTTCACTGCTCCTGTCCAGTTTCCTGAGTTCTTAAGATGGGGGCCGTCATCAACTGCTTAGATCCCACAGGTCATCATGGACACCACCAGAACACAAGGGAGATGGGGACAAATCACTTGAAGCTTGCATTGAGCCTGGAATGCAGCCAGAGTGTATCCCGCATCGGTATGTGAGTCCTCTGCACATCTCAGCAGCCTCGTGGTCCTACTGCTTACTATGTTGTTGAACTTTGTTCCTGTGCAGCAATACATCACAGCTTGGAGCCTGAGGATGCACTTGCTTCCACTCTCCATTCACAGACAGCATCTTGTTGGGCCACCTACTATTGTACAGAGATGGCTTCTTGCTGCAGAGCTCAGGCTAGCCCACTGACTACTCAGTGTGCTCACTGAAGGTTGTTCTAATATGGGTTCCAGGGACTAAGTTCAAATCACATGCCCTCCTTCCCTCTGTGGCTAGCTGTATAAAATCTCAACAAGACGTACTTAACAGATAAGATACTTTTATAAAGGGCTGCACTGAAGCAATCTGCATGCAGCATGTCAGACTGAGCAAGACAGTGGACATGACAGCAGGAGTGTCGGATCATGGTCCTTCAGTGTAAGGAAAGCACTCAGGACATATCCAGGGATGAGAGGCACAATGTGGTCAAAACTCAACAGCTGAAAAGGATAATTGTTGTCAAAAGGGACAAAAGAGACTGTAAAATAGATATCCTGAAAAGAGGGAAGTGGATAGAGAAGAGAGACCCTTTTTGAAGGACATAAATCCACAGGAATATGTGAATACCAAATCAAAGAATGAAAAATAAAATGGCTTTCATTCATGAATACAATATTGTTGGTGCCTTTGCTCTTTTTTTTCCTCAAAAAATAAGCGTATCAGATATCACTACTGCTTAAACCTTAGTAGTCTGCTCAAATACATATTCATTAAATATCCCCTTTGATATTGCCAAGAATAGTTAAGTACTTGACTAAAATACTAATGAGGAAAAAAATAAAAACTTAAGAATATTTTCACAGCAGTATAAAGTTCACAATGTTACCAACATGTGGAAGCTGTCAGCTAAAGTTTAAAGCAATACCATGCAGAATATATGTGTATGAAAATATATGTTTGTATACATGTACGTGTGGATGTGAGTAGATACCTGTATGCACGGGTGTATATCAGATGTTTTAACTCAAAAGACAGGGACATTTTGCTCTTTGATATGAGAACTTGATCCAAAGATGAGATTCATTTCCTGTAGGCAAAGTTCCCTGCTGCAAGCTTCTAAGAGTCAGTAATTCCAGTGTCAAAACTTCATAGCTAATTCTACATAGATCGAATTTCCTATCGTAAGACTCGATTGAGTAGATATTTAACAGTAGCAGACACTGAAAAACATAACTATAAAAATTCCATGCCCATCAGTTTTATCTTTTACCTCATATGCATACAATCTCATCAATAATAGGCTGTTGTAGCTTGCTTTCCTGTGGCTATGAAAACCACTGTAATCCAAAGCGACCAGGGGAGGAAGGGATTTATTTCAGCTTTTACTTCTATGTAACAGTCCATCTCTGAGGGAAGTCATGGCAGGAGTCAAGCAAAATCCATCACACAATGCTCTTTACTGGCTTGTTCTCTCCCTCATTCCCAGTCAGTTTTCTTATACAGTCTGGGACCACCTGTCTAGGAATAGTACCTCCCACAATGGGCTGGGTCTCCTATGTCAACTAGCAATCAAGAAAGTGAGCCTCAGACATAGCCACAAGCTAATTTGATTCTGGCAATTCTTCAACTGACAATTAAAACTAAGCAGTATATACATAGGCTAATAATTATTTTTCAGGGTGTTAATATTCTGTTGACCATAAAACATAAATCCAATCCATGGATAAAAATCCCCCCCCCAACTATTCAGTAAAAAAATTAATAGCTTAAAATTAATACTCATATAGTATTTAACCTTCATAGCAATGTACAGTTTTAAGAAAAACACTGTTATTCAAGGTCAAACCCATAATGAGCACACTTTCTCCTAAAAGTGAAGAATACTTGTGTGAATAGTAATATGCAAATATTTATTAGGCTTTCCTTGGGACATAAATGCCTCCTGATAGAGGAAGAATATCCAAGTAACTAAACAAGAAGAGCGTCATACCCATATTCAAGCAGACAAATTAACAATCTCATTGTGACAGAAGACAACCACTACAGATAAATACAAAACTAGGCAAAGATGCTTAGAGTATTCAAGAAGGCAAAAGAGAAATATCCGCTGCGTAAATTTAACAAGTTCTGGGAGAACTTGTCTACCTGTTGAAGTTCTGAGTTTGCAAAGTTTAAAGCCCCATGAATTAAAAAATCAAAGTCCAAAACTAAACCAACAAATGTGCATTGCTCAAAACCAGAGTCTGGCGTAATAAACACTCAGCGACAAATCAAGTTCCCTGGTTAAAAGTAAACCAGTTGCCAAAGAGGGAAGGGGACATTTTGAGGTATCATTGGTCATGATTCACCAAAGATTCTCCCTGATTCTTTCAGACTACCAAGCACTTCTTAGTGCGTGGTGACACAGGATATAAAACCTTTGCTGGAAGTAAAGTTGGTGCAGAGATGGGGGGGTGGGGGTGGGGCTCCCTTAATTTAAATAACCTGTGGACTCACAGTGATTACAGACCCAGGTACTACTGATTGCTAAAGTTTACATGTTTGCCTAGGGCTGTTTTCTACCTCTGTCCTTCCAGCAGGGGGGTTTAATGCCAGAATTTTCCATTATCCAAATTATTCCCTATGCATACTTTTCAGAGTGCCTGCTTAACTCTTTTAACTCACTAGGGTCCTAATTAGTGGTGCTGAAGATGGAGTCAGGTATGCACGCTTGAAGGAGTTAACTCAGTGCTGAAATAGCTATGCTTCCAGGAGGAAGCCAAGCAAAGGGTGGGTCAGAAGTGTTCCTCGCACTCATTTACAGACAGGAAATCCCAACCTCAAAAGATGTGTTTGTTTTTTCCCTCAGAAAGAGGATTCCCTCACAACCAGAATCTGAATGAAATCCACTTAGACAGATGAAGTCTTTAATAATGTTCCTCACAGCCCAGAGAGGCAGGTACTCTGTCATCCACATTTGACTGGCAACGAAGCACAACCTCAGAGAAATTCAGCAACTTGCCCAAGGTCACACAGCTAATTAGTGATAGAACCTGGAGGGAATCCAGACTGACTGGCTCCAGAGGCAGGACACAAAGCCAGGAGGCTATGTTGTAAAAACTGTAAACAAACCAAAAGAGATCAGGTCGTTCTGTTCAGGGGGCAAGTTTATTAAGAAAAACATCAAAACTATAGCTTGGGGAGGGGGTAGGGCACATACTGGTCTTATGCACAATACTCAAAAGCTTTGCTGGTACCTTGGGTCAGAATATAGACCATGCCAAGTTGGTACCTAAAGAAGTCATTTGTATTTCCAGTAATTAAAAAAAAAAAAGTGACAGAAACTTTTGAGAGGATTATTCTATAAACTAGAGCTGTTTGAAATCACATCCTTTAAATGGATAGCTGGTTTCTTGATAGTTGATCCATAGGAAATCACCGGAGATACTCAGAGTAAGTTTATCTTCAAGGGCATTAGGGAGAACTTACTTTTAAAAATGCGTTTGACTTTTTTTTTAAAGATCTAAAAATCAGGGAAATAATTTAACTGATCACAGCTACATGGTGAAACAAGGGGGAAACACAGCTATTGAGAACATGTCTTGGCATAGAAATAGCATGAAAAAAAATACATCAAGAGAACTTATTTCTTTTATAGAAGTGCATAGCAAATGTATCCCCACTTACTCCATATGAGCCCAGTCCAAGAGGAAAAACTACCTTTGAGGCAATGGGATGTCTCGTCTGCAGCTCTTTTTACATTTTCCTATGCTTTATAATTTTCCGACACGTGAGTAGTTATTAATTGTATAGTCTAGAAGCAAACAGGCAACATTTATAAGACAGGAGGCATTAGGTCATCAAACATGTGCTAATGCTCAAAATTAGAAGCAAATCGTCCCAATGTCCTTGATATCCTTAATAGGCTGGGCAATTGTGACATTGCAGTTCACTTAAAATATGTGGCTTTCAGCAAGAGAACAGATACGTTCTCATGATATTCTTGGAGCAAAAGTAGAGAAATTGGGGGATGGTTAACAGTCAAGACACCCAGAGCTGTGTTACTTAATGAACAAGCAGGTGGTATACAACAAAATGAGGCCTAATTGTAGACCTTAGCCTTGGCTCTCTCATGCTAAGGGCATGGATTTCAAAGGTATGCTCTTAAAACTTTCTGCCAGTCCAAAACTAGGACAAAAGAGGTACACATGTCAGTGGTAAGTATGCAATCTCAGTAAGAACCACTGATAGGGACCCAGTGCTGCAAGAGAACAGAGCCCCAGTCGGTAGCCAGGCAAACTCCACACACCATCCACACACCCCAAGCCTTTCCAAACCTGAAGAAATGTGTGTCACATAAACACCAGAATTCTGACTCAAACAATTCTGAAAAGCTAAGACACTGCTGTGAGACCAACATGCTACTTAACAACGTCTGAAAACACAAAGCCAATCATTTCATCCAATAATGATTTTATAAGTGTCACGTGGTGACAGTTTCTGTGAAGCATGACCACTGGAGATCAGAGACAGCCGACAAAATTGGGGTACATTTTTGGTGATCCTGACTGGATACACTGGGTCATTTCTGATCTCATTTACAAAACAAATTCCCCAAAATGGACTACACCCAGAAAAATGTGATCAGGGGCATGCAAAACCCAATGAGAAACATTCAAAGAACAGAGCCAGGATTGGTTAACTGGGAGGTTATTTAAAGGGACCTAGGCAATGTTTAAAGGAGAAAGAGTCAATTTACTCTGCTACACTGGAAATTACCGTTTGCCGTTCTTTATCGCTCTTTTGCAATTGCAAAGCAAGGTCAGCAGTGACCTTCAACTTGCCAAATCTAAAAAGCCCGTCTGCTCCCCAATTAACAGACCTGAGCAATTCAACAGGGTGCAAAGTGCTCCTCTGCTTCTAGCACCCCATCTTGCCCTCCTCCACAAAGGCAGCTCTTTCTCTCTCTCTTTTTTCTAGTTCCTCCCTTACTCAACCTCCAGATGTCAGAAAACGATCTGACTGCCTCCCAGCCTTCTCATCTTGCTGTTCTCTCTCAGTGATTTCATCAATTCCTGTGGGCTTAAACAGTCTATGTTGATGATGACTAAATGTAATCCCCAGTACAGACCTTTCTTCCAAACTTCAGATTCTCATATACATATGTGTGTGGATATAGATATATGCATATCCATAAATCTGAATAGTTTCAAATATATTACATCGATTCCATATCCTATTCTTCACTGTGAATCTTTGGGTTTTGTTTTGTTGTCTTGTTTTCCATTGTTGGTTTTCTACCGGGGCAAAAAGTCGAGGTACTGGAGATGCCAGTCAAGTCATGTTTTGCTATTGCTGAGTTATATTCCCAGTCGGTTCTTGTATGTTGCAACACATGTTGTTGTTAAGTTGCCTAGGCTGGGCTCTAACTCTACTTGTAATAATATAAGCAGGACTCAAACTTGTGATCCTCCTGCCTCAGCCCCTGGGATCCCAAGAGTGTACCTAGCTAATCTTTCCTTCTTCATACCATGAACTCAGCTTTTCTAGATAGAGCCCCAGAAGTGATCTCTGCATTGGAGCTTGCCTTGCAGGTACCTCAGACCCATGAATAAGTCTATCCTACAGTGACCTCACTTCCGATGTCCACCATTGCTACACCAGTCCAGTGAGGACCATCTCTCTCTACAGCACAGCTTGCCAAGACTGTCACTCAGGCTCCTGGTCCATTTCCTCAATGTAAGATAAAACAATCCTACTGGAGCATTAGGTAAGAACATGAGTCTCCTCTCCTTTAAACACTTCAATGACGTGACAGCTGTACTAAAAATCCTTACTATGGCTTTGTGAGGGTTCCATAGCAAGTCCGTGTACCTCTTCAGATCCTGTTTATTACTATTTTACATTGGGCTACAATGATTTAGTTAGCACAGGATACCCCTCTTAGTCCCCAGGTCTTTCACAGGTCTTTGCTAACACAGACTGATACTGGCTGCTTCCTTCTCTCTGTGTGACAGTTTAAATACTACTTCCTTGGAGAGTCCTCCCCCACCCCATCCTTCTGTCTGTCCATAGCCTCTTTTAATCATCATCATGGTTTTTACCAGATGTGCAAGGATTTGTTTATTTAATTAATGTTTCTGTTGTCTCCTTTCTTCACGTCCTTGGAGTGTCAGCTCTACAACAAAAAGGAGCTTTCCATATTCCTTACCATTATATACGAAAAGCTCACATTTTTATTATTGTTACTTTATGCATTTTTCTTTTGTATTTTGAGACAGGAGTTTTCAGTGTATCCCAAACTAGACTTAAAAGTCACTATATGGTCCAGGTTGTCCTTGAATTCAACAGTAATCTTCTTGCCTGTATCCCTGTGTATACTGGTATAATAGATATACACACCATGCTTGATTGGAAAACTTCAATGCATTGATTATGGACTGAATAAAAGCAGTCTTTAACACAAAGAAATCTATCTCCAGCCTCTTCCAAACTTTTAAAAATGTTGTCTAATGATGGAACAGACAACCTGGCAGGAATAATGGTCACATAGCCGCTGGTGAAATTCTTCTATTAAGATGTCATAATGGACATTCTCAGGGTGGGTAGTATACGGGGCTAAAAGGTGTCTAAGGTTAGTCCTCTTTGTGTAAGCAGTTTAATATATTTTCAAAGTAACAAATAACATATTATTCCCTGATAAAAAGAAATTCTCTCTAAAAGAATCCTATAAACCCACATTCTGACCAAACATGATTTCTCTGGCATTAAATCAATACATGTTTCCTTAGTCTACCCTGCCAAGTGTGGTCTGGGATGATGACAGCCCTCAGGGCCCCTTCCTTCCTCCTACACACAAAGTGGCCCAGAAATGGGACAGATGGCCAGGCAAAGCCACTAGTGGTAAACCTGAAGCTCCACTCTCCATTCATTTGTGACGCTGCTCTGTAAACACACCAGGATCACTTTATTTAGTGCCGCATCCATTAATAATGCAGAGATCTTTACACAGGCAGGTGGAGAAAACGAGTCCTGAGTGATTTCGTTACTACAGTATACGCATGGGCAAAAGGCTTGAGAGTGCCACTGTTACTGATGAGGAGGTGATGGGCACTATAGTCTCAGCCACTGACCTGCTGGTCACATGACAGAGCAAGTCAGCTTCCCACCCCAGCATCTGTGGAGCCGAATGGTCCCCCTGTAGCCTCAGCTTCCATCTGCTTCACAGACACAAAAGTACCTAAGTCCAATCTAAGATAATTTCTAACTTTTTAGCCTTTTTCACCTTCCATAACCTCATTCAAACTATGAAGCATGTTACAGAGGTATAATAACATTTGAGAACACAGACACAGGGGGCCTAGTCTTTCTGAAGGGAGTTTTGGTATTAAGGTTCAAACATAGAATCTTGTTAATTCTGGGCACTGAGCTACACCTCTAGTATTAACATTGAATTAGCAATATTACTACTAAACTGTATAATTCCCCTATATAGGTGTGTGTGTGTATGTATTACATATATAATATGAATATATAACAATAATATAGATACATTATTATCCTATTAAATACTACATATAAATATATATAATATACACATAATATATACATTACATATATTAGTAAGTATACATACATATATATGTGTAATATATATGTATGTATATATATATATATACATATATATATATATATTAGAACTCCAAATTACTCATCAGCATTTATCTCAAGCTGACAAAGCAATACACAGAACTTTATAAAATAGAAAAGGACCTATCTGCAAGAGAAGAATGAGCCAGGTCACTAGGTACTAATGAGAAGGAAGCACCTCCAAAATGCATTACAGAATAAAAGCAAGCTCTATAGGAATATAGTTACATCTAAATATTTGATTTTATGCAGCTGAAAGAATGCATAAGACAGTTAAAATGGTTACCTCTTAGAAACAGACTGAGTGTACACAGAATGTAACTTCCCAGTTTTTCTAAATTCTTCTGTGCCATTTGAATTATGTTTTGTTTTGTTTTGTTTTGTTTTACTTTTTAAAAACAACAACAATTATAGGCAGGGATTCTAGCACGGTCTCAGAGCATCAGCCTTCTCCCTGTAGCAGTGAGAAAGCCAATGTCTCTCCTCCATTACAGGGAGCGCACAGAGACTAGCAGCTAATAAGCAGTCAACCCTCCCCAGCTGTCCAAGAGACAGGCAGGTCACTGAGACCCCATCCTCAGCAAGTGCTCCTCCTCATGGGCCCATGGTTCACAAGTGAAAAGAAATCTTAATTTCAATATTTCCACTTATAGAACTACATAATCCATCTCTAAAAACCAAACTTGGAAGAAATGCAGAGGAATTCCATTATAAATGAGCTAAGGAAAAACTAAATGTTTCCCTAGTGCTATTTATTGTGTAATTACATTACCAAAGAAAAAGTACTTTCCAATTTAATGTATAGGACCTGCCAGTCTTCTGAGTTCCATAAGACCCAGAAAGACCATTTAGCACTCCGAGGGACTTCCTTTCTCACTTCACAGTCTTGCTTTGGCAAGTAGAAAAATACTAAACAGATTATTTTTATACTAAAGTTGTTGCCACGAGAAAAATGGTATGGAGATAAAGTTGAAAAGATTAAATGAAATCCATATTCAAACTTTCTGAATGATAAGACTTTCACTTATCTTTATTCTGCTAAAAAAATTTATCTCCAGCCCCACCGCAGGGGTGAAAACAAAAAAAAAATGTCTCTGAAAATCCTGCTTCTGTTTTTCTCTGCTATTTAACCTTGAGACAATGAGGTAGAAGGCTAGATATTTAGTATCACACACACACACACACACACACACACACTTCAACTTGAATTAATAACGATCCTTTTAGTCAACTGCATTTGTCAAAAGATGGTAGTTACATAGGTAGGCATGGGTTAAAGTTTAGTTATATATTTGCTGTATTCCTGCACTTGGGTATGGGGTGTCTGGATTGGCTGATGCAGAAAGCAAAGCCAAATACACATTTATAAGCATTCTGACAAAAAAAAAAAAAAAAAAAAAAAAAAAAAAAAGAGTAATTTCAATTTTGGTTGTGAGGACTGAAAGTAATTACTGAGAGAACTGTATCTGTAGCCCATGCCTTGAGCTGTCTGTGGTACTGAAAGGTGACCCCAAAGCTGAAATGTACAGGTTCTCCTCAAACCTCCCCACCACACAGTTTCATTCCAAGCACTTCTACCCATGAGTCACCTGAGCCATTTCATGTTGCCACATCGTGTATAAACATTTTATCAAAGGTCACACTGAGCCTTGCTTTCCAAGGTTCTCAGTGAAAATGTCAGGGCTTTCCTGGGCTTGGGTAAGGAGGGGTTCTCACAGGCAAGATGTTGGGACCTCAGTTAGAACACTTTGCCTGAAAATGACATCATGCACCAGTAACTCACCCGGGCTGTCACTCTCCAATCGTCATACGTAATATGCCAAAAAGTAAAACATAAAACTTCTCATTCTTGATATCTCACAGTCAAGGACATGCTCCAAAATGCCAGCACTGTCCCTGCACTTGCTGCCTTACCTCAGAGATAAATCAGTATATTTGGAATTCTTAAACAATATATTTAGAATTCTTTAAATTCTGAAGTGACTATTAGCCTAAACAATTATATGGAAGAAATACACATCCCATGGAGATGTGGATAATGCTAAAAAGACACAACTACTAATTTTCCATAAAGATCATAACCACGCCCACCCAGTTTTTCTGAGCTTCAGGCTAAAGTATTATGTCCATTGGATAAATGAGAAGCTCCTGCCTTTTCCTGGTTCTTCTTGACTGAGGGTTCAGAGTTTCCATGTGCATTTGTCACTTCCCGTTTTGTTAAAAAGAACTTAAGACATTGTAAAAAAAAATCTTATTTTTGAATGATGTGTGTCTGTGTGGGTATGTGCTTATGAGTGCGGGGGCCAGAGGAGTCCCCTGGAGCTGCAGGCAGCTGTGTACCACCAGATGTTGAGTGCCGGGCACCTGTCACAGTTGCCTGCAAGAGAAGTTCATGCTCTTACCTGCTGAGGCCATTTTATTTAACTTTAAAGAGGCACTGCATTCAAGAATAATGATTTTTTTTTTGTAAAAGCTGTATCCAAAATAACTAGACATTATTACCCAGGCCTCAATTTTATAGTTATCATAGTAAACATGGCAGGTTAAGGGCCAGCAATAGATCATAAATGAGCCTAGCTTTAAAACCTAACATTCTTGACGTTTGAGTTATGAACAGTAAATAAATTCACTGTGTATTCTCCAAAGGACCAACCCTTGTTGCCCTCTGCCTTGTGTTACACTGTCTAATCAACATAATAAAAATACATAAATTAGCGAATGAGGGCAGTATTTCAAGCATAAAATAATCTTAAAATATTTTGTGTTTATTAGTGTCTGTACATTTCTAGAATTCTTAGACGGCAGCAGAATTTGTGGATGCTTAAGTAATACTTAACAGCTCCTCTCACACCTGAGTTACGTCAAAAAATCGCTCTAAAATTCTTAAAAGCAACCCTCCACCCCAATGGATGCTTGTTTATAAGTGTTCAGGACCAGCCAACACTTGGAAAGCTTAAGATGAATAAACGCATAATCGACAAGGTATCTCATTCCAGCATGGTTTAACCAAACCACTTTGGTCTCCATGCCAAATCGTCTAAGCTATTCTTAAGAACCTATAAAATCTCAGAGTAGCATTATGAGCTGCACCCTGTTCATAAACTGAATTCTTGTGTCTAGAGGGGAAGCCCAGATGAAGTACTCTCAATGGTGCAAGACTCTTGGTGAGTAGCTGGGCTCAGGAGGAAAACTGAAGGAAGCTGGGAAGGCAGTGCCCACTTTCAGGCTGGGCCCCTTCCGACCTGATCTGGCAAGGCTACTCACTTCCTCTGACTGTTTCCATCCAGAAACTAAGTCAAAGAATCATTTCGTATCTTCCACGCTTCAAGTCAAAGTGACTCTGGCTTAAAGCACAGCAGAGTACCACAGAGGACCTCTGGAAGAATCTCAAAATGCCACTATCATGAGGACTGCACTAAAGAATCTATATACTGTCCTAATATTAAAAATCGACCATGTGTACTTTAGTCTATCACTACCCACTCCAAATACTCTCATTTCACCCTCCATCTCTGTAGGCATCCCTTCAAAAACACATTTTTCAAAGTTTTAACAAGCCAGGAAACAAAATGAAGTCCTTTTTCCCCTCCCCTCTTGGAGTTAGCTGTATCTTTATTCTGTTTGGACAGTCATTAAAACTGAATTCTTCTATCTTTTCTGTGAACTTAGTAATCACTAATTTAAAAAGAACTTAAGTTAGCTTGATAGTAAGCTGCCTCACAAGTCCATACGACATTTCCTCTCCAAAGACAGTCTAAACCTACAGATTTCAGAGTCCAACCCGTCCCATCAGTGACTCATGATGGTTCTAAAAACAGTCTTATAAATTCTAATCTCAAGAACATCAATCTCATTTTGAAGACACTAGTTATCTAAAGTGTCAAACTTTAAGACTTAATTGACTGTGGGCTAGAGAAACCCACTAATGAGACCAGCAGTCAACTCTCATAGAGCAAAACAAACCTTTTCTTATTCAGAGAGCTCTAAGGGCTGCTCGGACTAAACTAGTGGCTATATAGGCTTTACTAACTAAACAAGCTGTTGTAAAATGTGTTAGAAGAGAAGGAGGGTCCTCTTCCCATGTTGATAGAAGCGGTGATGAACTAATTTTCTTTTATTATAATTATCGGCAAGGCAATACAGATTGGCAAGGCCTCCTCCCCTAATGACTTACTCATTTTAAAAAGATGTCTTAAACAAGAACACACATTGCTGCACAGACTCAGAATAGTGTCTATCACTCCTTTAAAAACATTTGTCTGGTGGAAGGAGATCAACCTAAAGAAGTTGGGGGAAATCGAAAGACTATCAGCTATATCTCCAAAACGTGTGTGCCTGTTTACACGCTCTGTTGACTTGTTTATTTGTTGTTTGTTGTTTAGTTTTCTGAAAGGACAGGTCGGGTGCTGAGATAACACTGCTTGTGTCTTCTGTAACCTCAAGCAAGGACACTGCTGCTTGGAAAGGGCCCCTGCTGTCTTGCTTCTCCCCTATGTTGTCAGCATGACTTTTGGTTATTCAGAAAAACAGCGGAGCCTGTGTTACCTGTATTTCCCTGGCGTGGTACACGATGATCAGACCAAGCAGGATGATCGTGGAGAGACTGATAAGGCATTTCAGAGCTAAAGAATACAGCGACGCCTGCAACACAGTTAGATGGAACACTTTA
Source organism: Arvicanthis niloticus (assembly GCF_011762505.2). Classification (NCBI taxonomy): domain Eukaryota; kingdom Metazoa; phylum Chordata; class Mammalia; order Rodentia; family Muridae; genus Arvicanthis; species Arvicanthis niloticus. Next base: position 42,277,979 of record NC_047671.1, read on the forward strand.
AGAAAGAAGCACTTTCAATCACTTTCCAGGCCATAAGAGTTAGTTCCGAGCACGTGGACCTAAATTCAAGAAAGGGGATTCAGGAGGGGGGCAATCTGTCTTGGCTCTGGGATGCAGGTTATTTGCCCATAAAGCCCTGTGAGAGGAGCCAGGAACAAGGGAAAACTCATGGGTTGGCTGCGGGCTACGCACCACCAAGGGCTGAAACAAGCTACCTGACTCGCTAAAGCCTAGAAGAAGTTGCTCCGGAGTTTAAGTACTTTAGGTTGAAAGGTGCCTCGGAAACAGGAGCACCAGAAGATGAACACTCTTGCTTTCCTTCACCGACTCCAGGAGCCACTTATTAACATGCCTGGATGCGCTGGACACTCAGCACCCGGAAAACTTAACTATCCGAGTTGCCCAGTTGACTACGGGTGTGCGTCCTAGCTGCTTCTGCTGCTCCGGCAGGCACGCCAGAAGATTGTGGGGACGCTTTCGACCTCTTAGGCAAGGGGTTCCCGCCAGAGCCCATCCCAACCACCTGGCTCCCTCTTCAGGAGTATATTCAGGGTCTAAAGCGGGTACCTTGTCGTAGGCGCCCCACGACAGCTCGGTCTCAATGACCATGACCACGATGCCGAACATGCCGAAGATGAGCGCGTAGTCGCTGAGCCGCTTGCGCTTCTCAAACAGGGCGCGCCGATGGCCCAGCTTGTAGCCGATGTTCTGGTTCTTCTTTTTGCTGGACTTGGTGCCGCTGCTGCTGCCATGCCCGCTGCCGCCACCGCCGCCGCCTCCGGTACTGCCTCCGCCGCCAGTTCCGTAGAGCGCCAGGTTGTTAGAATTGTTGTGCTCCGGCTTAGACACCACGATCTCCGGGGCTGAGGATGAGGCGGCGGCGGCGGCAGCAGACGGGGAGGACGTACCACCACCTCCTCCTACGACGGACGCGGGGGGCTGCAGGGGCTGAGCCTCGGAGTCCATCTCGTGCAGGTTCCGGCGGGACGAGCTCAAGTTGCTGAGCGGACGCATGACGCCCCCGTTGTACCTGCAGCTGCTCATGGCTATTTCGGTGAAGGGGTTGCTCTCGCGGCGCGCCTGGGGTTGGTGATGCTGGTGGTGCGCCGGGTGCGGGTGGTGGTGGTGGTGCGAGAGCGGGGGCCCGGAGCCCAGGCTGCCCAGGCTGCCTGTGGGGCTGGCGGCGGGCTGCAGGCTGTGGCACTGGTGGTACTGGGAGGCGGACGCGGGCTGCTGCGCGTACTGCTGCCGGAGCGCACTGGCATGGCTGGACGGCGTCAGCTCGCTCACATTGAGCTGGCTGCCCCGGCGCGACGAGCAGCAGCAACAGCACGAAGAGCCCGACAGCGGCGAGGAGGTGCGGGTCCGGAAGGCGCCGCCGGGCGATGAGGTGCGGAGCAGCAGGGACAGGTTATCCCCCGCCCCCGCCCCCGCCGCCGGGGCACCGGAGGAGGCGCAGCTGTTGCACCGGAGGCATGGGCTGCTGCCACCGCTGCCCGGCTGCTGGTGCGCGAGGTGCGGGTGGTGGTGAGGGTGCGGGAGGGGCGCGAAGGGTGCGCACGGCTTGTCCTGGCTCTGTTGCTGCTGCTGGCAATGCAGGTGTGAGGAGCGCGGCGGTGGTGGCGGCTGCTCCGGGAAGAAGCCGCGCTGGAACTGCAATGGGGTTTCCATGTCAGAGCAGTTAAAGCTGCAGGGAGACCAGGCGGTGGTGCACCCTGCGCAATGCGTTATGGTCGGGAGCGGGGACTCCTGCTGCTGGTGCGAGGAAGGGCCCATGCCGGCTCCGGTAGAATCCAGGCGGCGAGTCCGATTGGTTGGGCGCACCAAAACAATGGGCATGACATCACCTGCAGGGACCGAGACTGAGTTTGCGGCGCGCGCGGCTTAGGGGAGCATGTGTGTGTGAGAGAGGTTGGGAGGGGAACCTGCAGAATGACAATCCCTGGGGGCTCAGGCCGGCTTCGGCCGGGGTCAGGGCACTCCAGGGCAGGGATTCCACCTGCAGATCTCGCGCATCCCGTACCATGGTTGGGAAGACTGAGTCCCCCACCCCACCCCATGCACAGCGGCGGGTTGCAGAGGTGGGAGAGAAAGAGCCGTAGCTCTCGCTCTGCGGCCGCGGCCCCCTGACTGGTGCGGAACACGCTGGCCCGAATGACCTGCCTGGGACACTGCAGCATGTCTGGCCACCCCTGTCGTGGGGCAGGCGTCAAGGCAGTGAGAAACTCGAGCTCCTCTCCCGCCCTCTAGCCTTGTAGAGCTGCAAGGCAGCACCTGCTCGCCCCACTCCCTCTCCCCCATCGTCCTGCCGAGAGTGGGCTGGCTGCAGGCTGCTAGCCAAGTAACTGCGGGGGCACCGGCTTTGGGTAGAAGGGAAAAAAAAGTTTGGCGACTGCCTATGCGAATGTATCAGCGTTGGGAGAAAGCCAGCGCTGAATGCCCGGCTTGGCCTCCGAGGGATCACATCTGACCCAGAGCAGGGATCTGTCCCTGTCACCTAGCTCCCCGAGTCCCAGAATTGGGATTGGCGGCACTGTCGCTACTACTGGAGAGCGCTACGGCGCAGATAGGGTTAACCTCGCGACGCCTGGGCAGGGGGAGGAGGGGCGGGGCCGGAGGAGGGGATCCCCGGCGTCCGGGGAGGAGCCCGCTCGGGCTTCCCGGGTCCCCCTGGCGGGGGCGGAGGGCTTTCCCCGGGAGCGCCCGCTCACATTTGCACGTTCTCCGGAACATGAGGGGCTGGCGCCCCTGGCTGCCAGGTCCGGGGCTCTGATGCTCAGGCGGTCCAGCAGCCTGAGTGGGTAGGTCCGAGGGCTACTTTGGCGATGTAGATGAGGCTTGTTCCAGGGTCTGGGGGCTGCTTAGCCACCGCAGACCTCGGGCTTCTCTGTGTTTCCTCTTCCTCCAGACCTGCAGTACAGACACAAAGCAAAGGCGGGTCACTAACGCGCAGACGCCAAGCATCCTTGTCAAGACCAGACTGCAGTGGCTGGGCGAGGGGCCTGGTGCAGGTTGACTGATGCCCGTAGTCATCTGACTGCCAATTAATACCTTGGCGATGACTCGACTGAATAATAGCTGCCCTTGGGCAGGGTGTTTAAACTTAGCTATAATAATTAATCGCTCTTTAATAACCACTAAAAATTACACTTAGAATTTTGCCATAGTGTGTCCTTATTGAGCTATACACAAACAAAACGGTAGGAGGTCTCTTTGAGGGCTCTTGATTAATACTCCATTATTCTGTCTTATATTTGTATTTCCTTGGGGATGAAGATTCCCGTCTTCCCAAAGGGGGAAAAGGGGTGAAATTGACCAGTTAAATGTTTAAATTTTAAATTGTGATTTCAGTGTTTTTTATGATGGAGATTACTGTCTAAGAGATTAGACCAAGAAATTAAAGCGAAAGCGGATCTCTCTCATTAGGTAATTGGAATTCTCAGCTGGATCCAATTTCATGATATTCTAGTCAGCAGCTGCCCTAAAGTTGCTTACCTGGTATCTGCTTGTGTGTGTGTGTGTTTGTGTTCCGTGCCATTGAGTGAATAATTTATTTCTGGATATTCCTTGCAAGTGTGTTAAGCAATTTAAAATTTTTCGTGCACACAAGTAAAAAGATTAAGAAGGGAAAAGGGAATTGTGTTTAGCCCTAAAATTTACCATAGTCCTTGATAGAAGAGAATGAAAAATCAGGGCTCGAATTTCTCAGTGGCTCTGGTTGAGGGCTAAATTTTAGTGGCTAAAAATCAAAGACATTTTTATTATCTATTATGATTTTCTTTTGGTATCTCCAAAATAGGAACAAATAGTAATTTAGAATGAAGACATATGTTGAATTTTTAGGGTAGCTGATAATGCACGAATGCACATGTGAGGGGCATTTTTACAAATAAAAAAAAAAAATAAGTCCAGAGAAAGAAGGGCGTGGCCTTCCACGCCTGAGACTCTACACTTGGGAAATGGAGTTCAGGGCCATCATCATAGACATAGTGGATGTGAAGGCAGGCTAGCCTACATGAGGGTATGGCCAAACAAAAAAAGAGCTGGGTATGGTGACACATGTACATGAGTACATTCGATTTAAAATGAAAGCTTCCAAATTATTTATCTTTTAGTCTGAAAAAAACTTTAATTCAAGAATAAAATCCACCCAATATCTAGTAGTGCACTTTGCAGCAAGCTATACAGACCTCTTTTTATAGCTCTTCGCTGATGATAGAGTGAAATGTCTGACTCATCTTTATCTCTAGATGCTTCAAAGAAATATATCAAAAATTAATATGTTTGTCACCTGCTCATAGATTTAGAAAAGATTCCAGGACTTCTTTCCAAATATCACAATAGCTGTTACTCATTTTAAATTACACATCAGATTCTAGACTTACTAAACTGTCATAAGGGAAACAAAAGCTGCATCCCCTTGCTTATTAAGCCGACTTTCTTAAATACCACTGTCAAAGCTCACAGGCTTCAGAAACAACATAGCGAACAATATTGAACCACCCTTTCTCTGTGTATTATATATATATGTGATATATATCATATATAATGTATATTCATATACATACTTTGTATATATACACGTGTGCCTGTTCACAAGCTTTGCATACAACATATATGGAAAAAACCACTGTTTTTCCATATATATACACACTTTGCTTTGAAGTGGGTTACTGAGACCCACTGCTTCAGCCTAGCCAACATAAAATTCATAAAATAATAATGAGAATGTCACTATGACTAGAAAGATGGAGAGCAGGTTAATGAGCCACTCATTGTCTTTCCATTAGAGTTAGCTGATTACAGTTAACAACTTCTTGCTAATACGTGCCTGTTCCTAAGACAGACTGGAAACCCTATAGAATCATGGAAAGCATGGGCTTAGAAATGCAACAGTTGTTTTACCTTCAGTCTGAAACATGCTTGGGCATCTTTAATAATTGCATTAATTATGATGGGCACCAGATTAAGACATCCTTGTTATCAATATATTTCTTTTAGAAATAAAATAAGTAGAAGACTTTTTAAGTTTGAGTGCAAATGTTTAAAATGTAGCTACTCTGACTTTGTTCCTATATAGCAGCTTGTGGGTCACGATCCCCAAAAGACCATCAGAAAACACAAGCTATTTACATTATGATTCATAACAGGTAGCAAAATTACAATTATGAGGTATGAAAAGAAATAAATTTATGATGGGAGGGGTCACCACAACATGAGGAACTGTATTAAAGGGTCACAGCATTAGGAAGGTTGAAAACCACTGCTATAGGATTATAAGGATAAACACAGCAATGTGAACCAAGTAAAGCAGCAAAGACAGTAAGTACTTTTCATGTGGGTAGTGTTTTGCACTTACATCTGCAAGTGGAAAAGAGAGAGGGAGGAAAAGAGAAAATACTTCAAGTAAAGATCAGTGGTTTCCAATGAGAAGCTTTCATGCTTAGATTTCTTTCTTTCTTTCATTAAGGCAGGCAAGTGGTGGAATTCCCCTAGATTAACACCAGAGGTCACAGTCACCCACAAAATGACTTGCAATCTAATCAATTAAATAGCGTCTCTATTTTAGCATCCTTTTGTCTCCTCTTTCGGCTACAGTTCTCTATTTTCTTTCTTACACCCTTTGACGGTGGTTTTTCCATATATGTTGTATGCGAAGCTTGTGAACAGGCACACACACCTAACACAGCCAATCCCTAAACACACACCCTTGTAGAATGGGTTTCCCAAGCTGCAGAAGCCTAATTTTAAAAGCCTCAAGTTGGTTTTACTCCACTGTCTTATTTGATTCAGACTCCTGTTATATTTCTCCTTATTATTTGCTTCTTCATGGGATTTGCCTATACTTGCTCATTTGCTGTCCTTTTAAAAAACAGGACCTGCATCATTGGGGTTTATTTCCAAAGGCCGGCAAAGCAAGAGAACATAATTTCTGTTATGAGAACATAGTTGGTTTTCTATACTGCATGGTTGGAGCAAAACTTCTAACTAAAAAGTAAGTATCTTTGAGAATCAATTTTTTTTTTTTTATTGCCTAGCTGAGTCAATTATTTGATAGTACTGAACCCAAAGGCTGTGATAAAATGCAGTGCTTCTGAACTTGTTTTTCTTAGCAATAGATTCAGGGGAATCAGGATAGTATCAGTTGTTTCCTTAGTACAGTTCCTGAAAGATAACAATTCAAGGAACCACAAAACAACTGTGTGTGTGTGTGTATTTGAATTGTGTATCCTCCAGTGTCACAATTAATACAGTATATTTGAGATGAACATTAAGTTAACACATGTATTCTTGATGCATGTATGCAAACCTGCATCATGATGATAAAGTATTAAACCTGTATTAACCTATTTTCCAAACACTAATAGATCTTGTTGGGCTAAAGCCATTAACTTAATTAACTTTTCAAATCTTTTTTTTTTTTATTTTCTTCCTAGTCTTCAACGGCTTCTCAACTTATTAACCTATCCACAAAAGTCCCAAGAATGCTTGCAAAGCACAGAAGTAAAATCCTATTTATCCTGCTGGCAGAATGGAACTCAGGCTATATATTAAATGGATGAAAAGGTTGAACTTAGCAATGGTGGGTTTTTTAAGTCTGTGAATTTCATAAACACATATCCCTTTGCTATTAGACATAGAGAGGAGGGGGGAATCACTGAAGCCCACTGAATGGTATAAAACTGTTTCTTATGTACTGTTAACATTTGTATCTCACAGAAGTCCAGGCAGGAGGCAGAGAAGGTTTTATCTTTATCTTCATTTTGCAGGTAAGGAGAATACCTGAGATAGAGTGTCTGCCCTACCTAAGGTGACACGGGTGAGCTACAAGGACATGCCAGATCTCTACCATCTTTGGGGCTGTGTGGTGTGTCATTTCCACATCCTTGGGGGCCTTGCTCCACAGCAGAACAGCTCATGGCATCCACTCACTCAAGAATAGACAGTAGTCCTCTGAATGTTTTCTCACTGGCTCTTCTGTTTCCTGTGATCTTTACCCTCTTATTGGCTACATTTAATCAAGATGATAATTTGAGACAATTTAATATAAGTGTGGAGGAAATGGAAGTACTTTATGCCTGCTGGTCCATTGCCTGATTAAAAATGTATTGTATAAAGAGAAGCAGAAATAGATGTATTTTCCTTTTTAAACAAACAACAGTATTCTGATATATTCAGCTGTTTTCCATACTCTTTCACTGACTTTACTACCAGTCAGGAGATTCCTTATTTGGGGCTACATCCAAGAAAAAAAAAATGGAAAATAGTGAATGTATTTCTTGGACCTATACAGGGCTATGTTGTCTTGTGTTATACAAATGACAAGGAGAAGGTTTTGGTTTGCAACTCAGAGGACTTTCCCTGCATTCTTGAACCCACACTGCATGATTCTTGCCTCACTTCACGGCCAATTGAAGAAAATCAGAGAAAGGAGCCAAGTTTTATACCACAAGATAAGACTGTTATGTCTCCCTGAAGGGGTAGAGTCAGCAAAAGAGAAACTAAAGACCATAATAGTATTAAACTAGCCTTAAATTGAGGACACATCAAATCTTCCCCACTCTTTCTTCTCATTATAGCTCTGCAAATTACATCAACTTCAGTTATTCATTAGCCCTGGATGTGTCTTCTTTCTTTTTCACTATTTCCCTCTCATGCATCAAGCTCCTAGAAATTCCCAAATTTCTCTATGTTTACACTTATCTCCCCTTCTGGAATTAATTGAAAACTATCATCCCTCAATAATTGTCTTAGCATAGGGATGCCCACTCATGCAAAGGGAAAGAAATATGATCTGCAACATTGAGTTTCATGTAACAATGTCACCAGGGGGAAAGGCACCAATGTTCACACCTTGTCACTGCCCTGGGCCCATCCTCATCTGCACAGCCATGTTTTTCTCTAAAATAACTTTTACTTAATGCTGTTACTGTCTTATAGATGTAAAGACTGGTATTTTGTATTTATAAATTCACACGCCTCTTGTTTTCATACCTTGTTTAAAATAATAAAATGATTGAAAATTCTTACAGTATAACAGCTGTAATGTGCATTATACTTGTGGTAAATACAAAATGGGAGCACAAAGAAGAAGAGGAGGAGGAGAAAGAAGAAGAGGAAGAAGAGGAGGAAGAAGAGAAAGAAGAGATACCAGTTGCCTCTGTTTAGACATATGGTGTCTCTACTTCATGGAAATTGTTAATATAGATCCAAAATAGGTTCTGATAAATTATAATATATATTGTAAGCTTTAGAAAAACTACTAAAAACACACACACACAAAAGTTGAGAAGAATAACTACAAGAATTGAGTGTTAGAAAATATCAGTTATATTCAAGGAAACAGTAAAGAGAAATTTAAAAATCTATACAACATATATAATGAACAAAAATGATCACAAACATTGTCTGATAAAATATCCTGACTAAAGTCATGTAGGGAGAAAGAGTTTATTGGACCTCACAATTCCAGTTTACAGTTCATCATTAAAGAGAATTCAAAGTGTCAGGAACTTGAAGCAGCTAGTGACCTCCATAATTAAGAACAAAAAGAAGATGAATGCATGTATATTGTTACTCGGGTCACTGAGTTCACTATTACATAGTTCAGAATCCCCTGCTAGGGAATGATACCACCCACAATGGACATGTACCTCCACCCAATTAACATGACCAAGATATTTCCCCACAGATGTTCCCACAAGCCAACTGGACCTAGACCTCAAAAATTCTTCATTGAGACACTTCTCAGATGATTTGATATTATGGCACACTGACAAAACTACCTATCACACTTATGCAACCACATTAATTACATTAAATATAAAAGGATTGAACAAATGAAAAGCAAAAGTTATTATAGAGCATTTTTAAAGATACAACTATATGATTTCTTCTGGAAATGCACAATGTAGAAATACAAGTAGGTTGAAAGTTCAAAGATAATGCTATGTAAACAAGTAAAAGATAAATTATATATGTATACATATATAATTATGCATATATACATGTATATAGAGATAGAGAAATAGAGGAAGAGGAATATACCATGAAGTCCTTTAATTACTCTGTAATATTACATGTATTGTTTTAGTTGGATCATGGTTAGAACATTTATAACAATAGCTGCTTTGAATTTATTACTATATGCACAGTAATGATTTAATGTTTATTGGAGATGAAAAACATTGCATCTTGGTCATTAAATACAGTTAAAAATTCTGTTATATAGAGCACTCTGTTACAAAAACCCTCAGTGTCTAGAATTTGACCAAGCACTAAGAATAAACTAAAGAAAGCTGTGGTGGCTACTCTTATGCTTTCAGTAATCCTAATTGATTTTCTGACCCACTGCATATCAAAAGCTTAAAATAAATCCAATAAGATAGACATTTTGAGTCAGATAAAATAAACAATTGAAATGTGATTAAGAAACTAACTGCATTTATAAACTATATTTAATGCACATTACAATTTGTAGAACATCAGAACTCACAACACAATTAAAGACAAGTGGTCATTCATACATAATTAAATTCAAGCAGCATTCTTGGACTCATGATTAAATTAACATATGTGCCAATGGTAATCCTAGGTGATCAAGAAAAAATTAAAATAGTGAGATGAGGTTTGCTTGTAATCCTAGCACTAGAGAGTGGGCAAGGCCGGTAGATTTCTGTGAGTCTTAGCTAGCCTGGACTACACTGTGAAACCCTGTCCATAAAGTCTCACTATCAAGGCTACCTCAGTGTGAACTAAACAAGAACAAAAGCAACAGATATTATAATATGGATCACAGAAAACCCAGGAAGCCTCAAACCCACACAAAGAACTATAGGCACCTCGGGACTGCTGAGAACCAGAGAAAGTCTTACCCAAGGAACAGCTGGATTTCCAATACCAAATGGTTAGTCTGGAAAACAAACCTATAGGTAGCATTATACTTACTGGGCAGGTTGTCCTTATGTATTTTAGGAATGTGTATATAAAAATAAATAAAAAAAAAATAGGCCATGAAGTTAAAAAGGAGAAAGTAGGGATATATGGGAAGGTTTGAAGAAAGGAAAGAGGAAAATTATGTAATTCTATTATCATAAAAAATAATGAAAAATAAAACAAAAGTGAAAACAAGATAATAAAAAGAAAAAAGAAAATCTTAGGGAATATGTATATTTTATATTTATACATATGCATACATACATATATAAATATATATACATACATACACACATGCATATATCTCCACAATTTTGAAAACAGAAATTCTGGGATCATAGCCTTTATCATACCATTTTGATTTGCTGTGAACAATTCTAAATTTTTCAGGATTTATGGAAATTTTATTTGTTGAGACTTTACTGTGGAGATGGTACTTAAGGGTTACATGTATTGGCAAACAGAGATTCATTAAGAAATCTCTTGAGAGGAATCTGCCTTTTAACTTTCCAAACTACCATGACCCCAGTCCATGTCTGGCACCAACACCACACAGTCATGGAGAGCTTAGATGAGCTCTGCAGTTCTTGGCATCCCTCCTGCATGTGCCAGTTCCTGGTGTCTTTCTGGGAAGCCCGACTTGGCTTTTCTCATGTTTCTCTCAATACTCTGCCTAAGGCGTCACTTTAACATGATTGTGGTCAAATGATTAGGAGGATTGGTAAAATATAATTATGACCATATTGTTTCAATGAAAAATTATAAAACATTTTTGGTTCCTGCTTCATTCTCCATTTTAATCAATGGTGGGTTTTAAAGATTAAAATTTCATAAAACTTTCTTAATTTGACCATAAAACTAAAGCTAAGAATAGTCAAGAATACGCTGTTAGAATTATTATACTTTCAAATAAAAATTTCTCATTAGTTCTATATATTATAGAAATCACTTAAATTTTTTCATAGCATTTTATTGTCATGGATATTTTCTTTGTTACTTGGTCCAAGATGACAACTTTGTTTCCTGAGTTTTTAGATTGTGGAGTGAATAACTTATTGAATCATTAGTCTTTACATAAACTGAAATAATTTCAGCCAGGATTGGGAGGTGGTCTGGTTGTGATATGATAAGTAAGTTATTTGACCCTGAAAGCTTTAACTTATAGCTTTCTTTCTAATGTTCATCCCAATCGTCATTTCAGGAAAGCTTTCACAGACTCTCACCCTTTTTTAGCAGACCTAGCTTAATATTCAGAATTGAATATTAGATCAACATCCACCTGTCTGGAGGAATTTAACATCTGTATAAGTTCCCTTTTTGAAAGCAAACCTATCAACTTCTACAGGCATTTGGATCAATAATTCTCAACCTGTGGGTCACAATATCCAGAGGCTATTGAAAAACAAAGACAATTACATGATGATTCACTAGCAAAACAACAGCTTTGAAGTAGCAAAAATAATAATTTTAAATTGGGTGTCGTGACAGCATGAGGAACTATGTTAAATGGTGACATCATTAGGAAGGTTGACAACCACTGCTTTGGACTATAGTTTATTTCCTAGATGACGTATTTTCTAGTCTCTATTGATGGTGAATGAGTAAAAGCAGTGTAGTATGAGTATAGATACATATTTAAAGGGAAGGAAATCTACCATTGTAAAGGATGAATAGAAAGACATGCTAAATGAAATAAGCCAGAAATAGAAGAAAAAAACTTCATTATTTCCCTAGTGTGAGGAATCTTAAAAGGTCATACTCATAGAGCTCAAAGAATAGAATTATAATTATGAGGGACTGACGTGTACAGAAAATGGGAAGGTGTTGGTCAAAGATTCATTTCTCTAGGATGTATAATTACTGGGTAGCTAATGTACAACAAGGTAACTAGAGTGAATACTAATGTATTTATTCTTGAAATATGCCAAAAGTGGATCTTAAATCTACACATAAACATACACATACTTACACACACACACACACGCACACACACACACACACATATTCAGATTATAATTCTGATATATTTCTTAAATTATATTGGTTAACTATTTTATATTGTATATATTAAATCATGTATACTTTAAATTCAGTTTTTCTTTCTAGAAATATAATTTTTCTTTTGGATATTGATCATTTTTATTAGAAGATAGCTGCTGCTTAAGAAATCAAATTAACCATGAGCTACAACATATATACATACTCTCTCTTTCTCTCTCTCTCTCTCTATATATATATACATATATATGTATATATATACATATATACATATAGAGTAACAAAGGTATGTGCATATAAAGTATATGCATATATATATGTATATATGTATGTATATATGTTGTGTTTGTGTTTCTATATTACATATGTGGAAAATTTCTGATTACAGTGATTTGGTACCATACATTATAAAGCATATTTTAATAATATCATTTACTTTTTTTATATAGGTGTTTTGCCTGCATATATGGCTGTGCACCACATTTGTGCACTGCCCTTGGAGACAAAAGAAAAATGCATCAGATTCCCTGGGACTAGATATAACAACTATTATGAACCACCATGTGGGTGCTGAGAGTCAACCCTGAGTTCTCAAGCAGATCAACCAATGTTCTTAACGCCTAAGCAATTTCTCTATAATTTCTCTAAGTCAAGTGTACAATATAGTATAATTTTCTTGTTAAACTATTGGTAGAGACAATTTAAATGGGACACAATTGAATAATGACAATTTGTTCACCTTTTGGTGCATAACCTATTTGGGTTTTTTAATAGTTGAAATTATTGATAAATAGAATCAAAGAGTTAATTTTTCAAAACCATGTTGACTTTCATTTATATCATAGCATTAATTCTCATTGTGTAATGGAACCATTTGGACTTTGGAGTAGACAGTCCTCAATTGAAAACCTGACTTGAGTGATTTATTCAGAGGCAATTATTCATCTTTCTAAGTAATATTTCTTCCATTATTCATGGGAAGATCTGTGAGACATTGTTTTGAATGCTGATTTCTCTCTTCCTTCACATTGGACCTTGTATCTCAAACTCAGTTTTGATCAGGGAGGTAAGAAGTTGGATTATGTGATTTGGAGATACAGGCATTGGTTCCCAATTCAGATTGTTTGAGGAGCTGTTCTGAAACAAATGAATAAAACTCTTTTATTAACAACAGTCTTGTTAGTGGAGGTTTTTGTAATTTGGAAGTGATTTTGGGACCAATAAGTCAGATCCACCTGACTATTGCCAATGAGGTCTGAGTGTCTGATATTGACAAATGTCAAATTTTAGAGAGAAACAATGTTTTAGGATCTGAAAGTTCTTTATCTGGCAAGGCAGGGATATTAGAAGTAACCAGAAATGAGACCAGAAGGTTTTCGGAGTGGACAAACCTCACTTTTCACAAACACTGTACTGGAGAGTGAATGGCAAGACATGAACAGGAACTGATCTTCTGGATGATAACAAGAAAAGATACTAAGGATTGTTTATTTTGAGGAAACATTTACAAGGATTTCTCTTGTTAGGTCTGACAGAGGAGAAGAAACACCAGTGATATGATCATCTCTTAATAGACCAAAGATATTAGACACATGGCTGCAGCAGAGATGGACACCAGAACTGACAACAAGAGGTCCAGCATCCTAAAGCAAGCAAAACTGTGCTTATCTCCAAGAAATCATATTTCCTTCTTTCTAGAATTTCTCCCTCATTTTTCTGGAATGCATCCTTCAGAAACTTCTAAGAAAAGATATGTCAAAAGCTCATGATATTTCTAGCCCCTACTTCGCTGGCCTACCCCTTGTCAACCGTACAGGACAGAGAGCTTGGCCTGCTACATTCATCAGCAGAAACTAGAAGTAAAGAAAGGCAAGCTCCCAGTCCCACAGAGAAGTTCCAAATGCAGAAAAAATGATAGACTTGCCAAGGCTTTATCACAACTTTTCTTTGGTTCTCACCAGTTATGGCCTCTCTCGCAAGCTGATTCTTGGATCTAACCTTCACCCCTAAAGGAAGATACAGAAAAGTAGAACAAGCTACAATAGAAGAAACACTATATTTAAGTCCAACTCCATCTACCTGAGTGGAAAACTATTTAATCTTAGCATGTATCTGGAATGTGAAAATAGTAGCTATCTCTCTGGAATAGCATGTGAAGGCCCAGCATGTTTGGTACATAGTAAAGGTTATTAAAATACTCTTAGAACACAAGCTAGGCATGATATAAAAGATTAAATTCTTTTACACATGCAATTATGAATATTGGTTTTCCTTGGCCCTCAACTTGTGTGCATGTATAGACGAGAGGTCACAGTTTTCTTGTGTTTATTACTAATTCACAACTAGGCCATTTAGTTCCAAGTGGTTTTCGCTATTAGGAGTTAAGACAGAAATTACATTTGAATAATTTTTGCTCACTTACCAAATTGTCTACGAGAAATAAAAAGGAAACACAACATAAAATATGAATGTGAAAGTACGATATTGGCTTAATGGACTTTTTTTTTTTTTTAAGACTCATAAAAGGTTCTGTTCAGGGTACTCAAAGTGCATATTTGGTTCATTTTGTTCAAGGAAATGACTCTAAAGCTTTTGAGAAGGAAAAAACAAAAAGAAAGTAAGAAAGAAAAATTGGGCAACTTCTGTTGCTAGAAAAGTCAATGCATTTAATCTTTTATTCCCAGGGACTAGCTTCATGAAAGGTACAATTCAGAGATTTAGACTTAATTTTTCTCTCTAATGAGTAAAGCCACGCTAAAGGCTAAAAGACAAAAAGGGAAAAAGAAGAAAGGAACGCTTACTATATAAAAATACTTGTCACAGAATGATAATTTAGCTGCAGTTAAATTCAACACAAGTCAACACAAGTGGTGTCATGCCATGCCCCCTACCTTGAATGGAAGTATTTTTCTCCCATTGGTCGTTTACCATTTGCATCTTGAAATGATTACAAGTCAGTTAGCAACTAGACTTTTGGCTAGGTGTTTTAACTTTGTGAATCTGTTCAAAGGGGCCCTTCTTAGTGTCAGAGCTTTCCAAATGAGACACTTCTCCAGGTTATTTCAGGAAAAGGTTAATTGTGTATTCCTGATGCTTAAATAGGTCATGTTCAGTTTTTCATGACCTGTTTTTACAAGTAGCTCCAAGTCACTTAATTACTGCAAGTAAATGTTCTGTAACTTTATTGGGTACTTTTCATATCATCGCTTGAGTGTCTTCTGGATACCTCAGTCCCAGGGAGCTCACTGCCCCCCTGGGATTGAACCATCTTCTGAAATTTCTGTCTCTGTGCACGACCTCTGGTTGCCTCTGCGATGACACTTTTCTCTCAGCTATTATAATCTACACTTCAGTAAACACTACCACTAGCGTTTCCAACATTTCTCTTGAATCTCTCCAGTGTGTTTTCCCTTTATCCCATCAACGGCTTCTTCATTAAAATTGTTGTTTTGAATCTTGCCTTTTCTCCATCATATTCCCTTTGAAGAAAGGGAAGGTACTTATAAAAACTATAGGAAAAAAAATCCTATCACACCACTATGAAACTCAAAGCTTCCCATGGCTTCCTCTCCTGGAATATGTTTCTAAATTCCTACCATGGTTCAGAAAACAAACAAACAAACCAACCTCTAGAATCTAGATCCCGAGTCACTTCATGTGACTCTCTTCCACATTCTCTGTAACTCTCTGCTAAATTATAATTATTGTCTGAAAACTCCAGTTTTTTTTTTTTTTTTTTTTTTTTTTTTTTTTTTTTTTTTTTTTTTTTTTTTTTTTTAGTACTGTGATCATTTATCACATGGTCTCCTTTGGGTGGAAAGCATTTCCTCAAGTTTCTTAAATGGCTGCTGTTTTCTGCTATGTAGGCCTTGTTTCTTTCTCAAGGACACATACTTAGAGGTCTGGTTAAAACATCTGTCCCATGGCTCGGTTCAGGTCTTCTTACCATTGTCCCCTACTTGTTTTTCTTCCCACAGTTAACAAAGTGCCTTTATTTAATGTATTTCTTTGTTCCTGTCTCTCTATGCCTGGGATGTAGAACTCATGAATGTTAGTGTTGTGTCTCATCAGTCCTGTTAGACATACTAAATGTACAAAAACTTTGAAGTGGATGATTAAACAGCTAGAGCTAATAAGCAAAATTACAGCAAGATGCATTGTTGGGCATTCTTCATTTCCCGGGAATTAGACCCGGCATTCAAGTATGGCATTCAATTCCTTTTACAACTCAAAATTTATAACAAGCCTTTTAAACAACCAAGATATCTGACACTTCTACTTTCTTGAATAAATCACGTATACATCTCTGTGTTTATAATGATTTCTTTCCTATATTCTTCTGAAACCTATCTGAGGCCAAATGTCTTACATAATTCAAAATTTTCTCTTTAGCAAATAGCGATTCTCTTTCTGATTAGCGATTTTTATGTAAATACACTTCAAAACTTCATTAAACACTGAACAATATGGTAAGCAACTGTTTTGTGCATAAACTTATAGGCAGTAACAACTGTCTTCAGCCTTGCCAATATCAGTTATTTACCTTATTATGTCTTCGGGGGGCGGGGGGGTCACCTTTGTTTTATTTCATCATTGAGTTTTTAAGAGACTAACTTGACATTAGTGTTAGTAATGTGACTTGATTCTGGATAAACATTCAGGTAGGTTTCTTTTCTCAACACTGAAGACTTTTTTTTTTTTGTCCTAATTTCAAATGACTTTTGACTCATCCATGGGCATTTCTAAGAGTTCTTTCCTTTCTTGGTTCTCATGGTTTCATGTCCACATGTTACCCTGCTCCACAGTCCAAATTTCTGCATTTCCATTTTTTACCTCTCCTTACTTTCATCTTTAACTTTGGCAGCATTTCTCTGGCATCTCTGATCATTTTTATATGACTTCTTTGCTAAGGATGAAGCCTCCACTCTTAGCTTTGTCAGTACCAGAACCTTATGGTTTATTTGCTGCTTTGGAAATGCACTGTTATCATCACATTGCCCAGGCTGGCCTTCAGTTCCTGTGTTCAAGTGATCTGCAGGTTCAACCTCACTGGTACCTCAGACTATAGGGCTTGCGCTCCCCACACCTGGCTAGAATTGTATTCCTGAGAGTGTTGTCAGATAATGGCATACCGAGTGGGCATAATCCGGTGAATGCCATTAACTCTTAAAATTGGAGGTCTAACTGCTTAGGGCCATGCAGGAGGCATGACAAATGGCTTTAGAATTTATGGAATATGGCCCACCAGTTAGCACAGTTAGGACAGGTCTGTTCTGACTGAGGCATGACCCCAACGACTATGTGTCCTGAAGATTTCATGCTGTTATTGAGTTCTGCTCTGCTTGTTGCCCTCACATTCCTCTTAATCTAAGAATTATATGAAAAATCTAAGGGGGCTTCCAGACCCTCACTGGACTATATCTCTGGTACTCACAATAATAATGCTTGATCTCTTTCAGACAATGCTGCTGGAGCAGATTAATGATTCAATCACCACCCTAAGAAAGGATTTAGAAATGTAGGTTGTCAGCAATGACCACTACCCTTAGAAAACATTTGGAAAAATAAAATTGTTAGTGAAGCTAGGTTAAAATGTTTCTGCTACTGACTCTGAGTAGAAAATCTTAGGAAACAATTTGAAGTTCAGAATGGCACACTTTTATTAGTTAAGCTAGAGACCTTTTATGGTCATGGAACAAGAACAATGACAGCATTAGCTGACGTGACTCTCACTGAGGCTGGATTGATGACAATTGATTTCTTAAACCCATTTTTATCCTCAGCTTCCTGATATGATTTAGTAAGAACTGATGGCAAGCAGCTATGCATTCTGAAGTTTTAAAGTAGATATGACTGACTTTTATATAAAAGTTTAGATTTATGATTCCTTATATTACTTTTAAAGATAAATAATAACATAATAAAATAATTAATCATCTTTTTGTAACTACAAATTGCTGCATGCTAGTAAGAGAAGCTTGCTGGGAAAACTACCTTGCTTGCTCACACTTTTAAAATCTATAACAAATTGCTTAGTTACAAATGTACGTGGGTTCTTGGGAATAATTTGTTTTCTTCACCTGTGCTCCATAATGTTATTTCTTGTAAAGGTATTGGGGAACATCCTGCTTTTTCATAGTCATTCACTAGAAGAAAAATAGAATGTAATCACTTTGGAACTTTATACTGCTTGAAAGATTTTGTTGGGATATATAAGCCATGGGAGAAAAATAAATTTGTTGGAACTTCATTCTTTCTACCCTCCAAGTATGTATGTATGTATGTATGTATGTATGTGTATATGTATGCATGTATGTATGTATATATTATACATGTATGTGTATGTATGTATAGGTATAAAGGTTGTGTGAGAATATGTTGGAATTTTGTTCCATCCATCAGATCTGTATGCATGTATATATGTAAAGCTTGTCTGGGTGTTTGTTGGAGTTTGCTCCATCCACTCACTGTGTATATGCATGTATATATAGGAAATACTCAGAGTCTGCTTGTTGGAATTTTGTTCCATTCACCCACCAGATATGTGTATATATGTGTATATGTACATATGTGTAGGTGTGAACTGCTTGGAGCCTGCCTGCTGGAGCTATGCTCCATCCATTCTATGTGTGAATATGTCTGTCTGTCTGTCTGTCTGCATGTATGTATGTATTTGTATGTAGAAAGTTCCTGGAGTCTGCCTTTTGCTTCATTTACTCAGTGTGTATGTATGTGCATGCGTGTGTATGAATTTTCTCTCTTTCCTTTCCTTTCTTGCCAGCCCCAAGGAGGAAAAAATGTTTAGAGTCCTTTTGCTAGCCACAGGAAGTAACAGCCCCAGTAAATTAACCTTTGTTTCCTCAGAGAAAAATCTACTGAATAATTTCTCTAATTACTGGCTGCCATAGGTAGCAGCCCCTGTCAGTATCTGGACTGAGCCCTGTCAGTGGCTCTAAGCACTTGACCCCCAATGGCTGCCTGCCTCAGTTTATCTCTGGATGCCAAAGCTGACCTTTGATACTTAGACAGTAGGAAAGATAAAGAAAAATGAAGAATTGCATAGTCTAATAGGTATTTAACATCACATAAAAAGTACAAATTCTCTCATAAAGAAATGAGGATTGTTAAATGGGCTTTAAGTGTCCTAAAAAACAAAGACAAGCAGAGCCCAGCCTAGTAGTGAAAGTTTTTCTCGAAGCCTTTGTTTGAATGCGCACTGATGCCCACTAATGTAATAGGATTAGAATCTGGGAGCAGACTCAGCTGAATGGGAAGGACTCAGTCCACAATAATAAGATGGAACTGTAAAGAGTGCAAACTGTGTCTACTTGGCCAGAGTGTAGTCAACATGGAAACCCATGAGTTCTACTTTATCAACTTACCTGCTGTATTTAATTATCATTGTTTAACAATAAAACTCATATCATCAGCACTG
This sequence comes from Arvicanthis niloticus, assembly GCF_011762505.2. NCBI lineage: Eukaryota > Metazoa > Chordata > Mammalia > Rodentia > Muridae > Arvicanthis > Arvicanthis niloticus. The sequence continues at coordinate 42,297,348 of NC_047671.1, forward strand.
GTTAAATTGATCATGTAATGGTTATGTATTGATTTTACCTCTGAAGACAGTTCTGACTATGGAGCCAAAATAAATCAAATGTACTGTATTAACACTTTACATTGAAAGCCATAATTTATCTACCTTTTTTTGTTCAAAAGCTTGTATGTGAGGAAATTTAGGATTGTTAACAAGTCTGATAGAGTAACATGCAATCAAGATTAAAGTATAAGGTATTAGAGTTTTGATTTTAATTTGAAAGTTGTTGGTAAACAGCTAACAGTGGTGGGGATCATATTTCATATATTGGATCAAAGTTGTCTGCCAGTGTCTCCAGTTAAAACCAGGGTATGTATTTGTTTGCTTTGAAACATAATTATTTTGCTATTGTATATGTGACATAAACTTGTGCATAATCTATAATAACTAACACTGTTCCCTAAACTTGTAAGAAAATGAAAAAAAAGGTTGTCAGTCTTATAGACTTACTACACTAAACCAAAGAGTTTAAATTTGTTGTATCCATAACTTTAATTAGTCCTTCTGTATAATGATGCTAAGTGTCACTACCTTCTTTGTATATATAGATGTCTCTTAAACATGTAAGCGCTCTAAATATTAGGAGCCATTAGATGTTTATGAATCTGTATAAATTTCTTAATTTTCCAAATAGTTTTACTTCTGTTGGTTGCATTTTTGTAAAGCATCACAGCTAACCATAGTCCACTGCTTGATAATCGTGTTCTTATAAAGTCTTATAACTAAATGACTCTGGCTAAGATTCTGCAGAAGTATAGCTTCTCACAAAGTAACCTGATCAGCAGATTTGATGTATTAGGACATTACCCACAGGACAAGCACAATGCTCTTTGGGTGTACCTGACCTAAGAGCCACTTATTCTGTATTTTAGCTGCATAAACTTGAGCCTAAATGGCTTTTGTCACTAACCCATTCAAACAGAATGAATCTTTCCCTAGCATCATAGAACAATGGAAAAGAACCTAGCAAATAGTTAACCAGTGATATCTTTGAAGAATATTGTTCTGAGGCACGGGAGTAAGTTGTCACAACTGAAATAAAGTCGTGCAGTTCACAGTATGTTGGGCCCCACTTTGGCCCTGGTTTGGGCTTTGTGGAAAAACTCAAGCCTGGCTTGGGTTTCTGTGGCCTTGTGGGAGAGCCTAAGCCTGGCTCAAGTTTTGAGACCTATCTCAGTCACTTCTGTATTGGGATGACTCAGCAAGACCTGTTTGGCCCTGCCTCTGCCCCACCATTGCTAATGTAGAGCTTTGCCATTGGCCCTGTCAGTCACCCTTCCTGGCCTCCTACATCATCTCACCCCACCAAAAATCTCCCTCCCTATGCTCCAAGTTTATATAAGCAAGAGGCTAATGCAATAAAGTTGAGTTCCTGCTTTGACAAGACTCCCGGCCCTGGTTTGTTTCTTCACCTCTTAGGAAGTTGAAACAGGAAGATCATGATTAGTTTAGATTGCATGAAGAGACCCTGTATCAAACTGACAGGAAGAAGTTACTTGTGTTAGCTCTTACAAAAGTAACTAACCATGCAAACAGGCTGTGAGAAACTGTTCTTATGCAAGTCTGTCTTTAACTAATTAAATGTATGATTCTATCATTGCTTCCTACCTACATTTTGTTTACTATATTGTTGTAGATATACTTGCTCTACTTCAAAACTGAGGTATTAAAACAGCAAGTGGAGACTTATAACTGGCCTGGAAGAAACAAAGATATTCTACAGAGATACTTGTATCGCTCAATCTGACCATGAGAATATTGAAATAACAGACCTCAAAGAAATGGAAATTTCCCCAGAAAATGCATGCTGGGAGAAGAAAAAGACCAGCTCTGTCTGAGAAAGAGATTTCACACAATTCTAAAAACTTGTCAGAGCACATTATAGGGATGAGACTAAAGCCCAGATAATGATGAGACAATGGTGGGTGGGACCAAATCTTGAACAGGACTGCTCAGATGTGCATATCCTTGGCCCCATATTATGTATCATCTCAATTCAAAACCCTAAAGGTAGACGTGGGTTGTCAATGGATCCCCTTGCCCCTTCTCACTTTTCTTACAACCTGTGACTGCATGAAATAAATCTCCCTTTTCAGTTTCCATTAAAAAGGACATGATAACATGATAATTAACCTATCACAGGTTATAAGAAGACCAAATCAGAGGTAGTGTATTATTTTTTAATTAAGATGTCAAATAATGAGAACTTTAAATATGTGAGAGATTTGGAAGTAAAAAGAAAGTAAGCCATATTATATTTAAGGAAAAAGTTGAGTTCCTCAGTGATAACCTGTCTAGAAGAGGAGAAGAATGACATCAATTAAGAGAACATGCTAGTCACCTTAATGACTGATACTAAGATAAGGTCCATTATGAATGGGAAGGAGGGTGAGCCTTTGGAGAAAGCCTCTGTGCTAAGTGTCAGTTTTGTAACAGTGACACAGTTACAAGTAGGGCCCTGAATGCTTGTACATGCATGACTCTTAGTGCATGAGCATTCTTTATGTAGAGGCAAATAGCTTCTTGAATTTAAAGTTAATATTGTTTAAATTATAAATTTTAAAATGTACTCTTTTTAAAATCCTTACATTTAAAAGCATCTCTATTCATAAGTCTGAAATAGCAACAGTTGTTTATGAGAGAGCGCTCAGTTTGGTATACATACAAATTTCTTCAATAAATGCTATGTACAGAAATAAACGAACACATCTATTGGTAATTCTGCTTACAATGTTACCTGAATGGAAAACATTAGGAGCCAGCCCCTGTGACATCAGGCCCCCTTTGACATCCAAGACAACTGAAGCAGACTTTGCTTATGCAAAACAGAATGGCCAGGAGACCAAAGGGCGTCTGTGTTTGTCACTTCTACAAGAAATATCAGTTTTTGAAAAGGAAACATTGGTTGTTGATTACCTTCAATAGAAACAAAAACATCTCAGAATGGAATGCAAAGCATAAACCAGACATGAACAAACAAATGGATGCAGAGACCTCATCTATGTGCACATCAATCTTTATCCATTTTGAACTTTTCTTATTTCTTTCATTCTCATTTTCCTTTAGTTGTCAGTTTTCCAGATTTTCTTCTCCTGCTTCGTCTTTGTCCTCATCCCCACATCTTCTTTCTTCCTCTCCATAATCAGTTTAAAACAAATAAACAGCAACTTCTCATTAAGGTTCCGTGTATATTCTCAGTCATATCAACATTACTTCTTTCAGATTATAAACCTTCGAAGACATGAATCACCATAATTTGCCAAATAAAAATGACTTTTATAGATACAAAAGTATCCACAAAGGTTAACAAGACCTGACTTCCTTTGGGTAAAACTAGGTGTTATGTAAGTCCTGCCTGGTGGAATGGAATTTCCCCAAGGAGGAATTAGGTGAACCTTGTGATGAGAACATTCCTTCCTGTTTTATATTTTGGGTAAATACTAGGGAAAACAGACAAACTGCATATTCTGGGGAAAATATAGGAAAGAATGAGTGTATGGAATCTGTGCATTCTTAACTCAATGTATCAAGGCAATTAAAACTAGTGTTCACTGCCAACCTATGGTTTTCAGATGGTGTCCTCAGCCCCCTAAGTTCACAGCAGGTATGTGAGAAGCTACTTGGACATCTGTAATGCAAACATGGTGGTGAACCAGATGGTTTTGAATTGTGAGGCAGCTGGGCATGGGCCTAGGAAGCCCACCAAGATCTTAACCTTCTTAGATTGCTTCAGCAAAAACCCAGGTGGAACTGTGTCCTCCCCATCATGCCAGTTAAGCTATTCCATAACCTCTCATTAGCTTTGCCTGCTGAAAAAAACTTGTTATGGTTTCTATTCCTTGGCAGATTGACAGGATCTAGATTAACCTGGGAGACCAGCCTCTGGGCATGAGGGATCATCCAGTTAACCTTAACAAAGGTGAAAAATACTCCATGGGTTGGGGTTATGCGATAAATAAAAATGAAAAAAAAAAAAAAAAAAAAAAAAAAGCAGGATGGGCACCAGAATTTGTTCTGTGCTTCCTGACTCTGGATGCTATTGTGAGCAACTGTCTCAAGCCACTGTTGCCATTATGGATTGTACCTTGGGACTGTGAGCTAAAGTACTCCTTCTTTCCTCAAGTTGCTCTTGTCAGACATTGAATGTGAGAAATGATACAAGTGATGAAGACATCAGCACCCTACATATTCCCTGACAATGTTATGATCCAGGAATTTCCAGAATCTTCCTTTCTCTTCCTTTTCTCTGGGTCCATGCTCCTTGTGGGGACTAGAGATATCTTTCCTGTCCAACAAATGGCTAACTATGTCCTCAGGCTACCCCAAAGAGGAGAGTGGCCCATGAGACTAGACAGTTACATCAATATTCTGCATGGTCATTCTGTCCCCGTCATGTTCTCAGTCTCTTCTACTCAGCCTTACTTCTGATTTTGAGCACTGATCATAGAGAGGATTTTGTTCTTTAATCTACCTGGATTGTAAACTTAATTGTTAGAATTCAAAGAATGAGTAAATGAAACAAATCACTGTAATTATCGTTGCTTTTGTACCCCACTCTGCAAAGTTCAGACTTACCTCTTTCTTTTGTGGAATTTTTTGGTTTGACTTTTTATGTTTTGCTGTTTTCACATATATTGAAATTCTTCATTATAGTTTTAGCAACTTTAAATTCAAAGGAAACCTAAACTTCATTCTTTTAAAGTCTCAGCAATCTTAGAGTTGAGCAGTCTCTCTCTCCTCTCTCTGTCTTACTCTCTCTCTCTCTCATATATATACATACACAAAGTAAGCAGGCTAAATTTACCAATAGGCACTATATGACTAGAAAACCATTCTACATTAAACAGAAAAATTTCATTTTTCAAGAAATTTAGTCTTGAGTTTTATAGATTAATTTATAATATGTTAGGTCCTGTGAGACGGCTCAGTGAGTAAAGGGGCCTATAGCCAAACCTGATGATCTAAGTTAAATATCTGAGACCCATAGAGTAGAAGAAGAGAACTGAGTCCTGCAAATTGTCATTTACTTCTATACACATCTGTAGCATGCACATGTTCACCCACAAATAAATAAATATAGGGAAGTTAAAATAAGTTAATAAACTCTGGACTGATAATGTTCTAGAGAACAAACTTTATCTACTCTATCATATTGATTTTTTTGAGTGTCTCCTGTTTGTCAGGCTGTCCTTGAATTTGCTATGTGACAAAGGATGACCTTATATTCTCGACCCTCCTGCCTCCATCTCTCAAGTGCTAGCATTTTAGACATGTACCATTACACTCAGCTACTTGGTCACTTTTTAAAGAGGAAAATTAATAACTGTTTTTATGTAATCAGAAATTCAAAATTACTCAAGGGCACTTGAAAGCAGTTGGTTCTTTTAAGTAGATTGAATTTATATTACAATTTATAATAGAAATGTGCATAGCTTATCCTGCTTAGAACATGACACTGCACTTTCTTACATTGCCCTGATATCAGTCATTTTTAAATCAGTAGACTATACATTGATGAGGCTTATCAGTATCTGTCAATATTAGTAAAATACCAACTTGATTTCATGGCCCCATGTAGCTCTCTCCCTGCATGAGAGTCTATACCTTGAGCCACACTGCCTTTTATATATGGGCAGGGGACAGCAGAACTTTCACACAGTGGCTCAATTCAATCCACTTTCTGATGGCTTCTCAAGGGTCGCACTTCCAACTCATCTCCTCTTCTTTTTACATAGCCAAACTGTGAACTTCTTTTGTTATTTGTTGCTCTTAAATTTTTCTTTGCTTAATTTATTACCTTTCTTCCAAGCTTATTTTTAGTTGTTCTTCATGCCTCAAAATGTTGCCTTGCTTATGGTTTTTTATCTTGAAGCTGGATTACTCCAAGCACTGAAGAAGGGTCTTTAAGCTTCCCAATCTCTCAGCTGGTGTTGGCATGAGAGCATAGAAGGGAGAAGATTATCAGGAATCTTGTTGGTATGGCACTAATTTATGATGATTAAGTGGGCATGCTTTGTAAATTAAGATACACACATGGTCATTCTCCAACTTTGCCATGCACATAATAAACAATGGCTACCAGTTAATATTCTCTGCATTAAATGGAGATGTAAAATTGAGTAAGCCAAGACCATCCCATTCAGCAGAGAGTTACAGTTTAATGAGTAAAATCCTGCTCACAGGTAATTATCACACTGGGGAAGAGAAACAAATCCTCCAGTGTCTCCAGGAGGCAGAGGAGGATGTTTCTGCAGCAGTTGATGAACCTTTTGCAAAATGGCCTTTGTACTGCACTCCACTGGTTAACTGGGAACATGTCAAAAGAGTTGAGAGCAATCTACTACAGGAAAGAGGGCAACATTTGCAGAGGCTTACTGGTGTGAGAAGAATAATATGAGGACTAAGCTACACATTAAACTGTCATCTGCATTGGAGCATTTAATGGGAGAAGGAAATGAAGCACAAAGAAATTCGTAGAGGATCACAACATCCATTCGAACACCCCTGAATACCAAGTTGTATATAGTAGGAAGGTCACACAGTTCAGCTTCGAGGCAAGGTAATGAATGTCTAAGTGTGGAGTGGCTATAACTGGGAGTTCAAAACAGTCTGAGGTATAAATGGGAAAAAGTACAGAATATACCATTAAATGTGTGTATTAAATGTGTGTGTGTGTGTGTGTGTGTGTGTGTGTGTGTGCTGATAAGTTTTGTTGGCAAGGAGTACCTTAAGACAAAACTCCTCCCAGAAGCTGACTGATTGAGAGCATAAGTTTGACCCATCAGCTACCCAGAAGTTGGGGAGTGTTCTAAATGTGACATTAGTACTGTATCCTATACTAAAATTTATTTTGGATTAGAGAGATGGCTGAGTGGTTAAGAGCACATACTGCTCTTGAAAAAGGACTGGAGTTCAGGTCCAACACCCTCTTTTGGTTTTCATAGACACCTACAAATACACACACACACACACACACACACACACACACACACACACACCATGTACAACTAAAAATAAAATAAATCTTTTTAAAAAGTCGTGTTATTCCATGCCAGATGGCCATAGCAGGCAGAGTATAAAGTACTGTTATAAAATTGAATCTACTCTTTCCAAACATTCTAACACTCCTAACCCTTAGTGATTAAGAGAACTGAAACAAAGGAAGAGACATGGCTTCTTCTTCTCTGCTGGAAACCTCAGCAAGATATTCTTCATGGGAGCATAAAAGGCTATTATCTGCAAAGGAATTCTGGCCAGGTATAGCAGCCTATGGGCAGGTCACAGCCTCATAGCTGTCCTACAATACCCACAGAGAAGAGGCAGCAGGCAATGGCTGAGAGCAAGAGCACTGGGAAGGAAAATAGAGATTAAAAATACTGGAGGGCAATGGACTTGCCAGAAGACTTAGGTTTGGGACATCAGCAGACAGGTGTAGTGTGCCAGGATCATTCAAGAATGGTATCATTTGTATCCACAAAATGAAGAGTCATAATGGAAATTTAAGCTGTAACAAGAACCACAATTTAGCAAGTAACATAAGGAAGGATATATGCATGCAAAGATTGTGATGTTGTTGGAACTTTGTAAGGAATGGTGATAGGTATGAACTAAGACTAAGGCAACAGGAACACAATAAAGAATTGTGGAAGCTAGATACAAACACTTCTTTGGGGTCAGCTGAAGGAAGTTGATTAATGTCTGTAAGCACTTCCTATTCTAGGCCTGGTAGTGTGAGAGCAATGATCAGATGTTTCTGAAGGTGACCCATGATTCTCATTTGTGCTCCTCTGAATGATCTAGATGAGCTCAACTGTAGGGGATAAAGTTTCCCTATAGGAATAGCTGCATCATATATCAGTAACTCACAGGAGCAGTGGCCTCTTTCCTGCAAAAGAGGAATGCATTCATTACCCATGGGCACAGAACAAACAGGAACTGTTAATGGCTGTCATTCAGATTGAAGTTTTGCTACCAAGACCATTTTTTTTCTCTGACAATGTTGCACTAGCATCGTCTGGCTTTAGCAATGAGGAATGAGAATGAGGAAGAGCAGTGGCAAGCCAGCCCACTACATTGAGAGAAGCCACCTAAGATGATAGAAAGATGCAAGGGGCAGGGTCATAACTACACTCTCAGAAGCATCTCAGGATGATGGGGATCTCACCATTTCATGGCTTTATCAGTTTCTCAGCTACTTTGATACTCTACAGAGTCCACTCTGTAACCCATGGTTTATGTGCTGCTGTAAAACTTGTATTAGACATTGGAGTATGACAGATGATAGCCATTAAAGGACCCACATAACATGATCCAGAATAGTCACATGAATGATTCAGCTGCATCTGGCATACCCCAGTGCTATAAATTGTCGTAATGATATTTCATAAGACTGGACTGCAGTTAGACCAAGGACTTACCAAAAGACCAAAAGCCACCCACAAATTGGCTATTGCAGTGACAGTATTAAAGAATAAAAGGTTCAAAATGTTCCTCCAGCCATCACAATGTGCCTTGATATAGCACCCCACATTAATTAATATTACCAAGGTCCTCTGAATCTATATCTGTATTAAGTGCCAATTGCTTTTTCTAATGAGTGAAGAAGAGTAAAAAAGCAAGTAAATAGACTGGCTGAGTCAGGTAATATTTCTAAAGGTTAATAAAATTATGAATATTAATGCTTACCATGCTGATATTATATTTCATATAGTGAATAATCATTTGATGGTAAATAGAAATGATGTACTAGTTAGCTTTAACTATCAACTTGATATAATTTAATGATGCCTGAATCTCTGGTAGAGATCCTCAGTTGAGAGATTTCCAAAATCAGATTGACCTGAAGTCATGTTAGTAAGAAATTGTCTTAATTGATGACAATTGGTTCAGCCCACCATAGGCATCACTATTCCCTGGGCAGGTACTCCTGTTTCATCTTTGATGCATGAGATGATGTATAACCTAAAGCACAGCGGGGACTGCTTTGAATGGCAGTGATAATGGACTCACCACCAGAATCAGGAAATTACTGATTGAACTCTGCAAGGTTAGTAGGATCTGGATTTTACCATATACAATTCTGTGTCCTGTGAAAGTCACAGTCTAGGCAACAAAGTTATTCCTGATCATCTACAATGCAGTTTAAATGAACTCAGAATATTATGATGGACTTGCAATTTTGTCTGTGCTTCGAAGTGGTGAAATTATAGTACCAATGCTGACAGATGTAAAGATCATTATGCCAGAGTTTTTCCCAAGGCCTATCCTAAGGTGAAATGCACTTTGGTTCCAGAAAGCTGCAACGATCTGCTCCTAAATAGGCCTTCTAAATAAGATCAAATTGTAAACATCTATTTCAGATAGGGCAGATGAGACGATTAAAATCAGCAATGCTTTTAATACCCACTGAAAAATTGTTTCAATTGACTATTCACCATCTATCCTTCAGGGTAAGTCCTGAGATCTGAGATCATTTGTCTATGTTTCTCCTTTTTTTTTTTTTTTTTTTTTTTTTTTTTTTTTTTGTCTATGTTTCAAAGTGTCAAAACTAAGAATTATTTTCTTTTGGACTCAAAGGAAAATGAGACATTTTATTGACAGTAAAGCACAATTGTTTTCTCCATTTGTGTATGTGTGTGTGTGTGTGTGTGTGAGAGAGAGAGAGAGAGAGAGAGAGAGAGAGAGAGAGAGAAAGAGAGAGAGAGAGAAAGAGAGAGAGATAAACACACAGAGATATATGGAGACTGATTGACTAATTGACTATTGATTGATTGATGATTGATTTATTGATGCTTGGCTACTCTAGTAAGCCTGCCTTTAGGAAAGTCTGAAACATGGTATAGGAGAAGCTGGGTAGAGAATGCTATTCCTTTTATTTATTAAAGAACACCTTCTTTTTATCTCAAGTCAGAATCCCACTGTTGCTAACAGAATTGTTTATTTGACAAATCACTACATATGCCATTTATGTATATGGCTACTACACCATAGTTACATATGGTAAATAGAAAAGCAAGCAAAAATAAGACTAAAGGCTTTGAACATATAACTGACCTTTAAATGGTGTAATTTCTATTAATGCAAAACTTTCTCCATATAAGTAATTTATTTGGATGCCCACTGTAGTCAGATGTCTACAAAATTAACCAGAGAGTGGAACTTATATACGATCAATAAACAGAATACTAATTATGATAAGATAAGGTTTGGTGTCTTATGGTTTAAAAAAGCAAAAAACCAAAACTGTAGCAAAGCATAGTTTTCATGATGTAACAATATTTTAAGAGAATCATAGTTGGTCATTTTCTCCAGCCTCATCCTCACAACCCACCCATACCCAGAGACAGCTTGAATCCCAGGAGTTCTGATTCCACCAGACTCACTGGAGGTCCATCACAGCCAGGCCCACAGATCAGGCACTCCAGACGCCTCCCACACTGAGAGACAGCCTGACCCTATGAGGTACATCATAACCATGCTCACAGGAGGGACATACTCTAGTCGGAGACAGCAAGGCTAGTTAACAATAGAAATAATCAGACTTTCTGGAATTTAAGAAAAATGAAGGCACAGCATACTCAAACATATAGTACACAATGAAAGTAGTGCTAAGAGGAAAACTCATAGCATTAAGTGCCTTCATAAAGAAATTGGAGAGATCCTATACCAGCAGCTTAACAGCACATCTGAAAGCAGCAGCAGCAGCAGCAGCAGCAGCAGCAGAAGAAGAAGAAGAAGAAGAAGAAGAAGAAGAAGAAGAAGAAGAAGAAGAAGACAAAGAAGAAGAAGAAGAAGAAACAAACACAACTAAGAGGAGTAGACAACTGGAAATAATCAAACTCAGGACTGGAATCAACCAAGTAGAAACAAAGAGAACTATACAAAGAATCAACAAAACTAGGAACTGGTTCTTTGAGAAAATCAACAAGATAGACAAACCCTTAGCCAGACTAACCAGAAGGCACTGGGACAGTATCCAAATTAATAAAATCAGAACTGAAAAGGGAGATATAACAACAGAAACTGGGGAAACTAAAAAAAAATCATCAGACCCTACTACAAAAGCCAATACTCAACAAAAGTAGAAAATCGAGATGAAATGGATGATTTTCTAGAAAGACACCAGGTACCAAAGTTAAATCAGGATCAGATAAATCATCTAAATAGTCCCATAACCCCTAAGGAAGTAGAAGCAGTCATTAAAAGTCTCTTAACCAAAATAAAAAAATAAAAGTCCAGGGACAGATGGTTTTAGTGAAGAATTCTATCAGACCTTCAAAGAAGACCTAATACCAATACTTCTCAAACTATTCCACAAAATAGAAACAGAAGAAACATTACCTAATTTGTTTTATGAAGTCACAGTTACACTGATACCCAAACCATACAAAACCCAACAAAGAACTAGAACTTCAGACCAATTTTGTTTGAGTATCAATGCAAAAATACTCAACCAAAATTCTCACAAACTGAATTTGAGAACACATCAAAATGATCACTCACCACGATCAAGTAGGCTTCATTCCAGGGATTAAGGGATGGTTCAATATACAGAAATTCATCAAATGTAAACCACTATATAAACAAACTCAAAGAAAAACAATCACATGATCATCTCAGTAGATGCTGAAAAAGCCTTTGAAAAAATACAACACCCCTTTATGTTAAAAGTCTTAGAAAGATCAGGAATTCAAGGGACACACCTACACATAATATGAGCAATATATAGCAACCCAATAGCCAGTATTAAATGGGGAGAAAGTTGAAGCAATTCCACTAAAATCAGAAACAAGAAAAGCCCTCCTATTCTTTTCCTGTTTATTAAATATGGTAACTGAAGTTCTAGCTACAGCAATTAGATAACAAAAGGAGGTCAAATAAATACAAATTAGAAAGGAAGAAGTCAAGATGTCAGTGTAGGTGGATGATATGATAGTATACATGAGTAACTCCAAAAATTCTACCAGAGAACTTCTATGGCTGATAAACAACTTCAGCAAACTGGCTGGATATAAAATGAACCTAAACAAATCAGTAGCCTTCCTCTACACAAAGGATAAATGGGCCAAGAAAGAATTAGGGAAACAAGAGCCTTCACGATAGTCACAAATAATATAAAATATTTTGGTGTAACTCTAACCAAGCAAGTGAAAGATCTGTATGACAAGAACTTCAAGTCTCTGAAGAAAGAGGTTGAAGAAGATCTCAAAAGATGGAAATATCTCCCATGCTCATGGTTTGGCAGGATTAATATAGTAAAAATGGCCATCTTTCTAAAAGCAATCTAAATATTCAATGCAATCCCTATTGAAATCCCAACTCAATTCTTCACAGAGTTAGAGAAATTCTCAAATTCATTTGGAATAACAAAAAACCCAGGATAGCAAAAACTATTCTCAACAATAAAAGAACTTCTGGAGGAGTCACCATGTCTGACATAAAGCTGTACTACAGAGCAGTAGTAATAAAAACTGCATGGTATTGGTACAGAGACAGGCAGGAAGATCAATGGAATAGAATTGAAGACCCAGAAATGAACCCACACACCTATGGTCACTTGATCTTTGACAAAGTAGCTAAAACCATCCAGTGGAAAGAGGACAGCATTTTCAACAAATGGTGCTGGTTCAACTGGAGGACACCATGTAGAAGAATGGAAATCGACCCATTCTTATCTCCTTGTACAAAGCTCAAGTCCAAGTGAATAAAGGACCTTCTTCACATAAAACCAGATATACTGAAACTAATAGAAGAGAATGTGGGGAAGAACCTTGAATATTTGGACACAGGGGAAAAGTTCCTGAACAGAAGACCAATGGCTTATGCTCTAAGATCAAGAATTGACAAATGGGACCTCATAAAATTACAAAGCTTCTGTAAAGCAAAGGACACTGTCAATAGGACAAAATGGCAACCAACAAATTGGGAAAAAAAATCTTTACCAATCCCACATCTGATAGAGGGCTAATATGCAATACATACAAAGAACTCAAGAAATTATACTCCAGACAACCAAATAACCCTATTAAAATGAGGTACAGAGCTAAACAAAGAATTCTAAACTGAGGAAACTCGAATGGCCAAGAAGCACCTAAAGAAGTGTTCAACATCCTTAGTCATCAGGGAAATGCAAATCATAACAACCCTGAGATACCACCTCACACCAGTCAGAATGGCTAAGATCAAAAACTCAGGTGATAGTAGATGCTGGCAAGGATGTGGAGAAAGAGGAACACTTCTCTATTGTTGGTGGGATTGCAAGCTGGTACAACCACTCTGGACATCAGTCTGGTGGTTCCTCAGAATATTGGACACAGCATTACCTGAGGACCCAGATATACCACTACTGGGCATATACCCAGAAGATGCTCCAACATATAACAAGGACATATGCTCCACTATGTTCGTAGCAGCCTTATTTATAATAGCCAGAAGCTGGAAACAACCCAGATGTCCTTCAACAGAGGAATGGATACAGAAAATGTGGTACATTTACACAATGGAGTATTACTCAGCTATTAAAAAGAATGAATTCGAGAAATTCTTAGGTAAATGGATGGAACTAGAAAATATCATCCTGAGTGAGAACACACACGGTATTCACTTACTGATAATTGGATATTAGTCCAGAAGCTTGCAATACCCAAATTCAACTCACAGACCACATGAAGCTCATGAAGAAGAAAGACCAAGTGAGGGTGCTTCTGTCCTTCTTAGAAGGAGTAACAAAACACCCAAGGGAGCAAATATGGAGACAAAGTGTGGGACAGAAACTGAAGAAGGGGCCTTCTAGAGACTGCTCCACTTGGATATCCATCCCATGTGCAGTTACCAATGGTAGACGCTGATATGGATGTCAGGAAGTGCACTCTGACAGGAGCCTGATATAGCTGTCTCCTTAGAGGTCTGCCAGAGTCTGACATATTCAGAGGCAGATGCTCACAGCTAACCATTGAACTGACCAAGTGGTTCCTAATGGAGGAGTTAGGGAGAAGACTGAAGGAGCTGAACGGGTTTGGGTCCCCATGAGAAGAGCAACTATACTAACCAACCAGAGCTCCCAGGGTCTAACCATCAGCCTGGGAGCAAGTAGGTAGGGACACATGGCTCCAGCTCTATATGTAGGGGAGGATGGCCTTGTCGGGCATTAGGTGGGAGAGGAGATCCTTGGTCCCATGAAGGCTGGACGCTGAGTGTGGGGGAATTCGAGGTTGGGGAAGTGGGAGTGAGGTTTTGCCGGGGCACATCCTCATGGAATCAGGAGGGGAGATGTGATAGGGGGTTCCTGGGTGGAGAGGAAATGGTGTAAGGGGATAACATCTGAAATGTAAATAAAATATTCAATAAAATTTTTTTAAATAAAGTTCCATGCCCTTCATGTTTCTTCGTGTTTCCATGCCTTTACAACCTTGATAGGCTGAAAATTCACCAGATTACCACATCCAGCTCTTTTTATGCTTTCAATTTCTATGTCTCTTACATTTATTATAAGAAACAAGAGGTTAGGCTATTATCTCAATACTATGAGTTTTCAGTGTCAGTCTGACTCCTGCTTCTTTCCTTGCCTCTGTCTGATGATATTTCACTGTCAATAGTAAGAAGAAATCAGGCCATGTCTTCAACACTTCATTAAGATGTCTCAGCCTCATCATCGATAACATCTGCTTTCCATGTACTCGTAGGACGCCACTCTGATGGCCACAACTACACATCAAGGATCTGTTTTGAATAACAATTTCCCCCTTTGTGGCAGTTATCACCAGCATTGTCTTCAACATCCATATTTTCAACAGTCTGTTCCGATGCTTAAATATGTTCTAAGAAAATTTATATTTCCTCTACCCAATGCTACTTATTTCTTTGGTTATCACTACCAGAGTCGTCAACATCCATTTTTTTTTTAAAAAGAAATGTTCCAGGCAAACAAAACTTTTCTCATACTCACTAAATCTCCCAGCTTCTTTTCAATGCCTAATTTCAAGGCCACACGTGCATTCTCCATGTTTGTTTCAGCAGGTAACCACTTTCATGTAACACAATCTAAGTACACATACATATCATATGCTTACTGACTTAAAATAGATCCATTTATCTTATTATAGTAATTAAATTTGTTCTTTGGCATTTTCACACATTTATATCATGATGCATTCTGATTGATTACTCTTGTTCCACCCTTTTAAATCTTTATCTGCCTCTGATGCCCTTATTTCACATTCATAGAATATGCATGTATGGTGTGTGTGTGTGTGTGTGTGCGTGTGTGTGTTTGTGTGTGTGCGTGTACATTCATGTTCCATTGCGTGAAAACAGAGTTATCTGTGCGACCATGGGTATGAAACATCTAACAAAGTTTGGTGGGCTCACAAGTGGCTACATAACTGAAGATAATGACTTCTTTTTCCTTGAGCTTTTCAGTAGCAGGAGCCTGTGTTTGTGGTAAAATCACATTTTCAGTGGTTAGTCCATGCCCAGAGGATAATATTTCACTTCCTTCCTCTCTGTCTTCTTCCCTTTCTTCTAAGATATTCTCTGATCCTTAGAGAGGGATGCTTTCCTCAAGTTGTGTAGTAAAGCTTTGTAGGTTAAAATTTCAATGTTAACCAGACTAAATTCCAACTGTTCCTTTTGGTCAGCTTTAACAGAAAACCTGACTCCTTGAATTTTTATTTTAAACCCTCTAGAGACATTCCATATTCTTAGGTTCTGTCCCACTTCCTCATTTTCCAAAACCAGCAATGTTGTATCATATTGCCCTTATTCTCTTTCATATTTTGCAAGGAACATGAAATTAATGTTTATTACATTAATGTATCTTACACCATAAACTATTTTGATTATCAAGTTAAGTTTTAATACTATCATCAAATATTTAATTTTTAAACATTAACATACCAACTCAAGGCATAAGCAGCGTTTGGTAGTTAAAAATATTACCAGAATGAAACAGGACTCTTATTATTTTTAATTTATAGGTGAAACCACTCTGGTGTCTATGTTAAATTTTTATAGCTACTTAATAGCAAAATTAAGTTTAAATATCAGACATGTGAGCCCAGAGTCCATTTTATACTTTTCTAAAGAAGAGCCTTAACATTGACCCCAGCTTTGCAGGCCTATGCCATCAGACCGTCCATCCTGAGTAGACTAACCTCTCCAAACCTGTGGATCAAATGGGAGAAAACCAGCCCATAGTTCCCAAGTCTGGTTTTTGAAGTTCTCTGGGGAATTGTCAATGCTACTCCTGAGTCAAGAGGAGAATCAGGCAACACTCCTGATTCCAGGAGAGCAGTTTTCCATCTGTGGGTTGATAGATTTGACTTCATACAGAATGTCAGTGGAAAAATATTTATTAATAAAAATAAATTTTTAGAAACCAGACCCAAAATTCTAAAATTGAGGGATTTTACATAAACCTTATGGTCTAATGGTGGTAGGTAAGAAACACTCAAACAGATTACAGACAGACTATTCCAGGTATGTGATGGACGGTCTCCCAGGGCTGCTTGTGGTTTTGATTTTTTGTTTGTTTTATTTGTTTCTTTTTATTTTCTTTTGAGTGAGTGAGCTTCTTTGAAGACAGACTGTCAATGTGATATTCTTGGTAACTATAAAGTCAATGCTCCTATTTCTGGGTGCTACACCATGGGCCTTTCTTTTTCTCTTCTGGTCCCAGGTACTGCTGGGGGAGCCGCGGGTTACTGTCCAGACAGCCAAATCCTAGAACCACACCATACACAACCACTCTCACAAACCGCACAGAAATGGCATCAAGAAACCAGGGTCACAAAGATACGAATCTCTTAAGGGGGTTGATCCCAAGTTCCTGAGGAACATGTGCTTTGCCAAGAAGCACAGCAAGAAAAGCCTGAAGAAAATGCAGAGCATCAATGCAAAGGCAGTGAGTGTACCCGCAGAGGCCATCAGCGCCCCCGTGAAGCCTTCTAGCCCAAGATGCCAAAGGGCTCCAGCTGCAAACTTAGCAGTCTGGCTTTCATTGCTCACCTCATGCTTGGGAAAGAAATTCCAAGCTATGTGGTCAAGGGTCATAATAGGCTCTGCCAATCAAAGACCAAACAAGGTTCACACCTGCAAGGCAGGGGCCACATCTCCAGCTAAGTCCCAGGTTTCAGCTCTAGCTCAGTCTCCCAAAGTAAGCCCAGGACCCTGTGAAGGCCCCATTAAAAAAAAAAAGGCTCCTGCCAATGTGAAGACAGATGGACTGCTGGGACACAGCTACCTACATACTGTTTGCAGATGACCAGTGTCCTATAGTGTTTTTACAAATAAACTTGAGGTAACATCGAAGCATGAGGAAGGGAGAAGGGATGGGAGGTTTTGGGTGGTGGGAGGAAGTGGGGTAAAGAAATAAAATCTGAAAGGTAAATATAATACCCAATTAAAAAAAGAGAGAGATGAAAAAAAGGAAAAAGAAAGAAAAAAAAAAGAAAAATAGGAAATTTGATAACACAAAGGGAAGGATTTAGGAATTTAGGAGGCAGTTTATGTTAATGGAAACAGCATCAGAGAAACTGGAAAATCACACCCTCACAGAAGCATGAGGGGTGATGGGATAAGGGGTTCCTGGGTGGTGGGGGGAATGGGATAAAAGCATAAAATTTGAAATGTAAATATTACAACCAATTTTAAAAGGGGGAAAAGAAAAGAAAAGTTGTTAGAACCAACATCTTTAAAAAAATGTCATCCCTCTAGGAAAAAAAATTTTTTTTCTTGATACTAAAACTTGTTCTGAGAATTGTATATTGCAGAATACACAGCCTTGGTGTATCTACTCATCAAGCAAACTGAGCAGACCTGCCCAAACCTCCGATGTCCTAGAATTCCATCTGGATGCAGTGAAGACACAGCATCAGAGGCTTATCAATTTACTCTTCCCCCCACCCTTCTTCTAATATCTCAACACCCATAATCAGCTTGAAGAAGTCAATGAAGAGCCAGCGCCCCTATTCCCTGAGCTTGGGGACTAAGGTGGTTAATATTGGTCTGTCTTTCTAAAGAAAAGTAGTGGTTTTGTTGGAACAGGGAGGATTAGCTAGGTCTTATTGCATAGCCATAACCTATTGGTAGAAATCTGTATAATTAATATCAAGATGAAATTATAATTTCTTAAATGGTACAAAATTTACTTTGATTTCAAATTTAAAGTTTTCATTGGTACGAGCTTCTTATTGATATAAAAGTGAGATGAATATTGATACTTTCATGGGTATTGTGCTTGCATAACACATTTAGGAATACAAGGCTTAGACCCAGCTCTTCTTTAACTTTTTTTAACTGATTTGGGACGGTTAGCCTATGAGTTAAGGGACTATAGCAAATGTATGGCTTTGAGTTTATTGTTAGGGTGTTTTCCATATTTTATTTAGAAATAGCTGAGAGGAGTTAACAGACAACAGTCCAGGTTACCTTACATGGATAGTTGGTTTTCAAAATGTCAGAAGTCCATAGAATTGACGTTACAAATATTTCTATAATAATGTTCATTTTGATTAGAGACCTGTCAGCTCCTGATAGCTTCCTGTCTTAGATTCTAAGAAGAAATTGAGTATCCTTGGAGTTACTCCAGTTGTGTGGTGACAGCCACTAGACAAGAATTGCCTCTTGTCATCTACAGACAAATTACTGTCCAGAAAAGGACACACTTGCATAATAGACGACTGATTATATCTGCCTAGACAGAGTAATCAGCCCTTAATAATTCTGCATCACTAAGGTCTGTCAGATGATTCTGGGCCAGAAGGCTGAAGATTTGATGCTCCGGCATTCGGTAGTATAGGGGCTTTCCAGGTGTTCAGCGGTCTCTATAAATTGGCTAAGTTTTAGAAGCTATGCTTAGTGCTTCCCATAATTTCAGTTAACTCAGTCATTCTGGATTTCTGATGGGGTTGAAGACCTATAGTCTCATAGCCAATCCTGGCTATTTACTTTGAGAGAAAAGATCTGAGTGGATAGTTTTCAGCTGACATTCATTCTAAAGCGAAGAAAAAAGCCAGGTTCAAAACTAAGTGTTTTAGTTAGGAGAGGTGACAGAGGTTCTGGTTAGCCAACAAAATGATGGACTGGGTATTAGGACTATCTTGTACCTCACTGGTACAATTAGGAATAATTATGCTCTAATTGTATTTTGAGAGAAAAGTTTTATTTTAACAGGAAGGGTGATATGTAGGAGGAGCTAAGGGGGAAGGATTACTGAGAGGAAGAGATGGAGTAAGGAGAGGAGAAGATGAAGGAGAGGAGAAGCTAGGTGATGAGAGAGAGAAAGAGAGAGAAAGAGGGGTGGGGCATGGAGGCACATGTTCACGTGTCTCCACCAGTCAAAAAATAGTTTATATATCTAGGTTGGGTATTGGGTTACACTTCTGATTGAGCATTAACAAACTTATAAAGCCTTTGATTAACATTTTAAAAAAGTGTATAAAAGCAAAAAGGAAAAGGGGGCATGGGATAGGGGCTTTCTAGGGAGGGGAAATGGGGAAAGAGGATGGCATCTTAAATGTAAATAAAATATAAAATAAAAAAAAAAAACTTGAGGCAAGATTTTTAAAAAGGACAATGCCAAATAGTGTTCTTGTTTCCCTCTGACTTTTACTTTAGGTAGCTCGCAATTCCTATAAGCTTTCTTATTCTATATATGTTTGTCTGAGATAGCCCTTTCTTGTAAGATTTGAATGTGCCAATAAAATTCCTCAAGGAGTTAAAAGAATTTCTAAAATGTTTTCTGTTTTGAACCTATCTTTGTATATACATGCTTAATATGTGTGTAAACAGTTTGACTTAATTTCAATGAAGCTATCATTTCAACGGCCAAAATATTTGATTAATGTACATAAAAAGATTTTAAAATATTTCTGAGTTTTCAATATTTAGTGTGATAACATTATAGTCTATATTTAAACTTATTTTATGAAAGGTAAAAATATGGTAAAATATTTTATTTGGGGTTAGCCACTGACAAAAGAATGAAATAAGAATATGAATCACAAATGAAAATATTTCTGCTTCATGAGATTCAGATGATACCTACTATTCTTAAAGGACTCGATAATATTCTCTAATTTAAGTATGCAAGTAGGATATAAAGAAAACTTGAAGACTACTTCTGCTTCCCATGTATCATGTAGTACAAAGCTACTTATTTTCCTAGCATTCTGTGCTATGTGTTCAATGGGTCTTTCTGTTATCAATAATATAAATGTTCAATTTATATTTGAACCTCAACTAGGTTCAACAATAGGGTACAGTTTTGCTTAAATTCACCAGTAATAGTAGTTTATAAGAATTGCAATATAACACAATACACAACAAACTAGGTCACAGAAGAAGAGGCGTGTGTGCAGTGTTCACATTGTCTTGGCCCAAGGATGATTAGGAGCTTTATTGTGGGGATTCTAAAGTAGCTGCATTAGAATGACGGCTCCCTTTCAGTTCCATTTATTAATCAGCCCACCACTCATGCTAAGCTGTGAATGAGGACAGCCACCAAAGCTTCTTGGTTTTGCTATAGAAACCTGCCTCAGTTTCACATTCAAGTTCACTGGTTTCTGTTTGTTTTGGAGGATTTGTGGATTTAGTTAGTTCTCATGGTTTTGATAATCGCCCAAAGAACTTGAAAGTTCATGCCATGTAGCAACTTATTCTTTTATAAGGAGTAATTCTGACTCTTATGCTTCAGAGCATAATAATCAAGAGAAAGTCACTGAACAAGTGAGTGGGCCTGGGCTGTCTCTAAACACCTACACTTCAGACTGGCTATTATTCTATACTTTTGCTGTCTTATAATAACTCTTCAGTGGTGAAAATCATGTTCTTGAAAAGAAAATCTTCTGCTGGTTCAGTGGTGAGAAAGAAAGAAAAATAACATGGCAGAGACATACATGGTTCTTAGCTAGAAAGTAAAGACGTTTGAAGAATGAAAAACTTGTATAAGAAACAGCTAAATTACAGAGAAGGCAAAAAAGTGACCCATTTTTCCAGAAGCTCGGAGGAGAAAAAGGAAAAGATGAAGAGGTAAAGTCAAGCGTGCTTTGGGAGGAGTGAAATGATTTGCCACGAGTCTGTCATGGTAGACATCACGTTATGTGTTTGTCATAAGCGGTCGAGCTGTACAGCACAGAGAGAGGGGAGAGGGAGAGAGAGAGAAGAGTGGGGAGACCTGATTTTTAATGTACATTACAACCTTGGGTTACTAATCACAGACTTCAGTATTGGCTCACTAATTATAACAAAGTTTCCACTCCACTACAAGGTGTTCCTGGAGAATGGTTTGCAGAGGAAGAAGGGGCTACAGAAGAACTATGCATTTTCTGCTTTCCTCCCCCTCCCTCCACCACTACAATCCTGACTGCCTTAGAGGGAAAGCCCATTTGTAATAAGGAGAATTAGGAAGTGTTCTCTCTGCTCACAAGCTGTTCATCAAGTGAGAAATATGTTCATGCGTGATATCTTTGTATGAAAAACAGACCAAAGTACCGTGTAACACAAAGGTGGGTTTGGAAGGAGCAGAAAGCCAGTGCACACATTTCTACAGAACAACTATCGAGCTGTCAGATAAACAGGTCAATTAAAAATGTTTGCGGAATGATACCATTCTGGGAAACTAAATGGGGAGGGGACTTAGATGTATAACGTATTTTCAGAGTTAAAGGGGACCTTCTCATACGTTAAAGGTCTAAGAAAGCATGATTTAAAATCTGGAAAGACAGAAGGCAGAGGGTCTTCTTCTTGAGTTGCTTTGAAGCACGTTCCTTGTTCAAATATGCCACGTCATCTCTGTCTGTATGTCAGCATACTTTGTCTTCACTATGGTATGTTTTGCTTGATTACATTATAGGCAGTAGAATATAATACAATATGGGGTTGATCTTATTTGAGTATTTGAGTGACTTTTGTTGCTTAATGCATAAAAATGACACACACTCATAGATGCAGGACTGTTAAGAATCTAAAGAATTCTGTGAAAAGTTTCAGCAACAGTTATGTTTTTTAGGGGGGGAATGAAAGAGTTCTGGGGGCAATTCATCAAAGGATAGTTGAAAACATTGGAAAAAGTTCCCTCTGTGACTAGGAAGGTCTACTTTTCTTTGAAGGAAGTGACATTTGCTGCCACAGTAGAAGAGAAATGAAAGTTCTATTAATTTTCAGAATACACGTTTGAGAGATGAAGCTAAATGTAAAAGAACAACATAAGTAGAATCCCAAATGAAGAAAAAAAATATAATAGTAACTCCACCTGGTAGCCATTTTTTTTTCCCTACAGAAATCAAAACAAGATTCCAGAGAGGCAGAGTAGCTTATAAACACAATAGCAGTGTAGCAAAGGAGGCAAAACGCGTGTTTCTGGCTTAAAATGGAATGAGCCAGGTACTCCATATTTAATGACAACTGGTGTTCTCCAATCCCATCCTAGGATTTTCGCAGACTGCATAAGTTACTGAGAAAATCGGCCATGTACGTAGCGATAACGTTAAAGGCATCAGTGTGAAAAACACCACGTAAAATAAACACTGCCCTGCAAACTGGGCGGTTGCTAGGAAATAGTGTCAAGTGCAATCCTTTCCAGTTATGTCTGATTTTTCCATTTTATATCTTCCTCAATCACTAGGGCTTAACCCCTACCGGGATTTACATGAGCATAGCTTTCATGCCTCTGCAAATATAAATTTTCCAGGGGTTCCATTCAGTCCTTAGAAGGCTCTGGGCATCAGCGCTAAGAATTTTGGGCAGGGTCAGTTGTTCTGGAAAAGGACAACACTGGGCTTCTTGACCAAATGGGGGCTTATACAACACAGGAGAAGATGGAACTCGGTTGAGTCCCAGTGGAAATTTATCTTTTCTTCTCTTTCAGCGGGATGAATCAAGGGAGAAAAGGCTTAAGAGTAAGCCAAATCAAGTGCTTTGAGTTATTTTAAGAAGAAGCAATTCAGTGCAATAGTTGCCAAACCAAAAATGCCTGGACAGCCTGCTCAAAGAGCCAGCAGCAGGAAGAGAGGACAAGATGCCAGAAACTGTAGCCAAGGAACACGAGGGAGCAAAGGCAGCTTCCCTTCTGTGAATTAGCATTTCAATGGTGCTGTTCACCAAGGGGCTGAGAATTACCAGAGGTTTCTCTCTGTGAGTTCCCAAGATTAACTTTTCATTCATTCTACCGAACTAGGAGAGGCACCCACAAGGCATGGTTGGATGATACAAATAGGAATGCATATAACTCAGAGGAAAAATTCCTGGTGACATCTGGAATCTTCCTTCACTCAGTAGTAATGGTTACTGCATTTGTAACACCTGAAGCATTCATTAAGCCACTCTGGATCTTATTAAGCCTCTTGTCCCTCTGTGGGATGGAACCAATGTTCTCATCTGCAGGTGAAACTAAAGTTTTGAGCTTTCCAATCTGTGTCAATAGGAGGAGGAAGAGCAAGAACCTGAAAGGCTGAGCCAAGAGCCTTGAAGATGAGACCAAAGTTCCACTGCTAATCAATGCAGGAGGACCATCACTTATAACACTAACGAACTGTGTTCTCATCAAAGAGCCTTGTGCATGGAAATCTAGATAAAACAAAGTAGACGGGGGGGGGGGTGAGTCTTCAGGCATAGAGTGGGAAGAGATGCCATGAGAATGATTTCTCAAGAGTCAGCATGTCAGCCAAGAGTGGTGAAAATAAACTTGTAAAAGAAAATTTAATGTCATCTAAATATACATGAAAAGGCCTCTGCCAGAGGATAGCCCTCACATCCATCCTTTTGCTGGGTGACTTCATACTTATTCTCATGGCTACTAGTGGGCTGAAGATTTTATTCTGCCAGCCAGTTGTTGTTGATAGAATTTTAATTTCTATAGCATCTGAAAAACAAGATTTCTTCACCACAAATGAGATAGAAAATAAAAGGCTGCTTCATTCACATTTTCTCTGATTCTTTAAGAACCAATATATACATATATTTACATATATATTTCTTTAATATTATATATTATACATTATATATATTATATATTATATATTATATATTATATATTATATATTATATATTATATATTATATATTATATATTATATATTATATATTATATATTATATATTATATATTATATATTATATATTATATATTATATATTATATATTATATATTATATATTATATATTATATATTATATATTATATATTATATATTATATATTATATATTATATATTATATATTATATATTATATATTATATATTATATATTATATATTATATATTATTACACATTACACATTACACATTACACATTACACATTACACATTACATATTACATATTACATATTACATTATATTATTTATTTCTTCAATAAATATATAATTATTTCAATATATGTATGTATATATACATTTATTTCTGGGTTAAGTATTTTGAGTCAATGCCACTATCATTTTAGGAATAAACTTACCAATGCATAATATTAACAATAACAACAAAAATTATACTCTGTCTGATGTAGAGAATGCCAAAGTTAGTAAATAAAGTAAACGTTAAAATGAGCTTCTTCCAGCCAGTCTCTGTACATATGTGTGGACAACCAGACACCCCATGAAAAAGTGTAGCTGTTTCCAGGCCTTTGTTAGATGGAAAACTGTCAAGTGGTAGCAAAAGAAGGGAGTCTTTGACTGATGAATACAATCAAGCGCCATGATGTATTGTACCTGAGATAGGGCCATTTCTCATTTCCTGATGCACACTTGCCTTCAGGGAAAGGGAAATGAGGTTTCCTTTAACAACAGAACATTCTACTGGACCCAGGCAGCACAGTTGAAGAACATAGAATCCTGCTTCACACAGCCCACTCAGCTGCTAGATCCAGTGACACTTAATAAGCAGGCGCCTGCAATTCCCTCTGCCCACACTTAGTGTCATTGTGGACTTACAACTTACACCCCAGCCAGAGTTTTCCCACTATTCTCTGAAAACATTCTAGTGAATGAGTATTCAAAGCAGTGTAATCCTTAAAGTATCTTAGTGGGATCCTGCCCAGACCCCGCCTTCACACTATGCCTTTAAGAGGTTGAAAACGCTTCATGTAGTCTGTGAGTTGTATTGTGGATATTTCGAGCTTCTGGGCTAATATCCAATTATCAGTAAGTGAATACCATGTGTGTTCTTTTGTGATTGGGTTACCTCACTCAGGATGATATTTTTCTAGTTCCATCCATCTGCCTAAGAATTTCTCGAATTCATTGTTTTTAATAGCTGAGTAGTACTCCATTGTGTAAACGTACCACATTTTCTGTATCCATTCCTCTGTTTAAGGACATCTGGGTTGTTTCCAGCTTCTGGGTATTATAAATAAGGCTGCTATGAACATAGTGGAACATGTGTCCTTGTTATAGGTTGGAGCATCTTCTGGGTATATGCCCAGGAGTGGTATAGCTGAGTCCACAGGCAATGCTATGCCCAATATTCTGAGGAGCCACCAGACTGATTTCCAGAGTGGTTGTACCAGCTTGCAATCCTACCAACAAAGTGTGGCTGCTTTGGCTATTCTTAGAAGGAGTAACAAAATACTCATGGGAGCAAACATGGAGACAAAGCGTGGGACAGAAACTGAAGGAGGGGCTGTCCAGAGACTGTTCCACCTGGGTATCCATCCCTTGTGCAGTCACCAAAGGTAGGCACTGATGTGGGTGTCAGGAAGTGCATGGTGAGAGGAGCCTGATATAGTTGTCTCCTTAGAGGTCTACCAGAGCCTGAATACCAGAGGTGGATGCTCACAGCTAACCACTGAGCTGATCATGGGGTTCCCAATGGAAAAGTGAGAGAGAAGACTGAAGGAGCTGAAAGGGTGTGTGGCCTCATGGGGAGAACAACAATACCAACCAACCAGAGTTCCCAGGTCTAAACCACCAGCCTGGGAGCACATAGGGAGGGACCCATGGCCCCAGCGGTATATGTAGGGGAGGATGACATTGTCAGGCATAGGGAGAGGAGATCCTTGGTCCCATGACCATAGGTGGGTGAGGAAGTCCTTGGTCCAGTAAAGGCTGGACAACCCCAGTGTGGGGGAAATCGTATGTGGGAGTGGGAGGGTGGGTGGGGGCATATCTTCATAGAAGCAGGAGGTAGGGGATGGGTTAGGGGGTTCCTGGGTGGGGGGGGGATTGGGGAAAGGGAATTACATCTGAAATGTAAATAAAATATCCAATAAAAATATAAAAAATAGAAATACAACAACAACAACAAACGAAGTTGAAAATGAATCCTACATTGTTAGGCATTCTGGAATTTATTCTTGAGGGAATAGTTTATATCTGACCCTCACTTTAATGCATTTGAGACTATCCTTCCAATACAGAAAATGAAGCTTTCTATTTCTGCACGGCTGAACTGCTCTTCTAGAAGCATCTTTGAAATGTGCAGGCTGCTCCATTTGTCACCTGGCATGTTGTGGCTGGGGTTACTAGGGTGCTGGAGTGCTTCTCGCCCAGTTCTCTTGGACTTCATTCTCAGGGTGGGATTTCCCTAATGAGGATAATCTCACTGGGTTAAGAGAATAAGAAGAGGATCAACTCATCTGGCTGCTCCTAGTTACCTTTCTCTTTCATGCCTTGACATGATGGGGCATCGATTCGCTGGACAGCTGTGTAGGGTAGCTGTGCTTGCTCCTTTAAGATTGTAAGGTTGAGTCACCGTGATGTACATTAATGCAGTAGGAGTTAAGTGCTAGCATTGAGAGAGGGTAGATCCTGAAACTGGAGAAAAGAAAGTCTCTGTTGCATTTAGACTGAGCCTTAAAGGGCACCAGACATGTCCTCTTTTTCTAAGTGCTATTCTATCCTGCTCTTTTAAAACCCAGCTTGTCCCTCCAAGGTCTAGACAAGCTCACTGTTACCTGGAAAGGCATAGCTGGAGCTGTTCCAGCACCCATCCCAGTTTTCCCTCTGCTCTGAACTAGAAGTCACTAGAAGTGTGCTAGCACTAATAATGTCTTTACTTGGATTACAGTTGTCTGCTGTATGATGAGCTCATCTCGACAGCTCTCAGTGATCCATATTCCTGATGGTGCCTTGAATGGCTCAGATCATAGGTCCCCAGGGGGTTTCTATGACAAATGAATAAATGGTTTCACCTGCCTTTCTCTGGCCTGTAGTTTCACTTGCCTGCCTCTTCTTCAAAGGCACGGTCCTAGAAATTGTTCCATCAGTCCTAATATTTAGGGAAACATATAAAGAAGCTTTATATTGAGTGAAAATTAGACTCAGAGTGTGACCTCTTTTATTTTGCATGCTGGTTTGTGATAGAACCATATGTAACCCAGGAGAAAAACTCCAGTCAAGACCTTACAGTCTGATTATTATGTAGCTCCTCATGAGCACGAAAGATTGAAGCTGGGCTCCGCCCTGATGACTGACCTTACTTTTATTGTGCATTTGAGTTTTAGTTTAACTGTTAGCCTCTGACATATAATGACCCAATCTTGTTTCCCTTAGATAAAACAGCTTATAGTAAGCATTTTAAAGGCATTATGCATGTTCTCAAATGGTTATAAGGGAATGGGTAGCATCACTGACATCCCCTAGATCAAATATATTCAAAGCTACTTCACTATTGGTAAGAATAGAAATCATACTGTAAGATTTATTTATTTTTAATTTCTCCAGGCTTAAATAAAGTATTAGAATAAAATAGTGTAGTTTCGTTAATAATTTCAAGGGCTGTGGTAAATAATTGCTTCGGCAGAAAGTTGTGATAATCCACAAAACATTTTCTACGGATTGTAAAATTTATGTTGCCAAATTATACTAGAATAAAGTAAATTAAATTAAAGTAAATTAAATAAAGTAAAATAAAGTAAATTGTAATCAGGACATAAAGCAGAAATAAAAATCCATTTATTTTAAAGTTAGTCTTAACCTATCAAGTCATCTATACATCACCTGTCCATACCAGTGTAAGCATGTGGATGTGTGTTGCCTTGGTGATCTGGGCAAACATGCAATTCCTCACATCTCTTCAGCCTCAACTCTTTCTATATCTATTATCATCACAATTTCTTACACTCTGGCTTGGGTCAGCTTTATATACAACAGAGTCTCAGTTTAGACGGGGTACACTTTCTGTTAGTCCAGTTTTTTGATACTAGAATGTGGGTTCATTTATTGAAATGTACTTATTGTACATACATGAGCTAAAATGTCAGAGGAGTTAGTGACCATGGGGATACTTTTAGAAGAAAAACAAAAACAAACACATGTAAATATAGTGGGGAGGACTGTGGACTGAAATTTAGGCAGGCACAGGCATGAGGAGATAGGGCAAGAGGAACGTGCATGGGATAATCAAACTCTCAATGTTTGGCCTCAATAATGTCCAACCTTAGAGAGCCAGGTTTTATAATGGCAGAAAATTGAGGCTTGAGGAAGTAGAAAGGTTAGAATAGATGTATGATATAGAACCAGAGAACTCATATCTGGACTATTTTCTAGAAAGGCTTCATCCAGGCATCTGAGAGTATACTGGTGAGAGAACAATACCATCTCAGAGACTCACAGTTGTAGCTGTCCTCTTCAGGTCAAAGTCTAAAGACATACATTCTACTGTAGTAGTAGCCAACCATACCAGTGAGCATGAAGATTTCACAGTGGCGGAAAGTAGATGGCATTTTACTATTATAGGTAAAGGTGACATCATTATCATAACAAGGCCAGTCTGTAGACATCTGGTGTTATTAGAAGCAATGTTACATAAAAAGTAACAATCAGTTTACTATTTTTGAACAAAAATCTTCAAGAAGAATTGTCCTCTCAATTGCTGCTTTGAAATGAATCATTATTCTTTACTTTGAATTCAGATCTCAGTCAGTTCACAGGTCTGTGGACTTAAGGCAAAGCTAGAAAAACTTGAAAGATTTTCATTATCCTTTCTCAACATTACCTAAAGCCAACTACAGGTTGCTCTGCATTGTAAAAATATAATACATGAAATATATAAGGATGATTGGATATAGGATCACATTTAGTGAATATGTGAGGGGATCTAATATTGGGAGATCCAAAGTATGATCACAGCTCCTTCATTAAAATGTAGATAGATGGAAGTTGGGAAAAAAATTTATTTCTATCCCAATCTCATTTCCATTATGTCCTTACACCAATCCTGGTTTATTTTTTTTATTTTTTTGGTCCCAAAGTACATAACTAGGCTCTATGTGATTATTAGATATCCAAACTCTTACTTTATGGTAAGAATTTGCGAAAATTACAGCAAAACATTTGTAAACTGGGTTCCTAACACCAGTGAGCCAGTGAACCAAGAAGGAATGCTGTGTTATGGGGTGTGGGGGTGGGGCATAGGTGGGTAACTTTCCTTGGTAACCACTGGAACAGAATTGATGTCACACAGAACAGGCAGAAGAAATATACAGAGAACCAAAGAGATGCAATAGGGTTTTATTCCTTCTTTGTCTGGTAATAATGCTGAGTGCATTATGGCAACTGCCACCCATGCACCAGAGTACTTCCTGCCAAGTTATACAACTAATGAGTCAAACTTTAAACATCAGGAATGCAAGACATCATGCTGGTCTTCCTTCCCCCACCACCTTGGTACATTCTTCATAGTGATTTCCAGCCTACCTCTGAAGCAATACTTTCTTCATAATCTCCTCTCTTAATACTTGAGGTCTAACCAAATTCCAATTTTTATTGTGGTGCCATCTTACTTGTCTCTGCCTTAATTTAATCAGTGCCATCGCAATCTCAGTTAGGTTTATTCTCTCTAAAACTCTTGAAAAGGTTTTTGAGAGACCACCTTGACACAGTGGGTGATTACAAGATTTATTTCTTGGAAGTGTCAACATGACACTATCACTCTCTTCCTTCAATGAATCATCAGCTCTCAGCCATTTAGGTTCAAGTTTCTCTTTTTGCATGCAAGTTCTGGCTCTCACATGCCTTTAGAAATCTATCCTCACCAATTATTCTTCATAAACCCTACTTCAATATAAACTTGGGTGATTCATTACAGTGTAAATTATAAAAAACCTAGGACAAACAAATACATGTGCCTGTCACAGCCTTTCAGCCCTTAGTGATAGTGAGATCATGATCCTTGTCACCTGACAGTGAGGTTCATTTCTTATTATTGTAAAAATGCATATAATTAATACCTACCCCAAAACCTTTCAAGAATGGGAAATACAATCATAGCTACAAAGTACTTGGTAATGTTTGATACCTAGTAGAAGAGGAATACATACTATTTTATCCATCTTCTATTCTTCAACGTATACTACACCTTCCAGAAAATAAAAGTTTCCAAATCCCAACTAGCTTATTGGTCAGGGTGCCATTTTAATTGATTTTGGCAAACTGGTTTCATCCCATGACACTAGCTCTAAACTTGTTGACTGTGTGCTTCACTAACCTTATCTATCTCTGCATATCCTTATCTAGGAATCTTCCTTTGGTCTTTCCCATCCCAAGTTATTCTCTATTACATTTGAACTTTTCCAAAGGCTTGTTTATCATTTCCCAGGGGAGCCAATATGGCCCTTGTAATGTAGAGTAACCTATAATTAGAAAATTATTTTCTTTTAGCCATTGTACTAATGGAATACCTCAGAGGCATAATGTTAAAAATTCAAGCTAAATTTTCAGTTGCAAGTGGTTATCATTAGACATTGCTTCTGGGTTTGAGATGGTGGCTTGTGTCCACTTCTTTTAGCTGTAAGTTCCCATATGGTATAGATCTCTGAAGGCCCTGTGCAATGCTGCCACCACCTCAGTCTCTGTGAATTTATAGGTGTTGATCCCTTTGGTTCAGAAGGTTATTTTCTTGGTGTCCTCCATCTCCCGTGGCTTTTAACACTGTCTCAGCCTTCTCTTCTGCTGGTTACTCTACTGCAGGAGAATGTTCCACTTCTAATATAACTGCCTCAGAACTCTGGCAGACAAGAATGGAATCATAAGACCTGGCAAGGCTTCATTTCATGGCCTTTTCCCAAAGAAGTATGCCATGTAAAATAAAGTGAACTTTTATTCACGTCCTAATATTTATCTTTTTTTCTTTTCTTTTGCCACCAGCCATTGTGTTTTTCTAATTAATTTTAAGGTATGAATGCATATAGTTTATGATATTTTCTTCTGTTAAAACTATTCTAGTTTTAGCTCTTTTCTAGATGAAGGGACTCCTAATAACCTGGGATCCCTATCTTATATTTTGCTTACAGCAGCATCTACCACAGGTACTTGGCAAAAGTTAGTTGTTATTTTTCTTTAGTCAAATAAGCCAATTTGGCTTTAACCCACCATATTTTTTTTTCATTACCCTTAGGCTAGAATTTACCAAGTGTGACTAGATCAGTTATATTATCTTCTTTACATGTCTTCTGAATAACTTCTTAGCTAGGAAGGTGGATAAGTCTTAGACTCTTGTCAAGGTGGGTGTTGCCTGGAGCCGATGTCATGTTATATCAGCTTGTCAGACTTTCAAAAGCCAATAGGCGGAATGCACATCTTAAAAGCCAAATTTATGCACAAAGCTTGGCATGAAGGTGAGAAGGCATGGAATATTGTTAAAATGTTGCTAGAAAAACAAGAAACAAAACCTGAATAAAGATATCATAAAGTTTGTCAAGATAAAGTTAAAGTGGAAAAGAAAGTTATAAGGAAAAGTAAATGCTTTAGCAGCAAGGAAGCAGGGAGCCTGAGTGCTCAGTAAGGGTGAAGGACATGTTTGATTCTTTGGATGACCTATAATCAGGTCTCCCAGAGTCCAGAAGACCAAAACCTAATAGTGGATGTGAGACTCTAACATGGTCCTATGCGTACATCAGAAATGAGGAGTGGGTGATCTCTAAGCTGAATAGAGGTAGATTTACAAAGTCATAAAACTTACTTGTGTTCCTGAAGAGTCTTCCAGATTGCATAGAAGTGGCCAAGAATAATGCCAAAGGCACAAAGGAACTGAAGTTGAAACAAAATGCACAGTCATCATGACTGGAGGCAGAAAGTGAGAGCAGAGGTAGGAACAGTGGTATCAGGGAAACAGTGTAAGGCTAGATGAGATAGCTGAGGCTAGTGGGATAGAGTGTATGATGTAGATCATAGGGATGAGTGACTTTTCAGAATTTAACTGGGCCCTAGGACAGAATAGCAGAGAAGGAAAGAGAATTCTAAGATCTGGGGATATATTTTTTACTTGATTAAAATCTGGAATTGACGGCTTTTAAAATAAAATTTGGTTCTATCTTCAACAAACTGGGGTGATCCAATCTCCTTTAGTTAGTGATTTGATTTAGGAATTGTCCTGCAGCCAACACCTAAACTAACTGGACTACAAATGTTCTTTGAGCCAATATTATTGTTTCAGGGAAGATCACATGAAAGGAGTTGTTCAAATTAGGACATATATTCATGTGCAAGAAGACTTCCTGTATTATTTATTACTTCTGAAAAATGCAGAGGGGGGGACTTAAGCAAAATGAGAGGAGTGTTAAGAACAAAGAAGGAAGGAAAAGATGGAGAAATGATGGAGAGATGAAAAAGAGCAAGAGAGAAACAGAATGTAAGAATCAGAGGGATGAACATTCTTGGTAATAGCATTAAGGCACTGAATTAAATTACACTGACTGTACATCAGAAATGAGTCCACAGAGAAAAATATAATACATGATGTAATAAATATTACCATTATTCCTTCTAAGTTTATATTTTAAATATGCTTTTAGATATTTTTGATAATATGATCAAATAATACATTTTTAGAAAACAAAATTTCAAAGAGACAAAAATGTGACCCTCATGATATTAGAACCCAAAAGTCCCTTCTGCATACATTTTGCTGGTTTTTTATATTTTATTTTTTGTAGGGAAATTTATTATTTATTATTTATTACTTTTATTATTTTATACATACTCTTCTACTGAGTTGCATCCCAATCCACAGAACTATTTATCATATTTGTGATAAGGTTGCAAATTTTTGTTCTCATCTTTTTCTTTTCATGTAACATGTAATTTTAGGAACAATTTTATATCCTTAAATCCAAGGCTGGCTAGAAAGAAGAGAGGCTTGAAAACCTCCCCATTCAGGTGGTGATCTGGTGATCACTTAGGACTTTGCAGTGATTTCTTGCTAGTGGTGTGCACTGGTGAGTCTACAGTCACTGGCATGCATGTCCATGGTATAAGAGGGCCAGAAGGATGTATCAAGCTGCTGACTGACTATATAGCTCTTCACACTGGTGCTCTGAAATCACTGGAATGGGACCTTGTGGAAGCAAAGACATAAAATGCCTAGCATTTAATTGGTAATGCTTCTGTGTTTCTTGCCCTGAAGAGCCATTTCTGCACAGTAAGAGGCATCCTTAGTTCATATTAAAGAACTTACATTCTTTGCCAATGTTTTTTGGCTTCTTTCCCTGAGTTTATGTGACAAATCTGCCACAAATAACAAGAAGCCTCTATAAATGGTCCATGCCAAGCATTATCTAAGCAACTGATATATATTAACAACATATTTTCATGATTATCATAAATAGAAAGTAGGTCCTGTCATAATATATTCAATATCTTATTTTCCATAGATGGAAAGAGACAGGTAAGTAGCTTGCTTGGTTTACAAAACTCAAAGAATACTGCAGAAGAAAAGGTTGAATTAGTGTGAGAGCCACGAGAGATGTAAAACACCAATAAAATAAGGCTTTCTATATCAACACGATTAACACACACATGAATTCACAGAGACTAGGGTTTGGAGACAGCAGTGCACATGGCCTTCACAGGTCTGAACCAGATGGAATCATACAGGTGAAGTGGGCACAAGCTATGATCCCTAACCCAGAAGAAATTTCCAGTTGATAACCCTTTGCAAATGAAACTTTAGTTTTCTACATGAAAGTCTCCTTGGGGAAACAAGCTACTCTTAAGGGTAGATTGCATGCTTAGTAGTAGAGTGACAACAGAAAATGAACTCAATATCATCTTTGCAGGTTCCCTGCCTCATAATACCATGTCAGGACTTTTCTCTTTTTTTTCTCTTTTTAATTTTATTTTTTTAAAGATCTTAATTTAATTTTATTTATATGCATTTACTTTTTCCTTTTTACAATATGGGTCTTTTGTGTATACATT
The DNA here is from genome assembly GCF_011762505.2 of Arvicanthis niloticus. Classification (NCBI taxonomy): domain Eukaryota; kingdom Metazoa; phylum Chordata; class Mammalia; order Rodentia; family Muridae; genus Arvicanthis; species Arvicanthis niloticus. Next base: position 42,331,489 of record NC_047671.1, read on the forward strand.
ATGGCTTCCAGTTTAGTGATGTTATGGGTTTCCTGAGTGTGTCTCTATTTCTTGTGTTTTGTCATTCTTTTTCTTTTGTTTGTTGTTTGTCTGATTCTGATGTGTTAGTTTGTTTTTCCTTGTTATATTAATTTTATTCTATTACTATCTGTTAGAAGACTGTTTTCTAATCAGAGGTAGAAAAGGGAGATACAGGTGGGAGGGAAAGTGGGGAGAAGATGAGAAGAGAATAGGGAATAGAAACATAATCAGGATATGTTATGTGAGAAAAATATCTACTTTCAATAAAAGGAAAAATAATTTTTGTTTTCTAGTGATTTTTTTTTATAAAATCTATTTGGATCATGTCCCTCCCTCAACTTTTCCCAAATTCTCCCCACCTCCTACTGTACATACCCACCCAACTTTATGTTCTATCTCTTAAAATACATCTATAAAAATGAAAAATTGAAAGAAACAAAACACCAGTAAGAATTTAAAAAAAAACCCACCAAAACAAAAATTCACAAAACAACTATAGTTCATTCTGTAAATACTAACTAGCACTGGAATGCTCTGGACTGTGGTTGGTATACCAAGTAAAGTTCTAATAGAAAAAAAATGATTTCCATTTGCTAGCAGGTATCAACTACAAATAGCTTTCTGGTTAGAAAAGGAAGCCCATGTCTACTTTCCCCTCTCATTGCTGAGACTCCTTCTAGCTTGAACCTGTGCAGGTCTTATGTTTGCTGCTACAGTCAGTGAGTTCATATGTGTAGCACTCTTGTGTCTGGAAGATACTGTTTCCTTATGTCATCCATCACCTCTGGTTCTTATAGTCTCTCTGTCCCCTCTTTTGCATATAGTCTTGAGAGGGAGGGCTTTGACAAAACCTTCCATTTAGGACTAAATGCTCCAAAGACCCTCAATATCTGCCCGGTGTCTAGTTGTGAATTTCTATGTTAATTCCTATCTACTGAAGCAAAACGTTTCTCTAATGATGGCTGAGCAAGGCCCTGATTTATGGACATAGTAGATTTCCATTAAGATTAATTTTATTGCTATGTTCTTTTAGAAGAATAATAGTAGTGGATTTTCCCCTGTCACATGACCTACCTAGTCTCCAGTTCTTGGCAACTTTAGTAGTGCCAGGTATGGTTTCCATTTCATGGAGAGAGCTGGAGGATTAAACAGGAGAAGAATAGAAGAGAAGGGCAAGGTAAGAGAAGAGAGAAAGGGGGAAATATGAGAAGGGACAATTTAATAGCCACATTAAAACCTACTACTGTAGAAGCTTCTTAATATATGGAATCTAAATAGAATCATCATATAATGGCAGAAACAACCCAACTAGACATGCTATCATGCAAACCCTCCATTGCCATTTATATAGATAGGTTTTATATTGTGGAAGTTTTGGTCAATAGGGTTTCAAGGAACCCCTTGAATTATCACAGACTATTGGCAATGCTATTGGTTGCTCTCTAAAACATGATGATAAGATTCTATTGCTAAAGACAACCCTTACTTTTGTCATCAAACATGGAGAAATTGAGCCTAACTAGAAGCCTCACTCCTGCTGACAAGCATTAATAGTGCTCAAAGGTATTTTGCATGCTACAAGAAATGTAATCATTAATATTGTCCAACTCCAAGCAACCTACAACAATGACCTGCCTGCAAGATATACTGGTGTAGTAGAACAAACGTTATACGAGTAGCCAACCATTCTTTTCTTAGATTTAAAATTATTTTTATTTTTTTGTTTTTCAATATTTTGCTTCCATGCAGGTTTGTGTACCACACAGTATATATGTACTGCACTTGTGTGCATGGTGCCAATAGAGGCTAGATTACAGCATTAGAGCCCTGGAACTGGAGTTAAACATTTTTGTGAGCTACCATCTGAATTCTGAGAATTGGACTTATGACTTTTAGAAGAGCAGCCAGTGCTCTAAGAACCATGTCAGCTTTCCAGCGCCAATGATCACATTCTTATTCTTTACTTTTATAAAGAATAATATGGTGAATACATTTGTATAGATTTTCTATATTTAGGGGGATTTTGGGGGAGAAAGTCTCAGAATTATGAAGTTTTGTGTAAGAGTATTTTAAAACTCTTTAAAAATTTTCAAATTACTTTATAGAAGCATCACTATTTTAGAAAATATTTAATCTCAATCTGGACTTTATCCCTGTCTTTGATCATTCAGTTCCTGGATAAAAGACACACAACTTTTATATTTATAATAAACCTTAAATAGCACCAGAACTGGGGGGATACCTACCTTCTGTGCTATTAGAATTTATCTTTCCATCATTAACTACATTCCATAGTTTGCGATGTTCCATCTTGGTAGCTCTTAAGTACAATTATTTACCCCTCGTGGTCATGTTTTTATGACTCACCTACTGCATGGTGGCTTCCTTCTCTTTCCACAGTCTTTCCTCCTCATGGTTCCCCTCTGACTCCAAGCCCCACTTATCTCAATTATGCCAAGCTATAGGCTGTAGACATCTTTATTTAACTACTAGTTTTAAATTAAGGAGCAAAGTCATATTGTGCATGTGTATTCTTTTGTTCCTGGGAGCAACCAGACATTGGGGGCCAGTATTTGGCCTTGTAATACACAGCAAAAACCCAAACCTCAACAATTCCCATTTTTAATCCAATTAAAGGCTCTTTTTTTTCCAATCACATATGAATTGAATACAATTACAACAATTATGAAAACTGTAAGGTATAACGTACATTTATAATGCTCACTCCATTTATATTTGGCGACTTTGATAAAGTATTCATTATCTATCCTGTCTTGGTGAATTTAGAGTTCTGTATATAAATAATTTTTTTATCCTAATTTGTATTATTAACATATAGATATCTTTGTGGTTCTAGAAAATTTTCTTAAATGCTAAATAACTTAATTAATAAGACTAACTATCTAGGCTTCAACCCCATCAAGGACCTGAGAGTGAAGTAACAAATATTATTTGAGTATGTAGGAACACAGCTTCCAAAAATTAAAGAAATGACAGAAGCAGCTGACTGCCTAGACAATCCCCAGTATTCTTTAGAAAGTTGGAGCATTTATCTTCAGCCTTCTGACCCAGAACATTTGACAGACCTTAAATGAAGCAGGACTTATGAAGGACTAGCTTGCTCTATCTTGTCAGAGTTTAGCCATTGACTATCCTGCATCCATTTGTCCTTTTTGGACAGCATTTTGTCTGTAAATAAAATTAGAGCTTTTCCTGCCCAGTAGCTAGCTTGTCATTATTGAAGCAAATCTACATCGGGGTTACTGATACTCATCCTCTTCTTTTGAAGTAGAATGGGGGTACTGTCAGGAACAGATTTATTTCACAGTTAAACAATCTTTTAATAATGAAATAATTTTAAATGCCATATTCTGTGGATCTCTGACACTCTTTTTTTAAAATAGAGGATTTATTATTCAAGTTTGAGGGAACATTGTCTAGCCTCTCCTAAAACATTCTACTATAGTATTCTAACACAACTGCATCCTGGATCTCTGACACTCTTGAAGATCATCTATGTATACATAGCGTATCTGAACAAGCAAATATTGCCTACCTCCAGCTACCTATTATCTGTGCATCCCAGGATATTTATTTTTGTGATAATCCGGACTAATGTCTAACATGACTATGAGTTTGATTGACTATTAACTTGCATTATTTAATTATCCTTAGACAGTTTGTAATAACAGATATTAAGAGGGCTGGAACTAACCCTTGTATAGTTAAATGAGTTGTATAGGCATAATATTGATACAAGCATTGAAACATACAAATATATTATAACAAAGTAATCTTAAATTTTGTATCAATATACAAAGATTTATATTAATGAGAACCTTAAGCCTGTATCAATATACAAAATTTTGTATCAGTGTAAGAGAATATAACTTCAATTCTTTATCAAATATAAAGACCTCAACCATTGTAAGATTGTGGCTATAAAATATTTCTATTTAAGAGTAGATTTAATAATCCATCCCATTTGTCTAATTTCTTCTAATATTACCATACCCCATCAGGAGAAAGCCTTATTTAACCATTTAATTATTAGATCTTACTATAGTCTTCCACTGAATTATTATGCATGCCAGAGAACAATATTCAATCATTCTTTTTGACTTTTTAAAAATAGATGAATGATATTTTGTAACAATTAAGATATTCAGATAAAACTACATATTTAAATAATAAATCTAAGACCTGGAAACTTGAGTTTTTATTTAAAAATTATTTTGAAGTACTAAAATAAGTTAGTAAACCTAGTAGTAAAATTTAAAAATCCAAATGCTATATAGCTAGACAAATATTGTCTCGCTATTCCAACTAGTTAGGGAACAAACTCTTCAAAGAAAGCTATTAAAATAAAGTTGTTGCTAAGCCTGCATGCAAATGGAATCATGCCTAAAATGCTTGTTTCATAGTTCTCAAATAAAATTATGAAGATTATATATGTGAGTGAAATATACTGTCATATTTTTGTCAAAATATGAAAAAATCATTTCTCAGATATTAAAAACAATTTCATTAACTCTTGCCCTTGAACTTTTGGTGCTTAACTTCTAACTGTGCTTTCCAGAAGATGAACTTAATGAAAGTGGTGAGAAGCTATTAATAGAACCATTCACTCTTCAAGTTCCTCTGTCTACCCCTACCATGCACTCATGGCCGCCCTTAGGAATGCACTTGGGCCAGATGGCCTTCAGTCCAACTTCCTGTAAATATTCTATTTTTACTGATAATAATTTTTAAAAATACTAATTTTGTCTTGCCCAAGGCCATTTGTATAGAGACCTCTTGGTGCTTCACAGATACTAATTAAGCCTTAGGAATGTGACATCTTTTCTACTGTCACTTAATGCCTAAGGGTCACTATTGAAGCATTTTCTGAAATTAAGCTTAGATGTCAGCAGAGGTAGGAGTTTAGATTCCTTTCCTCCATCTAGACTCTAGCGTGTGTTCATTACACTGGGATGAACTCAAATTTCTAACTATTCTGGGCTAAGGACCAACCAAGAGAAAAATCTCGAGTTCCTTCTTCAGGGTGGTGATAACTTACATCAAATGGCTATATTAGGCTGAATACTTTGCAGATCTAGAAAAACTACTTGATACTTAGAGTTATATTTTTCAAACAGAAAATAGAACTATAAAATTAGAGCTTAATTTTTGGTCCTTAGCCTCCAAAGTGTTTGGACATGAACTTCATCAGGTCTATCAAATTTGGAAGTGGGTAGAAAAAGGCATATGACCTTCACTAATCTTTATTTAAAATATCATTTCCTTTGACTACTAATATAACAGTTGTATTTGTAGAATTTATAACATTGTTACCAATAAAAATCAACAGTATATTTCAAATCACTGTACATGCTTTAAAATAAAATGTTTCTGTGCATTGATACTTTGTGGTTGGGCCAGTTACCTCAGGTTTTAATTGAAAACTTCATAGATTGCTGTATTGTATATTCAAAGTATTTAACAGTTTATATATATATATATATATATATATATATATATATATATATATATATGTAAACTTTAATCCCCTCCCAAGTGCTGGGATTAAAGTCTGTGCCACCACTGCCTGGCAACAGTTATATTTTAACAAGTAGGTTTTTTTTTTATAATCCCATGAACATTATGAATCAAATCATAAGTCTTGTAGAATATGCATTCATCTTAATAATGCATAGAATATCTCTAGTATAGACCACATGCTAGGTAACAAAATGAGACTCAGTAAACTTATTTATTTATTAACTTTATTATAAAATAGCTTGCAAATAAATAGAAACATCACACAGAAAAGTTACCCATACCCCAAATCTGTAGAACTCAATGAATTTCTGTCTAGTTGAAATAGGCTGTGCATTTTTAATTGAATTTTACATTTTCAGTATAGAATGCAGTGTATGCACTTATCTACCACCAAGCAAAACAAAGGTAAACAAAACAGTAACAATAACAACAACAAAAACAAACCCCTCTATAACACTTAGAATGTCACTTAGACTAATAGACTTAGAATTAAGAAAACGTTTGCCTAAAGCTGCCTCAAAACATTTAAAAGGACTACTTAACCTCATCAAGAAGCTTCTTCAGCAGAAGGGACTGAAATCCCAAATTACTAACAGATGTAAAAATGTAAAATATAGACATACATGGAAAGCAAACTATATGTTGGAGATAGAAAAGAAACAAAGGAAATCAGAAAATGTTTAGAAAAGACTTATAACAAAGTAGACTATTACTCTATCTTACTGGACACAGCAAAGTCTTTCCTCATGGTTAAAATTAGAGCTTTCAACGATTGCATCTGTGAAAACAACATCTAAAATCAAGAATGTAGCATATCTTTTCCAGAATTAGAAAAAGAAGAGCAAATTAAAGCCAAAGCTGAAAGAAGACAGGAAATAATGGACTGTAATGTAGATAAAGGAAGACCACATGAAAATAACAGAATCAAAGAAATAAAACTATGATTATTTAAAAACAGAGCAGTGAAACCACAATATTGAGACAATAAACCTTCCATTAGACTGTAGGAAAAAAGAGAAACCATGAAAAAAGTAAAGTCAGAAATAAAAATGATAACATTATTATTAAACCGAGATCAAAATAGAAGATTATAAGAGACTATATGAATAACTGTATGTTTATATATTAGTAACCTACATGAATAAGAATTCTTAGAATTACACAAAATTAAAAACTTAGATGAAGAAAAATTAGAAAATATGAATAGATCAATAAAGAGAGATACTGAGAGATTAAATCAATAATCCATCTCTGAACAAATAAAAGTTCTGAATGAGACATCACTAAAAAATTCCAATGAACAGAACAAAAAAAAAAGGTAATTATTTTTCCCAATCTCTTCCAAATAACACAACTGGAGCAGATATTAGACAACATTTTATAAGGCTAGTATTTATATTGATGCCCAATATATAAAAAAACATATGATAATATAAAAACATATGAATATAAAAACATATAATAATATTTTCCCTTAATAAAAATAAATTCAGAAAAGTTATAGGACCAAAGATCAACATATAATACAGTTGCACTTTGCATTACAGCAATGTAGGATCCCAGAAGAGTAAGAGAGCATTTTATTTACAACAGTATCAAAAAGGATAAAGTGAATGAAAATAAATTAAACCAAGGAGGCCAATAGCTTGTATAATGGAAATTGTAAGATACTGCTAAATATATATATATATATGTAAATATATATATATTTACATATATATATATCTCCAAACAAATGGGGTGGTACACCACACTTATGGATTGGAAGACTTCATTTCATTAAGATGGTGCTACTAACATAATTTATATACTGACTGTATTGTGATCAAAAGTGCACCTCCCTCTTTTCCAGAAATAGTAGAACTGCAGGTTGTAGAGTTAGTTCCCTGGTAAAGCACTTCCCTAGCTTGCAAATACCAGGATTGACCACCAGTACTACAAGAACTAGAAAAACAGGGTTCCTTCCAGTCTGAGCCCAAGCATTGAACAGATCCTAGGCTGCAGCTCTGCCCCCAATCTCACAGAACCCAGAGGAATCGGGCCTCCCAGGAGCTCTAACTCAGGCAGTATCTTAAGTAAGGAGAAAGCAACACCAGCCCCAAACAGGGAGTAGCTGGGACCCACTAGGACCCAGGAAGTCACTCCTGACCCAGTCTGGGCCCAGGAACTGAGCAGATGTTGGGCCCCAGCGCTAACCCCAGTAGCAACACCCACCCCACACAGTTCTGATACAACCAAAATAATAGGAAAGACAGGCTCCAGTCAGAGACAGGGCAGGTAGCACTAAGGAGATCCAGATGGCGAAAGGCAAGCACAAGAACATAAGCATCAGCAACCCAGGATACTTGGCATTATTAGAACCTAGTCCTCCCACACAAGAAGTCCTGAATTCCCCATATCACTAGGAAAGCAAGATTCAGATTTAAAATGACTTCTAATGATGATGAGAGAGGACTTTAAGAAGGACATAAATGACACTCTCAAAGAATTTGAGAACACAGGTAAACAGGTAGCAGCCCTTAAAGAGGAAACACAAAAATCCCTTAAAGAATTACGAGAGAACACAACCAAACAGGTGAAGGAATTGAACAAAACCATCCAGGACATAAAAATGGAAGTAGAAACAATAAAGAAATCACAAAGGGAGACTACCCTGGAGATAGAAAACCTAGGAAAGAAATCAGGAGTCATAGGTGCAAGTATCACCAACAGAATACAAGAGATAGAAGAGATAATCTCAGGTGCAGAAGATACCATAGAAAATATTGACACAACTGTCAAAGAAAACGCAAAGTACAAAAAGTTCTTCACACAAAACATCCAGGAAATCCAGGACACAATGAGAAGACCAAGCCTAAGGATAATAGGTATAGATGAGAGTGAAGATTCCCAACTTAAAGGGCCAATAAATATCTTCAACAAAATTATAGAAGAAAACTTCCCTAATCTAAAGAACGAGATGCCCATAAACATACAAGAAGCCTATAGCACGCCAAATAGACTAGACCAAAAAAGAAATATCTCCCATCACATAATAATCAAAACACCAAGTGCACAAAACAAAGAAACAATATTAAATGCAGTAAGGGAAATAGGCCAAGTAACAAATAAAGGCAGACCTATCAGAATTACACCAGACTTCTCATCAGATACTATAAAAGCTAGAAGATGCTGGACAGATGTCATACAGACCCCAAGAGAACACAAATGCCAGCCCAGGCTACTATACCCAGCAAAACTCTCAATTACCATAGATAGAGAAAGCAAGATATTCCAAAACAAAACCAAATTTACACAATATCTTCCCACAAACCCAACATTACAAAGGATAATAGTGGGAAAGCTCCAATACAGGGAGGGAAATTATACTCTAGAAAGAGCAAGAAATTAATTCTCTTCCAACAAATCCAAGAGAAGATAGCCACACAAAGATAATTTCACCTCTAATAACAAAAATAACAGGAAGCAACACTCACTGTTCCTTAATATCTCTTAACATCAATGGACTCAATTCCCCAATTAAAAGACATAGGCTAATTGACTGGATACATAAAACGGACCCAGCATTTTGCTGCATATAGGAAACCCACCTCAGTGACAAAGACAGACTTTACCTTAGAGTAAAAGTCTGGCAAACAATTTTTCAAGCAAATGGTCCTAAGAAACAAGCTGAAGTAGCCATTCTAAAATCTCCACCCCAAGAACACAAAGGGAGGGATTCATGGCTCCACCTGTATAGGTAGTTGAGGGTGGTCTTGCCAGGCATCAGTGGAAGTGGAGGGCCTTGGTGCCTGAAAGTTTGGATTCCCTAGTGTTGGGTAATATTGAGAGCAGGGAGGCAGGAATGGGAGGATGGTGGGAGCACATCTTCATAGTAATTGGAGGAGGGGGGTTGGGGTAAGGGGTTAGGCATAAGTGGAAGTGGATGGCCTTGGTGCCTGAAAGTTTGGAAATCTAGAGCAGTTTTGTGGAAATCTAGAGCAGGGAGGTGGGAATGGGAGGAATGTAGGAGTACACCCTCATAGAAACTCCCAGAATTATATGAATTAGACATGACAGAGGCAGGCCGCCAGAAGACTACATCCCAGAATTCAAACAAACAATTATCTTGATACTAAAATTTATTTTGAGAAATGTATATTGCAGAATACACAGCCTTGGTGTATCTACTCATCAAGCAAGCCGAGCAGACCTGCTTGGAACTCTGATGTCCTGCTATTTCAGCTGGATGCAGTGAAGACCCAGCATCAAAGGCTTATCAATGTACTCTTCCCGCTGCCCCTCTTCTAATATCTCAACACCTGTAATCAGCTTGAAGAAGTTAATGAAGAGTCAGCACCCTTATTCCCTGGGCTTGGGGACTGAGGTGGTTAATATTGGGCTTTCTAGGGCAAAGTTGTGGTTTTGTTGGAACAGGGGAATTAGCTAGGATTTATTGCATAGCCATAACCTATTGGTAGAAATAAGTATAATTGTTATTAAGATGAAGTTATAGTTTCTTGAATACCACAAAATTTACTTTAATTTCCAATTTAAGGTTTTCATTAGTATGAGCTTCTTATTGATATAAAAGTGAGATGAAAATTGTTATTGTCATTGGCATTGTGCCTGTATAACACATTTAGGAATACAAGGCTTGGACCCAGTCATTCTTTAACTTTTTTAACTGATTTGAGATGGTTAGACTGTGAGTTGAGGGCCTATAGCAAATTCATGGCTCTGAGTTTATTGTTAGGATGTTTTCTATATTTTATTTAGAAATAGATGAGAGGAGTTAACAGAAAACAGTCCAGATTGCCTTACATAGATTGTTTGGTTTTCAAAACGTCATAAGTCCACAGAATTGACATTACAAACATTTCTGTATTAATGTTCATTTTAATTAGAGACCTGTCTGCTCCTGACAGCTTCCTGTCTTGGATTCTAAGAAGAAATTGAGCATCTTTGGAGTTACTTCAGTTGTGGAGAGACAGCCACTAGGCAAGAATTGCCTCTTGTCATCTACAGACAAATCACTGTCCAGAAAAGGACACACTTATGGAATAGTCAACTGATTATATCTGCCAAACAGAGTAATCAGCTCTTAATCTTAGACCTGCATCACTAGGTCTGTCAGATGATCCTGGGCCAGAAGGCTGAAGATCAGATGGCCCAACATTTTGTAGTATAGGGACTGTCCAGGTGTTCAGTGGTCTCTATAAATTGGCTAAGTTTTAGAAGCTATGCTTTGTGCTTCCCATAATTTCATTTAACTCAGTCATTCTGGATTTCTGACACGGTTGAAGACTTACAGTCTCATAGCCAATCCTGGCTATTTACTTTGAGAGAAAAGATTTGAGAGGATGGTTTTCAGCTGACATTCATTCTAAAGCCAAGAAAAAAGCCAGGTTCAGAACTAAGTTTTTGATTTAGGAGGGATGACAGAGGTTCTGCTTAGTTAACAAAATGATAGACTGAGTATTGGGCCTATATTGTACCTTACTGACACAAATTGGTATAGTTATGCTCTAATTGTATTTTAAGAGAAAAGTTTTATTTTAACAGGAAGAGTGATATGTAGGAGGAGCTAAGGTGGGAGGAGTAAAGAGAGGAAGAGGAGGAGTAAGGAGAGGAGGACCTAGGTGACAAGAGGGGGGTGGGAACATGGAGGCGGATGTTCACATGTCTCTGCCAGTCAAAGATAGTTGATATATCTAGGTTGGGTATTGGGTTACACTTCTTATTGTATGGGCATCTTGTAATTGAGCATTACCAAACTTACAACAATGATTAACATTTAAAAAAATTGTATAAAAGCAAAAGGGAGAAGCGGGTATAGGATACGGGTTTTCTAGGGAGGGGAAATGGGGAAAGAGGATGGCATCTGAAATGTAAATAATATATCCAATAAAAAATGTACAAATCACAAAAAACCCTAGAAAAACAGATTCTGAACAGGTCTTTAAATTCATGTGTAAACCAAATAATATTATTATTGGTCAAATAGATGAAGAATTCTTAATTCAAATAAAACAAAAGCAATAGTCATCAAAGTGGTATGGTAGTGACATAAAGCTTTATAAATGGACCAGTGAAACAGTCCATAAATAGGCCCTAAATTTGATGGTTAGTTGATCTTCAACAAGAATTACAAAGGTGTTTGTTGGAGGAGAAAATTATCGTGAGTAATTGATCAATTGTGTACATGCATTGAAAAAAGTGAAAGAACTCTATCTTATACTGTACAGGAAACAGCTAAAAGGGGAACAATAATGTAAATAAGAAACTAAAATCAAAGAATTTAAAAAGAAAGATGAACCTTGGATTTATCAGTAGATTCTTAGATATGACAAATAACAAAATTACAAAAGTACAAATAACAAAGAGAAATAAATAAATTGGATTTTTAAAAATTTCAATAATTTTGTACACCAAATAACAATACTGGAAATTTTAAAATCATATCTACTGAAGCCATCTCCACAAAGATGATTTTTAGTTTTTCCTTTCCAAATCTCCCTGTATTTTATTTCTTTTGCTGAGTTTTGGGAGCACAAGTTAGAATGCAATTGAAGCATAAACAGAATTGGGAGCAAATCATTTTGACCGGGCCATGTTAGGTGAATATACTCGATCTTTCAACATTAAATATAATGTAGATGTAGGTCTTGTGGATGCCAACCATTACTTACTGGAAGCTTCACAGTTTACTGTTTTATCCTCACCTCTTTCCTTTCCTCTCCAGCCCTCCCTCCCTTTATTCCTTCCTCTTTTTAGGCTTATTCTCTTTTTAATTTATGAACTAATGCTGAATTCTGTCAGATGCATTTGACGTATAAACTGATTTTCTTAAGTAAAGAATTACAGTGATAGAGTTTTCAAATGCTGGCCACCTGACAACACTGGAAAAAGTGTACTTGGATAACATATTCTGTCACACATGACAGAATTTAAGTTTCCCAGCATTTTGCTGAGGGCTTTGGTTTTGGGGAAAAATGGGTTTAAGGTTATCAAGAAAGTATTACTCTTTCTCTGTATCTCAAGAGATTTGTAAAGGAATTTTGTGTCATAAGTTTTGAATTAGTATATGCTAATTAAAGTTGGTTAAGGGGCTTGAGAAGGAGAAGTGGTTAAAAGCACTGACCACTCTTCTAGAGGATCTGGGTTCTTTTTCCAGCATCTAAATGGCAGGTCACAATCAATTTATAACTCCACTCTTAAGGGATCCAATGCCATTTTCTTGTCTCCATGGAGAGCAGGCACACATAAGCTATACAGACATACATACTGTTAAATGCCAATACATATAAAACAAACAAAATTAAAAAATAATTAAAGGCACAAAGGCTCTGTGAGCCTGGAATTTTACTTTTTGGATATTTATTAGCAGAAACTCAATTTTTCAGAGTAGACATTAGGCTATTCAAGGCATTTATTTTGCTTATGTGAGCCTTGGCAGGTTTTTAAATATGTCCCTACTGAATTGGTTCATTTAATCTGAGCTATCAAATTCATCAGATTTTATTGATCCTTTCCCCAAGAGTGAATGCTTGTGATATTTCTAAAATTTTCTGTTCTAAATTTCATTGATTTTGTTTTTTTTTGCTCAATTATCGCAGCTGTTTATTTAAAATTCCATTTGCCCTCATTTTCTTACCTTGTAAAAGTAGAGACAAAATTATTGATTGGGCCTTACTTTTCTTTTCTAACACAAACACTTAATGCTATCAATTTCACTCTCACTGCTTGGCACAGAGTCTGATATAATATATTTCTATTTTCACCCAATTATAAATATTTGAATTTCCTCTTGTGGTTTCTTCATTTACCATGAGATAATTTTAAATATGCTTCTTAATTTACAAATATTTGTGACTTTCTCTTTAAAAACTGTTTTTTAATTAATTGTTGAGTTTTACTGTTACAAGAGCTCATTGATTAAAAATAACTTTTCCAAACTCTATGTGTTTTCTACTTAAACTTTGGAAACTATTTTAATCATACCCAGTATAATGCTGTTTGACTCAAAAAAAAAAAAAAAAAACCAAAACATTTTTGCTTCTCCTTTTAAAGAGTCTAGAGTTTTTTCTACCCCAGAATCTGGTTTGTTTGTGTGTGTTTAATGTATACATGAAAACATTTTATTTTTGTTCTGCAAATATTCTGTACATTAGGATTTTATTGAGTTGGTAAAGAATCCCTTCCAAGTATTTAAGATTTCTTAGTAATTCTTCTTTTTATTTTTCTTGATAGAGAGATAGTTACAGATGAATCAATTAACTATAATTACAGATTTGTTTATTTACTTGCAAGCTGGTTATTTTCATAGATTTTTGAAACACAAGTCTTAGTTACATCCATGCTGTGGCCTCCAAGAGAACTGATTGCTTCAGCATTTAGTAGGATTTCCTGTTCCTCACACACCTTATGACATGTAAGATCCAATGTGGCATTCAGCTTTATTTTGATTAATGATTGTGTGGTATGTATTTTCTTATATATACATGTACGTATATATGTTTCTTTATGAAGTTAATTTTTTTAGATAACATGAAGTTAGTTTTTTAATCAGCATGATTACTAGTCTTTTAATAATTGTGTTTAGAATGTTACCTAAATTATGTTTAATTATTAATATCATTTGACAGTTAACATATTCCACGTTTGTCCTTCATTTGTTCCATATAGTATTTTTTTTTCCTTTTTATGCACGGTTACATTGTAAATAAGTGAGTATTATTTATAACTGTATTTTCACATCAGATTAAATACAGTTTTTTCTTTTCTTTTTTTTTTTTAGATTTATTTATTTTATGTAGATGAAAACACTGTTGCTGTCTTCAGACACACACCAGAAGAGGACATCAGATCCCATTACAGATGGTTGTGAGCCACCATGTGGTTGCTGGGAATTGAACTCAGGACCTCTGGAGGAGCAGTCAGCGCTCTTAACCTCTGAGCCATCTCTCCAGCCCTAAATACAGTTTTTAAAAACACTTTTGCCATTGACTTACGATTTGAAACAGTATTTAATTTCTTCAATCAATCTGAAAGCTAACAGCATGATACATAACACACATGATCCCCATGAGTCTACACTCCAAGTTCTCTGTGTTTATGGATGCACAATGCATTGATGGTATATTTACTGTAGACAGTCCTTTAGCTTGTAAGGCAAAGTTTAGCCCACTATGCAACACAGGCCAAATGAACCAGGCACATTTTGCAAACAGTAAAGACAATTCAAGAAACCCTGAAAAAAAAAAATGCAAGGAAGCTGAGTGTTTGTAACCTACTTTCCATACTCATCAAATATATTCTAAATTCTGGGGAAAACACAGCTTTTATAATGACTGGAGGAGGTGTTAAAGAAGAGTCATTTGCGTATTTGTATCATATAAAATAACATAGGAAAATAGTTTATGTATTCGTTAAGGATCCGCAGTCAAGCTCATCATTTGATGGCAAACCTTGGTGAATGGAGGATCCCAACTACCATTCCCATGCCCTCTTCAGAGAATCTTCTCACAGATTGCTGAGATGCTGAGGGAGGGTGTGCCTCTCTTTTGTTTTATCTTTGATACCTGATGATTAGTATAGCCCTTTTATGCAGCTGTCAATTATGTTCTTGAAATGGAATTTTCCACCTTACACTCTAGTACTGTGCAACTGAAACAAATCAATGTCACTTAGCTTGGCTACAGCAATGGCTTTGGTATTGTGTGCAAGACCCTGTCACAAAAGTAAAAGGAATCTGATGGTTATTGTGCGAAGAAGGCATCACAGTAATCGTGCAAGTGACACTTGAAGAAGAAAGTCTACTGAGGCAGAAAGTGAGAGAGACTATCATAATTAGTTTTGCAGCTGTGCAGGCAAATTCTTGCTTTTATATAAAACATTGAAGAACCTTGGGATCAGAGGACTTAAATATAATTCAAGATATTCTGCTTTAGAAGTATAATAGTGATAAGTAATGAAGGCTGATGACAGAGATGAAAAAAATGAAGGCAGAAAGGAAGCTAATGCATGATGAATGAGTTGGTGCATTGGACTGGACATTTCCTTAGTCATCAGCACTTTGTGCTTTCCTCTGATTTGGCTTTGATGGTTAGCCAAGGTACAGGAGCCTTGGTGAATGTCTGTGTATACACATGCATACTCTGTGCAAGTGGAGCCACAAAGGAATCAGTTTGGTAAGCATTAAGTAAGAGATGCTAGGAGCAGAATCAGAAGGAAATAATAGGATTTATTAGGTGTTTTTCTTTTTCTTTCTTTTTTTAACATCGTTGGAAGATAGCATCCAACTAAGAAAAAAATTATCACAAAAGCCTCTGAAGGAAAATTTGTCACCTTAAAAGGAAGTATTTTGATTATAAACTTCTCCATCCAGAATCAAATACTTGAATTAGTCTGAAGTTATAACCTGTAGAGAATACACAATTCTTATTTTTTTTTTCTCTCTCTGCAAGTAGAAATTGCTGAATCATTATTTAGAGAGTACTATTCCTCAAGGAAATTACATTTTTTTCATCTTAAAGTATCAAGGTGTCTTAGAGTTTTATTGTTACAAAAATAAAAAAAAAAAAATTAAAAAAAAAAAAAAAAACCAACTTGACCACAACAAGTCTTATAAAGGAAAACATTTAATTAGGTCTGGCTTACAATTCAGAAGTTTAGACCATTATCGTCAAGACAAGTGGCATGCAGGCAGACATGGTGCTGGAGGAGCTGAGAGCTCAGGCACCAGGAAATGAACTGGTTTGAGTTTCTGAGACATCAAAGTCCACCTCTACAGTGGTGCATTTCCTAGAACACGGCTACACCTACTCCAACAGAGCCACACATCCCATTAGTATCCCTCCCTATGGACCAAGCATTCAGAAGCATAAGTCATTGGGGGCCATTCCTATTCAAACCACCAAAGAAGGAGACTCAAGAACAAAACTTGAATAAGACTTCTATATTTCATTAAGCAAAACTATATTTTGAAAGCACCACACTATTAATTAACATGAATTGTATTATCAGTATATTTCAAAATTCAGGGATCATAATCAACTACTATTTTTCTGTGGCATTGGTACTACAATGCTAAGTTGATTCTTTTTTCTCATTCTGAGATACAGTATCAGTAGCCTTGACCATGATCAGGGTAATCAAAAGCTTTCTAACCAAAGGTCGTGTTCCAAGCTGGAGAAGCCTCTTACAGTTTGAAGATCGATCGTGGACGGCTGATCGACACAAAGAACATTTCATGGGGCAGCCTGAATTTAGGAAAGTTTTACTAAGAAAGAAGACAAAATGTTCTTAAAACACCTAATTTCAGCAGTCCAGATAAAATAATGAGAGAAATTAAGGTGAAAGGAAAATTTATATTATTTTAAGAGTATGGTACAGGGATGTATAAAGCAACTTGGGAAAATGGCATAATTTTACTAAAATGTGGCCAGTGGGGCAACTCTGAGTGGGCGGAAGGCATGACGTTGCTTACACTTGATGGAGATCAGCAACATCCTGTGATGATTTGCAGATTTGCCTTTCACTGAACTGCAAGAGAAGAAAAGCACGCCTTGCTCCACAGTTTATAACTTCACTCTCCAGTCTCCCAATCCTGGGGCGTTTCATACAGGGTCCAACAATCAGTATGGAATGGGAAGGAAGTGATGTGAATAATGTAGACAAAGTAATTGGTAGGAGAAGGGTTGTCTAAGAATGAGACAATTCTGGTCCAAAAAGAACAGATGATCTTTTAACAAAGGAGCTTTGTCTTTTTGTTGTTGTTGTTGTTGTTTTCGAGACAGGGTTTCTCAGTGTAGTACTAGCTGTCCTGGAACTCACTGTGTAGACCAGGCTGACTTTGTTTTATTAGCTTCTCCATATAGGTTCTCATTTCCCGGAAATACAGTATTAGTTGAATCTAAGACAAGCAATGGAATGATGCCAGATGCCTAGACAGCTCTCCAGAGAGGCTCCTTTAGGCTCTGCTGTGGATATAGCCTCTAGTGTAGCAACCACTAATCTGGATTGGCCAGGAAATCTCAAAACACCACTGGCTTGAATCAAAACAGTCTGTAGTTGTGGAATACAAGTAACAAAGATTGTAAAATATCACACTTTTTAAGTTGGTTACATGTTATAGTGATATTAATCTTGATTACTTAGTTTATTTTTAAAGTACAATTACAAGAAAACTAGAACAATGCAGATGGTTTGCGTTTATGATGATCCCTGTAATTCTGAGTGAGGCACATGCTTCCTTCTGACGGTGAGATCAGCCTTGACTTCTTCAATCCCTTCAGGGTATTTCCTTTGTGCAAATCTTCAGTGGAACCTGGCAGAGAAGCAAACACTGGCAGTTGGGGTAAGATCCATCAATGTTGGTTGCTCAGAAAGCATCTACCATGTGTGATGGCTTAGCATCTTAACTATTAGCATTGTACCTATACGTTTGACTAAGAGTTTCTAGGTAACAAACAGTCAGAGCATTTTTTAAAATACAATTAGCTTTTAATCAATTGACTGAATAGAGAAGATTTACTTTTCTGTTGTTGGTGGGCCTCATTCAGAAGACCTGATGAATAAAGGGCTATAGAGGAAGCTTCTCCTGCCTGTCTGTTAGATGGAGACATTACTCAGATTAGATTAATCAAACTGAGGAGATCCACCCTAAATGTGGGTAGCAGCATCCAATAAATTGGAATTCTAGACTGAAGACAAAGACATAAGACCTTTCAGAAAATGAGATTCCTAGGAAAAGATGGAACAGTCATTGGAGACCATCTATAGCTCACCAGTTCCTGTCCTGCCTTCCTTCTAAAATGGTGATAGCAAGAGGGGATGGATACTCACTACTCAGCAGTAGAAAGGACAATGGTATCTACAAAAGGGAAATAGAAAGTGCAAGGATGCTTTATTGATTAAACTCATTTTTTGTTGTGTTTTGTTCTGTTTTTCAAGTTAAGGTTTCTTTGAATAGACCTGGCTGTCCTGGAACTAGCTTTGTAGACCAGGCTGGCCTCAAACTCACAGAGATCCACCTGCCTCTAAGATGAAAGGCATGTGCCACCACTACTCAGCAATTGAACTGGTTTTAAACATCACTGCTTTGTACAATCCTATAACATTTCTTTGTGGAAATATATACATATTTGTATATTTTTGTATTTCACACCTGTGTTGTGTACAACCTTATGAGTGGAGCAGTTGTTATTTGCAGATAATGTCATATAAATTTTTACTATATCTGTAAATTTTAAGCTTGGTGAGTATACTGTTGTTCCATATTTTCAATAACACAGTCTAATAATGTTTACCAAGCTAGGTGTATAACTCTACTTCTCAGTAGGCAGAGATAAAAACTGCTAAAATTTGAAGCTCATCTAGGTATCTGGTTCCTAAAATAAAAATAAAAATCAATCAATAAAGTAAAACCTAAAAATGTTTTAAAAGGAGAAAAAAAAGTTATGTTTAGTACTTATTGTAATAGTTTACACCATTATTGGGATTGTTTTAAGGATAATATTATGCTATTATGCTTATTTTATCAACAAGGAAACTTGTAAAAAACAAGTATCTAAGAATGAACCAATGAAAATAATAAGTATTTTATAGAAATTACTATAAAGTAAATTTGTATGATATATTGAATAATTACTCTTCTCTATCAAATATTTATGCCTTATTCCTTGGAACAGGATACTTCCTGTGGTACAAAATACTTTATGTACTTTGAAGGTATAATGGAGTTACATGTATTGAGATGGGGAGATTATATGTCTTAGGTTTTTCATGAGGAGGATGTTGATGTATCATGACTTGTTTAAAAGGAGGCATAGAAAATTTAGATAGAGGAGAAGGAAGCAATATGATCATGCAGGCAGAAATGAGGTGATACAGTCATAATTTCATAATATAAGTAATCACCAAAAGCAAGAAGAGGACAAGAAGTTTCTCTTAAAGCTTCAAAGAGGCCAAGGCCCTGCTAACTCTCCGAAGTTACACAGGAAAGGCTAAAGGCATGCAACTGACTTTTCTGGAGATGGTTTGGCATTTTGCATGGCCAGTGATGGGTGAGGTCTGAGGCAAGGTCCCAAAAGACTTCAGCCTAGTATTGCTTCTTGCTACTGATACTTCTTTCCTGTCACTATTACATAGTCTAATGATTCCTGAGCATCATCCCACACAATTGGGCAGATTTTCTTCTAATTTACATGAAGTTGTACTCTCATGTAGTAATGCTGTGTAGACAAATTGATGATTTCATAATTCATAATAATGATTTTATAAAATTTCTAAATTTATACAAGTAATTTTGAGCCATCTAAAAGTTGTAAATCCCTGGGATCTGCAGGCTTTCATATGTCATGGGCTAATTGAACTAGGAGAAGAATGCAGGCTTAGAACAAATTTACAATCAAGAATAACATTCCTTCTAGATTAGCTGTGAAACCATTATCTGGTAACTAAAGGTCATACCCTAGGAATGGACAATTTAGTTTAGATGTGAGAACACAAAATAAAATATTAACTCATTTATACAAAACTTCAAAACAATAAGATACAAGGCACTGACTTATCTCTTGACAAAAACATACTAACTTGTGACATAAAAATTATTGCTTTAAACTTCTAATGAACTTATGGGTCTAAAAGATAAATATCAATGTTTAGCCAGGTACTCAGTGGAAAGACATATAAACATTTCTGCTGTAAGTCTATTGGTTTATGACATAAACTTTTCCCTTAAACTTACTATAAATATATGCAATGTAAATATGATCAGAAAACCATGTGATCAATTGTCTTTAGAGAGTATAAGAACAAAGAACCAAAATTAAATGATAGTGAAGCTTTCTTCAATTTAATCTAGAATGTTAAAGCTTGCTCAATGGACATTATTTCTATCCATCAAATATGTGTGTGCATGTGTATATATGAAGTTGTTGGAGCTTGCTCTCTGGAGCTTTTGCTCCATCCACCAAACATATATATGTGTATGTATATATGTATGTATATAAAATGAATTGAGATCTTTTTCTATTTCATTCAAAATAAATGAGCATTTTCTGCTTGTGTGAATCTTCACTTTTATTTCTTTTATTCTTTCTTTTTTCTATTTTCTACTACCAAAGGCCAGAGTTGGTCCCTGGAAGCTAACATCATTGTTGGGGGTCAATAAAACTAATTTTGGATGTGATCTAGGTATGTTTAAAAATAAAATTGCATAATTCAGTACCAAAAAATGAAGTAAACAGACAGTGAAGAAAACAAAAAGTAAGCATTTTATTACTTTTAACATGGGGTTAACAACCTTTAAGCAGGACAAAACTACTGAAAACACACAGTTATATAAAATTTAAAAATTTATTTTTAGTTTTCTTGTTTTTATTTGTTGAAATTTCATGAATTGAATTTTATCATATCCACCCTCTTGCTTACCTGTCCAACTTTGTATTATTTTTTTCTTTGTAAAGCTGACAAAGTCTAAATTGTGTTGCCCATTACTCATAAATGTGTTGTCTTAAACTGGAACCTACTGAGGCTCACAATGTTAAAGAAACTATCTCTCTTATAAAAATTATCAATGGCCAATAATTTCTCATTTAATGTGAGAGCATCATGCCAACTTCTGTTCTCCTTGATGAGACTTTTGTCTAGTTTGAGCTTTGGTAAGTCTTGTGCAAGTCTACTTTGAATTCATATGTTCAACTGTCACGCTGTGTCTGGAAAACAGTTTCTTTGTAGTCACCCACCACCTCTGATTATTACAGTTTTCACTCTTCTTCCTCAGTTATCTTTGGGTCTTCAGAGGAGGAAATTTTTTTGTCATTTAGGTCTGAGATTTCTACAATCACTTATTATCCTCTGCAACATGATCAGTTGGAGGTCTCAGTGCAAATCATCATCTTCTTCAATATGAAGATTCTCTGATGAGCATTGAGTGATGCACGAGTCTCTGAACATAATAATGAGTCATTGAGGAATCAGTTTAATCCTGTGCCTGTTTAGCAGAATAAAACTAGCAAGTTCTTCTGTAAGTTCCTGATAATCCTGCCAGATATTGGTTTCTTTTTGTGCAGGTAAATTTAAATCTAATCAGGAACTGGTTGGTTACACCCATGGCATCTTTGCTACTAGTGCAAACTAGTTGGCATGTCTGTTCAAGTAAGTCATTATTTTAGCTGACAAGGCTCATAGTTGAGTATAATTAAAGATTACTTTTCTCCTCCATGGCATGTATAGCATCTTCTATATAACTATGATAACTAGTCAATAGGAATGAAGCTTTCAGGTGAATACCAACCTGTAAATGTTTGGAAATAATCCAAATCTCATTGTACCAAACAGTATCCTCCTCTCAAGAGTGTCATTAAAATTAAAGGACGTAATAAGACAAGATGGTGCTTTGTCCTCATCAAAATCTCTACTCATTTAGTCCCATCTTCTCAAATTATGAGCCTAAAATTCAAATTGTAGATACAAATAGATATATTCTCATTAAAGAACTCATATGATAGGTTAGGTTTTCAAGCACAGATAAGACTTGCCCTACATACTTATTTACTTCAGCGCACTTGAATTTTTAAAATCAAGAGGGACTGGAGGGCAGAGTTACATGAACAACAGAATGAAGAGGCAGACAGGGCCACACAATGGCACTTGTGTGGGAAAAATTATGCATAGGACTAGTAGCTTTCAGTTATATCAGTCTTTGCATTTTGGTAAGATGCCAACACATTGCAATCTCTACCTGTTAAGTTTTGAATATTCTGAAGTGTTTAATTAAAGTACTTTTTTCAGCTTTAGCAGAAGGACTATACTCACAATAGACAGAAATACAGAGACAGCAAAGGAAGGGTTTTTATTGTGCACTCAATGGAGAGAAAGTTATTTTCCCATTTATTTTGAACTGCCCTTATTCAAAAGCTTACAAATTTTTGCAAAAAGAAGAGAGTATGTTTTAGCAATTTACATCTCATAAAATTCTGCTTTAAAGAAGCACTTTCTTTAGTTTACCTAATGTCTTCAATTTGTCCAAACTAAGTGTCAGGAAAAAGAAACAAGAATGGACTAGGAATATAGACTATGAAGGGATGATCATTATAAAGTCCTGATTACAATTCATATGCAGAAAAGGTCACTCAATTATTATAATTAATGACCATGTCTCAAGTCTGAAGAAAAAGCATATAAAGTTAAAAAAAAAAAAGAAAGAAAAACTGGAAGTTGTAGAAGAAAATGAACTGTTTCTAACTATAAAGACAGAATGAATACCTAAACAACTTTAGATGGATCTTAAAATACTTGCCCAATTGGAGGACATTTTCTTGTCCATGGATCCATTTTACATGGCCTCCCTCCTTAGACATATCACACAACTAGCTATTGGTATGTAGTGTTCTCACTATGCTCTTGCCTCTAGACTCAGCTCATTGTGAACAAGGGGGTTGGCTGAGGTCCCACCTTGACCTTCCATGTTATGTACTGTTGTAATGGTAGCGTCTTTGCTATAAAGACACTCCCTGTTTCTCCACTTTTCTGGAAAATTTTATAAGGTGTTTTTGGGCTATTAGATTTTTTGCTTGTTGAGTTACTCTGAAAAAGGGGGATTTACCACACGAGATAAAACAAACACCATATTTGGTTTTTTATAATTTTTAAAAAGATATCAATCAAAAATAATTGAGTGGTCTTATTAGAAGAGGGTTTGGCTTAGCTCTAGATCATATAGTGTACATAAGAAAAATCAGGTTGGAAATGGGTCAAAAGAATAGGTTTTTAGGAGGCAATCCTGAGGGTGGGATGGAGAAAAGATTCTTCATCATATATTGACTAAATTAACCTAGTTGTGTCACATATATTCTATACTGTTAAGTTAAGAAGAGTATAAGTAGCAACTGACCTTGTTCTAACCCCATGAGGTACAAGTACCTGT
Source organism: Arvicanthis niloticus (assembly GCF_011762505.2). NCBI lineage: Eukaryota > Metazoa > Chordata > Mammalia > Rodentia > Muridae > Arvicanthis > Arvicanthis niloticus. Next base: position 42,354,965 of record NC_047671.1, read on the forward strand.
CACTTTTAAGATGAACTGATCATGGAGTTCCCAACGGAGGTGTTAGAGAGAAGACTGAAGAAGCAGAAAGGGTTTGCAGCCCCATGGGGAGAGCAACAATACCAACCAACCAGAACTCCCAGGGTCTAAATCACCAGCCTGGGAGCACATAGGGAGGGATCCATGGCTCCAGCTATATATGCAGGGGAGGATGGTTTTGTTGGACATAGGTATGGGAGGAGGTTCTTGGTCCCATGAAAGCTGGATGCTGCAGTGTGGGGGAATTCGAGGGCAGGGAGGTAGGAATGGGTAGGTGGGGGCACATCCTCATAGAAGCAGGAGGAGAGGGGATGAGATAGGGAGCTTCTGGTGGGGGGGACATGGGGAAAGGGGACAACATCTGAAATGTAAATACAATATTCAAAAAAAGATGAAACTAATAACAACACTTCAGCTAACTTCTCTGGACATTGAATTTCTCTGATGTTTCTTGAGATAAGATGGGTATCTACACTTCCCCAACCCTATACACATCTCAAACTAACCAGCAGCAAATTCAAAGCTGTGTTTTCTTTTCATCATCTTACTAACTTGTTCACCAAGAGTCAGATAAGATCAAAGGGAGTTAGAAAAAGTGTATGGTGGCGTGGGCCTGGAAAGGCCTGTCTTATACCCAGCTATGCTGACTTCAAAGTCAAAGAAATTAAAACCATCTTCTTTTATAATTTTCATATGCCTTTTGGGGGTTCTCAAAGTATTTTCATTAAATTTTAGATTCAGAGATGGTTTTGTAGGGTCATAAATATTTTAGTGCTATGGCTAAAGTTAGAAATTAATTACCTATGACAACTCCTTTTATTATAACAATAAGGATAAAACCCAGAAATATCAGATAACTTTTTTTCCAGGTCACAGAGATGGTTGTTTGTCACACTACAATGACTATTCAGGTGTTCTTTTTATCATAGAATGTTTTCTACTTATAATGTCAGAACTAAAAATGATCTTCAAATCATCAGCCATTGTCATTGTTTACAAACACAAGTATCAGCTAATGTCTTAAGTGATTTTAAGCCCTATACAATTTAAACCAACCTTATGAAGAAATTTCTACTGTTATTGCAGTTTTGTTTATAAGGTATATAGCTAAGTGCATTCCCCCAAATCATTTAGCTAGCCAGTTCCAAAAAAAGATGTTACTCCCAAGAAGTCTGGCTCAGAAATCCACATTCTCATCTATTCTGCTTAATTGACTCTCTTGAAAAACGTTGTTAAGGCTTACAGATATTTTGGAAGTTATAAGACATTTTTGTACTTCTACAGAAAATTGCTCTAATGAGCCAAAATATTAATTTGCTAAATGAATATACTGATATAGTTCTTTATTTCTTCAGGGTCTGAGGATAACTCAAACTTTTGGGCATAAATGATGAAGAAACCATGTTAATGCAGGTTGACTGCTTTCTTAAACAGATCAGTTGTAAAAATATGATGCGAAAAGGCAGGGGCAGTAAAACTGGTTAGGTATAGCAATGAAATAAAATAGGAAAATAGTTATAAATCTGGATATGGATATCTCTAGGTTTGTGGACAATAGTTAAGGCTGTAAGCTAATTATTTTAGTAATAGGTCCTGGCAACACATGATTTAAGTTTTTAACACAATGACACAGACTACACTCTAACAGCCTTCCTTATTTTTCCAAGATAAGGTTTCTAGATCAGTCAGGTTATTATTGATCAACTAAACCAACCAATGGCATATGTCCAGCTTACTCTTATGTAAATATATATTCTTGCCCAGTTGGGATTAATTGAAAACTGATTGGACTTAAGGTTTCTGTCATGTTTATATGAGGGAGCTAAGCACTTTTGTGACTCATCCACAGTTAATTTACCTTTTAATGTGGTCAGGTATATTATTAAAAAAAAAAAAAAACTAGCACGGCACGGGTAAACTATACTTCTTCAAATCCCTCATAATCAGCAATATATTGCAATAGAAAGAATTTTCAGAGCGAATTGGAAAATACAAAAAATATTCTGTATTCTTTCTCCACAAACAGTTACAGTTCCTGGCCCTCTGCCTTGTTAGTGTCTTGTCAGCACTTTTGATTACAGTGGATGCTATTCCTATGGTGACCTCAGCCTTCCTCTCATTGAACCATGTACCCAGAACTTACATTAAGGGGTATATGGTAGTTGGAATAGAGCAATTAGATGGGTGTATTGTTCAAGGGAGGACAGTTCAAAGTCCTGGTCTCATGATGAAAAGAGAAAGGAGCTTATGCAATCCTCATGTCTGGATGCATGTGTGGAACAGTACTCACTTTACCAGGGTAAGAGCATTAGTATGCTGTCAATTAGTAATAATGTAATAATTGTCACAGATCTCTGGATTATAGATTTAACTGTTAACAAAACACTCAAAAGAATGCTATTAATTTACACTACATGTATTATATTTAATCACAATTTATACTGAAGTGTTTAACAATATAGCACAGATAATATAACCATATAAAAAAATACCAGCAAATGCCCAGGGCACAGCAGTGGTTACACTCCATAGTCTTGTACTTCAGCAATCTCACTTTCTCCCTTCCCTCTGTTCTCCAATTTCACCTGATAAGACTCAGAGAAGATCCCTGGCTTGGTTTGCTCTATGCAAACATAATAAATACAAGAAGATTGGAGGACTCACAGTTTTTTCATTTGCAAACAAAAGCTACCTGTACTACTGGAGCACTTAGCTATAAGGTGTGATGTCTGGATATAAGATGAAGAGAAATGAAACAAGAGAAAGACATCTCAAAAAAAAATTACCTTGTTTTTCAGAAAAAGGGAAGCAAGGACTCCAAGATGTGGTATTTCTCTTCTCCCATTTATGACCTCATTCTAAAAATGTACATTCATATTCTGTTTGGTGCTTGGATGTGTCAGAGGGACAAAATTCAAGGTGTGTATTATCCAAGATCTTTTTTTATTGGTTATTTTGTTTACTTATATTTCAAATGTTATCCCCCTTCCTGGTTTCCCATCCAACACCCCCTATTTCTTCCCATTCTGTCTGCCTCCACAAGGGTACTCCCCCATCCACCCACCCACTCCTGCCCCACTGCATAAGATCTTTTAAAGATAGGTAATACAACAAATATATGCATATGCAAATAACTATACATACTGGTTAGCTGCATGGTTTCAGGATCAACTAAGAGGAATAAACATATCATAGGATCTGGAGAAGAAGATTCTAGAAAAAGAAAATGACATTTAGGCAATAGGCTGAGTAATAGAACAAATATGAAGTCAAAAGGGGAGCCAAGATTCTGTTCTGAAGGTTAGAGAAAGACACTGAGATTTAATTTCAAGCAGAGGACTAAAGTGGACTGATTTAATTTTCAGAAACATCTCTCCAAGGACTGAGCAATGAAAGGATGGGTGATTGCAGAACCGTCCAATGAGCCATATGGGGACTACAGAAGCTTTGAAAAAAAAAACAAAACAAACAAACACTGTGGTATCTTGGAGTGGATCGATAGAAATTAAGATGGCATAAAAAAATGCAGTTTTGACAGTGTTGAGGTAGATCTGAAAAGAATTTCTGGTAAATTACATGTGTAAATGTAGAGGAAAGAAGAAAGTCATGTTTGAGTAACATTGTTTTCTTTTTCCTCTTTTAAGCTTTTGCGAAACTATTGAATTGCCTAGGTGGCAGCTAACAGAACACTGATTTACAGTCTTCAAAATTAAAATTAATTTATATCCTCTTGGCCTTGAAATGCCCCAAATTTATGTTTCTATTATCCTTACTAGCATGTTTAAAACACTTTCAACTATGTCCAATACCAACTTCTTGCAATGATTCTCCTGCTATATGGTAGCCATCACTCCAGAATGAATATCGTATTACTGTACAACAGTTATTATTTGTCTCCAAGAGGACAGAGAAGTTCTTTATAGCTCTTACAAGGCTTTTCCTGATCAGTTTCCTGTACCTTTGACAGGCTTTCACATCTCTCATTGTGTGTTCTCCCCTCTGCAGCCTCATACTTTACTTAGGCCATGTAGCAAGCCCTTGATAGTTCTCAGAACAAACCATACTGTCTTTACATTCTTATCTTTATATCCGAGTTTCTCTTTTCTGCAATTAACCAATCTTTCCAATATCCTGCCATTTTTAGTCTAATTTAAATGTACAATTCCTGTGCATACTATTCTGAAATATAGTAATAACATGAGTGTACTACACTTTTTTATTCCACATAGGATTTCTCCTATATACATGATATACTCCTTACAGATAAGCAGCCGATTTTTTGCTGCCTATAGCCCATGTACAGCCATTAAAAATGGCTAGCCCATAAACAGTGACAATCCCTGGCCCTCTGCCTTGTTAGTGTCTTGTCAACACTTTCAATGTAAGTTCTGGGTACATGGTCCAGTGAGAGAAAGGCTGAGGTCACCATAGGAAAAGCATCCACTGTAACCAAAAGTGTTGACAAGACACTAAGAAGGTAGAGGGTCAGGGACTGTCACTCTTTATGGGCTAGCCATTTTTCACAGTGACTGATACATGTTGAATGACAATCATTAATTGAATAATTAAGTAAAAAGCCTCTTTTTCTGTCTAGTGGACACTGAGCAGCTGCATAGATGAAGTGATTGTATATAATATCCCTCAATACATATCCTCGATTTATTCTGACAATTCTTCTCCATTCAGTAGTCATAGGGTGTGTTTCTTATTCTATTTTAAACAGTTGACTAAATTTCGCAATTAAACTAACCAGGGAACTAGTCAGAAAATCTGCATTGATGTTATTTTTTTTTTAAAGTAGATGAGAAATAAGGAAATAAGAAATAAAAAAATCTGGGTGTAGAACATTCTCTAAAAAATTATATAGGTTGAGTTGATAGAGACAAGAATTAAATTGGAGAAGTATATGCTACTTAGATGAGCGATGACATTTAAATTGACATTTACATGATGGAAGAAAAAAATGGAAAAAAAATCAATATTGGGGAAATTTGGGAAAGAGGGTTCCAGGCTGAAGGGATAGGCACTTCAAAGTTTCTAAGTTAGGGATGCACACCATGGTGATTAAGGAGTAAAAAGACAGTGGGGTGAACAATCATGGCCTCCTGGAGTGACTGGGTAAATGTGAATGTACATTGGAGGTCAGAGCTAAAGAAGATTGTGCAAAAGGTAGAAGTCTAGAGTTCAGATTTCAGGACAATAGAATGAAATTGGAGGACTGTAATCTGGTTAGTGGCTACCTACTAAAAAGGACACTTTGGCTACCACGAAGAAACTAAATTAATAGGAAATATATAGCAACAGCAAAGCAGAGAGAGGAGAATGTGTTACAACGTCTTCAAAAGGCAGAATTACAGTGAGATGTGGGAGCCTAGGAGAGGCTTTATATAGAGTAGTAATCATCCTACTGAGAAGACAAATACAAAACTCTTGCCTGATCGTTATACTGGCCCCAGATCACTTTCCTTGATTAGGTGAGAAGACCATTCACTCTCCAGCATGAACTAGTCTTTTTCTATCACATTTGCAGAAACATAGCAACTTTTCTAGAGCCCCAAAGGCTCAGGATATAGCTTTTCCTGAGAAGCTCACATGGAGGAAGAAAACCCACATTTCATGCTGTTGACATATGACATCTCTGAGCAGTATTCATATTATTTTTCCATCAAAGTCACTCCATCTTTCCAGAACTCTCCTGTTCTCACTACCTTTTATTTATTTATTATTTATTTATTTATTTATTTCTTCTTTTTATTCATATTCATTATGTCTGCTTAAGTTAACTATTGAACTCTTTAGACAGCAACAGTCCTAGAAAGATCCACCGCAGTGAAGACTAGAAACGGGAAATTTTAAGAGAGAGAGGGGAAAAAACAGACTACTTAGATTTTAATTTGAAATGAGAAGGTATTCTTCTTCTTCCTACTGGTGAATTAAAGTATTTCTGTGCAATCCGAAAGACTTTTGATTATCAAAGACTGTTTGTTCATCTTCAAGTTATGTTAAAGAAATAATGTATGTGCTAACATGAAAAACAGTAAGTCCAGAAAATGAGGATATGATCCAAAGCAATACACAGAATTGAGTATAACTATACCCCAGCTTAACTAGTTAGCTTTGTTAGGACCCTCAGAGGAGCACAGCAATGTTTTCTAAATTTGGGAGCTATTTTTGGTATCCCCATATATTGCTTGGCTTTATCTACTTCCTTTTTAGACTCTGTCTCCACAGACGGGTCCTTAATGCCACAACTCTCTGACACTTCTCCAGTAGATCTTTTTCTTCAATCATACTCCATCCTAACTATCATCTTTTTAATGAGAAAGAATCAGGGCAAATTTAAAGACTATTCTTTATTATACAGTTCTGCCATTATACAAGAAGTGCTTAAACACAAACAAGTTTTTTAAGGGAGACATTAATAGTTGACTTTTTTTTTTTTTGAGTTAACAGAACTCAAAAAACCTTATCAGATTACTTCAGTTTTTCTTTTAAAGCCAAGCTTCTTGAAAGTTACAGGATAGTGAGAGTATGCCAGTCAATAAAACTATGAACCTACTTTGTAGAGGTAATTGCAAACACTGTCAATCATCCTTCACCAGGCAAATGACCAGAGTTTACTTAAATTATTTTTAAAGTTCATTTTAGAAGATAAAGGAGTATAAGAATATGCATAGGTGATATTCTTAAAGGGCAGAGAAAACTTTTAATGAAAGGCTAGGTCTAAGTGTTAAATATAGAATACACATATAAGCTAAAAAAATTCTTACATCTTTCAGGATTGCTCTTTTTTAAAAAAAATAAAATATGTACTGTGATAACAACTTTGAGAACACTAACTTACACACAGCCATCACTTCAGTTCAGCCACATGGCTCTACCAATCGGGCTTTAGAGAAGAAATTAGAAAGCATACTGGGTGTAGTCTAAGTGCATCTGTCTGATACCACTTTTAAAGAAATGAAAACCATTTTTCATTTTAGATAAGCTGAAAGCTGTTCCCTGCAATCTCATGAGCCTCTGTACCTACAGAGGATGAAGATAATGCTCTTTGAAAAAAAAATCCATTCATGTGCAAACATTTAAAGGTCCCTTATTATACACTTACTTATTTAAAAATATAAAGAGCAGAAAGAAACTGATATTGTCTATCTTTCTATGCTTTATATTGAGATTGGTCCTCGTTTAAATAATCTACAGCAAAATAATATAATAGATTTTTGTGATTTAATTAATTTCTAGAAATATGTTTACAAGATGACAGCATAGCATAACATTTTTGTCAGTGAATAAATAAAAGGACTACAAGTTTATTCAGGAAAAATATTTCAGCTGTCAAGTTTCCCTTACTAAACCTTTAGCTTTTTCTAAATGACCATATTGATAAAATATGTGTGCCACAAAATTGTTGATTAAATAAAGACCCTTGAAACATAATGTGAAAAGACATTAATTAGTTGCAAAATAAGTACTTGGTATCTATTTGACAAGCATTCAACAGCTTTATACCACAATGAAATTTTTATGAAAAACAATCATTAAATAGTCATAACTTATATATAGAATGTCAATTGCACAAAACAAGGTAAAAATGGAACAGTTATGATGGGAAAGGTAAACATAAAAACAGAGATTTCTTCCTTTTAGAGTATCAGTTCTAAGCATTCCCAATAAATAAGGGAAAAATAAAGTAGCATTGTCAGTGCTTATTTCTGGGACCTTTAACTTAGCAGCCCTGGTTTGTTTCCCTCTGCTTCTGCTATGTGCCTTAGTAGTCAGAGTCTTTCCCTGCACAGCTTCTCTTATCTACCATGCATTCCCATAGGGTAGGCTTCTCTCTGGGCTTACAAATGCTACCTTTTTTCTTATTTAGGAATTAAAAGCCCAAGACAAGTGTCCAGGTCCTTTGCCTCAGAATGGAGCATGGAATGCAAGATTATAGGTTTGGCTGAGAGAGAAAACAAATTACTTTCCTTTATGAGCAAAAGAATCAAAAGCCCCATGTGTCAATGTACAGAAAGGCTATTCTTGAAGGTTGACCCACAGACAGAAGCAGGGCTCCTAGGGTTGAAAGCTTTTCTATTCAGCCAAGGGGAGTGTTTTCAGAAGAGATGTGAGTGATAGAGAAGCTGATTGTTGAAGAGGTGGGATGGGTTAGGAAGATGTCAGCCATGCTGACAGCACAAGACATCACTTTTATTTCTCCTGTGTAGTAGCCATTCTCACATGTCACCCCAACTGTGTGTGGTGTTGTTCTTCTTCCCCCTCCTCCTCCTCCTCCTATCCTGCTCCTCTTCTTCCTCCTCCTCCTCTTCCTCCTTCTCCTCCTCCTCCCATCCTCCTCCTCCTCCTATCCTGCTCCTCTTCTTCTTCCTCCTCCTTCTCCTCCTCTTCTTCCTCCTCCCATCTTCCTCCTCCTCCTCCTCCTCCTCCTCCTCCTCCTCCTCCTCCTCTTCCTCTTCTTCTTCTTCTTCTTCTTCTTCTTCTTCTTCTTCTTCTTCTTCTTCTTCTTCTTCTTCTTCTTCTTCTTCTTTCTTTATTCCTCTCTTCCTTTCTGACCATGCCATGGAAACATCAACCGTTTAAAAATATGCTTGTTCTAGCTTTACATATTTAGGGGACCTACCTTAGGAAGCTCATGTGTATAAATGCTTGATTTTGATTATTTCTGTCCTCTGATAATAAAAAAAAATCATAAAATGGGTCTAGTGTGGTGAGACATGCCTGTAATCACCTCAGGGGAAGTAGAGGTGAAAGGATCATGAGTGAAAATCCAACCTTCAGTATGTAAGGAGTTCAAGGTATGTCTGGGCTACAGGAGACAAAGGCTCAACAAGAATAACAAAACCTATTCTATTTCACCTTTCTCCCTACAGAGAGATTTGTGAGCTCCCCTTTGAGCTCCTTGTTATTTAGCTTCTCTCGGACTATGAATTGTAGAATAATTATTCTTTACTTTGTACTTAATGTCCACTTATAAGTGAGTAGGAGGCATTTCCTTTTCTGAAGGGAAATGGAGAAGAAGAGGGGAGGAAAAGTGGGAAAACTGGGAGGAGAGAAGGCAAGGGAACCTATAGTTGGGATAAAATATATGAGATAATATATTTAGAAAAGAAGGATAATTTAATCATCAATTAAGACCATCAAATTATATGAAAGGGTAGAATCTCAGGACTCCATTACCTTTCCTCTTCTTCATTAGTGACTCTCATGTGATAATATTTATTGCTTCAAAAGAAAACAGTGAGGCAATAAATACTGAGTCACCTTTCTTAATCTGTGGGATGTAGCAGGCATTCCCTTCCTTACAAGCTATAGCTTCTTTCTTTTTATAGGGGGTAGTAATATATCCATTTTCTTATATTCTACTAAACTATTGTATTGTATTGTCTTATTTTTATGCTGCATGACTATGATAAGCCAACTTACAAGCAATAAGAGTCAATAAGATAAATACTATTAGGAGTATTTCAATACGTAAGAAGCTGAAAATGGCTAAAAGCACAACAATTTTATGATATCATCTCTCTAGTTACATATAACAAAACTGCCAAAAGGAATTTATACTTTCTTGGAAGAAAAACAAATGAAATGATTATACATAGTAAAATTATGAGAAAATGCAAAGTAGGGGAAGGGGCTGGACACAGAGCTCATTTGTTAAGCTCCTCTGGAGAACCCAAAGTCGGTTTCTATCTCCAGGCTGCTTATGACTGCCTGTAACCCTACCTGCAGGGGATCTGACACCCTCTTCTGGACTCTGTTCATACTCCAGTCATGTGAACATACCCTCACAAATATCACACACACACACACACACACACACACACACACACACACACACACACACACACACTGATGATAGTAATAAAAATAAAATGATTTTTAATATAAAATATAAGAATATGAGAAAAATCTTGATCTTTAACACATTTTCTGTAATTTTTTAATATTAAGAATTTACTATTATCAATGAAAAGACTAGATGAATTTGTTCTGCAGTTGAAGAATTACCACCAGTAATTATAATAATTAACACTTATTTAGTATTGTATCACCAGTTATCATTTTTTTAAATTTTCTTGAAAGCTTAGAAAAACTCTGCATGGTAGATATTCCTTCACTGTCACTTCATGTTTTATATTCTCATAAATAACAAAGCTGCGTTTACTTCAAGCTCTATTTAGTAAAACTTTGAGTCTTTATTGTGTAGCCATTTCTTCTTCAATGTTTCAATGAAGCATCCTCTCTTGGAGGGAGGAAAGCTCACAAACCTCAGGAAGCTCACAAAACTTAACAATATGAAACTCACAAGAAAGTCCAAAGAAGCACAAGGTCAATTCTTGTAAGTGAGAGAACACTCTTAGAGTGTCCTACAAGTTGTTTGTGGAATTCTGGGAATGCAGTTCACATATGCTGCTGTCAGATTTTTGGTGATGCAGTTGCTTGTGAGTAACCCATGCTTCTGTCCATAACCCCAATGAGACAGACATGGGTGCAATTTGTCTTTGGCCTACTGTCAATATTCTTTTTAGCATTGCTCACATCTCTTCAGAAAAAGAAGACACAGAAATCTTTTCTAAATTTAGAAAAATTAATCATATAATGAAAAAGGCAAAAAGTGACTAGCTATCATGTTAAATGGTACCATAGAAAGTATTGAATAGAGACATTGTGAAATTAGAGAGCAACTCTTATTTATAGTTGCTTTCAATTAATTATCTGGAGAATCTAGACATCATAATTTTTAAGAAAGTCATTCAGCTTTAGAGCAGTGTTTAAAAAGTATCTTGCCCATCAACTGTATGAGCATTTTGTGCATCAACTGCCCTCAATGTGTCCCTAAAAAGTGTTAACTGGCTTAATTACTAAAATAGGAACTGATAATGTACTCAACACCAGAAGTGGGCAGTGGATAGTCTCTAGGTATCTGAAGAGAAATATTAAACGTTTTTCAATAGTACCAAGTTCAGACATAAGATTGATAACAGTCAGAATAGTGTGACCTCTGTTGTGGTGTAAAATAGACAAAGGCATGGATTATTTCACAGACTCTTACCTACATTTCTTCAGGGGCCATAGACTTCATTATACCATTGATAAAACCCAATTTCTAGCCATCTCCTGTATGTCACTTTCATCCAACTCACTGAGACATGCCCTGTGCACTCTACCTTTTTATATTATCAGCTGACATTTCCATCCCAGTGCTGGAAATGCCTATAATTGTGTTCTGACACATAAAAGCAAATGCAGCAGGCTTTCATTGCTACATCTCTGAATTCCTAGAACTTTGAAAATGAGCTCAACATTAGGCAAGAACTCTTTCTGCTCCTCAGCAAAATGAATGGACACTCTTTATTCTCCTGAAACTTTGTAGGAGGGCTGAGAAACCCAGCAAAAATTCCTACAGGAATTTCACAATGACAAAACTCTGTCATGTTCTCCAATCCTAAACCCAAACCTGTAGGATAGGAGAAAGCACACTGTCTTCCGTAATAGGATGCATCATATCCTAACAGAACTTGTTTGTAATGCTTCTTTACTAACGTTTATCCACAGCACCCAACACACCCATCATTCCCTCTATTGTTATAAGAATAAGACCAAGCATTCTCCACCTGTGGTTCGTGACCTCTTTGTCGGCTGAATGTCCCTTTCATAGGGGCTGCACATCAGATATCCTGCATATTAGATATTTACATTATGATTAATACCTACAAAATTGCAGTTATGAAGTAGCAATGGAATTTATGGTTGGAGTAACCCATGAGAAACTGTAATAAAGGGTTGTAGCATTAGGAATGTTGAGAACCAAAAATATAAAGGGAAAAAGGCAGAGATGCAGGTTCTCATTGGCTAAGTTGCTTCAATTCTCCTAAACTGGGAGTAGAATTCTTTTTCAATAATGTAAAAATATTTATCAGGCCAACATGAAAAGTAATGGATTTAATCATGGCATTTTCCCAAAAACCCAGAGGAGGCTGAACTACCAGGAGCTCTAACACTCCCAGAATTGTAGATATTTAATATGGGGAAGAGAGCATGTTTGAGTGTTTTTTCTACAGGATGCTAAAGGAGCATGGTGGCTGCCGGAGTGAAAGGTGAGACATGCTGATGCCTGGACAAAGAATGATACTGAGCTTGCTGAGTGCCCTGACAGTGGTGACTGGGAAGCTGTATTGGACATATGTTCCCGACTCACCTTTGCTTACCTATACCCCTGATGGGACAAGCTGCCTTGCCTCAAGTTTTTAGACGTTGTAGAGCAGAGAATAAAAAAGAGAAGTTATAATGATTCTTGTATTTTTCTTAAATATGACCAGTTATTTGAACTTAATCATGGACTGGTCTAGAAATCAATCCAATATTGGAAATAACAGTCTTCATTTGGTTTTGGACATTTTCAGAGACATATTTGCAAGTTAGCTGCAGTTCTTTACAATGTTATGTTAGCAAGAGATAAAGTTGGGACAGGATCTGGATTTCAAACAAGTGTTAGTACATGTGTCAAGGCTCTTTTAACTGTCAAGTTAAAATTACTTTTGTTTCTTCTACAGTATTTAGTGTATGTTGCATTGATTGTACACTTTCTAACTGTGTTAGTGTGATGAAATCTGGCATGTCTGTTACAGAGGTCTATCAATCAGCTTTTATTTTATTGCTCTGAGTATCACAGAACCTTGGTCTTCTGAAAAATACTTGCAAGTACTAGAAGAAGTAAGTCAGGCTTTAATCAAAAGACAGAGGGAAGTGGGCTTGATTATTGCTGGTATAGCAGCTTTACTTACATTAATTGCTAGCACCACTGCTTTTGCAATTGTTTTGACACAAGAAGTTAAGATAGCTACTTTTGTTAATCATTTAGCAAAAAATGTTACTAGTATATTGAATATACAAGAGGATTTAAATACTCATTTGAACAATGGATTGATACTCTTTATCCTACTCAAATTATTGGAAGGAGGTTCAGAGTTTAAGAGTAAGGAGCCATCTTGAGTGTCATGCCAAATATCATTGAATTCATGCTAGATCTAAAATTTACAATGATAGTCATTATAATTAGGAAAAAGTTTAAAGACACTTTCAGTGTATTTGGCATAATTCTAACACCTCTCTGGATGTTTTAACTTTGCATAGAGAGCTTATGAATTTAAAGAATACTGCTCTGCTGATCATTGATGCAGCAGGCACTCCTGATAAAATAACCCTTGGCCTGAGGTCAGTATTTCTATTTTGGTCAAGCTTTAAGAATGGCATATATAGCTTGATTGTGCTAGCCCTATTTTGTCCTGGAAGTACTTTTTTTCCTGTCCATCGTGTTAAAGCTTTTCTTTAACAATATTAACATGTTGGCAGCCAAAGTACATGGCTTGAACCTGAAAATGGACCCCCAGACAGAGTTATTAATTTAACAGGCTGGTAAAACAAGGAAGGACGGGTAAGATTCTGCACAGAGCCTTACCAACTTAAGACAGAACTGAATTGCTTTTGATAATGCATATTCCATGAGAGGTAAGGAAGGCATTCTTGGCAGAACGACCTAAGACAGGGTCAGTCTTGTTTATGAAGTAAAAAAGGGAGAGAGGTGGAGAGCTTTTGGGGCTACTTGGCAAGAATCTGACATTGGCCAAGGACAAGGAAGTGGGCTTCAGGCAGGAATCTGACATTAGGCTAGAACAAAGAAGTAATTTCAGGCAGGAATCTAAACCTTAGGCTAGAACAAAGACGTAATCTCTGGCAGGAATCTAAATATTAGGCTAGAACAAAGAAGTAATTTTAGGCAGCAATCTAAATATTAGGCTAGAACAAGGAAGTAGGCTTCAGATATGAAAATGACTTTGGGCTAGGACAGGGAAGTTGGCTCAGATATTTTGGTCATCCTGATAAGCCCTTAGAAACAGTGATCATGGGATTGTTCATGGAACTTTGTTTATTGCCTTGCTTGTTCTTTAACTATTTGTGTTTATTATCTTGCTTGTTCCTTGACTATTTGAGTCTATTGTATTACTATTTTCTCAAGCTAGAACTGACCTTAATACTAGCATGTAATTAAAATGGAGAAAAAGGAGCAAAAAGGAGAAGGGAGGATGGGATAGGGGGTTTCTACAGGGAGGAAATGCGGAAAAGAGATGGCATCTGAAATGTAAAAAATAAAATATTCAATAAAAATAAAAATGAAAACTAAAAAATTCATGGCATTTTCATACATTTTTTGTCATTGAACATTGTTCTAACTTCTTCTGTATTGTTGCCCCTCTTCTAGGCTCCTTTCTGTATTTAAGAGTCATGACATTATTTTTCTCTCTTATTCCTTCCCCCACTTAAGAACTTTCTCTCCAATTTCCCAAACTACTTTTAATTTCATTACATAAAAATTATTCTATGTATATGTACATGTATAAATTTATAGAGAGAAATATGTAAATATATAATCATGTATATATGTAAGTATCTATTATATACATGAAAGCAAGCAATGGTATTTGTCTTTCTGTATATGGTTTATTCCACTGATTATAATGATTTTTAGTTCTACTGATTTCCCTACAAATGTTGTAATTCATTATTCTTTACAGTTGAAGAAAGTTCATTCTTTATATACACACATATATAATTGTATATTTTAATACATATATACATATATAAACATATTTTTAACTTTTTCTTTCTGCATTCATCTGCTAATGAGTATCTATGCTGGTGGTATATTATAAACATTGTGATTAATATAGTAATGTGTGTGAATAAGCAAATACTTCAGTGCCATGTTAACTTTAATTCCTTTGGGTAGATCTCCAAGAGTGGTATACTGGGTCATATGCAAGTTTATTTGCACTTTTTAGAGAAATCTATATACTTATTTCCATAGTAGTTGTACAGGTTATTTTTCTCAAAGACTTTATTTATTTCATTATCTTTCTTTAGTCTGTTATTTGATTGGATGATTTGAATTTTTATCTTGTTCAATTTTTCAGTAACATATTATATATAATAAACAATTATATACTATATAATATATTCTAAGTATTAATACATTAGTTCTCTATGTGATATGCAATTTCCTACAAACTAAAACCTTCCCTCCTAGAAGCATATGGGAGGTTCCTGAGGCTTAGGAAAGAAAGAAACCTCAGAAATCCCAGAATGTGAAACTAAGATTCACAAGACACATCCCAAAAGTTATAGAAACAATCAACAATGACTGGAGAGAGGAGAATCTCTGATGAGTCTCACTTCCTGGAAAAGACTGAGTTATGGAGCTGCCACTTAGTTGTTTAGGAATCTCTTGAGGTATTACTGGTTTTCCATGGTACAACAGCCTTTGAGAATTAAGGCTTTAACTAATCTCTATCCATAGTTAGTTACTGCCATGAGCTCATTGATTAACTGAATTGTCCATTGGGCTGTTGTTAGTTTACTATATGAAGCAAGTGAATGCCCCTTCACTTTTACATTTAAAAAATTTCTCCAGAAGTATATTCAGTTGACAAAAGAGTCTGTCTTCCTTTGCATGTTCTTTAATAATTGTTTTGCTTACTGTGTTTTTCTATATATCCAAATTTGTCAAAAGCAAGGATGGTTTCTTCTGCTATCAAAGTCTTTTGTAGTAAGCCCTTACCTTTTAATAAATATCAGTGTTTTACTTGTGTTTTTCCTCTAGTAATTTCAGTTAAGATCTTTGATCAATGCTGAAGTGATCTTTGCACAGGGTAAGCAGCATAAGTCTAGCTTTATTCTGCTATGTCTGAAATCCAGTTTCCCAGAGGTATTTCTTGAAGAGGTTGTCTTGTATCTATAATATGCTTTGGATATCTTTGCAAAAAAAAAAAAAAAATAAGGTAGCTGTCACTGTGTTAGTTTCTGGAATGTTTATAACATCTCATTGCTTTAGTATCATGCTATTTTTGTTACTAAATCTAGTTGAGATCAGGTATGGTGATGCCTACAGCATTGGGCTTTTTACTTCAGATCACTTTAAATTATAGTTCTATAAACAATTGACATTTTAAAAATGTAAATTTTTGATGAAAATGTAGATGGCTTTTCCTAACATGGCCATGTTTCACAACATTGATTGCTAATCAATGGACATGGGGTAGCTTTTCACTTACCAGTGTCTTCATGGTTTGTTGTTGTTTGTTTTTTCAGCATCTTACTGTTTTCACAGTAGAGGTCCTTTACTTCCTTTGTAAAGTTTGTTTCTTAGGTATTGTTTAAAATTATAGTGAATGGAAATTTTTCAAGATTTCTTTCTCAGTAACTTCATCTCCATAAATTCAATTTTGGTATATCAAATAGCCACTGTATGTCATATATTGATTTTATATACTGTTAATTTAATGAAAGTGTTTACCAGTTCTAAGAAGTTATATTATCTATCAATTGGGATAATTTGACTGTTGGGAGCTGACTTTAGCAGAAAGCGGCTATCAGCTTTGCAGCCATCTTGAGCCATATACCCTGACATGAGACTTGGATTACAATAGCCTACAACAACTGAGCACACTCCGATAATCTTGGTTTAGATACCGTGGGTGTGTGAGATTAAAGGTGTGTGAGATTAAAGGTGTGTAATTTAAGAATGTGACTTAGAAGTGTAGAGATCAGATTTAGAGACAAGACCTAAGGACATGATTAAAGGCATGACCTGAAGTCATGGCTTAGAAGTGAGACATATAAAAGGCAGAGGCAGACAGAGAGAATCAGACTATGGATGAGAGAATGAGACACTTAGAGGAAGAGAGATTGAAGAATAAACGGGATTGAAACACACTCTGTCTGGTCTCCCTTCTTCGAGTCCGTCCTCACTCTCTCTCTTGCTGAACCCCGACCGAAGGACAGGAGTGGCAGCTTGGACCAGGATACAGTGGCCGCCAAACTCGGGACAGCCCGGGCCTCAACATTTTGCTCGGGCCGCGACATTTTTGCCTGCCCGAACGAGGGACTAGTGCGGCTCCCAACATTTGACTTTTTCCTTTCCTATTTGTATCCCTTTTATTGCCCATTCTTGTCTTATTACACTAATTATAATTAAACAGGATACAGAATAAAAGTGGAGTTGGCATCCTTATTTCTTCCCAGATTTTAGAAAAAAATGTTCTCACTTTTTCCCACTTCATATACGAGTATAGGTTTATAAAGTACATATATATTCTTACATATATACATATACATATACATATACATATACATATATATATATATATATATATATATTCTTTTTTACATTATGGTATTTTCCTTTTACCACTAATTTTTTAAGAGCTTTTATTATAAAGGAATGTTGAGCTTTGTTACAGGCCTTTTCTGCAATGATTTGGAACGACCATGTGATTTTTGTCCTTAAGGCTATTTACATACTGTATAGCTACTGATTTCTAAACTTTGGTCCAAGCTTGCATCCTTGGAATAAAACTTCTTGGTCCTAGTGCATTATCTCTTCACTGTGTTCTTGCATTTACTCTGTAAGAATTTCGACATCTGAGTTCCTAGGGGGAACTGGTCTATAAATTTACTTTACTGTTGTGTCCCTACTCAGTTATGATATTGGAGTAATGCTTTGTTGTGTTTTTGCTTTATCTATTTTATAGACTAGCACAAGGAGCACTGGTGATAACTCGTCTTGAAATTTTGTTGAATTCAGCTGTGGATTTTGTTTAATCCTGGAATTTTCATTGTCTGGACACTTTTCATTACTACATTATGTTGTTGGTTGCTAAGGGCCTGTTCAGGTTGTCTTTTATGCTTGATTGATGTGGTGGTTGGAATAATGATCTGCATAGGCTCATATATTTGAATACTTGGAGGAGCTGTTTTGAAAGAATTAGGAGCACTGAGCTTCATTGAAAGGGATGTGACACTGGAGGCAGGTTTTGAGGTTTCAAAGGCTTGTGCCATACTGGTTTTCTTTTTCTGATTCCAACTTGTAAATCAAAATAGAAGCTCTAAGCTACTATTTCAGCATCATACCTGCCTGCCTGCTGCCATGATCCCTGTCATGAAGGTCATGATTTCTAACCCTCTGGGACCATGAGCCCCAGATTAAAGTCTTCATGTTATATGTTGCCTTGGTCACTATCTTAGCATAGCAATAGAAAAGTAACTACAAATTTAATTTTTTTTCATATATGTCTAGGGATTCACACATTTCTTTTAGATTTTCCAGGTTTTTTTTAATACACATTTTACAGGTATTTTCTAATGACTTTCTGGATTTCATTGGAAACTAGGAAACTCCTTTCAGTTTTAATTTTATTGGTTTGATTCTTCTCTCATTTCTTTGGTTGTTTTGGCTTTTTATCAATGGTGCTTACTTGTTTTCAAATAACAAACTGTTTGATTCTATACATTGTTCTTTTAGTTGCTATTTCATTAATTTTTGTTAAGGTCTTTTTAAAAATTTTCTTTCAGTCTACAGCTTTTGGGTTTGGGTTGTTCTTCTTTTATGAGACCTGGAGGTATACCATTGTGGTTTTCTAATGCAAGCACATAGCTATAAACTTTGCTCTGAGAGGTTCCTTAGCTGTATCCTCAATTTTCTTCTTAGTTTTCTGAATCACCCATTTATTACAGAACATATCATTCAGTCTTCATGCAATTTTGTGGTTTCCGTGGTCCTTTTTCTATAAAATCTTAACTTTATTCTACTATGTCTTGAAAAAAATTCAATAAGTTATTGATATATGTTAGGATATGAAAATATTTCATTGGTATCCCAGAATATGGTCTTTTTTTAGACTAGTTTCTACGGCCTTCTCAGAGAACTATATATTCTGTATTTGTTTAAGGGCTACTATGTAGACATATATAAATACATTTGATCTATGGTATAAATTAGTTATAATATATCATTGCTGATTTTTGTTTGGTTGAAGAATCTGAGGTTGACAACTTTTGTTATTATTGTACCAGTATCTATCTTAATTTTTATGTCCATTAAGGTTTCTTTTATGAAATTTTGGTGCACATATATTTACCAATATAATATCTTTTGACAAATTATTTTCTTTATTAAACTGTAGTGACCTTTGTCACTATTATCTATTTTGACCAATTTTGATTAGGAGTCTACCTCATCAGATATCAGAAGTGCTGCATCAACTTCTTTTCCTCAAAATTAGAGAAAGACTATGATCAAAATATATTGAAGGAAAATTCTCAATAAAAAATAAACTAAAACTTAGAAGAAAACTGTGGAAATAGTAAATGAGTGAGATAAGGAAGATGGCAGAGAAAGGGGACAGAGAGGAGAAGTAATATTAAAGAAATGAAAAAGAAGAGGCACAGAGGTCATTGTTATAGAGAAGATAAAATAAAGAGGTTATAAAAGTTTGTAAAAAGAAAGAAAATATGTTAATAGGAATCTTTTTAGTTGTGTATAAGTTACCTGAATAGCCATAGGTTAGAAGCTCTACATTCACACATCAAAACCCCAGTCAAATTGCATTATACACCTAGGAACTTTTTTTCATCATTTTCCCAGAATAATACTGAAGTGGAAATTTCTGGATCTGACAGGTGAGGCAGACTCACTTGGTGTTTTATCAATACAGGCTCTCATGCTGGTTTGCTGAGGCAAGACCCATGGGAGGACATGTGATGTTTGGAGAGTGTATGACTAGGACTCAAGGGACAGTGATGGAATGCTTGCATAGTTAGTTTTGAAACACTTCATTGGTTCCATGTCTTTGCTGATCTTAGCATCCTTGAGAGGCATGGTAGAGAACTTCTATAAACATCCCCAGATAGTCCTGGTTGCTCCTGTTGACTTGTGTTGATTCGGCGGAGATGCGATGGTTTATGCTAGATCATGCCACGACAAGTGATTTGGGTTTAGTATCCTGATGCTACTGAACTGAACTGCTGATATCCTGACAACAGAGACTTGAAATGTTACAAAGGACTACCTCTAAATAGGTTCACATCCCCTTTCCCTATTTATCAGCTTTTCTCCCCTACATTTGGAGGATGGGCTAGAAGGGGAGTCAAAGTGTTTGAAAACCCTTATTAACAGTAGGTTTAAAAAATCTAAGTCTACATTCACAGGCTTCTATACAGAGCAAAACTCTCCATTAACATAGAGGGAGAAACTAAGATACTCCGTGACAAAATAAAATTTACACAGTGTTTTACCACAAATCCAGACCTACAAAGGATAATAGATGGAAAACTCCAACACAAAGAGGGAAACTACACCCTAGAAAAAGCAAGAAAGTAATCTTTCAACAAACTCCAAAGAAGATAGCCACACAAACACAATTTCACCTCTAACAACAAAAATGACAGAAAGCAACAATCACTTTTCCTTAATATCTCTAAACATCAATGGACTCAATTCCACAATAAAAAGACATAGACTAACAGACTGGATATGTACACAGAACCAAGCATTTTGCTACGTATAGGAAATGCACCTCAGAGACAAAGACAGACACTTCCTCAGAATAGTATATTTTATATCAAAGGATGATGTCCATGAAAGATTGCGTAATGTCTTCTATAAGAAAAGGTTCTCATTGCTTAGAAATCATAGGAACAGAAGGCCTCGCTACCTAGATTTTGATTGCCTGCACTTTCTTTGTGTTTTATTTAATACAGAACTTTATTTCTATAGAATTGTGCTTCTGGTTGGTACCTTTAGAGAAAGTCGGTGGATCACTGGGGGTGTGTCCTTGGAGATACATGTTGCCTAGGCTCCTTCCTTTCTCTGCTTCCTGTCCAACATATGTAATTCCCTCTGTCATATATTTCCACTTCCATGATGTCATGCTTCTGAGTAGGTGATTAAGTGACCATTGTCTGAATCCTCTGAAACTATAAAGAATAAAATAAATCCAAAAAAACCAACCTCCCCAAAAAACCCCCAAAAACAAAACAAACAAAACAAAACAAAACAGAACTGTGCTTCTGAGAACCTTTAGTACCTTAAGTCTGAAAGGCATGTGGCACCCTGTGTCTGGGTCACCCTGCATTGCAGTTTTTACTGGGACTCTTTTGGGCTTCACCTACTATTTTGGCATCATGTCTTAAGTGAATCCTCCTTTTCAGATGGTTCCAGACTGAACTATCCCCTGAATGCTTACTGTACACTATGTCATCCCATGGAGAACAGGGCAATCTACAAGGTGGTATGAACAAATAAATTTTTATATTATTATCACTATACTAGAAGTGAGCAAAGGAAAATTATATTCATCTGTATTCTTAAGGCCAGGAATCAAGATGATAATAAATTGTTGGGGTTTAATTTCAATGATATGCATTATTCACTGTAAATGAATATGATACCCTTCTCTGTTTTCTAAATAAGACTAGAAAAATTATACAATTTTTTTTACATTGGCTGATAGGATATAGCCAAATTTATTGCAAAACCAATGTAATTCTTAACATTCTACCTTGAATATGTATTTGTTCTCCACCTTAAATTGTTCTTTGACCTGTAAGTATGATTGTCATTTACTTCACAAGAATTTATTTTATATGAAGTAGAATTTTTTCCATGTGACACAATTTCTCATTAGCTTTCTCAAAGCTCATTGAGATAAATTATAAGCTTCTGGTCTGCACCTCTGCCTAGGCAGATCTGCCTGTGTGCCACTATCCTCACCCCATAGCCTTCAGGTCTTTCAGGAGATCTACTGTAACCAGGGACACAGATGAGTCTCCTGCCCCAATAGCCACCCAAGCTGGGACCCATATGAAACCCAATAGACACAGGACTACCCCCTCTGTGCGACCTTCATTTACACAGTACAAACTCTGTAAATGATCAAACATTTAAAAAGTAAACTAAATGTGTACTTTAAGAAATTATTGGCTGGAGAGATAACTCAGCAGTTAAGAGCAATGATTGCTCTTTCAGAGGTCCTGAGTTCAATTCCCAGCAACCACATGGTGGCTTATAACCATCAGTAATGAGATCTGATGCCCTCTTCTGGTGTGTCTGAAGACAGCTACAGTATACTTATATACATAAAATAAATAAATCTTTTTTTTTTAAAGAGGAAAACACAATCAAACAGGTGAAGGAATTGAACAAAGCTGTCCTATACCTAAAACAGGAAGTAGAAAAAATTAAAATTAAGAAATGGAGGCAAGCCTGGAGATGAAAAACCTAAGAAAGAGAACAGGAACTACAAATGCAAGCATCACAAACAGAATACAAAAGCTAGAAGAGAAAATCTCAGGTGTAGAAGATATTGACACAACTGTCATAGAAAATAAAAAGTATAAAAAGCTCCTAACTCAAAACATCCAGGAAATTCAGGACACAATGAAAAGACTAAACCCAAGAATGATAAGAACAAAGGAGAATTAATATTCCCAGCTCAAAGGGCTAGAAAACATCTTCTACAAAATCATAGAAGAAAACGTCCCTAACCTAAAGAAAAAGATGGCCAATAACATACAAGAAGCCTATAGAATACCAAAATAAATTGGACCAGAAAAGAAAATCCTCCAGTCACATAATAATCAAAATACTAAATGCAAAGACCAAAGAAAAATATTAAAATAAGTAAAGGGAAAACAGCAAGTAACATTCAAAGGCAGACCTATCAGAATTACACCAGATTTCTCAACAGATTCTAAAAGCCAGAAGATCCTGGATAGATGTGATGCAGACCCTAAGAGAACACAAATGCCAGCCCAGGCTACTATATCTAGCAAAACTCTCAATCATCATAGATGAAGAAACCAGGATATTCCATGGCAAAACCAAATTTAAACAACATCTTTCTACCAATTCACCCACACACAGGATTCTAGAAGGGAAACTCCAAAACAAAGAGGTTGTCTACACCCAAGAAAGCACAAGAATTAATCATCTCACAATAAACCCAAAAGAAGAGAAACACACACACAGACACACACACACACACACACACACACACACACACACACACACACACACACAACTATTACCTCCAACAACAAAAATAACAGGAACCAACAATTACTGGGTTTAATATCTCAACATCAATGGACTCAACTCCCCAATAAAAAGGCAAAGGCTAACAGACTGGATACGCATGCAGAATCCAGCATTTTGCTGTATACACAAAAGGTATCTCAGTGATAAAGACAGACACTACCTCAGAGTAAAAGGCTGGAAAAAAGTTTTCCAAGCAAGTGATCCCAAGAAACAAGCTGGAGTAGCCATTCTAATATGCAATAATAGACTTTCAGCCAAAAGTTATCAAAAGAGATAGGGAAGAACACTTCATACTCATCAGAGGAAAAATTAACCAAGATAAATTCTCAATTCTGAACATCTATGCCCCAAGTGGAAGGGCACACACATTCATAAAAGATACTTTGATAAAGCTCAAATTACACATTGAACGTCACACAATAATAGTGGGAAACTTCAACATCTCTCTTTCACCAATGACCTGGTCATTAAAATAGAAACTAAAGAGAGACATAGTGAAACTGACAGAAGTTATGAACCAAATGAATCTAACAGATATATACAGAACATTTCACCCTAAACCAAAATAATATACCTTCTTCTCAATACTTCCTGGTACTGCTCCAAAATTGACCATATAAGTGGTCACAAAACAAGCCTCAACAAATACAAGGAGATTTACATAATCCCATGCATCCTATCAGATCACAATGGACCAAGGCTAGACTTCAATAACAACAAAAACAACAGAAAGCCCCCATACTCATGGAAGCTGAACAACTCTCTACTCAATGATAACTTGGTCAGGAAAGAAATAAAGAAAGAAATTAAAAACTTTTTGGAATTCAATGAATGTGAAGACACAGCATACCCAAACATATGGGACACAACGAAAGCCTCCCTAAGAGAAAACTTTATAGCACTAAGTGCCCCTGTAGAGAAATTGTGTACTAGCAACTTAATAGTACACCTGAAAGCTCTAGAACAAAAAGAATCAAAAACACCTAAGAGGAGTAGATGGCAGGAAATAATCAAACTCATGGTAGAAATCAGTCTATTAGAAACAAAGAGAATTCTTCTACAAAGAATCAACAAAACCAAGAGCTGGTTCTCTGAGAAAATCAACACGATAGATAAACCTGTAGCCAGACTAACCAGAGGGCACAGAGACTGTATCCAAATTAACAAAATAAGAAATGAAATGAGAGACAAACCAACAGAAAATGAGGAAATTTTAAAAAAAATCATTAGATCCTACTACAAATGCCTATACTCAACAAAACTGGAAAATGTAGATAAACTGGATAATTTTCTAGAAAGATAACACAATGTGATGATTAAATCAAGAGCCGGTAAACTATCTAAGCAGTCCCATAAACCCTAAGGAAATAGAAGGTATTAAAAACCTCCCAACCAAAAAACCCAGGGCCAGATTGTTTTAGTGCAGAATTTTACCAGACAGTCAAAGAAGACCTAATACCAATCCTCCTCAAACTATTCCATAAGCTAGAAACAGAAGGAATACTACCTAATTCATTCTAGGAAGCTATAGTTACTCTGGTACCTAAAACACACAAAGACCTAACAAAGAGCGAACTTCAGAGCAATTTCACTTATGAATATCTATGCAAAAATGCTCAGTAAAATTCTTGCAAACTGAATCCAAGAACACTTCAAAATGATCATTCAGCATGATCAAGTAGGTTTTATCACAGGGTTTCAGGGTGGTTCAATGTAAGAAAATCTGTCAACATAATCCACTACATAAATAAACTCAAAGGAAAAAAATCACTTTATCATCTTATTAGAAGCTGGGGAAAAAAAAAAAAAAAAACTTTGACAAAACGCAAACACCCCTTCATGTTACAAGTCTTGGAAAAATCAGGAATTCAAAGTCCATACCTAAACATAATAAAAGCAATATACAGTAAACCAACAGTCAATATTAAATTAAATGGAGAGAAACATGAAGCAATTCCACTAAAATTAGGGACAAGATAAGGATGTTCAATCTCTCCCTATCTATTCAATATAGAAGTTCTAGCCAGAAAGTTTTAGAAGCTATGCTTTGTGCTTCCCACAATTATAGTTAACTCAGTCATTCTGGATTTCTGATGGGGTTAAAAACTTATAGCCTCATAGCCAATCCTGGCTATTTACCTTGAGAGAAAAGATTTGAGTGGATGGTCTTCAGCTGACATTCATTCTAAAGCTAAGGAAAAAGCCAGGTTCAGAACTATGTGTTTTAGTTAGGATAGATGATAGAGGTTCTGGTTAGTCAAAAAAAAATGATGGACTGGGTATTAGGACTATCTTGTACCTCACTGGTACAAATTGGCATAATTATGCTTTAATTGTATTTTGCGAGAAAAGTTTTATTTTAACAGGAAGGGTGATATATAGGAGAAGCTAAGGTGGGAGGAGTACTGAGAGGGAGAGATGGAGTAAGGAGAGGAGGAGAAGAAGGACAGGAGAAGCTAGGTGATGAGAGAGAGAGAAAGAGAGGGGAGACAGGGAGGCAGATGTTCACGTATCTCCACCAGTCAAGATAGTTGATATATCTAGGTTGGGTAGTGGGTTACACTTCTGACTGAGCATTACCAAACTTATAAAGCCTTTGATTAACATTTTTTTTAAAAAATGTATAAGTGCAAAAGGGGGGATGGGATAGGGGTTTTCTAAGGGGGGGGAATGGGGAAAGGGGATGGCATCTGAAGTGTAAATAAAATATCCAATAAAAAATGAAAAAAAAAGAAGTTCTAGCTAGAGCAATAAGACAACAAAAGGAGATCAAGGGGATATAAGTTGGAATAGAAAGAGTCAAGATATCACTATTTGCAGAAGATATGATAGTGTACCTAAGGGGCCACAGAAATTCTACCAGAAAACTTCTATAGCTGATAAACAACTGCAGCAAAGTGTTTGGATATATAATTAACTCAAACAAATCAGTAGCCTTCCTTTATACAAATGATAAATGGGCTGAGAAAGAAAATAGGAAAATAACAACCTTTACAATAGTCATAAATAATATAAAAATCTCAGTGTAACTGTAACCAAGTAAATTAAAGATCTGTATAATAAGAACTTCAAGTCTCTGAAGAAAGAAATTGAAGAAGACCCCAGAAGATGTAAAGATCTCCCATGCTCATGGATTGGTAGGATTAACATAGTAAAAACGGCCATCCTACCAAAAGCAATCTACAGATTCAATGCAATATCATCACAATTCTTCACAGATACGGAAAGAGTAATTCTCAACTTCATATGGAAAAACAAAAAACCAAGGAGAGCGAAAACTATTCTTAACAATAAAAGAACTTCTGGGGGAATCACCATCCCTGATCTCAAGCTGTACTACAGAGCAATAGTGATTAAAAAAACAAACAAACAAACAAACAAAAACAAAACAAAACAAAAACGCATGGTATCGGTACAAAGACAGACTGGTCAATTAATGGAATAGAACTAAAAACCCAGAAATAAATGTACACACCTACAGACTTTTGATATTTGACAAAGAAGCCAAAACCAAACAGTGGATAAAAGACAGCATCTTCAATAAATGGTGCTGTTCTAACTGGAGATCTATATGTAGAAGAATGCAAATTGGTCCATATTTATGTCCTTGTACAAAGCTCAAATATAAGTGGATCAAAGATGTCCACATTAAACCAGATATACTGAATCTAATTGATGAGAAATTGAGAAATAGTCACGAACACAGTTTACTTTGTTATTCCAACACTTACTTTCAAAGTAGGTGTACTTTGCCATTTTTGTAGGCAAATCTACACCATGGATCACAGGCTCCCAACCCTACTGGGTTTCCCTACTGTAAATGCCAAATACTATTCTTTCAATGGATGAAATTGTCACTGTGTGGCCAGAAGTGAGTCCAAAACCAAGTGGGGAAGGAGGTCAGGTTTTTATAATTATTGGGACCACCAAGGTGAGGATCAGATAGCACAGAAATTCGGCTAGGCCCTGCCTTGTATCCACATAGGGCAGGGACCATATGGTCTCACTATGGAATACAGAACCAAGGGTTATCTTGGGATTAGCCAGGGAGGAGAGTGAGGTGGCAATCTAAAAGTATACTGCTACAGGGAATCTGCCTGAGTGTATGTATTAGCTGGAATTTTCCAGCCCCAAGATGAATTATTGCCATTATATACTGGGGCAATGAAATTCCCTAATGGAAGGCTTACTGGGAATGATCTTCACAAAAGGACAGAACTAAGCCACTCTGGCAGCTGGCACCTGCATTGTGTTTCCTGTTGAACACCAGTATACTGGCCCTTTCCACAGCATCCTCCTACTCAGTCAGCTGACACTACTCAAGGGAAAGAGGCTGGCCTCATCTCTTCACATTACCAGACACTGATCTCCTGCTGCCCAAGAAAGGCAGGAGAGCTGCTCCGGTGTTGATTATCTTTCCTGTTTTGGCTGACCACAGCATGACAGAACCAACCTAACCAGTATTGATTCTTTATCAAAGGGAGGATATCCACCAAGGATGAAAATTTATCAAAGTTTTTAGGAGTGGAAAAGTTTCAGGAAATACACTTTGGAATTATTAAACAGGCACCACAGTTGTATAAAGCCTTTTCTGACAACGTTAAATGGTAAGAGACACCACAGAAAATTGTCCACCTCTCTTCTCCAACCCAGATAAAATCCATCCTAATTATACTTTATAAGCAACTCATAAAGATATACTGCCACATTGAGGAGTATCAACAGTCCGGAGAACAGCTGCAGCAGAGGCAGACAGGTCCTATACACCTTTAAACTGAGCTCTCATATTTGTGAGTAGCACATTACTTGCAGTCTAGACTTTCCTTAAGGCCTATTTGGGCCACTTAAATTCTCTTGCTTTTGAAAAAAAATCTCACCAAGGAGTAGAAACACTCTTACAAGCTTTCCAAAGACATCACCCCAGATGCTTTCAGCATGATATTTCAATTCCTGACTATACCTCTTTATCATTTCTAAAACAAGAAATCAAGTAATTCCATTTCTCATACCACCCCACCAAAGCCACAAATTGGGGCTACAGTTCAGGAAAGTAATTTTCTGTTTACACACACACACACACACACACACACGCACGCACGCATACATGTGTTCATGTTTGATGAAGGTCAAAAGTCAAAGTTGGATGTCTTTCTTCAGCCGTTGCCCACATTACTTTTTATTGACACAGTCAGTCTCTTACAGACTTGGAGATTGCTAAGAAGGTTGGCCTAGTTAGCTAGCAAGGCACAGGCTTGTGTCTCTACATCATCTGTGCTAGCACACCGGTCTTTTGTGTGTTGTCCTTTAGTCCCAGACTCATCTTTACATGATATCTACATACACTAGTTGAGGGTGTTCTTAGTTGCATATGGTGGCTCACCCTCACAATCTCATCATCACGCTGAAGGCTGAGACAAGAGGATGACTGACTGTGAGAAGCTACAGAGACCATGTTTCAGTTATGCATTCTCCAGTGATGTTCTCAGGAAGTATTTTAGAATGCACACAAACACTGCTCTCTTGGGTAGTATTTGCAGCATGTGAGGGTTGTTTTTTTTTTGTCTCATCTTTGATTCCTTTTGGTGGTACTTATGCTGAGACAAATACCAATATGCATCCATCAAAAAAGTATATTATTTAGACATAGGTGGTCTGTGCGCTGCACACACACTTCTCTATGCGGATCTGGTGTGTCCAGCCAGGGGTCCCCTTGCTATTGTTCTTATTCATTATGTCATTCTCAATACAAAATTATTTTGTAATCATTCCAGAAAAATAAAAGTATTATTCTCTTTGCACAGTTCAGTAATATGTGCATTCAGTTATAACAATTATGACAGATACTAGAAGGATCAGAAACAGAGTTAAAATTTTAGTTAACAGGATAGATTTATTGAAAAATGGTAAAGTTCAAATTCCACTGCAAGATCTTCAGTTCACATAGCCATTTCATCTTTCAAAGTCTGTCCTTGAGTGGTGACCATACATCTGTCAATCAGTTCACTGACAGATAACAAAGTATAGAATTATGTTGCCTTTTTGTCTTCAGCAATAAGCCCATATGACATTTCACAAAAGTGATAATTTATAGTGGGAAATGATGAACTTAGATAAAGTTACAAACAGGCAATGGGAAATTGTAATGCTGGAAACCAATGTGAATGGGAAATAAATGGAGTTAGACAAGAAACAGCCGACTGGAGAATAATGGCCATATCAGTGTCCCAGAGACTCTGATTTACATTCAGAAGAACTTAGTGAAGGTGAATTTACAGATGAAGGATTGAGTTTCCAGAGTGATGGTAGTAAACATTGCATTGAAGGAGCTGTCAGAGCAGTTTTATGATACTAGAAGAGCAAAGGGTAGCACAGAAGATGATCCCTGCTCAGAGATCAGAGTGGCCCTGTGGAGGCATTGAAATGTTGCTTGCTTCATATATTAAAGCATATGATGACAAGAGCGGCATATATCAGACTATTCTAATACATGTCTTAGAAATAAAAAAATCACAGGTTTTAAATGTTCATAATATTTCAAATTATAGAATACTGAATAAATATTTTATTAGTTTTTATTTTTATAGTTTTATATTTAATTATAAGACAAACTTTAGTGAAGCTATTAAAGTTCATTAGAAATTATAATATTCTCAGAAAATTATAATTTTCTCACTTACTAAAATATGCACAAATATGTTGTATATGTATATCTACATGTATAATATGTATGTAGGTATATATTTGTATATATGTATATCAATATATACAAATATGTGTACAAGTGTATGTATGTATACAGATATATAGGTATATGTGTACATGTGTATATATATGTTTGTGGGTATATATGTATGTATGTTTATATGTATGTGTGTATTGGTATATATGAACATATGTGTACACATGTATATAGGTATGTATATATAGGGGTATATGTGTATATGTTTATATGTGCATATGTGTATAGGTATATAAGTGTGTGGGCACATAGGTGTATATGTGTATAAGTGTATAGGTTTATATGTACATATAAACTCTCTGTCTCTCTCTGTCTCTGTCTCTCTCTTCCAGAGAGAGGCTAACAAACAGAAATCCCAGTGCTAGAAGTCGAATACTGTAGTTGTTGACCAGTGAGGTAACCCCCAAACATTACAGAATATTGCCAGCTTTTTCTTATCCTCCAGAAATTAATGGTAAGACCCTATCTGTTGAAGATACTACACATTGAACATGGAACATTGAAGCTGGTACTGACTTGGAAGTTTCATTCTATTTTTCATAATGCTAGAAGTTGCTATGCATGGTACCAGAGGAGAAAAGTACTTATCAGTCTTACTGAGCTATGAACTCTAAAAGCTATAATAATGACCAGCCTGGGAGGACATGTCCACTGATGCAATAGTGTTATGAATGTCATTGGAGCAATCAGCCACCTTTTTACTGGATTTAAGGACCACTTTATGTGATGAAACCCTTACCTGGCACTCCTATCAGGGGAAAGCACCTGAGATAGACAAGTCCTAGGCCCTAAGAGAGAATATACTATTGTTGATCTGCTAAATGGACACAATGTTAAACTGACTCCCAATGACTTTTTATACCCACAGATTAGTGCATCTCTCAATCGTCATTAGAGAAGCTCATTTTTCAGTAGACATTGATTAACACAGAGACTCAACAACTCATCCAGGTGCATAGAATAAGAAACTATACAGTCCTCAGCCATAAGTTGGATATTTATATTACATCATCTCCTTCAAGGAGGTCGTTGTGGAAAAGGAGAACAAAACAAACAAGGGAGAAATAGATCTGGGAGGAGATGGGGGAAGATTATCATAATATATTGTATGATTTTTTTAAGGAACTGAAAATGTTTGAAAATAATGTTTTTCTTGACTTTTTAAGTTTCCATGGTCATTGTTATTGTACTGTAGTAGTGCACAAAGTAAAAACAGGTTGTATTGCTTTCTCTTTTTATTTATAATTTCTTCTTGATTAAAGTAGGGACTGACTTATATGAGAAATACAGCGCCTTCTTTGCTCAATTTTTATCCCAAACCTAAAGCATTTAGCTCCTATCTGATCAGTTCCTTATGAAATGAGCTTGTTTCAAAACTGCACTGTCTTAGTTAGAATTTCTATCACTGCGACCACATCACATCATGCGCACATCATATGCACATCACACACATGATTCGATCACATCATGACCAAAATGGAATTTGGGGAGGAAAGGGTTTATTTGGCTTACACATCCATATTGCTGTTCAGTAGTGAAGGCAGTTAGGACAGGAATTCAAACAAGGGAGAATGCTAGAGGCAGAACTTAATGCAGAAGCTATGGATGGATGCTGCTCACTGGCTTGCTTCCAATGGCTTGCTCAGCCTGCTTTCTTATAGAACCCAGGAACACCTGCCCAGGGATGGCACCACTCACAATGAGCTGAGCCCTCCCCATTAATCACTAGTTTAGAAAATGCTGAACCTCACGGAGTCATTTTCTCAACTGAGGCTCCTTTCTCTCTGAAGTCCCTAGCTTGTATCAAGTTGAAACACAAAACCTTAGCAGATCTTAACGTGCCATACTAGTAGAAATGTGGAAGACAGGGTGCTGAGGGTGATTTGAATTGTAGGGGCCCAGCTCAAGAGGTTTCAGAGGTGAAGAATTTTAGTATGTGGCCTAGAGACCGTACTTACAATATTTTGGCTAAGAATGTGGCTGCTTTTTGCCCTCGTTGAAAAAGTTTGCCAAGTTTAAAGTAAGGAGTTTGGGATTAATTTCATTGAAAAAGGAAATCTCAAAACAGCCTAGTTCAGATTCTGTCATGTGGTTATTAGTGTTCAAACTTGTGAAGATTCATAGTGCAAATGAACAGGCTGAGAAAGTAAAACTACAAAACGTACAGATCAGGAGAAAAGGGGCGCCAGAAAGTAAAATGGAGCTACAATCTATGTTCGAGGAGATAAACAGATTAAAGAAGAGCCCTATGTTATATGGAATAAAGGGATTGATGACTCCAGGGTAAGACCCTACCCAGATAAGTTCCCAACTTCTGAAAAGGAAATAAGGAAAAACTTAGAGCCAGGTGTTGTGGAGTTTTAAGCCCAGCACTCAGAAGGCATAGGCTGATATGGGGTATCTCTAAATTCAAGGACAGCCTGTTCCACAAAGCAGCCAAGCTTAGGCAATGAAGGAAAAATATTGGAAACAGAAATCTAAAACTGATGTAATTGAATGAGGGGGCAATGTTCCAGTTCCAGCAAGCAGCAGAACTTGGCATCTTTGGTCATGTGATTCTGGCTTTAGAGTCAAGGGTAGAAGAAAGGAGTTATGGAACCTCCCTTTGTGAGTAACAAAAGCCACTGAGGACTGTGTTGGGGGCATCCCTGCCTGGAGGCATGGGAAGGCCAGTGTGTGAAGCTCTGAAGGTAAAGCCTAGATTATCTTGGGAACCTGAAAATGTTGGAGATTCCAGAGCCTTGGGATACTCCTGAGGAAGGTTGCTAAAAGGGAGTGGAACCAGCCCCAAAAAAGATGCATGTTGCAGTCAACAAAGCTGAAAGGAGTTGGAGATCTGAAGAACACTTTGACATTAGATGTGGAGATTCAATTTGGAGTTTTCCCAGCAGGTTTTAAATCTTGCTTTGGTCCAGGACTTCTTCACTGTGCTTTTTTCCCTACCTTGTTAGAAGTGATCTGCTTTTTGTTTGGATTTTTTTTTTTTAAGGGATTACAGTTTAAGAGATTGCACGAATCTCTGAAGAGACTTTGAACTTTGAACTTTTAAACAATGCTGAGACTGATACAGGATCTGGGAGCCTTTGACTTTGAACTGAATGCATTTCGGCATTATGTTTTAGCTACAAGCCTATGGGAGCCAGGGAGTGGAATGTGGTGGTTTGTATAGGAATTGTCCTCATAGACTCATGAATTTGAATGCTTGGTCACAGGGGAGTAGCACTATTAGGAGGTGTAGCTTTGTTGGAGTAACTGTGGCCTTTTGGAGGAAGTGTTTCACTGTGGAAGTAGGCTTTGAGTTCTCATATGCTCAAGTGACACTCAGTGTAGTGCAGAGACCCATTCTGCTGCCTGTGTATTAAGATGCAGATCTATCAGCTCCATACATCATGTCTTCCTGAATGCATCTTCATTTTCATCATCACGATGAAAATGAGCTGAACCTCTGAAACTGTAAACCAGCACTAATTAAATGTATTCCTTTATAAGAGTTGCTGTGGCCATGGTGTCTCCTCACAGCAATAGAAACTAAGACTTGCACCTTCTCAACACACATCAAGTCACTTTACACACACACACACACACACTGAGAGAGAGAGAGAGATACAAATACACACATACACACACAGAGATACACACACATACACACATTCACTGCTATAGGGTTGTAGACATCATCAGCACATTTTCTAAAGGATAATAAGATAAAAGCTATATGCAAGCAAATGAACATAACAGTGGTCTGTCACAGAAGGGTCTATGTGTGCATGTTCTGAGTTATTCAGACTACTGAAATTTACTTTCAATCTGGAACTCACATTTAAAAAGTCTTCGGAAATGATTAAACATATTACTTTGTGTTATATACTTCAGCTTCAGTATTGATCACATCAGGATGCTGCCAATAACGGGACAAAGGTACAAAATCTAATTGATAAATATGTATAATGTAATGTAATTGGCCTTTTTGGAGTGTTTGTGGGTGGACAGTGTCGAAAGTCTAGTTCTGTGTGTGTAACAAGAAGTACTGCAAGAGTAGTAAACTTATCTTTAGTGAATGGGCACAGACATTCCACAATTATGGAGGTTGTACCATTCCTGTCCTGTTCACTGGAGAGGGACACAATCCTACCAGAGGGGGAATATCATAGAAAGTACATTCTAACTGAAGTTCATTTTCTTAAACTTCTCAGTGAAAACTCTTCTAATTTATCACTTTAGATCTTAGAAATTACTAAATTTGACAACAAAGGCATTATTTTATGGAGGCTTATGACTGAAGGAAGTAACACTTGAAAGTTAAAAGCCAATCAGCTTTGAAAATATCCCAGAGGTGATGTGTATCATAAATACTTAATGTGCCTTCAAGTAAATATAAAGTAAGACTCAATGATATGATATAAAATATTAAGTTCTTTATGTTCTATGATGATATTTATTTAACTTGGCATTATAATGGATCATTATAAGACTTTTGTGAGTCAATTTTGTTCATAGATCCCCAAACAGTATTATAACATCCCTGTATATGCATGAAAAATGCCCTTGGCACTATATTTCTTTTCTAAAACTTTAGAAATGCAATGATTTGCCCATCTAAAAGCTGACAGTGTTCTTGCTAGTCCATATAATCTGAATGAAATAGTGTCTTCAAAACACAGGAGGACTGACACACATATGGATCACAGAGACTGTGGCAGCATGCACAAGTCTAAGGCAGACAGATTCCCGGAACCAAGAAGATAAAGTGGACATGAACTCCCATCTCAAATCAAGAAGCTGTCTCCAGGAGTATTTTTCTCCTGCTTATGAGGGAAATTTAGCTTTTACTATTGGAGTCTCACTGGATATAGAAACTGCACTTGGGGGTAAGCCCATTTGTGGTGGTAGAGGGCCACCAAAAATATTATTTTGAGATATTTTCTGTCTCTTGTTGCTTTTGGGGGGGCATTTTAAAAGAGTTTTTACTTGTATATTATGATTTCTGATCCTGTGTTTTGATGGGTTTTATGTTTGTGTATGCATCTTTCTCTGTGTGTGTTTGTTTTTTGTGCCTTTTCTGTCTTGAAATTTGATTTTTTTTATTCTTTTAAAAAATTACTTGTTTGTTTTGTAAAGAGAGAAAAAGAAGGAGTGGTATTGGGTAAGTAGGAATGTGGTAAGGATCTTCAAGAAGATGGATTAGTGAAATGGGGGTGAAGTCGTGATCAAAATAGATTGTGTGAGAACAAAAAGGTTTTCAATAAACACAAAAAAATTCTAGCAAAAGAAACACACACACACACACACACACACACACACACACACACACACACGCATGCACCGAGACAGAAAGACAGAGACAGAGAGAGATAGAGACAGAAAATCTCAAAGCCATTTCTTTGAAATGCCTCATGAATTACATAAAATGAAATGTAGACAGCTTCTTCCTAGCATCATTAGTGTTAGGTGTAGCAGAATATTTCTCCCACTACTGTGTATAAAGCTCAGAAATCAGGCTGTATGAGAGGTAGGTGGAGTGAGGAGTCAGAGGGAGAGAAAGAGGAGTTAGGAGCAGGAGGAGGAGAGAGAGACATAGGAGACATGGAGAACCATTTATCATCATGTGGGTCCATGATGGTCTTAGGTAATAACTTATATTTAAGGCTAGATATTAGAAAACACCTCTAATCATGTGGGCATCTTGTTAATTGGGCATTACCAAATATATATAACTATTAGATAATCTCTAAGCATTAGATTCTCATTTCTACTGGGTACCACATGGATGGCGGGATGGTCTGGGCTCAACCAAACATTGTGGAGACAGTGTGGTAGATTGGCAGAGCCATCTCCCATGCGGGTGTCTCCTGGGTGCCAGGGACGGCGCTTTTGGCCAGCATGAGCCCCCGCGGTCAGAGTTGAGCATCAATGAGAGCAGGCCTTGTCTAGTCGGGAACATGGTGGCCCTGTCAAGCCAGATTGGGTGCCGCTGATTTAAATATTATTATTATTGTTGTTGTTATTATTACTATTATTGATTATTATTATTATTATTATTATTATTATTATTATTATACTATTTATGGAATATTGGTTCCAATTATCTTGGATACCTTAATCTTCTTTCATTGCCTGAAAGATTTAAATAGGTTTCTCAGTATCTACTTTTGCCTGGTGAATTTGTTCACAAATGGCTGAGCAATTTAATTGACACTTCGATTTTAACAGCTAAGGCTTTATGAGTCCCACTATGTCTTGGCTTTTTACTGAGTAATTTGATAGTCACTAACGTTTTTGCATTATTTCAAGGAACAGTTACACCTGTGTGTTACCATTAAGTTACAGAATCAATCAAGAGTTTGCAGAAGTCCTAAATAAATGCATAGTTTCAAGTGAAAAAAAACCCACCAAGGAAACGAACTTCTGGTTATCATTTAGAGCCCCATACCCCCAAAACTCAGCGCAATGAGTAGAACTTCAAATTACACCATCAGTTGAAGACATAAATTAGAATCCAGGAGGCTGTAAGCTGTGGCTGCCTACAGAGACTTCAGTGAGGAAACACAGCTGCCTTCCTGTTTGGAAAGCTGTTTCTTTACTCTTTCTTCCTCCCCCTCCCCCTCCCCCCCTCCCCCTCCCCCTCCCCCTCCCCTCCCCTCCCCTCCCCCTCCCCCTCCCCCTCCCCCTCCCCCTTCCCCTCCCCCTCCCCCTCCCCCTCCCCCTCAATAGCGCAGTCCATCATCTCCTCTCCTTTTCAGGAGATCCTGGAATTTGAAGTCAGCACAAACAATGGTGAAGGCATGAACCTCTTTTCTTAGTTGCCTTCATTTCTGGACTCGAGGGTCAAGTCATTCAGCAGCTTTCTCCCTTCCTTTGCGTTCAGGTGGCCAACCTTAAAGGACAGGTTTGGCTTCTGGGATGGACTCTGACTCTACTCACTTTACAGTTACCCCCATGGAACTCTTTGTTCAGGGATCTGCAGAGCTTGATGACAGAAATGTAAATGTCTTTGTAGTGATAAAGCTATCTGTATAAAAGCTGGATCACCTCATGTTCTCTATTACTCAAAGCAAAACCTGCTTTTGTTGCTTGTAATATCAACTAAACATACTCTAAAGCTGGTATACTACGTGGTTTAGTTGAGATCGCATGTCCTTTTATTTTCTCCTTCAGGATTTAAAATACCTTTCCTCTAATTCACAATTCATTGACTTAGATTTAGAAGCCATTGTTCAGCATAAGATATGCTCCAAGAAATGTTTAATTTTGTATGTTCTGACACCCCTCACTAAAGCAGAAGTTCCATGAGGGCAGAGACTATTGTTCACTAATGTATAACCAAGTAGCTAAGTAGATTTTGATTTAAAAATATATATGGCTGATCAGATATATTTGATGAAATATATATGTATATATAATTTTTAAAAGCAAAAAAAAAAATAAATGTTTTTTTAAATAAAACATATCAAGACTAATTTTGCCAGTTTTTGTAAAGCTTATGTTTCTTTCCCTGAGATTAGTTGAAACAGAGGAGAGGACACAATGAATAATATTTTCAAAAGTTAATAATCAGCCCTCAATATGTTGCATTCTTCCAAAAAATCCACCTGCTAACTCATTTTTCTTCCATTCTCTACATTCACAAAATACATTCATAAACTAACTTTTCTTTTTATTTGCCTTTCTCTCCCTCAATTTTCCCCCCCTCCCTTTAACCTATAGGCATAATGTTATTGTGCCCTGTGTAAAAATTTTATTTATATTATTCAAATGCTGACTTTTGTGCCCCCATGTTTGGCTGCAATCCTTATTCTGAGAATCTCCTGGCTCAATGTTGTATAAACATCCCAATTATTCCCTGATTGATCAATAAAGTTATCTGATCAGCCAATGTCTGAGTAGAGAAGATAACAGAGCTGGACTTTCTCCTAGCCAGGAGGCGGGGGAGCCAGAGTGAGGAAGAGGGGATTCTCTACCCAGAGAGTCCACAAGACTTCATTCAAGAACACCTGGATCACAAAGAGCCAGATAAATACTAAAATGCAAATATCACTGGAATTTTGGCTGGCAGGTAGCCAGGTTAGCTCAAAGGTTTAAAATAGCACAATACTGCTCAGTTGTTGTCCCCTTAAAGCTTGATAAATAAATATAATAGGCCAGTCTACTATTTAAGAGATAGCTGGTTAAGAGGAAAACTGTAACACAATCTTTTAAAATAACACTAACACCACCCCTTTTTTCTGACTTTTATTTGGAAGTTGCTTTTCTTTCTCACATATGTACTTTAAAAAATTTAGGATGCAATAGTGTCTAGTAGTCTACATATTTGTATTCTTACAAGTCCTGATATAATAACTTCGCATTCATTTATATTTTTATTAAGACAGACTCATCTTTCTTTTTATATTCAAGAAATTTTGGCTGTCCTTGAACAGTCAGGCCACTATATGAATCATTTAAGATAATTCTTACTTATTACAAAGGAAATCCATCGAAATGCTGAGTGGAATTACATTAAATTATGCAATACTTTTAGAATGACTGATGTTTTTGTGACAACAAACCCTACTTTGATGCTTACATTTTATTTGAAGTCAATTATATTTTTAATACTGAATATATCCTCATATGTGTTTGTTTTATGGTTTGTTTCTCTTTGGATCAGGCTAAATATAAACACATATGCATGCTTTTTAACTCCCAAATAAAGTGTAATAATTGAAGTGCATGAAAATAACATCAAAACACTTTTGTGATTTCACCAGACTCTAAGTGCACTGCAGCAGTAAAAATATTCCAAAATTGATTAAAGTATTTAGGAGAAGGTATATAATAAGAATAAAGTTTAACTCAATGGGTAAAAAGGTATTTTTAGGTTTTGCTGGATTTTACAAAAGCTATTAATTTGGATTTTTTTAATCCATTCATTTAAGCAATTATATTTTCAGTATATATAAGCTCTTAATTAAAGCTTTGAGATTACAGTTATAGTTATGTTATCAGCAAATAATTTTTATTCTTTTCAAATATTTACACTTATTAATTTTTGTAGCTTGAGAATTTTATACTTGAGGACTATATTTTTTTTTTTAAATTTTGTTTAATCTTTTTTTCTTACACTCCAGACATTATCCCCATTCTGGTGAGAATTTTATACTTGAGGACTATATATTTTTTTTTAATTTTGTTTAATCTTTTTTTCTTACACTCCAGACTTTATCCCCATCCTGGTGAGAATTTTATACTTGAGAACTATATAATTTTTTTAATTTTGTTTAATCATTTTTTTCTTACACTCCAGATTTTATCACCATCCTGGTCCACCCTCTGACTCTTCCCCATCTTATACCTTCTTGCTACCTCCTGTCTCCATGAAGATTTCCCCACTCCCCTAACCTCCACCTACCAAACCTCCAAATTCCCTGGGGCTTCCTGTCTTTTGAGGGTTAGGTGCATCTTCTCTGACTGAACCCAAACCTGGAAGTTCTCTGCTGTATATGTGTTGAGGGCCTTATATCAGCTGGTATATGCTGCCTGGTTGGTGGTCCAGCGCCTGAAAGATTTATAGTATTTTCCTATTTCTCCTCCAACTGCTCTTGTGTCCACATTGATCTTGCTCAAATTTTGACCTCTTCTTCTTAAATTTTATGTGTGTGTATGTGTATATGTACATACACATGCAGACATATATACATACACAACATACTGATTCAATTTAGTGTTACTTGTATGTACATGTGTCTAAGGCTGACCTCTGGAGAGTGGATAACCCATCAGGGACATTGGAGGACACTCATTCTCCTATTCTCAGCAGGCAATGATTACTTGCACCTGAGGGTTGGATTTGTAAACTTTCCTTCATCACATTGTTTTTGTATAATTACACTAGCTAAAAAATTGTCCAAAATACTACTGGATAATAGTTGTCATAAGCAGATATTTCTATATTATTATCACCATTTAGTGTTTTTGAAAGTACTTTTCTTTTTTAAAACCTAAAAATATTTATTGTTTATATTATTTTTATTTTATATTATATATTATATAATTGTAAACATTGATATAACCAATCTTATGACATTTAAGCAATTTCCACCTCTTATTATCTTGCAAGAATATATTTAGAATTTTTATCACTTGTTTTTTTATTGACTATTTTATTTATTTACATTTCAGATGTCATCCCCTTTCCCCATTCCCCAACCCCTAGAACCCCCCTATCCCATCTCCTTACTACTTTTTGCTTTTATACCATTTTATTTTTTTTTAGATATTTTATTTACACTTCAGATGCCATCCCCTTTCCCCATTCCCCCCCCCTTTAATTACATGCAAGTATTAAGGTCAATTCTAGATTTAGGAACTAGCAATACAATAGATGAAAATAGTCAAGGAACAAGCAAGACAATAAACACAAATAGTCAAATAAGCAAGGCAATAAAGTTCCATGAACCCTCCCATGATCACTGTTTCTAAGGGCTTAACAGGATGACCAAAATATCTGAGCCTACTTTCCTATCCTAGCCAAAGTCATTTTCATGTCTGAAGCCTACTTCCTTGTTCTAGCCTAAAATTTAGATTCCTGCCTGAAATTACTTCTTTGTTCTAACCTAATATTTAGATTCCTGCCTGAAGCCTACTTCCTTGTCCTTGACCAATGTCAGATTCTTGAAAAGCAGCCCCAAAGGCTGTCTGCCTTTTTTATTTCATAAACAAGACTGAACCTGTCTCAGGTCATTGTGACAAGAATGCCATCCTTATCAGTCATGGAATATGCATTATCAAAAGCAATGCACTTATGTCTTAGGTTGGTAAGTCTCTGCAGAATCTTACTTGTCCTTGGCTTGCCAGCCTGTTAATTTAATAACTCTGTCTGGGGGTCCATTTTCAGTTTCAAGCCATATACTTTGGCTGCCAGCATGTTGATGTTGCTAAAGATCAGGTTTATCATGATGAGCAGGAATAAAAGTATTCCCAGGACAAAAAGGGCTAGCATGATCAAGCTATATATGCTATTCTTAAAGCTTGACCAAAATAGAAATACTGACCTCAGGCCATGAGTAATTTTATCAGGAGTTTCTGCTGCATCAGCACTCACCAGAGCAGCATTCTTTAAATTCATAGGCTCACTGTGAAAAGTTAAAACATCCAGAGAGGTGTTAGAATTATGCCAAATGTGGGTCTGTTGTTTGTGTGTGTGGGTATGTGTTCTGTTAGGCTGAGTTGTGAGTCCTGCATGTCTGCCATGGCTCAGGGAGGCAGAAACGTGGGAATTTGACTGAGTTAACTCCACACAGGACCACTCCACTCCAGGCATGGAAAGATCTCAGTCTGAGATCCTGCAGGGGCAGAGGTCTTGGGTCAGGGGTCTCTGGGCTGAGGCGACTAGTGGGAGACCAGTGGTCTCAGCCCTTGGGCACCCAGGCGCAGAAGGACTGAGATAGTGGAGGGTAGGCATATGGACTGGACTGGCCTGCAGCCAAGACAGATGAGGGTGAGAAGCTCTGACAGTGCAGCATGGGATGGATGAGACTCTTGGTCTCAGCCACTCGCTTGGCTGGGTCAGGGCTGGCTTGGCTAGCTTGCTTGAGTTGGTGGCCTCTGGGCCTGGAACACAGAGAGGTCCTTCATTGGGAGATTAGGCGGCCCCCTTTATGGGTCTCTACTGTGGGCCCCAAGGACATGAGGAAGTCCATGGTTTTAAAAGGTTTATTGTCAGGGTGGAAAGTGGTTGAAGCTGTACCCCATGTCCTTAGGGCAGGTCTGAGGTTAAAAAGCTTTTGCAAGGAGGGTCTGGGAAGGAATCCTTAATTGGCTACACCCTCTGGCCTTTAGGTATCTCATTAATATGGAGATCTCTTGAGGCTTTTCAGCCTGAAGTTATGCCGTCTACCTCTGCTATGTGACCCAAGGCCACAAACCATTCTTTGGGAGGGGCTGTGGATAAGTAAAAGTAACCAGGACCCAGAAGCAAGGCCAAACACTTATCATCCCATTAGGGTCATCAGGGTTCAAAGCAGACTCAACTGGGTACCCCACTGCCTCTCACAGCCCACCGCCCCACAGCCAAATACACTGAAAGTGTCTTTAAACTTTTTTCTAATTATTATGACTACCACTTTAAATTTTAGAACTAACATGAATCCAGTGGTATTTGGCATGACACGCAACATGGCTTCTTACTCTTAAACTCTGAACCTTCTTCCAATAATTTGAATAGGATAAAGAGCATAAATCTGTTGTTTCAAATGCCTATCTGAATCCTCTTGTATATTCAACACATTAGTAACATGTTTTTGCTAAATGATTAACAAAAGTAGCTGTTTTAACTTTTTGTGTCAAAGCAATTGCAGAAGCGGTGGTGCTAGCAATTAATGTAATTAAAGCTGCTATACCAGCAATAATCAAGCCCACTACCCTCTTGCTTCTGATTAAAGCCTCACCAACTTCTTCTAGTACTTGCAAGTATTTTTCAGAAGACCAAGTTTCTGTTATATTCAGAGCAATAAAACAAAAGCTGGTTGATAGACCTCTGTAACTGACATGCCAGATTTCCTCACACTAACACAGTTAGAAAGTGTACAATCAATGCAACATACATTAAATACTGTAGAAGAAATAAAAGTAATTTTAACTTGACAATTAAAAGAGCCTTAACACATGTACTAACACTTGTTTGAAATCTAGATCCTGTCCCAACTTTATCTCTTGCTAACATAACATTGTAAAGAACTGCAGCTAACTTGCAAATATGTCTCTGAAAATGTCCAAAACCAGCCTTCCAAATGAAGACTGTTATTTCCAATATTGGATTGATTTCTAGACCACTCCATGATTAAGTTCAAATAACTGGTCACATTTAAGAAAAATACAAGAATCATTATAACTTCTCATTTTGATTCTCTGTTCCATAAGGTCTAAAAACTTGAGGCAAGGCAGCTTGTCCCGTCAGTGGTATATGCTAGAAAAGGTGGGTCAGGAACATATGTCTAATACGGCTTCCTAGTCACCATTGTCAGCACTCAGCAAGCTCACAGATCAGCATCATTCTTTGTCCTGATATCAGTATGCCTCACCCGTCACTCTGGTAGTCACCATGTACCTTCAGCATGATCCTGGGCTCATTAGAGCTCCTAGGAGTCCAGCCTCCTCTGGGTCTTATGAGATTTGGTGCATAGCTGGTGCTCTAGGACTCTCAGGGCACCAGTGTAGACCAGAAGGAACCTGTGCCACTGGCCATGAGGGAGTTCCTGGGTCCCAACGGGTTCCAATTACTCCCTGTTTGGAGGCTTATTTGGAATGTTGTCAGTGCTTCTCATCTTACAATATAATTAAATAATTGTAATGTATACATTTTTATGAAATACATTTTGAAGGGTTTACTTGAAGTATGTTTGCTTTTCTAAGATTGCTTACTCATAAGTTTATTATTCTTTATAATAATACATGTCTATTTTAGATTATCCATTTCAGATGTGACCCACATTTTATTTTCAAAATTTTCATGAATATTTAGAAATAAAAGTAAGCTTTTTTTAGACTGAAGGATTATTTAACTCCATGATATTTTGGTATTGAAGTTACAATGTTCTCATCAATAGATTACAAAAATTTTTATCTTTTTTTCTATTCCATGGATTATTTAAATAAGGCATGCATTGGAGTTAGGGTTTCTATCGCTATGAAGAGACACCATGATCAATGCAACTCTTAAAATGGCAAACATTTTATTGGGGCTGGCTTACAGTTTCGGAGGCTCCATTTATTAACATCATGGTGGGAAGCATGGCAGAATTGGTGCTGGAGGGGAGGAGATTTCTACATCTTGATCTGAAGGCAGCCAGAAAGAGACTCTTTTGCAGGCAACTAGGAGGAGGCTCTCCTCTGCACTAGGTAGAGCTTGAGCATAAAGACCTCAAAGTCCACCACCCACAGTGACACACTTCCTCCAACAAAGCCACACTTACTAGTAGTTCTACTTTCTATGGACCAAGCATATTCAAACCACCACAGGCTGGCTTGTACTTCAGAGATTTAGTCCAATGTTTTCATGATAGGAAGCATGGCAGCATGCAGGCAGCCATGGTGCTGCAGAGGTAGCTGAGATTTCTACATCTGTATCAACAGACAGCAGGAAGGGAGAGAGAGGAGATACTGAGGCTGGTTTGTCTGTTTGAAACCTCAAAGCCTAACTCCACAGTGGCATACTTCTTCTGACAAGGCCACACCTCCTAATACTGCCACTCACTATGAGACCAATGTGAGCCATTTTTATTCAAATCACCAGCATGAGCTTGAATTTAGCTATATAGTCATCCCAATCAAATGTTTTGACAGCTTTGGACCCTAATTACCTTCCTAATATCTCCTATGCATATTACTATCTTCTGTTTAAAGCTGATAGTTCAAAGCTTAACATTTGTGGCATTAAATAAAGATCTCCTAAGGTTTCCTTCGAAAACATTAAAAGCATAAAAGAGAGAAAAGTTCAAAGATTCACAAAAAAAAAAAAAAAAACTTCTGAGAGTTACTCAACTAGTTAATACTGTTGAGAACTTTCCTCAGCATGTGCAGGTGAGTAGCCATCAGAAGCAGCAGGGCAAAGAAGGCAAATGACTGGATAAAAGAGAATTTTTATCGTGTTACCTTCTGCAGAAAACACAGAAAGAGTGGAGATGGTAACCTCCACCACCA
Source organism: Arvicanthis niloticus (assembly GCF_011762505.2). Classification (NCBI taxonomy): domain Eukaryota; kingdom Metazoa; phylum Chordata; class Mammalia; order Rodentia; family Muridae; genus Arvicanthis; species Arvicanthis niloticus. Next base: position 42,399,337 of record NC_047671.1, read on the forward strand.
GAATTTTGATTCCAAAATTGGTTATGACTCAATTAGGCTTCATTTAAAAATAACACCAAGAAGTAAAGCCAGCCTTTCCTTTGCAGAGTGGTGTTTTCAAAACAACTCACATAGGGGTTAGCCCTTGAATATATCTTTCTAATTTTCCAAAAAGCTGTTCCTTTCTGGCCTTCTTCCTCTTTCCTCCCTTGTTGAATGTTTTTTTATTTTTTTGAAGGGGTATCTCTAGGGACTAAACCCATGCTTTACCACTAAACTATACCCCAGACCCTGTCGATGGCTTTTTAATACAGTTGCTAATGTCAGTCATGTCCCACATGACTGGGTTTATAATCTAATCAATGCTTTTGTAGCTGAAACATCTTTCCAGTTCTTCTTCCAGGCATGAGCTTCTTTCCATTTGGGCTCTTCTTGTTATTTTAAGTTACCAAATCACCCCCTTAAGAGCCAACTAGCTCAGCAGTGGCCTCTTGCTGAAAAGCTTCAATCATTTCTTATGCGGTCTTCAAACACTGCCCTATCATCATCAACATAAAAATTAAATCTGCTGTTGTTTCAGACAATGAAGCATTCTGAGTGTGCTGTACCACCAGGAGATGAGATAGAGAGCAGTAACTAGATGATAAGGACATTATCATCAAGCTTAAAAATAAATCAAGTCGCAGCAACAAAGAATGGCAGGACGAGGGCTCATACGTGGTGCTCTTCTTGGTCGGCATAGCACAGGGAAACGGGCAAATGCTTCGTAAGCAAAGGCCTCTGCATTCTAAGCCATGAAGCATGTAGCTTATCAGCACGAGCATCTACTCCCTATGGTACTACATGAACAATTGTATTTCAGGCTTGAATTGTAATACAGTAAAGACCAATAACACAAGTTCAATGTCTTACCTTTCTTTCCTAAAAGAAGAGAGTTAGTAGTAGTCCTTAAAGAAATGTTACATGTTTTCCAGAAAGCAAACAAACAGAACACACTGGGAAGTCTTTAGAAAATGGTAATTTTCAAGAAGGTAGTAAAATTATGCTATTTAGCTGTAAGTGTAGTTGCTGGGATCATTTTGCCTTCTTGCATTTAAAAAAAAACAAAAAAACATTTTTTTGCACTTGGTATATATGCCAGAGAGACTTACCATGTGAAAATATTCAATATGGTTCTCACATACCCCAGTCTCTCTTGCACTTGAGACCATGTGACTCAATTTGATAAATGGACTAAGAGCTCATTTAAGCTTAATTGGCTGAAGATTAAAATATATACTCCACTTATCTCTTTCTATGATAATACAACCTCAGGGACTGTAAAGGCTCAGAACTACAAGACAGAAGTCTCTGTTTCCCCTGAAGGAAGTGAATCCTCTGATTACACCACAGTAAAGCATTGTCAGACAAACTACTAGATTTGGGCTTTATAGGTTATAGTTTATGGCAACTTGTATTCACAAATCTAAACAATAAAGTAAATGATATAGGACGTATGCACAGAAAACAACCTCTTCCTCCTCTTACCCCCCATCAGATATATTAGAATGGAGGGGGTGTGCGAACATTGACAAACCTCCCATAACCCACACCAATGAGTAGATCTCCAAGAGAAACACTTGCACATGTCTACATATCCAAAGATACTCATAGCAACACTGTTTAACAGTCTACAAAATACTTAACTTGGAATAGTGCTTTTTCATGGGAGATTTGATGACTAAGAGGTAATATATGTTTATATGTATACGATGAACTAGCAAAGTATTCTTATAAAAAATAACTTTTAAAATATTCTGTGTAGCACAATAAAGTTCTTCATATTTTTAAATAAGCATGTGTACATTTATGTTAATGCACATGTAATATATATGGATATGTACAAAAGATACAAAAAAATTAACCAGGTTAATGATAATCCTGTGCTCAGAATCATATTGAGCCTAACTTAAAGGAAGCAGGGGTGGGATAAATGGTATATAGGTAAATGTTGGTCTTCACTGTTTATTTTTTAATTAATTACATTATTTATTTACAGTACATTTTGATCTCAGATTTCCCTCCCTCCTCTCCTTCCAGTACCTCCATCTCATCTCAATTCCCAGCATCCACCCATCCTCCTGTTCTCAGAAAAGCAGAGCCCTCCCATGGATATCAACCACTCTGAGCATATCAAGGTGCAGTAAGACTAGGCACATCTATTGAGTCTAAACAAAGTACGTCAGTTAGGGAAAGGGGCAGGCAATGTAGTAAGAGTTAGCCCCTGCTGCTGCTTTAGGAGTCCCGCATAAAGACCTGATTGCATAACTGTTACATATGTGCAGTGGGCCTAGATCCATCCCATGCATTCTCTCTGGTTGGCAGTTCAGTCTCTGTGAGCCCCCATGGGCTCGGATTAGTTCATTCTATAGGTTTTCTTCTTGTGTTTTTGACCCATCTGGCTCCTTCCATCTTTCCTCCTCACCTTCCAGGTCTTTACTGTTAAGACCTTAGCTTTTACTTTAGTTTCTGGGTTTATAAATGAGTTATCACTTTTAGGTAAATGAATGGATAGATAGAAGATAGATAGATAGATAACATACATAAGACACAATTCATATATACATATATACATACATACATACATACATTCATATATACATACCTAGACAGACAGATAAATGAATAGATAACAAAACAAAAATTAATGTGTGAACTGAATACTGAATGGAATTAATTCGGTTTTGGGCCTGAAGTTTAATGGGAAACATCACCTCGATTTTCCCCATAATATGATCTCCCAGAAATGCAGAAAAATGTGTGTGCATATTAATAGTGATACAAATATACAAATACACACACACAAATATATAGTTTACAATGGAGACTAAAAATGTAGATAAACAATGGGCATGGCTTCTATGAAATAATCAAGGCTCATTTATATAATATTTTGGGTTCTCATTTGTTCTATTTGGCATTTATAATGAAGGCAATAAATTTTTTCTTCAGTTTTCCGGCTAGAGTTCCATTAAAACATTTACTAAAATTAGGGAATTTTTAAACCATGGAAGCTTAATTGCATTAATTATCCTTTTCACCCTCAACTGTTTTATCATGAAACTAAATAACGGATGCAATGATGGAGCAAAGGACATGTTGGATTTGCATATTTTATAAACATGCTCAGGAGAGCAACTTTGCTTGGAGTAGTAGTTGGGTTAATCATATGTTTATGTAAAAGAGAACCCAATTTTCAGGGGTCAGGGAAGGGCTAAGTAGGGTGACTTTGAAACCAGGTTCTGGGTATGCTCCTCTGCTCTATGTGAGGGATGAGAAAACAAAGGTTTTGAAAGACTATTCCTGTGGACAGAAAAGAGACCTATGAAGTTGTTACAGCATCCCCTGGAATAAGGCAATAGCTTAGTCCACTGAGTGCTCATACAGATAATTGAGAAAAGTCTTTTCTAAGAGTCAGCTAATAAAATAGAAATGGACGTTTTTAAAAGAGTGAAAAATACCATTTCCCCTGACCATACTCTGCTTCCTAAACCAATCCAGGGAAGCCTACTTCTCACCAGGCTGGCAGCCCTGCATGCCATCCCTTAGGTGTGCAGAAACAGACAGTGGTTCATCCTCACCTTCTTCTCCCACACCTCCACTCTCACGGCTACACACACACACCCCAAATCTGTAAGATCTTGACAGTTTTCAGGGTAATAATAGCAGGGTGCACTTTTGGAGCCTTATTCCTGCAGACAGTGTGAGAAATCCACCAGCAATATGTACTCCAATGTATTAGCACGCCTCAGTTCAGTATAATGTGTTAATAGATAGAAAAGTCATAGAAATTAATTTAAAAATGACTTCTGATCAGAGCAGAACATACTATATAAAATTCTAAAGATTTGGAAATTAAATAGAAGCCAGGAGCACTTGTCTTTCAATCCAATCTGTGCCACTAAGAAGACTTTACAGTACTTATGTAGACAAAAAGCAAGCCAAGGCCAGCCTTCCCTCTTGATTGGAAATGTTGGTGTTTCATTGTTCAATAACAAGAAAGATAAGTACTGTGATCTAGGTAAAGGTTTGTCTCCTAAGAAAGTCAGGAGAAAGTAAACACCTGACAATAATCCAGAGTAGGATTCAGAACAAAATTCCCAGGATTGTTTTCCATTCTTAGCAAAGTACAAGAGACATGGTCTCTGTGGGGAAAAAAGTAGACTGTCATAAATAATATCAAACAAATGCAGCAAAAATAGCTTTCCCCAAATAAACAACTTCTAACCAAGTTACAATTCATACTTTGGGCTGCAGCAAAGAAACTTAAGTCTGGTGAAGTCAGTGAGCCATACAAGTCAAGAGATTTTAACAGAATAGGGAAGAATGGGACAAAATGAAAACATACACCCGGCAACGGGTAAGGAAGATGATGGAGAGCAGGGAAGAAATATGCAAAGAAGTTATCTGAAAAATACACTCAATATTACCTGAACAAATTAAAGTCTTATTATACTCTCATTGTGTCTAATCAGGATTGCCTCAAATACTCATACTGGCAAATTAAAAAACAGAAATAAAAATCAGACAACAACAACAACAAACCAGAGAAAAGGATGGTGATTTTGAAATTTAACAATAAAGACAATCACAGGAGACCCAAGACAGAGTTGTCTGGCCCCAGAATCTCTCAGCACTCTGTAAAATCACGGGCTAGAGAAAGGGCCATGAACCAATTTTTAAACTTCGATGACTGCTGACTTCATGAATCAAGGTAAAATAAAATAAAACAAAAAAAAAAATGTCATAGACTTCTTTCCCCACAGCAGCCTGAAGAATTCTCTTTCCCTTTAGGGGCCTCCAACCAGGCCAAACCTGAATTCTTATTTTCCAGGAAGCAAAGAATTTCAGGATGAGCCAATAGGAAGCAAAGTTGTGCTGACAGAGAGAAGTGGGGGATGGGGGGGTGGGGGGAGAGGGAGACTGGAGAAGAAAGAGACAGAGAGGGAGGGAGAGGAACCTAAGATGGTTGTGGGCTTTGCATGAAAGCATGGCACTTAGGTACAATGGGTGGGTGTATATAGGATTTTGATGATACTCAAGTTACAACTCTAAAAAGTTACTATGAACTCTCCCTTTTTAAAAACACATCTCAAAAACAATGTAATTTGTAACAACGTCAGATGCTTACAAATATCTCCTCCTAAACAAAGATGTGAACTGGATTTGTAATTGGTCTTACTTAGGGTTAGGAAGCAATGATCAGGGCTATACACCATTTTAGCCCTAAAGTAAGCATAGCATATTTACAGCCTTCGGCATCTTTGTTAAAAACTTTTGTTCAAAACCATAGAGTGCCTCACTTGGTAATGTTGGCTTTATCAATAGTGCCTGAAGTTCTTCTTCGACCCTCTCTGCGGAAGAGTCAAGCCAGTTCCCCAAAGGACGGGACACAATTTTTTTTCTCAAGATTTCCTCCTATATCTCCATGACTTTTCCATATTTCTGTCCAGCCTCACTTAGACTAGCGAGAGTATCTAGTATTTGTATATGAACATATTGACAAGAGAACATAATCAAGGATTCAAATTGTCTGGTACTTATAAATAATAGGCTGTTGTAAGTAGTAAACTCAATTTGAAAATGCAAGAACCTAGTTGCCACCGCCGCCGCTGCTACTGATGATGATGATGATGATGATGATGATGATGATGATGATGATGATGATGATGATTATTGCATCTAGTAAAGAAACAACTGAAAGTAAATATCACCTCTGAAAATTGGGAATAGGCTCTACCTGGCTGGGAGGGGTTTGTTCTCAAACTCCTAGGTCCCCACATTTTGAGGAGAGAGATGAGAATGGGCTTCCTCTCATGGAGTCAGGCAAGATCAAGGTGCCAGATATTCAATTGAAAAGAACCGTGGCATTTCTAAACCAGTTGTCATGTGCACTGTGCAGTTTTCTCTGCCAGTTTTCCAGTTTGTGAAGAGAACCTGGCATACCTTTCTCTTCGTATTCAACAAATTAAAACAACGCTCAGTGTTTTAAATGTGAAGCTGTCATCTCTCCCAGGCCTAGAGGATGTCACAGTTGAAGTGTCTCCTTTAAATGTCACTGCTGTCACAAATGGATCATCATCCTGAAACCACTTCAGGTCAACCACATCACAACAGGACACAAAACTCTCAACCACAGGAAAGTGAGGTGTCATCAGAAAATATCTTGACTGTAGCCAAGGATCAAAGATATGCCATGTATCTCAAGAGGGTTCCAGTGACAGCAACCAGAGACAAAATGATAACAGAACTGGACCCAGAGCTCCTTGAGAAGTCAGATGCTCCAGTGCCTAACAGTAAAAGTGAAAAAAAAAAAAAAAAAAAAAAAAGCCCTAGAAGAAAGTTCAGATAAAGCTCAGAAAGTTTCAATGACCAAATTGGATTGTGATGTGAATTAGGTGCATGTGTGGAAGGGTGGTTTTACATTCTGTGAAAGAGCCTGCCCTCTAGTTCTTAGTACAGAGTCATCAAATGGCCACATACCTACTCGAAACTTCCTCTGTTTAAAAAAAAAAAGTCATTTATAACCTTCCAAAACATTGGTAAGAAGCATTTTTTCTTTAAAATCACCTTGCTTTTTGGTGCACACTCTTAATCAACCATAGAAGTATTTCCTGATGAGGTTTTATGAAGACTTTGACTCTTTCTGCACATAGTGTTCTAAGCCAGCATTATAAATTGATCTGAATGGGCCTTCACAATTAAATAATCTGACATTGTAAGGCTAAATAACAAAAATTTTTGAACATGAGAAGATTATTCATCGGGCAGTCTTTAAAAGTTTTAAGAGTGAGTCCATCTAAAGAGGTCAATCAAGACAATTTGGGTAACTTTTGGTTAATTTAGATGTATTGTAAAGTATTAATTATATCAATATAGAATTACCACTCAAAAAATGTCTTCTAAAACATGAAGTTTCAAGACCATAGGACATATGGAAATACTGGACAGCCATATGCAAAATTTCAGAAATTATTGTTGGAGACAAGTAACCATTTAGTTTAATCAACTTAAGGCTATTTTTAGAATTCAGAAATAGGATCAAGATGTATAATCATCACTATTTATTCAGCAAGTTATTATAATATATTTAGTTGTAAATTACTATTACAAACTTTACAAAGATAAATGATCCAACTATGGACCATGAATATACAACATGATCTATCTGTGGACCATGCATATTCAACACTTCTATTTCCTCTTCAGAAAAGATTAATAAGTTTCTACTCAAGAAGCCCGAAACTTTTCAAAGCCAGTCTTGCATGCCATACTCTGCCCCTGACTTAAAATACTAAAAAGAGTGGTCAAATCTTTGGGTTTCCCAAAATCAAGGCATAATGATACCAAAATGACTATTAATTTATATAATTATTTGTCATTAGAATATAGTATTAATTATGGGAGTTTAACACAGTACATTAGATATATTTTTATAAGTGACATGGGAAGGTACATATTATGGGGATATGGTATGTTTTCAACACACTTAATGTTTGAATAAGAATAAACATTTCTATCTTCTAAGGCATTTATCATTTATCTGAGGTAAAAAAATCATTCATATATTTCCTCCCAGATCTTGTAAAATATGTAATATATAATTGATATTTATAGTCACTCTACAATGGATAGAACACCAGAGCTGATTTCTCTTATCTAACAGCACTTAGTATTCACTAATGAACATTTGACTATCTCTGTCTCTTCCTCATGATCTCCAGCCTCTGGAAACTGCTCTTTTGTTCTTAACCTCTGTGTAGAAAAACAACTTTTATACATTACACATGCATGAGCCCATGCTGTTTCTGTGCTCATATGACTGACTATTTTGATTTCCCATGAGACCTACAGATCCATCAACCTTGTCAGAGATGGCAGGATGTAATCATTCTGAATGACTGAATAGTATCCCACTATGCATGAGTACTACATTTTATTTATCCATTCATCAGTTCGTGGATAGTTAGGATAATTCCATTTCCTGGCCATTGAGAATAGTGTTGCAATACATAAAGGCATACAGGCATAATCTTTGTATATGTAATCCAGTTCTAGGTTTGCTGATTGGTGCAGTACTTCTAGTCTTCATTTTTCAAAAATCTTTGTACTGTTTTCCATTCTCGTTACAAAATTGAAATTCTACCAGTTGGATAAAGGCTTTCCTTTACTTTTACCCTTGTCTATACTGATTAGCATAAAAACACTCTAACTAGAGTGAGATACATGGTCACTTTGCTTTGCATTTTCTGATGATAAGAGATGCCCTCCCCCTTTTGTTCCTTTGGGAAGTTTTAATTTATGTCTTCTGAAAGATGTCTGTTTAACTATTGACCAGTTTTTTTCAATTGAATTGTTGACTTTCCTCATTACTGAAAAAAAAATATATCCATTACTGAATATATACATATATGTACACACACACACACATATATATGTGTGTGTGTACATATATATATATTTTACTACCTAATCAGATATAATTTTAAAAAATATTTTAATAGAATTTAATACTTTCAACTCAATACATTTCAATTATTTTGCCAAGCTAAATTTCCTAACTTTCTTAACCCTGTCTACCTGTAATAGTCTACTAGAAAAACAAGACATTTTGGGGGAAGTATATGTGTAGAAGAAGAAATTATTAAGGCATCTGATGCTGCCTGTCTCTGGAGGACTTGCCTGTCCTAATTACACAAAAATTCAGCCAACCAGCTCACCCTAATTTTTTTTCTTAATTGGCTGTCACAGTTTTTAAATTGTGGCTGGAAAACTTAATTTACATTGACTTAGAAAAATTTTAGAAGTAAAAGTCTAAAAGCTATGTTCACGTTGGTCACCAACAACATAAATTCTAACAGTACCATGTGTCTGAGAAGGAGCACTTTTTGGCCTATCAATGGGGACTATCTCAGGTTATATCACTCCTAACCTTGTCACTAGGACCATCTTTCAGAACTGAAGAGTCCTGCTTTAGCTTCAAAGTTAACATTTACAATTCTATTTCCTAAATAAGTACATTTAAAAGGCATAATTAAAAAATGAAATCTCAAAGTTGGGTGGAAAGGAATGGAAGTTTGGAGAGGAGTTGTGTTGGTGAATTGTGTTCAAAGTACATTTTTTAAACTCACAAATAATTAAACACTGTTTAAGAAAGACACAATTCATTAGATGGACTTCTGGGAGTATTGTAGAAGAGTTAGGAGAAGGATTGAAGGACCCAGAGGGGATAGAGACTCTACAAGAAGACCAACAGAGTCAACTACCTGGACCCTTGCAGGCTCCCAGAGACTGAGCCACCAACCAAAGAGCATACATGGACTGGACCTAGCTCCCCTCCCCCCACATATGTAGCAATTGTACAGCCTGGTCTTCCAACTGGAGGGGGGTTGCTGGAGGAGGGGGCTGTCTCTGACTGTTGCCTGCCTGTGGATCCAGTTTCCCTAACTAGAGTGTCTTGTCTGGCCTCAGTGGAAGAGGATATGCCTAGTTCCTCAGTGACTTGAGGTGTCAGGATAGGTTGGTAGTCAGTGGTGCCTCCCCTTTTTAACAGAAGAAGGGGATGGGGGAGGAACTGTGTGAGGGAGGGACTATGAGTATGTGTGTAGGGGTTTCTGTGATCAGTATAGAAAATGAATAAATTAATTAGTGGAGAACAGAAAGAAAGACAATTCTTTGTGTAATGCAAATGATAATGCCATCTCTTGGCTATAAGTCAAACTCTCAATTTCTATTGTGTATTTCAGCCCATTTTTTTTACTTTTAAGTCTATCGGCTATGGAAGGCTGGTCTACATGACTATGTGCTTAGCACTCAATGGAAACCCAAAGAAAAACATTTCTTAGAGGTTTTCTAGCTTGGAGGGTTGCCTAGCCTCAAGTTTGTTCCCATAACTAAGTCCTTTCAGCTTTTCTCCCTGAGCATTCCTAACTGGCTTTAAAATATGTAGCTGTTTCATTCAGTCTCATTTTCAACTATCACTTTAAAAAGCCTATTGCTTCCCCTTTTCTCATTAAAGCAATTAGAATTTAGTTAGAGTTTTTATATAATCAAATATACATAAAACATTAATTTGCTTTGCTTAAAAAATAAACATATATGTATATGTACACATATCCATTCATATATAAACATATATAGGACCTAGTTGCTATTATTTCTTTATCTCCTAAACATCTGAAAATCAAACTTAAGAAAATGTTCTTTATAATGCTAAAACATGGAGCTTAACTTCAAACTCTTTGCGTTAGAAACACAAGAGTACAAACAGTAGTTACTATAAAGAGAAAACCGAGAATCCTTTAGGAAAGAGTCCATGGCTATAATAGTGATGATTCGATGGTAATGGCTCCATCTAAATAACATATTTGGTTGAGAGCACTGTGACATCTTATTTTGGCTGTCAACTTGAATCAATGAAAACATGGAATCAATGAAAACCCAAGCATTACGGAACACCTGTAAAAAATTCTCTGAATTGGATCATTTGAGGTGAGGAGACCCATTCAAAAACTGGGCAGCAGCTACAGGGCAGGCCATTTAAAAGGACTTTGAAGACAGGAGCTTTGTTTTATGCCTTCTTGCCTGACTCTTGCTAGTAAGTTCATCTACCCTGATGTTTAGGCATTTCTTCACTGGTATTAGAACCTATTTCTACAGGATTCCAATGTAGAACAAAGACCAGCTAAGACACCCAGCCTCTTGGACTGAAGAACTACTAGACTACTGATCTTTCTGTTTGAAGCAAGCCATTGTTGAACGAGCAGGGCCACACTGCCTGTAAGTCTCAATAATAAGTCCCTTTTAAATACATACCCTCAGGTCTGTTCTTCTAAGGAACTCTGACTGATACAAGCACATAAACATAAACAAAAAAGGAAACAAAAAGGTTGTATGTATGTGATGCTGAAAGAGGAGAAGATATAATCAATTTCCAGAAATGGAAATTTTAGAATTAATCAGTATCTTATTTCTTCAACAGAAACTCTGAAAAAGTATAAACTCTTTTCATTTTAGAACAAACACAAACTTAATCTATATTAGTTAGTTAATCAATATGAGCTTAAAATTTAAAAAAATTTCATTCTTTTTGAACAATTTTCTTTTACTATTACATTTAAAACAATTCATTCTGATGCTTTTATAACATCTGGGAGCCTCCATAATATGTCACATGACAATTTAGTGACATTTATTATCTTGAAAATAAAAAGACAAAGCACTTGTAAAGAGAAAATATAAGTAACAAATGTTACTGGGTTAAAAAAAAAAAAAGCAACGAATTAAGGTTAATTGACAAGAACCTAGAAAGCATTTTTTTCAAAATGTGATTGGCAACATTTTCCATTTTTTGAACTCTTCACAGCATAATGATGTAAAAGTTAAGAATTTTAAGCAGTTAGTCTTCAAGCAAGGGGTTAAGTGACAAAGCCTCATTTCCATATTAGAAATGGTGCAATACTAATGACTTGTTGCTGCTTCAATTTCATGCATCACTCTGCTATTTAGTCTGTGTTCTCATTAAAAATTGTCAACTATTTCCAATTATTAATAGTTCTGCACTTTTCCTATAAGCAAAATACATCACAATTTATTTCATAAGATTATAAAGATAAAGGAATTACATTTTAGGCTGACTGCTTTTTAAATTTGTTTAGTTAAGGACATATTTTAAAACATTGAAATGAATACACTAAACAGTTTCATTTTATTAACTTGACAAATATAATATTCAATATTTTCTCTTGTGTTCCACGTGTTAATAAATTTTACGTATATTTATTTTGCTTATGTTATCTGAAATAACTTTGAAAGTAATTGAGACATTTATCATTTTATAGAGGCTTATATTAAGATGAGTCTCTGCATTTGCTTATTTTTAATTGAAACAGAACTTTATTTAATAAGTAGAAAGAGTATCTCTTACAACTAGTCCTTTCTAATGGCTAGAGAGGTGGATCAGCTCTTAAGATTATGTACCTCTTGATAAAAACCCATATTTCATTCCTAGTACCCATATCAGGAAACCAACAACCTCCTGCAACTTTAGCTTCAGGGACATCTAAAACTTCTGGTCTTCATGGGCATCCACATGCATATACATACATACGTGTGCATATAATTGATAAATAAATCTTCAAAAAGACTGTATTTCTTGTACTACAACAACATAATATGTATCTGAATCCCCAAATCCTTAAATCCACTATTTTAGTCAGTTAAATTAAAATGTTTGATTTTTTTGGTTTGCTTGTTTTTATTTTTACCTCTTTCCTAAATTATAAGCCACCATGAGAATACTAAGATTGTGACTTCATCATTAGTAGCAACAGCAGCAGCAGTAGCACAGAGTAGGCACCCATATTATTACTGAATAAATGAATCACCAAAAATTTTACCTCCAAGACTCTAAGATCTATATGGAAGCATGTATACCTAGTGTCTTAGATAGGGTTTTATTGCCGCGAAAAGACACCATGACTAAAGCAACACTTATAAAGAAGAATATTTAATTGGGCTGGCTCATAGTTTCAGAAGTTTAATCTATTATTATTATGGTGGGAAGTATGGCAGTTTGTAGACAGACATGATGCTAGAGGAGGAGCTAAGCATTCTACATCTTGATCCAAAGGCAACCAAGAGGAGACTGAATATGTTACACCCTGAGCATAGCTTGAGCATTTAAGACTTCAAGGCCTCATCTCCATAGTGGCACACTTACTACTTTAAAAAGCAGTCAGCCTAAAATGTAATTTCTTTACCTTTATAATCTTATGAAATAAATAGTCAACAATAACTGCTGGACTATTTTTTATATTATTTTTATTGGATATTTTATTTATTCACATTTCAGATGCCATACCTCTTCCCCACTCCCCTCACCCATTAATTCCCTATTCCATCCCTCCTCCTCCTTTTTTTGCCTTTATCCTGTTTAAATTACTTGCAAGTATTTTGAGGAACTAGCAATACAATAGATGCAAATAGTCCAAGAACAAGGAAGACAATAAACCCAGATAATCAAAGAACATGCACAACAATAAACAGAGTTTTGTGATCACAGGAGTGATCTAAGGTCTTGTCAGGATGATCAAAATATCTGAGCCTACTTCCCTGTCCTAGCCCAAAGTCATTTTCATGCCTGAAGCCTACTTCTTTGTTCTAGCTTAAGATTTAGATTTCTGCCTATAATAATTTCCTTATTCTAGCCTAAGATTTAGATTCTTGCCTGAAATTTCTTCTTTGTTCTAGCCTAGGATTTAGATTTCTGCCTGAAATTACTTCGTTGTTTCAGCCCAATCTCAGATTTCTGCCTACAGTCCATTTCTTGTCCTTGGCCTATGCCATATTTCTTCCAAGCAGCCCATTTCCTTGTCCTTGGCCAATGACAGATTTCTGCCAGGCAGCCCCAAAAGCTCTCCACATCTCTCCCTTTTTATTAAATAAAGCAAACTAAGCCTGTCTTAGGTTGTTCTGGAAAAAAAAGTCTTCCTTACTCATTATAAAATACGCATTATCAGAAGCAATGCACTTATGTCTTAGGTTGGTAAGGCTCTGTGCAGAATCTTACCCGTCCTTGGCTTGCCAGCCTGTTAAATTAATAACTCTGTCTGGGGGTCCATTATCAGTTTCAAGTCATGTACTTTGGCTGCCAGCCTGTTGATGTAGTTAGAGGCATGCTTTTAACACACAATGAGCAGGAAAAAGTATTCCCAGGACAAGAAGGGCTGATCAAGCTATATATGCCATTCCACACCCAGAGAGGTGTTAGGATTATGCCAAATATCCCACAGGTGTCTTTAAACTTTTTTCTAATTATAATGATAATCATTGTAAATTTTAGAAATAACACTACTCCAATAATATTTGTCATGACACTTGAGATGGCTCCTAACTCTTGAACCCTGAACCTCCTTCAGATAATTTGAATAGGTTATAGAGCATCATCTGTTGTTCCAGATACTTATATGAATCCTTTTGTATACTCAATGCATTAGTAACATTTCTTTGCTAGATGGTTAACAAAAATAGTTGTCTCTACTCCTTGTGTCAATGCTATTGCAGAAGCAGTGGTGCTAGCAATTAATAAAATTAAAGCTGTTATACCAGCAATAATCAAGCCTGCTACCCTCTTGCTTCTGCTTAAAGCCTAATTCACTTCTTCCAGCACTTTTAAGCTTTTTTCAGTGAATCAAGGTTTTCTAATACTCAGGGAAGTAAGACAAAAGCTGGTAGATAGACCTCCATAACAGACATGCCAGGTTTCAACACACTAACACAATTGGAAATTATACAGTGAATGCATCTTACAATAAATACTGTAGAAGAGACAAAACCAATTTTAGCTTGACAATTAAAAGAGCCTTAAAACATGCACTAACCCTTGTTTGAAACCCAGATCCTGTCCCAACATTATCTCTTGCTATCATAACATCATAGTGAACTACAGCTAACTTCCAAATATGTTTCTGAAAATGTCCAGGTCCAGCCTTCCAAATGTAGAATGTTATTTTCAATATTGGATTGATTTCTAGACCAGTACATGATTGAGTCCTAATAGCTGGTCACCTTTAAGAAAAATACAAGAGACATTACAATTTCTCTTTTCGATTCTCTGTCCCACAAGATCTAAAAGCTTGAGGCAAGGCACCTTTGTCCCACCTGGGATATAGGCAAGCAGAGGTGGGTCAGGAACATATGACCAATACAGCTCCCCAGTCACCCTTGTCAGGGCACTCAGCAAGCTCATAGGTCAGCATCAGTCTTCATCTCAGCATCACTATGTCTCACCAATCTTTTTAAAGTTCTGTGGGCCTTTTCCACAATAACTTATCCTTGAGGATTATATGGAATCCCCAAAATAAATTGTTGACAAAAAGTCTCAACTGCTCAACTACAATTGCCAGTTCCATTATGTTTTTTTTTTCTTTACTGGATATTTTATTAATTTGCCTTTCAATGTTATTCCTTCTCCCATTCCTCCCCAAAACCCGTTATCCCTTCCCCCCTCCTCCTACTTCTATGAGAATGTGCCTCTACCCAGCCACCCATTCCCACCTCTCTGCTCTCAAAATCCCTAACACTAGGGCATCCAAACTTTGAGGGCCAAGGCCCTCCTCTTCCACTGATGTCTGACAAGGCCATCCTTAACTACCTAAACAGGTGGAACCATGAGTCCCTTCCTTTGTGTTGCCAGGCTGGAGGTTCAGACCCGGGGAGCTCTGGTTGACTATTTTATACTCCTTCTAAAAAGGACTAAAGCACCCACACTTTGGTCATCCTTCTTCTTCTTGAGTGTCATGTGGTCTATGTGTTGTATCTTAAGTATTGTAAGCTTTTCGGGTAATATCCACTTATCAGTGAGTACATACCATGTGTGTTTTTTTATGATTGGGTTACCTCAGTCAGGATGATATTTTCCAGTTCCAACTATTTGCCTAAGAATTTCATGAACTCACTGTTTTTAATAGCTGAGTAGTACTCCATTGTGTAAATGTACCACCTTTTCTGTCTCCATTCCTCTGTTGCAGGACATCTGGGTTCTTTCCAGCTTCTGGCTGTAATAAATATGGCTGCCATGAACATAGGTGGAGCATAGGTCCCTGTTGTATGTTGGAGCATCTTTTGGATATATGCACAGGACTGGTATAGCTGGGTCCTCAGGTAATAGTATGTTCAATTTTCTGAGGAACCTCCAGGCTAATTTCCATTGTGGTTGTAAAAGCTTACAGTCCCAGCAACAATGGAGGAGCATTCCTCTTTCTCTACATCCTCGCCAGCATCTGCTGTCACCTGAATTTTTGATCTTAGCCATTCTGACTGGTGTGAGGTGGTATCTCAGGGTTGTTTTGATTTGCATTTCCCTGATGACTAAGGATGTTGAACACTTCTTTAGATGCTTCTCAGCCATTTAAGTTTCCTCAGTTGAGAATTATTTGTTTAGCTCTGCACCCCATTTTAATAGGGTTATTTGATTGTCTAGAGTTTAATTTCTTCAGTTCTTTGTATACCTTGGATATTAGCCCTAGATCAGATGTAGGATTGCTAAAGATCTTTCCCAATCTGTTGGTTGCTGTTTTGTCCTATTGACAGTATCCTTTGCTTTACAGAAGCTTTGTAATTTTATGAGGTCCCATTTGTCAATTCTTGATCTTAGAGAATAAGTCATTGGTGTTCTGTTCAGGAACTTTCCTCCTGTGCCCATGTGTTTGAGGCTTTCCCCCATTTTCTCGTCTATTAGTTTCAGTGTAGCTGGTAGTCTTTGATCCACTTGGACTTGAGCTTTGTACAAGGAGATAAGTATGGATCAATTTCCATTCTTCTACAAGCTGAACCTCCAGTTGAACCAGCACCATTTGTTGAAAATGGTGTCTTTTATCCACTGGATGGTTTTAGCTCCTTTGTCAAAGATCAATTGACCATATGTATGGGGGTTCATTTCTGGGTCTTCTATTCTATTCCATTGATCTTCCTTCCTGTTTCTGTACCAATACCATACAGTTTTTATCATTATTGGTCTGTAGTACAGCTTGAAGTCAGGAATGGTAATTCCCCCAGAAGTTCTTTTTTTGTTGAAAATAGTTTTTGCTATCATGGGTTTTTTGTTATTCCAAATGAGTTTGAGAATTGCTCTTTCTATCTCTGTGAAGAATTGAGTGGGAATTTTGATGAGGATTGCATTGAATCTGTAGATTGCTCACAGCAAGATAGCCATTTTTACTATATTAATCCTTCCAGTCCATGAGCATAGGAGATCTTTCCATCTTCTGAGATCTCCTTCGATTTCTTTCTTCAGAGACTTGAAGTTCTTGTCATACAGATCTTTTACTTGCTTGGTTAGATTCACACCAAGGTATTTTATATTATTTGTAACAATTGTGAAAGGTGTCATTTCCCTAATTTCTTTATCAGCCTGTTTGTCTTTTGAGTAGAGGAGGGCTACTGATTTGTTTGAGTTAATTTTATATCCAGCCAGTTTGCTAAAGTTGTTTATCAGGTTTAGGAGCTCTCTGGTAGACGTTTTGGGGACACCTAAGTATACTATCATATCATCTGCAAATAGTGAAATTTTGACTTCTTCCTTTCCAATTTGTATCCCTTTGACCTCCTTTCATTGACTAATTGCTCTGGCTAGGACTTCCAGTACTACATTGAATAGGTAGGAAGAGAGTGGGCAGCCTTGTCTAGTTCCTGACTTTAGCGGGATTGCTTCAAGTTTCTCTCCATTTAGTCTGATGTTGGCTACTGGTTTGCTATGTATCACTTTTATTATGCTTAGGTATGGGCATTGGATTCCTGGTTTTTCCAAGACTTTTATCATGAAGGGGTGTTGAATTTTGTCAGATGCTTTCTCAGCATCTAGTGAGATGATCATGTAGTTTTTTTTTTTTTCTTTGAGTTTGTTATATAGTGGATTACATTGATGGATTTTCAAATATTGAACCATCCCTGCATTCCTGGGATAAAGCCTGCTTGGTCATGATGGATAATTGTTTTGATGTGATCTTGGATTTGGTTTGTGAGAATTTTATTGAATATTTTTGCATTGCTATTTATAAGGGAGATTAATCTGAAGTTCTCTTTCTTTGTTGGGTCTTTGTGTGGTTTTGATATGAGCATAATTGTGGTTTCATAAAATGAATTGGGTAGCATTCTTTCTGGTTTTTTTTTGTGAAACAGTTTATAGAGAATTGGTATTAGGTCTTCTTTGAAGGTCTGATAAAAGTCTGCACTAACACTGTTTTGTCCTGCACTTTTTTTTGTAGGGTGACTCTTAATGACTGCTTTTATTTCTTTCAGGGTTATGGGACTGTTTAGATGGTTTATCTGCTCATGATTTTACTTTGGCAACTGGTATTTGTCTAGAAAATTGTCCATTTCATCAGATTTTCCAATTTTGTTGAGTACAGGCTTTTGTAGTAGGATCTGATGATTTTTGTAATTTCCTCGGTTTCTGTTGTAATTGTCACCATTTTCAGTTCTGATTTTATTAATTTGGATACTGCCTCTGTGCCCTCTGATTAGTCTGGCTAAGGGTTTATCTATTTTGTTGATTTTCTCAAAGAACCTGGTTTTATTGATTCTTTATATAGTTCTTTTTGTTTCTACTTTGTTGATTTCAGCCTTGAGTTTGATTATTTACTGCCATCTACTCCTCTTTGGTGTGTTTGCTTTTTTTTGTTCTAGACCTTTCAGGTGTATTGTCAAACTGCTAGTGTATGCTCTCTCCAGTTTCTTTTTGTAAGCATTTAGAGCTATGAGTTTTCCTTTTAGCACTGATTTCATTGTGTCACATAAGTTTTGGTATGATGTGTCTTTATTTTCATTAAATTCTAAAAAGTCTTTATTTTTTTTTTCTTTATTTTTTCCTTGGCCACATTATCATCAAGTAGAGTGTTGTTCAGTTTCCACATGCATGTGGGCTTTCCATTGTTTTTGTCATTATTGAAGAGCAGCCTTCATCCATGGTGATCTGACAGGATGCATGGGATTATTTCAATATTCTTGTATCTGTTGAGGCCTGTTTTGTGACCAATTATATAGTCTATTTTTGAGAAGGTATCATGAGATGATGAGAAAAAAAGGTATTTTTTTTTTGTTTTAGGATGAAATGTTCTATAGATATCTGTCAAATTCATTTGGTTTATAACTTCTGTTAATTTCACTGTATTTCTGTTTAGTTTCTGTTTTCATGATCTGTTCATTGCTGAGAGTTGGGTGTTGAAGTCTCCCACTATTATTGTATGAGGTGCAATATGTGCTTTGAGCTTCAGTAAGGTTTCTTTTATGAAAGTGGGTGATCTTGCATTTGGTGCATAGATGTTCAGAATTGAGAGTTCATGTTGGTTGACCTTTTTTTTTTTTTGATGTGTATGAAATGTCCTTCTCTATCATTTTTGATAGCTTTAAGTTGGAAGTCGATTTTATTCAAAATTAGAATGGCTACTCTAGCTTGTTTCTTAGGACCATTTATTTGAAAAACTGTTTTCCAGCCTTTTACTCTAAGGCAGTGGCTGTCTTTGTTACTGAGGTGGGTTTCCTGTATGCAGCAAAATGCTGGGTCCTGTTTATGTATCCAGTCCATTAGTCTATGTCTTTTTATTGGGGAATTGAGTCCATTGATGTTAAGAGATACTAAGAAAAGAAGGTTTTTGCTTTCTGTTATTTTTGTTATTAGAGGTGGAATCATCTTTTTGTGGCTATCTTCTTTTGGATTTGTTGGAAGAGGATTACTTTCTTGCTTTTTCTTGGGTATTAATTCCCTCCTTTTATTGGAGCTCTCCCTCTATTATCCTTTGAAGTGCTGGGTTTGTGAAAGATATTGTGTAAATTTGGTTTTGTCATGGAATATCTTGGTGTCTCCATCTATGGTAATTGAGAGTTTTGCTGGGTATATTACCCTGGGCTGGTATTTGTGTTCTCTTAGTGTCTGTATGACATCTGTCCATGATCTTCTGGCTTTTTTTAGTATCTGGTGAGAAGTCTGGTATCATTCTGATAGGTCTGTCTTTATATGTTACTTGGCCTTTTTCCTTTACTACTTTTCATATTCTTTGTTTTCTCCATTTGATGTTTTGATCATGATGTGACAGGAGGTATTTCTTTTCTTGTCTAGTCTATTTAGCATTGTATAGACTTCTTGTATGTTTATGGGCATCTCGTTCTTTAGGTTAGGGAAGTTTTCTTCTATAATTTTGTTGAAGATATTTATTGGCCCTTTAAGCTGGGAATCTTCACTCTTTTCTATACCTATTATCCTTAGGTTTGATCTTCTCATTGTGTCCTGGATTTCCTGGATGTTTTTGGTTACAAACTTTTTGCACTTTGTGTTTTCTTTGACAGTTGTGTCAATATTTTCTATGGTATCTTCTGCACCTGCGATTCTCTCTTCTATCTCTCATATTTTGTTGATGATGCTTGTTTTTATGACTCTTAACTTCTTTCCTAGGTTTTCTATTACCAGGGTAGTCTCCCTTTGTAATTTCTTTATTGTTTCTACTTCCATTTTTATGTCCTGGATGGTTTTATTCAATTCCTTCACCGGTTTGGTTGTGTTTTCTTGTAATTCTTTAAGGGATTTTTGTGTTTCCTCTTTAAGGGCTTCTACCTGTTTACTTGTGTTCTCCTCAGTCTCTATGAGAGTGTTATTTATGTTCTTCTTAAAGTCCTCTATCATCATTGTTAGAAGTGATTTTAAATCTGAATCTTGCTTTCCTGGTGATATGGGGGAATTCAGGACTTTCTATTGTGGAAGAACTAGGTTCTGATGAGGCCAAGTACCCTGGATTGCTTATGCTTATGTTCTTGCACTTGCCTTTAGCCATCTGGATCTTCTTAGTGCTACCAGCACTGTCTCTGACTGGAGCCCGTCTTTCCTATTATCTTGGTTGTGTCAGAACTGTTTGGGGTGGGTGTTGTTGTCTCCTTACCTAAGATTCTGCCAGGATTAGGACTTCTTGGGATGTTTATTTCGAGACAAATTTCCTGTGTAGAAGAATCACATTCACTGCTTTACTATTTTAAGTATTACATTCCTTTTCCAACAAGGTCACTACTCCTAATAGACCACTACCTATGGCCAAGCTTCCAAACACATGAATCTATGGGGCCAGACTTATTCAAACCACCACACCTATATAGTATATGTCTTGAGTTTATGCCATAGTGTTGCACATTTTGAATGCTTATTGTCCATTAAAGGCAGAGAAAATAGTTGTAGAGATTAATTTAAGAACATTGTTACACATCTAAGAGTATAAAAAGAAATCACATGTTTTTATTTTGTTTACAAATCCTTGTTCCCCCTTAAGTCTACTATTAAAAAAATTAATGGTACTTATAATTATTTGATTAGATAAAATAGCTGTCAAGTGCAAGGCATAGGTGCATACTCAAGAGGATAGACAGAACCAAGACTGAATATAGGCTATCCTCACCCCACAAGGAGTTTATAATTGATTGAGAAGGTAGATGCTTAGGTAATTAATGATGCTATTGTGTTGGAAGTCAGCATAGCCCAAATTTATGAGTGTCATAGTATAAACTATTGTAGAGATTTCTCCTGAAGGGCATCAAGGGATGCTTCATGAATAAAAAGTAACTGAAACTAAAATTTGTCAGGGAACATTGTTTGTAGAGGTAATAGTAGAATATGACTGGTCTATAGAATATGGCATTATTAGGAGGTATGAACTTATTGGAATGGCTGTAGTTTTATTTGAGGAAATGTGTCACTATATAGGTAGTACCCAAGTTCCATGCAGTACAGTAGAGACTGTACTTGCCCTGACTGCCTTTGGATGGAGATATAGAACTCTTAGCTCCTCCACCACCACGTTTGCTGCCACGCTTCCTGCCATGATAATAGACTGAACTTCTGAAACTATAAGCTAGCTCCAATTAAATGTTGTTCTCTTTAAGAATTACTTTTGTCATGGTGTCTCTTCACAGCAATGAAACTGCTGTGCAATGGAACTACGAGAGGATACATTCATGTTTATTACTCAAACTTTCATTTAATTAATATCTATTGATTATTTTAAGTATTATACATCAAGTAAGCTGGATAAGATTTCTTCACAAAAACATTTGCATTTGCAGTGCTGAACAGTATACAGTAACAGAAAACAATAAGTGTTTGACAAAATTTTTCAGATTAAAATTTGTAATAGAATCTAAACAGTGTTTTGGGTTTACAGATCAGAAAAAACAAATAAGTTAAAGAGAAAGAAATCCAGCAATGTGATAAAAAAAAATAGATGCTAGCATAAAGTTTATCTGTCAATCTTCTTTCCTAATGGTGGTTTTTCAAAACCTAATTATTAACAACAGAAATCACAATGAACTAGGTATAATTTGAATAAAAATCAGGTGTTATGCAGAATTATGACATTTAAAAGAAGGATGATTTAGATTTCTTATAGACATCAAGGGATTCACATGGTTCATGGTTAAGAATTACCTTGCTAACTTACATGCATAATGTGATTACACTGAGGGGAAAATCAATTATATACATATTGTGAAGATAGGGAGTGGCTATTTTTAACAACAGCCTTTAGATAACACAAATTGGTCAATTTTGCTGCCAGTATTAATCAATGTCAAAAATGCTCATGATATTTATTTCAGAGGATGTTTTAAAATGTAAACCAGAGGTCCTAAAGAAATCATACATATCAATTTTTTTTTGAGACTATTTTACCTATCATTTCCTTTATGTTAAAAACACGCTAGTCCTTTTTGTTCTGGGAATACTTTTATTCCTGCCCACCATGTTAAAACTTGTCTTTAACAACATTAACATGTTGGCAGCCAAAGTACATGGTTTGAAACTGAAAACAGTCCCCTAGACAGAGTTATTAAATTAACAGGCTGGCAGGCCAAGGACAAGTAAGATTCTGCACAGAACCTTACCAATCTAAGACAGAAGTGCTTTGCTTTTGATAATACATATTCTACAATGGGTAAGGAAGGCATTCTTGTCAGAATGACCCAAGACAGGCTCAGTCTTGTCTATGAAATAAAAAAAGGGTGAGAGACAGAGAGCTTTTGGGACTACTTTTCAAGAATCTGACATTGGCCAAGGACAAGAAAATAGGTTGCTTGGCAGGAATATGACATTGGTCAAAGACAAGGAAGTGGGCTTCAGGCAGGAATCTAACATTAGGCTAGAACAAAGAAATAATTTCAGGCAGGAATCTAAATTTTAGGCTAGAACAAAGAAGTAATTTCAGGCAGGAATCTAAATTTTAGGCTAGAACAAAGAAGTAGGCTTCAGACATGAAAATGCTTTGGTCTAGGATGTTGGCTCAGGTATTTTGGTCATCCTGATAAACCCTTAGAAACAGTGATCATGGGAATGTTCATGGAACTTTGTTTATTGCCTTGCTTGTTCTTTGACTATTTGTGTTTATTGTCTTGTTTTTTCCTTAACTATTTGCATCTACTGTATTGCTAGTTCCTCAACCTAAAACTGACCTTAATACTTGCATGTAATTAAAATGGTACAAAAGCAAAAAGGAGGAGGGGGAATGAGATAGGGATTTTTTAGAGAGGGGAAATGTGGAAAGGGGATAACATCTGAAATGTAAATAAATAAAATAGCAAAAAAATTCTAGTTTTAAATCAATTTATTTTCTTATATATTACATCCCAACCACCATTTCCCCTCTCTCTTCTCCTCCCATTCCCCTCTGCCTCAACCTTTCTCTTCCCATTCATTCCTTTTCCCTTTCTTTTCAAAGAGAGCAGGCCTCCCAGGGATATAAATCAAACATGGTATACCAAGTTGCAATAAGATTAGGTAACTCCCCTCAGATACAGGCAGCCCAGTGGGATGAAAAGAGACCCAAAAGCAGGCAAAAGCATCAGAAACAGCCCCTGCTCCCTCTTTTTGGAATTGCACGAAAACACCAAGCTACATAACTATAACATATGCACAAAGGGCCTATGTTAGACCCATGCAGGCTCCCTGATTGTTGGTTCAGTCTCAGCCCCTATGAGTCCAGGCTTATTTACTTGGTAGACTCTTGTGGTATTCTTGACCCCTCTGGTTTCTACAGTTCTTTTGCCCCTCCTTCAGCAAGATTCTCTGAGCTCTGCCTAATGTTTGGCTGTGGATCTCTGTATCTATTTCCATCAGTTGCTAGATGAAGCTACTCTGATGACTATTGGGTTAGGCATTAGCATGTTTTTCTTTCTGGATCTGGTTTATCTCACTCAGGATGATTTTTTTTGTTGTTGTTGTTCTAGTTCAATCCATTTTCCTGCAAATTTCATGACATCACTGTATTTAAAAGCTGAGTGATATTCCATTGTGTAAATGTACCGCATTTTAAAAAATCCATTCTTCTGTGAAAGGGCATATAGGTTGTTCCCAGTTTCTTGTTATTATAAATAAAGCTGCTATGAACATAGTTGAGCAAGTGTCTTTGTGTAAGATGGAATATCATTTGGGTGTATGTCTAGGAGTGGGATTTGAGGTAGATAAATTACTAATTTTCTAAGAAATTGCCATATTGATTTTCAAAACTTGAACTCCCACCAGCAATGAAGGAGTGCTGCCCTTGCTCTACGTCCTTGCCAGCATGAGCTGTGGCTAGTGTTTTTGAGCTTAGCCATTCTGACAGGTCATCTCAAAGTCATTTTGATTAGCATTTCCCTGATTGTTAAGGATGTTGAACATTTTTTCATGTGCTTCTGGGCCTTTGAGATGCCTCTGTTGACAATTCTCTGTTTAGATCTGTACCTTTAAAATTGGATCATTTAATTTGTTGATGTCTACCTTCCTGAGTTCTTTATGTACTTTGTAAATTAGCCCTCTGTCAGATATAGATATAGTGAAAATATTTTCCCACTATGTTGGCTGCTGTTTTGTCTCATTGATGGTGTTCACTATAGCCACAAATAATAAAAAATATCTTGAGATAACTCTAACCAAACAATTAAAACTAAAGGTATGAAAAAAACTTTAAGACTTTGAAGAAAAAAAATGAAGAATATATAAGAAGATGCAAAGATATCCACTGCTCATAGATTGGTAGAATTCACGTAGTAAAAATGGCATTTTACCAAAAGCAATCTATTGATTTAATGCAATCCCCATCAAAATGCCAACACAATTCTTTACAGACCTTGAAAGAATAATACTCAATTTCATATGTAAAAACAAAAGCCCAGGATAGCGAAAACAATCCTATACAATAAAAACTGTTAGGTACCCCTGATTACCATCCTTGACTTCAATCTATACTACAGATTTATGGTAATAAAAACCACATGGTATTGGCATAAATAACCAAAAGGTTAATCAGTGCAATCAAATTGAAGACCCATATATACATCCATACACCTATGGACACCTAATTTTTAATAAAAAAAAAAAAGCCAATATTATACAATGGAAAAAAAAAAGAAAGCATCTGCAACAAATTATCATGATCTACCTCTATGTTGTCATGTAGAAGAATACAAATAGACCCACACCTATCACCTTGCACAAAACTCAAATGCAAGTGGATCAAAGACCTCAACATAAGAACAGATACACTGAACCTGATAGAAGAGAGATTGGTGAATAGTCTTGAACACACTGGCATAGGAGACAACTTCCTGAACAGAACACGAATATTGTAGGCACGAAGATCAACAATTAGCAGATGGGATCTCATGAAACCAAAAGCTTCTGCAAGCTTTAAGTTTTAAGAAAGTTTAAGTTTTCTATTTTAGGGAAAACGTATTTGTATATTCATCCGTTGGATAAAACAATAAAGACTCCCTCCTCTTCCTAAGTGCTTCTGATGTTAATGCAGTATTGCATCTAGTGAGGTCTTCATGCACTTTAGCTCCAGGTTTTTTGTTTGTTTGTTTGTTTTGGTTTGTTTTTTGCTTTTTGTTGTTGTTGTTTTTTCCCCATGAAACTCGGGCAGAGTCACACGGGGAAAGCGGGATTCAAACCTGGAGAGAGAGAGCAGAGGGCACGGGCTCACCCTCTGCAGGTGGCTACCTTAGCCGCTGTGCTACCGCAGGCTTCAGGTTGTTACTTTTTAAATAGAGTGAATAAAGTGTATATTTTAGCAGCTAGCTTGTCACTGATCCCTGTCCCTCTTTAATTATTTTTTCATTTCCTTGTTTTGCCAGAGCAGGGACTTAAAAAACTTATTTTTACAATTTCTGTAGATAAATGTATTTCTGAATTGCACGTGTTTATTAATGTCTTATTTTAACCTTTTCTTGAATGTTTATTTTGTTGTTCATAATAATCGGCATTCAGACACAGAACTCATTTTGTTGATTTAATATCTCTCTTTGCTGTCTTATCAAACCTGATTCTTCTTGATCCATTCGTTTAAAGAAAATGATTCGGATTTCTCTCCTTCACAGTTGATCTTCTCAACATTTCCCTTTTGTTTTGATCCATGAGCTAAATGTTTTTAAAGATCTATTTAGTTTTTATTTTATGTGAATGACTGCATGTATACTTGTGTACAATGAACATAGAGTACCGATGAAGGGCAGAAGAGGGCACTGAATTCCCCTAAAAATGGGTGTTACAGACAGTTGTGAGTCTCCATCTGGATATTGGGAACCAAACCTACGCATTCGCAAGACCAGCAAATGCTCTTGACCACTGAGCTATCTGTGGTCACAGGCACACACTTGCTAACTATTAACACACATTTACTTAAGCCTAACATTGTTTTACTGGCAGTGAATACAGGAGTCAAGAGAGTCCTCTTAACAAATGTGTCAGTTTTATAACCAGTGTTGCATTTGATAATACATACAATTTCTGTGATAATTTTCTAGCCATCTTTTCTTTTCAATATGGTTAGAATGTGTAAATGACAAATATATAGCACATTCTCAAACCATCTTCTGTTCAACATAAATTCCCAGTTGCTTTTAATGGCTTCGGTTCTCGAAACCTGAGAGCCTGGGCTTGCTACTTATCAACTGTGTCTAATCTGCCATTAAACTAAGGAATAATATCTTCAAATTTCTACCATCACAATTTAATTACAAAGACACCATTTATCTTCCCCAAATGGCTTGATTTTTTTGTAGCTACTACATTCTCTCTGAAAAAGCAATTCTTTTCTTTAACATGTTTTCAGTTTTTTAAGTACAGAAATTTTCACATATGGGGTCTGTTTGTTAAATTTGATTACACATTCTCATTCCTCATCCCTCAACAGGGATGTGGAATTTTTGAGTTTCTGAGTTGCTAGGCATTTTTGTATCCTTGAATTGTTTTGCTGTTTCATTGCTGTTGTTTATTTATTGGGGTTGGGGAGTGTTCCTTGCATGTACCACAGTACATGTGTACCAGTCAGAAAACAAATTTTTGAAGTGGATCTGCTCCTTCTAATAGATGCGTTCCAGGGCTCAAACTCAGGGGATCCTAGTTCACCTGCCAAGGGACATCTTCCAACCTCAGTCAGACCTTAGTATTTGACCATGACAATCAGTATTTCTAAGAGGAAAAGTGGAGACTAATTGGTCTTTATGCTCAGAATAAAACGTATTTCTGCTATTCATCCAAATGTCCCAGAAGTTTTACCCACTTCCTGCTTCACTGGGGTTTTTGCTGTGAGGTTTTGGAATCATTTTGCACTTAGGCAGTGCTGGTCTCTTGCTGTTTTGTTCTGTGTATTTCCTGTAGCGTCATTCCACAGGAAACAAGTCCACCCACCTGCCTCATATGTTTCTTTTCATCATGAGTTATTCTGTTAATGCAATAAGATATAATTTTTAATTATATTTAAGCTAATTAAAGAGGTTTATTAAAAGTACTTGGATGTGTGCAGTAGATTGTCTTTATCCAACTACTATCTTCTCATGCACTGTCAAACTAATTCAGTGGTAATTTTATCAAAAAAATAGTTACTGTAACTTAGAAAATGGGATTCCAGCTATAAATCTTGAACATACCCTTTAAGAAATACTATTACTGAAGGCTGGTAGAGCAGTGGGCTTGGTTTTCTGTTTGTTTCGCCTGAGCTGCTCGCTCTGCTATCATAACTAAGCTTCATATTTACTCTTCCATGCTTCTCCTTTGTCACTTGAGACTCTGAAATCCACAAGACTTTTCCAGCTGAAACATGGAAGCTCTGCCAGCAGGGGCCCCTGAGAGAGATTTGAAGGCTAGTGGAGAGAGAAAGGTTCTGTTTTGTCTCCTGCTCTTAGCATTTCTAGCTTCTGCTTCAACAGTGTGGCTGCTGACTGTTCCAGTGGTGCAAATGTTTTCTGTCTGGACATCTTCTACTCTTCCCAAACCATCAGGATTGTGCCCTCTCACAGATCCCAGATACAACCTCTGGATCTTTCATACCAAAGGTTAGTGCTGCAACACCATGTGGTGTCTCTGTGTTCTTTCTGGGACTTAAATGACTCAGCAACAGCCAGTTCTCAGAGGCTTGAATTCTGCATGTTTAAGCACTGTATCTATTTCACAAGCTAATTAAAGAAGGCTGATTTCTCTCTTTTTGATCCCCAGTTTACAGCTGATTAATCTTTTTTGTATTTTCTTTTCCAAGTTTCCGGTTCCTGACTGCCAATTGTTTGAATTAACTTCCTCCTGCTAAGGCAATGGCTGTGATTTCTACTCCTAAATAGATGCTGAATTATTACTGCATTTCTGTCAATAATAGCTATCTTTTGAGTGGTCATTGGCATCCTGCCAAAATGATACCACTAATTTTAACCACCTGTGAAAATTATGTTATTTATATATTGTACTGAAATAACATGATAAAAGAAAAACAAGTATAAGCTTCCCTTTTGTCTCCTGTTTTCAAAGTGGCTCAAAGTAGTTGAGTAACTCTTTACTCAATGCTCACTTGGTTAGGGAAGAAATAAAGAAAAAAATTAAAGACTTTCTAGAATTCAATGAAACTGAAGAAACAAGACACCCAAACTTATGGGACATAATAAAAGCAGTGCTAAAAGGAAATTTATAGCACTAAATGCCTTTATAAAGAAATTGGAGAGATCTCATACTAGCAACTAAACAGCATACTTGAAATCTCTAGAACAAAAAGAAGCAAATGCATCCAAGAGGAGTAGATAGCAGGAAATAATCAAACTCAGGACTGAAATCAACAAAGTAGAAACCAAGAGAACTATACAAAGAGTCAACAAAACTAGGAGCTGGTTCTTTAAAAAAAAAAAATCAACAAGAAAGATAAACCCTTAGCCATACTAACCAGAGAGCACAGAGACAGCATCCAAATTAACAAAATTAGAAATGAAGAGGGAAACATAACAACAGAAATTGAGAAAATTCAAATAATCATTAAGTCTTACTTGAAACGCCTATAATCCACAAAACTGAAAAATCTAAACAGAATGGATGAATGTACAGACAGATATTACATACCAAAGTTAAGCCAAGTTCAGGTAAATTATCTAAACAGTCCAATAACCCCTAAGAAAATCGAAGTAGTCATTAAAACTCTCCCAACCAAAAAAATGTACAAGGCCAAATGGTTTTAGTGTAGAATTATACTAGACTTTCAAAGAGGTGATATGAATAGTCCTCAAATGATTCCACAAAATAGAAGCAGAAGGAACACTCCCTAATTCATTCTATGTGGCCTCAGTTATCCTGATTCCTGAACCACACAAAGACTCAGCAAAGAACAAGAATTTCAGACCAATTGCACTTATGAACATCAACATATCTTTGACAAAGTAAATAATATATTTCTGTCAGGAGCAATCTAGAAGAGGCTAAAGACTAGCAGGTGATTTTCCAGAGATGGTTCACCATGGAACTGCAACGAATGAGCCTTTGGTGGCTAGGCCCAGGGGACAAAGCCTCAGTCTTGATTTTTGCCATTGATATGCATTTTCTGTTATTACTAAATCAATATAAAAATTCCTGGGCATTAGTCCACCCTATTGGGCAGATTTTCTGCAGATCAACGGAGATGTACTCTCTTGTAGTGATGCTATATAAACAGATGATTTCTTAATCCTTAATGATGATTTTTAAAGAATTCCTAAATTTATACTAGTAACTATCGAGTCTTTTACAAGGGCTGCAATTACAGCTCTCTGTAATATGAAATCTGCAGTTAGAACTTTGCTGGCCTTTTTTGTCACGAGTTAATTGTGTTGATAGAAAGCAGGCATTGATACAAATTTAAAATTTAGGAATACATTTCTTTAGGCTGTAAAGCAACTAAAGTCCATAAACTGGGAATGAATGATTTATTGTAGGTCCAAGGACCGAAGATGAAATATGGACTGGGTTTATCTCTTCAAAACTTCAATGTTAACTTAGACATAAGAATTATAGTTTTACCTTCCCAGTGAACATGTGGAACTAACGACAGATAATGGATGTCTAGTTAGACAACTTAATGGAAACACACGTAAACATTTCTGTTGCTATTTTTTTTTTTATTAAATTCATGATTTAAGTCTATGTTTGAACTTGTGTAAATGCTCCGAAAGAAGATGTTGGGAATACCATGTGATCATGTATCCTGAGATAAGTATAAGACATACTGAGAACAAAGAATAGAACACTCACACAAATTATTTTTTCTTAGAGATAAGATTTCCCTTTTTTTTTTCTTCTTTTAGAAATAAATATTAGAATCTCTTTTTAGCCGGGCGGTGGTGGCGCACCCCTTTAATCCCAGCAGTTGGGAGGCAGTGGCAGGTGAATTTCTGAGTTTGAGGCCAGCCTGGTCTACAGAGTGAGTACTAGGACAGCCGGGGCTACACAGAGAAACCCTGTCTCGAAAAAACAAACAAACAAACAAACAAACAAACAAACAAAAAGAATCTCTTTTTAAAGTGTTTTGTTTCTTCCTGAGAGTGATTTTCTCTAGCTGACAAGGGGTTAAAAAAAGACCTCCAGCATTAGGGCCAGGGGCCTTGAAGAACCTGTGGAGAAAAGAACAAAGGCCCTCTTTTCTAAATTCCCACCCTCCTATTCCCTGTTTTACAGTACATTTGTGTTTTGGTAGCATCAAAACATCAGAATTAAAGTCTTCTAACTAAAATGGAATCATGTATTTAAGTTAAATCTAACTGAATTATACTCATTGAAAAAAATCACAGAAGAGAACAGATGAAATGATAGGACACTTATGGGGCTAATGTTTAACTTTTACAGGAAATTGAAGAGTGATACTAACAGTCTGGTCAGCAAGATGAGAGTCATGGAAGAAGAAGACAGCTCTGTATGGTTCATAAGCACCACCGCCCGTCCTGCTGCCCTTAGTGACTGAATGCTTAAGTCTTAATATGTTTTCTCTATGACAGCTTGCTCTCACTAAGTGAATACAACCAATAGCTTTAGTTAAAGGGGTTCCAGATGAACCAATAACACAAAGAAATTTTTTTTTCATTGTGCATTTTCTAGGAACTAACAGATTAAAAAAAAAAAAATTTTTGAAGTCAAGACCAAAAAGAGGCTCTTACCACTGGTATCTTGTTCAGAACTTACAATTACAGCGTAACAGGACTTTAGATCTTAGCAAAACTGACCCCATGATGGATGTGCCATTCAGGCTGTAAAACTTAGCACATAGGCTATACCACCAGCCAAACTAAAACAAAAGCTTAATCCATCAAAGTCCATGTAGTTCTGGGAAAGTCTCTAAATGTATTAACCTTGCTTTTGTAGCTTCAATAGTTCTGCTTCTGGCTAAGTGTTCTTATAAACCGATGAACATCAAGCAAGAACATGTTTTCTATGCTTAAAATTTATCCTGAGAAAGGGTCAGGGCTACACTGGGATCCTGAGTGCCCAGTGTAGTCATTGGCTGTCTAATAAAGACTTTCTATTGACTTAAACCCATGTCTGACCAATCTTCTCTGGTGGATACCCCACATCAACAGGAAGAAGAATAAGAAGTTGCTTCTTCTCAGGATAATCACAAAACTATCTGATGAAACTTAAGCATTACTGCCTGTATTTCAAATGTACCAAGCAATATTAGCATTATATGGACCAATGTCATAAAAAAAATCACTCTGCCAAAACAATGGTCTTAACCACCCTGGTAGAATAACCAACCCATCCCTGAAGGTGTGCTAAATACATAGGGCCTCAGTGCAGCCCAATTATAACAATGGCTTGTGAGCTGAGCATGTGAAGGTGAACATCTGTGTGTTGCATAGTAAAATAACTGAAACATATCCCAAGAGAGCACTGACAAACTCTATCCTTTAAAGTGTACCTACATTTCTCCTGTCCAACCATGAGCTGCTTTTGTTCTTGTTCAGACCAAATCAAGAAGCAATGTTTTAACTGAAGAGCCATTTCTTAAATGTCCTAAAAGAACTTTCAAAAAGACTATCTAGCTAAATTTATTATTTGAAGTTTATGGTAAGCTCCTTAAGAAAAAAACATTTTGACATTATGACATGCTTTCAATTACTAGTTTATTGTTGGTATTGTTTAGCACTGTCTTCTAGTAAGAGACAAAAAGAGAAATATAATATATATGGCTACTTTTCTGCATGACAATCTGCACACTAGAAGATAGCATCAGATAGTTGTGAGCTATCATGTGGGTGCTAAGAATTGAACTCAGGACCTTTGGAAGGGCAATGAATGCTTTTAACCACTAAGCATCTCTCCACCCCTGTGGGAAGCCATGGCAAGGCCTTACTCTTGGCAAACACTCACCCTTGGCTCTCCTATCTACTATTCTTCTTTATGCTTACCTTTCATGATTCGCTTGTCAGTACTTCAAACAAGGCCTCATAACAACCCACCTTTGTAACCCTTCCTTCTGAACTCTAGATTTAGCCAACATCCTGCTAGATAGATGTTTTTAGAACCCCTGGTAAAGGCTTTGTGAGAATTAACTTAGTTAGACCCTGCAGCTGCAGCTAGCTTCTTCCACCTGCAAAGCCCTGTTTCCTTTCCTACCCCTCCCCATATCCTGTTTTCAGAGTATATAACTTGTGTGAACAATAAAATCTTTGCCAGCTTGATCAGACTTCTTGACTTGCTGTGCCTCCTTATTTTCTCACAGATCTCAGTCCTCTCCACAGGGTCTAAAAGTTTCACTTGATTGTCCAGCTGGCCTGGACACACCCCCTGGCTTTTGGAGATATTTTAAACAGATACACTTTATAGGGCTCTAACAATGTCTAACCAAAAGCACCTTATGTATCTCCTTGAGTCTCTTTTTGTCTCTACTTAACTTTTGCTTCCTTAATCGTACAAAGAAGTCAAAGAATTATTGCCAACTGCTTTGTGTTTTGCCTTATTTATACTTTCATTGTAGAGTTAAATAGGCATCTGGTAACCACATCGTGAACATTATAAATGGGAGAAGCGAGTCAATGTCTCAAATACAAAAAACAAATAGATATGTGACCTCTGGTTTGACCTCAGTGACTCTCAAAGCATCATCTCAGCCTCAGGTGAGAAAATTGAGGGTGAAAAAAATACATACATCACAGGCTGTTTAAACACAGAATTGTTTTAAGACACAATATGCTTCCCAACATTTAATCCTACCAAAACACTCTTTCACTAGAAACCACTCTTAAAGTGTAAACATGAGCACATTTAATCAGTCAAGAAATATATTTAATTATTAATTGTGGTTTTGTGTGTTTGCTTGCGTGTGTGTGTGTGTGTGTGTGTGTGTTTGTGTGTGTGAGTGATGAAGACATGTGAAGAACAAGCACTTATTCAATGGAAAAAACTGTATCAAGCTAGTAAGCTGAAAATAGTTGAGATCACATACAAAGAGGAGAGTTCAGTTTGCAGGCAATTCAGCCAATCCAACTTTATCACCACTCGTTTAAAATATCCACATTGTAATCAGGAGCAAACACTCACCACTACTGCTTATAGCCCACTCCATTCCTTGGGTTCCCCTTGCTTCTTGCTGGATCCCATCCTTTTGTAATTCTCTCTACAAGAATCTGTAAGAGATAAAATCTGTTAGCATTTCTCCAATCTTTGTGAATTTTTATCTTTATTCTTAAATGATTATTTACTTTTGTGCAGAGACACAAGTTGAGTTTTTATTTTCCAGAATTTCCTAGCATATTCTATTACCTTCTAATATGCATCTTACCAGTGTAGAAACCCTATAGCCCTCTTCATTGTCATAGTCCAGGGAATAATTAGAATGAATCCCAATTAAATTGTCTAATTTTTGCCTAGAGCCACTCTACACACAACTCTGTGAATTCTTGTCTTGCACAAGGAGATGTGGCTAAGCATGTAAATTGGGGCCCTGCACACAGCCTACTCATAGAATTAAAGGACAGTTGTCAGAGGGCTTTGCTCACTGCTTTCAGTTTTATACGAAAGTGCTAAACAGGGCAGAGAAGACACTGCCATGTGTTCCTCATTCATTTCTTTCTTATTTCTCTATTTACCATCTGGATCACTGTCTGATTCAAATCAACCAAGCATGCTTGGTTGTCAGCTATTGTTGACCTCTATACTAACCTCCATGATCTTAAATAATATCTCAACTCAAGTGTCAATACACATGAAATCTTCTCTCTAAGACCAAAGATGAAAAAAATCAGTGCTGTTGTCTATGTGCCTCAAAAAAATGTAAAGTCCAAACTTTGAAAATTACTTTATGCAATGTCTATCTGATGAGAACAATTAAAAAATAATATACCAATTGAGGAAAATTTTCATTAAATTGAACAATTTGAAAACCATAAAATAATCCCTTTTGAGTTTATCAGACTAAATGTAACATTTTAATAAAATAGGTGAGCTTATATTAGGTTTGGGGGTGGTATTTTAAAAAGGCTGCATTTTATTCCCAAGGTAGTTTGGATAACAGACCATTAATTTAAGAAACTGCTTCAAATTCTAGGTGATGGAGACCTAGAAATGACATATCTCCAATTCCTAGTCTGAGTATTAAAAATTCTTGATCGACGAAGGCATGAACATCAAGGACAAATTCGCACACCTACTTTCTAACAGAACACTGAGAAAAGTGCTTCTAAGAATGTTTATAAAGCTAGCCTCCAAGTGATGTGAAGGCCACAGGTGACTTTCAGTTGACAATGAGAAAAAAAAATCAATTCTTGCCATCTTGTCTGTTTACAGATGCAAGGGTTCTGGAAGTAATGGATGCAGAAATACATGGTGTAAATGTTAATGAGAAGAATGCTCTGTGTGCTGGGAGGTCTGCCTTGCAACAGTGTCTTGAGTTCTAAACTGACTCATAGATTTTACAGTGAGACTACATTAATTTGCAAAGCCTGGAGGGAAGCATGCTCCCCACCTTAATCAAGTATTTACTCATAACCATGCTGAAAGTTCTTCATTACTGAGCAGAAGGAATGATTCACAGGGGGGAAAAGTAACTCCACTTTCCCACTCTTTTTTTGGTGATTAGTTTCTTTCTCCCAAATGAGTATAATGTTCATTTTCTACTTCAAAAATCACCTTTTAGGAGTTTTGGTCTTACTCATGGTGGTACTGAGGTTAAAAGGGTCAACAGTTCCTGTCTTAGGTCTTGGCTATACAGAAGTGATAAGTAAACTCTCCTCTGATCTTGGTTCCAAATGAGTAATATATACTATATAATTCACTTGGAACTAAATACGCCATCTGTCACCCTTTACCAAAACCATGTGTCTGTAACAGGAAAGTCAGCTATTTGCTGCCTTTGCTGAATTTTTCTTTTTGATTAACACGGAGGCAAATGCTTAGGTCACAATATCCAAGATATAGATGCTTACTCTGGTGTCATTAATTCTTATTCTTATTATATTTATATTATTTATTAATAATTATTATTAATTATTATTCTTATTATTATTATGCTTATTCTGTTCTCATCATTTCAGCTTTTAAAAGCAGCATTCCTGGATGTGGTGGAGATAAAAAGAGTAGGGGGCCCAAGAAGAAGCTATGGGGCTTGAGAACTTCCTCCCCTCGCCCCCTTCAACAGTCACCACTACTACCTGTATGTATGTCCCTTACCTCCATCAAGTTCCTCTTTTCTCTAATCAGCTTCTTGCACCAATCTCACTTGAAATGCCTAAGGGTTTACCTAATGCCAAGAACTTAAAATCTTTCCACAAAATTTTAGTCTCATTACCAGGCTATCATTTGTTTGTTTTAAAAATTAATATTATTATCTTAAGCAGGGTTGCTCACAAGGCAAATACATCTATTTTTATAATAAAATTTTAGGGGGAAATCTTCATATTTATTTTTCAAACTAGGTGTCTGCAGCAGTATTCATGTTACAGTGGCTGATTTCAGTAATTGTGACATTGTATAGCATACAAACTTTAACTGTTTAGTAATTACCCTTTCTAGGACAAATCAATGATCCTAATGCCAGGTGCTTGGGTCTTTTTTTTTTATTGCCTGCAATCTTTCAACTGTTCTACTTTCTTGTCTGTAAGGATGATGGGAAGAAATGCACGAGAAGCACTTATCATTGAGTCTGTAAACACTCAATAGACACTTATGTCATTGCCCTGTCTTCTTTGATGCTTGGCATTAACTTTAAGAAAAAAGTTTTATGACAAAGGACAAGGACACATGTGGAGGCTAATACCTGGTATTCTAACAGGTTACTCTGCTCTGGTTTTCTTTTCTCCATATGGGAATAATAATTTAAAAAATGTTAAGATCTTTACAAATGAAAACCAATGGCAAGAAGAAAATACAGAAAGCAATAGGATCAGAATCATAACAGCAGGCTTCCCAAGTGCTAGGAGTAAAAAGAAATAAAATCCTCCCCTGGCCCAGATACCTGTGGCTGGAGCAGTCTCCCAATTAATCTGCTCTCCCCTGGAAACTGAGTCTGGAGTCACCCTAGGGAGGTCACAGACTCCAGAGCTGCAGAGGTACCCAAGAGAGGTCAAGGACCACAGAGCTACAGGCATCCTAGAGAGGACACGGCCCACAGAGCTGCAGAGCAGGGGACACCATATCCTGAAGCATCCTAGAGGAGCAATTACATCCAGAGCAGCAAACACCTAGCTGGTCTACTACCATGGAGACACCATATTCTGAAATATCCTAGAGGAGCCACTGTACCCAGAGCAGCTGGAGCTCAGGATCATAGCGTCATCCAGACCCTGAGGAGTTCTGAGACAACCAAGATAACTGGAAAGGCAGACTCCAGACAGAACCAGTGAGTGGGAGTAGCACTACAGCTAACCAAATGGTGAAAGGCAATCGTAAGAATGTAAACAACAGAAACCAAAGTTACTTGGCATCACCAGAACCCAGTTCCCCCACCATAGCAAGTCCTGAACATCACATCACACCAGAAAAGCAGGACTCAGAATTAAAATCACTTCTCATGATGATGATGGAGGACTTAAAAAAAAAAAAAAACCATAAACAACACTCTCAAAGAATTTGAGGAGAACGCAGGTAAACAGGTAGAAGCCCTTAAAGAAATGCAAGAAAACACAACCAAACAGGTGAAGGAATTACACAAAACTGTCCAGGATCTATAAATTGAAGTAGAAACAATAAAGAAATCTCAAAGGGAGACTACCCTGAAGATAGAAAGCTAGGAAAAAGATCAAGAGTCATAGACGCAAGCATCACCAACAGAATACAAGAGATAGAAGGGAGAATTTCATGTGCAGAAGATACCATGGAAAACATAGACACAATGGTCAAAGAAAATGTGAAATGTAAAAAGCTCTTAACACAAAACATCCAGGAAATCCAGGACACAATGAGAAGACCAAACCTAAGGATAATAGGTATAGATGAAGGTGAAGACTCTCAACTTAAAGGGCCAGTAAATATCTTCAACAAAATTATAGAGGAAAACTTCCCTAACCTAAAGAAAGAGATGTCCTTAAATATACAAGAAGCCTACAGAACCCCAAATAGACTCGACCAAAAAAGAAATACCTCCTGTCACATAATAATCAAAACATCAAATATACAAAACAAAGAGAAGATACTAAAAGTAGTAAGAGAAAAAGGCAAAGTAACATATAAAGGCAGACCTATAAGAATTACACCAGATTTCTCACCAGAGACTATAAAAGCCAGAAGATCCTGGACTGATAGCATACAGGCCCTAAGAGAACAAAAATGCCAGCCCAGACTACTATACCCAACAAATCTCTCAATCAATATTGATGGAGAAACCAAAATATTCCATGACAAATCCAAATTTACACAATATCTTACCACAAATCCAGCACTTCAAAGGATAATTGGTAGAAAACTCCAACACAAGGAGAGAAACTACAACCTAGAAAAAGCAAGAATGTAATCTTCCAACAACCCTAAAAGAAGGTAGCTATACAAACATGAAAATACTGCCAATAACAAAAATAACAGGAGACAACATTGTTTTTCCTTAATATCTCTTAATATCAATGGACTCAATTCTCCAATAAAAAGACATAGACTATCAGATTGGATACATAAATAGGACCCAACATTTTGCAGCATACAGGAAACACACCTTTGTGAAAAAGACAGACACTATCTCAGAGTAAAAGGTTGGAAAACAATCTTCCAAGCAAATGGCCCCAAGAAACAAGTGGAGTAGCGATTCTAATATCAAATAAAATCATTTTTCAACCAAAAGTAATCAAAAAAGATAAAGAAGGACACTTCATATATATCAAAGGAAAAATGTACCAAGAGGAACTTGCAATTCTGAACATCTATGCTCCAAATGCAAGGGCACCCACATACATAAAAGAAACTTTACTAAAGCTTAAAGCATACATTGCACTCTACACAATAATAGTGGAAGATTTCAACACCCCACTCAGCTATGGACAGATCGTGGAAACAGAACTAAACTGAGACACAATGAAACTAACAGAAGTTATAAACCAATTGGACTTAACTGACATCTATAGAACATTTCATCCTAAAACAAAAGAATATAACTTTTTCTCAGCACCTCATGGTACCTTCTCCAAAATAGACCATATAATTGGTCACAAAGCAGGCCTCAGCAGATACAAAAAGACTGAAATAATCCCTTGTACCCTATCAGACCACCATGGACTAAGATTCGTCTTTGACATGGACAAAAACAATGGAAAGCCCACATACATGTGGAAACTGAACAATGCTCTACTCAATGATAACTTGCTCAAAGAAGAAATAAATAAAGAAATTAAAGACTTTTTAGATTTAAATGAAAATGAGGACACATCATATCAAAACATGTGGGACTCCATGAAAGCAGTACTAAGAGGAAAAAATCATAGCTCTAAGTGCTCACAAAAAGAAATTGAAAAGAGCATACATTAACAACTTGACAGCAAACCTGAAAGCATTAGAACAAAAAGAAGCTAATATACCCAAGAGGAGTAGACGGCAGGAAATAATCAAACTCAGGGCTGAAATCAACCAAGTTGAAACACAAAGAACTATACAAAATATCAACAAAACCAGGAGCTGGTTCTTTGAGACAATCAACAAGATAGACAAACCCTTAGCCAGACTAACCAAAGGGTGCAGAGACAGTACTCAAATTAATAAAATCAGAACTGAAAAGGGAGATATAACAACAGAAACAGAGGAAATTTAAAATATCATCAGCTCCTACTACAAAGGCCTATACTCAACAAAATTGGAAAATCTGGATGAAATGGACAATTTTCTAGATAGATACCAGGTACCAAAGTTAAACGAGGAGCAGATAAACCATCTAAACAGTTGCATAACTCCTAAAGAAATAGAAGCAGTCATTAAAAATCTCCCCACCAAAAAATGTCCGGGGCCAGATGGTTTCAGTGCAGAATTCTATCAGACTTTCAAGGAAGACCTAATACCAATCCTCTTCAAGCTATTCCATCAAATAGAAACAGATGGAACACTACCCAATTCTATGAAGCTACAATTACACCCATACCCAAGCCTCACAAAGACCCAACAAAGAGAACTACAGACCAACCTCTCTTATGAATATTGATGCAAATATACTCAATAAAATTCTCACAAACCGAATCCAAGAACACATCAAAGCAATCATCCATCATGATCAAGTAGGCTTTATCCCAGGAATGCAGGGATGGTTCAATATTTGAAAATCTATCAATGTAAACCACTACATAAATAAACTCAAAGAAAAAAACCACATGATCATCTCACTAGATGCTGAGAAAGCATTTGACAAAATTCAACATCCCTTCATGTTAAAAGTCTTGGAAAGATTAGGAATTCAAGGTCCATACGTAAACATAGTAAAAGCAATATACAGCAAGCCAGTAGCCAACATCAAACTAAATGGAGAGAAACTTGAAGCCATCCCACTAAGATAAGGGACTAGACAAGGCTGCCCACTCTCACCCTACCTATTCAATATAGTACTGGAAGTCCTAGCTAGAGCGATTAGACACCAAAAGGAAGTCAAAGGGATACAAATAGGAAAGGAAGAAGTCAAAATTTCACTATTTGCAGATGATATGATAGTATACTTAAGTGATCCTAAAACTTCCACCAGAAAACTCCTAAACCTGATAAACAACTTCAGTAAAGTGGCTGGATATAAAATCAACTCAAACAAATCAGTAGCCTTCCTATACTCAAAAGATAAATAAGCTGAGAATGAAATTAGGGAAATGACACCCTTCACAATAGTCACAAATAATATAAAATATCTGGGAGTGAATCTCACCAAGCAAGTGAAAGATCTGTATGACAAGAACTTCAAGTCTCTGAAGAAAGAAATAGAAGATCTCAGAAGATGAAAAGATCTCCCATGCTCCTGGATTGGCAGAATTAACTTAGTAAAAATGGCCATCTTGCCAAAAAAAGCAATCTATAGATTCAATGCAATCCCCATCAAAATTCCAAATCAATTCTTCATAGAGATAGAAAGAGCAATTTGCAAGTTTATTTGGAACAACAAAAACCCAGGATAGCGAGAACTATTTTCAACAACAAAAGAACTTCTTGGGCAATCACCGTCCCTGACCTCAAACTATACTACAGGGCAATAGTAATAAAAACTGCATGGTATTGGTACAGAGACAGGCATGAAGATCAATGGAATAAAATTGAAGATCCAGAAATGAGCCCACATACCTATGGTCATTTGATCTTTGACAAAGGAGCTAAAACCATCCAGTGGAAAAAGGACATCATTTTCAGCAAATGTTGCTGGTTCAACTGGAGGTCAACATGTAGAAGGATGCAAATCAATCCATTCATATCTCCTTGTACAAAGCTCAAATCCAAATGGATAAAAGACCTTCACTTAAAACCAGATACACTGAAACTAATACAAGAGAAGGTGGGGAAGACCCTCGAATACCTAGGCACAGGGGAAAAGTTCCTGAACAGAACAACAATGGCTTATGCTCTAAGATCAAGAATTGACAAATGGGACCTCATAAAATTGCAAAGCTTCTGTAAGGCAAAGGACATTGTCAATAAGACAAAACGGCAACCAACAGATTGGGAAAAGATCTTAACCAATCCTACATCCAATAGAAGGCTAATATCCAAAATATACAAAGAACTCAAGAAATTATACTCCAGACAACCATATAACCGTATTAAAAATGGGGTACAGAGCTAAACAAAGAATTCTCAACAGAGGAAACTCGAATGGCTGAAAAGCACCTTAAGGAATGCTCAACATCCTTAGTCATCAGGGAAATGCAAATCAAAACAACCCTGAGATACCACCTCACACCAGTCAGAATGGCTAAGATCAGAAACTCAGGTGATAGTAGATGCTGGCAAGGATGTGGAGAAAGGGAAACACTCCTTCATTGTTGGTGGGATTGCAAGCTGGTACAACCACTCTGGAAATCAGTCTGGCGGTTCCTCAGAAAACTGGACATAGCATTACCTGAGGATCCAGCTATACCACTCCTGGGCATATACCCAGAAGATTCTCCAACATATAATAAGGACATATGCTCCACTATGTTCAGAGCAGCCTTATTTATAATAGCCAGAAGCTGGAAAGGACCAAGATGTCCCTCAACAGAGGAATGGATACAAAAAATGTGGTACATCTACACAATGGAGTATTACTCAGCTATTAAAAATAATGAATTCGAGAAATTTTTAGGTAAATGGATGGATCTAGAAATTATTATCCTGAGTGAGTTAACCCAATCACAGAAGAACACACATGGTATTTGCTCACTGTTAAGCGGATGTTAGTCCAAAAGCTTGGAATAGCAAAGACTCAATACACAGACCACATGAAGCACATCTAGAAGGAAGACCAAGAGGGGATGCCTCAGTTCTACTTAGAATGAGTAACAAAAATACTCAAGGGAGCAAATATAAAAACAAAAGATGGGACAGAAACTGAAGGAGGGTCCATCAGGAGACCATTCCACCTGGGTATTCATCCCATGTACAGTCACCTAAGCTAGACACTGATGTGGATGGCTGGAAGTGCATGTTGTCAAGAATATGATATAGTTGTCTACTTAAAGGTCTGCCAAAGACTAACACATTCAGAGGAGCTCACAGCTAACCACTGATATGATCAATGGTTTCCCAAGGGAGAACTTAGAAGACTGAAAGAGCAGAAAGGGTTTGTGACCTCAGGAGGAAAGCAACAATACCAAACAACCAGATCCCCCCAGGGTCTAAACCACCAGCCTGGGAGCACATAGGGAGGGATCCATGACTCCAGCAGTATATGTATGGGAGGATGGCCATGTCGGGCATAGGTGGGAGAGGAGTTTCTTGCTCCCATAAAAAATGAACACAGAGTGGGGGGGGGGGATGTGAGGGTGGAGAGGGGGTAGTGGGGGGGTAGGTGCTGGCACTGCCTCATAGAAGCATGAGGATGGGGAATGGGATAGGAGGTTTCTGGGTGGTGGGAGGAAGTGGAGAAAGGGGAAAAATCTGAAAGTAAATATAATACCCAATTCTAAAAAAAAAAAAAAAAAAAAAAAAAGTGAGAGATGAAAAAAAGGGGGGAGGAGGAGAAAAAGAGAAAAAAAGAAAGAAAAAAGAAAAACAGGAGATTTAATAACACAAAGGGAAGGATTTAGAAATTTAGGAGGCAATTTATGTTAGTGGAAACAGCATCATAGAAACTGGAAAATCACACTCTCATAGAAGCACGAGGGGTGATGGGATAAGGGGTTCCTGGGTGGTGGGGGGAATGGGATAAAAGCATAAAATTTGAAATGTAAATATTACAACCAATTTTAAAAAAGGAAAAAAAAGAAAAGTTGTAAGAACCAACATCTTTAAAAAAATGTCAGCCCTCTAGGAAAAAAAATTTTTTTCTTGATACTAATACTTGTTCTGAGAATTGTATATTGCAGAATACACAGCCTTGGTGTATCTACTCATCAAGCAAACTTAGCAGACCTGCCCAAACCTCCGATGTCCTAGAATTCCATCTGGATGCAGTGAAGACACAGCATCAGAGGCTTATCAATTTACTCTTCCCCCCACCCTTCTTCTAATATCTCAACACCCATA
Organism: Arvicanthis niloticus; assembly: GCF_011762505.2. Lineage (NCBI taxonomy): Eukaryota > Metazoa > Chordata > Mammalia > Rodentia > Muridae > Arvicanthis > Arvicanthis niloticus. The sequence goes on from NC_047671.1 coordinate 42,442,244, forward strand.
ATCAGCTTGAAGAAGTCAATGAAGAGCCAGCGCCCCTATTCCCTGAGCTTGGGGACTAAGGTGGTTAATATTGGTCTGTCTTCCTAAAGAAAAGTAGTGGTTTTGTTGGAACAGGGAGGATTAGCTAGGACTTATTGCATAGCCATAACCTATTGGTAGAAATCTGTATAATTAATATCAAGATGAAGTTATAATTTCTTAAATGGTACAAAATTTACTTTGATTTCAAATTTAAGGTTTTCATTGGTACAAGCTTCTTATTGATATAAAAGTGAGATGAATATTGATACTTTCATGGGTATTGTGCCTGCATAACACATTTAGGAATATAAGGCTTAGACCCAGCTCTTCTTTAACTTTTTTAACTGATTTGGGACGGTTAGCCTATGAGTTAAGGGAAAATAGCAAATTTATGGCTTTGAGTTTATTGTTAGGGTGTTTTCCATATTTTATTTAGAAATAGCTGAGAGGAGTTAACAGACAACAGTCCAGGTTACCTTACATGGATAGTTGGTTTTCAAAATGTCAGAAGTCCATAGAATTGACGTTACAAATATTTCTATAATAATGTTCATTTTGATTAGAGACCTGTCAGCTCCTGATAGCTTCCTGTCTTAGATTCTAAGAAGAAATTGAGCATGCTTGGAGATACTCCAGTTGTGTGGTGACAGCCACTAGGCAAGAATTGCCTCTTGTCATCTACAGACAAATTACTGTCCAGAAAAGGACACACTTGCAGAATAGTCGGCTGATTATATCTGCCTAGACAGAGTAATCAGCCCTTAATAATTCTGCATCACTAAGGTCTGTCAGATGATTCTGGGCCAGAAGGCTGAAGATTTGATGCTCCGGCATTCGGTAGTATAGGGGCTTTCCAGGTGTTCAGCGGTCTCTATAAATTGGCTAAGTTTTAGAAGCTATGCTTAGTGCTTCCCATAATTTCAGTTAACTCAGTCATTCTGGATTTCTGACGGGGTTAAAGACCTATAGTCTCATAGCCAAAGCCAATCCTGGCTATTTACTTTGAGAGAAAAGATCTGAGTGGATAGTTTTCAGCTGACATTCATTCTAAAGCCAAGAAAAAAGCCAGGTTCAAAACTCAAGTGTTTTGGTTAGGAGAGATGACAGAGGTTCTTGGTAGTCAACAAAATGATGGACTGGGTATTAGGACTATCTTGTACCTCACTGGTACAATTAGGAATAAGTATGCTCTAATTGCATTTTGAGAGAAAAGTTTTATTTTAACAGGAAGGGTGAGGCTAGCTGATGAGAGAGCGAGAAAGGGGAGGGGGGCATGGAGGCAGATGTTCACTTGTCTCCACCAGTCAAAGAGAGTTTATATATCTAGGTTGGGTATTGGGTTACACTTCTGATTGAGCATTACCAAACTTATAAAGCCTTTGATTAACATTTTTTTTTAAAAAATGTATAAAAGCAAAAAGGAAAAGGGGGCATGGGATAGGGGTTTTCTAGGGAGAGGAAATTGGGAAAGGGGATGGCATCTGAGATGTAAATAAAATATAAAATAATAATAATAATAATAATAATAATAATAATAATAGAAAAAGAAAAGTAATATGTTCTTTGCAGATTCTAAAAAAAAAAGAAAGAAAATCCTCTCAATATTTTAAAATACATAAAATCTTAAAACAGAATCCCCAGTTTACACAAATTATCAACTAAATGTGAGGTTAAATATAGATGTTTAGGGAATAAAAATTATAAAATCAAAAAAAACCCCACAAACTGTCCAAAACCTTCCATAAGATTTTAGCTTCTCTTGGCATGTGCTGAATAAGAAAACTGGACGTAAACCATGAACCAAGAGAGCAATATGGTATCTGGATGTCTTTAGAGATTCCCTCATTAGTGCAAGAACCAATGGGATCAATTTAACCAAATGTAAAAAGACAACTTTTATGAACCTTGGTAAAATATTGATTAATCAACAGGAAAGTCCATACATTTCAGGATATTTTTCAAAAGAGTTCTAGAACCAATCAAAATGTTTTTCAAAAGAGATGCATAGTTGGACCAAAAGCCAATTAGAAAAACTGAAGCAAATAGAGGAGGGAGCCCCGCTAGCAATGAACTCAGAACAGGGCAGTGTTAAACATCATGGACAGGAACCCTATATCAAGTGGAGAAGAAGGTTAAGAGAGATAAAGGTGACAGAGTGGCTTGGGCAACTGAAGACACAAAAGAGCAGAAAGAATGGAAATGATGTTGAGAGATCATGAAATGGTGTTGAGAGGTCATGTATAGTCTCTTGAGAGTAAAAAGCCAGTAGAGAATGCAGGATTCCATCCAGATAGACATGTATCAGGAGGGGCATTCAGAGTTGGGCATTTGCTGACAGTTGAAATTGAACACGTGAGAGCATGAGGGAGATTGTTTTCTTAGTGGAAGTTTAAGTCTGGCTTCTAATGGAAAAACCGGAAGCTTAGAAAAGATGATGATGGCTGAACTCTCCTCTTAAGAGATGAGTTCATTGGTCAAAGGAGGCTCTGAATTGGGTTTTATTGTTGTTTGTCTGAATTTATTTTTTATTTAACATTCAACACAGTAGGGATTCCTACGCTCCCACATCTCCATCTCCTTGTTCCCATTCACAGCTTGTGACATTCTAAGAGCAGTTTCTAAAAGCATCTCAAGTCATTCAGATGCACAGCCAGAGCTAAAAGTCACTGCTCCAGAAAGTGGGTGGTCTGGTCTATATAATTCAGAGCTTTAGAGCAAACATGGCCTTTTATACCATCTCAGTTTTTCAGAGAAAGAATGGGACATGTTGGTACCCAGCAATAATGGATAATTTGAATTAAAGGATATTAATGAACAGTAGTAGCTTCTATTAATTCTGTGAAGTAAAGGCATAAATCATCACTGAGAATAAGTAGAAGGTGATTTAAGTAGAGATCCAGAGCCTGGACTGACTAGCATGATGTTACAAACTGGAGTGGACACTGATGTACTGTGAATCAGCTTAGAAGACTCACATGAAGCCAGGAACCTAGAAATTGTAGCAGCCCTGATTTGTGTGTAGTGTATTTTTGGTTTTGTCATAGTATAAAAAGAAATGTATAGATCTTATCTTATCTAGAAAATTGTGGATTTACTCCTTTTCAAGTGTTAATCCAAATGTCTATGGTATGATATTGTTAATACTCACAGGCAGAAATCCAATCAGCAGCATAAAAGACCTAGAACTCAGACTTTGCCCAAGCCTACAGGGTTCCCATTGTGATATGGAGTTCTGATATGTACTTCCTACAGGACAGATTCTTCTGGGCTTTGCATAAATTTCAGTCACTTGTGATTAGAATGGGCTTTTAGATCCCAGACTGAATTTGCTATCATTTGAGTCTCTGTGATAAACAACTCCATTTTGTTTCCATGTACCTTTTATCCCATAAAGGGTTAGGGCTTTAGAAAAATTAGCAGATTGGATATAACGGAGAGATGAAGATCATTTAAAAAAGCATCTAACATTTTCTTTACAAAAACTGCTCTCAAGAGGTGCACACAGACAGATTTAATGTGCTTGAAAGTCATTCTGGGACAGACGCAGGGTGTTAGGACATTTCTGATTCCCTGTCTTTCAAGGACAAGAAAAACTTATAATGATTTTAGAACAGAAAGTGGAGGACGATGCCCCCAAGCAAGACCTATGATGAAAATAATTAGGAAGCTGCCAGCAAGCAACTCTCCACTGAGAATTTAGAGGCTTCCCTGTGATGATCATATAATATAATAGGTTGGGAAAAGAAAGTTAGCCAATAATGCACAACAGAAGTAAACATACAGGCTGTGAGCTGAATAGTGGAGTGGCCTCAATGACAAAGTGTTTTCTGTTCTTTTCTCCACAAATGAGGAGGCAGGGTTCCAGGGGTCAGGAAGATCCTGTCTGAGGCACTGGATACTTCTTTTTTTATTTTCTTTTTGAGATTATACTATAATTACAACATTTCTCCCTCCCCTTTCCTCCCTCTACATCATCACTGTACCCTCTCTTTCCGTTTTCTGGCCTCCTCCTTAATTGTCAGTTCTGTATAGGCCAGAGCACAGTTATCAGGAAAGAAACTTTCCAGAGTCCAGGCTTCACTCTAAGACAGAGCAGAAACATCACTGACAAGGACAGTTAGAGACCATATTTAGAATGTTCCTATTTGGGAATAAATCCAGTTAAACTTTCCACGTTTTTTTCATTTAGTAAAAATAAAAAATACAAATAGGAAGTTAAAATAAAAAGATTGTATTCCAAGAAGAACAAAACATGAAGCCAGGCTGCTATCGTTCTCAAAGTGATATCAAGTCTTAGGAAAGTCAGACTTGATTGAAACCATGAAGAAGTTACTGGAAATAGCCATGTTGTACATTACAGAACCTTAAACACTTCACTTTCATAAATGTAACAGATAATGAGTTTATTTCACACACTCTCTAATCTCATTATAATAAGGTACAGATGTTTTCAAAAAGGAATCACTGAGATAATTTTTAAGAACTATCCTCATTAATATTTATGGTTTCTAATGTATCACTGAGCACATATAGGGCATGGATATTTTAAATAGAGTACAAAGAATTGACAAAGAAATAGATACTAATAAGAGACTGGGTTATTCTTTTGTGAAATTCAATACCCATTCACCCCATTTAAATTTGGCTAATCTCCATTTGCAAAATGGGGGATTTTCCTCTCAAAACAAGTTTTGAAAGAACTCTGTGCCAGTACTATGTTAGCTGGATACCATTTCATTTACATTTGTTCTCATTCACATTTTCTCTTCATTCCACCTAAGGTGACCAAATAATAAATAAATAACAAATAATAAATAAATTCAGACATCTCTATAGGTTATTTGAGACTATAAAAAATAGGCTATTAGATCACCATCTAATGTGCTCTAAACAGCACTGGAATAATACAAAAACATACAAGAAAAGGTAAACTTGATGTAAAATACAAATGACTGCAGCTATTAACGAAATCACATTACTTATTTGGAATTTGGGCCCATTCCAGTCAAACAGTGTAGCACATCTAAATCTCAGCGTCATTCTCAAGCATGTGATTTAAACTTACTTGCAAATAATTCTTAAAATGTGCAAAGTTGGAACACTGAGCTTAAATGTGTATCCTTTTATCTCCTTGTGTCACACAGCTACTAGAATTAGCTATTTTAATTAAACACAAAACCAGACCATAGTTGACCAATATAAACGCATGACATTAAAAGTAACAAATACTAAAAAAAATCCTATCTATCTATCTATCTATCTATCTATCTATCTATCTATCTAATCCATTCTTCCTATCCTGGTATCTTTGAGCTCACAAAGCAGATGCTATGTCCTTGGCTCTCCTCATTATCCAAGCATTGAGGATATTGTTTGCAAACTGAGTCTTTGATGCTAGAATAGCTTCATATGGCCCTTTCTCCTACTGAGTTTTAAAATTTTTATTAAGAAGGATATGGTACATTATGTTGTGGTAATGAATTGACCCCAAGTCTCAGTGGATTAATACAACAAATATGTTTTCCTCACTCTGTCTAAAATTAGCTAGCCATCCTGCAGCTTGGCTTCCTAAAGCCATGAGGTTTCTGTGGTTTGTAGCATAATGTAGCACTATCATTCAAAAAATCACTACAGGATATGCTATGAACATATCAGGAATATAGGCTGAAATCCTTTCACTGTCTTTTGTGCTTCAGTGTATTTGGTAAGGGAATCTAGGAGAACAGGAAGATGAAAAGGCAGGTGAACAGTGAGCACATCTTCATGTCAGGGTTACTTTCCCTAGGAGGTGGAAGTAGAAGCTGAGAAAATCCTTAGATGTCCAGGCAGGAGATGTGTCTGAGCTTGGGAAAAATCACTTAGCTTTTTCAGGGTCACCATCTGCAAACTGAAAATTGTATGTGAGTTTATGCAGAGAAGCACATCAGGACACTTGAATCTTATCCTATCACATAAGAGAGGCCAGCTTTAACTGGTGAGCTTGAATTATGTTACACTGGGAGCAAAAGGGATCTAATATTTAAATAGATTTAGGCATCAAATGCAAAAACAAAAAACCAAAAGTCTAAACCCAACATCACCACCAACAATGTTTCAACCTTTCCTCCTTTCTCTAGTCACTTCCCTGAAGCACCTAGCACCCACAAAATAGTCATAAAGGCAAGGAAAGAATGCAATGATCGTCTGTCCTGTAAAAGTTAAATTCTGCTAAAAATATGATTCCAAATTTGAGAGCCAATAAGAGTTCTTTGAAAATATCGATGAAAGGCAGATGTCTTTTTTGTTGGATATATGACAGCTGATATTTATTTTTAGGACTACTCATGAATTACTGTGATTGTTGTAAACTCAGGATTCTCCTGTATTTTGAGGTTGAAGCTGAATATCATAGGACACCAAAACCAAAAAGATGACACTATAGAAGTCCCAGGAAGTAGGAAAGGGTGTTCATTTTTCTCTTGGTTTGGTGTCTCCCCCAGCCACCATGCCTGCTGCTTTTGGATGGATCTAGGGACAGTGCTGTATTGAAACACATTGGAGAAGGAACTACCTAGAAAGCTGTTTTAATTTAGGAGCTTATTAAATATATTTGAGAATCTCTCTGTCTTTAAGGCTTAATTAGCCTGACTATTGACTGACACTCATGGAAAATCCCTGTGTCTATTGAAATCAATTACATCATGCAAATGATTTTCTCTATAACATGAATTATATGAGGATCATAAAGGTCATGGGTACTAGAGGGAAGTATAATTGGTTAATTACAATAAAAAGTTATACACTTTATCTAATTTGGGAGTGATTCCTTAGCTACAGCCCTTGAAGATAAGAAGCAGAGACAAAAATTAAACCTCATACTTGGTCTTAGTACTTTGGTAATAACGTGTGTCACATGCATACCAAAGCGTGCATTGGCAGAGGTAGGAAGATCAGAAGTTCAAGACTAGCCTAGGCTACATAAAACTGGTTCTTTAAAAGATCTAAAACTACATCTTCTACCTTAAAAAACTAGGACAAAATGAGAAAGTACAAGCAGAATAGAGGTGACAATAGGACTAGAGCAGTGGAAAATGAAATAAAGGACAACGATATATCAATAAGAACTGGATATATCAGAGCTTGGCTCTGTGAGAAGATCAACAAACTCAACAAGTCTTTGGGTAGAATGACAAAATGGGAGGAGGGAGAAGATTCAAGATACTAAATATCATACTGAAAACAGGACATTGCTTCCGTCTTTGCAGGAATTGAAAGAATTCTAAGAGAATACTATGAAAACCATACATTATCAAAGAACATAATAGTCTAAAATGCATAAATTGAGTGATAATATTTCCAGATGTTTTCAAGAAAATTTGGAAAATATTACATATTTTATAAGCCAACAATGAATACAAAGACAGAGTTAGGAATATTGAAACTTCCTTCAATGAAAATGTAAGTCCAGTTGGCTCAACGATCAATTCCACCAAATGCTCAAAAAAAAAAAAAAAAAAAAAGTTAATTTCAATCCTTTGCAAATCTTGTAAATGATGTAAAATGGTAAGTGAGCCATGGAGCTTTGGCCAAAATAGACCATATATTGAGACATAAAGCATCTCTACAAATACAGGAAAATTGAAATAATTTCTTGTTCCTAATTGAGCCACCAGGAATAAAACTAGATTTCAACAATAAGGAAGCCATAGAAAACACAAAGTCATGGAGATTGAAGAATACATCACAAAAGAACAAAAAGAACAAACAATACCCAAAAGAGTAGACAGGAAGAAATGAGCAAGATCAGAGCAGAAACTGATGAAATAGAAATTAAAACTAAATACCAACAATCACTGAAATGAAGAGTTAGTTCTTTGTAAAGAATAACAAGATTGACATATTCTTATTCAACTTAAAGAAGATCATAAGGATGTACTTCTAAAACCTTTATTCTAAGGACCAGGGAAATAACTCAGTAATTAAGAGTAAGAATAGTAACAACAAAAACATCTGGCTCAATATAGTATTGGAGTCTTAAGCAGAGCAATCAGACAAGATGAAGAGACAAAGAAGATACAAGAAGAAAAGGAGGAAGTCCAATTATTCTCATTTGCAGATAGAATTCTATACCAGGGCTTCTCAACCTGTGGGTTGGCCTTTGGAGCCAAGTGACCCTTTTACAAGGGTTGCATATCAGATATTACATCACAATTTGTAACAGTAGCAAAGTTTCAGTTATGAAATAGCAACAAAAATTATTTTATGGCTAAGGAACTGTACTAAAGCATTGCAGAGTAAGAAAGTTGAGAATCACTGTTTTAGAGGATTAGACCTTTTAGACTGTATAAGAAAGTGTGAAGAATAAAATATTTACATCAATGGTCCTCAGACTTCCTAATATTGTGACCCTTTAATTCAGTTCCTCATGTTGGGTTGATAGCCAATCATAAAATTTATTTCATTGCTCAGCTTGCTTTCTTATTAGAGTTAGGACCACCAGTCCAGAGATACCAGCACCCACAATGGGCTAGGTCTTCCCACAACAATCACTAATTAAAAACACACCCTATAGCTAGACCTTATGGAGTCATTTTTTTTTTTTTTTAGTTGAGGTTCCCTCCAGATGACTCTAACTTGATGGAAATTAACATAAAACTATCCAACACACTACTCCTGGTTATATACTCAATGGAATTTTTAGCATAATATGGAGATATTTGTTTATTGGTATTCACTGTTGATGTATTCACACTAGCCAAGAAATGGAAAGAGCCTAGATGTCAATCAATTGAAACATGGACAGTGAAAATGCAATTCATTTATACAATAGAATATTATTCAGCTGTAAAGAGAAATGAAATCATGAAATTTGCAAGTAAATGAATGGAGCTAAAAATAATCATTCTGAGTGAGATAACCCAGGCACAGAAAGACAAATGCAAATTGTTTTCTTCTATAAGTAGATGCTAGCTTTGACATTTTCTGATAAGTGTGTTTATATTGGAGTACCATAGAAACCAGGAAACTAGTAAGAATCATTTGGCAGAAGAAGATCAAACGAAGGTTCTATGTAAAGGACAAAGGAACAAGATGGGTTAAGTGGGGTGGGACATGGGAGGGCAGTGTAGGTGAGGGAGTATGGAGAGAAGAAATGACTGCCACTAACACTTTGAAAATATCTCATGGAAACCTATTTTATAGAAGCTTCTGAGGACAGATAGAGAAGGAGCTGATTGAAACACATTTTACAAATGTATAGAGTTTTCAATAAAAAATTATGGAACAGAACACTTATCAAGACATTGTATGATGTTATTTAACTTTGGGAGCTGTTGGCTAGTGAAGACCCATGGGCCTCAAACATTACAAATTATTGTCAATGTTCTTGGTTACATCCAGAATTTGATGGTAAGATCCTATTCTTGAAGTCACCACAGAATTTGAACCATCGCGGAACACAGAGAAATATCAAGCTGAGACCATCTGGAAACTTCATCCTTACTGAGTAGCTTTTCAGAGTGCTAGAAGTCGCTAGGCATAGTACCTGAGAAATAAAGTTAAGTAAAGTTGTTATCCATCTGTGAATGGCAAAATACGCTCACTGGTGCTATAATAATATAAATGTTAATGTAACCGACTACTTTTAAATTGAATTTAAATCCTCCTTAATAAGGTAGAGACTTGGCATGCCTTTCACCATTAATGGAGCCAAGAACCCATGGATGACTATGTAGGTTATAGGACCCAGAAGAGAACACACTACTATTATACTGCTAAATAGACATAGTATTAAACTGTCCCAGGTTTTATTCATATACCCGCGGTGTAATACATCTCTCAGGCCTTATCAGAGAAAGTTCTTTGTCTAATAGAAAGTTATTAATGCAGAGACCTACAACTGATCGACTTGCAGATTACAAGAGGCTGGAGAGTGTTCAGCTCTAAAAAGTATATCTATATCACAATTCTGACTCCCTAGAGTTGGGCTCATTGAAGAAGAGGAGAAAGAAAGATTGTAAAAGCCATAGTTAGTGAATGACTACAACAAAATAATATTTTCCAGATATGACAGAGCATTGACACATGTGACTATGAATGCATGCACAACACTCACACATGATCAAGGCAGACAAAATGCCAGGGTGGATAGGAAGGAGAGTCCTGAAGTGCTAGCTCTAGCTTAGGAACTATTGGCAGTTGATGACTACTAGGTAAGGGAGAGTCAGTTTTCATCAGGCACCTGTGAGGCTACCTATGCTCCAGCAGAAGGACACACAATCATACACCTACTGGCAGTACTAAGTGGTCTCAGAAGTCTCTTAGAAACAACAACAACAAAAGTATACAAAACTGAAAAGAAATGATGGGAGGTGATAGATAATGAATGGGGGTGGGTGGATGAATTTTATTAAAATACATCGTCTCAATGTATGAAATTCTCAAACAATAAAAAATTATGGGATAAGATACTCATCAATTCATCGTATGATGAACAACTAAAACAACAAAACGGCATACAAATATGGTTTTAAGAATCTTAATTAAAATACTAACAAAGTGTCTCTAGCCATTAAAAAAAAAATCATAGACCACAAGGCCAGGTAGGACATCAACCAATGCAAGCCACTATATTAATAGTCTCTGGGACAAAAACCTCATATGGTTTTCAAAATAAAGACATAAAATTTGACAGTCCTGAAAACTGCATTCATAATAAAACTTTTAGTAAACTTGGATTGCAAGCAAATGTAACCATAGTATGAACATCTACAAAAATACTAAAAATCTGTAGCAAACCTTACTGTGGAATGATAAAAAATAAAAATGAATGCTATTTTCCTCCTAAAATGGAAACAAGACAATAACTGTTCTCATAATTACTATTCATTAGCCCTATAGATTTTAGTTCTTGTTATCAGGCATAAAAGGCATGCTATATCAAAAAGGGAAAAGTAAAACTACAACCCTTCACAGATGCTATAATTCTGAACAGAGAAAACCCCAAGCTCCATAAAAACACTACTTAAACAGAAGTTCAGCAATGCTCTATACTAAAGCAACTATACAAAATATGGGAGACATGAAAATTCCATTTATACTAATATAAAAATAATGAAAAAGGTATATATTTTACAAAAGAAGTTCCAGACACACCCCCATGAAACTGCAAGGCCCTGCAGGCTAGGGAGATGGCTAAGAAGTTTAAAACAATTTTTGTTCTTACAGAGAATCAAGGTTTTATTCCCAGCCTTGTGGAATTATTATAGGCCTTATGGTCTATACATACATGGTGGCTCAGTTACAGGGGATATGATGCAATCTTCTGATATCTGCAAAAAACAGACATACACATGGAAAAGATTTATACATCTGGGCTAAACATTCATACACAAGAAATGAAATAAGTATGAAAAAAAGTACAAAACATTGGTGGAAGAAAGTATAGAAGATCTAAATAAATGGGAATTTTGTACCCATGGATCAGAAAATGAAATACTGTTACATTAGCTATCTTCTTCAAATTGATTTATAAGATTAATTCTATTAAAATTGTATCTCCTTTGATAAACAAATCTTAAAATTTGTATGCCAATACAGAAATTCTAGGAATTTAAAACATTCTTCAAAAAGAAGAACCAGTATGGAAAATTCATACTTACCCTCCCCCACCAAAAAAATTCTGTACATAAGATTGACTAGAAAAACTTGGCATACAGATTTATAGCTCAATAAAATATAATTGAGTATCAAAAATAAGCCATTTATTTCATTTCTATCAGACACTTTTGCACTGGGATCCTGATACAGCTGAAGAAAGATTGGAAAGCCTTGGTAGTGATGCTAAGATAATCAGAGAGCCATGTCCAAAAGAATCAAAATAAAATGGACAATAGTTCTACCACTTCACAGAAAATTATTTTAAAACATGTCATATGAAATGTAAGAGGTAAAATTCTTAAACTCCTGGAATAAAAAGTGGGGTTGAACCTGTGTCACCATAGTTAGATAATGGATTCATAGATAGTCAACCTGTACATGTGGCAAAACCACAGGAACAGGTAAATTAGTCTTTACACATCACCAATGGGAGCCTTTTGTGTTGTAAATAGTAACAAAAGAACGAAAAGCTAATACACTGAGGAAAATCTCTTCAAAAGAGCATCTAATAAAGTACTTGTGTTCAGAAAATATAAAAACCACTTAGTTCAATAATGAAAATACAAATAATCCTATTAAAAAGAGACATGTTATTTAGACATTTCTTGAAAAATAACATACAGTAATAACCATTAAGTATTTGAAAAGATATTAAACATCATAACCCAATAGAGAAATGTAAATCGGACCTGCAGTGAAAGACTTTATTACATAATTTTTAATACAATGTTAAGGGCTGGTAAAAAAATGTTAGATTCTCATACCTTGCTGGTGGCAAGGTAAATGGATGTAGCTAATTTATAAATCACTTAGCCCTTCCTCAAATGGTAAGGTTCAGACGTTCCTTAATCGAGAAAACATTCTCCTTCACAAAAGTTAACATGAATCCCTCTAACATGAATCCCAGCTAAAAAATAGAAAGACTGCAAAAAAATTTTAACAAATATATGGATAGGTAAAATGTGGCAAATTCACATAATGGATCAATCAGTATTCGGTCATGAGAAGAAATAAAGTTCAGGTACATGCTGTAATATAAACGAAGTTTCAAAATATTCTGAGTGAAAAGAATTAAATTCCCAGGTCACATAAAGTCTATTTGAACAATCTATTCTAACAATCTATAATCTAATCTAACTATCTATACAGAAGATAATTGTACAGAAACATTAAATAAATTAATGCTTACTGGCAAAAGAGGAAGGGAGAAATGATAAAGAAATAGACTTTTAAAAATAAATAATTTAAAACAGCTAGGTTTCCCCTTTTCTATGGGGGAATTGAAAATTATATTGTGGTGATGGTCCTAAAACACTATAGACATGTTAAACTTTAATTATATTATATTCTCTCTCTCTCTCTCTCTCTCTCTCTATATATATATATATATATATATATATATATATATATATATATATATATACATATATATACATATATATGTATATATGTGAGGAGCCGAATTTGCCATTAAAAGATGGCGCAGGCTTCTGCTTCCTGGTTCTTCACGGAAGCTTTACTTGAGAATGCGCCTGCGTGTGGCGCGAAAACAGAGTATGACAATTGGATGAAAGATTTGAGCCAATGAGGGATCTGCACGTCTCACAAAGCTCTATTTAAGCAGCGGGCTTTCTGAGCTAGGGGTCCTTCCTCCACCTCACTATTAAGAGAGCTGTTTAATAAATGCTGTCAGAAGAATCCTGAAGTATGGCGTGCTCCTTATCGGTGAGGCTGCGCTACATATATATATACATATATGTATATATACATATATATATATTAAGCCTATGTAAATATTTTATTTCAATAACAGCAGAAAAAATTTAAGGCAGTGAATATACACACATGCTACACTCATCTTTTCTTCTTTTTTATTGGATATTTTATATATTTACATTTCAGATGTTATCCCCTTTCCCCATTCCCCTCCCCAGAAACCCTCTACCCTATCTGCCCTCCTCTTGCTTCTATGAGGGTGTGCCCCCACTCACCACTCCCAACCTTACTGCTCTCAAATTCCCCAACACTGGGGCATCTAGCCTTCATGTGACAAAGGGCCTATTCTCCCACCTATGCCCTACAAGGCCACCCTTCCCTATATATACACCTGGACCCATATATACACATGGATCCCTCCCTATGTGCTCCCAGGCTGGTGATTTAGACCCTGAAAGATCTGGTTGGTTAGTATTGTTGATCTCCCCATGGGGCCACAAATCTTTTTAGCTACTTCAGTCTCCTCTCTAACTCCTCCATTGGGAACCCCATGATCAGTTCAATGGTTAGCTGTGAGCATCTGCCTGTGGATATGTCAGGCTCTGGCAGGGCCTCTAAGGAGACACTTATATCAGGCTCCTGTCAGCATGCATTTCCTGGAATCCATAACAGCCTTTACCTTTGGTGACTGCACATGGGATGAAAACCCAGGTGGAGCAGTCTCCAGACGGCTCCCACTTCAGTTTCTGTTCCACACTTTAACTCCATATTTGCTCCCATGAGTATTTTATTACTCCTTCTACGAAGGACCAAAGCACACTTTGTTCTTCCTTCTTCATGAACTTTGTATGGTCTGTGAGTTGTATCTAGAGTATTGCGAGCTTTTGGGCTAATATCCACTTATCAGTGAGTGCATACCATGTGTGCTCTTTTGTGATCGGGTTACCTCACTCAGGATGATATTTTCTAGTTCCATCCATTTGCCCAAGAATTTCATGATTTCAGTGTTTTTAATAGCTGAGTAATACTCCATTGTGTAAATGTACCACATTTTCTGTATCCATTCCTCTGTTGAAAGACATCTGGGTTGCTTCCAGATTCTGACTATTATAAATAAGGCTGCTATGGACACATAGTACTGGAAGTCCTAGCCAGAGCAATTGGATAACAAAACGAAGTCAAAGGGATACAAATAGGAAAGGAAGAAGTCAAAATTTCACTATTTGCAGATGATATGATGGTATACTTAAGTGACCCTAAAACTTCCACCAGAGAACTCCTAAACCTGATAAACAACTTCAGCAAAGTGGCTGGATATAAAATCAACTCAAACAAACCAGTAGCTTTCCTATACTCAAAAGATAAACAGGCTGTGAAAGAAATTAGGGAAATGACACCCTTCACAATATTCACAAATAATATAAAATATCTTAGTGTGAATCTAACCAAGCAAGTGAAAAATCTGTATGACAAGAACTTCAAGTCCCTGAAGAAGGAAATCAAAGAAGATCTCAGAAGATGGAAAGATCTCCCATGCTCGTGGATTGGCAGAATTAATATAGTTAAAAATGGCCATCTTGTCAAAAGCAATTTACAGATTCAATGCAATCCCTATTAAAATTCCAACTCGACTCTTAATAGAGATAGAAAGAGCAATTCACAAATTTATTTGGACTAACAAAAACCCCAGGATAGCAAAAACTATTCTCAACAATAAAAGAACTTCTGGAGGAATCACCATCCCTGACCTCAAGCTGCAATACAGAGCAATAGTGATAAAAACTGCATGGTATTGGTACAGAGACAGGCAAGAGGATCAATGGAATAGAATTGAAGACTCAGAAATGAAACTACACACCTATGGTCACTTGATCTTTGACAAAAGAGCTAAAACCATCCAGTGGAAAAAGGACAGCATTTTCAACAAATGATGCTGTTTCAACTAGAGGTCAGCATGTAGAAGAATGGAAATTGATCCATACTTATCTCCTTGTACAAAGCTCAAGTCCAAGTGAATAAAGGACCTTCTTCATATAAAACCAGATACACTGAAACTAATAGAAGAGAAAGTGGGGGAAAGCCTCGCATATTTGCGCACAGAGGAAAAGTTCATGAACAGAACATAAGTGGCTTATGCTCTAAGATCAAGAATTGACAAATAGGACCTCATAAAATTGCAAAGCTTCTGCAAAGCAAGGGACTCTGTCAATAGGAGAAAACAGCAACCAACAGATTGGGAAAAGATATTTACTAATCCTACATCCGATAGAGGGCTAATATCCAATATATAAAAAGAAGTCAAGGAATTAGACTCCAGACAAACAAATAACCCTATTGTAAAATGGGGTACAGAGCTAAACAAAGAATTTTCAACTGAGGAAACTCAAATGGCTGAGAAGCAACTTAAGAAATGTTGAACATCTTTAGTTATCAGGGAAATGCAAATCAAAACAACCCTGTGATTCTACCTCACACCAGTCAGAATGGCAAAGATCAAAAACAGGTGATAGCAGATGCTGGCGAGGATGTGGAGAAAGAGGAACACTCCTCCATTGTTGGTGGGATTGCAGGCTTCTACAATCACTCTGGAAATCAGTCTGGTGGTTCCTCAGAAAATTGAACATAGCATTACCTAAGGACCCATCTATACCACTCCTGGGCATATACCCAGAAGATTCTCCAACATATAATAAGGTAATCTAGACTCTGAATGTGGATTCTGATATGTGAACTCTGAGTGTGGGGAACAGGTCAGTTGAGAGCCCAGGATCCAGCGAAAACAGTAGCATGCATGGAGTGTCAATCTTCATAGCTTGTTTCTGTCCTGAAAGACAATTCATGTCGATTCAATCCAAAACATAGTTCTTTCTTCCAGGGAATATGGGCCCAGACACTGGGCTGAGTCAAGCATAAATATTGGAAAAATATGGTTATTTATATGTAAGAAACCTATGTGGAGCTGGATGAAGAGAGAAGGATCCAAATTATGACTGCTGAGTAAAAGAGAGTTCATCCAGGTAAGCGTAAGAAGCCATATTCAGAAAAAAAAAAAGTATTTATACTTAAAGGTATAAAGTAAAAATTTTAAATTCAATTAAAAAGAAAAGAAGACATAAAAGTAGAAAAGGGATGATAAAGAAAGAAGAGATACTTGCAGAATACAGGGAGAGACTGGAAGGCAAGCCAGGCTAATGAGGAGGGCAGATATAATATATCCATTACCTAAAGTGTCACAGTAAAATCTATGGATTTATATAACTAGTATACACTAATAATTATTATGAATCTGAATTTGAAGTAAACAAACTTTTATATCATAAACATTTTCTAAATCATACTGTTATTTGCTTTATTTTTGTAACTTCTACACAGGAAAGCCCTATCTAAATGGGCTATTAGTTAATAGAAAATCAGTTGTCAATGAGAAGAGCTGAGCAGAAAAGGAAACTCTTTGCTACAAGAGATTTGTCCAAAAGAAGGAAAGGTTGGAGCAAAAGTCAGTGCAATACATGCCAGTGGCTTTTTAGAGGATGTTGGTTGCTCAGGTAACAGAATCATTAATGATATATATCTACTATAAGAAAGATGTGAGATAATTTAGTTTATTTACATTTTAATATCGTGATAAAATATTGAACTCAATTACTTATATAAAGATTATTCCCAGGCTAACATAACATACATGAATGTTCTTAGAATCCATTCCTCTCAGAAACCTCTATACTAAAACATTTTAGGGAGAGAGATCTGAAAATCATTAGGTCTTATATTTGTACTTCTTATATTTCTAATGACCCTGAAACATCTGTAATCTGGCTATGTTATGAGAGCTTTGCTGAAGAGATAAAAGATAAATAATATTTCCATTGCCAGTTGAAGCTTCCCAAAATAATAGGAGAATATCAACAACAAAAAGCCAATGTGTTCATTCGATACTGGACACTGAGTAATAATAATGATTAGAAGCATAGGTGGGTGCCCTCAGTGTCTAAGTAGTAGAATCTGTCCTATGACACTACGACTTATTCTTTGAGAGAATAAAACAAGAGATGGTTTATAATGTGAGGTTGAAACATTTTCAGGGAGCCAGAAAATTTAATTCAAGTGATGTGTATAGGGCCTCAAGAATGCAGACATGGAACATCACTATAACTTATTAATATAAATAAAATAGGATTTTTTCAAACGTGGAGTGTGAACAAATAAATTTAGAGGGAAGCAAGGCATGCTGCCTCATGCTTATCATCCCCATACCTGGAGGCTAAGGCAAGGAAAAAATATTGTGGATATAAGGCCAGCCTAGGTAAAAAAAAAAATGAGATTCTGTCTCAAAAACACAAAAACAGGAAATAGGTAAATTAAATGATCAATCAATCAATTAATAAGAAAGAACTGGCAACATCCAGTAGACAATGCCCTCAAAGTGCACATTTAGGCTCTGCAGACAGAAATACTTTCATTTATTTGCCTGTATCACTTCAAGAGCCTTGCCAATAGGCCACAAACGTCTTGTGTAACCTATACTCCAAAGTCTGGCCTTTGTACATAAGAGCCCAGGATGCTACAGGTTGGTTTCTGAGTTGTGCAGAATGACCCAAAGGATACCTACCACTCATGACCTGTGTTGATAGCCTTTCCAGGGAAACACAGTGAGTTCATGTTTTACATTTTTTAAGTCTATAGAGCTCACTGACTAAAGCAATTCCCTAAACTCAGAGAAGAGAGTCTTAATATCCCATTGCCAACCTCCCCAACATACACTCCTGATTAATAACTTGTAGAGTTGAATTATCTTGTAGATCTACAGCCAACATCTTCCCTGTATGTTCTGACTGCATAACAGGCTCAGAAATGAAATCAGACTATTCCAAGCCCCTTCCTTATTTTATTTGTAGATACTCAGACCTACAGTGACAACAGCATTTTTATTATTGATCAAAAATTTTTCTTTGCATGCACCTTACATCAAGTGGCAAGCAGACATCTCACTTATAAGTGGCTCTTGTCAAATACTAGAGTTGGAGGTGGGTATCAGAGTGAAGTTAATGTGTCGTTAATTCTCACTGTCTAGACTCTTCTTTTAATGGCAGCCATTTTGAGGCATAAATATGGTAGGAAATGAGTGGAAGAACAGATGCCCATTTATAGTAGACTGCTGTTACGTGGAGGTTAAAATTCCCCAATAACAGTTTCTCACTCTTCATCCTTTACTTAAGCTTCCACGGT
The DNA here is from genome assembly GCF_011762505.2 of Arvicanthis niloticus. Lineage (NCBI taxonomy): Eukaryota > Metazoa > Chordata > Mammalia > Rodentia > Muridae > Arvicanthis > Arvicanthis niloticus. The sequence goes on from NC_047671.1 coordinate 42,460,844, forward strand.
TATGAAATTTTAGACTCTATCTACCACTGAATACCAAATCCAGTTTATTAATAACTCCTATAAAATAGTGGTTAATGACTCTTAATGAGCATTTATAATGTGGCAGATCATATGCTAAATTGTTTAAATCCCTGGCTTGGATATTCTCTTACTCAAAGTGTCAAGAAACTTTACCATTGACCCATACGGAGTAATTCAGCTTCTCACTGCAATCTCCACAAGAACCATAATCTTCGTTTTATAATCTCAAAATTAGTCTAATTATTTACTAGTGACCATAGCATTAGTCCCACCAGTGCAGATGGAGCCACAAAGAATCATGCCTTCTATGTCACCTTTTTCTAATCACTGTGCATTAAAACCACTGTAAACGCACTACCGTTTCATTCTGTCCTTGCTGTTAAATGCTTCAAAAAATAAAATAAAAAAAGAATAAGTGACTAAAGATAGTAACATCTTTACAAACCCAGAAGTAACAAATTTTAACATTTGAAAAAAGACACCGAGGACATGGTGTGGACTCTGTATTATAGATTCACAGTACAGACGATTCTTTGTAGACAGAATATATTAAGTGCTATTTTTATCATGTCCATGTTTATATTCTCAAACTTTATAAAAATAGTATAACATTTTTTATGTTTACAAATATAAGTGAGTGATACATGTTTGACTCTAAAACTTGCTTTATTTCACTGGACTTGACTTTAAGGACTATAATCACACTGTTACATTATTATAAATATAACCAAACATATCATAGTTTGGTTGCTATTGGTATGTTGAGGTTACTTTTAATTTGGGTTATTACATATGAAGATAGACATGAATGAAGCCACATGAGTCATGATCCATCCCTTGTGGTATGTTGGTCATACATGGCTGTTGCCTGCAGATGTGACCAAGTTTGAGACAGGGATATCCACAGGCAAAGCACAGGCCCTTTGTCAGGATAGTCTCTCCATGATTCTTCATCCCAGAGTAAAGCAGAATTCTACAGTGCCTGATCATAAGGTGGTAGCAATTTACAAGGAACCTGGGCCTACCCTGGTCACAAGAGACTTCAGGAACCAAGTGTTCTTCTGAGCTTGTAGAACTTCGGGGTTTGGCCATCTGGTTTTGGATCACTCTCTAGTTCAAAATCAGTGACTACACCAAAGAGCAGACTCAGAGAACACCCAAACATAGGGCACCATCTAGTGCTAAAAGAGTGGAAGTGACTACATGCTCCAAGAAAATAGGCAGCCTGCTTAGAATTTCAGGAAAGTATAGCCCAGACAAAGGTAAACAACAAAGAAGAATAGAATCCTATCCCTTCATTGCAGAGGCAGTGTCTCAAAATAATATCAAGAGACAATGTAACTGTACTACATGTATAAGACAATGCACTTCAGGCAGTCAAAGTAGTAACCAATAAGGAAAACTCCAGGAGATTTAAAACATCTGTTTTAAGGAAACATAAAAGGCTTCAAACAAACACAGTGCAGTGACTCTATGCTTTTACAAAATATGTCCAAAGGAGATGGAAACGATTCTAAAATCAAACAGAAATCACCAAGCTGTAAGGTACACTTCCACAGCAAGGAAAGCAGTTATAGCAGGATAACGCTAACAGGAGAAAGAACTGAGGAATGAGCAGACAAGAAGACTTATCGGCAATACACATCCAGAGAAGACAAATGAAGGGGAACTTATGGAGATGTGGGGACAGCACTGAAAGAGTAAAAATCTAGGATACTGAAATTCGAGATAGACTTGAGAGTACCACAGAAGGGACACCTCTTAGTTTTCAGTTTCAGTTACTATGGAAAATTCTTGAGAACACCAACTTCTGAAAAGGGTTTACTATGGGTTTATAATTTTGGAGGGTTCAGTCTATGGTTGGTTGGGTTCATAAACTTCAGGTTGGTGCTAAAGCAGTATATTATAACAGAATGTGTGGCAGAATGAAGCTTCACACTTGTTGGCCAGGAATAACTCTGAAGAAAAACTTCAGAATGGTTTTATACTGAAAATAAATCAGTCATATCCTTTTGTAAGGACAAAGACAAAGGCACTGTATTTGTATGTTAAGAGAGAACAATTACAATATGAAACTTTACGGGTTATCTGACTATCCCTCTTTATCTTTATAGTCATGTTTAGTTACTACACTTTCAAAACAGCTTGTTAAAAACTCAGATATTTATAAAGATCTTGTGGTAACCATGAAGGCAGAATCCATAATAGCTAAATGAAAACAGCAAGTAAGGTATCAAAACACACTATTAGTGTAACCTGTTAACTAAAAAGAGAGACTCTGAAAGAGGGAGAGGAAGCATGTTAAAATATAATGTGGAATCAAGTTACAATATGCTACAATGAGGCCATTCCCATCTATAGTTATCTTATCAGTAGCCTAACCTGTTGTTTTAAACAGCAAGGGTGACTGAATGGATTACACAAATATGACCCAACTATATATTACTTACAGGAGACTTACTTCATGTCTAAGAATACATATATGCTAAAAGAGAAGGGATAGAATAACATGTCCTATGCAAATGCAATATAAGAATAAAAAGGAATGGGGTAACAGTTTGAATGAGATTGGCTTATATTTGCATGATTGGTTTTCAGTTGCTGAAGTGTTAGGCAAGATTAGGAGTACAGGTGGCATTGTTGGAGGAGGTGTCTGCCTACACCGGCTAGCCGACAACTAAATGTTTCCTTTTATAAAAGTCACCTTGGTCATTGTGTCTCTTCACAGGAACCAAGAAGAGTGGCCATCCTTACATGAGATAAAAACTTTAAATAGTAAATAATGAGAAAGGTCATTACACAGGGAAAGGAGTCAATCTTACAAGAGAATATGGCCATTTTTATCATGCATTTGGTGAAGCAGACATTTAAATAGAAAGATCTGAAAACTACTATATGACAAACTGTCTTCATTTTAAGCTTTTAAATGTTCTATGTGAGGAAATTTGTGGCTAGTCTTACTGCTGAAGTGATTATGTCTGTGGAAGTAGACATAAAACAAGAGAAGCTTTAGAACATGAAATGTAAGACTTTGTTTCTTGGATTTACACATATCCCAAAGCAGACATAGTCTGTTACTAAGGTAACAGAATTTATGTATAATGAAAGTAGCCTGGGCTGATTAACTTTTGTGATGGCTATTTCTGGTTGTCAACTTGATTACAACTGGAATGGACTATAACCAAGAAATAAAGGGCACAGCTGTGATCTAGATCAAGAAGTTGGATGACAGGTTACCGACCTGGATCTTGACATGGAGGTCTTGAGGTATAGTAGTCATAAAGATTTTAGGCACAGGCAAGGTAGTACATGCCTTTAATACCAGGAGACTGAGGCAAGCAGATCTCTGAGTTCAAGGTAAGCCTAGGACAAAGCAATTAGATCCAGGTGTGGTAGTACACACCTTCAATTTGAGCCACACCTTCGGCCATGCCCCCAGAACCCAGGCTCCTGACAAAAGGTCTAATCTCCATTCAACCTGCACCCTTCAGTCACATAGAGCACAGGTAGAGGGCGTGATTAACAGGCCTCAGGCCCTAGAGAGATTTACATACTAATGAGGTACCTGAAGGCCAGAGGGTGGAGCCAATTAAGCATTCTTCCCCAGCCCCTCCCACCTATTTCCCTCCCTATTTAACTTAGGTTTGCCCAGGGTTGTTTTTTTGTTTTTTTTTGTTTTTTTTTGTTTTTTTTTTTTTTTTTTTTTTTTTTTGAGGGGGTGCGGGGGTGCATCCAGATCCATCCATAATGCCAATAACCCGTTTTGGAAACCCATGGACTTTCTCATGTCATTGGGGCCAAGCCTTGAGGAACCATGGAGCCACAGCTGCCTAACTTCCAGCTGGAGGAATCCAGAGCATTCCCAGCCAACAACCCACAGCCTGGCGTGGGGAACCCTGTGATTCTCCAGCCATAATTATCTACAGTAAGTCATTACAATAAATTCCCTTAACATATAGAGAGACATTCCATAAGTTCTGAGACTCTAGAGAACCCTAACCAAGATACCTTCGGACTTCCTCAGGACTGTGGGTAGGTATGGAGGCTCTTTCAGTCTCTATTTTCTAAATGGACATAGTAAGACCTACTTAAGAGCACCACAGGGAAGGAAGAGTGAGACATATTCTCCAAACCACATAGCAGTCATAAAATAGAAAAGAGATAACATTTCTTCCCTGGTGCCAAGCTAAAGAACCCTTGGAAAGTTACTGTCTATACTACACTGGCATAAGTTAAATGGTCAAAATGGTGGTGTGTCATTGTGTCACTTTTCTCATTAGTTTACCAAAGAACATGATTGCTGTTTTTGACATGTTCACCAGGGAGAAGTAAGCTCTAAAGTTGCATGAAAAGTAACAGAAGTCTTCTCTTCCCACTCTCTCTCTCTCTCTCTCTCTCTCTCTCTCTCTCTCTCTCTCACACACACACACACACACACACACACACACAGTGGAGACTACAGAATGAGCTCACTACTCTTCCAAGGCCCTGAGTTTGGTATTCATCATTCACAGGCACCTCACATACACATAATTAAACATAAATATTTAAAAATGCCTCAAATGACAGCTTGGATAGAGGCATGCCAATAACTAAAGTGAGCTTACAGATAGATTCTGTAACTCCAGTTAAGCTTTGAAGCAACTGCAGCTTCAGCCAATAGCTTAGCTAAAAGCCTTGAGAGAGAATTCCACCCCAAATCCCATAGCTAAACCCATACCAACTGCTGACCCTCAACAGCAGTGAATTAATAAGTTCATCTTGTTATCAGCTGCTGAGTTTGAGCCAATTTGTTGCATAGCAGTGAATGACTAATGCAGTTAATAAACTCTATAGTCTATTAATCATTTCTTGCATCTCAACAAATCTATAGGTAGTAATATATTTACATATATTGTTATGAAGCCATTTCCTCTGAAACATTTTCTCTAGGAGAAAAGAGAGGGCTTCTTAGGACTGGGAAGTAAATGAAACCAAGACCAGGAAGTAAACACAATTACAAATGCCAGGAAGCTTCTGGAACATAGAAACATCACAAAGTCCTCTCCAAGTTTATGTGAGCAATGAGACTGTTAGGAAGAGATTTTCCCCACAGCTAAGTTGCCTACACATCATCCAGGGAGTTCCAAGGAGGCAGTTTTCATGAGTTGTGGCTTACCAGGGGTGGGCTTTTTCAGTGATTTGGTTCCCTTTGAGTAAGGAATCCTTCACCCACACTTCTATAAAATAAGTAAATTCATTGGTTCACTAAGCTTGTCTTGTGACGCTATCTGAAAGAATCAGATACTTCTTCATATTGCCCAGGAAAAGTCATGCAACACAATCGGTTCCTAAACAAGAGCTGACAGAACAAAAAATGAATTGTGGAGGAATGAGTGTGTGAGGTTAATCCACATGAGGGTTTCCACATGGGCAACTTAATATGGCTACCTTTCCTTGTGTGGTATGGGGTGGTGTGTTTATGTGATGTAGTGGAAGTTATACCCTTCTTGAGGTAGGTAGGTGACAAAACACCCAGCAATGTTTAAGCCATCTAACAAAGGAACATCCTTGGAGAAATCAGGCTTTCACAGAGTGAACACAATTTTCATTAAAGAACACTATGAAAAATGTCCTAATTATTGTCAATATCTTAGACTTATTCAAAATATATCTCAAGGAATTAGGGTAACATTTTATATGGTATACTCCATAGAAACCAACTAACAACAAAATTACCTTAGCTTCAATATGCTATATGCTTATTTCATATGAATACTTACTACATGAAAAGTATTTTGTATTACATGATAATTTGCTTCTATAATACTACATAGAATATCAATTGTATCATTGCTATTGTCTAGCATTTGATTGATTGTATTGAATAATTAAAGAACATTGAGTACCTGATTTTAGCAGAAAAATGTGTTTGTTTGTGAATGAAATAGAGAAGTAGTTTTAGAATTTGGCAAGAGAGAATGAAGATTAAGAGGTAAGAAGGTTAAAAAAAAATAGGTACTTCCAGGAAATGAAGATGCTTTAGCTGTGGAATGAATATCAATTAATATCCAAAACTTAAGACAATTGTGTTAAGGAACAAATTTGTATGTTGTACAGATGAAAATAATTTACTCAGTAAAAAAACAACTCACCAATATTATTATTTATTTTTCCCATGAAACACTATCTAATTCTGGGTCAAATATTACTTTACTAAATTGCCTATATATACCTGCCTTATAAAGGATTTTTGGATGAATGTAACTATTGTTTTCCCTACTTATTAACCACAATACAAAATTATTGACATGTATTCATTTTATATTTGCAGACAGAAGTGTCATAACCAAAGACTCCTAGTTATAAGTGTACATTCCTTAGTGATGAATTATTAAAGCATTCCAGGTTTATTCTTGTACCTGGAATGGAGGTATACACCTGTAATAGGAGGAACAGAGCAAGAAAATTGTGAATCTGTGGTCAGCGTGGGAGGTGAGGAGACCCCCTGTGTCATAAACAAAATGAAAGCAAAGGAACCATACTTAATTCTGCACTGCTATTGCATTGGCACTCCGAGTCTTACACAAACTAAGCAGATGCTTTTCTGCTAAGCTACATTCCCAACCATGGTTTCTAAATTAAACTAAGAATATAATAGATTTGAGAAATTCCACTTCATCTTGTAAATCTTTTATAAACTTAGATGTTCAATCTTACAAAGGGAAAGTCTTGAGGACTGGAGAATATGGCTTTAATGCACAAAATTTCCTTTTTCTTATTTATTTATATATGTATCTATTTATATATTTAACTTTTAGGTTAGCATACAAGGTAAGGGAATTTTATTATGGCATCGTCTTACATATGTGTCATCATACTTTTTTTCCATTTGTCTCCACCTAGCCAACTGCTCTTGCTACATGTTTCCTATTATCCCCTCTCAATTTCTTGCTACCCTTAAGATCTATTCCTCTTTGCTCATGATCTCTTTTCTAGTTCTATCTCTATCTCTTCTCTATCTCTTCTCTAGTTCTTCTCTATCTCTATTTCTATCTCTATCTCTCTCTCACACACAAACACACAGAGACACACATATATATGTATATGTGTATGTAATATATATACACACGAACAAAAAATAAATCTGGGTTCTTTACACGTGAAAACATCAATGCTTATAGTTTTCTTTGACACGAGTGAACAGAAGTAAATTCTAAATGAACAAGTAATAAAAGAATAAAGTAGAAAAATATATTAGGATCTGAATTAGTGATTGAGATTTCTCACAGTGCTTATCAACCAGCCAGCTCCCTCCAGAGGTCATCTAGGTGGCACAAGTGGAGAATAGTGTGATTGGCATCTTATGGTTAGAGCTCACAGATGATGCAAAAATTCTTCACTGTCAAGGACAGCCCTCTGAACAAGACCTGCACGGAACTCAGAATGTCAGTAGTGCTCAGTGGGGGAAAAAAAAAAAAACAAAACCAAAACCAAAACAAAACCCTGCTCACCTATGGCAGCAAAAAAAGGGATCACAGGAATTATCAGGCTGAGACAAGGAGAAGATAATCACATGTGAAAATTCTCCACAATAAAATATATATATGTTGAAGTACTATATTAGCCTAAGAAATAACAGTCAAGCAATTACCTGAGAAACTTCCCCTGCTTCCGGGCGATGTAACTTGTGATTCATTTCAGAATTGATAGAGGACATTAAGGAGATCAGGCTTTCGTTTGTCACAATAACTTGGGAGAAATGGCAAATTACATAGCAATTCAACTAAAGAGCAATTGCCGCATTTTTATGGGCTGTTGTTAGCTTGCAAAAGATATGAAATACTTCATAGATATAATTTCATTTTTGGTCATTTATTACCTGACTATTGATGTAAAATACCTCTTTCTTGCTGCAGAATGTGTGTCCTTGAATATGTCTATGTATTATGTGTCCCTTCAGCAATTACATTTGAATTTCAGAAATTATTTTATCTACAGGTTTGCAACTATTTATTTTAGTGCCTGCTTTTAGAAACAATTCCTCCTAGCCTTTATTTATGTTATACCAATGACATTCCTACCCTTGAAGAGATACAGACCCCCCCATTCAGATTTTAATTGTGACATCTTTGATCTGAACATCCAGTGAGCCTGAATACATTTAAAGACTTATGTGCACATTATTTTAAAGAGAAGAGAAAAGGTCAGTACATACAGAAAAATACAACTTACTATTGTAGAGAGTAAATCTTTGAAAGCAGTTGTTAGGGGGAAGAAACCTTGAACTTTTACCAATAATCTTTGCACTGCATTTACTTGGCAGATTGTAGGAGGGACTTCATGGTCTAGAAGAATTCTGGGTATAGGAATTTCTCATAATTCTAGCCTAGAGAAATAACTAACATTAATACTACAGTATTAATTATTCTAGACTTAGAAAACCTACATCTGAGACCACATATTTCTTTAGAGCATTTCCAAGTGAGCATAATATACAAGAAAAAAAGAGACGGGCTCAGCACCTAAATGGTAATAGATGTTAAAAATGAAGTCGTGGCACAGAGAACCGAGGTTGAAATTATTTCCCAAAGTGAGGATTCAACAAGGCTCTAAAGGCTCCTGGACAGCTTTGATTTCACAAACACTAAGGGCTCACATGGTAAGTTTCCACTCTTTGCTTTGATTTGGGCTAAGAATTCAATTTGTTTAATTAGAGTCTAGCAGCTGCCAAGGCATTCACATTCATCCCAAGAATGGGTTATTAATACTGTATTTCAATCCATAACCCTAGGAAGCAGGCCTTTTGGAATTAATCAGAAATTAAATTTTATGAAATACTGGTCCATTGTGAAACAGACAAACCTCCATGTAAGGGTTTTCCAGACAGAAGTTTTTCACTATTTCTGAGCACACACAGCTTGGCAAACTATAGCTGACATCTTTGAAATGTATACCAGAGTACATAGGACACAAAGGCCTTTTTTCACTCTTCTGAGGAAGGGCATTTCCAATGAAGATCAATTTAGAAGTCATCTTTTAGACTGTCAATTTAGAAGTAACCAACTTAGCAGTTTCTGTGATCTACTCTAGGTTATAACTAAGACTTATTTTACAGGGGTGGCAAGATTGTTTGTGTCACTCTTTAAACAAATATCAAATTTATTGCAAAAGAAATATTTTCTTATAAACAGATAACACAATTTGAGAAAAATTAGGAATAATTTAATAAATATATACTATGACATTTTGAGCATTCATCAGTCCACAAGGTGACTTTTCAATATTAGAAAGCAATGAAAAGAAAAAAAAAAGTTGAAAATCATTATTCTGGGTAACAGAATGTTTCTAGTGGAATTTTTAAGTCTTTATTTTGAATTCATGGCATATTAAACTCTATCCTTGAAACCCGACATGCTGTAATTTCATATTTTGATAAGTAAAAATCTAAAGAGCTTCATATAAAATAGAATATGTATATATACATATATATGTATATATATATTTTATAAACATAACATGTGTATGTGTGTTTAATTTTCCATTCTATTTGGAGATCATAGATGCATTCTAACACAACCTCATAAAGAGATTACACTGTTCACAATGAGAAAAGTTGAATACAGTCCAATGGCAGTCAATAGAAAACTACTTAAATAGATACTGCTGAAGATTGGAATGGTAATGTAATCACATATATAAACAAATGAAGTAATGTTGCTTATCTCAACATGGAAAAGCCTTACTGTGTACTGAAATAAAATAAATTAGCAGAGAATAGTATCTGGCTATGTAGTACCTTATGCATGCTCTTACATTCTGTGTATCTGAACATATGTATAAATCATCCATCTATCTCTTCTAAGCTGAAAGTTTCCATGCTATAGCATGACATTGCATGTACTAGGCCATTCTGTGACTAAGATATTGTAAATATCTCTGTGGATCTACAAAAGGGACAAAGAAGTAGAGGGCTCTTATTTCTTTTTCATAAAATATATATTTCTTATGGGGCTTGATTAGTTGCTACTGGTTTCTGAAGGAATTTAGAAATAAAATCTGTTGGTGAGGGATGAGAGATTAGGATGGTAGGTGACACAAGCTGGATAGGTAATAGTGTTGGAATTTCAAAAATAACAACCACAGATAGAGAAGAGTATTAATGTATTATGTACTTTACATGATGCCTCCAGTTGCCAAGGCCAGGCAATATGTGGCAGAGTCACAATCCCTGAAAGACTGTCCTAAGAGTCCACTGTGTGAAACTAAAAAAGTGATGCCTGGGGTCACAGTGGAAACCCCAAGATGTTAGACTCCTTCATATGGGGAATGAAACTGGATATATGTGTATATTTCAGGCTGCAAGCTGGCGGGGCAGAGCTATTTAAGCTCTTTAAAACTAAAGCCTGAGAGTAGGCATGGAACTACAGGATTTGGTGTTTGCTGTGCTATGTTTTGGTCTTGCTTTGGTCCAGTCTTTTTTCCAACACCTTTGGAATAGAGTAGCAATGCATTGCCACCATGGTATGTTAGAGGTATGTCACTTGGTTTTGTTGTTGTTTTGCTCTGTTTTGTTTTGTTTTGTTTTTCAGGGGCTATGGATAAAAGATTGTCTCTAGTCTCAGAAGAAACTTTGGATGTTTGAACAGTGTTGACACTCTTAAATCTATGGTGAATTTTGAATGCATCGTGAGATGGCCATGAACCTATAGATAAGGACAGGGGGGAAATGTAACCACTCAGCTTCATAAGAAGGTATGACACATAAGCATGTGCAAGTTGGGAAAGTTTGCTCTACAAAGCTGAAAAAGATGAATGAAGCTTACAAGACCAGCATTACACCAGTTATTGTCTCATGGGCAGAAACTCGATGATGTGGGTATCAAAGCTTTAATGTCTTCATTTTCTTCAAGAAACCAACAGAAGTTTTAATGTAAGCAAAGTTGATTCCTGGTGAGTCTTTTACAATGATTTAGTTAATGAAAACGTGTTACCAGGTAGATGAATGATTTGACTTCCTCAAAAGTGTTACATGTAAGTTAATTGAACCTTGGTAAATAATTGCCAAAAAATAATGCATCAATCTTTTGTTTGATAATTATTTTTAAAAAGTAATCCATTATACTCTCAGTTTGTTCCAAGCAAGTGACAGTATAAAATGCTAGGTAGGGAAAAATAATTATCTTTCCATTGACAATAGCAAGAAGAATGCATATAATCGATCAGAAATATTTAAGTTGTTCATTAAGCTGATGGTTAATAAGAAGGAGGCCTATACTATAACACTATTTCACACTAATCAAAATTACAATCTCATCTAAAATTGATCAATTCTTATCCTTGGTGGCATATTAATATATCAAAGGAACAAGCACAATCTAAAATTGTACTAACTTCTACTTCACATCACCTGATCCCAGGAGAGGGAAAAGGAAAACATCCATGCCTATATTCAGTGACTTTTTCTATGCTAGAGAGGTGAACTTGAAGCTGACTGATCTGATTTTAAGACTCCTTGGACCATGCTGTAAGCAAGAGATAACTAAGAGTGTATCACAGTGGGGCATGGAATAGCATCTGATAGTTATCCTATCTCTGACTAAGGCTTAGAGGAAAATAGGGACCAAATATAATTCCCTGAGGATATTCAATCATTTCTCCAACTTGCTTCTATGTAATCCATTGTAATCGGGAAATCTTTACCTATAAGGGAAATTCACTATTCCTTTACATATCTCTTTACTCTATCCTACTCAGTCTCACATCCTTCCATATTGATTTAGGATTTTGTAGGAAAGAGTTCCCACCCTTACTCTGAGGACAGTTTCTTTCCAGTCTAAGACCTAAGTGCTAATGAATTTCCTTTTCAATGTTAATGTAGGAGATGTTTCTATGTTTGCTTTGTGTATGTGCCTTAGTTACTTTTCTATTGCTGTGAAGAGACACCATGAACAAGGCAACTTATAGAAGAAAGCATTTTTTTATTTCGTGATTGTTTACAGTTTCAGAGGTTGAATCCATGATCAACATGGAAATGAGCATTGCAACAGGCCATATGCATGGCACTGAGCAGTAAGTAAGACCCTACATTCAAGCCACAATTATGTAGCAGAAAAAGAAACTAGGCCCCATGTGTGCTTTTGAAGCCTCAACACACATCTCCTCCAACAAACCATACCTCCTAATTCTTCCCAAAACAGTCCAACTAGAGACTAAGAAAATATAAAAGCCTATAGGAGCCATCCTCATTCAAACTACCACAGTATAGAGTGTGTGTGTGTTTCTGTCTGTCTGTCGGTCTTTCTGTATCTTTGTATAACTATTCTCTCTTTGTGTCTTTCTCACTCTCTTTGTGTGCATGTGTGTGCATTAATGTCTGTCTGTGTCTCTATGTCTGCATGTGTCTGTTCTCTCTCTCTCTCTCTCTCTCCATATGTGTGTATATGTGTGTGTGTGTGTGTGTTTATAAATTTTCCTAGAGACAAAGAGGAGATGATGGTAACATAGAAGGATAGAATTCTTAGTATATTGACCATTAAACTATGAAATTAGAAAAAAAATGGCAAAAAAGTTTTCAAAACTAAAAAACAAACAAAGAAACAAAACAAAACAAAAAACCATGACTAGTTCTTACTGTGACTGCTGGTAGTCGTCTGCCTGTCTGCCTTGTAAAACTTCCAGTTCAAGTTAACTAGTTGTTAGGTAGACAGGTTGCAAGTGGAAGAGCATGTGGGAAATTCTTTTCAGGAAGAAACAGCAAAACATCAGCAAGCTTCCTTATTAATTTACCACTATTCATAGGAGAAAGCTCCTGGAAGTACTTGCATGCTAAAACCACACTTTTATGCTCTATAGGAATTAACCTATCAGGTCTTTTCTGCTTCCAGAGTCAGAAGGTTCAGCATGCTATAGCAGTGTCATAGATAGTGATTGTAAATGTTAGGTCCTTGATGTATGGACAAGTTCCTACCAGAAGCTGGTAGACTCAGAACTGTTGCTGAAGAGAACCTAGAGGGAAGAGACACAACGTAGAGAACTCTTAACCCAATTAAGAAGGTCTTTTGTCTGTGGACCCCAGTTCTTTTTCTGAAGAAAGTTTCTCTAAGAAGAAATTTGATGTCATAGCAAGAACTGGTAAAAATGTCCAGAAATCTCTTCCAGAAACAAACTAGAATCTTTGACCTCTGGAAGGAATGGAGAACCAATATTTACCTCCCTATTTCTAGTGATCTAAGGAAAGTCTTGTATGACTGAGCCCAGCATTCTGAGGACTGTTAAGAACAAACTTTTACAAAACCAGGTGAGATCAAAAGCCTCAGGAAGCAGCTTTTTGGGGGATTTTCTTGTCATTGAAGGATACAGTGAGAAGATGGACCCTAGCCACCTCAGTCTATATGTACTTTTCCTACTTGCTTGGAGATATTTCTTAAGTTACTTAGGCAATGGGTCTCTTTTCTGACATTCTCAAAGTGGAAACTGATATGTAAATACAGGTTGATTTGAGGTTTAAGAAAAGTCTGAATCTCCTGCTCTAACCACTGATGACATCACCACCAGACCACCACATTCTAAGATAAAATGGCAAAGATAAGTTTAAACTATTTATGGTCATGACACAAATAAATGGTTGTAATCCAGTTAGTGCATCCATTAGTTTTTCTCTAATGATCCAGATACATAACTTAATTTCTGGATCACCCTGGTCTAGTGATGCACACTAAAAACAGATTTCTGAGTGAGGGTTATTTTGACTCCACTTATATATCTAAATATATCTCTTTGCAAGTACAAATTATTATTATATTGCACCTCATTGTAGAGAAATGGCCATGTATTTTATATACTTCTATATATCTTCCTGTATGATGTAGCACAACTCATTGGAAATTTACTCAGTATGTAAATCATGTTCATTACATACATTTTTAAAAAATTCAAATAACTCCTTACCTTGAGTAATGAAAAGGTCTTTAGCTGGCCTTAATGTTCTGTCATAAGTGATATAAAGCATATTGAATAAGAGGCAGAAATTTAATATGAAAGCTTAGTAAAAATGCTAAGTAAAATTATGCTGCATCTTAAAATAATTTTATTAATAAAAATAATTACAATATTTATCTATGGTAAATGCTTGTTAATGTATGTCAGGGGGCTCTTTACCTTCAACCTTTACATAGTTTATCTTTAGCCATGCTAAATTTCATGAGAGAACATACATCCTGGCTCCATATATTATCAAAAATATCATAATAACCAGAGAAAGCAAGAGGCAATGAAATCCCCATGCCTACATATAATGGAATCCAAACAAAATGGACACACAAGTCTTCCCAAACACAAATATAGCTTCTGTCACATAGAAGAAAATTACAAAGAGAGGTATAACTTGGGACATCTCAGCAATGCCTTTAAAAAAAACCCGGTGACAATCCAAAGTAGAAATATCATGTTAAATATAAGTCAAGGGAGTAGAGATGGGTAGCTTAGAAACATCTTATTTACAAGAATCACATTTAGCACCTTTTAGGGATCTAAAATTTATTCTGCTTGCAAGTCGAGTTACATATATAGAATTACATATTCTACTTGGATGACAGTGGTATTTCTCATGAAAAATAATATACTGATATCTCTAGCATTTCTTGAAACACTGGTAAGTACTGTGTGGCATAAAAGTTAGACTTCTGGGACTTCAGCATGAATAACAAAATCAGCCCAGATCTCAGATTTTCAACACATTGATTGTGCTCTAGAGTCACCCACACTAAACTGCACACATCTCCATTTTATGCAAAGCCCTGCAGTAGCTTCAGTGTTGAAATTCTTAAGAGAAACATTTTATTTCAAAAGCCAACTATCCAAATTTTATGGCAACCTAAAGCCCTTATGCAATAATAACAGTGGACTGTGGGTTTCTCATTGGGTTTTTTATTTTTTTTATTTTTTTTTATTTTTCAGTCTGCAGTGGATCCTACTACTGTCTCAAGTCCCCAAACTAAGAAATCTGATTCATTCAAGATCCCAGTAGCAAACAGATGGCACACTCCATTAAGATGAATGGGTAGAGATTTAGCTAAAAGAAGCTATCCACAACAAAGCAGACAGGCTATGAAAGTTCTTCATGTGTTAGCATGACTTCAGGCTGGAGCAAAGGAGGAACATTTTCTACTCTTATACACTGCAGTGGGAGTGAGTAGTGAGTGCACTGTAAGGCAGGGATGTGAATTGAGTCATCTTAATGGAATCAGTGTTTTTCTGAAGGATACAACCAAAGCCACTAACTTCCAAACGAGAGAAATAAATAATAAATAGTAATAAATAAGTCAGTGCATATGCTCCCTTCATTTCTACCAATAATTTGCTGAGGATTGTTGGCAAATTTTATACACAGGATTTTTGTACTTTTGCCCATTTTATATGTAGTGAGAGTTTTGGTTTCTTAAAAAAACATAATTATGTTAATTGAATATGTTTTTGTTTTAATCCCAGGTGTGGGAAAAGAGACTGCTTCACAGCAGGTGATTATGATTTGCCTCATGCACTAGCAGAGGTGTGTTTTGGGGTACTCTGGAGAGAGAATAAATGTGAGAGCCCTGAGAGGGCCTTTAGTGGCTATTGCTGGTCCCTGTTGTTTCTGGTTCCTGCTGCTGCTTTTTCTATGGCTGGATTGCTGAATATTCTGATGATGAAGATTGAACTTGCCCATAAGAACATGATGCCCCTAATCAGCAAGAAGTAATCTAAAGACTTTTATGTACTCTTTTCCCTATAACCTTTCTTTTCTACCTAGTTTTGGAGGTTTGGAAAGGATTCGGGTGAAATAAGGGAAGAGTGATAGATATGAGAATCTGAAAAATAGCTAAACAAAAACAATAACACAAGTGAGGCAAAGCTGCCTTTATTTCTTCCTTTCAAAGATGCTAATATAGCTAGAAGTTTAAGAAGATAGAATCTGTCTGAGCAATGTTCATGTATGTTGGCTTTTATCATTACAGTGAGGTTTCCTAAGGCAAAGTGTCTTCTAATGTAGTTATCAATGGGAACTCTTCACAGTGTTCCATGAACATCTGAACTTGAGTACTGGCCCAAGAAAAGTACATATTATTCTAGCTTTTCCTTTCACTGGGATACAATTTTTTCTTGTCTTTAAATACAGGTCCTACATTTTTTTGTAGCATACTTGATACAGCAGTGAGTTAACTCATTTGCTCATAAGGAAGGTAAATTCTTTGGTTCTTCATAGTTTTTTGCAGGATTTCCTACTGGAAAAACAGAATGTGAAATTAAATAATAGGAAATCCAATGATTAGCCCATAGAGGTCACCTCCAAGTGAGGACAGGGATGCTAGAGAGATGTTCACCTAAAAAGGATAATTGTAACCTATATACCTTATTATCAGAGTGCCACTGAATATCAGTGTGTATTTACTGGTCCTGTTGAACATATTTGGAACCTTGACTCACATATGTACCTATCTACTGACTGTCCCCTGATGCCTCAGACACCCAAGGTTCTCAGTTTTAACAAACAATTCTACCACTTGTCTGGCTACAAACATCCACAATTCCTGTTTTCCCTCTTCCAAATATCATCATGTCATTTTCAATACATTTCTGTCTATCCAAAGAAGCAGAAAACTTGCTGTGAGATAGGATCTTCTGTATATAATAGGGAACCTGCACCCATCAAATATAAATAATTTGGTTGTGTAAACAAGATCATAACAGTATCAGTTGACCTGCCAATGTGTAGGTTGGAAATTGCACTAGGCTCAACAATTATATAAAGAACTAGAGATTCTTCATGAAGAGCCACATATTCTAACAGCTTCTGAGAGAGAGAAAACCAGTCTTTTCTAGGAGCGAGCTTTCTCATATGTTATTCAATCCCACGAGGTAATCCATAAACATATATAAATAAGAACAGCACTAAGTTGACTCAGTAAGTTACACAGAGAGAGAGAGAGAAAGAGAGAAAGAGAGAGGGGGAGGGGATATTTTAAATGAGTGAGAATGCTGCTTTGGCAAGAAATCACATCCAAAGACTTTTTAAATTTCTGTGATCTAGCTGGGATGGAATGACACCCTGTTAGTCCCTCTTGCTAGAATATAGACACAGCATTAGCACACACCTTTAGTGTGAAACAATGAAGGTAAAGTTAGTTTGTAGAAGAAAGCAGTCATGTTTGAAAGTGAGGTCTAATTAGGTAGCAGACAAACTGATGAATCAGAAATATTTGATAGAATAAGTCAGAGATAGGATATTCCATAAAAGAGAGGCAATTTAATAGAGCAGCACATGCACACACACACACACAGAGAGAGAGAGAGAGAGAGAGAGAGAGAGAGAGAGAGAGAGAGAGAGAGATGGGGAGGAGTCAGTTTTACAGAAACAGGTTGCAGGTGAAGACAGAACTGGAAAATGAGAAGGAACCAGAAAATTAGAACATATTGCCAGAGTTAGTTTGAGGCCAATAGAGCAAGTCAGTCAGAAGCTGAGAGATGCCAGTTTGAACCAGTCATCTTGGAAGATTAGATTGCATAGATGCTTGAAGCTTCTAGGACTAGACCTTGATGTAGCTAGAAGAGAGTAGGAAAAACCCTGAGTTCATCCCAAGGAAGCCATGTCATCACAAAGATTGGGTATGGTTCTCATCTCATCTCTTTATCAAAGGAAATAAAAGATACAACAGTTATTAAAAAGTGGCCTTGGATTTAAGAAGTAAAAGAGAATGGGAGAACTTGGAGCTTAGGGGGAAGGAAGACCTTGGAATCATATAAATGCAGTACTTATGTATGAAATTCTAAAAAATAAACTTTAAAGTTCCCATTCAAATATGCAAATAGTACAACTCAACATAATTATATTTAATGATTAGTTCTTAGGTATTTATGAATTTTCAAAAGGATGATAAAATGATTAAACAAACACTTTCAACCATATCACAAACTTATATAAACTATGTATTTAAAGTGCTCATGACATTGAGATAACATTTTTCTAAGTTTTTCCTGTTGCAATTTGAATCTAAACTAATGTGAAAGAACCACAATGTTACCTAGAACCATAAGTGATATATTCATGCCTATTCTGAAGCTTTTATTCCAATGTTCCTCAATCTTTTTAATGCTGTAACCCTTGAATACAATTTCTCATTTTGCAATAACCCCCAACCATAAAATTATTTCATTGGAACTTCATAACTGTAATTTTGCTACTGTTATGAATCATAATATAAAATTGTGTTATGCAGGATAACTGATATGTGACCATCAAAGGGACTCAACCCACAGATTGAGAATCATTAATTTATTCAGAGGCATAACATTGGAACTTTGATTTCTCTGTTTCAAATCCTTTTCAATATTTAAAAAAGTACAAAAATTGAAATTATTATATCCATGAGTCAAGACAATATAATTATCTTAAAACATTAAGAACAGAAACAGATTATCTTCCTATTTTTTAAATATATGAATTTTCAATGCACACTACATGAATACAAAAACTAGTATTTCCTAGTTTAACTGAGATATATAGAAAGGAGAAAGAATATTCCCCATAGTTCCATCCCGGGGGGTTATAGCACAAAAAAATCTCTCCAGTTATAGTTCAAACACCTAAATAGTACATCAATGGTGTATGTTCCAGAATTTTAGCTCTAAGCTGGTGCCAGTGCTGGCTAAGTTAGTGACTCTACAGAAAACTTCTTACCACTGAAAATATTTCCTTAAGCCTTTACGTAGAGGACAGAGTGTTGACATATCACCACATGCTCAATCTGAGTGAGCTGTTCATTGCATTTTCTTCTCTTTGACTTATGTCTCCCTTTGTTATAACTGAAAAGGTTAGTCATAGGTTAGCAAACACACTGACTTTCTCAGCTCTTCTGATGATGGTGTCCTGTTATCACAGGCAGATGGAGGGGGCATAGAGGCAACAAGGCACAGCTGAAGACACATTAGATTAAAGTGAGAGAGAGAGAGTGGACCTGGAGCATGTTTTTGCCCTGCTGCCATTCAATCTCTGTTTAACTCAATTTCTAGAGAAAAAAAATTAAAAGCCCAAGAATGATAAGATCATTTGGGGATCTGTGTTTCTACCACCAATAAACAGAGCCAAAACATTGTCCTTTTCATCACCCTACCAAAGTCTACCTCACTTCAAACTTTCTCATTGATTTGTTGTATTAAAATATAATGAATAGAACTTAAGGTCCAAAATACAAAGTTGTCATTGACATGTTCTTCATTTTGTTTGTTTTCTTGGAGGGTTCCATGGTCTACCTGACCTGGAGCACACAGGTGCCTGACCCAGATGTATCAGTTGAATTGTGTGTTACAGGGTAGGGTGGAGGGTCTTATAGCACTCAATTTGAAATGGGTGTACACCAAGGTCCAGTGGGATGGAGACTTTAGATAAGATAGCAAGGGTCAGTTCAGAGGATGAGGGATATGACAAGGGCACTTTGTCTTCCTGTAGTCATTTAAGCATTTTATGTTTTCTGGGTAAAGAGGATATTTATCCTTTTTAAATACAAAATCCACTTTGCCTAGCTTTCTCTAAAGACAAAAGAATGAAAATAAAAATTTACTAGCTTATTAGATACTGAATAATCATATAATAATAATAGTGAATTTCCATTATTTCCAAATAATTTTCAGATTCATTTTATGATGAAATAAAATAGTGTAAGCGTGAAGGAAACCAAAACAATTTCTAATTTGAAATGCTCCTCAATCACCATTGATATATAAAGTATGAATTACATAAAATAATTGTTTTCTTAGCTTCTTTTATATTTAAGTACAAAATTTTATCAAAATTTAGAAAGTAAATTTCTCAGTACATTTACATAAGTGACACCTAACTACATTAAGCAAATGATTCACAGAATCTATAACTTTTGATTTTCCAGAACGTTGCCTGGAATACAAAACATCTCTGAGGTGAGCACTCAGGTGCAGCATATAGACTCGGGCTGTGGAAGGTGATAGAACAGCACCTGCACCTTTGTAAGTCCCAGAGGAGACTTACCTGCACTGCATGAAGATGCTTTGCTCCTTAAATAAATCTTATACTGTATGCAACTATACCTCAACCTTTTTCATATCAAAACTTTTAGTCTCAGAATCCCCTTACAATTTTAAAAGCCATTGAGGATGCCATAAAACCTTTTGTTTTATAAACTATATTTATTATATACCATGTAGGATCCTGAAACACAAATCTTTAAATATTCACTCATTAATTTAGGGTAGAAAAGCACCTTATATAAAGAAAAGTTCCAAACTTGTATGAGAAATAATTGCTCTGGGACTTGGGGCAGAGCTCTCTTGTAGAGGACCTGCCAAACCTGGATAAAGCCTTAAGTTTAATTTATAGTATTGCAAGAGGAGGAGGTGTGTGTATGTGGTAGTGTGTGTGTGTGTGTGTGTGTGTGTGTGTGTGTGTGTGTGTATGCTTTGTAATGTTTTTTTTTAAATGGCAAGAAAATGCCAGAATTTCATGTTAAACAAATCCAACAGCTGGCTAAATACGAACATAATTTTGGTCTGGTAAGATTGCTCAGTGGGAAAACGTGCTTCCCTAAGGCCTGATGTGGTGAAAGGAAAAGGAGAAAGGACTCCTGCAAGTTCTCCCCTGATCTGCACATATATACTGTGGTGCACATGTATGCACACATGTGTACATGAGCACAGAAACACACTATAATTTTTTTTTAATGAAGTAACTTTCTGCTTTCAGTTTGTTGAGATATTTTGCTTTGAGGTATATTTTTTAAAATCACCCAGGTAATATATTTGAAAAAGCAAGATTATGTAATTATCTGTTACTTTAATTGTGAATATTCCATTTGAATACCTGTATGAAATTATATAAAAACAAATTTACAAAGCACAGTCACCTTACAAAAAAAAATGAGTAATCTTACAAGCCTCTGGTTTCTGAAAAGTACCATAAATGAATATTCATGAATCTACAAGTGTGCTGAAAAAACATGCTTAACACCATGAAAAACAAGAATAGGGTTAGACACACTCTGTTTGTTCAGTTATATATTATACATGATAGACACACCACATTTCCACATTTACTGTATCATCAGTACAATGCCTGCCTAACCTCTGTAGTAACCTCTACTGTGTATTTCATGAAAAGTGACATGTGAATTATGGGTATTTTGGGGGGGGGGTTGAGACAGGGTTTCTCTGTGTAGCCCTGGCTATCCTGGAACTCACTCTGTAGCCCAGGCTGGCCTCAAACTCAGAAATCCACCTGCCTCTGCCTCCCAAGTGCTGGGATTAAAGGCGTGTGCCACCACTGCCCAGCATGGATATTTTTTCTTGTGATGCATTTGTTTGTATGCCATAGGGTTGTTTCTCTTGTTTACATTTTTAACCTCTTTAATCAGTTTTTATTTTGAAATTAAAATCACCAAATCACTTTTAGTTCTCTTTTTAAAATAAATTAGTTCATTATTTATTTTTTTAACTTTTTAAAATTTTAATTGATTCTTTTTGAATTTCACATCCAGCACCCCAGTATCGCTCATCTTCCCTTCACACTTGTAAAGTGATTCTCATCAAAGATGCACCATCATCTACTTTGAGATTCTATATGTTCCAAACCATGACAAATTAGCCCAACACTTAAGCCAGACATATAAATCATACCAAGACACGCTTAATTTCTCAGACAGAAAATATATTGTTTATTTTCTTTATTCTTCGAATTTATGTCAGAAATATTGTCAGATATGACAGAAATCATATAAACAACTCCTCTAACAAATCAACATTGATCAAGGAATATCTGACAATTTGCAGTTTCTGAACAATTTTCCATTTTCACCTTTTCCATCGGATCATCTATACAAGTCCCCACTCTTCATTAGAGATGCCCAAGCTCCATGGCCAGAGAATATGTTCTACTATATATTCACCAAACATGAACATCTGCTTTTCTTGAGGCTTCTCACTCATATTTAAGAGAGCCACTATTCTAAAAAAGGTTAGATATGAACATATCAAGCTAATAATAATAATATTGTTTAGCTTAGTATGGAAGAAGAGAAGAAGATGAGGAGAGAAGCATGAGCTGGGCAAAGAAGAAAGTACAAGAACAAAAAGGAGGGGGCTAGGGGGAGGGGAGGGGGAGGGGGAGGGGGAGGGGGAGGGGGAGGGTGAGGGTGAGGTGGAGGGGGGAGGGGGAGGGGAGGGTGAGGGCGAGGGGGGGGGAGGTGGAGGGGGAGGGGGAGGGGACGGGAGGGGGAGGGGGAGGGGGAGGGGGAGGGGAGGGGGAGGGAGGGAAGAAAGAAAGAAGAGGAAGAAGAAGGAGAAGAAGAAGAAGATGAAAGAAAAGAAGAAGAAGAAGAGCAGAAGAAGAAGAAGAAGAAGAAGAAGAAGAAGAAGAAGAAGAAGAAGAGGAGAAAAGAAGAAGAAGAAGAAGAAGAAGAAGAAGAAGAAGAAGAAGAAGAAGAAGAAGAAGAAGAAGAAGAAGAAGAGAAAAGAAAAGAAAAAGAAGAAGAGGAGGAAGGGGAGGAGGAGGAGGAAGAGGAGGAGAAGGAGGAGGAAGAGCAGCAGCAACAACATCATTACTTCTAGACTCAGAATTTTGATTGCTACACTTTGATTATTTAATCTATGATCAACAAGCAATATAAAATGAATATATAAAATCTCAAAATCTCAATTAAACCTTTTCCTGACATTGGCTAAAACTATTCAGGGGAATTGTCAAATGCAGAATCACATGACCCATCTATAAAATCAAGACTATTGAATCGCTCCAGGAATCAAGCACTATACTGAGTGCTAGAGATGTGACAGAAAATAAAATGTTCATGGGCATATATACAATCACATCTTAATATAAAAGAACAAATCTTAAATAAAGTAGGCATGTGTTCTGCCTCCCTAAATCTCAGATCTTAATTATATTTGGCATAAGGAGTCTAACTGATATAGCTATCAAGGTGACTCATGCTTTTGAAGAATATCAGAGAACTAATTGGTTCATCAAGTAGGGCAGGAACACAAATTCTTTCTCAAGTTTTCTGATGTCCTTCCTAAGGTGTGTAGAAAGAGTTGCCTGAGAAGTACATCTCAATAAAGATACTTACGGGGATGAAACTGCCTCGGTGAGGCTCACAGTAAGGAAACAAGATTCATGTTTACAACCCTGCTTTATCTTAATTGTCTGGCCACATTGTTTCTCTACTTTAATGTTTTAAATCAATAATATGCAATTCTATGGGGTAAATTGTACTAAAAGTCTTGGTATAGAAATTGGTGAATTCATAGGCAGCACACCCTCTTCCCATTCCAACTTCACAGAGTAAACACCATAGAAACCTTTGAGCTTTTGCTTTTTATTTTTTTATTTTGTTTTTGTCATTAATCTCTGTTGGGGGCCAACTTTTAGCAGAAAGTGGCTATCAGCTTTGCAGCCATCTTGAGCCATATACCCTGACATGAGACTTGGATTACAATAGCCTACAACAACAGCTGAACACACTCCGATAATCTTGGTTTAGATACCTTGGGTGTGTGAGATTAAAGATGTGTGAGATTAAAGGTGTGTAACTTAAGAGTGTGACTTAGAAGTGTAGAGATCAGATTTAGAGACAAGACCTAAGGGCATGATTAAAGGTGTGACCAAAAGGCATGGCTTAGAAGTGAGAGATAAAAAAGGCAGAGGCAGACAGTAGAGAATTAGACACTTAGAGGAAGAGAGACTGAAGAATAAACGGGATTGAAACACACTGTGTCTGGTCTTCATTCTTCGAGTTCGTCCTCACTCTCTCTCTTGCTGAACCCCGACCCCCGGACAGGAGCAGCAGCTTGGACCGGGATACAGTGGCCTCCAAACGCGGGGCAGCCCGGGCCTCAACATTTTGCTCGGGCCGCAACATTTTTGGCACCCAAACGTGGGGCTAGTGCAGTTCTCAACAAATCTCCACAGCCCCAGATTCTGTTCATCATATATCAGTTCATTGATGGGAGGTGGGACTAAATGGGTATGAGAACAAATTCTGCAATAAAAAGTAAGAACCAAGCACCTTTTGACCACTTTGTATAACAACTTGCTTCTACATTTCTCCCCCCATTTATTGCCTTAATAGTGATAAATTAGCCCCATAGATCAAATATTTTTCTTAACTCTGGGATTAATGGCCAAAATTTAAAGGCTTTTTGTTTCCCTATTAGTCTAGATCCTGTAGTTTTATTTTATTTCTGTCTTCTGTGTTAGATGGTTAATTGAGTGGATGTTAATCATGACCTTTCTACCTACATCTGAAAATGAAATTTAATGGCTGCTTGACAAGGGCTTTTTTACAGGAGAATATTGCTACATTTGTATCAGAACAGCCTTGACACTGGTATCTGTATGTGTTTCCTACTAGGTTTGTTAGAAATATCAGGAAATAATTTCTCAACATTTGAGTTTTGGAAGTCCAGTGAAAAAGACCACAGTAGAGTAGAATGGGTAGCCATTCAGATGTGACTTTATGTAACACCTGTATCTGGTGTGTGCCCAGTTCAGTTCACCAACTACATAAAATGCATTATTCTCTATAGAAAAGCATATATAGTTTACTTCTAGGTTAGGATGGGTAGTGTTGAATGGGAGAACAAGACTGCTACTATGAGAGGCTTCCAGCCAATACTCTTGCTTCTAGCTCTGCCTTTTATTTCGTTGTCTGAGACAGCTGGGACTACCAATGCATGAGCATCCTTAGAATATTCTACACAAATAGGCTATTTCGTGTGGTTTTTCCTTAATGGACTTAATATCTAGCTCTCTTGTGTGCACGATGTCTTCTTATTTCTAAAGTCTATATTGCTGCCTCAGTCTCCATCGCTTGTCCACCCAAAACCCATTCGTCACACATTCATTCCAGTGTACTTTCAAAAAGTAATTTAGAAGACAAAAACACAGCACTAGAGACACAAGGAGATGCTCTGTCTTTTAAATGCTCAGGTCCATGCTTATTTCATTATTTTTAGGCAAAGATAATAAAGTACATAGATATGTATAAGGATAACAAAATAGTATTCTTTCTACCTTTTCATATTTCTTTGTTCTTGACTCTAGCCCTCTAGAAAGAGTGCTGTGGAGAATAGGACAATTATGGCTGAAATACAAAGGAAGAGTATTGCAAAACAGGCTCTTTAGGAGAAAGTATGTAAAAATCAAGTTTTCAATTGTAGAAACATATATATATCTTTTCTCCATAGGCAGCCTCACCACTTGAGTAACGCTGTTCTTCACTATACAGCTTTTTATTTCCATGAGTCCTGTTTTGACTGGTGGTCTCTGTCTGCACTATTGGGCTGTGCTCAGGAAGTCCATTTCTGTGCCAATGATTTCAAGAGTACTCTTTAATGTCTCCTCTGTCTGTTTCAGGGATTCAGATTGTATATTGAAATCTTTGGTTCACTTGGAGTTCGGTTTTGAGCAGGGTGAGGAATAAGCATGTAGTTTCATTCTTCTACATGTAGCTTTCCCATTTAACCAGAATCATTTGTTGAAGATGTTATCTTTCCTTTAAGTGTGTGTTGTTGGTTTGTTTTTTTTTTTTTGTCAAAAGTCAGACGGCTGTGGGAGTTTGAGCTTATGTATATAGTGATACCATGCCTTTAACCAATGATTTTGTTCTGAGGCCAGCACCATGCTGTTTGAATTACACATTATGTAGTAGAACTTGAAATCTGGGGTTGTGATACCTCCAGGGTAGGTTTTTTTTTTTATTGTTCAGGATTATTTTGCATAGCCTGGATCTTTTGTGCTTCTTCATGTTAATGATATTATTACTATTTTTAATTTCTGTGAAGAATTTCACTGGAATTTTGATAGAGGATATGTTAATATGCAGATTGCTCTTAGTACAATGGCCACTCTTAAAATGTTAATCCTGTCAATTCATGATTGTAGGAGGTCTTTCAACCTTCTGTTGTCTTTTGCAGCTTTTATTTTTAGTGTCTTAAAGTCTTTATTGTATGAGCCTTTCATGTCCTTGCTTAGGTTTATTCCATGATATCTTATAAACCATGTTTCAGTAGATGGCTGCATAGCCAAGAGTATATACATGGATAGCACACAGTGGACATGATGGAGAGATGGAGACAGGGAGGGGGAGAAAAGTGTGTATGCTGCTGCTGTGGGGATGAGGGTAGAGTTAGGGGAAAAGTCTGTTCATGACCCAACTATACTGAACCAAATTCTCAAAGAACTAACGAAAATTTAAACAAATAAAAACATTCCTTCTCTAACACCAAAGACCATAGACAAGAGAATAGCGCATATGGTTATTTCTGCCAACTGTGAATTTAAAATTTCTAGGCTAATGTAATTCTCCTGAAAAAAAAAAAAGAAAAAAGAAAAGCTGAGAAAAGAAGTCAGGTTAAATCTACAGAGTTTCTCAGTAGTGTAGAAAGTGGGGCTCATTGAAGAATTTCTCATGATAAACTCAGCAACAAGGATCCAGGCTGCAAATACTCTGTCCACATAGAAATCTTAGTTTGTTCTCCTCATGAGTTTTATCTAGCAAATACAGCACAAATTTAAGTTGTAGAATTAGACAAACCAAAGAGTGGCAGAAAGATGGGAAGAGCCAGAGAACTAGGAAGTCATCTGTGAGATTGTGTCTTCTGTGTCAGGGAATCTACACCCACAAAATCTCATCAACATGACAGCTTAAACAAGATCCAAGCAATGGCAACACTAGTTGGCATGCTTATGTAGATGGGGATGTTTTGACAACTGCCCTGCTCCAGACAAAGAGTTGCAAGCATCTAATGACTGCTAAGAGATGTAGAGTTTGTCTTCTCCAGGGATGAACACCCTAATTGGTTATCCAATACTAGTGCTCAGCCCTAAAAAGATGTATACCAGCAACCCTAAATGGACTCCGTAGGCTATATTTGTATATTTATTCCTATGTTTTTGTATGCATGTAACAATAATAATTAAAGAAATACGAGGCTACTAAGTTTGATGGGAATATGCAAGGGGCTGGCTGGAGGATAAAAAGGGGAAAATGATGTCATATTTTAACTGAAATTGTCCTTTTAAGAATTCTTCCTGGACCAGCACTTGGGAGGCAGAGGCAGGTGGATTTCTGAGTGCAAGGCTAGCCTGGTATAAAGAATGAGTTCCAGGATAGCCAGGACTACACAGAGAAACCCTGTCTCAAAAAACCAAAAAAAAAAAAAAAAAAAAAAAAAAAGAATTCTTCCTGGAAACTGTAAAGATTTTCCATTTACTTTTGGATTTTAATATTTTCTTTGCAACACTATTAAGCTTTAAAATATTAAGGATGCAGGATCTGAGTATATACATGTGGAAAAATACATGTATAGGTAAGATACTAAGGTATAAAATGTGCTTGCTTTGGAGAGTCAAAGAACCAGCAGGAGAAGGAAACGGCAAAGGAAGGGACCAGGGCACATATGAACAAAAAATAATGACACATACACATGATAATCTCATAATGGAATCTATTATGTTGGATAATTATTGAAAAATTGAAATAATAGTTCCTCTGGAGATCACAGATTTTAATAATTCTATTTCTAGTAGTGAAGGATGAATAAACAAAGAGATGGGGAAAAGTCAGAGCTACTTTTTAAATCAAGATATAAAGCCTACAAAACAGAGCTGAAGGATGTATTTGTTAGACTATGTATTGTGAATCAAGATAACTAGAGACAATTGTTTTTGCATTGTTAAATGATGGCAGGAGCTAATGCACTTGAAAGCAAGGTAAGCAAAATGAGGTAGAACTTAACAACTGCCAATCTGTGGTGCTGTGTATAGCAGCACTGGAAAGAATAGAGCTGGAAATGAGTGATCCATCCAGTCTAACATCCTAGATCAAACAACTTATTTCTCAATGACCCTTAATAGTCCTATTAAAGACCTTGGAGTTTGGTGTGTTTGGAGGTTCCAGTTTTCACAGAGGAAAAGATCCCACAAGGAATCATGCTTACATGGAACAAAATAGAAACCGAACTTAGCCATACTTTCTTGAATGAGTTCCACAAGCCAACAGCCTGGAAGCAAATGACTTACTCTGATGAGGAGGCAATCAGGTTGTCACCACACTGTGAAGAGCCATGTGTGAAACCCAGGAACACACTGGCTCCTGTCTGAGTCACCCCCTTGTCCAATAGATGTAACCAGTAGAAATGGCAGCAGACTAACTAAGAGCATGGGAAACCAGAACCTCCTAGGATGTTAGACTGGGTGGGAAAATATATTAAAGGAGGAAGAAGAAGAGAAGGAAAAGAAGGAGGATGAAAAGGGAGAGATGGAAAAAGAAGGGGGACAGGGAAGAAGAAGATGAGAAAGAGGAGGAGGAGGAGGAGAATGCATTAAGTAACAGAAGCAACAGTAGGATACATTGGTTCTAGTGGGAGAGAAAGTCTGTGCTGACAAGAAAGCCATGTTACCAGGTACAAGTTTGGCTGCTTCAACAGCTGTACAAGTCACTGACCTGATTCCCTGGCTCTTTTACTTTTTAAATTTTAACTTTAATTTTTCTACATTATAAGAAGGGGACCTATAGTAGATTTTAAGTTTTAGGTGGGAATATGACCACTCAGGTACCCGCACTAATGAGGTAACAGAATTTACCGATTAACATGGCTGGGTTCCAACTCCAAAAAGCAAACAGATGATACTGAGAAGATAGAAGAGATCAGCTCCGCTGCAACCCTTCCAGGGTGCCCTGTATCCTCTCTACCCTTTTCTATCATCTGTTTTGGAACCTTCCTTTGTATAGACCATATCATGGGCCTTCAGTTTGGATAGTAGCTTGTATTTTGTATTTCAGTTGGGTCTGACTCAGATCACCACAGGGTAAATTAGAAGAAGACAAGAGTAATTTAGGGTATTCATTTCCTTGTTCCTTGTTATGTCCCCCAATCAAAGATCATTTTATCTTTTTACCTCTGGTTCCCATAGTGGCCTCCTCATTACTTACAAACTAAGTATATTTGTACATATATTGTTGTTAAGTCAGTATACTGAGCCAGTAACTTTACAAATCATTCTTGAGTTACTTTCATTTGAATGTACTGTTTTCAGTAAAGACCCTGAGGAATATAGGTTACACACTACAATACAAGCTATTTTGTATTAACGAAAAGATATAGTTTTGGGACTGCAAGACAGCTGACCAAATAAAAGTAGATGCCACCAAGCCTCAGTACCTGAGTAGAGTCCTGAATGCACCTAATGGAAGGAGAGGAAGGCCATCTTCAAGTTGAGCTCTGGCAGCTACACATGTGCTGACATGTATACACACACACACACACACACACATACACACACCACCATCACCACCATCACCACAACCATCACCACCATACACAGAGACTTAATAAATAAATGTATATGAAAATACAGTTTTGCTCTACATAAAAAATAAAATAAAGTATCAATTGGAATTTAGAGAAATATAAAATGAATTAATTAACTATGTAAAATCTCAAATAACATTCTCCTTTAATGGACCTATAATAATAATGTTTATTTATTCTACTACTATTTTTAAGTATCAATAAATACCGTAGGTACAGAGTACAGACTAATTCAGTGTTATGATAATAAGAAAATTAGGCAGATACTCAACATAAGAGATCTCACTTAGGATGATATCCAAAGAGAGCACAAATCATTGCAAGCATTGTCATGGTTGACAATGTGTTAATATGTGTTGACATTCTAAACCTACAACTTTAGAAAGTGACTTTAGTTGGATAAGGTATTTACAGGGAAAATCAATGGGCATTGATCTTCATTGGACACAACTGGTATGCTATAAAAATGAGACACTCAAGCTAGGATAACTGGTACAAGCCTGTTTCCTAGCTACAAGGGATACTGAGATCACAGTAGGAGGAAGATCACAGGTTGAAGGCCTACCTGGTATACAGGGTGAGTGAATTCAATGATATTCTAGCCTAGTTAATGAGAACTTGTCTCAAAGTCATCATCACCATTATAATAGTAGTAGTAATAATAGTAATAGAATGATTATTATTATCATTATTATTAATGAGAACTAGGGATAGAGCTCAGTTATAGGGCACTCACTTATCATGTGTGAAACCCTAGGTTAAATACCCAATAACAAGGAAAGAGAAAAGAAAAAGAACTGAAACATATATACAGGATACTCACAGGAGTAACATTCTGAAATAAGCAAGAAGAAATCCACATTCAGATGGAGCACCAAAGGCTACTAGAAACCCACCTGGATCTAAGGAGAGCTTCCTCTCATTTACACCTCTACAAAATCTGTGTTGAAATAACACAGCACCTAATATGACCATGTTTGGAGACAAGGCTTTAAAAAGTACTAATTAAATGTGTTTAAAAAAAGTCTTGAACCCAACATACTTGCTCTTCCTAAAAGGAAAATTTGACAGATACACTCAGAGGAAGGACAACATGAAGAGACAGAGACACAGTGACTACCTACAAAGTGTAGGGAGAAGCCTCAGATGAAATCCTTTGTCTTAGACTTCCAGTCTCCATGGTTTTCTGAACATAGCTTTTGCTTTGTGTGGCACATTGTTACGGAAGATCTACAAAGGGGATCTACAGTCTTCAGAGAGAAAGCCTGACTCGTCTTGCACCTTGACCTGGAATTTGTAGTCTCTAGAATCGGGAGAGATTAAATGTCTATTGTTTTCCCATTTAATTTGTAGTATTTGGTTATGGAAGGCCAAGGCCTGGAGAACTAATACAATCTCATTTTGGTTTGCTGAAATATGATTCATAAAATAAGAGTCCTGAACTATAATTTATAATTTATAAAACTGTATCTCAGTTATTTAGTCCATTCATCAAATAGGTGGTTTAAATCTGTTTAAACACTCCTGAGTTGCTATTTTTACTCTAACTCACTGACAGATGTGGTCACAAATTTCAGCATGTACTTTGTAGCAACATTTTCTTTGCTCCTTGCTTAGAAATCTTTTTCTCCTCATAGTAACCAGTAGAATAGATTTTAAGTACACCACTTAAAAGAACTCAAAAAGGTTAACAAGCTGAAGGGCCCAAGTGAGGATGCTCTATCCCACTTGGGAGGGAGAAGAAAGCAGCCACAAGGTGGGAGGGAGGGACCTGGGAGGGAAAGGGGATGGGTGATTGGAAAGGGGAACATGATCAGGTATGGGGTGGGGGAAAAGGACTGAAGCCCTGAGGGCCAGCAGAAAGAATGGAAACAGGCAACCTTTGGAGGTAGGAGGTAGAGAGACCCTCCAGAACATACCAGAGACCTGGGATGTGAGAGACTCTCAGGACTCAAAGGGAGGGACCTTAGATAAAATGCCCTACAGTGAGGAAAGGGAACTTATAGAGCCCAACTTCAGCAGAAGGACAGGGCATCAAGTGAGGGATGGGGTTGCCATCCCACAGTCAAACACTCTGACCCATAATTGTTCCAGTCTGAAAAAACTGCAGGTAGAGAAATGGAGAAGAACCTGAGGAAAAGGAGGTCCAGTGACAGGCCCAAAGTGGATCCAGCTCAAGGGGATGTCCCAAGGCCTGGCACTATTACTGAGGCTATGAAGTGCTCACAAAAAGGGGCCTATCATTACTGCCCTCCGAAAGACCCAACATACAGCTGAAAGAGTCAGATGCAGGTATTTACACCCAATCTAATGGACAGGAGCTGCTGACCTCTGTGGTTGGATTAGGGAAAACCTGGAAGAAGCTGAAGAGGAGGGCGACCCTGTAGGAGAACCAGCAGTCTCAATTAACCTGGAACCCCAAGATCTCTCAGACACTGGACCACCAACCAGGCAGCATATACCATCTGATATGAGGCCCCCAACACATATACAGCAGAGGACTGCCAAGTCTAGGTTCAGTCAGAGAAGATGCCCTCCAGAGACTGGAGGCCCCAAGGAGTAAGAAGGTCTGGTAGGGTAGGGAGTAGAGGGGTGGGACATCTTCATAGAGACAAGGTGGGGGGAGGCGCAAAGAGGTATGGGATGTGGAATAGTCAGAGGATGGACCAGGAGGGGGATAAAATATGGAGTGCAAAAAATGGATTAAATAAAATAATAATAAAAAAGATATTGAAACAACCAGAACCTTTTACTTTAATATCAACTGAGATACCAAGACCACAGTTGGTGTGATGTCTCGTTCTCTGAAGAAAGAGGATGATTTCCTTCAGCAAGACTTTTTAAGAAATCTCTACAACCTGGCTTTTGTTTTTCAGCTTCTATGGTATATCCTCAATGAAAGTACAGAAAGTTAACTTTTTGTACCAAATCCCTAAATGTAACATATTCTAGTATTATAATATTACTATAGCAAATACAAACTAGAGAAAAATTCTAGGAACTCAATTCTCATTCATCTGATGTCTTATTTCTATTTCTTCATTTAACAGCTTTTTTTTCTGACATCCCAGTGTGTCCTGGAGATACAAGCATGCTCAAAACAGAAAATCATCTTCATCCTCCCAAGCTGGTGAAGGATACAAGAAAATTAGACAGACAAATATTTTAAATAATAAAATGGTCAAGTCCAAAAAGACTAAATTAGGGAAGAAGAATATAAGTGTCTATGTTAGAAGTATTTGCCAATTTTATATAAAGTAGTTAAGAAAGAAAGGCCAAACTGAGCTGCAGAGTTAAGTAAAGCAAAGAGAAGAGCCAGGAGAGGCAGATTGCTTCTCAGAGATCATGGGAAGGCCCAGGGAGGAGCTGGGATGCATGGTGGCGGTAGCCAGGGACAGAGCTGTAGGGTTAATGTAACAGTTTCTGCTGTGATTATCTTGTTCTGCAAACCCACTCACAATGTCCTTTATCTGTAACACCCACAGTAAATCCCAAAGGACAGATCATGATTTTTGAGACCTTAATATACTAATAATAACAATTTTCATAAGTGTACACATTGCCAGTAGCCAATTCCAGCTCTGTAACTGCCCATGTCCTTTGTCCTGTGCCCTGTTGAAGAGAAGTAATCTGTATTCAGGAGTTACTGTTGACATGGGAGAGGAACTTGTTCCAGGAACAATCAGAGGTCTTGTTTTCTTTTATTTTAATGTTCAGAAATTTTTTGAAACCCCCTTGGATATTTTGATCACTGATCATATTGGATACAAAAGTGTCTTCAGGCATCCTGACTAAACAAAGTAGTAGGATTAAATGAGAGGTGTACCCATAAAAGGGGTCTTATGAGCCAGAACAAATGTGAGGCATTTGTGATGAACCAGTTATTGACAGTTGGACTCTTCCATGCAAGAAACTGGAGAACGGAAGCAGCATTGAGAACCAGGAGGCCCTGTATGAATAATTCTGATTAGTGAACAACAACAACAACAACAACAACAACAACAACATCAACAACAACAACAACAAAACACGTCAAGAACAGTTTGAGCACAGGGAGTCCCCAGGGGCACACAGCTTCTTTGAGAAAGAAGATGGGAACAAAGACTAAGAGAAATACCACCAAATGGAATAAGTCTGCAGATATAGCTAGAGGATTTGGGTCATAACTGACTGAGAATTAAGGCTGAAGACAAGAAAGACCTTTTAGTTTGATTGGTCAAAAAGCATTAAGAGGGGCTGATGAGATGGGTCAGTGCTTAACAGTTAAGGCGTTTGCTCTGCAAGCATGAGGAATGGAGTTCAGATCCTCAGCACCCACATAAATGCTAGGTGTGGTTCTAGTCTTAGAAAGCAGAGACAGGATACCTAGAGCAGGCTGGTTATCAAGACTTACTGTATCAGTGATCTCTGGGTTTGATTGAGAGATCCTGTCTCAATGAATAAGGTAAAAGAGTCATTGAGCATGATTCCCAACATCAACCTCAGGCCTTAATATACTTATGATTAATATAATATACTTATGCATATACATGTGTACTCATTCATCTGCAAACGCACCTACATGTGGATGCATACCACACACTGCCTGCACACACATCCACATACACACATGTATGTTATGAAAAGGAGGGGAAAGTACCAAGACATGAGCCTTATCAGTATCTTAACTCAGAGAAGAGATTATACCGAAGATGGGCTGTTTGCTTCAAGCAAATGCAAACCTCCAAGCACAGATGGAAAAAACTCAATTGGAGCAAATGTGATTTCAAAATCTGTCAACAATCATTTGGAAAATTACAACGAATTAAAGATACAACAAATGTACAGACAAAGAAAATATTCCATCAACAAGAGTGGTGCCTCCTCGGCAGCTTTTGTTGTATGGAGTCTGCAATCCCAGCTTCTTGGTATACTAGGCAGGTCAAGTTCGAAGACTACTTAAAGATACAAAATAACTTCAAAGCCATCCTGGGCAATTTAGTGAGAGATATTATCTCAAAATAGAAGGCAAAACTAGGCTGGGGTGTACTGAGCAGTACAGAACTTGCCTGTCCTGTGAGCAGCAGCATCTCCAGGGTTTCCCCTAAAGAAAAGATGCGTGGGTCACATATGATATATATCTCTTGTCAAGTTGTTTCTGCTGTCCTTATAGTTTTCCACTTGCATTTTCCTTTGACACAATAACCTGTTTCTAGAGAGGACTGATCTATCTTCCTCTCAAAGGCTTTACTCCTTGCAGAAGACATGGTAACCCTGTGTCTGCAATCTCTCACCACAAAGATTTTTATCTATGGGGTTTCCATTTTCTACTTTACAACTACACTTCTCCAATGCTCTTAGCTGAGCATTTGCTGTGAATAATTTTTCATCACTGCGTACATTCTCTTGGTGTTTCTCCAGGCTAGCAGGCTTTTTTTCCACAGTCCGCTCCTCTCTTTATAGCTCGTTCCCCTATCTCACATTTTTTTTTGTCTAACAAAGAGAATATTTTATATTTCTGCTTCAATTTTTACATCATTTATGTATGTGGTGTGTGTGTGTGTTTGTGTGTGTGTGTGTGTGTGTGTGTCTGTGTGTGTGTGGTATATTTGTGGTGTGCTGTGTGGTGTGTGTGCATGGTGGCTGTAGGGTATGTGTGTTTGTGTGTGTTTGTGTGTGTGTGGTATGTGGTGGTTGTGGGGGAGGTGTGTGTGTAAAGGCATAGGATGACATCAGTTGTCTTTCACTATTATTCTTTATGTTATTTATTTCAAAGCAAAATCCCTCATATGAAACCAGAGCTCACCGATTTAGCTGGGTTAGCTTGCCATATTGTTTCCCAGATTCCCTGTATCTACCTCCTGCTCTTTCTGGAACTACAGACAGCCACCAGGACTACCAAGCATTTTAGGGAAAACTCCAGTTCTCATGCTTCTGTGTGTGGCAAGTGGTTTACCCAGAGAGACATCCCCAGCACTTCCTCTGCTTTTTGTTGCTGCGGCTATTGTTGTTGTTGTTTTGTTGTTGTTGTTGTTGATAAGATGTTCCAGGTTTAGGCTTAAGCAGCAGTGAGAGCATTCGACTTGGGTATCACAAACACGTATCTTTCTCGAGAGGACTATCACTAGGAATGAAAGGCTCATGGCAATAACTCTGAAGGATCTCCACTGAGAGCAGCAACGTTATCTTTAAAATATACACAAACTCTGTGGGCTCACCTAAGCTATAATATTTTTATGAATGGATAGATTAATGAGTAGACAAGGGATAGATCATAGTTTATTTTCCAATTAGTGTGTAAAGATTCTTTGTCCTACCAGGTTTAGGAGACATCAATTTATGTTTATTACTGTCATATGCATCGTGCCTGGATATTTCATATCTCCTCCTTGAGCAAAAGGCAACAATGCCATTAGTACTCACAGGGCCATAAGCCTGTTAGAACCTGCTCATATTTATAGGTATCGTTTTGCCTCCTCAGTTATCCAAGTCCACTTGTTGAATGTTGGTTACATCATTGCTTCTGGAACCAATCAAATTACTCTCTTCCAACGACTCACAATTCAAGTACATGCTTTGTGCCCACAATACATTAAAATGAAATGGAAATCTGTCTTCCACACATGTCAAAATGTACTGTTAAGAATTATATGATATAAAATTAAAAACCACATCTTCCAACTCCATATTTTCTTCCAACTCTTTAAAACTTCATTCTGGCATTCCTACAATGTGATTTTCAGGCTTGACATACACCCATGCCTTCCACATGCTGCTGACACCGGGGAGAATAAAATGACGGGTAATGTCCCACTGTCTGCTAGCACACTTTAAGAGCAAAAGCATAGTAGCATCATATCAACTGAAGGTAAGAAAGATTTCAGCTGGAATGACCCACTAAAACTTCAGCACAGTGGTCTGGGAAGATTTAAAGGTACGTAGGCACAGTTTCTCACAGGAATGGTCGAGCATTTGACAACGAGCCGTAGAGAGAATGTAGCCACTGACTGGTCCAAACATCAGGTATTCATGGAGACAAAAGCCTCCACCATGCTTCAAAACCCCAGCTTTTGAAGACTGGAGGTGATTCTGAAGTCACAGACTAAAGAAGTCCATAGGTCTGTGCCTATGGCTCGTGCTTGAGAGACAGTAATAGAACTGCCCGGCACAGTCATTTGAAAACCCTGTGGTACCCTGATCTTTCATACGGTCAACAAAAGAAATATTGTCTGTGCTAGGTGCAATGATCAGCTTTCTAGAAGCTCATTCTGCTTTGTCTGGAAGGAGGACCTAGTAGGCTTGAGCCCAGATATGGTACTCCTGGATGGTCTCACTGGTAAAGATGTTACCATTCCTCAGAATATCTTCTCAGCCTATCATATAGGATGGAGAGTACCAGATACTCAGGATGGAAGAGAGTGGGCTTGGCTTGTGCACACACACCCTACCTAGCTGATCCCCAAGACATCTTGGCAAGGTGGCATTATCAACTACGAAGGATTCTAGCCATCACATGTAGACTTAGAAATGTTTAAGAAAGACACAGGCCCTAGTTCAGGTCAGGGGTCAGGGGTCAGGGGTCAGGGGTCAGGGGTCTGACTTGTTTGGGTCTAAGGGCAATTCTGTTCCCCAGACATAGCAGCTTATACTGTTAAATATGTCACACCAAGACCATGCAGCACACACATAATTATTAAAATATTTTCTTCACTTACATAATGGAATTAAATGTCAGTATTTCTTGACATGCCACAAATAATAAGGTATTCCATTATCTGTGCAAATATGAAAAATAATTATTCTACTTTCTAATTACAGATGATAGTGAAGTACAGAAAGGTATTAAGGATCTGGTCACACACACACACACACACACACACACACAACTTCCCGTCACCAACTGCCACTGACCAGCGTCTGAAAGGATAGTGTGGTTTCCTTCTCTGCAGTAACTTTAATGGCCTTGATCTTCTCAGCACAGCACAAACCATTGCTTAGTGCTGGTCCTCAATCAATACTTTCTTAACAAGTGAGGCAAAGTTCCTAGTATGCTTGGCTGGGCTCTGAAAGTTCTCTCAACTCACTTCGAAACTCCACGGGGACAGTGATGCAGTGGGAGGTTATTGTCTTGTGAATGTAACAAACTAGGCCTTTACACCAACAGAAACCTGAAATTAGCCTCCCAGCCCTGACCCCACTGATGAGAAAACACACAGGCAGCTGTAATCACTCCACTGTAATCCTATTAATCACAGCAGTCCTAGAATAAAACTGGAGACAATCACGACTGCTGTGGCAGCACTGAATTACCTTCCTCCACTGCTGTCAGGAGGAGGAAATGATTCATCATATTAAAACCCGGAGCTCATTTTCCAGATGAAAAATGAACTGAAGTTTAATTTAATGAAACCTCAGAAAAAAAGGTACATTTACATAATGTTTAGTTAGGTATTTGTGTTTTTTTTTTTTTTTTTTTAAATCAAGTGCTTTCTGGCTAAATGATAAGGACTGCAACCTTTCCCCAAACAAAGTTTGTTTTTAAAATGCTACAGTTAAGCTTTGCCGTTGCAGATTTTTTTTGCATGCTCTTTGCTGCATGGGTAAACCGTTTGAGGTGTGTACGTCCTCTTGCTCTTAGTGACAATCTATCTCCTAATGTTGGGCAAGTGATGGCAAGCATCTCAAAGATCATCAAAATTGGTACGAGATACCAAGAGGTTGTAAGTCCACTTTGGTCTTCCTCAGTCAGTATAGCCAATAGCTAGAGAAGGGTTCTCAACTTGTGTGTTTCAACCCTTTTGGAAGTTAAATGACTTTGAAAAGGGGTCACATATCAGATATCCTGAATATCAAACATTTACATTGTGATTCATAACACTAGCCAAATTACAGTTATGAAATAGCAAGAAAGTAATTTTATTGCTGTTGATCACCATATATGAGGATCTGTATTGATGGATCATAGCATTAGGAAGGTTGAGAACCACTAACTTAGAGCATTTCTGATAAAGTGATTATACTGGGAATGAGGGCTTTCCGACTTAATCTACTCCCAAAAGCCAGAACAAGATGAGAGACCCAATGAAGTCTTCTTAGAACACAAGGATTTGAATGGAGTCTTGAGGAACAGGGAGAATAAAACTGTACAGAGAGGAAGACTATGCAAAAGGGAAGAGTTAGAATGCACACAGAATACAGGCAAGAACTTCACAGGACACAGACAGGGCCTGAGATATGAGCAGCTACTTTGTATTAGGTGGCATGAAGAATAATACCTATTAAATTAATATTGTTCAGGCTTAGAAAGGGTAAATCAGAAAACTGGTTTGTCAGAATTCATGCTCCCTACAATGGAAAAGAAATCACAAAGAATATATTTTATCAAAAGAAGAATGTTTTCTAACAGAAATAAAAAATCCTTAATTTATCAAAGTATTATATTGTTACAACTAAATGATATATTAGTTTCACAATGATTGGATGTGACGATGTGATCCTTGTATGGTGCTTTATGTAATGGTGCATAAAACAGTGAGAGCTGTGGTCTTCAAATGCAAACATTAAGGACCAGGACTGGTTACTACAATAAGTCAATGAATTGCTTACACTAAACCTGGCAAATAACTCTGACCAACCTTAGGACCAGCCATTGTGGCTTTCAGTAGTAGATACTGAACATCAGATGCACTGTGTTTAGGCACCAGTGCCTTTAGGGGCTTTGCTAGCTTAGGGCATGACTATCCCATATGTCAGTGTTGCTACCTTCATCTTCTCTACAAAGGAACAGTCACTGGGCTCAGTGCTGGAATTGTCAGACTCCATGGCCAACAGCTCAACCCAACTGCCATCCATACAGCCTTATCTCCAGAATACTGTTTCCTTCAAATAATTCTATATGAGGTAAAAGGATATTGTCTGCAACCTAGAGAACATAGTTTTGTTTTTGTTTGACAGACCATGGTTATCCAGTAGGTATACCTGTGTGATGGTTAATTTTGTACATCAATTTTACTGGATAGTTTTACACATCAACTTCATTGAACCTAGATTTAACATGATTTTGGTATGTGCTATAACATTGTTTCCAGATGAGGTGAGCATGGGAATTGGTAGAGGACTTAACAGACTTCACAGTGGCCCATCCCAGCATACATGCATCTCATTCAAGCCCCTTTAAGGGCTTCAGTAGAATGGAAGATGGAAGAATAAGAAACATACCTTTTAATCTTAACCAGTTGCTGATCCAGGATAATTCATCTCATTTTCCACAGCTTTAGTGCTAGGATTTACTACTTGCCACCGAACCTCTGATTATGAGGTTGTCAGACTCATACTGCCGATGCTGTTGGCTTTCTTAGGGCTTCAGTTTGCAGATGACCAGTTTGAAGGCTCCTCAGCTTACATAACTTTACACACACATACACACACACATTTGTATTAATCTACAATATTTCTGATACAATATGCATCACTTATTTCATAAATACATGGTTCTGGCAAGACAGATGGGGTGTGCATACCTG
The DNA here is from genome assembly GCF_011762505.2 of Arvicanthis niloticus. Lineage (NCBI taxonomy): Eukaryota > Metazoa > Chordata > Mammalia > Rodentia > Muridae > Arvicanthis > Arvicanthis niloticus. The sequence goes on from NC_047671.1 coordinate 42,500,719, forward strand.
TATGTATGTGTACATGAATGCTTGTGTGTGTGTGTCTCTGTGTGTGTGTGTAAATATGGCTGTTACTAGGGTATATTAAAATGACTTTAGTCTCTAACAGGGATCAGTGAGGAATAAATTCTAAGTAAGCAGCATAGCATGGTGGCTCTTAAAATTTGTGAGGAGCAAAGTATCCCCTTTTACCAACAAAGGAGGCACCATAGCAATAACCTTCTCTTTACAGTTTTCCAGTTCTATAGCTTTCCAACGGGCAAGCTAATGGTGCAGACCAACTCTCCATGACACAAAACCTTCAGCTGTAGCCAGTGACTTCTCTGCTATAAGGGTGCATCTGTCTAGCATTCTCTAACCTTTGCAGTTTGCAAGCTTTGTGGCTCTGGACAAGCCTCCTATGTCTTCTCTCTTTCAGCACTCCAAGTACATCAGTACCTACCTGTAGAATTAAATCACATAAAGTACCTAAAACTTGAGGCACAAAGCTTTGCACATCAAAGGGGGCTTAAAGATGATTAAATTACATTAGTATCCTCTTCTGTATTAGGTCGTCCAGTTATTTCGGCCAAAATTCTCCCCATTTTAACAACTTCCACTCTTTTCAAAAATAGGAAAAATCTTATTTCAGTCAGTCCTTTCGTACATCTCTTTGTCTTATAGTGAGGTTCATATAGAGACCATAGACCATGGGCTCAAGTACATCACGTGTCTAGACATTCAGTAGGTAGCCTGTCTGTCATTGTTCATATGCCTTCTGGCTTGGTGAAAAAAAGTCTGAGACTCTCACATTGACTACTCACAAGTGGCTCCTCCTACACGGCCTTGTGAGTAACTATGCTGGGACATCCATTGCACTGGCTAACATCAGAGAAGGATGGGTGAGAAGACTCACCTAGTGCATGTACAAAAACAACCAGAATAGGAAAGGTCCCGGTAATGCCAAGGTCTGCAACTCTCTTGCTATTTTTCAGCAAATGTTGACAATGAGCTTAGTCACATCCTGATCTCATGGTCTGGCTTAATTTGTAAGAGTTAAGCCTGAAATTAAATTCCTCTCCTGGCTACATGTTCTGCTTTCTACTCCAATTGTTTTGATGGCTAACTGCCATTCCTAGCCTTCACCTAGTGTAAAAGCCAAAAGATCTGTATAAAGAGCCTTCTGCCTCCTTTCCTGTGTGGCTTCTCCACACAGGAGCTTATGGCAGTTTTAAGATGAATGAAAATGGATAAGTAGCTGTCTAATTAATAAAAGAAGAAAATGTGCTCTCATCCCTAAAATCCCAGTAATAAGTGATTCTTGATAGCATACAGAAATGGCAGTGCCCCAAACCAAGTCTTCCATATTTGCTAGAAAACAAAACAAAAATAGATGAAGAATATGTAAACTTTTATAGACTGAGGAAACATAGGAGGAAGCACTACCTACAGGTTTGAAAATGAGCATTTTCTTAAGTTTAAAAGAACCTTAAATACACATTGATAATTTGTGATATTTTCATAAAGAAATGGATACTGGTATACTTCTAAAGCCCTTGCTACAGTGGGTATCTATAGCATTGTTTCTCAGTAACTTCTTTTTAAAAATACAGTTATTCAGTGTGTGAGTGCATTTGTGTGAGTGTGTGTGCATGTGTGTGTGTGTGGTGTGTATATATGTGATGTGTATATCACAGTATGTTGTTGTGACCCTCATTCTGCCTCAACACTTTTGCCTCAACACTTTTGGGGCTAAGTGCTCTGGTCAAGAGAGAGAGTGGGGCTGCAGGGGCAGGAGACGCGAAGAATGGAGACAAGACCGGGTGTGATTCAGTCTCTTCTATTTTCTCATGTCTCTCCTCTTGAAGGGAATTCTGAGGTATTTATATACACAAGCTGGAGAACACAGGTGAAAACACTTTACCACGTGCACGATACAGCTGAGGTCACTAAACAGCAAAACAAGCTATGTGGGATAAACAAGATATTTATCAGAGTGTGCTCCAGCTGTTATAGGCTTTTGACAACCAAGTCTTTAATCAGGGTATATGGTTCCAGATGGCTGCAAAGTTGATCTAGCCGCTTTCTACTAAAGTCGGCTCCCAACAGTATGTGTGTAAGTGTGTGTCTTGCATTGTGTATGTGTGTGAATATATGAGTGTGTGTGTTGTGTGTGTGCGTGTGTATATGTACTAGTGTGCAGATATCAGAGGACAATTCATGGGAGTTCTCTTCTTCCACCATGTGGGTTTCAGAGATTGAACTCAGATCACTGGTATTGGTGTCATCTTCTATAAAGGGAGCACACTATCCCCATGATTAGGAATGATTTTCACAAGGCCATGTCAGCAGTGTCACAGGTTCAGAAACCTTCATAGAACCTTTGAGTAGCCAACATAGAGCAGAGGGTATTATCTACTGAGTTTATAACCTACAAAACCCTAACTATGGTCTGAAAAACAATAAGGAGATTTTTGCGGGCATCAAATAGCTGATGATTAGCTATACACTTAAAAGCAAATTAATAAGTCAAAAGAGTGTTTACAAAAATTGAAAAAGGTTCATGTTTTGTAGAACTATGTTGCCCACAGCTTGCTTCTCGGGAGTGTGTTTAAATAAATTTAACTGTATAAAATAATTACTAGGTTCAATGAATCTAAAAAAAAAAAAAAAAAAAAAAAAAAGCTTGACAACTTAGTCAATTAATTCAAGCAAGGAGATTTCTAGGAAGAAAGGGAATTAGAATTCTGTACATGCTGTCCTAGAGATTATATTATTTGACAAAAACACAAAAATATATCTAGTTATTTCTACATTATGTACATTGCAGCAAATAGCGTTGCAATGGAAAATAAAATATATAATTCGCCAATACTTTCCCATAATTTTCATACTGAACTAAGAGTTTGCACAAACATTCAATCCCACCCGGCCTTATGAAATCTTCTGCTTGTCTCCATGGGTTGTCACATCGTGATCTGCTCTGGGTTCGTCCACCTACCTAGATTACTAGCTCCTTGACAACCTAGGGGCACAGGACTAGGGCATGAGTGCACAGTCAGAAAAAAAACAGCAATTGATTATATACTGCCAACACTGATGTGCTAGCCAAAGACAGCTCGCTCATTAATATATAATCCACTTACAACTTCCACAGTAACCTGCAAAATTATCCCATTTAACTCATGGCCCAGGACAGGAGTCATATTTTGGTTGCTTTATTTTCTCAGCTCTACTTCTAGAAAGCCTCATAGTTCCTGGCACAAAGTAGGTAGCAGGTAAACATTTGATAAATTAACAAATAAATTCCTCCAGTGCATTCCAGGATAAAGGGAAAGAATCTACCTCAATTTAACTTTCCACATGCACAGTCATTCTTCCACATACCTACTTCTAAATACTTACTAGAAAAACGGAGGAATTAAAATACAGACAGAAGTTGTGGGAGAGAGACTTAGAAATGGTGATTAAGGGAAGCCTGAAATTATGTCCCCTCTGGTGGCCACTGACTGCTGCCCACAGTACTGCACAGAATTGGAGTATGCCATTCTGCCAAAAGGGACTACTTTGAGCTAAGAGATACAGAAATGAGGCCCTCTTAAAACTTACTTTATCTGACAAAAAAGCCAAAACCCTTAAGAAATGACAACTTCTTTGGCTCTCCTCTCCCAGGGTTGTTTTATGACCATGAAGAAACAGGAAGCTGGCACTAAGTGAGACTCCTCACAAGAAAATATTACTAGGACAATTCCATTAGTCTCCCCTGTATATGTCCCTCCACACAATTTATCTCTGTACAAGCTTGAAAGCCTTTATTCTATCTTCTTATACCCCATCTCCTTAACCCCTCATCCTTTGTTCTATTCAAATGGGATAGAACTCTCCAGCCCTATCACTTGGGGATCTTCACTTTGTTTCTAGTAAAGTCCCTGTTTTATGAGAACCAAACCATCACAAAACATTCTCATGCTGTATTAGCTTCTACTCTATCTTAGCTGATTTATTTAGCAGGGCCTTGGCAAATAAACTTTCCATGTACTTGTGTACATAAAAAAAGGGTTAACCCTTCCTTACAGTAGCTCAGATACTTTTCCCCTACATTAACTAAATTTATACAAGGTTCTGTGGCAGTTTTAACTTTGATATAGGAGGCTTACACCTGACTTCATTAATCACCTCATCCATGTGAATAATGATGATATTAAAGACCCTAGACAGCTTTCAATCATCTAGAATAAGCAAACACAGCCATAAAACATAACAAGAGTCTTTCTGACTAGACACAATAAACTGTGAAACAGAGGAGATTCTGAAAAACCCTACCTACACTCAGAGTGAAAAACAGCCCTTTTAAAGACTTTTTTTTAGGGAAGAAAATAAAACTTTTTTTAAAGGCTTTAAAAACCTTCTAAGCAGATGCTTTAATGGTTTCGGAGGCTCTGGTATGCTCTCTGAACTGTGACTCACTATCTGTCCTTAAGTGCATTCCCTTGTCAATATTTGAAGTCAAAACATGAAGCAGTTCAGACACTGGCTACTTGATTAAATTAATTTCTGTTGCCCAAGCTTCAGATATATATATAAAAATCATACAGAGGGAGGAATTACTTTTCTCTGAACTGAGATGACAGAAGAAGGTTCCATTGCAAAGTGCAGAATAGCATATTGTGAAGTAATACACCTGTACATAGTAGATGTTATTCATTTTTTCAGAAATTATTTTAATTTATTTTGTAGAATAAAACATAATATACAATCATAATATGAAATTGATATTTCCTGATTATCACCCATTTATTTGCATTTTCTACTTATTAGCTTTGTGATGTAAAAAATTCTTTAAAAGGATGGCCTTTTAAGATTACAATTTTTACTTAACTTATAATCTTACTGGACTGTTCCTGAAGAAAGTATATTTTAGACTCAGCATAAATAATGGGTGAAAAAAAATACAATCAAGTTTGACCAATATGTTTTTGCTACACATTGTTTGGTTGTTCCAGGAGCCTGTGCAAGGCAAATGTGGCCCAGCACCTGCTATCCCAGCACTCCTACAGTGGCATGGAAGGTGGAGACAGGAAGGAGCATCACCTGGAAGTAAGTGGGCATGCCAGGCTGGGGAGAATCTACTCCTGAGAATTGTCCTGTGATCTCCAAGGCCTTGGAGATGGTTCATCCAATGAAGTGCCTGTGGATCCATGTTTGTGTTCCTAACACCCATATGAAAGTCATGAGTGGCTATTCACATCTGTAATTTCAGTGTTGTGGAGACAGATACAGGCAGACTCTGGAGTTCATTGGCTAGGCAGTCTAGTCAATCACAATATATATATTATATATTATATATATATTATATATTAATATAATATATATTATATATTAATATAATATATTATATATAATATATATTATAATATATTATATATATATATATATATATATATATTATATATATGCCCACACACACAGACACACACGCACATCCAAATACTCATGCACTAAAAGAACTAAGCATTGGTGCTGGGTTGGCTTTATTTCATTAGTGAAGGTCTAATTTAATATTAGAAACTTTATTGTCAGTATATGTTTTACTAGCTATACAAGATTACCATCTAAAACAGAGACCTTTGGGATATTTTATCATTTTATGTTCCGTACTAAAGCAGTGCCTGAGAAAACATAATTTTAAAAATGAATGAACCAACTAATTTACTTGATAAATCTTTAGAAAGTTAAAGAAATGTGTTTTTCAATAAATGTCCAAATGTATTAAAAAATTCAGTGTCTACCCCTAATGAAAAAATCATACACTATGGAAATATATTCTTATTTATGGAAACAAGCCTACAACAATAGTTTTTTTAAGTTAGCCAAAAATCAAGAGATAGAAAATAGCAAATAGAAGAAAAATGACTATATACTTAGTAGTTGTTTACTAAGAAACTCCAAAGGACTTAAGAAACTTAAGAATAAAGAATTTTGAAAGAAACTGTGAATGGCAAAATCCAAATTTTGTGCACAAATACTTACTGCCAAAACTTTCAACTTTTGAAAATATGATTTCCCTTCCCCACTGGAAAATGTGGAGAAATGGGTTAGCAATACTAAATATTGGAAAACTAATAACTTTTTAGGGAAATATAAAACATCTCTACATAACTATAACAAGAATTGTTAACATGGGTAAAAATGATCAATTCCCTTTCAGTCAACTTGGTTAAAGGAAATAAGTTTATATTGCCAATAAAAATGGCTGCAGACTGAGATCTTACTACAGTGCGAATTAGACATTCATAAACTATCCTCAGGGCTAACATTAATTTCTGAAAATTTTATGAACCAATTGAAATAGGAAATATGATAATTCATTAACAAAAAATCATACAGGTATTTTGACAGCAAAATAATGTGAAATTTATTTGATTTTGAAACTAAACCATAAGCTAATTTGATTACACAAATGAAATATTGCACAAACACTGTTATAAATGAAAACATAATAAGTCAAGTTAGGACTATGAAGATTGATTCATCTTATAAGAATGCCTGGAATATGCTGTTCATTTCAAAAATACTTTCAATTTTTCAAAGCCTTTGAAGTCTAAGTTTTTCACAATTTGAAAGTTTGTAATTTCTCTGTCGATTGATTATTTTACTAATTCAATTTTGGTTGTCTTACAGAAGAGTTGCATTGATTACTAAGATGAATAATGCTCACAGTCAATAAGACTGCCAGGGGAGACCCTAGAAGACTCTAACATGCTTTCCTACTTAGCTTTTGATTGTGCAGACACTGTCGAAAATGAAATCAAAAGCCTCCTGTAATAATTGTTTACATATATCTTCCTTCCAATACAATAATTCCACCGAATGAATTCTGTGATAAGTTAAAAATACTGGTGTGAAAAATGCTTTTTATCCTCTAATGTAGTGAACATCATAATTTGGCACCATGATCACTGTGAAGACTTGGCAGTTCTCTCACTGCTGAGTGGCTCTGCCCAACTACATAACAGTATCATTCAGAATATCATTAATCCGAGGAGAAAGTAAATATTCAAAATTCAATGCACAGTTTCTTCATACCATCACAAAGTCGAAAACTCTTAAGTGTCATAAATTGGAGACTATATTTTAGTTACGTATGCTGGGATGTCAACTGCTCAACAATCAAAGCATACCCCCATAGTGCAAGGCAACAAAGGCTCAATGGGCATGAAAAGACAAAGATTCACATGTGTGCTGCCATTTGAAAGATGATGATCTCTGTTCTAAGGTGAGGAATTCTTTGAGACTTCCCAGCGCTATTGACAGAAATCTCCAGGACACACAACTGATGTATTGGCTGCTGTAATTTAATGTGATCACTATTGACTCAGAAAACAAGACAGAGTATATGACAATGGGCAAATCCTTTAGCCTTTGTGGCTCCAAGCATGTCTTGTCAATTTTTTTTTTTTATATTAAAACAGGACTATTTCTTCTCCTGAGAATACTGTCCCCTTACATTCTGCAGTGGGCCTTGCTCGTCTTCACTACTTTCGTTTTTTGTTGCAATAGACTGTGTTTTGATTAAGATCTGAGTTGCAGCACAGCTGACATTCTTAGGGAATTGTCCCCTTCCTTTTTCGGAGATAGATGCCTTTGTGTGGGCTACAGATACGTTTGTACAGTTGTGGTGCAGTGGCGTATACATGTACACATACGTATACCTATATATGGATAACTATGCCTCATTCTGCATTTATGTTGCTGTTTATTGAACATCTGATTATTCACTACTGTTATTATTTATCCAGGGTCAGTGAAGTCTGTTTCTGTACCTTTTAACATCTCTATATCATTATAAAGAATTTCTTAATTTTTAATATAATAAACTACTTTAATGTTAACTAATTTATCTGTCATTTAACGCAGAATTTGATATTTACACTAGCCCTGATATCTTCCTATAAAGAGCCAAGGTCTTAGATTTAGTTGCCTATTGTCATTTGGGACTCATTATTTCTAGACCCTTTACATTCATTAGACAAAGCACATAGATAAATCCACAGTTATAAATGTGTGTGTGTGTGTGTGTGTGTGTGTGTGTGTGTGTGTGCTTTCATTTGAAGGATGATGATTCTGTTCTAAGGTGAGGAATTCTTTGAGATTTCCTGGCACTATTGACAGACATCTCCAGGACACACAACTGATGTATTTGGCTTCTGTAATATATTATACATAAATGTATAAGTGTATTATTTATACTGGTACATTCAAAGAGATGATTGTTCTATATCTATTCATACTTTATTTCTCCTCCTTGCTGAGAACACTGGCCTCCTAGAACTAACAAATCTAGTAATATACAAAACTACAGCTACAGTGTATGACCTGCAACAAGATACTTGAACTAATATCTCTTCAGAATTCATCTTGTTATTAGGTGGTATTTCATTTGCAGAATAAAATCAGAAGACTATATATGAAATCAATTATATTATTTTTCTCCTTTGTGGTTATGTCATAAATTTGATATATATTTAGGGTCACCTGACTTTAGAAGATGACCCATACTTTTTTTTTTTTTTTTTTTTTTTTTTGGTTTTTTGAGACAAGGTTTCTCTGTGTAGTCCTGGTTGTCCTGGAGCTCACTCTGTAGACCAGGCTGGCCTCAAACTCAGAAATCTGCCTGCCTCTGCCTCCCAAGTGCTGGGATTAAAGGCGTGTGCCACCACCGCCTGGCTGACCCATACTTTTTAAAATACTTTCTTGAGAATGTCATAAATGAGATCTGTACCTACATCATCCCTACTCCTTAATCTCCTGATATAACTCATGCAGTCTCCCCTACTCTCAAACTCATGATGTCTTCTCCTCACCCACCATCCACTGACCAACTACAGCAGGGGTGGGGCCATGTGGAAATTCCCCATTTCACTTTGGCATGCCAACTGGTGTTATCATTATACTGATCATCCTTGAGAAACTATACTTTTGATAATTCCTGGGAGTATTTTCCCTGAAGTGTCTAGAAGACACTGTCTCACAGAAGGCATTCTAAGCATTGGCATGTACCATCCTTCAGTGATTTTGTTTTTCTAATCATTGGGCATAGGAACTTTGTTGGTGGTATATTAGTTGAAATTGGACATCTGGAAGTCACTAATTGGCATTTGACAAGTTTTCAGTGATAGTTTCCTTCTGTTGTCAAAACAGAAGCTTCTTCCATAAGGGGTGAGAGGTATACTTAGTTTGTGGGCATAAGAATAAGCAGTTAGAATACTGTTAAAAATTATACTGATTTTGGGAAATGGCAGTAATAGGTTCTTTTCTTTGGTCTATGATGTCTAAGGCCATTGGTAGTTGGATAGGTTCATAGTATGAATTTCCTTTTTTTTGAGAAAGTCTTAAGTCTTTCATGACTTCATTTTTGTAGCTAAATAATATTCCATTTTGTATATGAGTCATATTTTCATTATTCGTTCCTCAGGTGAAGGAAATTTGGTTTGTTTCCATTTCCTAGCTATTGTGAATAGAGCAGCAGTGAACATGGCTGAGCAAGAATCTGTGGTGTAGGGTGTCAAGCACTCTGAAATATGCCATGTAGTGCTTTAGCTTTAACATTTTGAGAATTCCTCACACTAATTTCCAGTTTGCAATGCCACTAGCATTGTAAAGGATGGTTCCCTTTCCTCTAAGCATTTGTTGCTAGTTGTTTTCTTGACATTTGACATTCTGACTGACATCTCAGAGCAGTTTTAATTTTTATCCCTAATTTCTAAGGCTGTTGAACACCCATATAGATATTTCTTAGCCATTTTTACTTCTTCTTTTGAGATTTATGTTTCCTTTAAAAGAATTTTAAAGCATAGCTCTAAAGGAAAGTGCAGAATAAAGTTACAGTCAGAAGTATGTCATTCCTTCATACTCTATTTTATTCAGTTCTTAGAGATCATGAATTTTGTTCACTTCTAATCATAGAGTTGAAATTTATAGAAATATTTAAAGCATGAATATGATAAAATGATAAATTATAATTTAAGAATTAACATATAAGGCAGCTTCTATTCTTATAAAAATTACTATACTATGGCATTTTACATCTTAATGCACAATTGGAAAAGGGTTGGGAGGACTGTTTCCAGTTTTAAACAATTTAAGATTTTTTTTTTACAATGCTATAAGCTTTAACCAGCATACCCCAATTTTCAGTAATTTTGGAAGATGTTTTTATTCAAATAGCTTACTTTGAGTTACTTAGAATATGTCAATTATCAGCTTGCTATATAGGTCTAAAGTGAATACCAGAAATATACATGTTAAACAACTATCTGAAACATGACCTGTGGATACTCATCGAAAACTCTTGAACTTCATATGCATATTAGACCTTAATATTGGAGGAAATTTCCACTTACATTTATGTCATGATTTAGGAGTTCAGCATATGTTTCTCATCTAAACAAAATACAACTCACATGAAATTTTATGGTTCCTTAATTTTTAATATACAGGCAATTATTTGTAGAAATTGTTCTTAGAAAGATCTCTTGTAAATATTGCTTTGACTCACTTATAACTTAATATAAATAAATTTAGCATTATGCAGTTTTATAGCTAAAAATTTTAGTACGCTAGTTTATTGTCCCAATTATATGACTTGTTTTTTCAGTGACAAACTTTGTTCATAAATCTAATGTTGGCATTAAGAGTTCATTCCGGACTTTCTTTCAAGTTTCATGTTTTTCAGACATTGTAAGAGTTTTACTTTTCTTTCAATGGTCTTCAACAAGACATATCTAGTAGGCAGGAGAAAGATGTTACAGCCTAAGTCCTAATTACCAAGCATCTAAACGTGGGACTTACATGTAAAAGGATCATGGCAGATATGAAAAGTTAATCATTGTGGCATAGGGATGTTATATAGGCAGGTGCAGTGTAATTGCAAAAATCATTATGAAGGGATGCAGGAAGATCATCAGACAAAGAAACAGGGGACCACAGAAACAGGGGAAAGACCATGAACCAAGGACTTGGGACATCTAGACACTGGACAAAAGAGGAAACAGATTCTCTACCAAGGGACTCTAAAAGGACCCAACCCTGCAGACCCCTGGATTTTCACCATCTAAAACTCCATCCAACCTCCTGAACTCTAGAACCATAAGGTGATTAACTCATGCTATTTTAAGCCACTACATTTGTGGTAATCAGCCATAAAAAGAAACAATGAAGGTTGGAGGAATTTAGCTCACTGAAGACTAATGTCAGAAAGTTGAGAGCTGTATCCCACGGGGTGAACATATGGACGACTCAGCTAGCACTACAGCTGGCTTGTTAATTCTAAGTAAAGCTAACATCCAGCCTCCCAATCTAAGAAAGTTCTGATCAAGCATTTAAGGCCACAATACTTTAAATCAGAACTATTTAAATTTTTACACTCATAACACCCCCTCAATCAATATTTCACATGAGTAAATTTACTGTAGTAATCCTGAGTTCCCAGGTATATAATGTAGATATAGAAATGAAATACTTGTTAATACTAAACCTAAAAGACCGTGAAGAAACTTACTTTAAAACAATTATTTGATATACATATAGTTTTACCATTTATTATAGATGAAAACAATTTTCACTACCACTAGCCACTAGCCGTAGAGGATTGTTCCCTTGTTTTACATACTTACTAGCAGAAATTGTCACTTGTATTATTGGACTGAGTCATTCTGACTGGTGTAAGATGGAATCTCAAAGTAACTTTGATTTGTGTTTCCCTGATGGCCGAAGATGTTGGACATTTCTTTAAGTATTTCTCACCCATTTGAGTTTTGTCTATTGAAAAATGTTTCAATCTGTATCCTGTTTTTTAAAATTAATGCCTTAGTCCATATTTTATTGCTGTGAAGAAATAATGACCATGGCAATTCATATAAAGACAATACTTAATTGAGGCTTGCTTATAGTTTTCAGAGGTTTAGTTCATTATCATCATGGTGGGGAGCATGGTGACAGGACATAGGTAGACATGGTGCTGGAGAGGTAATTGAGAGTACTGCATCTGGATCCACAGGCAGCAGGGAGAGAAAGTCACTGGGACTGCCTTGGGCAACTGAAACCTCAAAGCCCACCCCAAAAACAAATTTCCTCCAACAAGGCTCTACTTTCTCCAACAAGGTCAAACCTGCTAATCCCTCTAAAATAGAGCCACTCCCTAATGATCAAACATTCAGATCAATGAGCCTATGGGTGCCATTCCTAGTAAACCCTTACAACTGGGTTATTTAGACTTTTGATATTAAGTTTCTTGAGTTCTTTATATGTTTTAGATATCAGCCCACTATTAGACGTGGAGTTGGTAAAAATCTTTTCCATAGAGATACTTTCTCAACCACGTTCATCAAGATTTTGTTTCTAATAGCAAGAAATTGGAAACAATTAGAGTATTACTATCTCTCTCTCTCCCTCTCTCTCTCTCTATATATATATATGTATATATATACATATATGTGTGAGTGTGTGTGTGTATATATATATATATATATATATAATGAAATTTGTAAGCAAATGGATAGAAATAGAAAAAAAATCCCTAGTGAGGTAGCCCAGACCTTGAAAAATAAAAATGGTATGTATTTACTTATATGTAGGTATTAACCATTAAGTAAGTGATAACCAAGCTATAATTCATAGACCCAGAGAGGCTAGGCATAAAAGAAGGAACTTGGCAGCGGGGGGGGGGGGGTGTGCGGGGGGTGGGCACATGGATCTCCCTAAAAGGGGGAAGTACAATAGATTTTATGACTGAACTGGAACCACAGATTAGGGAGAGGATGATGTCTTGGTTTGGGTTTTAGTGCTATGAAGAGACACCATGACCAAGGCAATTCTTATAAAGGACAGCATTTAGTAGGGGCTGCCTTTGAATTTCAGAGGTTCCATTCATTATCATTGTGATGAGAAGCATGGGAATGTGTAGGCAGACATTTTGCTGAAGGAGCCAATAGATCAACATCTTGATCTGAAAGGAGCCAGGAGAGAACTCCCTTCTGTAGGTAACCAGATGGGGACTCCTTTCCGTATTGAGCAGAGCTTGAGCATTAGGAGTTGTCAAAGCCCACCTACACAGTGACACACTTCTTCCAACAAGGCCACTTGTCCTAATAATGCCAATACCCATAAGCCAAGCATTGTGAAACACACGAATCTATGGAAACCATGAGCCAAACTTATTTAAACCACAGACGAAACAGTAAGGTCAGGAGGAAAGGGAAAGGGGAGATGAGATTTAAGGAGGAAATGAAGGGAGAAACAGCTGGAATTGAAGAGTATTTGAGGGTGGTATGGACTCCTAGTGCAGTGGAAGCTTCTTCCTGTAACAGATGAAGGTGATCATAATGAAGTCTTCAGATAAGGAGAGAGATGGAACCCCTACTAGCCAGCTCTTGTCACCAAACAAAGCTTCCAGTACCAGTGCTGTTTTATCCAATTAAGTTATTATATTGTATGAGAAAGGAATGTATGTTTAATAAAAGGAATAGAAATATAGGAAAAAATAAAACAAGTTTTTATACTATTGGGATGGGTATACTTGTTTAGTTTTACATAAGGAAATAAAGAAATCTTGACTGAATATCTGATAATATTTTACATCATCAGATCCTTTCATATTGAATTGTTTGTGACCATCAGTGTTGGCAGGGTGAGCCACTGAAGGTGAGAAAGAAAGTATTCTGTTTGATACTCAGAACTAAAGATGTTGTGCCCTTTATTCAGAGATCTGGCCAGTCACCTCACTACACACAATCTCAGATGATAGATTTGGTAGTTCCATTTGGCTGCCAAGCTGCCTCAGGAGTCAAAGTACTGAGGTCAAAACCCCATGCCCCTGTTTTAAATCCAAGTCACTTTCTTCCTTTGAGGCTTATCAGGACATTTGAGTGCTAAATGGCATACTGTGTGTAAAGCAGTTAGCACAACACTTGGCAGATCTTCATGTAATCCTGGCAGTGGAGCTTAATGACGTCGGCACAGTGCCTGGAACCTTACAAGTGGTCAGTGAAATGACAGCTATTATTACTGAGCAAGTGCCTGGCATCTTCTGCTTCCTCTTTCTTCCCGAGATTCACTGAGATTTTGCATCTAAGCCTACATGGTACACGGGAGATGAAACTGGGGGACATGTTTATATAGTTAGAGATAGGAATGTGCTTAATGCTCTATACTTCAGACTCCAAAGAAGGCTGGGGATGGCATCACAAATATTAGGAGTGAAGTGGAAAGGAAAGTCTAAAGCCACAGCAAAGAGCAACAGGCAGAAGGAGGAGCACTTGATGGAGAAGACATTTTAAAAGTATAGGAATATCAGGATCCTTATAATGAGGGATGGAATTAGAAACTACAGACAGTTCCCTGCTGTGTGGTCATCTAGAATCAATCAATACAGAGGTCCCTCAATCTCTAGGAAAATGGATTGCATTAGGACAGCTCTGACTCATAGAGCACAGCGAGGAAATGGGCAGTCGATCGTAGAAAGATTTCAGTCTCATAACTGTCAAAAGGGATTTTTATAAACAGCTTTTGTTGCATGAGGTGTTTCTTCAAAATTGACTTACAGAGCAGCCCGTTCTCTGGAACAGCCAAATTGGAAGGCGCTACTGTGCTTAACCTTTGAGGAATCACATTACGTGTTCTTTGTCTTTTCTTGTTGTTCACAGAGTCTGGAAGTAATTTTCCTCTCTCAGTTCCAAGCAATTTCTGTGCATTTGGTCTCCAGCACATATTTTTAAAATGAAGATTACTTCCTTCAGCCACCTCCACAGATAAGTTTGTAATCATGTAAGATAAGATGGTCAGCATGGGTTCATGCCAATTAATTTTAGAGTGATATTTAAGATTACTCAAGTCTGGTGGGCATCTTTCTATACACCATCTGCTATAAGTCAGAATCCTACCACATGGAAACCTGGCATTAAGGAGGAAGTGTGGATAAAGGCTTACAGAAGAGCTCTGGAACCACACAGCTATGCGTCTGCCAGGGCCCAGACAAAGGATGCTACATAGTCAAATCAGAAAACTCTCCCTCGTGAAAAATAACTAGATCATACACCAAAATTCAAAACAAAATATACCCAAAGTAAATAGAGAGACATAGGCATTTATTCTTGAGCAGTGGAGTGACTAGCAAGCACAGTAGTTAGATGAAATAAGAGCTAGATTTAGCCTCACATACTATGAAAAGATTAAAATTATTTAACCCTACAGAATCTCAGGTGCTTACTTGCAAGTAAGAAGAGGAAATATCTGTAATGTGGAACATCCTCTGTGTTACAAGAGACAAAAAGATGTCTTAAGTTAGTTTAAGGGAAGAGAAATTTATTAGCCATGAGACATGGTTCAAATATGGCTGGAACCAGGTCTTCAATCCCTTGAGGGAATTCTTGTTTCTATTTAATCCATATTCAGTTCACTATATTAACCTCATTCTCACCTACTGTAGACAACTTGGACGTTCTAAGTAGTTCCAAATTTATATTTATCTAGTATTAGGACCTTAAAGGCATAGGGATATTTTCTTAACATTAATTTTAAGAAAGTACCACAGAGCCTTAGAAGAGCCCAATATAGAAGCATGCAATTTCTCACCTAGCCACTGTGAAACATGAGGTGAGAGCTGTTATTTTAGCTGACCACCAGAGGACAATGGACAGAGGCAGCAGGCCACAGTGATGACCAGCCCTCCTGTGACTACATGATTAAGTTAGAAATTCCTTTAAAGGCCATCTCTAGGGTAGGCACTGGTGTCTAGGCGAAAGCAGAGAAAACTGTAGATCTGAAGAATATTTTCTTTAAGGTAGCGATATAAGGATTCAAATAATAGAAGGCAAATATTTAGCAAGCCAGAAAACTTTCCAAATGTCTCAAGCTTGATTTTTTTTTATCATATGACTATAATCTAAAAGACATGAATATTGGGCTAGAGAGATGTCTCAGTAGTTAAGAGCCCTTGTGGCTCAAGGTCACTTCATAGCACCCACTAAGGCAGCTCACAGTTGTCTATGATTCTGGCTCCAGGAAATGGGATGCCTCTGGCTTCCAGATACCTACCTGCATTCACACGCACATACCTGCACTTCATATACACACATGCTCCCTTAAAATTAAGGAGATAAAGATACACTGGGTACAATATAAAGAAAAATTATATTATGAGACAAGTTTTGCGTGCATGTGTGTGTGTGTGTGTGTCTGTGTGTGTGTGTTGTGTGTGTGTGTGTTTAATTTCCCCTGCATCTGACTATGGCAAAAACTTCCAGTTTTCAATCTACTTTGAGATGTCGGCTCTAAAATGTCACGATACTTGTTCAAGTTTGACTAAGAAAACGGTCCCTTCAAAGGAAAGGTTGGAAAACACTATGATAAATTCCAGACTTCTCCACAAAAGAAATTTAATAAAAGGAGGCACAAATGTGCAGTAACAATTACAGATGAACTATTTCTTATCAAACGCATAAACCTGGAAATGTTATGCAGCCCTCCGACTTGAGATAATTATTCGTATCTGTTTTCGATGGAAAAGAATATCTCCTCCTGAGTTATAGACATACTGAGGCATTTCCTGGATATTTTGGCTTGTTTTTTTATCATATTAACTATACCATAAAAGATACATTTAGAGAATCAAAATATCATTTTTTTTAACCTTATCTTTACAATTTTTGGTGACTGTTAAATGTTGCCTAAAGGTTTTTGTCTGAACTTTTCTTTTTGAGACACAACCCCAAAAAATAAATATTCATTTAATTTCCAGACTTACGAGGACAAAAATGTAAACTATCCTTTAAATGAATAAATGTGTCAAGAAGCATTTTAAACAAAGTAATATATTTGTGTCACTAAGTTATACTTATATAACAAGGAGTTCAGAAAATTCTCGTTCATTTTGATCTAAGATGATTGCTGTCCTACAGGACTGTGGTTTAATCTACAGTATATTCTGATAAATGAAGAATTAAAATAAAAACCAGGAATATTATTGCCTTGGTTTCTTGCCTGAAAAAAATATTCTGACACAATTTCAAAATGGGAAATAGAAGAAGAGAACAAATAACTTGTCTAAAATAAGCAAACATTTGAATCTCATAAGCACTTACATTTGAAACTAAAAATTTAGAGAAATATGTTCTGCACATCTACATAGGGGTCCTCCCAAGGTCTTACACTACTAACACTTAGGTGCAAATGTGACTACAACAGGGCTTACTAAAGAACAATTGTGAAATAAGAAAGTCTAGACTATAAGGTGAACAACTCCTGGAGCATCCACTGGGCTGAGATATTCAAATATGGGCATGCTGAAATGCTGTCACCATAAAGAAGAACCCAGGATATGCATTTTAGCAGTAGACTTCAAACAGAACTATAAGCCTACAAGTAAACTACTATAGATCCACCCATACCTAAAAACGAGTCTGCAAAGTTTCAAGCCCATCTACTGGTCATTGATAAACAGGAACACAACCCTTTTAAAAAGAAAAAAAAAATCAGCAAAATTCAGACACTTAACAACCTGATATTAAAGTACTACCCTTTTCCCAGTGGCTTTGCTTTCATTTCTGGTACTCAGAGCTAACCACAATCCCAAAATATAGGTGAAAAATTGCAGAAGAAACAACTGCTGAAGTGCATAAAGTTAGTGAAATTTCAACTGCATGCTGTTGAGAGAAAGATGAAATTGGGCCACCCTACTCCACCCCCCCAAAGGACATCAGTTCTCTGCCAGTCCCCCCATACCCATGGTGTCCCTGTTTCTGCCCTGTGATCATTCAGTGCTTAGCTGTCCTTGTTATCAGACTCACAGTCGGGGTAGCACACTGCCCGTGCTTGATTTTATTTCATCGTGGTCTCAGAGTACTGAACTAAAAAGACTAGCAATTCCAAATGCTGAGTAGCAGCTAGCAACTGTTTCCTCCAAGTGAAATGATGAAAGAGCTCAAACTAATAAGGAAAAGAAACCATATTATTCTGAAGACATAAACATGATTTAAGGTAAGAACAGATCCAGTCATAAAATTGTGAAGCTGGAAAAAGGTCTGGGTCCATTTTATTATTTTACTTCAAATTGCCAGTGTAACCAGCAAGCATAAGTCCTTAGTTAAAATGCGGGTGGGGACATGAACAGAAAACATGGTCTGGTGAGCAGAAGCACACTATTCTCAAAAAGTAGCAAGCCCATAAAAAGGCTTCAGCTAGCAAGAGACCCCTGAAACAAATGACACCAAGCTATTCACCCCAAGGGAGGGCTAAACAAATACAGTCAGAAATAAGTTTGCATTGAAAAGTTGTCACATTTAGGCAGAGTTTGCTAATGAGTAAGCTACAACCACATCTCCACATATCTGAAAAACCTGATTAGGAGGGACAATAATATCCAATGCTTGTCAGAGCAGTGGGTCTTAACCTTCCTAATGCTGTGACCCTTTAACACAGTTAAAGGTCACGGGGACCCCCAACCATAAAATCTTATGCTGACCCCCAACCATAAATTTATTTTCATTACTACTTCATAACTGTAGCTTTTCTACTGTTATGAATCTTATGTAAATATCTGATATGCAGGATATCTGATATGCGACTTCAAAGAGGTTGCTACCCACAGATTGAGAACGGTGCTCTTAGAGTGAGATCAACTGAACTGTTTGAAGAGATACCCAATAAAACCTATGCTCATCATCTTTGGAGTCACTGCAGTTGTGGTGAGACAGCCACTACGCAAGAATTGCCTCTTTCCATCTACAGACAAATTACTGTCCAGAAAGGACACACTTGCAGAATAGTCGACTGATTATATCTGCCTAGACAGAGTAATCAGCCCTTAGTAATTCTGCATCACTAGGTCTGTCAGATGATCCTGGGCCAGAAGGCTGAAGATCAGATGCTCCAACGTTTTGTAGTATCCGGCCTGTTCAGGTGTTCAGCGGTCTCTATAAATTATCTAAGATTTAGAAGCTATATAGCTTTGTGCTTCCCATAATTTCAGTTAACTCAGTCATTCTGGATTTCTGACGGGGTTAAAAACTTAATAATCTCATAGCCAATCCTGGCTATTTACTTTGAGAGAAAAGATTTGAGTAGATGGTTTTCAGCTGACATTCATTCTAAAGCCAAGAAAAAAAGCCAGGTCCAAAACTAAGTGTTTTAGTTAGGAGAGATGACAGAAGTGATGGTTACCCAACAAAATGATGGACTGGATATTAGGACTATCTTGTACCTCACTGGTACAAATTGGTATAATTATGCTCTAATTGTATTTTGAGAAAAAAGTTTTATTTTAACAGGAAGGGTGATATGTAGGAGGAGCTACGGTAAGAGGAAGAGAAGGAGTAAGAAGAGGAGGAGAAGAAGGAGAGGAGAAGGTAGGTGATGAGAGAGAGAAAGAGAGAGAAAGAGGGTGGTGGACATGGAGGCAGATGTTCATGTGTCTCCACCAGTCAAAGATAGTTGATATATCTAGGTTGGGTATTGGGTTACACTTCTGATTGAGCATTACCAAACTTATAAAGCCTTTGATTAACATTTTTAAAAAATAGTATAAGAGCAAAAGGGAAAGGGGGGCATGGGATAGGGGTTTTCTAGGGAGGGGAATTGGGGAAAGGGGATGGCATCTGAAATGTAAATAAAATATCCAAAAAAATTAGAAATATAATAAAAATAGATTTTCAATATTTTATATATATTGCTATGGCACTAACACTTCATGCATTAACATAATTATATTATACATTCAATTTAACAATAAATTTGTCTTTTAAACTTAAAAAAAAAAACCTATGCTCATAAACATCAATTTGGCACCAGGGAAGTAAACTGGAAGGACAGCTTAATTCAGGGACTATGGCAACTAGACAGGTCATATGATAAAGTGTACATAGTATACAGACCAAAGAACAAAACAACTCTTAAAAGTAAGAATAAATAGCACAAAGAATAAATTCAAGCTATATTAAAAACACAAGAAAAAATAAATGTAAATAAAATGATAGCTTCAACCTATGACAGACAGAGGCGCCAAGGCAGTCTTATCAACAAATGCCTCTGAACAATAGGACATCTACATGCAAAGACAAGGGCAGATGTTATATATTTCATAAAAGTTAATTGAAAATTGATCATAATAAGCCTAAATGTAGAAAAGAAATATCAAATTTGTAAAACAGTAGGAAATCTATGCAATTTTAGGTTTTGTAACTTTCCAGATAAATAAGGAAAACAGGATCTTTAGCAGATAAAATTAGGAAGTAGCCAATCATTAAATTGAAATTGCTTTTTAAATAAGTGATAACATTAAAAGAATTAAAAGGTAAGACGCATACTGAGAGAAAATATTGGCAAAATAATCATATGGCAAAGGACTTGTATCTAAAACACACGACTCTTAAAATTCAAATGTAAACAAAAAGGTTTTTAATAGAAAAAAGATGTATAACTTCATCTAAGAAAGAGTATACAGATGACAAATAAATACATAAAAATATTATACATCATCTGGAAATTAGGTACTAATATAAAACAGAGGGCCAGCAAGATGGCTAAGAGTGTAAAAACACTTGCCTTCAAGACTAGTGACCAGAATTCAATCTCTGGCCCCTTCATAGTGGATGAAGACAACCAAATCACCAAGATTGTGATGTGGCCTCCACTTGAATTCCTGGGTTGTGTACAGACACACACACACACACACACACACACACACACACACACTGTAGCAACCATTAAAATAGTAAGATCTCACTTCATAACTATGAGAAAGGCTGTTGTTGGCATGAACGTGAAATGGCATACTTGTTGCAGGATATTTGATCACACTGTGAACCCCTAGGCTGTGTTATCTACTGAAAAAATTGTTTCTAGTTGTGGTGTGATTCAGTCCTGAGTACCTTTAATCTCTCTGGCTGGAATACAGAATAATGTCCTTCATACTAAACCTCCAATCCCAAATGATGAAGGTAAAGTTAGTTTGTAGAATGAAGCAGCCATGTCTCAAAGTGACATCTAATTGAGATGCAGACAAAGTGACTCATCAGAGAAATCTGACAGAATAGAATCTGCCCAACTCCTATGAGAAAAGAGAGGAAAGGGAAGCTACTTAAGAGGTAGTAAAGAAAAAAAGGAGAAATACAGTTTTACCAGGACAATTATAGACAGACAGGTTACAGAGAGAGAACAATCTAGACACAGGTGAAGTTAGAAAAAGCCAGAAAATGAGAAGGAAACAGAAGATTGGTCCATATTCCCCAAATTAGTATGAGGCCACACAGAGCAATTCAGGAGAGGCTGAGAGAGAAGCCCGATTGAATCAGTTAGAGTGGAGAGGAGTTTTGAGCCAAGACAACTGAGTTGACCAGTCAGCCAGAATTCAGAAAGAACTAGAAAGGGTGAGCTTATTCAGCAGTAAGTCTCACAGGCTGAAAACATTCTAGGCTTAGATAAGCGAGTACAGAAACTAGAAACATCCAGGAGTAGGCCTAGGTTAGCAGGCAGAAGCAGTAAGCCCCTTAGATGATAATTACTATAGGAGAATACAAGATACATTTACACATACCTACTTTGGGAGATAGTTGAGCAGGTTTTGTTTGGTTCTACAGTGCTGGAAATTGAAATTTAGTAAGTGCTGAGTCCCTACTCCACTACTGAGTTGTATACCCACCCCACTTTTTTTTTTAACATTTTATTTTGAAGTTGGTTTCACCAGGGGCCAGGATACCTTCAGTTCACTTTGTAAACCAGGTGGGTTCTGAATCTAAGATCCTCCAGCTTCAGCCTCCCTGGAAGCTGAGATTCTAGGCCTGTGCCACCAGGCCCCACTTAGCAGTTTTTTTCCCCAAAGCTAAACATCGTCTTCCTAGATGACAGCTCTCATGCTCTGAGATATTTGCTGAACTAATTTGAAACTAGATTTTTCCCACAAAAACCTTTACATGAGTATTTAGAGCCATGTTCATCTTATTCCCCCAAATAAAAAGCAATCAAGATACTCTTCAAAGGCAAACAGAGATGACCGTGGTAGATTCAAATAATGGAATAGCATTCAGCAATAAAAAAGAATGTGTTCTCAAGCCATAAAATCGCAAAGGATTTTTACAGTCAGTTTGCTAAGTAAAAGATCAAAAGCTGCAGGGGCCCAACACTGTCTCCAGCTTTCAAAAAGTAGAAGTACAAAGACTGAAACTGTAAGTAGCTCCAGAGCTCCAGAGTGGGAAGAGAAGCCCGACTCCATTTTATGCTGTTTCTGCCTATGGATTCAATGTTTTAAAGTCTCAGATATTTGGACAGGTTGAGGTAAACATATTAGAGAAGGATCCAAATTCATTATTTTGTGTATAGGCATCCAATTTACCCAGCGTGAATCGATGAAAAGACTTTCATTTCCTCATTGTGTGACCTCCTCAACCTTTTAAAAAATAATTCTTTAAAAAAAAATAATTAGGAGAGTTTATTTCTGATCACTCATCCTATTGGCCTGACTTCATGTCAGTGCTATATTGTGTCGATTACTATAGCTTTGGGGTCAGTCTTGAAAGCAGGAAGTAAATCCTCGTATATCTCTCTTTTCTTCTTGTAATTACAAGATTGTTCTGGCTATTTGGGGGTTCCATGAGTCTGTAATAACGTTAGATTGTGGGTTGTTGGGTTTTTTTTTTTTCTGTTTCTTTGAAACAGATGATTGGTGTTTTGATGGGGACTATAGCAAACCTGTAATTTTTGTTCATGAGATTCGTATCTTGTTGTTCATCTAACTCATGAGCATGAGATGTATTCCCACTAACCGAAGGCCTCTGTTGTTGTACAGGCTTGTAAATCAACTACTTATCAACTCCCCTTCCTGCTTTGAATGCTCCTGTAATCCCAGTTGTTTTTATTGGTCTGTTTATATTTGTTATCTGTGATGTCTGAAATACAACTGACTTTTTTGCATGGACAGGGACTTATTGGTTCCAATGGGCTCTGTGTGTTGAATCTTGAAGGTTTTCTCTGTGCAAGATGATCTTCTGTGAAAGATTTTTTTATTTCTATATTTCCAATTGACTTTTTTTTCTTTTCCTTTTTCTTGACTATTTTGGCTAGAATTTAAAGTGGTAAAAGTGTGCTTCCTGCCTTCTTAGAGGAAATAGTCAGTCTTTAACAGAACATGATGTGCAGTTGAATGCTTTTATTTAATTAAAATACTAAACCCTTTCTTCCCTCCTTCTCCTCCTTCTTACTCTTCCCAGCTCTAATTCTCCCTCTCTGTGTACTTGTTCTTGCCTGTCTATTCTTCAGTTAAGGGTGGGGCCCAGTGAAATTTTCCCCATCTACATTGAGGTGTCAACTGCTGTTTTTAATAACTCAGATCTCATTTATTCAGCCATGTGGTTGAGATTTAATAGGAGTAGCTTCCCTGTCTTAGCTAGAAAGCACCATCTCACAGTAGACTCCTTGGTCCTCAATCTTACAATCTGTCTATCCTCTCTTCCCAGAGATGCCCATGAACCTTGGGGGCAGGAGTTATGTTTATAGTTGTATTCTTTAAGGCTGGGCACTACACAGTCTGTTGTTCTCTGCAATTCAACAAATTGTGGCTTTCTGTGATAGCAAGAAGTCTCTTTGAGGAGGCATGAGAATTACACTTATCTGTGGGAATGAAGAACAGTATTTAGAATTTTTTATTTACTATACTTGTTCAGGAAAGTGGTAATATATGGACTTTCTCTAAGGTCTATGGCCTCACTAGCCATTGGTAGTTGGCTAGGTTTGAAATCTAAGGCATGATTTCCCTCCTGTAAAGCAGCTGCAGATCTGATCCAATTAGACAACTGCCAGTTACTCTCAAAATGTAAATGCCGCTATTGTACTTTAGGGACGTCTTGCCATTCTGGTCATTGATGTGAGTATTGGCATTCTATAAGTAGGCATGGCTATTTGATTGTTTTCCTCCCTTATAAGCTTGAATATCATCTTCCAATACTATTAAAGCTGGTCCTCAGGGAAACTTTTTGGTCAGTTACTGTTCAAACCCTTTGAATAATGTGTCCAAAGTGACTGTTATCTTCAGAAATAGGGGCTTACTTCAATCATCTCGGAGGCAACCAATAGCAATAGCAATAGACTGTATTGTTTGGGGGAATGTCATAAACTCCCCTCTCCAAAAACTAAAAGGAGATTTCTCATGTTTGGTACTAAGGGTCATATTAGATAGTCCATGTCTCTCAAGGGAAGTATTATCACCTCCACCGTGTGTGTGTGTGTGTGTGTGTGTGTGTGTGTGTGTGTGTGTGTGTGTGATGTAATCTTTGGCAGATATAGAGTGATTCTTTAGGACATTTTCAAGCATCATTAATGTTTTTCATTTTGTCCTCCCTCTCCTGTATTGTCCTCACCCCTCTCCCTCTCCTTCTGTATTGTCCCCACTCCTCTCCTTAATTAAATCCTCCTCTTCATTTCTCCCTTTTTTCCATCCTATCATATGTATTCTGCTTTTATAATTCTAAAGGTTGAACCTGGGGCCTTGTGCATGGGTAAGTAAGTGCGTGATTACAGAGATACATGCCCAGCCTTCAATTCCTGGTATTTTTAATGTTTTCTTCTCATGAAAAGATTCTGAATTTTGCCAAATCTTTTGCAATTGATATAGAAGTAATAAAATAATGTGTGTAAATAAATTTCCCAAAAGATATAAAATGGGAAAAGTCATTGAAAGTCTCAAAACTTACACAGAGAAATGGATATTCCAAATAGCATTGTATCTTTTTTTTTTTTTTAATTAAATGTAACTGTCTCCCAAGATGTTCCACTAGCTACAAAAGCTCATTGGTATCAAACATATGCTGAATGTCTTTCATGATACCTGGTTCATTTTATGTAGTCATGGTTACATGAACAACAAAATCAGAACTTGAATGTGTGCTGTTACCTGGGAGTTAAATGCACGACCAGTAACAAGTTTCTCTGTGTGTGTTAACTTTAGATCTCGTGCTTTCAGGTCTCTATTTTACACGCATTTGGTAGAATACTTTTATCTGGATTCTGACACTCAAGATATAAGCCCCAGGAAAGACAAGCATGTAGATAATGTCTTCCCTTGGACTGCAGGAGAAATGATCCTGGTAGCTGAGATGTTGCTTCTTCCTTCTGCCAAGCAACAGATGGGAAGGAGGACTACGCTGTGATCCATCTTAAAACTTCCATTCACAAAACAGGTAAATTATAAGTTGTGAAACTCAAGAAAGGAAGGTGATGGCAGCTGGAAGTGCTGGGGTGTGTCACAAAAGATGGAAAGGAGACATACATAATCTAAGTTCATAAGAATTTCCAATTATGCATCAATATTCTCTTTCTCTTCACTACCATTTTATTTATTACTTTTCCTCATAGATCTTATGGCCGTGGAAAGAAATCTTAACAACTACTTCAGTAGATACCATGTAAGAATCTCCCATACAAATATTTGCCAAATATTACCTGTTATGTGTCAGAACTTAAAAGGAAGTGTACACACGTCTTAATGGAGTCTAAGGACTCACAGTTTATTCAGAAAAAGACACTTTTCCTGAGTAACCTGGATGTTTCTTACTATTATTTATATCTAGTAATTTGGGTAGCTGAGACTTAGAGAATAAATAAATAGCTAGGGTTCACAATCATCAAGAAAATCAGGCATTTAGACCTGTGCCTGCTGCACTCTAAATGTCATGAAATTATTACTCAGCTATGTTATTGCAACAAAAATGGCTTACATTATCTTCACTGTTTCTGAGATCTCATTAGCTGAATTCATTTATATTTTATCATGATTGACAATACATGATATTAGACAAAACATCTAGCCTGTTTATTTTTGCACAAATAATTTTGGACTCAAAAGCATTTATTAGAATACATTTAAATTTCTACTAGAATTCCTGAATTGGGCTGCTGAAAATCTTAAATGTCTTTCTCCCAACTTACAGATTGGAAATAAGTCTGTTTTTAATACAAAGTTTCACCTTGACTTTACTGAGGAAGTTGACTGAGTGGTTGTCTCTGCAGATGTTTTTGCACTGGCTATTTGAGGAATTTGCTGTTGTTATTGTTTCTTTGTTTGTTGGTTGGTTTGGTTGTTTGATTGGGCATACTAGAGAAAGTAAGTAAGCATACTTGGTTTAAAAGAGACAGGTCTTAACACCACAAAAAGAACTTCCACCTGAATGTTTTATGTCAGGTCACAAAAATAAAAGCTATATTTTAAATGACATGTCCTTTCTTCTATAAGCTTAGCAGATGCCTCTATCTGCATAGTTTGTCAGCAGTTTCTGTATGCATTAATCATGTACAGATTCTGGATTGGAAATCATGATGTCCCAGAAATATGGTCTAGGTCTGCATTTCCTGTCTCATTTTTTTCTATGACCCCTTCCTAGATCCATGCTTGTTCCTGCCACAAGAAGAAATGTACACATACACAACTATCCGACTTCTCCTGCTTCAAGCATTCCTCTGGGTGTCCCTCATAAGAGAATTTGAGAGGCCAGCAAACTGCTTTTATCCCGTGGGAAGATATTTATCCTTAATCCCATTTCAGAGAAAATCTATTGCATTTCCCATCCTCTACCAACCATGTGTCTTTATCAGAGTATCCCTAGATGCTGCCCAATCTTCCAGTATTCCAGACACCTCACTCCATGACAACATAGGCCAGGCACTAAACAAGCACTGAACTTACTGAACACAGACAGGAAATGAAGCCCCCCCCCCACCACCACCAAGCAGAGCCCCACTGTATCCAACAGGACAGGAAAGAGCAGCCCCCGCTCTCCACTTATCATTGAGGTCATCACTCTGTGAGCCTTGTGTGCTCTGTGCTCTAATGTACTTTAAAGCACTGATGTAATTCTCAATTTTGGTTTCCTAATTTAAGGTGACACCCTCAAGGAATTTTCATTACTTTTTAAATCCCTCTTAATCATTTTTTAATACCCATCAGAAGCTTGAAATTGAAATGTTCTAACTCTACTGCCCTGTTTTTCCTGTACTGCCCTTGCATAGTGAATCTCCTCCTCAAATCCTCATTGTAACTGAGCTCGTCATTTTCTTCAAATGTCATTCTTATAAATCAATAACATGTATTTCTTAAATTGATAACATGGATTCTAAAATAAGCTCAAAGAGTAAAAGTCAAGAGCAGTTTCATATTTAATATTAAAGACAAATATTTAATACTTAAGACAAATCAATTTATTCGACCCAAAACAAAAATTTTGCCTAATGTCTGTTTCAACTGCACAAAATGGCCATATCTACAGGAAGGGATCCTACCTTCACTACCATGTGATCTCTGCCTTGGCCAGGCAGCCTTGGAGTTGGGAGCAGAGCTTTTCCTCAATCCCCACACACCTTTCCTTCTGCCTCAGAATGACTCTCTCTGGCCTTGGTGATATATAAACATCCTTCTTCAAAATACTGTTCTGTATTAGTCCTCTAGCAGTCTAGGTGGGGTGTCCCCATTTCTTTTTGATTCCTGAGTATTGTGAATGAAAGCCCCTTGTAGTTATCATTTCAATGAGCAGAAGTAAGGGAGAGTGTACTTCAAAAGCCCATCTATCTCCTGACGGAAATAGCTAAAAGCAGAGAGAAGAGCTTGGGCAGCACAAGATCCAGGAAGTTGTCTTTCACCCTCAGGTCCTGTGTATGGTGACTGCCACATCCTGTATGCCCCACTAACCTTATAGCCACTCAAAAGACCCACAACATAAGGCCCTATGCAGTAAGAGTAGCTGACTGCACCAGGTCTATTTCCGTTACACTGAGCCATCACTCTGCATGTAGGACGAGCTCTGTGGTCCAGCAAAATGCTCTAGCACACAGCATCTGAGCTCATGCAGAAGTTCAAGATACTAATTCTGATTGCAAATGTTGGCCTGATTGAAGAAGAGAATGCCTGAGTCTCCAAATTTTGCTAAACAGGGTAAGTGATGAAGTACTCTTCATGTCCTGAGTACATCTCATATGAGAGCTGGCAATGTAGGTTAACAATACAAATCATACAATCTGACCCACAAAAAATTCAGATTTGTTCCGCCCAGTGAGATCTTATGTCTATTTCCAGGTTCAATTTAAATGACTTGTTACTATATAAATATATTCATATAAAATTATTTATGTGCTTTAAACTATATTTATAGTAAAATTTTATTGTGCAATGAAATTTGAGTATCAGATCAACAGAGATTAGAAATTTTTAAGCAAATTTTTAGCCTCATTCAACATTTAGGGCAAATTTCAAAGTTATACACAGATACAGAAACTTAAGAAATTTGTCAAAGATGGTTTTCTTCCATGTCTTTTATAATATTTCTTTCCTGCTAAAAATTTGTTTCCAATCCTAGTGTGCTGTTACTTGCACCTCAGGGTAGTTAGTCACTGACAGTTTTAAGAAATTTCCAAGCAGTGAAAACGTTAAGCAATGACAGATTTAAGAGATTCATGCTCAACACAAAGCAAAACATTCTTATATCAGCTTTGCACATATCTGTTTATCACTGATTCTTTTTCACAAGTGCTGGGAAATGAGATGAGTGTAGATGTTCATCAATAGGAGAATGGATAATGGAAGTGTAATACATATACAATGGAACTTTATTCAGCAATAAAGAGAAACAATATTATGAAACTTTTAAGGAAATTGATGCACTGGAAAACACTGCATTGAGCAAGCTAACCTGGGCTCAGAAAATCAGACCCTGTGCTCTCCCTTTCTCATGTAGATCTTTGCCTCTAATTCCTAAATATGAGCATCCAGGTGGGAGCAGACATGTGTAAAAGCCAGGAAACTAGAAGAGAACCCTAGTGATGGAAAGTGGAAGAGAACAGAACCAAACAGAAGGGGAGAAAACTGGGGCTAAAAGAACACAATAGATGAAAGACAACGAACAGAAGATGTGGAAAGGGGGAAAGGGGAGAATCACACAAAATGGAACACATAGGAAGATCTCACATGGAAACGTGTGCTGTAATCTAATGTAAAAATAAAACAAAGCTGTAAAATAATGTTGAAAAATTCAATCAGTATGTTTACTATTATACATACATATGCATTTTAGATCAAGAAATGCATATATTCTACACATATACATATATATGAATATATCAAAAGAGTTAAAGTGGGGTTATTCTCCATAGCCCCCATATACAATGGGACAACAATGCCCCTATTACATCACCAAAGCCTAACAAATTTAAAAAGGACAGAGCCAGGAATGGTTGCTTTCTTTTGGAGTTGTTAGCTGGCGAAGTCTCATAGACCCACAAATTTATAGGCTATTGACAATGCTATTTGTTCAGCTTATGAATAGGGCCCTATCACTGAGGATATTACATAGGTGAATTATAGCACATGATGATATTTAACTGATATGGACCAATGAGCTTCACCCCTACAGGCTAGAATGGTGCTAGGCAAAATGCTGAAGGATAAAACCAATCATAAGTCAGTCTTTCCTGGCCATGAACCCTAAGAGCTCCAATAATGACTGGCTTGGCAAGACATACTCATTCATGCAATAGCGGCAGTATCGTGGGAGTAATCAGCCACGTTCTAATTGGATTTAAGTCCTGTTCCATAGGGTGTATTCAATACCTGATACCATGGTTGGCTCAAAACTATATGGATAGACAGATCATAGGCTCCCTGGAGAGCCTACTACTATTACTATACAACATATACATTGCATTAAACTAACTCCTAATGGATCAAAATAGCTTCCATTTACAATAGATGGTGATTGACAAAGAGAGCCAAAACTTGTCATGGTACAGAGAATAAGGTATTACAGAATGCTCAACTATAAATGGAACAAATACACTGTGACGCCCTCTCAAGTCTCAGAGATCATTGCAGAAGAGGTGGCAGAAAGAGTGTAAAGCTATAGGCAGTAGATGACCACAGGGAAACTTTATCCCTGTGGACATCACACAGCAGGGCAGCTCCACATATAAAGTCACTGTAGTAGACTCAGCATGCACAGTATCTGTGCATGTCCGTGCCAGATCAAACGCTAGCATGGGAAATGGAATTGGGAACCAAGTCCCACACTTAGCCAAAAAGCCATTATGATATTAGCTCAGAGAGAGAGAGAGAGAGAGAGAGAGAGAGAGAGAGAGAGAGAGAGAGAGAATATCAATCTTTTCTAAAAGTATAGTCACTGTTAAGTCAGCCAGGCACCAGTAGAAAGCCACATATCCATGAATACTTGAGTGACATAAATTTGTTTTAACTTTTTTAAGACAAAAATTTGAGTGGGTAGAACAGAGAGAGAGGATCTGGGAAGAGTTTGGGGAGAAGGTTAAAATGTTAAAAACACATTGTATAAAATTCTCAGGGTTAGAGAGACAGCTCAGTGGTTAAGAAAGCACTGACTGCTCTTCCAGAGGTCCTGCATTCAATTTCCAGCAACCACATGGTAGCTCACAAACATCTGTAATGGGATCTGATGCCCTCTTCTGGTGTGTCTGAAGACAGCTACAGTGTATTCATATACATAAAATAAATAATTCTTTTTTAAAAATGGGTACAAAATACTCAAAAAGCTCATAAAATGTTTTTTTTAATTTATCAGATACTTTAGGTTTTATTATTGTTGTTTTGCTTAGCTAAAATCTTTGAATTTTATCTCATTTGCCACGAGATAAAGTTATTAACAAAATGAGATGTGTAGAAAAAAAAAGTAGATTTGAGAAATGCATACATTTCTCCCATCTCTAATGTCTAAGGTGTCTCCTGCTTTTCTTCTCTTTTCTTTTCTTTTCTTTTCTTTTCTTTTTTCTCTTCTTTTCTCTTCTTTTAGGTTTCTTTTAGACTTGGCCATGTTTTGTCACCCACATGGACTCAAGTAATACTCCCACTTCAGCACCTAAGTAGCTAGGTCTTAGACATATCCATGGTACCTGACTTGGGTCCTTTAAGCCATCACTCATTTAACACACAAATCTTATACCTTACCTGGGCCCCAGGACAATTTACCCACAGACCTAGCACTGTAAGCCATCACAGGGACAGGAAATAAGAAGACTAGGATGGAGGGGGCCTGCCTTTTGTCGTCTCTTGACTTAGCGGGATGCATACTGGTAAATTTTATAGGAAGTACACTTGAAGAATTTCAATGTGTTTTCAAAGGTAAAGTAATGTTGCATATTTAAACAACCTCCTTTGGGTCTCATTTAATTTTCAGGGACTGTCTCCTCTGAGAAGACTTAAAAGTGACTGGCTTTCTTCTTTCCATCATTACACTGTCACCAGGTTTTGAATGTTGAGTGTCCTCGGGCTGTTCTGAGAATGTTAATTTCTCTGGACATCTGAACAACTTCAGAGTTAATTTTCTCTTATACAGAACCATCCTGTCACTTAGCTAATTCTTCAGAGGAAGCATGCCCCATCATCAGGGTCAGGAAGGTATGAGAGTGGAAAACACGAGCAGCGCCAGTGTCCCTAAAACTATCACTTGTAAAGCCAGAGACGGGTCTTCAACACATCTGAAGTCAGCAAGGCCTGATTTCGGTGGTGACTCACCCATTTTTCGAAGGGTTCTTCCCAGCATCTTGTTTGCTGTTTCCACTGAAAAAGTGAAGGCATGTTGTTTTGTTGTTAATTTTGAACCATTTAAATTTATTCTGTGAGAATTTCATATATGTGTACTACTTATTTCAATCATAGTCACTTCTTGTACCCCTCCAATTCCTCCAAGATTCTTCAAAACCCCTCCCAACCTCATGCCTTCCTGTTTTTGTTTTCGTAACCCTCTGAGTCTAATTTCTGCTATTCATACAGGTGAGAGTGTGGAGCTGTTCACTGGAGCATGGTAAACCTCACAGGGGCTCTGTTCTTCCAAAGGAAAAAAAAATCTCTTTTTCCCTCACTCAGCAGCCACTAACTGTCAGTAGCTCCTCTTACCATCCTGGAATATTGACCAGATTAATCTTGTCCAGTAACCACACCTGCTGTGATTTTTTGCAGGCAGTGGTTCCATAATGTTCAGAAGAGGTGATTATTTGTACTTCCGGCTCGTACAATCTTTTTCCTCCTGTTCTGTGATGTTCCCTGATGCTTAGGGATGAGTTCTATAATGCAGATGTCTCAATTATGGTTAAGCATGCCCACAGACATTGGTTCTCTGCAGTTTGACCAGTTGCATTTCTCTGTATTAACTGTCACCACTGAGTAAGCAGCTCGTGAGGACTGAAAGCTGTGCTTATCAATGGACATAGAAATAAGTATTTGGAAGGCAGTTTGATCCCATGTCCATTTAGCAAAATAAGAAAAGTTTGCTCACCACTGAGGTCAATAAAGTCTTCCATCATAGATATACAGCACCAGGAACTTTTCATCCTGTGGAATCAGCCTTAAAAATCTGAACAGAAAGCAGTTGGTTACACCCATGGTGTCCATCCATTATTGAACCCATAGGTATAACTTGCCAGGTTACTCGTTACTATAGATCATAGGCTGCACAGATGGTTAAGGCTGTTGATAACTGTTCTTCACAAGCCACACCTATCAATATTATGAAAGCTAACAAGAAGGAAAGAAGTTTCTAAATCAATACCAGTTTGATTTGTCTAAGTCCTACCTGTAGAAGGTAGAAAGGTGGCAGGCATTAGGGCCAAGCAGAAAGTGTTAAAGACAGAATGGTAGAGCAAAGGTAATATGAAGGAGGGAAGGAAAATAGTGGGGGTGGACAGTAAGAGGAGAGGGGATAGGAGGATGAGAAACCAGAGGTAAAAAGGAGAAAATTAATACTATGTATGAAAAGTGAAAAGCCATATGGAAAGCTACTAATTTATAAACTTTCATACATACATGTATGTCTATAAAACACACATATATAATATGTAAAACATATATTACATGTATATACTATATTTATACATATAATACAGACAGACAGACAGACAGACAGACAGACAGACAGACAGACAAAATGAACTTTTTCTACAAGGGGGACAATATTGTTTCCAGAAGCCATAGATTTCCAAATGAAGCCCAGTGTCCAAAGCAGGATGCTTTTCTCAGAATTGCTGTTTGGATGCCCCAGAGGCCCCTCAAACAATGCAAGCTATTGGCCCTGCAATTGGATGCCTGCCAGAACTTGATGGTAAGACCCTATTGATTGTTTGCTGTTTCTAATAACAATTTATAAAATCAGTCTTCTTGTGGAACTTTTAATTTTAGCTACTTTTCCATCTCTTTTCTTGAACAACACACTGAAAAACATTTAGAATTCATAAGATTTCTCTAACGATGAAATTTTAAATAACATGATGAGAAGGGGGCTCTGGTAATATTAAAAGCAATCAACACACATGCTCAGAGCCCTGAATACTTTCCCTACTTCGGTTAATCAGATTAACACTTCTTCCTTATATCCTCCTCAATAACAACAGTGATGCTCTAGTAAAATTTATTTTTGAAAAATGTAGCCAAGAAAGTTCTAAACTTGACAAAAATGCATGTATACAACTATATTATACATTAAGATTACATATATTACTATATAATAATATAGTAATATATGTGTGATATTCTATTTAATTTACTTCAGTAATTATTAAATGGCAACTATTTGCCAAATGCTATGCTTGGCTTTAGGAATGTAAAGAAGATTTCTTTGGGCCAACTCTCAAAGGGCCTGAGGAGATATATAACCAGAAAATAATATTAAACACAGTGCTGAAGTAACCTGGTGTTCAGTAGAGACGACTCTATGAGGAGAAGGGTAGAGCAAGGGTCCTATGTGCAGCATCAATTAGGTCTGTGGGACTGTGAATGATAAGCCTCTCAATGCATTCTGAACTGGATTCTGAAAACATTACTACCATGGTTATAATGCAATCACTAACAAGAAGCCATCAGTGAATCATAATAATAAGAGAAATCCAGAACAAGTGTTTAGAGGGTGAATATACTTATAGAATAGTCATTCCAGGAGTTAATTAATGATAAGGAAATTTGGGATGTGAGTTATGGAAATTTAATCAGGCAGAGTAAAGGAAACCCATGAGTTCATTGTGAGTCTAATGCTTTGTGACTCACACTACGTTTCAGGGCTCAACTGATGAGACTGTTATAGTGAGTGCCCATGGTAATTAAAGGCACAAAACAATAACAAAAAGATGGTAACTTGGGCTCAGAGATAGGAGACATTATTACATCAGTCTTAGGTTAAACAGGAAAATATAATAGATTGAATCCATCCTTACAAATTTTAATAAAAGGTACCTTATCTATGAGTGGCCAAAACTCACCATTCATAAGCAATCTTCACTGTGAACTGTTTGTGTATTAAGAAGCAGGCAATGGAGCAAGTCCTGATATTATACCTTGGTCTCAGGACATAGAAAAATCAAGCCAGACTGGAACTGGAAGTTCCTTTCCTTTTGCTAGTGTATATGGTGTTATAAGTTGCCAAGTATATAGTGCTGTGAGAGGTCAAACAGGCTGCTGGGGCAGAAGAGCCACAGTCCTCCACAGATGTGAATCTAACCTGCAAGCAAGATGTGCCCACTAGCTAAAGTGTGTGCCGTCAGGAGCCTGGCCCATCAATTGGGGCCATCCATCATGGCGGCTGTATAAACTATCATGTATACAGATTTCAAATTGAATATAATGTCTAGGTGAAAAACAGCAAACTGACTCAAAGTGGTGAATAAAAAGGGTATGTAAAACCTGCAGACCATGTTGTAGCCTTCTATTTTCTGGTAAATACATACCTATATTTTATAAGCTCAAAATTGATTTTCTGGCAAATATGATTAATTAAAATAGAAGAAAATGTTAATATTAGAAATGTACTAAATAGTTGGCTTCTATGGATTATTGACCACTAAGATGAAGTATAACTGCTGTAGAAAATTGAACTTGTCAGAATATTTGAAGATATAATTTTTTCACTTACAAAACTAAATTTGTAGTATGTTTCAATAATAAGAAGTAAAATACCTTACCAATCCATTAATAATTAAACAAGATCTCTGCAACTTTGTTATAATAGTCACTTATTGAAACATACCTATACTCTCCTTTTGTTTGTTTGTGGTTTTGGTTTTTTATTACATTTATTTATTTATTTATTTATTTATTTATTTATTTATTTATTTTTACAATCCAGTCCTTACCTTCCTCTCATTCTGCACCCTTCCAACAGTTCCTCATCCCATTCCTATTCCCTCCCATCTCAAAGAGGATGCTCCGCCACCAGACCTCCCCACTCCCTGGGGTTGCCATCCCACAGTAAAAATCTCTGACTCAGAATTGTTCCTGTCTATAAGAACTACAGAGACAAAGATGGAGAAGAGACTGAGGGAAAGGCAGTCCAGTGACTGGCACAACTTAGGATCTATCTCAAGAGGAGGCTCCAAGGACTGACACTATAGTTTCTTTTTGTTAGAATACATTGTGACAATACTTTGTTCTATTTTTATTACAAATCACAGGGCAATGTAGCTCTCCAGGCTCACTTGCCAGCATGCTCAAGTATTACCTTCCACCCCTAGCATCCTTTTCTCAAACAATTACAAAATACAATGTCTCCTTTCATGTGGTTGATTCTGATGTCAATTTACCACAAGTTAGAACGACTTGAGTAGAGAACCTCCCCTGAAGAAGAGCCCTGATTGCCTTGATTGATGTGGAAAGGCCCCCGTGGATTGTGGGTGGCACCTTCTTTCAGCAAGCCCAGACTAAAGGGGGTATGGCAGAAGAAGACTATATCTACCTTTTGCTAGTTGGGCTTCCCTATTGCCAGTGCATTGATTTAAACTGTTGCTGCTGCTGCTGCTGCTGCTGCTGCTGCTGCTGCTGCTGCTGCTGCTGCTGCTGCTGCTGCTGCTGCTGCTGCTGCTGCAGAAGAAGAAGAAGAAGAAGAAGAAGAAGAAGAAGAAGAAGAAGAAGAAGAAGAAGAAGAAGAAGAAGAAGAAGAAGAGAAGGAGGAGGAGGAGGAGGAGGAGGAGGAGGAGGAGGAGGAGGAGGAGGAGGAGGAGGAGGAGGAGGAGGAGGAGGAGAAAGATGATGATGATTATGATGGCTCCTACACTGATGTCAGATTCAGCATTTGTGGGCTTTTGTCCTAGACTGAGGGACCAGGGACTCTCTGAAAAACTTTCAGTATTCTGATACCTGATTGGGACAACTTTGACCATGAAGTAACTACTGGGTTCTCAACTCACAAGTGTAAATATGCTGTTGTTAATGTTTTAAAGCTGACCTAATAAATGATGTGTGTATGTGTTTGCATGCCATTGGTCCTGAGTAGGCTTGGATTTATTTAAATCTCCTTTTAATAAGGCTTCTTAAATGCTTTGACGCTTCTAGCTCACTGTCCAAAGGTAGCAGAAAAATTGATGGAGATTTTAATGAAAACAGAAGCCTAAACATCATTCTGAGGTTATACATAAGCCAACATTGTTCTGGACCCAGAAAGCCCAGGTGTGGAGCCTGTGTCAGAGTCTACGATAGACCATGACACTATGTACATTCGTTTTAATCTATTTTTATTTATCAGATTTCTTCTGATTGGATCTCCTTGTCTTTGCCTTGAGGGGAAAGTGTATTGCTCTGTTAACACTGATGTTTGGGGTTGTTTATATGTTCTATTTGTAAAATAATAAATTGCTGTTCAGCTTATACACTAGTGTCTTTGTGTTCCGTTAAGATTATCTTTAATATTAAGATTAATATTGTCAATTATTAAGATTTTAAGATTGTCTATTATTAAGTGAAATTATCTCCCTGAACAATGGGCTTATTTTCAGAGAGGCATGTGAGTTCGGAATGCTGATTCCTGAGCTAGAAGTCTGTGTCTGCTTCTCCCACCTCTCATGACAGCTTATTGTCGTCTTGTCATTAGTTCCATTTTTAAAACAGAATCACTGTCTTATCTTTCTCTTATGAAATCACTCTCAAATTATTCTGAAATCTAAACATGGCCACTGACTCTAGAGTTGACCTTTTTAAACTCAGCATGACAGTTTGGGTTAAAGCCAAATATTGCTGAAAGCTCTGCTCTGCTGGTCTTTGTCATGGGACTACAGGCCCAAACATAGCTGAGAACGAAGTCATTATGAGCAAATGATCTGAACTAGAGAAAGATGGAGTGAGGGAGGAGTGAGGGAGCTCTTTCTGGAGGCGTTATTTAAATGCTGATGCTCCTACCTGTGGCCTTTGTACTGAGCTAACCAGCCACCTTTTTTTTTTTTTTTTTTTTTTTTTTTTTTTTTTTGGAAGATTGATTTGGGTGTTTTTCCTTGACAAAGGAAAAAGTCTTGACATAGAACAACATATTGATACTTCTGTATATAGAGCGTGCCTTCCACCAAAAAAGTAATAGCCAGGTCCAAAGACCTACCATTTGTTCTGGTGGGAATCTATACTCACAAAGAATATGGATTTGGACTTGGTGATCATTATGTGTGAGCCTAACCTTCATGAAAGTTTAATAAGCTGAACCCAGTCACTGTCACCATGAAAACAGTGACAGTACAGGCTTAGAACTTTGCTTCCACATTTCCCATGGGAAAGAAACAGGGACTTGAGGCCTCTGCAAACCATCCTATCCTGTTTTGAATTATAAAAGCTTTCCGTGTTCGCATTTAAGAATGTCACTATGGAAGTGAACTGAGTGGGAAATTGATGCCACAGAAAACTGACACGTTGGTATCACTGCCATCAGTGACCTTAGTCCTACATAGGGAAAGCCATCTGAGCCACAGGGAAGGCAACAGCTTGACAATATACACTGTCACTACAATCCTCCTCACCTACTCTAAAGGTTAGGACTACCTTTGTTACCTAAATATGTGGCAAAACTTAAAGGGAAAAAAACAAAAGGGTTTCTGATAAGGTAATGCGATTGAACGTTCCAGAAAAATTAAGCACTCAGTAAGGATGTTTCCTGTATGCCAAGTAGATTTTTAACTATTTTCTATTACAACTTCTACTGTCAAGTTGGTGTTTTGTCTACAAATGTGATAACCACAGAAAGCCACTGGCATTTAAGAATCACCAGTTTTGTGAGATAGCTGGACGTGGCATAGTGTTCATAGTACAAGTCACTTCCCCACTGCAAAAAGAAAGGAAAGGCCTGCCTGGGGCAAGTTAATGATTGCACAATCATACAGGACAGATGCTCAGGAGGAAGGGCACGTTCATGCCCAGATTTTCCCAACTCGATGAGATGAGTCTACCACATCCCACACGAGAAAACAGTCAAAGAAAAATGCTTAGAGCAGACGACGAACACAGAGTTGTTGGAACTGGTCCCACAAATGCCTGGGGAGAAAGCTGTTTGCTGTGCTAGCAGAAGGGGAAAGGCCAGTCAAGAGTCACATTGCATTCATGCTGGGATTCATCCTTGAACATACACCCATAGAAACGCTGGGAACTTATATGAATGTGTTCTTCCAGCCAAAGAATGTGTTTGGTAAGCATCCGTCAGGATGGCCCAGCAAACCCCAAAAGCAATTGAGTGAACAAGAGAGAAGCCATCATTCATTTTTCTGGTTTCTCCCAATGTCTGTCTTTCTGTCTGTTCTAGTGGGTAACTCATCTCCTCATAGATGCCTATCTACTCTTGGACTTATCACGATGCCCGGATTCCTGAGGAGCCATTGAGAAGGCAGACGTGGACAGGTTTCACTTTCTTGGGATCAAAGTCCATCAATAAGAAATTAATAACACCTTGAATATCATCCTATGCTAGTGGTTCTCAACCCTCCTAATGCTGTGACTGTAGCTCCTCATGTTGTGGTGACCCTAACCATAAAATTATTTTTTTTTTTTACTTTGTAACTATAATTTTGCTACTTTCATGAAGAGTAATGTAAATATCTGATATTCAGGATATCTGATATTTGACCTCAAAGGGGTTATAACCCACAGGTTGAGAACCACTACCTTAGGCTCTGCTCTCTAGAGAGAAGGCATTGTTGATAGACATCTTTGCTTGCTTTCATTAATAATCACAGTAAGAAAAATGATAATCGCTAATCTTATCTTTCTAAGATGTAAGCCACATGGGACTTATTTTCTTTTTTCCCTTAAGGTAAAGAGGATAAACAAAATGTTCTTCCTTTTGACATGGCCATTCAAAACAGTTTTTGTATTGTCATTGCCAGCTAAGTCAAGGGATACACTTGCACTTCAGCCACACACTGCTCTGTAACAAATCTCCTAAAGCTAAACAAAGTAAAGCAGTGACTGGGCTTCAGAAAGTATGACTCCTGGGGCTCCAGAAGTTTGTCTCCTGGAGCTGCTCACTATGCCAAAGGTAGCACTGATCTGAACAGATTCAAGAAGGCCTTTCTAGCAACTGACTAATACAGTTGACCTGCTGTGGTTCCATGTATGGCTCTTCACAAAGCAAGCTTGAGCCCCATAGCACTAAGAACTTAGGACCAGCAGACTGAATTCCCAGGCTCCATGTCACCTAACCCCTTTGTGCTGTTGAAATAAAGTCATGACCAAGATGTGATTTAAAAAGACAGAGATCCAGACTTTAGATTTTCAGCATGAAACAGAAAGCTGTCTTGGAGACACCAGTGGCTTCTGTTTTCAAAGACTATTTGCCACGAAGGTTTCTAAATTTATCTACAAAATTCTGTACCTTTGGTATTGGCTCAAAAACATTTCTCTCTACAGCAATCTCCCAAGGTCACTTTAATATGTGGGCTTGTTTGTAAATCTTTATCTCCTATAACGTCCAGGGAAGAGATTTAGAGAAGTCAAGGGCTGTCCATAGCAATATCTCAGCTACAAGCTTCACCTGTCACTTTTTGATGACAATGGCATAGTTTAAAGCACTCTGGGTCTGAAGTTTTAGGCGATACACACTCAAGCACCACAAAGCTCCCATCCTTAGGCTTGTTTTGTAAGCCTCATCGGGAAGCCAACGTTTTAGTCTATCAGAAACCAGGGGAGTCTAGTAATATGAGAATTTCAGTGCCAAATCCAGATAGTGAGGGTTAAGCCGAGACAGGTGGCTTCACCTTCTGCTGGACTGGCCCTTGTGCTGCTGAGTCTGCTTTCTGAAATACAGCTTGTCGTCACTACAAGTGTTTCCTTAAGCATCATGTAAGCCAGAGTTGTAAAATTGGGTCCATGGACCCGAAGCCTCAGTATCAGCTCAAAGCTTTTTAGAAATAGAAATATAGGGTTTTCCCCCTGGACACTGGACCAGAATCTCCAGGAATAATGCTCTGGAATCTGGTTTTGAAAAGCCTGACTTGAAGCATGCCCACCATGCTTTCCTTTTCCTGTCTTCCCCATCCTTCACAGGCCAAAATCAGGTTTTCTGTTTAGCAACGGAGATATAAACCAGATAACAGGAAGAGTCGATCAATGGTAATTTTGGCCAGAGACATTTTTGAAAACGAGCAGCTGGCAGCTCAGACAGTTATCACACTGATCATTATTTTGGCCTTCATTTTTGTCAATCATTTACCTCAGAGGCTGCAGGAAAAGTTTTAGGTCCACAGGAAAAAAAAACTGGAGTATGGACAAAGGAATCACTAAGTGCAGAAATCTTCAGGGAGTAAGGCCAATATTCCAGAACACCTCAAAACTGTCCATACTGAAAGCACAGAATCAAGCCTTATGTGTGACTTAGTTATCATGATGAATTAGCAGTAAAAGTCATTAAGGGCGCAGTGATTTCAAAACTATGCTTATTTGGACTAGCTTGGTGTCTTGTTTTCACTCCTTCGAAAAGGCACTATGACCAAGGCAACTCATAAAGGCAAACATTTAAATGGGAGCGTGGCTATACTTTCAGATGTTCAGTCCTTTATCATTATAGGGAAATGAGGTAGTGGGTAGTCAGATATGAAGCCGGCAGAGCCAAGAGTTCTACAACTCGATATGAAGGCAGGCAGGAGAAGACTGTCTTCTGCAGGCAGCCAGGAGAAGACTGATTCCACACTGAGTCAAGCCTGAGCATAGAAAGGGACCTCAAAGCCCATTCCCACAGGGACAACCTTCCTCCAGGAAGGTCACACCTACTCCAACAAGGCCACAATTCCTGATTGTGCCACTCTCCATGGGCCAAACATCCAAACATAGTAATCTATGGGGACCAACCTATTTAAAAACCAACAGACATTTGGAAAAAGTTACTTCAGAGCAATAAAGAGTTCTATAAAGTAAATCAATACCCTATTATTCTAGCTGACTTAAAATCAAAACATTTATTGTGAAAGTCAAATTTTCAAAATATTTTAAATGACAAAAAGCAAACTAAATTTTTAAAGAATATGCCTGCTTATTATTGAATATCTATTAATAAATTCATATAAGCTTAATTATACATGAAAGAATATACTAAAACAAAATGATTCTTTATATATAATATACTGTATTTCCCTATTAACCAACATCTAACTATGTAGCCCAGGATAGCCTCAAATTTGAGATATTCCTACAGGTATCTCCAGAATGCTGGAATTACACCATTGTACTTGTTTGTGTTTGTCAACTTAACGCAAACTAGAAACATCCAAGAAGAGAGAATGACAATTGATAATTACTTCCATCAGGCTAGCCTGTGGGCACATCTATGGGGCATTGTTTTGACTGGTGACTAATGTGCCAGGGCCCAGCTCACTTGGGCTATGCTATACCTAGGCAGGTGGGCCTGGATGTGCAAGAAAACAGCTGAGCAAGCCATGGATATCAAGTCACTACACCTAGGCAGGTGGGCCTGGATGTGCAAGAAAACAGCTGAGCAAGCCATGGATATCAAGGTAGAAGCAGCATTCATCTGTGCTCTCTGCTTTAGTTCTTACCTCGTGTACTTTCCTCAAGTTCCTGCCTTGTTTTTTGGTCATGATGCTTTACCTCAGCAGCAACTGAAAGCAAAGGAAGCTAACCACCATATTCAGGGAAAAAAAAAGTATTTTTTAAAGCACTCCTACACAGCATAGTTCAGACATTCTACTCATTACAATCGGTCCCTTTGCTTATTGAACAAACAATTTAGTATGGTTTCTTCTCTAGTCATTAATTCTGGCATGGAGAAGAAAATGGAAATGAAAAGCCCCTTCTCAAAACCTACCTCTGATAAACTATGGCTCTTTTCACAAATCTCTCCTCCCAAAAAATTGTAATTAAAATAAAATAAAATAAAATAAAATAGTCAGTTAACCAGACCTGTCTCTCCATAACAGAACGCAGTCAAACTGACTATAGTTGACGCTCCAGCTAGCCGGCTGCAGCCTGTTCAGCCTTCAGTTGTACTGTCGGCCTGGTAGGGGGTAATGAGGTAACTCAACCCTTTTCCCTCCATCTGCTCTTCCATGCACATAGAAGAACACTTCCACGCACACAGAAGAACTCAGTTAACAAGAACACTTATCTTCCATGTAGCTGAAAATCTAACAGTATATCTGAGACCACACAAGCTCATTGTCCTATGTTACAGTGTCATGATAAGTCTGAGGTTCACTTTCATTGGCTACATTTTAAAACACTAAAGAAATTACATGTCTTATACAAATAATTGACAGGCAAGTTTAATCAATGATGCATTCTATAGAAGAAGACATAAATATTTCAGAGATAACCAACTAAAGAATGTATAAATAATCAATTTAAAAAGAAGTGAATTCCATCCTTTTCTATACTTGGGTGGACAAGTTTTACCAAATTGAATGATACTAGTGTCTACTGACATGACACACACTTAGAAACCATCATGCCTTCACCTGGGTTTGACCTCTAGCCTGGAGGAAGGTGGTACTACACATCCCCCTAGAACAAACATGTTATCAGTATGAAGCACATGGATAACAAAGGTCCAAAGAGGGAAATTCAACATAGCCATAACTCTAACAAGTTATATAAGGATCTAAACTAAATCCCATCCCACAAGTATTGCAGCCTAGGCATCCTCTAACAAAAACAACGTGAAAAAGAAGCTGGAAAGACAGACCATGGCAATGCACTGCTCAGTAAAGTTAAATTTCATTCATAAAACATGAAGAACAGCCTACGGATG
This sequence comes from Arvicanthis niloticus, assembly GCF_011762505.2. Classification (NCBI taxonomy): domain Eukaryota; kingdom Metazoa; phylum Chordata; class Mammalia; order Rodentia; family Muridae; genus Arvicanthis; species Arvicanthis niloticus. Next base: position 42,543,726 of record NC_047671.1, read on the forward strand.
TCAGAAAGTTATAAATATGAATGAAGTAATTGAAAGTGAACATGATTTGTACACTGTAAACTCACTTGTAAATACAAGGGACCATGATGGTGACCTTGTGCCCATCAGTCTTCCCAGCAGGTGAGATGCTGGTATCATGGAGTCAGGGTCTTGCCACACAGTAACTCCTTGAATGTTTTGTTGCAGTTGTCTATCTGCCCCTCTACTGGGCTTCGAACACCTTGAACTGTTCTTAACTGTTTCTGTAACGTTGAATGAATACATTCTGAATCCTTTCTGCTTCTCAGACTCCCAGCTGACAGTAGACTACCACACAGCATAGTGTGTAAAACCGAACAGCAAACACCCATGTACTCAGGAATATTCCCCATCTGCCAATTCTGGCTACTACCCTACTCCTAGACCTCTGGCTGCATCGGAAAAAGAGTTCTCAGAAGAAACACTCCTTGAAGTCAGTCATTGAAGCAGGCATTGATAAACAAATGCCTTGAAAGCAGCTCATAGCTGAGTCTCATGGCATTCTTCTGAAATGCTGGGAACCACAGTCTAACTTCCACATCATCAGAGTTAAAAAGTCGGATCGGCAGTACACTGGAAGCTTTGCTATTTTCCACCCTTTATGTGACACAATCAGGCTAGCTTCGGAACCGGATTGGAACTGCTGGCTGACTGCCATCTATGTTCTTGAGCAAGAATTCACTGCTTGTACTCAGCTCTCTGCAGAAAGAAAGATACATGAGCCTGTCTCTCCGTCATCAGTGCTAGCACCAGGACCTCAACCTGAGTATCTCAGTGTCTTCTGCCCACCTCTGCTCCTTCATTTCTTTCTTTCACCATTATTCCCACATTTCTCATGCTTAGCATTGTGCTAGGTGGCAGTGAATAAAGGGTCTGATGTTCATTTAAGGGAAACAGTGAGGAATATTTGCAATGAGACAAGATTTACTAGGGAGTGGATGTCACCAAGTTGATGGGATGTGGCATCGTGGGAGGGTAAATGAGCCAGAGCTTAGCTGAGCAGGCAACCCCTCAGTCCTAGCATGGACAGGGTACCTATAAGGCCTTGCAAACCCATCTGCAATCAAATGCTTCCTAACAGGTCTGCCACAGTGGGCCCGAAATAGCTCCTGTGAGAAGGCCTCAGCGACCATTTTCTAAAGATGTCACAAAAGACCACACACAGCATAAGCTACTGTGGTGATTCAAGTGGCTGTCCCTCAGATGGTTGCCTGGAGTCTATCACAGATGCCTGCAGTACAGTGCTCTTTAAAGGAAGCCCTGAGGTGCAAATAGTACTAAGCACATTGGGTCCATTGATCAGCCAGGTGTCTCTCAGCCCTGCATTTTCCTGGTGATTATACTTTCCTTTATCCAGGGCCACTGCTGTATTCTGAGCTGTGTCCTTGTTTTTGCCTCGGTACTCACATCTTCTTATTCAACACTCAGGACTCTCTTGGTTACTCTACCTCTTCATCATGTGGTCCCTGTGAATTCTGACTGGCACTCCTGTGCTAAGCCCAGGATCCACAGTTTACATTCTACTAATGAGTTTCCTCCACCATTGGACTTGCTTCTGCCTACATACTGTCTGTCCTCCGCCTTCAGTCAAGAGCAAGGCAGGAACTTAGTACATTTCCCCCCACCCTACCCCCGCTGTTTATATGGCCTATTTGTCAGCCAAATATTTATTGATAAACTGTTCTCCTGTATACTTTGCTAGAGGAAAAAGAAAAGAAAGTCGAATTTCTCTGTGTAAAGGATTTTGTGTGCACACTGACAACTGTGACTTGTCATAATGCAGCATGACCTTGAATTCCCACAGTTGTGTCTCTCGTCCTAAATTGTTCCTGGTCCTCTTTATGATGCCCAATCCAATGCTCTACCTGATGTTTGCATTTCCATTTTTAAGGTAATATGTGTGAAATAAGGTTTCCCTTCTGAATACAAAACATCTCTGCTCCTCTGTAAATACAATCAATATGCTTGCAGTTAAACACCACAAAGAAGAAGAAAAAAGAAACCCCAGGAATTATCTCTGATTCTTTTCTTGTCTTTTTCAATCCAAATATCTAGTCATATGAACTCTAAGGTCTGAGAAGAATATTCATTTTCTTCAAGTCTATTTTTACCTCTCTGAGTCACCATGAGGTTACCTGGGGCCAAAGAGCCCTCTGCAATTTGAAAGATGTGTTCATCCAGCCCAGCCCAGCACCTAGACACCTGCTGGCAGAAGATGAGCTAGATTGCAGTGACTTGACCCTTCCTCAGGCTGACTTCCTTGGGTAGCTAATAAGCTGCAGAAACTCATAATCCTGCTGCCATTTTCTCTCCTTCACTACTGCAGGGGCCTTCCCTCCACTATTCCAACATTGCCCATTCTTTGCAGGGAACCCAACATGGTCCCCTACAATCTTCAACTGCTTCAACTGTCATACTTTACAGTTCCCAATCTGTCTGTTATTTACCCAGTGCTATGTAGCCTTGCATGACTTGGCCCCAGTTCATTCCTGTCACCTACCAGCCTGCCCTTGCTCTGGCAGCCTTCCTCTTCTACAGAAACACCCAGTTCCGTTGCACTAACTGGAGCTCTACTTGTCGGCCTCCAGTGCCTTCTTTCTTCAGCCCAGAGTGTACACACAGAGTTGATCTCAGTACCTGGCTCATCTTGTACTTTCATTATTTTCCGTGCATGGTCTGTCTTACTTTGTTAATGGCAACTTACTTTTAGTGCTGTAATAAGTCTACCTGCCCTCCCTGCCAAAACTCGGCTCTGAACCACTCACTTGTGTTTAACCAACCATAATGTTCCCTGGTTTCTCCCATCTAAGGGAATCCACAATCGCAAAAATTTCATGGTCATATTTCTCTTGGTGTCCTGTGTCATTCTGTCTTTGTATATTCTTAAAGAGTTAGGTTTTTAATCTTAGTTGTTTTGAATGTAATTTTAAAACTCATGCTATATGTGGTCCTCACACTCAACTTTTCACTTATTACACCATTAATAATAATACTGCATCATTAACAACAGGAAGACCAACAGAGTCAACTAACCTGGACCCTTGTGGGCTCTTAGAGACTGAATCACCAACCAGTGAGCATACATGGGCTGGACATAGGCCTCCCTGCACATATGAAGCAGATGTGCAGGTTGCTCTTTATGTGGGTCCCGAACAACTGGAGTGGGGGCTATCCCAAGGTTGCTACATGTATGTGGAATATGTTTTTCTAGCTCGGCTGCCTTGTCTGGCCTCTATGGGCGAGGATATGCCTAGCCCCGTAGATAATTGATGGGCTGAGAAGGAGAGATACCCAGGGGCCCCTACCCACTCAGAGGAGAGGGGGAGGAAGGGGAGGGAGAAGGATTATGGGAGGGGGTGACTGGGAGGGGCCAATGCAAAGTGAATAAAAACTGAAAAAAAACCAACAATATTGTTGCTGCAAATCATTTAATCTATGTTTTAAAATTTTTGCGTACATGTATGTGTGTCTCCATTCATATGTGTGGGAGGTAGGGGTGTATATGTATGCACGTAGAGGCCAGAGGTTGACCTCAAGTGTGTTCCTCAATCTCTCTCCACATTTCTTCCTGAGACAAAGTCTTTTCAGGAGCCAATTCAGCTTGATAGGTCAGACAGCAAACTCCCAGACATCTCACCTCCTGTTTCCTCAACACTAGGAATACAGGTGTGCACTGTTACACAGGTGTCTTTACACAGGTCCTAGATTCACGTCAAGTCCTTGTGCTTTCACTGAGCCCACCTTACCCCTGAGCCATTGCCCCAGCACCCTATTTGGTTTTGATGGCTGTGTGATACCCCCCACCCCTTGGCTATACCATGCTACTCTAGACACTCCCTAGCAACAGGTACTGAGGTTCCTAACATGTTTTTTGTTTCCTGGAAACCAGACTGTAGTGTATGTCTGTGTGCATGTCCCTTACTGAAAATGCGCCCATTTGCTCACAAGTTGGATCACAAATGTGACAATGATTGCCATAGAATGATACCCTACTGGCTTCCAAAGTTGTGTGTCCCTGCAGTGAGATATGAAGAGCCTGTGGGCCCATGCATTCTTTTCAGTGTCTTAATACAATTGATCTGGGGAACTTGCAGTGTGGTCTTCAGTTTTGCTTGCATGTTTGTTAGAGATAATTATGATTAGTTCTTACATCGATTGACTAATTTGCATTCTAAATTCTTCAAGGTTTCTCTCACTATTCTCCGTGTGGGAATAACTTGTAGTTTGCTTCTCAGTGCTCCTGTTGGTTTTGTTTTCTGAGAAAGGGTCTTATGTGTCCCAGACTGGCTTGACCATGAATTTATGAACCTCCTGCCTTCAACTCTCAAGTGCTAGGACTACAGGACTTAAAGGATGAAACCTTGGGCTTTGTGTGTTAGAGGAAAACACTTTACCATCTGGGCTGTACCTCCTCCACCCATACGACAGAGCTATTTTTTTGTGCATTGCTCTGTTTTGTTTTCTTTATGAATCTTTCATTATCTGGGGCCATCTAGCTTGTCCACTGATTATTGTCTGTCTCCCTCAAATAGAGTATGAAAATCTTGGCTGCTTTGTTCATTCATTTACCTCTGGTGGCTAGAACTGCATCTAGCATAGCACGGGTACATGACTACATGAGGGACAGGGTCATGTGATATACTAAGCATGTTCTAGAACCAGATATACTGAGTTTCAATCTCAGCTTCTCCATTTACCCTGATCATGATCAAATAACTTAACACATCTATTCCTGAGTGACTTCAGCTGTAAAAGGAAGTGCTTTATGCAATATCCTGGGAGCTTTAACACACGTAAAGTTCCTAGCATAGTGCAAGTATAGCTAGTGCTTGTTAACTACAGTTAGTATCAAGAAAGGTTGAGCACTGCCATTCCCTTTCCTTGGCTCGAAGACTCAAACTGGCGTGGGTCTCAAGAGTACCCACTGCCCCTCATGTCTAGCATCTACCTAGTCTTGCAGGTTCTGGTTCTCAAAGCCAAAGCAGAGGAGGTAGATAAGCATAGGGATGTTATTTATTGTCAAGAAAATCATCCTGTTACTCGGATGCTGAAGAAGCCGAGTAGGTGTCCAGGTTTTTAATGAGTGGGTATCTCACAGGACACCCCCTTCCTCCCAACATTGCATCACACACAACATCACGACACTCTTCCCTCCCTCTTTTTCTTCTGGTTCATATTTTCAAAGAGAAGACAGCTAAGTTAGAAAGACAGCCGGTGAGGGCACACACAAGACAAGGAAAGACAGCAGCAGAGAAATAAAGCAAGGGAGAGGGGTGGAAGGGCAAGAGGAGGGGGTACTTCAGGTCAGCCATAAAACTGATATAAACAGTAAGACTCTGAAATTGGAGCCAGAGGAAATCCCGCCCATACCCACACAGAGGAATACTTTCACACAGGAATAGGGAGGCTAGGTAAAAGCGGTGGTACAGAAAAAGACTGTGGATGACTAGAGGCCTGGGTCAGACAAGGGAGGCAAACCTTGGGCGGCTGGCCCCATTAGGATTGTAATCTCCAGTCAATATCATCTCAGTTGAGGGCTTACCTCAGTCTGTAACCAGGAATCCCGCTCCATTTGAAGCATCCCTTGCCTCAAAGTGGTAAGCTTGGCCTTGGCTAAACACGCCAGGGGGCCCAGCCCCAGTGCATTTCCACTGAGATTCCCAGCCGATTCCTCGGGAGGAACTGTTTCCATTTGAGAGGGACCAGAGATCCTGACCAGGACCAGCTGCTTCTCAGAGCCAAATTCCGTGAGAGCTGGCCGAGAGAGCCAAGGGGCTGCAAGGAGCCCCTGGAGGTGGGCAGCGAGCCGGGGGCGAGGCTTGGACCAGCCAGGCCCCGGCCGCCCACTGGTGAAGGTCCAAGTCCACACCTTTGGGGGGACAGGCTTCTGCTTGTCCCCGCTCCAGTACGACAGTGCTGAAACTGCAGGGCTCCCCAAGATGCCCCGCCACCACTGGGGGACTTCCTCCTTCCCACGTCCTTGGCAGGCGGGAGACCTGGTGGGCGGGGGACCCCGACTGATCAGGGTTGTCGCCGACCTTGAGGCTACCGAGGGGTGTGCGTGCGCCAAAAATAAACGCGGGTGCGCGCACTGACACGGACGCATACACACACACACACACACACACACACACACACACACACACACAGAGGCATGCATGCACGTACAGCCTCTACTTGGCACTTCCCTCCTAGAAAAAGCAATTGTTCATAAACAGCCTAAAGGACAGGGGAGGGAACCCTGTGCTAGAGACATCATGCCCAAGACCAAATTTGGGGATGATTTTGATTTTAAGGTTTGGATTGAAGCGTCTCAAAAAATAAAAGGACCCAGGACAGATTTCATGCTCTTTGCGTGTGGGGAATGGAGAAATTAGAACTTAATTGCAGATGTGTTCATTGTGGCTTAGAGTGAGAAAGCAAACAAACGCTTCGGGGCTTTTCCATTCCTAGTCCTCAGCGAGCACGGCACCTTCGGGGTTAACGCCGCGCGCAGCTTGCCTGCAGGCTTTCCCAGGCAGGGAGCGTGCGCCCGCTCTGGGGAGAGCCGGGGATCACCCGCCCGCAGAGCTCCTGGGGCTCTTCCCGCCCCCGTGCTATTTTTAGATCAGCTTCCAGCTGCTGCAGGGAGCTCACCCGCTAGGGCGTGTGGAGTTTGAGAGTCTTCCAGAAGCAAGGAATTTTCATAAATTCTCTGAATGGCAAAGATGTCTCTTGATTGTCGCTGTTCTGTCTGACTATCAGGTATATTTCAGGTTAGAATTGAGAGAGAGAGAGAGAGAGAGAGAGAGAGAGAGAGAGAGAGAGAGAGAGAGAGAGAGAGAGAGAGAGAGAGAGAGAGAGAGAGAGAGAGAGAGAGAGAGAGAGAACAGAGACAGACAGAAACAGAGAGACAGAGACAGACAGACAGAAACAGAGAGACAGAAACAGAGAGACAGACAGACAGAGACAGAGAGACAGAGAACTGGGATCTGGGAGCATTTTGCAACAACTTATGAATGCAACCAGGTAACTTGCATGTTACTGTGAGGTGTGGGATCCCCCTTTGTTATTGGCTTCACAAGCATGCACAATAAAAGGTATGCAGAGAGCTGAAAAATGCCTTCTGACTGCCTGCTGAGGGCTGCAGACTCCTCTGCTTGCACTGTGAGCCTAGCCAGGGGGTGCCTGTGGCAAATCAAAACACCAGCAGGTCCAATCTGTCATCTCCTGTGGATTCTCTGCCCCTGTGGACCACAAAGGTAGAGAGAATAGGGTTATTAGTCTGCCTGGTTTCTTAAGCTCAGCATAAACTAGAGCAGATTTAACTAGTCTAGAAGATTCTAAACTGACCCTTTATTCCCAAACCCCTTTCTGCGATGATTCCTCCCTGAAAATACATTTTATCTTGATATGAAAAGGCCCTGTTACCCCCTGGAAGCTGCAGAGGATCAGGAAATGGTTTGTGCTCTCCCAGAAAGGGGCTACCGCATTGGAAAAACAAGAGGAGGCTGAAAAACCTCCAAAGGCAAAGCAGCCTAGTAGTCCAAAGGGTGGGTAGTACTAAGCCTTTGACCTTTGACCCTCCTTCCGGGTCCTCTTTCTTCCGGTCTGTAGATTTTTCTTTCAGAGCCAACTCCGGTGTAGTCAAAGTGTATTATTTATTTAATCGCATTTAATCAGAATGAACCTAAACGGCAGGCTCTAATTAATTTTAACCTTATTAAATTATGGGCTGGGTTTAAGTCCCTTTGGATTGAGATCCCTGTCACAGGGTATTCACCCTGTATGGTTTCCCTCATCCTATCGAAGGGAGGGCACAGAGCACCCTGTTTCTGTGTCAGGGCAGCCAGTTGGGTTCCAGGATGCATCAGGGGGATGCTAGAGAAAGACTTTCTCTGCTGCTCCTGTTTGTCCTAGATGCTTAGACAGAGGTGTCAGTTTGCTCTACCATCTGTGCTTCAGTTCTCGTTTGTCATGTGTGAATAGCAGCAATAGTAGATACTCCATGAAGGTCTTAGGAGATTAAATGTGGGCATCTGTATGCACTGCTTGGACCAGAGACTAAAAGCTCAACAACCATGAAATATTACGGCCACCCAAATATGAGTTAGAGTTGATGCGGATGAATTTGTGCAAAGGACTTTCTCAATAAAATCTGTTTTGCCTGTGCAAATCCAAGCTATAAATTAGTTTTTTCACTATGCTCAAGCAGGTTCCCCAAAGGCATCTATGTGTAAAGATATTGCCCTGGGTCATTATCCTGCTTTCTTTTCTTCCACAGAAAGAAAACAGCTCCTCCAAAGGCCTTCAAAAAGTTCTTCTGCTAAGCCACACACTATACTGATGCCTGCCTTAGAGAATCCCCCACTCGCAGTGGCCCAAGGCTGTCCTGAGGAGAACACTTTGAGGTATGGACATTTCTTTGATCCCAAGGTCACTCTATCAAGTTTTCCAAGTACTATCTATGATGGAGAAGATTTCGTATTTAATTGAACACACAAAGCTCCATGTAGGTTCCTATGGCCTCTTATCCCTAAAATCTTAAACTGTGGAGAGTAGGAACAAGTTCCCCTTTTCTTCACTTCCTGAGAAGAGAATTCTTGATTTTTAGACTGTAGCCAGGCATAGGTGTATTAGTTATGCTCTAAGGATCTGTACAACAAAATGTCCTGTTGATAATTCCCAGAAGCCTCCCTGCATATACCTGCCTGGGACAGCTTTGTACAGAGCCAATGAAATGTTTCCAGGAATCACAACACTTCTCACATGCAAATTAAGGTTTCTGTTTGCACCAGTCACAACCTTGCCTCTAATAACAGTCACGACAGTGACTAGGGAACATGCTCCCCTCTGCCTAGGTTGAAATGCTTCCATGGCCATTTAGGGTTCACTGAGGCTTAGAATAGCAAAACTTCTGGTACAGATGGATTGAAACAACCATGGCTAAGGCTATGCTTCCCAGAGCCAGGCCAGCTTTGATGGTAACGCATCCATGGAATGTTGAAAGTGACCAGTGTTGGCATAACAGTAGCTCAGTTGGTTGTTTTATTGTCTATCTTCTTGCTCAAAGAAAGTAGGGCAGCAGATGAGAGTCCAGTAGGTGCTAGGTAAAGCATCTCATTGCCCCATTCTCCCAGGTCCCTACTCAAGTATAGGAAGACAAACATTAAAGGGAATGTTTACAATAAAAACGAAAGGAACTTAGCAATAACACCAAGGGTGATTTTAACATAAGTTGAGTTTTATCTGTTGTTGTTTTGTTTTATTCTGTGTACAGGGTATTGGACAAAGGTCAAATTGGACAGGGTATCTATGTAGCCCTGGCTGACCTGGCACTTTGTAGACTAGCTTCAAACTCAAGAGTAACAGTGGTTCCAACTTACCCAGTGCCCCACGGAAAGGTGGGACTGCTTATCTTTTTCAGTAGAAATCTAGCCATCACCCCAGGTGATGCAGCCTGTAGACCCTCTCACACACCAGCTAGTTCTGTTTGGCAGCAGTAGACAGTGGCCAATCTGTTGTAGCCTCACCATCTGTCTTCAGCTTTTCCAGCTCCTGGGCAAGGTGGTAGCCTCTCCTTCAGGTCATCAGCATTACCAAAGATGGAGGTTTATATCTAGCTAAGGACGGATGCAGTCTTTTTGGTTCTAACCAAGGTGTGCTTACTTGTATTTATATCAACTCTATATAAATCACGGTTGAATCTGAACTAATCAAGAATATGTGCTGATGATGTGTGTGTTGCTGAGCTGTCCTGTGTGGTCCTGTGGGCTGGGTAGGCAAGTGTGATAGATATCTCTAGTGTAGATTGTTGTGAACACTGAGCATAAATTGAAGCTGCTTCTACAACTAGAATTTCTTCTATGCAGCCTCAATTCTTCACTTCGGGTGGCTCGTGTGATTTGACTCACTTAAGATAATCGTCTTTACCAAAAGTCAACTGCTTCTAGACATAATTACATGTGCAAGATGGATTCATCCCAACATCCATAGGAACATTTGAATTGACTAGAGAGTGAAACCAAAGCCACTCTGACTCGTACAGATCACTATGACTGTCCTTGTTACCTTTGTGATGCTGTGACAAAGTGCCCTAACAAAAGCAACTTAAGGAGAAAAGGAGGGATGTGTTTTAACTCAAAGTGCAGGCTTCCCTGGCAGAAGGAGTTTGAGGAAACCGGTCACATTGCTTCTGAAGTCAGGAAGCAGACAGCAACGAGGGCTGGAGTTCAACCTACTTCATGGTTTATATACATTTCAAAATCTAAGCCCAAGGAATGGCACCACCCACAGTGGGTGGTGCTTTCCACCTCAATGAACATAGCCAAGATAATTCCACCTCCAAGCCATAAAAATGTCCAGTAGCTGGCTTCTCCGGCTTCTCAAGAGATTCTAGACCTCACTAGGTTGACGATTGAAATTAACCATCACATACCCCATCTTTCCTTGACTACCTGTCTCAATGTTTGGGAGCCTAGCAATACCCAGAATTCTAAGATGGTGGTTTAACTAGTGTTCACAGTTATGGAAAAGTCAAATTCCTAAGATAAACTACTTAATCAGTTTCACCCTGGTGCATCTGCTTTTCCAACCCTCAGCAACAAATACAGTGGACACACGTTCCTTCTCGCTCAGCACGTTCCTTCTCGCTCAGCTTTCTACCTTATCGCACAGAACAAAGTATGATCACTAAAGAAACCAGTGTGAATGTGAGGATGTGAGCTTTGCCGCCAGAGCAGAATGACTCTGGACTAAGCGTGTGATGTAGTCCATCTGCTAAAGCTAAGAGGCTCGAAAAGGTCACCAACAGTTGACAGGAGGTTCTTTTACTCAAACCAAATAAAAACCGTGGGCAGACAAAAGGGGCACTTCACTTGACATTAATATCCCTGGTTCTAGAAGCTCACATACTGGGCCTTCAAATCCAGAGTCTTACTACTCTAAGTCTTAAGCACTATAGGATTATGATTACAAGCTTTCAAAGTTGGAGGCTTAAGGCTCTACGTCCTTAAGGCTGAGGCCTGCAGCCCTGGGCTTATGGTGTCAGTGGGCAGCATTTATACCTCTTGAGCTTGGGTGTCAGGACTTTTAGCTCATCCTTTGAGGATTCTTTCAAACTCTTGCAGCAACTAGGGCTCATAGGCTCCTCCCCTCATCTCTTTATAACTCCTCAATTTGGGTAGTCTCATGTCTCTGCCCATCTCTTTTCTTCTCAGTCCCTTACTGTCCTTTGTTGTCTTGGCTTCTGGAAGAATCTGTACTCCGTCACTCTTTGGAGCTGTGGAGCCACCTCCTAGTGTTATAACTTAGGACCCTGGGTATCAAGACCTTTAGGTCTATGACTCTGAAAGTCAGTATTCACGCCCTCACTGTGACTGCCACTGGGACTACACACTGAGGATAATGTTACCACTTCATACACCAAGCTCATTTGTTCTGCTCATGATAAAGATTGTAGGCAAGCAACAGTCATTTGGGAAAAGTCTATGATGAATCCTAATGTGGCCACGTTACAGAGTCAGTATATAGGACAGAAGCCCCATCTGCCTGTGAGTAATCCATAAGACTGAAAATCAGCCTAGTTATATAGCTAGAAAGAATCACAAGAATTTTAAAATTGATTATATTTACTTGTGTATGTGTGTGTGTGTCTCTGTGTGTGTGTGTGTGTGTGTGTGTTTGTGTGTGTGTGTGTATGTAGACATAAATATGTGCTCCTGCATGTGTGTGAAGGTCATAGTACAACTTGTGAAAGTCCATTTTCTCTTTCACTCATGTAGGTTCTGGGATCAAATGCAGGACTTCTTCAGCTTGGTGCACGTTTCTTTACCTGCTAAGGCATCTTGTCAGCCTTCATGACAGATTTGTTCTTTAACTGTAATTTTACAAAAACAAAAGGGGGGGGTGATTTACAATTCAACCAAATTTATAAGCCTTATATAAATATGAATTATAGTCTTAATGGAAGCAACCCTGACAGGCAGACAGGTGAGGAAAGAGGCCACAGATAAACAAGATGGAAAATTTATGGCCAAGCTCACTGTGCAAGGTTTGTCCTGGACATGTCTGAGCTTGAATTAAGTTGTGGATCCCCCTTTTCTTTGTTTAAGTTGATTAATCCAGTCTAACAGGAGAGTGCCTGTCCTATATCACTGAAAACATTGATAATACCCATGCCCTCCCAGGGGTTAGGGTTGTTTGGATTTGGGATTCTAAATCCACTCCTTTGATATAGTGAGTCTGGCTCTTTGTGTGGGTGTGCCTGTGTGCTTCTTCATTTTTTTAAAATTCATTTCTCATATATTACATCTGAACCACAGTTTCCCCTCCCCCATACACAAACCCTCTTCCCCCAGATCTACTCTACTTTCATTTCTCTTCAGAAAAGAGCAGGCCTCTCAGAGATACCAACTGAACATGGTATAACAAGTTACAATAACTAGGCGCATCCTTTCATATTAAGGATGGGCAGAGCCACCAATAGGAGGAATAGGGTCCTAAGAGCAGGCAGAAGAGTCAGAAGCACTGTCAGGAGTCCCACAAAAACACCAAGCTATACAACCATAACATATATGCAGATGACCTAGTGCAGACCCCTGCAGGCTCTATGACTGTTGCTTCAGTGTTTGTGAGCCCCTATAAGCCCTGCTTGGTTCTTTGGGCCGTGTTCTCCTGGTGTCCTTGAGCGCTATAGTTCTTGCAATCCTTTCTGCTCCTCTTCTATAGGGTTCCCCAAGTTCTGCCTAATGTTTGGCCGTGGGTCTCTCCATCTGCTCCCATCAGTCTCTAGACGACACTTCTCTGATAATTGCCCTAGGCTCTGGTCTATGAGTATAGCAGAATATCATTGGGAATCATTTCACGGACTTTTTTTTTTTTTTTTTTTTTTTTTTGCCAGTTGTATTTGGTTCTATCTTAGGTCTCTGGGCTATCCAGCTGCTAGTTCTTGGTCCTACAGCCATTGTCAGATATGGGCTTCCTCTCATGGCATGGCCCCCAAGTTGAGCTTGCCATTGGTTGGCCACTAAGATAAGTTCTATGCCACTATTATCCTATCACATCTTGCAGGCAGGACAAGTTGTAGGTTGAAGGTTTGGGGGCTGAGTTGGTGTCCCAGTCTCACTACTGGAAGCTGCCTGGTTACAGAAGATGGACTGTTCAGATTCCTTATCCCTTATTACTTGGAATCTTCCCTAGGAACATCCTCATAGTTTCCACTGTACTAGGTTTCCATACTGCCTCTCATATGCCCCCCTAAATCCAGTCATCTCTCCCTGTACTCTCTCCCTCCACCTCCCACAACCCCCCCCCATTATCTGATCCCTCCTGTTCCTAGTCCCACCCACTTCCAGCCTGCCCTCAAAAAAAATATTCCATTTCCCCTTACCAGGGATAGCTGATGTATGTTGTCTTTTAATTCCATAATTGGTGACAAAGATGACAATCAAGACTACTTAACTTAAACACAACCTCTTTTCTGTCAATCACAAAGGAGTGTTTGCTGCTTTGTTTTTAAGTTTAACTGTATTATTATATGTGCGCAAGTGTTTTGCCTGCATGTATGTCTATGTACTATATGTATTCCTGGTACCAACAGAGGCCAGAAGAATGTATTGTATCCCTTGGAGCTAGAGTTACAAATAGTTGACAGTCACCATGTGGGCACTGGGAAGAGTAGCCAGTGCTCTTAACTGCTAAGCTTTGGGGAGATAATCTTTCCTGGCTGATGCTATGCAGTTATGAATAGCCAATAGTCGAGTCCCTTGCAGCATCTGTAGGAGAGGTCATTAAGGCTTACCATGGCTAAAATAAAAATTTTCTGATAGTGGTCCAAAATAAAGCAGTAGAGGCTAGAAGCAGGATACTGAAGATGAAGTTGGTTTTAAGAAGCCAGCAGCTAAGGTTATAATGTTCTTTACAGCTGGGTGTAGTGTCCTCAAGGGAGCCATGAAGCACTCAAAGCAACCTGTAACTACAATGAAAGTCAAGCCTGCTGGTTATCAAGAGAGGGACTGGCTGGTCCACTCACAACTCCCTACATAAGGCAGCCAGGCATACAGGGACTGCTGGCTTCTATAGCAGCCCTTCATAAATAGGGCTGGTTGGATGGCTCTCTACAGTTGTGTTCATTCATAGGAACAGTAAACACTTCTTACAACAGAGACATTAACAGTAAGGTAACATTCTTAGCAGTGCTTACAATGCTTAACTGTTAGCCAAATACCCACAGGAAGATCCCAATCATTGATTCCAAAGAGGAGTTTGGGGTCTGGTGTGGGGATGAGTCAGTATTCTCTAAGTATTGTAATAGCTTACGAAACTTTGCCTTAAGAATAATAAAGGGTACAGTCTTAAGATACCTCTACTGAAAAATGGACTTAAAATCCTTGAGTATTTAAGACCTAAAGTCAGACTTTGATCATCCAAATACCTACATGCAGGAAGTGGCTAAATAATATACTGTCTTCAGTCATAGCATGTATCTCAGTGCCCATCAGATATGATTAAATGCCTAATAGTGAAGCACCCCTAGAGAACATAGCTAAGGTCCAGGAGGCCATAGAGCTCCTCCTAGGAATTTTCCAGGACCCGACTTATAAAAAAAGTCCTCACTCTCAGTGCATCTACCAATGGCCATCAAGAATCAGATGCTCCTGTAACTCACCTATGCCCTTCATTGTCCCCCATCATCTTCAGAGCTATACACCACATTCATACAGTGAGGTAGGGTTTGTCTGTATTGTTGAATGTGGCCACAGAAGTTTCATTTTACAAATTGTTACTCTGAGTGAGTGTGCCGCCTATTTTCCTTGTTAATCAACCCACACACTCCGTGGTTGATTCCATATCCTAGTCACTTTATACAGTGACATAGTGAAGATACTCATTCTGCACACTGATTTTACTTTCATTACATGTAAACTCAGGAATGTATTTTATGCCATAGTTCTTTGGATTGGCAGGTCTGAATCAGACAGTCACCACATAGTCTCACTCAGAAAGGCAGTATTGTATACTATTCAGATAGTTTATGCATCTATCTTAATGCTGTTACTGAATGAGAATTTAGAATAGGGAAGGGTGAATATATAAAATGGTACAAAGAAAAAACTGGATATTTGGTGATCAGGTCAGTAGGCAAGAGCACTGCCACCTTTTATCTCTATAGGCCTAGAGTATTACACTTCACCTTCAGTTGAAAGCAAGAAGTCTTGAGTAGAGGTAGCGCATGTTACTTTGTCACAGACACACTTAGTTTGAAGGATAATTTTCTAGATCTCTCTACCTCTCCTGGTTTGAACCCTAAGTAAACTAACCAACCCTAGTTAGAGGCAGTCTTAATTCCCCTTGAGTTGTTGGTCAGGAGTATCCAAGAGATTCCCAAAACAATGTAGGCTACTGCCACAGTCCTAGAACTTGAAGGTAACTATGATTGGTCACTAACAACAGCATAAATAATTCATAGATTCTTAAACAGTAAATTTTAAAAAACAGCTTAAAATAATACATTATACTTTTCATGTATGTTCAAACTCCAAAACTGGCTGGCAAAGTATCACCATTTTATGATATTATTTCAACTTGGGTTGCTTTGTTTAGCATCCTCCTCAATGAGGGTCAAAGGATGCCTCTGCTTTCTGCATTGTAGATCAGTCAGCATGGTCTAGACTTTTGTGTAAATGAAATCATACAGTGAGCTTCTTTCGGAAGGGGTATCTTTCTGTGAAATCAGGATAATTATTCTCATGTGTAATCATTTACATTGTTACATGCATCAATATTTTATCATTTTTTGCCACCCAGTTTAATTCCATTATATGGAAATGATATGGATGGTTTATGTATTTGTTTATCTGTTGGTGGATATTTCAGTTGTTTTTAGACTTTTAGCTATTGTAGAAAAATTCGTGTTCATGTTTTTGAATGCACATATGACTTCAGTTTTCTTTGTAAATGCTCAGAGAGGCAACAGTTAGGTCTGTGCTAGATGTGTTTAGGGATGCTTAAGAGACTGGCAATAGGTTTTCCAAGGTGATGTTATTGTTTTCCATTTCTACAAGATGTGTGTGGATATATTTTGGCTGCTTCCCATTCTCACTGTCACGTGGAATCCTCAGTCTAAATGTAAACCCATAGTTATGTAGTGGCATTTTGCCATCATCCCAATGTGCATCTCCCTAATAACTACTGAGGTGTCAAGCACATGAAATTTTGTTAACCACTTATGTACTTTGGTGAAATGACTACTCAAATATTTTGATGTTCTGTTGTGTTCTTATGTTCTTAACTGGCGGATTTCAAGATTATTTATATATCCCAAATAAGTTCTTTTTTTTTTTTTTCCCAGAATGGTAAACAGTTCCTTTGTGCCTGGTTTGTCTTTACTTCAGCTCCATTAAGGTTAGGTTGATTTTTAAAAAATAGTGATGTACAATATATAGCATGACATTTTAACATTCAGTGAAATGATTAAATTAAGCTAACTGATGTATCTAGCACCTTACACACTTTGCTTTTTGGTGGTGAGAACAGTTAATATTTTGTTTTTTAACAGTTTTCAGGGTTTATAATATCCTTTGCCACATTCCCATGCTGTTCTGTGGATCTCTAGACCTTACCTGACTTTTTTCTTTCTTTCTTTTTTTAATTGGTTATTTTGTTTATTTACATTTCAAATGTTGTCTCCCTTCCTGGCTTCTTATCTCCAAACCCCCCATTAGATCCCACCTCCCCTTTGCTTCTATGAGGGTGCTTCCCCACCCACCCACCTATTCCTGCCTCACCACTTTAGCACCTCTTATGCTGGGACATTGTGCCTCCACAGGATCTCCTCTCCCATTGATGCCAGATATGGAAAACCTCTGCTATATACAGCTGGAGCCATGGGTCTTTTCATGTGCACTCTTTAGTTGGTTGTTTAGTCCCTGGGAGCTCGGGGGGGGGGGGGGGCTCTGTTTAGTTGATATTGTTGTTCTTCCTATGGGGTTGCAAACTTTTTCAGCTCCTTCAGTCCTCCCTCCCCCTAACTCTTCCATTTGGGGTCCCCTATTCAGTCCAATGGTTGACTGTTGGTATCTGCATCTATGGTTTCTTTACCCACCCTAACTCCATCACCACTCCTGAAGACCTGGGCTCTAATCTCTGCTTCTATGAGGAGTTTTGCTTTGCTCAGCTTTTGCATGCAGATGAATTTACAGATTACTTTATCTTTTTTAGTACATTTGATAGTTTGTCTACATTGTTGTAAATGACCCCAGATTATCTGTGTAAAAACCTTCATTCTGAGTAGATACATAGATTCATTCTGAGTGGATACATAGATAGGGATAGGTTCTTTTTCTTACTCATCAATTCAAATATTATGGCAGATTCCACATCCTGGTAATTTGGAACATTCCTACAGTGAAAACACCTCTTCTGCATGGTGATTTCACTTTTTGGTGTAAATTCAGGAATAGGAATATTATATGATATAGAAATTCTCTTTAATATTTCAAGAAATAGTCACACTGTTTTCAACAATGGCTGCTCCAATTTATATTACCCACAAGCATGTTACAAGAGGTTCCTTTTCATCTCATCTTTTCCAACTCCTACTTTTCAGTCTTTATTGTAAGAGGTCATTTAGTTTGATGAAACCCTAGTTATCTATCTTTGCTTTTGTTGTTTGTGTTTTACAGCAATAACCCTTAGCATTTGGATTGTAGGTTATGGCCACTCTCTTCTTTAGAGCTTTTCAACTGTTTATGAATTGTCCACATTTCATGGGGACATAATCATTTTCTAATACACCATGATGACACTTTTTGAAATGCTATGTGTATTAGTCAGGGTTTCCTAAAGGAACAGAACTAAGAGAATGAATATATATGAGATTTACCAGATTGACTTACAAGACATGTTCTGAGGAGTTCAACAATCTCTACCACCCATTGGAGAAACTGAAAAAGTTTATTAACTGCTCAGTTCATGATGCTGGGTATCTCAGTGGTCCCTGTATGGAGCTGAAAACTTAGAGGTTTCCTGGAGAGTTGCAGGTCTTCAGTCTTCATTGGAATCCCAAAGAAATTTCTAGAAACAGTGAAGAACTCTCTCAATACCATGATAGATGAACTTGACAGTAATAGTGAGGGCAAGCAGCCAAAAAGCAATGTTTTCTTCTTCTCTGTCCTTTTACATGGGTTGCTGAAAGAAGATATGGATTAAATTTAGGGTGGGTGTTTCTGCTTTGAATAACCTGAACAAGAAACTCCCCCACAGGAGTGCCAGCAGCTCGGGTTCTAGTTGATTCCAGATGCAGTCTAGTTGACCAAGTTTAGCTGTCATACTATGGCTGCTAGCTACAGATTTCATTTTTCCTAGCAGACATGGAATGATTTGAAGCTCCTGTCTGTGTTGGGGGTAGGGCTTTTTCTGCACTGTAAGATTTTTCATTAAACTGATTAATTTGACAGCAAAGAGTCCAAGAGAAGTCTGTAATAAAAACTAAAGGCCTTTTTGTTATTAAATGATTTAATGTTTATAGATACAGGCCTTCTCAGTTTATAGCTCTTAATGAATGGATGCACAATATTAATTCTTAGGGAAGTTAGCTCATTTACTATTATCCATAAAAACACATAAGCAATAATCAGTCATTTCTTTTTCTCTTTTTTCTACTCACTCCCCACACCAGGTATATGCCATCCACAGATTCACTTCACCTGATAATCCATCCACCATCTTACTAGTCACCTATGAGATAATGACACTTGAATGTAGGGATCCATATGAACAATGCAAGAAAATATCATGCCAATTCTCAAGGATAAAATAAATGAAGAATAAAATAGTACTCAACCAAATCCTAGAATGACATTGCTAGCAAGCTATAATAGGTATTTATTTTTTGTATTTATTTATTTATTTATTTAGGTTTTTTCAATACAGGGTTTCTCTGTATAGCCCTGGCTGTCCTGGAACTCACCAGGCTGGCCTCAAACTCAAAAATCTGCCTGCTTCTGCCTCCCAAGTGCTGGGAATAAAGGTGTGCACCACCACTGCCTGGCTTGTAATAGGTATTCAGTCAAAAGAGCAATACATGGCCCAGTGGGTAGAATATTTGCTGTGAACACAGGGACCTGAGTTGAGATGCCCAGATTTCATATAAAAAATTACTTAAGCCCATTTCTGAGGAGATAAACACTGAAAGATTTGGGGGTCTTCCTGTCTAGATAATCTAGCCAATTGGTGAGCATCAAGTTCAGGGGTAGACTCTGGTTCAAAAAATAAGGTGGAGCCACCCCTCAATTGCTCCATGTGGCTGGGGTAGACACCTAGCTGGTCTGCTCCCATGAATACACTATATCCTGAGACATCCTAGAGAAGCTACTACAATCAGAGCAGCGGACACCTAGCTGGTCTGCTCCCGTGAAGACACCATATCCTGAGACATCCTAGAGGAGCCATGTACTCAGAACAGCTGGAGGTCAGTATCACAGGATCACAAAGACATCTGGACCCTGAGGAGTTCTGACAGAAGGAAGATAACTGGAAAGACAGGCTCCAATCAGAGACAGTGAGTGCAGGTAGCACTAGAGTTAACCAGATGGCAAAGGCAAGCACAAGAATGTAAGCAACAGAAACCAAAGTTACTTGGCATCATCAAAACCCAGTTCTCCCACCATAGCAAGCCCTAGACACCCCATCACACCGAAAAAAGCATGATTCAGAATTAAAATCACTTCTCATGATGATGATAGAGGACTTTAAGACAGACATAAATAACTCCCTTAAAGAAGTACAAGAGAACACAAGTAAACATGTAGAAGCCCTTAAAGAGGAGACACAAAAATTACTTAAAGAATTACAAGAAAACACTAACAAACAGGTGAAGCAATTAAACAAAATCATTCAGGATCTAAAAATGGAAGTAGAAACAATAAAGAAATCTCAAAGAGAGACTACCCTAGAGATGGAAAACCAAATGCAAGGGCACCCACATAAATAAAAGAAACTTTACTAAAGCTCAAAGCATACATTGCACCTCACACAATAATAGTGGGGGATTTCAACACCCCACTTTCAACAATGGACAGATCATGGAAACAGAAACTAAACCAAGACACAATGAAACTAACAGAAGTTATGAACCAAATGGATTTAACTAATATCTGTAGAACATTTCATCCTAAAACAAAAGAATATACCTTTTTCTCAGCACCTCATGCTACCTTCTCCAAAATAGACCATATAATTGGTCACAAAACAGGCCTCAACAGATACAAAAAGATTGAAATAATCTCTTGCACCCTATCAGACCACCATGGACTAAGGCTGGTCTTTAATGATGAAAAAAACAATGGAAAGCCCACATACAAGTGGAAAGTGAACAATGCTCTACTCAGTGATGACTTGGTCATGGAAAAAATAAAGAAAGAAATTAAAGAATTTTTAGAATTTAATGAAAATGAGGACACATCGTACCAAAACTTGTGGGACTCCATGAAAGCAGTACTAAGACGAAAACTCACAGCTCTAAGTGCTTACAGAAAGAAACTAGAGAGAGCATACACTAACAACTTGACAGCACAGCTGAAAGCTCTAACACAAAAAGAAGCAAATACACCCAAGAGGAGTAGATGGCAGGAAATAATCAAACTCAGGGCTGAAATCAACCAAGTAGAAACAGAAAGAACTATACAAAATATCAACAAAACCAGGAGCTGGTTCTTTGAGAAAATCAACAAGATAGATAAACCCTTAGCCAGACTAAACAAAGGGCACAGAGACAGTATCCAAATTAAGAAAATCAGAGCTGAAAAGGGAGACATAACAACAGAAACTGAGGAAATTAAAAAAAAAAAAACAGCAGATCCTACTACAAAGGCCTATACTCAACAAAATTAGAAAATCTGGATGAAATGGACAATTTTCTCGACAGATATCAGGTACCAAAATTAAATCAGGAACAGATAAAAACATCTAAACAGTCCCATAACCCTAAAGAAATAGAAGCAGTCATTAAAAGTCTCTCCACAAAAAAAGGTCTGGGACCAGATAGTTTTAGTGCAGAATTCTATCAGACCTTCAAGGAAGACCTAATACCAATTCTCTTCAAACTATTCCATCGAATAGAAACAGAATTCAAGGAAGACCTAATACCAATTCTCTTCAAACTATTCCATCGAATAGAAACAGAAGGAATACTACCCAATTCATTCTATGAAGCTACAATCACACTCATGCCTAAACATCACAAAGACCCAACAAAGGAAAAGAACTTCAGACCAATCTCTCTTATGAATATAGATGCAAAAATACTTAATAGAATTCTCACAAACCAAATCCAAGAACACCTTAAAACAATCATCCATCACAATCAAGTAGGCTTTATCCCAGGAATGCAGGGATGGTTCAATATTTGGAAATTCATCAATGTAATTCACTATATAAACAAACTCAAAGAAAAACACCACATGATCATCTCACTAGATGCTCAGAAAGCATTTGACAAAATTCAACATCCCTTTATGTTAAAAGTCTTGGAAAGATTAGGAATTCAAAGCCCCATACCTAAACATAGTAAAAGCAATATACAGCAAGCCAGTAGCCACCATCAAACTAAATGAAGAGAAACTTGAAGTAATCCCACTAAGATCCGGGACTAAACAAGGCTGCCCACTCTCATTCTACCTATTCAATATCGTATTGGAAGTCCTAGCCAAAGCAGTTAGACAACAAAAGGAAGTCAAAGATCTCAGAAGATGGAAAGATCTCCCATGCTCCTGGATTGGCAGGATTAATTTAGTAAAAATGGCCATCTTGCCAAAAGAAGTCTACATTCAATGCAATCCCCATCAAAATTCTAAACCAGTTCTTCATAGAGGTATAAAGAGCAATTTGCAAACTCACTTGGAATAACAAAAAACCCAGGATAGCAAAAACTATTTTCAACAATAAAAGAACTTCTGGAGGAATCATCATCCCTGATCTCAACCTGTACTACAGAGTAACAGTGATAAAAAACTGCATGGTATTGGTACAGAGGCAGGCAGGAAGATCAATGGAATAGAATTGAAGATCCAGAAATGAACCCATACACCTATGGTCACTTGATCTTTGACAAAGGAGCTAAATAAAACCATCCAGTGGAAAAAGGACAGCATTTTCAACAAATGGTACTGGTTCAACTGGAGGTCAGCATGTAGAAGAATGCAAAACAATCTATTCTTATCCCCTTGTACAAAGCTCAAGTCCAAGTGAATAAAGGACTTTCACATAAAACCAGATACACTGAAACTAATAGAAGAGAAGTTGGGGAAGACCTTCGAATACCTAGGCACAGGGGAAAAGTTCCTGAACAGAACAACAATGGCTTATGTTCTAAGATCAAGAATTGACAATTGGGACCTCATAAAATTACAAAGCTTCTGTAAGGCAAAGGACACTATCAATAGGACAAAAAGGCAACCAACAGATTGGGAAATGATCATTACCAATCCTACATTCAATAGAGGGCTAATATCCAATATATACAGAGAACTCAAGAAATTAGACTCCAGACAACCAAATAACCCTATTAAAAATGGGGTACAGAGCTAAACAAGGAATTCTCAACTGAGGAAACTCAAATGGCTGAGAAGCACCTTAAGAAATGCTCAACATCCTTAGTCATCAGGGAAATGCAAATCAAAACAGCCCTGAGATACCACCTCAAACCATTCAGAATGGCTAAGGTCAAAAACTGAGGTGATAATAGATGCTGGTAAGGATGCGGAGAAAGAGAAACACTCTTCCATTGTTGGTGGGATTGCAAGCTGGTACAACCACTCTGGAAATCAGTCTAGCGGTTCCACAGAATATTGAACATAGCATTACCTGAAGACCCACCTATACAACTCCTGGGCATATACCCAGAAGATGCTCCAACATATAACAAGGACATATGCTCCACTATGTTCATAGCAGCCTTATTTATAATAGCCAGAAGCTGGAAAGAACCCAGATGTCCTTCAACAAAGGAATGGATACAAAAAATGTGGTACATTTGCACAATGGAGTATTACTCAGCTATTAAAAATAATGAATTTGGCCTATCATGGCCTATCATGGCTGCCTCCATGGCCCGCGGCATGAGCCCCTGGGTCCTGTTATGGGTGGCTGGGAGATCTTAGGGACCCAGGGCCGGGCACTGGGCAGTAACATCTAGGACATTTGGAACTACAGGCGAGCAGGGAGCTGGCGAGGACGAGGTGGATGGCCCGGAGCTGCCCCAGGATGTGTGAGTGCCCGTCATGCCATGCTTCCTTGCCCTGTCACTTGTTCTCAGGACAGCCTCTGGCTCAGCACCTGCACCCTGTTTGTCCCCAGGGTCAACATGGACTACTCTGGCAAGAGGATCCTGGTGAGGGGCAGAGTAGGGGACAATGTTTTATACCTGGCCCAGAGCCATGGGGTGTACCTGGAAGGGGCCTGCAAAGCATCTCTGGCTTGCTCCACCTGCCATGTGTATGTGAGTAAGGCCCACCTTAATCTCCTGCCTCTTCCTGAGGAGAGGGAGGACAACATGTTGGACATGGCTCCACTGCTCCAGGAGAACTCGAGGCTGGGCTGCCAGATTGTGATGACCCCTGAGCTGGTAGGAGTCGAATTTACTCTTCCCAAGATCACCAGGAACTTCTATGTGGATGGCCACATCCCCAAGCCCCACTGACATGAGGCCACTGGACTGACCAGAGTCATGGAACAGAAAAGAAAAGCCATGCTTCCTACCACAAAGCACAGACTGCCCAGGAAAGAGAAGTTGGACACACAGTGTGAGACCAGAGCTGCCACTGGGGACAGCCAGTGTCTGAGCCCTGAGGGGGATGGGTCTTGGATGTGTCAGTCTACCAGAGAGAATCGAACTATAAATTAAGGATGGACTCAAACCAGAGCTGCAATAAAAGTCACCCCCCCCAAAAAAAATGAATTCGATAAATTCTTAGGTAAATGGATGGAACTAGAAAATATTATCCTGAGTGAGGTAACCCAACCACAAAAGAACATACATGGTATTTACTCACTGATAAGTGGATATTAGTCCAAAAGCTTGAAATAGCCAAGATTCACCTCACAGACTACAAAAAGCCCATGAAGAAGGAAGACCAAGTGTGGGTGCCTCGGTCCTACTTAAAAGGAGTAACAAAATACTCAAGGGAGCAAATATGGAGACAAAGTGTGGGACAGAAACTGAAGGAGGGGCCTTCTGGAGACCATTCCACCTGGGTATCCATCCCATGTGCAGTCAACAAAGGTAGACACAAATGTGGATGTCAGAAAGTGCATGCTGACAGGAGCCTGATATAGCTGTCTCCTTAGAGTTCTGCCAGAGGCTGACATATTCAGAGTCAGATTTTCACAGCTAACCATTGATCTGATCAAGGGGTTCCCAATGTAGGAGTGAGAGAGAAGACTGAAGTAGCAGAAGGGGTTTGTGGCCCCATAAGGAGAGCAACAATACCAACCAACCAGAGCTCCCCAGGGTCTAAACCACCAGCCTGGGAACACATAGGGAGGGACCCATGACTCCAGTTATATATGTAGGGGAGGATGGACTTGTCAGGCATAGGTGGGAGAGGAGATTCTTGGTCCCATGAAGGCTGGACACCAACTGGGGGGAATTTGAGGGTGGGGAGGTGGGAGTGGGGAGTAGATAGGGCACATCCTTATAGAAGCAGGAGGAAGGGGGTGGGATAGGGGGTTCCTGGGTTGGGGGAAATGGGGTAAGGGGATAAAATCTAAAATGTAAATATAATATCCGAAAGAGAGAGACAGAGAGAGAGAGAGAGAGAGAGAGAGAGAGAGAGAGAGAGAGAGATTATCTTGAGCCTCAAAAAAAATAAGGTAGAGAGAAATTGAGGAAGATATCCTGATTTGGCTCTTGTCTCCCAGATGTACACATATGGTAGTGCACACCCTCATATGCACGCATACATACAAAGGAACATGTATACATACATCACTTATACACACACACACACACACACACACACACAGAGAGAGAGAGAGAGAGAGAGAGAGAGAGAGAGAGAGAGAGAGAGAGGTGACAAATCTGCTTAAATAGTTTATAAAGTTGGCTTCCCATGCATTGTTAAATAAATTAAAAGGTCTCTTAAATATTTTTAGTATTAAATGGAGAAATCCAAAGAACTTTAGAAAACAACAACAAAAAACCCAAAACAACAGTGAATTCTGAGCAATAGCTCTCTTAGTGACCCCTGCTGAGAACACTACTGTGCACTCACTGTAAGTCACCAGGGCACCATGTCTTCCCCCAAAGTGAGAGCCTGTATAGTTACCCCAAACTCATATCAATGGCACCTTACCGAGCAGAAAATTAATCAGCTATAAACTATCTGTCATTAAGTGCCACCAGACCCGTCTCTTCCAGTCAGCGTTCATTATGTATTCATGAGCCAGGTTGGCTATCTTTCATTCTTTATTGTATTCAGGGAAGGAAAAAAAACCCACATAAAACCATTTTCCTGGCTGAATGGGTGAAATAATTTAAAAGCCAATATGTTAGGCTGGCAGCTTGTCTAACAACCATGAGGCTCTCTTCAGACCAATAATGAAAGTAGCTCACTCATTATTATATAATGTATCCATTCATGCCTTAACACTAGGTGAATATTTATATTTATAGGAAAAGAATACTGAGACCATCTTGCCATTCTAAAAATCACCTTTCATTAAGTGGTCACACTTCTATCGATAAAAGTGGCTACACCTTAGTCCTGTGGGATGGCTGCTTTTAAACTCACATGACATCCCCTCAGTCTTTACATTGGTGATTAAAACTGCAAAGACAGGAAACTACTCAGTGGGATCAAGAACATCCTCAGCAGTAAGAAAGCATGGTGTGGCTCTTCCTTCTCTTACATTCAAAGGCCTTGAATCGATTTTCTCTACTTGGTTGAGGGACAATTTACAGAGGTGTGTTTTAGAGTTCCCTGGGCTGAGGGATAGAAGGAGAACCCATGAGAAAGAAGAGGCAAATGAAGGAGAGGCCTCCATGAGTTAGGTCAGTCATGAAAAACGTGGCCCCAAGGGCTGACCAATTGGAATTAAGAGCAGCCCAGATGAAACATAGTAAGTAATAACTCGAGGTTATCAATAGGAAAGTAGATTCTAATAGCATTGAGGGTAGGCATCTGCCCAGCTCTTGTGCTGCTTAAGGCTTATTGTAAATTTAAAAAAAAAAAAAAAAAAAAGGTTGTATGGCTTTTTTCCAGGAACTGAATGATCAAGGCAGGGTAGAAACCCTGATTGGGATTAAAAATTTCTACAACACATAAATGAGTTTTCCCAGGCATCCTAGTACTGTATTAACTCAGCCTAGACAGGATGACTATTGGTTTCAAGAGGCTGAACCCATTGTTTCAGTTTTCATGTAGAGTACTCCCTGGTCAGTGCAACATTAAGTAGTTTGAATGCCTGTGTCCCCACTAAAATTCATGTTGAAATCGAATATGCAATGCATCAGAATTGGAAAGTGAGGCCTTTGGGAAGTCATTGGGTCATGAGGGAATTGCACTGGGATAGTGTGAAAGAGGCTTCACATAGCACTCCTGGCTACTCAAGGGAATATATTAGAAGCCTTCACTAGATAACCAGTCTCACCGGCACCTTAACTTGGACTTTGCAGCCTCTTCAACTATAAGGAATAAATTATTGTTGCACTTAATTTCTCAGTCCCAAGGATTTTGTTACAGCATCACAGACAGATAAGATAGAATTTGGCAATGAATAAAGAGGGAATTCTATTTATTCCCACAAGGGAGTGCTATTGGGAACATTGTAGGCAACAATGTGTGTTTCTTATAAGGACAATAACATGAACTGTGCACTATGGGAGTAGTAAAATCTAAGTAACCTGTGACTAGGTTCTATCTTGGCTTTCTGTAATGCTACAATACCCACACCCAGCATCAGCCTCTGCTTGCAGGTCATGCATTTGAGATTACAATAGCCAGATCAACCTAGATAAAGAGATAGGCACTAATTAAATGAGAGAGAGGGTAGAAGGGCAAGGAACGAGGGAGGAAGGGAGGAAAAGAGAGAGAAAATGATATTCAGTTCAGTAGGTAATGATACTTACTGCCAAGCTGACTACCCGAGTTAGTGCCATGTCACCCACATGGTGTACTGAGAGAACAACTTCACCCTAATTGTACTCTGACCTCCACATTTACACTATGAAATACATTTTATATGTGTGTGTGTCACTAAGCCCCCTACACATACACACACACACACACACACACACACACACACACACACTAAATAAAAAAATGTCAGAACATTTAAGAGAACACTATGTTGTTGAGACTGTACATATCCTCCACTTCACCTGCTGTGGCTACTTCCTTCTTTGATACCTTAAGTTCTAGAAGAATGGAGGGAACAGATTGGATAAAGGAAAAGGTTCCTTTATTTATGACAACAACATACAGTGTTGTCAGTAGGCACCCTTCCCATGCTATGTCCTTCGGCACACACTTACAGGTGGCATAAATGTCTTCATGTTCTATGTCCATTCTGAGAGAAATATCCACATATCTTTGCCCATCATTCCCTTGTTCTTTCCTAACCTGAGCACAGAGGAATGTGTTAGTCTCCGCCTATGGGTCCTTGTGTCAGTGCGGGCTGGGACTATAGATAATCATTTGTCTTTGAAGGAACAATTAGATGCAACATCCTGTGTTCTGCCTTGTCCAAGATGGTTCCTTCATTCGTGCCAACCCTCTCTATAGAATACCCTGTGAGAACATGGAGCACATGGGATTGGAAATGCATGTTCTAGAAATTTTGCTATAAGCTCTTATCTAAAACAAAAATGAACTCAACAGGTTGTAGTTACATATTTGTCCATACATATACACACATGTATGATTAAGTAGGTAACAATAATAATCAAAGAAAGGAAGCTATCCATTTTGAGAGTGTGGGGACCTGAGAAGAATTGAAGAGAGTGTACCTGGGAGGGAACAAAGGGAGGAAGAGGGAAAGGGGTAGTGATGGAGATTTCTTTTAATTGAAGATGTATAGTTCAAAGACCTTTAAAAGGAATATTTTAAAAAGCATATTCTTACCTAAACCCAAATGAACTCTAGGTTATTATTTGTAATAACATCCACTTCCCCGTGCCACCACTCTCTGTCACTGCAAACAGCTTTACTGATTCCCACTCTGCCCAATAAACTAGAAGCTAATGATGCTTGCCCACTTCTGTGTCTTGTCACTAAGATTCTGACAAAGTCTGTTTCCTTAAAACAGTACACTTATTTCTCAATAGTATACTTTGTATTTTGCTTGTGTAATTTGCTTTAGACATGAGAAAATTGAGTTCCCATCTGTTTCACCCCTTTGAAATTATATATGTCCCCTGCTATAAATAACCAGGAGTTTGTTGCTATCAACAGGAATCTACAATGGGCTGAGCCTGAATGGCCACCTGCAAAGAGAGATGTTGGAGTGATTTCTGCAGAGTGAGAAATGAGCAAGGTGACCCAGCTTGCCCGGATGACAAGACACAAAGGCTGACATCCATCATGTCAATGTACCCCTGATCTTTCATCTTCATGTCATGGACCCAGATAGCAGGGCCCAAACCAGCAGCTCTGAGTGGTTAAGGTAACACGAGACAAGCAACCTAGTAAAAGACAGTAATAATTGGAACTAGAAAGAATAGGATTAAGATTAAGGGTCACTTTGTCTATCAGCATATTTTTAGAAGAAGAAGAAAGAACAAGAGTGACACTTGGTGGCCATTACAAGACAACACAAAGGACTAAGCTACAGGGAAGACTCTCCTCATCAACTTTGTTCTCGAGTTTTGGAAAGCAGAAGAAAAGTGCATTGCTCACTTAAAAAAATAAAATGTAAATAAGTAGATAAATAAATATAAAAAATAAAGCCTGTGTTTGCAGCAATAGCCGCATAGTGAATTCATCAGAAAGAGTTTTAATATGCCTTTATGCAGGCTACTACCAGGTAGTTAGTAAAAAATTCTGAGGCTAAGTCTCAAGCATGACATTTATCAGAAAGTCATCACTAACACTAATGTAAACCCATAGTTAAGCATAGTTTTGTCAGAAGGATATTCTCAAATCTCCAGATCTCCTCACACCCCTAAACATCACCAACAACTTTAAAGGGCTTTTAATTAGATTGTCTTTCTTGACTGACATTTGCCATATAATACATCATAAAATTGAGCATTTAAAAAAATCATTAATTCAGTATAGTGGTTTGAGAAAGAATGAACCCTATAGGCTCATATATTTGAATGTTTGGTTCCCACGTGGTGAAGTGTTCAGGAAGGACGAAGAGGTATGGCCTTGTTGGAGAATGTGTGTGTCACTGGGAAGTGGTCTTTGAAGTTTAAAAAGCCAACTCTGGCTCCCCCTTTCTATCTGTCCTTCCCTCCTTCTTTTCCTCCCTCTCTCACTTCTTCCATCCTGCCTGCGCATTAGCATGTAGCTCTTAAGTACTGCTTCAGTGCCATAACTGTCCACCTGCCACCATGGTCCTTGCCATGGTGATCATGGGCTAGCCCTTTGAAACTGTGAGCAAGCCTCCAGTTAAATGCTTTCTTTTATACACTGGTTTCTTCACAGTAATAGAATAGTAAGGCAGAAATTGGTAGCATCAAGTGCTGTATTGTTGTGACAGGCTTGACTATGCTACTTGTTGGTGAAATGTGAGCTTTGGGACTTTAAGTTGGGAAGGTAGCTGAATAGTTTAAATAGGTTTGAATGGGCCATCATAGTAGGAGCTTGGAAAGCAATAGTGCTCAGAACAATGTGGACTGTAGAGGCCCAGATCAAGATATTTTAGAGGGAAAGAATATTATCAGTTGTCCTAGAGACCATTCTTGTGACATTTTGACAAGAAAAACTGTGGCTGCATTTCACTCTTGTTTTAAACATCTGTCTGAGGCTAAATTAAATCACTTTGAACTAACATCCTTGGCAGAAGACATTTCTAAAAAAATCTAGTGTTGACTGTGACATATGGTTATTAGTGTCTTCTCTTATACAAATCTTC
This sequence comes from Arvicanthis niloticus, assembly GCF_011762505.2. Taxonomy (NCBI): domain Eukaryota; kingdom Metazoa; phylum Chordata; class Mammalia; order Rodentia; family Muridae; genus Arvicanthis; species Arvicanthis niloticus. Next base: position 42,573,801 of record NC_047671.1, read on the forward strand.
AATGAAAAGAAGTAAGCAGGGCAGAAAGAAATATAAAATACACAGTTTGAAAAGCAGAAAAGCACTAGAGAATTTAAAGATGGAGCCAAGTCCTGTTTTCAAGAAGATGAGATGCTTAAAGAAAGGCCTGATGGTAAGTGGAATAAAGGGAGTGGTGCTCTCAGGGAAAGACCCCATCCAAATAATACTGAAATCTGTAAAAGAAAAGGTCTGAGGGTTGCCTCTGTACATATATCTTATGCCTGACTTAACAGAAGACATCTGAGTACTCAAGGATGCTTTGCCACTGTCTGTTGTAACATGCGACTTTTGATATAAGTAGGTCAAAGAAACCTCACCTCCTACACACAGTTGCAAAAGGAAATCACATTCTAATTACTTCTTCAAGCATCTATAAATATGTACACTTGATTATTCACAGATAGTGTATTAAAATTCAACAAGTGATAGATCTTGAAAGGATATCCGTGTATCTGAACTCATATCATTGACCATTTTGTTCATTGATTATTGTGGGGATTCCTATAAAAAATGTTCTACACTGTACTAATGGAAGTATGGTGTCTTGACAGAAATTGACAGATTTCTTTGTAGCATAAGCTGTATCAGTCAGAACATACATAGCCTGCCTTTTTTATTTTTAATAAGTTCTTCATTTCTTGAGATTATAAGTACTTCATTTTACCCTTCTTTTTCCTTTCTTCAAATCCTCTCATATATACCCCTTGCTCTCTTTCCAATTCAGATGCTCTTTTTTATTAATTATTGTCACATGCATGCATATATACATATACACATATACACATACATGTACATATACTACATATACATGTACATATATACACATGAAAATCATATACATACACATAATATTGCACATATGACACACACATATACACACATATATATATATGTCTACATATATCTGTATCTATATCTATATTTTCCCTGATCAGTATTATAATGTTACATATATATATATGTATATATATATATATATATATGGCCTAACATTTGATATTGGATAAGTAATTGGTGTACTCATCACTGGGGAAGACTATTCCTCTCACTCTGTATTGCTTAGTTGTCTATAGTTCTTGGTCTAGGGTTCAGGTCTTCGGAGCCTTCTCCCACCCACATTAGCATGTCTATCGGTGCCATCTTTGTTCAGATCATGTTTAGGAAGTCATGTTGGTGAATCAGAACTATTAGAAGTTAAGAAAATGTAACTGTGTGCCTGTAAAAGGGAAGGCATACATGGTCTTTCACAAAAGTGAGATACTATTTTGACAGAGATACTATTTTGACAGACCAAAAGGCATGAGGACATATGCCCAAACTTGAGGCATAGACATATCACAAATTTACTATAAAAAAGGAATAAGCTATATTATTGCTCTGAGCCTCAATTTCTCATTTCTTACTTGGCCAGGTGCTTATGAACTAGTACAGTAGATTTCACCCTGTTCTAGAGCATGGCTGAATATAAATATCAGAATCTTCAGTTTACACGTTCTTTACCTCAACTCTTTTCTGGTTACAATTTCCCTTTCTTGGTTGTGTTCTTATAGAGAAAATATTTATGCTTAGAGAGATGCCAATCAGACAGACTTATTGTCTGTGAGCCAAAAGTTAGCAAATCAACAATATCTAAGTACAACATAGAAAATATATTTGATCACATACTGTTAAACAATGTTCTAAGCAAACTTATTCAAGCAATAGTGAATAAGATATTTTTAAATAATGTTTGTCTTAGATAATATGTAAAGAAAGGTTATGCCTTAATAAGTTGATCAAAATAACATAACTCTGGATTTTCATTCAAGCAGTGGTGCTGACTAATACAGTGTTCACAGTGACATAGCTACTGAAAATAGCAAAGACCAGTGACTATGCATGTCACACATATACCTGAACATGTACAATTGTAGGAAGTGAGTCTTGAATGAATGTGTATACTTCGACAAGCGCTTGACCATGTCAAGTATTAATGCCTCCATCCCATGGGAGTGGCAAACCTTCCATGGGTCAGACTCAGAGGGATAGCAAAGCTTCTTCTGGTCCAAGTGGAAATGTCACTGGGCACAGATATTGTCTACCATAGCTTTCTCCTTGTGGATGTTAACAGCCTGGAGACTGCTCTCTTATACAAAGTGCTTCTGCCAAGATTACCTAACCCTGCCTCTTTGTTCAGCTATATGCAATAATGCCACCTCTCTGTTCAACTGCAAATGAAAAACACGCTGAACTTTCAGAACATAGCAGCTTTCTGTGAGAGAACCCAGGCCTCCTAGTTCTGGCTTTTCTGTGTCCATGTGTCAATGTGCTTGTATTTTCTTCATTCTTTCAACATCCCATTTAGGACAGGCAGTTCTGGGTCTGTGCAGAGTAACATACAATGTATGTGCATAATATACAGAGATATCATTGTGTATGCATACAATATATGTGTATTATATGATACACGATATATCATATAATATCAGATAGCAATGTGTATGCATACACACATAAAATATGTGTGTAGGTAATGCTGCTAGGAATGCTGAGGGTTCCTGCAGGCTGGAAGTTAGGCACAGCTGCTGTGGCTCACTAAAGGCCTCTCCATGGCTCCTCACGGCGCGGTCCCAACAATAGGAGAAAGTCCAGGGGTTTTTACAGGTTTTATGGGCCAAGGATTCAAGCACATGAGTCTATGGGGCTATATCTATTCAAACTGCCAGAGGGATCAGCCCAAGTCATTGCATATCTTCCTAGTATATAATATACATATATTATATATAATATATATATATACACATTAAAAGTATACATATATAAATGTGTATATATATACACACATATATATAAATGTGTATATATATACACATTTAAAGTATAAGATGATTAATAAAAATTTTAAATTGAAGTTATACTATAGTAAGATAAAATTCTGTTTGGAAATGGAAATGTAACTTCAAGGAAAGAATAGATGTTATTAAATGTCTAATTATTAAGATTTTGTTCATATACATCTTGAAAAATGTTGAGCCTCAAACAATAGATTCTAAAAGATGTATGTTCTATTGGGTGTACTAAAATGCTATTTCTTAAGTTTAGTATGTGCACTACTGAGGAGCAGGAAAGATGGTTCAACAGTTAAGAATATGATCTGCTCTTCCATAGGGCCTACCTTGAATTCTCAGCACCCATTTTGAGCAGCTCATATCTGCCAGTGACTCTTGATACCTCTGACTCTGCAGGCACTAACACTCACATGTGCATACACATACCACACATAGACCCCCAACACATACATAGAAAAATAATAAAAAACAAAAATATTTGCAATATAGGGAATTATATTGCATGTATTTAAACATTATAAGCTACATGTCAAAAATGCTCCTCTGAGTTTAAAATCTGACTATGTTTTCAAAATATCTTTTGAGGTCTTATAGGCCATAAGAACTTGAGGACTAAATTTTTGTCTTTTCTGTCTGCCTAGTAGCTTTATAAACTTATGGATTTGCTTGAATGAATGCTATAGGCACAAATATATTTATAGGGAGTTAGAAAGTGGAGCTTCAACTTAACAAACACTATAACTGGAAAGCTTCCAGTGGCTGACAGCGAGAACCCTTGAGTCTATTACTTCAAGCAGAGTAGGATCCAAGAATCCCAAAGCAGAATGAAAATATATAAACTCTGACACAGAAAATAGGAATTTTAAAAAACCTGTTTTAAACTTTAAGCACAAGACTTCTATCCCTTTAGACTCTAATCCTGAATGACAAGTCTCTCTTTTTTAATCATTAATACTCTCTAGGGAGGTAGATAATTCCAGGTAAAAGTAAACCCCCCCCCCAAAAGTCTAAGTTTAAAGCATTTTAACTAAAAGATTCATTTTCAATATCAGTCTCAGAGTAAGATAATACTTGGCTTTCAACAAGACATATAAATCTTTTGTCTAATTTGTTGAGCTTTCCTTTAACCTTCTTTGAAATTTACAGAATGGCAATGTTTGAGGTAGTACAACTTGGGGTTTTTATGAAGGAAGGCACATCCATAAGATACCTTGTGTCAGAGGAATTATAATAAGTACACCATTACCAATGCAACATAAATCTAGGTAAACAAGTGTTTGTAACAAGCCTATGCCCTGCCTTCAGGATATTTAGGATTTCTATAGGTGTAGGGAATGTTGAGGCAAACCAATAAACTCAGGTTAGCTCAGAAGTTAAGGGGAGGAGGGTGTTGAGTCTCTGGGTATAAAGTATGACCCATCTAAAAAGTCGGGGTAAGGATTAATTAATGTCATTAAAATAATAAATTACTGACAAACTAAATACTGTGAATTTAGTTAAATTTTGCCAGCCAGCCCAGCAACAGCCAAGAGCTGTCTTATTTTTGCTCACATTATCATACACAGGATGACACAGGTCAGTGTCTAATCAGCTGTTCTTCCAGGTGACATATTTTCACAGTTGTGTCTTTCATAAACAAAAAGCATAATTTGGACCTAAGAACCCCACTGGGCTATTGTGAAACAAGGCATGACTTAACGGTTTACTTATTAATAAGAAATTAGCTTCAGCAATTTCCCATAGAATAATAACTATTTAATGTGGCCACAGCAAATGAAGTCAGGCAAAACATGAAACAGGAGATGAGCTATTCAGAGATAAGCCTGCTCTCATGGAGTGGTTCTTACTGATATTGCAAGACCCTGATCATATGAAAATAGATATTCTGCTTCTAGTCAAGATAATATCTATCAGTTAGGAGGCATTTATTCCACTTTTGGAATCGTGTTAGGATATTACCCTTTATGGTTATAAAAAATAAGAGAGGTCAAGTGATCTCTGAAGGTTCAGAGATCTGGTTACAGAGCCAGGATTAAAAGTGATTCTAGAAAAATCCTTATCAATCAGGCATGGTGATACGTTATGTATGTATATGTGTATATATGTATGTATGGGTATATGTATATATGTATGTACATTTATTTCCTATGAGCTGTCAGAATGGCTCACATATGAATGGGGTGAGTAACACTAGGAAGATATGCAATGATCTGAGTTGATCCCTCTGGCAGTTTGAATAGATATGGCCCCATAGACTCATGTGCTTGAATCCTTGGCCCATAGGGAGTGGCACTATTAGGAGGTGTGGCCTTTTTGGAGTAGGTACGGTCTTGTTGGAGGAAATGGGTTATTATAAGGGTGGGCTTTGTGGTCTTCTACATTCAAGCTGTACCCAGTGTGACACACAGTCCCCTTCTGCTGCCTTTGGATCCAGATGTAGAACTCTCAGCTCCTTCTTCAGCACCATGTCTGCCTGCATGCTGCCATGCTTCACACCATGATGATAATGGACTTAACCTCTGACACTATAAGCCAGCTCTGATTAAATGTTTTCCTTTATAAGAGTAGCCTTGGTCATGATGTCTCTTCACAGCAATAAAGCCTTAACTAAAACAAGCCCTGTTTTATTCTGTGTGAGATTTTATCCTTTTACCATGCTGTAGCCAGGGAAGATACCATATTCTGTGCTCTTACGCTTGATAAAAAGAAGATGGAAAATCATATAATAAAGGCAAGCCTGGGCTACCAAGTAAATTATAGAACAGCCTGGGTTACAGAATAGGACCCTATTTCAAACCAACAGGGAAAAATATTCTATAAATCCTTTTTCCACACAGCAAAAATCCAGCACCCATGTTTTGACAAGTATCCAAATGTTATGTTTAGTTCTACACTGAAAGCATAGACACAACAAATGAGCCATGTTTCAAGTCCATCCATAATTTCACACCAGCCCAGTTTGACCAGAAATATTTAAACTATTTGGCTGTCACATTTAAAAAATAACTTTATGAGCAAAGTCCAGAATAACAACAAACATTTTCTGCTTGAAGAAATGTAGATGATAACTCAGACTTTAGTTCTGTTTGTAAAGTAAATTGCTTTTCAAAGAAAGCCACAGATGATATGTGCTTGATTTCTCAAAGTTTTAGAATGTAGTGTTATATCTTTATATTACTTTGCCTGAGACATTTTCATGTCGAATAAATCAATAAAATTTGGCTTCCCTAAAGTACATGTTATTGTTACATTACTCACAGTTACACCCCATGGCTCAAAATTGATGATATAAAGTTGCTCAAATGTTTCCTCAACATCACAGAACAGCAAAGTCTATAGAAAGCATTGTGTTAGCATCTAAGGGTATTTAAGCACAGATGAAATACCTGGACATGGTTTTAGATCAGAAAAGACTGACTGGTAAAGGACGAAGTTTAAAAAAAAAAATGTATATTCTGTATTCAAAAGTTGATAGCAGCTACAAAGTCTTCAAAAATAAAAGTCTTCTAGCAAGCTGGATCTAGCCAAAATTACACAAAGATTTTAGCTATACTTCTATGAAACATATCTTAGTTACTTTTCTTGTTGCCATGATAAAATACATTGACATAAGCAACTTAAAGGGGAAAGGGTGTATTTTGGTTCACAGTCTGGGCTGCAGCTCATCATGGCTGAGAAGTCATGGCAGCCGGAACCCAGGGCAGCTCTTCAGACTGTATCCTCAGTCAAGACAGAGAAAGTAAGGAATGTTCATGCTTTGCACATTTTCTCTTGAAAACTAAATGGTTCTCTTGAGAACCATTTACACACACACACACACACACACACACACACACACACACATTTTATAAATTAACATTTATCATTTGCCCTCAATTTTTGATTATAGCCATCGATATTAACATGTAGGTGGTCTGTTATTTCTGTGAAATTCAATCCAGGGAAAGTAGCCCAAAGTTTAGCATCTCACCCTCATGACTTACAAGCTCTCAGTGTTCTATAATGTTGCCATTTCCCACTTGTGTGGTCATGGGAGAGGTACTGGTGCTCTCCAGAGAAGCATGAGCACTCACTGCCAGCAGGTGTTACCAGAATTATGAGAAATAATGTGGAGGGAGTACCCAACCCCAGAACTAGTACACAAAGAGTCCTCAGTATCAATGCATTACTAGTCCAGAGAGAAAGCTGGTACATCAATTTATAAATAAAAATGTAGTCATTGAAATTACAACTTCCTAGTTTTTTATCTTTGAACATTTTCCTGATTTTTCTGACCTGAGTTTCCAATCTTTAAATTGGAACCGGATAAAATTAACAGATAACATCCAAGGCTTAATATTATAACAGTCACATGATAGGAACCCAATTCTCTTTCCAATTAAGAGAATGAAGATTGGGGCTGGAGAAATGGTTCAAAACATAAGAGTGTTTACTGCGCTCTCAGAGGACTGAGTTTCATTCCCAGAAAGCCAGAAAGCTGCATTTCCAACCACCTATACATCCTGTTCCAGGTATGTCCTCCTGTGGATTCTGTAGGCACCTGAAATCACACAAATCACACATGTACATAAATAACACACACACATAGAGACAATAAAAAGTGAAAGAGTTTTGACTACCCACCTCTGCAAGGGCTTGAGTCCTCATTCTCTTAAAGAAACACAGACAATTTTTTATAGAGCAGCCTACAGATCACAGAGAAAACCAAACTGTTTCTTTGAATGGAATTGAGTTTCTTTGTAAAGACAATATTAAGAGCCCTCCGATTCTATAAAAGAAAGGCATACAGTTGTCATTCCTTTATTTAAGGGAGTGATTCTAGTACATACCTCAGATTCTCTTTACTCAGATACTTAAGTTTCTAAAGTGAAACAGTGCAGTACTTTCCTGAAATCTACATGTCATTCTCTTTACTTTATATCATCTCTAAATTACTTGTAATGTCTAATACAATGTAAGTAGTTGTTAACAGAATGTTTTAGGAATAATGATTAGAAAAAAAACCTCTATGTGGTCATTATACATGCAAGATGTGTTTCTGAGTATTTTCCACTGGGAGTTAAATTCAGTCGTGCCTAATCAGTAGACATTAAAGGCTAACTGTGTTTGTGTTACTTGGCCTCTCAGATATGTTGTCTCTCCATGAACAAAGGTTCAAGAGTGGGGGGAGGGACAGAGGACAACTATTCAATAATGGTGACCTCATCTCCAGGAATTCAAAACAACAATAGAACTTCTCCATTTCTTATCGCTAATGAAAAGATAGAAATAGATGAACCACTATGTTTTGGTATTTTAAGACTTTTATCCTTTGATGTTTCCCCTTTGTTTTTATCAGAAGTAAAGGATATATTTTGAGTGTGTAGATTTTTCTCCCTTTGAAAGTAATTTCATATGTGGTATGTAGAGATGATTTTTAAGCGGACTGCTGAAGTACTGCTATTTCATTCTATAATGCAATTTTTTTTGCTATGGGCTTTCTCTAGACATTAGGAACAAAGACTTAAACAATAGGCTATGTTATCACTTAACAAGATTGTCACTGAGAATCAATCTAAAACAGTTTGCACTCTCAGACAACCGGTCAAGCAGTTAATGACTGAGAAAATTCCCCAGCTAATTTGCCAGTTGAGAACTCAGTAGTTATGGCCTTCCCATAATTATCCCCAGGAAGCTCCTCATCACGTCGTCACTGAAAAGCCCATGAAGAGCTGGTGTGCAGGAATCCTCTCTGTCCTTTTCTGAGTACCTGCTTCTTGAAAAAAATAAAATAATATTCCTGGTAGTACCTATTTATATTCCAGTGACAGAGCTGACAGTCAACAAAGAGAAAGGGGCCAGCATTTGACAGCCTGCTTGCATCTCTCAGAAAGTTCTAATACCATGAGAAAGGACGTATTGCTGCCATCCCAGAGGATCCATAGGGAAGAAGGCAAAGGGAAAACATATCCTCAGTTTAAATGACTCACTTGAATCTTCTCCTGAAAGTCAAAGCTCCATAGAATCAAAGCACAATTTAATTACAAAACAGTTCTTAGATGGTACAATGCAGACTATTAAATATTCCCCATAAGTCAAGTTAGAGAATAATAAAGACTCTTCCCATGGTCTTCTGAGAGTGTCATGTCATCAACAACTACAAAGCAGAAGTCTACTGTGCTAGATGTAGTATAGGCTAGTCCCCAGATTGGGGTAACCTTTGAACCCTGTGGTCTGAACTAATACATACACATATGTGGACTAGCCTCAAATCCATTTCCTGGGAGTAAGAACAACATATATAACGGGAGTGGGTAAGAAGACAATTAGAGAAAAGAAGAGGCAGTTTAATGCATATAAAGTCAATTCTGTGCTCACAGCATGAAAACAGAACAGGCCTGAGACCAACAACATGCTAAACCATATCTAATTATGGATGCTGACAGCAGAATATTCTCTCCAAGTCATTTCCCTTCATATGTAAGCTTTCTGGGATGCTATCTGAGCAATCTCACCAGAGATTGAAGGTTAACTTCCTGGCCCTTTGGATATATACATAGCATCTAGAACAACATCCTCTCGTCTAAAGTTTGAAGAACCAACATGAGAGCATTAGGAAGCCTTCTTCAAGGTTCATACTGAATTAGAGGCAGAGGTAAAGTTGAAGCCAGTTCTTAATTTCTTGTAGGATGATATTATTCTGTGCATTTTGTTCCTAAGACCAAAATCTAGTTATTCTGTCCATAATGCTACCCCAGAGCTTTTCTAAAGAGGAGTCCTCAAAACCAAATGAGGAGGTCTTTGCCTTTGTAACACATTTTTCTCCTTACTGTTCACACATTTCTTGTATTGCATGATAAAGGCTTGTGCTGTGCTTTCAATTATTTGGGGGTTTTCATGCTAACTTTCTAAGTATTGACAGCTGACTCTTGACAAAAATGAGCAGATGCAAGGAATGTTCTTCCAGTATGTTGTGCCTGTGTACACAAATGTGTGTGTATGTGTGTGAACATAGAAATGAAAGACACTTTGTTAAAAGCAAACAGTTATAGAAGTACCCGAGGACATTCTCTCTATCTCTCATGGGTTTTTTGCTCAATAGTAGTATTCATGAAAAGATTAATACAAAGTAAGATAATTTATTTTTAACTTTAATAACTTTACTTTATCTTTTGAAAGACAGCTATGTAAACTAACATATGGGATGGGAGACCTTAAACTAGCTTACTTTGGAAAGGAACCATAAAGTAAAAGGGTGGCTAAAGAAATGGTTTGGTGGTTCAAAGTGGTTGCTGGTCTTGCAGTGGACTTCTGGGTTGTTCACATCTCCCAGTGTCTGTGTTGAATGCTGTAAAAACTGTCACAGCCTGTTCCAGGTAATCCAACTCCATCTTCAGACCTCCCTGAGAAAACTCACAAGTGGATACACACACACACACACACACACACACACACACACAAGAATCTTTAATAACTAAAATAGGAAGGAAGTAAAATGTAAAAGGGAAGATGAGGGCAAACAAGCTGTTGACCACACATTGTCCTACTGAATGGATTCTGTCTGCTTGGCTACAGTATTTAAAACCCCACCCCTGTTTGTCACTTTTTTTGTTTAGTTTTTCATTGGTTTTACTGCAAAACATTTGAATTGCAAATAGTTAAGCTATTGAACTACTTCAAACTGTTTAATGTTTTATTAAAGTTATTTAAATGTTTTATCTTCTCCTTTCAAGTCTCCAGATTTTTGAAATAGAAAAGACCCCTTTTTCTTTTTCTTTTTTTCTTTTTTTTTTTTTTTTTTTTTTTTTTTTTTTTTGTTCTTGGGGATCTATTTTCTCACAAGTCAAGAGAACTGTCTGTTATGGTGATGAAAAGTCGAATTTTTTTTTCTTCAGTGCTGCCACATTGATCATGCTTCTAATTCTGGCTCCCTGAACACAGAGCAAATTAATCCTGCTCTTGGGATTGTTGACGTGACAGATTGGAAGAAAATATAAAAGCAGCCTCCAGAGAATGCGTGCCTCACTGAAGCGCTGACTGATGACCATTTACCAACTTCAGAATCAAGCACTCTTTGGCAAAATAATAGAATCACCTGTAACTCCGATGCTGTGTTCCTCAAATTTCAAGAACAACTTCCCATCTCTATCACAATGCATTTTAAAATAGTAACATTTGAGGTTTTTTAAGCAATATATTTTCACCTCCCAGTCACAATAACATTGTTGAAATAGGTCTGACCCTTATAAACACATACATTTAATACACAATTACTTGTTTTGTTAGTCAAGTAGTGATGGCCAGTTTTAAAGCAGATGGTGCCTTAGACCATATATACCAAAATAAACGTGTCTTTAGAGGACTGGCAAGCAAGACAACACACATTTTATCTTTTTAGGCTAGTTTTCATTTTTGAAGTATGTTTGTCTACAACAAAGATGATTATTACTGTCAATGAGGCAAATGAGTTTTTTTATGCCACATAATTATCAATCTAGAGGAAGGTGGTTGCTGGCATTAATTTAAATGCTCAGAGTTTGTTAGAGACTAAGAATCTTGTATATGTATTATGCTATTCACAAAATAGGTGGAAGACTATTGCTCTTGCAGACAAAAGTAAAGCCCATTTTCAATGCAAGAAGTAGGTGGTAAAATTATAAGGGCAACTTTCAGAAAGGGCTGATTCTACAATGTTTTCATTGCTTTATTTAAGCTATGTGTCTCTTTCTCAGGTATAGAAGACTACAAAAGCCAGTGTGCTGGTTAAATTTTATAAAACAGACACAAGCTAGAGCCTTAAAGAAAACTGGAACTTCAATTAAGAGAATATCTCCATCAGATTAGATTATAGACAAGCAAGCCTGTAGAGAATATTCTTGCTTAATTGTTGATGTAGAAGGCTTAGACAACTATAACCAGTGTCATGCTTGGGCATGTGGTCCTGGGTGTCTAAGAAAGTGGACTGAAAAAGTCATGACAGCAAGACAGTAAGCATCACCCCTCCATGGTCTCAAATGCAATCCACTTCTGTCTTAGGATGGTAAGGCTCTGTGCAGAATCTTACCCATCCTTGGCTTCCTAGCGTGTTAATTTAATAACTCTATCTGGGGTCCATTTTCAGGTTTAAGCCATGTACTTTGGCTGACAACATGTTGATGTTGTTAAAGAAAAGCTTTACCACCATGGGCAAGAATAAAAGTATTCCCAGGACAAGAAGGACTAGCCTGATCAAGCTATATATGCTATTTCTGAGGTTTGACCAAAATGGAAATACTACCTCAGGCCATGGATAATTTTATTGGCATTATCTGCAGCATCAAAGTTCAACAGAGCAGCATTCTTTAAATTAATAATCTCACTATGCAAAGTTAATACCCCTAGAGAGGTGTTAGGATTATGCTGAATATTCTACAGGTATCTTTAAACTTTTTTCTAATTATAATGAAAATCATTGTGAATTTCAAAAGTAACACTACTCCAATGATATTTGTCATGATACTTTGGATGGCTCCTAACTCTTGAACCCTGAACCTCCTTCAGATAATTTGAATGGGTTATAGAGCATCATTTGTTGTTCCAGATACCTATATAAATCCTTTTATATACTCAATACATTAGGAACTTTTTTTGCTAGATAGTTAACAAAAATAATTGTCTTAACTCCTTGTTTCAATGCTATTGCAGAAGCAGTGGTGCTAGCAATTAATGGCATTAAAGCTGTTATACCAGCAATAATCAAGCCTGCTACCCTTTTGCTTCTGCTTAAAGTCTAACTCCCTTCTTCTAGCACTTCTAAGCTTTTTTCAGAGAATCAAGGTTTTCTAATACTCAGGGCTGTGAGACAAAAGCTGGTAGATAGACCCCTGTAACAGACATGCCAGGTTTCAACACACTAACATAATTGGAAATTATACAGTCAATGCAACTTACAATAAATACTGTAGAAGAGACAAAATCAATTTTAGCTTGACAATTAAAAGAGCCTTAAAACATGTACTAATCCTTGTTTGAAATCTAGATCTTGTCCCAACTTTATCTCTTGCTATCATAACGTTATAGCTAACTTCCAAATATGTCTCTGACAAAGTCCAGATTCAGCCTTCCATAAGTAGACTGTTATTTCCTGTATTGGATTGATTTCTAGACCAGTACATGATTGAGTCCTAATAGCTGGTCACCTTTAAGAAGAATACAAGAGACATAATTTTTCTTTTCAATTCTCTGTCCCACTAGATATAAAAACTTGAGGCAAGGCAGCTTGTCCCATCTGGGATATAGTTAAGCAAAGGTGGGTCAGGAACATATGTCCAATACAACTCCCCAGTCACCCTTGTCATGGCATTCAGCAAGCTCACAGGTCAGCATCATCGCTTGTCTTAGCAATAGTATGTCTCACCAATCTTTTTAAAGTTCCATGGGCCTCGTCCACAATACCTTGTCCTTGAGGATTATACAAAATCCCCATAATAAATTGTTGACCAAAAGTCTCAACTGCTCGACTACAATTGCCAGACCCATTATCTGTTTTTTTTTTAAATTGGATATTTGTATTTATTTACTTTTCAATATTATCTCTCTCCCATTCCCCCCAAAAACCCCTATCCCATCCCCCTATTTCTTTGAGGGTGTGTTCCCACCATTCCCACTTCCCTGAGCTCAAATTCCCCCAACACTAGGGAATCTAAACTTTTTTTTTTTTTTAACTAAGATTATGACCAGTCATTCTCCCAATTCTGCTGCTTTATATATACCCTGGACCAGTTTCTGACAACAAAGCCACCACCGCAGCCAAAGTGACATGAGTATTCATACTTCCACATCTGAGGCATTATGCATGCTTGTCAATAAATAAAGTGTTCTTATCTTTGAAAGCATCTGTGCCCCCAAACACCCATAATATAACTTGTAAATGAGAAATACTTGTTCAGCTCTAGCTCCTATACATTACACATCAAAGTTAAAATAAGCAATTGCAAATTACAGAGATCAGGTAAAGATATTCTGCCACTTTGGTACATGGAGTGTGGAGAGTGTGAAAGACAAACAGCTCATATATCAACGGCATTGCAGTTGCTTGATTATTGAGCTTCCCTAAGCAGGAGTCCCCAAGTGATTACTCAGTTCTGAAGGTCGGGACTTATTACATAAAGTATCCATCAAAGCCAAGATAATAAAGGATAAGCAGCTGCTGTCTGATTAATAGGTATAAGAGCACAAAACAAAGGAGATTAAGGAACCCAATGGGTCTTATTGATAGAGTAAACCCCAACTCACAAGAAGGCAAAATACTCCTTGCAGCCAGAAAACCATTAAACTGTTTAGAAAAATACTGATGGGCCCCAGGTGAAGCCCTGACAGAAACTTGCATAATTTGAAGACTCCTTTGTGTAGTGCAGTGAAAAGTATTTCTGTGAACTAAAAGAAAAATATTCCCTCTTAAAAGGGATAAAACTGAGATAATCTTATAATCAAAGGATTGGTTCTTACTATACTAAGCAAATCACCTGATTTTTTTCTGAAAATTTTTATGAAAACTGTTACAGTTTGAGGAAAATGAGTAAAAGATACAAATGTAATAATTGGCGCATCCTCCTTCCTGCTGGCTGGTTCTGCCACTGTACTCTAACCATGTGTGTATTTGCCCAATTCTTTCTTCAAGTAGACAGATCTAATAATAAAAATACAGAGCAACCAGTAAGTCTTGAGTTCTATATGATGAACAGATTAACTTATCTTAATTTTATGTGTATGAATGTCTTGCCTGCATGTATATTTGCACCGTGTGCACACCTGGTAACAGGAGAAGCCAGAACAGGTCCATCTAATCCCCTGGACCTGGAGTTACAGACAGTTTTGAGCTGCCTTGTGGATACAAGGTGAAGAGATCAGCTCAGTCTTTGAAAATTCCACCCCCTCCCTTCCTGGGAGAGAGAGGTCATAGAACAGGACCAACCAACCATTGGCCACCTACAGGCAAGGAAAGCCCTTGCCACCTCATTCCCTAAGGACTAATCATTTTAAAAGTCACACTGTTCTGCCAATCACATTGTGCCTAATGACTGCTGCTCTAAAAACTATATAAAAATCAGGCTATGTGGGGTCACCACCTCTCCTTTGGGTGCAGGATGACCCTCAACTCATTGGAACAATAAATTCCTCTTGCTTTTGCATCAATCTCCAGCTCCTCATTGTTCACTCAAGGGGTTCTCAGTAATTTAAGACTCAACAGAATCTTACATTTGATGCATTGGCTGGGAAAACTGATCCCCTATGGGAACACACCTGAGAGCGTGGATCATAGGAATGGTTGGAGCAGATACCTGCGGGGTTTTTGTGTCTGTCTTGATATTTCTCAAAGTCTGAGTCTGTAAATCTGAACTTTTGGTTTGCTTGTAAGTGTCGGGGCTCAGAGAGCCTATGGTGTCTGGAGCAGTCAAGTATGGCGGGAAGACTGCCTTAACATTCTGCAGGGAACCTGGAGAACCTTCTGGTCTTCCAGAGGCAGTCAGAAGGACCCCAACCCACCCTGCTTTTTTTGGAACCTGTTAGATTTGGTCCTTGCATAAGTTGGATGAGTTGTCTGAATCTGTTAGATGTGGCTTTGGCATAAGCTGGCCAAGTCGCCTGGTTACTGGATTCTTCCACCCATGATGGGCAGTTTTTCTACATCTTGATTGTCTCTCTGTGTGTTACATCTTGACATGGCCATGGCAGGGGCACCTGGTTTGTCTCAGCATGGCCAGAACTGGCCAAGCAACTCTATTATCTGGCTCCTGCTGTACCTGGTTTCCCTGGTGTTTGTCTTGTTTGTTTTTGGACTGGAACTGATGACATTTTTAGACACTGGACAGATTGAATCTACCTCGTTAAGTTAGGGAAAGAGAAAACTTGCCAGTGGTAGTAAAAAGAGGCAAGTTAGTTACTCTCTGCTTCTCCGAATGGCCCACCTTTGGAGTAGGGTGGCTACCCATAGGGACCTTTGACTTATAGGTGATCAAAGCAGTAGAGGAAAGGGTCTTTAGGCCAGGATCCCTCAGGTACCCAAACCAAGTACCATATATAGTTACCTGGAAGAATCTAGTGGAGGACCCCTTCACTTCCCTAGATAAAAAGCTTCTTTCCCCAAACCTTCCTTGTAGGTTCTGGCCATCAGGAAAAAGGAAACATAGGAGGAGAGATCTGGACCTGAGAAGTCGATCCTCCAAGACACTTCAACAGCAGACCTGTTGCTCCAAGACCCTCCTCTTCAGTATCCTTCTACCCTTGCCCCCACAGTCCCTCCAGCACCAGGATCCTCAGCTCATATGGGACCCCCAACTTCTCAGTCCCACCATGGGGACTTAAAGTCTGAGAGCCACCTCCTCAATACTATAGTGGCTCTCACACTGATCGCATACGGGCCTCTAGATAAGGGCATCAGGCTAGGCAATATTGGCCCTTCTCTTCGGCCTGACTTGTACTACTGGAAGGCCTAACCTCCCCCTTTCGGATAACTCCAAGGGGCTGATTGATCTCTTTGAGACGGTTTCATTTACTCATCAACCCACCTGTGATGAGATCTAAACACTCATGAGAGTGCTCATCAGGACTGAAGAGCAAGAGAAGATAATGCAGGAAGCCAGAAAGAATATCCCCTCAAAAATGGGGGCCACCATTGATTGACCAGGCTATCTCCTACAGCAGGTTTCCTCTGATTAGACCTAACCAAGACTTTAATATGGCAGAAGGTAAGGAGCACCTGAAACTCTACCAACCAGGATCCTTTGGCAGGTCTCAAGGGGGTCACATTAGGTACCACCAATTTTGACCAAGGTAAGAGAAGTTAAGCAGGGCCAGATGAGTCACCCACAGCCTTTTTCGAGCAGCTCATGGAGGCATTCTGTCAATACACACCCGATGACTCCAGCAGCAAGGAGCACAAAGCTACTCTGACTATGTCTTTTATAGACCAGGCTAGTAGAGATATCACGAAAAAGCTTCAGAGACTAGAGGGACTACAGGATAAGTCATGGATTTAGTGTAGGTTGCTAAGAAAGTCTACCATAACAGGGAGACAGAGGGAGAGAAAGAATAGAGAAAGAGAAAGGAAGAAGATGAAGGGGAGATGAAAAAAAAGAAAGACAACAAGAAATGAATTTACAGAGAATCTTGGCAACATTAGTTAGGGAAAGCAGAGAAGAGCGACTCCAATCAAAGAGAGACAGAAAACCCCTAAAAAGGGCCAGTGTGCATATTCAAAGAAGAAGGGCCACTTGGCCTGAGAATGCCCCAACAAATGGAAGCCGAGTGTGGGAAATTCCAGGCACTGGGAAAAGCACCCCAAAACAGCGAAGGTGTTAGCCCTGGGAGAAGACAGCAACTAGGGAAGACGGGGTTTAGACGCCCTCCCTGAGCCCAGGGTAACCTTGAGGAGGAGAAACCCACCTAATTCTTGGTGAATATTGGGGCCCAACACTTGGCCCTTCTCCAAGCTAATGGGCTAGTTTCCAGCAAAAAATCTTGGGTCCACGGAGACACTGGCACCAAAATGTATTCATGGACTACCCGAAGAACAGTGGCCCTAGGTATGGGTTGGGTATTCCATTTATTTATGGTCATCCCAGACTGTCCCTACATTCTGTTGGAATGAGACTTATTCTCTAAGATGGGGGCCCAGATACATTTCTGCCCAATGAGCCTCAACTAACTGGCCCAAAGGAGAGCCTATGGGTGGAGGAAAGACCTCTCCAATTGACCTCTGTGGGGAGCTGAGGCTACCTGCTTTACAGACGGGAGGAGTTTTCTCCATGCTGGTCAGAGATAAGCTAGTTCTGCCATGGTGGATGGCACAAATGTTATCTAGGCTGAACCTCTACCCCTTCCCCCCAAGCATGCTGGCACAGAAAGAAGCCTTGGAACTTGGGGCAGGCAAGAAAATTAACGTCTACATGGATAGCAGGTATGCCTTTGCCACAGCCCACATCCATGGAGTTATACACCAAGAGAGAGGATTGTTCCCATTAGAGGAAATCTTGAATCACTTAGATGCCCCAATGAAGCTGGGAACTGTGAGTATTATTCATTGCCCAGGACATCAGAATGGAAGAGACTCAGTGGCCTGAGGGAATAACAAGGCAGATCAAGTGGCTACGCAGGAGCCTATGTTGATTGTGGGCCTGCAAGACACTTGCTGGGGGATGGGACTGGACTAAGGGATAGCCACACTTAAAATACATGGAAGAAGAAAGGACTCAGATTGCTAGCCACCCTACCAACTATTACCTAGAGAAGGAAGGGCAATAGCACACACAAGAAGGAAAAACTATTCTCCCCAGAAAGCAAGCAAATGACTTACTAGGCCAAATGCACAGATGGACTCATTTAGGGAATAAAACACTTGTCCAAGCAGTTAAGAGATCTAAAGTATATATAATGGACCTCAGGTTTTGGGCCAGAGAGATAGTAGAACAGTGTAAGTTATGCCAGCAAGTGAATGCTTATGTGGCCAAGAGTAAACAGGGAAAAAGACCTAGGGGAGAATGGTCTGGAGTATATTGGGAGGTCGATTTTACAGAAGTCATGAAAATATGGTTACAAATACCTTCTAGTGTTTGTAGATACTTACTCTGGATAGGTTGAGGCTTTCCCCACCAATCAGGAAACAGCTACCATGGTAGCCAAAGAGATATCAGAAGAAATCTTCCCAAGGAGGTTTTAATTCCCAAAGTAATTGGATTGAATAACAGTCCTGCTTTTGTTTCTAATGTAAGTCAGGGATTGGCAGAGATATTGGGGACTAACTGGAAGCTCCGTTGTGTACACTGTCCTCAGAGCTCAAGGCAGGTAGAGAGAATGAACAGAACCCTAAGAGAGACCTTAACTAAATTGTTCTTGGAAACTGACACTGGCTATGTGGTACCCCTTCCTCTGGCCCTGTTCCAAGCCCAAAACAACTCCTTCTGAGTGGGGCCCCCACTACCTTGAAGTGACTTTTCAGGCTGATATGGATTTTATGGCTCGATTAAAAGCTTTCCAGATCAGCCACCAGGAATTGTGGCCTACACTTAGTGCCCTGTATAACACAGGTACCCCAGAGATTCCACAGGAGTACAAGTTGGAGATTGGGTATATGTTAAGAGACATCATGCTGAAACTTACAAGAAAAGTGAAAAGTGTCATTCCTGGTGTTGCTGACCACCCTGATCTCCATTAAAGTGGATGGAGTAACTGCCTGGGTTCATATAACTCACATCAGACCAGCACCCTGTTCCTGACATCAACTGTATAGCAATCACACAACTGAGCAACTTCCTCAAGCTCAAGATCACCCACCCTTCTGCAAGTCCAGAGAAACCATGAGATGGCTATGGTGTATCTTCCTCCCTGTGCTGGGCTTCAGCACCCCCTACAACCCTACGAAAGTGACTTGGCAGGTACTATAAGCCACTGGGGATGTAGCTTGGTCCACTACAGTGAATCACCAACCTTATACCTGGTGGCCAGACCTTGTCTTTGATCTCTGTAAGTTAGAGGCATACCTTCACTCCTGAGATACTTTACCCTAAAGACACAGGGAGAAAGATTACCGGAATGTGAGGGACAAGGGACTTGCAAATTTAAACAATGTCCCAGAGGCAGCCTTGGAGGATGGGGCTTAGGATACAGAGAGACACCTGAAGTTGAGGACTGTCCTGTGAGAAACTCCCATATGTGTGTGCCCCCGAGATGAGAGAAACAGGCAACAGGCCCATCAGTGTGGGGGCCAACCACTTTTTCTGTGCTATCTGGGAAACTCAATCCCCTTTAAGTAAAACAAGTAAATTTATGGAGCATATGAGGG
Organism: Arvicanthis niloticus; assembly: GCF_011762505.2. Taxonomy (NCBI): domain Eukaryota; kingdom Metazoa; phylum Chordata; class Mammalia; order Rodentia; family Muridae; genus Arvicanthis; species Arvicanthis niloticus. The sequence goes on from NC_047671.1 coordinate 42,593,448, forward strand.
TGTGAAGAAGAAGACCATTCCTGGAAAGAAGCTGTGTATGCAAAGATTTATTAATTGATTAGAACTTCAGTGATGTGGAGAGGATGGGTGGGATATGTCCAGAACTGATTTACAAGTTATGTTAGGCAATCTTCTGCCTCCTAAATGGCAATTGCTTGACCAGTTATGTGAGACTTAACATCTGTGATTAACATATTAACACCTCTTGGGGTGTGTTAGCAAAACCAAGTTTCTATGAATTGAAAGACTAAGAATCATCACCTAGCATTTGAGCCCTGTAACTGAGGGTTTTCTACTGTGTTGTAACTACTTTGGTAATGTTTCTATTACTGTATTGGTAAAGCACCTTAGATTTTTGTTTTGCTTTGTTTGTTTGTTTGTTTGTTGTTGTTGTTTTATTACCATGAAAACATCAAACTATTACCGTGTTGAAAGATAGACTTTGGGATAACCTAAATTAAATTTGTATACTCAGGCTGTGGATGTTCATACTTGGGTCCAGAATATACTACTTCTTTCTTTAACACAAAAGCTCTGATTGGGGATTGTCAAAGTTAAAGAATCAGTTTCACATTTGAGATGCTACATGGAGCAACCTAAATTCATTTTCTAGGAGCCATGGTTCCTAATATCTGAGTTAGAATAAATTATCTCTTATTATCTTTAAAGTAAGAGGCATGCTTTGTACTAATACTTTCTTGGTCTCTGAATTAGGATTAGGGGTGGTGTGTGTGTGTGTGTGTGTGTGTGTGTGTGTGATCATTTTCATCATAATTCAAGTTGCAGGGTAAGTAAGGAATCGAAAACTATCACCTGGCTTAGAATAGTCATATGTCTATTCTTTAGCTCAGAAAGCTTCCTGCACTCATATTAATATGTTATAGTGAACTGTAAACTAAATACACCATTTCTTTCCCTAAGTTGTTTTTGGTCAATGTTTTATCACAACAATATAGAGTCAAATTAGGATAGAGTGAAAAAGTCATTCCTTCAAAGAATTTTGGGGTGCTAATTTTTACTGGTAGAGTGGATATAGAATAGCATGTACAACATAGTTTGAAGTTTATACTTTGGCCCTGTGTGTGTGTGTGTGTGTGTGTGTGTGTGTGTGTGTGTGTTTATATTTTATATGCAGTCAGGTTTTAGAAAACGGGTAAGTCTACCTTTAAAAATGATAAGCCTGACTCAGATTTCTCACTGGAAAACAACTGGAAGTTAATGTTTATTAGGAAAAATACACTTTAGGAAAAAAAAGAACTTTAAGTTAATCTAGTTCAGAAAACCATGTTTCAACTCCATCTCTGCATAGAATGGGCTATGAGAGAGTGACAGCTCCTGCTGTCTCTTTGAATCTAAGATTCTCAAACCACAGAAAAAAATCATTCAAATATTTTATGTCAAAGTTTCTATTGACTCTAAAAGTCTGTAACTCACATATGTTACCAGGATACATATATTTATATTGAGAAAGACAATTTGGGTCATAACAACAAAATCATACTCAAGTTGCCAGGCAAAATACAAGTAACTTTGATAATCTGAATTTTAGATAAATGTCTTGTCTTGCTTAGTGTTATATTGTTGTGAAGAGACACTATGACCATAGCAACTCTTTTAAAAGAAAACATTTAATTGGGTCAGGCTTACAGTTTCAGAGGTTTAGTCCATTATCCTCATAGTGGGGGGTATGGGAGCATAGAGACAGACATGGTAGCTGAGAGTTCTACATCTAAATCAGCAGGCATCAGGAAAAGAGATACTGGGCCTAGTGTGTGCTTTTGAGACATCAAAGCCCACCCACAGTGACATATTTCCTCTACAGAAGTCATACTTCCTAATCTTTGCAAACAGTGCCACTCTCTGATGACCAAGCATTCACAAATATGAACCCATGGGGACCATTCTTATTCAAACTACCACAATAAAAAGTGCATCCTGGGCCTACTAAATAATCTGTTGTTTAGGAGCTAGAGATACTATTCAGTGGTTAAGAGTACTGGCTCCTCATTCAGAGGACCTAGGTTCAATTCCTTTGTAAGACTCTGAGGAGCCTTAGCTTACCGGTTACCTGCTGAGTGAACAACACTAAGCCAAGGATCAATGCAGAAGCAAGAGGAATTTATTGTTCCAACAAGTTGGAGTCATCCTGCACCCAAAGAAGAGGCGGTGACCACACACAGCCTGGTAGGCGAATTTTTATACAGTTTTCAGAGCAGCAGCCATATAGGCACAATGTGATCAGCAGAACAATGTGACTTTTAAACTGATTGGTCCTTAGAGAATAAGGTAGCAAGGACTCCCTTCGTCTGTAGTTGGCCAATGGTTAGTTCATCCTGTTTTATGACCTCTCTCTCTCCCAGGAAGGGAGGGGGTGGAATTTTCCAAAGACTTTGAGCTGACCTCTTCATTCTCCCCTTCTTCTTATGCATGCTTCCATCCTGAAGCTATTGTTGGTATTCTGGCAGCTCATGCTTCTGGTCTTCTGTATCTAGTTCTTTGTATTTTTGCTTTAAGATCATTAGCTGTGCTGTACCTATGCATTCCTTAACAAAAGTGACCACGCAGTTCAGAATGCAGGGGCCAAAAGTCAGAAGCAGGAACAAAATGATCAGGGGTCCTAACACTGTATAAATCAGGGTAGTAAACCAAGGGGAGTTGTTAAACCAAGACTCAAACCATCCTTGGGCTTGCTCCCTCTTTCTTTTGACTAGTTCCTCCCGTGCATTTGCCACTGAATCCTTAACTACCCTCCCTCAACAATGGTCTTCAGTATGCACTTCCCAATATTCCACACCCCCAGGTAGCACAAAAATGTGCCCCCCACTGATGGGCCTGCTGCCTGTTTCTCCCATCTCGGGGGCACACATATATGGGGGTTCCTCGCAGGACACTCCTCAACTTCAGGTGTCTGCAACCTAAGCCCACCCTCCAAGGCCACTTCTGAGACATGGTTTAGATTCAGAAGTCCTTTGTCCCCCACATTCAGGTAATCCCCAACCTTGTGTCCCTTGGGTGGGGATATCTCAGGAGCCAAGGCCTACTGATAACTTATAGAGATCAAAGACAAGGTCCAGTCAGTAGGTATAAGGCAGGTGTTCCACTGTAGTGCACTAAGCTATATCCCCAGTGGCTGAGAGTACTTGCCAAGTCACTTTGGTAGGGTTTTGGGGGGTTGATGAGGCTCTACGCAGGAAGGAAGCTACACCATAGCCATCTAATGGAAACCAAGCAACTATGACTGACTCACAATAATTTTATATATAGTACATATATCATATATAAATAGGATACTATATATTCTATTATATAAATATATATTATATAAATGTATACTATGTATATTTAATATAAAATAAAATATTACATAATATATAATATACATAGCACTGTGATATCATTGATATAACATATTAACATAAATATATAAATTTTATATGTATAAAATGTAATGGCAAAAGGAAGCATAGGAAAAGCTTTTAGGATCAGTGTTAAGGCCTAAACAGAGATAAATTTGAGAGAAAAGGTATTGAGGCACCAATAACTTAGAACATATACTATATTTAACTTGGTATGTATATAGTATATAGAACATATACTATATTTAACTTGGTATGGGTATAAAATTAGACTGAAATATATTTGCATAAAATTCAAATCAATTATGTAAATTATAGTCAATAAACTCCCCAAGTCCTAAATATAAAAAGCAATTTATAACAGAGGTTATATTTCAAGTAGTTCTCATTGATTATCCAAAGTGACTCTGTTTGGCCATCTCCTCAGGCCTGCTGTCTTTTCCTTCCTAAATATCTCTCTCTCTCTCTCTCTCTCTCTCTCTCTCTCTCTCTCTCTCTCTCTCTCTCTCTCTCTCTTCAGCCTGACTTATACTATTGGAAGGCCTAACATCCCCCTTTCAGATAACCCCAAGGGGCTGATTGGTATCTTTGAGACTGTTTTATTTATTCATCAACCCACCTGTGATGATATCTTAAAACTTTTACGAAGTAAACGGAATGTATCTAGAAACAGATACATAGAAATTAATGATTGGAAAAAAATCCACCAAATAGTACAAAGCTTTAAACAAATATTTCAGCAAAGAAGAGATGCAGACATATGCAAAGACACAATTGGGAAAATGTAACTTAAAAGTTAATGAAAAAACATCTGTCAACAGGAACACAAGAAAGGAATCATGGTAAGCTGTTATAGCCTGGAGTTCTAGATGGGATTTGGGGGCACAGGAAGGAGCTTTGGGGAAAGTAAGATAATCTTTTAAATGTATGAATTTAGAGATGATATATCAATATAGAATCATCAATAACAACAAATGTACCAAGTTAATGTAAGATTGTTATAAGGAGATTTAAAGCAAATTCTGTGACCCCTGGACTTTTAATAAGATAGTCTAAGAGATGAATAGTGGTGAAAGAGAAAAGTGTGTGTAAATCACATCGGAGAGAATACATAAAGGAGACTGCTGCTCTAGCTTCCTTTTGTTGATGTGATAAAATACTTTGATCAAAAGCAATTTAAGGGAGAAAAGAATTTTCTCCATCATTGAGGGAAACCACGGCAGGAACTCAAGCATGAACCTGAAGTAGAAGCTGTAGAGGAATGCTGTTTGTTCACTGGCTTGTTTACTGACTCCTAATTAGCTAGCTTTCTTATAAATTCAGGACCACCTGCCTAGGGATGGTACTACGCACAGTGGACTGGGCCCTCCTGTATCAATTAATAGTCAAGATAATCCCCCACAGACATGCTCACAAGCCAATCTGATGTAAGCAATTGGATCATGCCTTATGATAAAGTGGCTCAGAAAATCTGCCCTGTTTTTTGAGTAGCAAACTTTTAAAGAAGAATAAATGAGAGGAGAGGTAAATACAAGGTGTGTGCGACTGGAGAGACAGCAGGAAAACTCTCTTCTCAGTACTAGATCATACAGCTTCATGACACCACTTCAAAAGATTCCTGCTGAGTCAATCAGTGGCTTGGGAAAATGGAAGCAATTTCCATAGGATTATATATCCTGAAATCTAGCCTTTACAATACTTCTAGACTATGGGAAAGAATTTTCAAGATGTAATGTAAAAACGTGGTTAGATCTAGAATTTTTATCAGGTAATAGAACATCAGAAAAGGCTTCCTTAGATTAGGACAAACATTTACAACTGGATACATGAAGGACCACTTAGAGATGTGATCAGTATCTCCAATCTGACCTCTGAAAGACTATTTACTGATAGGACCTCACCTTGCAAGTACTCACCAGAGACAAGAACATAACTCACAACCAGACCCAAAAGAACAACCTGCAGGTATGACGCTCAGCTGTGATATCATCTCACAAAAGATCACTTTGAATAGGCATCTGACAGTCTGGGAAAGAAAACTGAGTTATAATCTATATTCATGCCTCCTTTTTTGCATATTTAGTGTCAATTACATAGGCCACCTCTGTCCTGATTCTCTTTCTTGTCATTTTTCCCTTCTCATCTTCTTTCCCTGATCTTTACTTTTATTATTCTTTCTCAGAGGCATTCACATAAGCTGTCCTGATGTGCAGGTCCTCTGTATCTCAGCATCCAGAGATTGTCTCAGTTTAACTCCCTCTTCCTGTCTTCTACATCCATGAAAACTGACCATTAACCTCCCTCATGTCCCTACTATTCCCTGCTTTCTCCCCTCCTTTGCCTCTATCAACCCAATACTGACTCTAGACATTCTCATTTTTTATTCCCCCTCCACTCATAGCCACAGTAACTGATATACTATCATACAGTACTATCACCATTCCTAGGGAAGTCTATGAAGAGAATCATGGGCATAGAGTAATAACTTTTACTAACACCATAAAAAATATTTTCCAATAAAATCATAGCAGAAATATTCCCAAAACCTAGTGAAAAAAATGTTAATCATGGCACAGGAGACATTTTAAATACCAAACTGATATGACAGAAAAGAACCTTCACATGTAATATGAAGGTCATGTCATACTGAAAAAAACAATCCATCCAGGGGACAATTTTATTCATCCATATACTTATCAGAAGTGTACCCAATTTTATAAAACAAATAGTAAAAGATGTAAAGAGAACCCAAAATATAATAATTGGGCAATTTCAACTTCTCACTCACTTTTTCCAATGAGTCATCTGAACAAAAGTTAAATAGAGAAATTATGAGTTAGATGGTATCACAGATTGAGCAGACATAATAGCTATTTACAAACAACCTATTCAAATAAATATTCCTCTTAGCAACCTATGAAAATATCTCTAAAAATAGGACACAAAGCAAATATTATCAAAATACTAGGTAATTACTATTTGTTTTATATGCTACCTGACTACAAATGGAATAATACTAGAAACCAAGTGGGAAGAAAACCAGAACAACTGCCTACATTAAAAAAATCAAAGTGGTCTCTCAATCAATGAACAATGCACCTTGGAGTCTCAGCAAACAAGAAGCCAAACCCTAAAGCAGAAGATAGAAATAAATCATTAAAATTAGTGTCAAAATTAATAAAATAGAAATGAAAAAAATCAATGAGATAAAAAATTTCTTCTTTAAAAATTCTTAAAAATCCTTAGCCAAAACTACAACAACCAAACAGAGATACATTTCAAAATTTAAAAACTAGAGAACAGTAACAAAGTAACAACATATGCTAATGAAAGTTAAGAATTATGGGAGGCTGCAATTGGAATGTAAAGTGAATAAATAAATTAATGAAAAAAGAAAGTTAAATATTTAAGAATTATATTTGGCTAAGTTAGAAGATATAAACAAAATGGAGTCTATAAACATCCATCTTGTGTATTCTGAATTTTGTCTAAAGGAACTGGGTATGTTTCTACCTACCAAAACTCAACCAGAAGGACATAATCACCTTAAGCAGATCTCAGTAATAATAATAATAATTATTATTATTACTACTACTACTATTATTATTATTATTATTATTATTATTATTATTATTATTATTCCAGGCCAAATGGATTCATGGGTAAATTCTAGAAGACCTTCAAAGAAGACCAGCAACAGTTCTTGAAGTCTTGATACAATGCAGTATCACTTAGGTCATTACACAAGATAAAGACACAACAAAAAATGAAGTTAATAACCAATCTCCCTGATGAATATGGTTGCAAAATCCCCAATAAAATGTTTGCAAATCATATTCAACAATATACCTGAAAGATTATGTAGCATGATCAACTTGCCTTTATTTTAGAGGTACAGGAATGGTGTAACACACAGGAGTCACTACACATAATTCATCACATACAAGTAAAAGAAACCACTTGCTATTGGAGATTTTCTACGAAATAGACTCTTCAATTGTGCCTCATGTTCATTTCTCTGAAATCAGCTGAACACTCCATAAATCCAGCCCCAGATCCTATAAACTATTATGACATAGCAAATGCCTTCTACTGTGATATCCTTTCACAAACACTTTACCCATTGCCAATGAACTATAGATATGAAAACTAGAAGTACTCCTATATAATTACCAACAGAAGAGCTTTCAGCTTTTAACTAGTGGATGAGACAAGCAAGTCCATGCTTAAGTCAGAACCGTGAAGCTTGGGCTGTAAGTAGCCTTCCTATTCTGCTATAACAGGTGAACCCTCTACAAAAACATTGCAACTCCCACTTACTAAATCAGAATAATGCCAGCGTGGGAGTGCTTTTTAATACTACTGTAATTGTAATGCTTCAGATTTTCACTCTGAAGGTCGTAACTATTCAAAGACACTGGTATATAAAACTAGATCCTGTCCTTGATGCAACCAGCAACTTTCATTTTTCTTATTTGAGGCAATTTATCTGATAGTTCAACAATAAAACTACTGAATCTTGCTACCTCACAGGAGGCTTGAATTTCTTTGAGAACTTTTTTACTATCTGATAATTTAACAAATACAATTATCAAGACAATAGCTATATGCATCACATTTTGGCCATGATGTTAGGTAATATATGTATCAAATGGATTAAAGTGGAGATCTGAATACTGTTTCTGTCGAGACTTGATATATTCATCATCCTGTCTTCCCAATAAAAACAAAAAGAATAGCAAACAACTAAATTCCCTTTCTATCAAGAACCGTGTGACACTCTGGAAGTATATAAAGGCAGAAAAGGAACCCAAGATGGTCATTTTGGTCCCACTGTTCTCTTACTCTGCCACCAAAGTAACCCTAACAACAAGAGAAACTGTACCACTTTCCTCAACTTCCACCACATGGGCTGAGCTAGGGTATAGCTTGAAGTTGTAATATATTAATACTGGATTTCATATAAATAAAGGATGTGTTTTTCTACATTTTCAAGTACAATTAACCCTCCTGGTAGCACTATGGTGTTTACTGAGTAATATTGCATACACTACTCTATGTTTCATTAGATTCCTAATCCTGATTTTAACCTGTACAAAGCAAAAGAGAAAATGAACCTGTGACAGATTAGTATGAGGACCTGGTAGAAACGTTAATGAGTGGCAAGGGGTATAAGGCGATAGTCTGAGGTGGGAACTACAGAAGACTTTGGATGACCTAAAGTGATACTTATTCAGTTGCAGTCAGCTCCCAGCATTCCCAAATAGTCTGCTCTTTAATAGATGTGCAAGGCTGAATTTTATATGAAAATTTCTCTTTTAAATATACTACACATACATATAAAACAGGCTACTGGCCAGATTCCATGTGAAGCTTTCCATTTGGGGGTCCATGTTTGTAAAGTCTACGTCAGAAAATGAACTCACTTATACAAGAATCGTCTCTATGGGGGACTGAGCAAAGTGCATTTCTAAAGGGTCAGAGTGAAGGCTGTGGACTTCTGAGGGTACCATCGAGCCTTCTTCCTTTCAGTTAGATCATTAAAAGCAAAAAATACATCAATGTTTCATGATCATTATAGGCAGCATAGCCTGGAGGCAGAAGGTTTGATAGGATAGGCTCTGGAGACTGGCTTGGAGAATGATGGGAAATTTATGTTAGCATTTAACCTTGGAATAATGGCCACATATTTGAAAAACAGGTTCAAAAGTTATGGCATATAAATAAAATATATTTAAAAGCTTTCTGAGCAAATGTCACACTGTGATCTATCACATCAATCGATGATAAAGTGCCAGCTATCTTTCATACTCTTGGAAGGAAGTGTGGAAGAAAGATCACCTAGTGATACTCAGAAATTGATATGGTATCATAACCAGGCAGTGTTATTTTCATCATTCATTAGCAATCCTGTGGAATACTAACCTGAAACAAGTTTATTCTGAAACCACTGGTAAATTGAAATAACTCCTATCACTACTTAACTTGTAGGCAAAGACAAGACCCGGGTCACTGTTCTACCTATTAAGTAACAGACACCAAGCTTTCTCTTAGATAAGAAATGGTGGTTGCTGTGTTTAACTTTGCTTCCATCCTACTCTGACTGTTTATACAGATAATATTTATTGGGACACTAAGTTGCAGAAATTTAATACTTTCTCTACATACACCTTTCCCATCCAAGGCCTTTAAAAAAAAAAAAGACTTATTTTTAATTTTTGTGTATGGGTGTTTTGCCTGCACATATGTCTGTGCACCATGTGGGTGCCTGTTGTCCAAGAAGGCCAGAGGAGTGCATCAGATACCCTAGAAATGGAGTTATAGATGGTTGTGAGTGGCCAATTGGGTGCTGGGAGTCTAACCCAGGACCTCTGGAAGAACAGTTAATGTTCTTAACTGCTGAGCCATCACTCTAACTCCTAGTAAGATGCTTTTGAACATCTTTGCTTCAAAGAGTATTATTATTTTAATAAAAGGAAGGATTTATTTGGCTTGTGGTATTAGTGAGATACGAATCTGTCATGGCTGGGCAGCATGACAGCAACCAAGCATGGCTGATGTAGCATCAGCTGAGAGTTCACATCTTGATCACAAGCACCAAGCTCAGAGCACCCTGGGAATGGTGCTTAAATCTCTAAGACTTCCCCCAATGATATGTTTCCTCTAACAAGGCCACACCTTTGAAACATACTCAGACAGTGACATAAGAGTATTAACGGCAACTCACTTGTTACTCTCAGGTGCATTCACATTGGTCTTACTGAGAGCATCAGTATAAGGAAACAAAGAGCCACTGTTACTCCATTAACACCCCACCCAGAGCAGAAAGTAATGGCTTTGAAGGTGGCTGAAATGATTCTGCCCAGCCTGCACACAATATTCTTGCCAGGTACAGCCAGTATGAGTTCATTATACCTCTGCTCCTTTTGTGCTGCTCGGTGAAGCTATTTTCCTGTCTGATGAATGCAGAGGATTTATAGACTGTCTTGAGATTCATCATTCAGATAGGAGATAACCAGCATTTACACGTGTATTCCGCTGTGACCTTATTCGAAAAACCAACCCAACTAAACAAACAAACAAAACTAACAAAGTAAAAACATCCGTCTGAAAATATATATATATATATATTAAAAAAAGAAAGTTAAAAATAAGATTTTGGAGGGATGTGTTCCAGTGCATCTAAGGAAAGCAACGCGGGAGGTAAGCGCCTTCATTTGCTTTCCGTTGTATAGTAGACAAGCAGTTAAATTCCAAAATGACATTAAGCATGGCATTTAACAGGAAATGATACGGTGTTTTTCATGGCTTCACGAGACAACAAATAGTCATGTCTAGGACAAGACGCTATCTGGAAAATTTGTAAACACCAGGGAATAGCTTACAAGCTTGAAGCAAACAAGCTTCAAGACAGAGAACTACGATGCTAACATACTTTGCCTGATGTTAATGTTGGTGGCAATATCAAATGAAATGTTGTTAAACATTGACTTGGATTGTAAAACAAAAATATAAAGTTAAAGGCAAAAAGCAAAGGTCTATAACTCTCATTCAGATACTAAAGATAACTAATAAGCATACACAGAAAAATCCAAACAAAGCAGGAAGTACCAAACAAACCTGTAGGGGTATTGGGTTCTATGTCTGCTCCACCACAGGTCACGGCCCCTGAGGGAGGTAGAACATGGGAGCTTTGACCCCAGTTACCCCCATGCTGTCGCAGGGAGGGTGTTGGGTTGTATGGAAGCCTGGGACACTGCTCCAGGGTAGGGAAGCACAGTCTGAGGAATGGGACAGTTGGAAGTGGCTTGGGCATCCTGGGCCTGTGATGAGACTGGGACTGTCTGGTTCTTAGGCTCTCAGACACCCAGGTACTGCTGGATGCTGCGGAAGAGCTAAGAAAGGAGTGGGGGCCTGCAGGCTGGATCTAGCTCCAGGGCAGGGGCAAAAAGGAGAGAGTTCTGTCTGGTCCTGCCTGGAGTCCTTGGCTTGATAGTGGTTGGCTTGAGCTTAGTGATGGCCATGGCTGGGAGCACAGAGAGGCCTTCTATGGGAGATTAGACAGCGGTTCGGTAGGTGAAGGCCTTCTCCATTGCTCCCCACGGCTGAACCCGATGAAAAGAGGAAGTCCATGGTTTTAAGACATTTATTGTCATGGTGGAAAGTGGATGAGTAAAACCATATCCCACCTCTCAGGGAGGGCCTCAGGTTAAATACCTTTTGCAGGGAGGAGTGCCTGGGAAGGAAAGCTATTGCCAAGTCCTCCAGGCCTTTAGGTACTTCATTAAAATGAATACCTATCTTGAGCCTGTATGACCACAGGTTACATCCTCTACATGTGGAGGGGATAGGGGCATTGCCCTTACGTGACTGGTGGCCACAAATCTATGGGGGGGCTGGGGCTAGTCACAGGGGCCTGGTGCTTGGGAACAGACAACTGCCTATGATCCCTTTAAGGTCTCTGGTGTTTTGAGCCTTAGCTCAAACGGGAACAAGGCTACCTTTCACGGTCCTACACAAAATGCCCATTCTTCTGTCTTGTTCCCAAGTATAACAACCATTACTAGTGATTCCCCAACTCTTCCTATCAATTTTTAAATATTTTAATAAGAAATATATATATATAATCACTTTAACACTGTAGAGTAATTCAATATACTGATGATGGAGAAAATGCAATTCTCCTCCATTCTTGGTTAGAATATACAATGGTGACAGCCACTGTCATATAAAATTGACATATGATTCCTGTATGACTCAGGAGCCACATTCAGGGCATTTATCTGGAAGAACTGAAAACTTGAATTCCCCTAAATCTGGTTGTGGTGATGTCTACCAGTTTTATCTGTAATAGCAAAAACTGGAAACATTGAAACTCTCTCCACATGTGTAGTTATACAAATTCTTGTACATCCACCCAACAGAATGTTATTCAACAACGAAAAGAAACAAAGTATATGTGCAGCCACATAGACAGTTCTCAAGTTACATACTTACTATCCCAATTATATAACATTCTCAAAAATGACCAAAAAAATGTAAGTTAAAAACACATTTTTAGCTGTCAGGATGGGGCACCAATAGCTAGCATTGAAGTGATCTGACTGTTTTGTATCTTGATTTTGGTGATAGTTATATAAATCTACATATGCTATAAATTACATACATAGACACACATGCACACACATGCATGCACATATGTATGTATGCCTGTACATGCATGGACACAACCATAAAATAACTTATATCAACTATAAACAGTGATTATGATAAAGTAGTAGGCATGTAGGATAAATGAATCCAGAAAAAAAAAAAAAAGAAGTACAGATGATAGTTTATTAAAGTTGTAGTCTTAGAGTTTTGTGGTATTAAAGCAGACTCTGCCTTTTGTTGTTATATACAAATTATGAACAAGTGAGATGATGAGTGTATTGATTTTTTCTACTTTAGGAATATATGTACCATATAGCATCATGTATATACCGCAAATATACACACTACAATTTATTTTAATAAAAAAGAGGGGGAAAGCTGGTAAAACCAGATTTTAAAAAGTGTTCTTAATTGTCACTCATTTGATTAAAAACATTGGACCCCAATACATGGTGCTCCCCAGAAATCATTGTGACCCTCTATTATAAACTGACTCCTTCTCAAAGGCTCAACCACAGAAAACAATTTTTAAGTATGGTCAGTCTGCCTTCAGCTGTGTGTCATTTCTCCTCTTGCTCTCTTTTTATATCCATTCAGAGTGTGTCACCAGGGAAAACCTGGAGAGTGTCAGGCTACTCCAACAGTGGCTCTAGACAATTTGAGTAGAGCCTGCAGTGAAGCACTCTGGTTTAGCATGGAAATTCTCTGACAGGACAAACCCCTGCCATAGTCAGTGCCTGTAATTAACATGTCACGCTTATCTCACCTGTTCCAAGTGCCACACAGCCAAGAATAATCAGGGAGTTCTCACCTCAACACAGCCAAGATACATGAAACAAATTCCTGCTCAGCATAGAAATCTAATCAGATGCAATCCTCATCAACTTAAAATGTGGTGATGTGACCAGCAACCAGGTCAGCCATGAATAAAATCAAGGGAATCTGCATAGCTTGTCTTTTGGTTAAGGCATGTTCTAGATGCTTTCAACATTGCTGGAATAAAGAGAGAGTAACATTGCTGGAATAAAGAGAAAAGTACTTGAACCTATAAAACTAGGTGGAGAAAGCAAAAGAACAGTCTTGTAAGGACTCACAGTAATAGTGGTGAGTGAAACTATTAACTCAAAGAGATACTTATTTTAGAAAGCATGTGTCCTTAAAGGATATAAAAAGCTTTTGTTTATATAAAGACATCATGAGAGGTTAAGAAGAAGAGTCAAAATTTAGCAGAGTAAGCTACAAAGACACTGAATGGCTGTAAAAGAAGATTATTGTTGCAGAAAAAAACTGTATTTTGTTAAGTGTAGCAGGTATATAGAATAAATAAATCTAGATTGTATAATCATCCATCTGTTAGTTCACTGTTAGTTACCTGTAAAAACATGTAGTGGGGAAGAATTATTTGGGCACATAGTTTCATGGGTATTGGCCCACTGCAGAAGGGTGAGTGTAGCAGAGGAGAGAAGTTCATATTGCGTTAGCCAGAAGGCAGAGAGACTACGCTTTCCCACACAGCTGTTCCTCTCATCCTCTACTCCATCAGAGCCGCAGCACATTTCCAAAGTGAGACCAACTTGGAAACTTTCTCACAAACACACCCATAGGAACACTCTCTCGTCTTCTAGTTACCTCGCAAACCAATCAAGCTGATGATTACGACTAACCATCACACGGTGCATCTGTGGTTTGTACAAATGCAAGAAAAACAAGTTCCATGACATGTCTGTTACATAAGTTCCTGCGAGAAAATTTCACCTTAGTGTAAGAGGTGCTAAAATGCCATGGTTTTGCTAGCAGGGGAAACACTAGGGACTAATAGTCCAGAAGAAGAGACTGTTTCACACATGAACTGAAGGGGTGATGTGGCTACTAGGCAAGAACATGAGGCTGTCCCTAGTAGGAGCCACTGACAGGGGATTAAGGAGCCAAGTACTTTTTATAGTCATGTAAGGGGGAAGAGACAAAATTTCAAATCACATGTATTGCTTCTCCTCAATATTTGTTGAATCCAAAACTGTGCTAGGCAGGAGGCTAACGAGGGCTTAAGGGAAACATACTTGTGTGGAATAGAAGCCTTAAGAGCTAATGCTCCCAGCAGGAGGGGAAAATTGCCATTTATGAGCCCCTCATTTAACTTCCCTCTCTTTCCTTGATGTTTTGAAAGGCTATTTTTGCTTGTTATATATTTAATAATGTTATTGTATGTGTATGGGTATTTGCTTACATGTATGTCTGTGCACCATACACATGCAGTGGTTCATAGGTCAGAAAAGGGCACTGGACTCCTGGAACTGGAATTGGATGGTTTTGAGCCACTGTGTGGGTGCTGTTAACCAAATCCACCTCCTCAGAAAGGGCAGATCACTGAGCTATCTCTCCAGCTCCCAGAAGGCTGGTTCTTTTACAAGGTGAATTTTCAAGTATTATTGAAATTTTAATGGAAAATTTTATGTATATAGTTTAACTCAGTATGATTTATATACTTTAATATCATCTTCCTACCCACAGGCATAACAGAACTTATCCTGTTTGTGTCTCCTTGCACATCCTTTGGGGAATTTCTTTCTGTAAAGCTCTTGCATATTTCTTCTGTGATTTATTTATAAGTACCTTGCTTTTCATGTTACAACATGAAGAGTATTCTTTTAAGAACATTGTTTCAAAGCTGCTATCTAGAGAGGGCATTATTATTTTTTTTCTATTTTCTTTCTTTTCTTTGGTTCAGTGTGAATATGTTTACATTATTTGGTAAGCCTCATGTATGTATATATGTATATATATATATAAATATGTACATGTACACATACATATAATCCATATGATTTATTGTGCTAATAGATGAGCAAAAACGTTTGGTAGACAAAAAAGTATAAGTGTAAAAGGAAAAGTTAAAATCATTCTAATCACTGTCTAAAACACATTAAGAGGAAATACTGCCAAAACCAAAAATCAACAACAACAACAATAAAACATTAGAAGAGATTCCAAAAGATATCCACCTCTACAGTTGGTAATATGAAAGAAACGAATGGGGCCAGCAGCAAGTAAGAGACCATTTGGTGGGGGTGCCCCGGTGCAGATTCAGGGAAGAAAGCCATCCCTACAATATACTTGACCCCCTACCCTGGCACTAAGCAACAAGTGCTTGGCAACAGGCAGCACAAGTACTGTGAGAGCTGAGGCCGGAGAGAGTCTTTGTTTCTATAGGGTTAAGAAGATCCAGGAAGATTGATGGATATCAGTTCCTTATGAAAAGTCAATGAAGAACTTCATGGTGCTGTATATCATAAGAGGGTTTTAGCCACATCATAAAGTAGAAATCAATTGGAAAATTTTATTAGCAAGATCAATTAGAAAATTTAATAAGAAAATAAGCTAGTTTAAACCAGAAAGGGCAATAATTTAATTGTGACTAAATACAGTAAGCAACTGGCAGGGTCTCTGAAGAGGGAGAACAGTTCTGTTAACAGACAAGAAACACCATGCAGTTGTTAAACAAAAAATATGTATTTGCATGTAGTAAATCACCAATTGTAGAAAAATGTTTTTAAAAACCTACCAGTGGATATCCTCTGGGAGAAAAAGATCTTTTTCTGGAGAAGAGGAGTAGCAATATTTATATATGGAATTTGTTATTGACAGTATTCATGAAGTAACTGGATGTTTTAAAAATACAAGTGCTATATAGTATGTATTCAACTGCAACATTATAATTATACATTTGTATGGGCACATGTCATACACAAACAGAGAAACGAATATTACTGTGCTTCCTGGGACTCACTCTACCAGCTTTAGCAAGAATACTCAGTTGTCCCATTTAGATGCGTTGAATGGCCTCTCCCTAAGGGGTATGGTCTGTGTACCTCAGACAGTCAGCATACCCATTTACCTTTCTGGTTTAACCATATGACTATGTTGGTGGGTCTTCAGAGAAAGAGAAAGCATTTATTTGCTCTAGACATGGTTGGCTGACAGTGATTTAGGAATGTTCTACCATGACTGACCATGAGGTAAATCAGTAGAGGAAGGAAGCCAATCCAGAGAAGGAAAAACTGAACAACCAAGATACCCCTGTGAGCCACTAAGACACGTGTTAAATTCTGAGTAGGTCTTATGTTTCCCATACAAGTTATTTCAGCTTTAGTTGTTGTCTTCTTTGCAAACAGTAATGGATGTGTCAGATTTTGACTACAGAGTTTCTTGTAATGAACATGTACTTATCTCCGATTACAATTGTATTGCTGCCGAGGGTAAGTGAATAAAAGAAGGCTTCGGGTGGTTTCCCATCTCCTACGTGATAAATGCCAAGATTTTCAGGTGCACTCCTCACCAGTCATGCTGGAGCCTGAGGCAAAAGAAAAGGTCAGTACTGCTGAGTTGATCTTTAATTTTAAAAGGCCTGCTGCTTTTACAACGCTAGTGACTGCATTCTGAGCCTTGCACAGGATAGGCAAGCTGTCTACAACTGAGCTATGTCCCCATCACTAACTGTTTGATGTTACAGTCATCACCCCAGTCCTAACCTGTTCTCAGATTCTTTACTGTCCGAGGTTATCCTAATTACTCAGGAATGGACAGTGGTGCCCACCCCTCATGGTATTCATCAAGTTCATAAAGGATCAAGTATTTATTCCCCATTTTGAGACATTGGGGGCTAATCCTCGCTGAATATTCTCGCTGGATAGATGCTATTAGCAGAAGAGAATCCCTTGCTAAAGCCTTACCTTCTTAGGGCAAGCCACACAATATATACTGATATGAAACAGCACCAGAGAGCTGTGTTCTAGCCTCAGAACTCCCCATGGTATCAACAGAGGCTATATCACAGTCCAGCTTCTTCTTCATCCATTCCTCCTGCCTTTACTTTCCCACACATTTTACTTTGGACAGTATTCCCCATGGCTGACCTCAGGCAATTCTCTGACATCATGCCTCTCTTCCAAAGGAAAAAAAAAACCACAACTTCAATCTTATTTCCCAACACCCTCACAAATACATTTCCCTTTCCACCACAGCTGCCTTCCTTGCCCTTATACTAAGCTCATCCATGAATCTATATCTCCTGCACTGATTTCTTGCTTCTAAATACTTCATGTATCACTGTAGCTCTTTTGATTCTTGCCGTCATCAAGACAAGGCTCACTTCCTCCACAAATGCCTGTCCTAATCATTCATACCCTTAAGGCCTATATTCAAAGCCAATTCATCTTCTGCTGAGATATAGATTGAAGAATCAATGAACCTTCTTTATTCCTGCAAGAATTCTGAATTTCCTGGCTATGGCTGCAACAGGATTTGACCTAGTTTAACATCAGACAGCCATTGCTACTCCCACAGCCAGCAGCCTTCCTGTTTAACCTCCATTCCTCTTATCCTGACTCTAGAACATCCTCCAACTAAGAATAAGCTGAGTTCCCTAGTCTACCAGATTGGAATGATGATCCTAACTAGCATGAGAAAGTCCACAAGACTTTCTGTCACTAAAATGCATTTTTTAATTTTTATTTTATATTTTATTTACATTTCAGATGCCATCCCCTTTCCCCATTTCCCCTCCCTAGAAAACCACCATCCCATGCCCCCTTTTCCTTTTTCCTTTTATACAATTTTGTTTAAATGTTAATCAGAGTCTTTATAAGTTTGGTAATGCTCAATCAGAAGTTAAACCCAATACCCAACCTAGATATATAAACTATCTTTGACTGGTGGAGACACGTGAACATCTGCCTCCATGCCCCACCTCTTTCTCTCTCTTTCTCTCTCTCATCACCTAGCTTCTCCTCTCCTTCATCTTCTCCTCTCCTTACTCCACCTCTTCCTGTAGGTACTCCTACAGGTACCCTTAGCTCCTCCTACATATTCTGAAAGAATTCTTCACTGAAACCATCTGGCCCCGGACATTTTTTGGTGGGAAGATTTTTAATGACTGTGTCTATTTCTTTAGGAGTTATGCGACTGTTTAGATGGTTTATCTGCTCCTCGTTTAACTTTGGTACCTGGTATCTGTCTAGAAAATTGTCCATTTCATCCAGATTTTCCAATTTTGTTGAGTATAGGCCTTTGTAGTAGGATCTGATGTTTTTTTTAATTTCCTCTGTTTCTGTTGTTATGTCTCCCTTTTCAGTTCTAATTTTATTAATTTCAGTACTGTCTCTTCACCCTTTGGTTATTCTGGCTAAGGGTTTGTCTATCTTGTTGATTTTTTCAAAGAACCAGCTCCTGGTTTTGCTGATATTTTGTATAGTTCTTTCTGTTTCAACTTGGTTGATTTCAGCCCTGAGTTTGATTATTTCCCTTCGTCTACTCCTCTTGGGTATATTAGCTTCTTTTTGTTCTTTCAGGTTTGCTGTCAAGTTATTAATGTATGCTCTTTCCACTTTCTTTTTGTGGGCACTTAGAGCTATGATTTTTCCTCTTAGTACTGCTTTCAATGAGTCCCACAAATTTTGGTATGATGTGTCCTCATTTTCATTTAAATCTAAAAAGTCTTTAATTTCTTTCTTTATTTCTTCCTTAACCAAGTTATCATTGTGTAGAGCATTGTTCAGTTTCCAGGTGTATGTGGGCTTTCCGTTGTTTTGGTCCATGTCAAAGATGAGTCTTAGTCCATGGTGGTCTGATAGGGTACAAGGGATTATTTCAATCTTTTTGTATCGGTTGAGGCCTGTTTTGTGACCAATTATATGGTCTATTTTGGAGAAGGTACCATGAGGTGCTAAGAAAAAGGTATATTCTTTTGTTTTAGGATGAAATGTTCTATAGATGTCAGTTAAGTCCAATTGGTTCATAACTTCTGTTAGTTTCATTGTGTCTCGGTTTAGTTTCTGTTTCCACGATCTGTCCATAGCTGAGAGTGGGGTGTTGAAATCTTCCACTATTATTGTGTGAGGTGCAATGTATGCTTTAAGCTTTAGTAAAGTTTCTTTTATGTATGTGGGTGCCCTTGCATTTGGAGCATAGATGTTCAGAATTGCAAGTTCCTCTTGGTACATTTTTCCTTTGATGAATATGAAGTGTCCTTCTTTATCTTTTTTGATTACCTTTTGGTTGAAAAAGGTTATTAGAATCACTACTCCAGCTTGTTTCTTGGGGCCATTTGCTTGGAAGATTGTTTTCCAACCTTTCACTCTGAGGTAGTGACTGTCTTTTTCACAAAGGTGTGTTTCCTGTATGCAGCAAAATGTTGGGTCCTATTTATGTATCCAATCTGATAGTCTATGTCTTTTTATTGGAGAATTGAGTCCATTGATATTAAGGGATATTAAGGAAAAAATGTATGTTGTTTCCTGTTATTTTTGTTATTACAGGTAGAATTATGTTTGTATAGCTACCTTCTTTTAGGGTTGTTGGAAGGTTACTTTCTTGCTTTTTCTGGGTTGTAGTTTCCCTCCTTGTGTTGGAGTTTTCTACCAATTATCCTTTGAAATGCTGGATTTGTGGTAAGATATTGTGTAAATTAGGATTTGTCATGGAATATTTTGGTTTCTCCATCAATATTGAGAGTTTTGCTGGGTATAGTAGTCTGGGCTGGCATTTGTGTTCTCTTAGGGCCTGTATTATATCACTCCATGATCTTCTGGTTTTTATAGTCTCTGGTGAGAAGTCTGGTGTAATTCTTATAGGTCTGCCTTTATATGATGCTTTGCCTTTTTCCCTTACTGCTTTTAGTATCTTCTCTTTGTTTTGTATATTTGATGTTTTGATTATTATGTGATGGGAGGTATTTCTTTTTTGGTCTAGTCTATTTGGGGTTCTGTAGACTTCTTGTATATTTAAGGACATCTCTTTCTTTAGGTTAGGGAAGTTTTCTTCTATAATTTTGTTGAAGATATTTACTGGCCCTTTAAGTTGAGAGTCTTCACCTTCATCTATACCTATTATCCTTAGGTTTGGTCTTCTCATTGTGTCCTGGATTTCCTGGATGTTTTGTGTTAGGAGCTTTTTACATTTCACATTTTCTTGACTGTTGTGTCTATGTTTTCCATGGTATCTTCTGTGTATGAGATTCTCTCTTCTATCTCTTGTATTCTGTTGGTGATGCTTGTGTCTATGACTCCTGATCTTTTTCCTAGGTTTTCTATCTCCAGGGTAGTCTCCCTTTGAGATTTCTTTATTGTTTCTACTTCCATTTTTAGATCCTGGATGGTTTTGTGTAATTCCTTCACCTGTTTGGTTGTGTTTTCTTGCATTTCTTTAAGGGCTTCTACTTGTTTACCTGCGTTCTCCTCAAATTCTTTGAGAGTGTTGTTTATGTCCTTTTTAAAGTCCTCCATCATCATCATGAGAAGTGATTTTAATTCTGAGTCCTGCTTTTCTGGTGTGATGTGGTGTTCAGGACTTGCTATGGTAGGGGAACTGGGTTCTGGTGATTCCAAGTAACTTTGGTTTCTGTTGTTTATATTCTTAAGCTTACCTTTTGTCATTTGGTTAGCTGTAGTGCTACTCGAACTCACTGGTTCTGACTGGAGTCTGCCTTTGCACTTATCTTGGTTGTGTCAGAACTCCTCAGAGTCTGGATGATTCTATGATCCTGAGCTCCAGCTCCTCTGGGTATAGTGGCTTCTCTAGGATATTTCAGGATATGGTGTCTCCACGGTAGTAGACCAGCTAGGTGTTTGCTGCTCTGAATGTAGTCACTCCTCTTGGATGCTTCAGAATATGGTGTCCCCTGCTCTGCAGCTCTGTGTGCCATGTCCTTTCTAGGATGCCTGCAGCTCTGCGGTCCTTGACCTCTCTTGGGTACCTCTGCAGCTCTGTGGTCCATGACCTTCCTAGGGTGCCTCCGGACTCAGTTTCCAGAGGGGAGTAGATCGGCTGGGAGATTGCTCTAGCCACTGGTATCTGGGCCAGGGGCAGAAGGGGAGTGGTTCTCCACAGGGGCAGGGTCTGGATGCCAGGTGCACTCTGGGGGCTCCCTACTGCTAGTTGTGCTTCTAAGGCCTAGGGCAGTGTGGGGGTTCTCTTACCTGCTGCTCTGTGGTCTGTGCTCTCCCTAGGGTGCCTCTGGACTCACTTTCCAGAGGGGAGCAGATCAACTGGGAGACTGCTCCAGCCACAGGTGTCCGGGCCAGGGCAAAATGCATTTTTTAAACTAATAGAGTAACACCTAAAAACAAAACCAACATTCATGCCATATGATCATTTTACAAAGACCAGAGAATAAAGTACAAAAAAGAAATAAGAATAACAACTAATTTCTTTTAAGTCCTAAAAGAAACAACAAGCATATGGGTGCTACAGGACCTAAAAGTTCCTGTAATCCATTTTAGTTCTAGCATTAATTTGACATATTCCCATGAAGGGCCACAATTTGTAACTAATAAGTTCTAAAATATATTTTCTCAAAACTTAGATCTCCATCCCCCTCCACCCCCAGGTCATGTGGTAGGTATACTTTTAGGTTTTTGAGAATTCTTCATACTGATTTCCATAGTAGCGGTATCAGTCTTCAGTCACACAACAGTAAGATTACCCTTTCACCACATCATGACACCATATGTTGCCAACTGTTCCATTAACACCAGCCAACTGTTGGCCTTTAATCCTAGGCAAATGGCATCCTAGCGAAAGTTCTTTCCTACACCTATATCTTTTAGGGCTCTACCTATGTTTTTACCTAGTAGTTTCAGTGTTTCAGTTCTCATATCTTAATCTATTTGGAGTTGGTTTTGATGTTGATTGATAGATATGGTTTTAACTTTATTCTTCTATATGTTGATACCCAATTTTCCAAGCACTATTATTGAACGTGCTGTCTTTCCTCTGGTGTATATTTTTGGCATCTTTGTCAAATATCACATTGCTGTGGTTACATTTACTAATGTGTGGGTAGACTTCTGTTTTGTTCTATCATCTACACGTCTGTGTTTTTGCTGGTACCATGCTGGTTCTATTACTATAGCTCTGTAATATAGCTTTGAAATTTGGTAAGCCAATCCTTCCAAAATTATTCTTTTTGTTCAGGATTGCTTTGGCTTTTCAGGATCTTTTGTGGTTCCACATGAATTTTGGGATTTCTTTCTATTTCTGTAAAGAATGTCATGGGAGTTTTGATTGAAATTGTGTTTAATATATAAATTGATTTAGGTAAGATGGTCATTTTTATAATATTAATTCTACAATCAACGAGCATGAGTGGTTTGGTTTGTTTGTTTGTTTGTTTGTTTGTTTTGGTTTTTCGAGACAGGATTTCTCTGTATAGCCTTGGCTGTCCTGGAACTCACTCTGTAGGGCTGGCCTTGAGCTCAGAAATCCGCCTGCCTCTGCCTCCCAAGTGCTGAGATTAAAGGCGTGTGCCACCACCGCCTGGTGAGTGGTTTTTATATCTTCTAGTGTCTTCCTCAGTCTCCTTCTTTAAAGATTGAAAGTCTTCCTTGTACAGGTCTTTCCTTTGGGTATGTTTATTACTAGATGTATTTGTGTGAGACTATTGTGAATAGAAGTGTTTCCATGATCTCTTTATCATTCTTGTTACTTATGTATAAACAACCTACTGATTTTTGTGCATTGACTTTATGTCCTGCCACATTGCTGAAGTCTTGATCACTTTAAGAAATATTTTGATGAATTTTCAGGATCTCTTAGGTATAAAATTGTATCTTCTTCCAAGAATAATATTGATTTGATTCTTGGTTATAAAATCATATCTTCTTCTTCCAAGAGCAATACTTTGACTTTTTTCTTCTTCCACTTCCAATTCTGATTCTGCTTGTTACTTGTATGCAGATAAGCTACTGATTTTTGTGCATTGATTTTATGTCTTCCCTCTCTCTCTCTCCCCCTCTCGCTCCTTCCCATGCCCCCCTTCCCCTTCTTCTTCTTCTCTAATTCTATTCTCCTTCTCCTCCTTTACCTGCTGTTTTCCTTTCATTTCTTTCTCTTCTTTTATTACTCTAGCAGGGGCTTTACGAATAGTATTGAGAAAGCTTGGGAGAGTGAACAGCCATGTCTTATTCCTGATTTTAGTGGAACTGCTTCCAGTTTTTTTCTATTTAGGATGATGTTGGCTGTGGGTTTATCATACATAGCCTTTCTTAAGCTCAAGTATATTCCCACTAGTTCTAATCTCATTAGACTTTTATTGTGAAGGGATGTTAGATTTTGTCAAAGGCCTTTCTACATCTATTAAAATGATTGTGTGATTCTTGGTTTTTAGGTACATTTATCTGATTTACCACATTTATTGATTTAAGTATATTGAAGCTTCCCTGCATCTCCAGAATAACATTAATTTGATCATGGTGGATGTTCTTTTTGACATATTTCTGAATTTTAAGTATTTTATTAAGAATTTTGCAACTATTTTCATCGTGGATTTTAGTCTTTGGTTTTCTTATTGTTCTATTGTTTCACTATCTTTTTTATTAATTACTTTATTTATTTATATTTCAAATGATGTCCCCCTTCCCAGTGCTTCCTCCATGAGTACCTACCCCATACCCTTTCCCTTCACCTCTAAGAGAGTGTTCCTCCACCTACCACTCACTCCTACCTCACCCCTCTAGCATCCCCCTTCTTTGAGGGATCAAGACTCCACAGAACAAAGTATATCCCCACCCATTGAGGCCAGACAAGGCAGTCCTCTGCTACATAAGTAGCAGGGGCCATGAAACAGCCCAAGTATGCTCTTTAGTTGGTGGCTTGGTTACTGGGAAGTCTGAGGAATCCAGACAGTTGACATTGTTGTTCTTCCTATGGGGATGCAATCTCTTCAGTTCCTTCAGTCGTTCCCCTAACTCTTCCATAGGGATCCCCGGCCTCAGTCCAATGTTTGGCTGTGAGTATCTGCATCTGTCTCAGTCAGGTGCTGTTAAAGCCTCTCAGAGAACAGCCATGCCAGATTCCTGTCTGCAAGCACATCATGGCATCAGCAACAGTGTCGGGTTTTGATTCCTGTGCATGGGATAAATCCCAAGTTGAGGCAGTCTCTGGATGGCCTTTCCTTCAGTCTCTGCTCCATTTTTGTCCCTGCATTTCCTTTAGACAAGAACAAATCTGTATCAAAAATTTTGAGATGGGTGGGTGGCCCTATTTCTCAACTGGGTCTATGTCAATCTACTGGAGGTGGTCTCCTCAGATTTCATTTCATTTCTCCACTGTTGGACATTTAGGCTAATGTCATCCTCATTGGGTTCTTGGAGCTTCTCACATTCCAGATCTCTGGGACTTTCTAGAGGTTCCCCCTGCCCCCCACCCCATACTGCTTCATATTTCTATTCATTCCCCTGGCCTTCTGGTCTTCTCTACCCCTATACCTGATACTACCCCCTCTTGCCCCCTTCCCCTCTTCCACCTATGTTCCTCCCTCTGTCTGCCCCTTGTGATTATTTTATTCCCTTTTCTAAGCAGGATTAAAACATCCACACTTGGGTATTCTTTTTTCATTAAGCTTCATATGATCTATGAGTTATATCATGGGTATTCTGAACTTTTTGGTTAATATCCACTTATCAGTGAGTCCTTTTGGATCTGGGTTACCTCACTTAGAATGTTGTAGTTCCATCACACTGCCTGTAAAATTCATCATGTACTTGTTTTTAATAGCTGAGTAGCATTCCATTGTATAAATGAACCAGATTTTCTGTATCCATTTTTCCATTGAGGGACATCTGGGTTGTTTCCAGCTTCTGGCTATTACAAATAAGGCTGCTATAAACATAGTGGAACATGTGTTCTTGTGTTATGGTGGAAAATCTTGTTTTGGCATTATAGAATGCTGGCTTCATAGAAGAAACTTAGAAGTGCTCCTTCTGATTCTTCTTTCTCTCTTTTTTTCTCTTAATAAATTTAAGATATACTAGTAATAGGTCTCTTTGAAGGTCTGGTAAAATTCTTCTGTAAATTCGTCTGGACCTGGGCTTTTTGATATATAACCTATGGACTTGATATCTACTAAGTAGTTACTTACTCAGCCATGTTTATTGCTGCACTAGTCACAATAGCTAGGGAACAGAAACAACATAATGTCCTTCAACTGATGAATGAATAATGAAAATGTGGTACATATATACAATGGATTTTTATTTGGCTACAAAGTAAAACAGAAATCAAGAAACTTGCAGATAAGTTGGTGGAACTGGAAAATATTATACCGAGTGAAGTAACCCAGATCCAGAAAGACAAATGTCATATATTTTCTCATTTGTGGATCCAAGCTCCAAATCTATAGTTTTGTGTACATAACTGAAAGCAACTTCAGACACCAGGAAAGTAAAAAGTAAAACCATAGAATGAGGTGGAGAGAAGAAGCTCTCAAGATGCTGACAGTAGTTTACAAGCTCTACAAAGGGGGAAATGGGAAAATGAGAAGGGGCCTTAACTACACAGGAGAGAGTAATTGAGAGGGAAACCACTGTAAAAGGAGAATGAGAAAGGAGAGCTAATAAGAGTAAGAGTGTTTGAAAACGTCATAGGAAAACTATCTGATAAGTTTATTAAAAAATACTTATAATAGAATTGTTCTAATTGACAATTTAACGCATACATTTGTACGTAGTTTAAATAGACTTGTGCCTCATTATCATTGTGATAATTCACCCCATGATTGCTATAGATTACCTAACAAAAATATCAGTGCCAGGTATGACATCCTCCATTCAAGTTGCTTGTCAGGAAATTCCACAAAACTCCCCAAACAATATAGGCTATTACCATTAACTCTGGTTGTCTCCCAAAATTTAAAGGTAAGATCCTATTGCTAAAGACACTATATACTTTAGACACAGGAGTTGAAGGAATACTATTGAAACTGCCTTGTAAACTTCCTTCTGTGGTATTAGTACACAAATGGCACATAAATATTCTTTCCTCCCTTTGTCTCCAGATCTGTCCAGCTCCAATGGGTAATTATCTCTGACTCTACCCGATCCTTAGCTATATAAGTTTAGATAGTATTATTATTCCCAAGTCAACAACCATGATATTTTTTTAAAAGCTCATTGGAAGAAAACAGAGAATCAATAGATGAAACAAATTAGAAAGTTATACTAAAAAGATTCTTCTGAAGTCTAGCCCATGGAATCACCCAAGAACAGCAAGACTATACGGAAAAATCATGGTTCCTGCAGGAAAATTCAGATCAGAAAAAACTCAAGCCAATGGTTTTCAACCCTGAAAACCTAGTTTCAAATTGTAGTCTCTGTTCTGCCATGGGCCATCTCTCAGGACCACACTGTATTTCATGGTTGTAGCTTTGCAGCAGTTTTATCTGCTAACCCTAGTTCCTCTTCATAGTTCCTCTTGTTAGACTAGTCAACATCAATTTGCACATAAATTTTAAAGCAAGCTTTTAAAATTCCAAAGTTAATCCAATAGAAATTTTGATTGACCATTTTGAACTTAAAGATCAGTCAGGAGTAAACTGATATTTATATTATTTTGTCTTATCAAAGAATATAGAACATCTGTATTTTACTTTCTTCATAGAATTTTTGAAAGTTCTTCCTAAAAGTGTTGATGGTTTTGGTGATTTGTGAATTCAATGATTAATTTGTAGGGATTCTGTAGATACTCTAGATGTAAGTCCTTTGTAAGATATGCATAGAAAATTCTTTCTCCTAGTGAGCTTTATTGTTTCATTTTCTCCTTTTCTCATTAATAATGCTAGGAGATTTCTGTTAAATTTAAGTTGGCATACAAATATTGTGACATTTTAGTGTGTGTGTGTGTGTGCATTTGTGTGTGTGTATATGTATGTTACTCATTCTTATTTATCCTTCCCCCACATTGCTCTTCCTATATTTCCCTGTTTCCTCTCTTGCTGATTCAGTTCCACAAGCAAACACTGGACACCACTGTGTACACATCACCTATATTCATTTCTCTCTTGCTCCTCACTCCCTCCTCCTACATCTCCTTCACCATATGGTCACTTTCCTACTTTTCATGTCATACATATGCACGCACACATTCACATGTGCATTCACATAGGCCTATACACTTATGCCTATATTCCACATGAGAAAAGTAATCAATATTTGTCTGTTTGAGTCTGGCTTATTACACTCTACCTTAAGATCTCCAGTTCTACTCTGTTTCCTGCAAGTGATATTATTTTACTCTTAGTCTCTTATGACATGTTTTGATCATATCAATTTCTTCTGATCCCCCACCCCTTTCTTACCCATCCAACTTTGTGTCCTGTTTTTCTTCCAGCCACCAAGTTAGATGTGTGTTACCCATGTATTCTTGCATGTGTGTCCTTCCAGTTTGAAAACACTGCAGACAATTTTAACAACTTTGCCCATTATTCAAAGTTGCTTGTATTTTTCTTTGTTTATTTTATATTTATCTGGTTTGGATTTTGGTAGTGCTGATTATGTAGAATGAGTTTGCTAGTGTTCCTTCTCTTTCCATTTTGTGTGGAAGAGTTAAGGGAACATGGATATCAGCTCTTTCTTAAAGACTTGCCAGAATTTTCAATTCTATCCATTTCTGCTCTTTTCTTTGTGGGAAACGGTCTTATTATTGCTTCAAACTCATTATGTTAATGAGCTGTTGAAATTATTACATCGTCTAGACTCAATTTAGGTCATATGTGTTTACAATTTGTGCATTTTTCCCCATTGTTCATTTTGTAGGTACATTTGTGACATTCCATTTTGTTAGTCATTCTTCTAGCTCTCTGTTCTTTTCAGCTGCCCTGTCATATTTTGGTGAACATTTGCTGTTCTCCTTCTTTTCCAGAACAGAGTCACTTCTCTCTATCCTAACTACCTTTCACAGGCCATACAGATGCAGTGTCTAATTAAACCACCTTATAACTTTAGTAGTATTTTTTTATACCAGAAAGTTATAATTTTTCCATTTATTTCATATGATTTGTGTCCTGTGTCTTATGCTAGACAGAAAAACAACAAAAAAACAAATAAACAACAACAAAAAACCCACCACCACCACCACCAACAACAACAACAACAAAAAACAAAACAAAAAACAAAAAACAAAAAAGCAAATTTTCTAGAAGCTTTAGAGTTTGGATTTTATGTTTCTGTAAATGACCAATCTCAATTTCTTTTTCTGATTTGTGTAAAGATTTTCTTATAATACTCAATTCCTACTATCTGGTTATATGCATTTTTTAAAAGACTATTTCTTAGATCATTGCAATGCTTTGATGCCCATGAAGAAACAATAATTATCAGTAGATATATGGCTGTAAATGGTTCATTCTCTTCTAATACTAAATTTATATTCTAAATATTAGTAGACATTTGGGTGAATTACAACCCATGGTTATTAATAATGCTGTGTGCTATGATAAACATTTGAGACACCTTTGAGTACACACATACACACACACATTCTGCTGTATATTCAACATTGCAAAAACATCATGATGAGTGCCTATATTCAATTTTAGTAGACTACATTTTCTTTTCAATCTAGGAGGCTAAATATGAAACCTTGAACTTGTTAGACAAACAATTTACAATTGAGACTAATCTCCAAAACCTAGTACATACAATTTGTTTAATTATTCACTGTTTACCTTTATTATTTCTATACAAATGCATCCATATTTAAATATATTACAGATGTAGTGATAATTTGTTATGCTATACAGACATCATGTTTGTATACTGTTAAATCGAAAATGACAAATTTCTATAATTTTGTAAATTTTTAGTGTGAAAATTAAGTATCATGTTAAAGCTTGTCTTTAACAACATCAACATGTTGGCGGCCGAAGTATAGGCCTTGAAACTGAAAATAGACCAGCAGACAGAGCTATTAAATTAACAGGCTGCCAAGCCAAGGATGGGTAAGACTCTTCACAGAGCTTTACCAACCTAAGACATAAATGCATTGCTTTTGATAATGCATATTCCACGATGGGTAAAGAAGACATTTCTGTCAGAATGACCTAAGACAGGCTCAGTCTTGTGTATAAAATAAAAGGGAGAGAGGTGGAGAGCTTTTCGGGCTGCTTGGCAAGAATCTGACATGGGCCAGGGACAAGGAAATGAGCTGCTTAGCAGGAATATGTCATTGTCCAAGGACAAAGAAGTGAGCTGCTTGGCAAGAATATATTAGCCAAAGAAAAGAAAGTAGGCTTCAGATAAAACAAAGAAGAAATTTCAGACAGAAATCTAAATCGTAGGCTAGAAAGAAGTAACTTCAGGTAGGAATCTAAATATTAGGCTAGAACAAAGAAATAATTTCAGGCAGGAATCTAAATTTTAGGCTACAACAAGGAAGTAGGCTTCAAACATGAAAAATGACTTTGGGCTAGGACAGGGAAGTAGGCTCAGATAATTTGGTCATCCTGATAAGCCCTTAGAAACAGTGATCACGGGAGTGTTCATGGAACTTTGTTTATTGACTTGCTTATTCTTTGACTATTTGTGTTTATTGTCTTGCTTGTTCCTTGACTATTTGCATCAATTGCATTGCTAGTTTCTCAACCTAGAACTGACCTTAATACTTGCATGTAATTAAAATGGTATAAAAGCAAAAAAGAGGAGGGGTGATGGGATTGGGAGTTTCTAGGGAGGGTAAATGGGGAAAGGGGATGACATCTGAAATGTAAATAAAATATCCAATAAAAAAATAAAAACAAAAAGAAAAGAAATGTGTGTCTATGTTCTTATAAAAAGGAAAAAAAAAAAGAAAACTAAGTATCATTAGTGTATTGATAAATGGAAGATACATGAAAGTTTTACCTATACAAAATGGCTACCTTCTGATTTACTAGTTGAACATAAAGTATTCATTGAGCTTTGGCTGAGTCTCTGCATAGACTGAGTCTACTTAGTATGCTAGATCACATTTCTATCAGTTCTCACTTGTTCCCAGCCTCTAATCTATTAATATGTGAAATTCCCTAATATACAAATATTCATACTTTGAATATAAAAAGGAAGCTTTGTAGATTTTTGAGTGTTCAAATGTTTTTGTTTGGCCTATACTGTCTTTAGGCAATTTTGTTTCTTTTCATGGATTTGCAAAATCTATATTATTTATGTGAAGAGAATATCATGCTTTGATATGACTGAATATGAAGCAGATGTTAAGTCCCACACTAAGATATTAAATCATTTATCTATTTTACATCCCTACCTATACACTTAATGTGAAAAATTGAACTTACTTCCATTGCCTTAAAAATCCTTTTTTCAGTGGACTGTTCATTAAATAGCAGCATCATTTATCTCCTGGCTCTGGCAAAATGATCAACATCAGTGTTTTCAGTAACTAAGACCGGTGAAGAGGAAGTTCTAAGCATCTTTTAATTAGTTGACCCTCTCCATATTGTCTATCGATTAATTCTACATTTCAAGACTGTCTTCTGTCATCCAGACTATTACAATAGACCCACCTGGCTCACTGTTCCCATCAGATCTCTTCCCCATACTTTGAGTAATTTCTTAAAAGCCCTACATTGACAGCCCCATACATCTAGTTTCTGCTCTTCATTCTATCCATTGTTTAGCAACAGAGTTTAATAGCCATATCCAAAATCTACCTCTATCCCTGAATAGTCACATGACCTGGAATGCTTACACTTACTTCATTTTCCTGACCTATGTTGCTATCTGAAAAAAAAAAAAGTACGATCTGTCTTATTAGAATGCTGTAAGAAATAACTTAACATCAAGTCATTAAAATGATGTCTAGTTCAAAACAAGAAGAGTGGTAGACAGAGCAGAGGAGAGGAGACAAGGTTGTATGAAATGAAGAGTTTGGAGACAATTGAGATAAAAATCATAATAGACTTAACAAAACAATATACCATCTACCTTCTCTATCTCTAGCTTCAAAGATCTTGCATCTTTACTTTGTACTCTCCTCTTTATTCATAGCTACATTGTCTTTCCTTAAATGTCTCAGAAATTCATGTTTCTTTTTTCTGAAGGCATTCTAAAGGGGTTCTCCACCTACATTACTTTTACTGACCAACCACTGTCTGCACTCTTTTAAAAGTATGCTTCTCTATTAATGCTTCTACACTCACATCACAGTCAAAACACAGTTGTTTCTATTGCAAGATCTAGCAGATGCTATTCATACATATTCCAAAATTTTAACTTCTTCTTATTAAATATTGTTATATTTAATATACCAAGAAGTCATCATTGTCCTGAAAACCTAAAAATAATAAAAGAAAGTCGGCAATACTCCCAAACATACTCAAACAAAATAATAAGATGTATGACTGACAGGGAAAATATTTTATTTTAGCAAATTAAGATCTAAAACTTCATTATAAACAATGTGTGAATGAAACAATCACATGGGTTTGGGAGAAATGATTCAGCAGGCATGTGCATGTGCACACACACACACACACACACACACACCACTTAAATACTAGCAGCCAAAACACTCATAAATAAATATTTTTAAAGTACATAACACATCACAATTAAACAGATCCAAATTCTCAACTACTAAACCTGAATAATCGTTGCAAAGCTTTGGTGCCTTACAAAGGATTTTACACTTTTACTATAGAATGTACTTTATAAACATTATTTACCACCACCAAATGAAAATTCCATGAAAGAGTTGAAACTAGAAGAATGGTTAGTTCTATATCCTCTTTCATGTTCCAGGTGGCCATCACCTGCATCATCTGAAACTTATTCATGTTTCATCTCACTTACTGGGCCCCTCCCAGTCACCTTCTCCCACAATTCTTCCTCCCATTCTCCCTCCCCTTCTCCTCTGAGCAGATGAGGTGTCCCCTACCCTGGCATATCAAGTTTCTGAATTTATTCTAGATTCCAATCCCTTCACATATTCCCCAGCTTGTGCCCCCACACAGAATCTTATTTGAACTCTCTTGACTGGCACAGCCAGACTAGGGGCTTGGATTTACTCCACTGAAAATAGAGACATAAAAGAGCAGAGTCCAGGTAGTGGTGGAAATGCAGATGAATCTCTTTTTAGGTCAAAGTACCTGTAGGCCATTTGTAAAATAAAATGCAAAGTGATCCAGGATAATGTATTAGTTCATAATCTATTACAGTTTTAGTAAAATAAACATGCAAAATTTGCTTAAAGAAAGAAAATTATTTCCTCACAAATGGCTATTTCTATTTGCATCTCATCTTACAGTAAGTAAATCACATAACTAGTAACATTACAAGTCCATTTTAGATGCTTTGCATTTTAACACATTTGGCTGCCTACAATCCCTAGCTATCTCATGATTTCTTTTTTAAATATATGAGAACCATTTTGTTAAAACATAAGAATGAAATAAGCCTGGTGGTCATCTACTGGAGCATGTGAGCCCTACAAAGGCCACACTGTTAAAAAAAAAAAAAGAAAGAAAGAAAGAAAGAAAGAAAGAAAGAAAACAAAACAAAACAAAACAAAACAAAACAAAACTAAGTCTCCCTCACCTGGATGTTATCAGTTGTTAATAGCTACTCAACTAGAAATTGAACTTCATGCCCACCTACTTCATCCAGGCTAGGGTTTTGTCTGCCTTGACCATGTTTGTGGCTTTTGAACTCTTTCTCAACTTCAACTTCTTTTCTGTTCATATGTGCAGTGCTGTGTCTAGAAAATAGTTTCCTTATAGGCATCTTCTACCTCTACTTCTTATACTATTTCTTCCCCCTGTACTTGAGTCTTGAGAGAAGGGAGTGTGATAAAGTTGTCCACTTAGGGCTCAATATTCTATGTAGGCTCTTATTCTCTACACCTTCATCAGCTGAAAATATCTGTGTTAATATTCATCTACTGAGAAAAAACTTCTTTGGTGAAGTTTAAGAGGTGTATTAATCTATTGGTGTAATGGAAAATCATTAGGGGTTATGTTCATGTAGCAGCACATTACCAATGGATTCTTCCCTGGGACTTACAATCTGTCTAGCCACAAATTCTTGAAAATGATCAAGTTGCCAGGAAGGGATTTTATCTTGTGGAGTAGGCCCTAAAGCCAATCAGAAAGTGGCTTGTTGGTCTCATGATATTCATGTCACTGTAGTACAGGTGAACTTATCTTGCCAGTCAGGTGATTATTGCAGCTCACAGGATTCAGGCACAGATAAGACTGATGATTAATTTTCTCCTCTTGTAGCATGCACAGGTCCTACAAGCATTATGAAAAGTATACAATAGAAATAAAGTATCCAAGTTCTGACTCAAGTGTGCAATGTCTTTATCAATAGGGTCTCATTTCCAAGATCTGGAAGGTAGATTCTGGTCAGGTTGTTTCTAAGAAGAAATCATACAATGAAAGAGAAAAAGTTATCACATAGAATGACCAACATAGCTTTGACTCAATGATGGAGTGGAACGTAAAGGCTGCTCTCAATCCTCCTAAGAAATTTCTAAAATAACACATAAAATGATCCATCTGTAAGCAAATTGAATACCACAGAACAAAATTCAGTAATATTTATAGTAAGACAAGAAGAATTAAACAAATGAAGGGGTAATATTCATAATGTTTGCCAACCATTAAACTATTGACTTGATGTGTATTGCATAGAATATGTACATTGTTTGTGATAAATGGCCATCTTCACAGTGTTAATCTTGCCAGTCCCTGAGCATGGGAGGTCTTTCTATCTTTTGATATGTTCTTCTTACATAAGTACCTTAAAGATTTATTATTATTATTAGTAGTAGTAGTAGTAGTATATCATATTTTTTATTTCAAAATATTTATTTCTTTAAGACTATCAAGAATGGGACTGACAGAATGCAGAGGAAGCATGCCTCACAGGAGCTCTAACCCAGGCAGTATTTTAGGTAAGGAGAAAGCAACACTGGTCCCAAACAGGAAGTAACTGAGACCCACTAGGACCCAGGAAGTCACTCCTGGCCCAGAGCACTGGTTCCTTCTGGTCTGGGCCTTAACACTGAGCAGATCCCGGGCAGCAGCTCTGCCCCCAATCTCACAGAACCCAGAGGAAGCGGGCCTCATGGCAGGAGCTCTAACCCAGGCAGTATCTTAGGTAAGGAGAAAGAAACACAGGCCCCAAACAAGAAGTAACTGGACCCACTAGGACTCAGGAAGTCACTCCTGGCAGGGAGGGAGAGAAAGAGAGAGAGAGAGAGAGAGAGAGAGAGAGACCGAGACAGAGAGAGAGACAGAGAGAAGGAATCACAACCAATAAGAGAACTAGAGAACTTCTGGAGAACTCACAGTCTCTGATTTTAAGTTGTACTGCAGAGCCATAGTAATTTAAACAGCATGACACTGACATAAAAATACCCATCAATCAATGAAATATAAATGAAGACCTAAATATAACTTCCCAAATTTACCACCACCTGATTTTGTACAAAAACACCAAAAAATACACATTAGGAAAAAAAAGATAGAATTTTCAACAAATAGTGTTATAGAATGTCAAACCTTAGGAGGCCTCCAGACCTTAGCACAACTGACACCATAATGGAAGAATCATTCAAGCCTTGGAACCCAGCATGGAGACAGCAACATTTACCAAAATGAGAACAAAGACCTAATCCATCAAAGTCCATAGTTCTGGGAAAGTTTCTAAATGTACTAACCTTGCTGTTTGACTTCTGTAGTTCAACTTCTAGCTAACTGTTCTTGCTAACTGAGGTGTCTTGACCCAGGATGTTGTTTTTGTGCTTAAAACCTCATTGCAAGAAAAGCTTGGGACGATGCTGAGGTTCCAAACACCCGGTGTAGTCACCAGCCAACTATTACTCTCTGTTGGCAGGAACCAGTTTCTGATGGATACTCCACAACAATTAGTGCTGGTGAAGGTGGATAGCTACACCTAGAAGAATGAAACTAAATCCTTACCCTCTACACTTCACAAAACACAACTCCAAATGAATCAAGGACCTCAGAATAATGCCTGATAACCTGAATCTGACAGAGCAACAAGTCTTTAACTTATAAGTATATAAAAAGACTTTCTGAACATAATTCTGGGGACATAGGCATCAAGACCAACAGTTGATAAATATAACCACATGAAACTAAAAATTTTCTGTATAAAAAAAAGGACACCATCATTCAAATGGAAGATGTGGCCTAGAGAAAGGGGGAAGTCTTTATCAGTTATATATGCAACAGAGAGTTAATATCCAGAACACACAAAGAACTAAAAACTGCAAATATCAAAAACAAAAACAAATAACCCAATTCAAAATGGGCATGGAACAAAATACAGTTCCCTGAAGAATAAGAGTAAATGGTTGAGAAACACTTTTTAAATGTTCAATATTTTTAACTATTAGATAAATTCAAATTGAAATTACTTTGAGACTTCATCTTACTCTAGTCAGAATGACCACGATTTCAAAAGCAAAACATAACACCACGTAATCATGGCATAGAATATGGCAAAATTTAGTTGGTACTCAACTAGCACTTTCACCCCTACTGGCTACCACTCATAGTTCCTTTTTTATTATCATCAATCATTTTATTTGTTTACATTTCAAATGTTATCCCCCTTCCTGGTCTACCCTCCATGAACAACCCACCCCGTCCCCCTTCCCTTTGCCTCTAAGAGGTTCTCCCCAAACCACCCACCCACTTCCACCTCACCCATCTAGTGTTCCCCTTCTCTGGAGCATCAAGCCTCTATAGGACCCAGCACTTCCCCTCCCACTAATGGCAGATGGGGCAGTCCTTTGCTATATATGTAGTGGGAGTATATATATATTTACTCTTTGGTTGGTGGTTTAGTCCAAGGGAGCTCTTAGGGGTCCTGTTAATTGACACTGTTGTTCTTCCCATGGGGTTGCAGTCCTCTTCAGCTCCTTCAGTCCTTCCCCTAACTCTTTCATTGGGGTCCCCAGAGCTCAGTCCAGTGGTTGGCTGTGAGTATCTATATCTGCCTTAGTCAGGTGCTGGCAAAGTCTCAGAGAGGAAAGTCATATTGGGCGCCTGTCTTTAAGAACATCTTGGCATCAGCAATAGTGTCAGGGTTTGGTGTCTGTGGATGGAATGGTTTGCATAGTGGGGCAGTCTCTGGATGGCCTTTCCTTCAGTCTCTGTTCCATTTTTGTCCCTGCATTTCCTTTAGACAGGGACAATTCTGGGTTAAAACATTTTTAGATGGCTGAGTGGCCCATCCCTCCACTGGGGGCCATGTCTATCTATTGGAGGGATTCTTTTCAGGTTCTATTTCCCTGCTATTGGGTATTTCAGCTAATGTCATCCTCATTGGGTCCTGGGAGTCTCTTGCATTTCTGGTGCTGGGGACTTTCTAGTAGTTCCCCAACTGCTACTTATTTCTATTTGTTCTTCTGACCTCCTGGACTTGCTCTCCTGTCTCTTCCCATACCTGATTCCCGTCTTTTTTTCACCTCCTTCTCCCCCTCCCACCCAGATCCCTCTCTCCTTCTGCTTTCGATGATTATTTTGTTCCCCATTCTAAGTGTGTTTGAAGCATCCACACTTTGACCTTCCTTCTTGTTAAGCTTCATATGTTCTTCAAGTTGTATTCTGAGCTTTTGGGCTAACATCCACTTATCTGTATCCATGTGGGGCGGTGGGTTGTGAGAGGCAGTGGGGTACCCAGTTGAGTCTGCTACAAACCCTGGAGACCCTAAAGGGACGGTAGGAGTTTGACTGTACTCCTGGGCCTCCTGGCGTCCCTCACTCAGCTTCAACCCTCCAGAGCACCTCCCACAAAGGAGTCTATGGCCGTCAGTCATATGGGGACAGTGCCTCAGGCTCTCCACACATAGAAGTATCTCCAAGCTCTCAGACCAAGCCAATAGGAGTTACCTGCTGCCAGAACCTAACCCACCCTAAAACTGTATATAAGAACCCTATTCGGGAGAAGTAAAGGTGTGTGAGAATCATCCCATTGTCCAAGAGTTTCTGTTGCAAGAGCTGTAACACTTGGGGAGAGATCTGCTCTCCTGAAGCACCTTAAATACCCTTCCTGTACTCCTTGCTAGATAGCCGGCCTCTCACTGGCTTAGCCCAAACATGCTCAGCGCAGAGTAACAGGCACAGCACCTGGGAGCAACTAGGTGGCAACAGCAGAGATGAGGGTAGAGGCAGCAGCAGAAGCAATAGAGGTGATTCCTCCCGGTTTACATGCGATCCCCTTGGCCCAAGCCCCTGTACCAGGCTGGGCCAGAGATCTTCGTGGGAAGCCTTCTGGAACTGGGACCCACATATCCATTCTTCCATTAAGGGACATATGGATTGTTTCCAGCTTCTGGCTCCTATAAATAAGGCTGCTATGAACATAGCGGAGCTCGTGTCCTTGTTATGTGTTGGAGCACCTTTTGAGTATATGCCCAGGCAACCTAAAGATCTCTACCAACCATTTATAGTTCTTAAAGGAGCTATGCATACTAGCAGAAGGGGAAATGTAATCACCTATCTAACCCATACAGCTATAAACCCTGCAAGCTATAATGATGACATGTTGGTAAAATATAACCATTGTTATAATAATGACATAAATTCCTGGGGAGGAAGCATCCACTTACTGAATGGACTTAAGGCCTACTCTATAAGATGGAATCTATACCTGATACTGTTAATTAGGACAATACAATGAAATTAGACAGGTCATAGACAGGAAGACCTACTACTATTGTTTTGATAAATAAATATAGAAATAAAATGACTCAATAATATATCACTATCTCATGATAGAGTGTGTCACTCAATCCACATCAGAGAGGCTTCTTCATGAGGTAGATGACAGTTAATACAAAGACTCACAACTAGACAATGTAGAGACAGTGAGAGACCTTACAGTACTCAACACGAACTGGGATGTCTTTATCACACCTCTCTCCTCAAGGCCTAGGAAATGTATAAGGAACTGTGACTAGAAAGATTGTACAAGCCCAAGGTGGTGTATAACTCCAAGAAATTATATTTTCCAGACTTAACAAGGCAGATACACATATGAACTCATAAAGAGACTGTGAAAGCATGCTCAAGACCTCCACTAATACAAGCTACACAAAACCCAGCATGGAGAAGAATTGGGCACAAAGTCCCATCTCCAGCTGAGGAGCTAGTCACAAATAGTATCTATTGGGAGAAATCAATTTTCTTCAATGGAGTGATACTGTTTATTTCATCCATATCCAAAGGCAGGCCTGTTCTCAGAAGTAGTTGGTCAACACAAATTGGACTCCATGTTTTTAGTTGCCTTTTCTCTTTTACTCTTCTTTTCTTTCTTTCTACTTTTTCTTTTCTTTTTTTTTTTTAAGGGAGAGAATAAAAGTTGGGAGCAGGAGGACCTGAGAGGAGGTAGGAGATAGGAAAGAATATGATAAAATATACAACTCAAAGAATAAATAATTTTTAAAAACTGATACTAGAAGCTGGCATGGATGTGAAAAGGGGGAAATTTTTTTATTTACTGTTGGTAAGAATACAAACTGGTATAACCTGTATGGAAATCTGTATGGAGATTCCTCATAAGGTTGGAAATCAGCCTACCATATTATCCAGCTATACCAATTTTCAGCATACATTCAAAAGACCCTAAATCCTACTCTACAGTTACAAGCTCTCTCATGTTCATTATTGCTCTATCCACAATAGCCATAATTATGAACCAGTCTTAGTGTCTGTCATCTAATGTCTGGATAATGAAACATGCTACATTTACACAATGAAATATTATTCAGCTGTTAAAAATGAAAAATGAAGAAGAACAGATTCCTGACCAGATGCCCAGCTGCCTTCCAGCTCCCACCTGTGCCAGGTGGGAGCAGGGACCTGGTACTGGACCCATTCCCTCACAGCACACCCCAGTTGCAGCTTCACTCCCCCAGATATTCAGACACATCCAGCCTCACAGGTGATATCTTAAACCAAGCCCCAAGATTAGGCATGCTGAGACCCCTGTGACTCAGGGAAGCAGATCCCCTGCCCAGCTGGAGGCCCCCAGTGCCTTCTGAGTCCTATCTGTGCCAGCCAGGAGTAAAGACCTGATCCCACACAGCACACACACCAGTGGCAGCTCGATCCCCCAGTTGTACTTTGACTCCCCAGGATCACAGGAAGGACAGACTTCAGTCTGAGACAGGTAGGCTAGATAACATCAGAGATAACCAGATGGTGAGAGGCAAGCTTAAGAAAATAAGCAACAGAAACCAATTTGACTTGGCAACATCAGAACCCAGTTCTCCTACCACAGCAAGTCCTAGATACCCAAACACACCCTTAAAAAAAGATTCAGATATAAACTCTCATTTCATGAAGATGTTAGAGGACTTTAAGAAGGACATAAAGAACTTCCTTTAAAAAACACACAGAACACAAGTAAACAAATAGAAGCCCTTAAAGAGGAAAGGCATTAATTCCTTATAGAAATACAGGGCAACACAAACAGGTGAAGGAATTTAACAAACCTGTCCGGGATCTAAAAATGGAAGTAGAATCATTAAAGAAAACTCAAAGACAGCCCTGGCAATGGAAAACCTAGAAAGGAGAACAGGAGTCACAGATACAAGCATCACCAACAGAACATAAGAGATAGAAGAGAAAAGTCTCAGCGGTAGAAGATACAATAAAAGACATAGACACAACAATCAAGGGGGGAAAAAAAGTAAAGAGCTCCTATCTCAAAACATTCAAGAAACTCAGGACACAATTAAAAGACCCAACCTGAGAATAATAGGTATAGAAGAGAATGAAGATTCCCAACTAAAAGGGGGAAAAAAAAAAAACTTCAACAAAATTATAGAAGAAAACTTTCCTAACCTAAAGAAAGAAATGCCCATAGACATACAAGAAGCCCACAGAACACCAAACAGATGGGACTAGAAGAAAAATTCCTCTCTTCATATATAATTAAATATATATAATTATAATATAATATTTAATAATAATAAATTAAAACACTATTATATTAAATATAATAATTAAACACCAAATATAGAGAACAAAGAAAGAATATTGAAAGCAGTAAGAGAAAAAGATCAAGTAACATATAAATTACACCAGACTTCTCAACAAAGACTATGAAAGCCAGAAGATCCTGAGCAGATGTCACACAGACCCTAAGAGATCAAAAATTCCAGCCTGAGCTACTAAAACAGCAAAACTTGCAATTAACATAGATGGAGAAACCAAAGTTTTCCAAGACAAAACCAAATTAAAAAGACAATACCTGTCTACTAATCTATCCCTACAGAGGATAATAGAAAGAAAAGTCCAACACAAGGAGGAAAACTACACCCTAAAAAAGGCAAGAAATTAATCTTTTCACAACAAACTCAAAAGAAGAGAAATACACAAACATAATTCCAACTCTAATAACAAAAATAAAAGGAAGAAACAATCATTGTTTTCTAACATCTCTCAACATCAATGAACTCAATTCCCCAGTAAAAAGACATAGGCAAAGAGACTGGATAGTAAACAGGATCCAGCATTTTGCTGCATATAGGAAACACATCTCAGAGCCAAAGACAGACATTCTGTCAAAGTAAAAGGATGGGAAAATAGCAAATGGTCCCAAGAAACAAGCTGAAGTAGCCATCCTAATATCCAACAAAATAGACATTCAGCCAAAAATTCTCAAAAAAGATGGGGAAGGTCACTACATACTTATCAAAAAAAAAAAAAAAATCACCAGGATGAACTCTCAATTCTGAACATCTATGCTCCAAATGCAAGGGCACCCACATTTGTAAAAGAAACGCTACTAAAGCTCAAAACTCACATTGAACCTCACAAAATAATAGTAGGATATTTCAGCACCACACTCTCACCAAAGAATAGATCATGGAAACAGAAACTAAACAAAGACACAGTGAAACTAAAAAAGTTATCAAACAAATGAATTTAACAGATATCCACAGAACATTTCACCCTAAAACAAAAGAATATACCTTTTTCTAAGCACCTCATGGTACCTTCTAAAAAATTGACCATATACTCAAACATAACACAAACCTCAACAGATATAAGAATATTGAATTCTATTCTATCAGATCACCACAGATGAAGACTTGTCTTCAATAGCAACAAGAACAACAGAAATCCCACATATACATGGAAGCTGAACAACAATCTGCTCAACGATGACTTGGTCATGGAAGAAACAAAGGAAGAAATTAAGACTTTTTCGAATTTAATAAAAATCAAGGCAAAACATACCAAAACTTATGGGACACAATGACAGTAGTGCTAAGAGGAAAACTCATAACTCTGAGAGCCTCCAAAAAGAAACTGGAAAGAGCATACACTAGCTGCTTAATAGTTCATCTGAAAGATCTAGAACAAAAAGAACCAAATACACCCAAGAGGAGAAGAAGGCAGAAAATAATCAAACTCAGGGCTGAAATCATCCAAGTAGAAACAAAAAGAACTATACAAAATATCAACAAAACTAGGAACTGGTTCTTTGAGAAAAATCAACAAGATAGAAAAGTTTTTAGGAAGACTAAGTGAGGGCACAGAGACAGTATCCAAATTAACGAAGTCAGGAATGAAAAGGGAGACATCAGAAACTGAGGAAATTAAAAAAATTACCAGATCATACTAGAAAAGTTTATACTCAACAAAACTAGAAAACCTGGATGAAATGGATGATTGATTTTCTACACAGATACCAGGTACCAAAGTTAAATCAGGATCAGATAAACCATCTGAATAGTCCTATAACCCCAAATGAAATAGATACAATCATTAAAAGTCTCTCAACCAAAAAGAGTCCAGAGCCAGATGGTTTTAGTACAGAATTCTATCAGACCTTCTGTGGGGAGCCGACAGAAGGCGGCTATTATCCTTGCAACCATCTTGAGCCATATAGCCTGACAAGAGACTTGATTACAATAGCCTACAACAGCTGAGCACACTCTGATAACATCTTGTTTTAGATACCTAGGATTTTCCCTTGGGTGTGTGAGACTTAAAGGTGTGTGACTTAAGGGAGCGACTTAGAGATCAGATTTAGAGACAAGACCTAAGGGCATGACTTAAAGGCATGGCTTAGAAGTGAGACATATAAAAGGTGAGAGGCAAACAGAAAAAATTATTATTATTAAGTATTAGGCACTTGGAGTAGGCACTTGAGACTCGAGACAGGAACTAGGATTATACACTTGTACTTGGATGAGACTCGAGACTAGAACTTGGAACTTGGAACTTGGAGGCACTAGTGACTAGGAACTCAAGACTTGGGACTTGGACTAGGAAGGGAGACTGAAGAATAAACGGGATTGAATCACACTCTGTCTGGTCTCCATTCTTCGAGTCTGTCCTCACTCTCTCTCTTGCTGAACCCCAACCCTCGGACTGATGCAGCTTGGGGCAGTGCAGGCTCTAACAATTTAGACCCCAAGGCTTTTGACAGTGCGGCTTCCAACATTGACAGAGCGGTCTGAAACATTTTGGCCCCCAATCGTGGGGCAGAGCAGCTCTCAACAACCTTCAAAGAAGATCTAACACCAATTTTCTTCAAACTATTCCACAAAATAGAAACAGAAGAAACACTACCCAATTTTTTCTATGAAGCCATAGTTCATACCTAAACCACAAAAAGACCCAACAAAGAAATAGAACTACAGACCAATTTCCCTTATGAATATTAATGTAAAAATACTCAATAAAATTCTCACAAACTGAATCCAAGAACACATCAAAATGACCATCCACCATGATCAAATAGGTTTCATTCGAGAAATGCAGGGATGGTTCAATATATGGAAATCCAACAATTTAATTCATTATATAAACAAACTCAAAGAAAAAAAAAACATGATCATCATACTAGATTCGGGAAAAGCCTTTGACAAAATACAACACCCATTCGTGTTAAAAGTATTGGAGAGATAAGGAATTCAAGGTTTGTACCTAAATATAATAAAAGCAATATACAAAAAACAATAGACAACATCAAACTAAATGGGGAGAAATTCAAAGCAATCTCATTAAAATTAGGGACTAGACAAGGCTCTCCCTACCTATTCAATATAGTACTCAAAGTTCTAGCCAGAGCAATTGGACAACAAAAAGAAATAAAAAAGATACAAATTCGGGAGGAGGAAGTCAAGTTATCATTATTTGCAGATGATATGATAGTGTAGTTAAGTTACCCTCAAAATTCTATCAGAGAGCACCTACTGCTGATAAACAACTTTAGTATAGTGGCTGGATATAAAATTAACTCAAACAAATCAGTAGCTTTCCTCTACTCAAAGGAT
Organism: Arvicanthis niloticus; assembly: GCF_011762505.2. Taxonomy (NCBI): domain Eukaryota; kingdom Metazoa; phylum Chordata; class Mammalia; order Rodentia; family Muridae; genus Arvicanthis; species Arvicanthis niloticus. The sequence continues at coordinate 42,637,049 of NC_047671.1, forward strand.
AAAAGGGGAGAGAAAGAAATTAAGGAAACAACACCCTTCACAATAGTCACAAACAATATAAACATCTTGGAGTGAATCTAACCAAGCAAGTGAAAGATCTGTATGACAAGAACTTCAAGTCTCTGAAGAAAGAAATCAAAGATCTCAGAAGATGGAAAGATCTCCCATGCTCATGGATTGGCAGGATTAATATAGTAAAAATGGCTATCTTACCAAAAGCAATCTACAGATTCAAAATTCCAACTCAGTTCTTCACAGAGATAGAGCAATTCTCAAATTCATTTAGAATAATTAAAAACCTAGGATAGCAAAAACTATTCTTAACAATAAAAACTTCTGAGGAAATCACTATCCCTGACCTCAAGCTATAATATAGAGCAATAGTGATAAAATATGCATGGTATTGGTACAGAGACAGGCAAGTAGAAAAATGGAATAGAATTGAAGACCCAGAAATGAACCCATATACCTATGGCCTCTTGATCTTTGACAAAGAAGCTAAAACCATCCGGGGGGGGGGGGGAAGGTTTAGACTGAATTTTCAACAAATGGTATTGGTTCAACTGGAGGTCAGCATGTAGAAGAATGCAAATCAATCCATTCTTATCTCCTTGTATAAAGCTCAAGTCCAAGTGAATAAAGGACCTCTGCATAAAACCAGATACACTGAAACTAATAGAAGAGAAAGTGGGGAAGAGCCTCGAACACATGGGCACAGGGGAAATTTTCCTGAACAGAACACTAATGGCTTATGCTTTAAGATCAAGAATCAAAAAATGTGACCTCATAAAATTGAAACGCTTCTGTAAGGCAAAGGACACTGTCAATAGGACAAAATGGCAACTTACAGATTGGGAAAAAGTATTTACCAACCCTATATCCAATAGAGGACTAATATCTAAAATATACAAAGAACTCAAGAAGGCAGATTCCAGAGAACCAAATAACCTTAATAAAAAGTGCAATACAGAGCTAAATAAAGAACTCTCAACAGAGGAATCTCAAATGGCTGAGAAACACTTAAACAAATGTTCAACATCCTTAGTCTTCAGGGAAATGCAAATCAAAATGACCCTGAGATTCCACCTCACACCAGTCAGAATGGCTAAGATCAAAAACACAGGTGACAGAAGATATTGGTGAGGATATAGAGAAAGAGGAACACTCCTCCATTGTTGGTGGGATTGCAAGCTGGTACAACCACTATGGAAATAAGTCTGGCTGTTCCTCAGAAATTTGGACATAGTATTACCTGAGGACCCACCCATACCATTCCTGGATGTATACCTAAAAGATGCTCCAACATATAACATGGACACGTGCTCCACTACATTCATAGCAGCCTTATTTATAATAGCCAGAAGCTGGAAACAACCCAGATGTCCTTCAACAAAAAGAATGGACACAGAAAACGTGGTACATATACACAGTAAAGTACTCCTCAGCTATTAAAAACAATGACTTCATGAACTTCCAAGGCAAATGGGTGGAACTAGAAAGTGTTATCCTGAGTGAGGTAACCCAGACATAAAAGAACTCACGTGGTATGCACTCATTGATAAGTGGATGTTAACTCAAATGCTCACAACGCATATGATACAACCTACAGAACATATGGAGTGTCCTGCACTGAGGGGGGAACAGGATGATTGTGGAAGATGGAAGAAAAGGGAGACAAGGGAGGGGGAAAAGGAGGAGGAAAATTAAGGTTGGCAGTATCAGAATCTGAAGGAGATATGAGAGAGGTACAGAGGGTCAGGAAATCCAATAAAAATAGATAGCAAGGGGGCGGGGGGAATAGGAACTGGGGATAGCCACTGGAGGCTCTCAGGACCCAATGGGAATGACTTTAGACATAATGCGCAGAGAAGGGGGACATAGAACCCGTGGAAACCTCCTCCAGTAGATAGACACGACCCCTGGTCAAGGTATGGAGCCACCTACCCATCTCACCCATCTCAAAGTTTTGTTTTAACCCAGAAGTGTTACTGTCCTGATGAAGAACAGGAACAAAAAATAGAACAAAGACTGAAGGAAGGGCCAACCAGAAACCTGCCCCACCTAGGGGATATATCATTGTAGGAAAAAATTTGACTGGGGATCCCAGGGTTCCTCCCGCTATGCTATGGGCAGTCGGCTGGGAAAGCTCTGGGTTCCTCCAGCTGGAAGTTGGGCCCGGCTGCTCATTAACTTAAAGCCTCTCCACAGTTCTTCACGGCTCCTCACGGCATGGCCCTAACACACGAGGAAGTCCTTGGGTTTCCAAAACCGGTTTATTGACATGGCGGATGGTGGATGGATCTGGATGCATACCCCATAAAACCCAGGGCAGACCTGAGTTAAATAGGGAGGGGAGGAGAGGGGAGGGGCTGGGGAGGAATGTTTAATCGGCTCCACCCTCTGGCCTTCAGGTACCTTATTAGTATGTAAATCTCTCTCTAGGGTCTGGATCAAGCCCTCCAGTGTATGTGACTGAAGGGTGAGGTGGAATGGAGATTAGACATCATGTTAGGCCCGACATATCCTGTCTGCAGACACCAAACCCAACATTGTTGCTGTTGTCAAGAGGCCTTTATGGACAGGAACCAAGTGTGGCAGTTCCTGGGGAGGTCAAGCAAGCAACTGACCAAAGCAGAGGCAGATGCTTGGAGCCAACCATCAGGCTGAACTCAGAGAACCTGGTGGGGGAGCTGGCAGAAGAACTAAAGGATAGGAGGGAATTGCAATCCCATTGGAAGAACAGCATACATTGATCTGACCACCCAGTTCTCCCAGAGATGTAGAACCCTGGAGTGCCTACCTCTAGATGTTTTTGGATAAGAAAATAAATGTTGTAAAGCTGATTTTGATTTGTCTTTATATCGATGCAACAATGAATGTAGTACTAGTTGATCTTTTTATTGTCAAGACATCCTTTAGTTAGAGTGTGGCAAGTTTAGTGTCAGACTGCTTGGAATGTATTATGCCTTTCTATATGACTGTGGATAATCAAATACATGCTGCTTTTTTCTTTGATTTGAAGTTTAACTGATGCAGTTTACAATTGCACATATTTAATTGTGAAATCTGCCAAAGTTTGACATACATATGCCTCTTAACTAGAATAATAGATATAACCATCATAGGTTTCCTTCTGCTCGTCTTTACTTCCTACTTGCTTCTTTGATCCCATCCTGAGTGCTCAGCTCCAGGTAGCCATCAGTCAGCTCTATGGCACCATAGATTATTGCTGTTATTTTTATTGCTGAGTACTTTTGCATTGCAAATGTATATGACAATTTGTTAATCCACTTGAGAATGTAGGTTATTTTCAGTCTGGGAGTATTACAGATAAGGCTGTGTGAACATGTGAGTACATGTCTTTGTATAAATATCTACTTTCTCTCAAGAAAATAGGGGATGGCAGGCCATCTGCTCAGTGTAAGTGTTATACTTTAAGAGACTAGCAAATGGTAATAATGGCGTGAGCAAGATGGCAGAAGAGGACGTAACCCTCATTATCTCACAGAACTGTTGTCATAGTGCCTATTTATGGATGTGAATGAATACCTCTGGGGAGCCTGGGAGCTAAGTGGAGAGGATTCAGGACGGCCTTGGAACAAAATGCTTGAGATCAAATATATACCAAAAGGATAAGAAAAACAGATCCACTTCCCTTGTGGCAATTTTTCTTTTCACACACACTCTGTGCCAAAAGACCACATCCTTTTGCAGCTTCTCCTATAGCAGAAGGTAAAAGATTCAAATAAACTAATTCATCATCTTGAATTAGACTAATCCAAGATGATGGATTAGTCTATTTGAATAGATTGGGAACAACTGGGATCAGGTAAAATAGAGGAGATCTTCACAGCTACTGTAATGCAGAGATTAACAAAAGGGTAGCAATAATCTAGGTTGCTGTAGCCTTGGTTCTGTCATTCATTTAGGAAGCACCTCAAGAATGACCCACCATGGTGGCTACAGAGCTGACTCAGCAGTTAAGAACCATGACTTGGGATCACTTCCCTACATCCACATAATGGCTGACAACCATCTGTAACTCCAGTTCCAGGGGATGTGAGACCTTCTCTGACCTCTCAATGGATAACACACACAAATACACACACAAATACACACACACACACATTGAATATATCAGTATTCAGGCATAAAAATACATCTAACAATTTTTACATCATATATCATCGAGTCATTCCAACAGCTAAAAGGAAAACAGGTCTAATGAGTATGGTTCTCTGATTAAGCACATACAACAGAATTCACATAGGACACTTTCAAAGACAGTTCATAGACCCCCCAAATAACTCACTTAGCCATACTTTTTGCAGTAACTAGTTTGAGAATTGCGGTTCTTAGGTTGCCATATGACCAGCTAAATGTCTAAGGTACAATATATAAGAATGCCCAATGTATAAGATACAACATTTAAGATAAAATGTATGCCAAGAACACCTAGCAAGTTCAAGTTTAGATTGTAAAACATTTCAGACTTGAAAAAAAATAAGCATTTGAACTTTGAAAATAAAGACAACGTGGCTTATGACTGCTGAACACTTCATCTTTAGTATGCATAAGCAACAATGAAAAAAAGGTAATTTGCTAGCTGTAGGGTGAAAAGAATATTGATTTTTTTTTAGAATATGGATTTTTACTCTCTCTCTCTCTTTCTCTCTCTCTCTCTCTCTCTCTCTCTCTCTCTCTCTCTCTCTCTCTGTGGCCAGATGTATAGCCATGTGTATATATGTGCCTATAGAGGTTAGAAGTAAACACGGGATGTCTTCCTTTATTGATCTCCACTTGTTTTTGAAGTAGGGTCTCTCACTAAACCTGGAACTCACCAATTAGACTAGATTAATTAGTTAGTTAGTCAGCCCTAGGGATCCTCCTGTCTCTGCCTCTCCAGCAATGGAATTATAAGCAGATGTGCCACCAGGCCCTGCTTCCCACATAACAGGTCAGAATCTGACCTCGAGTCTTCAGGTATGCATGGCAAACACTTTATACTGAGCCATCTTCCCAACTCTGCTTTTCAAGAGTAACTTAGCTTATTATCTTTTCTAGATAATTTCAGCATAAAGAAGTCAATATATACAATGTATACAATGTATACAATGAAGTCAATAGTTTACTATGCTTTTTAAATACTGCCATATGATGATTAACCAATTGTGTGGCCCTTGATGCCAAAAATGACTCATAAGTCAATCAAGACACTTATAAGATAGCACTAATTCTTACCCCATAGGGATGCAGACAACCTGGCGTTTTGGAAGGAAGTCTTCATAAACCTCAATAAGATTCCTTTGACATCCATTCTCTTTCCATCATTCTATAACCAAGACCAAGTATCTGCCGAGATAAGCACCCTCAAAGAATTATAATTTTACATTCAGGAAAATGTATTTAATCACTTTCTTTACATTCATTTTCAGCTGTACTGCTTTTGAGGGAACATGAGATGGGATTACATGATTGTGGTAATGATAAGTCATCCTATACTGCAAGGCCTGAGAAGACAGCCCTATGACAAACAGAATGAAATAAAAGATGGGAGACACATTTTTCCATCCTTCCAGCCTGGGCTGTTGTGAGAAAAAGAACCTGTTTCCAGGGAGCCAATATCCAAGACTGAGAAGATGTAGGAGGAAGGTTATCTTCAAAAGCACCTCCAAGCCACAAATAGATCCATCAATAACAGGCAGAAATTTGACTTTACAGGGTCCTTATGCACAACTTCTCACCAAATCATTATGAATTTTTTTGTTTGGTTTAATGGTGACTGGAAAAAAAAAAAAAAAAGCCAGGCAGTGGTGGCACATGCTTTTAATCCCAGCACTTGGGAGGCAGAGGCAGGCAGATTTTTGAGTTCGAGGCCAGCCTGGTCTACAGAGTGAGTTCCAGGACAGCCAGGGCTATACAGAGAAACCCTGTCTTGAAAAACAAACAAACAAAAAACCAAAACAAACAAATAAACAAAAAACAAACTAAAAAATTATATCACAGTTTTTGCTGGTGATCTAGACAAAATTGTGTCACTTTGAGAGAAACTACAGAGGGAATCTCCAAACTACTAGTTTGAAGATTATATATATATATATATATATATATATATATATATATATATATATGAAAGTAGGTTGATTTGCCTGCCATACTATCATTTTAGGGATAAGAAACAACTATCAAACATGGAACTGTATTAATTAGTTTTGTCAACTTTGTACAAGCCAGGGTCATCTGAGAAGAGGGAACTACAAATGAAGAAACACCCCTTCTAGATTGGCCTGTAGGCAAGCCTATGAAACATCATCATCATTATCATCATCATCATCATCATCATCAGCAGCAGCAGCAGCAGCAGCAACAACAGCAGCAGCAGCAGCATTAATGATTGATGCAGAATGACCCAGCCAACTGGGAGCAGTGCCACCCCTAGGCAGGTGGTCCTGAGGCATATAAGAAAGTGACTGAACTAGCAAAAGGAACAAACCAGTAAGTTGCACTCCTTTGTAGCTACTACATCTACTCCTGCCTTTAAGTTCCTACTTAGAAATCCTTCCCTGGTTTCCTTTGATGATGGACTGTAAATCCTTTCTTCTCTAAATTTCTTTTAGCCGTGATGTTTTATCATAGTAATGGGAAACGAAAGACAAGAATATACTGGGTTTTACAAACTTCCCAGACCTTCCAGTGAAAATAGATGGATAAAAAATTCAATATCTTATATTTGGTAGTTTGGAAAATATATCTATTAATGAAAGCCAAATGACTGGATCATATATGAATGTTCATACGAGATGAAAAGAAATCTGATTTGTCTCTCAACTGACTGAAGACCAATAAAAACAGAGAGCAATTCATTTAGTTGAAAGTGATATGCTATTTTTTGATCCAGGGTTTTTTTTTACTGTACAAGAAGGGGGCAGGCAGACAAGACCAGTGACTGCTGTTCCAACTCTGCTATTATTTGGCTTCACTCAAAATAAGTCTTTATTGAACTCTAAGCCTATTTTACCTTATGTGAGAATGGAAGGCGTTGAAGAGACATCTGTTCCACTTTTCTTAAGTGGTGTGATTCTAATGGTCAAATGAAGCCTTCCATCCATGACCCCTGTGCCCTCAATTATGGAACACCTCATCTAGCCTTTACCTGTTATATTTTCTGAACGTAAACGATGCTTTCTAGAAATATTAGTCTCTCCCTTAGCCTACATCATTCACAGTACTTACACTTTCACACGCAGAAATCCCCGCTGGAACTGGCCTAAACAGGTGGATTTGTAAGCTTGTAGTAACTAAAATATGTCTGGGTATTTCAGAAGTCTTGAGTGGATTCAATGCTGCTGTTTTCAGTTTTCCTCTGGTCTCTCTGTAGTTCTGTGCATCAGCTTTGTCCTTATCCCTGGCTCCATCCTAACAGTGTCTGTATGTTCTTCCCTGCATTATATCAACTGATTACAGTAAGTAGCAATTAGCAGGGAGTATGACATCAATGTCCTAGAATTGAATGAATACAGTGTCTGAGATTCAAGCAAATTAAACTTCTATGTGTGGTCCAGCAACATGCTCCAGCAAAGATAGTCTAGTGAGTAGGAAGACTATCTAGGACCAATCAGAAAGTCTCCACAGAGCACAGACAGGACTGACTCCCTTCAATCTCCACTAGTGTTGCCTAGTAGATGGAATGTTGGGCCATTGGGCACCAGCTGTAGGGAAAAAAAAAAAAAAACTGGCTATGGGTAGTTGGCTGGGAAACGCCCTGGGTTCCTCCAGCTGGAAGTTGGGCCCAGCTGCTCATTAACTAAAGGCCTCTCCATGGTTCCTCACAGCAAGGCCCCAACACACGAGGACAGGACGTCCTTGGGTTCCAAAACTGGTTTATTGGCATGACGGATCGTGATTGGATCTGGATGTGCTCCCCCAAAACCCAAGGTGGACCTGAGTTAAATAGGGAGAAGAAGAGGGGGGAGAGGCTGGAGAGGAATGCTTAATTGGCTCCACCCTCTGGCTTTCAGGTATCTCATTAGTATGTAAATCTCTCTAGGGCCTGGGGCCTGATCATCACACCCTCCACCTGTGTATGTGACTGAAGGGTGAAGGTGGAATGGAGATAAGACCTCGTGTTAGGTCCTACAATGGAAGAGTGTACACTAAAAAGATAATCTTGTAAATGGAAATAGGTTTCTCAGTTTGTCAGTGCTTGTGTGTCTATCAGTTTGCCAGTCATTTCCTTCTCTCAGACAGCACTTCCTAATTCACAGAGAGTTATGGCTCTTCCTCCTTGCATTTTTATGATCTACTGTATGTATATTCTAGACTCAGTTTTTACTGTTCATCTCGAAGTCTTCAATTTTTTTTTTCCAGGACTAGACAGTCCTTTACTATTGCTTAATAAACATTTATTAGATTAAATATAGGTAGCATATTTTAGGCAACTAATAAATGCAGTTTTCCCCCTCTAATGATTCATAATAGGCACAAATCCTGTGTAGTTTACACAGTATAATGCCAGAAACAAAGAGAATAAATCAGACCTTCAAAAAGCATTTCTTGGCATTTAAAATATATTTAAACAGCCTATTATTTCTCATTGGTTTTTATGAATCTTTTAGAGACTTTAGGCTTCCTCTTTGTCAGAAGCACTGAATTTACAGAAATGGGATCTAAATGCAAATAACTTATCCATCACACATCTTGGGAGTGACTGAAAACTGTCCTTCCTAAGAAAGGGGGGAAAGGAGTAAGTTTTTGGTTATTAATCATTTTTTCTTTGGGTTTAATGGCCTATAAAAGTTGAATTTGATTAAAAAAGATAGATGTATTTGTGAAAAAGAATGAATATTTGGAAGAAAGAATAGCTGCATAGGCAAAAAGGAAGGAAGGAAGGAAGGAAGGAAGGAAGGAAGGAAGGAAGGAAGGAAAAGAAAGAGAAAAGAAAAGTAATAATGTCAAGCCAAGGTTTCACCAATTTCATGATGATAAATTTTAAGTATTCATTTGATACATTTGGCTGCATTGAGAGGAGCATGGATGGGTGACAAAACATTGTTCTAGGTGTGTTTAGGAGAATGTTTTGGAGACGAGTAAAACCAAATGTAGTTTAAGGAAAACAGAATTGGAGGATGAGTTCATGTTCTAAGGCCTCTGAATGGTTCTCTAGCCTGCTTTGAATAGCCAGAGCACAAAGAGCCTGTGAGTCTGTGATATAAGCTATTCCCACATATTGAACATATACACTGGTGACCACCAACAAGACACTTGCAAGAGGTAAGGAGTTCAGTGACTTTGTAGATGATGCTTTAAATATTTTTTTTTTTTTTTTTTTTTTTTTGCTGATCAGTATTGTAAGTACTTGACAGGTAGTTTTATTAATACTCACAAATGCCCTGTAATATATGTTCAGGTTTTGCAGTCAATGAGGCCTAGAGATAGAAGTTAGGTGTACCCAGTATGTTACTGAAGCCCATGGTCTTCAGATACCACACTAAAATTGATTTTTTTTCTTTTTTTATTGAAAATGCATTGTTTTCTCACACAATATATCCTGATATGGTTTCCTCTCCTTCTAGTCCTCTCAGTTCCTCTCCCCCCCAACACTTAGATCCAACCCATTTCTGTCTCACTATAAAACAAATAGGCTTGTAAGAGATTATAGTATAATATAATAATATAATATAATGATATAATCTAACATGCCAGAGTAGGACAAAACAAACAGATGGAAGAGATGTCTTCACTGTTATATTTCTCTATTCGAATAAGTAAGAAATTCAAGTGCTGTATAGTATGAAAACTGAATTTAGTTTCATAGATTTTAAAATATTTTTAGTAGCAATATATTTTAACAGACAGAAATATGGTCTAAATAAAAACATATCTTAAGTAATATTCTATATCTTAGTAGAGTCATTGTCTTAATTATGCTTCTATTCATGTGCTAAACAGCAAACACTGCTGTGATAGAATTACCAAAAGCAACTTGAGGACAACAGGGTTTATTTCATCTTACATTAAAAGTATATTGGAACGTAGTGCAAGAATGGAGTCATGTAAGAAGGATTCTGAATGCTTTCTAGAAGACTCCAAGAAAACAAGAGTCTCACAACCTCAGTTTCTTCAAAAAACAGACTTGTTCCTGAAGTGTGTTTTCATTTCTTCTGATTACTCATTACTTACTGGTCTTATTCAATCAAGTGTTTACATGCTTTATGGAAAAAAAAAAAACATGTTTTACCATGTGTAGCTTGTCCTTGATTGAAATTGTATAATTACAGGTTGAACTCTTGAGAACTGTACTCAGATGACCTGTCTTAACCGTCAAAGTATAAATTTTCTGGGTCTCTGAATAAGTTGGCTATTGCATGAGACTTTAGTCTGATTCATTTATCAGCTCCACTGACCTAGTTCCCACCACCAGCTAGAGTGGTAAACAGTCCATCATTGAAAGGAGGTCATCTTTGGAAACTCAGTAGGAACCCAGAGACAGCAACTAGAACAGAGACCACAGAGGAGTGCTGCTTACTGGCTTGCTCCTCATGTTTTGCTTAGCCTACAATCTTACACAATCCAAGACTACTTGTCAAGGTATATTACAAACCCCAGTGTGCTGGCCCCACTCACATCAACCTTTTATCAAGAAAATGGATTTGTCTACAGAAAATCTGATGGAGGTATTTTATCAACTGAGGTTTCTCTTCCCAGATAACTCTAGTTTGTGTCAAGCTGGTTAAAAAAGAAAAAGGTATTTAGTAAGCATGTGATGTATTTTCTGAGTATTATAATAATGCAACTAATATCTAAGTAGTTACTTTTGTACATATGTATGTTTGAACTACAAAATACAAATTGTATAATTACAGAGTGATTGTATAAGTTAAAGACTCACTCACATATTTGTGTTTAAACTGTATAAATCACCATAAAGATAATAATAGCATCCATACTAATAATTTAAATTTAAACTGAGTTGCTAAGAGCAATGTAACAATTTATACCTTGTACTATACAGGGAAAAAAGTGACTTATGATTCTCTTTCGTGGTTTTTATCCTTTAATGTCCTAAAACAAATGTTATTTCTTTGTAGTTATAAGAATAAAAATAAAGTTTATTCCCAAGATGAGAGTTATCATTGACTAAGGTAGGAGCTACAACCCTGCAAATATCTCCATGTTAAAAGATGCCTGCAAACATCTCTGTCTTTGGACTTAAGACCTACTCAATAAGAAAGAGAATCATGCCTGGTATTGGAAACCCAGCCAATTACCCAAGGCCAGTGAAATTATGAATATTGAAAGAGAACCCATAATGATCACTTTACTAATGTCCAACTACATTCTAAATATTTGTCCTTATACCCACAAATAAATGTAGTCCTCAGCCCTCATTAAGGAAATTTCTTTCTGCAACAGAAGACCATTACAGGAAACCACAGACTATCAAAATGCAGAGCTATAGAAACCAGGCCCTATGGATACATCTACAAAACAAACTATCGCTAACTAAGAAACGCTGAGAGTGGAAGAAATAGTCTTCCTCGGGGAAGAGCACACTGATCGGTTATCCATTATAAAATCATCAGCCTTGAAAACAGATACATACACAAATATGTATGCAATGACATTTAATGAGGAAAGGAGCTATGGATTTGAAAGAGAACAAGGAGAAATATATGCGAAGGTCTGGGAGGAGAAAAAAGAAGGGAGAAATAGTTATAATCTCAAAAAACAAAAGAAACAGCTTTTTAAAAAGGCTGCTTTCTAGAGAAGCCTTCTGGCCTGCATTTAATTGCAGAAACAGGCAATTGCTACTAGCAACCACGGATAAAACTGTATAACAATAACAATTAAAGAAAAATCATTTAAAAAATTAAAGTCTTCTACTTACATTCTGTACTCTGTGCTGGGGTTTTAAACCTCTATACTTTTATAATATAAATCTTACAGATTTTTTTATATTGCTTATGGCTATTAATAAAATTCAAAATAATTTGATTAACCTCATGTCTCTCATCATGTCCTACTTAATTATTCTCAGAAACCAAATGTTAGTGGTGTTTGCATCCCTTGTCTTTTTCCCATAAAAATACCAAGATATATATATTTTTTAAATTTGACAATCCTATAAAAGTGAGATCAAGCTTTTCTTGTTTACTGTAGTTTTCTTGGAAAGTACAAAATGAAACAAAGCCTTAAGGCAATTGAACAGGGAACATATAAATATTAATATTTCTGTAACTTCATTACAAGATCTCGAAGTGGTTTCTATCTAGGGAATAAACACTCTCAATATGGCACATTAAGTATTTTCAAATTGAATTCCTCAGCCACCATCTGTGAGGGCAGAAAGCTGAGGTCCAAAGAACACATAAGCAAAGACCAAATCATGAAACCTATGTGAGTGGTGACCAAGGAACACAAGCCCAAGGGCAACTCCTCCCCCAATAGAGTCTGCTCATTATCCATCCAACTGGGCTCCAGCTTGATGGATGTGGATGACAGTAGGTGCTGTTCAGTGACTGATGACTAGATTCTGGCCAACTGTCTTCCCTAGCTGCTGCAGGTGCTATCTGACTGTGCATTTCTAAAACCAACTCTCCTGTCCTGTTTACTAAAAGGCACTTGAATTCTCTCATTCAAAACAAAGACTTATATTGAAGAAATAGACCCATGTGTAGTGAGTCCCTCCTTCTCTTGAAGAAGATTCTGTAAAGGCCAATACCTAGGCCCCTTCCCAGACATTCAATTTAATTGCTCTGTAGTAAGGGGCAAGTGGTTTGGGTACATTGTCAAAGTTGCAAATTCTTGATTTTGAGGATTGTCTATGACACATAATAGAGTCTGCACTTTCTCTTAGGGTCTGTATGACATCTGTCTAGGATCTTCTGGCTTTTATAGTATCTGATGAGAAGTCTGGTATAATTCTAATAGGTCTGCCTTTATATGTTACTTGGCTTTTTTTCCCTTAGTGCTTTTAAAATTCTTTGTTTTGTGCATTTTGTGTTTTGATTATTATGTGACAGGAGGTATTTCTTTTCTGGTCTAGTCTATTTGGCGTTCTGTAGGCTTCTTGTATGATTATGGCCATCTTTCTTTAGGTTAGGGAAGTTTTCTTCTACAATTTTGTTGAAGATATTTATTGACCCTTTAAGTTGGGAGTCTTCACTCTCATCTATACCTATTATCCTTAGGTTTGGTCTTTTCATTGTGTCCTGGATTTCCTGGATGTTTTCTGTCAAGAACTTTTTGCATTTTGTGTTTTCTTTGACAGTTGTGTTAATATTTTCTATGGTATCTTCTGCACCTGAGATTCTCTCTTCTATCTCCTGTATTCTGTTAGTGATGCTTGCATCTATGACTCCTGATTTCTTTCCTAGGATTTCTCTATCCCTGATAAGTCTCCCTGTGTGATTTCTTGATTGTTTCTACTTCCATTTTTATGTTCTGGATGGTTTAGTTCAATTCCTTCACCTGTTTGGTTGTGTTCTCTTGTAATTCTTTAAAGGATTTTTGTGTTTCCTCTTTAAGGGCTTCTACCTATTTATCTGTGTTCTCCTCAATTTCTTTGAGGGTGTTATGTCCTTAAAATTCTCTATCATCATCATTAGAAGTGATTTTAGGTCTGAATCTTGCTTTCCTGGTGATATGGGTAATTCAGGACTTTCTAATGTGGGAGAACTTGGTTCTGATGTTGCTGTGTACCCTGGGTTGCTGATGTGTGTGTTCTTGTGCTTGCCTTTCATCATCTGGATCTCCTTGGTGCTACCTGAGCTGTCTCTGACTGGAGCCTTGTCTTTCCTATTATCTTGGTTGTGTCAGAACTGTGTGGAGTGGGTATTGCTGCTGGGGTTAGAGCTAAGGCCCAAGATCTGCTCAGTGCTCAGGCAGAGACAGGAAGGAACCAGTGCTCCAGGCCAGGAGTGAATTTCTGGTCCCCGTGGGTCCTGGTTACTCCCTGTTTGGGTAGAGTACTGCTGTCTCCTTATTTGAGATACTGCCCAGGTTAGAGCTCCTGGGAGCCCTGCCTCCTCTAGGTTTTGTGAGGTTGGGTGCAGAGCTGCCTCCTGGGATCTGCTCTGTGCTCTTGTAAGGCCCCCACGAATGGAGGACCTCACCCAAGCCTCAGGAAATCGCGGCCACCCCAATAACTGCAAGGCACCAAACTTGATGTAATCAGCAAGAGGCATATTTTAATCAGTATACTGAGGTCAAGACCTGTAGCCCACACAGGGGCAATGGGGTCTGACCCCAGGGCTTTGGAGACAGAGAGAATTTAAAGCCCAAAACCACAACTCAGGGGGGGAACCACAACCCAGGGGGAGTAAGGGAGGGCTATTGGAGAGCACCTGTGGAAAGTCCCAGCCCATTATTCAGTTTGTGACAGGGTACAAGGAACAGGCTATTCTCTAAGAGCCTATACTTAATCAGTCAAGTTCCTGGTATCCAGGATGTACGGGCACGCTGAGAACTCCCAACTCAAACTCTCCTGGTATCCAGGGTGCACAACTCAAACTCTCCTGGTATCCAGGGTGCACAGGAACGCTAACTTGAACTCTCAGCTCAAACCCTATTCAATCTATCTTATGGTCAGTTTTTAGTTTCTGGTACCCACAGCACTTGGTCATGCTATCTTGAACTTCCAGCTCTGAACTCTATTCAATCTATCATCTATTTTGTCTTGTGGATAGCTAGTTTCCTAGGACTTAGAACACAGAACAAGCTGATCTGTACTCTTGACTCCATCTGTGGAAAGTTTAAAAATTTTTAACTCTTTCATTCTGTGCTTGGACCCAGACCAGAAGGAACCAGTGCTCCTACTCAGAAGTGAATTCCTGGGTCCCAGTGGATCCCAGTTACTCCCTGCTTGGTATGAGTGTTGCTGCCTCCTTACCTAAGATACTGCTTGGATTAGAGCTCCTGAGAGCCACGCTTTCTCTGGGTTCTCTGAGATTGGTTGCAGAGCTATCTCCCAGGATCTGTTGAGCACTCAGGCCCAGACAGGACGGAACCAGTGCTCAGGTCCAGGAGTGATTTCCTGGGTCCCTGTCAGTCCCAGTTACTCACTGTTTGGGGCGAGCATTGCTGTTGCCTTACCTGAGATACTGCCCTGGTTAGAGTGCCTGGGAGCCCTGCTTCCTCTGGGTTTTGTGAGGTTGGGTGCAAAACTGCCAACAGGAGATCAGACCAGAAGTCCCTGAGTCTGCACTTTCTCAACCCAGAATTGAGAATGCTGTGTCTACTCCTCCTTGATTGTATAAGCAATCATCCTTTTTAAGCTTTCAGCCTTAATATTTATTTTTATTTTATGTGTATGGATGTTTCTCCACCTGTATTCCTGTGTACCATATGCCTGCAAGTGCCATTAAATTCCAGAAGAGCATATGGAACTTCCTGAAATTAAAGGTATAGATGGGTATGAGCCTAGTCCAGGACCGCTGCGAGAGCAGCAAGTGCTGTTAACCACTGAGCCATCTTTCCAGGCCCGTTAATTGATTTGGGGTATTGATAGTAATCATGTATTCTCATTTTCTTCATCTTTTCTTAGAGAAGGTCAGCAAGTACATACCAATTCACACTCATTTCTCACTAAAGGGCAAAGCTCCCAAGATGGCCTGTCTCTTGCACTGATGACTTCCCCAACTCTCCTGGATCGACCACTCCATATAAACATCCTATTATACTTTCCATTTAAAAAAAAAAAAAAAAAAAAGGCATTCCTTGAAAGTCTGAAGAAAACTTTCCAGAGACTTTTGTTTTTCCCTTTGTTAAAGTGGATCCTTATACCACCACCACCACCACCATCACCAAAGCGTTGAAACTCTCATCATCTCCAGAGACCTTCTGCTTGGTACAATGATGTCACTGGTGATCTCCTAATCTTCCCATACCAGCACTCTTGAGGCATTTCCACTCAGTGGTCAACCAATCCAGAACCTCTCAGAACCTTTTCCTATATAGTCTTCCTACCCATCATTCACACTGAGCACCAGAAAATGAAAGAGGGGCTCGGGTTCCCAGACTGCTGCAGATGCCGTTGTCTCGGCAGTTCCTCCATACTCACCCAGCTCCCTTTCTGTATCATTTCCCCACCAGCATCTCTACTTAGCATGATTTCAGTGTGACGATTTCAGCATCCAGCTAATTAATTTCAAATAAGTTGAATGTTTTATCTATCTGTCTTCTCTGAATTTGTAATCTAACCATCAAACCCAGTATTGCTCTTGAGAAAAAAAAAAAATCAGCACTTTTTGTTTCCTGGCTTAATTTTTAAAACCTGGAGTGAGAGGGGTTTTCTCAACAAAAACAAATTGATTTCTCCACATTTCCATTTCAGTCATGGGCATTGGCTGCTGATGGATACAGAATTCACCAAAGCAATTCTTTGTGGGTAAACATTTTAAACTGCCTGCCAGTCCCAACCTCAAGCTTTTCTGCTTTAGACAGAAAATGCTTCTGTCATTTTCCTAAATGTTTTACTTCAGCCTGAACATTGCCCAAAGCGTGACAGTTGGAAAGGTTACTGTAGAAATTCTAGAGAATGTCAGCCTGTCACACCCTTCCAATCCCACCACGCACACTGGTTATTCAGCCTGAAGTTTTCTGCTGTCAGTTTTTAGGGGATAGAATATCTTATAGACAGAAAAAGTCAGAGGGATACCCTGCTCCTACAAGGGAATCTTGCTGACAGCAGTGACTATAGGCCACACCAAATGTCACCCACCAGCAATAATATAAACAGAACTGCAGGACAGCATTTCATTCGACATCCATACTTCAGTGACATCCTTCTTTTCTGAGATTATTGGCTCAACATTCAGGTGAAAATGAACCCCATAAGGTAAGAAATCTACAACACTTGTCATGCATGGCCTTGTATTTAATTTGCTTTCATTTAAGTTCCAAAAAGGATTTAATTAGAACCATGGAACCTTCCCTGGTATAGATTTTGGGGCAAAGAATTGTACTTTACCACATGTCTCTGAATGCTTGTCCAGTAGGGGAGTGATTTCTCCAAATGCAGAAAGCAGACAGACATTACATATAAAACACTGGGGGAAAAGACCCTCTGCTCTCCAGGCTCCTTATTATGGAGAGTTAATCAATCTTAATTTCAATCAACAGGTATTAAATGAACATTTGGCCTGTGCCTATCATCCTTATTGAGGAGTACAATGCTTTGAATTGGTTTTGAAACAGAAGCAGCCAGGGACACTTATTCTACCATCAGCAGCTACAGGGAAAAGGAGAAAATAGAGCTGATTTCTCTCCTCCACTGTTTTATAAAATATAAGTATACACTAGGGAATGAGAGAGGAAAGAGAGAAAATAGTAAGGTAGGCCATCAACATGGAAGCACTGGTTCACAATTTTATATAATTCTCTAATACACTTTATTAAACTACAAAATGCACACACAGCTTTGAGTCTCAGAAAAGCTTTGGGGTTGTTATGGGAAGGTCTCCAGTTTCCTCCAGTCTCAATCTGGCAGTAGCCGCAATTCTTGTGCTCCAGCAAATGAAGAATTCAGACAGAAAACAGCAATAGATCAAGTAGTCAATAGTTCATTAGAGTAAGTGAGAATATGCTTAGAAAATGCGGGCTGCTGGACCCAGCAACAGCCTCAACCCTGGCAGGCACAGGACTTATGGGTCTCTTTCCCTCTCCCCCACCCCCACTTCCCTGTGCCTCCTTCAGAGTGGGCATTTCTCAGAAAAGGGATACAGCTTTCTCAGAAGCCCATTTTGCCCAGGGTTTAATAACTTATAAATAGGTATATAAGATAGAAGGCTATGTATAAGGGCCTAATTACTCACCAAATTAAAATGTTTACTAAGAGAAAGGTAACAGTGTTCTATACCAGCTCCCCTGGAGAGGCTGTTTTGATCTGACCTAGTCAACTATTACCACCCACTGTTTTTACATTTTGTCTTGGGGGTCCCTGGATAGTCTATCTGGAGTTGACCACCGCCACTATGCTTTTATCTTGATCACCAGATGACCACCCATTATGATCAACATCAATATGAACCTAAGTGTCTTTAATTCTTGCATTGAATGTCAGGAAAGTGCCCAGAGAAATTCCTCAACTTCCAGAGAGGAGGCAAATTAAATGTGATCTAAAACCTTGATCAGCCTGTTTCCCAGTTAACGTGATTTGGGATTTAGTTCCCCAATCTAAAACACTCCCTTAACTTTCTCCATCCTTATCAGAGCACACAAAGGCAATTTAAAGCACTTGGCACTTGAATACACAAGACACTCTTAGCCCTCAGGGATCACTTCCACTGCAAGCCTTAATATCCCCAAGCTGGCTTCTATCCAGTGCTAAGTGCATGATAGCTCTCATTTCAAAGGAAAAGCAGGTGACTTAAAAACTTACAATATTTATTTATTTTCTGTGTGTACACATATGTATGTTTGGAGAGCCTTGTGCATCAGTTCTCTTCCTTCAGCCACATGGGACCAGCTGGGGATCACAGTCAGATCACAAGGCTCAGTCACAATCACCTTCAGCCACTGAGCCATCTTGTCAGCCCAGATATACATTTAATTCCACAGATTTCTGTTCCATATCACGAAAGACACAGAAAGTCAGGATACATTCCCTCGTGTCAAAATGTTCTTGAGGAAAACTTACAGAGTTAAAATGTTAAGACAATCATTAAGTGTGTAACTCAGGAGCCCTAAGTAAAATTCATACAAGGTGATTCTACTGCAACTAATAGAGCTGGAGAAAATGGGACCTGAGCGGCATCTTAGCTGCTTTCATTGGTTTCATGGTTTCTTTCTTTTTCCAGGTGAGTTTTCTGATCTTTCCCATTTATCAACATCTTCCCCTAAAATAAATGTTATCAACCTTCTTCCCCAAAATAAAATCGACTCTCCTGATTACTGCTTAAGAATATGTAATATCAGCCTAAAGTGGGAGCACGGGGCATGGAATGAGGCCGGAGAGCCTTGCACAAAGTCTTCAAAATAGCATATGAGAAAAAAAAAGCAATTGCAAAGTTGAAGACTGACCCCACATTTTTGGCCAAGTCTGGCTAAATCGACCCATTAGTGCAAACTAAGACACTGTGGAGGGTCCTCAGGTGACCTGAGGTTCATTGAAATACCAAATGCACTTCTGGGTGGAAAGATTTAAGATGCTAATGAGAACGGCAATGCAGGCAACTGTGTGATAGAGCTCCACACAGCAGAGCAGTCTGCAAATGACCTCAAAATCCTGCTCTGAGGGAAATAAAAGCCTAAGTCTTTGTGTCCTTGTTGTCCCAGCCAGCTCCCCTTCCCTCAGAAGTGTGCTATCTATTAATAAATGGGCCTTGCTTCTGCTGTAACTGTGTCTCCGATTAGTTCCCTGCACCAGAACTGCTTACTCCCGAGACCAACGTCTGCTAGCATCAGGCCAATCAATAACCCTGCTTGGGCTGTGTCTAGCAAAAGTTTTATCTCTTTGGCTAACTACCTCTGAATTCCTTTTTGAGGCAGAGGTGCTTCAGTTTACTAATAGTATAATAATATTCACATCCTTAATCTTGGTGCTAACTACTGTGTCTGCAAAAGGGAAAGGAGGAGCTTGGGAGAGGAACTGGGAACTGAGAGGCTCTGTAGGAGCCATATCTGTTTGAAGACTGCAGCCAGGCTGTTTAGAACTCTAATTACAGAGAGACACAGTTGAAGACCCAAACTTTCCCAGACTATCTCTAGTTCCTTTTGAAAGACACATCCTTGCCTTCACCACAGAAAAGAATTTCAAGGTCAGACAATGTAAAAGCAGAGTTGAAGTTTCTTATAAAACCATTTTAAATAGATTTTAAATAGGAAGCTATATAAAAAAGAGATGTTCAAAAAAAAAGTAACACACTTGACCGTGTGTGCAC
This sequence comes from Arvicanthis niloticus, assembly GCF_011762505.2. Classification (NCBI taxonomy): domain Eukaryota; kingdom Metazoa; phylum Chordata; class Mammalia; order Rodentia; family Muridae; genus Arvicanthis; species Arvicanthis niloticus. The sequence continues at coordinate 42,656,929 of NC_047671.1, forward strand.
ACACCCCCGCCACACACACACACCTATTAAGTCTGAGCTATGGCCAATCAAACTGCATTTCCCTGCAGACTTACGGGCTCCAAGTATGTCTAAGAGTCAGTGACAGGCTCCCAGCACCTTGGACTTAGAAAAGAAAAGCTAAAACCCAAGGGCAGAGCAATTCTCTGTACCTCTCTATCTGGGCAGTTATTCCATATTCCGGGATCCTACTACAAGAGAAAGAAACAAACAGCCTGTCTGAGTTTGGAAAGCAAACCCGCTAGACATCTGGATCCCAGTAGAATGACAGACAAATAGGAGCTTAGAGACTTCAGATTTCAAAAGGCTAAGGCACATGGCCATTCCCATCGGTTGAAGGCAGTGGTGCTGCCTAACCTTGGTTGTCACCATGATATATCTGGGTAGTCGAGAGATCGATCAGCTGAAGAAGTAGCTCCATCAGACTGTCCTTTAGACATGACCATGCTGCACTTTCTTGACTGATGTAGGGGTTTCCATATCACTGTGGTTGGTAGCTTTCCTAGGCAGGCAGACTTCAGTGGCCTAAGAAAGCTGCTGAACTTGAGCCAAAGCAAGGAGGCAAGAAACAGTTTCCTTCATGCTCTGCTTCTGTTCCTGGTTGAGTGTTTGAACCCTGAGCCTAGTTATGGACTGGTACATGGATGTGGAAGTCAAGTGAAGCACCCACTAACCTAGCTAGGTTGATTTTTTTTTTTTGTATTTGTCATAATGGACGTAAAACTAGAATACCTAAGATGCCTTTTCCATATTCCCCCACTAGATCCTCTAAATTTGGTCAACACTTCTTCACAGTACAAGACATTTTCTATTTTTCCCTTCCCCAAATACCTTAAAGTAAGCTTTCTTCCTTCTCCAAGTGGGTTGAAACTCCCCCTTCTTTTGGAGCCTGCCACAGTCTCTCTGGCATTAAATAACAGAAACAGTATTTCAGTGTCCTCTACTGTTACTAGAAATTTGGGGGAGTCCCTTTATGGTCTCCAGATAATACCAGAAAAATTAGAGTCTCTTCTTGGGGTTCTTAGTCTCATTAATAGAAGAATTTGAGAACACACTGAAATAGAAATTTGAAGACAAATTTTATTACTATTGAAAATAAAAAGCCCTCAGTGCAGGCAAGCTGTCAATCTTGGCAGCTGCCTGAAGGATGATGATGGGAGGGAGAAGGGGACAAAAACTATGTTTCTCCAGTGAAGCCTGCAAAGAGAGCAGCTACGGCATCCACGTGACAAGGTGTGTGTGTGTGGGGGGGGGTGCTTTAGAAAATAAGAAAACTCAAATAACAGAAAAAGCCTCCGTAGGTTCTGGCAAGCATCCAAAGAAAGACAGAAAAAAGATAAAGGAAAAGTTGTGCCTTCTGAGAAAGGACCTAGGGTGGGAGTGGAGTCAGGATACAGAAAAGTAGGCAAACCCAACCAATCTCATGGTGGCTTATAGGAACTATTTTGGGGTGAGAATTCTGGGAAGAAAAAGTACAATGTTTCATTAAAAGAATAATTATTCTGCTTATATCTTTAGCATGGTTTAAGGTAAGTCTGCCTTGCTAAGGATGGTCCCATCTTCCTTAGTGGTGCTAGTCTCTTGGCCAGGTGGCTTATTGAGAAATCCAGAAGGAAGCCTGTGGTAGGATGTGACCTTCCCTGCCCTCAGAGATCATCAGATGTCAGTCAAGGAGAACAAAGTAAGCAGAAATGACGACCAATGAGGGGGGGCAGGATGAAAAGCACTGTGATTGCATCAAGACCAGCTGCAGGAAGGCAGATCAACTTTACTTGGGGTGATCCAAGGCTTATATGGTTTGGAGGGACAGGGGATAGAAACATGGGTCATTGGCTGAAGGCTGAGGGTACTGGAATGCCTTATTAGCATGGGGAAGCATTTCAGGAATCAGGTGCTATCAGGAAAGAGGAAGCTGTAATCTAACTAAGGCTAAGAGACATTCTGAAGGTAGAGGCGCGAGCCTATGGCGTGCGTGCATGCGTGCGTGCGTGCGTGCGTGCGTGTTGAGTCCCAGAAGGTTATCCAGAAAATGGTAGACTTCGATCTTAATTAGTGGAGTTTTTCCACAATAGGGTGGTTTATCTTGCAAATAACCTCAAGTCATAAACAAATAAAAAGTTTCAAGATATGACTGAGGCCCCAGGGAACTAAAAAGGAGCCAGTGCTGCTGGGGTAGGTTAGAACAGGGAAGACAAGGGGCTGGAGCTTGCCTGATACTGCTTATTTCCCTGAATTTGACCCTTTTTGTTTCCATACAGACTATAGACCTTTTTGTTGCCAATTCAGTCTTAGCGCCATTGACCTATCCTAGACGCATGATCTCTGGTGGTTACTCATCTATTTTAACAACAGCAAGTTGAATACATTGCAGTCTAAAAGCAAAGAAAGTGTATCTGTGTTGAGACTGCCAGGTTGAAGGGTTAGAAATTAAGAACTCTTGCTACTCTTCCAGATAACCTGGGTTCAGTTCCCAGATTTAGATCTAGGGCCTCAATGCTCTCTTTGGACTCTACAGGCAGGCAGGCAGGCAGACATGTATACACACACACACATTTTAAATAAAATAAAAGTTTTAAATATGAGAGTTTGATATCTCTTTGTTGTGTAAAACTACCTAGAAAAATCACAGGACCCTTCTTTGTAACGCAACACTTCTTTTTCTGACTGAGTTAGAACCAACCCTGTTGCTTTGCCTTTATCAACTCAAGGATGAGAGTCCCTTAATTCAGAAAATCCTGCTGATTCTTTTCTAAACTTAACACGTTTCTAGGGCTGAACTTTGGTGATTTATACACTGACAACTTATTAAATGTTCTATAGCATTTCTGTTCTCTCAACCAGAGCCCTCTGTAGACTCATTCCTATGTAAATTTAATTGGCTGTTAAACTAAAAGTAACAAGCATGAAGTGGTAGAAAGGTCACTTGATGAAGGCCAGGTTCCTTCAAGATGTTCCTGAAAAAAGAAACCATACATACTTAAATTATCATTGCTTTTCTCCAAGCTCATCAAATTCGGAAAGAGCGCTCTGTGCTAGCGAAAATGCTAACAAAGTACTGGGTGATCTTCAGTGTGAGGACACAGGCAGTTTGGAAAAGAAATATTCTGTTTTGCTTGCTGTAGAAAAATGGAAAGCTTCCCATCACCACAGTGCAAAAGGAAAGACATTTTTGCCAAATACCAGAGGCCGTTGTCACACCTTTTGCCAATCTGTATACCATAAGCCCAACTTTTCTATGGGGTTTGTAAGATAAACCCTATGAGTTTTCAGGTTGTATAGTAAGTAGCTTCCATAAGAGCAAGCACAGCCTGCCTGATCCCAGTTATCTGTCTATGTATCTATCTGTGTGTCTATTGGCTGTCCTTTCTTCATTCTCTAGTCGCCCCAGTCAGGTTTCCATGGCCATGCCATGCATCGTGTCACAATTATGACTATCATTTCTCCGGAGAGTTAAAAGCTAAGGATAAGGTAGGAAGTAAAAGACATTTCTTTAGTTGGTGCAATGAACTCTTTCACCCATCCAACCTTTGAAGATCGTCTCCTAAAATCAAAAGAAGCCCTAGCCAAGGGAGCTGGAGAGATGGCTTGATGGTTAAAAGCACTTTCTGTTCCTGCAGAGAATTTGAGTTCAGTTCCTAGCATCCAAACATCTGTGACCCCAGTTCCACAGACTTCCAAACTGTAGCTCTCCTTTATCACATTCCACACAGCCATGAACCCTATATCCACCCTCTCCCATGTTACATAATTAAGATTAGCAATCCAGAAAAATGACCTTTTAGTGGGCCCCATTCTCATCCCTCTCCATCCATGCATCTTCCTTCCCTGGAGGACGAGTATCAGAGTAAAGTGCCCACCTACAGCACTTCAGTCTCCCCTTTTTCTACCAAGTTTGGAAGTAGAGGGAACCTTAAATTACAGTTCCAGTGCTCCTTCTCTCAATTTTGGGTCCTGTTCAGGACTCTCCTCTCTCTAGATGTCTGAAGACCATCACTCTGTAAAACTCTCATGGAATAATGGTTGATACGAACTGTGGACAGACCTGAGGCCTGTTGGCTCAATTGCAGTGCTCACCTGATTTCCCAGAAGACTGTTTCAGTTGGCAGACCTAGAAAAATAAAGAGGACCAACCAAAATCTGAAGGGGGTGTGAAGGCCTGACATTAGCCATAGTGTCCTCAGTCAGCTACAAGGGTAATACCATGGAAGAGAGTGGTGGTGATGGCAATTTGTCATAAGAGTCACTTTGAGTATGATAGAGACAGCAAATAGAATCCCCAATTTTGCCACACTATACCGGTATTTTCAGAGGATAATTAATAAAGCAAGAATGAATAAACTAACAAGCGTTGAACCTTGTCCCATTAAACAAGAGAAGGAAGTGGTATTCTTGACGTAAGCATCAGCAAGCCCAGAAGAGAAGTTGCCTCCCTTTCTTTCCCATAGCCCCACCCCAGTGCCCAGCAACAGAACCTTCATGGAGAACATCTCATAGTCTTTGGTAAATACACATGAGTGAACATGAAGAAGCTGAGATGCTCTGTCAGCTCTCACAAGTAATGAGCAAAATCCAGAACTACCTTCCTACCAACCAAAAGCCAGTTTGTTTTCTACTACACAAGGTCTCAAGTTAACCCAGCATAGCAACATAGAAAGGTGGATTCATGAGGCAGCATGAAGCTTTTAATGTTAGTTTCATTTAGAATGAAGCAAATGTAGCCAGCAACACTCTTCTGGCCAAATATCTACTACAGAGTCCCAGACTCTACATGTTTTGTCTTTCCCAGATGTTTTGTAAGAGCAAATGGATACCTCCTGGACTCCTAAAGCTCTCCTCTGAAAACACTGTTTGGCATCTACCTATAGTCAGATTGTAGTGCATCACACTTCTTCCAGCCACAAAGTAAATGAAATAAACAGAGCTACGTGAAACCTGCAATGATCTAAAGGAAGGTAGGAAGGGGGAGGGGGCGTGTGGAGACCAAGTACTGATCTAACCCTCTAAAGTCAAGTTTGACATTCATATTTTTGTAGGAGTCAATAACCAAGTCCTTCTGCTGACAGATGAGATTTCTTGAGAGATTTATCCTTAAGTCAGTATCCATGAATAATTTATTTAAGTGAGTATTCTCATTTACAAAGTAGCTTTTGCTTTTACATCCATTCAAACTGTAACAATCAGCAAGTCTGACTTACTTCTCTACCCATCTATCTTTCTAAATGTCCCAGAGTTAAAATGCCTCAGTGACTCTAACTGCATATTGGATCAAATTTAAATTCATTAGTACAACATTCAAAGCTTTTTTAATATTTGAACCAAGATAACTATTTTAAGCTTACCACTTGCCAACACTTCATTTACCATTATCTTAAAATCCCTCTCAATAATGCTATTCCCTGGGCAGGTTAGCCACGTGATTCCTCCATGTCTCTGTACAGATCCCTGTAGTCTTCTTCACTCTGCTTGTTTAACATTCTTAATAACCTCTCCCTAAAACCCACCTCCCACTATGCCCTGGACAAGTTATTACTAAAACACTAAAATAGAAAATTTTCTCCTTAAAGTGGACGGACTTTAACTTCTCGAAGTAAAATGAGATGCATATACATACATATGCCCTTTACAATATACAGAACACATCAGGATGGGGAAATAATTATAAAATCTCAGAATAGATGATAGTTTCAACTTCATAATTCAACTTTAGTAAAAACTTATTGATTTGATTATTCTTATTTTTTCTATATTTTCATTGGGAGAGGGTAACCAGAGACAAACATTTAGGATCTGCTTTTATAAACTAGAGGCACAACTTACTGTAGTGTTGGCATCATGTATAAGTATGCCTTTCCATTCTTTTTGGATGGGTCTCTCATCAGCACCTTTCCTTTTTTTTTTTTTTTTTCTGAAATTTCTACTATAAGGATATTGTTATTGCTATTTTCTTTATGTCAAACATTTGGCACATACTATGTGCTCCTTAAATGTTTATTAAATTAACTGTAATACAAATGGTTCTGTGTGTGGAAGTCAAGCTAATACAGATTTGTCTCAACTTCAAATTGGCCCTTGCAGTAAAAACAAGTTGTATGGCTCTGTGTTCTGTACCCATGCAAGTTTCTATAGCTCAGAAATCATCTGTTAAAATCCTCCCCACCTAAGGATCTACTAACCATAGAATAGGGGTGCGGCTTCTCTCCCAATTTATATTCACCCCTCTTTCAAAGCATTCTCCACCTTTGAACGTATACACTCCATCATGTGCAGCCTGCAACAGACTTTACAATCCCAGAATATCATCTTCCTTTTTGAGTCCACATATATATTAGACAGCACATTTTAGATGAGAAACAATATAACTGAACTCAAGTTAAGTTACATCAAAAGAGAATATATTGGCTCATATCCCTAAAAGCTGACTCAGGCAAAGCTGGATCCTGGGTTGCACCAACAGCACAATCGACCTCTTCTCTTCTTGTCTCACTACTCTGTCTTCCTCATGCTTCCCTGTCTTTATATTCTGCACACATTGAGGCTTGAAAAAGATAGCTACCAGGATCACTAAAGGCAACTGGATTTTTCTTCCTCCTCCTGCAAGGAAAAGAAAAAGACAATAGTCCTCACATAGCTACAGATTGATGGCCATTATATTACTTAAGATACCTGCTCAGTTGTGAACTAGTGTCAAGGCAATAAAATCCCATGACTGTTCACAGTCTTGTTTTCTTGTTCTAAAGCTATGGGTAGAGGCAGTGTTCGGAAAACACTTAAGTTCAAGCATAGAAGCCTAGGGTTCCATGCTCCTGGATTGGTAGGATTAACTTAGTAAAAATGGCCATCCTGACAAAAGCAATCTACAGATTCAACGCAATCCCCATCAAAATTCCAAATCAATTCTTCATAGAGATAGAAAGAGAAATTTACAAATTCATTTAGAATAACAAAAAACCTAGGATAGCGAGAACTATTCTCAACAATAAAAGAACTTCTGGGGGAAATCACCATCCCTGACCTCAAACTGTACTACAGAGTAGTAGTGATAAAAACTGCATGGAATTGGTACAGTGACAGGCAGGAAGATCAATGGAATAGAATTGAAGACCCAGAAATGAACCTGCACACCTATGGTCACTTGATCTTTGACAAGGGAGCTAAAACCATCCAGTGGAAAAAGATCAGCATTTTCAACAAGTGGTACTGGCTCAACGGGAGGTCAGCATGTAGAAGAATGCAAATTAATCCATTCTTATCCCCTTGTGCAAAGCTCAACTCCAAGTGAATAAAGGACCTTCACATAAAGCCAGATACACTGAAACTAATAGATGAGAAGTTGGGGAAGACCCTCGAATACCTAGGCACAGGGGAAAAGTTCCTGAACAGAACACCAATGGCTTATGCTCTAAGATCAAGAATTGACAAATGGGACCTCATCAAATTGCAAAGCTTCTGTAAGGCAAAGGACACTGTCAACAAGACAAAACAGCAACCAACAGATTGGGAAGAGATCATTACCAATCCTATATTCAATAGAGGGCTAATATCGAATATATACAAAGAACTCAAGAAATTAGATGCCAATCAACAAAATAACCCCATTAAAAATGGGGTACAGAGCTAAACAAAGAATTCTCAACTGAGGAAACACGAATGGCAGAGAAGCACCTTAAGAAATACTCAACATCCTTAGTCATCAGGGAAATGCAAATCAAAACAACACTGAGATACCACCTCACACCAGTCAGAATGTCTAAGATCAAATATTCAGGTGATAGTAGGTGCTGGCGAGGATGTGAAGAAAGAGGAACACTCCTTCATTGTTGGTGGGGTTGCAAGCTGGTACAACCATTCTGGAAGTTAGTCTGGTGGTTCCTCAGAAAATTGGACATAGCACTAACTGAGGACCCAGCTATACCACTTCTGGGCATATACCCAGAAAATGCCCCAACATAAAACAAAGACATATGTTCCACTATGTTCATAGCAGCCTTATTTATAATAGCCAGAAGCTGGAAAGAACCCAGATGCGCTTCAACAGAGGAATGGATACAAAAAATGTGGTACATTTACACAATGGAATATTACTCAGCTATTAAAAATAATGAATTCGAGAAATTCTTAGGTAAATGGATGGAACTAGAAAATATCATCCTGAGTGAGGTAACCCAATCACAAAAGAACACACATGGTATTTACTCACTGATAAGCTGAGATTAGCCCAAAAGTTTGAAACAACAAAGATTCAACTAACAGACCACAGGAAGCTCATGAAGAAGGAAGAACAAGTGTGGATGCCTAGGTCTTTCTTAGAAGGAGTAACTAAGTACCCAAGGGAGCAAATATGGAGACAAAGTGTGGGACAGAATCTGAAGAAGAAGTTGTATGGAGACCATTCCACCTGGGTATTCATTCCATGTGCAGTCACCAAAAATAGATGCTGATATGGATGACAGGAAGGGAAAGCTGACAGCAGCCTGATAAGGCAGTCTCCTTAGAGGTCCCCTGGAGCCTGACATACCCAGAGGCAGATACTCCCAGCTAACCATTAATCTGATCAAAGGTTCCCAGTGGAGAAGTTAGAGAGTAAACTGAAGGAGCCTAAAGGGTTGTTGGCCCCATGAGCAACAATACCAACCAACCAAAGCTCCTCAGGGTCTAAACCACCAGCCTAGGAGCACATATGGAGGAGCACATGACTCCAGCTGTATATGTAGGGGAGGATGGCCTTGTTGGGCATAAGTGGGAGAGGAGATCTTTGAGAGATCTTTGGTCCCATGAAGGCTGAACACTGGGGGGGGGGGGAAATCTGAGGGTGGGGAGGGGGAGTGGGGGGTAAGTGGGTGCATACCCTCATAGAAGCAGGAGGAGGGGGGATAGGATAAGGGGTTCCTGGGTGGTGGGGGGAATGCCGTAAGGGGATAAAATTTGAAATGTAAATATTATATCCAATAAAAGAGGGGGGAAAAAGAAAAGTGGTTACAACCAACATCCTTAATAAAATGTCAGCCCTCTTTAAAAAAACTATCTTGATACTAAAATTTGTTTTGAGAATTGTATATTGCAGAATGATCAGCCTTGGTGTATCTACTCATAAAGCAAGCTGGGCAGACCTGCTCAAACCTCTGAGGTCCTGGAATTCCATCTGGATGCAGTGAAGACACAGCATCAGAGGCTTATCAACTTACTCTTCCCCCCACTTCTTTTCTAATATCTCAACGCCCATAATCAGCTTGAAGAAGCTAATGAAGTGTCAGTGCCCCTATTCCCTGGGCTTGGGGACTAAGGTGGTAAATGTTGGACTGTCTTTCTAGGGAAAAGTAGTGGTTTTGTGGGAATAGAGAGGATTAGCTAGGATTTATTGCATAGCCATAACCTATTAGTAGAAATCTGTACAATTATTATCAAGATGAAGATATAATTTCTTAAATGGCACCAATTTACTTTGATTACAAATTTTAAGGTTTTCGTTGGTACAAGCTTCTTATTGATATAAAAGTGAGATGAATATTGTTACTCTAATAGGCATTGTACCAGTATAACACATTTAGGAATACAAGGCTTAGACCCAGTCCTTCTTTAACTTTTTTAACAGATTTGAGATGGTTAGCCTGTGAGTTAAGGGACTGTAGCAAATTCATGGCTTGGAGTTTATTGTTAGGGTGTTTTCTATGTTTTATTTAGAAATAGCTGAGAGGAGTTAACAGACAACAGTCCAGGTTACCTTACATGGATAGTTGGTTTTCAAAACGTCAGAAGTCCATAGAATTGACGTTACAAATATTTCTATATTAATGTTCATTTTGATTAGAGACCTGTCTGCTCCTGACAGCTTCCTGTCTTGGATTCTAAGAAGAAATTGAGCATCCTTGGAGTTACTCCAGTTGTGCGGTGACAGCCACTAGTTAAGAATTGCCTCTTTCCATCTACAGACAAATTACTATCCAGAAAAGGACATACTTGCAGAATAGTCGACTGATTATATCTGCCTAGACAGAGTAATTAGCCCTTAATAAATCTGCAGCACTAAGGTCTGTCAGATGATCCTGGGCCAGAAGGCTGACGATCAGATGCTCCAATGTTTTGTAGTAGAGGAAGTGTCCAGGTGTTCAGCGGTCTCTATAAATTGGCTAAGGTTTAGAAGCTATGCTTTGTGCTTCCCACAATTATAGTTAACTCAGTCATTCTGGATTTCTGATGGGGTTGAAAACTTATAGTCTCATAGCCAATCTTGGCTATTTACCTTGAGAGAAAAGATTTGAGTGGACGGTCTTCAGCTGACATTCATTCTAAAGCCTAGGAAAAAGCCAGGTTCAGAACTAAATGTTTTAGTTAGGATAGATGACAGAGATTCTGGTTAGCCAACAAAATGATGGACTGGGTATTAGGACTATCTTGTACCTCACTGATACAAATTGGCATAATTATGCTCTAATTATATTTTGAGAGAAAAGTTTTATTTTAACAGGAAGGGTGACATGTAGGAGGAGCTAAGGTGGGAGGATTACTGAGGGGAAGAGAAGGAGTAAGGAGAGGAGGAGAAGAAGGAGGAGAGGAGAAGCTAGGTGATGAGAGACAGAAAGAGGGAGGAGACAGGGAGGCAGATGTTCACGTATCTCCCAGTCAAAGATAGTTGATAGATCTAGGTTGGGTAGTGGGTTATACCTCTGATTGAACATTACCAAACCTATAAAGCCTTTGATTAACATTTTTTAAAAATGTATAAGTGCAAAAAGGAAAAGGGGGCATGGAATAGGGGTTTTCTGGGGGGTGGGAAATGGGGAAAGGGGATGGCATCTGAAGTGTAAATAAAATATCCAATAAAAAAATTTAAAAAAAGAAAAAATAAATTTCAAACAAACAAACAAACAAAAGAAACCTAGGGTTCTTAGAAAGAAGCAAAGAGAAATTGTAATCAGCAATAACTATCCTCTGTAGCATACACAGGTGATGCTCTCAAGACACTCTGTAACTTCAAAACCCTAGGCCCTTCATGAATAACACTTTTCTGTGTTTAAAAATCTCCTTTCTTTAACCTGAAAAAAAATGCTTTAAAAAAATTTTTACCCCACTCCCACAAAAGGCAGCAACATTATTCTTCTTAAACAAAGTGGGATTTAAAGATCTCTTCTTGAAAAAAGATGGATGATGATGAAGGAGCTTCTCAGGGCCCAAGGCAGAACGTAATGATGAATCACATGCTTGCAGGCTGACCTGTCCACAGCACTAGAGGGCATCATCTTTTTTCCAGTCTCTAAAGAGATCAGGAGACTCTCTGTGGTGGTGAGATAGGAATGGAAGAGAGTTGTGTGATCCTGACACAGAAGTAATAATTCACTGCCCCACCCCTGACAAGCTTTCCAAAGAACCTCATTTGAGGACACGAAGACCAATGCTTCTAGTAAAACTGGACAGATTCTGAGAAAGTGTTTTAGTAGAGACTTTCTTTAACCTGAAGAATTCAGACTGACTGTCCATTTAGACTAAAACCACTTGGTAGATAGGTCAAGTGGACTGTCACGATCCAAGAAATGAGTTAAGTTTATAACCTCAGAGGGAGAGAGTAAAACTCACATTTTATCTGTTGTATATGTTTTGGTTAGGTTATTAACTCCATGCCAGCCAGGCCTAGTGGTGGTCAAAAACCCTAGCTATTTAGGAGATTAAGGTAAGAAGGTGACAAGTTGTAGACACACCTGGACTACAGAGAAGGCTCAAGGGCTAATATTAGATCAGAGTAACAGCCTGAGTCAAAGTAAGACATGAATGGGATTGTGGGAAGAAGCTGCAGATATAGCTCAGAGATAGAGTGCTTCCTAGTCAACTGGAAACCATAGGTTCAGTCTACATTAACACACACACACACACACACACACACACAGAGAGAGAGAGAGAGAGAGAGAGAGACAGAGACAGAGACAGAGACAGAGATAGGAATACAGAGAGAGAAACAGATAGACAGACATATAGACACACACAGACACACAGACACACATAGACACAGACATAGATACAGATACATGCACACACAGAGATACACAAATAGACTCAGACACACATACACACACACACACACACACACACACACACACTTCATGTGACTTGCTTTGAAACAGTACCAAGCAAGCTTGACACCCCAGCTATCTGAACCATGACTGACTGTTACATCTAGCCTTTTCTAACTGCTGGAGTAATTTTATTCACCATATGAAAACTCTCAGATAGCTTCTTGAAGAATACAAGGGTGGGTAGACACATGTTCTACCAACCGAGCTGCCAATTCTAGGCAAGGGCAAGTATCCATCTGAGCCTAGCCATTATCAATACAGAGCAGAAATGAACTATTACAGGTCCACCTACATTTAAGCTTGAATATAAGCAAGAAAAAATTTTTGATCACCATGTCTTGCGTTCTATTGATGTACAATAACAATATATCAGGCCTGACAACGGCTAATAACTTAAGAGTATATGGCAGACAAGCAGTAAATGCTGGCTACTGACATCAGTAATCAGTTCAATAATATTCATTATTGGTCATTAGTTTAAATTCCAATAAATACACCTGTACAAAGATTCTCATGGAGTGTCAAAAATGGTAGGAGATTTTACAACAAAATTAATTGTAGTCCTTTAATTTTATTCACAATGAAGACATATCCAATGCAATGCTCAGTTCAGTGGACAAAAATTTCTAAGGGAATTAGATAGACAGGAAGTATGTCCCTCCCAAGGACAGTGAGAACTGAATATGATGACAATGAGAACGGCAAAGAACACCCATTAAAAGTCTTACACACACACACACACACACACACACACACACACACATATATATATATATGAAAGATTATGGAGATGAAAACTGGTGATGACTGCAAAAAGTATGACAGTATTGAACAGCAGGTCCTGCATCCTTAAAACAGTTAAGATGCAAATTCATTTGTATTTTAACACAATTAAAAACATGGACCAAAACCCACTATCCTGTTGGTTGCATCTGCTGGATCTCATGCCATTTGCAATTCTTTGAACTTCAGCTCATCTTCAGGGATGACTATCCACTGGGTATTTTATGTGCTATTGCATATGAAACTGTAGAGTTTAAACTTGGAAAGTAGGAGGTTTCAGTGGTTTTCAGGCTTAAACTGTTAAACCTTAAATGCATAGAAAGTGTGAAGCTTCATTTAAACTCCACTTCTTGGTAATTACCTAACACAGTCTTAGTATTCCCCTCCCCCTACAACACACCTTATCCTTGCTCTAAATTCCTAATTTATCTTAAGCACTAAACCTGAATCCATTTCCTTGAATAATCAGCCTCCTTCCTGTTATGCACTCAATCTTCTCTTTTCCTCCTCCTCCTCCTCCTCCCCCTCCTCCTCCCCCCTCCTTCTCCTCCTCCTCCATCTTAAGCTTTCTCATCACCTAATATTTTGAATGATACTTTTAGCTGACTTTGACAGTTGCTCTATTTTTATACCCTGTTGTTCTGATTTAACGTAAAGCTATCATCTTATGATTTCAGACAGGAGCACAGAAATGGAAAGGGTTGCAGATTCCACTTACAAGGTTTATTTAAGAACATAAGGCTAACTTTTTAAAAGAATAATATAATAAAAGTGGCCTTGAGAATAATATGACTAAACCTGTATCAGAAGAATTAAGAAAAACAATGATGACCACACAATATATTTTGAATACTAAAGGTAATAGGATCTAGAAGTTCTAAAGGCAGTCATTGCTCAAAAAAGACTCCTAGGGAAAATCATATGATAACAAGTGGGGGCCTTTTTTCTTTTTAAAAATATTAATTAAAATATAATTATATTATTTCACTCTTCTTTTACCTTCCAATATCTCCCATCTGCCTTCTCACTTCCTCTTAGTTTCATGGCCTCCTTTCTTTATTGCTGTTATACACTCAAACATACACATTCTTATGTGCACAACATTATATATAATATATATGTATATATATACATATATATGTATATATATTTGCATAATATGCATCATGTTCACTTATATACATAAATATATGAGAGTACAACATGTAGAGTCTGTTTAATGTTGTTCATATGCAAATGACTTTCGGGATGACCATTTGATACTGGATAATTAATCAGGGGGATGCATTCCCAGAAAAGAACATTTATCCCTCGCAGCAGTCATTATGTACCTGTAGCTCTTTGTCTAGAGGTGAAGCCTGGTGAAACCGCCCCCCCCCCCCCCCCGTAGGCTTTTATTTTTCAAAATCTACTTTAATAAGGGTTCTTAAATGCTTTAACCTCTCTTCCACCACCAGAGGTAGTGGAAAGGAAAGGTTAATATGGCAAAGGAGGATGTGGACCTGTTTAGAAGTAGTTCTTTGGGGGTGATTTCAATCTTTGTTGTCAAGGTGTCAGTAGTTCAGTTCACATGAATCAGCAGTGGTAGCTCAGTCTACTTGCAAAAACCATTCATGAATTGGCAAGACAGTTCAATCCAGAAGAAGCTATAAAGCTGTGCCCATCAACCCAAGTCCGTAGAAGTGGCAAGAAGCCACCTGAACACCACCAGAAGTTCTTTGGTGCATTTCTCTCTACAAAGTCATGACAAATGGTGATCAGTGAAGACAAGGCAAACCAATGCCACAGCATCGTCAGTGAAGATCAGCATCAGCAAGGCCCAATGTAGATCAGCCAAAAGTGGCAAGGTAAACTAATGACACATTATGGTCCATTGTCTGTTGGATTTATACACTTTCCAAACATCATGTGCTCTGTCATGCATTTAGTATAGAAAACATCACATGCCATCACATCCAGGCAGCTTCTAGTAAAATACCACATGTTTGATCTCAGCAAAACATCCTCCCTCATCCTCCCTTGTGTCTAACTCAGCAAAACATCCTCTTCTAAGACAGTTTCCAGAAGCCATTACATGGCATAACTGAGTCTTTAAAGAAACCAGAAATTTCCACGTCACACCTCATTTCATGATGGATATCTATTGATGTTGTCATTGTTCGAGTCTTGTTTTGGCAGCCATATAGTTGGGGCATCATGGGTATAGCTTCCCTGTCATTTCTAGGAGACACAATCTTACTGCTGACTTGCCAATCCTCTGGCTCGTACAATATTTCCACTCTTCTGCAATGTTCCCTGAGTCTTGGGTGTTCAGAGTTATGTTGTGGATGTCCCCACTGGTTCTGGGCATTCCATGGTCAGGTGTTCTCTGCATTTTGACCCAATTGTTTGTGTCTTCTATCACACATTCATACATTCAGATCCTCTTCTTTCTACCTGTCAAAACACGATCTTCCGGGACCCAGAGTTACACCATTAGTGTAAAGATCCATGGAGTCTTTCTAAGCTCCAAATCTGACATGAACCTATTGTCTAGTGTTTAAGATCTTTTATCTCTTGGCCTTTATCCAGTCCCTTCCTTTGTGCTGTCCCTCCTGCTGGCAGGGTGAACAGCAGGCTCCCCCGATTGTCTCTAAAACCCAGCTAGCCCTCAGTTTATTATACTAGGTGATTTTTATGTTGTCAAATGTCATCTGTCCTCATGCTACCCTATTGCTGACTGCCTTCCCATAAGCTACTTTCAGTAAAACTGTGGAGTTATCAAAGTGGATCTTGAATAGGAATTTACTACAGACTTACAATCTTGGCTTCCCCTGGATGTTCACAACCCTGTTCTGCCCTCTATAACTTGAAGAAAAATGAGTATCATTTCTCTCTTGATTAGCACACAGAATGTCTCCAAATCCATGCAAATTGGTGGCCTTGGAAGCGACAACATGCAATTAGAACATGCAATTATATAGCTGCAGTTTTGCATATTCCAGGCGAGCAATTTAAAATGTCAAATAGTGAGCAGTTTCTTTGTACTCCATAAAAGACTCCTCCTGAGTCCCCCAGACAACTCATTTGCAGAATTGCTAGTAAATCAACATAATTTGTTTTCCCCAAGACTTTGTTCTGCCAGGGAAACCACCTTCAAAAATGCTGAAGCTGTTCCAATTATATCAAATTATTGCATCTCACAATGAGAACTTCCCTGTAATTGGTTGTGCAAATGAGAGAAAGTAACACATATATAATTTAGACATAGAGGATTATCCTTGAGAGGCAGCCTGACTGTTGTTGCTCTCAAGTTAGTTTAATTTCATCTGTGTTCCCCTTGCTTGGTAAAATCCCTGGATTTGACAATTCAGCAGATATTAGGTTTCCCAGGGGCACACATTTTGCTTGACTGAATTCAAATATTTAATACACTGTACATGTCAAATATTTGCAGGATTTGAGTGGGAAGATACCACGCTCGTGATTGCAAAATAGGAAATGCTTAGTCTTGGATTTTCGGGAAGCAGTTTTCAAGCAGATGTGGATTCAAATCAATAACACTTCATTTCACACACCTGGTACTACCAAAGAAAATTTGATCAGAGCCCAAGGCAGAAGTCTCAGCCTTGTGCTGTTGGTGTACAAATTTGGATATAAGCTTAGTCCAAGAATGCCTACAGAATCTGCCACTATGCCAAGGAAAATGAACTGAGATCGAGAAACCTGGTCAAACACATATCTTTCTGATGACTCTTTGATCTCTTAATTAATTCACTTCCCATATGCCCCACTTCCTGAAACATAGCATGAGGGTGGAGGTTTATGCAGTATACATTCACTAGAGTACTTTGAATGTATCTTTGAAAAATGTTTGGTCCCACATGTTTGCTCTGGATTGGTGGCAAGAACATAGCTGCAAGGAAGGTAAGAGCTCACAGCTGAATCCACTTTTAAGCTAAGAGTCTGTATGAATCTTCTCTCCATTGTGTATGATTGGGTATGTAGGAGACTTGAATATTTATCTCTTGTGTACGTTGTTATTAAAACTTAGTTCATTACCCAGAATCATTATGGCAACACTAGGCAAGGGTATGTGAGAAACCAAGATGATCACTAAGCCCCTTTTCTTATACCTTTATTATTTTTTTTCTGCAGAAATACTCCTATCACACTGTGCTGCTTCCTTCTTTCAAGTATGATGACCAAGAAAAACCATGATGAGAAAGATCTGGTGTGATCAGATTTCATATGCTACATAGTGCAGAAGCCAAGAGGACAGTGGGTAAACTCAGACAGGTCTGGGTTCTCATCCTGCCTTCATCCTTCAAATGTAATTTTTGGCAAGTGAAATGCTTTCTTTAAAACACAGTTTCCCCATCTGTAAAATGAAGATGATTGCGTCTATCTGCAAACAAATGTGGTTATACTATGCCTGGTCCTCAGCAAGTATCCAACAGACAATGGTGATGATTACAGCTTAGTCCCACAGCCTGTTAATGGCTCAAATTTAGAATTTTTTTTTTGATATTTTATTCATTTATATTTCAAATGTTATCCCCTTTTCTGGTTTCTCCTCCAGAAAACCCCTAGCCCATCCTCCCTCCCCCTGCTTCTATGAGGGTGCTGCCCCACCCACCCACCTACTTCTACCTCCCTACCCTGGAATTCTCCTACTATGGGGCATGGAGCCTTCCCAGGACCAAGGTCTTCTCCTCCCATTGGTGTCCAACAAGGCCGCCCTCTGCTACTTATTCGGCTGGAGCCATGGGACCTGCCATGTGATTCTTTGGTTGGTGGTTTAGTTCTGGAAGCTCTGGGGGCTCTAGTTGGTTGAAATTGTTGCTCTTTCTATGGGTTGCAAACACCTTAGGCTCCTTTAGTCCTTTCTCTAACTCCTCCATTAAAGACCCCATGCTAAGCTCAGTGGTTGGCTGCAAGCACCTCTGTATTTGCCAGGCTCTCAAAGAGCCTCTCAGGAGATAGCTATATCAGGCTCCTGTCAACAAGCACTTCTAGGCATCTGCAATAGTGTCTGGGTTTGATCTCTGTATATGAGATGGAGCCCCAGGTGGGGCAGTCTCTGGATGGCCTTTCCTTCAGTCTCTGTTCCACCCTTTGTCTCCATATTTTTCTCTCATGGGTATTTTGTTCCTCCTTCTAAGAAGGACTGAAGCATCCATACTTTGGTCTTACTTCTTTTTGAGCTTCACGTGGTCTGGGAATTTTATCTTGGGTACTCTGAGCTTTTAGGCTAATATCCACTTATCAGTGAGTGCATACCATGTGTGTTCTTTTGTAACTGGGTTACCTCACTCAGAATATTTTCTAGTTCCATTCATTTGCCTAAGAATTTCATAAATTCATTGTTTTTAATAGCTATCTGACATTCCTCTGTTGAAGGACATCTGGATTCTTTCCAGCTTCTGGCTATTATTATAAATAAGGCTGCTATGAACATAGTGGAGCATAGGTCCCTGTTATATGTTGGAGCATCCTTTAGGTATATGTTCAGGAGTGGTATAGCTGGGTACTCAGGTAATCCTATCTCCAATTTTCTGAGGAACTGCCAGACTAATTTCCAGAGTGGTTGTACCAGCTTGCAATCCCACCAACAATGGAGGAGTGTTCCTCTTTCTCCACATCCTTGCCAGCATCTGCTGCCACCTGAGTTTTTGATCTTAGCCATTCTAATTGGTGTGAGATGGAATGTCAGGGTTGTTTTGATTTGCATTTCCCTAATGACTACGGATGTTGAACATTTCTTTAGGTACTTTTCAGCCATTAGGTATTCCTCAGTAGAGAATTACAGTAGAGTACAGAGCTCTGTACCCCATTTTTAAATAGGGTTTTTTGGTTCTCTGAAGTCTAGCTTCTTGAGTTCTTTGTATATATTGGATATTAGCCCTCTATCAAATGTAGTGTGGGTAAAGATTTTTTTCCCAGTCTGTTGTTGCCATTTTGTCCTATTGACAGTGTCCTTTGCCTTACAGAAGCTTTGCAATTTTATGAGGTCCCATTTCTCACTTCTTGATCTCAGAGCATAAGCCATTGGCGTTCTATTCAGGAAAATTTCCCCTGTGCCCATGTGTTCGAGGCTCTTCCCCACTTTCTCTTCTATTAGATTCAGTGTATCTGATTTTATGTGGAGATCCTTGATTTTAAAACTAGTTTAAATCCCTCTGTCTTTAGAACTTGAGCCATGCTTCTCCTCCATTGCTGCCTAAAATCCTACCATAGGCTGTCTGGTAGGATTCTCATTCTACTCATTCTACTGTCATGCTGAATTTTGAGTTTTATGTTTAACTACCTATCATCTGACTTTGTCTCCATGGGAAAGCCACGTACTCCTCCTACGTACTTGACTAGCTCTCTGTCTGCCCTTGTATAGCTGTTGTCACTAGCTCCTTTACATTCATTCTCCCATCCAGTGACTACAACCAGCATCTCTGAATGAGGACCCCCACTTGCCACTCACACTTAGGAGTTAAGAATACAAAAATAGTGTACACTACCTTTAGATAGGAAATGAAAAAAATATATAGAAGGAACACTGGGGAGACATTAGCAGGACATGAAGACGGGTGTATATGGCATCTAGGGAGTTAAGTCTCCTCTTTTTTGTCCCTCCCCAACTCCTCTAGAAAATGTTTGTATAAAAATACTTTAGTCTGCACATCTTCTCTGCTGAGCATAGCCATATGGTAGAGTGTGCAATACCACAGTATTAACATAATGGGAATTTTTTTTTTTTGGTGGTGGTGGTTGGCGGTGTTGTTTAACCTCTAGAAGCTTAGACGCATACATATTTTCTTGGGAACAAATTTTCCACTTGTAAAAAGCAGCAGAAAGTCATTTAAGAAGAAGAAAGCACAAATAGTTTGATACCTAAATCTGCTTAATAATTTGGTTGGGGATCTTCAGTGATTTTAAGAATAATATGTCATCTCAAAATGATGAGGGCCTTCTGAGGGCCAGGATTTTACATATCAAAAACACAAAACAAAATGTTGAAATGTGCTCTGTCTCTGCAAAGGAAAGTAGATGCAGTTCACATAGGGGAAGAAAAGGCTCTGCAGTTGGGCCAGTGACTTGTTTATTGCTTCCACACAAAGTGGATTGAAAAGAATTGGAGACCTAGACTCAGGTAGAGTGCCAGGAAGAAGGGGACTTTTGTTTTGGAATAGTAGTGGTCAGAGTCAATGAAAGGGAGTCAGTTGAGGGCCTATGCACTGCATCTAGATAGACTGCCAGCAGAAGCATGAGAATTTGGTTTTGATCTCTGTTTCTGCTGGGTACCCCACCTCACTTATTTCTCATTCATGTCTCAAATTTCAGTAAAGTCTATTTTAATTTTTTTTTTTTTTTTTTTTTTTGGTCAAGACCTGGGAAGGATTGTGGGAGGAGTGACCAGGAGGGGGGCAGTGAGTGGGATATAAAGTGAATAAGTAAAAAATAAAATTAAGTAAAAAAAAAAAATTTAAAAAGAATATTTTCAAAATAAAAAATATATTTTTTGTCAACATACTTACATATTTATGGCATTGTTACACTATTCACAACAGATAGGAAGTAGAATCAGTATTCCATCAACAAAAGATGGGTAATGAAAATATGATACACATACACATTATTCAACTATAAAGAAACATGAAATTTTGACATTTGCAAGAAAATGAATGAAATTGGGAACTAGTTGATGGAAGGCAAAGAAGACTCAGAATAACAAATTCACCATATTTACTATCATTCATAGATCCAAGACTTTAATTATTGTATTTGTATGTATGTGTACTACTGTCACAAAACTAGAATGGAGACCATGAGATGGAAAAGATAGGTCTTAATGGTAATAGAATACATGTGATATGAACATAGAAGGAAGACTATTGGGAGGGAAGGGCTCTATAGAAGGTGAGCAAGGGATGGGGTGAAGAACTGGACTTGGGGAAAGTTCAAGAAAAATCAAGTATAGGAAACTCCCACAGTGAGATCCATCCACTAATTTGTATGCTAATTTTTAAAATTGAATTTAAAAAAATGCTGTGGGAGGTTGGGGGATTCTTGAATGGAAGAATAGCTAAAGGAAAGGTGGCTTTCATGAACAGAAGGAAGGGAAGCAGCTCTACATCTTGGGCTGTGAATCTAAGGATCTAAAGACACTACAAGGGAAGCCCAGCCAGGTGCTGCAAAGAGAAGGGCAGCCAGCAAAGGACCTGCCCTGTGGACATTTGATTGACTCCTCAGGAACCATGGGAAGGTTGAGGAAACATCTGTCTCACATGAGCTAAAGACCATGGTTGCATTTATCTGACACCAAAGGAAAACAGTAACTCTAAAGTGCTGGAGAACGTGGGGGAATAGGTATCCCAGGAAGCTTTTTACAGAGAGAAATAATGTTGGCCTGAAAGAGGTCAGTATGTGTCCTACTATGTACTCACCCAGCTTCACCAAAGACATTGGATGCAAAGGCTCAAAAACTCCCAGATGTTTTAAAGCCAATTCATCTTGAGACATAGTGAAGACCCAGCTGAAGGATGCTCAGAAACAATTGCCAGAGGAGATCAGTAGTCTTTTTCTGGGATTTCTATGATTTATTTCCCTTATCACTAAGGTCCTTTTGAGACGTATGATGACTTTCCATTCCCAGAAATCTCTGTTTAAGGATTAGCAAACACAAAGTATCACTGATGTGCTGCTAAAATGTGTTGCTGGATAGGAAATCCCCACTCCACTTTTTTATTCTTTTTTATATTTTTTAATCATAGGCAGTCTGAAAGCTGTTACCACTCATTTCTCAGATGCAGAGCCTGAGAAGCCCCTGAGCTGGAACTGACCTGAAAACCTCCTCCCCTGAGGACTAGCTTACAAGATACCAGAAGGCTTCATGAAAATTTCTGAAGGAATGAAGCAACCAACAGTGCTACCCAGCTATGACACATATGAGCAACAATGACCAGTATGACAGTATAACCCTATTAGAATAACAGTAGTACCCAAATCTTGATGGCAACCAACAACTCTCTTAATTGGACATAAGACCCACTCAACAGCAGGGAAACAATGGTACTGGAAACCAAGCCAACTAACCAGGCTACTGATGTCATGGATCTTGGAGAAAACCCTCAATGTACATCTTATTAAACCATCATAATCATCAATTACATTTTAAATATCTGTCCTTATACCCACAGATAAATGTAGTCCTCAGCCCTTATCAAGGAAACTTCTTTGCAACAGAAGACCATTAAAGAAAACCACAGCAATAAAAGTGTAAAGTTGTAGAGCCCAGTCCCAGTGAATACATCTACAAAACAGCTCTTGCCCTTAAGGCTTGGGGAACACAGGTGAACAGGGCGTAGAAATATGTTAAAAGCCAGAGGATCAGGGATGTTGCTTTCTGTGCAAATGTGTATCCTAGTAAAGTAAGAGCTACAACCATAAATTCTCATCACCTAAACGTAAGTTGAACAGGGAGGGACAACAGCAATGCACATACTAAAAGTATGTGGGGGAAAGATCACCAGGCCTCAGTTTTACACAAGGAACTACAGGCAACTAAGTCATGTTTAGAATGAGAGAAATAGTCTTTCCCAGAGAAGAACACACCAACTGGTTTCCAACACCAATTGGTCAGGCCTGAAAACATACATACAAAAAACATTATTTAGAGTAAGCAGGTCGTGTGTGTGTGTGTGTGTGTGTGTGTGTGTGTGTGTCTGTGTGTGTGTGTGTGTGTGTGTCTGTGTGTGTCTGTGTGCCTATGTGTCTGTGTACATGCTATGTGCAATAACAATTAATAAACAAGGAGGTCATGAAACTGAAAGAGTACAAGGAGGGGATATGGAAGGGTTTGAAGGAAAGAAAGGGAGAACTGATGTAATTATATCCTCAAAAATAAAACAACTATCTCTTGCCGAAATTCTAAACCAGTTCTCACAGTGATCCTCCATGAAGATAAAAAGCCACAAGTCAGCATTCTCTCAATACTTCTTTACTGTCACAAAAACAGAATCGTTAAACTCCCACGCTCATCTTCCCATCCAGGCTGTGCATAATTAATTTTGCCCCACAGGGCTATCACTCTAGCTCAACCCTTTGATGATGTCTACTAGCCTGGCCTCTCTGGTTTTCTGCACATTTTAATTTTAAACAGAAATGCAATCTAGAAGCAATGAATTTGGGACCAATTAAAAGTGTATTAAGAACATACAATGGTTTGAATATCATGATTATGATACATTTTTAAAAAACCTCTAAAAAGCACTATTTGGCAATATTCAGCATAGAATTCTACAGCTAGTATATGAGTCTGTTATGTACTGAGACAGTTAAAATTCCAATTCTATTAAACACTGTTCTGAAATAGAGAAAGCATCCTGAAATACATGCTGTCATTGTTGACTATAATTGTTAGAACTGCTCCCAGAATCCAATGGGATGCAAAGAATATTAATTCCTGCGCTGACAGCATAGCCATTGTCCCAAGCTACTCTGGCTCTGCTGATGTCATTTACCAGCCTAATCTAAGGACACTTGACATTGCCTGACTTTATCCTTGTAGCCTCCTTCCTTTCCAACTGGAAGGCTTCCCTTTGCTTTCTCCACAGTACCCTCTTCACACTTTCTATCCAGTCTACAGTTCTTTGTTCTCACCCTTTTGTCCATTCCTCCTCCCACTCCTGTAACTTTAACCATTAGGTTTCTCAGACTACCAGTGAGCCATCCTACCTCCCACCGATGTCTAAGGTTTTGATGACTAACTATCAATCAGGAAGCACCCATCTACCAATTACACATCTAACAAATGGCTCCTCTCCACGTGCTTTCAGACTGAACATGTGACAACTCATCACAACTAACACCTACTTGATATCTTCTAGCCTTCTTACCTCTGATGTTGTTCTTATAAATGAACAGCTGTTGAACCATCCCTATCCAACCACTCCCTCTCTTTAGTCTATATCCTAGATTCCTCAGTTATATCAGTTTCTTTCCTTTTTATTGCTCCTTGTTAGCAGCTTCGTGTCACAGTGATGAAATATCAGAGTCAGCTAACTTCAGGCTCATTTAGGTTACAGTTTTACAATTTGAAAATATAAACACTGGTATAACTCTGTTGAGGATCAAGAGTAGGATGGTAGGAGGATATGGGGATAAGGATGCTCGCAGGGGAAAACAGAAAGTAAAAAAAAAGGGACAGGATTCTCCTTTAAAACCACATACACACAATATATATACATATACATATACATATACATATACATATACATATACATATACATATACATATACATATACAAACAAAATGGCCTTCAAAGGCATGCCACCAATGATCTAAGGGTACTTACTAGGCCCCGCTTAGTAAGTGTCCAGAATACTGCTACCTGGACTTCCCAGATTTTCCACATGGACCCTGAGGAGACATTAAAGACTAAGACCCATACCTTCTACTACCATAGCTACTATAATGTCTGCTTGGTTTCTGAAAACTACTGCAATAACTATTCAAGATAAATTCCTGTCCTCTTCATAAATTCTCCATGTAGCATTCATAACAACAACCTGAAACAAAATCCCTATAACAAAGAACAATCTCTGTGTTCTCTCTGTTTATGTGGCTGAAAACAAATGTAACAACATCACTACCATGCTTAAAATCATGTCATAGTTCATCATGTACAGAATATAAAAAGTCCTTAGCATTGCCTGTATAATCTGACCCCATACACTGCATACTGCCCACTTTTCCAATGTGATTTCTCACCATCACCCTTCTTTCTGTTTAGTACTCAGCCCATGGGTCGTTCTTTAGCCCCTCGGATGTCCCATGCTCCTTCCTACCTCATTGTCTCCATGTATGTAGCTCCTTCTATTGATAATGCATTTCACATAGTCCTCCTTAGCTATCCTCACTCTTACCATCCTAGCTTAAACAGTTCATCTTCATATATGTACTTGAAATTTGTACCAGGTATGCCTACTCCTGTCCCAAGGGTCTCCCAAGTTTCCAGCCTGTCTTGCTATAGGATTGGGCTCTGTGGCCAGCATTGCTCCACTGGCCATCAGTGAGGGCACCAGTCTCATCTGAAACACTAACAAGAGATCTCTACAGACTCCCTTTTTAGCTATGTAGCTAAAAGCAAAATAACTCATGAAGGTGGAGCTGTAAGGCTGTAAGAAATAAACTCTTGAGCATTATACTCTAAAACTTTAGCTAATCTTAATCAATAGTATGAGAGTCTCCCTATTATTTGATCTGATATTGGAATCCTCTTAGGAGTTTTAAGCACTGGTGTGACACTGCAATATTTGTACTGTAATATTCCTGGCACCTAGTATGGCATTTGACCTCTAATAAATACTTAAAACTATTTCTTGAACAAGCACATAAATGAGTAAATTCAAGAGTGCATAGATTGAGTGGTGGTGTGATCTGCAAGACACATAGAACATGGAAAATACCAAAGTAAAATTCTTTACTAAAATGTCCAAAAGATGACAGCTATCTGTGGCCATATGTATTATGAACTTGGGCACACTGCTTTCACCTCCTGAAGGAGGACAGGATGCATGGAAGGACCTTTCCAGAGGTGACATGAGCAAACATCTTTGCATACAGATAGGGCCCTAATGACAGATCAAAGAAATTATTTCCCTCAAATCTAGATTGCTGAACTATTGTAATTAAATAGTAACTTACAGAATCATGGGCAACTAACAGGTAGCTGCACTACCAAAGAACACCCTCCCCCCAACAACTATTAACTGCTTCTATGTTTCTCTGTCCTTTGTGGGACAGGGAGGATTTTGTGCATATCTATTATGACATTTCCTGAGCCTTATGAGACCGCCACAAAAAAACCAAACCAAACAAAAAAAAAAACCTAGTGACCTCAGAGTGTGAAGTTGCTCTAATTTCAAGTCAACACTGGCTATTCTTGGCCCATAGTGTAGCATTCTGCATCAAGATGAAAGTTTGCTTAAAGTTGGGTAACTTTAGTTCTTTATTATTTAAAATATTTTCTTCTAAGTCTGAGGACAAACAAGAACATCTGCTACAGTTAGAAAACTACCCACCTATCACCTCAGGATAGGAAGAGGTTTGACAGTGGTGCTGCAGCTACCTCTGTGGTAGCATCAGGAAATTACGGTAGCAGCTCCTCACGAGGCCACATCTGCAAAATTAAGATGACAAAATAGCATGCAATGTTCCAGGCAGAACCTGGTAAACATGATTAATGAAATTACTGTGAAGAGAAAAAAAAAAACGAAGTGCTTATCGTCTACATTTGACTGAAAAAACCCCACACCAAGAGATTCCAGTCTATTCAAACCACCTACACACAGCTTGAAGAAACAGAAGAGCTATACACTATTGGTGTTTACAAGCAAACCAGGTGGGTAGCTCTTCTGCCTCAGAACCAAGGAGGTAAATACATTATGGAAAAGATAGCATGTGCATATAAAATTTTGTAATTAAAGGGAGGAAAAATAAACCAGGCTATGCGTGTTTTGTTTCTTTGAACACCTAAGAGAATATTTCAGCCATCCAGAAGAAAGGATGATCTAATAATCATCATGGTTTATCAGTCACAGTTCACCTTGGAATACAGAGTGTGTTCACATCAGCATAATTAAAAAAGGATTTCTAAAGGGGTATGATTCAAGAAATGGGTGTGGTTAAGAATACCAGACTGGATAATGTTTTACTCAGGCTAGTGATAGTAGAACTTATTCCTCCTTCTGGGGCTTAAAAACAAAACAAAAAAGAAAGAAAGAAATTGTTCCTGATCGCAGAAGAGTTATGGAAGGTTACTTTTGGGGGGTGCTGTGACTTTTTGTTCTACCCCCCCAGAGAGGAAGTAGGAAAATGATTACTACAATCTTTTTTTTTTCTCCAGGATTTATGATTGTAGGTGTGGAGTGCCTATGTTGTCTCTCTGGGTTTTCCTTGTGTGTCCCTTTATTCTATCTGAGCCTGCACCATTTGGTATGTGATGTAAGTTTTCTCCCTTTGTCTTCTCTGGAAATGGCCTGACTGACTAAACATCCTAAAATGTAGTGTTGTACACTGATTATTCCATTGTTATAGGAATAAAGAAGCAGGCCTGGTGCAAAGAAGGGGTTCACTCCAAGTTTTACTAGTCTATTGCAATGAAGTACTATTTGATTTGAGTACAGTCAAGTTTAAATTGATAAGGTATATAAAGTGCTTTACATTTCACCTGCTGCATAATAAACATTCAAGCCATACTGTTCTGAATAGGGTTTGAACACATGTATGGATGGATGGCCTGTGGAAAGAGGAGCACATCACTGCACAAACAGATTTGATCCTGAGTTCTACACTTGTGTCTTCCTCATAGATGGAAGACACTTCTCTTTCATGTTGGACAAAGTCAATGCCAGCTGCTATGGCCATCGTTAACTTTAGATATATTAACATTTTTATAACTTTGGTGGAGTGTTCTTCCTTTTCTCCTCAAATGAAATTATGTTCTTGTTTATTTTCAAGAATAACCTTTGCCCCTCATTCTCTGAAAAAGCATAAAAAATGTGTTTTATCAAATATGGTGTGTTTTTTCCAATATGGTGTGTTTTTTCCATGCTGTGGTTGAATTTTTAATCTCTTCCCCAGTGATAATTCTAGAGTGATAATAATAACTCAGCATTTAATGAGTATTATTAGTTTTTATTTTCAGGAACCAGGCTGGTTTTTTTTACTCATTTTTAATCAATAAATTTGACTACAATTTTATAAACCTAGTGTAATTAACCTCATTTTTATATACTAGAAAATGTGTTGGAAAAACTAAATACCTTCTTGGCTACTTGTTGATTAGAGCTACATTGAGATACAGCTCAGAGACAGAGCATTAGGATCTAGTATGCACAAGGCACTGAGTTTGACTTCCTCTATAGCAGACACACACACACACATACACACACACACATACATACAATACATACATACATACATACATACATACATACATACATACATACACACACACACACACACACACACACACACAATTATCAGGCTATTATTTAAGCCCAGGTCTATCTTATTCAAATCCAATTTACAACCAGGATGCTTCTAAACATAACTCAATGAAAAGAAATGAGAGTAAATAAGTGATAATGTCACATAAAATAAAATAAGAAGACACATAAAATTTAAGTGATATATAATAATATATCGTATAAAAATGTTGTAGAAAGATGTCATCCAGTATAACAGCCATTTTCATCTTAGTAAGAATAACATGTATTACTGAAAAGACCTGAAGTAAGGTAAAGCATGTTGATGTCCTCTCAGAGGGTTCTGTTTGAGAGGGTCCTTAAGCTCTCCATTGAGATTCTAGTCACTTCCTTCCTCCTGCACATTCTTCTGTCTCTCCTACCTGTGCATAATTTTGTCCCAGATGTATGTGGTCCCAGATGTATGTGGTCTCATAGGAATTCTTAAGGGGGAATTTCAGGTTTGCAGATATGGGGAATATCATTATCCATGTTGGTATGAGATTTCTGATGATGTGGCTGTTATAAGTGGGGCTCATGTTATTATAAGTAACTCTTTACCCATTCTCCTATAAGTGAGCCCAATCAACTCATTGCTTCAGCAAGCTAGACTAGAATAGAATGCTACTTTGGTCTGCTTCTGTCCTACCTGGGATAAGCACGTGCTTGCTCATGCCTCTTCAGATAACTAATCTTCTCCTACCTTATTAGAATAATTTTTTTCTGAAACATCTCTCAGGCAAATTTTCACTCCAGAAGGTAAAATTAACATTGAAATTAATTGCATATCACCTTCCTAAGAGTTACTGAATCATGCAAATTATTTTGTGTTCATATAATTCTGCTTCTGGCAAAAAATTCCTTTTTACAAACAAAAAATGAAAAGTCAATAACAAAATACAAACAGAATAGAATCTGTAAGCCACCAGCATTATGAAAAAAGATATTTAACAAAATAGGAACCAATATTATGTCATTGATGATAAAAAGAAATACATTCCTATTTAAGACTACTCAGTAGTCCAGATATATACAAAATTAAACTTATCTACCATAAATGTGGAAAAATATCTTGCTGGCCCAAATTAGATTGTTATGCTAACATACTATGCTAACTGAACTCTCATAATAGAAATAAGTATACAGTTGGGTGTGCCCAAACCAACAGTCAAGAGGTAACACTCATCATAGAGATAACAAACTTCTTATAATAAAAAACCTCAATGAGAATCACAATCAATATCTCAATTTCTATCACATACATTTTGCTGAAGGAATAATGAAGTGTTTTAGAAGGTTTACTGGTAACATACTTACTGGTAAAACAAATTTGCAAGTAGAGTTAGAAGACCTTTGGAAAGCAAATAGGAATAAAGCCGCCTCTGTTCTACCAAACACGGAAAATGTGCCTTAAGAATATTAACCTGCAGTAACTGAAATCATGGACTTTCCATAGCAACAAATATCATAAGACAAATAGAGAATATATACAGGAACATAATATTCAAAACAAAAGGCATTTAATGTAATTTGCAAAAAGAGTACATTTAATAGAATTTGAGAAGGATTGGTACTAATTGTTCAACTGAACTCATCAGTAAACCTATCAAGCCCTGGGATTTTCTTTAATGAGAAATTTGTTGGTGAATTTCCTCCTACATACCATTAAACTACTTAGGTTTTCTTTCTTTTTTGTAGTTGAACTTAGTTATTTGTGTCTAATACTTCATCCATTCATCTAAACTCTCCAAAGTGTCAGTGTGTGATTTTTGAAATTTTCTATAATGCTTTGTACCTCTCTGGTATAGATTGTAATGTCCACTGTCTCTATCTGATTTTATTTTTGCTTTTGTTCACAGTCTGATAAACAACTTGTTGGCTTTTTTGGTTTTGGTTTTTTTAAAAAAAAAAAAAAAAACCAACTTCTGTTATATATCTAGTACTTATTTCCTCATCTTGCTTGTTGGCTCTTGGTCTTTGCCATTTTACTGTTTGCTTTTGTTTGTCTAGAGATATAATGCCCAACACTACTTCATTTAAGGTCTCTGAGCTTTGTGTTTATTGTTTTGTTGTAAAGGATACAATCATGGACAGAGAAGAACAGTAAATGGTGAGATACAGGGGAGAGAGTCAGAGTCTCCCTGTCTTCCTTCACTGAACAACTTGGAGACATCATGTGCTCAGTTCTCTTAGAGATTCCTTTCATGACTTTGGATACAGACATTTATTGCTATAAATAAATATTTCTCTTAGAACAGCTTTTGCTTTGTCTCATAGGCTCTAGTACACAACGTTCCTATTTTCATCTGTCCCAAAGAACTTGATTTCCTTTTTAATATCTTGGTTGACTACTTGGTTATTGAGGAACATCTTGCTGCTATTAATTCGTACTTTGTCCCTCTGATTCCATAAACTCCAGTTTACTGAAAATCTCTTATCCTATCTTTTTTTTAATTTTAATTTCTTTCTGTTAAGTTCTATATTTTCTTTGGCATCTTTGAAAAAGCAAATATTTCCCATGGAAATTCTTTTCTTTATGGGGTTATCTTTCCTCAGCATGGATTATTACTCTGTCTTTGGTACTGTGGTGATTTTAATATGCTTGACCCAAGGAGTGTCACTATTAGAAGGTGTGGTCTTGTTGAAATAGCTGTGGCCTTGTTGGATGAAATGTGTCACTGTAGGGGTGTGCTTTAAGAGCCTCCCTCTAGCTTCCCAAGAAGTGTTCTTGTCCTAGCAGCCTTCAGAACAAGATGTAGAACCCTCAGCTCCTTTTCCAGTGCTATGCCTGCCTGGACACCGCTATGCATCTTGATGATAATGGGCTGAACCTCTGAATCTATAAGCCAGCCCCAATTAATGTTGTCCTTTATAAGAGTTGCCTTGCTCATAGTGTCTGTTCACAGAAATAAAATTCTAAGACAAAAGTTTACTTCCCCTTTAATATCTTTGTCTTTGCATGCATAACGCATCACATCCAAAACATCTCACATACAACCTTGATTACTCAACAGATATTTGTTGAATCAACAGATTAATAGGTTCAAAATAATTACACAATTTAACACACTTTAACACTTTGGCATGTTGTACATGCAGAGAATATTAAAGAAAGAGGAAATTCATAGCAGCCATTAAATCATATATTAAATTATAAATAGTGTAAATTCTTTACTAACAATAGATACCAGTAAACATTCTACAGATGTTAAAGTCAAGCTAAATGACAATGAATATTTCTACAAAAAGAAAAACTATATCACCCTACCTTTTAGACTCTGGTTGAGGAAACAGGTACTCTAACTGCTGGTCTTCACCGTTCTCCTCCCTTCTAAATCCAATACTCCACTCTTACCTCCAACTTTGTAGCAGACCACCAGTGGTGACCTTCTCATCCTATCTGGCCCCATGTCCAACACTTCATAAAGATTTTCTTCTCCAACCTTTCTCCACACTCATCCTGTTTTCCCAGTCTTTAACTCCAGCAGACATTCCCTGGGAACTTACCAGCCAAGCCTGCCAAAGAAGCAAGTAGACCAGCAAAGCAGGGAGGCAGGCTTCAGATATTTATTTTCCCTTCTCTCCTCCAAATCCCATTCCTTAGTCTCTTTCTTCATCTCTGTATCAGACTACCTGTTGTGGTCTCTTTTCTTTCTCTGTCTTCATTCTTGGGGGACTAAGCAGAGCCTGGTGGAATACCCTGCTCTCTTCCCTTCACTGGACTGATTCAGTTTCTTGCCTCAGTCCATCCCCATTTCTAAAAATCAATTCCCAATACCTAGAAATATATTTTACCTGCAACTTCCAGTGACTACACATACTACACATAGCATGATGATAGAAGAATTCCATACCAAGCACCCTACAGACACCACACCCGTCTAAGAATCAGAGATGGCACCAGAAACCAAGGAATAAAATATGCACCCAAAACAAAAAGGCCAGATATCAGCTCCTAGAATTACAATCATCCCAAACCCAGACGCATAGATACTAGTGTAAAAACACAATCAATAGCAGCCAAGAAAATATGTCTCCAGTAGAACTCAGCAACCTACCACAATAGAGTCTGAGAACCGCAACATCTGAATAAGAGACAACGACCTTAAAATAGACTTTATGAATATGATAGAAATCCTTCAGAAAATTAATAGGTCTCTTAAAGAAATCTATGGAAACACAAACAGTGAAAGAAATGAATGAAACAGTTTAAGACATGAAAGTGGACATTGAATTAATAAGCCAAAATTGATGGAATTCTGGAAAAGAAAGTTTAGGAACATGAACAGAAACCACAGTGGTTAGCCTCTCCAAAAGAATAGAAGAGATATAATGGAGACTATCAGGCATAGAAGACACAATAGGAAAATGGATAACTCAGACAAAGAAAATGCTAAGTATATAACACAAAAATCCTAGCATAAACCATCCAAAAAATCTGAAATACTATGAAAAGACCAAATCTAAAAATAACAGGAATAGAGAAAGGAGAAGAAGTCAAAGGCACCAAAAATATTTACATCAAAATTACAGAAGAAAATTTCCTTAACCTGAGGAAGGACACGCCTATAAAGATATATGAATCATACAGAAGACCAAATAGACTGAACTAGAACATAAAGTCCCCTCAGCACATAATAATCAAAACACTAAGCATACAGAACAAAGGAAACAATAACTTATAAAGGCAGACCTACTAAAATAACACCTTACTTTTCAGCGAAGACTCTAAAGCCAGAACGACCTGGATAGATGATCCAAGAGATCACAGATATCAGCCAAGACTACTATAGCTTTCAATTACAATAGATGAAGAAAAGAAAACATTCTACAATAAAACCCAATGTAAGCAGTCTCTTTCTGCAAACTCAGCTCTACAGAAGCTACTAAAAGAAAAATTTAAACTGACAATGTCAATGACACCCAAAAAACATGAAGAATAATCTCAGACTAGCAAATCAAAATGAGTAGGGGAAACCCACACCACAACCACAAAACAACAGGAATTATCAAACACTTATTGATTTCTCACATCAATGATGTTAATGCCCCCAATAAAAAGAGAAAGACTAACAGAATGCATGTGAAAATAGGATCCATCCTTCTTCATCCAAGTAACATGCCTTAACATCAAGGATGAACATTACCTCGGAGTAAAGGATGGAAAAAGATATTCCAAGCAAATAAACCTAAGAAGCAAGCTAGTATAGCCATTTTATCATCTGACAAAACAAACTAAAAAAAAATTTAATCAGAAGACATAGGAAAGGATACTATATATTCACCAAAGGAAATATCCACCAAGAGGGCATTGCATTTCTTAATATTTATACACCAAACATGGGGGCATTCAAGTTTATAAAAGAAACACTTCTACAGCTTACATCACACACTGATTGACCCTTGCACACTGATCATGGGAGACTTCAATACCTCACTCTTGCCAATAGGCAGGTCATACAAACAAAAATTAAACAGAGAAATGTTGGAGCTAACATGTTATAAACCACATGCACCTAACATATCTTTACATATCATTTCACCCAAACACAAAAGATTATACCTTTTGCTCAGCACTTTATGGGTCTTTCTCCAGAATTGTCCACTTATTCAGATACAAAAGAATTCTCAACAGATACAAGGATATTAACATAACACCTTGCATTCTTTCTGATCACTACAGATTAAAGCTGGGTACCAACAACAGAAAGTTTACAAACTCATGAAAACTGAACAACTCACTACTGAATAAAAAGATGATCAAGACAGAAATTAAGAAAAAAATAAAGGCTTTCTACAATTGAATAAAATTGAATGAATATACAATATATCCAAACTTACCAGACCCCCCCAAAATGAAGCTGGTTCTAAGAGGCAAGTTCATAGCACTAAGTGCCTAACTAAAACAGCTAAAGAGATCTCATACTAGTAACTTAACAGAACATCTGTAATCTCTGGAACAAAAAGAAGAAATGGTACCCTAAAGAAGTAGATAAGTAAAAATCAACTTCAGCCCTAAAATCAATAAAATGGAAACAAGCAGAACAAAAATTAGTGAAAATAAGAGCTGTTTCTTTGAGAAAACCAATAGGATTGACAAACCCTAATCCAAATTAATTTAAAGGTAGAGAAACAAGAACCTAGTTAACAAAATTAAAGATGAAAAGGGTCCAAAGCAACAATTACCAAGAAAATGCAGAGATTCATAAGGATACATTGAAAAATCTTTATTCCACAAAACTGGAAATATAAAAAAAATAGATAATTTTTTTTGATAGGCACCACTTATCAAAGTCAAATCTAGATAAGATAATCAATTTAAACAGACCTAATATTTCCTGTGTAACAGAAGAACTCATTTAAAGTCTAGCAACTAAAACAATAAATAAAGAAAAACAAAAACAAACAAACAAACAAAAACAGGGCCAGCACAGAATTCTACCAGACTTTCAAAGAAGAGTTAATGTAAATACTCCTCAAATTATTCCACAAAATATACTCAATTCCTGGGTCACCAGGAAGTGGAGGCTAGATAGCCCAAAGACCTAGGATAGAAAATAAATAAATAAATAATTAATTAATTAAAACTAACAACAACAAAACACCAGGTGGTGGTGATAATGTATGCTTTTAATACCAGCACCCAGGAAGCAGAGGCAGGCAGTTCTCTGTGAGTTCAAAGTCAACATGGTCTACAGATAGAGTTCCAGGAAATCCAGTATTACATAAAGAAACCCTGTCTCAAAAAAAAATCAATATAATAATTCCCCATGATATTTTACTATACTTATATATCAGTGCCTAGCCTAATCATTGTCAGGGAGGCTTCTTCGGGCAGCTGATGGGAGCAGAGGCAAAGACCTAGAACCAAACATTAGACAGGGGGGTGGGGGGGGTGGGGAGAGACATAGAGACATCAGAAAGACAGAGAGACAGAGAGAATGAGCCCAAATTAGAGGCTTCCATAGGGTCTCTCCCCTGGGAGTTCAGGGAACCCTGTAGAAAAGTGGGAGATGAATTGTAGGAGCTAAAGAGGTTGAGAACACCAGAAGAACACAGCCTACAGAATCAACTAAGCAGAGCTCATAGGGGCTCATAAAGACTGAAGTAGCAATCACAGAGCCTGCATGGGTCTGTACTAGGTCCTCTGCATATAGGATATGGTTGTTAGCTTGGTGTTTTTGTGGGACCTCCTGAGAGTGAGAGTGGGGGTGTCTCTGACTGTTTTGTTTGCTCTTGGAACTCTTTTCTTCCTACTGGGTTGCCTCACCCAGCCTTGATATTAAGCTTTGTGCCTAGTCTTTAGTTGATATCCCTGGGAAACCTGCTCTTTTCTGAAGGGAAACAGGAAGAGTGGGTCTGGGGGAGGGAGGAAAGACTGAAAGGAATAAAGTGAAGGGAAACAACAGTCAGGATATATTGTATGAGAGAAGAATAAATAAAATAAATTAATTAATTTAATTAAAAATTTAAAATAGAACACTTCTGAGTCAGAAATTTTGGCTGTTGGTTGGTAAGACCATCCCTCATCTTGTGGCCCTGTCTATCTACTGGAGATAAACTCTTCAAGTTTCCTCTCCCCACTGTTGGGCATTTCATCTAAGGTCATCATCATTGAATCCTGAGAGTCTTTCACCTCCCAGGTCTCTGGTACTTTCTAGAGGGTCTCACCACCTCCCACGAAGTGTTCCTGTCTAAAAGAACTGCAGGGAAAGAAATGGAGAAGAGACTGATAGAAAAGTGGTCCAGTCACCACCTCAACTGGGGATACACTTTATGGGGAGACACTGAGGTTGGATACTACTGTGCCACTGATGCTATGATATGCTTACAGACAGGAGCTTAGCATGACTGCCCTTTGAGAAGCCCAACCATCACCTGACTGAGACACACACAGACACTTACACTCAAACGTTGGACTACAATCAGGGACCCCTATGGTTGAATTAGGGGAAGAATGGAAGAAGCAGAAGAGGAGGATGATCCCATAGAGGACCACCAGTTTCAACTAACCTGGACCCCTGTGATCTCCTATACACTAATCCACCAAACAGACACCATACACAAGCTCGTCTGAGGTCCCAGACATATATATAGCAAAAACTGCCTGGTCAGGCCTCAGTAGTAAAAGATGTACCTAATCCTCAAGAGACTTGAGACCCTAGGGAGAGGAGAGGCCTTCTGGGGGCAGAGCATCCTCTTGGAGACAGAGGGGAGTAGGAATGGGATGAGGAACTTTGGGAGGGGGGTCTATGGAGGGAGCAATGGCTGGATTATAGATAGATAGATAGATAGATAGATAGATAGATAGATAGATAGATAGATAGATAGATATTTAATGGAGTTTAGATCTAAAGAGAAAATTCTCAAAAGAGGAAATTCAAATTGCTGAGAAACACTTAAGGAAATATTTGACATCCTTGGTCATCAGGGAAATGCAAATCAGAACTGCTTTGGGATTTCATCTTACATCTGTCAGAAAAGGCTAAGATCAATAAAAACAAGTGACAGCTCATGCTGTTAAGGATGTGGAGCAAAAGAAACACTCATCTACTGCTGGTGGGAGTGTAAACTTGTATATCCACTGTGGAAATCGGTGTGGCAGTTGTTTAGGGAGATAGAAATCAATCTACCTGAAGACCTAGCTATACTACACCGTGGCATATACTCAAAGGAAGTTTCATCCTTCCACAGGGACACTTGCTCAATCATGTCCACTGGTTCATTCCTTCTCATAATATCAAAAATTGGAATAAATCTAGCTATCTTTCAACAGAAGAACGAGTAAGGAGAATGTGGTACATTTACACAATGGAGCATCAATCAGCTGTTTAAAAAATTAATCATAAAATTTTCAGGTAAATGTATTGAACAAGAAGAAAATCATCCTGAGTGAAAGAACTCAGACCCAGAAAGACAAACATAGTATGTGTTAATTTATATGTGGATATTAGCTAAGTCATTGATAACTACTCTACAATCAATAGAACCACACAGGTTAGTTATATAGTAAGGGATTGTGGGCAGGGTTAAGGGACACAGCTCTCCTTAGGTGAAGGAGATAGAATAGATAGTTATGAATTAATGGGACAAGGACTAGAATGTGACAATCAAATGGAGATGTACATGGGGGTTGGAGGAGAATACTGGGAGAGACAGCTAAAATGAAAGACCATTTGAGCAATAGTATGGATCTGTGGGGAGCCGACAGAAGGCAGCTATCATCCTTGCAGCCATCTTGAGCCATATACCCTGACAAGAGACTTGATTACATCAGCCTGCAACAGCTAAGTACACTCTGATAACATCTTGCTTTAGATACCCAGGATCTTCCCTTGGGTGTGTGAGACTTAAAGCTGTGATTTAGAGCTGAGACTTAAGGGTGTGACTTAGAGATCAGATTTAGAGACAAGGCCTAAGGGTATGACTTAAAGGCGTGACTTAGAGGCATGGCTTAGAAGTGAGACATATAAAAGGCGAGAGGCAGACAGAAGAGAGCAACAGATTATTAGGCACTCGGGAGTAAAACTTGGAGTAGGAATTAGGCATTGAGGAAGAAGACACTTGGACTAGAGAACTCTGAAGAAGACTTATTGGGCATTAGGCACTTAGCACTTGGAGAAAGAACTTGGAACTTGGAGGCACTAGGGACTAGGAACTAGGGACTAGGAACTCAAGACTTGGGACTTGGAGAGAAGAAGAGAGACTGAAGAATAAATGGGATTGAATAACACTCTGTCTGGTCTCCATTCCTCAAGTCCGTCCTCACTCTCTTGCTGAACCCTGACCTGTGGACTGGAACAGCTTGGGGCAGTGCAAGCTCTAACAATTTAGCCCCCAAGGTTTTTGCCAGTGCAGGTCCTAACATTGACAGAGTGGTTCGAGACATTTTGGCCACCAAAAGTGGTGTAGTGCAGTTCTCAACATTTTTGGTGCCCAAGTGTGGGGCAGCTCAGGCCACAACATGGATCTAATAATATAGGAAAAGCTTTCTAAAATATATGAAGAATAGTTGGTAGAACAAGTATAAGAGGCAGAGAAGATGGAGAACACCAAGGAAATATGACCTCCTAATTCAACAGGACTGATGATGTATGAACTCAGAGACTGAGACAGCAGGCACAGCGCCTGCATAGGTCTATATCAGATGAGGTCATAGAGATGAAAGTTATGGACACATACCTCATCCCTAACACAGAAGCAATCTCCAATTGATAACCACTTGCAAATGAATATTTAGTTTTCTCCAAGAAAACATCTCTGGGAAATATTTTTGTTTGTCTTTATACCCTACAAGTCCTTCATGTATATATTATGGCTTCCAACTTGTTTTCTGGGATTCCTGAGCTTGTGAAACGAATGGGTCTTTGCATCTTTATCTGTTTTTTGTGCCTTCTTGAGTCCTTTTCCTTCTCTTTGTTTTGTCCCATTCTGATGTGTTAATTTTCATTTCATCTTATTATACTTTATTTTATTATTATCTCTACAATGCTGTTTGTTTTCTAATGATAGAAAGAAAGGGAGTGAATCTGAATGGAAGGGAAGATGGGGAAGAACTTGAAAGAGAAGAAAGAGTAGAAACCATAATCAGGATATATTATTGAAAAAAAATCCTATTTTCAATAAAAGAAAAAACACACAAACACACAAACTCATAGATACATAGATAGATAGATAGATAGATAGATAGATAGATAGATAGATAGATTTATAGATAGAGAAAGTTTTACATTCTTAAGCATAGAAACAGAGAATAAAATAGTGGTTACAGGGAACAAATCAGTGGTTCTCAATCTTTACTAATGTGGCAACCCTTTAATAGAGTTCCTCATGCTGTGGTGACCCCCAACCATAAAACTGTTCTCATCACCACTTCATAACTGTACTTTTGTAACCGTTAGGATTTTCAATATAAATATTTGTGTTTTCTGATGGTCTTAGGCAATCCCTATGGAAGAGTTGTTGGCCACTAAAGAAGTGGCAACACACAGGTTGAGAAGCACTGGACTAAAAGCTGAGAAGAGCATAAGAGTGGATAGATACTGGTTAACCAATGCAAACCCCAGTTTACATAAGAGGAATATATTCTGAGTACCTACTGTATAGCAAAAAAGTGATTACAGGTAATAAAATTACATAGTATTCTTAACATATTACAGTATAAACGATCTTTGAAAACTTTATGCTGAGTGAAATAAACCAGATGCAAAAGAACAAATATATGATTCTCCTTATTTGAGTTACTTAGAAATTTAAACCTTATTATTTTGTTTTGTTTTTGTTTCTTTTTTGTTTCGTTTTTCGAGACAGGGTTTCTCTGTGTAGTCCTGCCTGTCCTGGAACTCACTCTGTAGACCAGGCTGGCCTCAAACTCAGAAATCCGCCTGCTCTGCCTCCCAAGTGCTGGGATTAAAGGCATGTGCCACCACTGCCTGGCAAATTTAAGCCTTATAAAGACAGAGGATAGAATAAAGATCAGGGGCAAATAAGGAAAATGCACATTAAAACAACTTTGAGATTCCATCTTATACCTATCAGAATGGCTAAGATCAAAAACTCAACTGACAGCACATGCTGGCAAGATATGGAACAAGGGGAACACTACTCCACTGCTGGTGTGAGTGCAAACTTACACAGCTACTTTGGAATCAATAAGGCAGTTTCTCAGAAAATTGAGAATCGATCAACCTCAAGGCCCAGTTTTACCACTCCTGGGCATGTACCCAAAAGTAGTTCCATCCTACCATAAGGACACTTAGCAATTTTATTCATAATAGTCAGAAACTGGAAACAACCTAGATATCCCTCACCCAAATAATGAATGAAGAAAATGTGGTACATTTACACAATGGAGTATTGTTCAGCTGTTAAAAACAATGACATTATAAAATTTGCACATAACAGGAAGAAACTAGAAAAAATCAACCTGAGTGAGGTAACCAAGACCCAGAAACATGTATGTACTAACTTATAAGTGGATATTAACTGTAAAGTAAATGATAATGATGCTATAATTCACAGAACTAGAAAGGTTGAGTAATGTGGAAGGCTGAAGGGGACACAAGGTTCTCCATGTGAAGGGGAAATAGAATAGCAAGGGTAGACTGTGTAAAGTTGGAAACAGGAGGGATCAGGTGAGGCTGGGGTAGGAAGGAAGAAAATACTGAGAGAAGCAACTGGAGGAATTTAAGGGTGAAGAGGTAAATGAACCAAGTGCAGTGAAAACTCCATGTAATCTATGAGAGTAATCCTAACAAAGTCTCTTAGTGATGGGGGACACAGAGCATGAACTAACTGTCCATGCTCTGTAACCAGGCAAGACCTCAAGTAGAGGGATTGGGACACCAACCCAGACACAAGATTGTAGACCTATAGTTTGTCCTGCCTGCAAGAATATTCTGGGACAGGAGCTTAGCATAATTTTCATCAAAGAGACTTTCATCCAGCAACTGATGGGAGCAGATATAGGGTCCCACAGTCAAACACTAGGTA
Organism: Arvicanthis niloticus; assembly: GCF_011762505.2. Taxonomy (NCBI): domain Eukaryota; kingdom Metazoa; phylum Chordata; class Mammalia; order Rodentia; family Muridae; genus Arvicanthis; species Arvicanthis niloticus. Next base: position 42,697,290 of record NC_047671.1, read on the forward strand.
CAGCTTGGGGAATCCTATGGAGGAGTGAGAGGAAGGATCAGAGGAACCAGAGACACCAGAAGAACACAGCCCATAGAATCAGTTTACTGGCACTCACAGAGGTGCCCAGAGATCAGGGAGCTTGTAGGGGTCTGACCTAGGTCCTCTGCATATATGTTATTGCTGAGTAGCTTGGTGTTCTTGTGAAATTTCTAACAGTGGGAACAGGGTCCATCTCTAACTCTTTTGCCTACTTATATGACTCTGTTTGTCCTATTGAGTTGCCTTGTCCAGCCTTGATGTGATGGTAGGTGCTTGACCTTATTGTAGCTTATCAGGCCATATTTGGTTGATGTCTCAGGGAGGCCTACTCGTTCCTGAGGGGAGGTGGAGGGAGTGGATGTACGGGGAAAGGAAGGTTTCAGAGATAGACTTGGGCAAGTAGAGGGAGGGAAAACTGGAGTTGGGGTATAATATATGACAGAAGAATAAAATTTTTTTTTAAAACTTTTAAAAGGCCAGGAGCGATAAATGAAGTAAAGAACAGGCAGTTGTTTAATGGATAGAGTCTCGGTATGGGATAATAAACAGTTCTGGAAGTTGAGTGATGATAAGGTGATATATTAATGCGAATATACTGGATGTAGCTGAAGTATATATTTTAAAGTAGTTAGAAAAATAAGTGAATTGTGTATTTATAATTAACTTAAAGTAAAAGTCACATACACACACATACATACATACATACATACACACACACACACACACACACACACACACACACACACACACAGTGTCTGGTACTAAGAACCCAACCAACCCTGGTAAAGTGAGGCTGTGGATATTAGAAGGGAACCCACTACTACCATGTCACTAAACCAGCATAATTCCTAACTGGATTCTATACAGTCACACTTTTAACCTCAGATAACTTTAGTCCTCACCTCTCATCAAATAAACTTCTCTTTACAACAGGAGGCCATTATAAAACACCACAATTGGTCAAAATACAGAAAACAAGTAATCACAGGTTGTTCAGGTCTGATTGATATGTCTACAACACAACCCTTTTACCTAAGGTACCTGGGTCCACCTCAGCAGGGTATTGAACCTGAGGTAGGATGTGTGGAACAGGAGAAAGAAGACTGACCAAGACGCACAGTTCATACACTGCCACTGAGACAACTCAGGTCACCTTTATTTATACATTTGTTTTTCATAGCTGAAAAGGTTTTACATTCAGTTTTTTTTTTTAATGTACCATCTCCCTTAAAACTTTCTAAGTTTAATAATAATGTCCACACTGTACTTTTTCCCTTTCTTCTCCTCCTCAATTTCCATGGTTTCCTGCTAACACATGAACTGCACCAAGAAAGAGGAAATTTAGCTTTAGCAAGTAGTTAATATCTAACCTAGCACATTGGTATGTAATCAAGTGACTCTGGTTGGTAGTCATTGCAGTTGCAGTATAGAGAAATAGAGAAATGATAGACTACATAACCAGCAAATTCTGATATAATTATTGTCACCTAGTACGTCCCCATGTCCTCATCAGGAGATCGAATTCCTCTAATGTCCAGAGCTCTTAGCAAATTAGTAACCCAGGTCAGTCCGTCATCCTTGCGTTACTTACATCTGAATGCTCCTATTAGGTCTTAGAACCAATGATTCAGCAAAATCTTTCTAACTTTTTGATAATCAACTAACTGTTGTTTGAACAGGTTGGTGGGCAAATTGTCGTTAGAACTCAGTTCCCATTGGAAGAGAACATCTGGACGCTAGCTGATGTACCCAGATCAGAGCCTTGTGTTGACTCAACAACAACACCATTATTAACAAAGAGAGGAGTAGTGATCTGTTTCATTCCCACCATCCTCAGAGACAACAAGAATGGATCATAGTCTTCACTTTCTTTTTCTCATTCTGGGGAAACATCTACAACAGAAAAAATGAAAGTAAAGACTTTCAATAGCAAAGCCAAAAATGCAAATGAAAGGCAAAAGTGAACCATGCATTCCCTGAGGAAAGGGCAGGAGATTCTGCATGAATATCCCCACAGGTCATTGCCAGGTGGGGACCTAACTCCTCAGACCTTGCACAGGAAAGCTGTCTATGTTACACTTACATAAGTATAACATAGACACAAACCCAGCCAAGGTTTGGTCACCTCCACTAATGCTTAGGAAACATTGTAGAAGAGGAGAAAGAAAGATTGTAAGAACCAGAGGACCAGGAAAGCTACTGTGAGATTTTGTCTTCTAGAAACAATAGAAAAGCTCCAACCATGATGCCTTAACAATATAACTGCCTAAGCAAGATGTGAACAAGGATAACGCCAACACACATACTAACAAGAATGGGGAAATTTAATGGGGCTTCAACCCTAAACAAAAAAACATAAGCAAATAAAGAATTCTGAGAGCAGAAAAATGAGTCCTCCTCTGGGAGAACCCCTACTTAGTTATCCGATACCAGGTGGTTAGTTCTGAAATCATATGCATACAAGTAATATTAAATTAAGCAGGTTATGTTTATACATTTGAGTAGTCTTTTTCTCTCCATGTCTCTCTCTGACTCTATTTCTCTCTGTCCCTGTCTGTCTCTGTCTGTTTCTGTCTGTCTCTCTCTCTCTCTCTCTCTCTCTCTCTCTCTCTCTCTCTCTCTCTCTCTCTCTCTCTCTCTCTCTCTCTCTCTCTCTCTCTCTCTCTCTCTCTCTGTGTATGTGTGTGTGTGTGTGTGTGTGTGTGTGTGTGTGTGTGTGTGTGTGTAAAACAATAATAACAATAATAATAAAGAAAAAGAGGCCATGACTTAGAGGGACCAGAGGTGGGGGTTAACTGGGAGAGACTTGCAGGAGTAAAGGAAGGGAGAAAATGATGAAATTATATTTTAAGTTAAATACATTTATAAACTTTTTAAAAGTATAAAAAAATAAAACAGCACTTCATTTCATCTTGTGTCACACATGCTTCCCTCCTGGGGAACCCCAATTTATTGACTAGCCATAACAGGAAGGAGGGCAGTGCTTGCTATCTTGTGGACTAGCATCTCAGCTTCATAACTGAAACATGAGGATGAGCTTAAGTTTTCTTGTAGACAATTCACCCCTTCGAGAAAGTAATAGAGAACCCCTTTATTCCTTCTTCTCGCCTTATATACCATACTGAGCAAGAGTTGCCTGTTGCATGTGGGTAAGATTGGGATGATTGCAAATATGATCTTGCCATAAAGATAAAAATACAAACAGCCTTATAGGTGAGTGCTCTACTGTAATAACTAAAAGTGAAGCCCTCCCTGCCAGCTATTAATAATATTATCTGACTGATTTGCTTTTCTCTATCCTCAGGGAGCAAAAGGGTTTAAAAAGCCAGAGAAATGAAAATAATTCTATTTAATTCTATTTTCCTACAAATGACAACTAAATATCCATTTCTAAAAATCAGTTGTCAAAGACAGGAAGTCGCACTGGAATTGTCCTGTTTCTAAATAAGCTAGCTAGGAGTAACAGTTTAAATCCCTTTTCTGGAAATCTGTGTTATCAGGATTCAATGACATTGGATTCATGTATTTATCTCAAAACCAGAGGTGATTTCTGTCAATGCTTTGTTGAAGTCACATTTCAATTAAAACTCTAAAGGACACCTCTTAGTGGGCTTAAGATTTAGTCTGAATCATCACTGAATATACATTCCTCAAAAACATGATTTACATTTTCTTTCTCATTGACAGCAGAAATTATCTCAGACTAAGTTTGATTTTATTCAACATCTTATCTCATAATGGAAGATGAAGTCCTAGTTAGCAGGATACATTACCATCTATACAAAAGTTAACAGCTAGTAATCAGACAACTCTAATTGTAGAAAAATTTAAATTAGTTTAATTTGTTAAGTATTTTTTTAGAATGTACTAAAGAAAGAACACCAGCCCAATTAAGATAATTTATCATTAATGGCAGCACATCTATTATCACTTGAAAAAAGTACTTAATATGTAAATTGTCATTATCAAATAATAGACAAAATATTTTTCATATTTTCACAAAGATTAATCACATTTAGAGAGGCACAGAAAAAAACATATTATGTGTGTAAAATAAAACTATTGTTATTGCTAAATGACATCTTGTATTGTCTCAACTTCTAAAATATTGGTTAAGTTTCTAAGTAGTAAATTACAAAAGGATACTATTCATCTGTATTTATATGATGTCATTTGATGAGTTAACTTAGAATTCATAATTTAAAGATTATTGATGAATTGAAAATTCTTAATACTCCATTTTCCAATTTTCATTTAAATAAAAAACATGAAAGACAGGCTCCATCTCATCTGGGACACATATAATTCCATATATATAATGGAGCTCATATAATTCCACAGTAGAGCAGAAACTTTACAGCTCAGTATAAATCCTTTACCTGGAATTGGCTCTCAGATGTATAGAAGTTACCATTGCCTATTCCTACCATTTTAGGAATACCATATTATCATCTAGCCTTAAGTTAAACATAAGAGACTCCACCATGTAAATGTAGTTACAGTATCCATCTGTCAGCTGATGGGTATCTAGGCTGTTTCCAATCTCTGTCTATTATAAACAGAGCAGCAATGAGCATGATGAGCAGGTATCTCTGTAGTAGGATGTATAGTCTTTGCGCACATGGCCAAGAGTGGTAAAGCTGGATCATGTTGCAGATCTATTTTCATCGTTTTGAGGAATCCTCACATTGATTTCTATAGTGATTGGGTCAGTTTATACTCCTATCAGTAATGAACAAATCCTCCCCTTTCCCACATCCCTGCTGGCATCTGCTATCATTTATTCTATGAATCATATACATTCTGAGGGGAGTAAGGTAAAGTCTCAAAATAATTTTAATTTGCATTTTCCTGATGGCTAAAGATGTTAAACATTTTTAAAAATTAGCCCTGAGTGATCTGAGTTTCATATTTGAGAACTCTCCTTTTAGGTTTATACCCCATTTTAAATTAGGTTCTTTGTTTCCTTAATGTTCAGTTTTTCTAGTTCTTTGCATATTCAGGTGCATAATTAATAAACTTTTTTTTACCATTCTGGTGGCTGACTCTTTGCTCCAATCACAGTATCCTTTGGTCTACAGAGTTTTTTTTTTCCTGCCATCCAATTTATTAATTGTTGGTCTTAGTGCCAGAGCTATCAAGATCCTTTCCAGAAAGTCCTTTCTGTGCCAGTGAGTTTAAGTGCATTCCTATTCCTCACTTTTCTTCTATCAGATTCAGAGTATCATCATGTTTTGTGTTAAAGTTCTTTATACATTTGGAGCTGAACTCTATACAGAGTGATGAATATGGATCTGTTTTCATTTTTTACATACAACTATCTAATTTACCCATGCGTTGATGGTGTTGTCTTTTGTCCAATATATGATTTTGTCTACTTAATCAAAAGTAAGGATTATGTAGGTATGTGGAGCTATGTCCATGTCTTTAACTTTGTACTATTGATCATTGTGTCTTATTTATGCTAATACACCTTAATTTTATGATTACAGCTCTATACCACAACCTAAAATCTGGGATGATGATACTCTAGCGGTTCTTTCATTGTTTGGGATTGTTTTAGCTATCTTACATGCTTTATGTTTTCATATGAAGGCAAAGGTTATATTTTTAATTTCTGTGAAGAATTATGTTTGAATTTCAATGAGGATTAGATTGAGTCTGTAAATGACCATTTTTACAATATCAAACTAATGAATCTTTTCATAAGCTATGTCTCCTTCAATATTTTTAAATTTTTTTTTTTTTTTTTTGGTTTTTTGAGACAGGGTTTCTCTGTATAGCCCTGGCTGTCCTGGAACTCACTGTGTAGACCAGGCTGGCCTCGAACTCAGAAATCTGCCTGCCTCTGCCTCTCAAGTGCTGGGATTAAAGGCATGCGCCACTACCACCCAGCCTATTTTTAAATATCTTAAAGTTTTTATCACACAAGTATTTCACTTGCTTGATTAGATCATACTAAAATATTTCTGAGGCTATTGAAAATGTTATTGTTTCTCTGATTTCTTTCTCAGTATGTTTGTCACTTATACAGACAGGATACTGCTTCTTGTGTATAAATGTTGTATCCTACTATTTTTCATGTTATAAAAAATGAAATTGGCTCTCTATTCCTTCTTTTCATGTAGTGCCAGCCTCATCCCTTAGACATCATAGTGAAAGTAGGAGTGAAATTTGTCCATATTTGGCATCTTGTTACCAGAGATGCATTCTCATGTACATCTGGCAAAGTAGAGATTTTTGCCATCAATGACTCCTACATTGACCTCAACTTCATTGTCTACATGCTCCAATATGACTCTACCCATGGCAAGTTCAATAGCACAGTTCAGACTGAGAATGGGAAGCTTTTCATAAATGGGAAGCCCATCACCATCTTCTAGGAGCAAGATCTGACTAACATCATCCAAGAGCTGAACTGGAAGCTCACTGGCATTGTCTTTTATGTTTCTACCCTCAATGTATCCATCATGAACATGACATGTTGTCTGGAGAAACCTGCCAAGTATGATAACAACAAGAAGGTGGTGAAGCAGGCATCTGAGGACTCACTAAAGGGCATCTTGGACTACACTGAGGACCAGCTTGTCTCCTGCAATTTTAACAGTAACTCACTTATCTAGCTTTGATATTGGGGCTGGCATTGCTCTCAATGACAACTTTGTAAAGCTTATTTCTTGGTATGACAATAAATAAGGTTACAGTAACAGGGTGGTGGACTTCATGGCCTACATGGCCTCCAAGGAGTAAGAAGCCCTGGGCCACCTGCCCCAGAGAGGAAACAAGAACAAGAGAGTGGCCCTCGGCTACTGAGAAGACCCTGTCCCAACTCAGTCTCCATCACTGAGTATCTCCCTCACAGTTTCCATCTCAGATCACCACAATAATAGTAGGTATTCCTACTTTCTTGAATACCATCAATAAAGTTCACTACATCCATGTTCAAAAAGAGAAAAATGAAATTATAAAAATTTCAAATAAATGAATGAAACTAGAAACAATCACCCCAAGTAGGATAACTGAGACCTAAAAAGTCAAACTCTGTCTATTTTTTTCTGGTGTGTGAATGTTAACTTTAGTCTTTATATCTGTGAGTTTCATTTGGGACCCTTAGAGAAACTAGGCAGCTAGTATGGGACTAGGATAGGGAGAACCAAATAGTATATAATTTTGTAAGAAGATAAAAATGAAGTTAGAACAGGAGTATTAAGAGTGGTAAAGAAAGAAAGAGAAGCACAGTAAAGAAAGATGGAGAAATATGGAGAAGGATAACTAACACTAATGACATTTGAAAGGCCATTTTAAAATAGCCTATGATAATAGAAATAAAAGTGTGTGTGTGTGTGTGTGTGTGTGTGTGTGTGTGTGTGTGTGTGTAAATGTAATGGAATTTAAGTGGAATAACCATATAATGCCAGAACTAAACATCATATGCTACCAGATAAAAGCCCAGTCAGAAATGGTTTCTGGATCTTTTTGAATCATTATCTAAATGGATATCTAATAGACAGGCCCCCTCAAAAAAAAAAATAAGCACTTCAAGCTATCAACAATGCTATTGGTTATTCTCCATAACTTGATGCTAAGACCCTAATACTAAAGACACAGAACATATTTATTGAAAAACCTAGCTGGTATTCAACTGGAGGTTTTGTTGTTATTGGCTAGTGTTCATAGTTCCAGAATGTGCTTTGTATTCTACCAGATGAGAAAAAACAGACATCAGTCTCATCCAACATCAAATCCTATAAGCTGTAATAGTTGACTACTTGTAGGCTATTCTCACTGAAGCAATACTGTCATGAATGTTGAGGAGTGACTAACATTTTTTGTTTACTGGGTTTAAGGCCTAATTCACAGCACAACCCATGCATGATATTGTTAATGAAGCCAAGAGCCTGAACTATATAGGCCATGGGCCCCAGGCAAAAACTATCATTATTATTCTGCTAAATGAACATAGCAATAAAATCACACTGATGACATATTGCTGCTCCCAGAGGTCAGTGCATCACTCAGATGTCATCAAAGAAGTTTCTTCTTTGACCAGATGGTAATTAACACAGAGACCCGCACCTGGGTAATGTACAAAGAGAGACTTTGGAGTGTCTTTTTCACACCCCTCCTCTCAAAGCTCAGGAATTTATACAAAAGAGAGATGGGAAGATTTTTGGAGCCAGAGGTGGGAGACAATTACAAGTAAACAACATTTTCCAGGCACAGCAATGTAGAGACAGGCTCCCAGAGAGTGTGACAACATGCACAAGACCTGTACAAGCTCAAGCCAGACAAAACTCCAGGATGGAGGAAGGGAAATAGGGACAAAGTCCCACCTCTGGTCAAGAAGATCTTTACATATGATAGTTTCTAAGAGAGAGAAAATCAGTTTTCTTTAGTGGAGAGACACTGAGTCTATCAACCATACTCCAGAGAAGGCCCCATGCTCAGTGGTAGTTGGACAATACAAATTAAACTTCATTTTTTAATTTTTTCTTTCCTTTTTCCCCTAGGAAAGAGAAAGAGCACAAACTTGGATAAAGTAAAAATAGGGAAGAATATAGGAAGAGTTGGAGAATGAAAAAAATATGATAAAATTATATTCTATGAAATTCCCAAATAAGTAACAACATTAAAAATATATTGAATCTTGATTTATAAATATTTTCAAATTTGCATTCACATATTACCTAGGTCCAAGTAACATTATTTTATGTAGAGCTGATTATTTTCAAATTTAGTTTTGAGATATGTGAGATAGATAGATAGATAGATAGATAGATAGATAGATAGATAGATAATAGATAGATAGGAACAATGAAGAAGATAATGTTTTAGAGTCAGTGAGCTTTGAATTGGATAGATGTATGTTGGCAGTCCCTTTATTCTTCTAGCCTGAGGACATATGACTTTTTTTCTCACCAGCTTCTTATAATTGAAGGAGATGTCTTCTTTCCCATATTCCAAACTATGATTTTAGTTCATATCACTACTCCATTTCAGTTTTTATACTTTCTCAGGCCCAGATTCTTTAAAATTATCTGAATTATTTTTAATATATACTAAATATTAATAAATACAGATATTCAGCATACAAACATATAAGACATCATAAGCAGAATTTGAAGACAGTCTATTGATCAATATTACAAAATACTGATTTCAACATATAGAACTCTCATTATAATGCTTTTTTAAAAACAGAGAATTATGGATACCCCTCAGTATGAAAAACTCAACCAGTATAGAATTAACATATTACAATACGCTCAATCTTTGCTTTCAAGGACGCTTTAGTATAAATACAAATACTAGAATTTATCTTTAGAACTATTTCTATGCCTCCACAGTATATGCACATATATGTGGTCAGAAGTAACACAGGCATGCCATAGAGAGTGTTAGTTAATTTGTGTTCCGTTGAAGCCTTAGATGAAGATCCTGTAGAATCAGAGGGCCTGCATGTCCTCAGTCCCTGCACCTACTAATTTTTCAGGTCATCAATCTTTCTTTCTCTTAGGCATTTTATCACTGTGACTCAGAAATTTTGCAGAGCCACTAAAATCATAAAAGAACTGCAAATATTTTGAATTTTTTCAAAACTATTAATAAATGAATGCATATATTTGGAAAGACCAAAAAGATATAATGCTCAAGAATGCATAATTTTTGTAAGGTCTTTATTTTCTGGGATATTTTTAAAGTGGAGAGTAGCAGAGCTAAACATTTAGAGCCTGCTGTGCACACAGCATTACACACTGAATATAATAGTGTTCTGACCTATAGATGAGCATTTTTAAATACTCAAACTGATGGGTCTAAATAAGACATGTTGCCAATGTGTTCTGAAGCTCACTGTCACTATGATATTTCAGTCTCTCATTTCCTCCCACTTTCCATGATCAGCCTGGGTAACTTGTGTTCAGTCCTGCCAAACTAAGGTCCTGGCCTGGTTCATCAAGCAGCCACTGACTGAACAAGGAAGATTTCAGCACTTTTTCCTCATGTTCTATAGTATGATGACTATTCTCAAGGTCAGCAGATGATATGCAGAGTAACATTAACTTCAGTGGGCAAACTGTATCATAGTCAAGATAATAAGTACCAATAATAAACAGAATAGACCATAAATTAATGAATATTAAACCAAGTATTTTATCTATACTTCATTCCTATAGACACTTGAATAAACAATAAGTATTATGTATATGTGTGCATGCATGTATATTTGTGTGGGTATATATTAAATGCCCTTAATAAAAATGTCTCTGAATATTGATGATATAAATTTTTAAACAAAAAATTTGTATCTATTTTCCAAGGTGTTTCCTATGTAAGGGTGCTAAAATAATGAGATATTCATTTCACAGATAGTCTATAATGTTTTAATATTGTTTTATAGCAAAAATGCATAAATATGATTCATTTTTGACTATGTAACTCTATTTCTCGGAATTCATCTCATCTGAAAAATTAAGATGATTTCTAGCTCCTGGTTATATCATATGAGCAAGTTTAAATGATAAACCGTAGACAATCTAATAAGGGTGAATGAATTCTTAATCAATATTAATTTCCCTTTTTCTTCTGTCTAAGAAATTTGACGTTTCATTAACTTGCAAGGAAGAATGCCAGTACTAAATTTAGATAATCCAATTCTATTGATTCCTAATAGAAAGCATTAGCACAGAAAAGGAAAAATCTAGAGTTACTGATTTATCACAATCATTCAAAGCCATGAGCATATCACATGGAAATAGTCTATAAGGTCCTTTTTTAACCCATGAATAATAGTTTAATTTGTTAAATCTCTCTTCATGTTCTGAGGCAATTGATTCTTCTATCAAAGCAAAGCTGCCAGGTGATGAATATTGTGTAGCTCAGCCTAGAGTCTACAGTGATCCTTTAGTCTCAGCTCCCAAGTGCTGAGATTACAGGTGTGAATCACAAAGGAATAATGACCTAAAACAAAGAGAGTCAAAGAGCTCAGAAACTTTTATTTCACCATCCTGATAAGAACATCTGCCTAACCAGAAATAATAAAACAAAAATACAGCTTAGTAATGAGAACATCTGCTGGCAATATTGAACTTGGAAACTACAAAAATTTTGTAGTTTGGGAGATGAAATTTTTCTCCCAAAAGTTCCTTCATCTGCCCTAAGCCCCCTGTGCCTGGGTGAATAGTGTCTACTCCATAGAGACTACTTCTGTCCTATGATCATTCTGACTTAAGGACAATTCTGTTTCTGTAGAGGTCTGCGTCTTCTCTTATTAATTTCTATATCACCTTGATTGATCCAGATTTAACAAACCCCAACTACAACCAGTTCAGCCAACCTTAAATTCTCAACCTGATCTTTTCATGTTCACAAAAAGATCCTAAAAAGAGATGGAGATTCATGATCAGGAAGCCTCTGTGAGAGCTTCGGTTGTAAGCTGAGACGACAGGATGAAGGTGGAAAGGAGGAGGATGTTGCCACTCCAGAGGTGGTGGGATCTGGGAAAATAGAGTCAATAAATGATAATCTAAGCATTAGAGTCTCGTTTTTCAACTGGGCCCACGTGGTTGGCCGAATGGTCTGGGCAGTGCCCAGCCTTGCAGAGACGGTGTGGAAGATTGGCAGAGCCATCTCCCACGCTGGCGTCTCGTGGGTGGCAGGACTGGTGTTTCTGCCTGGCCGGTTCTAGTTGCGGTGCCCACGTGGCCTCTGGCCACACAACATGGCACCTGAGCTAGGCAGAGCCATTGCAGCCTAGACAGTAGGCTTGACTGGTGGCCACTTTTTAAATAATTATTAAAACACATGGGTAAAGTTTATCTAAATTCAATCTATATTCAATAATAAAGACTAACTCTGTGTAGCAAAAGCATATTAAAAAAAAAAAAAAAAAAGCATGTTTTCCTGAAGGGTAGTTTAAACATTTAACTGAAAGACAATATCAAGCAATAATGAGTAATCTGAAATAAACTCACTCCTATTGCACCTAATAGGAACACAAAACATACTTCATGAACGGTTCTGTGTTTTGAAGAAATTGATGTCACAAGACCTTTATCCTGTTTTCTTAGAGTGTCCCGAAAGCACTCAGAACTCTCCTCATACAACTCCATCCCCAAACCCTCTTTCTACCTGAAGGTAGAAATAGTTGCACATTATTTAGACGCTACATTAATTATTAAGAAATACAGTTGATTCTTGATGAAATGTAAAGAACAGTTTGATGCAGGGAAAACAGGATATCAAATGTTGGGCAGTATTTGCAATTAAAAAAGTGCTTCACTGAAAGCTTCTTGGGGTCACTTTAAAATCTTCTATAAAACAGATTGTCTGCTAATTGTCAGAGGCTCCAAATAAGCTCTTAAAAATAAATGCACAACAATTCCAGAATTCTTGGAGATCTTGAATCTCCTATTCATATGAAATCTGCACCTCAAAAAGCATCATTGTATTGGGCAGAGTCACAGTTTTTCAGACCGATGTAAGAAGAGACTCCATAGCCTGTGTTCTTACTCTTTTGCACTATCTACTTGATGACAGGGAACAATAAGATCGCCATCAGAAATGACTAGTCCAGATCACAAAGTCTACAGGAGACAGCAGGCTCCCAAGTGCATGGTCTATTTCCTGCATTATGTGGGGGAAGAAAATAACTCTAAAATACTACTGAAAAATCTTTTGTTTTAAATTGGTTTGCATCAATACTGATACAGAAGCTTGGTTTGATGAAAGTCTGCCTCTTTTTTTAACCAAGACATGGGAAGTATGTGATTTCTGTTCCTGGTCTTCCTGCCATTCAAAGCAGAAAAAAAAATCCCCATGTGTTTTTAAAACAGAAGTCAGGAAATGACTCTACCACAAGCAGAGCAGAAGAAACAATACACGATTTGCTTGTTATTAAATCTGCAAATAACAGTGTAGGAAAAAATAAAGTCAAACCTTCATCAGAAAACTGAGTAGATGGGATAGAAAAAAAAAAATTATTCCATCAAGCCACTGAGACATCATTACCTTGAAAAAATTATGGTGCAGCGTATTGGTTTATATTAGTTTAGCTATAAATAGAGAGCTGAATATCTGTGGATAATTGACTTTTCCAAGATCTACTTTATAAAAGAGGGTGGAGTCTGTAACCCATGTTCTACAAGACCAACATTAGGACATAAATTAGATTTCAAACAGACTGTGCAGGGAAGGGCTGATAAAGTAAGGCAGAGAAGAGTAGACTGGCAGACCTCAACTTTGACAGGAGACATAAATAAGAGAAGAAATGAGACAACGTGAAGGCACTGTAAAAGAAACATGACAGCACAGGCTAGCTTAATCATTAGAGGCTGTTCTGCCTTGGTGAAAAGAAGCAGAGTTTTCATACCACTCTAGCTACTGACCAGTATCATGATCTCCAGGACAAAGTGAAAACAGATGCCTGGTGTGCTGGCGGAAAGCAGGGCTCACCTCCCTAGAGCCAGGCCCATAATAGAGAAAACGGGGTAATGGAGGGCCAACAGCAGAACCTCCACTGACAGCTTAGATTCCTTTTCCACATCAAGTGTTCAGAACTAAAGGGAAAACAGGACATACACTACACCCTGTTCAGCCTACACTCCCTACTTTTTCTATGAGAAAATGCTGTCCTCAAGGTCCAGAGGACACCTCTGTGCTTGGAATTTGGAGTTTAAACTGTTGTCAATAGGCATGGGTGGAAATACCCTGATGTAATAATCCATTAGAGTGTGCAGTTTGAATTGTATAGGTAATTACAATAATAAAGTGTGCTCAATAATAGGTTCAAGGCAATATGTCAATATCTTATGTCCAGATAGCTCTCTGGGTGCATGAGTTGCTACTTTAAAAAACTATAGTGGTGATGGTCTGGAGAAATGGCTCAGTAGTTAAGAGCACTTGCTGCTATTGCAAAAGACCTGAGTACAGTTGCAGGCACCATGTCAGGTAGCTCACAACTGCCGGTAACTCTAACTCCTGAAGGTCTGCTTCTCCCTTCTGGCTTCTGAAAGCACTCACACATATATGCACTACACATAGAGACACATTATAAAAACAACCCTTTTTAAAAATCCTATGGAGATCAGCTTATCAGAAACCTAACATTTTAGGACTGTAGTGTGAATCCTGGGGACTCCAAGAGCCTTGAAATCACAGTAATCTGGCAGCATTTATGATGGGAATGCTTTCCCTGCTAAGAGTTGAATACGTCCCACAGACACCATATTGCTACTTACTGCTTTAGAAAATATCCTGTACTGGGTTTTTAATCACCTTGTAGATCCTCCACTCTGCCTGTTAATTTCTTCTATACTTTAAGTCTAAACTTAAATCACTGAGCATTAAAAATTATGAGCTGAATGTAGTCTTCTCAGAATTTTATAAAATGAGGTGCTAATATAGTTAATGAAATATAAACAGCTTTAAAATATATATGAACTTTAAAATTACAAACCAGGAAGTTCTTAAAATCTCCAGCTGTTTTCTCTACATGCTCTCAGTTTCCATATTCATGTTCATTTAACCTCCATTCCAAAAGTTTGGTTTTTCAAATTATCCAATTCTTTATGATTTATTTAAGTGCCACACCTATATTAGATTCTCTAAGGGAACAAAACTAAATATATATGTGTAGATATACATATATGTTTATGTATCATATATATTTGGTGTTATGTATATTATATAGTTATGTATATTTAGTTTTATATATAAAGTTTGTTACATATTATAATGTATATTAATATAGACAGTTATATATGTATTATATATAATTTATTAGACTGCACCTCATCCAAAATGGCTGTCTTACACTAGAGAAGACAAATATCTGGTATTTATTCAATCCATTAATCTGAGTTTCCCAGGAGTCCCTCAATTTGACTCTGAAGGCATTGAAGACACCTGGAGAACTATTGACCTTCAGTCTACATTGGAATCCCTAAGAAGTTGATCCTTATATTGGTGAAGAAATGCCTCATCAACAGTATAGACAAGCTTGCCAGCAAGAGTGAAAACAAGCACACAAAAAAGCAGTTTCTTCCCATTTCCTTTCATCTGAGTTGTCACCAGAAGTTGCTGTCCAACTTAAGGGTGGGTCTTTTTGCTTCCAGTTATCTGATCAAAAAAAAAAATCCTTATAAGAGTACCCATCAGCTTGTGTTTTAATTCATTCCAGATGCAGTCAAGTATTTATCAGTGTGACATACAAACATATCTCCTTATATCATGCTTAATTTCCAAAGAAAACTAATAATCAAGTCATAATAATTTCTTTATGCCAGGAGCACTCAAAATGCACTCTAGTAGCTATTTTGTATAATATAATTAATTTGTGTCTATCTATTACTGCCTTATAGTAACAATAGAAGTTATTTCTGACATCCTACTTTCCCCCTAAACCCACTCTTCACCCTCTCTTCTTCCCTGCCTCCACAAATCATTCTCATAGAAAATGTAACATTGACAAATCCTTCTCCCTTTGTTATTTTTCTGAGAGTCTTCACTTATGCCCTACTTTGAGGGATAATTTCACTGCTACATGCTTGGTAAGTGAGGGTTGGGCTTTTCCCAACACTTATTGTACTACATGTTCTCCTTTATATAGTTTCTAATGAGAAGTTTCATTTAATTTGTACACTTTCTTCTTAATTGATAAGATTCCCATTTCCATGGTCCGGGTCTACTAAAGAGTTTCTATTTCTTGGATATTCTGTAATTTGAGCATGAGAGACCTAGTTATCACTTTTAGTATTTGTCCTGCTTTTCATCCTCTAAGCTTTCTGTTATGTAGCTTGGTTTTAAAATATGTTCATCCACTATTACTTTATATTACTTATTCTTCTCTTCATTGCTAATGTTCTTATCCTGTGTACTATGACAACTTCTGCAATTACCCATAATTTTTGGAAACTCCATTATTTTAAAATTACTTTTATTATTCACTACTTTTATGATTTGGAATTAGAGATTGAAGCAAAACAAGGCATATGCTTCTAAGACAATGGTTCACAACCGTTGCAACACTGTAACCCTTTAATTCACTTTACCATGGTAATCCCCAACCATAAAATTATTTTGTTGCTACTTTATAGCTGCACTCTTGCTACCATTGTGAATTATAAATATCTGATATGTGGAACAGCTAATATGTGATCATCAAAGGGGTGACAAGTCACAGATTTAGAACTGCTGTTTTAAGAGATTAGGATAAGACAAAGACCTAAAATTCAACCATTCTAGTGTCCTTCCTTAATACTGTATTTGGGTTTCCTTCCATGACACTAAGATTTTTTTTAAGAAAATTATTGATTGATAGGGACATTCTATAAAAAATGACTTTAGGAGCCTTATTCACTATAGTTTACCTCTGTTGGCTTAGTTGTTATTCTGGATCAAGTTATAAGCTATCCCAGCTTAAGGTCTTTACGTTTGCTCTTCTCTCCAAAGTAATCATTTCTGAACACACATATCCTTTTTTGGTGTTGTGTGCTATGTGTGCATTAATTTTTTCTGCAACCTATACTGTCTATATGCCCCAGAGGACAAAAATTATTCCGTTCTATGCAGCACTAAATGATTCACAGTATTTGAAATATGAAAACCCATAAATAATGTGTGAATGACTGGCTTGTCTGACTTACTAAAAATTGCTGCTCCTATTATAGAATTATAGAGTGGGTCATGAAACAAAGTCTATAATCCAATCGGAGTAAACATAGAAAAATGGAGATTTGGGAGATGTTAAAAATTAGCAGACAGCCCAGTCTCAGCCACATGACAGACTCTAACATCTCTCATAATTAAAGGACATTAGAACTACAAAAATATTCATCAAAGAGTTCATGGTTTCTGTCTTATTCAGTATACTATTACTATGAAGAGAACCATAACCATGGTAACTTTTTTTATGAAAGAAAGTATTTAATTGAGGATTGATTATAGATTCAAAGGTTTAGTCTATTATTGTCATGGTGGGAAGCACGGTGGCATATAGTCAGACACAGCACTAGAGAAGTAATTGAGAGTTCTACATATGGCATCAGGAAAGGAGAGACAGTGGGCCTAGCTTTGGCTTCTGAAATCTCAAAGACTAACCCAGTGATATATTCCCTTCAATAAGGCCACACCTACTCCAACAAGGCCACATCTACTCAAATAAGGCCATACCTCCTAATCGTTTTCAGGTAATACCACTCCCTGATGATTGAACATTGAAATATATGACTATATGGAAGCCATTCTTATTCAAAATACCACAATTCTATATTCAAAGAGGATGAGTGAGAATACCTTTGATTGAAGAAGAGTTATTGAGGGTGAGGAAGGGTCCAGCACTAATTGACCAGCCAGTGACATCAGACATATTCCTTAAAGATCAATACTAGAATTGACATGACAAGATCCCAAGCTCACACTTCATTTCACTGATGTCAGAAAGTAGTGCCACTATACAAGAACACTGATTTCTTCAATATGACAGCTAAAAATCTTTAAATTTGACCAAAGGATAGCTCATCTTCCATATCTCCAAATCCAATTACATTGCAGAGGAAAGAAAGATGAAGTCTTTTGAATGAAGAAATTACCTCAAGAAGAGCAACTATCTAAAGGCATTATTTAAAAGTTGTTATTAAGGTTAAAACTAGCCAAATTTTTCAATTTTTCAATTGAATTATTTATCAGCTAATTCTGGAGTATTAAAATAATTTAAGTAAAATTTAGCTACAAAATTGAGTTTTTATCTGGTCAAGCTAATATAAGATTTGTTTACATGATACTGCTTTGACTTTGGATAACTTGATGAGACAGACACTTAATCTTTCCATTCTTCTTTCTTAAATATACAAAGAAATTATTTCTCTCCATCTCTTTATATATTCATGAAATCACTTATGTGCACTCCACTAAGGGAGTTTAGAGAATGGTTGTCCAAATAAAAGGTATTGTGTGTATTTCTACCTAATGAATAATAATGTTCCCTAAATTGAAGCATGAAATCCCAAGGTCACCCAGCTACCAAGTACCAGGATCAAATTTTGCCCATTTTCCCCTAAATCACACATTTAAAATCCTCAGTTGTTAAACATATTCATAGGATATTATTTATATAGCTGCGATGTTAAGAAACAATGAGTGGTTTTATCAGCATTAATTTAGAGCCTTATAATATTACATATTTTGAGTTGTTTTATTCCCTCAATTGAGAGATATGAAGTCCAAAAAAAAAAAAAAAAAAAAAAGTTTGGCTAGCATGATCAAGCTATATATGCCATTCTTGAAGCTTGACCAAAATAAAACTATTGACTTCGGGCCATGAGTAATTTTATCAGCAGTATCTACTACATCAACTCTCGGCAAAGCAGCATTCTTGAAATTTATAAATTCACTATGTAATGTTAAAATATCCAGAGAGGTGTTAGAATTATGCCAAATATACTACAAGTGTCTTTAAACTTCTTCTTAAGTATAATGACTACCACCATAAATTTTAGAACTATCAGGAATCTAATAGTATTTGGTATGACACTCGAGATGTCTCCTTACCCTTAAATTGTGAACCTCCTTCCAATTATCTGAATAATCATGCTAGCCCTTTTAGTCCTGGGAATACTTTTATTTCTGCTCATTGTGTTAAAGCTAGTCTTTAACAACATCAACATGTTGGCAGCCAAAGTACATGGCTTGAAACTGAAAATGGACCACCAGACAGAGTTAGTAAATTAACAGGCTGGCAAGCCAAAGACAGGTAAGATTCTGCACAGAGCCTTACCAACCTAAGACAGAAATGCATTGCTTTGGATAATGGATATTCCATGATGGGTAAAGAAGGCATTCTTGTCAGAATGACCAAGACAGACTCAGTGTTGTTAATGAAATAAAAAAGAAGGAGAGGTGGAGAGCCTTTGGGGCTGCTTGGCAAGAATCTGACATGGGCCAAGGACAAGGAAATGGGCTGTGTGGCAGGAATATGACATTGGCTAAGGACAAGGAAGTAGGCTTCAGGCAAGAATCTGACACTAGGCTAGAACAAAGAAGTAATTTCAGGCAGAATCCTAAATATTAGGCTAGAACAAAGAAGTAATTTCAGACATAAATCTAAAATTTAGGCTAGAACAAGGAAGTAGGCTTCAGACATGAAAATAACCTTGGGCTAGGACAGGGAAGTAGGCTCAGATATTTTAGTCATCCTGATAAGCCCTTAGAAACTGTGATCACGAGAGTGTTCACGTAATTGGGTTTAATGCCTTGCTTGTTCTTTGACTATTTGTATGTATTGTCTTGCTTATTCCTTGACTATTTGCATCTATTGTATTACTAGTTCCTCAACCTAGAACTGACCTTAATACTTGCATGTAATTTAAATGGTATAAAAGGAAAAAGGAGGGGTTCTAGGGAGGAGAAATGGGCAAAGGGGATAAAATCTGAAATGTAAATAAATAAAATATAAAAAAAAAAGTTTGGCTTTATTTGCCCACAAAGAATTACAGGACTAAATGGTAACTTTATATTACTGATGAAAACAATTTTCTCTCCCTCATTCTCTCACTGATACCTTTTCTCTTGCCTTAAGCTTATGGCAGATAACAATATCATTTTTTTTTAAATCTTGTCTATGTTCTTCTAGATGATGACCAAAGCAAATTGGGTCTTTGACCATTTAAAATAAACTAAATTAGAATAAAATGAGAAGAGTATAGATAATTCTGTAGACATGTTTTACAACCTCCAATGTATCAGTTATTCTCTTTCTGTGACCAAAAGAAACATAAGGAAGAAAAGCCTTATTTTAATATATTATTTCAGGAGGATAGAGTCCATGATGGTAGGGAAGTAGGCTTGGTGGCCTGAAGCTGGATGAATTCACTTTCATGTATAAACAGGAAGTAGAAAGAACAGGAAATGTGGTGAAACTGTAAATCCTCAAATCTCACCTCATTGACATACTTCTGTGAGTCAGGCTGCATCTCCTCCTCAAGTCTATATTTTTCCCCAAATAGCACTGCTAAGAGAGCACCAACATTTGTTGTCAGATCCCTTGATAGCCATGCTGACTGACATATGGTGGTATCTCAAAGTATTTTTAATTTTCATTTCCCTGATTATTAGGGGTGTTGGATGCTTTTTAAAATTGATTGGCCACTTATGTTTGTCCTTCATAAACTGTCTATTCATTTCATTGGCTCATTTATTGTTTGCCAGTTTTACTTCCTTGGTGTGAATTTCTACAGTTCTTTGTAAATTCTGATTAGCCCCCGTCTGAAGTACAACTAGTAAAAGGGTCATTGAAAAAGTTAGTAAGATTGACAAACCTTTGTCCAATCAAACAAAGAAAGAAACATCAGACACAAGTTAACAACATTAGAGATAAAAAATGCTATTACAATAAGTTCTAATAAAATTCAGAATATTAATAAAGACTGCTTTAAAGACTTATACTCTAAAAATCTGGAAAATTTAAAAGAATCAGACAAATTTCTAAAACATAAACTATCAGAATTAAGGTCAGAACACAAATCATTACAAGCAATGATGTCAAAAATTAAATCAAAGGTTCCCCTCCAAGAAAAGCTCAAAATTAGAAGGATTCACCTCTAAACTCTATTAGACTTTAAAGAAATATTGAATACCAATTTTTCTTAATTTGTCCTACAAAATAGAATTTGAAAGAATACTACCAAATTAATTTTATGAATTCAGTATTATTTTGGTATCAAACCAGGTAAAGATACAACAAACTATAGATCAATTTATTTGATTAACACAGATGCAAAAGTTCTCAATTGAATACTTTTAAACTGAACTCTGGGATATAGTAAGAAGATCATACATTTTTAGCAAGTGGGCTTCACCCTGGAGAGCAGGGTCAACATAGCATATGTAAATCAATAATATAACACATGTTATAAACATACAAGGTTAGAAACAGCATAGCCATCTTGATTCCAGAAAAGGCAGTTTACAAACATAAAAGTCCTGGAGACATTAGGAACAGGTACATCATAACTGAAAATAATGAAGGCTCTACACAACAAATTTATTACCACCATTATTCTAAAATGAAGACAAACTGAGAGGATTTCCTATGATGTCAAGAGCAAAACAATGAAATTAGTGTATCTGACATCCTCTATATGCAGGCTTCTTTACAGTGAAAGAAACCACATTTCAACGAAATAGGCATCCTACAGAGTGCATGTCTTAGTCAAGGTTTCTATTCTTGCACAAAATATCATGACCAAGAAGTAAGTTGTGGAGGAAAGGGTTTATTCAGCTTACACTTCCACTCACCAAAGGAAGTAAGGACTGGAACTCAAGCAGGTCAGGAAGCAGGTGCTAATGCAGAGGCCATAAAAGAAGGTTACTTACTGGCTTGCTTCCCCTGGCTTGTTCAGCCTGCTTTCTTATAGAACCCAAGACTACTAGCCCATGGATGGTACCACCCACAATGGGCCCTCCCACCCTTAATCATTAATTGAGAAAATGTTCCTTTCTCTACGAATCTCAAGTTGACACACAAAACCAGCCAGTACAGTGGGTAAAAAGATTTCTTTACCTCCATCTATCAAAAGGGTAGTATCTAGTCTAGAAGGTTAGTATACAAAGACTTTAAAGTTTAAACATTAAGAAAGCAAACAGCCCAATTGAAAAATGGGATCTAGAACTAAAGAGAGTTCATAAAAGATGAACCTCTGAAGTATGAGAAACATTTTTTTATGTTTAACATCCTTAGCTATCAGAAAATGTAAACTAAAACTACTTTAAGATTTCATCTACCAGAGTCAGAAGGACCAAGATACAAAGAATGATAACAAATTTTGGTATGGATGTGGGGAGGGGGTTAGTTATTAACTGTTCATAAGAATAAAAACTGGTCTAGCCATTGTAGAAATTAGTGTAAAGTTTCCTCTGTAGGCTAGAAATAGACCAACCTCATAATCCAGCTATATAGTTGGACATATACCCAAATGACTCTATACCCTGCTATAGAAATACTTACTCATCTCTGATCCTAAATGCTCTGTTCATATAACATGAAAATTGAAACAGTCAAGATACCTGTCAACTTATAAATGGATCATGAAAATGTGGTGCATGCATACAATGGAATGTAAGTCAGCTCCTAAGAAAGATGAAATTGTGACATTTTAGGTAAATTGACTAACTAGAAACAAGCATTCTGAAGGAGGTAACACAGAACCAGAAAGACTAACGCAATATGTTTTCTCTTATTTATGGATATTGGCTTTGATTTGTCATCTATGCATGTATAGTTAGTATAATCATAGAGATCAGAACATTAGTAATGAACTTCAAGGGAGCAGAGATTGGATGCAGTGGTATAAAGAGGATAATGAAACAGGAATCATTGGGTCAGGGATGAGGGCAGAATAGAAGAGGATATATAGAGAGGTATGACTAACATTGAAATTCTTTTGAAAAAGTCATATGGAAACCCACTACTGTAGAAGCATATAAAATATATGCACACATATATTTCAAATGGAGTTACCATTAATGAGATAACAATGGCCTGGTGGGATACTACAAGATAACATATTAAAACCGCAGGATTGAGTTACCTCTTTTGGAGTTGTTGGCCAGTGAGGTACCATAAATCTTCAAACATTATAGCCTATTGCCAATGCTGTCAGTTACCCTCCAGAACTTGATGGTAAAACCCTGTTGCTGAAGCCAGCACATATTTGAACTATAGAACATGGAGAAATCAAGTTGGTGCTGCCCTGGAGCACTCACGGTGCTGGAAGGTGCTATGCACACTTACTGGAAGACAAATGTATAGTCACTATTGTCTACCTGTAAATCTGTAAGCAACATCAATGGCCAATGTGGCCATATATGCCCAGTGACTCAATAGTGAAATTAACATTCTGACTGGATTTAAGGCAAACTTCACAAGATAGAATTCATACCTGATATAACTATCAGTCCAGGAACCTGTGGCTTGACAAGTCATAGTCTGTAGGGGAGAATCTGCTATTATTCTGATAAATGACCATAGTATTAGACAAACTCTTTTTTTGCCATTAATTGGTTTATTTATTCACTTTATATCACAATCTGACACACCCTTCTCCCAGTTCCTTCCTCATGTGGCCCCTCCCCCAATCTTCCCTTCCTTTTACCTCTGAGAAGGGGGAGGTCCCTTCCAGGGAACCAACCTACCCTGGCACTGCAGGACAAGATACATCCTCTTCCTCTGAGGCCAGACAGGACAGCCTAGTTAGGGAGCAGAATCTATAGGCAGACAACAGAGTCAGGGTAAGCCCCAACTCCAGCTGTTAGGGGACCCACATGAAGACCAAGCTGCATATCTGCTAAAGATGTAAGGAGTTAGGGCCTAGGCTCATTCCTTTTATGCTCTTTGGCTGGTAGTTCAATCTCTGGGAACCTCCAATGGTCCAATTTAGTTGAATCTATTGGTCTTCTTGTGGGGTTCCTGTTACCTTCCAGTTCCTCAATCCTTCCCTAACTTAGTCTTCTACAAGAGTTTCCATGCCCCATCTAATATGTTGCTATGGGTCTCAGCATCTGGTTCAGTCAGCTGCTGGGTAGAGCCTCTCAGAGGACAGTTATGCTAGGCTCCTGTCTGTGAACCCAGGCTGACAGATACAAACACAGCCTGACTGTGTGTGACTGAGGCTTCAAGGTAGTTGAAGGAGGAAGGCAGGCCAGCAATGTGTCTGTATAGGTCTTCCGAGAACAGCTCGGCACATCCCTTGCTCACCCCAATTGACAGGGATTGCTACTGTATTTGGTTATGTTCATCTGGTGCCAAACACCTGTGTATCCAGGCCAGCAGTGACAAATATAGCTGTCAAAAGAGTCTTCATCTTTTGAGAAGACTCTCAACAGAGTCTTTTGCATCACTGTGACAAGATCAACTCTTAATGACTTGTCTTCATCCCCACAGATTAATGCATCTCCCTGTGGGGATCTCTGAAAACACCACAGCCAGGACAGTAGTGATCTATGTGAGGAAAGAAAACAATCCAGTTCAATAAGACTTAGTAGCCAGTGTTGGTTCAAACTTCAAGAGTCTGAAACCAGGCAGCTTATTTTAGTTATACTTAACACAAGTTGGGAAAAAGCTTTCTGTGACAATTCATTTGTTCCCAAATGTACAACAAAGCTTAAGACATGATTAATGGAAACTCTTGTAAAATACAAGTAACATCTTCCATTACGATGAGTTCTATAGGTTAACTGAAGACACAGGCTCAAGGTAAACATGCATAAGTGAGAGGTTCCCTGCAAGAACGAACCACGTGAAGAGGTAAGATGGAAACTTTGTACAGATTGACTTCTTCAACCCTGATCAGACTTCAGAGACTCTATTGCCAGGAACTTCATTGTCAGCATATTTAAAACACAGTAAAACTGAGATAAAGTTTGCAAGCAACGATCAATCCAATCAGTCCAATTCCAAGTATAGAATACAGCTTACAATGTGACTATATAGAAACTCTTTTACACTGTGACAATGAGGGTGGGTTCTAGAATCTAATGTGGTCTCTGACCAATAGCATAGATGCCAGCAGGCTAGAAAGTACTTGTGGCATATACCCTTAGTATTGGTATATACACTTAGGATGGGTCTAGGGAAGGAAATGTCTAGAATAATCATTCTGGGGAATTCAGATGAAGTCTGCCTCTATAGAAAAAGTGGATAAGTTCTACCTCCACAGATAGCAAACAGGTCACCAAGTTGTTAATAATCTCCACTGTCAGCTTTCTGGATGGAATGCAGTTACTTGATTTTATCTCCTCCACTGAGAAGACACCCCTGTATGATTAACATCTCTGGTTGTCTTAGTGCTTCTCGATGAGTGCAAGGACCACTGTGCCTCCAACACTCATGATGATGATTCCCAGGAGGATAGCACTATAGATTGACTGAGATGGTCATGAGAGTCTTGGGGAGCCAGTGTGCTCACCAGGCTTTTAACCACATCCATTCCAACCCTTCTGGGCAGAAAATGGGTTATAAATGCCCCCCTTTGAAGAGACAACCCCAAGTATTTAACATTCCTGATTTCTCTGGTGCTTCTCTGTGAGCAAAAGTACCTACACTTTTCTACATCTCTCAACCCTCATTGGAGAAGTGCATTTCTCCAGTAGCTGGCGACTAACAGTGATCCACAACTAGCCAAGGTTCAGAAAGTGAGAGACTAAGGAATGTTTAGCCTAAACTTGGGCATCTATATTATACTCATCCTACAAACGTTCAGGAATGATTGTGAAAGAGAAATCAGTAAGAGTCTAAGATCTGGAGACAGTGGATGATCACAAGAGTGTTTTTAGACGTATCAGGGTAGTTGCATATCAGATAAAACTCACAATGGTGTGACAGCATAAGATTTGTACAAGTTCAAGCCAGACAAAATCCTAGCATGGAGAAGAAAGGTAGAAACAAAGCCATACCCATAGCTGAGGAACTCTGGGTAATGGATAGTCTCTAGGGAAGGAGAGTGAGCTTTCTTTAAGGATTTGTCCTCGAGTAAGTTAACTACACTCCAGTGGAAGACCATACATCTGAGAAGATATTGGCAGCAGTATCTGTACTTGATGAGATTTTTTAAAAGAAGAGACACAGATCTGGGAGTAGTTTGTGATAAATATGGTCAAAATACATTACATGAAATTCTCAAAGAACTAATAAGAAGGAAAGTTATCAAATAGCCATTAAATGCATATTTGTCTATGTACAAGATGGAACTATTTCCAAGCTACTGGCCTTTGGTACAAGAGTATCTAGACACCAAGAACAGGTTTCACTAGCTACATAAAAAGTCATTATTTTCCATATGACAAATTTCAGGATGATTAAAAGCTGCAGATAACACTTTCATCATTAAAGAAAAATACTCTGCAGCATCTAGACGCGCAGAATTGCTATATGCACACACACTGAAAGATGGAAGGAAAAACAACTTGGAAAAAGCAGTACTTAAAATGTTTTTTCTTGAGGTAATGACGATAATGTCAACCTTATAAGCATATCAGGCCCTGGAGCTGACTGTCTCCACCTGGACATGGGCTCATACTGGCTGGTGCTTTCTAACCAAAGGCTAGACTCTGGTGTCTATTTCAGTAGTCTGCATGTAAAAGATGGCCTATAAAATTGCTGAAGTTGTTCCTGTCTTATGTTTCCCTGAGGATTTTGTTTCTGAAGTTAGATTCTTCTGCTCACTCTGTATTACTGTTTTCATCGTCAGCTGTCATATTATATCTGCTTCATGACATTGTTAAATATCATCTCAGAAAACTGGCAATAGAGTTTTTGGTAACTAAAAGCAAAGCACATAAACTTTTGTTGGCTGTATTTGTAACAGTATCAGGTAAAAAGTATACAAACAGGAATTGCAGGATCAGAATCCCAAGACCCTTTCTCCCTTCTCTCCTTAATGTTTACTAACACTATTTTATAGTTCCTTACTCTCTGATCCTTGCCATAATCTATCAGCCTCAAACAGTGGTAAACATTACTCGTTATGCATATACATACATACACACACACACACACACACACACACACACACACATCATGCTTCCACACATAATGCCATGGTTAATTTTGAGTCAGATCTCTAATGAGTAGCTGCCACATGATTGATGCCACTATATCTGAGGGGTGACACTGAGGCTGAGTTTTGGAATATGGAAATAAATGCTAGTACTGAACCAAGTATACTGCTATTATGAAGGATGCTATTGGTACATTGGCAGAGATAGGGAGCAGCTCTGAGACTCTGCCCCTTGTCCATGCCCTAACCCTGTTGTCTTCTCCCCGGTGCTTTTAGTCAGTCCTAAAATAAAAATAACAGACAACAAAGAATTTAGTTTTTGCAGAATTTCAGACCCAGTATTACCAAACAAAGCACAGACACAATGATTTGGAGCTGAGGGCCAACATAGTGCCCCTTGCTCATTTGATCTCAAGGCTCAGCTTTGTGCCAGCTGCCTACAGCACAGCATCTTCTCCAGTCTGCTGAGTGGAAGAAATCAACTTGTTTACTTCTGAAAACACACAGAGACTTTTGGTTATAAACGTTGAAACAGATCACCCAGGTCATCCATTAAATCTCCACTTAAGAGAAACAATGATCCAAATGCCAGACAGGAGTAAATACCACCTTCATTATATGAAGCATTTTAACCAACAAAATATAAATGAGGCATAGAGTCTAAGACTCAAAATAACAACAAATCAATCCAAATAAGTTATTTTCCTTTGGTATAAATGCTTTGCCCTTCTTCTTTATTCTCAAGTGAATCCCAGTTTCTCAATTAGTAAAGGCTGCAGAACTGTCTGACATATTTCCAAAGCTTTCATTCTACCTGCCTCTTCAACACTTATACTAGAGAGCCATTGCTAGCTGAAGGCTCTGTGTAAAATAACACAGAACTTCTAACTATAAATTCACAGTCAACCAGTAAAACTCTGATACTGTGGTGTAAAACAAGTGATTATGCTCTGCCAAGACCGAGCTAGAAGAAAGACCTGAACTTTCTGAGACGTTGACAGCAGTCAAGTGCATTGCTGTTGATCGTGAGCTGGGTTGCTGAGACCTACAGGCATGAAAAATATCCTCAAATGTCCCCCACAGGGACTCATTCAGAAATAAGAAACACGGGTGTGAGGCAGAAACCTTGGCAGGGTTGTTTAAGTTGTCCACAATGTACATCAGAAGGAGACTTGATAGACAGACATCTATAGAAGGACCTTCCTAATAGAAATTCTAGAAGTATTTAGAGTGATCATTGTTTATAGTCTCAAAGAAATTGCAGAAAGCTAACTAATTCTTTAAAAGGAATTCAACAAAGAGATCAAGTAGTTTAAAGAAGTTATGTAAGTAATAATAAAAAAAACTAAGCCTTCAAATTCTGTCTCAAAAAAACTAAGCTTTCAAAATTAGAGAAAGAAATGAAAGTTAAAAGTAAAATATTATAAAAACAAGTTACTCATAAACAGGATCTAACATAAGCTTAACTTTAGTTCATTACTCAAGCCAGAAACTAGAACAGCTTTTTAAAAAAGTAAATAAAAGGTAGGAGAAATAATGTAAGTTTGCAAAATAATACATTGAAATTCAATCTATAAAGTAAATAAAAAGGAAATAAGCAATATAAGAATGTTAGGTTATAAGTTAAAGAAATAATATGAATAGTAGAAAGTAAACAGAAGTTGTTTCTATAAGGGAATAAAATAAATGAGTATTCTGAGCCCTGTGTATAAAAGGAAAAAATTAATAAAATTAGATGTGACTGTGATATCAGAAGAGGTCAAAGGAATATGAGAATATCACCTAAATTTTATGTCAACAGCTTTTAAATACTAGGAAAAATGGATGGATTTTAAGTGAATTAGAAGGAGACAAAACTGGTCCAAAAGCAGAAAAATCTGACAACAAAATAATAAAAATGCTAAGTAATTTTTTTAATCTGCCACTTTAAAACATGGCAGAAAATTTTTATGGGTGGAATTTGTAAATGGTATGTTTGTTAAAAAAAAACATAACATTTGTTATGCTTGCTTGCTTGGTTTTTGTTGTTCTTATTTGTTTGTTTTGTCAACCAGACATAAGGTAGAGTTATCTGAAAGCAGGCAACCACAATTCAAAAACTGATCCTATAACATAGACCTATAAGCAAACCTATGGAGCATTTCCTAATTAGTGATTGAAAGGAGAGGGTCCACATGACTATGAGTGGTGCCACCATGAGACAATGGTCCTGAGTGTTACAGAACAGCATGCTGAGCAAGCCATGAGGAGCAAGCCAGTGAGTGGCACTCCTCCATGGCCTCCGGTTTAGTTCCTGCCACCAGGTTCCTGGCCTGTTTGAGTTCCTGTCTAGACTTCCTTTCATGATGTACTGTAATCAGAACAGGTAAGCTGAAACAAACCCTTTCTTCCCCAATTTACTTTTGGTCACAGTTTTTATCACTCTAATAGAAACTCTAAGATAGTAGGCATATTGAAATAGACCATTTTTAAATATTTAAATGTTCAGTGTAATAATTCAGATGACAGTTAATGAGATTAATATTCATAAAGTTAATATGTTTTAATATTAGTATTTTGTGAGAATGGATTGTGTTTGTACACATGTATATGCATGTAAATGTGCATGTGGGTGTGCATATAGACGGCAGAGGCCAATGTCAGATATCTTCCTAAGTTACTCTCCATCTTATTTTTAATGATGCTTTTATTAATTATTTGAGACTGTCATACAATATTGATAATCTTTTTTTCTAATACAATATTTCTATTGACTCTTTGGGAATTTCATAATGCACCCCAATCACACTCACTTCCCATTCCTTGCAGAGTTACCCTCCTACCCTTGTGTTTCCCCCCAAGAAAGAAAAATAAATACACCAAGTACAATTTGTGTTGCTCATATACTCATTGGAACATGGTCAAATACAGTGGCCAAGGCCTTAAAAATAACTGAGTCCTTCCCATCCCACCAACAGAAGTCATGAACCATGAAAAGATACACTTCAGCATCTTCATTACAATTTTTAAGTACTCTCTTCAATGGCTTCTTATATAAACTGTTTCTTTTTGGTATGATGGGTGGGTGGGTGGGTGTTGCAGAAACTTCCAATGTCTCTCATTCTCAATTATGAGTCTAGAGTCATTGAAACCACTGCAACAGAACCTTCCGTGCCTAAACAACTGGGGATAGCACAAACCATGAATTTTCACATGATTTCTGGCAGTGGCATGGACCACAGATATCAAGATGATCTCCAACAGAAGCTCAGACCATGAACGTCAACATGGCCTCCAATGGTAACATGAGCTATGGGCATCAGTATGGTCCCTCGGTAATACCAAAAATCAGGGATACCAACATGGCTCCAGGCACAGATCATGGATATCAACATGGTCTCCAGAGTCATGGACATCTCCCTGGCCTCCAGCAAGAGTTCAAATCATGGACATAAACATGGCCACCACCAGCATCACAGATCACAGAAGTCTACATGGCCCCCATGTATATTGATCATCTTTATACCCCTAACTCCTCCCAGATCCTCCCATCTCCCTGCCCACCCAACTTCATGTTCTCTCTTTCTTTTTCTAAGTCTATGGAATATAGTTTGTGTTGGCTACTGTCTTAGTCAGTGATATGATATCACTATTGATATGAGACACCATGACCAAGGCAACTCTTATAAAGAAAAACATTTAATAAGTTCTAGCTTACAGGTTCAGAGGTATAGTCCATTATCATCAAGGCAGGAAGCATAGTAGAGCACAGGCAGACATCATGCTAAAGAAGTAACTGAGAGTTCTACATCTGGATTAGCAGTGATGATGAGAATGACAAGGGGCCTAGCTTAAGCTTGAGAAGCCTCAAAGCCCTCCCCCCAGTGACATACTTCCTCCAATAAGGCCACACCTATTCTAACAAGGCCACACCTCCTAATAGTGCCACTCCCAATGGGCATAAGGGGCCCATGATTATTCACACTAAAACAGCTGCCTAACCCTGGGCATAGGATGTGCTCTGGATCCACATTACTTTGTTGAAGTACAGTTACTCCCTGAACCTGGATCCTCAATTTGGCTAGATTGGCTGGTCAGTAAGTTCCAGGAATTCATTTATCTTCACTCACTCAGTGCTGGAGCTATAGATACAAGCTGCAATACCAGATTTTTATGTGACTACTATGGATTCAAACTCTGTTCTCCATGCTTACAGAGTATGCACTTCATCCTCTGAGTCTTCCCAGGCCTACGTTTATTGCCAATGTTGATTAATATTTGTAATTTGCACTCATAAATATACACAAAACTCTGAAGTATTAGCAAATTAAACCCAGTGGTATATAGAAATACTACACAGCTATAACTAAGTACTCTGGTAGAGGAAAGCAAATTAGTTCCTTTAGGAAAGCTATCAATACAATACAACCTCAAATTCAAGAAGACATTATAAATTGAATAATCAATTCAAATTAAAATTTGAAGCCAAACACAAAAAAATTCTAAAATATGACAAAGAGTACCTACTAACATCAGTGTTGACATACTAAATACATCAGAAATTTTTCATAGAATCAAACAAACCTTAAATTTGCATTTTAAAAAGTTATACCATATGTTTAAAAATACTGAATAATCATCTTGAAGCATTAATCAAGTCACTGAGTGTCAAGTCTATAGAGAAATTATGTAAACATTGATACTAGTAAAGCAAGTCATTTTAGAGTTTAAAAATTCAGACTATTTTTAGATTTCTACAGAGCAATAACCATAAAAAAATTACGCCGAAGTTTCTACATTTTCAACAGAAACTTTGATTCAAAGGTTCCTTTTGCCATATTCACACACTCAATTTATAGGAGAATTCGTAGAGTCCAGCTTTAAAGAGATATTTTTTTTTTTACAAACAAGAACACATGTACAAAAAAAAAAAAAAAAAAAAAAAAAAAACCCGGACATATGCACAATGTCAAGTGAATGGACATTTGAACCACATGACCTTCACATATGCAGAGACTGAGTGAGGGGGCATGCATATATTTTCACATCTTAGGTTTTTCAAATCTTTTCTTAGCTATATGGTAGTGCCTTAGAAAGAAAACGTTAAACAGCATAAAACATATTACTGACTTTCAGTTTAATTTTACTGTCTCATCTTCCCTGCCCACTGAGTCCTCTGGGAAAAACCCACTGCCGTGAGCACAATGCTATTCCCACCGGATCTCCATTGTCCTGCCACCTCTCTGCCCACCTTCATCAGACCTGCTGATCCAGAAAACCATATAGCCCAAGGACACCCACCAGAAGCTTGACACACCAGAATCATTTAGGTTAGCCCCGCTTCCAATATGTACTATAACAGGAACAACCGGGGACTAAAAGGCCTGAGAAAGAACACAATCAACAAAAGCCATGACAATATCACACTTTCAAAGCACAGCTATCATACTATAGCAAGCTCTGAATATCCTAACACAACCAAAGCACAAGAAAATTTTACTGTTTTATATAATCCAGTCAAAGCTAAGTAAAACCTTATTTTATTTCAACAAACAGATGCCCTGTAACCTAATTTTCCTTAATTATGTCTTTCTATCCTGTCTGTATGTGTGTTTTAAAACTGATCTAAAATAAGGTTTACTAAATGTTGGGATTATTTATAACTGAGGGGACTCGTGTGATTTCACTTATTTTTCTTTATTACTTGAATATCTGATAAAGTTTATATTTTTCTTTATAAAACAAAGCTCAGTCACACAAATTTTAAAAACATATGAAGAAAAGGGAATAAACACAGTATACTCTAATGAGTTTCTATTTGATGTGCTTAGTATGCCTATTGGGGGAGTCACAGAAAACACTATAATGAGAATTTCATTTTGTGCCTTAACTTCATTACGGGAAACAGAAGCTGAGACAGCCATTTTCATCACTTATGGGCATCCTTATCTTGCTCTTATTCAATAATACAAATTAGAGTGGGATAAGCCTTCTCTGTGTCTGGGAAAATTGTCATATGGTTGATTCTCTTGGGATCGCTAAGTTTAGAATTGAATGAATCCCCAAGTGTTATGTTTCATCTATTTCCTATTATATAAACCAGCCATTCTCTTGTATTTGTAAAACATGAGTGGGAATTTTTACCTGTGTGTCATGGCATTCTAACACTGTCTTTCCTGAGACCACCCAGCAGGATGTATCTCACTGGATTCTGGTTAAGCATAAGTGGTACCATAAATGGAACTTCGTGATGTTTATTTTTAACAAGAAGAAGCCAGTTTCTAAGTGCTGCATTGTAGTAGACAAATAGCTCTGCTTAAACAACCCTACAATTTCTATGTGTATGTTTGTGAAAATATAAATAGTCAGTCAAGGAAGAATGATAGGTACTAAATTTTCAGAGGGGAATTGCCAACTTTATATGGGGAAAATTACTCATAATAAGATGTAGCTATTACTTATGCAGTGCTATGAATTTTGGCAGATTTATACACCTATTCAGCTACCACTAAAATCAAGGCTAAACATGGATCTATTATCTTATAAATTCCTACCATACCCTCTACAACCAACAACTACTCATGTCAGCTGTACCCCAGAATTCAGGCAGTCACTGATCTGCATACAAGCATTTTTTTTTTCAATTTCACATAAATGGGAGAATACAGCCTACATTCTTTTTTTTTTTTTTTTTTTTTTTTTGGTTTCTACAAAGGAACTGAATGACTTCCAGAGTTATATATTCTGTTACATGTATCATAATGCTATTCATTTATTACTGAACAAAATTTCATGACATGGATTTTCCATAATTTGCCAATTATTTATGGAGTGTTTGATATATTCAGAATAAAGCTGCCATGTATACTTCAGTATAAATCCTTGGGTAAAGATGTGCTCTCATTTATATTGGACAAATAACTAGAAAATATCCTGTTTATAATAGTTTAAAATAAAATGGGAATTGTCCCCATAGACTCCTGTGTTTGAATATTTAACTCGCAAGGAGGGTACTATTGGGAGGGGCGCCTTATTTGAGTAGATATAGCCTTGCTGGAGAAAGTGTATCATTGTTGATCAGGCTTTGAGATCTCAGAAGCTGCAGTAAGTTCTCCTGCTGCTGCCTGAGGATCAAGATATAGAACTCTCAGCTTCTTCTCTAGCACTACAACTACCTACCTGTACATTACCATGTTTCCTGCCATGACAATAACAGACTAAACCTCTGAACTGTAAACCAGCCACAATTAAATATTTTATGCTATAAAAAAATCCTGTGGTCACGGTGTCTCTTCACAGCAATAGAAACCCTAAGACATGCCCCAAATTAATCAATAAATAGCCAATCAATAAATGGGCCAATTAAATACCTAGTTCATGAAAGAAGCACAAATAGCCAATCAATATTCTGCTCCACCTCATACCACTCCTACCCCTCACCACCTCTGGCAGTCGTGAAAGGTGCCCACAGGGTCATGAACTAGGGAGAGCTAGCCCTGCCCCTCACCAGCTGTAACACTCAGGAGAACAGGCCCTGTACCTTGCCTGGACAGGACATCAGAGCTGACCCTGGTGATGGGGGGACAGGTGAGCCAGCCCCAAGTGTGAGAATGCTGCAGAAGAACTAACCCTGAAGTCATGAGAGCAGGAGGGCTGTCTCTGACCTTGGCAGGCTGAATCGATCAGGAGAGCCGGCCCTGTACCTCATTGAGCAGCACAGTAGATCTGGCCCTAATGGCAGGGGCAGGGGTCAGTGAGGGAGAGATGGCCCAACCAGATGCTCTACAACCCCTTTGTCCCTCACCACCTGAGGCCGGCTGGAGAGCTGACCCCAGAGGGTAATGAGAGTGGGAGATCTGGCCCTGCACCTCAATTGGGTACCACAGTGGAGCTGGCTCTGGAGGCTTAGATGTGGGTGAGCTGGCCCTGAGGGCATGGGAAGCAGGAGAACTGGCCCTGCCTCCTGCTGATGGAAACACTGAGTGACCTAGACAGAGCAGTCAGTGCTGGAGAGATAGACCTAGTGGTTCAGATAAAGGCAAGCCCATGTGCTGATCATCTCAGTTACCACCTAAGCCCAGGCCCAGACCCAGGAGTCTGAGAGGGCCCGCCCCAAATTTATATCTCTGTGAATGGTTGTGATGTGTGAAAGTGTCAGTCCTGCTGATCCAAAGCTGCAGGGTCTTCATGACATAAGGCAACAACAGGAAAAAAAAAAAAAAAAAAAAAAAAAAAAAAAAAAAAAAAAGGGAGTCTCAGTAAGGATGCAATATTGATGGTGTCACAGAAGCCAGAAATTTAGGACCAAACCAATGACCCATTGTAATGAACATTTGCAAGTGAAGATGTATGGACAGAGGGATACACTGTGGGACACTCCATGCACACTACAACTTCCATGATGAGATGTTTTCTATGCTTTTTGGTGGTGGTGGTGGTGGTGAGGTTGGTGGTTTGTTTGTGTGTCTTTTATTTGGGACAGAGAGGAGGTTGAAAAGGCAAAGGAAGGATATGAGGGAATGGGGAGGTGAACAGGATTGGGGTGCATGATGTGAAACTCACAAAGAATCAATAATTTAAAAAAGAAGCTGTAAATCGCTTGTGGGTAGCTTATGAATATATCATCCTTTTCATTCGACCTCCCAAGCCAACTTTTCTACTTTCCCAGATAGTCCCATCCCCCCACCCCCTGCTTTCCTCTCTCCTCTCTCCCCTCTCACCTCCCCCCTCTCCCCTCTCCCCTCTCCCCTCTACCCTGTTCCTTCTTCCCAAGCCCCCTCTCTCAATGGTTTGGAAGAAGGTGCCAGCAATTACATTTTATCAAACTCTAAGGTCACTGGTGTGGGACTGTGGAAGTGTTGGCTTTCTTGATCTTCTACTCTGCAGTTTTACGTAAAATGGGAAAGAATCTCCAGGTATTCAATTGCTGTAATGTTCAGTAGGTTTTATATGAGCTTTCAGAACTCATATTGAGATACAACCAAACCTAACTTTCCTATCTCAATGCCAAATGACGTTAAAGATTGATATTTGCCAGCCACACCTATGTCAAGTGTGCCTTCTATTTCTTTCCTTGGTTATCTTTCATGGTACCTTAGTAAACTTTTGTAGATATATTCATCTGGATTTGGACTTCATGATTACTTTCTCATGCCTTTAATCTGGATTAGCAAAACTGCTCTAAATAATTTCAGAACCTGTGATTCATCACTCTTACCTTTGTGTCCCTATTTCTCTGTAATGGCAAGTCCTACAAAGATCCTGATGTCTACATGGCTACCAGCCTAGCCTATTATGCCTACTTGATATATTTAAGGCACGTTTTAAAAAGGAAAGTCCATAAAAGTTTAAGAAAAGCATTTCAACCATGATTTGTTTCTTCTGGTTTATTTATATTGTCACATTCAATAAAGCCAAATTCCAAACAAATCTGAATTATGAAATGTCAGTAAATTGGCATGACACAAACTTGAAGCTTTTTAATCATTTTTTATTATAATGGTATCCCAAGACATCAGCTAATATAGATTTTTATTAACTCCCTCTTAGCAATTATTCTTATATAGCATTTATTAATGGTCTCAAGTTCTGTGCTTTGTAGACTATTCTTAGGTGGATACTCTCATCTTCGTTTTATATGTGAGGGGACTGAGGCCCAACAAGATTAAATAAATGGCCTGGAACACAGTGCCAATACATGATAATGCAAGGATTCCCCTAAGGTTGGATTCAGCTGCTATGTAGGCTGTACCCCTGTTCCAAACCCCTCCTCTCTTCATAGTCTCAGATCATCCACACATCTCCAAGATAACACAGGTAGATCTAGAGTCAACCTTCAGAAAACCGTTCTACTAAAACTATCTCAAACTGCCCTCTCTTCCGCATTTTTGAAACAATTTCAATCAAGCCTCCACATTAGCTAAGTAGCATTTTTAGATGGACAATCACACCTCTAGATGCCACTGATTCACATTCATTTTGGTTTCACTAATGCAGCCTGTGTTTTCCTGATACACTGTTAACAAGATCCTCATTGCTTCATAATTGTTCAGTTTTCTCTGTTAGGCTTTTCTTATGAAGACAAATGGTTGGCATGGTCATAAAATTGGAATAACAATAGGAAATGAGAATGCAGTACCAGGGCATTTTCTACCCCAACATCCATAAATTACAGAGCAAAGTGGTCCTTTTCTTAACCATTGCCAGCATTTATCACTTCTGTAAGTCAAATTCTCCTGAAATACTGAAGGATGGCTGAAGCCAAAAGCAAATGAAGAGGATGTTAGTCCATTTTCTTAACCAGGAAATGTGTTCTAAAAGTAAGTCATCTGTCAGTGTGTGGCTTCCTCTAGGCAAGTTCTTCTTTCCTTTAGCAGTGGTCAGGAGACATGGAAGGAGGCGGCTCATCCAATGTACAGTGTCAAGAAACAACTGTATCTTGACAAATGCTAAATGATTCCATATTCCCATAAATATCCTTGGACTTTATTCTAAAGTTAGGTGTGCCCTCCCCCTTGGCATTATTTTTATCCTTTTGAATCTTATACATTAAACTTTGTTTAAAAAAAAAATGAGAGTAGCGTGTGGCCTAAAGTTAATTTTGTCTTTACCTGGAAAGCTCCTAAACAATTGTGTTTTTGTAATGAATTTTTAGTTTAGTATACATTGTAATGAAATCTTCATATATATCATTCATCCCTCTATCATACCATACTCTATATAACCCTACTCATCTCCATCTGGCTCCCTTTACTTTTCCCAAGTGGTACTTCCTTCAGTTTATCTGTCATGTGTACTTCACTGTCCTATGTTCAACATCCCTTAGGATCTTCCACTCCCCTTCATGACCCCCTTTCCAGCTTTATGACCTACAAATAGATATGCATACACATACATGTATCATTTTGAATCTGTATATGAAAGGAATCTTGATACTAGTTTGAGCCTGGCTTATTTCACTAAACATAAGGATCAAATGGCATCCATTTTCCTGCAAATGTGATGCTTCCACTGTACATGAAATTCATGTTCTTTGTCCATTCATCTCTTGAACATCTAGACTAGTCCTGTTCCTCATCTATAATGACTATTGCACCTATGAAGTGATGCAAGGTACAATGACCTACAGTCCCTGTGGTACAGGACGGTCATGCAGTAGCACTAACTTCAGCGTTTTGGAGGACTGCATTTCTTTTCCTCAGATTATGCCTTGCACTTTCTGCCATATATGATGAGAGCAAGTGATGGACACCCTCATGTGTTTTAATTTGCATTTCTCTGATGGCTAAGACCATTGAGCACTTTTCCAAGTATTTATTGACCATTTGTATTTCATCTTTGAGAAATGTTGATTCAGTTATTTTTATGGATTGGAAGGCTCTTACTTTGAGTATTTAATTTTACAGTTCTTTGAGTAGCTTGGGGATGAATTTCTTATCTGATGCATAGTTAAGGAAAGGTATTTTTTTCATTCTGCGGACTCACTCTGGGCTCCCATCATTGTTCCTTTTACTGTGCAGAAATATCTTAATTTCATTCAACCACACTTGTCAGTTCTTAGGAAGGAGATCTTGTGCTGTTGAGAGTCCAGTTTGAAAAATCCTTGCCTATACCTGGATCATGAAGTAGTTACTCATGTTTTTTCTCAGTTTCAAAGTTCCTAGTCTCCCATTAAAGCGTTAGGTATATTTTGAATTTATGTGTGCAGAAGGAGAGATGTGGATCTGGTTTTATCTTTCTTCATGCCATCATCCAGGTTTGCACTACTTGTTATGGATTTGTCTTTCCTACAGCTTGCCTTTTCTATAACTTTGCTGCCCCCCCCCCCCCACACACACACAAAGTTACCTATGACTGTATGATTTCTTTGTATGTTCTCTGTCTTGCTGGTCTCTGACTGTTGGTGTGCCAGTGGCTGTGGAATCAAATTTGGGAAGCATTCGGCTCTGCTCTTTGTCCTAAGGATGTGTTCGTTGTGTAGAGCTGCCTTCTCTTTGTGCTTCCAAAGCATTATGGAGCTGTTTTCCTAGTTCTGTGGACATTGTCACTAGGACCATTATTAAACTACATCTGTACATTGATTTTGCTTAGATGGCCACTTTTATATTATTCTGCTAATCCATAAGCATAGGTGGTCTTTCCAGTTCTTCTACTGTCTTCAATTTCTTTCTTCAAGGTTTTAAATTTTTTTGTTGCAACGGTCCTTCATCTCTGTGGATAGGTTTATTCCTGTGTCTATTTATTTTGTGGTTATCATGAGGATTTTTTTCCAGATATTGCTCTTAGAGAAAACACTACTGTTTATAAGTGTTTATATTTACAGCTCCTTGATTTAATTTTGATAGATCACATGTTCCAATGAATTGTCTATTTCTTTTAGATTTTTCAGTTTTTGAGAATATAGATTTGTGAAGTATTCCCTGACAACTATTTCCCTGGAATTTTATTAATTATCTATTTTTATCTCTAATTTTATTGATTCGGATCTTCCTGTTTTTTTTTTTGGTTAGCTTGTTTGGGGTGAGGGGAGTGATGTAGTGACATTTTTAAGAATTCTGGAATTTAGGGTTACTCAAAAAACATAGACATATTAAAAGAATATGCTTTCATTTTAATCCTAAATATAGGGATGTGGAGCTGCTTTAGACTGTTCACAGCAGCTGACCATGATTTGTCTCATGCTCTGGTATAAGCATGGTATTGCCAATTGCAGAAAACTTCTGTGATTGTGTGACATTTGGAATTCTGGGAACTTCTCAACGGGTGCATAAATTCTAGGACCCCAAGAGATAGGTGAGGCATCTCTCCTCTCTCTCTGTCTCTCTCTGTCTCTGTCTCTCTCTCTCTCTCTCTCTCTCTCTCTCTCTCTCTCTCTCTCTCTCTCTTCTCTCTCCTATCAAGTGTTAGAATGAGAAACTAGGTGGGGAAAAGGATAGGGAAAAAAAGAAGAACCGCAAAGTAGCAAAGACAAATTACAGGATGCCAATCTTAATTTTCTTGTAAAATCAAGTCTGTACTTGACAGATTCTATACATTGCTCTTCTGGGCCCCCATTTCACTAATTTCTGTCTTTATCTTAGTTATTTCTTACCATTTACTTCATTTGAATTTGGATTGTTTTTGTGTCTCAAGGATTAGAGGAACTCAAAAGTTATAAACTTTCCTCTTAGATGTATCTCCAAGATACTGGTAAGCTGTCCTTTTATTTCCTCTTTAATATCTATAAGGAATCATTCAGAAGTGTTGTTCAATCTCTTTGTTTTGTATAGTTTTTAAATTTTTTATTGGATATTTTATTTACATTTCAGATGTTATCCCCTTACCCTATTCCCCCCTGCCCAGGAACTCCGTATTCCATCCCCCCTCCTCCTGCTTCTATGAGAATGTACCCCCACCTACCCCCCACTCCCACCTCCCCATCCTGGAATTCCATCCCACTTGGCGTCCAGCCTTCATGGGACCAAGGATCTCCTCTCCCACCTATGCCGACCTAGGCCATCCTCCCCTACATATACAGCTGGAGTCATGGGTCTCTTCCTATGTGCTCTCAGGCTGGTGGTTTAGACCCTGGGAGTTCTGGTTGTTAGTATTGTTGCTCTCCTCATGGGGCCACAAACCCTTTCAGCTCCTTCAGTCTTTTTTCTAACTCCTCCATTGGGAACCCCTTGATCAGTTCAATGGTTAGCTGTGAGCATCTCCCTCTGAATATGTCAGACTCTGCCAGACCTGTAAGGAGATAGCTATATGAGTCTCCTGTCAGCATGCACGTTCTGACATCCACATCAGCGTCTACCTTTGGTAACTGCACAATGGACAAATACCCAGGTGTGATGGTTTCCAGACAGCCCCCTTTACAGTTTCTGTCCCACACTTTGTCTCCATATTTGTTCCCTTGAGTATTTTGTTACTCCTTCTGAGAAGGACGTGTAGTTTTATTGTACTATGGTCTGGCAAGTTATTTTGATTATTTTCCTTACCCAAGTTCCATGATGTATGAGGTTTTTTTTTTTTTAATTATTGCTGTTTTGAATGTGACATTA
This sequence comes from Arvicanthis niloticus, assembly GCF_011762505.2. Lineage (NCBI taxonomy): Eukaryota > Metazoa > Chordata > Mammalia > Rodentia > Muridae > Arvicanthis > Arvicanthis niloticus. Next base: position 42,737,878 of record NC_047671.1, read on the forward strand.
TTCTCTACCCACCATGAGCTTTTATAATTTTTTCCTCAGAATCTTTAAGATGGCTGACCTTCTCCAACACACACACAACACACACACACCATGATAAATGCTTCAACAACTGGGTACTCACTACTAGGCAGCAAGCTAAAGCAAATATAAGACTTATCATTACCCCCCCCCATTAATGATCATTTGCCTTTATTTCTTGGTGTTTGATATCTTGAGAACCATTTAGTTTATATATTTCCCCCATTTTTAGGTATCTAGTTTGGGAATGTATATTGTGTGTTTTCGTACTAAAAATTGACTATTTGTATACCATATCTCATAATTTATGTGTTAAAAAGTTAACCCAAATACAGACTTGATTTTGCAAGAAAATTAAGATTGGCATCCTGTAGAACCTTTGGGCAGAGACTAGGTCATTCAGAAAGGATGTTTACAAAAGAGACAAAATCGAACTCTCACCCAGCCCTCCCACCAATGAGACATGGGCATGAAGTAGCCCTTAGCAGATTCCACACCTGGCAGCACCCCAATTTGCTAGTGCCTTAATCTTGTACCTCCATCTCCTAGATCTATGAGAAACAAATATAGCTGATTTGTCAGTCACCTATTCCATGGTATATTTAGTAATAGAAACCCAAAGAACTAAGGTATCTACATGGGCTGGAAGTGAGCATTTATTATTCAAAAACCTACCAATCTGCTGGTACAGTAATAAATTACAAAATTTTAATAACATAAGATATTAAAAATGTATTCTCCCAGAGTTTTAGAAGCTAGAAGTCCAAAACCAGCACAATTGGACCAAAGTTACACTGTCAGCATGTCTGTAATTCTGCAGGATAATCTGCAGGCAAAGCCATTACTTGCCTCTTCCAGGTATGATGTCACTTGGCATTCCTTGGGTTATCGCTCTGTAACTCTTCAAAATCAGCATCTTCAGTCTCTCTCTTCCTCTTATTGTATTGCTTCTGATTCTTGCTTTCACTTCCCCTCCACTACCCAAGCTTTGTGATCTCTCTCAAAAGAATTTTTTTAAAAGACACATATTTAGAAGATAGAATTTATTAGAGAGTAAAATGGAACACTGTTGATAGATGAAAGTAGGTGATAGCCAAAGAGGCTATTGTTTCATCTACATTTCAAACAGACTTTAAACTACTTTTAAAATTCCTAGATTAGATAGTGTTTTTCTGTCCAGGTGATTGGTGGGACCACTGGGACATACTGTTACAGGAAGAGCAATGGTATATAATCTTCTAGCCTCCTGCTAGATAGTAATCTTACAAGAATTTGTACTTCAGGAAAACATGTGTCAATTAATGACTTTCTGGGCAGGTCTCCTCCTTGGACCAGCAATGAGACTCAGTTCATATTCTTCTGACCATTAATTAGAGTGTTAGTTTTCAGTCCTTGGTTTTATAGCTCTTGAATATGAGAAAGGCCGAGCCTTAATGTCCTTCAAGCCTACATCAACTCCAGGCTTCAATGCCAACACCTTTAAATCTTTCTCTGCCCTATCATGACTCTCAGTCTTCCTCCCTCCCTCTCTTGACTGTCTTACAAAGTTTACTTGTGTAGCACTTAGAACTAACTAGACAATTTGAGATTCTCTCTCTCTCTCTCTCTCTCTCTCTCTCTCTCTCTCTCTCTCTCTCTCTCTCTCTCTCTCCAGATCTCAAACACTTATGTTTTGCAAAGACACATCTCCCCATATCCCGTAATATTTACAGTCCTAGAGTTTAAGACTTGAAAATTCAGGGATAGGGGCAAAATATTCAGCCAACCATATCTTTCCAAAACTTTTATTTAGATATATTAAGAACGTTCTGGAGGGGTTAAATAATGAATGATTACTAGAGTCAAATGACAGCTAGTGACACACCCACCAAACACATCAACGCTGTGTATCCCCATATTGCCAACATATGTCACAGGATTAAAAGAGATTAGTTTCCTTAAATGTACAGATGTATCTCATCTTCTGTGAGCTATCCTGAATTATGTTCCCACTGTAAAGCCACACAGCCCCAGTCAAAGGAGACGTCATTCATGAGTACCATAGTAGTAAGCTTATAAAGTTTAGGGCTCTGGGACCCAGCTTAGATAGCTATCAATTAATGATATTTTGGGCAATTCCAGATGACATATCTGCTCATAGGAATAGAGATACAACTAAAGTCCCATTTCTCTGAAGATTTGGAGGAAGACATCAGAATTTGCAGCAAAAAAAAAAAAAAAATGCCAACTACAAAAATTCTTCAATTGGTGCTCTTTCCCTCAAATTCTGCTCTAATCTTTAACCACCTCATGGCGTTGCCTTCTATGTTCTTTGACACACACCTCTTAAGACACTGAAAAGCTATCCCCTCTCACCATCTCAAAAGACCCCTTACAGATGAGAACACTTCAAAACAATCCCCTCACCTCTTTACAGACTCTTTATAGATGACAATATTTCAAAACAATGAATTGCTATTTCTGTTCCTTTAAAAGACTAACCTTATATTTTTATCATAATCACCAGTAAATATTTTTGCAAAATGCCTGTTTTCTTTTCAGGTTTTATCAGAAGCATTGTGTTTTAAACAAAAGATTTTTCAAAACTGTGTTTTCTTGACATCTCATTTCATAATCTATATTAAAAACATTCTCCAAGTAAGCCTGGCATTTTTGTAGAATAAAGAAATCTTGGAATAGTTCCTCAGATTCAATTCTACATCTAGTTTGTGATGGGATAAAAAGATGAATAGGTTAAATAAACAGTTTAGTAGCCAAAAATCTAGAAACAAAATTGTGTGTTTCATTTCCCTTGGCTCTCTGACACATACTTTTCTGTAATAATTAAATTAGCTAAAATACCAATATTGTACCAGACACCAGGGAGGATATAAAAAGGATCTGGAACATTGACCAGAGAGAAGAGGCAATGGAGATTCACACAACATTGGCAAACTATGATCGGGGCTGGCAAATAACTGCACCCAGTAGCCTCTTCTCCCGGTCTCAGGACCAACTGCTTTCCACAGAGCTCACAAGGTTCTTAGGAGTCAGGTAAAGCTAAGAGGCCAGCACAGGATTTTTTTTCCCTAATACTCTAACACAGTAGTTTCCAACCTACCTAATGCTGTGATCCTTTAATACCGCTCCTCATGTTGTGGTGATCCCCAACCATAAAATTATTTCATTGCTACATCATAAGTGTACATTTGTTACTGATATGCATCATAATGCAGATATCGGATATGTGACCTCCAAGGGGGTCCTGACCCAAAGGTTGAGAACCTCTGCTCTAAAACTTCTGTGATAACAACAGAATAGGTCATTTGTTGGCTTTAAAACCTGCGCATGGTTTTTAAGTAGTCCCTCGTTCTTCTAAAGGAACTAAAGAAGAGATTCAGTAAGGAGAGAAAGTACAAGACCAGAAGGAGGAAAAAGAAATGGCTGACAGTAGGTTTCAAAATGATACCATGTTATGTGTGCAAGTTTATAAAGCATTCATTCACTTCAGCTCTGCACTAACAATATAAACACACCAGTTTGCACCTCCCATTCTGTATCGGGGCCTCAAAACATCAAGAGCTACTGATGATGGAAGGAAATGTATCAATCTATTTCACAAAGCAGTAGTAGGCTGGAAATAAAGAGGGGTCACAACTATTTCTGACCTTATTAGAGTCAGGGCCTGAGCCCTGGCAGCCTGCTGTCAAGCCACGGTTGACCACCCATTTTCAGCAGATTAGTGAGACAGTGAAGAAAGACTGAGCCTCAGTGGCCACAGTGGGAAGAGGAACAAAGAGGTCTAATATCAACACACTCTTACCCTGGGTCCTAAGCTTCCAGGAGACAAACTCCCTCAGAAAAACACCAAGCTTCTAGCCTTCTCCCCTCCCCATATGAGATTCCTGTAGCCAATGCAATCCTTTGGGGGTATGTTTTCTCAATAGTTTGAAAGCCTAAGGGAGAGATATAAGGGTCACTTAAGAATGTCTTCATTCCTGCCAGAGAAGTTATAAAACCAAGTCTTGCCCTGAGTTGGTGACACAGTACATTAAGGGATAACAGTGTTCTCTTGTCTACTGCTTTCTAAATTATTTCTGGATTTATTTTATTATTTTACGTGTATGAGTATTTTGCGGCTGTGTATACCTATGGTGACAGAGTAGGTCAGAAGTAAGTGTCCGATCCTCTGAGATTGGAACTGAAGATGATTGCAAGCTGCTCTATGGACTCTGGGAATTTAACCAGGTCCTCTGCAAGAGCTTCTAACCACTGAACAGACTCTCCAGCCCACTCTACTGCTTTTTGGCTTGGCCTTCTCAGAGGCCCTCGGTCTTTTTGCCTCTACCATTGGAAAGGGGGAAAGTACACAGAAGAGCTGTAATAAGAACGCAGTAAAGGATTCTGAGTTTGCTCCATTCTGTTGGATCTTTGCAATAGACAGCATCTAAGGTTAAAAAAAAAAAAAGCGAATGAATACAATTATAAAATTAAAGTCTCGGAGTCATCGGCTAGTCTAGCAGCGACTGCGTTTTCCTTAGCTTCCTTTCAAGGATGCTAAGCCTGTGGTCTAACAAGGAAGACCTTTTCAAATTGTGCTCCTGTATCCTGCAGTCTTGGGTCTCCACACTTGGTACAAGCCTGAAGACAGAGAGAATGAGGTCAGCACTGTTGGGAGGGGGCTGAGAATTTCTGACAATCTCACAAAGGAAATGCCTTTGGCTTCCCACTCAAGCGTGGCAGACGCTGCCTTCTAAACGGGAATGTGGCACTGTTCGGGGCTGATGGCTTTCACGCGCAGGCTATTGTGAAGAGGCTATTTTTATTCCTACAGAGAAAATCTGATGCCTCGTGACTAAGGCTGCATTAGGGAGCAGAAGGGCTGCCTGCAAGGCCCTGCAATTTGCTTGCCTGCAGTGAAGGACATTGACGAACAGAAAAGGTATTTTCCCTTCTGCAGCACAGAGACCATCTGTTATCCTGCCACGGTGCAGTGCAGGGGAAACCCTTTGCAAACAAGAGCCTTCCTGCCAGAGTTCCCTGGAAACACTCCCCAGACAATCCCGCCCACGCACGAGCAACATACTGCTTCCCAGCCTGCCTTTTTGTATTTTTCCCTTTTATTGTTCTATAGAGAGAGCGAGAGAACATTGCCTGTAATTTAAAACTAGCAGCAGGGTCTGCCTTCAAAGCAGTCAGAATTTTATTATTATCGTTACTATTATCCTGACTATTTTAGTGGTGGAACAGCACTAGCCAAGTACGTACATACACACACACACACACACACACACACACACACACACCCCACAATAGTATTTTGTTCATGGGCAGCAGAATGGGGAGCTACAAAAACTGTTTTCAAGGAGATGTCCAAGGATCCCTTCAGAACACAACCTGAAAGGAAATAGTCTCCCTGGTCAATGCCTACAGCCACCATTCTGCAGATGACTCTTGTTTCTTTCACTGAAGCAGAGCCAAAGAAACAGATCTGAAGAAGGATCAGCCCTCCCTTAAACTCCAGCCTAGAAGAGGAAGAAGGTTAGCCCAACTTGCTGGATTACGTAAAAGGGTCCAGGAGGAGAGAAATAGACTTGGTTCTCTAGCTGGAACACTCAAGACCATCACATGGAGCAGAAGTCTGACGCCCCTAGTCTATTCAAATGCTCCAAATCACCCAAGGACCATTGCTTTTCCTAGTCTGAAGCTTTGATGTGTAGAATCCATTCCTCTTCTCTGGGTTTCTTTCTCTTCCCGAGTTAGTTCTTACCTACTCTGACCTGGTTTGCACCTTTGGAATATCGGAGAGCTTTCTGAAGTTAAACAAAACACTCATCTGCCTCCAGGGATCAGTCAGACCCTTCAGCTAAAGCGAGTGTCTTGACACTCGTCTGCAAAACTAAGGGGGCTTCGGTAAGTAAAAAACCATAACATTGTGAACACCTGTGGACATGAGCCTAAGAGACAGCTGGCAGTTCTTCCCCTGAACCTAAGCAGACTGCAGCTTATGTCCGAGTCACAATGTTGAATAGCACTGCCATCTTTGCCTTGCTATAAACATTATTAATGACCCAGACAGGTGAACGCCCTGTGAGTTTGCTTTGCAAGGGGGAAATAAAATGGGCCAGCAGCGCCACCATTCGCAAGCTGGGAGAACTGCAGGAAAAATAATGAAACCCTTTGCTGATTTCCACCTGAATGGCGAACAAAACCACTCTATAGCTGTCACATAAGACAGGAAGTCTTCTGTGCAGCATGTCTTGTTGTGCACTGAGTCTAACACGTGCAAGCAATCCATGCATATACTGTGTGTGGCTACAAAGTTTAGGATCCATCTGTTAGCACATCAGCTGGATAGATCTATAGTAGACCACATATACAGTGGTAAAGTGAAAGCTTCCTTCACCCCTTAGTGTTGCAGCTGTCCTAGTCTGAGTACCCATGTTCTGCAATGCTCACACAATAACGAAATAGCCCAATGATATATTCCTCAAACCACAACTCTGCCATTAAGTGATATATATGTAAATCTAGATATATGATTGTGTGTAGATGTAACTTTTTAAATTTTTCTTATGCACTTTACATCCTGCTCACTGCTCTTCTCCCAGTCATCCCCTCTCACAATCCCTCCCCATCCCATCTTCCCCTTCCCCTCTAAGCTAGTGCCCCCGCCAGGTATCCCCCAACCATGGCACATCAAATCTTCAAAACTAAACACATCCTCTCCCACTGAGGCCGACAAGGCAGCCCAGCCAAAGGAACATATCCCACATTCAGGCAACAGCTTTTTGGGTAGCCACCCCATTGCATTTGTTCAGGACCCGCATGAAGACCAAGCTGCACAACTGCTGCATAGGTGTGGGGAGGCCTAGGTCCAGCATTCCAACACAATTTTTTATAGGCCTTGATAAAGCAATTCTCAACTTCATAGAGAAAAATAATTTTTAAAAAACAGGATAGTCAAAACAATCCTGAACAATAAAAGAACTTCTGTGGGAATCACTGTTTCTGTCTTCAAGTTGTACTACAGAGCAATAGTGATTAAAACTGCAGGGTATTAATACAGAAACAGATAGGTTGATCAATGGAATTAAATTGAAGATGCAGAAGTAAAACCAATGCACACATGAACACTTGGTTTTTCATAAAGAAGCTAAAAACCATACAATGGAAAAAGGAAAGGATCTTTAATACATGGTGCTAGACTAACTGGATGCCTACATGTAGAAGAATGCAAATAGATCCATAATTATCACTCTGCACAAAACTCAAGTCCAAGTGGATCAAGTACCTCAACATAAAACCAAATATACTAAATCCCACAGAAGAAAAAGTAGAAGTGACTTTGAATGCCACTTCAAGGCAGTTCGTGATGAAAGGAAGCCCATTCCTCCCTGCATTCCTTTACAGAAATCCCATTTCATTTGCACTAGTATGGCATGATGGATTCTGGTATGAATAACCAAACCGATTCCCAGCCCTTAGTTGTCTTTATCTTGTGATATACTAACTTTTCTAGACTAAAGCCCTCCTTGACTTGAGATTCTGTCAGTTCACAGACTGAGAACAGCCTACCCAGAGACATACACATGAAATCAAGCCAAGGGTATCTCCTGCTGTGTGAAGAAGCCTAATTGATCACAGATTTCCTAGGAAACAAATCCACCAACAAAAGAGCAAGTCACATGTGGGGGATAAATGTCCCTTCCGAAATACATTATGAGTTGGAGGAAATGCCAGTAAAACATTTGCAGGACCTTAAAATTATGTCCCCTTGCACAAAGAAATACCTAACCTGATAAAATCAAGAGAATGTCACGTATTCTCCCACGTTGCTTACTCTGGCACGAAAAGAGATAGTATTTTCCAAATTTCGATGAGCCTCATTCAAATTCTCATCATTCAAATTACCCATATGTTCTAAGTAAGGTATTACACAATCGTGGGTTTGAGCACAGGAAGAGATTTACAAGTCACCTAGTCCAACCCACTCACTTTAAAAGTAAAGAACAGACACCCAGGGTAAGAAAGAGACCTGACAAAGACAAAGTTAGCATCCAGTCAGAAATTGCAACCCTGGAGCCTGGACAGCACACAGAGCTCTGCAAATGGCTCTATGGTTTCACTTCAGGCTGTCTCTGAAAATGTCTTCCCCAATACCGATACCTGCTCTGCCTCTTCAGTTACACTGCTCACCAATAACTGTTACATAACGTGTTGCTGTGTTATGATTGAGTGTTGGTGAACTGTTATTGTAACAAACACTGAAGGCAATCGATTTACAGAGGGAAATGGTTTGTTTTAAAGGTTTCAGCCCATGATCCACTGGGTTCATTGTTCTGGGACTCTAGTAGAGATGATAGATAAGAATGACAGAGGAGAAAACTGCTCAGCTCATGGCCAAGAAGCAAAGAACAGAGGAAGAGAAGAGAAACGGAGGTCCTGTACTCTCCTTCACAAGCATACCCTTGATGGCCTAGAAGCTTCCCACAAGGCACTCTGTCCTAGTTTCCAGCACTCCTGAAGAGCACTATTCATTCAGCACAGGAGCCTCTGAGATGTACTTACCAAATGACAGCAGCTGGTGCCTGATAGGATATTAAAGTTGAAAAGAGGAAAAAATGAAAGCACAATTTGTTCTTTGAGAACACCAAAAAAATATCATTCACCACAATCAAGTAGGCTTCATCCCAGGGATTCAGGTTTGGGTCAATATACAAAAATCTATCAACATAATCCACTATATAAACAAACTCAATTAAGAAAATCACATGATCATTTCATTAGATCCTTCAAAGGCTCTAATCCAACAAAACAAAATCACAGGTTATACAAATTGAAAAGGAAAAAATCAAGATATCATTATTTGAAGATGATATGAAAGTATACATAATCAAACCCCAAAATTCTAGCAGAGAACTCTTATAGCCAATAACTTCAGCAAAGTGGCTAAATATAAAATTAACTAAAAAAAAAAAAATCAGTAGCCTTCCTTTATACAAATGATAAGTGGGCTGAAAAAGAAATTAGGGAAACAACATCCTTCTCAATAACAACAAATAGTTTAAAAAAAATCTTGCTGTAACTCTAATCAAGCAAATAAAAGCCCTGTACAACAAGAGTTTTAAGTCCCTGAAGAAAGAAATTGAAGACATCAGAAGATGGAAAGATCACCCATGCTCATGGATAGATAGGATTAATAAAGTGAAAATGGCCTTCTTACCAAGCAAACTACAGATTCAATTCCCATCAAAATTCCAACACAATTCCTCACAGACATGGATAGAGCAATTCTCAACTTCAAATGGGAACAAAAAAACCAGGATAACCAAAACAATTCTAAAAAATAAAAGAATTTCTGGAAGAATTTTCATTCCTGACCTCAAGCTGTACTACAGAGCAATATCAATAAAAGCCACATGGTATTGGTACAGAGACAGACAGGTTGATCAATGGAATAGAACTGAAGACCCAGAAATAAACCCACACACCTACAGACATGTGTTTGGGCTTTTTTTTTTCTTTTCTTTTTTTTTTCAAATAACTCAAAACTATACCATTGGAAAAAGAAAGTATATTCAACAGATGGTGCTGGTCTAACTGACAGTCTGCATGCAGAAGAATGCAAATTGATCCATATTTATCACCCTGCACAAAGCTCAAGTTCAAATGGATCAAGGACCTCAAAACATAAAGTCAGATACATGGAATCTAATAGAAGAGAAAGTGGGAAATAGCCCCAAACACACTGGCACAGGGAAATTTTCCTGAACAGAACACCAATCAATGGCTTAGGCTCTAAGACCCACTATTGATAATATATTTTGAGAATACTTTCTTAGCTTCTATACTTCTATTACTTTTCAATAAATAAATCTATAATGTTATAGTAGATCTGGAATTTTTTCTAAGCATACTATGACCTGTAGAAAATAACCATAAAGACAGCAAATCCCTTTTCTCACATGAAGCATCCACTGGACAGGGGAGGCAGGAAGTATAGACAATAGTTTTTACTGGGAACAATCTAGAATCATTAGACTAAATTGTACTGATAATTCACCTCCTAGTTCTATACAAACTGCTTAAATCAGTTGCCACCAAACCTTCCTTCTAAAGAAGAGAAACTTATAAGCATGCAGGAGGCCAGTGAAGATAAGCCTCCTCTTAGGACTTCCCACTTCACAAGGTTGGAAAAGAACGTTGGTGATCCACAGCTCTTTGTCTATTCATCAGATAGTTCAGGCTCTAAGCACATTATCCCGGGGAAGTGAAAGTCAGGCCACATGTTCTAGTACCTGAGAACTTCAGCTGTAAAGAGAGAAGTCTACCCTTAGGCCCTCCACACCTTCCAGCTCAACAAAATATAGATACAATCTGAATAACATGTGCTGTGTCTCTCTGCTCTGAGAACTTTAATGATCCCATCCCAGGAGTCTGCTCAGGAAAGTCCCTGGGCAGACTCTAGGTCTAAGACACTGACATTCATCTATATTAATACTTCCTTTAGAAAGCATGTTACTTTCCTATAACTACTTGGAGCTCACTACAATTTCCATTGAAATCCCTCTAAGATAATATCTACTACAGTTAGTGAACAATTCAAAGTTTGGTGTCTTGCCCTAAAGCTAATGGCAATTAGTTTTCTCATCCCTCAAATCCAGGTACTAAGGGAGTCATTTTTCCAAAATCTTTTTATATTTCAACCACTGTAAAGCAGCCCAGGTATGTATCTCATACCTATTGGTGCAGTATTTAAATTTTTGTTTCATGACAATTGATCCAACTTCAGGACTGTTCTACTCCAAGCTGCCAAACGCTTTTCTACTTCCAGAAAAATCTTACAATTATATCTGGGAGACCACATGGAGCCTTCTCACACTACACAAGATAAGACCTTGTTAACTGCTGTGCAAACCCTAGTGCATCTTTGAGCGCTACTACCATGGACACCAGGCTATATATATCCTGAATTAAGCAAAACAAATGGTACAAGATAATCTCATCACTTCTCATCAGGTACAATAGTATACAGAGCTATTGGTGATGCTTGGCTGTGAATTTCCCTTTTATTACAACCTCTCTCTCATCAAAGGTATATATAAATATCGATAGGGCTGGGGGAAAAACACAGTGGCAGACAGACTTTAAGCACCATCCAAATGTCTTCTCCTCTTAAGAGCTTTTTATCCCAGAAGTAACTACCTCAACTTTGCATTCAAAGTCCCCCAAGCAGGCTGTGTATCAGGGCTTCCATGTCTGTTCAGACTCTGGGCAATGCCATTCCTTTGTCAAAAGCAGGCATCCCAGCTATTACAAGTTTTTAATCAGAATCAATGACAGATAAATAGAATTTCAGTCCAAACGCTTCTTTAACCACAAAGGAAAAATCTAATATCCAAGTTTTAGAAGTTTTAATCCCATATGCCAATATAAAAATGTCAACCTTTGTCAGTTTACAGAGAGAAAAAAAAATGATTATGAGCAAAGAGAAAGGCTTATAAGCAAAGAATTACGCTGAAGCAGCCAACTGAGGGTGTGCCTAACAGATGGGGACAAGTTTCAAAAAACTCTCCTGAATATGCAATAGGATTTAATGTTGATGAAAAACCAGATAACTACTTATGTCTTAAAGATGTAAGTAAATGTCAAATAATATTAATTAAATTAAAAAAAAAAAACAGCTATTGAGGGAAAGAATGTATTCTCTGTGAAACCACGCACTACAGAGAACAATGAATATCAGCAGGAAGGGTGTATCTAAGATGCCAATTAAACTATGCCATTCAAAAGGTGTTATTATGTAAATGTACAGTTAGGCAGTAATACCTTGAGAATTAATCATTTATTTCTAAACTCAGGTTTAGTAAGGTAAAAAATACTAAAATTGTTTTGCTGATTTTTTTTTTATGGAGTCTAAATGATCAGTTATCTGAGCCACATCCTACCTCAGCCTTTAGACTGCAAAAGGTAGGACACAGGGTTACTTTCTCATCCTGTTAGCCTAGCATAGCCTCATAGGCTGATCTTTTTCTCTCCTTCTTCCCCTTCTCCTTCCCCTCCCCCCACCCTCCCCCTCTCCCTCTCCAGCTCCCTCTCCCTCTCTCTCCTTCTCCCTCTCCCCCTCTTCCTCCCTCTCCCCCTCTCTCTGTCTTTCTTTCCCACCCCCATCCCCCTTCCCCTCTCCCTCCCCTCTCCTCCCTCCCTTCCTCTCCCCCTTCTCCCTCCCCCTTACTCTGGAAGAAGTGTGTGTGTGTGTATCCATACTTTTTAAAACTATAAAAGGGGAAAAGAAACTACATTTCTGTCAAAACCTGCTAGTGTTAGTTGACATTTTCACTATTTTTTTCAAAATTTTCTTTCCTTTTACCAATTTCCTTTTGGTTATTCCTTAATTCTAACAATAGATCTTTAAAGCACCATTCCACTGAGACTCAAAGGTATCTCTGGGTCTTCAGAAATTACACACAGCTCTTGCTGAGCCATCCTGGATGTTTCTGACAATCACAATTCATAATCATTATTATCTTCTGAGAACATAGAACACTCAAAGAAAATCACACTAAAGGGCAGAAGCAGAATAGTTTGAATGAAATTGACTTTCCAATTAGAATTACAAGTTCATGTTAAAAATCACAATATTGAAAATGATGTCAAAATAGTGTTGGGATTGAGATAGAATTTGCATTTTAGCTCTGAAAAATATGAATTAAAATCAGCACTAGACATACCTATGATGAACGAACTAGGTAGATGAAAACTATTTCAAATGTAGTCCATATGAAAACATGCAATATTGCTCCAGTTTTGAAAACTATTTTCTCAATGTACAATATAAGATTACAATAGAATCAAGGGCATCAAAATTTACTAAAATTTGAGGAAATTTGAAGATTTAATTATTAACTCTTAATTTGTTTTACATTTATATTTAACTCCATTTAATTTTAATAGGTAATATAGTTACATGATTCTAGAGTATTAAAAAAATGCCCAGTGAAGAAAAAGGTAAAAGGAATTATACCTTTTCTCGTGTCTCTTTTATCACCTATCTTAAACCTTACATACATACAAAGCCTCAAACTATCAGTTTCTACTGTATCAAAGGGATGACAATGTGAGTTTATTACTGCCTTACTACAAGTTTTAGAAGTTTTAATCCCATATGCCAATATAAAAATGTCAACCTTGGTCAGTTTACAGAGAGAAAAAAATGATTATGAGCAAAGAGAAAGGCTTATAAGCAAAGAATTACGCTGAAGCAGCCAACTGAGGGTGTGCCTAACAGATGGGGACATCATGCCACATAACATGTAGTGTCTTAGAGAGTATAAAATGAATTAAAATTTTACTGAGGATTTAAAGTATGGTTTAAGGCAGATTTATCAATGTAGGAGCTTTGTAAAAACAAACAAACAAAAAAGGATCAAAATCCAACAGACCAAGATTGGTGGAATCATCAAAATAAGGATTTTTGAGACCAAGAGATTCAAAGACTCTTCAGCATAAACTCATTATTCCATCTCATTCCAATGAAATTAGTGTGTCTTTGGAGAATTTCTTATAATGAATCAAACCAGACAGTTGGGCAAGATGATCCCAGAAAAGAAAAGGAATGGTCAAAGAATAGTCAAAACAAAATTAAAATCACTTGGATACATACTTGTATTTTCAGGTCTTACTATCTGCATTAGTTTGTTGTTGTTGCTGCTGCTGCTGCTGCTGCTGCTGCTGCTGCTGCTACGTCAAAATACCTAACAAGAAGCAACATAAGGGAAATTACTTTGGTCCACAGCCTATCATGATGGGAAAGTGATTGAGGCAGCTGGTAAGTTGCACTGCCCATAGGGAAACACATCACGATGAATCTTGCTATTCAGCTCTATTTTTTTTCTTTCTTAGGAAGGAGCCAGCCCACAGCTATGGTGGGTCTTTCTACAGATCTAACTTTATCTTAATAACCCCTTGTAAGTATGCCCAGAGATTTGCCTTCTGAGTGATTCTGGATGCTTTCGAGTCAGCAATCCATGTTAACCTTTATAAGATCCAGACTGACAGAGTCTCGGTAAATGGTTGTGATTCTCAACTACATTTTGTATCTCTTCCCAGTATTCTTTCTGTGCATTACCAGAACACACACACACACACACACACACACACACACACACACGCACACACACACAGAGCTGTTTTCCCTCTTTGTATTATTTCTTAAATAGAATGATGCATTATGCACACTGTAAGATTTTTCTTTTTCTTGTCTGAGGATGTATCTTAGTCATCTTCTCATATCTATCGCAGAGCTCTTTCTTATATGCAACTATGTAGCATTCTGTATTTTAGACCCAATCCAATCCCCACTGACCTCCTCTAATCTATGGGGTTTTCTTGCTGTCCTTGTTTAAAGCCAGTGCTCTACACATGCTAACCATATTACCAGTGAGTAATATTTCATTGCCCTAATTCTTAAAAATAAAAATAACATAACAATGAGTACCCTTTTGTGTATATTTGTTTCACAGCCTCAAAGATGAATTCTCAAACAAACAAACAAACAAAAAAAAAACATGGTATTACTAGACTTGAAAAGCATTTGTCCTCTCAATATATTTTGCAATTTGGTCCTCTGTGGCTTTATGCCAATTTTACCAATTCTACCAGTCTTCCTATGCTCTATCTTACAGAATAAATACATTGGAGGTCACAAAACATCTGCTTCACGTCTTCAACTCTCCTGATACATCAAGAACATGTGTGTCCCTAATGCTTGCCTCCTAAGTCCCTTAGCAGTGCCTTTTAGCCTGAGTCTTTCTGAGCATGATTTGGTGGCTCTCACTCTGGGATTCCAGATGGAAACAATTTCCTAGAACCTCGAGAGATTAGCAGTTGTAGTAAATGAAGGACATTTCCTAGTCTGGTTGAGTGGATCCTATCAGAAGAAGAAAAGAAATGCACCAGGCAAGGGAGTAACCAAAAAGGAAAAAGATAATGGAGACAGTGACATAGCAAAGAAGTCAACCTGAGCTTGGTGCCTGATAAGCTGCATTGGTGTGTTCTAAAATAAGAACAGCCACTGTAACAAATGCAGCAGCCATCAATATCCCCACGCATTTCCAAAGCTACTTAGTTTAATGGTCTCCCTCTTGCCATCCAAGCTGCTGTTCTAACAGCTCTCAGATGTTAGCTCATGAAAAGGAAAGGGATCAGATGCATCATGGAAGCTGCAAGGCACCATCTGCACAGATCATCAGTGGGTTTACCTGTTTGTATGATGTGCAAACATCAGCCTGGCTTCCTGCCCTTGACAGCCTTAAATCAGTTCATCAAGTGCCAGTTCCCTTTATGTCAGACAGTTTAGCTAAAGGACGGGAAGAAAAGCACACTCTGGTCTGCTGCCAATTCAAGTCCTTTTGTTTATTTATCTGTTCTGCTCAAGTTCAAAAATATGAGTTACGAAATTTGAAAAAAAAAAAAAAACCGTTAAAAAGAACCAGACATAAATGCTAAGCTGTTGAAAAAAGAAAAAAAAAAAAAAAAAGAAGAAGGCATTTAGTAAGTACTGGGCTGGTTGATAGTATACTTTCCAAGCAATTAAACATAAATATATACCTCATTATCAGTGATCAATTTTGTTTTTTAAAATGTGGCTCAGTGGTTAAAGCACTGGCTACTCCTTCAGAGGACCAAAGTTTAAATCCCAGATCCTCAACACCCTCCATTCCCCAAACTCACATGGTACCTCATGATCATCTCTAACTCCAGTTCCACAGACTCTTTAGCTCTTCAAACTCTCTTTCCTTAATAGTAGATACTTTCTGCACTGGAAAATGTTCATTCAATTTCCAGTAATCCCTCACCTCAGCGAATGGAAGATGAGGGATTTGATCTTCTCCTTTGGCCTCCTTTAGCACAGTGCATGCATGGAGTCCACAGACATATATGCAGGCACAGCAAGCATACACTTAAAACTAATGATAAAAAAAAAATTAAGGACAACATTGTATGTTGGACAACATATGTTGGAATCAAATAGAAGAAAGAAAGATAAAAGACTGGAAATGTATTCGTTGTTGGCATTTATATGTTGCCAAATACAGATGATTCTTTCACTTGAAACCCTAGCTAACTTGGAGCCATTAGGGATCCAGTCCCCAAATCCATCAGAGCCCTCTTGCCCCTTCCCATGTGACTCTTGTGAACTCCAGGGAACACAGAATTCCTGGGAAGCCTAGGAATCCAAGTGAGCCTCCATGATTTAAAGTGGGGGAACATACCCACCCACAACAGGGAGTAGCATAACAGGCAGAGGTCAGACACTCAGACACACCTAAGCAAACAAAACAATAAGCTAAAGCAGGTGACTGCTGGGTTATAGTGTGGAGGGGACCTGTTATTGGGTTGATGTGTGGGTCCTGCGCCTGTCTTTTCACATGGCTAGGGCCTCTCATGGGGACAGAGGTGCAGGAATTTGACTATGTTCACTCCAGGCTGGTGCCAGGCAGACATCAGGCTATGTGAAGCTGAGGGACTCTGCTCCAGGGGTGAGGGAGCACAGTCTGAGGTCCCTCGAGGAGCTATTGGCTTGGGGGGGGGCAGGGTCCTCAGGCCAAAAAATAGCCAGGAACCAGCTGGTTCTCGGACTCTTCAGCCTGGCCCATGTTGCTGGGGGGGGGGGGGGCACGAAAGGGCTGAGAACAAAGAGGGGGCATATGGGCTAGACAAAGAGGAGAGAGGGTGAGATGAGCTCTGCAATGTCCCTCGGGGATGAGAATTGTTGGTGGCTCGCTTGGCTGGCTTGGTGGTCTCCCTGGCTGGGAATGCAGAGAGTTTTTCTGCCAGAGATTCGACAGTGGCTCTATAGCCAACGGCCTGCTCCACTGTTCCCTGGGGTGGGCTCCAAAGAAAAAAAATAGTTCATGGTCTTAAGACATTTATTGTCATGGTGGAAAATGGATGAAGCTATACTCTGGTATTTTCAGGGCAGGCCCTGAAAATAAATATATTCTATAAGGAGGAGGGTCTGGGAAGGAATGTTTAATTGGCTATGCCCCTCTGGCCTTTAGGTATCTCATTAATATGGAGATCTGTCCTGAGGCTCTGTGGCCTGTAGTCATACCCTCTACCTGTAGAGGGGCTAGTGGGCGGGTGTTGTCCTACTGACTGAAAGGCACAGATTTATGGAAGTCTGCGACCACATGTCAGGAGCCTAGAGTCTGGGAGTGTGGCAAAATGCATGCCGCATGGGCTCCCTTAGGATCACCTGGGGCCTCCAGCGATTTCTAGCCAGTGCTTGACTAGAAACCATGCTGTCCTTTCTGTCCTACAGGTGACATTTTTCAGCTAATGCACAAATATATGTAATGTATTTTTTTTGCCCCATAGAACAATAATTAAAAAACATTCAGAGGGAGAGGCCGTTCTCTCTTCCTTATCCACTGCAATACATAGCACTAAGGGCTAGCTGGTGAACCATGATTTAAATGAGAAGTCTACAGCTTATTATTCTTCCAGTTTTAGATCTTCAAACTCCCTTTCTTTAACAGTAGACTTACTCTACATTGGAAAATATTAATTCAATCTCTAGTGATTCCTTGCTTCAATGAACAGAAGATGAAGGGAAATATAAATTTTTACAGTTCTACAGAAGATGTTGATCTCTTAGGACTTTGACCTAATAAAAGATGATGAACTGGAATGCAGACTGTATGTTAGCAATGTGAGCATGCACCACACGTGACTTCGAACTGGTGACTTTCTATAAAGATTGTTTCCTGCTATTTTATGGTCACATACAACTTCCATGCCTTTAGTGTGTAAAGCCAAGAGGTGTCTGGTAGAGGTGTCTCAATAGCCAAGGATACAATCAACTTCTCATTCCACAAATACAGGGCTTACTTATATAAGGTGATAAAAAGTCTCTGGTCTTTTTTTCTCTTTTCTTTCAACCAATGTACTACTTAAAAAGAATCCAATAAAAAAAATAGAATTCAAGATATTCCCAGCACAGGGGAGGCTGAGCCAGGAGCACCATGGTGTCATAACCAGTGAGCACTACACAATGGCAGTCCATCTCAGAGACACAGCCCTCCTCACAGGGATTTTAGAAAGAATTTGACTCTATTTGTGTAAAAATCAACTTAAAATTTTGAGTTCTAGGTTTACCACTATTTGTTCTCTATAGTATTCACTAGCTCCTGAAATTGAGTTCTTCTTATTAAGGGATTGACTTCTATAGTTATGCCTTTAAGAAAATACTTCAAACCTTATCTTTAGCTACTAAGTTCACTAAGTTCAGGACTAGTGGGGGGATTTTTATCTGAACTTTATGTCAGCTATTGCTGAATCTCTCCAATTTTATATGCTATGAGCATGTGTGAATATGTAAGTGTGTGGGTATGTAAACAAGTGTGTGTTTTCACACATGACATAACACTCATGAGCAGGTTAGAACCTTTCAGGAGCTGGTCTCCCTGCCACCCCCCTTCCACTGATAGTTTTAGGATTGAACTTGGGTCATCAGGCTTTTCCACAGCATTTTTACCAGCCAAGCCATTTTGATGGCACCACTGATGAACTTTAAGGGAACATACATGTTCTGCTGGTAATAAATGATCAATTTAAAAACGGAATCTATTTGCTTAAATTCCAGATATAAAACAGTGTTTTTGTCTGCATTGCAAAATGTAGATAATACAGTCTTCTCCTGAGGATGGGAGAAGGGAGAGGATGGTTTCTTGATTGTAGTGGTATCATTTGAGTGAAAAAGAACATTCTGGAAGAAGCCTTACCGCATACATTTCGGGAAAGTCCATCTACTTTAGAGATTGCCAACTGCTGTCACATGCATTTTCTGTGGTGAGAGGAATGTTGTTCATGAAAAGTGCTTTCCCTTGTTTCTCTCCTGTTACACAGCAGAGATTCTCTATAATCAATTACAATCAAGTCTCCTCCCATGTCCTTTGGCTTCTGTCAAACAATTCTCTTTTTCACAGCCAATATCTTTGTGCCATTACCTACCGGCATCCTCCTGCCAGAGCCTCCCTTCACACTGAATTCCCATCATTCTCTCAACCTGTCTCTGCTGTCTCACTGCTTTTCCTGGCTTTCCCCCAAGCTCCTTAAACATACAGTCGGAAGTCAAACCTTGGCAATCCCCACAAACTGTTTCCACAAAGCAGCCTTTAAAAGCATTCCCTTTAATTTGATCAGAAAGTCCACTTGTTTGCTTCCTCAAAGGATGCATTAAACTGAGAAATCCTGTAGGCCATCACTGAACTCAATTCCGCTAGGTTTCACTGAGTCCTAACTGCATTTAAGAAACTATAACAGGCTCAGCAGGGCCTGTGGTAACAAATTAAAGCTCCTGTCCTCAAGCTGTTTGGAATCTAACAAGTCCAATTAAGTGCCTTCAGAGCCCTCAGGCCTTTATTAAACTGCGTACTTCCAGACTCTTTAGAAGGGTTTCCTTTTGTTTCTGTCCTCATTGTTTATTGTTTTGTGAAAACTTGTATTACATAAAAGTTATCATTTTGACAACTTCTAAGGGTACAATGCAGTGGCAACAAGTCCACTCATGACTCATCCCCACCATTCCCCTCTCCACTTCCCAAGCCTTCAGACAGTTCTTTTCCACTAATCTCCTCATTGTCTCCCCCTCATGTTCTGCTTGCTATTATTCTACTGCCTCTGGGAATTTACCTAGTTTCCATCTTTGAGATAGTAGCATCATATAACATTTCTTCTTCTGCCCTTGGCTTCTTTCTTTTAGCATGATGTTTATTCAGGGCTATGTCTTATAACCAAAAAAAGAAAAGTGAGTGAAGGTGGGTGTGTCTCGTGGGAAGGTGCAGAGGATGCCATTCCATCTGTCTTCCAGCATCCAACTTCCAACACCTTTCAACTTAAGGTTGAAGTCTATCATGTCCTGATAGTTCCCCTGAGTTTGGCACTAAAGGGGGGACTGCTTTTTTTTTCCAGTAGACCTTTCCCTTCTTGTCTTGGAAGCCTGACTCTCTGTCTGAGAAAGGCCACATAGCCTTGGCAAACCTACAATTTCAGCTTCATCTTTCCCAATAAGAACCAGCCCAGCAAATATCTGGAACTCCTGGAATGTCTCTCCATACAAATGAGGCATTCCCAGTATGTTAAGCTCCAGTCAATTGTTTTACATTCACCCTGAAAACTCCTTTCCACTCTCCAAGGTTCATATATACCCTTTGATCACCCAGAATAAAGTGTAGCACACCAGCTGTTTCATTGAACATTGTCTAAGAGAGATGTCTCATTGAGTATCATCTAAAAGAAGCTATAACACTAAAGTCCTCAGAGAAGCTTTTATTGTCCCAGCACTTACTCCCTGTCTGACCAGGATCCTGCAGACCCCACCTATTCTGGGCTCTGCTTTATCCTTCTAGTCTGGTGTGTAGATGTACCCAGAAACCCTGAGGGAGGAAACAGAGGATGCAAAACAGTAGCTGGTCCCCTACATGAATGCCACAGGTTCCTAGAATCAAGTCACTATTATTAATAGGTTGAAGATTATATGGTTTACAGGTTTAAGATGATGTTCAGGAGAAACACTGCCAGGTTCATAAAAATGTCCTTATAATAGGAGGGAGATTAACAAGAGAAAAACACATGTTTGTTTAATACAAGCACTATGAGATGTGGGGTCTTCAGAGAGAAGCATGCAATGTGCATGTTTGTTTAGTGTAAGGAGCCAGTTGTCAGAGAGTGATAGCAAAGGGGACATGGCATGATGGAGATAAAGTACAGGAGACTTCTCAGGATCCACTGGTGCAGATTGCTATTGGTGTCCCTGTGACTCTGAAGGTAAGCATATTCATCTCCTTCAGATACGGAGAGGCCCCTCCTCTGTAAGGTATTCAGAACTACTTTAGAAAGAAGCTAAAAGTAATCTCTAGGTTTTATGGTCTGCTACAGGAAGAATGGTGGAGAGAGATCAGAGAATGGCCTGCTTATGTTCCTCAGTTTTTCTATTTCCAATTTGCCATAGTTTGGGGACAGCACATCCCAGAATCCTGTCATGTCACCAGGGGGTGAGGTACATTCTCAAACACTTACCACTAAGAGAAGAGTGAACTGGATAGCTGTTCATATGATATGGCATTCTCTTTTGTTTTGCTTTGTCTAGAGCGAATATATAATCACTGGGGGTGGGGGGACAAGGTTATATGGTCATAACAAATTAATCCTAAGTCCCTGTGGTTTAACATAACTTAATTCTCACTCACCCTGTATGTCACTCATAAGTTTACAAGTACCTCTTTCACATAGGCACTGGGACATCTATAACAAGGAACCCACCATCCTGCAACCATACAGTCTGAACAGTGTGGTGGCTTCTCTAGAAACTTGCATGTGTTTTTCTTTCTGCCTGAAATGAAATGAAATGCAGATAGTGCCTTTGAAGATCCACAGAACCACAGGACTGAGAGGGGTCTGGGAAGCATAAGAAAAGAAATGCAATATTTGATGAGCTTCAGGTACGCCACACACATCAATCAGCCTGTCACTTCAGTCAGTGTGAATTTATAACATGTGATCAGTGAGTAGTCTTCTTTTGTAGAGAGAAACAGTGTAGCTACAAACTTGTAGATATTTTCTGTTGATAAGCTTAAAATATGAAAGCAATGTAACGTGTAGCATTCTCAAGCACACACTGAGAAAAAACTAGAAATAACTTCTTTTCTGAAGTAAAGTGTCCACTGATAGTATCATACAGATTCAGAATGGTAGCTCCATAAATCAGGTGAAGGCAACCGTGTTACTCTCCAGCTTGGGTTTTAGTTGATTCCAGATGTAGGGAAGTTGACAGGCAAGACTAGCCATCACAAAAGAGAGGACAAAATATAGCCTTCAGTCTCACTGCTTCATCTGATTATACCCACCTCTTAATATCTCATTACAACACAAACCAATCAATAGGTTAATACACTGATAAGGTTAACAGGATCAAGCCCCAGGTTTCACCCCCTCAGCAACACTGCAGGGAGGACCATGTCTTTAATATATGTACAGTTAGGGCATGCTTCAGAGTTAAATAGTAAAAATGTCCACTCTAATTAACTCACTAGCATTTTATTATCTGTAAAGGTCTTGCTTCAAAATAGAGATCATATTCACAAGTACTATGATTTAGGCTTGCAAAATCTTTGTCAGGATGTGGGAGTCATAATTTCATCAGTAACATTTTCCATGTATCCAAAGTATCACTTGTTTCCAATACCGCATAATCGGTCAAATACAAGCCGAGGTTCCTAGCCCCACCTATTGCCACATTCACATGGCAAATTTCTTCAGTAATGACAGTAAAAAGCACCAATTATGGAGTATATGATAATTATAGAAAGGGGTTCTTTACCAATAGGCTTGTGTGTGATGCCTATTTGAATTGTTATATCCATTAATTTCTACAAAGCTATTAGGTTATCTCATAAATACAAATTTACTGTTAACTATCAACCCTATAATTTTTTAATTGATAGAAATATTTTAAGGATTAGATTACAATCATTTATAATTTAAAAGACAGAACAGTAATGATGGAAAATAGAAAACCATTCAACTTAACATTGATAACAACAGGTGCCTTGATTTTATTTTTAGAACCCTTCTTGAAATGGACAAGTAATCTATTTCCATTTGCACAAGGAGAATTTGCAACTTATCAAACACTATGAAACTCAAGTCTCTTAAAGAGCAGTGAACTAGACCCTTCAGTCTACACAAAAATGTAGATTTTTAAGATGCCAAAGCAAGCACAGATCTCAGAGTCACATAATCGCATCGCAATGTGACTCTGAAGGAAATATGGATGACCATACTGATACAATATTCTCGAGTAATATACAAATTTGAAATATAAAAGTGAACTGAAACTCATTAACACTATTAAATGAGTTAGGCTCATTTTACTCATTACACTGTATCCCAAACATTACTAGGTTTGCAAGTTGATCTTTTTTTTTTTAAAGTGACCAAATCTAAGAAGAAAGGGATCATCCCAAGTCTCAAATTTACTTCACCAGAACAGAGCTTAGCAGTATTTAAGGAATAAAACAAAAAACAAACAAATAAGAAACCCTAATAGTCTAAGGTATAGGAAAAATGACTAGAGCTACAAAAAAATGATCACGTAGAGTGCACACGTATAACCAAGTGTCAGTATATTTAATAAAACTTGTGCACAAAAAATCATGGTGTTGGTGAGCTCTGAGCACAATGTCTTTGGCCTTCTAACATCCTTCACTTGGCAAATACGTAAAGGGTGAGTAGTATCAACTGGTCTGAGATATCACAAATTTAGTACAATAGATCTAAGGCAGCACAACAATCATGATCTATAATGAGAGGTGTTACCCATTGTTCTAGCTTGCATTCAGTTACTGTGAGAAAAAAAAAGGAAAAAAAAAAAAAACAAAACCAACCACTGGCAGGAGCTCAAGTCTGAAACCCCAGAGGCAGGAGCTAAAGCACAGACCATGGAGGAATATTGCCTACTCCATTGTTTCCCCTGGCTTGCTCAGCTACCTTTGTTTCATAGCCCAGGCACACCTGCCCAGGGATGACATCACCCACAGTGGGATGGATGGGCCCTTTCACACCAATCAGTAATCAAGAAAATGTCCACAGACATGGTCACAGGACAGTCTGATGTCAGCAATTCCTCCATTGAGATTCCCTCCTTCCAGTTGACTACAGTTTGTGTCACATTGACAAACATTAAGCAGCACAGCTGCTGAGAGTGTACATACATAACCTCTCAAGTTGCTCATAGAGCCAAGAACTGAAGCATATGAAGGTAGAGGCCAGGTGTAGGTTTGCCCTGTCCGTGCACTATGGACATCAGAATGAACCTACGCTGAGTGTGAGGCCAATCACTCTTCTTTCCGAGCCTAGCTACAGAGTTCAAGAATAAAACCAGTACGGGAAAAAGTTCTTTCACATAATTGTGACATGGATCATGACTCCTGGCTACCTCTGATAGCTTCATTCATGTGACCCGCAATGGCCTAGTGAGTATATTCTAAAGAGATGACTGAGAAATAGCACAGAAGAAAAGGTAATTGCAATTATTTGCAAGCTTGCTGTGTTTCAGCAGCTCATTTGATCCTGTGTCCTAGGAACTATTAATACCCTTTCCCTACATATAAGACAGCTAAGAGACACAGAGGTTATTTAAGATCCTCAAGTTAAACAACTGGTAAATATGAAAGCCCAAATCAGAAAGTTCAGTAACTAACATCCATGTCCACTGCCTGGAATGGAAAGATGGCTCAGAGGTTAAGAGCACTGATTGCTCTTCCAGAGGTCCTGAGTTCAATTCCCATCAATCACTTGGTGGCTCACAACCATCTGTAATGGGATCAACCAGGGTGCCAGCACACTCCTAAAAAAAGAAAGAAAGAAAGAAAGAAAGAAAGAAAGAAAGAGAATTAAAAAGAAAGAAAAAGAAAGAAAGGAAGGAAGGAAGGAAGGAAGGAAGGAAGGAAGGAAGGAAGCCTTGCTCAAATGACCTTAAAATCTTTTCATATAAAGAACATCCAGAGAAACTTGGTAACAGAACTCCAGGTAAATACAAGATCAAGGATTCAGAAACAGGAAGCAGCTCCAAGCCAAAAGTAAACAAATATGCTAGGATCCAAAAGGTAAAGAGCAGGGGGTGAGACCTCATGGAGACTAAGAAGGAATCAGAAGGAACAGAGATTGGTGTATTAGTCAAGGTTTTCTAGAGGAACTCTAGAGAACTGATAGAATGAATATATAAGATTTGTTAGAGTGGCTCACAGGCTGTAGTCTAGCTGGTCCAACAATGACTGTCCACCAGTGGGGAATCCAATAATCCAGCAGTTGTTCAGCTCATGGATGTTTCAGCTGATCTTCATTATATGGGAGAATCCTGAAGAAGTCGGCTCTAATGCCAGTGAAGGCATGAACTTGCTGGCAAGAGTGAAGGCAAGCGAGATTTTTCTTCTTTGTGTCCTTTATATGGGTTGCTAGCCAGAGGTGTGGCCCAGATTAAAGTTGGAGCTTCCCACCTCAAAAGATCTGGTTCAAGGTGGGTATACTGGCTTCTTTTGTGTCAACTTGATACAAGCTAGAGTCATCAGAGAGGGAGGAAACTCAATTGAGAAAATGCCTGGATGAGATTCAGCTGTAAGGCATTTTATTAGTGATCAGTAAGGGCCCAGCCCATTATGGGTGGTGTCATTGATGGGTTTGTGGCCCTGGGTTCTATAATAAAGAAGGCTGAGCAAACCATGGAGAGCAGTCCAGTAAGCACCATCCCTCCATGGCTTCTGCATCAACTCCTGCCTCCAGGTTCCTGGCCTGCTTGAGTTCTGGTCCTAGCTTCATTCTGTAATGAACAGCAATATGAAAGTGTAAACTGAATAAATCCTTGCCGTCCCAGGTTGCCTTTTGGTCATGGTGTTTTGTTTCATCAATAAAAATTCTAACTACGACAGTGGGTCTTAGCATTTCAGATAATTAATTGAGAAAAGTTAATTCCACATATAGTCAAGTTGACAATTAAGAATACCCATCACAATTGCCACTTTAACTGCCAATAGAAGTCAAGAAACAGCCTTCGGCCTGAGCAGATCAGGGTGATGAAGCAGATTCCACATGAATCTGCAATACTGAAATAAATCCACCTCAGGAAAAGAACAAATAAGGAAAGGAAACTGAAGGAAAGGCAGCATGAGACAAAAATGAGACATTGAAGAAACAAGACATGGAGTCTAAGGCTGGGGAGATGGCCAAAGAAAGCAATCTGGAAAGAGACAATAGCTTGTTGAGTCACAACCATACTTTCCCTCTAAACCTAGACCATAAATATCATCCATGGGCTGGGGCGATGTCTCTAGGACTAAAGTACTTAATGCATATGGGTGAGTACTGAAGTTTGGATCCCCAGACTGATATAAAAGCCAGGGAAGCAGGGCACTCTATCTGACAGCTCAGCCCTTAGAAGGCAGAGACCGGGGCATCCCTATGGCAATCTGCCTATATAGACAAGTCAAATCAGTGAGTTCCTGGCTCAGTGAGAAACCCTGGCTCGGTAAATAAAGTGAAGAGAAATGAAGAGTGAGCCCATTGTCAAACATCTGGCCTCCAACATGCATACACATGTGTGCTCATACATGAGAAAATGCATACATAAATACCACACAATGCATTCACGATTCTCTCCAACTATACACTATTATTGGAAGCCAGTGTGCCACAGGCAAATGCCTTAAGTTGACAGACATGGTAAGTCAACACTAAACAGAGCCTCAAATAAAAACCTCTGGGTTGTGCTCTGCAAACTGGCCAGGTGCCTCCCAGCTAAGGCAGAACCTAGACTGTAGTGCCTAGCTGCATGACTCAGTTTGCTCTCATTGTATGCGAACAAAAAGAGGTGAGCGAATACTTAATTCTTACAACTCCAATCTCTGGTTCTCAGCAACTTTGAACTATCCTGGAGGTTGTGAATTGGCATTACCCACCCAGCATCTGTGCAGTTGTCTTACTGTACTCAATCCTCACAGCCTGGATCATTCTTATTGTGCAGATCTCAAAACTAATATTCGTATCCAACAAATTCCAATTCTTAGGTTGGAAAGTATGTAAGCCAACATTTAGACAAAGAATTTCTAAGTTCACATTCCTGAGTCCATGCTCTCCCTAAACACACTAGAAGTCCATAGTTCCTTTGGGTTTGCCTTAGAGTCAGCTAATGGGATTCTCTAGTCTATTCCTCCAGCTCCACCCACTCCTAGCAGGCTCTTTTCTTCATCTAAATGCCTCAGCAATTTCTCAGTGGTTTCAGTGACCACTCCTCTACTTCCAACAGAGAGTGAAAAAGAAGATTGATCATCTTGTCTTTAATGACCACAAGAAATATTGAATTCTGGCTCAAAAGAACATCTCCCATGAGCATCCTCTTAAATCTTAATTACAGCTTTATGTATTATTCAGGCAAAGCCAGAAACTCTGCTTCACAATTGCATTCTGCCATTAGTCTTCATTCTCTTTCTTCCATCTCCTCCCTGACTTCCAAATAATGGCCATTTCGGTCCTGTTTCTTCTTTAATTATACTTCAGTTCGAATTATCATTTCCCTAGAGCACTAGCCATTCTCAGGCAAAACACACACAACCTCTCCAGTAAGAGGGCTTGACTCTGATCTGGGCCTCTTACTAACAAATGTTAGAGATGCAAACAGACTATATATCAAACCCTTGAAACCCAAGAGAAGAGCTTTTCATAGCAAATGATCATTCAGTTCACATAAAGATAGTTTTGATCTGGGCATGGTGGCTCATACACCTATATGAGCCCATACAGCTATTCAGGAGGCTGAGATTGGACCACGGGTGAGTCCATGAATCAAAGCCAGCCTGAAACCTACACCAAGACACTATCTCAAAATTAAATAAATAATAAATTAATTAAATAATAAATAATAATCTAAGTTCGTTTCTAGAAGTGCATACATGTTCACTCACATGCATGTTCTCGTACACATACAAATAAAGCACACATATACATTCAAAGATTAAAATAAATCAAGGCAATTCTTCATTAGCTGTTCAGAAATACCTTTGTGTGGGGGATTATCAAAAGCCTGAACTCAGAAGTTAATATCTACCTAAAGCTTTGTAATTTTGTGTGGTAGTTAGAATTCATTGTCAGCTTGACAGATTAGAATCATATTTAGGCTTTGGTGAGTGCCTGTAGATGATTATTTTCACTTGCACCTATTGAGTGAAAACCCTTGTACCACTTCTTTCTTGGTAATTAGACAAAATACCATTTCTTGGCTGGAACCTGGTCTGTATACGTGGAGACAGGGGGCTGGGCAATAGGATATAATCATGCATTGCTCCTAGCTTGGTAATTCAGGTAGGTTGATTAGGCAGTGAATTCCAGGGATCCATATGTTTCAATCTCCTCTTTCCTTCATCACTGGAATTAAAGATCTTGACTGGCTTTTCCATGGATGCTAGGAATCAAAACCCAGGTTCTCATGCATAACTGTCAGGGTCTTTACAGACTAAGCCATCTCACCAGCATCTCCTGATCCACTTTAAAATTGCTTAATTGAAAAAAAAAAATCACATGGGTGGAAGGAAGAACCTTGGAGGAGGTGCACATGGGAATTCTGAGCATATGAAAGCAAATACCTGTTAGTACCCCCCCACATAAACACATGCGACCACACAGTATGCAATAGAAATATGCAGACTACTGAGCATTCCAGTCTATTTTCTTCTACCACACAACATTCTTTTAGGATAGTATAGCCTCACGGAAATACTCCAGATGCATAAATTCTGGTCTGAGTGAGTGGGGTTGTCCTTTTTTTGATTTCTGTTATTATGATACAATATTCCAACTTAAAGCAATTTGGAAGGAAAGGGGTTTGGGGCTTTCAATTCCTGATCTCAGCCCATCATTGTAAAAAGCCAAAGTAGGATCTCAAACTAGGAACTGAAGCAAGACCATGAAGGAACACTGCTTACTTGCTTTGTGCCCTAAGGCTTGCTCAGCTACCTTTTTTTTTTTATTAGATATTTTATTTTCACTTCAGATGGCATCCTCTATCCCCATTCCTCCCCCCACCCCCCTTAGGAAACCCATATCCCATGCCCCCTTTTCCTTTTTGCATTTATACATTTTTTTTAAAAAA
Organism: Arvicanthis niloticus; assembly: GCF_011762505.2. Taxonomy (NCBI): domain Eukaryota; kingdom Metazoa; phylum Chordata; class Mammalia; order Rodentia; family Muridae; genus Arvicanthis; species Arvicanthis niloticus. The sequence goes on from NC_047671.1 coordinate 42,766,580, forward strand.
AAAATGTTAATCATAGGCTTTATAAGTTTGGAATTGTTCAATCAGAGGTGTAACCCACTGACCGACCTAGATATAACAACTATCTTTGACTGGTGGAGATACATGAATATCTGCCTCCCTGTCTCCCCCCTCTTTCTCTCTTTCATCACCTAGCTTCTCCTCTCCTTCTTCTTCTCCTCTTCTTACTCCTTTTCTTCCTCTCAGTACTCCTCCTACCTTAGCTCCTCCTACACATCACTCTTCCTGTTAAAATGAAACTTTTCTCTAAAAATACAATTAGAGCATAATTATGCCAATTTGTACCAGTGAGGTACAGGATACTCCTAATACCCAGTCCATTCTTTTGTTGACTAACCACCTCCTCTGTCATCTATTCTAACTAGAACATTTAGTTCTGAACCTGGCTTTAGGATGAATGTCAGCTGACAACCATCCACTCAAATCTTTTCTTTTAAGGTAGCTACCTTTCTTATACAAAAAGAACTACTGGCTCAGGAGTGGTACCACCCACATTAGGCTAGGTCCTCCCATGTCAATCATTCATCTGTTGAGGGCAATTCCTCCACTAAAGTTTCCTCTTCCCAAGTGACTTTTTAAATATATGTTCTGATATTATAGTATAACTAGACTATTTCCCCTTTCCCTTTTCTTCCTGAAAATGTTCCTACTTGCTGTCTTTCAAAGTCATTTTCTCTCTTTCTTTGTTTTAATCTGTGTGTGTGTGTGTGTGTGTGTTATATGTGTATGTCCCCCTAAATGTATAAATACTGCCTTTTTTAGTCTGTATAATATTACTTGTATGTATATTTATATGTCTTCAGGGCTGATCATTTGGTACTGGATAACCAATTGGTGTTTTCATTCCTTAGAAGACCAATTCTCCCACCCTTAGCATTCCTTAGCTGACTGTGATTTTTTATCAGGGTTGAAGCCTCATCAGCTTCCCAATCCATGTTAACATGTATATTGGAGCTGTCCTTACTTGGGTCATGTTTAGACAGTCATGTTGACTGCAGCTTCTAAAATTCCTAGGAGACACATCTCAGGGCAAACTCCCTGTTCTTAGGGTTCCTACAGTATTTGTGCCCCTTTTTCACATTGCTTGATGCTTGAACCTTGGGTGCAGAAGTTGTGTTAGAGATGTACCAGTTGGGGCTGGGCTCCACACCTCTGCATTATGAGCTGTTGTGCTTTTCTGTAATGGAATCTTCAGTTGCAAAGGGAAGTTTCCCTGATGCAGAGTGAGAACTACACTTATGTGTGAGCATGAGGACACATGTTTAAAACAGAGTCAGGGATTACAGGTGCTATTGCTCTTGGTGGCTTCCCAGAGGTGGAAGGTGGCTTCACTTTGCATCAAATAAGAAAGAAAAAAAAAAAAAAAAACCCTAAACCAGCACAAGGGTTGACTCAAATAACTGTAGGACTGGCAGAAAGGTCTCTATCATTCTGTCTTTCTCCAAAAGTCTTAGGAGTAACCAATTTGTATGAAAATATCCTCTGGCTTCCTTTTGAGAAAACCAGGATGAAATAATAGAAATATTATTTTTAAATAATTATAAGAGAGAGGAGAAGCAGCATTGCTTTGACACATTCAAATCACCTAACAATTACATACATGTATGAAGCTTTATTCTTTAGAAGCATAATAACAATTTTGTACTTGTGTTCTTGGAAGAATTGCAGCCAAAGTTTTTCCATCCTCTGTACATGTTTCCAGGAAACAGCTGCCATACGTAAGAACTCAAGGTTCAACAAGAGATCAAAATAATGGCAGGATAGAGGACACACAGCATAAGTGTTGATATGGGGATTTGTTCCCCAATAAAACGACACAGAAAACATGGAGCTGAATTCGTTGTGGAAAGCTATACCTGAAAGGAAGAAAACCTTCAGCCTAATAACCAAGATGATTAAATTACTAGGAAGTAGTTCATAAACCACACACACACACACAAAAGAACCAATGAAGTCATTAGATATAAAAGAAAATGGGTCTAGTGGTGGGAGAGTACATGCACAAAGCTCTGCCTTTTATTCTCTTGTAGGAAGCCGTGGTCAGCGGTGATATATTCGCCATTCCAAGATGGCGCCGACATCGTGTCCTCCCCACTAGAAAACAATTAACTGCGCAGGTGCAAAAGGCAAAAGCACGCCAAAAGTCACTGCCCATCCCGGGGCGTAATATGGGATGATGAGTGAACAGCCAATCAGAAGTGAATACGTCACTCTAGGGTGTACTTAAGCTGTGCCTCTTCCTGTCTTTGGCCCTTCCGCGAACTTCACTTAAGAGTAAAGCCTCGCTGTAATAACTACCCAAATTCTGCCTCTCGTGTTTCTCTTCCACGGGTGAAAAGGGGACACAGGAGGCGCGTGCAACATTCTCTGATCCATGTAAAACTGGGGTGGTGAACAAGAGGCTGAGACAGAAGGAACAACAATTCAAGGTCATTCTCAGCCACATAAAACACACCAATTCAAGTCTAGTCAATGCAAGAAGAGACTGTATCCAAAAATCAAAACTGCTCAAAGAGGTGCCAGTTACATAGATAATATATAAAATGTACTTTCTTTTACATAAAAAAAATTGGATGTGACAAACTTCAATATTTTCAATTTCATATTTCTGCTTTGATGCTGTCCCCTTGATTACACATAGTCAGGCACATGTAAACGTTTCACTTGAAAAACTGTAAATCCATATTAATAGAGATAAATCATAAGTAAAAAAGTTTAGCCAGAAATGTTGATGGCTTTCAGAAAGACTGAGGGCAAAACTTGTTATAACAATGATTAGCCAAGGTTCTCTAGAATAACAAAACTTGTAGAATACACACACATGTACATACACACACACACACACAAGGGATTTATTAGAATGACTTACAAGATTCAGTCCAGCTAATCTAACAATGGCTGGCTATAAATGGAAAGTCTAAGAATCAAGAAGTTGCTCAGTCCATGAGGCTGGGTATCTTAGCTGATCTTCAGTAAACACTGGAGTCCCGAGGAAGCAGGTTCAAATGCCAATTATGGAATGGACTTGCTAGCAAAACCAAAGCATATAGGCAAAGAGCAAAACTTTTCTTCTACCATATTCTTATATAGGCTTCCAGAAGAAGGTAAGGCCCAGATTAGAGTTGGGTTAAAGGTGTATCTTCCTACCTCAAAGATCCGAATTAGAGGTAGACCGTCCCACTTCAAATTAAGCAGAAGTTCCTCACAGGTGTACCTTTATTTTTGGGTTTTAGTTAATTCCAGATGTAGTCAAGTTGAAAACAAAGAATAGCCATCACAGATGATAAGACAGAATAGAGAAATCCAAGACTAAACAAGAGTGAAGGTTTTACCAAAGATGGGCATCATTCCCACACAGTAAAATGTTCTTAAAACAGAACAGAGGGGAAAGGGTCCCAGGGAAGAGTGTTGGGTAATTAATTAAATGACAACTCGTGACTGCTGCTACATCAGGCAGCCTTCATCTGCCAGTGTGTACAGAATACCTTTGTTGAAGCTCTTCAATCTAGTCAGGATTTTAAGAATGCATTCCTAAATCTAAAACAAGCAAAGGCATGCTTGACTGGTGTCCCTTATGGGCATTAGAGCCTGTCCAGGCTCATCTCAGAAGTGAAACACACCCAAATACACATCTACTTCCAGCCCTACTTAGAAAGTCATTTAGCAATAGTAGGAGCCTTCCACACAAAGGACCAAAGGACAAAATCCACTACCTAGGGTCTACCAGCCTTTACAAGGGATAAGTTTGGGGGATGAACATGTCCAAAGTAAACCCCTGTCCTAATCCCCAAACCATTCCTTTATAGGAATAACTGTGCAGTAGAAAACATTAGTCATAAGGAGATGATCAGTGGCCAGAGAATGTTAACCACTGAACAACATGAGTGGAGATAATTTTAAACAGAAGTCTTAAAAAATAAGTGAATATAAACAAATTATGTTAGTTGAAGGGAAGGCTCCTGCTTGTTCTCTTTTCCCTTCTCACCGTGTGTGTGTGTGTGTGTGTGTGTGTGTGTATGCACACATATGTGTCTGTGTGGTGTGTGGTATGTCTGTGTGTAGATCTGTGTGTCTGTGTGTGTCTTTTATCTGAAATTAGATCATTGTTTGTATCTTTTTATATGGATATCTGGTTGGATTTCTATTTGTTGTTACCCTAGCTTGACAGGATTTAGTTTAGCTGGGTGATGATTGAAATTCAGCCTTGTGTTCTCTCAGTGCTGGTTAATGAATGAGGTAACAGAAAGACTCCTGGTTCAGCTAGAAAAACAAGTAGCTTCTGACTTCACAGAGGTGCACTCTGTACCACAAGACAGTTCTTCCTGTGGTGCCTCAGAAATTAATGCTAACATGCCAAAGAAGTAGAAATGGGAGCTGACAGTGGGGTATACATGTTCTCTTGATAGAACTTCAGATGACAGCATTAGGGTCTCAGAGAAGGGGGACACTGCCTGAAGGATGAACAGAAATATCAGCAGAGGTGCTCAAATGGCAGCATTAGGGGCTCAAAGAGACAGAGAGTGTAAGGAGCCATCATAGTAGAAGCTAATAATTAGCAGGTGATCTTTCTGAGATGGGTCCACCTTGGTTTAAAATCCATGATGGATTTGCTCCAGTCTGGTGGTTCTAAGGAAAATTGGACATAGTACTATCTGAGGACCCAGCTATACCATTCCTGGGTATATACCCAGAAGATGCTCCAACATGTAAGAAGGACACGTGCTCCACTATGTTCATAGCAGCCTTATTTATAATAGCCAGAAGCTGGAAAGAGCCCAGATGTTCTTCAACAGAAGAATGGATACAGAAAATCTGGTACATTTACACAATGAAGTATTCCTCAGCTATTAAAAACAACAACTTCACGAAATTCACAGGCAAATGGATGGAACTTGAAAATATCATCCTGAGTGAGGTAACCCAGTCACAAAAGAACACACATGGTATGCACTCACTGATAAAAATCACTTTTCAAAGTGTCCCTTTAGAACTGCAACTTCAACTTGCAGGTTGACAGTTGGAGCTGCAGTTCCCATGGAGATAGAACAAAGGCTATGTTTACTTAATCCCCTGCCATTAGGCTACAGGTCTTAATTGCCTAAACCAGGAGCTTTTTACCCTCAGAAAGAATGAGAAAGTTTTCAGGACCTTTTAGAAGCTATCAACAAGCATTTAGTGTAGTTAGAAAGCTAGAACATCTGAAGACCATCAGTCTAAAGCTAAACCTGAGTCCACTCTGTTTCTCATTTCAACCCACTCCAGGCCAGGAGGCTCCCATCAAGAGAGGGGAAGGCTACCTATGAAGCAAGTAAAGGACTTAGTATAGGCTCTTAGACAGCTACATCATGGCACAAGCTCTAAGAATTTCATGATGCCAATAGCTTCCTAAGGATTGTCTAAAGGCGAAGGTACAGTTGTTATTGATTAAAGATTCTATACTTGTGAATTTACTTGACTTACAGATTTCTGTTCAATAGAACAGAGAAACTGAAACTTTTATGGCCTGCTGTGTATTGGATAGTTTTGTAAATAATTCAGAAATCAAATTGTATGCTAATGGTATTATTATATTTTGTCAAAAGGTCCTAGCTCGAAAATTACATTCAAATCAGAATTAATACCTGACTCCCTCATTAGTCAGTAGGCTAAGAAAAATCAATGGTTAAGAAAAATCAATGGTGTAGATCTATTTTGTTCTTGTCTGAGAACCATGACTTTTCAACTTTGAAAATTACACTTTACAAATATGCTGAAGACTTCACTTTAATAGGCTTGAATGATAAAATGCAATGACCACAGGCAGTCATGTTTGAAAAAGTCGATTGTAATTTCAATTTCTCTTGTGGAAACAAAAATGGTCGTTTTTCTATTATAATCATGTCTTACTTCTTTTGTTTCAACTGAAACAAAACATTAAAAAATTTACATACTAATGAGGGTACATGTAATAGTCAATACATATATATATACATTGAGTGACATGTAATTGGCTTTTTACCACACTTACCACTTGAAATATTTATCAATATTTTATGATGAAAACTTTAAAAACTGTTTCCTTGTAGATTTTTTAAATATCTCGAATATAGTTATTACCTCTTTTCCCCATGTACTAGCTCTGCTTCCTAATGGTAACTGCATCCACTAACTGTGTGCCCCTTGATCAAACTTTCATCCATCCCTTTACCACCTATTTTTAAAATACAATATTGTGTTTTATTCTTCAAGAGTTCCATAGGTGCACACTATGTATTTGAACATGTTCACCTCCTACTCCTCTTCCAACTTCTCTTAGATCCACCACCCCTACCCCCTCCAACTTTGTGTCCTTTTTATAATCCACCAAGCCCAATCTGTGCTGCCCATAAACCTCTCCAGTAAGTTGCTTCTATCAGGAATTTTGTCACAGCCACAGTAAATAAGAATAGAATATTAGGCTCTCTCCTCCAGCCGAACAAGATGCCCAAAGGAAAGAAGGAAAAGGGGAAGAAGGTGGCCCCGGCCCCCGCCATCATCAAGAAACAGGAGGCCAAAAAGGTGGTCAATCCTTTGTTCGAGAAAAGGTCCAAGAACTTCAGCATTGGGCAGGACAGCCAGCCCAAAAGAGATCTAACATGCTTCGTTAAATGGCCCTGATACATCAGGCTGCAGCGGCAAAGAGCCATCCTCTATAAGCGGCTCAAAGTACCTCCTGCCACTAACCAATTCACCCAGGCCCTGGACAGGCAAACAGCTACTCAGCTGCTTAAACTTGCCCACAAGTACAGCCCCGAGACAAAGCAAGAGAAGAAGCAAAGATTACTGGCCCATGCTGAGAAGAAAGCTGCTGGCAAAGGGGACGTCCCAACTAAGAGACCACCTGTCCTCAGAGCAGGAGTCAATACAGTCACCACCTTGGTGGAGAACAAGAAGGCTCAGCTGGTGGTGATTGCCCATGATGTAGACCCCATTGAGCTGGTGGTTTTCCTGCCTGCCCTGTGTTGAAAGATGGGGGTGCCCTACTGCATCATCAAGGGAAAGGCCAGGCTGGGACACCTGGTCCACAGGAAGACATGTACCACTGTTGCTTTCACACAGGTTAACTTGGAAGACAAGGGTGTTCTGGCTAACCTGGTGGAAGCTATTAGGACCAATTATAATGACAGATATGACAAGATCCGCCGCCACTGGGGAGGCAACGTCCTGGGTCCTAAGTCTGTGGCTCGCATTGCCAAGCTGGAAAAGGCAAAGGCTAAAGAACTCGCCACTAAACTGGGTTAAAAAAATATACACTGAGTTTTCTGTAGATGAATATAACTACAATTTTTTTTAAAAAAAAATGAATAGAAAATTAGCACCACAGAGAGGGCTATCGCTGTGATGGATCTGATTGTGTGACTCCTGGGGCTTTTAGAATGCCCGAGAGTTTGGACAGGTGGCCTAGAGAAGGCATAGAAAGCAGGAGTGGGGGTTAGTGATCACTTGATAGAAAAGCAGAAAACCAGAACTCAACACGAAATGTGCTCACAGGGTCACAGATGGGAGCTAGCACTTAGTTAGAAACCAAGCCAGAGAATAATTCTATCACATTCTGGCAAAGAATGGGTTTGTATTCCACATGTGTCCTGGAACTCTGGGTAGAGAGGAGCTCAAAGAGGATAGACTCATTAATTTGGCAGAGGAAGTCTTAGGAGACCACAGCATCCAGGGGGTTGTAAGATACCTAGTTAATTTTAGCCAGATTGACAGTGAAAATAATGACGTGAGGAGAGGTTTTTAAAAATGAAAAGCTACTATTAATAGTTAAATTTAATTATTATTTAATTTTAATTTTAATAATAATTAAAAATGTAAAACTATTAAAAATTAAGTGCTATTTAGAGGGGACAGAAGTTAAAGTTGCAGGAGAAGCAATATCCTGAAAAGCTAAGGCAGTTGTTAAGGAGATTTGTGTTATTAAACTTTGCACTTAGCAATGAGTGAGATGCACCCATTGAAGTGTCCAGGGTATACAAATTAAAGGAAAGCAAAGCTTTCACTTGAAAGGAAACCACTCTTTAAAAGCAGCAACAAAGAGTACTTAAAAAGAGGCCATTTCCAGGGTGCCCCGTTGGAGAAAGACCAGATATAGAAGTACTTTTCTCAGTTCAATCTTTCAAGCACTCAGACTGCTAAAGTAACTGTAAGCCTCCCCTCCCCCAACCCCACCCCACTCCCCGCTGATAATAGAGCTTGCTGTTTGTCTGCGTGATATTATTTTGCAGGTTTATATAACACGGCATTATGGAGTCTTGCATCAAAGTTTCAGGGAAAAAGCCTGTAAGTCCAGGCAACGTTCAAGGTGACTGGGGGTATAGGGGCTGGCAGATGGGGGATGGAGAATGGGGGATGGGGTGGGGGTAAGGGGTGGGGATTCAGGTTTGCTGAATCTGTGCAGGGGAACCCAAGACAAGTTATGTTTGAAAATGTGAAACTCAAACTTAAGTTGCAAGAAAAGAGTCCAGGTCTATGGCTTTCTGAAAAAAAAAAAACAAAAAACAAAAAACCTGTAGGCACTGAGTGTTGGCCCAAGAAAATAGACTCAAGTGTGCTTCTGTTCGTGCTCATTTTGTAACACCTCATGCTCCAGATGCTGCATGTGGAGCTACAGGATTTTAAGTTTTCCCTAATGAGTTACAATCTTGCTTTGGACCAGCCTTTCCTGTTGCTCACCCATTCCTCCCTTTGGGAATGTTTGTCCCACTGTACATTTAAAAGTATGTGTGAATGTTTGTATATGTTTGGTCCAGGGAGTGGCACTATTAGGAGGCCTTGTTGGAGTGGGTGTGTCACTGTGGGCATTGGCTTAGGACCCTTATCCTAGCTGCCTGGAAGTTAGTCTTCCCCTAGCAGCCTTCAGATGAAGATGTAGAACTCTCTCAGCTCTGGCTGCACCATGCCTACCTAGATGCTGCCATGGTCCTGCCTTGATGATAATGGACTGAACTTCTGAACCTATAAACCTTTATAAGACTTGCCTTGGTCATGGTATCTGTTCACAGCAGTAAAACCCTAACTAAGACAGTATGTGACCTTCATTTTTACTTTTCAGGTGTGAGATACAGTTTGTTTGTTTGTTTTTTCTATCAAAAGTAGCTATCCTGCAAAGAACCAATATTTTACAAATCTCCCAGACATTATTAGATTTTCATGCAAAGAAATTCAAATCTCAAATTTTTTTCATCTTCTCTGCCTATTAAGATTTTTGGTTACACAAATGGCCTGCTGTGTTCCTGGAACTTGAAGGCTTAGAGCAGCCGCCTCCATCTATGCCCACCTCCATCTATGCCCACCTCCATCTATGCCCACCTCCATCACCACCACCACCACTACCTCCACCCTAATCACTATCACTATCACCATCACCTTTACCACCTTCACTACAACCCAACTTGACCAATACCAACACACACACACACACACACACACACACACACACCTGTTTTCTTCCTTTACTTTGTACTGCTTTCCAAATTAGTCAATCAAGGGTAAAGTAATTTGGGGCGAGATTAAACCTCAGCCAGGGAAGAGCAGCCAAGTTCCCCCTTGCACAAGGATAAAAGGCTGAAGCCACTGTGGCTATGTGTGCCCATTGCTAGCCCAGTTTGGGCAGTGGTGTCACTTTTTCAAAAAGAATGGCCTTGCTGAGTTACTTTCACTGTGCTCTTTTGTTTCTTTGTGAAACACCAAGAGTATTCTTTACAACACGGGATCTCAATGTTCAGATCTTCCCTTGATTTCAGGGAACTCTTTGAACTTTAAGTTTTGAACAGTGTTGGGACTGCTAGAGACTATAGGACTTTTGAATGGACACTAAATGCATTTTGCACTATGAGAGGGCCATGAACCTTTGGGAGCCAGCAAGGAATGTTTAAATCTAGAATGTCACCCACAGATTCATGTAGTGAGTGTCTGCTCCATAGCTTCTGGCACTATTTTGAGTTCTATAGAGTCATCAGGAGGTAAGGCTTGGCTGGTAAAAGAAAGACATGGTTAGACTTTGAAGGATTTGCCTATTTCTGGTTTGGTAACATGAGACCAGTTTTGTTCCATACCCTCTACGGACAGAGCCACTCCTTCTGCCATGCCTTCTCTCCCATGGTGCTCTGAAAACATTCTGAAATGATATACCAAAATAAGCCTTTCTCCCTGAAGTTGCCTCTGTCAAGTATTTTGACACAGAGATACAGACAGTAACTAATATGCCCTGCCCAACCTCTTCTCATTCCCAGGTGGGGTTCTTGCCTCAACCATCCTGGTTAGAAACATTTCCCTTCAGCCATAAATCATGTCGCACTAAAGCACATATTAGTCTTATAAATTGGCCCAGAGCCTTCCGAACTAAATTCATGGTTAGACTGGATAGATTTTCTCAGGACCGGAGTTTTTTACTTTTCTCCAGAAATACACATATTAGACCATACAAGGCATGAGTATTGGAAAGAAGGGTGGAAAAGAGATGAGAGGCTCTGAACACACAGTGAGATGGTTCTAACCTGGGATGGGGTGATGGATAGGAATAACATGTGAAAGAAACAGGGTCTTTCATTGTTCTGTGGTGAAAGTAAGCTATTTCCTTACAGATTATTGAGACCTATGCTTCTTCATATGACAGTCAGATGATGTTAGGAAAGTTACATCACCCCAGTTTCCTGATATGTAAACGGAGTTAATCATGGTGCTTGTTGTAAGGGTTGGATAAGAATTAAATTGGGTAAGAAGTGCTAAGTGATTCGAACAGCTCCTGGAATAGTCAATAAATCCTAGATTTCAGTACTGATGCTATTATCATTAATGCTATGCCTCAACAAATTGTCACTAATGCCCCCCCATTATTATATTCCATTAGGATGAAATCGCATGCATTATGGAAGCACAAACTGAGATAAATGTTCTAATCTCCAGTGAAAATAACTAAATTCCAAAATCTTCAAAGGCAAAGTCAGTAATAGGAGACTTCACTAAAGAACAAATGTTATTCTGAAGCCTCATTTAGAAGAGACGTTGGTAATAGAGACTCATTCATTCAACAGTGTGGGGGCACATGGGTCTATCATTTTATTTTATTTTCATGCTCTGCTTCCCTCTGAGCCAAGAACATGACACACACCTGAGCACAGTGCCTATAGTCTATGAAAAAAACCTGTTCAACCCAAACCAAATGTATGCAATGTACACATGGAAGCATTTAAGCCCTAATGGAGGTTGAAGGAGTGTTAGTGAAGGGATCAAAGTTAGAAATGAGTCTATGGATGCCAAACAATGACGCTATTTGTATACAAATAAAACTGATGGCCAACCCTTTCGAGCTAGGTTTTTAGAATACACAAATTTAAAATAATAAAAAAAAATTGTATTTCCTGAACCCCCAAAGCTTCTAACTGGGATGGTGAACATAACTAGATGTTCCAGGAGGACATACCCAGAACAGAACCCCTGATGCCATCTGGTAACTCAGAAAAGGCTCATCAGAGAAAGTAGCTTTTAAAATTAGAAATGAAAAGCACTTCATAATGGGTAGAAGGGGAAACACAGGCATGAGAACAAAAAAGCACTTGGCTGCAAAAGAATGGACAAAATCCAGGACCCAAACCTCTGGTGTAGCTGAAACGTGCATGAGAGTAAGCAGGGGGAATCTCGAATACCGAGGCAGTGGCTGGGGATCCAGGATCTGCAGACCTGGGCAGGGAGATCAGGCTTTATCCTATAGAAATGAGATCTCACCATGTTCTAACTATGACTATGCTGGCTACACAACTGATTTTAGTGTGGTAAAGTTACAAAAAAAGGAAAGATGTGGCAGGAAGCCCTTTCAGAAGAACAGGTGGGAGATTATGATAGCGTAGATAAAAAATGTTAACAGAAGAAAGAGCAAAGGATGTGGGCTCCAGGATATTTGGGAGGCAGTGATGACAAGTCACAGAGGTCAGGGATGATGCAAACATGGAGCCATTTCTGGGCACCTGACATGGCTGCGGAGCAGGAGAACACTAGAGAGGATCTTTGGGAATTACTACATGGGATTACAGTTTGATTGATATATCCAAGTAGAACTCTCAAGCAGGCAATGTAAAGTTTAAGTAAAACCATTAACCAAAAGAAAATTTTATGTTGTCAATATAAAAATAGCCACAACATCTTTATCAGCATATCAGTGGTATTCTTTATAGAAGATGTTTAAGTAATGAAATCCATATTGGAATGGAAAAGATCTAAATCACTTTGAAAAAGAAAGAAAGAAACACTAGGAATCCAAATCTGGATGCATCACCACTTCTGAACTCAAATCATACCACAGATCTAAGTTGTTTAGACATTTGGTGCTTCAGTGAAAACAGATAGCAAAGCTGATAGGACAGATAGAGATTCCAGAAATAAATCCACACATCCTCAGCCAAGTGGTTCTCAACAAAGACACCAAAAATATACACTAGAGAAGGGACAGTCCGTTCCTAAACCACACTGAGAACATCAGAGAGCCACGTGCAGAAAGTGAATATAGACCTCTGTCTTTCATCCTGTTACAGCCATCAGCTCAAAATAGATGAAACCCCTAAATGAAAGAGCTAAAACTATGAAAGATTATAAATATAAGATATATTGTATACAGAGAATATTTTATAGATAGATAGATAGATAGATAGATAGATAGATAGATAGATAGACTTTTGAACAGAGGAAATTGGGGAATTGGGCAATCATTTTGGAAGAATCTTAAATGTTCAAGAAACAAAAGCAAGAACAGACAAATAGGATTATAACCACCTATGGGGCTTCTGAGCTAAAACAAACAAATAAACAAGAAAACAATCAAGGGTGCAGAAGCAAGCTACAGAATGGGGGAACCACCTGTAAACATTCATCTAAAAAAGGTGCCAGAGTTAGAAAACACAAGTTCTGACAACATTAAAGAAACAATTTTAAAGTGGGCAAAAAGCAAAGACTTCCATAATTCTTGTTTGTCCTAGATCTAAAGAAAATCATTAAACCACAGTTTGACTTTAAAATTTGATGGGATTTATTTAACATAGGTTGGTTGTATAATATTGTTGTATAAATACCAAGAGCCAGTTGCTGTTGCCTTGGACCTGAAGACCTCAAGGCCTCACAACCACTCCATGGTGGCTGATGACTCAATAGTCAGTGGTACTCTTGCTCCAAACAATGTATGCTACATTCAAGTCTCCTGAGAACACAACATGAATCCAGAACAGCTGTTTGAAACCATCTCCCAAACCACGCTGAATGCTGTGGACATGATGCATGTGTGCACATATGGATGCAGGTGATGTACAGATGTGCAGATTATGGGTATGCTCAGTTTTGTGTGTGTTTTGTGTAGAGGCCGGATGTTGACACTGCCTTTATATATTGCTCTACATTTTTTTTTTTTGAGACAGGATTTCTCAGTGAACCCAGCACTTACCTTTTCAGCTATACTGGCTGCACAGCAAGGTACCTAGGATCTATCTGGTACACACACACACACACACCCTACTACTGAAGTTAGAGTTTCCTGTCTCTCCCCATTCTCCCAGTGTTGGAGTTTCAAATAAGCACTGCCAAGCTCAGCTTTCATGAACGTGCTATGGGATCAAACTCAGGACCTCTCACTTGTATAGCAAGCACCCACTGACATGAGCATTCAAGACTTCTTAAAAATGAGGGTGAAATTATCACAGAGAAAAACACCCCAGCATCTTTGAGTCAACCCTAGGGTGAGGAAGCAACAGTGCAATGCTGGGAGAGCTTGGCAAAGGTTGTGTTAATGGTAGTTATAACAATGACAAGCCCCAGAGTCAGCTTCAGTTAGCACTATGCCATTACGTGTTCCTCACCTTAACACTGAGGAGACGTGACATTTTCAGCCAGGACTTCTACTGACATCACCTGTTCTTTTATACAGCATGCCCAGTGTTTGATCAAAACTTAGACATTCACAGGAACAAAAATCCATATCTTGTGGTATCGAGTGAAATGCTCCAAATACATCAAATGGGTAAAGTGGTTTGGTGGTGTTTTTTACTTCTTCTGTATTCTTAATGATTCTTTCTAATAGTTCTTTCAATTGCTTTTAGAGGGCTATTGAGATTTCCAACCCTAATTGCACAATTATCATTTTCTGTTTTTAATTCTAACTTGTTTTTTCATGAATTCTGATACTCTGTTGGGTAGTCAGTCATTTATAAAGGTTTCTCTCTCTCTCTCTCTCTCTCTCTCTCTCTCTCTCTCTCTCTCTCTCTCTCTGTTGCTAGAAGATATTTTTCACTGTGTCTAGTAACATTGTTTGTAATAAAACCTAAAGTCTAGTTGGCTGAAATTAGCACAGCTGTTTCAGCCACGTTAATTAATGGCTTCTATTTGTATGGCAAACCGTTTCCACCCCTTTACTTTCAAGCTATTTTATATCCTTAAGCAACTGTTTGTGTTTTACAGAAAATATATGTTTTGGTCTTGCTTTTTGCCTCACCTAACAATCTTGGTCTTTCTACATAATTATTGATATAAGTGAACTTATATCTGTCATTTATTATTTATTCACTACATCTAATCACTATCTGGGTTTTCTGGTTTTGGGGGGTTTGTTTGTTTATTTTACTGTCTTCTCCCTCCTTATTTATTTTCTTTCTGACTCTCTTCCAGTACTACTGCTGTGATGAAACCCCATTACTAAAGCAACTTTGTGAGGGAAGTGTTCATTACACCTTATACTCCAGACAATCCATTGCCGAGGGTTAGGGTTAGACAGAAACTCAAACAGAACAGGGACCTGGAGCCAAGTGCTGATGCAGAGAACCTAGAGGAGTGTTTTGTACATCATGGCTTGCTCAGTTTGTTTTTTGTATAGAACTCAGGCCCACAAGCCAAGCCAGGGACAGCACCATCCATAATGGGCTGAGATCTCCCCCATCAATCAATTAAGGAAATACCCTCCATCCAGATCTTATGGAACCATTTTCTCAACTGAGGTTTCCTCCTTTCAGAGAACTCTAACCTGTGTCAAGTTGACATACAAACCCATCACTGTTAAGCTACGGTCTTTTCTTTCTTATGCTTCCCCAAGATCATACATTAACAACAATATCACAATATAAAACACTTTACAAACTTAAAAGGCTCTATAGTCCTTACAAATTCAAACACTTTAAAATTTGGTCTCATTGAAAAACAGTCCAAGGTCTCTTTTAAAATTCAAGGTCTCTCAACTGTGAGATCCTATAAAAGCAAAAATAAATTAAATGCTTTCTTGTTTCAAGAGGAAAGAACCAGGACACATTCCCAATCTGAATAAAGAAAAAGCAAAACTCAAACAGTATAACTCAACATCCAGTGTCTGTGATTCATTCACAGTCTGCTGGGCTTCTCGGGCCCCTTCTCTGGCTCCATCCCCTGTAGCACACACAGCTTGTCTTACAGGCTCTTGCTGGTTCCATTCATTTGCATCTGCTGCTCTTTTGTCATCCTACAGCACTGGCATCTCTAAAATGCTGGGGTTTCTTGCTGCAACTGGGCTACACTTTCACTAACAGGCTCTCCTGAGCCCTCTTCAGGGACTCCAGCCTTGCCACACAGTGCCAAGCCTCAGCTGTTCTCCATGACACTTTAAGCCTTCAAAACCACCTAGACCCTCTTAGAACACTACCAAGTTCAGCTGCTAGTGCAACATACAGCCTTGGCCACCTCTGCAACAGAGCTTCTGTGTGCAGACTCTGATAAAACAAGTCACCAGAAGATTTCACCCCAGTGGTGCTGGACTCTTCTTAATCACTGGTCTTTTCTTAATTACTGCTAATTTCTTAGCTCCAACTGAACAGTGTATAGTGTCCCAAGAATGCAAAGGTTTTATTTTATTGTTTCTGGTCTTTTGTTAAACAGCTGATTCTTCAGCCCTAGCTAATTAGAACAACCGATTAACTTAAAATAGTAGATACCCCTGATAAAGCCTTCAAAGCTCCTTCCAAAATTTCACAAAGCAGACCTTCGTCATTTGCAGGGCTCTCAACATTCTTATCTTTCAAGCTTCTACAGGACATCTCACTGAGCTCCCAACACTTAAAGGCTTTTCTCACCCAAAGTTTTGAAGTTTTTTCACAAGCCTTCTAAAAATATGGTCAGGTCTGTCACAGCAACACCCCACTATGCTGGTACCAATTTGTCCTAGTTAGTGTTATTTTTGCTGTAATAAAATATTGCATGTAGTTTTACACTGTACTCACCTTTGTTCTGGGAAGTGACCACACTACCAGACCCCTCCTGGCTTCCCTTAAATCTTTGGATAACACACACACACACACACACACACACACACACACACACACACACACACAGTTGTTCCTTTTCAACTTGTCTTCTTGGCACAATTGCTGGGTGCTACTATCTCCCACCTGGAAAAGCAAACCCTTACCAGTTTTTTATCTCTGCCTCTCCCACCTGTCCTAAACTTCAGATGCTGAACTCCCCTGACCACCCACCCGCCACTCCTCCAGAGACTCCAGATGGTTGCCCAGTTCTCCTCTCTCCAAAACATGGTGAACTTCGTTCTCCTTCCTTACATCTCCTTGCCTGCCTCCAGGAGCCCAGAAGTTCTACCTGTACTTTCTGCCCAGAAATTGGCCCATGGCTTTCTTTACTGACAGATCAAGAACCAATTGCAGAACAGGACCTTAGCATCAGACTAGCCCCCTAAAACACAAAAACCATGACCAAAGCAATGTGAGGGGGAAAAGTGTTTATTTCCACTTATACTTTCAAGTAACAAACAGTCCATTGCTGAGGGAAGTCAAGGCAGGAACTCAAACAGTGTAGGAACCTGGAGGCATCAGTTGACGATGCAGTGGCTGTAGAGGAGTGTTGCTTACTGGCTTGCTCATCATGGCTTGCCATATAGCTGAAGCTGGCCTTGTAATCCTGATTGCCAGGTATTCACTGTTACAAGTGCTAGGTATGAGCCACCATGCCCAGATAAGTCAGGGCTTCATATATAGTCCTTTCCATTCTCCTTGACTTTTTTTGTTAGAAATAAAAATTACATCTGTGTTAGTAAATTCCAAACCATCCTGGAGAGTCTTCTGAGGATCTAGCTCAGAACAGATGCAGTATCAGGCACTGATGTCTGAAAGAGACAAGTCCACGGGTGCCTCGGCTTAAGTTAGGGAGAACACTGGTGATTCACCTTGAACACTTTCACTGTTCCAATATCTTATCAGTAAATAAGCCAACATATGACTCAGAAGTCCATGAAAGATTGACAGTGCGCGTCACTATGTACAAATACAATTAATTCTTCCACATCTCCCATACTCTACCTACCATAAGGAGTAGCTGAATTTTGGTGTTTTCAGTAAAAATACAAAAAGAATTCTCTCCTGGGATCCAGAAAGGTCAAAAACTGAATATTTACTTTTTGTCTAATTTTAGATGGGGAACTTATGCTTCAGTTGGGAAGGACCTATAGGAATCAGCCTGCAAGGGCATAGCTAATTACCATATATTCAATTCAGATTTAAAGCTATAGATGAAAGATCCATCATAACTCCTATTAGTTCTGTTTGTTTGTTTGTTTGTTTGGCTTGTTTTTTTGTTTTTTAAGACAGGATTTCTCTGTGTTTGGCTGTCCTGGAACACACTCTGTGAACCAGGCCAGCCTTGAACTCAAGAGATCTGCCCACCTCTTCCTCCTGCATACCAGGATTAAAGGCGTATGCCGCCACCACTGTCCAGTTTCCTATTAATTTTTTAAATGAAGCCTTTGGCCAGATCTTGAACTGAGGTCATACAATGGTGATTATCAAGAGGGACACATGCAAACTTTATTAAGTTACCTGAACCTGGGCTCCTCAAAAGGAAAGTGAATTTCAAAAATATAACCAAGGCCAAATGCTTAATGCTGTTTTATTTCTTAAAAAGAACAAAAAATTCATGAAAAAAAAAAAAGACAAGACACATGAGTCTCTGGACTAATATGGTCAATTCTAATGATGTCAGTAAGAGATGTATAGGGGGATGTTGAGGCTATTAGAAGACAGAAAGACATAAACAAATTCATTTGCTTGGGTTTGATACAGCCCCAAGTACGAGTGTCTGTGAAGAACACACTAATTAGTTATCTAATTTCAAATGATCAGCACTGAAAGCATATGCATATAAATATCACTATATGGACTGAACAGGTTGTATTTATATCTTTAAGAATATATATATATATATACACACACACACACACACCACCAACAACAACAACAATAATAATTGAAAAAGATGAGACCATGAATTTGAAAGAGAGCAAGGGGCACGTGGAAGGTTTGGAAAGAGAAAGGGGAAAGGGAAAATGATGTAATTACATTTTAATCTCAAAAAATATTTTTACAAAAGAAAAGTAAAAACCAATTTCCTTGCTTTAGTACAGGGTACCTATCTCAGAAGAAAATCCTTACAGTTGGCTGCATTTAGAAAAAGTGAGCTGAGCGGACCTTTCTAAAGTTATAACTGCTTAAGTGAGCTCAGCTTGAAACAGTCAATATTAAAGTTCAGTGTGTCTTGAGACAGCGGGTCCTTAACTGTATCTGTGCATGAGAGCAGCATTGCACAGCTACTGACAACTACAAAGCACTTTATAGATCCCAACAACCCCTTTTCAGACCACTGGGCCCCTGGATATTACATGGGTGGACCAGGACTTGTGATGGCCTATTATAAAAGGAGATGGATTAAAGGTCAAATTCTCACTTTTCAATTCTTCCTCACCGTTGCAGCAGCTTGAGATTTTTATCTGTGAACAAGAACACAAATAATAATGCAGACCTTGACTGTTTGTTAAAAAGATTCTTCTAGAATTCAACAGCAGCTTTATTACTTAAGCATTCTCCCACTGGGTTGTTGTGAAATACACATTTGGTCTTCTCCATATCCTGCTGAAACAATAAAAGCTCCTGAAACTTGTATTTTCCACGGTTGTAAAAAATGTCATTCCTGTGTTGACAAAACGACTGGTAGGTTAGCTAGCTTCAAGATGTGGACTGGTCACAAGAAAAACTAAGGCATGGAAATAATTGCATGAAAAGCCATTTCATCGTATGAAAAGAATTTTTCTCTAAATGAAAAAAAAAATCAGAAAAAAATACTTAGAACTGAATTCGGGGTAGGCCTTCTGGGCTGCAACATACATGGTGGTTCTAGAGCATCTAGAGATGGCCCCTTCCCATGTTCCTTGTTCTGATGTATCAATCTTTCTTCTCATCTGCATCCTATGTGATAACTGAGTAAATGTGAATATACCCTGATCCACTCCAGCAAATTCATCAAACTGAAGACTTCTGAAGATAGGGTTATCCTGTGAAGATGAACTCATACCTCAGAGGATCTCATACTATCTCCCAGTAGATAATATCAGAACTAAAGAAGAAGATATCCACTAGTTGCGTGCTGCAGAACTAATTGTGTAATAACTTTGTGGAAGTAAAGACCCACACCTTTGGTCCCAAAGTGTTCTTGTTGTGGGAGTGTAGGGAAGTATAGTGAGAGAACTCAGTCTCTCGTTCTTATATCCTCAAGTCCACTGTGTCTCTGCATACCTCCAGGTCTTAACCTGATGCAAAAGTGTAGATTGCTTTTTAAAAATCTAATACCTGTCCATTTTTGTCTTTTAATAAAGCTAGATTCCTAGTGATGTGTTTATAAAAAGATAAAGAGATAAAGAGAATATGTTCTGTGGAGATGTGGAGAGGTATGAGGGAAGGGGATGTCTCAGTGGGCCCATGCAGAGGCATCTCTTCCTCTTGAGGGACCAGCCACACACCAGTATAGTATAGAATAGAGTTTCTTTAGGGCATGGGGAGGGGAGCAAAGAGGGTAATAGAGGCAGAGAGAGGCAGAGAGAGAGAGAAAGAGAGTAGAGAAGTAGAGGAGTAGAGGCTGGCCATGAACACATGGGGAGAGGAGGAAGGGAAGGGGGAAGGGGCGAGAGGACAAGGAGAAGCAAGAGGCAAGAGAGCAGCAAGAGATCAAGAGAAAGAAGATGGGGGAAGCAGCCCCTTTTATAATGGGCCAGGCCTACCTGGCTGTTGCCAGGTAACTGTGGGGAGGAGCATACCTGACTGTTGCCAAGTAACTGTGGGGGTGGAATTTAGACAGAATGCTAACAGTGTTGTGCTTATTATCATAGTATTGTCAATAATATCTGTCAACTTGCTACTATTTAATGAGCTCTTGCTGTGCCATGCACCAGACATGAAAAAACAAACAAACAAACAAACAAAAAACCAAACAAACAAGCAAAAACCCACTACTCTATGTATTTCCATGAACTAAGCCCTCTGCTCTCTTTTGTTTCGTTGTTTCTAAGATAGGTTCTTGCTAGTAGTATCTTAGGGTTACTTCAAAGTCTTGTTCCTTCTGCCTTCGCCTATGTACTGAGATCACAGGCAGGTACCACCCATACCCAACCTGTGAAATATTAGCTCTTAAAATAACTTTAAGATGTAGGTTATTATTAGTTAAAACTCTATGGGTGGTAAAAGTGAGATGAAGAGAGATTAAAGAACTTACTTAAAATGACAGAACCAGCAGATCGAGATACTTGGCAGCGCTGAAATGCAAGCCTATATCATCTAGAGCCAGAGACCTGCTCTGACCCCAAGGCCATGCTTCCTCTTTTGAACTAAAAGGTGAAGAAGAAGAAAAATAAGGAAGAGGAGGAGGGGGAGGAGGAGGGGGAATGGAAGAGAGGAAGAGCAATAAGAACGAGGAGAAGGAAAGAAACAGGAAACAGGTCTTACTAAAGCACTAAACAAACAGGTGAGATCCATTTCACTCCTTCATTCCCCAGCCCTACAGCGTGTAAGGCTATATTTCATACAGATGTGATTTCAAATGGAATACTTCATTTAAATATCCTCCCATGGAAAAGAAAGAAAGCTTAATTTATCCTCCTAGATAATTGTAAGAAGATTAAAAGTAGATGCACTGACTTGAAATAAAGCCCCTGGGAACAATAAAATTTAAACAGAAATAAATTAACATTTAGTATCCTGCTAAATGTAACACAAGCTTGCTAGTTAACATGCTTGGTGTGCACTGTTTCTGTTACAGCCCTCGACTCTCTGCATTTCAACTAACAAACCACAGCAAGGGGCACCAGAAATTAATGCATTAGGGTTCCTATGCGCAACAGACATGCTAACATCTCCCTTTACAATGGCTTTTTAACATATAAAATACTTAGTCTTCAAGACAATCCTATAGGATGACTACTATAATTTTCACTTTAGGACAAACCAAATCAAACAAAGAGTTAAGCAGGTTTTTCAAGGTCACACAATTGTAAGTGACAAAACACAGACTCAATCCTCATTCCAAACACCCTCAAGCTTACGCCCTTTCATATTACTCCAAGGCTCTACAGAAAAGAAAGTGGTTTTCACTGATATCAAATGTGATCCTTAGTGGGACATATGAGCTGAACTTGGATAACAGTACTTGTTCCAAACATAGAACCTTGCCGCTAGGGAGCCCAAAAACTTTATGCATCATTAAGCTTGCCAAATTTCAAAATAGCTTACAACAGGAAAAGTTCACTATGAACCACAGTCTCCTGTCCTCAGCTCTCTCAGCCAACAATCAAGTCAAATTTCATCAGCTCTGGTTGTCCCCTCAAGCTCCACAGTGAGGTGACTTACCTTGGACTTGGGTTGCCTTCATGTCAGAGATAGATAGATAGATAGATAGATAGATAGATAGATAGATAGATAGATGATAGAGAAAGAAATAGAGAGATGATAGAGAGAGAGAGAAAGAGAGAGAGAAATAGAGAAAGATAGAGAGACAAAAGAAATTGAGGGTAAGTTCTCTGTTTCCAAGGCTCTGAGAAGCCTGAGATTTAGGCTTTTTTTCTTGATGCTGCCCAAAGAATAAAGATGAGGAAAGGCAGTGGGTGAGTAAGAAGATACAGGTTCCACCCAGTTCTTCCAGCAAAGCTGGGCAGAGCTCAGTCTCCATTGGGCTGGGTACATTATCTGTTACATAGAAAAGAGGGTTACATAGTTGCAGGGGTCTGCCTGCAAACAAGATCTGCTGGTCAAAAACACTCTCCTTCCTATATCAGGTTGGTTAGAGTATGCCCAAGTCCCTTCATCTGTATTTATTATCTTTGGCTGATTCTGCATGACAAACACACAGCTGAACATCTCTGACAGAATCCATCTGTCCACAAAGCATTTATTACTTGGTCCTTTACAGAAATAAGCCTGGCAACTCCTGGGTCTAGATCAGTCTCCAGCCTTCTGTCTTTGTCAGCCAATAATTGGTCATGACCAAATAATAATTGGGGTATTTAAAGAAACATTCAGTCCTTGTCCAGACTCACTCAACTTTCTTCAAGTAATTTGATCTCTTGAAGTTGGTTTTTCCCTTCCCAGCAGCCAGACCTACACCATGCATATGCATCCCTCTTGGCTCCCCATTTTTGTTCTTCCCCAATATAAACCTAAATCTGTTGCCAGTACAAAGAAGACAGTTTTCTGGATTAGCTATCTTCCTGATCTGCCCAAACCAAAAATAAATTTCTTGCATGCTTCACCATGCCTTCTGTCAACAGTACCACTTGGAGAGGTAGCAGGTGGTTAGACTTAATACTCCAGAATTAGGTCATCAGCCTAGAACTCTGGGAACAGGGATATAAAAATGCATTTGAATTGTTAAAAGTCAAGAAAAGAAATGGAAGAGCTTTTCTTAGTCAGAAAACTTATAAGAAATACAAGAGAAATACAAGATAAACAGGATTAGGAAGAAATGGGAAGCAGCCACTGATACTACAACCAAGAGCAGCACAGCCATCAAAGTGAACAATGTAGCTTAGGAGAGCAAGTATAGAGAAGGCAGGGCAGTTGGCAGTTTGATTGACACCTTTCAGCAGAAGCAACCAGCATGTCCTCTAACCTCCCCATGCCAGCCTCAGCAGCCAAGGCATCTGACTAGCACAATGACAGAGAACACATGAAGGGCTATATTAGAAAGGGGTGAATGTCTAGGGACTGACAACACTCAGAATAAACAGAGAGATTAAATTTTTCAGGGGAATAGCTATTGTTATATTGTTATATTGCACCAACAAACATAGACATATACACCCTGCCAAGTCACTGTAGTTAATATGTTTTAGAGAGATGGGACGTTCACAGAATAGTGAAGAGGGAATCACCATAATTACAAGATGAGCTCCATCAAACACTGCTTAACCTTTGAGAGGCCCCAATTATAAGTACAACCTAATGTCTGAGCAGACAGAGTTACCAAAGAAAAAGAAATCAGACATACAATGAATGAGAATAATATAAAGTATATGAAGAATACTTCAAAAACTTGAAATAAATGAACCCACACATAAACAAAGAAATTCATCAAATTATATGAATGGGTAAGGCAACTTACAAAGGAAGAATGTAAATGACCAGAAATACTGTTTCTTATTGTCATCAGGAAGGAACAAACTCAATCATCTAACATCCCTGACCCTCCCCACATCAGTGGGACAAAGTTTATAAGATTGATAATAACAATTTGTAAGAAAGGGTGTTCGTCTTAAACCTTGTTAATAGACATTAAATTAATCTATTCAACACTAATGACCATGTCTCTTAATTCAACAATTTACTTCTTAATGTCTGCTGCCAAGAAATAATTCCACAGATGTACAGAGTATTCACACAGCACTGCTTACATCTTAAAATTTAAAGCAGCTAAAACTTTTATTACTAACAATTTAACAATTCAGGTGTCTGCAAGCTAGGAATATTTTACATTTACATGATCCAAACTCCAATAGACTGTGAACTTTGGAGAGCCTATAACTTTTCTAATCTCATTCTTTAGCCCCTAGAAGAATGTGTGTCATAGGGAAGCACTGAGAATCTATTGAAAGAATTACTAAGTCTGTATGACTGTGTAAACTCTGCACTGTGTCTGTCAGTACATTACCTTGCTTTTCTGTTTCCTAATGAATTCAGTCAATGAGGGTCGCCCTCCAAATTCAGGGACAATATGTAGGTGTTCTTGCTTCCTTTAATAAAATATAAAAGTCAGGGTGGACTTAAAGACAAAAAAATTTTTATGTACTTTGGGAGGGTCTCAGATCAAGATCTAACATGGGTTGGTTTTCTGGTAAGGGGTCTTCTCATGGCCTGGAGAGACTGCCTCCCTCCCGTGCCCTATTATAGCACATGTATATAGGAGAAAGGGATAGAGCACTCTGGTGTCTGGTACAATACTCCCATCATGAGGGCTCACAGCCCTTATAGCAACATCTACCTTTAAGATTTTTCAGAGGCTCTATCACCAAATATTAATAAATTGGAGGTTACTGTGTGTCATTTAGTGGAAAAACAAAAATGGTCAGTCCATGACAGAAGAAAAAAAGAGGAAAGTAGAGAAAGAATTTACTTTCTTGGCTTTGTCTTTGTGAGACTGGTTCAGACTAGCTGCTTCCCACCCTTGAGGGTCTCAGCCTTGCCATGCAGCCCATGCCAGCCAAATTTCTTTGCCTCTGTCACTGTCTCTTACCATCTGTGTGTCTGTCTCCTTTCCTAACATTTCCCTATCCAATAAGTCCTCTTTCCTCCACCCTGTATCTTGTCTAGAGTGGTAATGGTGTCTCCATTATAACTAATTTCAGGATACTCCCTCAATTTTTGTAAATTCCCTATACCCCAGCTATAAAATATAGTTGGTTGAAATTCCCTCAAATTATTCAATTTGAGTTAGGTCATTTGTTTTCTGTATGGAGCATGATTGACACACAGATTGATACAGAAAAAGGATCCAAAGTGTTTACTGTATGTAGAATGCAGCTTTCAGAAGAATAGAGAAAATGCCATGCCAGTGCAATTACATGTAAAATGGTCTAAATGTATATATAAATGTGGAGAAGCAAATATGAAAGTGTGACCACTAAATGGGTGTTGAGGTTTTGTCTTTTACTGCCTGTATAATGCTAAGTGCTGGCCCCCAAGACCTGGAGTCTACTCAGAGCCCCTGGGACCCTGCACCCAAGTTAATTCTGATTGGTGAATAAAGATACCTACAGCCAATAGCTGGGCAGAAGCGACATAGGTGGGGTTGAGGTTTCATGGGCTTAAAGGAAAGAGGACCACAAGGAGGGAGGAGAAGAAAGAAGCTGCCATGAAATAAAAGAAGACATGCAGGAGGGAGAAGGAGAGCCACCATGGGATAGCTGAGCCACAGAAATGTGGCCATGTGGGCTGGGCAATTAGAGTTAAGAGCAGCCAGATGGACCATAGTAAATAGTAATCGATAACTACTTGGGGTTATCTATAAGAAAGCAGATTCTAACAGCTTGGGGGTAAGCAGCTGTTCAGCTACCTTGCTACCTAAGGGTATTTAAAAATATAAAGGCTAATGTGTGTCTTTCATTCAGGAACATAAATGATCTAAGGTAGGAAAGAAACCACAGGCCTGGATTTTAAATATTTTCTACTACAAATGGGTATAGTGATTATGTCTAAAAGAGACTAGATTGGGGAGGGAACAGAGAAAATAGATAAGGAGGAGGTTGAAACTCTACTGTATCGTTATTGCCGGAACTCAAGAAGAGGATGCATCTCTATGTAACATATTTGATTAAAATATCTTTAAAAAATGAAGATAATTAAGTATTTATACTACATTTATTGAATTCCAAGCATAAAACTATTTGTTTTAAATATGTGCATCATTGTTCTAGTCACAGAAGCTGCAACAGAATACCACAAATTGGGTCATTCAAAATTAAGACTTCTTACACCTCATGATGGGTAAGGAAGACTTTCTTGTCAGAACAACCTAAGACAGGCTCAGTCTGGTTTATTCAATAAAGAGGGGGAGATGTGGAGAGCTTTGGGGGCTGCCTGGCAGGAATCTACATTGGCTAAGGACAAGGAAATGGGATGCTTGGAAGGAATCTGACATAGGCCAGAAATCAAGGAAATGGACTGCAGGCAGGCATCTGACATTAGGCTTGAACAAAGAAGTAATTTCAGGCAGAAATCTAAATCCTAGGCTAGAACAAAGAAGTAATTATAGGCAGAAATCTAAATCTTAAGCTAGAACAAAGAAGTAGGCTTCAGGCATGAAAATGACTTTGAGCTAGGACAGGGAAGTAGGCTCAGATATTTTGGTCATCCTGCTAAGCCCTTAGAAATAGTGATCATAAGAGTGATCACAGGACTCTGTTCATTGTCATGCCTGTTCTTTGACTATCTGGGTTTATTGTCTTGCTTGTTCCTTGACTATTTGCATCTATTATATTGCTAGTTCCTCAACCTATAACTGACCTTAATACTTGCATGTAATTTAAACAGTATAAAGGCAAAAAAGGAGGAGGAGAGATGGGCTAGGGGACTAAAGGGGAGAGGAATGGAGAAGGGGGATGGCATCTGAAATGCAAATAAATAAAATATTGAATTAAAAAAAAAGACAATCTTAGCAATTTAGTGTTTGGTGGGGACCTTCTTGCTGTGGCTTCATGTGACAGAGGTGAAAAGGGAATATGGTTCAATGTTGTGTGGAGTTTCTTCTGTAGCAACTTTCATGATGGGGCACATTGGTGGTCTAATTACTTCTTTGAAAAAACAGTTTCAATACCCTCAGATTAAGCATTCAAACTCTAGAGCCATCCACCCACAGCTAAGAGTCACATTCCTCTCCCATGCAAAATGCATTTTTTTTATTCGACTTGTTTTTGTTTATTCTGTCCTCGGTTTTCTGAATTGAAAATAGATGACATTTGTAATTGTTAAATTACTTAATTATGCATTGAAGAAATTAAAATTAGAGGGTTAGATAACCTCTAAAGTTGATTCTTGTTCTAAGCTCTGTGCTATAATTCACTTAAGTAAGCACAGAATTATGAAGATAGCAGAAAGCTACAAGAAAGACCCCTGACTGATAGAATATTTGGAAATTTGAATAAAAACACATAAATATTTAGGAGAAGAAAAGGAAGTTACAGCCACTACAGATATGCTGAGATGCTTAGCTGAGTGAGTGAGCATTGAGTAGATGAGGATGATGCCCTTAGCTCTCTCATTAAGGATTCACACATTTAAGTCTAGGGTCATAACAGAAAGGGTTCATGGCTCAATCCATCATTTTCTTGTAGTATGAGAGAGAAGGAAAAATTGAGAAGTGATCCAGGTAAATTAGTCTGTCCTCCTCAGCCAGAGTGGAAGGAAAGTAGCAGAGGAAGACACTTCATCTCCTGACAGAGAACTTGCAAGACCACACAGAGCACAGAGGAAACCACAGCTGTGAAAGGGACACATAGCCCCATTCTCCAAGAGCCACTACCTGTCCTCATGCTGAGGAAAATGAACAGGGGGTCACACAGTCTACTGAAGTCTGGCAACCCTTTCACTATAAGAATGGAGAAAGTCAAAGAGACCAAAGAAAACCTGTAGAGATACTACAGGAGCTGGACTATGGGGAGCAATTAAAATAAAATGAAGATAATGATAAACATATGAGTTCAAAAAGTCTCCCTAAAACTACAAAAGAGCTTAATTTCACTAATTATGCTCTGTTCTGATTTAAATTCTTGGCTCTTTACTGACTGTGAGGAAAGTCCTTTACTCTCCTATTCAGACATTGCCTGGTACATTATAGATTTTCAAGTTGCCTCTCATTTTTATATTTATGGGTCTATGCAAATACTAGATATATTTTAGCACTGTTTCTAACTACTAAAATAAATTATGCGACAAATTTACAATTTATACAGTGGATTTATGAATCTGAATACTAAGGAGTTTAAGGAATTACCCTCCAAAATTAAAAATATTTAAGGTTTCTTACATTTTATTTTTGGTAATTTCTTTCATGCATACAATGAAATGTGATCATATCTACCTCCTGCTACCTCCTCTAATTCTTCCCCTGTGTCCCCCATCATGATCAATTCTCAACTTCCTGTCTTTCTTCTCTTTTTTAATAACTCACTATGTCTAGTTAGTGTTGTCCCATGGGTGTGGGGCCATCGCTGGCACATGGAAAAACTTCATCCTCAATAAGAATTATTCCCCCCCTTTACCAGCAACTAACACTGCCAAAAAGCTCCTCAGTTATGGATGGGGCCTGAAACTAGTCTACCCCATCTATGCTAAGATTTTAGCTGGATGAATTTTGTATAGGTCTTGTGCAGGTTACCACAGTTACTTTAAATTCATCACTGTGATAGCCATGTAGTATTTAGAAATTGAAATTTCACAGAAAAAAAAAAACTTAAATCATGGTACATTTAAGAAAAACTCCAGGACATTGCCAATGTACAGTAGTACATTAGCAAGTTATTTGCACACAAATAGGAGAGTCAAATTATGAAATTTAAAATGGATTCTCTCCTCCCTTAAGGATTTATCTAGCTGAGACTGTTAGTCAACTGGCTAGGAATGCACCCAACAAAAAAATCTGATTCACCTGAATATATCTAAGATAATGAGAGGAATAATTTACTCCCTTAAGTAAGTGCTCATACTCTGTAGTGGTTTGAATGAGAATGGCCCCCCACAGGCTCATGTATTTGAATGCTTAGTCATCAGGGTGTAGCACTATTTGAGAAGGATTAGTAGGTGTGACTCTGTTGGAGTAGATGTGGCCTTAGAGAAAGGGTGCCACTAGGGTGGGCTTTGATGTTTCAAAAGTACAAGCTAGACCCAGTCTCTGTCTGTGTGTCTCTTTGTCTCTATGTTTCTGTCTTTCCGTCTCTCTGTGTGTCTGTCCGACACTCCCCTTCTCTCTTTCTCTCTGCTTGTGGATCTGAATGTAAAACTCTCAGCTACTTCTTCAGTACCACTTGTCCTTATGTGCCACCATGCTCTTTCCCATGATGATAATATACTAAATCTCAGAAACTGTAAGCAAGCTCACCTAGATGTGTTCTTTTGTAAGAGTAGTCTTGGTTGTGGTATCTTTTGACAGCAAAAGAAACCCTAAGACACCCTCTCTCCCTGAAGCTACATGTAGATCTTCTAGTGTTCTATCATGTGGCAGCACTGGGGAGCTGTCCCAGTTTTCTGAACTACTGAGAATAATGTAACTTTTCCTTTCACTAACATTTCTTAATAGCATAGATTTTGTTTCCATATTTGAAACATATTTTCCATATACAAATTAATAGTATATTTTTAAAAATACATTCAGCTATAGAAATGAGATATAATATTAACTTCGGGAGTTAGAAGATACTCTATCATAGTCTTTCTTTTGACCACAATTGCAGATCTTTAGAAATAATCCTATTCAGATGTCTTTTTGACACTTCATTTGCTCTATTTAGAAATACTGATCTCTTAAAAATAAATTACATTAAGCTACTATGATGTCTGACCTCTTTTAAGAATATAATACACGGTAACTCTATGGTGAATCATAACAATACAAAAGGAATTTGACCAAAAGGTTTTCATAACGGGTGTAATATGGGACATATGGGTCCTACACTACTATTCAGCTCTTCTATTCAGCTCCTCTTCTATTACCCAATTCCAAGACTAAAATCTATAAAAAAAAAAAAAAAAAAAAAAAAAAAAAAAAAAAAAAAAAAAAAAAAAAAAGCTGGTCTTCTGGTCTTCTGGTCACAGGAGTTCACTCCCTATACAATTCACTTTTAATTCACGAAGGAATGTACAACCTGATAGTCTGTCAACTGCCATCACACAGAGAGTAATAAGACCTCCCATTTGAAGATGATGTTCTACTTCATTGTATGATTCCCCTGTGGCTTTTATTCGAGCTGGTAATTTACCACTGCTTACAGACTCCGTGGTTTAAACCATTGCTACAATTCTGGGAGCTCTCCGGTTTAAACAATGGTTGGACATATTTCATATCAATAGAAGAAGATTTTAGACCTCCCTTAGGTCCTCTGTTCAGTTTCAGATACCCTTGCCCCCACTTGTCCTTCTCACTGAAGGTTTCTCATTCATTTTCTGCTCTCACAGAGACTTCTAAGCCTTACCTTTTCCCTACAATCCAGTACCTCACATGTAACTAG
This sequence comes from Arvicanthis niloticus, assembly GCF_011762505.2. Lineage (NCBI taxonomy): Eukaryota > Metazoa > Chordata > Mammalia > Rodentia > Muridae > Arvicanthis > Arvicanthis niloticus. The sequence continues at coordinate 42,796,653 of NC_047671.1, forward strand.
CCACCTGTCCAATGTGATTTGTTCTTTCTCAAAATGCTAACATTTTAGCATTCTAACTGCTGAAAATTCAATTGTAATTTCATTACTCTCGATTTAAATCAAAAGGGAGTTGCTAGTCCAACAAAGATTTGAGTAAATTATATTATTTCGATTTGGAAAGGGTGAAAAAATAAGAATTAAATGTTCTAATAAGTCAGAAAACAACCAGAAGAGGGAAAGGAAGATAGATAATGGAAAAATTGTGAAAGGAAATGAGGCTGTCAGGCAACTGAAGCTGTAGTAGAGTCTTCCTATGGATGGTTAGAGTTGTGAAGAGTCTTCACTTAAGAATTCACATAAGACACTGGGAAAAGGGCAGAGAGGAGAGCGAGGGTTTGGAGGATCAAGGCTGTCTTTGACTCTGACTTCCACTATCTTTTCATCTTATCATCCCTCACCTAGGAGCTAGTGTTGCTCTACCTTTCCATTTCATCTATAAAATATGCACAAGGACTCTCAAGAGTGCATACCCATGCACTCTGTTGTAAGAGTTCTAGGTTTGGCTAATGCTTCCAACTCACTGAAGAGTGTGCCATTTCAGAAAAACACAACCATAACTGCCTGTAAGCATGCAGCCCATGTGCAGGTGCTTCTAAAGTAAGTGTCTGTGCTGAACCAATATCTACTGTATTCTTTATTGAAAAGACTTCCTTTCTTTTCCATTACTTTTCTGTAATTGAATAAAATAATATTACCTAAATATGTTACAGTATTGCATTATAGAAACTAAATTGATTTTTCAAGTGGGCAAAATGACACTTGGAAGACAAAATAGAAACCAGAGTTATAATTTATTTCTCAGTCTTTATCAAATAATAAATATATTAAATGAATATCTATTGGTGCTTACTAACTTCCAAACACTGTACTCTATGAAGATGCAATATTGACCATGCCACCGATAGTGTAATAGATACATTTCACATGTTTTTTAGAAATACATCTGAACAATAGGGAAGAGCACCATAAATGTCTAAACTCCAGTAAATATGCAGCCCTTTACTGACACCCTCCTGAAATGTCTGCTTCAGCATCCTCAGTGGTATACACTCACATATCCAGAAGGTCCCCTTGTGCTGCCCACTACAAGACCTAGATTCCAACTTCATTAATTTCATTCTTTAAAATGACTTTATTTTTAATGTTTGATCATGTGTGCATGCAGTACCAATAGTGGCCAGAGGGGGCGTTGGGTCCCCTGTAGTTGGAGTTACAGCTGGTTGTGAGGTACAGTGTGGATGCTGGGAACCAAACCAGGGTCCTCTGCAAGAGCATCCAGTGCTCTAACCAGTGTGAGCTGCCTCTCCAGGCCCAATTAATTTAATTCTAAGAATTAGTCTCTGATGACCACAAAACTACTCAATGCCCTCACAGAACTGATTAAATGAATTTATATTTTCATCCAAGTAACACAGAGATAGCATTGAAAAGGCACCTAAGACAAAAGAACCCCGACCTTTTTCATTCTTCCCAAGTGTTCATGGGACTCACTGGGATGAATAGCCAATGACTTAAAATCTTTCTTCTGGCCTTTGCATCTATATTTGTGAATATAATTTTAATTGGCCATTTATGAGCAGTATTTTCAGACATTACCTATTAACTTCCAATATGGTGATAATTTAACCCTCTTAAGCTCCTGTTGCCCTTCCATAAGCCATCAAATATGTTAACAAGACAATGTATAATCACATATAAAGTGAATGTTTATATTAATATCATTATATAAAAACATTTACCATGGAGCTAAATATTATTTCATTTCCTTTTATAAGGTTTTACCTGTATAAACTTTTAAACTTGCCATTTTATTATCATTATTGTGATATACATATAGGTATAGATATAGATATATTACGTGTGCAACGGATAATATGTAAATATATGTCTGAGTTTGCCTTCAGTTATTGTGATAAAGTATTCTGACAAAACAAACAAACAAAAGAAACCAGGTTGAATAAGTGAGAGTTTATTGGCTTACACTCCAAGGTAATAAAATATCACAGACAGAAGTCAAGGTGAAACACAAGCAGAGGCAGAAGCAGGAACTGAAGCACTTGAGTACACCTACCCATGTTACTCCATGCCTCATGTCAGAGGCCATTCTCTCCTAACAAGGAGATGACCTCATCATAGAAGACTTGTCTTGACTGAGCTTCCAACCTTTTCCCAAGAAAGGCCACTTTTAAATTAAGATTTATGAGGCTAGAGAGATGGCTCCTTAGGTAACGTGTTTGCCATGCCATCTTAAGAATCTGATTTCAACCCAGCACCCACAGAACAAAGCCAGGTGTACGATCCCAGCACTCTGGAGGCTGACTTGGGAAGACAATCAGTCTGAGGTCAGCCAGGACTATACAGGAGTATCCTTTCAAAAACAGAAGAAAAAAACAGTCAAGGGAAATTATCTCATCAGGAGCCATATTACTACTGCTCCTGAATTTCGCAGTTGTTATGGATACTTCACAAGCCAGTGCAGTTCTTTCTACCTGTAGCACATCCCAGTGTGTCACACAGCCACACATAAAAGCTTACCAACTAACCACTGCTGCTGAATGCCAAGGAGGATCTGAATTTTCTCTTCTGTCAGAGACTGAGACTTATGCCAGTCACCTGGGAAGAGATCCAATCTTAGAAACTCCTAGAGTCCACTCTACAGAACCGTCTTAGTCCATGTTCTCCAGCATCCATTCAATTCCCCATCTCCAAACATTTCTAGCATGAGCGCTGCTGTCTCACATTGGTATTTGTTGGGTTCTATATGTCTTCTCAAAATAAAGATATTGAAATGGGAGGTTTGCCCACCAGAAATCCAAAAAAAAAAAAAAAAAAAAAAAAAAAAAAAAAAAAAAAAAGTTAGGTTTAACCACAAAAAGAAATATGTCATTTTCATGCCATGGGCATACAATGACTCCAGATGGTAGTGCTAAAAACTGAAGGGGAAAAAAAAAAAAACCTTTCAGCTATCACAAATCAACAAGGCACCAAGTCTCAGAAAACAGAATTAGTGATCACTAGGGATAGGGAGCCCATTCCAGCCCTTCTACCAATTGCAAAAGATTAAAGTAAATACATAAAATCGGTAGGTATTCACAATAAAGCAGGTCCACTATTAATTTTACATAAGGCCCAGTCTAAAGCATGTCATAATTAATTATATACAAAAATAAATGTGTTCTGTAAATTTTAAAGGAAAAATGTGAAAAAGAAATATTGTAAAGACATTTTTAGTTCAAATTTCTGTTTGAATTTCTCCCTTCTGGTTTCCAATCTGTCAGGCAAAGAAGTACCTAATTGCAATTTCAGAATTGGGGGGGGCGTAGGGAGAAAAAGAAGGAAAGAAAACAGAAACAATCCAAAAGCCAATAATAGAGTTTAAATGCTTTATTTCTTCTTTATGAAATAAAAAAAACTAGGTTTGCAGCTAAAGACACTGGCTCTAAAGAATGTATTAGTTATTGAGCATTGAGTTGAGTGAGTCAGGCTCTCTGTTCTTGAGTTTTCTTGCTTTCTGCTATCAACACGACATTCTAGTATGGCTTCACTTCCTACACAATAGGTTTGCTATTTCCATTTTAAATGCCTAGATATTTTTCTTAGAGGGCAAACTGGGAGTCTCAAAGATGGGTGTTCTGAGTCTTTCCCTATGGAAATTATCCAAATAAGGTACAAATTCAGCATATCTATTTTTGGGAAAAAATGACCTTGAGCAAGCATTAAGTATTCTGAGTTTTGATTCCATACATCAAAAATGTGTATATATATATTTTTTTTCAGAAGTCCAGCATATTCTCAGGGTACACTATTATCAACAATTTGCCTGGTTCTATATAAAAAACAAAATGCAGCAGCCAAAGTAAAGTTAATAAAAACATTTATGAGAGCAAGTCCAGAACCTCAAAGTGCCAGCAATCAACACAGTGTCCTTCATGTGGATAGCTGCTGTCCAGAAGAAAACAGCATCCAGAAATAGTTGAAGTAGTCTGGTATGTCTACAGAGGTGATATAGCCCTGGGGTAGAGCTATTCTAACATGGATGAGGCCCTGGATTTAAGCCTCAATGCTACAGATAAAGGAGAAGAGGAGGAAAGAAGAGGAGGAAGAGAAAGAAGAGAAAGAGGGAACTGAAGAGTCTACATCCAACATAGTATGGAAACTATAAAATATGTTACATATCAACGTACAGAAGTAGCATTCATTCAAAGATAAATGAGAAAGCCTTCTTGAAACTAAAATACAGAATCCAAGACTTAAAGATAAAGGGATCTGAATGTTATTTTTAACAGGTGAAGAGATTCAAAATTAGGATCAAGGAAATTTGAGTTGAGTGGTAACTTCAAAGCCATGATGCTTTAACATGGTCATTTTCCTTCCTCCCCCTCCTCCTCTTTTTTCTTCTTTTCTTTCTTCTTTTTGCGTTCCTACCCACCCCCGTGTGTGTGTGTGTGTGTGTGTGTGTGTGTGTGTGTGTGTGTGTGTTTGCATGAAGGAGGGGTTCATGCCTCAGTACTTATGTGGTGTGAAGGTCAGATGACAACTTGCCAGAACTGGCTCTCTCCTTCCATTTCACCATGTGACTTCCAACACTCAAACTCAAACCAGCAGACTCAGGGGGAAACATAGTTCCTCACCTAGCAGGTCCTTGATTTCAGCATAGCTGCTCATAATACATTTACTTGGATTACAGATGACAGTGCAAAATAAAATTTTTGTAGACGCAGAGTAATTGTCAATGTCGTGAGTATTCACCAGAGACCGCTCTGACATGGGTTTAAGCCGATAGAAAGTCTTTCTTAGTTAGCTAGCAACTACATTGTGTGCTCAGGACCACAGTGTAGCTCTGAGCCTTCATGTGTGCATGCACACCACACACACACACACACACACACAAATAAATAACATGTAATAATAAAGAGTTAAACAATCTTTTTAAACTACAAAATGTTAACACCTATGCCTATATTTTAATTGACAACAGATTAAGAAGAAAGCAATCATGAAAACAAAACAATAACAAAACCCTGGGGGGCCTTCACTACGGTTAGTGCAAAGGCACAGACAAAGGAATGGGAACAACACATGTTAAGTCAAACAAACCCAGTGTTGCTGGACTGTGTGAAAAAGCCAGGGAAAAAAAGAAAAAGAAAAGAAAAATGAAACCTCAGAGGCAGAAAATTTCTACTCTGTGTCAAGGAGACTGGATTTTTTTCCACACTGAATAAAAGTTTCAGAGTGTTTGAAGTAGGGCTGACGCTGATCTGATTTAGGCTTTAGAAAGTCCATACAGGAAGGTTAACAGGGGCCAAAAGTAGATTGAGGGACAGCAGCACAGCAAGGAATGACAGCAGACTGCAACAGACAGGACTCAAAAGTCAGAAAACAATCCAAACCAAGACTTAAGCTTGGGCTTAATATTAATGATGGCGACATTTACTTGGAGGCAAGTGGCGGAAGAGGAGGGGGTATCAACTTTAAAGGAGAGATAGGGCTTGAGATGAAGTCCTGAATGAATATGTACTGTTGCCATGGTCACAACCATGTCAAGGACCGCAATACCTCAGCTCCTGCCACTGCCTCCCTCAATGATGGACTATAATTTGTTATATAAATAAACCCCTTCCTTCCAAGTTGGTTTTGGCCACTCAACAGGAAGTAACTATAAGTGCATGTTAATCAGTCAGAGTGTCTATGTAAACGATATGATCTCTGTGAGACTGAAGGCAAAGAGAGGTTATTAATGGGAGCCTTAGATTCCAAAAACAAAACCTGCAAGACCCCAAGATAAGGGCAACTAACCTTAAGGTTGAGGCTCCACCATGAAACAGAGGTAATCACCTCCTAAAAACTACCTTGTCTCCTCAGATAATAAGAGTTTTCTGAAACCACCTTACAGGAGAAGAGCTAAGACAGTGATTAATTAGACCACACCTAGACCAGAACTATTGAATTAAGCATACCTCTTTTCTCCCTCTATTTAAATCCAAATCTCATGTTAGTAACCTGAAAATGGACTTTGGGTTACTGTGTCAGGTAGCTAATTAGACATTAGCAGGCTTAAAAGGTTAGTAACATGGCTACTAAGATTATTATCTAGCTAGAATAGCTAGAAGCTTTCTGTGGTGGAGGCGATATAACATAGCACTGCCTCCCACAGTAAGAGTTGGTTCAAATGGGTCTGTCAATCACCTGGATAAGAAAATACAACTCTGGGGAGTCTATGTGTTCTAGAATCTTTGGAAATCATAGAAAGGCTGCCTAAACTATAATAGGAAAGAGTGATACCGTTGACAATTTTTCACTCACTCCTCCTGAGGGTGCTACATTGCTCTCAAAGATCAAAAGTTTTGTCATTTCCCATTCTAGGTCCTGAACATATGCTCTCCTTTAGTCTTCACCAAACTGTCTTCCACACTATGCTCTTTCTATATATCTCATCTGAATTATTCAAGGGAGATCACAAGGAATGAGGAGTTGCGAGGAGTCCAGAACAAGATGCCAGAAGAACTGGGCCTCTTTATCTCTTTTTCTACAGAATATGGCCTCATTAAATAAGTATCCTTACGTGGTTTTGTTTTTGTTATTTTACCACTTCTACCTTTAATTGGTAGACTGGGACAAACTGAGCCTAGTTTGATGGAGCAGCCAAAGCCTATGCCTTGAAACTTCTAACTATCTAACTGCAGTTATCATTTGTTTCCTTTGCCTAGGAGACCGTGGAATACAGCCAGACCTGCTCATGTTTCATTTCAGACATGCTTTGATTATGCCATCTTATGCCATCTTTTCTTGTCTACAGTCCCACTGGACTCATCTTAGCCAAAGTTCAAAGTTCATCTGTAGAGAAATAAAGAGAAAGCAATAACATTTTCTCATGGTTTACAGTCATCCAACATCAGGACCATGAATATATAGTTTCCCATGAGGACTTTATAAATAACCCAAGTCATGTCTTTAACACTGGTAGGCCAAGGGCCTAAGGTGTCTGCAAACCTCCAGCATTGGTGTTTTTCATAGTTGGCCAGCCTCCAAACTTTACTCCCATTGTAGTTGTGATTCTATAAACCTGGCATGCCAGGAGATATCATAAGGTGAGACACCTGTGTCACTCCCTTTGCCTATGGGACTGTCACATTATTTGCAAAGTTAGTGTGCTTAACAGTAAGGTAAGAGTCTTGAGCTAGAAGCTATCCTTCAAAAATGAATGCAAAAGGCTTGCAATCTCTCCTCATCAAAGGAATGAAGTCATATTATGCCCAGGTCTCCGGACCTCCAAGAGATCTCAAAGAATTGCCATATCCGATGTATAGATACATAAGAGCCTTTATTTCAAACCCAGGTTTGGACCGCAAGTTGCACAAAGCGAAGTTGCGACCCCGTTTCAGGGAGTTTATGGAGTATATATACAAATGGGTTACATAGGGGGAGGGAAGCAGTGGATAAGAAAAGCTTTAATGTTTTTACAAACAGGTCGCAGCTGTTTTGAGAACTCTTAATTGGCATGATTTCTCTATAAGGATGTATGGTTTTTGCTCTTCCCAAGGCCATAAGCCACCAGGGTTGGGGAGTGTTTAGCCATTTATCAGAGAGGGTGCTGGCTCCAGGCCGTATAGGGGCTACCACCCTGGGATTTTTTGTTTGTTTGTTTGTTTATCTGTTTGTAGTTCCCAGGATGTGGGTGTTATTAGAGTGAAGATTTGTGTCCTTTGGTGCCTGTGGCACCTTTTCAGGAGGGGTCAGGTGGCAGGAAGGGGGATTTCTATGTGAGGGGGAAGGGAGAAGGGCTGAGGCTGCGGCACGCTGGCTTGCCAGGCTTCTGAGGCAGTGCAGAAGCCGGTCCTGGCCATTTGGCCATTTCACTTTGGCTCCTTCAGTCAAACTATGCCAGGTCTAGAATTCTTATTAGAATTTCAGGACTCTGGGCCCCAGCAGCCCTTACAAGCCTACCTCTGCCACATATCTTCAATGGGCTAACTAAAGAGACAAAGTAATAGTGAAAAGTGTACAAGGAGTTGTATGCAATGTGGCCACACTGGGCAGAGGAACAAAGAGATCGTCTTTAGGGTCTTCTCATGGAATTGAGGTTTAAATACAGGACAGGTGGTGTGGATAACAGAGAAGTCCTCATAGAGGGATAGACCCACCCAGTGTTGGACTTAATGATCCAAAACCAGGTGACACACTCCCCCAGAGACACTCACTGATGTGGGACTCACTGCAATAACATGAGGTTTATTAATAAATTGATAAATTGATAAAAAAAAAAAAAAAAAAAAAAAACAGTGCACTGGGGTTCCCTTGTATACCAGCAAGAAGAACCCTGAATTATAGCTGAGGGCAGCTTTCATACTAGTTTTACAGAATTAATGAGAGTAGTTATACAATTACTTCTTAAACATTAACCATAAAGGCCAAACTCTAACAGCCATTCTCAGGCATGGTTGCTAAGTAACTCAAATTTGCACCTTATCTTTCTACAACAAAGAAGGTCAGCTTAAGTAGCTTCTGTTTACCTAGGTTTTACTATGTTAAGGGCCCATAAACTCCTATCTTGGGTCTTTCTTCCTGGAATGTTTATTTGAGTCTTTGGAATGTGCTTCTCCCGGGATGTGTCCCTGGGGGAAGTTAATGTTTGAATTTGAAAACCAAAATAGGAGCTTTTTATTAATTTTAAGTTTCTACACCAGCATCATTGTCTCCATTCTAGTCTCTCCTATAAAATAGCATATGGATGACATGTCAACAAATTGTTCCTTTTGCTGTTTTTTAACCTATGTTTTTTAACCATGTTTTTTCTTCGCTCATCATGGAATTCCTGGAAATTTTAATTTTTTTTTTTTTTTTTTTTTTTTTTTTTTTTTTTTTTTTTGAGTGCACGATGTCTGAATTGTCTGACAGCCAAAGAGAGGATCCCATTTTAGAGAATTTCCCAGTAGGAAGACAGGTTTATAGGATGTGGGGAAAGAACGCAGAGAGACTTGAAAATGAATTATTGTTTCCTTCTGGTTCTACACAGTTATCATAGAAATCTGTTCCCTGTCTTTGCTTGAGGGGATTGTCCACACTCTAGAGGCAGTGGGACTTGGGAAAGTGGAGCATTCGAAAGATGCTAACTAAAGTCTGCTTTAATAACCAACTTTAAAGCATAAAACAACTTATACTTGGAGGGTTAAGAAAAGACATGAGTAAAGTTTACTTGAGTTCAGGCTGTAAACATTCAGAATAACAATAGCAAGTGGCAACAGGTAATCTGAAACAAACCCCTTCCTGGGAGGGGCTCAGAAACACTTTCCAAGAACAATTCTGCATTTGGAAGGAGATGAGGTCACAAGATTTGTGTTCTCACAAGCACTCAGAATTCTCCTCACAGGACTCCAGCCCTGGACGGTCTTCTGATAGGGATCAATCCAGTTCCTAGACCACTTCTGCTACAGCTGTAGCTTTGCCCTAATAGATAACTGCTTTCCTCTAGAGAGTAGTGTATTTCTAGAAATTTTTCTGATTTGAGATTCCTCTGAGGAAGAGTTAAAGATGATGACTTACCAGTTTTCTCAGCCAAACTAAATAAGACAGACACAAAATGGAGGCAGTAATGCCAGGCTTTAGTAGTGCTTTTAGGTACCCTGTGAGTCCAAGTGCCTGTTCTAAATGCCTGTTTGTGTGATTCTGTTGTGCTCACTTCAATTGAACCTTGTAAATGTGTTCTGCATAGAAATTCAATTCATCAATAAATACATCAAGAGTCAATTATCCAAGGTACTAATCACCATTGTCAGCTAGATGAAGGCCCTACTTTCTTTAACCTTCGCCACATTTGGAAAAATTATCAATGTTTCAAGATGCAGAACTTCCTATCAATCCCATATGAAAAATCATGACGCAAAGATCCCTCTCCTCGGATTCATTCACACTCAACAACCAGAACAGCTGAGTACTGTAATGTTCTCCTGTCTAGTCCCTGCTTTAGAGGCAAAATGATAGCATGCTGTTGATAATCCTTAATCAGCTCAGCTTCCTCTGTTTGCACCAAGAGATCATTATAGCTTCCTGTCAGGTATACTGAAAGCTGGATACTTATGCTGGATAGATAGATAGATAGGTAGATAGATAGATGGATGGATGGATAGATAGATAGATAGATAGATAGATAGATAGATAGATAGATAGACTGTATAACACACACACACACACACACATATATATATATATATATATATATATATATATATATATACTCATGGCACCCCACTGTACATTCATTTCAAAGGCATAGACAACACCACAGAGCTGGTTAAGCACATGTGTCAGGCTGCAGATATACTTAGCCTTTTACTTCGTCCTTTACTCCATAGATTTCCAAAATGAGTTGCCTGTTTTTTAATTACTTGAGAAGACTGTTTAACCTGCCTTTAAGCTTCAAATCTGTGTGTGTGTGTGTGTGTGTGTGTGTGTGTGTGTGTGTGTGTGTGTGTTTAGGAGGGATAGGAAGTCCTATTTGGTTCTTTGTTTTGCTTATTATTCATTTTTTTTTTAAATCTGCGTTTTCTTTTCAAAAAAGATAGTTTGCAAACAGGCTTTGTTTGGTAAAAACAAACTCTAGCAATTGGAGGGGAACCTCCAAGGCTAGGTGTTTTCTACAAACACTTAAATACACAGCAGGGGGCAGCAGACCCTGATACTGATGCTGAAGGATTAATTAGCTGAGGCAGTGGGGTTGTTCCCTCTGGCTGCTTGAATTCCACTCAGGAGGCTGCTGCCCTTTAATTACCACCCTCTGCTTTTCATCCAGAGGTTCCCATCGATTTCTAACAGCTTAAATGTTAATTTGAGCTTAAAAACAATTGTGTTCTTTAGAACATTTTTATCTACAGACAGGTAAAGAGAGGTGCAGGTGAAAGGTGAGGTGGAGGGTTCTTTCTCAATTAAACACACACACACACACACACACACACACACACACACACACTGAATGGCTTTCCTGAATTAGAAATAAAAAGTGGAAATCTGTGGTACCCTGGTTACCTGGCAACCCAGCCTATGGTTTGTTACTGTTCACATCCTAATGTGCCCAGCACGAGAGAAGCAATGAGTAGGGATACCATTTATGTGAAGCCTCTTGACTCTTGTCCATTCATTCATTGCCAATTATTTGGTTTCCTAGTCAGTGATCCAGGCTTCTATAAGCTGCAATGCTTGTCTCTCCAAGGGAAGACAGCTTCCACTGAGGTTCCATTTACTATAAGACCTTTTTAAATATATCCATATTTTGTAACCTCCCTGGGCGGGGTCTCTCTCTCTCTCTCTCTCTCTCTCTCTCTCTCTCTCTCTCTCTCTCTCTGTGTGTGTGTGTGTGTGTGTGTGTGTGTGTGTGTGTGTGTGTGTAAAGGAAAAAGGAGCTGGGAGGAACTCCTCATGGTACCCTACAGCCACATGGACGTTTGCTCCAGCTTTCTGAGGCTCCAGCTCTTCACAACTCACAAGGCCAAGCCAGTTTCACTAGTTTTAGTTCTGTAGATTACTAGAACGAAAACTGAATTCTAGGGTCATCTTGTTGTTGTTGTTGTTGTTCCTACTGCTGTCATTTCAACTTTGTGGCTTTTAGAAACATCAAGGAGGCCACACAAGAGCTATGCACTCCACTCCCAACTAGATACCTTCTTTCTCAGTTTAACATGTTGCTCTCTGGTAAGAAGTACTGACATTATTTCCATAAGTTTTAGGATAAAGTATCAGTGGTTCTTAACTGTGATTCTGTTCAAGCCCTACTAATGTGAATGAAACAAGAAATAAAGAGGAAAAGGAACTTGACTGGTCGTGGGTTTCAGCACCAGATGAATGAAAAAGAAAGAAAGAAAGATAGACATAGAGAGAGAGAGAGAGAGAGAGAGAGAGAGAGAGAGAGAGAGAGAGAGGAAGAAAGGAAGAAAGAACGGACGTGAGTGCTCCTAGGTATGGGAGACGAGGTGGTTTATTGAAGATGAAAGGGAGAGCAGAGCATAGCCAAGGCAGGGACATCTGGGAGAGAGTCCAGAGTGGACATGACCTTCAGTCATGGGAGAAAAGTAGGAAATAGAAATAAGAGTGGTTAGAGGGGGACCAGGTACAGCAGCCAGGAGGCCCAAAGAGAGTAGGAAAAAAAAAAAAAAAAGGTGAGGTAATCAAAATGACTGAATTATACAGAGAAGGGCAGCTGGGGGAAGGGCAGCCCAGCCCCTGGGCTGGAAAGGTTCAGGGTAGAGGTTGAGATATGCCAGCCAGAAAGACCCTGGAACAGGTAAGGACTGAGGGGTGCTAAGAGAACCTGGCAGTTCAATGATATGTTAAATAGGCACCTCAGCCATTTGTTCCAGGTGTGAAACCTAAGATAGTATAAACAGGTTCAGACATTGTATGTCTTTAAAAACTGTAATCCTTCAAGGATCTTTGTCCCAGTGCAATTCCCTTGTATTTGCCTTAGTCAGTAGCAGCTCTTAAATGGCAGTGACTCACCTCTGACAGTATTTCCTATTTATTAGCATCGTTGCTGAGGTAATTTGTAAAGGATTTATAATATAGAAAGAAGAGTTAATTCCCTGCAAATGCAAACTTTACTCACTAGGCAAATCAGGTTGAAAAGATCTGATGTTCTGCTTCAAAACAACAACAACAAAAATTGTCTGAGGTGTTACACAAGTCCATGCTCCAGAAGCCTGAACTCTGTTCCAAGCCTCTATTCCAGTGAAACTGTCATTCTTGATGACACAAAAGAAAATTTCAAGATGAGCTAATATGAAGCAGAATTGGAAGATTTTTTTAAGAAGATATTTTCAACACAGATTTATGTATAGGGGTCAATAGGTACTCAGGGAAACGCTGACATACCCAGGAATATAGGTATCAGCTTCTCAACAGAGTCTTACTTCGGTTAAGAGCCTTCACAGTAGCTTCACAGAAGATTTTGGAGGCTTTTGGAATCTTATAGCTTAAAGGATTTCTAGGGACAACCCTATAAATGTAACTTTATTTACCAGATGTAATTGTCACCTTAGAGGCTTACTGCTGAATAAGCTGCCTTTTCTGACTGGTTAACTCTGACTGGTTAAATTCAGCTCTCCTGAATCAAACTCCTCTCCAATATGACTGATTTAATTGACTTCTCTCGGCTTCTGACTGGGTTGCTTAGCTTGGAAAAACTACCTCTGAACTCCCCAAACTGAACTGCACTGACTTCACTGACTACAGGAACAGGAACAACACTGAACTGACCTCTCTCTCCCTGCACTGCTCTTAAGTAGCCTCTCTTTCCTGTTTGTCCTCATGAAAGTTGGTCAGATCCTATCTCTAACTCATTCTGTCAAATCTTTCTCTGATTCATCACTTTGTCTACCCCTCAATTAAATATCACTTTCAAATATGACTGCTTTCTTCTACAAACTAACTTTACCTTCATTGTTTGGGATTAAAGGTATGTACTAAGAGTATGTCTGTATGCTAGCCAGGGGGATTAAAGGTATGTATTTCAGCCAGATCACACAGATGTAGAAGGTATTTGGATGTGATCCATTGCCAGAGCTGCCATGTTCGTGGATTAAAATTTTTCTATACCTGCCCCCCCCCTTTTTCTCTTTTTATTTTTTCATTAAGAACAATTATAGGGTGGTTCTGGAGGTCCCTTGGATTGGATTACAACCTGAAATCTGACCAGTTAAAACCAGGGATAGTAGAGCTTACTGATGCAGTTAAGACATGTCTTTTCCTTTATGTGTGTGTTCTTGGAAGAGTTCTAGAAATTTACAAGGAAAGGAAAAAGGCCATATTCAAAAGTCATATATGCCTATATTACCGGAGGAAATCTAGGGTGTCCCGTGATGTGGTGGTGTCTGTCTTAGTTACTGTTCTAATTGCTATGACAAATACCATAGGCAAGGCAACTTATAAAAAAGTATTTAATTAGGGCTTGTTTACAGTTTCAGACGTTTAATCCATGATCATCAGGACAGGGATCATGGTGGCAGATAGGAAAACATGGTACTGGAGCTGAGACAGAGAGACAGAGAGAGACAGAGAGAGACAGAGAGAATGGATGGATGGATGCATGGATAGATGCATGGAGATGAAAAGAAAGGAAAGAAAAAACAGGAAGAAAGGAAGAGAGAGGGAGAGAGAGAGAGAGAGAAAGAGAGAAAGAAACTGGGTCTGGTATGGGTTTTTGAAACCTCAAGCCCATGTCTAGTGACACACTTCCTCCAATAAGGCCATACCTCCTAACCCTTCCTAAAGAGACTACCAACTGGGAGCCAGACATTCAAATATATGAGACCATGGGAGCTGTTTCATTCAAACCACCATTGTCTGGATAATTTGCATCTCAAACAATGAATTGGACAAGACCTAGAGTATGGTCCATAGAATGGGAGTGGGCTTCAGAAAACACGTGGCTTCGGAGTCCTGAGTTCTCTGGGGAATGAGTGTTATGAGTACTTCATGTGGAAGTACACAAGCTACAGCAGAGGCAGAAATGAGATTTTTTTTTATCCTGATTGACAGATGGGATATTATATAACTTTGGATGATTTATCTGTGTGTGCATAATGTTAAGCATATGTACACCCTACCATGCATACACATGAGATCGTAAATAGATGTTTTCCCCTGGCAGGTGCCTTCAAGGACAGATTTTCTCTCTGAGACAAATCTGTTATACTTGTGCCCAGTATTGATTTAAGTCTCTACTAGTAAATGAGATTGACTTCTGAACTCCACATGGATGCACAACACACACACACCATGAATTAAGCCTAGATCTCCATAAAGAAGCAACTAGGTTGCCAGCAACTAGCACCCAGCCACACTATGATTCTCATGCCGAGTAGGGTCAGTGGTAGTTGCCAGAGAGGCATTTGCTCCTTCTGGAAACCTGCACTGATTGAAGGGAGAGCTTGAGATAAACTGACTAAGCTGCGAGGAGTGCAACCAAAGGTGGGATATGCTGCCCATGGAGAGATGGACACAGCGGTACAGGTAGATGACATGAAAGTAGATGTGTAGCACAGAACCTGAGACTCCACACCAGTGTCCTGGATTAAATATCCTTAGAAAGTATCCCCATGCTTACCCCTACCACTCTTGAATGATGAACAATGGGGAAACTGGAGAACTGTAATGTTGAACTTGCCTCAGTTTCCCCAAATGGGCACAGCCAGTAACAAAGAGGCCACCCGATAACAAAAGTAAACAAAAGCAGGTAGACCTTCCATAACCATTCAGAGCCTTTCAGTCGCAGGAAGCCACAAATATGGAAAGAATGATGTCCAGAACCCCAGAGGTGAAGTTCTAACTGGCAGGGAGAAATGAGGGTGGGGCTGCAGAATCTAGGAAGAAGTTGATTCCTACGCTGAAATCTTCAGCAGGAAGAACATACTAACTTAACTAGTATGCGTTATGTGAATTACGGAGACTAGCAGACTTTCTTCAACAGCTTCTCTGGAGAGACATACTGCAGCAACATAGCAGTAGCAACAGAGAAGATCTGGGAGGCTTGTTTCACCACAAAAGTCAGGCTTTGCAACGTCAGTGCTGCTGTAACCCCCTCACTAAAAATGGCAGAAAACTTCTTGTGCTTGAACCAAGTCAGAAGTCCCCTGTGAAGTCTGACTTAGCAGTCACCGGCACAGGACAACAGTTAATCTAAGGAAGCACGAGGGACCCGATATAGCAGGAAAACTAGACAGAAGCTTTGAGAGTCTGCACATGCTAGTTTGGCTGATCAAGGTGTATCCCAAACTGAGGTCCTGTGCTGTTTCTTTAAAAACTCAACATAAAGTGGGGCTTAGACGCAAAAGGTATTTCTACCCAGATGGCTGACAAATGGAAGTCTAGTTTGTGACAGCTGCCTCCTCACGCTCGACGTGGCTAACCTAGCTGATAGGAAGCCAGGACATCAGGTAAAGCAAGGACTCGCTAGATGATCAGAATTGCTGAAAATCAGTCACCAGGTGTTTTCTAATTTACTGATCAAAGGGTCATTAAGAGAGACAGAAGGCAAGCATAATTAAGTTAGTTCTCTGCCAAGCGCTTTGATTGTCGGGTACACATTACTTATACCATATCCAAACCACAGATGCACCCAAAGAGGTGTAGGATTGCATGTGATGCTCATGTTGCTTTGATGTTGTCACACACGCGGGTCTCTCACTGGGAAGCCCCCAACATTCCTGTATCTGCTTCCCCTCAGCATTTCCACGACTTTATGTAGTCATCTGATGAGAGGCAGAAATGTGGCAGAATTATGGGAAGGACAGAACTGCAGTGATCTTGGGCTGCGATCAGGGGGAATTAAAAAAGACGTTCACCTGGCCCCAAGGGCATGCGCGTGGGAGAGCTGGCCCTGCCACTTGTCTGTCATGGGGTGGCATGGGTATGGAAGAAGTGCTCACTTTAATCCCTTGCCCCTTGTTACCTTCTGCAGGTGAAAGAGCTGGCCCCAGAGTCATGAGATTGGCAGAGCTGGCCCTGCCCCTGGCCTGCTATAGCACTCGTGAGAATGGAACCTGCACCCTATCTAGGCAACACAATAGAGCTGTCTGTCCCTGCTGGCATGGGCAAGGGGAGAGTACCTCCGAGGGCATTAGAGTGGGAGAGCTAACCCTGCCTCTTGCACTGGGTGAGTTAGCTGGGGCAGTGCTGGAGAGCTTGCCCTGGTGGTGGGCGTGCAGGAGAACTGGTAGGCTGATCAGTTCAGTTACCACCCAACCCCAGATTCAGGGCTCTGAGTTGACCCACCCCAACATCTACCCTATCTATGAACTACTGTAGTGTATGAAGGGCCTGGCGAGGCTCCAGGATGAATAGGGTACCAGAAGCCTAAGGCCTCAACCCAGACCAATGACTCATTGCAATGAACATTTGCAAGCAAAGAAGTGTCAAAAAAAAAAAAAAAATACACTGGGACACACTACAGCTTCCACAATAAGATTTTTTTTTTTCTTTTGGGAGTTAGTTGCAAGGGCAGAAGGCAGATTTGGAGTCACAGGAAGATAAGTGTGATTAGGGTGAATGATGTAAAATTTACAAAGAATCAATAAAAAAAATTTTTTTAAAAAGGTTCATCCAAAAATATTATAGAGGTCAAACAGCAGAGACTTAAACAGACAATCAGGGGACTGTTGGAGGGAAGGAGAGAGGGAGGGAAGAAAGAAAGAAAGAAAGAAAGAAAGAAAGAAAGAAAGAAAGAAAGAAAGAAGGCATGAGTAGGAGGGAGAGTCGATGAGGGGCCTGATAAGAGCTAGAGGCAAGGAGTATAGGTGGCTATGATCAAGATGCATTGTATACATGTATAAACTTTTCAAAGATGAAATTTTCAATAAAAAGAAACCCTGGCAGAAGTCCTATGTTTTCTCTTCTTAGATGCAGGACCAGAGTTTCTTTTCTCTAGAAAAATCCCAGTTCCACACACTGGAGGACATTGTCAGTACCTATAGGAACACTGACACCGGTTCTCTAGCCAGACTCTGTTCACGAGAGAGCTTGCTGGTTTCCCTCTGTGGGATTTTTAGCAGAAAGTGAAGAGGAATCAGAGGTAGGGAAGAACTTAGCTGAAACATGTCAGCCGTGTGGCTGTCGACCCTCCAGCCTGTAACTGTGAATCCTCTAGGTCAGACAGGCTGCATGGAAGTCATCCAGGCTGCTGCTGGGCGGCTGGGGAACTGCCACCATACTGCCGGAGAACTGGCATTAGATGCCTGCTATATAAAACAAGTAGCCAGCCATGGACGATGCATAGCATTCTTATATAGGAGGTATCTGCCCTTTCCCCTAATCACCCCAATCCTAACATACACAGGAAAGAAGACTACCAAGGAACAGCAGGAATAGAAGAAGCAAGCCAGACCCCAAGACAGTCCTCTCTCTGGTGCAGGTGCTGAGTACCCAGGCTTCCTGGAGACAAATGAGTTTTTCTCTATTGGATGTGAAGCTGAGATTTTAAAGTATTAAACTGGTGCAAAATTTCATGACCCAGAGTATCAACAGAACAGTGAAAGATGTCTAAAATATTCTCGACGTACCAAATATTTGCCCAAAGTACATAGTTACAACAAAAGAAAAAAATGGAGAAAAATAAGTGAATCTGCCTCATACACACACCACCAAATCTTGTTTAGTAACAAATAGTCTCAGTTGATAATTTAGCTCATCAAGTTATTAAGATAATTTCTCCATGTAGATAGAAACACCTCAAAATAAACAAACCACTCCATACTGAAAGATATCTCCAGGGTCAATAATTGAAAGAAACAAAGTTTAGCTCTTGCAAGCAAATAGTGAATTTACTGAAGAATATAGCAGGCTCACACTGTTGATTTATTTAATAAATACTTATGGAGTGTTCTTATGAATCAGGTATTATCCTGGGCACTGGGCATGAGATAAATTCTCTTCATAAGCTTGTCACACAAAAGACATAAGGCATAAGAAAGTCAGACAAACCCAGATAAGAGAAGTATGTGCCATAGCAGATGCCACCTTAAGGAAAAATCAGTCTAAGAATAAGGAGGATTGTGTACAGGGAGGTGAATAGCACCCTGTGAAATAAGAATGGCCTGGGAAAGGTGGGTGGCCAAAGAAGTTGCCTTTGGACCAAGTCACAGAGGAGATAAAAGCACAGAACAATTCTGCTGGTGTGTGCCCTGTCACTGCCACTAACGCAGCTGCCTCTGCAGATTGTCACTGCAAGGCCATGACTCTAACACATGGAAATCTTTCACTCATCGTCATCTTCCTCAGCCACCCTCCCCATGCTCCAGAGAGAACGTCTACATAGCCAATCCAGGGCGCAAGATCCCTCTGCCCTGGCTTCTGCAAGTGGATAGAGGAAGTAAGTGATGGCTTGGAGTTATACTCTCCGAAAGATTCCCTGAAGGAGAAGATGTGAATCTACCTCACTGCTGTTTAGGGAAACTTTGCCCATGGGCTTAGCTCACTTAGAAGCAATTGTGGTTTTGTAGAACAAATGGATGATCCAGCAATTCAGAGTGGAACAGATACAAGTATCAGTCAGCTCCAAGTCGAAGAGAACTGTTTCTCTCTTATCCGATTGCCAGTGTGCATTAGAGGAAGGAAAAATTGTTCCCAACTGTCAGAGGTTGCTTTCTGTTGTGATAAACACATGATGAAAAAAAGGCTTGGGAGAGGGAAGAGGTTATTTGGCTAATATTTCCAGGTCACCATCTATCATTAAGGAAAATCAGGGAAGGAACTTGAACAGGAACTTGAGTCAGAAGTCATGGAGGGGTGCTGCTTACTGGAGTGTTCTCCATCAGATAGTTTTCTTATACAGCCTAGACCTGCTTATCTAGGGATGGTATTGCCTACAGAGGCTGGACCTACTCACACCAATCACCAATCAAAAAAGTTCCTTACAGACATGGCTACAGGTCAATCTGATCTGGATAACAACCCAAGTTGAGACTCCCTCCAATGACTCTGGGCCATGTCAGGTTGAGAGTTGCAATGAACTGGCACACCAAGGGTCCTGTCTACTGCAGGGTTCCTTGAACATATTTCTTTTCATGTCTCCTGATCGGCTCTATCAGCACCCCCTTCAGCTTCCCTTACCTGCTTGTCTCTGGCAAGCAGCCATTTCCTAATCAAAGTATGTAGTTTGGCCCTGTAGGTCAATGCTTCTCAAAACGTGACCTTCAAATGGTATAAGAGCGGCCATTGGGAACATGTTAGAAATGTGAAACCTCAGATTCCACAGACAGATACACCAAATCCAAAAGCATAGGAAGAAAGCTTCATCTTAATACGCCCCCTGGTCATTTTGCTAAAAGCTTATGTTTGAGAACGCTGCTGTGGATTGCACAGCTTCTCTGGATGCTATGCCATCTCAGCATGGTTCCAGACACCTGGGATAGCCATCATTCTGTCCCTCATCAGACCCTAATCATCTGCCATGAATCACTCAGAGCTTCCTTCAAGATGCAATTTCAGTCTGGGTGCAGGGAAATCTCTGCCTGGAAAAGCCTTTAAAAACCTGACCTCACCTATGATGTCTCTGTCAGACTTATAAAACCATAAGAGAATAAAAGAAACATTTTCAGAGAAAGCAAAGTGCACATAAGCACATAAGTATATAGGTATACGGATACATTGTATTTAGACAACCAGAGGAGGTGGGAGACAATACCTTCAATTGTGAGGCCATAAAGGAAAACACATACTTATTCCTATAAGGTACTCAAGGCATAAGCAGAGTGCTTAAATACTGTCCGCTCTTCCCAGTGGTTGAACCCTGAACTCTGCATCTCCAAGCAACTCCCTACTATGGGCTCTTGGGTTCAGAACTGACTGATAGTACCATGAAAGACATAAAATGGCAAAATGACTAAAAATAAGGTTTTACTGACACTTTTACAAATGCAAATTCACACCACTGGCACTGAACAAAGCTTCACCTTGTTCTTTTTTTTTTTTTCTCCCCACCAAAGCAAAATGAGACTCCTCAGTTTCCATGGATTTATGATCCTCATGGGTCCTGGAAAAAAATATTCTAAGGTTCTTCTTCAATTAGATTTTCTTCATAATAGTAATATGATTTTTTCCTCTGAATAGCTCCCACGTGTCTTTTGATAGGTAACTTTCTTTATTACTAACATTAAAGTTTTCTTATTATAAAAAGCATGTCTTAATTCTAACAACAAATTAAACTCCTTGAGTATTTGGTACTTTCTTAATTTTTACAATTCACTTTTATAATTAGTAGTATTTATCAAGAGAGTGAAGCCATTTTTACAGCTATATGCAAGAATGCACTTCTGGACTCTTTATTTATTAACAGTATTTAACACCATTAGATTTCAGTGAAAGAGGAGTAGACAGCTTAGAACAAAGAGTGCTTGGTCCTTAGTGATCCGTGTAGCTAAGAAGCCATCTTTCCGCTCACTATCATCCTCTATGACTGCAGCTTTCTTTCAGGCTAACCGAACATCCTTGTGGGAGTAATAAGTACCATTCATAATTCACTTTACACACCACAGCCAAGCCAACGGGTTTCTTATAGCTGTGTGTTTTGTAGTCAGACAAAGAAACTATATACTTGAAATCACATAATCTAGATAGGCCTAAATATTTTGCTCTATGTAGTATAGCATAATTATTGGATCATGAATGTACAACTAAACTTCCAAGAAAGAGACAAAATAAATGTCCTTAAAGACCCCAATGGAGAGTATCTTCTCAAGCCTTTTAAATAAACATTTGTGTCAATTCCTTAAGAATTTCATGCAATGTTTTTAAATCATATTCAACCCCAGTTCCCTCCTTAACTGCCTGCAGATACACCCATACCCGTCTGCCCCTACAACTTGTGTGGATTTTTTTTTTTAATTAATTTAGCAACCTATCAGTTCCAGTCTGTGCTGTCCATATACTTCTGGAGTGTTGTCAAAGCATTGGGGTCCATGTCCTTAAAGTAAACTGACTCTCCCAGATTCAAAAGCCATCAACTCCTCATATAGTTCCTCAGTTAGGAATGGGGCCCATGAACCCCTCCCTGTCTTCATTTATGTTTAACAAATACAGAATTTTGCAGGTACACAATGCAATGAAGAACCTCCTGTGTCAGATAAAGAGGGATATGGGGTGGGGGGTAGAGATAGAGTTTAGTATACAAAACCTGAGCCAGGGCTGCCTATGTGGGGAAATCTCAACCAGCTGCAGAGATCTCTCTGAAGTTATCCCAGGAGCATACGTGGCCTTTTAGTGACCAACATGGCTTTGGGGGTAAAATACGATCTGGAAAGGGGACTTGCTCTTAAATAATGACTTAGTAAATAGGGACCTGGGGTTTTTACAGAAACTATGAGTGCTTCATAGAAGACTGCCCATGGTTGAGACCTGCCGCTTCTCTGTGTTGACGCTCATGTGAAATCTCACTGTGAATGGATGAGTCATATGATGGGAATGCCACCCCCATGTTTCAAAAGATTCCATCCCAGCGAACAGAAGAGATTCTCTTTGTAATCTCCAAAAACCAAACAGCCAGGCCAGGAACTGGTTCTGGAGAGGGCCACAGGGCAGGGAACTATAGGTGGGCCCTGGAGCCTAATAACAGCCTCCTACTGACAAGGGTCCTCAGCCATTCAACTACACAGAAGTGAAATCTACCAACAAGTAAAGTGAGCATAGACACTGATTCTTCCTTAGCCTGGCCTGAAGAGGGCTTCCCAAATGCCTGATAGCACCTACCCTGATCCCCACAGCCCAGAGAGTCTAAGCAACTAACTCAAGCAAACCACTAAGGTGTGACAACTTGTTATGCATGCTGGAAAAATTATATATCAAGTCAAAACTATATAAATATACCACCATTACTTATAAATAATCAACATTTAGTAACAGCCTATTTGTAAGGTTTTTAAGGACTGTAGTTCTCCAATTTAAAATGCATGGTAAATCTTCATACGTTTTTTTTTTCCACTTTCAAAAAACTATAGTTTCAGTTTAATTCTTGGAGATTCATGTCCATCCCATCACAAAACTAGTGTTAGCTCCTCTTGTGATTAAGAGTGGAGAACTAGGAAAAGCAAGAATAGAGTTGGGTGCACTCTCTAGCCTGTTCTATAAAGTAAATATGGAAGAATGTATTTAAGCAACCATAATAGCAAGTAGTGAGCTACTTTTAAGAGGAATGAATCACAAAGCATTTTCACAACAACAACAAGTCCTTAAGGCTTTTTTTAAAACTATGTTATTATCTGTATATTTTTATAAGAAAATATGTATTTATTTACCAGGTTTGAAATGCTACCAACCATTATTGGTTCATTCAGCAAGTGTTACCAAGAACCCTATGTGCCATGCATGTCTCTAGGCTTACTTATATTCATTAGGCAGCTAAGAAGGACAGTGACATCAATGGTTTAGTGAGAGGAAAGAAAGAAGAGATAACACAAAAGTTATATGGTATATTAAATAGTGTCATGAATAATAGGGAAAAACAGGGAAGGGCAGTTAAGTAGCAGGAAAAACAGGGTGCAGTGTGAGAGAGGTACAGGTGATAGGACCTCTTTAGTATACAGAACCCAAGTAAAGATTTTTGGTAAGCCGTAAGCTCAGCAGACCAGTTGTCTGAGAAAAAGCAAGGTCCAGAAGGGACCTGTCTTTCTTCACAGAACACCAGGGAGCCTCTGATGGACGTACCCCAAGTTCCCAAACTTTCTATGATCATTCTAGGGCAAATAAAAACTCAGTTAGCCATTCCTTTTGTTAAGCAATTCAATCTTTTTAAAAGAAATCTAAGTAGTATTTATGCCCTAAAAGTTTACTAGCCAGTTATTAAAACTACACATAAATTGAGGGAAGAAATGAGTTAATTCTTATCTGGATATTATTATGCATAGGTGAGGAGGAATACTGATCCCTCCAACACTGGGCACAAGCTGGCTTTCTTCATCCTAGTGACTATGTCACTTCTTGCTTTTCATCCCATCAACCACCAAAAACTTAGCTTTGCACACATATGTTACCTAAACAAATACATTTAAACACTGAGTAATCGTGTTAGAAATTGGATCAGATTCTGGAAGATGTTACTCTGTTTATGTGGCAAACAGAGCCCACCCTGAGCACCTCTGAGTGAGCTGAGGCACCAGAGAGACGCCAGCACAGCTGAGAACCTCCGGCAGCACACAGAGCGTCCCTGTCCTCCTAGGTCAAGCAGCCTCCATCCTTCCCAGTAGCTTCCCTGGCTTCAACAAGGTACAAATGATCTTAACAAAGTATGGGTACAAAGACACACAGAAGTATAGAAGAAAGCAACTCATCATAAGAATGTGATCGGTCGCCCACATCCTAGTCAAGGACTCATTTTTTTCACTAGAGATTCTTCAAAAGACTTAACCTCCCTTTGTGATGTCTTGAAAACTGAGCAGATCAAAACATAGTTTAGCAAAATAATCTGCTGTTTCACTTTACATTGTTATCTACAAGAGGCTGAGAGGCTGGGGAATTATCCCCTGTCTCCACAAAGATAATTCAATTTACCATGAAAGCCAGTGGTCTCTTCTGCTAGAATTTACTCTGATACATTACTTTAAGGCTTCAATGTCAATGATTATAGAAATCATCCACAGTTTAAATCATTATAAATTGTTTTAAAGAGTGAAAGCCCTTTAGCCCATTATGGTAACTTTCAGGGACTGTGAGAAGCAGCTGCACCTTTTTACGTTATACTAATTATATTATATTATATTATATTATATTATATTATATTATATTATACTATATTATATCATATCATAATTTGAGAATGAAATAAGCAGTAGCTCCAGAGTAGAAAGCCCCTTCTCATCATGAGCATGAACTATGCACCTTCATTTCTCCAAATCTCAAGTCACCTTTCTGACAGTTCCTGTGATAAGGTGGTAGAAGGAATGCCACCACAGCCATTACTAATGCCACACACTGTGAGACAGAGCTGCCAGCAGCCTGGCTTTCTCTCCTTCAAAGTGAGAATTAAATCAATTGAACTTGCTTTCTGCAAGATAAAATAATACAGTAGGTCTCTGTCCCTCCTCCATTATTTTGAAAGGTCATGATTTCTTGTAAAGTATAATGAGAGGGAAATTACTTAAATTAAACCTCTGTTATCTACACTGTTGGCTAATTACAAAATTAGCAATTCAACATTACCACCAGCGCCCCGCAACCCTTGTGGTGATAGAGCGCCATCTAGTGGTCACATATTCTTGGGTGCATTTAAAAGCACATAAGACCCTTAAAAGGCTGTAAAATAAGTCAAATCAACAATTACTTCTGATTGCCTGCTATATCAACAGCACTTGCCTATCTTCTCAGTTCTGGAGAAAGCTTTCGAGAACATGAAGTGATCTGGATTTTGTGGAAAGTATCATCATTGTCAGAGGAGAGAAGGACTCTGCTTGGCTAGAAATTGGATGTAGTTAGCCGACTGCTCAGCTTGAGGAAGGTTTCGTTGCAGTTACCTCACCTCTTCCCAGAAATAGATGGGGGCTATTTAGCATTTATATCTCCTGGGATTTCTCCAAACCACTTTGCAGAACCTCTTGGACTAATTCCTCCCAAGACTGCAGAGTAGTTCCTATGTCACACCACAAGCTTCCTCGTGAGAGCTGTGGACTATTGTCGCCGTTGCATGGGAGTGAACTGCGTTTACCGGAGAGAAGTTCTCCAAGACTCTGTGTCCAGAACAACTGTCATAGCAAACCTTCATTCTCTTTTTACAAAGAAATGAAAACGGATAACTAACTTAACCCTGTAAACAATTCTTCCTATTTAAAGAGAAGAATTGTCCACAAGGAAAACATCGTGGCGTTGGTATATGATACCCTCTTCTCTTCTGCTCAGTGTTCCACACAGAAGCACTCTCCCCTGAAGTTACAGCACTATTTTCTCAAAGCACAGAGAGCCCGGGAGGCCAATGAAGTGGGAAGAACTCTTTTTTAAAAAAGAAGAGTTTATGGTATTAGGACTCCAGAATATTTAGGAACTGATGTTTGAACACCCATTATGCCTAATTTAATAAACTTTTGTAAACCAACTATTCATACAATACTCAATTTAGTAGCTCGATATAGGAAAATAGCAAAAAAAAAAAAAAGTCATCTTAATGAGCCATATTCACATTTTCCCATATACAATTCAAATGTGAAGATTGTGATTTGGATCTTTCCTTTTTGAAAAGAAAACAGTAGCCCCGTACGGTGATGCAGACCCGTAATCTCAATAGGTAGGAGGCTGAAGCAGGAGTATGCCCATGAGTTCCAGGCCAGACTGAGCTACACAGCAAACCCTTTCTCAGAAAAATTAAGGTCTTTGTAAATGGCATTTTAAAACCACAAAGCATATGTATGGTGCCATTCCTACGCTCTCTAATAAACTATGAATGCATCAACAGCTACAAACCACACCAAAGCGCAGTGAGAGGAGGTGAGTCTGGCACCTGAGCGAAGCTTAGGGCAATGGCCCTGGCACACACTGCAGTGGGACAGAGCGGTACTGTGTTTGTGGGGCTCTTCACCGTCCTTTCTCTGGTGATATTACCAAGAGATGCATGACGAGCATTTCATAACTCACATTCGATGACTAAAAAGAATCTTGACATTAGCAATGATTATCTATTTTTTTGGCTTTAAAAAAAATCTTAAGGAATATTCCATGACATGTGGGAAGCAACGAGTTGGAATTAATACTTCACACGTCATTTCCAAAACCCTCTCTGCAGACCGAGGAGGATGTTTTTAGTGGTATCACATTGCCAGCTTTTTTTTTTTTTTTTAAACAATCTCTAGTTATAGCCACTTTATATAAAGGAGTCATCACCACCCTCTTATCTAAAGTATTTTCATATATTTAGGACTTGGAAAAAGAAGATATGTGAACTAAAAATATATACATAATAAGCATATTCATTAGGCCAGATTATTTGAGAGCTTAAAGAAATCCCACAGTGAGAATACTGAGTCTCATAATTTCCATAAAAAAATATTTTATTTTGGATTGTTGGGGAAGTAAAGGTGGTTCCTGTTCTAAGAGCTGAGGGTTTCAGGAGAGCAAGTAAGTCTCTAATGAAGAAGGTGCCACTAATACCAGTAAACCTTTAAAGGCAACCACTGCCTTGGAAATAAACACGAAGTCCCTGAGCTGGTACAGGAGACAGAACCATTTCTTCATGCTGCGTTCTGATGGGCCAGAAAACCTAGTTTCCTTTGAATGTCTTCATCAAGCACCCACTTTGTGAGGTAGCATGGACAATTTTGATTTTCAACTACTAATATTTTAACTTTTCTGTAACAGACAGATTCTAAGATGGGGCTCAGATATTGTCTTTTCCGAGTTAGCTTCATCTAGCATCTAGTTTTGGTGATCTCTCTGAGATGATTAGATGCTTTTTGCAAAACATTTAGTTTTTCAGATTTTCTCTCTCAAAACCTACTTTCCCTGAGAAGGCCACTGTCCCTGCAGAAGAAGCTAACCTGCCCTCCTGGCAGCATTGGAAGGAGGTTTCGTTGTTGTTGTTGTTTCCTCCATAGCATCCTCTGGCCACTGATCCTTGCTACAGATTGACCAGACTAACTTACCCCTGAAGTAGAAAAGGACTGTGTCTGGATGATTGAAGGGGATTTGAGAATGTCCCAGTCTGGGACTGTGCTTCTATTCATTTACCCAGGCTACAGAAGGTAGTGGCAACTCTGGTAAGGCCTGTGTTCGAGATCCAAGCTCCCATCACTGTTCACAGCACAATGACACATTCCTGGAGCAAACGAGAGTTCCTGAAACTTAGGCTTATCACTCCAACTCCACGACTGTCCAGAAGACTGCCACAGGCCTGTCTGCCCAGCTCCCCCAGACCATGTTTCTCTGGTCGTCATCTACAGTTGCCATATTAGTCATAATCGTGCATTTAGACTGCTCAACTCCTACATTCTCTGTTCTCGTTAATCCCTGGAAACCCCTGCTTCCTGTCCTCATGGCAAAGGTAAAATGTGATAATGACCATTCTGCATAATTGGGTTGAACTTGAAATGATGTATGGATATCTTATACAAGGCTTACTGGAAAAAAACCTCATTACAGTGCTGTACAGCAGGGACTGACTTATAATAAATATAATGAATACACCACCTTCTGAATTGGACAAAACATGCAAGGTACACTTTATTCTTTTATGAGAAACTGAAGCTTGATTCTAGGTACTGAGTTTTTCAGTCTTCGTCTTTAATAAAAGTATAAGCAGGGGCTGGGGAGTTGCCTCAGTGGTCAACAGACAACACTTGCTCTTGGGGAGGAGCCAGATTCAATTCCCAGCTCCCACATGGTGGATCACAACTGTCTGTAACTCCAGTCTAGTGATGGGGCAGGGAGTCACTTCAGGTGTCATCCACAGAAGCTAAGTGCTTGAAGAGATAAGAGATAGGTTTGAATAGGATTTTACAGGTTCTGATGTCAAGGTGATTCACTGTCGGCATATTTAAAACACAGTACAATTTGGGAAAAGGATTCCAGGCAACATTAAGTTTAATAAGTCCAATTCCAGGTATACAGTAAAGCTTAAGGTATGACCAAGAGAAATTATTTTACACCGTACATGTTGGCCATATAGCTGAAAGGCCTAGAAACTAATGTGGTCAGCCAGCATAGAGGTCAGCAGCCATAAAGTTCTTGTGACATCTCTCCAAAGGATGGGTCATGATCTACAGAGAGAAGAGTCTGGAATAATCATTCTGGGGAATGTGGGTGAATTCTGTCTCCACAGGTAGAAAAAAAGGTCACCAGGTTGTTAACAAAATCTACTCACGGCTTTCTGGATGGAAGGCAAGTATTTGATTTTATCTCCTCCACTGAGGAGACATCCCTTTGTGATTAGCATTTCTGGCTCTCTTACTGCTTCTCTGTGTGAACAAGGACATCTGTGCCACCAAGAGGATCTGAAGCACTTTTCTGATCTCTGAGGACACGGGGCACAAAGGTGGTGCATGCAAGCAAAACACCTATACCCGGAAAATCAATAAATCTTCAAGAAAAGTTAAAATCGACCTAAGCTAATTGTTAGGATTTTCCTCATTAACACAATTCGGTTAAGAGATGTCTAGGAGGTCTCTCCCAAGAGTGTTGGGGATGCTAGAAGCATCAACAGTATCAACCGCTGAGAACTTTAGTGGACATGCTTGATACTTTGAAAATTTCCTCAGTATTAACCACTCGGCAATTCTGGCTGACAAGTAGACTGTCGGAGTTTCAGTCTAAGAAGTAGCAACAATGTGTCTCCCATTCATCCACAAATGCTGCCACTTTAAGCAGCGTTCATTGAGCAGATTGCAGGCGTCCCTTTTGCTCTTACCTGTCCTCCTGCTTGGGAAGCCCTTGCTTTCCTGTCTTGGTTCATTTATATTTAACTACACATTCCTTCCCAAACACATCTCTTGCCGAGTCACTCATCATATTTACTCTGCTCTGGACTTGAGCTCTCGCTCCTCAAAAGTCTTCAGCACTTACTTAGCACTTCCACCCTCCTTTACCTTGGGTGTTGTGAGGGTCTGACTTCTCACACAGGCTCTGGAGCTGCTCAGCCCCAGGGATGACAGCATGTCCTGTTTACCTGCATGCCTGTTCAACACCCACAGACTTGAGTTTGAAAATAGCCAGGATAATTGCTAGAAGTAGGTTTAGCAAAGTGTACAGGAAAGCAATAGTAGCTAAAATACAAAGGAAGTACCAGAGAGAAGCAGCCAGCATAGTCATCAGTCCACTTTAGGACCTTGACTCAGGGAAGGCTGATTCTTCAATAACGACAAAGAAAATAATTCCAGAGTAAAGCAAGTCTGTACCTCTATAGTTAAGTCCTAATGACTGCGTTTGGGCTAGGCCTGCCTGAAATGAGGGCCTGGAAGAATTGATTTTGTAAAAGACACAGTGACGCAATAATTCTGAGTAAGAAGGCAGATTAGAAACTACACCTCTACCACCAAATGAAAGGGAAGAATCAATAATAACAATAATAATGTCTATCCCTACAAAAGAAACAGTGAAAAAGAAAGAAACGTGGAGAAAAAAATCTCTCTACAAATAGCTATTGGGGGAATAGTGGGGTGTACTTGAAAGCGTGGAGGCACTGTTTAGCTTCAGTGGATTGTAGAACCAGTTTGTGGGGCCAGAGTTTGAGAAAAAAAAAAAAAAATGAATGGCCGTTAAAGTCATGCTTGTGGCCTCTGGGTTCCTGACTTGAGAATTTGAAGAATGAAATTCATGAACCACTCAATCTTAAATTTCAGAAGAGAGTTTTATTGTCGGATCATAGGTAGAAGTTTTAGAGACAGAGGCAGAGCCCCTGTATAGCAGGAATGGGAGCACAGACATGAGATGGCACTAAACTGTTAGTCAGAGGCTCTTCATAGGAGGCAGATGTGGGGCTGAAGTACGGGATGGAGACAGGAGGGGGTGTGTCCAGCTAGACAGATATACCCAGGTGCCCTCAGTGCCAATCCCATCTTAGTGTATGGCTTCCATGCAGTAATGATGATTGGAAAAGAGACAACAAAGCATACTTCCCTGCCTGCATCCTGCCCCTGGCCAGGACAAACCCCTGCATACAGGCCCAAGCATATTTTCAGCTTCTAGCCAAAAACAAGAGTTAAAACAATTTCCTTTTTGTTTCCCTACCCTGAACCTGCCTAACCAGTTTCTATCTTACATTCTCATCAGAGGCAGGAGCAGCCATCAACCAGTGTCAGGGGTACCGAAGGCTATCTAAGCCAGACTGCTGTCAACAGTAGCTGCCAGGTAGGTGTTCTGCACTCCCAGACAGTGGCACTACAGAGACAAAGAGCTAACTGGAAAAAAAAATACCAAGAAGGCAGCCAAGATGCAACCAGGGGCTGAGTACATTCTCAACAGAGAATGTAGACACAGTTGAGACAGTTGAGGAAGAAAAGAGCAGAAGTGTAATATAGGAGCTTGGTGGTGAGATTGCCCGCTATAGGCCTAGAGAAGGAACATCTCTTCTCTGCCACTTTATGGGCCAGTGATAAGGTGCAACCTGGAGATGTATGCTGCTGAACTTGATGTGGAGTCACTGAAGACAGACACCAGGAAGAGACTTTACAGTGACAAGGGTATACTTGAGGGCCTTCCACACGGTAATCTTGGTCAACACCCCACAGTAGTTTTATTTTATTTTGCTAAATAATCATGCTGTCAAAGTGCCTTCTAGATATTTATGTTCATATCACAAAGACCTTCAACCTTGGGGACAGAAACATCTGTCTATGGTGGATGGCAGACAATGGAAAGATACAGAGCTAAGGACAAGAGACTGGGTGCCCGGCCCTAGATGGGATATCTATATCAACTGTACCTTTAAGGCTCAAGGAATATACTGAGAGAGGAGGTGGAAAGAATGTAAGAGCCGGGAGTGTTGTGAACTGTCTGTGGGAGACTGCATCGCTATGACCTCATAGCAGCAAGCTCAAGATGGTTACTATGGTTGAGTTTAGAAGGAAGGCAGGAAGAGGCATTCTCTCTCCATCCACAGTGGGAAAAAAATTAAATGTTACTTCATAAAAGAAGATACAAATAAAAACAAGGTAAGCCATACTATGAAAAGGACTCCAGTCCATCTCAGCAATTAAATATTTCTAATTATTCTAATATCAAGGTGAAAGGTCTTGGGCAGGAATAAGGGGTGAGACTTGGAACATGAAAATTTGGTGACCTCTGTAAAAGGAGTACATCGACAACCCAATCCAGATTTTCCCCCAACTCTCACATGCAAAGATCAACCCACTCTCATTCCAGCAAGAGAAGTGAGGTATGCACTCTTGGGGCTTCAACCCCAAAGTGTCAAAACTGTCTTAATAATAAGACCAGAATGTCATTTACTTTGTTTATTCCCACTAATGTATGTGTACTGGCATTTTCCCAGAGGAGACATGCAGAGAAGATACAAGAATACAGTTGTCTTCTATTAAGTTAGAAATTTCAACAGTCTGTAAATATGTAAAGCAAGGCTACTATACTACATTTCTTATCTATACTACATTTCTTATATCTGGCTTGGGTGTGATTTTAGAAGATATTTTAGAACAGGTCACATAAGTGCTTTTGTTTTGCATTTGTATGACTTTGTTTTAAGATTTGCTTACTTTCCTTTATGTGCATGAGTGTTTTCTCTGTATGTATGTTTTGTCCACCATGTCCATGCCTTGTGCCACAGAGGTCAAAAGAGGAAATTGGATCCCTTGTACCTGGAGTTATGGAGGGTTATAAACCATTGTGTGGGTGATGGAAACCAAACCCAGATCCTTAGCAACAGCAAAGAATACTATTAACTACCGAGCCTTCTTCCCAACCCCTTAACTTTTTAATATAGTGTTTATGCATTACTTAGATGATGAGTTTAATCTGAAACTATAATACAGTTGCAACATTGCCATTTTGTAACTACTGATAGATGTAGGCAGTAATCCTCAAAGAGCACTGATGTGAAAGAAAGAGAGAGGGAGGGAGAGAGAGAGAGAGAGAGAGAGAGAGAGAGAGAGAGAGAGAGAGAGAGAGAGAGAACAGATGCATAGATATTTCCTGATGAAGCACACAGTACCATTACTAAAGTAGCCCCACCTCCAGCATCCCCAATCAAATCTAAATCAGAGTCTGATCAAATTCTGTATTCTATGTGTTAGCAATTTACAGAATACACAGAGGGTATTAAAGGTCATCACAGAAATTATGATCGCCAAAAGATAAAAACCATGCAGCCTTATAGAACAAAATAATTCAGTCCCTTTAACTGAAAGGAGAGTGATGGAAGAGGTATATGAGAGGGGAAAACATCTTAAAGAATAACTTACATATCTCTGTCTTGAGTAGTGAGCTGTTTCACTGTGTATAATTCTTCATAACTCCCAGAATTTGTCAATATACCAACAAGAGGTTACAACATTTTAGTTTTATATAGGTCATTATTCAGGAGAAGCAACTTCTCTTAAAAAAAAAAAAAAAACCCACATACACATATGTATCTCTAATGCCAAACTTTGTGATCCTCTTCAGATGTGTTCCTTCTCTTACTGAAGCATTAGGGGTGTCTATCATACGAGTAAGTGTCACACAGGGACAGATTTTATTCTGGGCTAGGATGCCAGCCAAGGGAAAATTCCACAACAAAGGAGAAAAATACCAAAAGGCAGTTTCTGAATTCTAATTAATAACAGCAAAGTTAACATGCACGAGTATTCTGTTCATAAGGGTAAATCATAATAGGTCAGAGTACCTCATCATCTAAATTCAGCTGTGAAACAGAGTCACATTTTCAGGGCCATCTGCACATTCCAGATCCATGCACTCTCTACCTAAGGCAATCAATATGCAGCATCCCCCAACCATGGCCACTGGTTTAAGGATCAGCACCTGACTGTCACTATCAAAGAAGCACTAGATGTGTTGATACTTAAGGGAAAGAAGCAATTAAAACTGCGAGGATCTGAGATCTGGAGCTGCTGCTGACTTGTCCCTAAGGATTGAACTTGTCAAAGTATAGAACCCAAGAGAAGAGGAGAAGAGCTCATCGATGAAAAAAAACCTCTAGCTCTATACTCTGATGGCCTAATTAATAATTATGCAAATGAGCATCCTATTATGATCTTTCCATCAATTAATTACATATTTACCAGTTTAGTAGAAGCCAGTTTCATCTGTTTGGAACCACTGAAATTTTCCTAAATTATATTAGGAATTAGAATATGTGACAGAAGATATTTCCCACTAGCAAACAAAGGTCTGCCAAGCAATTAATGCAGCCCGGCATCCCACACTGGGGACATGGGAGCATAAATTATGGAGTTATTATGGCCATGGTGCATTTGGAGTATGGTAGCAAAAGCTACCGGCATTTTGCAACTTTGTTCCTTACACAAGAATCTGCTATTACCGCAGCATTAGGTAACATAAGAATTTTCTGGTGTTGTTGTAATAAGCTATGACAAACAAAAAAATCTTAAAAGAATGAAAATTCATTTTCTCAAGGTTATGGAGTCAAGAATTCCAAAATCGAGACACCAACAGGGCCAGGCTCTCTCCATAACTTCTAGGAGAGATTTCAGTCCTTGCATCTTCCAGTTCTTGGAGGTTGTTGGGCATGTCTGGACTGTGAGCTCAGTACTGAGACTCTGCCTCCAGAGCCGTACAGTCTTCTCAAGTCTCCTAACTAGTAGTATGTGATGGGTTGAATATGCTTGGCCCAGGGAGTGGCACTATTAAAAGGTGTGGCCTTGTTGTAAGAAGTGGTGATATTGTGGTCAGGAGCTTCAAAACCCTCGTCCCAGCTCCCTGGAAGCCAGCCTTCTCGTACCAGCCTTCAGGTGAAGATGTAGAATTCTCAGCTCCTCCTGCACCATGCCTGCCTGGATGCTGCCCTGCTCCCACCTTGATGATAATGGACTGAACCTCTGAACCTATAAGCCAGACTCAATTAAATGTTGTCCTTATAAGAGTTGCTTTGGCCATGGTGTCTGTTCACAGCAGTAAAACACTAAGACAGAGCATTAAGACCCACCTAGGCAATCCATCTCAACAGCTTTACTTCTACTGCAAAGCTATTTTTTATATAATATAACAGAATATGGATATAGTTTTAGGGGAAGCACTCAACCCATACAGTAATTAGTGTCCTTGTAACTCCATCTCAAACATGAAGCATCTTCTGGAGAAAATAGTCTTTGGTAAGGTAGTTCACAAAGTGTTTACATGCTAGAATCATCTAAGAAATCCTCTGTGCAGTTGGTACTTCCTGCTGACTAAATGCTAATATATGAGCATAAGAACAAAGCCCCAGTGATGTCAGTGAAGCTGGAACCACACAGTGCTCATGAGGGTTCTCTGGTCTATCTCTTTTCCCTTTTCTTCAAGTTCAAAATTCTTCAGTTTACAACTTTTGTTTCCCTCTCTTAAAGCTGGTCCATCAAGATGTTTCATCAGACAGTCAGGCCTGACAACCTTAGCTTGATCACCAAGGCCCATGAGACAGTAAGGGAGAACCAACTCCCACAAATTGTTATGCTCTGACCACACACGCACCACAATGCACATACTATATACATATAACACGAAATATAGTAATAATAAATTCTTAAATATTTTATTTATGGCATCTTTAGTAACAAGAGGTAACTTTTGTACAGAGAAAAATATCTTTGTGGATATTTGTTTATTTCCCCTTTGCTCATGAGAATTTAGGAATTTCTCTCAACCTAGAGACCTAAAGATTGGCCAGGTCCTTCCAATACATATGTCTTTGCCAAAGGCCAAAGGAAGATGCCTGGATATAATCGCTTTGAAGAACATTTTTTTTTTTTTTTTTTTTTTTTTTTTTTTTTTTTTTGCCCATTGGATTGTATGTCATTTCCAAAGAATTATTCTAAAAAGAAGGGTCAAACATCTAAAGTTTTAACTTCAATAGATATTAACCCTAGTAAAGAAAAGGGAGAGATGGAGTTTGGAGGATATCTTGTGGAGATATGGGGAAGAGTTATTGCTATTTCCTGTACTTCAATAGAGATGAATTAGTATGCTTTCAAATGTTTCTAGGACGAAAATTAGACATTGGTCCAGTGGCATTGTATAGTCAGGAAGACTGCTGGTTTCTCTTTGGAAAATAAGTGTGCAACTTAAGCCAGTTACATAAATAAAGAGTCCTAGATTACAAAACTGTGACCTAATTTATTTATTGATATGGTTTTGAATATGAAGCGATTCCACAAAAGGCTTGTATGTTCAAGGTTTGGTCTCTAGCTAGTGGTTCCAGTAACTGAGAGATGTGTAGATAACAATGGCCCTAACTTAATTAATGGGCTAATCCATTAATTAGCTCATACTAGATGGTGTAGTGAGGCATCCCTGCTTAGAAGAAGTATTTCGCTGAGGGGGCAGCTTTAAAGAGCATATGTTGCACCTTCCTGTCTCTCCCTTGCTTTGGTCTTTGGCTTCTAAGAGGTGACTGACCTCTTCCACTTCATACTGCCATCACCATGGTGTTCTTCCTTGCCTCAGGCCCAACGAGATAGAAGTTAGATATGGGTGAAGGCTCTGGTACAGTGGAACAGATCAATCTGTTTTTCCGTATTAGTAGCCTTGAGTGTTTATCATGATGATAAGAACAACAAGCTAAAATACTTTTTCCATTATTAATTTTCAGATAAAATTTGCTATCATGTCATACATATAGGTGAGCCAAAAAGATTCATCAGTTTTCATCTTTTCTCACATTGACTCCAAATCTCCAGCCATAGTCCATACTCAATGCATAATCTAAAAAGCTAGACATATTAGAAATAGCAAGTATTTGCTTAAGAAAAAATTTATGTAAATTTAAAAATTGTCAAATGGATTTTTCACTGCAGTACAAGTCTGATGCAAGTAATAAGCTATTTTAGATGTAGCTCATATCACACTTTTAATATTATAGTTTAATATGTACTTAAAACTTTAACAGACTCCATAGAATATGTCTCCCATGCATCAGGAACTCATAGCCAGAGAACACAGGAAACTCCTTTAAGAAATCAGTACCCAATAAGGGGACTGTAGTTAAAAGCAATGGGATGTAATTCATGGGGTAGATATTATCGGAGTCTTGAGTGAAGAGCAGTAAAGTGTCTAACCAAGAAAATCAGTAGGAGGAAGGGACCACAGATAAAAGAGTTCACCACAGCAGCAAGTATCTGACAGTTGTTTGCTCCATTTTCTGGAAATCACATCCCAACTTTTCTTTGGCAATCCATTTTTCTTTGCTCTTAATTTACCACAACTTAGGAATCCTGAGAAAGACATTAAACTTCTAGGCCAATAGTCAAAACAGTTATTCATAGCAAGAGCTATTTCACAGTGTGCACAATTTTTTGTGCCATTGATAAGCCTCATGTCCCCAAACCCAAGAAGAGAACCTAGTAGTGCATTGTATGCCACAAGAACCAAATATATTTCACAATGAGCAGTGGGCATGGTTGTCAGAGGAGACCTGCATGTGAAATCAGCTAAATACCAGCTGGAATGGCAAATACAAACAATAGCCATACAAAGTAAAAAGTTCTCCATCCTGTACTATATAACCATGCCATAGAAAGAAAGCTTAAGTACTCTGCTGTGAAATTTTATCCCAGACAGAAACTTCCAAACTCAAAGAAAGAGCCAGCATTCTGGAGGAGTGAGCATCCATTTCAGAAATAAGCAGCCCTTCACTGGAGTAGAGCATACAGTGTCTTCTGCCTCTTGTAAATCATTGACTTCATGTGTCAGGTCATTTTCTAGCTATTTCATTTACAAGAGAAGCGCGCATCACAGGAACCAACGTGTCCTCTCCCTTATTTTCTCTGCCCGATGAAATAGTAAAGGGGAGCAATGGCATCTAAAAGAGGTAAATGTACAATAAGTAGTACAAACTTGTTGTTGGCAATGTGGACAAGTTGA
Organism: Arvicanthis niloticus; assembly: GCF_011762505.2. Lineage (NCBI taxonomy): Eukaryota > Metazoa > Chordata > Mammalia > Rodentia > Muridae > Arvicanthis > Arvicanthis niloticus. The sequence continues at coordinate 42,833,664 of NC_047671.1, forward strand.
CGGAGCTCATTACCTTTAGATGAATCATTTCAGTGAAGTTTTTTTCAAAGTCTCGAACAAACTCATGAGTAAGAAATGTCTCAGCTGAGGATACCATAAAAAAAAAAAAAAAATGGCTGAAATGCAGCTCTCTCAGTTTGTGCCATTGGAAGTCTGAAAGCAAAATGCCAGTATGGTCAGGTTCTGGCAACAGCCCACTTCCTGGCTTGCAAGTGGCTGACTTCTTTTGCAATCCCCACTCTTCCCTAAGAGAGGTAGAGAAAGCACATGTACATGTTTTTAAAGCTTCTTACAAGTCTTCTGATCTGGTGCATGAACATTGTCTTAGTCACTGTTCTGTTGCTGTAAAGACACCACAAGACCAAACATCTCAGCTAGACTCTTTCCAAATCCCATGCATGTCCTTCCCTAAAAGGACCCTGGAAAGTGCTGGATCTTGTCTGGGCTACCAAGTAACTCTCAGGTTAGAGAAGTAGAAAATGTAGAATGTATAGAAATTTAAAATAGCAAAAGTACCTCAACTATTCATATTTAACTTTTTAAAAAATATATTTGTTTGTTTGTTTGTTTGTTTGTTTGTCTGTGAGCAGAAAGGTATGGTATATGTATTCCACAGCACATGTGTGAAGGTCAGAGGACAATCTGTCAGTTTTCTCCCTTGGCCATTTTTGTCCCAAGGATCAAATGAGATCCTCAGGTTTAGTGGCAAGCACTCTTACTCACTGGGCCATCTCTCAAGCTACTATTTAACATTTTTAACTGTTTATGTTTTTCAATCATTTTTTACTCTAAATTTTTACTGACACATTAATATATGCAGGGTACTGTGTGATATTTCAATACATGTATACACTGTGAAGTGTTCAAATCAGAGTGAAAATATCTGTCTGTTCAAGTATTGATCATTTATTTATGGTGAAAGTTTCAAAATTCTTTCTCCTAGAATTTAAAAATACACATTATCATTATCCACAGTCACACCCCTGTGCAATAGAGCACAGAGGTTCTTGTGCCTATCTGTCCTAGTCAGGGTTTTACTGCTGTGACCAGACACCATAACCAAGGCAAGTCTTATAAAGGGCAACTTTAATTGGGGCTGGCTTACAGGTACAGAGGTCCACTCCAGTATCATTTAGGTGGGAACATGGCATCATCCAGGCAGGCATGGAGCTGAGAGTTCTACATCTTCATCTCAAAGCTGCTAGCAGGATACTCGCTTCCAGGCAGCTAGGATGAAGGACTAAAAGACATGTCCACATTGACACACCTATTTCAACAAGACCACACCTCCTAATAGTGCCACTCCCCAGGCCAAACATATACAAACCATCACACAATCTAACTCTAATTTAGGAGTCTCTAATTAGTCTTTCCCCATGTCTTCCTTCTCCAGTGCTCTCCTTAGCCTCTCTGGTCACCAATAGTCTAACTGTCTGAAACAAACTGTTTTAAACGCCTCATAGGAAAGTATTCACTCTGTCATCCTATGCCTGGCTCCTTTAATTTATATAGTGAATAGTATTTCATCTGGGCTGTCAAGAACTATGGGGAGAAGAGGGAGCCTGAGTGAATGTAAAAAGATGATGACCTGAATGAATGTGTATTACTGACATGGGCATGGCATATCAAGAACCAATGCTTTAGACCCATGGGACATTGGCAAAGCCTTCCCTGGGCTAGGCTTGGAAAGGTAAAGTCTTGAGCTACTCCAAGAATGAGTGTTATGAATAATTGATCATTGTGTTCAAAAACTAGCAACTGCTGCTTCCTTTGTATGTACACAAAAGTTTACGCAGCCATAAAGATGAAAGAAATTATGTAATTTGCAAGAAATCGATATGGGGATTATCAAGTTAAAGTGGGACAAGTTAGACTCAGAAAGACAAACATCACATTTCCTCCTCACATATATGAAGTCTAGATTTTAAAACATATATAAGAAATGAAAGCAGAAAAGATTGTTTAGGAGATTGATAGGGGGATAGAAGGCAAGGGAAATTAAAGTAGGGGTACTATGAGAACAGTATAATGCCATAGGTGTATGAAATGCCTCAATGGAACTCATCATTTTGTATGCTAAAAAAAATTAACAAAAGTAATTGAATGAAAAAAATTAAAGTCCTTTTCAGTCTAAATCCTCCCTTAAATTTTAAGAAATTATGTTTTGGATCTGTAAAACATGGAGAAGAAACAATAAGTTTTCTGAAAATTCTCTTATACCTATTGAGAATATGCCTTTCAATTATGGAGCCTTTTCAATCCCTTTCAATAAAGCTAAGTGAAGTATGAAAATGCATTCAATGGCACCATCTAGCGAGCAGAAGATGGTACCACTGGCAACAGTTAACAAAGACAAAAGCTAATTAATTTGAACTTCTCAGGTACTTTTCAACTTTTTGTAGATTGTAAACCCCTTAGAGAATCCAATCAAAGTATGAATCCTTTCACCTTCAGAAATGCCAGGGGCACTCATACAATGTTTCTACACATTGTTTAGGAAATAAATGACCTGCAGAGCTCCCCTTAATCATTTTTGGGCCAACTTAAAACGTCCTACAGAACACATCAGTTCAATCATTTGGAAAATGAAAAGAATCCTAACATCACCTAAGTTGGATCTAATGTCTTTTAAAAGAAATCTAACCCTAATCTAACCCTACACCTTTACAAGGATAACATGACATTAGGAAAGTCTCACCTTCCATGCCAGAAGTATACTGATCCTGCTTTTTTCTTTACTTGAAAGAATAAGTGTTCCAGCTTGATCATACATTTCTCCTCATTAGACTATGATTTTTGAGAAAGGGTGCAAAGGCATATAAAATTTTTAAATGGCTGAACAGAAAAGAACAGCACTAGCAGAGTCCAATGGCATTAAGAGACACTGACCTGACCTTCCCTCAGTTCAAATTCCATCTCCACAAATCCTCATCCATTCACTATGTATCTGGCTCTTTAATCTCATTGACTATGAACTACTTAATGTTCTTACAATAGACACCTTTACTGCTTGAATCAGAACCTGCCAGTTACAATTAAAGGACACCAGAACACTTGATTGGTATGTGCACCAAATTCTTAAGCATGACCAGAAAAGGAATGTTCCAGTTTGATTTCTGTTCCTGTGATAAAAACACTGACCAAAACCAACTTGGTGAAGGCAAGAAAAGGGGTTATTTGGCTCACAGGTTACAGTCCTTCATGATGGAATTAAAGATGGGAGCCCAAGGCAGGAATCTGGAGGCAGGAACTGAAGCAGAGAGAGAGCATGGACGGATGCTGCTTACTACCTCTTTCCCCAGGCTTTCTTGGCTTACTTTCTTACACACCCCATGCCCACCTGCCCAAGAATGCCACCACCCACAGTGGGATGGGACCTCTTTCATCAATCATCAATCAAGAAAATAGCCACACTCAGACTTACCACAGTCTAATCTAATAGAGGCATTTCTTCAATTGATATTCCCTCCTTCCAGAGATGGCAAGCTGATAACGAAGATTAGCCCCCACAATAGCTCTTATCAAATAAAACCTACTGTCGAGGTTGGAAAGGATGTCTCAAAATTAAGAGCAATTGTTGCTCTTGCAGAGGACCCAGCCTCACTTTCCTACACCCACCTGGTATCTCACATCTATCTGTAACTCTAGTTTCTGGGGGTCTGGTTAGTTCTCCTGCCATACTTGTGCCCCAGGCACATATGTGGTACATATACATATATGTGGGCAAAATACACACACAAGAAAAAACAAATAAATGTTTAAAGTAATGACTTATTTTATCATTTACCTAATAACATAGTAAGGTAAACAATTTAAGTTTCCAGAAGCTACTTACTTCTCTGAAGATGATGAACATAAGAAGCAAACACAGGCACATACTCTAGCCTCCTTTTTCATGTTAAGCTTACACTTCACATTTCAGTCTTGGGAGAGGTGTGAAAATAAAATTTGAAAGCAGCGTTGAAACAATAACAAAAAATTCATGGTCAGCAAAGACCACCAACAATTTGTTAAATTTAGTCATAATAAAATATTAAGTCCCTGCAGGGGAAGGGTGACCAAAAATAAAGGCATGCAAGGGCGTGCCCAGACAAGTCCAAACAAGCCCAAGTGAGTAATGGGCTATCTGGTGTTTACTTCTCTCCCCCTCCCTTTCTGGGAGGTCCGAGGTTCTGCAAGTTTTGCCAGTTCTGCAAGTTGCTGATGTTTGAAATATCCAATCATGTGTAGCCGCGCGGAAGTGCAACCAATCATATGTAACCGCGCCAAATTTTCCCGCTCTCCCCAACCCCTACCCATAAATATCCCAAGTTTCCTGGGTTCTGGGTCAGAACCTCTATCTCCTGAGTGAAATATGTTCTGGCCCGAGGGCCCTCATCATTAAACCTCCTCTGCAATTGCATCAAGAAGATCTCTCGTATGTCCTTGGGTTCCTGCAGGTCCGGACTTGGGTGAGGGTCCCCTTTTGGGGGTTTTTCAGAGGCTTATTTCATTATTTTCCCCTACATTTAACACAATCCCAGTCTTCATGGAAAGTGATACTTTATATATTTGGATACTAGCATCTTGTCTAATTAATAACTAAGATACAGTAAGTTCATAAAGCATATGTAAAATGACTTGTGATGTATGTAATTTTAAAAACATGCTACTACTGCCTTTCTTGGGAGCTTAGCCGGAGCTCTCACCTCTCCTGGTTCCCTTTGTTCCATCCAGCTTAGCCCAGGATCAATCACAACTATCCCCCAACCCAGGAAAGCCAGGAGTTGCTATCTGTTCCCTCTCTTATTCCTACCAGCTAGCTTAGCCAAGCCACCAGTTGCCACTCCATCTTCTCTCTTTATCTGTCCACCTTTGCTTCGTGGATAAAAAACACTTAAACAGGTTTATTATTTTAGAACTTGTCAGATAGCACAATTGCTGGGTGAAGATTCTCCTGCCCTAACCTTATCAGTTAGCCTGTATCAGTCAGCCTCCACCAGGAGCAGAGTCCACCGGTTCTAGCTTCCCCAAGATCTTATATTGTGTTTCTCCTTTCAAAGCCTGGTCAAACAAGCCCTACTCTTTCCCTCCAACTCCTTTTCCTCCTGAGACCCAGAAGTCCTACCTGTTCTCCTATCCAACAATTGGCTCACAGTCTTCTTTGTTGACTAAATCAAGAGCCAGTTAGAAAACCAGACCTTACTATCAGCACCCCCACCCCCACCCCTATAGACTCGCTTCACAAGTCTGATAACTTTCGTTTGGATCCCCTAGCACGTGTAAAAGCCACATGCAATGAAGAAAGTCTATAATAACACCACTCCTATGACAAAATGAGAAGAGAGGAGATTCCTTCAGAGACTTAATGGTCAGCTACCCTTGAGTATGTAGCTAAGCAGCAAACAAGGAGGATAACAAAACCTAACACAAAGGTTGACCTCTGACTTCAACATGCATGTCATGTTATGTGTATACCACCACCTCCAATACACATACCAATATAAACACACAAAAATTAACTGAATAGTAAGTTCTTAAACAAGACCAGTATAATGCCAACACCAGCTGACATGCCAATATGCATGGGCAAATCTCACAAAAAAATCTACTATTAGATGAAGAGCTACAAGAAATTAATGACTTCTTAGAGAATCGGTCTTCTCTAGGGATGAGCACCTTGATAGATTTCCAATGCCAAGTAGTTGACCCTAAGCACACCTACATATAAGCAGCAATAAATAGATTGAGCAGGTCATACATATATAGACATATTTGACAATAATAACTGAAGTCATGAATTTGAGAGGTCTCTGGAGGAGGAGTTAAAGAGGGGATCAGAAAAAGTAGAAATGATATAAATACAGTACTCAGGTATGAGTATTCAAAAACTTATTAAATAAAATTAAGCTCTAAAAGTAAGATTTTTTAAAAAGCAAATTGCAATGTGAAAGAGAAAAAACTATCATTTTAAAACATTGTGTCTTCTTTCAAACTCAAACAATTTCCCTGAAAAAAAAATTCAGGATCTGAATCACACATAGAAGCTTACAATATTGATTATACAGAAGAAATATAATAAAGATTACTAGAGCCTAGAATAGAGTTGAAAATGAAGGCTTAAAAACAAGTGCTTGTGCTGGTTAGTTTTTTGTCAACTTGATAGAAGCTAGGGTCATCTGCAAAGAGGGAACCTTAAAGGAGAAAAATGCCTCCATATGATTGGTTAGTAGGTGAGTCTATGGGGACCTTTTCTTCATGAATGATTGACGTGAGAGGGTGCAACCCATTGCAGGAGCTGTCAGTGCTGGGCTGCACACTGATGGTTCTCAATTGTATTTAAAAACAAGCTGAGTGAGCCATGGAAACAAGCCAGAAGGCAGCAACTGTGGCGCCTGCTTAAATTCCTGCTTCCAGGTTCCTGCTTGAGTTCCTGCCTGTGATAAGGAAGTGTAAGCCAAATAAACCCTTCTGTCCTCAAATTTCTTTTGGTTTTTATGTATTATGGTGAAAATCGAAAGCTACTAGGACAGAATTCTTTACCAGGTTCATGAAGTATTGCTATAACAGACCTGATTATGTTATATTTGGGAGGATTGTGACAAGGATTTTGGAGCTTTGAGCTGGAAAAGCTATTTAGTGCTCAAATTTTACTGGACTATTCTGTGGGAGATTTCTAAAAATTGGCTGAGAAAAATACACATAATGAAGGCCTGTTTTGTAACATTTCAGAGAGAAGCCATGAGCCATTGATTTGGGTTAGCTGGGGTTGAACAGTTAGAGAGGGAGGGAGAGAGGAGCAGAGGGAGGGAAGGAGATAGAGAGACACAGAGAGACACAGAGACACAAAGAGAAAGGCAGAGACACAGACTCATAGACATAGCTAAAACCTCTCTCTGGTTTTGTTTGTTTTTGTGTTGTGTTTGTTTGTTTGTTTGAATAGCCCAGGCTACCCTGGAACTCTCTCTGTAGACCAGGCTGACCTCAAACTCACAGAGATCCATCTTCCTCTGCCTCCCTAGGGTTAAAGGCATGTGCCACCACTGCCCAGCTCTGGTCTTGAATCTTAGGTTGAACATTATCAGCACAGATAAAAATTTTGATTAAACAATATATAATTTTATACAGATTTGTGTGCAGTTTAGGGTATTTTTTTTGTTTGGGTTTTTGATAGTTAGTAGTATGATTCCTCAGGACTTTTTTCAGAAATCCTTTCTGTTATTTAACCCTCTTTCTTCTAGATTTATCTCCATTTCCCTTTCTAATAAGAGCTTCCCTTTCCCCATTTCCCTGATCAGATCACTTGAACCCTGCTATTAGCCTATTATAGTTCCTCCACCCCTTACCCTAGCAATGATCCCCTCTGAAACTTTCCTAGTTTCTGCAGTTACTCCAGGCTATGTACTCATATCTAAAGATTTGGAGCTAAGAGCATCAAATGAGAGAGAACTTCTAATATTTGGCATTTTAGATCTCATTTTTCTTTACAGTTGAGTAGTATTCTGCAATGTGTGTACCATATTTTCATTATCCATTCAGTTTAAGAACACTTAAGTTGTTTTCATTTCCTAGCCATTGTGAATAGAGCAAGCTGAGCAAGTATCTGTGGATTTGGATGACAAGTCCTTTGAGTATATGCCAAGGGTCATATGTAGATATTCTTTTAGCCTTCTGGGAATTTCCTACAGTGATTTCCCTAGTGGCTTGAAATTTCAAATTTGAATTTGAAATCACAATCTCAAAATTATTTTGATTTGCTTTTTGCTAGAGACAATGGTTTTTTTTTTTTTTTTAAAGCTATTTCTTTGTCACTTCTTGTTTTCCTTCATTTGGGAAATCTCTCTCTCTCTCTCTCTCTCTCTCTCTCTCTCTCTCTCTCTCTCTCTCTCTCTCTAGAGACAGGGTTCCTCTGTGTAGCCCTGGCTGTCCTGGAACTCACGCTGTACACCAGGCTGGCCTCGAACTCAGAAATCCGCCTGCCTCTGCCTCTCAAGTGCTAGGATTAAAGGCGTGCGCCACCACCGCCCGGCTTATTTGGGAAATCTCTGTTCAGTTCCCTATCCATTTTTAATGGAATATTTGATTGTTAATTCTTTAGAGTTCTTTTTGTTTTGTTCTTTATATGTTCTGGATGTTAAGTTTCTATCAAATGTATAGCTGCCACGACTTCTCTCCCATTCTGTGGGCCTCCCCTTTACCTGGTTGATTATTTAGCTGTGCAGAAACATTTTAGTTTTATGTAGTCTTAGTTGTCCATTATTGGCCTTAATTCTTGTACAAATGAGTCTTATTTTTAAAAAAAAAAAAATCCTTCCTACACCTATATTGTGTAGGGCACTGCCTATGTTTTTTCTAACTGTCTAGGTCTTTGATACATTTGAAGTTCATTTTTGTGTACGATGACAGACACAGGTCTAATTTCATTCTTCTACATGCAGATATCCAGTTTTCTAAGCACCATGTGTTGAAGTTGCTTCCTTTTTCTGCGGCTTAGATTTTTGACACCTTCATGAAATATTTACTGGCTGAAGGAATACATACACACGTTCTCCTGTTTTGTTTCATTAGTTTACACATCTTGATTTGTGCCATGTTGTTTTTATTACTACTGTTCTATAATCTATTTTAAGATCTGAAATACTAATCCCTCTAGCATTGTTCTTTCTCCTCAGGATGTCCAGCTCTTCTCACACATCCTTCAACCCTTATTTTTTGAGTTTCCATATAAATTTTAGGATAGTATTTTCCTTTCTGTGAAGAATGAGGTAAGTATTTTGGTTGAGATTGCATTGAATCTGTACATAGCTTTTGGTTAAACTGTCATTTTTACAATATCAATTCCACCAGTCCATGAGCACAGGAGTCACTGTGGTGTGTGTGTGTGTGTGTGTGTGTGTGTGTGTGTGTGTGTGTGTGTTGTGTATTTCTCTATTTTTTGTCTCCAGAGTTTATTTTTCATGTTAGAGATTCTTCACTTCCTTAGTTAGGGTTATTCTGAGATATTCTATTTTTTCAGGTTTTTATGAATGGAAGTCTGTCCATTTCCTTTTTGTTGTTTAGAAAAGCAGGTTTATGCAAGTTGATTCTGTATCCTGCTATATTAGTGAACTGGGTCATCACTTCTAAAAGTCTTCTGATAGAATTTTGGGGAACTCTGATATATCACATCATCAGCAAATCAGGATAGTTTGCTTCAAGTTTTTCTCCACGTAGAATGACATTGGATGTGGGTTTCACATATATATTAGGCTGTGGTATGTTCCATTTGCCCTACATTCTCTAGGTCTCCCCTCATAGTGCCAACTGTGTTTTCAAGTCCATTCGTATGGTTTATTACATTTATTGGCATGTGTATGTTGAACCATCCTGGCAGGCATTTCAGGGATAAAATCAATTTGGTCATAGTGCATAACCTTTTTGATGTATGTCTATATTCTGTTTGCAAGAACTTTACTGAGCCTGTGTTTATCACCAATATTGGTCTGTTGGTTTTTTCCTTCTTTCTTTCTTGCTTGCTTGCTTCTTCCTTCCTTCCTTCCTTCCTTCCTTCCTTCCTTCCTTCCTTCCTTCCTTCTTCTTTTATCTTTAAATTATTTTGGTATTAGATGTTACTGTCTTCATAGAGGATGTTTGGAAGTGCTTCTTCTGTTTCTATAATATTTTGAGTAGTTTAAGAAGGATTGGCTGCAGATCTTCTCTGAAAGTCTGGTAAAATTCTGCTGTGAATCCTTCTGGCCCTAGACTCTTTAACTGGAAGCCTCATTTTTATTATTTCAGCCTACTCATTTGTTATGGATCTATTCATGTTGTTGACTTCTTGGTTTAATTTTGGTGGTTTGACTGAATCTAGTAACATCATCCATTTCTTTTAGGTTTTCTGGCTTAATAAAGTGTAGGTTTTTAAAGCATTTCTTTATAATAGTCTGAATTTCTTTGGTATCTGTTACAATGTTTACCTGACATTTCTGACACTGTTAATCTGTTAATTTGTGTCTTCTCATTTGGGGGGGGGGGGTTAGTTAAGCAAAGAGTCTGTCAACCATGTGTACTTTCTTAAAATCAAACTCTGATTCTTCATATTGCTTTGTTTCTATTTCACTCACATCTACTCTCATTTTTACTATAACTTCCTATCTACTGATTTTGCTGTTGTTTCAGTCCTTGCTGTCTTGGAATTCACTATGTAGACCAAACTGGTCTCAAACGCACAGAGATCTGCCTGTCTTTGCCTCCTGGGTGCTAAGATTAAAGGCATGTATCATCACACTTGGCTTTAACTAGGTTTGGATTTGGTTTCTTTTGCCAAATTTTTTTAGTAACAATATTAATGATTATTTAATGTAGGCACTTAGAGCTATAAATTCCACTCATATAATTGTTTCAATGTGTCCTAAGGTTGTGTTGTGTATAAGGTTGTGTGTGTGTGTGTGTGTGTGTGCTGTGTTTTCATTTCATTTCATTTAGCTCCACATATCCCCTGCCATTTCTGACTCACTCCTCATTCAGTAATGAGTTGTTTTACCTCTATGAGTTTATATATGTACTGGAGATTTGTCTGCTGCCAATTTAAGCTTATTATATAGTGTTCAGATAAAACATGAGGAGTTATTTCAATGTTTTGCATTTGTTAAGATCTGTTTTGAGTCTCAGGATGTGGTTTACTTTTAAGAAACTTCCATGTAGAATGTGCATTCTTTGGTGTTTGAGTAGAATATTCTGTAGGAATCTAAGACCATTTTAAGTATGAAATCAATTAATTTTGCTATTTTTCTGTTATTTGTTGTCCATATGACCTTTTGGATCAAATGGGGTATTGAAATCATGTACTATTAATGGTTTATGTTGATCTGTCTTTAAATCTCTGCTCCATCTTTGTTCCTGCATTTCTTTTAGACAGGAAAAATTTGGGGTCAAAAGTTTTGTGGGTGGGTTTGTGTTCTTATCCCTCCACTGGGAGTCTTGCCTGGCTGGCTACTGAAGGTGGGCCCTTCAGGTTCCATATTCCCACTGTTTTGCATTTTGGCTAAGGTTACCTGAATTGACTCCTGGGAGTCTTCCAAATCCTAGATGTCTGGGACTTCCTAGGGATCACCTCCCCCCTCAACACACACACACACACACACACACACACAACCACCACAACTGCCAGCTTAAGATTTCCATTGATTCTCATGGCCCTCTGGCCCTCTCTCATGTCTTTCTCCACACCTGAACTTGACACCCCTCATTCATTCCCCATTTCTTATTTCACCCTCTTCCCTCCCTCCCTCTGCCTCCTATGACTATATTATTCTCCCACTAAGTAAGATTCAATCATCCTCACTTGGGCCTTCCTTTTTGTTTAGCTTCTTTGGGTCTGTGGAGTGTATCATAGGTATCCTATACTTTATATCTAATATCTACTTATCATACATACCATACATGTCCTTTTGGGTCTGGGTTATCTCACTCAGGATGAAATTTTCTAGTTCCATCCATTTGTCTGAAAAATTCATTATGTCCTTGTTTTTAATAGCTGAATAGTATTTCATTGTGTAAATGAAACACATTTTCTGTATATGTTCTTTGGTTAAGGGACATCTAGATTGTTTACAGTTTCTGGCTATTACAAATGAAACTGCTATAAATATAGTAGAATATGTGTCCTTGTAGTATACTGGAACAACTTTTGGGTATATTCCCAGTAGTAGAATACCTGGTCTTCAAATAGAACTATTTCCAATTTTCTGAGAAACTGCCAGATTGATTTCCAGAGTGGTTATACAAGTTTGCAATCCCACCAGCTCTGTATTCTTGACAGCATTAGCTGTCTCCTGAGTTTTTTATCTTAGCTATTCTGATTGGTGTAAGATGGAACCTTAGGGCCCTTGATTTGAATTTCTCTGATGGCTAAGGATGTTATGTTGAACATTTCTTTAAGTGCTTCTTATCCATTCTAGATTCCTCTGTTGAGAATTCTGTTTAGCTCTGTACCTCACTTTTTAAAATTGGGTTAGTTGGTTTGTTGAAATCTAACTTCTTGAGTTCTTTATATATTTAAGATGTCAACCCTGTATCAGAAATAGGGCTAGTGAAATCCAATCTGTAGGCTGACATTTTGTCATATTGACTGTGTCCGTTACAAAGCTTTTCAGTTTCATGAAATCCCATTGATCAATTGTTGATCGTAGAACCCAAGTCACTGATGTTCTGTTCAGGAAGTTGTCTCCTGTACCCATGAGTTCAAGGCTATTCCCCACTTTCTGTTCTATTAGATTTAGTGTGTCTGCTTTTATGTTGAGGTCTTTGATCCATTTGGACTTGAATTTTGTGCAGAGTGGTAAGTATGGCTCTATTTACATTCTTCTTTATACAGACACCCAGTTAGACAAGCACAATTTATTGAAGATGCTTTCTTTTTTTTTCCCTTTCCATAGTATAGTTTTGGCTTCTTTGTCAAAAATCAAGTGTTCATAGGTATGCCAGTTTATTTATGGGTCTTCAGTTCAATTCTATTGATCAACCTGTCTGTTTCTATAGCAATGCCATACAGTTTGTTATCAGTATTGCTTGGTAGTATAGCTTGAGATCAGGGATGGCGATTCCTCCAGAAGTTCTTTTATTTTTAAGGATTGTTTTAGCTATCCTGATTGTTTTTCCATATGAAGTTGAGAATTGCTGTTTCAAGGCCTTTAAAAAATTCTGTTGGAATTTTGACAGGAATTGAATGTGTAGATTATTGTGGTAAGATAGACATCTTCACTATGTTAATGCTACCTGTCCACAAGCATGGGAGATCGTTCCATCTTCTGATATCTTCTTCCATTTATTTTTCAGGGTCTTAAACTTCTTGTTATACAGGTCTTTCACTTGCTTGGTTAGAGTTAACCAAGATATTCTGTATTACTTATGGCTATTGTGAAGGGTGTTGTTTCCCTAATTTCTTTCTCAGCCCCTTTATCATTTCTGTAAGAGAGAGATACAAATATCTTTGAGTTAATTTTGTATCCAGACACTTTGTTGCTTATCAGCTGTAGGAATTCTCTAATAGAATTTGGGGGATTGCTTATACATACTATGATATCAACTGTGAATAGTGATATTTTCACTTCTTCCTTCCCAATTTGTATCCCCTTGAGCTCCTTTTCTTGTCTTATTGCTCTAGCTTGAACTTCAAGTACTATCATAATAGTACTTGACGGTAAATAGGAAGATGGTGGGAGGCCTTGTGTTGTCTCTGTTTTTACTAAGATTTCTTTAAGTTTCTATTTAATTTGATGTTGGCTATCGTCTTGTTGTATGTTGCCTTTATTGTGTTTAGATATGTGCCTTGTATCTCTGATATCTCGAAGACTTTTAACATGAAGGGGTGCTGGATTTTGTCAAGGCCTTTTCATGATCTAATGAGATGGTCATGTGATTTTGTTCTTTCAGTTTGTTTATATGCAAGATTACATTGATGGATTTTCATATATCAAACCATCCCTGCATCTCTGGGATAAAGTCTATTTGATTAAAATGAATGATGTTTTTGGTGTGTTCTTGGATTTGGTCTGTGAGAATTTTATTGAATATTTTTGCATTGATGTTCATTAAGTGAAATTGGTCTGAAAAATCTCTTTGTTGAGTCTTTTTGTGGTTTAGGTATCAGGGTGACTGTGAATTTGACAGTGTTCCTTCTGTTTCTATTTTGTGCAATAGTTTAGAGTATTGGCATTAGCTCCTCTTTGAATTCCTGGTAGAAATCTGTGCTAAAACCATCTGGCCCTGGGTTTTTGTGGTTGGGAGACTTTTTTTTTTTTTTTTTAAAGATTTATTTATTCATTTAATGTACGGAGTACACTGTTGCTGTCTTCACACACACCAGAAGAGGGCATTGGATCCCATTACAGATGGTTGTGAGCCACCATGTGGTTGCTGGGAATTGAACTCAGGACCTCTGGAAGAGCAGTCAGTGCTCTTAACCGCTGAGCCATCTCTCTAGCCCCGATACTTTTATTTTTAATTTTTATTTATTTTATGTATTGTGTGCTCTATCTGCAGAGGGCATCAGAGCACATTATAGATAGTTGTGAGCCACCATGTGGTTGCTTGGAATTGAACTCAGGAGCTCTGAAAGAGCAGCCTGTACTCTTAACTGCTAAGCCATTTCTCCAGCTTCCTGGTTAGGAGACTTTTAATGACTGTTTCTATATCCTTATGTGTCATTGGACTGTTTAGTTTACCGGATCTTGATTTAGCATTGGTAAGTGGTATTTGTCTAGAAAATCATCCATTTAGTTTAATTTTTCCAGTTTTATGGAATATAAACCTATGAAGTAAGACCTAATATTTCTTTGAACTTCCTCAGTTTTTGTTGTTACATCTCCCTTTTCATTTCTGATTTTGTTACTTTGCATACTGCCTGTATGCCTTTTAGTTAGTTTGGCTACAGATTTGTCAATCTTGTTGATTTTCTCAAAGAAGTAGCTCTTGGTTTTGTTGATTCTTTGCATTGTTCTTTGTTTCCAATTGATTGATTTCAGCCCTGAGTTTGACTATTTCCTGTTGTCTACTCCTTTTGGGTTTGTTTGCTTCTTTTTTGTTCTAGTGCTTTCAGGTGTGCTATTAAGTTGCTAGTATGAGATCTCTCCAATTTCTTTATGAAGGCACTTAGTGCTATGAACTTTCCTCTTAGCACTGCTTTGTGTCCCATAATTGTGGGTATGTTGTGCCTTCATTTTCATTAAATTCTAGAAAGTCTTTAACTTCTTTATTTCTTCCTCGTTCAAGTGATCATTAAGAGTTGTTCAGTTTCCATGAGTATGTGGGCTTTCTGTCATTTTTGTTGTTGTTGTAGTCCAGCATTAGTCCATGGGTCTTTTAAAGTGCAAGGGATTATTTCAATCTTCTTTTATCTGTTGAGGCTTGCTTTGTGTCCGATTATATTGTCATTTTTAAAGAAGGTTCCAAGAGGTGCTGAGAAAAAGGTATGTGCTTTTGTTTTGGGCTAAAATGTTCTGTAGATATGTTAAATCCATTTAGTTCACTGTGTCTCTGTTTAGTTTCTGTTTCAATGACCTGTTCACTTGTAAGAGTGGGGTATTGAAGTCCCCCCTATTATTGCATAGGGTTTGATGTATGATTTGAGCATTAGTAAATTTAAGGGTGTGTGCCCTTGCATTTGGGATATAGATGTTCAGAACTGATATGTCATCTTGGTAGGTTTTTATTTGTTCTGCACATTTAGTATTTTGATTACTATGTGTTTGGAGAATTTTCTTTTGTGGTCCAATCTTTTTGATGTTCTGTAAGTTTCTTGTACTTTTATAACCATCTCTTTCTTTAGGATAGGGAAGTTTTCCTCTGTGATTTTATTGATGTTTTCTGGTCCTTTGAGCTGGGAATCTCCATTCTCTTCTATTCCTAATATTCTTAGGTTTAGTCATTTCATTGTGTCCAAATTTCCAGGATGTTTTCAGTTAGAAACTTTTTACACTTGGCATTTTCTTTAACCTATAAATCCATATCTTCTATGGTATCTTCTATGCTTGAGATGCGCTCTCTCCCATCTCTTTTTTTTTGCTGGTGATGCTTGTGTCTTCAGTTCCTGTTCTCTTTCCATCTCTTGGGTTGCCTTCATTTGTGTTTTCTTTATTTCTTCTATTTCCATTTGTATGTCTTGTACAGGTTTACTCATTTCCTTCACCTGTTTGATTGTATTTTCTTATATTTCTTTAAGGGATTTATTTCCTCTTTAAGGGCTTTTATATGCTTTCCTTTAAAGGATTTATCCATTTCCTCTTTAAAGACCTCTATCATCTTCATAAGATGAGATTTAAGGTCATAGTCTTGCTCTTCAGGTATGTTAGGCTATCCAGGGCTTGCTGTAGTGGGAGAGCTAGGTTCTTATGGTGCCATATCTCACTGGTTTTGTTTATTGTTTTCTTGTGCCTGCCTTTAGTCATCTGGTTGTCTTTGGTGTTGCCTGGCCTGGTTGTTCTTTCAAGTAGCAAGCTTCTGGGACTGGTTTTCTTCTCCACACCACTGTGGGCTGTGGTGTGGAGTGCAAATCCTCGATTGCAGATAATAGAGATGTAGACCAGAAGATGGAGCTGGTTGTCGTGGGTGTCTCTGGTGGGAGTAGACATCCTGGGAGGCAGGCAGAGCTGTAGATTAGGCAGTGAGATGCAAATCTGGATTTGCAGGTAGAGATGTAATCAGAAGGAAGATGGAGTTCTAAAAGGATGGGACAGAGTTCACAGCAAATGGGCTGGCTGGGGTCCCAGAAGGTGGGGGATTCCTAGATGGGAGCAGGCCTCCTGGGAGGCCAGCAGAGCTGTGGGCTGAATAGTGGGGTACAGATCTGCTCTTGAAGGTAGAGGTGTGGGTCAGAAGGCTCTCTATTTTCAAGCCTTAATAGAATTCTGCTTGGTTGATTCTGTTTGTATGGCTTTTCTTTTGAGTTTTTGTGGTTGAGTTATTGGATTGTTTTTTCAATACCATCTTCATTTCAGCCTGATTCTTCCTCAGTGTTTTTTATCTCCTTATTGGATTCTATTCTTAGGCACATATTTTCTTTAAATTCTTTCTCATTAATTTTAGTAAGCTGTTTGTGTCTTCTTTAAATTCTCCAAGCTATTTCTTTGTGTCTTCTTCAATTCCCTTAAATTCTTTGTTGAAATTTATGGTTGTTCTTTTTAATTTTGTGTCCTAGGGTTCAATTAGTTAATTCTTATTGGCAAACATTTTGACAGGACTGGTAGGATTTAAAGAAGCTATCAGCTTGGTCTTTCCCATTATTTGTAGTTTGCAATGAAATTTGAACATGTGGATTTCTGTCTAAAGTTGATATGAACTATGCAGGTAGTGTCAGGATAGGATGTATGGGGGGTTGGAAATGATTTGAGTGAAATTGAGTCAGGTGGAGAGAGGGAACCTGGCTGGTGTACAGATGTATTTCCTAGTCTAAGCCTAGATTCTGCGTATAGAGCTTACAGGGTGGAGAGGTTGGATAAAGCACAGGTAGGGGTGGCAAGAGTAAGGCAAAGAGCATTGAATGTGAGACCAGAGCCAGATCTGATAGGCTGACATCAGGGAGACTCAAAGGTTTAGACACTGGAAAAAGATGGAGATGTGGCTGCTTGGAGAGGCTGGATGTGGTATGGGAGGGACCTGGGAGTTGTGACAGATAGAGAAGGTATTGGCAAAAGCCTGGACTTTAATGCAACACAGATAGGAACAGCTGAACAAAGCCAAAATCCAGATGTGTGTAGGTTCCATAGATTGGTAAGGGCCTTAGAGCACGGACAAAAAAGTGAGAGTTCTGGCTGGGTGAGAGATTCCTTTTTATTGTTTGGTTTTGTTTGTTTCACTGACTTCAACCTTGAGTTTGATTATTTCATCTCATGCATTCTTTTTGAGTATTATTTCTTCTTGTTTTTCTAGAACTTTCAGCATCTGTCAGTTACTAATATAAGCTTCAGTTTTTGTTTTTGTTGACACTTAGTGCTAATAAACTTGCATCTTATAGCTACCTTCATTGTCTCGTAACTATTGGTGTGTTATATTTTTATTCAATTTTAACATGCTTTTAACTTTCTTCTTGATTTGTCTTAATTCAATTATCATTCAGTAATGAGTTTGTATACTTTCTGCTATATCTGTTGTTGGTATCCAGCCTTAATCCATGGTGGTTACAAAGAATGCAGGGCGTTATTTCAATTCTCTTGTGTCTGTTGAGACTTGCTTTATGTGCAATATGTGGTCAATGAGCTGCTGAGAAGTATATGCTTTAATATTTGGATGTAATGTGTAGATGTCTGATAGGTCTGTTTGTTACATATTTAACCGTTTAGGTTTTGTCTGAGTGACTTATTTGTGAGATGGGGTAACTGAACTCATCCACCAACTGGATGAGGTCCAGTATGTGATTTTAGTTGTAGTAGTGTTTCTTTTATGAACTAGGGTGTCTTTGTGTTTGGTACATATTTAGAATTATAATATAGTCTTGGTGGATATTTTCTGTGATAAGTATTCAATGTCCCTATCTCTTCAGATTAGTTTTGAAAACTATTTTATTGAATATGAAAGTAGCTATACACACTGACTTTTTGGGTTCATTTTCTTAGAATACCCTTTCATAAACTTCAAGTGATGTCTTTGAGGATTCCTGTAATTTTTTTTTTTTTTTTTTTGGTATGGTGTATCCAGCCACCCTTGATTTACTGTTCTGATTTTTTTGTGTCCCGTTTAACCTCTTCAGACTCATGTTTTCATCCTAGTGGCTTCTGTAGAGGATTGGTGAATAGAGATTACTTAAATTTTGTGTTTTGAGAAGTCAGTTGTTACTCTAAAAGGCTTCTAACAGTCTTTTCCCCTTCAAGTTTTTCATACTCTTTGCTCTGTACATTTAGTGCTTTGATTATATATCCTATGGCGTTTGTTTCTGGTCCTATTTGGTGTTCTGTATGTTTATTTTCATAGGTGCCCTTTTAGATTGGGAAAGTTTTCATCTACAGTTTTGTTAAAAATATTGTCTGTGTCGTTGACCTTTATTTTATTTCTATTATTCATAGGTTTAGTCTTTTTGTGTTATTTCAGATTTCCTGGATGTTTGGTGCCTAGAGGTTTCTTCTTCTTCTTTTTAAGGTAACATTTTCTTTGAATGAGCTTTCCATTTCTTCCACCTTATTGTCAAGACCTGAAATTCTCCTGTTCAAATCTTTTAATTGGTTAGCTGAGGTTTTTGTTTGGCATCTAAATTTTTCCTTTTCAGTTTTATTTCAGTTTGAGTTTTCTTTATTTTGTTGTTAAATTCTCCTTCCATGGCTTGAATTGTTATCATTACTTCATTCAACTGTTTTGATAGTTTTTATTAAGGCATTTGCTCATAAACTTTTAAGGTTCTTGAACACATTCTTTATTACTATATTGGGGGTCCTCTTTTGCTTTAGAAAGTGCATTGCTTTTCTCAGGGCCTATTGCAAAATATTTGCTGGCTTACTGTCTTGGTTAATATGTTGTTGCAGTATTCTCTAGGCACCTGGAGTTATGACATCTGAAGTATTTCTTGGCATAGATATTTCATCTTGCTTTAAGTTAGTGTTCCATTCTTTGGTTGCTGTTGCACTCTATGGGTCCTAGCCAAGTGACTGTTTCTGTGGGGCAGTGAGTATCAGAAAGGAATAGAGATGTGTTAGAAGATAAGACTGAGAGAAACAATGAAAAAGAACAGGGTGACCCAGGGTCTGCACCAAAAGGCAGAATCCCTAGGGGCTGGAGGTGGGCTGGTGTATTTATAGTTTTATAAATCTGTCATTTGATCCTTTCAATGACCCTATGAGAGATGTTGAAAATATTATTTCCATTCTGTACAGGTAAAAATTTGAGGTGAGAAACTTTAAACAATTTGCTGTTTCCACACTTTGTGTTGACACTGTAATTAAAATCCAAAGTTCTTTTCTGATGTACCAAGGGATTTTTTTATATCAAAGTCAGTACTTCATTAAATACTTTTATACTTTTTAGTATTCTAATCATATCTGTGATGTTTTACTGTGCAAGATTAGTTAATACAAATATTTCAGGCTGATGTCATACAAACTTTAAAGCATACATCCAAAATAGTATCTTTGGGTGTACTGGCCTACTTCAGCAAAATAGTTTATTCGAATCAACAATGTCCAAGGCATCTATTAAACTTGCAAGTTCTTGAGTCCTACTATAGAACTACTGTTAGATCAATTAAACCCTGCAGCTTTCTTTTTAACCTCACATAAAGTTCAAATTTTTCTAGCTTTATTTACTATTTCTCAGCTTTTAAAAAAAAACAAAACAAACAAACAAAAAAAAAAAAAACCAAACACATTTCACCTAAAATTCTTGCCTAGTATTTTAGCAGGTAGTTACTATAAGGTATAAATTCTGAAAAATACTTTGCTCTTTCCCAACTTACTGCTACAGTTTTAACTATCTTCCCCAATTATTTTTACAAAGTCTGTAAGTTCTTAAAGAAACTCAAATACAGGGACTATGAAAATGGCTGAGGCCAAAACCACTTCCTAATCTTCCTGAGGATCATAATCTGGTTCCCACGTCCTCAATTGGGTACCTTATAACTGCCTGTAACTCCAAATTCAAGGAATTTAATACTTTCCTCTGGACTCCACAGACACCTTCATGCACATGACAGAGATACACATTAAGTAAAATTTTAAAAGGAAAAGCTTAACAATTAAGTTTTCAGTAACCATCCTCCTAATATGCCTTTGCACTTAATCTGTATTAACTCAATTGTGTTATGCTATAGAAAAGTGGTACCTGGCAAACAGCACATACTTCATGTTTGCTAGGTGAAAAACTACTAGCATTTGAATACAAGGTATTCTTTGCAATATTCAAAAAAGTTTCAATATGGTATAAATCTCCACTTTTAAATAGGTAATTTTATGCTAAAGTATTTTAGAGGTTTTATACTAAATACTTCTTGATATTTTTGCCATTGAAAGAGGGCTACTGACATGTGTATAGATATTCTTCAAGGTAATTGAAATTCATTGATATCTTAGAAAATATTATTAGTTATGACTACTTTAGTCTTATATCAGAAAAGTATCTAATGAAAGTTTCAAACAAAAAAATCCCATAATGACTGTGATTATAAGAAATTTAAAGTGTTGCTACATGGGAGTGTAAAAGGACATGGTACACAAGATATGAATAACTTCATAGTATTTCATTTGATAAGTATATTTAAAATTCATTTCTTCAAAAGACAGTATTTTAATTACATTCAAATTATATCCACTCTACCAACAAACCCATCATTTATTTACAAGACTAGATATTACAAAACAAGGAACATTTAAACAAGTTTTATTTCTTTAAAAGTTCTTCCAAATTTAGAATCCTAAAAACCTCTACATATATACCTTTAAAAAGTATACATTATCAGGAAAATTTTAAGTTCCAAAAGAAATGTAATACACATACAATGAAGCATAATTCACTTTGGTTCAGTTTTACAGGTATGTCTCAAAGTATATGAATGAGTGGATTAGTGTTTATACACATATATGCATTCATATATCATATATATATGTGTATATATATGTATATATAACAATTTCTAATACAGGCAAAAGTTACAGCTGTATCTTAAAGCAATACATCAATACATTTTCTCAGAGAAAGTAGAAGAGTTCTCAAGACTTCATGCCAATCCATGATTTTTCACATCTTTGCTCTCAAATACTAAACCAGACATTTGTTTTCTTTTCACCTTTAAGTTAAATTCATTTTCACATGCTATGACAAGTACTATCAAGCCTGCTCTATTTAGAGCTTAGTAACAAAGACATGTCTGATGTTTTGTTCTGTACTTCTACTTTAACTTCAAAGAGTCTCAAAAAAAAACCTGTATCCAATGGTGGTAAAGACATCAAAGAAAGTCACTCTGCGATGTTAAAGAAACATAAGACTTAGCATTAACACAGACTTAGAAAAATAAATGCCCCATTTACATAAAACAGGTGAGAGAAAAAGAATAAAAAATAAATGAAAAAAAAAAAAACATAAAGAATCATGGGTTGTGTGAGCTTTAGTTTCAAAGATATACAACAACCAAGCTATCAATAACCACTGTACATTAAAACTTGTATGAATTTCCATAAATTTTAGTTATTTTAAATTGGGTTTCTGTAGCAAAACAAAGAGGTCATAATAGTAATAGTTATGTGAAGGTTGCTTCATGGGAAAAAAAAGAATGGATATGTTGTATGTAAGGTCAAAAGAGACAGGATTAGGAATGAAATTAAGCACTGATCTCATCAAAAGTAGAGAGAAATTACCTTTCTTCAGATTTTATCTCATTCTGTAATCAGAGAAAAATAGCACTCCTTCTGTTTTCTTTACTGTTTTCTTTTTACTTTTCTGTTTTCTCAGGTTAAAAATAACAATGAATAGCCCTTATGTATACTAGTTCTGTAAGAGATAATTCAAAATTTTTAGTGTGTTGGTTGTTTTTAAATGATAAACCTAAGAGCTGACTCTTCCAGAATGGTTGTTACATGTACTGATATATTTATGCCTTTCCTGAATTAAAAAGTCACCAGTAGTGCTAGAGAGATGGCTCAGTCATTAAAGGATAGGCTCACAACCAAAAAGTCAACAATAAGAATTTGGCATCTCAGGCAGTGGTGGCTGCAAGCCTTTAATTCCAGCACTCAGGAGGCAGAAGCAGGCAGATATCTGTGAGTTCGAGGTCAGCCTGGTCTTACAGAGCTAGTTCCTAGATAGTTGTGGCCACATAAAGAAAGAAACCCTGCCTGGACAAAATAAAAAGAAACAAATTTGGCATCAACAGTCATTAACTGGATATTTTAAAGAAATGTTTACATTCAAATTAAATTAAGTGCTATTGTATCAAATACCAAAATTGCTATTTTGTTCATCTGAAACAGATAATTAACAAACATTATATATTAATTTCCTAAAAACCACTACAAAAATTTAAATTATCTTTTCCTCTATATGAAGATGATGATTCTGAAGGAATACTCTATGCTACAAACCCACTCATGGCATACAACACTTCATCAAGGTTTTTAGAAAATCAGTGCACTCTGTAGCTACAACAGACATAATGCTCTTCCACAGCCAGGAGTTCTGAAAAAGTTAAAAAAAAAAAAAAAAACAGGTAAATAATCTGAAAGTTATTCTAAAAATAACAAATACTGGGAGTAGTGCTCAAACCAAATATTGTATGACCTGAATGTCAATCAGATGTAGTTTTTTCTCCCAATGGAAGACGTTCCCACAACTGGAGCAACTGTTCCCCAACCTGAGGTTCTAGCTCCTAGATAAGTCAAAAGAGAAAATAAACATTAAAAAAAATCTGGGCTGATTTTTTTTTTTTAATCAGTAAAAATATATGCAGACAAAAAGGCAAAAAAAACACTTTAAATTTCACCTTTATAAAGTCAGATCTGCTAATATTAAATGGTAAATACTATTTCTAATTCTCTGCTTTTATAGAGTCAACACTTAAATGTAGAATTCTACTTAATGTGAAAATCTCACACTTTTTGTAATGAACTGGCAAAAGATTTCCATGTAATCTTTGAATTCTGTCTAGATGGAAACAATAAATTTTATTTGAAATGGAGATTCAACAAGAACACTCAATTTGAACTTCTAAAGGTTTGAAACCTAGAATATTAAGACATTTTGAGGCTTTCTCCCCAAAATAAAACATCTTAAGTGACTGCTTAATCTTACCTTAGAAATTATTCAACTCTAAATCAAAATAAATTATCAGAAAATGAATAAAAAAAAAAAAAGGCCACAGGTTTTGTTTTTTGGTTTTTGTTGTTGTTGTTGTTGTTTTGTTTTTTTGTCCTCCTGTGGCATGTATGATATCCCTAAAGAGTACATAGAAAGAACTCAACTCTTTCCCAGGGTGGTTTGAAGTAAGCCACAATGCTTCAAATAAGTTGTTTGAATCTAATTCTGATAAAGCTAACAGTAGAATAAGCTTCCTTGCATGTAAACTGGGACCAAGAGTTCATGGTACTGTTGATAAGAACAAATTCCATGACGCAGCCAGCATAGCATTTTGGCACTATTTGTTAATTCTCATCATGCTACCAGTTTAAATGTACAAGAGCAGTATCAAAAGAGCAAAGGAGTCTGAAATAAAGCAAGCTACTAAACTATGAAAATATTTATATAATGTTCTTAAACAACAAGGAAGCTGACAGTACTGTCAGTTTGAGACTTCAGTCCGATGACAGCAGGATGGTAATCTGTTTGGTCACATGTGTCATTAGACAACAAAAGGCCCAAGAAGTGACTTATGAAAGATTTCATACAACAAGAAACAAAATTTAACAAAATGTTTAGAGAATATATAAGACATTTGGAAGCAAGCACACCTTTATGTTTTTATATACCTAAATCACATTGCTCATGTACATAATGGTATCTACAATGTATATTTACACATTTCCCCTTTGAGCAGTAATAACAACAGCAACAACAAAAAACAAAATCAAAAGAAAAAAATGTAAGATGCTTGTATATACCTGCCCGTCTCTGCTTATCTGTACTTTCTTGTTGTCATTCCAAGGATTGAGCAAATGGTGTGCAAACTGAAAGGGAAGGCTTTCTTTGCGTATCCACTCCACTTTAAATACTCCACCTAGTCCAGCTGACCCCCAGTCCTGGCTCTTCTCCCTTCCTATTTCAGAAGACATCCTAGAAAATCCCTGTATAAAAATGAGGGAAAAGAATGGAAGCAGAGATAATATTAAAATGTCTATATTTATCTGATAGGGTTAATTATAATTTTTAAAGAATTTTAAAGAAAAGATCCAATATTAAAATAATAAAAACTTATCCAGAACCATTAAGAGCTGCTTTATCAAATCTTGGAAGATAAACAAACTCTAGCCTAATGTAATTGCAAATATTAACTGTTTATAATATATCAACAGTTACAAGTCAACATTGTTATATAAAAATACAATAAGCAAACCTTTAATTTTTATTTATGAATACCATAACTATGAGATAATTTAATAGTTTGCAAGTTCAGATATACATAAATTAAAATTAATGTTAAGAAACTGTCTCAGAGATAGCTCTGAGACAGAGATGGCTCAGTGGTGAAGAGCACTAGCTGTTCTTCTGGAGAACCTGGGATCTATTCCCAGTACCCACATAGTGGCTCATGACACCTGTAACTCCATTTCCAGGGGATCTGACTCCCTCCTCTTCTGATCTCCATAGGTACGCATGCAAGTGGTATACAGACTGATGTACAGGCAAAAACTAATTAAAACAAACTATTTCAATTTTTTCTAAAAAGAATCATCATCATTTTGTTGTCCATATAAACATTTTACAAAGGCAAAGGTTCTTGCATTTAATCCACTAACAGATCCAAAGTTTCTGTCAGAAGGAAGAACTACTTATCTGAAAACATCCTAGTGAGTCAAGGTAAAGAGGTTCTATAGCCCCCTTGCAGAAATATGAAACAGACCTCACCACCAGTCCCACTATAGAAAATTTTATTGGACCCAAACACAATGGAAAGCTAGGCTTTGGTTTTGATTTTTCTCTGATCTTGAAAGTGTAACCTACAGGCAAAACAAAGCCCATTTTATTGATTCAGGATGGCTCACCTGGAAATGTCCAGATCCTTGAACAGAAAATACCAAGTAGACCATGCTGCTCTCCCAAAATGCTCGATTTAGCTTCCGCTCATTACTAGGGGTTGTAGACCAGATACCCTTCTGTTGAGAAATTTCAAGGTTTCTCAGATTGCTACTCTTCATTATGAAGTAACGTATAGGCATGTTTGGTCTTGGTGAAGGAGATTTTGAGCCCTATGAAAGAATGCATAAGTTCTTTAAGGGTAATTTGACCTTTCAAAGACAGTAGGCTCTCATAAATAACATCTTGATAAACAAATAAATCTTACCAAATCCAACAAGTGCAAATTAAACCTTTTCATGGCTTAATCAAAAAGCCAAAAAGAAGCACTTATTTCCAAAGCATCTAAAGTGCACTCTAACAAGAAAGTAACTTTATACTTAAAATGACTTTTCATAAAATGTTTTATGAAACTTCCAATTCCGAAAACAAAACAACAGTTATTCCAATTTACTGTCTTAAGACAATTTTAAGATGGCAAAACGGAACAGTCAGGTAATCTCACTGACTTATAGAGATGAAAGCTTAGGCACTATAGTGACTAGAATGGGTACAGCAATGTAAAAAGGACTTGCACAAAGAGTTCAAAAAAAAAAAAAAAAACTGCAGAAGAATCCCCAAAAGTGAGTGGCTAGCCACAGACCTTATCAATAAACAGGTCAGACAAAATGTGCTAAGAGTAACCAAAGACTAGAAGGAAATATCTAAATATTTCCTTCTAATAGCACACTAAATATCTCACACATCTCACAGTGGTGGGAATACTTGGAATGCTCAGCCAGAGCAGATACCTTGTAATACACAGTGCACTTGCCCTTAGAAGACTCAAACTCTAGTACTAGAAAGAAACTAGTAACAAAGTAAAAACTCAGAACCTACTGTAGCACTTCTTTTAATCAAACCTGGAAAGGGACTAAACTGGCAAGGTGGTTCAACAACTTAAAGTGCTTACCAAGAAAACACGATAACTTAAGTTTGATCCCTGGAAGAAGAAAACTGACTCCTGAAAGTTTCTGACCTCCATACAGTTGCCTTTGCATATGATTACACACATGCACAAGCATGCACATGCACACACACACACATACAAATAATTTTTTAAAAGTTAAAAAAGTATTAAACTAATTGTTAACCTAGGTAGTAGAAGACAATCTAGCACTATTTAAAGGAACACACACACATAGAAACACACAAAAATCGAGCAAACAAATTTATAAGAAATACAAAGAAAATAAAGGATAGGATCTATAACCAGGAAAAAACAATCAATACAAGCAGCCTCACATAGCAGGTTTCAGACACAGTAGACAAGAATGGTAAACTACCTATTAAAAATTGTGGGAATGATGTTTTATAAGATAAAGGAAAACATGAATACCATAAAAAGCTTTATTTTTAAATAGCAGGTGATATTAAAGACACAGGGGGAACCTTGAGACATAAAATAACTGCAAATAATGACATTACAAAAAATGAATGGTTTACCCTCTCAAAATAAAGATATCATTGAATGAAGAGTGTAGAGAGAACATCTTGTGTCTCTATGAATGTGGCATCTGTCAATAATTACCGGATGGCCTATGGCTTAAGTAGGAAATAAGAGGTGTAATATCTAGGAGGCAGAAAGAATTCTGGGATAGTACCAGATGCAGAAGATTTGCCCCAGAAGATGTGATGAGACAGATTGAACACAAGTACCTGAACACAAGTAACCAGCCACAAGGCAGAATGTAAATTAAAATAAATGTGTTATTTTACATTATGATCTAATAAGAGCCGAGTCTAGCTATATGGCCAAGGTATTTTAAATATATTTTGAGCCTTATTTCTGGGAGCATGGGGATGAAACGAATAATGACCAAATTTCCACAGAAGAGATAGCAATAGAATAGAATTACCTAAAATGAAGGCAAGAGGGAGAAAGGATTAGAAAGAAAATAAAAAAGAACTATGAAATACTGAGTGATCTTATATACACATACACAGATATAGATACACACATTGATACAAAGCAAGAACTCCAGAAAAGAGGAAGAAAGGGTAGATATGAGAAATAGTGTGAAGAAATAGTAGACTAAGATTTAAAAAAGGAAATTACTAATAAAGAAATTGAAAAAGAGAATCATAGGAAGCAATATCAAAATCCAGATTTTCAAAGACAATGATTAAAAAAAATTCTAAACACAGATAAAGGAAAAAACATACACTAAGAAATGAAAATGACAGTAAACCTTCCATCAATAGTTCCTGAGTTCTGAACACTTATCCTTTACACCCACAATTAAAGGTAGTGCTCACCCCATATCAAAGAAACTTTTTGCATCAGCCAGAGGCTTTTGTAGAAATCCACAACTGGTCAAAATGCAAAGAATTACTACCTGTGGGAGTCACAGCCCCAAATGGTGTGTGTGTGTGTGTGTGTGTGTGTGTGTGTGTGTGTGTGTATACATACATATATATATATATGTATACACACATACACACACATATATATATACATATATGTATATATATGTATACACACACACACACAATGCAACCCCTCTTGCAGGATTTTTGATCACACAGTGAACCCCAAGATTGTGTTATTTACTAGGGGAAAAAAACTTTATAGTTATAGCCGAACTCTCACAAGAACAGGGAGAAAAGAGAGACTACTGAAGAGAGACCAGTGCAGAAAGAAAGGAGGCAGTTTTACGAGGACAGTTGTACAGAGACAAATTGCAGAAAGAGAACAAGTTAGACACAGGAGAAGACAGAATAAGCCAGAGAATAAGAAAAAGCCAGAAGATCAGAACAGATTGCTAGAGTTAGTTTGAGGCCAAGCAGAGCAATTCAGGAGAAACTGAGAGAAGCCAGATTGAATCAGTAAAGTTTGGAGAGGAGTTTGAGCCAGAACAGCTGAGTTGAACCAGCCAGCCAGAGGTCATAAAGAACTACAAAGGGTGAGCTTATTCACCAGTAAGCCTTCAGATGACAATTAAGCAGAAGAATAAAATACTTTAACAAACCCCTATAACTAAAGCTCAGGGAACATCACTGAAGAAGGGGCAGAAATATTTTAAGAGCAACAGGGGACCAGTATAGCTAGTTTTGGCTACTTTGTGGGTTCTTTTTCCTTTTACCCTTCTCTACCCCTGTTTTCCACCCTATCATCTCGCTAATATGAGGAAGGAGAGAAAAAAAAAGTTAGAGGGGAAAGGGGGCAACTTTCCTGGTGACTAGGGGTTGAGTTCCTTGAGCAAGCTTGATTTTCACTGTCAGGATATCTAATTTCTTCTTTTTGTTTCTTCGCACACAACTACTTGACAAACCATAACAAACCACAACCAACAGCATCCAACCACCAATTGGCCAACCAGCCCCTTCTATTAAGGTTTTAGCATTTATATATTCTCTGAAAAGTCCCGATAATTCCAAACATCACACAGTACCTTGAACTGGCATGACCATGCCCCTGATAAAGCACTAAGCAAATCATAGCCACATGCTGTGAAGCAACCAGATATCCCCATACCTGGGATTAAAACAAAAACATATTCCCATATTTCAGTGTTTTTACAAACTAAAACTCTCAATACAGACCAAGGTGCCTGCTGCTAGATATTGTCTTATAGACATGATAGAGACTCTACTACAACCTTGAAATCTCAACAATATGGTTACTTAACCAAGACCTGAATAAAGAAAGTACAAGCTGACATGACTATGTGGAAGGGGGGTAATTTTGCAAGGCCTTGTCTCTAGATAGAGTGCTACAGGCAATCAATGGCTGCTTAATAAAAAAAAAAAAAAAAAAAAAAAAAAAAGATCAGTTTTGACATGGATAAAGCCCCTGATAGGTTATCCAATCCCATGTGGGTCAACTCTACCATAATATGGTATGTATATGTAGGTATATGTGTAACAATAATTACAGAAGAAGAAACCATGAATGTGAGGAGTGGTGTTGCCATAGGAGTTGTAGAAGTGGAGAGTTTGAGGGGTAAAATATGTGAAATTCCCAAAAATAATTAAATTTCAAAATGTCTTTACTAGTGAATTCTACCACAAGCATAAGGAGAAAATAATACCAATTCTGTTGTAAGAGATTTTTGTTGTCTGTGTTGTTCATGAGGGCTACTATTCAGTACTCTTTTTTTTTTTCTTGTAGAGTTGTAAACTCTTGTAGAGTCTTTAAAAAGGTGTAATGGTTTGGATAAAAATGAGCCTCATAGACTCATATATCTGAGTGCCTAGTCACAAGTTGGTAGACTGTATGAGAAGGGTTAGCTGTATTAGAAGGTGTAGCCTTATTGACAGAAATGTGTCACTGGGGATGAACTCTCAGGTTTCAAAAAACCCAACCAACCAAACAAACAAAAAACATGCCAGACCCAGTTTCTCTCTCTTTTCAAGCTACCTTTGGTTCAGGATATAATGTTCTCAGCTACTACCCAGTACCATGCCTGCCTGCCACCATGTAATAGAGCGAATCTTCTGAAACTGTAAGTCCCTGATTAAATGGTTTCTTGTTTAAGAGTTGCCTTGGTCATGATGTCTCTTCACATCAGAACAGTTAACTAGGCATTCAAAAATATGAACCTGTGGGCATCATTCTCATTCTAACTATTACGCATGGTTGCAAACCTCCACAAAAGTAACAAAAGGAAAAAAAAAGTCCTGAATAATATCCCCTATGAACAACATTTATAGCAACAATCCCTTACAACAGAAAATTTGAATCAACAAAATCAAATCTAGCAATATATAAAAAGGCTAGCATGCATGAATTACTATGGTGGTTGGAATAAAATGGCCTCCATAGGCTCATGTATTTGAATGCTTGGTCATTAGGAAGTGATGGTACCTGACAGGGATTAGAAAGTGTAGTCTTGTTGGAGCAGGTGTGGATTTACTGGATGTGGGCTTTGGGATTTCAAAAGCTCAAGCCAGGCCCAGTATCTGTCTGCCATTTGGGGACTTAGATATATAATTCTTAGCTACCATGTCTCCCTGCTTTCACTATGCTCTCCACCATAATAGACTAATCCTTTGAACTGTAAGAAAGCCCCAAATAAATGTTTTCTTTTTTTATAAGAGTTGCCGTGGTCAGGGTGCCTCTTTACAGCAATAGAACACTTATGACAAATAAAAAATGTTGAAAAATGAGCAAAAATCTACCATCTACAGACAAATGATTCAGATAGAACATGTAGAAAGAACATTGAATATAATTCTGACTCATAATCTAAACCAAGAAACTAGATCCAAAAGAAAATGTTAACAGTTATAGTACATCAAATGGTGAAACTTAAATGTTTTCCTGCTAAGATCAAGGCAATGTTACTTTTCTCAGTACTTACACAACATTCTATTATAGGCCCTAGCTAGAGAAATAAAGGAAGAATAAATAAACAGAAATCAGAATGAAAAAAAATAGAAAACAAAAAGTATTGGACAGTCTACCAACTAGTGACCAGGCATTCAAATATATAAGCCTATGAGGGTCATTCTTATTCAAACCATAATAACTGGTTTCAAAACTACAAAAGTAACATAAGAAAAAAAGAGTACTGAATAATACATGAATAACATAAACAACACTGACAACAAAAATCAATATTACATTTATCAACAGAAGTCATGAAACAGGCAAGAAGATACAGTCACAGCTATTCAGGAAAAAAGGTGGCAGGTCAGAAAAGAAAGAGTAACTGACTATAAGTCTCATAGTCTACATATTCAAGTCAGTGTATGACTGATAAAAGAAAAATAATTATCAATGAGTTGATAATTGAATAAAAAGTTGAGTTGAATAAAAAGATCAGATATTTATGATCAAAATATAACATATTTGCCAAAGTAATTTAAGATGAGAGTGATCTTTTTGGAAAATGAAGCGAGAATAATTGTATAAATAATACTAAAAAACCCCTCCCATCCTTGTCATATGAATTAACTTGAAACAGTATCACGTATCTAAATGTAAGAGCTCTAATTGCAAAATTCCTAGAAGAAATTAGAATATTTTTGTTACATTAGATTATCCAGAAATTCCTCAGAACACAAAATACACAAATCATAAGAGGAAAAAAAAACCTGGGGGAAAAGATTTAATTAAAACTAGAAAGAGATGAGCATAACACATGACTTTAACCCCAATACTGATCTGTGTGAGATCAAGGACAGCCTTGGTCTAATAGCAAGCTGAAGGCCAGCCAGGACTACACAGTGAGACTCTGTCTCCAAACACACAAACAATGCTATAAATAGCCAATCTTCAAAAGAAGGTTACAGAAGCAAATTGTAGGTTAGAAAAGAAAAGCTGCAAAGCACACTAAAACAAATATTCCAGATATATAGAAAGTTCTTATAACTTAATTAAAAAGATAACCAATAAAGACAGCATAAAATTAACAAAAATTTAAATAGATAATTCATCAACAGCTATAAGAGAATGGCATGTGAACATGACAAGAGATGCTGACCATCATTACACACCTGGAAAACGCAGAATGATTTAATTGCAAAATAAAAAGGGTGGTCAATATGGAACAAAGTAAATACTTATAGATTGTTGCAATAAATGTTAATTAGTTCAGGCATTTTGAAAAGCAGTGAAGGACTTTCTTATAAAGTTAAACATGCATTTACTATACAACCTACAGCCCATTTCTAGGTATTCAATCTCGTTTAAAAAAAAAAAACTCTATATACAAAGGCTGCACTCAACTATTATGGCACCTTTAGTAAAAATACAAACTAAAATAACTTGAAAATCCACATCAACTGATAAAATGGGTAAAAGAAATAAAAAAAAAAAAAACTACAAAAACAAAAACAAAAAAACCTGAAACATGTCCAGATAATGGAATACTACTCAGAGTAAAATGTCATTGTTACATTCAACAGTATAGATGAATTTCAAAGCACTTTACTAAGTAAAATAAACTAGGCAGAAAAGCACAATTTCACTTACTAGATATTTAAGAAAACGAGTAGTGATTACTGGAGTACTGAGGTAATAGAAATGTTGGAATCAACTATGGTATCTATACACAGTTATATACATTTGCCAAAATCCCTAAGTTGGTTAAAGTGATAATTTTTCCATTACATATATTTACTTGTGTGTGTGTGAGGAGGGTATACTCATATCATAGCACATTCATGTAGAAGTAGAAAGACAACCTGTGGGACTCCCTTTTCTCACTTCACCATCAGGTCCCAGGAATCAAACTCAAGTCACAAGGATTGTCAGAAAACACTTTCACCTACTGAACCATCTCAATAGCCCATAAACTAGTAAGATTTTTTGAACAAAGTGTATCTTAGAAAAGGAGTTTAAAATACGCCCCCCACACACACACAAAATAAAACCTAAGAATATAAATGTACTTTCTTCTTATTTACCAAGTGTTCAGCACACATTGTTCATCAAAACACAACTAAGGCGCTCACAATCATGCTCTTACTGCTATACCAGTACCAGGAGTAAGAAGAAACACATGTTAACATGTGAAACCATTCACATCCTAAGTTTTAAAAGACAGTTTCCAATTCCATATAAAAATGTTCAGTCTTCTACATTTTGTTATTATTTATGTGTTTAAAATAATCATTGAACCACAGAAAACACTTGAAAGAATTACAAAACAAAATTAATATCAAGGTAGTATTCTTGTTTTATCTAAAACCTTCTAGAGATATAAAGAAGAAAAAATAGGCTGCATAGTTATATACCATCAATAAATAATCAGTTAGATTAAAATATAGCGTTAGTATTTAGAACACAGGCCAGTTACAAAGGTGCACAGCTTATAATTCTGTATAACTACATTTGTGAAATATGCTGTAAACATGCTCCTTATTACAGACTGTAGCTGCCCTACCTTTCCTGAGGATGGAGGAGAGGGGCTAGCACAAGGACTTGGATAACTGCTGCTGTCTGTGGATTTCACAGATGACTGATCAGACCTGTCATCAGTGCTCCGTTTAGGATGTAAAATTCCTCTATCTTTATACTTCTGAGGTGGATGTAAGGCTGGAGATGGAGATTTCATCAGTACTCTTGAGCAAGAAGAAGCACAGGTCAGTTATATATATAAGTTTATAATAAGTTTATATATATATAAGTTTATAATACAAAGAGAATGCTATTTCCATTCAAAATCCCAATGACATATAATCTATGAAACACTTAGAACGAACAAATTAAAAATGGGCTAGGTGTGTAATTGCCTAATGTCCTAGGTTTGATCCCAGGCATCAACGAGTAAATAAATTAATATATAAATAAATTCAGAAATAAGAAAGAGTTGAGATGTGGAAAGGCAGCTCAGTTAGTAAAGTGCTTATTGTATCATCGTGGTTTGAATGTAAACCATCATTGTTGGCTCTTACATTTGACCACTGGTACCTAGCGAGTAATCCTGTTCAGGAACAGCTGGAGCCTTACTGGAAAAAGTAAGCCACCAGAGGCAAGCTCTAAGGTTTTATTGTTCTTTGATGAAATATGAGTAGCTAACTTTCTGTTCCTGTTTCCATGCCTGCCATGCCTTTCCTCCCTCTTGTCATGTCTTCTCCACCAGGATGGGCAAGCTGCCTTTTGTCAGCTATTTTATCAATATTTTGTTAAGTATTTTGTCACTTATCAATATTCTGTCAAGTATTTTATCATGGCAACATAAAAGAAACTGATAAACCATGCAATCATGAGGACCTGAATTCTATCTCTGGTAAAAAAAGATAGAAAGCTGAGTTCAATGGCACGTCTATAATCTCAGAACTAGGCTGCCAAAGAGAAGCAAATCCCTGGATCTTGCTCCCCAGCTAACCAAATACGTGAGGTCTAAGTTCACTGAGACAACTTGTCTCAAAAATGAAGGTGGAAAGCTACTAAGGAAGACATCCAATTTCAATTTTTGACATTTGTGTGTGCATGCATTCATTCACACACACACACACACACACACACACACACACAATCCCACAGCCCCCCGAGCCCCCCAAATCCCCACAGACTATATGGTACATTTAAAATCTGAAGTAAATAACATTTTAAAAAATCAGAAATGGTATTGTATAAAACACAACTAAAAATGATACTGTGCTAACATAGGAAGACTACTGGACTAGAGCAGACAGAAATCTACATATTAGAACAGTACTGTAGTAGCATATATATCTAGCATATAATGCTGCATATGTCTCTGAACTTTAAATTATTAAATTAAAAGGCTATTTTAATTGTTTTTTTTTATATTACAAGTTTACATGGAAAAATTACATTTGGTAATTGCTATGGTTTGAATGTTATATAAAAGTAATGAGTTGAATATTTTGAAAAAATAAATAAAAGGTTATATTAGAGGAACCCTGAGATTCTTCTAAACTTCTATAAGTATCATAAATATATCATTTAAGATTTTTTTTAATTTTTAAAAAATGTATAGTATGTACTCTGTGGTACAATCAGACGGTATATTCTGGTTACATTGTAAGGTTTCTAATACCAACTAAAAACACTCTTGCGAAAACAAGGGATATAATCAAACCATGAAAGTTAACTATTAATTCACAGAGAATAAACAGAGTATAAGAGTGAATGATGTAATCTGGAAAAAGGCAAGCCCAATATGCTGAGCATCTCACAGTAGCACTGTGTAACGCGCGCCCCCAAAATCCCTTTTCGCCCGCGAATAAGGACAGGAGGCGATACGGGTTTACTGCCACGAGGAACTTTTTACTACCGCACACGATAAAGCGGAAAGACCCAAGAAACCGGAAGAGGGTCCCTTAAATACACCCTAGAGTGACGTATTCACTTCTGAATGGCTGCTTGCTCACTACCCAGTATTACGCCTCGGGATAGGCCAGTGGTTTGGCGCTCTTTCTGCCTAGCAGCTGCGCAGAATGATTGTTTATTGCTGGGGAAACATGTGGCCAGCGCCATGTTGGAAAAACGCACGTGTGCAGCCACAGCGGCTCACTACATCTCTCCCTGTTTAAATTATTAATATGAAACAGCCTTTTGCCTATTAAATGTAGTACCAAATAAGATTCGAACTCAAACCCGATCAAGCAAACTCCATCTTGGGGGAATAAGCGATCAAGAGCTTATAGCCCGAAGAATTTTTCCTTACCCTTCCAGGTGCCATGGAAACGAGTCCTCTGGGTGCATGGGCTAAGGAAATATAAAGAGAATTGACACCCATCCCTGTGCAATGGAGTATATATATAGCTCCCAGGAGTGTAAGGGCTGTCAACCTATTATCTGGTATCACAATTATTTAGGCAAGAGCTGACTGGACATAAGCACGCGCAGCCTTGGGGCAAGCATCCTCCCTGAAATTTGATGATCTAGGCTAGAAATAGCCTATGACAGAGACATTCTCAGTCTATGCACCCCAAGAGCTCGGCTCATTTGCACTGGGTAGATGAGAAGTCTTGTCCAGTCAGCTCTTGCCTAAATAATTGTGATACCAGATAATAGGTTGACAGCCCTTGCACTCCTGGGAGCTATATATATACTCCATTGCACAGGGATGGGTGTCAATTCTCTTTATATTTCCTTAGCCCATGCACCCAGAGGACTCGTTTCCATGGCACCTGGAAGGGTAAGGAAAAATTCTTCGGGCTATAAGCTCTTGATCGCTTATTCCCCCAAGATGGAGTTTGCTTGATCGGGTTTGAGTTCGAATCTTATTTGGTACTACATTTAATAGGCAAAAGGCTGTTTCATATTAATAATTTAAACAGGGAGAGATGTAGTGAGCCGCTGTGGCTGCACACGTGCGTTTTTCCAACATGGCGCTGGCCACATGTTTCCCCAGCAATAAACAATCATTCTGCGCAGCTGCTAGGCAGAAAGAGCGCCAAACCACTGGCCTATCCCGAGGCGTAATACTGGGTAGTGAGCAAGCAGCCATTCAGAAGTGAATACGTCACTCTAGGGTGTATTTAAGGGACCCTCTTCCGGTTTCTTGGGTCTTTCCGCTTTATCGTGTGCGGTAGTAAAAAGTTCCTCGTGGCAGTAAACCCGTATCGCCTCCTGTCCTTATTCGCGGGCGAAAAGGGATTTTGGGGGCGCGCGTTACAGCACTGAACTAGACTTTTCCAAAAGGTAAGAGGAATGCTCTATATGTCAATATATTAAAAACAAAAACAAAACCCTTAACACCCTACCCAATATAAACCCTGAGTTTAAATGCACAATTTCTGGCAAGTGGGAAAATTGTAGTTTTGCTAGAATAAAGAAAATATATTATGTGTTTTCTTCTCCGCTGTCCTCACATGGAGTTGGCGTGCAGTGTATCACTAGGCAGCATGCTCTTCAGTAGGAATGCTGGCTAGTAATACTGACAGTAGGTAGCAGTGCAGGGCAACTGCTCTTTAAACAGTACTGCCAGCTAGGTGTCTAGGAAAAAATGTCATCTGATACATGTCCACTAAGATGGATAAGTTTAGAATTTGCTATCTTCTAAAGAGACATTAAATTTATGAATTCTGGTAATGCAACATTTTCAGTTTTATCCTGAATGACTAGCCTTTTATTAAATCATAAGCATCTGCTTAAAATCATTTATATTCCTTTAGTACTTATAAGAAATATCTTTAATAAACTCCATTTTCTTGTGGTCTTTAACATACACTATGTTATATGTGATTATGAAATAATATAAATAGTTCCCTGTCTTGGAGAAAATGTACCCATCTAAAAAAATTGCAGATTTACCTTTCTGCAGTAGTAGATCCATCAGCAAACTCAGTGTCAGCTGAACTTTTCCTACTATTATTGGATCTCCAAGATGAAGCCAAAGGAAGTTCTTCTGAAGACATGGGTCTTGGCCTCTGGCCAATTCCAGATGGTTGCTGTAAACCTGCAGACTGTTCTTCAGTGCTTAAAACAGCTATAATTGCTCGTATGGTAGCTTCATCTACTTGAGACCAAGGTTTAGATGGCGCTCTCATTCGGCGTAAAAACAAGCTATGCCACTTCTGTCTCAGCTGTAGCAATAAACTGGCAGCCTATAATCAATTCAAATACAAGCAAAATGTGTATCACATATGTAAGAAGTTTCTTTATATTAGTTATGGTCTAAAACTGTCTCTAATGAACTACCTTACACTCAATATACTTTTCTACTCGTTTCATTCATTCTGTTGCATAAGTGAAAATGTTAGCCATCGTATTCTAGGCACTACTGATGCAGAAGGAAACAAACCAGCAAATACAGGAGACAGTAACTGCTGAGGTAGTATGTGTGGTTAATCCTGAAAAAGCACTAAGTATGGTAAAGAAGGAAAGATGCACTTAGCCTACTCATACCATCTACAGGCCATCCAAATGGTGATGGCCAGGAGGCAAACAGATGCATAAAAAGGTCTCATATAGAGATAGACTTGAGAGTCATAATTGCTGACAGTTCTAACACAGAGAAATAAAGTTACAGGAATTGTGCAGAGTGAGAGTGAAGAAAAGAGTAAGGCATACAAAGTAGAAAATTTAGAGCACAAGCACTTAAAATGTACAGAAATGACTACAAAGGCAGAAGAATGAAAAAGGATTGACCATTTAAGACAGAAAATTTAGAGCAGGATTGAAGAGAAAAAAAATAAAGAGGGCAGGACAAAAAGGAGTCAGTGCACAGCAGCAGCAAGAATGAGAGCAAGATTATCAAAGACAGAGCAGTGTGTAACATGGAAGGCATGGTGGTCTTTGGCGAATGCAGTTTGATTGATGTGAATGGGAATGAGATTGCAGTATGCTCACATGATGAATACATGAACAAATAGGGCAATGGTTAAAAGAGTTAACCTACCCAGTGCTGACCACTCAGTTTGGTTGCCCCCCAAAATGAACAGAGAATGATTATTAAAAAAAAAACCTACAATAACAAAAGGCTATGTCAAGAAAATCTTATATATAAATAACAAAAATGTTATCTCTCCCAATTCAGTTATGAAAACAGAAAAAGAATGAACTCACATTTTTCTCCAGAAAAGGTAAAAATAAATGCTGTTCTGTATTCAATACTCAATATTTTATATCCAGAAATACTAAAATATTGCTACTATAGCTTAGATGGTTTTGATTCCTCTAAAAGTTCACAATGAAACAATCAACAGTACTGGAAGATGAGACCTTCAGAAACAACAATGGCTAGAAACACTTCTAAGACGTTTGAGAGATGGAGTCCATCTCCTTTGCCCTTCAGCTTTCCATCATGGAAGGACACACTAATCTTCACTACTGAGGGCACAGGGTGTAAGTGTCATCTGGTAAAAGGAGGAACTCTCACCAGCACCCTGATCTTAGACTGAAAAATTTCTGTTTGTTAAAAATTACCCAAATTATAGAAGCACAAATGGAACAAGATAATAGCCACGCATAGATACAGGGCCACATCTATGTTGTTTTGCATCCTCTGACAGAAGAAAAACATGATGTGACAGAGAATGTATAAGGGAGTTTATGAAAATTGAAAACCAAGCCATAGGTAATTTTTAATATTAAAGTACCAATATTGAGGATACAAATTTTAATACGCTATTTCAATTCATATTAGCTAAAAGAAATTTATGTCTTATTACAAAGTACTTTACCTCTGGCTCTAATTTGAAGTTAAGCCATTCATCAAGTTTCAAAGCAGCCAAATTGGCAGTGGTTCTGTCTTCCATCTCACTGTCACTGCTGTCGTTGGGAATGCCGTCCGCTGTCATAACACAGGAAAAATTAACCACTTTATCTAATACTACAAAATGGCAGAGAGCAGCAGATCAGATACTTCTTATAGTCTAACAGCTCATGTGGGAAGTTCATCTAATCAAACAGAATATAAACTTAATTTAAATATATAAAATACGAGCCAACAAGATGTCTCAGCACTGCACAAGCCTTACTTGATGCCCAGAACCCATGGAGGAAGAAAAGAAGAGACTCCAAAAACATGCTCGATCTTTACACAGTTACCAAGAGGTAATGGTGAATTTAATACAGGATACAGATAAATATAGCATACTGAACTTTCTGAAAAAAAAAAAAAAACATTAACTAAAATGAAAAAAGAAGCTGTTGCATTCAAAAAGAAATACAAGACAACTACTGAATTTTAAAAACAGGGACAATTATCAAAGAGTATTTTAGCAGTATAAGGGTAGGAAAGCATTACAGGTAGGTCTTTCACTAACATACTAACTTTATTGGTAAACAAAAATACTAAATGAGGGTACAGTGTAAGTGCAATTGATAGTTACGTTGAAGAAGATATAGATATACCCAAAGCTTCAAGATTCCAAATTTAGGAGGTATCTTTAAACATTCTAGAAAATGATACATAAGTAGTATTTAATTAGTAGTATAGATAAAGGAAAAACACTCCCAAAAGGGGAGGGAAGTACTTTAATGCAAATCTACCTCACTGAGAAAAATAATCTTAAGAACTAAATTACAGAAAACAAAAACAATATTCATCACTGCAACAGAAGAATTACGTTTCTCAGCTCTGAAAGTAATAGTATAAGATTAATCGATTTGAATTTACAGTAATCTAAACAACTTAAAATGTGGTAGAAAAGAATAAAAGTTTTAAAGCTATAAAGCCATTTTCCCAGGTTAGCAGGATTAATATTGTGAAATGCCTATACTATTAAAAGCAATCTATAGATTCAATATAATCTCTATCAAAATTTCAAAAGACATTCTTCACAGAGCTAAACTAAAAAGAATCCTAAAATTAATATGGAAATATATACACATACAAACAAAACAAACCAGCCAAAGATGAATAGCAAAGCAGCTTTAAGCAGAAAGAACACAGCTGAAGATCTCAACATTATTCAAAATCAAACTATATTACGAAGTCATGGTGTTAAAGGCAGCATGGTACTCACACAAACACTGACACATAGCAGACAACTAATGGGTGACCATAGATAGATGACCCAGAGATAAAGCCAAACAGCTCCACAGCAGCACCTAACTTTTGACAAAGGTAACAACAACAACAAAGAAACAAACAACCCCCCCCAAACCCCACAGAAAAAAATAAAACCTTTGCAACAAATAGTATTTACAAACTTGGTATCTACTTGAAGAATGAAATTAGATATGCATCTCTCACTCTGCATAAAAATCAACTTAAACTAGATCAAAGACCTTAAAACAAAAACCACTTAGAATGCTAAAGAAAATCACAGGGGAAACACTTCAAGACATATGCCAAATTCTTGAACAGAATCCCCATTAGCACAGGAAAAAGGCCTCAGCAACTGACAAATGTGATTACATAAAAAGTTTCTACATGGCAAAACTTGTATCAAAACTAACAGACAGCCTTCAGAAGGGCTTAATTTCTAAAATAATTAATTTCTGAAATAAATAACTATAAAATTAAGCAAAAAACCAAACTCCTGCCAATCAATATTGGTCAATGATCTTAACAAAGTTCTCAAAAGAAGCAACATAAACATGTGCTAGTTCCTTCTGGTCCACAACTTAGCCCAGAGCAGAGGCAGTGCTCCAGACCCCCTCCCACACCCAGAGACAGCTTCACTCCCAGGAGGTCAATAAAACCAGGCTCACAAGTGAGACACTCACCCAGCCCCTCCTGGTCCCAACACAAGGCTTAATTGGGACCCCCCACAGGGCAGTCATTAGAAGTTTCTCAAACAAAAAAGCCTAGGGTTAGATGATTTTAGTACAGAATTCTATCAGACTTTCCAAGAAGACTTAATACCAATATTTCTCAAACTATTCCACAACATAGAAACAGAAAGAATACTACCTAATTCATTCTATGAAGCCACAGTTACGTAAATCACACAAAGACAAAACAAAGAAAGAGAACTTCAGATCAATTTCGCTTATGAGTATCAATGCAAAATTACTCAATAAAATTCTAGCAAACAGAGCCCAAGAATACATCAAAACCATCAATCACAATTAAGTAGGCGTCATCCCAGGGTGGCAGGTATGGTTCAATATACAGAAATCCATCAATGTAATCCACTATATAAACAAGCTCAAAGGAAAAAAAAATCACAGAATCATCTCATTAGATTCTGGAAAAAAAAAAAAACCTTTGACAAAATATAACACAAAAAGTCTTGAAAAGATCAGGAATTCAAGGCACATACCTAAACATAATAAAAGCAATACACAGTAAACCAACAGCCAAA
Source organism: Arvicanthis niloticus (assembly GCF_011762505.2). Taxonomy (NCBI): domain Eukaryota; kingdom Metazoa; phylum Chordata; class Mammalia; order Rodentia; family Muridae; genus Arvicanthis; species Arvicanthis niloticus. The sequence continues at coordinate 42,874,983 of NC_047671.1, forward strand.
TCAAATTAAATAGAGAGAAACTTGAAGTACTCCCACTAAAATCAGAGACAAGACAAGGCTGTCCACTCTCTCCCTATTTATTCAATATAGTACTAGAAGTTCTAGCTAGAGTAATAAGACAACAAACAGAGGTCAAAAGGATACAAATTGGAAAGGAAGAAGTCAAGGTATTACTATTTACAGATGATATAATAGTATATACATAAGCGGCCCTAAAAATCACCAGTCTACAGATTCAATGCAATCCCCATCAAAATTCAGTTCTTCACAGAAATAGAAAGAATTCTCAACTTCATCTGGAATAGCAAAACAACAACACCCCCAGGATAGCAAAAACAATTCTCAACAATAAAAGCACTTCTGGGGGAATCACCATCCCTGACTTTAAGCTGTACTACAGAGCAATAGTGATAAAAATGGTATGGTAGTAGTCCAGAGACAGACAAATCAATGGAATAGAATTGAAGACCCAGAAATAAACCAACACATCTATGGTCACGATCTTTGACAAAGAAGCCAAAGTCATACAGTAGGAAAAAAAGAAATCATCTTCAACAAGTAGTGTTGGTCTAACTTGCTGTTTGCATGTAGAAGAATGCAAATTGGCCCATATTTATCACCCTGCACAAAGCTCAAGTCAAATGCATCAAGGACCTCAACTTAAAACCAGATACACTAAATCTAATAGAAGAGAAAGTGGAAAATAGCCTTGAATGCATGGTCACAGGGGAAAACTTCCTGAACAGAACATCAATGGCTCAGGCTCTAAGATCAATAACTGACAAATGGGAACGTCATAAAACTGAAAAGTTTCTCTAAGGCAAAGGACACTGTCAATAGGACAAAAACAGCAACCCAGAGATTAAGAAAAGATCTAACCCTACATCCAACAGAGGGTTAATATCCAAAATAAACAACTCTCTAAGACGTTAGACTTGAGAGAACTAAATAACCCTATGAAAAAATGGGGTACAGAGCTAAACCAAGACTTCTCAACCAAGGAATCTTGAATGGCTGAGAAACACCTAGAAATGTTCAACATCCATAGTCATCAGGGAAATGCAAATCAAAACAACCAAATCAAAACAGAATGGCTAAGATCAAAAGCTCAGACAACACTATATATTGGCAAGGATGTGGAGAAAGAGGAACACTTCTTCATTGCTGGTAGGACTGAAAGCTGGAAAATCCTCTGAAATCAATCTGGCGGTTTCCCAGGAAATTTGAAATAGTTCTACCTAAAAACCCAGCTATACCACTACTGAGCATATACCCAAAAGATGCTCCAACATATAACAAGGACACGTGCTCTACTATGTTCATAGCAGCCTTATTTATAATAGCCAGAAGCTGGAAACAACCCAGATGTCCCTCAATGGAAGAATGGCTACAGAAAATGTGGTACATTTTCACAATGGAATACTACTAAACTATTAAAAACGATGATTTCACGAACTTTGTAGGCAAATGGATGAAACTAGAAAATGTCATACTGAGTGAGGTAACCCATACTCAAAAGCACATATATAGTATGTACTCACTAATAAGTAGATATCAGCCCCAAAGCTCAGAATACCCAGGATACAACTCACAGACAGTATGAAGCTCAACAAGAAGGAAGGCCAAAGTGTGGATGCTTGCTTCAAACTCACTTAGGAGGAGGAACAAAATAATCATGGGAGGCAGAGGGAGGGAGGGAGGGAGAGACCTGGAAGGAGAGGGGAGTGGGGAGGAAAAACAGGGGGAGGGGGCAGGACCAGGTATGGGAAGAGACAGGAGAGAAGTCCAGAGGGCCAGGAGAACAAATAAATATAAGTAGCAGTGGGGGTGGGGAACTCAGGGAACCACTAGCTAGGGGTTCAAGAGGCTCCTAGGACCCAACGGGGATGACCTTAGCTGAAACACACAACAGTGGGAAGACAGAACCTGAAAAGACCACCTACAATAGGTAGACACAGCTCTCAGTGGAGGGATGGGGCCACTCACCCATCTAAAAATTTTTAACCCAGAATTGTCCCTGTCTAAAGGAAATGCAGGGTCAAAAATAGAGCAGATGCTGAAAGGAAAGGCCATCCATGCAATTCATTCCATCCACAGACACCAAACCCCAACATTATTGCTGATGCCAAGATTTGCTCGCAGACAGGAGCCTGGTATAGGTCATCTTCTGAGAGGCTCTGCCAGAACCTAAGACAAATACAGATACTCACAGACAACCACTGGACTGAGCCCAGGAACCCCAATGGGAAGAGTTAGGGGAAGGAATGAAGGAGATGAAGGGGACTGTAACCCCATAGGAAGAACAACAGTAACTGGACCCCTCAGAGCTTCTAGGGACTAGACCATCAACCAAAGAGCATACATGGGCGGGTCATGGCTCCCTCTACATATTTAGTAGAAGACTGCCTTAGCTGTTATTAGTGGGAGGTGGGGAGCTTGGTCCTGTGGAGGCTTGATACCCCAGAGAAGGGGGATGCTAGAGGGATGAGGTGGGAGTGGGTGGCTGATGGGGGAGTACCTTCTTAGAGGCAAAGGGGAGTTGTAGGGGTTGGGGGGTTCTTGGAGGGGAAACTGGGAAGGAAGATAACATTTAAAATGTAAACAAATAAAATAACTTAAAAAACAAAACAAGCACTTTTAACACTTTAGAAAGTAACATCTATCCACCAAAAAAATGCAAATCAAAACTACACTGAGATTCTATTTCATCCTTGTCAGAATGGCCAACATCAAACAAAAGAAAAAAAGACAAAAACAAAAACCAAAGACAAAAAATGCTGGCAAGGTTGGATAAAAAGAGACCTCATCTAGTAAAGCCACTGTGGAAATCAGTGTGTGGGCATCTCAAAAAAGCTAATACAGAACTAGGGGTTCTGCCCAGCTATACCAACCATATGTATATAACCAAAAGTTCCTTGTATCCTACTGTAGAGATGTGTTAATCTATTCTTTTCGCAAGTGCAAGGAGGTGAAATCAGCTTAGATGTTCATCAATACATCAATGAAAATGTGGTATATTTTCATAAATACAATGGAAAGTGCTCTACCATACAGAAACATGAAAAATCCACACAACTGGAAAACATGTTAAGCAAGGTAAATCCAGACTCAGATATTAGCCTCTAACTATGCAGACCCTATCCTCTGTTAAATATGTATATCTAGATGATAGTGAATATGGACAGAGGCCAGGAAACTAGAACAGAGCCTATTTGACTGGGAGAAAAAAGAAAAGAGCCTTCATGTAGAGGAAAGACATGCAACAGAAGGGAAGGGAAACCTGTGGTCAAAGGGTATTGAGAGGAAGGAGGCAGAGAAACAAGAGTGATTCTAGCACTGCACAGAATCAACTAAGCATGTATAAAATCCCATTTTGGAATCCTATAAGCTAATTTATACAATAAAGTAGTAATAAAAAAATTTAAAATATAATACAACTTTTATAGAAAAATAGCAGTATCTAAATTAAGTAAATATGTAAAAGATGAAATAAACAATTCAATAAGAAATAAATGACTGTAAGGAGATTTATCTCTTGAAAAGAACAGAACCAAAAGTGCAAAGGAAATCTTTAATTTTTAAAGATTTAATGTAAAAAAAAAAAACCCAAAACTAACTAACTAACTAACTAACTAAATAAATAAATAAATAAATAAATAAATAAATACAGAGCCATTACTCTGGATGGCCTGGATATAAGGAAGAGCTTTTTACATGTTTTTGTAAGTAACTGCTTAATTAAACCAATTAAAATTGCTTAATTTTAAACCAAGGAAATTATTGAATAAATGAAAAGAAGGAATGATGGCAATGAACCAAAACTCCCACCATAGCTACTCTCTTAGGAGTTACCTGCCATAATATTTTGGGGGTTGGGAGCTGAAATGGTACCTCACTGTGTAGCCCTGACTAGAACTCACTGTGTAAACCAGACTGGCTTTAAATTTACAAACCCCCTGATGCCTCTGCCACCCGAGGGTCAGAATTACAAGGGTGTATTACTATATGGGTTCCTGTCATGTCAATTCTACTCTCTCCATGAAACTCAATCTCCTCTGAGGCCATCTGTCACTGACACTGCTCTTGACAAGAAAACTGATAAATGCCATATTGCTAAAACCCAACTTACAATTTTCAGTCTACATCTTTTCATTCAAATAGCAGTTAACAGAGCCAACCATTTCTTTTTTAAAACATATTTACCTTCAACATTTTCTCCCTCTCCTGTAAAAACATTCTCATGTCTTTAAAATATTTACAATCTGATAGCTCTGAAATGTGTACTTCCCATGCCTCTTTCCTAAACTCCTAAGAGATACAGACAGCAGAATGACTTCTAAAATCACTTCATTTAGGGTCTCCTAATCATCTCAGCCTTAAACATATCTAAAAATACCTCGTCTTAAAACATACATAGCTTCTAGGTTTTTTCCTACACTCCTTCTAGTTTTTCAATTTCCAATAAGTGGTAGCATGGGCTGGAGAGGCAGCTCTATGGTGAGGGATGCTCAGTGCACAATCACAATGACCACAGTTAGGACCCCAGCACACACAGTAACAAACCAGGTGTTCTGCCCACAAGAGAATCATGGAGCCATGCTGGCTCCCAGATGAAGTGAGAAAGCACAAGCTGCAGGTTCATGGAGAGCCTGCCACAAAGGGACAGGCAGAATGAGTGTCAGATGAAGACACCTAATGCTATCTTCTGACATTCCCCCAACACTTGCACATTCATTATATTCTTAAGCAGCCCCAACATATAAAATAAATAAAAATGGGTATCATTATTCAGCAACCTACTATAATAAAAAACCTGAAAATGTAAAAATAGCATTAGAAAAAATAATTAAATATAAGTAGAAAAACATTATTTTCATAAAGAAGAGAATATTAGTTACTTTTTAAAAATTATCTTTACTTATATTATCACTTAAACTCAAGTAGAAAACAAACATTTTCCCATCAGTAAGATTAATAAAAATAAACCCCAACAACCTGTTAACTGAAAATAAATTTCAACAAAAGTGAAATATATTACTATTTCCTGTCTCAGTATACCAAATATACTTTATAGTATTTCCTTATTGTCTCAGTATATGAAATATACCTTATTATCCCCTAACTACTTCATTATATCAAATATTCCTTTGTTTTCCTAATTGTCTCACTATGTCAAATATAATTCATTATTTTCTAATCATCTCATGTTATAAACAAAACACACAAATGCTTGTATTTTTATGATACTGGCTTAGTTTATTTCATATACTTCTTCATACTACATTTACCTCTAAAAGACGAAGGCTCCTGAAGAGCATTACTTGCTAGTCTCGCTGGTCCACAGAACACTAGGACAGTAACAGGTGTCACTGCTGAACAACATCTTATGTTAGCAATCCTATGAGCTCTGGTCATCTCATCATAAATAAGCCAATCTGTGGGCAATGCCTGAACTGCTGCAGTTTGACCATTGGCTGGAGGAATCTATTAAGACAGACAAAAAAAGAAAGAAAGAAAGAAAAAGAATAAAAGAAAGAAAAAAGAAGTTAATCCCTTAACTTACTGGGAATACTTTAAGTTCTTTAGTAAAACATACAGTGTCCATTAGTACTCAAAAAGTGAAGCAAGCCCTTGTTCTGGTTTATACAGATTCCCTCACTACTTTTTCAATGTTACCTCTTCTAAGATTTAATATTTTATTATACACATTTTCCAAATTATTTTGCTAAAGCAGAGGTAGTTGGAGTATTTTGCTTATCTTCACTACCACAAGGTCTAAGAGCATTAAAAATGTTTTACCTTTTTGTATTGCGGCTGACTGAGAACTGAAGTGGGATGGAAGCGTACTTTTTTTTCCTTTGGCCCTGTCAATACTACATTCTCTCTGTCCACATGGACTAAATTAGGATACATGCCTGCTACCAATGCAGCTTTAACAACAGCCCAGTTCTCGGAGTTTGTGTTAACATCTCGAATGTCACCACCACCTCGTGCTCTAACAAAACCTAGGTGGACAAAAAGAGCACACTATTATGTGTGCACACTACATAATCTTTTCTATTATGCAAAAGTCACTTTAACATTTATGGACATTTGACAACATAAACTGTAACCTCATATAAATGTAACAATATCTAACTCCATGATTAATATTATCCATTCTGGCAAGTGTGAAGTATAAAACCAATAGAGCAAAGTGTAGATCTGTTCAGGCTAGATGAAGTATGTGAGTCACTGGGAAAAGATACCATATGTAACTCCAACTGAACCTCAATGGATCCCCCTGTTCACTGTCTGAGCATTTGGGATGTTGGTGGATGTCTATTATGCCTGGCTCTATATGCACATTCTTCAGTGAAGTCATTGATCAGTTGCTGTGTTGGTTAGCTTTTTGTCAACCTGACAAGTTAGAGTCATCTAAGAAGAGGGAACCTCACTTAAGAAAATACCCCCATCAGCTTGGCCTCTAGACAAGTCTGTGAGGTATTTTCTTGATTGCTGATTGCTGAGGAAGGGGTCAGGCCACTCTGGGCAGTGCCATCCCTGGCAGGTAGTCCTGGATGGTGTAAGAAAGCAGGCTGAGTAAGCAATGAAGAGCAAGTCAGCAAGCAACATTTTTCCAGAGCTTCTGTCTAGCTCCTGCCCTGACTCCCTTTGGTGATGTACAACTATATGCTGAAATAAGCCCTTTCCTTCCCAGGTTGTTTTTGATCATGGTCTTTATTTATCATAGCAAAAGAAATCAAACCAAGACAGCTGCTACCATAAGCATTCTCCAAGTTCACAACTTGAAACTCAAACCAGTCTTTTGACTTCTATCAATATTTTGATTTTCTCAGACATCAACTCTATAGTTAAGTATGAATGCTGTATGCTTCAATTTTAAAATTACTTCATATTTTCCCATACTTAAAACAAATCTAAATTCTCAATTATCTTGTTTCCCCTAATACTTTGGCTAACCTATAAAACCAGATTTGGATACTAATGGATATCACTTTGGTTAACTATGTTACTTAAAGAACAACAAAACCTTCAAAGAAGCCATTCTAAAAGAAAACAATAACATTAGAAAAATTATATACTTTCAAGTTATTACCAATCATTTTACTGTTCCACATGTATACAACAACCATATTAATCTACTTAAATGTTTATATTTAAGTGTGTGTGTACTTAAATTCACAGAGTTAAATAACTTTTGATTGGAAGAGTCAAAAGTAAATATAACAACTTATTATATTAGCAAAAATTCAAAGTTTCTCTGCCAACAGTATCAACAGGGTCTACTGATCATGTTCATACAGTCTTACACACACTCTCACACATATAGTTCATATAGTTTTACACAGCCAGTGTAATAAGCAAAAGCACAGAGGATAGAGAAGCATATACATCAGCTCATAACACAGATAGTGTGTTGTAAAGAGAACAGGAACTGGCGTCACTTTAAATCTGAAAACATGAAGGAAAAGCAGGTGTCCTATGTAGAAAATCCTTACCTGATGCTCTAAGTTGACCAAGCAATTGTGTTCTCATGCCTATAATGATTTCCATGGTAGCTTGTGAAAGAAAATTCTTTTCACAAAAGGCACGCTCCCACCCATCACTTCGTGCTTTCTGCCATGCCTACAAAAAAAAAAAAAAAAAAAAAAAAAAAAAATTAAAAAGAAAAAAAAACAAATAAATAAACAAAAAAACCCACAGAATCTGTAACAAGAATTGTCTACCAATCACATCTGGTGCAACAAAATAATACCACTACTGTATTAATCACTCAAGGTAAAGTATTATTCTGATAGTTTTATAAAAGTCTAAAATTTTATAATCAAATTAGACTTGTCATTTAGTTTATACACAACCGCTATCATTGTCAACTGAGTTTCAAAAATCTCAATAAGAACTAAACACCACATTTAACAATAAAGAAAAGTAACAGTACCTGAAATGCTCTCAGAAGTGCCATGTGGTCACTGAAAGTCCCTGCAGTGAAACGTTTCCTACAAAGCATAGCTGCACGTTTTTGAGAGGCCTGGGTAGGCAGTACAAAAGGATCACGATAAGCTAGTGTGCAGGCAATTGTAAGGATGGGGTCCAGACACTTTAAAACAACAGCACACAGGACCATTTTCCCAAGATGTGGTTCTACTGGCAAATCAGCCAAATGATACCCAAGTTCAGTCAGATCTTCCCATGCATCCATTGCATCTATTGTCTAGGTAAAAGGAGGAAAAAAAGATTGACATACCCCAAAATGATGTTTAAATTAAAAGCCCAGCCCAGTAAGTATGAAATAATGTAAATATTCTTTTGCTATCATGTCACATAAAAATATATTTTGTATTAAATATATATATATATATATATATATATATATAACAACTATATCTACTATTTTAAATTATAAAAGCACTAAAGTACTGATCAAGTAACAATTTTTAAAAGAATATAATTATTTAAAACATATCCTCATTTAGCTTAAATTTTAAGTTGAAAAAGCAAACAAGTAAAATAATTAAAATACCAACCTTAAGCATCTGAACGGCATTTCTTACAATTAAAGCAGGAGGTGGTTCAGGAGCTTTCATAAGGAAGTCGGCAATGGTACAATTAACTGGGGCTAACAGCTTGGTATGTAAACAAAGTTCCTGAAACCACAATGGCAAAAAAATTAGAAAGAGCAAAACTATACCACTGGCTTTTATATTAAGGAAACCATGAGAACTATATGTGCCAATCACAGACTATCAAGGTCTCAGAGACAAAGGAATAGGGGAGGAACAACATCTTCAGTGAACCTTGATCGGAACACCCTCAACTTACACCAAAATGATCACTGCCACTTGTGGCAGCAGTTTTTCACAGCTTTTACCCACACCACTTAAAGAGAAACTAGCCGAACAGTAAGTCATTTTTCTTCCTTTATGATCACATCATTCTATCATCGTTTTCCTTTCAACAAATATTTGGGTGTTTATGACAGAAAGGCATATGCAACAAATGAATGGATGACTGCTCTTTTGAGTTTATAGCAAAATGGAAAAAAAAGACCTTAGATTACTTCAGCACATCATTACTTACAATTTCGTATATCTGTGCTAAATGCTATGAAAGGATACTGGGTGGGGGCAGTGCATAAACTGTAATCAAGTTCCAGAAGAAGCTGGAGAAGGAGGCTAGGAGAAGTCAAAGAGTTTCCAAGAAGAAATGACACTTACACTAAGATGTACATAATAGGAGTTTAACTAAGATCTATATAATAGGACTTTAATCATAAACTAAGTTAGGGAAAGGAATTTAGAAATGGGTTAACATACATGAAAGCAAAATAAATAAATATAATGTTAAAAAAAACCCACTAAATCTACTAAGAGTAGAAACATCAGGACAGGGGATTGGAAACATTTGAAGAGTTTATTTAATAATTTAGGTTCCAAAAGTTTTTAATTATATCTTAGAGAAATTAAAAAAAATCTTGCAAAGACATTGGAAATATGAAATCACAGGGATATGAATGTTAAAAACATGATTCTGTCTCACTTGAAAGACAGGTATCTAGGCTAAGAGACTAAAGAACCAATGTGGGGCTGGACAGACAGCTAGGTGGTTAAAAGCACTTGGTGCACAGCAGTGGAGCCAGGCTGGGATCCTAGCACTCACATCAGGCAGCTTACAGCCTTCTGCAACTCCACCTCCAGAAGATGTGAGGAAACATGCTGGCTTCTAATGGCACAACATACATAGGCATGCTTACATACAGACACACAAACATGCATATAAAATAAAAATAAAATGAGGAAATCTTTCAAAAACAGAATTAAACTATATTCTTCTAGTAGTTTTTCATGAAGGCAGAAAACTCAAAGAAATGCAATGAAGATTTGGAGATCTCGGTGAATACAGAATTACAAACGTAGAGGCTCAGCATCTTACATGATAATGTTGGGATTACCTTCTACAACTAAGATTTGGCTCCTAATCCTACCTAGAATTTTCAAAATCCACACTATATATTTGAGACTCCTAAAATGCTAGAATTAGGTGTATACTCTCTCTCTCTCTCTCTCTCTCTCTCTCTCTCTCTCTCTCTCTCTCTCTCTCTCTCTCTCTCTGTCTCTGTCTCTGTCTCTGTCTCTCTCTCAAATGGTTCACATACTTTAAATGTATTCCAGTAACTTTAAAAAATATCTGAAGGTTCAGTAACATTTACAGAGAAAAATCTTTTCTGTAGATATATCCCATTTCATAAAATTTATGATTTTATTTTGTAAACTGAATTTATTCAAGCCCAATCTGTAGAAAACAAATGGGACCTGTCTCCTCACCCAGAGACAAAGCCTTAGAGCTTTAGGTCTACCTGCAATGGCATTCTCAAGAGTTCTGGAGTCTGAAATTCCAGCATGTTCTGAAATCGAAGTCTACTGAACAGACGGAAACAAATTCCAGGTCTACATCGTCCCGCCCTTAAAATAAAACAAATAATTAAGCCTCAGATAAGGAATAAAGACAGTAATAATGAAACTTCACACTAATGTGATTCAGGAGACAGAAAAATGAATCATGATCAAGCCACATGAGTTCTAAACCTTATTTAACCTCTATGAATACATTTATAACGTGTTTTGTGTGCTGGGACTCAGTATTATCATTTACTGAGCAAGATTCATAAACATGTCATCTGCAGTTATAGCTAAAGAAAAAAACGCACAAAGAAATCAAAGTTAATAACATAAATTTGAAATGAAATGAAACTCAAAGCATGAATGTTTAGTAATTTAAATTGAATCAATTTCACTAAGACATTATCAAACACTATGTTCAGGCCCACTGATCGGAGTTGTACAAATTGTGGGTTACATAACAAGAAAGCCTTGACATTTACTCCATCATCACAGAGACATTTTCTTAGAAAGCATCAGAAAATATAATGAAGTAGTCTCCTTTTAGTTCTTCTAATTAGGAAAATAAGTACTATCTGGAATGGATGACAGATACTTCTTCTTATGGAGTTCACAACCAAGAAAGGATAAAGAAAACTCTTCCTCTCCCAGCAGCTAACAACTTCCAATAGCTCCACTGATACAGGTGGGAATATGTGCTCAATTCCCCTCTCTCCCTCCATGTTGATGTCTGACATCACTTGGGCTTGCAACATAGCCTAAATTTAACTTTTGAAAAATTACCCCAAAAGGGCCAGTGACATAGCTCAGAGATTATAGGCATTTGCCATCAAGCCCAGAGACTTTAAGTTCTATTCTCAGGAACTACATGGTAGAAGAAAGCCAGTTCCTGAAAGGTATCATCTGAATACCACACATGTGCCATAGCATGTATGTGTCTCTAACAAACATTGAAAATAAATTAAGGAAAATAATTTAAATTTTTCTAGTTAATCAATTTTTTAAACTATCAAAACAGTTTGCTTGGCAAAGATACTATAAAATTAAGACTACTGTTTAAACTAACATATTATAAAAGAAAGAATATATGACAAATATGTAATGTATATGGTAATAATATCACAGGCAATTAAATGAATGTAAATTATGCATGAAATTATGCATACAATGTACATTACCTGCCTTTGCGCTGTATGGCACTAGCTTTGGAAATCCATACCATTTTTAACATTGTAACAAAATTCAGTGCATCAAAGGATTTCTGTAATATTTAAATCATTTTTATGTTAAAACATAATCCATACTAACGAAGAAATAAGAAATATTGTTGACATATTTTTTACATGCCAAGTTAAACTTAAAGCCCCCTCTTGATTAATTAGAAGAAACTGTTCTTTAAAAACTCAGGTTTCCTGATTTTAAGTACTCTAATAAATAGTAAATGGCAAACTAAACTTAGAAGACCTATACAATTCCCCATGCTGTGCTTTTCAGAGCTGTTTGCAGTTCTCTGCTGCAGTGTAATAACAAGCAATTCTCACAAGACACCAAGACTTTATTGTGACATCAACATGGCTACCTAGACATAACCTGAACAAGGACAACATCAATGGACATTCTGCCATGGAATGGCGAAAGTTTGCTGAGACTCAACCCTAGACAAAGAATTATAGGCAACTGGGGAATACTGAGAGCAGGAGACATGGTCTTCCCCAGACAAGAACATGCTAATTAGTGGTCAGTACTGAGGCATATATACAGGTTACATTAGACACACTGAGCAGGCTGAATTTATATATTTAGGAGAGACAGAGAGACAGAGAGAGAGACAGAGACATAGAAAGAGAGAGGAGAGAGAGAGAGAGAGAGAGAGAGAGAGAGAGAGAGAGAGAGTAAAACAAAGGTATTTTCAGAAAAATATTTATTTGCTGAAATGCTTCTCAAGGAGTAAATCTCTGGAAAAATGATTTACCAAACTAAACATTTCAAAGTAAAAATTTTTAACCATTTCTACTTAACACCCTGCTGAGTTACCATGAAGTAAGCCTTCCCTGTATGTTTCAAAGGAAAATATAAAAAGAATCATTACTGCTCTCCCCATGGGGCCGCAAACCCTTTCAGCTCCTTCAGTCTTCTAACCTCTCCACTGGGAACCCCATGATCAGTTCAATGGTTAGCTGTGAGCATCTCCTTCTGTATATGTCAGACTCTGGTAGACCTCTAAGGAGTAACAATACCAACCAACCAGAGTTCCCAGGGTCTAAACCAGCAGCCTGGGAGCACACAGGGAGGGACCCATGGCCCCACTTGTATATGTAGGGGAGGATGGCTTTGACGGGCATAGGTCAGAGAGGAGGTCCTTGGTCTGTGAAAGCTGGATGCCCCAGTGTGGGGGAATTCGAGGGCAGGGAGGTAGGAGTCGGTGGGTGGGGGCACATCCTCATAGAAGTAGGAGGCGGGGGATGGGTCAGGGGGTTTCTAGGGAGGAAGGTGAAATGGGGAAAGGGGATAACATCTGAAATGTAAATAAAATATACAATAATAACAATAATAATAATAATAATAGTAGTAGTAGTGGCACTGGGCAGCTGAAGAAGACAATAAAATTCTTTTGCAAAGAAAATAAATAAGAAAAAAAAAAGAAAATAAAAAAGAATCATTAATGCCAGCCTGTCTCAAAGTACCTAAAGTGAATAAATATATGCTGGAGGAGAAATTTTTCTTTGTTTCAGGTTTTTTTAATTGAGACAGGGTTTCTCTGTGTAGTCTTGGCTGTCCTGGAACTCTATAGATCAGGCTGGCCTCAAACTCAGGGGTCTACCTGCTTCTGCCCCCCAAGAGCTGGGATTAAAGGCATGAACAACCAACCACCATCTGCTAGAAGAAATATTTTTAAATACATTTCTAACTAAAATATGTATTTCAAGCATTCAGTGTCCTTGTTTCTCTTGTATAAAATTAATTACAGAGAGCAAATATAATGTATTCTCTAATAAGGAATTTTTGAAAATATGCTACTTAGCTTATAACAGCTGCTCCATTTGTTAGTTTTATATATAAAATAAATTTTGAAATTATCTCTGTGCATAAGTCATGATCTGATAACACCTAAAGAAATTAATTTCTAAAATACTCAAAACCTACTTCCTTCAGCTTTAAATAATTTAAGAGCAACGAATCTGCACTTTTTGTTTTCTCCTCTTTAAGACAGGTTCTTAGCACATAGCCAAGCTAGCTTTGAACTTAGACCATCCTGTCTCAATCTCCCCCATGCAGGGAGTGCAGGTATGCAACACATCTGGTAAATGTTGATATTTAAAGGCTTATTGCTTACCTCTATTGACACTATCATAGGAGGAACAGTTTATTCTTTCTTTACAATAAATTTGACCAAAATCTATAATAAATTTTATTCTCTGTAAGATAATTCTAAAATTATATCAAAACATTAATTTTAACACTAAAAATGATTACTTATATATTCACTTAGTCATCTCTTCCTTAAAAACCAATTACTTTTATTATATGATCTACCAAAAGTTAGTAGCACTGGGAACTGTTAGTCATGTTAATACTGAAAGAAAACAAATGCTATTACTTATTTATCATAGAAAAAAATTTTTTGCAAAGGGCTCAGAAGTAAATATTTTACACTTTGAGGTCTTTGCTGCAATTTATGAAATGCCACAGTGGTATGAAAGAACCAACAGATAGCCAGGTAGTCATTTGCACTGTTGAATACATGTTGTGGTGTTCACCCTGATTTATGTTGCTGCTGGTTTTTATGCATGTGTGGGTGACTCTGCATCTGGAAGCCAGAGGTCCACAGCGTACATTTTTCCCGATTGTTTTCCACTATAGTTTTTGAGACTCAATGAACCTGGGGTTCACTGATTTGGTGATTTGTCTCCATCTTCCTAGCACTGGGGTTTGCAAGTACACAATGACATGTTCAGCCTTTTACAGAGGTGATAAGGACTGGAACTCTGGTTCTCGCACTTAAAGAACAAGGAGTGAGCCATCTCCCTAGCTCTAGATTCCAATATTAGTTTCCTTTGTTAATCAAGGTTCTATCTTAATAAATATCTTTAAAACACCTACTATATACTATCTATGATGCATTAGATGATATCAATGAACAAGTGAAATATGACCCATCTCCACATATAGGAGAAAAACAGAAAATATGTAATCATATTGCCGTGATGTGACCAATTTTTATTATAACTATTCAAACTTTTTACTTTCTTAGTAGTAGTTAGTAAATAGAAATAATCTTCTTCTCTACTTCGTTGGAACACCAAAATATACCCCACATACTAAATTTAAGCTATAATAGTTTAGTAAAAACAACATATATTGTGTTAAATTCATCTATAAATTTTCCAGTAAATGAAGTCTCAGTCTTCATGAAGCACAAATACAACTTCTTCATACATACCTCTTTCACCTTACCAGAATCAATAACAAAGACAACATCATTGACAGTGATGCTTGTCTCAGCAATATTGGTTGAAAGGATCTGAAATGCAATATTATTTTATGATTAATATGAAAAAAGATCAATGAATTAAAAAACAGAACATAAACGATCTTATGATGCTTACTATTTTTCGGACACCTGCAGGTGGATTTTTTAATACCTTCTTTTGATCAGATGTCTGCATATTTGAATGAAGCATAAAGACTTGATACCTGTAAACAATTAAAAAAAAAAACGTACTCTAGTACCTGTCAGTTAGCATAAGGAACAAGTACAAATCTTTACAGTTTACCTATGTGTATTGTCAGCAAACCGCTTGTCATCAAAGAGGATACGATCCCTCAAACCAACAATTTCATCATATCCAGGTAGAAAAATTAATATTGCACCTTGAAAAAAACAATTTTAATATTTAATCTTATGAAATCAAACATAATAAACAAAACTAGTCATAAAGATAATATGATGTGAGTTCAAGTATTGGTATACAATTACAAAAGAATCACTATATGCATATATCAATAGAATTCCAGAAAAAATTTTATAACTAAATACTAATTTCCAACAAAGTTTGCTCCAGTTCTTTCAAACAGTACTCACCAGCATCACAACTATGGCAGATATTATAGAGAAGATGCATGATCAAATCCAAGTCTACTTTTTCATCATCAAAACTATGATGGTAAGCTTTCAACAGCTCTCTGTCTTCTGTACTGAGGTCATTTCCATTTGTTTGAACCAAGGAACTTTCATCTAGATTTCCAAATTCCAACGAAGCGCTAAGAAAGATACCAAATCAGTTTTTACTGAAAAGAGTAAGACTTTCAAGACCAACGTTTCCCATTATTCCCACCAAATTCCCAATATCCCCTAAGGATGCTGTTACTTCAGTATTATCTATGTCACTTCATGTATTATCTGCATTGATTGCAAACATATCATTGAACTTAAAATTAATAAGTGCTTTTAGAAAAATTACAACCTGAAGACACTTCATTAAAAATGCAAAAATGACTTATAAATATATCAAGATGCTTAGCATAAATTGTCACTAAGGAAATATATACCCAAACTACAAAGGTGCCATTCCACAACCAAAAAGAAGGCTAACATTAAAGAGGCAGTTGAGTGATACGGATGGTACAGAAATACTAAAACGTTCCTAGAAAAAAATGTAGACTGATCCAGCAATGTTGTCACACTGGCAGTTCTCCAGAGGGAAAACAGTGCTTACTATATCACATAGATATTCTATTCCTAGGTACAGATGGAAGAGAAATGGAATAGATAGATAGATAAATAGATAGATAGATAGATAGATAGATAAGATAGATAGATAGATAGACAGACAGACAGACAGACAGACAGACAGACAGGGTTAGATATCTATATTAACTGTCAGTTTAAATATTTGTGTCCCTGCTTGTTATAGTCAAGAGTGAAAATAACCCAAATAGTCATAAATTGACAAATGAATCATGGCATATCAACAGAAGGGACTACTGGTTGGAAATAAAACAGATAAACTTTGAAATCAGTAAGATTTAAAAAAAAAAAAAAGTTACAAAAGACTGCATATCATATTGGTCTATTTACACAAAATGCCCAAAATACTAAGTTACAGAAAGAGGAAATAAACTGGTGACTAGCCTAAGAACTAGGAGAGTCAGGTGGGAAAACAAGTAAATGATGATGGGCCCATTTTTTTTTTGTGTATGATTAAAATGTTCTAATATTGACTGCGGTGACTCTGAAAACTTTATAAAAAAGTCACTAACTGTGAATTGAGGTAAGGCAGTATTTCAATAAAATTTTATTTTACAAAATAAAGTATTTTATTATAGTCTTGAACCAAGTGCCTCTGCTACATTTTAACCTCAAATTCCATATTTTAATTTTTTGAGATTTTTTTTTTAGTAAAGATATAGCTATATGAGAGTTTTTATATAAGATAAAGTCAAATAGAAGCCATCAATGTATTCTCAAGTACATTAAAATCTGCTTTAGTATTTAAAAATCTATGTAATTTATGTAAGTATCTGAGTAAAATTATCTAAAAGTTCTAATGAAAAATAATTAGGAACCACAGACACAGATCTATGAAAGAATGTTCATATAGCATACTCAAGTCCAGAGTTCAATCTTCAGAAACACACACACAGAGGCACGCATGCATGCACACAAGGGGGGATGGCGGTGGGAATACCCATATTGCAATGGTGTTTTTTCTCATTTTGTTTTTTAGTCAAAGTAATGTTTGCAGTATTAATTAAAATACAAATTCATGGAAGCCTAATTAAAATCCACAGTCGCATGATCCAGGGCCCTTTTCAATACTTTTTAGCCATTTCTTTTTATTTACTGCCATCTATTTGCTACTATATTTCAATGTGTAGTCTGTACCTTTATTTTTTTTTTTTTGCATTTCTAAAACAGTTTATTAAATATATGCTTTTTATTATTTGCAAAAACTGAATGAAAAGCTTTTATGTAGTTTGGGTAAAGTATTTTCTTCTTATCTCACAAATAAACCATCCCTGTGGATTTCTCTATTTTTTTAAAATTTTTTTATTGGATATTTTATTTACACTTCAGATGCCATCCCCTTTCCCCATCCCCCACCCCTTAGAAAACCCCTAACCCATGCTCCTTTTTCCTTTTTGCATTTATACACTTTTTAAAAATGTTAATCAAAGGCTTTATAAGTTTGGTAATGCTCAATCAGAGGTGTAATCCACTACCCAACCTAGATATATCAACCATCCTTGACTAGTGGAGACACTTGAACATCTGCCTCCTGTCCCCCCACCTTCTCTCTCTCATCACCCAGCTTCTCCTCTCCTTCTTCTCCTCCTCTTCTTACTCCTTCTCTTCCTCTCAGTATTCCTCCCACCTTAGCTCCTCCTACATATCACCCTTTCTGTTAAAATAAAACTTTTTTCTCAAAATACAATTAGAACATAATTATGCCAATTTGTACCAGTGAGGTACAAGACAGTCCTAATACCCAGTCTACCGTTTTGTTGACTAGCCAGAACTTCTGTCATCTATCCTAACTAAAACACTTAGTTCTGAACCTGGCTTTTTCCTTGGCTTTAGAATGAATGTCAGCTGAAAACCATCCACTCAAATCTTTTCTCTCAAGGTAAATAGCCAGGATTGGCTATGAGACTATAAGTTTTCAACCCCATCAGAAATCCAGAATGACTGAGTTAACTATAATTGTGGAAAGCACAAAGCATAGCTTCTAAAACTTAGCCAATTTATAGAGACCTCTGAACACCTGGACACTCCCTCTACTACAAAATGTTGGAGCATCTGTTCTTCCGCCTTCTGGCCCAGGATCATCTGACAGACCTTAGTGCTGCAGAATTATTAAGGGCTGATTACTCTGTCTAGGCAGATATAATCAGTTGACTATTCTGCAAGTGTGTCCTTTTCTGGACAGTAATTTGTCTGTAGATGGAAAGAGGCAATTCTTGTCTAGTGGCTGTCTCACCACAAGTGGAGTAACTCCAAAGATGCTCAATTTCTTCTTAGAATTCAATACAGGAAGCTGTCAGGAGCAGACAGGTCTCTAATCAAAATGATATGATAGTATACTTAAGTGACCCTAAAACTTCCACCAGAGAACTCCTAAACCTGATAAATAACTTTAGCAACATGGCTGGATATAAAATCAACTCAAACAAATCAGTAGCCTTCCTCTACTCAAAGGATAAACAGGCTGAGAAAGAAATTAGGGAAATGACACCCTTCACAATAGCCACAAATAAAATATCTTGGCGTGAATCTAACCAAGCAAGTGAAAGATCTGTATGACAAGAACTTCAAGTCTCTGAAGAAAGAAATCAAAGAAGATCTCAGAAGATGGAAAGATCTCCCATGCTCCTGGATTGGCAGGATTAACTTAGTAAAAATGGCCATCCTGCTAAAAGCAATCTACAGATTCAATGCAATTCCCCATCAAAATTCCAAATCAATTCTTCATAGAGATAGAAAGAGCAATTTACAAATTCATTTGGAATAAGAAAAAACATAGGATATCGAGAACTATTCTCAACAATAAAAGAACTTCTGGGGGAATCACCATCCCTGACCTCAAACTGTACTACAGAGCAGTAGTGATAAAAACTGCATGGTATTGGTACAGAGACAGGCAGGAAGATCAATGGAATAGAATTGAAGACCCAGAAATGAACCTGCACACCTATGGTCACTTGATCTTTGACAAGGGAGCTAAAACCATCCAGTGGAAAAAGGTCAGCATTTTCAACAAGTGGTGCTGGCTCAACTGGAGGTCAACATGTAGAAGAATGCAAATTAATCCATTCTTATTCCCTTGTACCTTTTATTAAACCCTTTTGTTGTTTGATAACTTATCTCCACTTCCCAGTGTACCCAGGAACCTGATGGTCAAAGTCTAAGCCTAAAGGCTCTGCATCTTGATCTCTAATGAACCTCCCATTCCTGCCAAAGAGAGGAAGGAACATCATGTGTGTACAGGAGATGATTTCGCATGCTACAAACTTATCATAGAGAACTTAAAGGAAATCTACTAATTTTTGGCCTTTGCCATTGAAAGGTCACAGAACAAGTATATACAGAACTCTGACACTACAATCAGCTTGTTTCTCACTGGTACTGTGAGGTTTCTTAGCTTTGCTAAGTTAGTTACTTCTAATCATCATGATACCTATCACGTCAAAACTTATGAAGAACAGCTGTCAGCTACCATGGCCTGCTTCATGTCCTCTCTGCTCGTCAGTTTGAAACTTTCATTTTTTTCAAGATTTACTTTTATTTATGTGTATGGAGGCCATAAGAGAGCATTAGACACCGTGGAGCTGGAATCACAGGAAGTCTTGAGCCCCCTTTATATGAATGCTGAAACCTGTAGAAAGCATTTTTTAACACCGAGTTATCTACATAGGCCCCTAAATGTTCAAGCTTTAAAAAACAAAAATCACCATTCTGGTGTAGTGTGGGGAAATGCAGAGACAAATATACAAAATATACAAATATACATTTGAATCTACCATGCCTTGAATATGAGTATACATGTGCATATGGATTTATATATGATCACCTCTGTTCACATGCATGTGAGCCTATGTATGGAAGCCAGTGGTCAACCTCATTTGTTATTTCTTAGATACTATCCCCATTTCTTCTTGAGTCAGGGTCTCTTCCTGGGACCTGGAGCTTGCCAGGTAAATGGTAGTTTGGGTAGTCAGGGAGTCCCACTCATCTTCCTGTCTCCATCTCTCCAGTGCTGAGATTTCAGAAATGTACCATCACATGGGCTCTTTTTATGTGGGTTCTGGAGATCAAAGTTAGGTCCTCATGCTTGTTCAGTAAGCACATTACTGACTGAGCTACCTCCCCATTCTCAGTATACCATGTTTAAGTGGAAATCTCTCAAATTTTCAAAAAAGTTTTTAAATAAAGTAAATATAATACAATATGTCTTATTAACAACCTGAAGAAGATTCTTTTACAACTACAAAAGTAAATCTCTGGTCAAAGGAGTTTAAGTGCCTTTCCTTTTACAGCCTCTATGATTTACATGGCTACAATTTTTTTTTAAGGTAGAATTAAGTTTAAATAATGTTAAGGTTTTACCTGTAAGATTCTAGAAGATCCACAATTTCAGTCTGTCCAAAGTGCTTAGCCCAATCTAAAGCCATCCTGCAAATTTCAAAGATATCAGACTGAGAAATAATTTGTTTTCAAAATTACCTAACTAGTCACCCAAATTATTTACTCATTATAGCTGTGCCATCAATTATTATACAATAGATTTTAAAATAAAGACAATCATAAGAAAATTTCAAAGGTATGTGCAACTATATAATGATCTACAAAGAATGGATACAATCTAAACTTACCAGCCATTTGATGCTTTACTGTGGACATTGGCTCCCATACTAATCAATTGCTCTACTTGACTCGTAAAACCCCGTCCTGCAGCAACCATCAGAGCTGTTGCACTGGTCTCACTATGCCTATAATCAACTAAAAGAAGAAAAGGGTAAATGTTCAAATATTAAAAACTTCCATTGTTTTAGTTAAGTAGTAGAACTGACTATCAAAATTAACCTGTGACTGGTTCCTTTATTTTAAATGACAGCAACATTATATAACCTTCAACTCTCCCAATCACAAAAAAATCCAAGACGATCTTGCATAAATAGTGTAGAATAAAGTCTATCTTTGGAGGGATAAGAAGAAATTATTTAAGCTTTACTTATATAATTAAGAAAAAAAGAAAGCTATTGGTTTGCAGAATCCTTCAATGGTGATTTTTTTTAATCTACATATTTTCATTATGTTCATTAAATAACAAGATATAAAATTAAAGAATTTAAAAGTTAATTTTCATCAATAACTAGCAATAAATGCTTTAAAGCAAAGTTCTTAAGGATTTTAAGATACTATAATATTAAACTCAAGGAAATAAATGACCCAAGAAGAGAAATAAACACTACACACTTCGATGACCATAAAAGTAATTTAATAATCACCAAGAAACCAGGACGATAGTCAAGAGTCATAGTTAAGTATTTAAATTGTCTCATCAATATTTTAAAACAATATAGTAGACAAAGTGATAAACCAATAACAAGGCTGAATTAATATATGTATAAATAATCGTAATTTTAACAGCCAGCAGTGGTGTTACTCACCTTTAATTCCCCCTACTTAGGAGGCAAAGACAGGCAAACACTGAGTTAGAAGCCAGTTTGGTCTACAGAGTGAGTTCTAGGACAGCCAGAGCTATACAGCAAACCCTTGTCTCATAAAAAAATAAATAAAATATATATAAAAGGATAGAGACTTTTAGGTCAACAGACCTAGTATATCCTAAGGTGGTCACTCACTAAGAAATTAAGCTCAGAACCAGAGAGCATGTATTGAAATTTTTTTTACATTTATTTACTAATTTAAGGGACACATGACATCCATGAGAAGGTCAGAGAATAACCTGAGAGAAATATGTTCTCTTTCCCCTATTAGAATCTGAGGATTAAAAAATCATATCCTCGGGTTTTACAGTAAGCCTCTAGTCCTACTGTGCAATCTCCCCAGTCCCAGCTATACTCCTTTAGAGAGTTTATAAGTTAATATAAATTCAAAAGTGGTACAAACTAGGGAGTTTAGGGACTATATAGGTATCGAAATAAAATAAGTATGGTTGGCTGAGAAAACCTTACAAGAAAAAACTAATTTTACAGTTTAAAAAAATAAAGTCTTTCAGACATAAACACACTAAATCTTTTGGCACACCAGAAGCAGAAAAGACAGATGGTATATATTAACAAATTAATGGACAATTAAAACAATACAAAGTTGAAAATCACCCTCAAGTAAGAATGTTACAAGGTGTGATGGCGTCCACATTTAATTCCAGCGCTTAGGCAGCTGAGTCAGGAAGACCCTGAGTGTAAGGTCAGGCTGGCTTACACAGCCAAATCGTCTCCAATAAGCAAACAGACAAACCCACAAGAAAAAAGAAAGGAAAGGAGAGAGGCAAGGAGCTTCATGTCTCTTTCCATATTAGACATTACCATCTGATAAAAATGCTAAAAGGTAGCATTACTGAGCAAGTATTTAAGCACTTATGATATGTGGGACCCAGAAGTGAGTAAAGCAGTCAAGGATTCTGCCTTCACAACGTTTGCATTCAGTGTAAGATGGGTAATGAACAATAACAATAATAAATCACTAATGATTAAACCATTAAAAATGAACAAAATAGATTAACAAAATAGTAAGAAAAGGATACAGTTTTACTAACGAGAAAAGGCCTCTCTAAGAGGCAGTAACTAACCTTAAAAAGCCCAGATGAAAGAGGCCATTAAATCTATCAGATTCTGTAGTCAGGATTCCAGGTAAAATTAAATAAAATTAAAGGGTAAAAGACAGGAATGTATCAGCAAATACAAGGAAAACAGGGCCAGTGAAATGGCTTAGCAGGGAAAGACGACTGCCCACCAGGCCTGACCTGAAAACTAGGTACATCCTCAGAACCTACAAGGAGGAAAGACAGAGCCAACTCCTACAACTTGTTTTTGACCTTCAAACATAGACCATAGCATGTGTGAACCCAAACACACACAAGCACGCACACACAATAAAATATAGTGAGAATGTAGAAAAACAACTCGTGCACCTGCAGAACAGAGAACAAAAAGAAGAGTGCTGGAAAATGAGCTTAGGAAGGCAGCGGAGGCACTGGTTCAGCTACTCTTCTCTAGGATCCAGTGCCTGACAATGAGCAAGGTAAGGGAATAAAGGTTTATTCTGGCTCATGGTTTATGAGTCCAGAAACAGTCCATCCTGGAGGTGAGGTGAGGACATGGCTGTGGCTCATTGGTGCGGTGGAAGAGCATGAGACCATCTGCTCACATTTGGCAGTAAGAAGCAGGATGGGAGGCAGGGCTGGGCTATAAAATAAAACCTCAAGGTCCACCCACAGTGTTCAACTTCCTGTAATAAGGTTCAACCTCCTAAAGGTTCCACAGCCTCCTAAGCAGTGCCACAGGCAGGGACCAAATATTCAAATACATGAGCATAGAGTTGACATTTCCAATTTAAAGCCACAACAGTCCCAATTGTGGAAAGGATTTTGAGGGTCTTTGTTTGGTTTTTTTTTTTTTTTTTTTTTTTTTTTTTCCTTCACACTATTATTGGAAGCAATGGAAAACTAGGCCAGTTGTGCTGCCCACAGTGGGCTGTGTACTTCCTACATCAATCACGGCAATCCTCTCACAGACCAGCCCAATGTAGATAATCACTCATTAAGAATCTCTTTCCCAGGTGATTTAAGATTGGGTCAAATTGACAATTAAAGCTAACCATTATAGCCATTAACAGATGAGATCCATTTAAAGAATAAATGTAAATAGAAATAGTAAAATGAAGGTTCTAAAATTGAGGTCTATGTACTTGAAGATGAGGCTTGTGGGGGGGGGGGAGGAGAGTACTTTCTGCCAGGAAAACCTAGAATAGATTAATTTTTTTTTTTTTTAAAAAAGCCAAGTTGAAACATCAGAAGCTGAAGAAAGTGGTTTTTTTTTAAAAAAAAAAAAAACAAAAAAACAAAAAAACAAAAAACAAAAACAGAATGGTTAATAATTATAATGGTGCCTAGAAGCCTACAGAGTTGTATCTGTTCATATCTGGTTGCCAATATCCATCAAAGTCAATTAGTTAAATAAGGATAACTTATTAATGAAGACATATCATATGATATAAAGTTTGTGAGTATATGTAGATCAGAACCTGAGCCCATACACTTCAATGTAAAAAAATTCATAATTTACTAAATGATCCAAGGAATCCCAAAGTTATTACCCATTTTTTGTCCATTTCTTTTTCAATCACGAACCTCTTTGAGATATTTTTTTTTTTCCTGCAGCACAGAGTTAAGGACCAGATTACATGGAAACATACAACACAAATTTATAAAACCATTTTTGTAAATAACTGTCATATCTGTGAAGAGTTTAGGAAATTACTCTGGAGACACTAACAAAATCTGAAACAATATAAGGCACTCCAAAATAAAATTAATGATAGTAAATAAAATGTGTCATGCATACTTTTTAAATTAGACTGTATTTGTACCACAAATAATGGCAAGAGAAAATTTTAATTTAAATAAACTTACCACTAACATTTTCAGTTAAAATAAGATGAAAGACCTGAGCAAAAGCATCAACATCTTTATGCAGCCATATGTCAGAAAGGCAGGCATCCATTTCCTTGATTAGCCATGGTTCAAGGCAATTCACATCTTTTTCTGTCTTTTAAAAACAAAAAAAGCAAAGATTATAAATTGTCTAATTGCTTAATATTTGTTTGCATTTTAGGCAGCCTTACCATAACAGTGCTGGAGATATTGCTCTGGTGAGGTGGATAAGGGAGAGCCAACTGCTGCCAGGTTCAGCTACCACCCATGCCAGATCCAGGGCTCTGAATTGGTCCACCCAAAATCTGTATCATCTAAGAACACTTGGGTAGTACATCTTCCGATCTGGGCCAGAGCACTGAGCAGATCTTGGGTGGCAGCTCTGCCCCCAACATCCAAGAACCCAGAGGAAGTGGGGATCCCAGGCGTTCTAACTTAGGGAGTATCTTAGGTAAGCAGACAGCAGGGCCCGCCCTAAACAGGGAGTAACTGGGAACCAAAAAAACCCAGAAAGTCACTCCCGGCCCGGAACACTGGTTCCTTCCAGTCTGGGCCAGAGCACTGAGCAGATCTTGGGTGACAGCTCTGTCCCCAACCTCCAAGAACCCAGAGGAAGCAGGGATCCCAGGCGCTCTAACTTGGACAGTGTCTTAGAAAGTAGTTCTCAGATCTGAGGCCTGGATCAGACCTCTGCCAGGTCTGCTGTTGTGTGGACCCCGGATTCCACCTGAGACATACTGGAAGGTCCACTCAATCCAGAGCCACAGAAGAACAAATGAACTCAGAGCTTCAGACAACATATCCTGAGATATTCTAGAGGAGACACTGCACCCAGAACAGCAGACACCTAGCAGGACTACTACCTTGGAGGCACCATATCCTGAGGCATCCTAGAGTTACCACTGTAATCAGTGCAGCTGGAAAAGATCACAGAGACATCTGGACCCCTAGGAGATCAGACACAAGCTAGATAACTAGAAAGACAGGCTCCAGTCAGAGACAGCAAGTACAGGCAGCACTAGAGTTAACCAGATGGCAAAAGGCAAGAGTAAGAACGTAAGCAACAGAAACCAAAGTTACATGGCATCATCAGAACCCAGCTCCCCCATCAGAGCAAGCCCTGAACACCCCATCACACCAGAAAAGCAGGAATCAGAATTAAAATCACTTCTCATGATGATGATAGAGGGCTTTAAGAAAGACATAAATAACACTCTCAAAGAACTTAAGGAGAGCACTGGTAGACAGATAGAAACCCTTAAAGAGGAAACACAAAAATCCCTTAAGGAATTGCAAGAAAATGCAACCAAACGGGAAAAGGAATTAAACAGAACCATGCAGGATCTAAAAATGGAAGTAGAAACAATAAAGAAATCACAAAGGGACAATACCCTGGAGATAGAAAACCTAAAAAAAAGATCAGGAGTCATAGACACAAGTATCACCAACAGAATACAAGAGATGGAAGAGAGAATCTCATGTGCAGAAGATACCATGAAAAACATTGACACAACTGTCAAAGAAAATGCAAAATACAAAAAGCTACTAACCCAAAATATACAAGAAATCCAAGACACAATGAGAAGGCCAAACCTAAGGATAATAGGTATAGATGAGGGGAAAGACTCCCAACTAAAAGGACCAGTAAATATCCTCAACAAAATTATAGAGGAAAACTTCCCTAACCTAAAGAAAGAGATGTCCATAAATATACAAGAAGCTTACAGAACTCCAAATAGTTTAGACCAGAAAAGAAATACTTCCCGCCATATAATAGTCAAAACATCAAATGTACAAAACAAAGAAAAAATACTAAAAGCAGTAAGGGAAAAAGGCAAAGTAACATATAAAGGCAGACCTATAAGAATTACACCAGACTTCTCACCAGAGACCATAAAAGCCAGAAGATCCTGGACCGATATCATACAGACCCTATAAAAGAACACAAATGCCAGCCCAGACTACTATACCCAGCAAAACTGTCAATCATTATTGATGGAGAAACCAAAATATTCCATGACAAATCCAAATTTAGACAGTATCTCAACACAAATCCAGCACTTCAAAGAATAATTGGTGGAAAACTCCAACACAAGGAGGGAAACTACAACCTAGAAAAAGCAAGAAAGTAATCTTCTAAAAACCTCAAAAGAAGATAGTTACACAAACATATCTCCATGGATGTTAGCCCAAAAGCTTGGATTAGGGAAGACTCAACCCACAGACCACATGAAGCTCATGAAGAAGGAAGACCAAGAGGGGATGCCTCAGTTCTACTTAGAATGAGAAACAAAAATGCTCAAGGGAGCAAATAGGGAAACAAAACATGGGACAGAAACTGAAGGAGGGGCCATCAGGAGACCATTCCACCTGGGTATTCACCCCATGTACAGCCACCTAATCTAAACACTGTTGTGGATGGCTGGAAGTGCATAATGTGAGGAACATGATATAGCTGTCTCCTTAGAGGTCAGCCAAAGACTAACACACTCAGAGGACAATGTTCACAATTAACCACTGATATGATCAGGGGTTTTCCAATGGAGAACTTAGTGAGAGGACTGATGGAGCAGAAAGTGTTAGTGACCCCAGGTGGAAAGCAACAATACCAAACAACCAGAGCCCCCCAGGGTCTAAACCACCAGCCTGGGAACACATAGGGAGGGACCCAAGACTCCAGAGGTATATGTAGGGGAGGATGGCCTTGTCGGACATAGGTGGGAGAGGAGTTTCTTGGTCCCATAAAAAAAAAAAAAATGAACACACGGGGGGTGGGGGGGGGAGAATGTGAGGGCAGGGAGGGGATAGTGAGGGAGGTAGGTGCAGTCACTGCCTCAGAAGCATGAGGAGGGGGATGGGATAGGTTTCTGGGTAGTGGGAGGAAGTAGGCTACGGGGATAAAATCTGAAAAGTAAATACTACAACCAATTTTAACAAGCGGAAAAAAAAAGTCTTCAGAACCAACATCTTTAAAAAAAAATGTCAGCCCCCTGGGGGTGGGAATTTTTTTTTTTTTCTTGATACTAAAACTTGTTCTGAGAATTGTATATTGCAGAATACACAGCCTTGGTGTATCTACTCATCAAGCATACTGAGCAGACCTGCCCAAACCTCTGATGTCCTGTAATTCCATCTGGATTCAGTGAAGACACAGCATCAGAGGCTTATCAACTTATTCTTCCCCCCCACCCCTCTTCTAAAATCTCAACGCCCTTAATCAGCTTGAAGAAGTTAAAGAAGAGTCAGCGCCCCTATTCCCTGAGCTTGGGGACTAATGTGGTTAATAATGGTCTGTCTTTCTAGGGACAAGTAGTGGTTTTGTTGGAAGGGGGGGGGGGATTAGCTAGTACTTATTGCATAGCCATAACCTATTGGTAGAAATCTGTATAATTATTATCAAGATGAAGTTATAATTTCTTAAATGGTACAAAATTTACTTTGACCTCAAATTTAAGGTTTTCATTGGTACGAGCCTCTTATTAATATAAAAATGAGATGAATATTGATACGCTCATGGGCATTGTGCCTGTATAACACATTTAGGAATACAATGCCTAGACCCAGCCCTTTTTTTTAACTTTTTTAACTGATTTGGGACGGTTAACCTATGAGTTAAGGGACTATAGCAAATTCATATTTTTGAGTTTATTGTTAGGATGTTTTCCATATTTTATTTAGAAACAGCTGAGAGGAGTGAACAGACAACAGTCCAGGTTACCTTACATGGATAGTTGGTTTTCAAAACATCAGAAGTCCATAGAACTGACGCTACAAATATTTATATATTAATGTTCACATTGATTAGAGACCTGTCTGCTCCTGACAGCTTCCTGTCGTGGATTCTAAGAAGAAATTGAGCATCCTTGGAGTTACTCCAGTTGTTTGGTAACAGCCACTAGGCAAGAATTGCCTCTCTCCATCTACAAATTACTGTCCAGAAAAGGACACACATGCAGAATAGTCGACTGATTATATCTGCCTAGACAGAGTAATCAGTCCTTAATAATCCTGCATCACCAAGGTCTGTCAGATGATTCTGGGCCAGAAGGCTGAAAATTTGATGCTCCAACGTTCAGTAGTATAGGGGCTTTTCAGGTGTTCAGAGGTCTCTATAAATTGGCTAAGTTTTAGAAGCTATGCTTTGTGTTTCCCACAATTATAGTTAACTCAGTCATTCTGGATTTCTGACGGGGTTGAAAACTTATAGCTATTTACCGTAAGAGAAAAGATTTGAGTGGATGGTTGTCAGCTGACATTCATCCTAAAGCCAGGTTCAGAACTAAATGTTTTAGTTAGGATAGATGACAGAGGTGCTGGTTAGTCAACAAAAGGATGGACGGGGTATTAAGACTATCTTGTACCTCACTGGTACAAATTGGCATAATTATGCTCTAATTGTATTTTGAAAGAAAAGTTTCATTTTAACAGGAAGGGTGATGTGTAGGAGGAGCTAAGGTAGGAGGAGTACTGAGAGGAAGAAAAGGAGTAAGAAGAGAAGAAGAAGGAGAGGAGAAGCTAGGTGATGAAAGAGAGAAAGAGGGGGGAGACAGGGAGGCAGATATTCATGTATTTCCACCAGTCAAAGATAGTTGTTATATCTAGGTTGGTCAGTGGGTTACACCTCTGATTGAACAATTCCAAACTTATAACGCTTATGATTAACATTATTTTTAAAAAAAATGTATAAATGCAAAAAGGAAAAGGGGGCATGGGATAGGGGTTTTCTAAGGGGGAGGGAATGGGGAAAGGGGATGGCATCTGAAGTGTAAATAAAATATCTAATAAAAAAATTAAAAAAAAAAGAAATTTAGTACAAAGAAATAATTTGTTGCTATGGAATAATAAGAGCTGTAAGATAACAAGAACTACATAAGAAAAAAAAAAGAACACTTGGGACATCCTGATCCAAAACTGCAGATCTCCATGACACAGGGCAACATCAGAATAATTGGGAAGAGTCCCGATGAGGATCCAATATTTATAATGTCACAGAACCCAGAGATCTCAAACCAGACCAATGACGATGTGTAGACATACTGTGAGACACACTGTGAGATGGCTTCCATGATGAGATGTTTCCTATGCTTTGTTTTTTTCTTCTTGTTGTTGTTGTTGGTGGTGGTGGTGGTGTGTGTGTGTGTGTGTATGTGTGTGTGTGTGTTGATTTTTTTGTTCGTTTGTTTTTGTTTTGTTTTGTTTTCAGGAGAGGTTGAAAGGGTGAAGGGCCAGCATGAGGAAAACCCTAGGACTGGGGTGCAGCATGATGTGAAATTCACGAAGAAACAATAAAAAGTTTTAAAAAAATGTATTTGCTGCAAGGACAATGGCTACAATCATCAGAAGTAAAAAACATATAACATGCATACACTATTATATAAAATATCACTAGTTTCATCTTTCAAACATTATCTTTCATAATATTGTATTACAATAATTTTTTTATCTGAAAGTGATTTTGTCAGCAAAGTACTATGATCTAGCCACATGAACTAATTGTGTTTGGTGGTATACTGGTAAAAATACAGGTTTCTTTTCCAGGTACATGAGAGAAAACATTACCCTAGAACTTCTTAATATTAAAACCAGATTCTTATCTATAACAAGTACAGGAGAAGCTCTCATTTATAATCCCAGCAACTCAAGAAGTTGAGGCAGAAGAAAGAAGTTTCCTTGTATTGG
This sequence comes from Arvicanthis niloticus, assembly GCF_011762505.2. Lineage (NCBI taxonomy): Eukaryota > Metazoa > Chordata > Mammalia > Rodentia > Muridae > Arvicanthis > Arvicanthis niloticus. The sequence goes on from NC_047671.1 coordinate 42,905,242, forward strand.
CAAGTTCCAGAGAACTTGGGCTGTCTCAAAAGCCCCAAAGAATTCCTTTCCCTACTCCAATCCCTCTGCCGCCCCACCAAAGTGCTGCTGGCAAGGAAACAGATTTCACCAAGCTTTAGAAGCTCTTCATATGTATAATGTCCAATGTGGTTCTTAAAACCACTATTTTACACAGTAAAAATCATGGACTGGAGAGATTGCTCAGCCATTAAAGACTAGGATCATAGCCAAAATGTCAAAATGCTGATTGCTAACTCAAAGGATCTTCCCTTCACTAAACAATTTTAAAACATCCTTCAGAAGTCTCTTTTATAACTCAAGTATATATCAATATATCAGAATTAAAATACTAATATATAATGTTAAACATTATCTAGCTTCTCATTTTAAAAATGTGCTAAATTTAGGGCTGGAGAGCTGGTTCTGCAATTAAGAGCACCTGCAGCTTTTACAGAGGACCCAAGTTCGGCTCCCAGCAGCATTTACAGGGTGGCTCATAGTCACCTGCAACTCCAGCTCCAGAGGATCCCATCCCTCGGCCTCCAGAGTATCTGCACTGATATGCACACAAATACATGCAGGCAAAACAATCTTACACATAAAATAAAAATAAACACATCTTTTTTTTTAATAGCTAAATTATTCTTCTAAAGACAAAGTTTGGGATCATAAGTATAGCTCAGGAATAAAGTGCTTACAAGGCCCAAGATTTAATCCCCAAACCTTCTTTTTAAAAAGAATTAGATTATTTTGAAAATATGTTATAGTCTAAAACAAAGAAAATTACCCTAAAATAACAAAATAAAAAAGTATTATTACCTCATTAAAATTGTTTAACCTATAAAATTTTCCTCAAAATATCATTATGAACCAGTAGTATCTTACCAGCTGACTGAAGACAGCATCACCTCCATCATCCAGTAAGTCATACTCTTCAGACACACTGGCAACAGCTCTCTGTCTCTGAGATTCAGGCTTGAAAGTATTCTCTTGAGCCGAGTACCATTCTGTGAGGGTGGTCTGTTGTTTCTCCTCTAAATATGGAAGAAAAAAAAGTACTTAGTCCTTTCCATTTGATAATGTGTTCCTTTGCTTAAACCAATAAACCTAAGTGAATGTCATATCACTTAAAAGTTGGCTTTACTCTGGAGTCACTTTTAAAAAATACAGTGAGTCTTTCATAAAGTTATGTTGTAACATAGGACATATGAAGCTACATAAAATCATTCTTCTATCAGTAAGAAATTTGTTTCTAATCCAGAATTTCAGAAACAGCATCTTTACCCATAATGTATCTACTATATAAATTAATGCCTAATACTCATATAGCACTTTGTATTAAATTATTTATTAAACTTATATCATCATGTCAATTGTTTGACATACAAGAAATCAGAAGTTCCAAACGTTTTAACATCTACAAGTTTCATAATTTACATGTAAGACATGATGTACTTTTGCAGTGATAGAGGGAATTGTTAATTATATATTCAAGTGGAGAATCAAGAGTTATGTGCCCATAATCATAAATAGTAAACAAAGAAACAAGTACAACCAAGTATACTATAGGAAGGAATATAAACTCCAAATACTTTATACACTGAAACACAGAATGCTACTGTAAGATTTTTTTTTAAGGCAAACATTGATAAAATGAAAATAAAGGGCAACCCTATAACAATACCAGTTTGGAAATTTTTCTGGGAATAGAGAACATGCTGCAATTCTAACATTTAGTAGGCAGAGAAAAAAGATTAACCAAGTTTCAGGCCTATCTGAGCTATAAAGTGAGATTATGTTTAAAAATAAGTTTTAAAAATTGGAAAGCTTGATATTTTCAAGAAAAATAAGCCTACTGTCATCAATAAACAATCCTTCAGCTCTCTCCCATCTACTTCTTAATCGCACCTACTAAGGTAAGCTGTGGGGAACAGCATGTAACTCGCTGCTTTCTTAAAACACTGATTATGATTCGGGATTCAAACACATTCAATGCTCTCAATCCCAGCATGCATCCCAGCATCCCAATTCTATAATCTTTCCTGGCACAACATGCTTATGGTGCACAGACATACATGTGGGCAAAACACTCACACATGTAATAACAATAAACAAATCTTTAAAAAGTGTATTTGGGGCAATAATCACATTTTTCATCTAATTATATGCAAGAGAAAAATATGTTCAAGTGTACTAGTTCTTCTGTAAGCTTAAGATATATAAGGTAAACTTATAATGTAATCATTACAGAAATAATTTTCAATAGCAAATTTCTTAAAAGCAAAAACCCTACCTCGTTGCTTTTCTTTTTTGTACTTTAACATTTCTTTGTTGGTATATCCAGTAGTTCTTAAAATATCTTCCAGAAACATTTCTTTTACTTCAAATGGTCTTCCCTGTACTAAAAAATAAACATTTTTAAATATCCAATTTGCATCCTATAGATAATTCACAAAACAGAATTCTCACATTTAATGAAGCATCTTGCACTACGCAAAAGCTGTTGCAAAGCTCCAGTGACTCTTCTAACACCTCCTGTTAATGCTAAGTTTTCTCTATAGACAGCTTTCTAGAATGAACAACTGGCTTCACATTCTAGACAAGTGCTCACATGCTTTCCCCTACTGTTTACTACCTACTTCCCATGAGCCTGGCATCCCATCAGGAAGCAGGAACACTCTGCTAAGTACAGACAGCAGTACTTCCTACTTCCATGAGACAGGGAAGACCAATAACATGAAAAAAAAAATGGAAACAGAATGCTGTGCAAAGTCTGACAACGAAGACCAACAAGAAAGAAGTAGTACAGAATGTTATTACAGTATACCACAGAGGGAAGTGACCACGCCAAGAAAATATTTTTACTGATTCATGAGGAAGGAGACAAAACAATTGGCTTCACAGAAAGTAAATAATATATGAAGAAAATACAAAGTCATCAGAGTAAAACCAAAAATGAGGCTATTTTCAAGAAACTAAAAGGTAAGTAGAAGAATAAGAGAGAAATTAAAGGCAGAGAAATGAATGAAGTCATAGTAAGGGTCTGTGTCCTGAAATAAAGGTCATTCAAGATTCAGAGTGTGCTGAACATCAACCAAGTTTCACTTCAGAAAGAACCACAATGATAACTTAGAAAATAAATTTTTAAAAACCAGAATAAAACCATACCAGGCAGCATCACGTATAGTAGGTCAGGCAATACATGAAGTCAGGTTAAATAATAATGACAATGAAGATTTTTAAAAAATTAAAAACCTAGATATATTGAAAGAGAAAGTAAAATGAAGTGAGATCATAATTAAATTTATTATGAAAATAATTTCTTTTTATGTCAGCTTGCCCAACAAGAATGTTTCTCTGACAAACAAGGAAAGCTAAAGAGAAATAAATTGGCCAGTGAAAGCTGACATTTCTTTTCACACTTATCAAAGGTGAAAAGTCAAATCAAACTCTCAATTAGCACAGGTTTCAACTTTATGTGCTTAATCATCCAATCAAATGTTATTAATATTATCAGACAAATGTACAACTTTGAAACTTAGGCGACTTTAGGTATCACCCAAAATATGCAAAGCAAGATTAAAACCATAATTTACATTAAATTTTCAGCTTTGGGCATATTAGAAGTGATGTCTATAAATTCTACATTCAAAACTCTGAAGAACAATCATCAGTATACAACAGAAAATAGAAACCACCAACATTAAAGGGGAGGGGCGGATTAAATGCATCTGAAATGGCTAGTAGAGTTGTAACAAATAAAGCAGGGAGAAGGAAATAATAATGAATAAAAACAGAGAGGAAAGAGATTAAGGAAATAAAAGCTAAAAAATACCAATATATCAGTACATGCGAATTAAGAGAAGCCCAGAGAGAAAACACGATAATGAAGAACAAGACTCAAGAAGCAGTGATCCCAGAGATCTGAGAATTCACACACACACACAAAACCATGAGATGTCATAGAGAATATATATATATATATATATATATATATATATATATTTATATATAATATAAAACTTTATATATATAACTTTTATATAAATATATATATATAACTTTTGCCTAAAATCTAAATACTGGGCTTAGTAATTAAATCAGTGCCAAAATAACATTGTTAAGAATTCGTAAATGGGAGTCCACATTAGACAGGAGAGAACCAATTCTCACAAGCTGCCCTATGACCTGCACTCAAATACTATGGCCTTTGTGCATACACACACACACAAAATGAATAAAATGTAATTTTCAATAAAAATGCTACGTGAACAGCTCCTAACAATTAAAAAATTGTAAATCAATTATCCTTTAGAAAACTTGTACAATGAATCTATTCATAAAATAATGATGAAGAGACCCCTGAATACAATGGTAGACTAAAAGATGCCTTCCTGTGACCCAGTAGTACCAAGATAAGAAAATCAAGTAAGAGCTTTGAAAACATACAAAGGGAGTCCTAGTATGGTTGAAATGCAGGGAAACAAAACCAAAAACAAGAAGGAAGGATGTACAGTTCTCTAGCAGATGGAAGGGAAGCAGAGCCACATCCAGAAGGTAAACTAGGCAGCCCAGGAGAAAAGGGGCTACAATTTCTAACCACAAGAACTCAATTCCAGTTGTGGGTATTACTGGGATAAATGACTTCTCTAGCAAGATTGGTCAGGAGGGGAAAGGGGCCCCTCCCAACCTGCTTAGAGGTGGTGAGTAATACTAATAGAAAATCTATCGTTTAAAACTGACAAAACTTAGACGGCCTGAAACCAAAATCATTCAAGTGAAGATTCAAAAGTCAGGGAGCCTAAATTCAAACTGCCAGTCTCTGGATGAGAGACAACATAAAGAGATAGCTGGGCCAGATGTTGACAAGACAAAATGTAAAAGAAATAAGAGGTATAGCTCAAGCAGTAAAGTGTACAGGGAAAGGAAGCCTAATGTTGGTGGCTAAGAATAGACCTCACTAACCAAGGATAAGTGTGGGGTTTGACAGTCCTGAGCCTGGGATTTACAAGTGGATGACCAGGACAGTATAGAACACTATTCCAAGAGAGTGAGCAATAATGTGCAGAGCTGTGTTTAAAGAGAAACACGGGACAAAAGGAAGCTCAGTTCTTTTTAAGGTTAGATCATTGGATTTGCTACACAGCTCAGAGAGCTACAGATGCAAAAAAGAGGCCAAAGTAGAAACAAACAACTATGAAGCCTGTCTCATGGGAAGCATAAATGAATATCCTCCACTTCAAAATATTTCTAAATTTCTGTTAAAAAAAATAAAACATAATCACACTGCAAAGTTTTATTTCAAAGAAATTAAAGAAGATAACAGATAGTCTTACTATATATTACTGGACAACTTCCAAAATATCTTATGAAGAGATTCACATCCAAGGCAGCACTAGAAAGAATTAGTTTCAAAGTTGGGTGCTTTTGCAACAAGTCTCTTAACTTTGTAAGTAAAAAATCACTGAATCGGTCCCTTTCATGAACTTCATCCTGCAATGAACAGAAACAGAAACAAAACCATGGATCAGGTAAAACACTGTGATGATTCATCTTTAACAGAAAACACTGCTGGATTTATATTGTTCAAATTAAATAAGGAAAAGTCCATCAGTATCATGGACCAGTTTGCATTATTTATGATACAGAAATCATCGTATATTAACAACTTACCATAAATGAAAAAGTACTATTCTTTTTCATAGGCTCTACTACAAAAACTATTAAAAACTCTAAATTATCTCAGTCTATTAAATGCAGTCTTAATATGAACAAAATCAATTTAAATATATGTCTAGCTAGGCATGGCAGCACATCTTTGCAGTCTCAGCTACTGAGGAGGCTGAAGCTAGAAGATGACAAGATGGAAGCATAAACAATACAGCACGACCCTGTCTCAAACAACGGGAAAACCAGACACAGAAAAGCCCCTGTGTACATGCAACTGTTAGTACTGGGGATCAAGTAGGCAAAGCTTCTAAAACCTGCTTATTAAAGACTACTACAACTTAGTCTATTTTTTTCTGATACAAACTAGAAAAAAGCTTAGAATACTTTAATAAGAGAGTAGTTTTTACTTAACAAGTAGCTAATTAATTTTGCAACTTAACCACAAAATTAAATGACTTAAAGTATACAGTTGCAATTAGGAACTCTATGGCATTAAAGGATTAATTAGGAAGCTAAGTATAGAGATTAAATCTAATTCTAGAAAATTCTAATTATATAAATCATTTTCATAGATGAACATTATATTTTCAAAAGACATCCTATTTGGTTATTTCTCCCATAAAACCCAAATGTCATAGCACCTTTATGTAATATAAGATATATTTCTAATAATTATACCAAATTACCTTGAACACAATCTACTAAAATCAGTAATGCATTTTTTTTACCTTATTCTAAAAGTATCATTAGGTAATTAAATATTAAGCTATCTCAGTATCACATAGCAGCAAATTCAGCAATAGTCTTACCACAATAACATGGGTCACAGTTGACAATGTGCTATCACCTGCCATCAATGTACGAAGCAATACCCCATTAGTGCAAAATGTCAGAAGTGTCTTTGGCGAAACCCTTTTTAGAAATCAAAATGAAGTACATGATTACAAATCTTTTACATCATTAAAATACAACCATTTTAAATGCTTGCTGTATATACAGTTTAACAAATATTATGAATATTATATGTGTACTATTATTTTGAATATTATTAATGTATCGGCATATGTGACTTGTTAGAAAAGTTATAATATGTATATAATGTCTGACCATCACAAATTTCATCAGTAACAGATTTTAAGTTATATATGTTGTTAAAGAACATAAGGAGGTTAAAAAAAACTTTAAAATTTTTAGTTTGGTTAAAAAAATTACAGTACAAGTGAAAAAAAACTTTATTGCTACAAACAAAAAAATGTTAACACTGTCAAAAAGACTAGAGCAGGCTAAACATCTAGAAATCTACATTCTCAAATGTCTTGCTTCAGATTTCAGGCATTCCATAAGCTCAAGCAGTAAAGTTTACTTTACAGTAATATCCAAATCCAAAATATTCTATAATCTGATACACTTGTTCCCAAGCATGGTGGATAAGGAATACTGAGTTATACACGATCACTAAAACTGAATCACTATCATTTTCTGAGTTCCTATCTCAACTCAGTAGATCAATGTTCTAGACTTTAGATGGTATAGTACCCTCATATATAAAACAAAGTCTCAGCAAGATGAAACAGCTTATACTTGATCATGACACTGAATCAGGATTTATACCTATGGCTCAGCTGTTCAAAACCTAAGTTTAGATACGGTATCAATATCTGAATACAGTAGCAAAATATCACTTAACTTTTTGTCTTCTGTGACTTTTTTATTTTTTATATATTAGATAAAACATAATTAGATATGGCACAGCCCCATCTACCAGGAACAGCGAAAGCATAAAGCCAGCACAGCTGCTTGGCAGAGATCCAGCAGCACTGAGCCGCATGATCCAGTCACCAGCATGCCATCTTCCACCTTTGGTCTTGATCTCCATGTGCTGAATGCTTACAGGGCTTTTCATATTTGCACAACTTGGGGAAACTGGGTTAATGGATATTTCTTATTATTCATTTATGCCTTCTTCCAAGAGTGCTGCTGCTCAGCTTCCCCAGGAAGGTCTTGAGTATGCTACCCTTCCTGCTTTCATGCACATATCCTTATCTGACACCACTAGAAAGGTCTTCCATATGCCCTAGAGGTTGTGACTCAAATAAAGACACCCAGAGATCTGCTTGTGAGGATCTGGTTCCAAGATTCTCTTAGAACATCTGTCCCTGAACTTACTCAGAACTAGATAATCAGAACAAAGTAAGCTTAGAAAAGTAAACAAGATTCAGTGGGCTAGAGAAGTTGGCAGCCGATCAGATTAAAAGCCACTTCTTAACATACACTCAGAAGATTATGTGGAATGTAAGACTGGAGACCACGTATGGTATGCCCCTTGAAGAAAAGAAACAGCAACAATATTAGATTGACTGGAGTGATCTCTGCCCTGCACAGGGGCTTATACTGATAGATAAAGAATAGTTGGTAAGGATAAATGATAAAAGAATGAAGTATTAAGACATCCCAGTCTTAGAAAAGTTAGCTTGTACAGGGCCACTGTGGTATCATATGACCAAGGAACAAAAGAATACAGAGTAGACATATAAATTCTACAAAGATATAGACATTGTATTATAGCAGAAACTGAATAACTGCAGCAGCTTTGGCCTGAAGAATTTTCTTGGGCCTAATGACAATTAACACTTTGACCATTAAAGGTTGATCAAACAGTGCTCCGGACATGGCAAACTGCCTAGGCTGGTTTGGAGATTTTCTTTCTGTCTAGTAACATTGAAACTCAAGAGCTACTAACCTCAGAACGAGCTGCCATGCTTTGGCAAAATATGCCTCTGGATTCTTAAAAATTGGGCTATGGGGTTGATGAGGAAAAGTGACTATAAAAGATAACTTTGTTCTGTCACTGTTTATTAATGATGACTAACCTTAAAACCTAGAGGAAGCTAAAACACATGTCCAGGGACAGAAATGATATGATCTATGTTTTGGAACAACATGAATCTATCCTTGCCTACTTAGTTCTGATAAGTAGAGAAGCACTCTGACCAGTAAGGCTGCAAAGTTCCCCTGACCCCCATGCCTGACTCACTCCTCCCTCTCAGACTCCTTATCTTCTCTGGAGATCTGGCCATTGCTGGGGATGGCTCCCAGCAAGTCATTTCTCCCTCCCTTTCCTCCCTCCGCCCAGGCCCTCCTCTGTTCCACACATTCTCAAATGATACCCTTTTTATTATTATTACATATATGTGCACAAATAGCTTAAGATGACCCGCTAAGTCCAGTTTTGTTGTTCATGGGTTCATGGTTTTAGAGACGACCACTTAATTGTCCCTCTCTCCAGAGTCAGTCATTGCCTGTGTTCTCTGGCTAGCGGTGGGGCTTTCCCCCTTCCATTTCACAAGATTATTTAAGCCTCTATTTTATATACATTTAGCTAGTGAAATATATACACTTTGCTAGCTTTAAGCATGATAAAAGGTAAGAAGACTGTCTTTACCTGCTTTCTAAGCGGATCTGATAACCAATTGTTTGACCAATTCTCTCCCTTCTCTCTGCAGCAACTCTTTCAGCCACAGCAATCGCTGCTAATCGTCTTGGTTGAGTACAGAATATTCGGCAGGGGATGCCATTTTTAAAGCAATCATCTAACAGGAACTGAGGAATCTAAACCAAAAATTTTACAACACTCTAAGGTATTCATTTTGCATACTCAGAAATATCAAACCAAATAAAAATCAAATTTCAAATTTCCATAATATGTCAAGACATTAATCTTCAAATCAATAAGTCTCATATAACTGCTAATAATCAATGAGAAAGTGTAGTTTTAAAAGTTTTTTTGTTCACAATGAAAACTAAACCTAAATGTTTTAAATGAAATCTAACAAGAAATATTCAAGGTAAAGAAGGCCTTCAAATATTACTGTAAACAAAAAAGTGGCCAGAGTATACTGAGAAATATAATCCTGGATGTTAATGGATCACTATTGTAGGTTAACTTCCCCAAATTATCCTATAAAGACAATGAAATGACAAAATCCCACTGAAATGTTTTTAATAATCAAAATCATCACAAAAATAAAAATGCCCTGCAATCCTAGAGTTGCAAATACTTTTCTATAATAAAATCCAGGAGGGTCATAAATATTTAAAGAAGTCCTACTGGGACTAGAAAGATGCCTTAGTAGTTAAGAGCACTCACTATCCTTCCTGAGAACCTGGGTTCATTCAATTCCCAGCACTCACACTGAAATTCACAATCATCTTTAATTCCAGACCCTAAGGATCTGAGACATTCTTCTGGTCTCTGTGGGCACTGCATGCATTTGGTCCAAAATCATACTGAGATAACTCAGACCCCAAAAGACAAATGCTATAAATTCTCTCTCATGCATGTATGATAACTAGAGTGTGAATTAGGATACCAACAGCAGGGAGTAAGCTAAGGGCAGTGAGGGTGGGGAGTTGGAAGGGAAAGGAGGTAGAACGTATTGGAAAAGGAAGGGTTCAACTGATGTAGGGGAACAGACAGCAAGGTAGAGGAGACAGTATGAGAAGAAATAACACTAAAGACCTACAAAACTGCCACATGAAAACCAACTACTGTACAAGCTTCCTAAAATTCATACACATTATATAAAAGGAGTTTAAATGGAGTTGCCCTATAATGAAGGACAATGCTTCTCCCAGACATGACAGGCTCTCTCAAAAAGAACAGTAGAGTTACATCTTTTTGAGTCATTGTTCAGTGGTATCCCATTACATTAGAAACTACTGCCACCGTTGTTGGTTACCCTCAGAACTTGGTAAGACCCTATTACTGAAGACACCACATATTTGAGGCACAGGACATTGAAAAATCAAGCTGCTGGCCTAGAAGCATTCTCCCTACTAACTAGTTTACAAAGTGCTAAAGAGGCTATGCATGTTACAGGGGAGAAATAATCAATAGTCTTACCCTGATGTGAGCCCTATGTGCTATAATAGCTCATGGCCTAGCAAGACATGCCCACTAGGAACAACAGTGGTGTCAATTTGATGGGAGTGAACCACTGATTACTAACTGGATTCAAAGCCTGCTCCATAAGACAGAACTCATGCCGGATACTGCTAACTGGGCCAAAATCCTGAAGTTGGCTAGGTCACAGCTGGGACATGATTTCAAAAAGTATTAGTCTGCTAAATGGATATTGTAATAAGTTCCCCCGTTCTTATTTTTATACCCATAGATCAGTATATCTCTAAACCCTAGCAGAGAAGCTTCTTTACAAAGTGGAGAGTGATTAAGAGAGAGACCTACAACTGGCCAATGTGCAGAGAATAAAAGAGTATGAAGTGCTTAGCGCTATATAGGGCAGCAATATCACACCCTACCCCAAGGCTCAGGAATCACTGTAACCAGAACAGAAAACCACAGGCTCTTCTAAAAATGAGTAAACTCTTTCATTTCCTACATAACAGCTCCATGTCACTTACATTATAAACATGGATAAGGAAAAATATTTATGCAGCCAAACAGTATTTGCTAAGCATGACAGTCCGACTGTACACATGAACTCACAGTAGCTGTGACTGCTTGCATAAGATCTGCACAAGATCAACCCAGTTGAAATCTTAGCATGGATATGAGAAGGGTTCATGAAGTACCACTGATGGCTGGTGGTGAAGGGAAAGTTTTCTGCAAGGATGCAGCCCCTGAGAGGCATACTATGTGAACTGAGTGGGTTTTTTAGGAGTACATAAAGTTGGGATGAAATCATGGCCAGAGATAGGGGAGAGATTGGAGGGGAGGAAAAGGTACATTTGATTAAAATGTATTATATGCAGGTATAAACTTCTTAAACAAAAAAATGAGTAAATTCTTTCATTTCCTACATAACAGCTCCATGTCACTTACATTATGAACATGGATAAGGAGAAATACTGAAAAAAATATTTTACTTCCTGAAATTGGCTAGAGTCTTCTTTAAATTCTGTCTGTTTGTGGTTCATGGAACAGAAACATCAGGAAAAAAATCTAATGGCATCTTAGCATTAAAGTAAATCCTACCAGTAGGAGCTAGTTAGTATTTTATATAAGGCATTCTGTAGAGACTACTTCTAAATCTCACTCTAAAATGAACTAAGTATCAGTTCCTTTTTATAAATGAAAACAGGCTTAAAATGATGATGGGGTTACAATGCTAGATGAAGACTTCACATCTAATACATAAAATAATAGAAATTTGAACTCCAGGCTCAGTCTCCCGAAATAATAAATCACATAACTTCTGTTTCTTAAAGACCAAATGCACTAGTTTAAAAATAAAGAATCAGACAGGCTGTGGAGGTACACGCCTTTAATCCTAGTACTGGAAAGGCAGAGACTGAGGATCTCTGTAAGTTCCAACCCAGCCTGTTCTAGATAGTGCCAGGACAGACAGAACTACATAGAGAGACACTGTCTCAAAAGTAAATAAATAGTAGTAATTTGAAAGATTTCCTTTCTATAGATTCTTTATATGCACTCACTAATAATTTGTGTATGAAATAACTATTAGTAGAATAACCAGAGCTTTGTTTTTAAACACATAGTATAAATTTGACATAAAACTATAAAATGGAATAAGTTCAATTTCCTTCTAAAAACAATAAAGAAAAAAACAAACCTGTGTGGTCTTTCCAGACCCAGTTTCTCCTACAATCAAAACTACTTTATTTTCCTTAATTATTTTAACAATTTCTTCTTGTTTTTCAAAAACTGGTAAAGACTGCCTGAATGAGTCAAATTCAGACTCTCCTCTTTTCACAGGAACTTGAGGTATGCCATTGTTGAGTCGCCCGCTTGTCTTGCTCATTTCTCGGTTTTCTTCAAAAGTGAATAAACAGATAGAAAGTTTATGATGAACAGTGACAGGACACATTAAAAATTAAGCTACACAATTTCCTGTGCTCCTCTGAATGTTCTTCTCTACAGTCTTCACTACCCAGCACCTCAGCTACTGCCCTCCTCATCTATGAGTTTACAGGCTACAAGTTTCAGTAATTTTACAGTGAGTCTTTTTCAAGTGTTTCTGATGCACAACACATAAAAACCAATAAAAATTAATCAATCCATAATCACTAAATACATAACTAAAACATAAATTTTCACATTTATCATAAGCTTCTACCAGTAATTTTAAGCAGGAAATAATGTGCATTATAAGACCTTACATTACAAAATAGGAAGGTACATGGTTAAAATGATACATGTACAATTAAATGACTAACCAAATAATATTTGTAAATACAAAGTTCTAATGATTAATGAATTTCCCAACTGAGCATTTCAGCCAATATCCATGTATGACAAAGCAGGTGTAATAAAGAAGGCATTGTCCAAATAGCTCAACCTATTTCTATCTGTGCACACTAAAGATACTTTCTTTAATGCTCAGGTTATAGCTGGATGGTAGAATGTTTGCATAGCACCCATGAGCCCCATATACCAAACAACCAAACCTTTAAAGATAAATAAACCAAGTTCTTTGATATCTATGGTCACGTATGCCCTATGAACTATGGATCTACTCCTGCACACAACAATAACCACACAAGTCTACACTGGGCAGTTAGATCATTTTCTCACCTTGAAAGCTATTTTTCTGAATAAAATTATGACTTCATTTTATTATTCATATATCAACTGCCTTTGAGTAATTTTGTATACTGAAGATTCTTCCTCAGCCCTTCTCTAAAGCTAAAGCCCCAGTTTAAAGTACCACACCAAGGATTAGCACATCAAGGCATTAATTGACACAGAAAAGTCAGACTCTGGAGTCACATCTCAGCAGTGTTCAGTGGCTAGCTGAGTAACCTTAAATGGGTCATTTTACGATTCTGAGCTCCAGCTTCTTCATTGCTCACATTTTACCACCCAGAGGTTGCTACTGTGAGGCTACAAGTGAGGAGACCATCAAGCAAGCACACGGTAACTATTCAATGAACAGTAGTTATTATTACAACCTTTAAAAAACTTGGTTCAATTGACGTTAGTACTTTATTTTATTCCAAAATTCTCATAATTCTTAGTCACCTCTAATACACTATAAAAACTGAAAAGAAATTTGTACCTTATTAGCTCTCAAAAATAAATCTAAGGTGGGAAAATAATAATCGCCAAATAATAGGGTAAATAAGGCAGCTCCCTAGAAAATACATACCAGCTTCAACTGCAAACACATTTCCTCTTTCTGTTTTAGGTAGAAGTTCAGTACGTTCTTTATTGGTGACAGGAAATCTCTGAATTAGGCTCCTAACAGCATGTTTTGTATTATGAGTCAAATTACAGGTCATCATTGCATGAGCTGTTTCTGATCCATCTTTCTTCTTCACAGTTAGGTATCTATTTGCTCCCTTTCTGAATATTAATAGAAATAATTTATTTACTATATACAGTCAGCTTGTTTACATATGATGTATGCCTACTTAGAAAGTAATCTCAAGCAAAACAATGAAAAAATCTGAGATATTAAAAATCCCCTCCCAAAAAACAATAAGTAAAGAAAAATAAAGCAGTAAAAAGAGTATCTTCAATTAAAATATCAAAATACTACAAACTCACTTCTTAAATCAACAATAACAAATGGGGGGGAGAGAGCCTAATTTATTCATAAATGTTAAAATTTAAATTTAGCAGACTTCTTGGTTAGTGCAACCTCACCAGTTCATACATACAAGGAAGCATATAAAGGTGGGAAAATCTGAACCAAAGTTCCTAAACATACTGAAAAGGTGATGGCTGACTGTTCGTATTAGTATGTCCCACGGGATGCTTTGGGAATGTGTTTATTACATTTGCAGGAGAGCCTGTTAAAAGAGCCACTTTTAATAGCTGATGCTCAACTGTGTAACACAGCATTGCCGGTAATTAATTTCAATTAACTGCAAATAATTTACATGCTTTGTTAATGAAAAAAAAAATTTTCCCCAAGATTGTGACTACACAACTCTGTAATAGCTCAAGTTTCTGGCTGGGTGCCTGTTTAATTCATATGAAACTGACCATATCTTTTATGACTTCTTTAAGTCATTAAAACCAACAGTCCCAAGTAAAGTGTTATAGACACAAGAAGTCCCAACTGTGTTCTCAAAGATTTAATACTATATGCCTGAATTTAGCCAAGTTGTACTGATTAAAAACTCGGCTCTAAAAAGCACAGACTTGGGTGGGAATCCCAGCTTCTCTGTTTGTTAGTGGTAAGAACATAAGTAAATTACAAATGGCTCTAAGCCCAAGTTAATAATACCTACTTTGAAGTAGGTATTCATAATTAAGAAGTTAGATGTATATTACAGCATATGTCACAGAGCAGGCTTTAAATAAATGAAAGCTATTACAATAAAAAAATCATTTCATAATTAACAGAAATATTTCATACATTTTTATTTGATAATGTAACTATCATATTGTAATGAACAACAGATCCACAAATTGGTAAAAATGACATTATTTTCTAATTTTCCCAATTTTCATTAAATTTAAATTTTGTCAACAATATTTTCCCCATAAGAACATTAAACTGGGGCCAGATGTGCTGACAACCCTGACAACCTGAGGTCAATCCTGGGAATCCACATGATGGATAAAAAGAACCAACTTCTGCAAGTTGCTAAGGGACAACTGCAGATGTGCCATGGCATGTGTGCACATGTTTGTGTCTTCACATGCATAAATGCATAAGTTTAAAATAAAAAAGATGTAAAGAACATTAAACCAAGGGCTAAACTGTAGTTTTCGCTGTAGGCCTTCTAAGTGCAGCTCTTACATTACTAAAATTTACATTTCTGCATGTTCCCTAGTGAATACCAGAATGAACTGTAAGTTCTCAATGCTGTCATCTGCCCTAACTGATGAGGTGTGGTGACATCTACCTGTATCTGTAGCGCTTCAGAGGTGAAAGCCTGAGAATCATGAACTTTAAGGCCAGCCTGGGCTACCTGAGACTCTGAATCAAGAGGACAAAAAAATAACCTGATCTAAAAACTGTCATTTTCACAGCAAACTGGAATCACTAGAGTCTAAAAATGCTCTCTGTGGGAGGTTCTTTCCCCTGTGTTGGTCCTCACTGTCTGAAACTTCAGTGCATATAAAGGCCAGCTAGTCATCCCGTGCTGTTCATTCGTAAAATTTTAACCACACAGGGTAGAAATAATGTTAGAATGAAATAAGCATGACAGAAGTCTCAGGCTAGTGTTCATTCAGTAATAATTTTTCAATTAACTACATGATCAAAAGTACATCATTTTAGTTCATAACGCTGTATTCTGGTTAATAAGAATTATCTCTAACATGTCTGTGAAACCAAGATGCATTAATTCCTCTAAAAATTATCTTGGAAAGCTTTGTTATGTTTCGCCTTTAGCTAATCTTTTTCTGAAATTACTCATAATTCATGAATATACACCAGACATTACGGTAGAGACTATGATTACAAAAGTGAGTAAATAATACTCTTTCCTAAAGCCCAAAACCAAACCGATGGATCAAACTGAAATTTGATTCTCTTAACAGACTACATCTGTGTGTATAAATAATTCAAATTAAGCAGGTTCAAGTTTAAATTTCCATTGAAAAGTATCTGTCACTTCGCAGTCTGATAATAAAAAAATCTAACATGAATAATAGAACTATATCCACATTTTAAAATCATTTAAACTTTGAGTATGTATAAGTTCAGGGGTCCACGTGGAGGTCATTGGACAACTATTAGTAATCCATTCTCTCCTTTCGCCTACTTGAGCCTGGGTCTCACTTGTTATTTCTACCACTGTGCAAACTTATGGCCCATTCTGCAGACTCCTGCTCCCATTACACCATAGGAGTACATAGTTATCATTGTTTTAACCACAGTGAGCTTTATTTTTCTTTCTTTGCTCAAGGTGGGTTCTGAGGATGGAATTCAGGTTGTTTGGCTTATACAACAGGTGCTCTGACAAGATGAGTCAGTTCCCAGGCTCTAACTTATTTTCTGCACCTGGGACGTAAAGTGGATTGGAGAAAGAAAAGCTGATCTTGGTACAGACCTAAATGAGTTCATTTACATACACCATACTTAAGAATGGAAAGTTAAAACAGAAATAATGATTTAGATGCAGACACATGTATACTTTCTTGTAGTGTACTTTTGTAAAAATAAGAAAAGTTGTACACTTACCCTTTACTTTTAGAAACTAAACCAAGAGATTGACTTAGTCGGTGAATAAAAGCTCTTTCCGTACTGGTCAAAGAAGAAGGAAATTCCATTTCTACATAGGAAAAGAGATTCCACTTATAGACAATTATAGGTATAAAACATGAAAAATACATGTAAGTATAAATCAAATTATACATTTTATAAGAAAAGTATTTTTATTCAGTAGCTCACATCTAATAGGCTTCTGATATTAACTTTTAATATTTAATTGTACACACACATGTGTGTGTGTGGGTGGATGGATTCAAGCCATCATGGGGTGCTGAGATTCAAATCTGGGTCTTCTGCAAGAACAGTCTGCAAGAGGAACTGAGCCATCTCTTCAGTCCAGATTTCTGATATTAATTATTAAGTTACACATAAAACCTAAATATGATAAAGGACTTGGAAATTCATCGAAGATTACTACCTGTATTGAAATCTTAAATTGCTATAACTCTGGACATATTTTACCATTTAACTTATTCCTGTCTTACTTAACAAAACTGTATTTCCTTCAATAATGAGGGATGCCCAAGCATTATGAATTCTCAAGCTGAAACTCCCATGTTTCTGTTCTCAAAACGGCACAGGGCTCCAGCTCAATATTTGTTGTGACATAGTGTCAAGGCTTTGCTTCTGTCAAATATATGTTCAAAATCGTTTCAGACAATATGCCTCTGCAAATTATTAAGCCAGCAAATCAAAATGAGCATCCAATATGCTATGCAGACACTACGGGTAAACTCAGTTGTGTATTATGAGGCTCATACCATATAGGTCTCTAACCTGAAAAAGTACAAAACACACTTCTAAGTTTGTGTTTGATTTGATGCATCTGGCATTTCAATAGAGCCTGTAAATTCAATAAATTCAAAGCCTCTTCTGATGCTTTTTCAGCTGAAAGTAAGGCTACACCTTCTTCCAATAATAATGAGAAGGATGGTAGGGGCTTACCAACTCCTTAAAAAAATCATGTTGACTTAGCAGCCTCGGGTTGCAGAAAAAGTACCTGGGGAAAGAACATTTTCCCACTTGGGAGTAACCTCACCTTTCCACCTTCTGATGCCCAGCGACTGCTCCCTAACCCCGTCGACCCACAGACATCCCACCCGTGACCAACAGTCACTAGACAGCGCTGGTTTGACCTCTGCGGCCCGGCCCTGAGTTCCTCTGCTCATCAGGGGCGGGCCTGGGGGCGGGTGTCAGCCCACAAGGTCCCCGTCAGAAGCCTCACCTCGCTGGTCGCCGTATCGGAAGCGCTCCAGAGCGATGTTGACGGCGATCTTCACCTCCTCGTCGATACGAATGTCTTTGAGGCCCTTGGCCCGACCCCCGCCTCCGGGACCACAAGAAGCGGGGCCTCCGCCGCCGCCGCCGCCTCCGGTGCCGCCTCCGCTAGGAGCCGGCGGACGCGGCGAGACGCTGCTCGGCCTGGACATGGCCCTGAGGAGAAGCTCGCTCCGCGTGGGAGCGGCCAGGCCTGCTGCCAGCGAGCAGTGACAGAGACAGAGAGCCTGTGGGAACCCGGCGGACCTACCGCTCGGAAGTCAGCGCCCGGAGCGACTAGCGGGAAAGCGCCACTCACAGCAGCGGTGGAAGCGAAAGCGGAGGCACCACTAGAGCCCAGAGACGTCTTGGGCGCGCGTGTGATGACGTCACGAGGGCGCGCCGCACGCGACCCCAGAACGCCAGAAGGCCGGCTATACCTGTGCTGCCCTGGGGAGCCATGATGTGGGCCTCACGACCCCGAGGCTTTGGTTCTCAAAAAAGTATCATTTAGTTGGAGGACATATTATTTGGTTACCCATTCGATCATGTAATGCTTCACTCCTCTCTTCAGAACGGCCTTCTGGCCAGCGCCAGATTCACAAACTTGAAACAAGGGTTTTTCCTTCATTTTGGGGTTCGTGGTCTAGTGGGAGCACAGTGAGTATAGTGAGTAGACCAACTGGTTTAATTTTAAATAACGACTAGCTTCTTAGTATATATCTTTCATTCTGAGACATATTGAAAACTTGGTTACCCGAAATAAAGATATAATTGTGTTTTACCTCAGAACCCTAAGGTATTTGAAAGACCTCAAAGGGAAATGCTTACATGACAGTTATTAAAGTGCTCACAGTTTTAGGGAACAGCCCACCGAGAATGTGGAACACATAGCAATGAGAATAGTTATGGTTTGTGGCAAAATTAAGTATAAAAAGGAACTTCTCAAAAGTTGAAGGTCGGGGTGGTCGCTGCAAATGCCTTTAATCCCAGAACTTGGTAGGCAGAGGCAGGAGACTCTCTTAAGTTTGATGCTAGCCCAGTTTACAGAGTGAGTTCTAGAACAGCCAAGGCTGCAAGAGAAACTTTATCTCAAAAAACAAACAAACAAACAAACGAAGGAGTTGGGAAGAGTATGAGAATTGTCATTGGCTCAAATAGAGCCCTAATAACATTTTCAATGACCTAAATTGCTTCTACTGTGGTGCCACTATTGTCATTCTCCGGAGAGCATCAGACATGATCATTTCCATTTTTTAAAAATCAGAACCAGAGTGTAGTAGCATGCTCTCAAATGCAACATTCCGGTTGCTCTCCTCTGCAACATGAACAAACCATAAATTTCTCACTCTAACCCTCGAGATCCTCTATGATACTGACTGTGCCAACACTCACACTCACACTGCTCAGATGCATTTAATATTGTTGTTTGGTTTTTCTTTGCTTGGATGGGTTTTTTTTCTTGGAGAAGGCAGTCTTCCTCTGAGAATTCCTCTGTGCCAAAACTTGAAACATAATTGTGGCTCTTACATAGACATGCTTTCTAATCTTATGTTATCATTTGCAGCCTTTGAAAGTATTTTATTTGCTCTTGCCGAAAGGTATAAGCTACCAAGAAAGTGAACATTATCTTGTTTGTCACCATTCCTTCAGCACGCATAAGTATTTTTCCAACAGAGCAAGTTCCAGGACAGCAGGACTACAGAGAAACCCTGTCTTAAAAAAAAAAAAAAAAAAAAAAAAAAAACAGCAAAAGAATGGGATGGGTGGAGGGAATGGAAGAAAGGAAAAATAGAACAGGAATAATACTTCAACTCTCAGAAAAATTTTGTTGTTGTCCTTGGCCTACCTATTTCTTTCATTGATTACTAAAAACAGCTTTGGACAAGTAGAGATGAGCCTAAGATAACGCTACCCCTACCTAAAACAAGTAACTAGCTTTGGGGTAGACTAAGATAATTTCCAGAAGATATTATTACAAATTTTGTTTTGAAAGATCAGAAAAATAGACCACAGAGAACAGTTTTCTCCTGCACCAACAAAGAAAAGGCCATGGCAACAGTACATGTCTGCACAGAATCTGAGCAGAGAAGCCCTTCAGAGTCATTCACATGGGGTTCTCTCAAGTGAGTGTATTTTCACAGGTTGGATTTTTTGATAGATGGGACACCCAAGGAACACCTTTCTTCTACCCCAGTGAAACCTACTTGATTTCTCTTTAGAAGTGTAGTCTCTGTAACCGTTATAGCCATTTTTTCTGTACCTGCCTTATCTGCAGCTTCACACTGCCTTACACTCCTGTCCTCAGCAGACCACGGTTATCTTTTTGTTCACACTCACTCTCTCACACAGGCTGTAGATTTATATCAGAGGGGTAAGCAGTGACCATGACACAGCTTGAATGATACCCTTTAGATTTCTTCCTCTAAACAAGTTAGCCTTTTTCTTTTTTTGTTCAGTCTCACTCAGTTTCTTAGGACATGGACAATATGTATATAGCCAGATTCTCTGCCAGAATATCATTCAGATGGTCTTTAGCCCAGTTCTTGACCTAATCTTTGCTCTCCACTAAAAACCTCATGTGCCAGGCATCCAGTGTTCATGTTTCTCCTAGCATTCTGATTTCTCACACTTCTACCAGCACGACTCAGTAAGCTTTAAGTTTGCAGGACTTGAGGACCTCTCTGTCTAGCTTATATCTCTAACTTCCCTTCAAAGGCCTTAGAATTGAAGGGTGGCCTCACTCGGTAGCAAATCGTGGATAAAAATACTAGCAAAAGCAAGTTAAAGAAGTAAGTGTAATATAACTCAAAGATTGAGGGAGCAGTCCATCATGCCTAAGAGGGATAGTGTTGAGAACAGCGTTGCTTTTGTGACAGGAATGTAAAGCAGCTGGTCACATTGCAGCCACAGTAAGGAAGCAGGGAGAGATAGATGCTGCCACTCGACTCCTTTCTCCTTCTGTATTAATTAGTCTAGGGCCCAAGCCCATGGGATAATGCTACCCACATTCAGGTGAGTCTTCCCGTCTCAGTTAAATCCCTCCAGAAATGCCTTCATCTGTATGCCAAGATGTCTGTCCCCTAGGTGATTACCAATGCTGTCAACTTGATGCTCAAAATTAACCATCACATCACAGGAAAAGACACCTTCCACATATGCCCAGGAGTGTTGCAGAAGCACTATGGGCCACTGAGTACTTACTGTGTCTTAAGTTCCTTCCTCTCCTAAATGGGAAATGTTTATACAGGTATTCTAGCTCTGCTTATCACTTTACATACAGCATGTGGGTGGAGACATACGGTGTACATATTTACACATTACATATCTTACCTGACCATAAGGTAAGACTTTTCACCTTATTAGAAGATTGTGACTCAACAAAAGATCCTGGTTGCAGTGACTATATAGAACTTTGGACTTCTCAGGGAGGGAATGTGTGTTTTATGTGTGGCAAGAAGACAAATTTACAAACAGTTTGTTCCAAGATTTTAATTTTCTTAATGATTCTAGAATCAGGCAAAAACTTGGTTCATACATTAGAGGATGTCAGGTTTATGAAAGCTAAAGAACTAGAGAAAGCCAAAGACAGAAGCAGATTGTCTTGTAAGGCAGAAAGGTGGTGACAAATAGAAAACTGGCTGATTTGCAGGAGGTTTCTTCAGCTTATTTTGTTGTTATTTATTTTTGTTGAGGCAAGCTCTTACTACGTAGAACAGGCTAGCCTCAAACTCACCATTCTTTTGCCTTAACCTCCGGAGTGCCGGGAGTGTAGGCATGCCTAGCTTCTGGTGCTTTGTTTTGTTTATTGATTGATGTACGGGTAAAGACTAAAGTACAGAAAATTTTCTCAAGCCAACTGAAACTGGCCTTTCTGAGGAAATGGGCTGGCTCACTGTCCACATCTGCTCTCCCTTCCCTTTCTTGCTACTCCTTCTCTCCTTTTCTTCCCTCTTTGACTTCATCTCCCTTTTCCCTCTTATAATTTCTCACAACACCAGAAAACAACTTAGTTTCAGTTTGATAGCATATAGCTTCATTTGGGTTTTCTTTATGGCTTGTTGGATTCTGGTATAAGAACTTTGTTTAAAACAATGTTGTTCCTTTTTATTTCAATTTGGCATTATTAATCATGTCAATGAAGTACAATGCTCACCAATAAATGTATTCATTGTCTTTTGGACATTATATTAATTTTGGACATTGAGTTAACTGTAAGCTACCCATTGGAAAGGTGCTAGAAACAACATAGACCACTTCTGGGCTTTGTCTCTAAACCCTTCTGTCATGCCTGCATTTTCTGCTTTTCCTTGTCAGATGAAAGTTCTTAGACAGTGATAGATAACTGTATTGAAGAGTCCAGGATTCCATGATGATTGTGGCAGTCATCTTACCAACATGGTTTGATATTAGTGAGAACTAACACTTGATTGTGGGAGCCACTGAGTGTTGGCAATGTTTGTTTATATCACTGTGGCAGTTCTTACATGAATTGCTCCTGATGAATCATGCTTCCTTGTACTCGTACCTTTACATACTCTCAGTGATTCAGTCCTTCAACTATGAACTTACCTTTGACCATAGTGACCTCAATGACCAGTGATTTGAATGATACTTGTGCAATCATACTTACCTTCCTTTACTGTTAGGCATTGTGCTTCCCCATGTAAAGAACGGGAGGCTGCCTTACAAAGGCTTATAGACACACCATTAGTCAACACCAATGGCTAGATATATGAAAGACAACATTTTGGAAAAATATACCCTCCAACAAGTTACAGAGAAGGGGGTGATGGGGCACAGACATGATCCAAAGTAAGATCAAAAGGCTCTCCTTGACATACATCTGAGCTTTTTACCCACAGAATTCTTGAACAAATAAAATGTATATTGTAGTAAGCCATAAGCTGTGGGTTTGGTTTGTTATACAACAATAGCTAACAAATAAAAAGTGAACATAGTCTCTTCTGGGAAGTGGCACATGCCTGTAATCCCAGTAATTGGAAACAGGAGAATCAGGAGTTCAAGATCAACTTCAACTACATGAAAACTTTTATTGAAAAAAAATTAGTGTGTTCTGATTACTATAAAGAGATATAGATAAGGGACATCTTGTCCAAGAAAACTGACTAGGACAGCTCCAGATTCTATCTAACTGCCCAGGCATTGGTGTTATCAGTGCCTTAGCATACTTACAAACAATTCATGCCATACCAGCATGCTATGGCACAGAGTTCTGTAAAGTACTCTAGATGATTCTCCTCTGTCTAGGAAATTACCGTTAGAATAATAGGCTCTTAAGATGTAGCCACCTTGCTTTGTAATTGCTGTTATAGATACCTTTTTTCACCCTTTGTCTCCTTACCACCCACATTCTCTACTTCTCCAGCCCCTTCTTGTTTAGATAGGTCATTTGGGGTCTTTTACGTTATTTGGGGCCTTTTATTTCAAGGAATGTTGTTGAGATAAAGTACCATGACCAAAAGCAACTTAAAGAAGAGTTTACTTTGGCTTATAGTTCCAGGGGGTTAGATATACATAATGGCAGGAGCAGAAAACTGAGAGATCACATGTCAACCACATACAGGAGGCAGAGAGAGGCAGAGACAGGAGGACAGAGCAGGAGGTGGGGGCAATGCTATAATCCTTCAAAGACTGCTCCCAATGATGCACTTCCCCCAGCAACACTGTACCTCTTAAAGGATTGATAACTTCCTAAATAGTGCTACCAGGTGGGGACAAAGTTTCCAAATACATGAGTCTATGGGGACTTTTTTTTTTTTTTCATTCTAACCACAGTAGGGCAGAGGGAGAATTGAGCATACATGTGGACTTCCCTTATTTTGCTATATGATTCTCTCAATTTCCTAAGGGCTCTACATGGGCATCGCCATCCTACCTAAATACTTACATACCCTACCTAAATTGTTGCCTTAGCCTTAGAACTCAACTTTGAGCCAAAAGGAACCTCTTCTCTTTATAATGTACCCAGTCTTTCAGTCCTGTATTATGAACAGAAAATAGACCAAAGCAGATGTTCTCCTAAGTGTAGCCCTGGAGTGACTCCCCAGGGAAGAACAGTGACGGGATATGTGTAGGCAGTTAGGACTCATTGTGGTAAACGTCAGTAGATGGGTCTAGAACTGGCACAGGCAGATACCAGGGCCTGAAGGAGTCTTGTAGTTGGGAATAAGCAATGAGTGACGTAACTTAGATGTATATAGACTGTAAGGATCAGAAACACAGTGCCCAATGCTTGGTAGGTCAAAAGTCCTCTAGAAGTTAGGAGCAAACCTAAGTATGAGCTGAAGAACCCTGAAATAACCTCAGATTAAGGTAATCAGAGAAATTAAGTCCCGCCCTACTTAAGCCTGATGGTTTTCTCATTGCCTAAGGTTTAAGAAACTGTAAAACCACCTCTAACTCTACCATTTGATGCATGTGTAATGATGGAGACATCAAAATGTATATGTTGTTGATTTGCATGTCTTTTTTTTTTTTTTTTACCAATGCTTCTAACTCTGTAGCAGTTAACCTGAAAATACACATTAATAGGTCAGCCACAAGATGGTAGTATAAAGCTGTCTTTTGCCTGCAATCCCATTTTACATCGCTAATTTCCACATAGGGCTTCTGTGAACTGTTTTAGCAGTAACTGTTAAAAAAAAAAAAAATCAAGATAGCCACAATGGGGTAAAACAATACATATTTAAAACCGTAAAAGTAGACTCTGCAGAAAATACTTTAGTTTGTGTTCTTTCTTTTTTTCTTATCCACTACGATGTCATTAGATATCTTAACTATCGTTCAAAAAATCAAAAACTAATATATTCCACACATAGTTTTAAAAATTATTATATTCCACACATACGTAAAAATACTAATAGACATGGTTTCTTATATTTTAAATTTTTTCTAAATTATTCTTTTTTAAAAGATTCATTTATTTATTTTATGTACACCGTTGCTGTCTTCAGACACACCAGAAGAGGGCATCTGATCCCATTACAGATGGTTGTAAGTCACTGTGTGGTTGTTGGGACTTGAACTAAGGACCGCTGGAAGAGCAGTCAGTGCTCTTAGCCCCTGAGCACATATAGAATACTCTAAACCATATTGTGAACACTAAAGTCCCAGTCCCAAATGTGAGTACAGCATGTTAGGAAACACACAGCATAGCTGTTGGAGCACCTGTTATCTTCAGGGGAGGGATGAAGAGAGAAAGAAAACTCTCTTTCCCTAGGACTTCTTGCTGTTCCCCCTTTTCTTCTGTTGTTTGTTTGTTTGATTTTTTTCTGTGATGCAGTATTGAAGAGACACACATTAAGAGGCGAGAGGAGAGTTGGAAAATCACACAGGAAGAACTCTCTATGCAAAATGGCTCTGTGTCAGAGAAATCACCATTTCACAACATGAAATTAGAACTACTGCTTAGGCACTGCATCTGACATTGGACTGGAGCTTTGTCGGTGGGATTCACAATTTTCTTCTTAGGAATGAGTTTGATCCCTCACCGAGTATGGTTGCTCAATTTAAATCCAAATACCTAGGCTCCTAACAAGACATAATATTTTGCTAGGGATGGCTTAAATTTGACTACCATCAAACATCTGGCAGGTAGTTCACAGCTAGCCCAACACTCCAGAGTAGAGGTTGAGAGGGCTGGAAAGCCAGCCATCATGAGGAGTGCTAAGGAAACAATGATGATACATAGCCATGTGCCCACTGCAAATATCTCCCACAGGGTTTGCTACAGAATAAG
Organism: Arvicanthis niloticus; assembly: GCF_011762505.2. NCBI lineage: Eukaryota > Metazoa > Chordata > Mammalia > Rodentia > Muridae > Arvicanthis > Arvicanthis niloticus. The sequence continues at coordinate 42,931,084 of NC_047671.1, forward strand.
AAACTGATTTTCTGCATCCAAGCATGGGGATTAGAATAGAAACCACCAGTCTGCAGACACAGCTCAGCAATTTTTAAAGCACTTGTTGCTTTGGGCTCTGGAAATGAGCCTCTGCCATGAGGATCTGGGTTTGGTACCTATGATCCACATAATGGCTAACGACAATCTGTAACTAAATTTATTTGTTAATCACCATGACCAAGGATTCTGGTAGCATAAAGTGTTTTGGCTTACAGTTCCGGAGTGTGAGTCCATGATGACAGAGTGAAAGCAGGGTGGTAGGAGCAGGACGCTGAGGGCTCACATCTTGGTCTGTGAGGATGAAGCTGAGAGAGCATACTGGGATTGGTGCTAGGCTGTGAAACTTCAAAACTTGTCCCCAATGATGTACTTTCTCCAGCAAGGCCACATCTCTTAAACTTACCCAAATAATGCTCCTAATTGGGGACCACATGTTTAAATACCTCAGACTAGGGGGAGATTTTATTCAAGCCACAATACTCTATTTCAAGGGAGCACCCTCTTCTGGCCTCTGAGGCCACAGCATGCACAGGGTGCACAGACACACAGGCAGGCAAAACACACACATTAAATTTTAAATGAATGGAAAATATTTTAAAAGAGAGGGTCTGGTGACATCTGATCTCAAACAATAAAAGTCCTGAAATGTGATAAACAAGCTGATATCGTCATATATAAATTTCATTGGGTTCTTTTGGTGTTGCAATGTGGCCTATATGAATAATTTACAAAACCCCTATTAAATAAATTGTAGTGGGAAATATTCAAAACGGCTGCTGGCTCCCAGCTCTGCTGCTGTGTTCCTGCACTAGAGTCTGGCACTGGCTAGCCGCCTCAGTGGCACTGGCCAAGGGGCCCATGAGACACTGGCGTGGCTGTTGCCTCTGCTGGCCTGCTCTGCAGCCTCTATAGCTCTAGCCATGGCCTCTGGGCCAACTCCACCACCCCCCACAGCACTCGGCTTAACCCCAGACAATAATCCCCATCCTTGCAATAGATATCACAATACCCAGTATCCTGTAGAAATAAGACTCTTAATGCTTATTTAAAGTTAACCAAACAGATTTATATATCAGCAAATACTCAAATCACAAGATGCCCACACAATTTAGAAGGTTATCCCAATATTCCCAACCTTTAGAGAAATTTCTATCACAATAAATGATATTATAATCACTGTTTTACAGATATGTATCCCCAAACCAGTCTATGCTGGATGCATTTTAAAATATATTTGGAAAGAAATTGTCCACCAAGGAGAGGTTTTATGGTTGTCAATGAGAAAAGAAACATATTATATTGTTTTTCGTTATGTATACATGCAGCACAATGTATTGGAGGATGGAGTTTTAGGTTGCTTTCTACATGCATTGCTGGAATATAGGGGTGTTTGTTCATAATACATGCTGGTGATGTTCCAATGTTGTTAAATCTGTTGTTAGGCATGAGGGTCATACCCATCCCGATGTCCTTTTAATTACTGGAGATCAGGCCTCTATCCCCGCCTTGGCAAGATTAAAATCACCATGGCTCTTCTATACTTGGAGAAGGGAGGAGATGTCAGGGGCAGCCCTGCTTATACACTGAAGGCCTAAAATCAGCCATAAGCCTAAAATCAGCAATAGGCCAGACATACATGCCTGCTTGTTGTGGATAGCCCCAGCCTTTTGTTTTCATGGTATTTCCACTCCTGGGAGGGGCTGCAGAGGAGTGAATCTTGTGAACCTTCTGTCCAATTGAATTTGTAAAATAAAGGCTAGAGCCAGTGATTGGGCAGTAGAAGGGGAGGTAGAGAAAAAGGCTTAGGGTAGGAGTCAGAAGAGGAGGAGTCGAAAGAGGAAGTTGGGGGGGGAGGCGAGGTAGGCAAAGGAGAGCTGGAAGAGCAAGAGGAGCTGTTGGAGCCATTGGTGGAAGGACAAGGAGGAGGAGAAGAACATGGCTTAGAAAACCGCAGGTTTTAAGGGATCTCATAGCTGGGGAGTAGAGTAGTACAATGGTAAATCTGCCCAATCCAAGGCTTGCAGTTTATAATCATAAATATTGAGTTGTGTTTTCCTTGACTGGACGTGTTTGGGTCAGAGGTTTTACCACAACACCTGCTAACACAAAGTCTTGGGTCTCTGTGGAACAATGAAGCAGATGGCTATAAGCTATTGTAAACAGATAGCTTTTGTAGAAATTTACCAGCCTGAGTAGTCATAAACCTTGTAAATAGGCAGCCTTGGCAGATAGTATCAACTTAGATAAGGACAAGTAAATCATAGGCAGAGTCATAGTGACCTGTCCCCTGAACCTTCACCCAGCTGATACCCTGTTCTGAAAGATATCTGTACTCCCCCTGAACACCTACGCTCCTGTGTCATCCCCTTCTCCACATTCTGCATTTTTGTGTTTATAACCCCGGTGTTAAAAAGTAAAAATTATGATTTGATAATAAAGAAAAAGTGTTGTTAGTGTATTACAGCTTAAGCAAAGAGGAGTCTTAGTTGCTAAATATCTCCTTTACCTTCCTACCTTCGATACTTGCTGAAGTTGTTAAATCATATTACAGGACACAGAATATACCATAAACCAAAAACTTTATGTATGTTATATCCTCAAAAAGAAGACTGCATAGGTCTGTGAAGAAGTTAGAAACAGGAGTAATCACTTTGAATTGAATTCCAATTATTGATTTGATAAATTTGTGCCTGCTATCACTAAAACTCTGGGCTCAGTTGTAGATGTCCTGGTATTCCAAAAGTACTAATTCTCCAGCAAGGATACCACAAGAGTTTCAGATACTCCCTGGATGCTTCATGTTCCGTGTGTCTAGAAGTCATCAGTAAAGAAGAGTCATCCTGAGTAAGTGAGCCTGATCATGAGGAGGAACAGAGCTTCAGTCAAGAACAAATGGAGTCAGGGAAGAGCATATTAGAGTGCAGGTGACTGATGTGGGTAACTCTTGACAATCTCTCGTCCAGTTCTAAGAGCATATGAGCATGTGCAGCAGTCCCAGCCTTGGCAGAAATGAGCACCTGGGTTGTGCAAATTGGCAAGTGGCCTGAGTCTGCTCTCTGAGAGTGAGGCAAGTCAAGACTCATTAGTATAGGAAGGAAACAAAAAGTATCCATTGGGACCCCAAGATCGGAAGCTGTGATAAAGACTAGAATTCTTCTCTCACTAAATTCTGCAAGAAGAGCTTGGGATGTAGTGTCCTGGTATGTAGAGCCACCATTCAACATTTTTTAAAAAGTCCGAGGAGTTAGGGAGATGGCTCAGTAGTTAAGAGCACTTGTGATTCTAACAGAGGACCTGAATTCACTTCCTAGAGCCCATGAGTGTCAGGTCACAACCATCTATAACCTCCATCCTAGGGAACAGGATTTCCTGTTCTGGTCTCTGGGGACACAAGGTGTGCACATAGTACACATACACATGAAATAAAAGAAAAATTTTAAATGTTAAAAAAAAATCCCCTAGGGATGGAAGCTTTACAAAATCCAGGAATAATTCTGTCTTAATCTGAAGGACCCACAAGACTTAGGGATGGACTGTGGGGAGATATACTACTTAGCTCTCCCTTCAAGAAAGGACTGTGTCTCAGCAGCTAGGAATGCTGTCAGAAGGTCCTTCAGCTGTTCACCCTTTTGGAAAACTCACAATACTATGGAGACACCCTTCCTGTGCTGTAAGTCTAGTGTCTCCAGGCGTTCTCCCTAGTGATCAGCTGAGGGTAGAGTATAAAGGCCTAGCCATTCTATGTCGATGATGGATAACCTGGCAGATTGGGCAGACATGCAGTCCCTGCCATCTGCATCCCAATCTCTAGAATCTGTAAAAATGTCCATGTGGCAAAGCTGCATATAGAATCAGGGTGCTAATTGGCTGGACTAAAAGTACACATAATCCTCAGTGATTTCGGTGAGACCAGTGTTCATGGTGCCCTCTAATCCGTAAGAGGATGAAAAGTTAATCACATTCGAAAATGCTCATCAGTTCTCTTTGAAGACTGTCAGAGTCAAGGAATACAGACATCCTACAACAGCCGGCAAAGAAAATGAATTTCTACTTCAGGAACATGTCCTGCCAACACTTTGATCTTAACTCAGTGAGACTCATTTCAGGATTTGGGCTTCCAGAATTGGAACATAAGAAATATATTGTTAAAAATAATAAAATTATGCTCTGGAAATTTGTTGCAGAAGCCGTAGAAAATGAATCCACTCTATTTTAGAATTCTCTGTAAGGAGCTGGAGAGACATCTCAGTGCTTAAGAGCACTAGTTGCTCTGGCAGAGGACCTGGGTTCAGTTCCTAACACTCACATGGTAGGGAGCCTTACTCCCCACATCTGGATAACAACCAGCTATAATTTCAGTTACAGGAGATCCAACACGCTCTTTTACCCACTAGAGGTGCCAGGCATAATGTGGTGCAATATATACATATATACATATACATATATAAACATATATGCATATATACTATGTACATATATACATACACATACCTACATACACACATACATATACACACACGTATACATGTGTACATCATATATACATATATACTTATATACACATATATACAAATACACATATACATATATACATATGCCAGAACTCTCATACACATAAAATAAGTTAATCTAAAATACAGAAGAAAATTCTGTCATCTCGAGTATAGATACTCTCCAGCTTGTATCACAGTGCAGCTCTCCCCCTTGTCTCATCCTGCTTCCTATGCTTTTTCCACCTATGTTGAAGTATTTAGTATCTTGTACCTGAAACTCTACCTTGTTTGTGACTAGTGGTTATGAGGTCAACTCCAGCTGCTTCCTGTACTTGGGCCCCCTACATAGGCTGTTTGGGTTGAATTACATCTTCTACCTCCCACATTCTCTTGGACCTCTCACACAATGGTTAAAGTTTAAATAAATAAATAAATAAATAAATAAATAAATAAAAATTAGTTAAAGTGTATCCCAGTATGTAGCATTAAGGCTGCTTCAAAGGACATCAGTAACTTGTGATAAGAACTTCGGAAAAGTTAATTTGGCTTCCTTGGCTTTACCTCAATATTTTCTCTCAGAAATCTGCAGCCTCATTTATTAGTAATTGACACTAAGGGGCAAGAGAGGCTGAAAGACGATTCATGATTTCACCATAGAATTCTTCTTTACAAACTGTGTGCTTCAACCTAAGAAAGCCTTGGAAGACTGAGGTGACTTTTGGAAGGTTACGGGAATTTAGCAGGGTTTATAATAAAAAACCACTCTAGAGAGAAGGTGGGCAGCTGGCTGCAGGGAGCCCTACTCCAGCATTTGCCTGTAGTCTTGGTGCATTTCAGAGTTTGGAAGCATGAGCAGGAGATGATTAGGTTTGCAAAGTGCTTTAACTGATAAGTTTAGATAAATGAGCCCATGTATTTTGTAATGTGCATACCAAGATACATTGAATTGCATTACATAAATGTGAAAGAAAATTATAACCTAGAAAAAACTTAGAATTAAAAACAAAACTAGACAAGGAAAAGAAAGCTATGCACCCATTTCAGATAAATACCAAAAGGTCTATACCTTTTGGAGTTATGACATAAACAGCACAGTTATATTTATAGCCATGGCTATTGCTCCTGTTCCAAGCTCCTACCTTATGTTTGTCATCTGCATATTCATTGGAATCTCTATTTTCCAGTATCTTGTAAATAGCATCCTCTCTCATAACCTTTTCAGCATAAATTTCATGTTTTATAACAACTCAGAAACAAAATCTCCTCTGAAAAGTTGAACCTATTTATTTAACCGTTTGTAAGTTACCCAAGAATGGGAAAATGGTGTTTTGAAATTGGTCCGCCGGGCGGTGGTGGTGCATGCCTTTAATCCCAGCATTCAGGAGGCAGAAGCAGGCAGATTTCTGAGTTCGAGGCCAGCCTGGTCTACAGAGTGAGTTCCAGGACAGCCGGGACTACACAGAGAAACCCTGTCTCGAAAACAAAACAAAACAAAACACAAAACAAAACAAAACGAAAGAAATTTGTCAAGATCCTCTTTTAGAATATTCAGATTTAATCCAAAATTATTTAAATGTAAACCTAAGGAGCTATGTACACATTCCTGATCAAGAAAAACATTGTCTTAGAAGTATTATCAGTTGATAGTTAAATCTCTACTTTCTATAGACATGAAGTTATATGAAGACCCACTTAAAGCTTGGAAAGATCTCTGGGTTTCCAGGCTCCTTTATACATTTTATACTTAGGAAAAAAAATGCTTTTAAATCTCAAGTCACAAAGTCAAGGTGAGTTTGAAGGCTGTGGTGGTCTGAGTAGGTATGGCCCCCATAGACTCCTGTGATTGACTGCTTGGCCTATAGGGAGTGGCACTACTAGGAGGTGTGGTCTTGTTGAAGTAGGTGTGGTCTTGTTAGAGGAAGTGTGTCACTGTTGGCCTGGGCTTTGAGGTCTCCTATGCTCAAGCTGTGCCCAGTGTGGCACATAGTCTCTTTCTGCTGCTGTGGATCAAGATGAAGAACTCTTGGCTTCTCCAGCACCATGCCTACCTGCACACTGCCATGCTTCCTGCAATGATCATAATAAATCTCTGAAACTGCAAGCCAATCTCAAATTAAGTGTTTTCCTTTATATGAGCTGCCATGGTCATAATGTCTCTTTTCATCAATAAAACTCAAACTAAGACAACTCTTGTTGTGATGACAAAGATTTTATTCTATAAAATTAGAAACATAAAACATTTAAATTTTGTACAATATAAGCATGTACCCCAGGAATATTGATGATGTTGGTAGCATTTTTTAGGCAAATATTATTGGGTATATTTGCAAATTTTTTTCTAAAGAGACATTTCATTTGTGGGAAATATTAATGAAACGTGCTGTGTTTCCTATCAAAGGGTTAAATGAGACAAAGAAAGCTCCATCTTTAAAGACATTTGTAAAGATGTCATCTGGCAAAACCTTTAGTCTTCTCTTTTCTAAGATGAAAATATGTGCTCAAAGCTACCTCCTATTCTTAAAAGGCATGCTTTGACTATTGGCTGTGAGACACAGGGCCCCTTTGCATTAGGATTAAAAACTCAGAAGAACCCCTGATGTGTGTGTGCCTACAAACTTTTACAGAGGTAAAAAGTTTTAAAAAGATTTGTTCGTGTGTGGTTATCAATGTGTTCTGTGTATGGCTGGTGACCTCAGGGACCAGGAGAAGGCACTAGATTACCTGGAACTGGATTCAGCGAGTTTGTAAGCTGCCATGATGGTGACTGGAACCAACCTAGGTCCTCTGTGAGAACAGCAGCTACTCTCAACTGCTGAGCCATCTCTTCAGTCCAGAAGTAAAACTTTTTGCCTTGCTGAAGGTTTTGATTGAGTGATTAATTTTTGAGACACCAGACTCATCTTTAACACATGCATTATCTGAATACAAGTACCCCAGATATCTGAAATGTTCGGAACTTGCAGACATAAAAAGAACAAGTAGGAATAGGTAGGTGGAGTGAAAAAGAAGAGAAAAAGAGCAAAGACCCCTTCCTGTTGACCCTGTAGTCAATCCCAAGAGAGATTGACTTGCTTCAACTACCTACTGCTAAACAAACACATCACCCTAAAATTCAATTATTTTAAACCACAACAGACTTTTTATAGTTATCATTAGAACCCTGGACTGTTGCCTGAGCTCTGATAGGCTCTAGTTTTGCTTATGGATTTGCTAGAGAGTGTCATATCTCACTCATGTCTGGCTCCAGGTCAGAGAAGGCTCAAACATCTGGAGGCTGTTTGATCTCTCTCTCTCTCTCTCTCTCTCTCTCTCTCTCTCTCTCTCTCTCTCTCTCTCTCTCGTTCTCTTTGCATGGATTCTTCAGCAGAGCAGCTTCAAGATAGCCAAACTTCTTTCAGAGAAGGTTGTAGCATCCAAGATTCTTGTCTCCAAAGAAAGATAGGTAAAATCTGCTACCACTTTAAAGCTAGCTTCAAAAGGCAAGGTAGTTACAAAGTCCCAGCCAGGTTCAGGAGGAGAAAGCATAGCCCACCTTCTGATGAGACCAGAATCGTTGGGCATGTTTTTAAAATACCACAGGACTTCACAGACCTCTGGCAGAAAGCCTGGAGCAGAATAATGAATCATTCACTGAACCACAAATTGTTTCATTGTGGTTCCTTTGCCTCTTGCTATATAGGTTAGTGTGGTGTTTAAGGGCTCCTGATCTGGAGTTATGATTGCCTGGGCTTGCCTCTGCGCTGACACAGGCTTTGAACCTGGAGCAAGTCTAAGTACCTCAGCAGCTCTACCTGCAAATCAGAATTAGTATCCATAGAGCACGCAGCTGAAGCTAGGTGTTGTCCTGCATTATGTACTATCTCCTTTACCCTTGAGATAACCCGATAGGATAGCTTTATCTACTTCCCAAACGAAGGCCAGCCCAGCAGAGCACTGTTACCAGAAACCGACCCAAAGTGCAGAAAAACCCACTGAAAGGCAGATTGTTCCAGTGAAAGACAAATATGGGCTAAGTCTAAGTTGCATGTCAGATGTAAACTTTAAAATGCCGGCCTTTCTGGGTCTCATTCTGGGCGGCGGAGTCAGAATTCAGCATGCTCTGGAAAGTGGACTCGCACAGAGTTTTGAGCCTGTAACACAGGAGTCATACTCCCGCCCCCGGCACCCCCCCCCCCCCCCGCGCGAAAGAAAGCCCCTACTCTGGGCACTGGTGCCAGGAGAATATCGCCTGTCTGTCTGAATCACCCCCTAGTATCAGGGATCTGGAGCCTTCTTAGGCCGGCAGGTCGGCATCCCGGGTTTCGTGATTCCCAGAGCCACCCTTGCTCCGCAGGTGCTACTTGGGTGATTCCGGGACGCCCATCTTCCCAGCCCCGGCAAAACCCGGAGAGGTGGAATCGGTAGCCGGGAGCTCCGGGGCGGCCACTGGGCATGCTCCGTCGTCGGGCAAGTTCGGGGTTGTCAGCGGCTGTGAGCCCTGCAGGTCCTGCTGTTCCTCCTCCCGGCGGGAACGCGATGGCGGCTGCAAGCGCCTGCAACAGCAGCGGTGGCAGCAGCGACACGTCCAGCACCGGCGAGGAGGAGCGTCTGCGGCGGCTCTTCCAGACGTGCGATGGCGACGGTGATGGCTACATCAGCAGGTAGGCGACCCTCCGTCCAATCCAGCCAAGTTGCTCCCGCGCTTGCGAGGAAAGTTTGGTTCCGGGAGCTCCTCTCTGGCTGGGCCACTGAGTCTAGGGGCCTCCCTGCCTGCCTTCGGGAGGTACCTGCGGGTCCCAGGTAGGAGGCGCTGCTTTCCTGGGGCTGCTTGAGACACTGCAAGCGCCAGTGCGCGGTGGGAGACCGGTGGGCAACCCAGGCAGGGGCGCTGTCAGTGACAGACTCATGCAGGTAAATAGCTTAGGAAAAGTACCTGAATCCCAAACTTGAGTCCAGAAAGATGGCAGAATTTGTCTCCTAGTAGCGATCTAAATAAACACACTACTCTGGGACACAGGAAGCCACCTGGAGCGAACTAGGGTTTGAAGAGTCTAGACTATAGACCCTCCCTACTCCCCACCCTGTTCGGAGGTGTGTCCTCGCACCTCTATTCTCACTTGCGGTGTTTGTTTCCAGATAGATGGAGGTCTGGTGATGTGGCTTTAGCCTACAGGATCAAATGATGAGTACGCTCAAATTTGTAAGCCTTAGAAGGTGAAGGTGAAGTTGCAATGCGCTTTTATGAAAGGTTGACATCCGGGGATATAGAAGTACGCTCCGAATTTTGGATTGCCTTCAACAAAACAGGCAGTCCAGCTTTTGTGTACTCAGTTTCTTTAAACTACGTCTTGCAGATGCTCAGTATCCATTCTGAAAATCTGACGTTGCCTGCTTGCTGTTTTCCCTTGCCTACCTAAAGGAAACATGAATCAAGGAATGTTTTCCCTACGTTACTGAAAAGCTCTCTCAAATAGGTCATTTAACCTGTAACAATTCGGCAGGTAAAAAAAAAAAATCATTTATTTGAGACTTGATTCAATCATCAATGTTGGTGAATTTTTATTATTTTTCCAAAGTTTCATTGAGACAAAGAAAGTGATAATTCTACTCTGAAAGTGATAATTCTGCTCTGAAATGAAAACAGTATGTAACTCTGATAGATTCCCACATAGGGTTTTTTGGGGGGTTATTTTTGGTTTTTTGTTCATTTGTGTGCTTGTTAGTTTTTTCTTTTTTTCTTTTTTTAGCTTGAATTCTGTGTTGTGATTTTTTTAAAGTTTATTATAGTCTGTGGTTTGGGGGTTTGCCTAGGTGAAAGGTCATTTTGTCATTGTAATAATAATAATAAAAGCCATCTGCATTCAAGTTGGAATGTAAAAGGAATTTAATTTCACACAAGCAGGAGTGCATACAGGAAAGTTAACATCCTTACCTTCCCCTTCCTAATTTTACCATTAATACGTTGCTTTGGGTGAACCAGACTTAACTGTATAAAGGCTCACTTTAGTTTCCACAATGGACCTATTCACCCTGGAGTATGATGAATTCTTGAAACTAAATCTGAGGACTTTGTTTTGAAAACTGAAAAGTTCTCCTTTGATTAAACATAAGAGTTGAAACCTTATCATTGCCACAGGGCCATCAGTGCCCAGCTTCCTTCTTCCTTTCCCCAGAACGACTCTTCAGGTAAAGCACCCCAATTTATCTCAAAACACAAAGATAATTGGCCTAGCTCCAGCTTCACCCCCAAGTTCTAGAGGAAGATATAAAAGAGCATTGAAGTGTGTAGTGCCTATATCATTATAACAACTTACTCAAATATCTTATTCTTCAAATTACAACCCCTTGCCACCTCAGAATGTGACAGAATGTGAGGGGAATTGTAGTTCATCTAGGTACCGTGATCCATGAAATCTGAGTTCTGTCACTTAGACCAAGCTGTGGCTCTTAGATGGGAAAGTAGTAATCAGTCCATATCAGCTCTCCTCCATAATAATCTTCATGTGACTGTATTGGCTCTAATTCTTTACCTAGCCTAGATCCTAAACAAGAGTGGGCTGGCAACCTTATATCTGGAGGAAAGAAAAATAAAAGACAGAAGAAACAGTAGTGGATGAATGTCAGTGAGATAGAAGATGAGACTTCCTAGTATCAGTGTTCTTTTGGGCGTAGTCTTCCCCACCAGAAAAGACTTTGGCTAACTGGAGATTCCCAGAATTGGTGGTTGTAGCAAGGCGCTTCTACACTGTCAAGGGGATGCAGAACCATCCCCATTCAGTAGCTGAGATGGTCTACGAAATTATTATCAAGCATCTTATCCTGGGATGAGATAGGATTTGGTTTGTGCAGAGACATCACAGCAGGCTCTTCTAGTACATTCCATTAGCATTATAATGACTTAACCCCATGTTTCGCAGTAGTGAATTAGCGTTATAATGGCTGAGCCCCATGTTTCCAATAGTGAATTCTGGACCCCCTGAGTTAGGTTTTGTCTTTTCACTTCAGTGAAATACAATGGAAGTTCTCTCTCTCTCTCTCTCTCTCTCTCTCTCTCTGTGTGTGTGTGTGTGTTTGTGTGTGTTTGTGTGTGTGTGTGTGTGTGCGCGCGCGCGCGCGCGCGGTGCGTGCATGCATGCATTTGTACAAATGTACATGTTCGTGTCAGTGTGTGCATATGTGTGCTTTCACATATATGGAAACCTTCATGTACGTGGAAACCAGGGGTGGACATCAGGTTTATTTATTTTTAAAGCTTTCTAACTTGTGATTTTTATTTATGTATACGTGTCTGCAATTGAGTGTGTGCACATGAGTTCACAGGAGTACCTGAAGAAGTTGGAAGTGCTAGATCCCTATTGAGTTGAAGTTACACAATTGTGAGCCACCTGTCATAGGTACTGGGAATTGACTTCCAGTCCTCTCTGTCATGGGTGCTTGGAATTGACGTCTAGTCCTCCAGAAGATGGGTATGTGCTCTTAACTGCTGAGTCTTTTCTCTAGCCTCTTCTCTTTATTTTTGAGACAGGGTCTTTCACTGACCCTGGAGATCAGTGACTTACTGAACTGGTAGGACAGTGAGATCCAGGGATCCTAGTGTCTCCACCTCTTCAAACCTGAGATTGATTATACATGTGCACATTAGTGACCAGCTATTTATGTGGGTGCCGGAGACCCAGACTCAGTTCCTTGTGCTTGCATCATGAACACTCCAGGAATGAAGCTGCCTGTTTTGAGCACATCTGACAAATATCTAAAGCCTAAAACTTACATTCTAACCTTCCCCCTAAATCTCAGCTCAAACTTTGGTGCATTAAAAGCTGGACAACCCAAAACCTGTTCTCTTTGGATCTCATCTCCCCATCCTTCCCATTGCTCCAAACCTTAGGAACCACTAATCAATTGTACATCTCTCTTCTGGATATTTCATATGAATGGAATTATATATGCTCTTTTGTGATTGTGTTGGTTTTTTTTTTTCCAGTTAGCTAATGCTTTCAAGTTTCTGCCCGTTTTAGTATGTATCAATGCTTCATTTCTTCTTATGGCTGAATCATATTTCATTGTAATGATACAACATATGCTGTTTGTTCATCAGATGAGGAACATTTGAATGTTTCTGTCTTTTGACTACTGTGAGTAATGCTGTCATGAATATTCATGCACACATTCTTGTGTGCGCATATTCTTTGATTTTTAAGTATATTCCTCGAAGTAGAGTTCCTGAGTGTCATGGAAATTCTAGGTTTAAGTTTTTGAAGAAGAATTAGATAGCTTTTCAGAGCACCTGCATCATTTCACATCCCTACAAGCAGTTCTAACTTCTCTGCATCCTCGGGGGCACTAATTGTTTATGGTCACCCTGCTGTGTATACAGTGGTACCTCATGGTAGTTTTGATTAGCATTTTCATAATGGTTAATGATATTGAACAACTTAATGTGTCGTTATTGGCCATTTGTGAGTGTTCTTTGGAGAAATGTATGTTCCATTTAAAAATTCTGTTATATAACTTTTAATTATTAAGTTATAAAATTACAAAAGCCCCCCTCCCAAAGCTGATCTTTAAAAGAAAAAGTACATTTCTTACATTAAAATGGGTTCACCCTATCCCACTGGTATTCTATATTATAGTAATAAACTTTGTCTTCTAAAGCATTCTTTTCACTTTGTAAATTTCATGGTTTTTTACTATTTTGATTGCTACTATTATTCTACACTGGCTTCCATAAGGGCATTAAGCTCTGTGTTTTGTTAAAAACTCATACCTGCCATAGTTTGTGATGGTATAGCACACACTCAGCAAACTCCAATGGAAAAATGATCAAGTATAATCAGTAGTAAGCACATTCTTGTATATTGTCTGGGCATTTTTATTTTTAAATATCTTTTATCTTTGTAAAACACATTAAATGTGCATGTATTTGATGAAAGGATCTTTTTCTTTAAAATGACCTCTTCTGTTATATGGAAGGTATTCCTGTCATTTTCTTTTTTTTTTTTTTGAAAAATTTACAAATGTACAAAAACAAAATTTCAATTACCCACGATCTTGTCACCAAGGAGTACCACTTGTTTTCCCAGTGACATGTACGTCATGTCTGTCCTTTAGTACATTAAAAATGAAAATAGCATTTTTAAGTTGACTAATTACCCAAGTTGGGGTGCAAATTTAACCATGTGAATATACTGCAAAATATTCATTGCATTAAACTAGGATAAGCGTTCTAATGTGTGAATCATTGTTCAACAAAGCTGTCTTCTTGTCCTAATTCTGTCTGTCCTGAACTTACGGAGATCTTGTGTGTACTGTCAAAGTCTCTGTGAGTTCTCTGTGATGGTCTGTGAGTATCAGCCCTGTTTATCTGAAACACACTGTCATTAAGACATCATCCAGTACATCTGGGCTTTTACAACCCTTCTGCTTCCTCTTCCGCATAGATCCCTGAGCCTTGAGAAGAAGATTTTGATACGTATATACTGCTTAGAGCTGAGTGCTCCTAAATCTCTCACTCTCTGCACATTTACAGCTGTGGTCTCTGTGTTAATTTCCATCTACCACAATTGGAAACTTCTCCAATGAGGACTGAGTGATACACTCGTCTATGGCTATAACAATGTCAAAAGGAGTAATTTTATTACCATATTCCTTTAGCAGAATAATTGTAATAAGTTTTCTCCTACAGTCCACAAATGACCCTTCTACTTTCTAGATTCTTGGCTACTTTAGGTATGACAGGTATGGGTTCTATCTGGTAGAGTAGACCCTATATCTAGTAAAAACAATGGTTGGTTATTTATGTGTGTATAAGTGTCATGCTGCATGTGTGAACTATCAGATAACAACTTGTGGTAGTCATTTCCCCCTTCTGCCCTATGGGTCCTTCTCCTCTATCTTAGTTAAGGTTTTACTGCTGTGAACAGATACCATGACCAAGGCAACTCTTATAGGGACAATATTTAACTGGAGCCAGCTTACAGGTTCAGAGGTTCAGTCCATTATCATCAAGGCAGAAGCATGGCAGTGCCCAGGCAGTCATAGTACAGGAGGAGCTGAGAGTTCAACATCTTGTTCCAAAGGCAAACAGGAGAAGACTGACTCCAATGTGGTTAAAGGAGGGTCTTATTGTCCATGATACACTTCCTGTAACAAGGCCACACCTCCTAATAGTGCCTGCCACTCCTTGGGCCAAGCATATTCAAGCCACATCCTCTTGGCTTCCCTCTGACTTGTCTCACTGGTCCTCTCCTTGATTTTTTTTTTTTTTTCACTTTGAAAACCTCATGCTGTTAAAGACAAAACCCAGGGTTTGAGAACTACCAAGCACTTAGCAATAAGATACACTTCTAGCTTGTTAATGACGTCTAATAACAGTGTGTGCTTATAGAAGCTAGAGTTGAGTCACTCCATTCTTTGTGTATTCTTTGCAACAGGAATATCTTTTGAGAGTCTTTTCTATCACATAGACTACCCATCTAACACAAGAGAACTTGTTTTCTTTTAAAGCCTTCAAGACCTTTAGTTTTTAATTACTAGCTCGCTATAGTGAGGATGACTCCACATTCTAACTGGCATGTTGGCATTGGCGGATATGGCATTTACAATCTTGGTGCAGGCATTTGCATTTTAAATGAGATTGCATAGGGATCTCAGCTGGAGAGAATCTCTGTTGCTTAGTAAATCAAAAATCTCTTCAAATCTTAGTCCCAAAGTGGAAGCCATATGGAGGGGAAAGGGCATTTCCTTGGAGAACAGTTAATCACCAGCTTCTCCTTGTCATTTCAAAATGTCAGTTTAAATATGCAAGTGGTCCATGACCAAACCCATGCCATTGCTTATTGATGACTCCTACTGATGGGAGAAGCAAAAAGACAGATACCGTAAACTGAATTTGTTCTGTAGTTATAAACAGATGAAATTTCCTTTGAGAAGACTGCTGGTGGGCCATCCACTCTTATAAATAACATGTTGGCAGTTTAATATGTATTATAGGCAAGAGATGAAAATCATGAGGCTTATCCCCATACTCGCACCTTGATTTCTTAAACTTTATCTCTCTAACGAGAACTACTGTACAGTCATTCTCACCCTTGGATTGTCCCTTTCAGGCCACTCTACTGACACTGAAGTTGTTTTTCTCTAACATGAAACAGAACAGGCACCCTTTAAAATCTGTTAGCCTTTTCACTAACAGTTTTTTACAGATAAGTTCAGACTCCTTCTTGGGGCATTTAATTTAAGGCCTTCGCCTGTTGCATAGTGAGTGTACTATCTCCCTGCACATTCCTCTCACACTCCAGCCTTCAGCGCTACCAGGCTGCTCCAAGCACCAAGCTCAGCACCGCATCCCCCCCTAGAAGCACCCTTCTCTCATCTGCCTACTTAATAAGCACTTTCTCATCTGTGCTGGACTCAGTTTCTATGGATCTCTTCCTCTTTGGCCATTTTCCCCAAACCGGCTCCTTCTACTGTCCTGCACCAACACAGCTCATTCTCTCTGGTATTTCCTTTCCCCCCTATACTCAGAATAAATTTATACTCTCACTATCATAAGGAAGCTTACTGTCAGTCAATGCAAACATGTTTTATTGTATAATGGCCAATTCAAATGTTTGAAAAATTTTAGAAACTGATTGGTTTTTTAAAATTCAATTTAGATGATATTATATTGCTTATATTTAAAAATACGTGCACTTAAAAAAAAATACTAGAATCCAAAATACTATGATAACAGAATTCAGTTGCCCTGCCACAGAATCATCATGTGTCTTTAATCAAACTTGTATAAGACTCTCTAATCTTCTTCTTGGACCTTTTATATCATGTTTTCAAAATAGAAATACTTTGATTTGATGAGTTATTAATACCAGGTCAGGATCTTAGTGGTAGCATATTCTTATAGAAAGGCATACTATTTGAGTTAGTCTCTGTTGAATAGCTGTTTGGCATGAGCTAGCCATGATGAATCCATACTTTCTCTCTAAAGTAGTTATTGTTAAAAAAAAAAAAAACCTAGACAGAAAAAAAACTTTATTCAAAGACATTGAGCTGCTAGCTTGAATTTTTTTAAATCAGCCCTTAAAAACAGGTTCTGCGATAGAGGAGACTCTAAAACTACTCCTAGTTTTATTTCCAGTTATTAGTACTTCATCATTCAGAGTGTGTGAAATACAAAGAAGATTGTCCAATCAATATTTTTACTTCTCCTTTCATAGACTATTATGATACATATTGGATATTTGCAGTACATTTTCAAGTAATAAGTTAATGCAATAATAAAGGAACTTACCCAATACTAAATTGTACCGTCTCAATCTCTACTTAACTTTGTTCCCCTTCTAGAGTGTAAGATTCATGAATATGACAATAGTGTCCTGGTATTTTTCACAGCACCTGACACCATCCTTGTATATATAGAGATGTTAAATCAACATCGAATGAAAGGATGGACTTACACTTTAGGTAACTAATTAAATTAATTAATAAGTAATTAAGTTAATTACTGGGATTTTGTGGTCCCTACATGGTTGCCAGATGATGAAGGGAAAAACAGGGCTTTTAGTCTAATTAATAAAATAATTTAAGAACGGACCCAAAAGAAAGCTCAAGGACAATGTCATCAAAGTTTAAAAGAAAAAAAATAAAAACCATGGAAGTCCATCTGCCAGTCTCAGCAGCTGCTTGGAGAGGAAAATTGTGGGAAGAAAAAGCCAGGCCATTTGAGTTACTGACATGGAGGCCCACACAAGCCAGAGAAGGGGGTGAGAGAGTAGTAAGGCCCAGAGGACCAGAAAAAAACACACTTAGGCTCTGGCCAGCCTGGGAAAGAAAGAGAGAGAGAGAGAGAGAGAGAGAGAGAGAGAGAGAGAGAGAGAGAGAGAGAGAGAGAGAGAAAGAAGGAAGAAGAAGGAGGAGGAGGAGGAGGAGGAGGAGGAGGAGGAGGAGGAGGAGGAGGAGGAGGAGGAGGAAGGGAGGGAGGGAGGGGAACTTGTACCTTTCTGGAAGGTGAGCAGACCCAGCTGCTGTGAGCATCAATGTGCTTTGACATCACTGAGGGGATATTATTAGTTTGCAGAGTCTGATCTTGCAGTTTTGGTGTGAGAGTCAGGTCTAACGCAGGAGCTTTCCTGGCTGTTGAAACTGCTCTGTGTGTTCATGGGCCAGGTTTTAGCAGTATCCATATATAACGCAGCAAGCTGCATTTGTCTCAGGAGTTCTGCTAGAATCACACCTGCTATATAGATGCCGGGTTCCCGTATGACCTGCTCCTTTGCAGCTCCCTTGGTGCAGTGCAAGCTGTCAGGACCGCTGAGTGTCCTGCAGGCTCACACAGCCCTTCTATTGCTGCTAATGGGCAGAAGAGATGTCTAGCTTTTAATTCTCTGGCCAGGGTTGAGTGTGTGTTCTGAGTGATTGGGAGGGAAGGAGACAATACTGACAAGAGAAGTCACAGAAAAAAAGGATATCATCCAAATATCAGTTAATAAAGAATAAATAGTCATGGTCAAAGAGAAATGTTCTCTGGTCTCTTTCTTGGAGGGCTCCACAGTGACAAAGTGCCTCAGTGAATAGGCTAGAGCTTCAGGTTGGACCTGCTTCTGTAGATTGTCAGGCGTTTTCAATGGCAAGAGGATTCTTTCGTGTTGAAATTTTCCCTAAAACCACTATGACAGTAAGAAGCTAAAAAATAAGTCACAAACACTAGGGGAGTTTTGCTTCCTTTAAAAAAAGCCTTAATTGCTTTGATATAAGTGCTTTGTATATGCAGAACTCCTCTAAGCTACAATTTAGCCTGTTGCTTTAGATGCTTCTGTATTCTTGAATATTGTGCGAATGGAGCAAAAATAGTCTATATCAATTCCTTGACCTAAAATATAAGGCTCTCTCTGTGTGTCACTCAGTCTCTTCTCTCCCTCTCTCCTCTGGCTCTGTGGCTGTCTCTCCCACACACACACCTCTGTATAAGTATGTGTGTGTGTGTGTGTGTGTGTGTGTGCATGTATGTGTCCATGTGTTTGTGTGTGTTCCATGGTGATTCTGGGAGTCTTTTTGTTATGGAATATCTGAACTGTCTAGTTTCTTTTGAAGTGTTTGTCTGCTTTTGGATTCTTTGACCACCTTTGGATGGCTAAATGTAGAATACTTCAGCAGCAATAAGTTTTGTAGGTATCATGTGACTGCTAGGTGCTTCTGCCCTGTGGGTCTCAAATTAGGCTTGCTGTGGCTGCATCAGTATGAGTGAAGCAGTATTTTTAGGTCAAAGTAGAGCTGGTCAACACGGAATCATTTTCAAAAGATGTATTTTCCCAAGCCTTTATTCATATCATTCATGTACACACACACAGACACACACACAGGCATGCACACACAATGCACACTTCGCATACATGCACACACAGAGAGAGACAGAGAGACAGAGTGAGACCCTGTTCCACTCCTTGTTTCCTCTGCATATGCAGCTCCAACCCTCATCCTCCTTGGCTCTCTCCTTTTGCCCATATCCTCTGAGAGATGCTACTGTATGGCAGGCTTGAAGGAGACATCTGATCTCAGGATGAGGTACCATTAGTCAATAACTCTGACACACAACCAGTTGCACTTTGTTATGTGAAAACTCTTTCATCTCCCAAGCCTTTCATCTAGGTGAGTTGAAGGTTCCTGTGGTCAGTTGGAGACCCCTGGAACTGAGGTCTTAGTAAACAGGGCAGATGGCTTTGGCTTTTGCCCTTACTGGCAAATAAACATGAAGTTATATATAACCCTGCTAATCAGAGCCCTATGTCCTTTCTCTGTGTGTAGCCCCTCAAGTCCTCATGTCTAATTCCTAGTCAGTGGCTCAGTACCTCAGTAGCCCTAGATTCCTGTGACACTATCCTGTGTGAGAAGACAGCCTGGATTGCTCTGCCCTTACACAGTTACTTAAATGCCCTCATTCAGAAATTGTATGATTTTTGCATTTGAGATTCATACTCTATCATTCCTTACTCCACCATCGTGCCTTGATATTACTAAAGGATCTATTCTCTCCATGGATGAGTGGAATCATAACTGTATACCTCCCCAGCTTCACTCAAAAGCTAACATTTAGAGCCACCAAGTGTCAACCTATTTGTTACTCAGGTGTGGTGACATGCTCTAGCTGCAAACCCAGCCCTGCGGTACTTGAAACAGGAAGATACTGAATTCAAGGTCAGGCCAGGCATCTATGTATTCTTTCCTTTCTCTGATGAATATTTTCTAATATATAACAGAAAAGACAAAATATTTAAATAACTACCAAAACATATAATGTGCATTCATCAATATTAAGTACATGCATATGAATTGGCATTAATTCATATATATTCATATGTTCGTATGAATATATATAGTACATATATGTGTGTACTTTAATTCTCAAATCATTTTATAGGTAGTAAAACTCTTTAAATTGTCTTCTAAAGCAAATATTAAACATTCAATCTTCCTGATGATGCAGGAATGTCTTTGAAATTTACATGCACTTCTTATTTTTTTTATCAGTTTTGAAGTAAGCACACAATAGAAACCTTTAAAACCACTAGTTAAAGTAGTCTCACTTAGCAGTATGTTATGGATGTTATTTACTAAAAGAGAAAACTTACCAAGGAAACTGCCTCTCTGCCTGAGAGCCTTGCTTCTGCGACAGATTTATAATTTGGATGAAAGCAAAAACAAGCAAAGCAATTTGCTTTGTAAAATTTTTACTTTTAAAAAGTAATTTGGGGTTTTTGTTGTTGCTGTTTAGCTTTACTTTTTACATTTTATATGTGTTAGTGCTCTGTGCTACAAGTGTGCAGTACCCCTGGCATCCAGGAGAGGGCATTAGATATTCTGGAACTGGAATTATAGATGAATGAGCCACAATGTGGATGCTGGAAACCAAACCTGGGTCCTCTCCAAAAACAGCAGTGTTCTTCACCACTAAGCCATCTCTCCAAATCCCCCAATCTTATTTTAGTAAGGAGTAATAAAGTAATAGTTTCTTTGGAGGCTCAGGTTATAACGATGTTTTGCTGGGGCAGAAAGCTGAAAGAATGTTTTATTAAACAGACACATGAAAGAAATGTTTTGCTGAAGCAGACACAGGTGAAGCGATGCTTTGTTATAGCAAACATGTGAAAGGGCACATGATGTTTAGAAGGAGTAGAAATATGACTCCACAGAGAGTGGGAGCCGGAGCTTTGGTTCACCTTGCTCCACATCACTAGTCCTTGCTGATGACACACATATATGGTTGGTTTGACTTCCATTTTGTTGCTTCCTTACATTGTGGTGACTTCATAAAGAAAAACTCGCCAGAAAACTTATCTTGAGGTTCCTGCAGCTTCTGGACACTTGTGTGAACTTGAGTCAATTAGGGAGCCTTGCAGTTTCCTGTGGATTAAACTGCCATTGCTGATTCATGTGTGGTATCTGCTCAGTGCAGCTGCTGATTCATGTTTTGTCTTTGCGAGTGGACTGGACTGAGAACAAGGATGATTGGAATTGCCCCAAAAGAACTATTTCTATACAGATCCACTCCCCCTGTATCCTAATAACTTTTCTTTTCCACTATCTCTGGTGGGTAGTGGGCTAGAGAGAAAGTTAAACTCTTATTAAAGTAGACTTTGAAAAGTGTATGCCCATAGAGGGATATAGGTGGTTTAGGTATACTTAAAGATTCTTTAATATACACTTATTAGCTTAATCATTTTTAAGTTATATTATTAGCAATCATTTAAATAAGTAAAAATCAGTCTGAAGCCTGGAGCCTCCCCCCCCCCCCCCCCAATTCAGTTACTGTGCCTCATCACAGGGATCTTCTCTGGGGACGTTCTTCTGCCATCCCAACCATCTGAACTGGGGAAGACACATGAAACGATGGAAAGGCATCTGGAAAACCTCTTAAGGCAGGCCTGCTGCCTTCGCTGAGACAGTTAAATACCTTCCACAGGAGGTTCAAAGCCAGAAGGAATGCCTTTGCTGAGCAAGGTCAAAGAGTCTCCAGCAGTGCTGAATGCTCATTGCTGTGGAGCCACGGTGATGAAAACCTGGCTGACGGTCCATCTGGGGTTCGGTTACAGAAAAAAAAAAGTCTTAAATAATCTTCACTTATTCAAAATAGCCGTTTTACAACAGTGTTTAGTGACAGAAGTTATGTGCATACCTATATGTTCGTGTGTGTGTGTGTGTGTGTGTGTGTGTGTGTGTGTGTGTGTGTGTGTCTAAGAGCTGGGGATAGCTGGGTGTTTTTTCATGAGTTAAGCCTTGGAGGAGTTTTATACCTCAAAGAGTCTCAGCTGTCTGTCTAAACAGAAAGTCTAATTGGGTGCTCACTCAATGTGCCTTCAAGCTGCAAGCTTCAATAAAGCTGAGTCAATTATGTAAAGCTTCCTGTGCTTTCTCTGCCAAGTGGCTCCTTGCCATTGACAGTCGTCAGCAAGTAGCCACATTCAGCCAGTTATTTACAGCACTGCTTGGGGTAGACTTTATCAGCTGACATTGTGCTTTCTACTGAGGACATTAGCATTAGGCAGATCTTTAAGTTAAAATAACACCAGTTATACTCAAGCCCAGCTTCATTGTTGCCTTCCAAATAAAGGACACTATAGTTGACAATGAAGACATCACCTGTGTGCACCTGTGTGCACCTGTGTGTGTGTCTATAATGAAACCACAACTATGGACTTAGAGAATTAGTGGAAACCTGGCGTTTTCCCTTTAGTGGTTCTAATAGTCTTGGCCCCACAGACTCATGTGTTTGAATATGCTTGGCCCAGGGAGTGGCACTATTAGGAGCCGTGTGTGGCCTTGCTGGAGGAAGTGTGTCACTGTGGGATGGGATTTGAGACCCTCCCACTATCTGCCTGGAAGTCAATCTGTCCTGGCTGCAGTCAGATCAAGATGCAGAACTCTCAGCTCCTTCTCCAGCACCATGTCTGCCTGCGCAGCGCCATGCTTTCTGCAACGATGTTAGTGGACTGAACCTCTGAAACTGTAAGCTAGTTCCAATTAAATGTTGTCCCACATAAGAGTTACCTTAGTTGTGGTGTCTCTTCACAGCAATAAACCCTAACTAAGACAGTTCCCTATCTAAATTCCAATTGTATAATGTGGTAGATTATCTGCAACTATAGTTCTTATTAATTTGGTCACTGTTACAAAGCACTATAAGGTAGGTAGTTCAATACGGCAGGAATTGGGATGGACAGATGATGGTTCAGAGTTCAAGAGCACATATTGCTTTTCTAGAGGACACAAGTTTGGTTCATAGCAACCAAAATGACAATTCCCTATAACTCCAGTTCTAGGGGATCTCATGCCCTCTCCTGGTTTCCAAGACCACCTTCCCATATTTATACATAAGTAAAAATAATAAGTAATATCACAGGGTGTGTATGACTTCCAGTGCTGGTTATAGGCACACATATCCACGTCTGGATTGTTACATGGGTGCTAGAAATTTCATGCTGGCAGAGGAAGCATTCTTATCTAATGAGCCATCTTCCTGACCCTTTGAATTATTTTTCTTAATGTTTCCCCCTTTCTCTTTCAACTCCTTTTTCTTTGTAAATTTTATATGAGGTGAGTATACACATATATACATATATGCATTTGTTTATTTGCCAACATGGGAGTATTTCACTGTTTGAAAGTGTCTCCACTAAATTATTTAATGAAAGTCATATAAATAGTAACAGGAATTGGCATGTGTATAAACTGTTGTTTTGCTTTTCACTGCAAATCTCAAAGTTACATAAGTGTAAAGGACACAGAACAGTGTGTGGAACACAACTAAGTGCAAATTTCTAGTATGATGATGTGGGACTATCCCCCTTCCTGTAGTCTCTGCACAATCCTAATTCTCCCATCTCCCCTGAGCTCTCTGCACATAGGCCTTATCAGGTAATACCTGTTAGTGCCCAGGCTTCCTATGCAATGAACTTCGCTTTAGGGGGATGAAACAGGTAAAGGGTAAGTGCCCCATCCAGCATACTTAAATCTTTGCCACTGGATAGGAATTCTTTTGCTCATGCATTCCACTTAAAGGGAGCAAGCTGTGATTGCATATGCTGGTGTATGAATAAGAAAGGAAAATAAACAATCGTGGAACAGGAAAGATTCATGAAAATGATCGAAGCAGAAAGGATACGTGAGGAAGAGGATAAAATCTGAAAAGTCCTCTGTTAATATATTTTGTCAGAAAAAAAAAGGAAAAGAAAAATCAAGAGTCCTTAGCTACAAGTACATAACATTTTCTGGGGCAGGTAGAGCATGCACAAGAGAAAGGAGACAGCTTGAGAGGAGTGTGTTTTTTAAAAGTACATGGAAAGGAATCCTGAATGAGCTTTCAACTCGGAAGTGGAAACTCTGAACTTACCTTCCCAGCACTGCTTAGTACAGCATATGCTGCACAAACATCTGTGAAACTGCTTCAAAGCCTTCGGGTCCCATCAGGGTCATGATGAGCAAACGGTCCTTGCCAAAATGTTTTATCTCCTGGGGTTCCTCCTCCATTTACATTCATGATGCTGAAAGGTTTGTGGGTACCATATCAGTCACTGATGGCTGTTCGCCAAGAGAGCTGTTGAGTCCCACCAGGAGTAGGCCTGCAGCTAACCCCATGGCTGCTGACGAGCTCATCTTTGTCATCTCCCAGGAATCCTCAGTGCCTCTACTATTTCTGTGTTCTTCTGGTTTGCTAGAGGCAGCACTTTGGGCTCTTATTAATAAATCAGCTCAAGGTAAGTAACTTTCAACAAGGTAGCATCAAGTGTTATTTTATCTGAACTCCACATTTTCTTTCAATTGTGGGTTTTTCTGACTTTGAAAAATAATAAAAAAAATCTTTCTTAGCATCTTTGGGGAGGGTGTACACAGGAAAGGATGCTCCAATGTCCATAACATAATATCTCCTTGTGGGACACAGGGGCTCATTATATAGGCCAGGTTCACCTTGAACTTCCTATCCTCCTCCTGTTGCCTCTCCTGTGCTAACATCAAGGTATGCACTGCAGTGCCTGGCCTTATAAAGAACAGCCTTAAAAATACACTAATAATTGACAGTATATTTTGTAAACTGTACACATACAGATGCAGGATGGAAAGTAAACTTTCAGAATACAAAATGTCAAACTTAAATGGAAACATATATTTCCACCTGCATAAAACCAGTTCTTGGGGGTTTTTTTGTTGTTGTTTGTTTATATATATTTTCATCCCATATAGGACTATAAATTTGACAGGGAATAAAAAAAAAGATTTCTAATCTGGTAATCTGCTGTAATATCGTGTTTTGACTGTGGTTTGAAGACACTGCCAGGGTTAAGCTTAGGTTCCAGTATCCAGAGAGATAAAATCATGCCTCGATTTTGTTCGCCCTTACCTCTGAAAGCAGTACGCACACTGTCCTGGGCTTAGCATCCATAGCTCATAAGCAGACTTATTGAAAAACCTGCCCCATTGCTGCTTCCCATTTGAATACTGTTCTCTTGTTCTGCTGCGTCCTGCCAAAGAGAGAAGGAAGAATTTCGGGGAAGCCGACTTTCTATGGGTCCCATTGTCTTTGATGGAGACCAGACAAAACTCATCCTGGGCAGGGTGGTTGGCTTCTGCTGGGAGAATATTCTTCATATGTACTGTTAAGGGAATGAATGGTATATGGAGGCCCTTTTTAGCTTCCAAATATAGGTTGAACTCTTTTATTACTCTTCATCTGATTTTATTACTGTTCTTTTTTTCCGTGCCCCAATTCCTGCTTTTCAAAAATATGGAAATATCATTGTTAGGACATTCTTTGACTTTATTTAGTAATTTCTTCTCAGGTATTGAACTACCTTCATAGCTAATATCTTGTCCAGGATAGAACTGTTGGTTAAACATATTTTATTATCCATTGAATGGTGTTTATTTATATTCTTGTTTAGACATCAAAATTACGTCTCTAGATATGTCCTATAAATTTAACTCCTGTTTAAATATTAAATTCATGAGCCTAAAATTTTGTGTCATTTGGTGGGGCCGGGGAGATAGTTCAGTGGGTAAGGATGCTTGCTACACAAGCATGAGGAGGTTGGATCCCCAGAACCCATGTCAAAACCCAGCCGTGAGGACTTGAGCCTATAGTCCCAGCACTGAGAGGTGAAGACAGAAGAATTTTAGGGTTCATTGGCCAGAAATCCAGTCTAATTGATGAGCCCAAGTTTTAGGGAGAAACCCTATCTCAAAAATAAGGCAGAGAATGGAAGAGGAAGATATTCGAAGAGCCTCCACATGTGCATACAGAGGAACACATGCGAACACACACATGCACAAACATTCATATACCCCTGACACATTATAAGGTGTCTCAGTGTTCAGTTTATATAACTGAATTACAATAAAGCAACCTATACATGATCATCTTCAGCTGTATCTTCCCCAGTCTAAGGAATTTACTGTTCATCACTTTGCTCAAAGGATCTTACTTTTTTTTTTTTTTGCTGTTGTTGAAATTTTTTTAGTAACAAAATCAGCATATATTAATTATACATAAAATGTGTTATTTACATTATATCATATTATTGTCATATATGTACACAATTATTTCAGTCATTTACCACCCCATGCTCCTTCCCAATCATCCTGTTTCTCTTCCCAACTAATTGCTTTTCTGCTTTTCCTGGTGTGTGTGTGTGTGTGTGTGTGTGTGTGTGTGTGTGTGTGTGTGTTACAGTGGGTTCCATTAGAGTTTTTACAGGAGCATGGACATCTTACCAGTAGCTATACCCTGAAGTAAATGTCCTTCCCCATCAACCATAAACTGCATGTGAATCTTCAGTGATTGTTCTCCAGCTTTTCAATGAGTCTCTGTTCTTTTACATCACTCCTTGGAGTTGAAGAACGCTAAATTGGTTTCTAGTAAGCATCAGCTCTGACCTAGAAGTAGTTATGCAATTGATTAGCTTATGGGTCATCTGTGATATTTCATTCTCAGTAAGAGGCAAGCTGGCCTCCCTTGGATTTCTGTAGTGAGCAGCTGAAAGTTAATTATAAGTCATATCACACAACAAACACTGTTAACTTGTACCTGTTGCATTCACACCCTCTCTGTGTCTGTATAAAATATAACATAGACTGGT
The DNA here is from genome assembly GCF_011762505.2 of Arvicanthis niloticus. NCBI lineage: Eukaryota > Metazoa > Chordata > Mammalia > Rodentia > Muridae > Arvicanthis > Arvicanthis niloticus. The sequence continues at coordinate 42,957,695 of NC_047671.1, forward strand.
GAAACATTGAATATATATTACAAGCTTTCACTGAGGGGAAAATATCAAACACAAGATTGGTAAGACCAAATTCAAATGTTCCCTCATTTGTGAAATTGCCCTGGAGACATTGAAAAATCTCTTGTTTTTTTGGTAATTTCTTTCCCATTGCCATTAAAAGCTGAAAGCCTTAGAGTAACAAGTTTTTAGGATGAATTTTTTTTAATCCCAGAAAAGAAAATAGTGAGGAAGAATACCCATGAGGATAAAATGGGCTGTTTATTCCTGCATCAATACAAGAGCTAAGGCTTAGCAATAACTACAGAGATCTGTAAGCATCCCAGCCAGAGAGGCAGTGAACAAATATGAAGGATGGGAGACTGCAGGGATCTCCAGGGCACAGCTGTCTTTGTGTCTATCTGGGGAAGCATTTACTAGTCCCCTTTCACTTGCAAACATTGCTGCCTTTCTTTGCTCTCTTGCCTGCATTCTTGCAGCCTGGTTTTGCTTAAGCTTAATATTTAAACAAAATGTTTACCCTGGAAAGGTTTTTCTGATGTGAAGCCAGTTGTGTCTGCAACCATGATCTTTTCGCAATTTATGTATCCTTCCCAGACTCATAGCTCTTCCCCATATGTTTCCCCTTCAAAGGTTGTGCACCAGAAGGAGAAGAAAGGAGAAACAACTAACCCCACTGACACTGTGGCGCCCGCCCACCCCATGGGCACTCATCTCCTGAAAGGGGCTCAGAGGCTTCTCATAATTAAAAACATTCAGCATCTGAGACTCGACACATGGCAGAAAATTCTACTGTGAGATATGTGTTCTGTGCTTTATTTACAGTGACAGTGAACCTACACTTAATATGGTTGTTCCCACAATAGCTTTCATTTTCCTTCCTGCTCCTATTCCCCTTTCCAGAGTCTCTCCTTCCTACCTCTAATAAGGGCCAGATTCAGCCTATCTGACTCCTGAAGGTCAGCAAAGCCACAGCTGCTTCTTGTCCTTATTGTTTGGAGACGGAGTCTTACTGTATTATACCAGTTTGTCTCAAACTCCTAGGCCCAAGTGGTGCTCCAGTCTTATATCCCAAGGAAATGAGACTACTACTCAGTAGCTCTCTTCCAGAGATAGCCTAGAAGTGAGGCAGCTGGCCTCCTATCTCAAATGGTCTTCCTCAATTCCCTGCATGAGTGGATAATCCTTCCACAAGTCATAGATTACTAAATAAAAATGCCAAGCCCAGATGTGATATTGAGTTGCTTAGGAAGTTTAGGAGTCCTGACAATCCCTAAGACACCAAGGCTTTTGCCATCACTTCTGGTGGCCCGCCAGAACTACAGGGTGAGAATCTACTGCTGACAACACTATGTTGGTTGAAGGACAGAGAATTCAAGCTGGATCAGAGCTGGGAGCTTCTTCCTTCCTTTCATAGCACTGCACGATGTTATTCTCCTGAATGTGAGGCTGAGAGAAATCCAGCAAACAGCGTTCCTCCATGGTTTCTTCTTCCAGCGCTTGCCTTTTGTTTCTGTCTCTGCTTCCTTTAGTGGAGGACTGTCTGTTGTAAGCTGAAATGAAATCTTCCCAGTCTAAGCTGCTCTTGGTTATGATGTTTGTCCCAGCAATGAAGAGTAAAGTGGGACATCCACAGGTACTGGAAGGACTACATCCCTTTCTGAGAAGCTCTTGTCAATTAGTGATTGCTGGGAGATGGCTTCTCATTTGGTTCAATGATGTATCCACCTTTGCTCCACCCTCCAACTCCTATGCATTCAGTTCTAACTCATGCCCATTCAGGCAATCCTGACAAACTCAGCAGATCCAAAAAGGGGGACACAGAAGCTAGCTGCAATTGGTAGCTACTTGCAAATAAAAAGAAAAGTTTTCCAAAAGAGATTCTTACTGGGGAAACAACCCACTCTTAAGGATAAGCCTTATGCCCAGCATTAGAACTCAATAGCATCGTTAAAGGTCCTTTGTCTCATAAGATTAAATTGGAGCTTTTTTTTAAACAACAACAAACCTTACAGGTCTTTTAAATATACATTATGGCTTCTGGTTTGGGGATTTTATCAGATTCTTGAGTGTGTAAATGTATGTGTATTTGTATCTATATGTATTTCTTGTGCTTTTTTGGGCTGTGTGTGTGTTTTTGTGTGCGTGCGTGCACACACACATGCGCACATGTACGCACGCACACACACAGAGGTGTCTGGTTCTGTGATATTATGATCTGTTTGTTCTTTGGCTTATCTTATTTTTAAATTATTATTTTTAGATGCCTGTTTTCTAAGAAAAGACAGAAAAGGCATGACTCTGGATGGAAGGGGAGGTTGGAAAAAGCTGGGAGGACTACAGGGATGACAAACGATAAGATAACCAAAAATATATTTTATGAAAAAAATATTTTTCAATAAAAGGGGGACTTTAATGTCCTATTTTAATATAAGAGAGAGACTTCAGTGGGAGATAGAGGGAGGTGAGAGGGAGTAAGAAGAGTGAAAATTATAAAATTATATAATATATATGTAGTTGTCAAAAATAAAAATAAACTTCAAAATGTTCTTTTCTGGTGGACCACGTGTGGCCAGACACTGATGGACTTTTAGTGGAAGTTCAGGGGTCTTAGGTGTTGAGTCATCTCAGAGGTAGTTGTGTTAGAGCACATCGAGAGAGAGAGAGAGAGAGAGAGAGAGAGAGAGAGAGAGAGAGAGAACAGGAAGGATGTATTTATTTGAATTCTATCCAATTTAATATTTTCTCTGATTTCTTAAAAAGATAGATTTTTAAAAAAATTCTTTGTGAAATGAGTCAACTCTGAAAAAATTTCCAAAGTATTCAAATGGAACATGTGCATGTGGTCTTCCTCATCTGTCAAAGGAGATAGTTGTACTTGGTGATTTCTGAGACTTCTGCTTCTAGATTCAGCTGTAGAGAAATCGCAGGGGATCATAGTACAAACCCTCAAAGAAGGAAGTTTGATTAAGATGAAGACCAAGAGGAATAGGCAAAACTGGCCAAGGTAATTACGCTTCCAAATGTTCCTTGGGTCCTGAAACTAAGAACAGGACTCAGCCTTGGGCATGTAAACCAGGATAGAACATGTGCCTAGAACTGTACTCAGTGCTTCTGGGATTTGAAGTGACTGGCTGTGTTTGACCTACGGGTTTGTGGTCATGATGAGGTTGTTTTTCAGAGGGTGTATTCTGCCACAGTTAAGTGTATAGCTCTGACCTTTGCTAGCTCTATCCTTGCTAAGTCCCTTAAACTGAATCTTAGTTTCCCCATTTGTACGAGTACTTCCTTTGTAGAGTTACTCCAGGGATAAGTTACAGAAAGCAGTGTAAAACTTACTTTCAAACTGTTGCTGCTGCTATGAAGTCATTGGCCCAGAAATTTGTTGAAGGCCTTCAATGTAGAAATTATAATACTACACACAAGAAAACACAGGAAATAAATAATTCTACACCAGTGAACACACATACACACACAACACACACATAACACACACATACACACACACACACAGAGAGAGAAAGAGAAAGAGAGAGAGAGAGAGGGAGAGGGAGAGGGAGAGGGAGAGGGAGAGGGAGAGGGAGAGGGAGAGGGAGAGGGAGAGGGAGAGGGAGAGGGAGAGGGAGAGGGAGAGGGAGAGGGAGAGAAACATCAAAATAACAGGAATTAACAATCACTGGTTGCTAATATCGCTCAACGTCAATGGACTCAATTCCCCAATAGAAAGGCACAGGCTAAGAGAATGGATGTGAAAACAAGATCCATCATTCTGCTGTATTCAAGAAACACTCCTCAGCCACGAAGATAGACATTATCTCAGAGTAAAGGGCTGCAAAAAAAAAAAGTTTTCTAAGCAAATGGACCTAAAAAGCAAGCTGCAATATAGCACTTTGAAGGAGGTCAGCATGCTCATGCTGACTTCTTACTAAGCCCCAGGCATCAGGATGCTAGACTGCCATTGTTTTTCATTTAGTGTTGGAGAAGTGACAGCCAAGCACAATGGAAAGCCTGAAGAGTCACACATACTCTCTGACACTCAAGAAAAGAATGAGAATAAGCAGCCAAATTCTAATTGGAAGTTTACATGGATCCAGGAGAGAGGGAATCTTGGATTTTCCTGGTGGCTCCCTCCATTTGTAAGCATATATGTTCTCCTGGAACACACTGAAATCAGTATGCTACATTGTATTCCTGTCATGAATACACAAAGCTTGTCCAAGGTACTAGTTGACTTGGTTTCTTATGAGAGCTCTTTCTGGCTAGCCGGCAGCCACATTCTTGCCTTGTCCTCACATTAGAAAGAAATGGGAGTTAGGGAAGATATACATAGAGATACAGAGCAGGGGAAAATGTATTAACCACTCCACTCTGGAGGTGGGAGAGTGCAGTCTGAGATGTGGGAAAGCCGGAGCTGGTTCAGGGGTTTCAGGGCCTGCGATGAGGCCAGGGCCATGGGGTTCTCAGGCTTTTGGACATTCAGCCTTCTCCAGGGCTCCCCTTGGATCCTGATAAAAAGAGGCAGACCATGGTTTAACTAGTTTATTGTCATGGTGGAAAGTGGATGAGTAAAATCGTAACCCCCTTCTCTGGGTAGGCCTTTTGCAGGGAGGAATGTCTGGGAAGGAGAGATTATTGGCTATGCCTTCTGAGCCTCTAGGTACCTCATTAGCATGGAGAAGTCTGTCTTGAGCCTATGTGACCTGTGGTCATGTTTCTTTAATGTGAGGAGCATGGCCCATGTTTCAAGTCAAGAGTCTGGCAGGAAGCAGGGAGACACCTAAGCATTAGGTGTGTGCCCACTGGGTCTCTGGGTCTCTACCTGCTCTACCTTACCAAACTTTCTGGCATGGTTTTATGTCCCACACATATCTGGTTTGGTAGTTTTCTAATTCCCTCACTCTATTGATCCTTGGTTCATCTATTTGACAATATCCCTGCTAATTTAGCTCTCAGCCATGCTGTCTCCAAATCCTGTGTGCCTCTCATCATGTGGAACTCCCTCAGAATTTCTCTGGAAAGACTTTAGACTCAGTATTCTGCCACCCTGAATTGAATATCATTAATGGCCATACAAAGCTTGTGAAATAAGTAAAGACCTGACTCCAGAAACGGGCACATTTGTAATTAAGACTTTAACACATGAATGAGGAACACAATTCATTTCATTCCATACTACTCCCATCTAAAACAAACAAACTACACACAAAAGTTTCTGTTTTTCCAATAAGCTTCCTTACCCTTTCCAATTGCTTCGATAAAAAGGCTCATTGGAGAGGAGATACCCAGATACAGGTATGTGATTAGAGATACAAATTTTAAGCAGCAGAATTTCCTTAATATATTTTAGTTCTTATTAGCTGGACTGGGAAACTGTCTAGCCCAAAATTATTTGGGGGCATTAAAGACACTTCTTTATTGAGAGCCTACACTTTATTTAATACATTTTGAACTGCAAAAAAATTGAACCCTAAATTTAGAATGTTCAACTGTGTTTGGTTGGAATTAATGTACTTTTTAAGTAGGAAGTCAGGCTATACCGTTCCCCTAAGTCCTTCTTTAAGACTGGATTTTCAGTTGAGAATTATCCTAAAATCATACTCTCCAAAAATCAGAATTATTGTTTTGTTGAAAGGCTGAGGTGCTGACTCATGGTTAGCTAATTAAATCAAATAAACCAATTAAACTGGACTTAATAAAACAGAGGAGTACTTATGAGTTGATACTGTGCCGCCCCCAAATAATGCTGAGGTCCTAATGTTCAAAACCTATGCTGTGACATTATTTATAGAAAACATCTTGGATGATGATCAAAGTCAGCTAAGGTCATTAGGCTGCATCTTAATTTAGTATGACTGATGTGATATTTAATATTGTCAACTTAACAGGATCTAGAGTCACTTCCATGCACTCATACATGCATACACACACACACACACACACACACACACACACACACACACACACACACACATCCTTATGTACTTTGTAAAGAACTATTATCTGCATTACATTAACTGGGATATAAGGAGCCATCCAAACTAATGGCAGCACTGTTCCTTGGACTGGTGTCCTAGACACCATAAAAAAGAGATTGCTTACTGATGTACATCATTCACGTCCCACTACTTCCTCATGGCAGACAGTGTAAACAGCTGCTTCAAGCTTCTGCCACCATGGGGAACTGTACCTCAAAGTATGAGCCAAAATAAGTTTTTTTTCTCTGGCTAGTCAAATAGACCATGGTACAGTGTCTGCCAATGCAGGCACACGGACCTAAATTCTCCAGACTCCACATAAGAATCTAGGAGAATGTAGTCCTGTGATATCAGCAGTAGGGAGAGCAGAGAGAGAGAGGCAGATTCCTGAACCTCATTGTTTTCCAGCCTAGCTAAATGGATGAACTAAATATTCAGTGGAAGACTCTTTGTCACAAAATGAAAGTGGAGAGCAGTCAAGGGAAGACTTCCGATGCCACCCTTGGGCCTCCATGTGCATGTGCACTCACGTGCTTTTATACCCAAATGTACATGTGCACATACCCACACTAACAAGCAAGACACACACACTCACGGCGTGAGAGGAGGTTTGGTAAAGAACACTCTTGGGATGAATACCCGAGATGAAGTGAAGGAAGTAACGACAGATACACGGAGATATTGCGCTGGAATATATGTAGGCATAGTATCTCAGGTTATTTTATGGGAAAGGTAAACTCTTCCTCCTTTGTACTCTAGCATTCTACAGTCATTTAATATGGACTGCCTCTAGGGAAAGAGTATGACATTAGGCCAGGTACCTTCCTTATCTTGACAGTGATACCTAGAAAGGAGCTCAGTTTCTGAGTCTTCCCAGTCAGATGCTCCTAGCATCTAAGCAAATACTCCTGGAGTCTGATACTACAGCCTTCACTATGGATGACAGTATAGGGACCACAGAGATTTCAGTTATACAACAATGACAGTATAGGGATCACAGAGATGTCAGTTATACTACAATCAATTTAGATCTTCTGCTTAGAATGTGTCCTCTCCATGGACCCTTGTCCTGCTGTGGTTAAACAATCATCCTGTGCTACAGGCTGCAGATTTTATACAGATGTGGGGTTGTGTTCGCTAAGATTAGTTATTACCAGTAGAACTAAAATGCAGGATAGTTCCAGTCACGTCATTACAGGGATAAGGAAAGGAGACACTAGTTCCACTTGTACCCATACTTGAGAATTACTGACAGATGATCTGATGAGCATCAAGTGTTAGATATGCCTTGACATTTGTTTTGGAGGGGCCTCTTTCCACAGAGGTAGATGTGGTTTCCATAATCTTCCTGTATTCCTTTCACTAAAGCTTGTGTCCTTTTGGTAGCATGAGCAGAGGGGTTAAGAAGATGGAACACAATCCACTGTTGTACAAGTGCTCCTCAATATTTAGCTGTTAATTAGTGTGGTTAGGCTTAATGATCTCATTTAATAACAATATTCCTGCTGAGAGTTTTATTGAGTATAAATTCTTAAATTTAATAATCTAAAATGTATCTGCGGAGTGTTAATAATAGTTTCAGAGAGTAAAATCCTGGAAGGTTATGTGTAATGGATTAATTAAATAAGAAAGCACAAAATACTTTTCAAACTGATTTATAATGATCTCTGCTTTGTGGGGATGAATTAAATAGACCATTCCAAATGGCATTTGTGTATATTCATTTAAAAGTACCATCCAAAGCTAACACAATTAGATCTGATGGAAATGCAAACACAGCAAAATATTCAGCTTGACAGACAAGAGTTTTGTTTTCTGTACCGATTCATTAAGTTGAATAACTTGATCTTCTTATACGATGTCAACAATATGTTTCCTCCACGTAGAGAAATCAGTGGGAATCTTCCAATCCATTCCAGAACAGCAGTAGCTTGGATCAGCAGTGGTTTTGCATAAGCATGTGGGAAATGTTTTTAATTATTTTAATTGCATATTAGTGAAATGACACAAACTTCTTATAGTTTTTTTCAAAGTAAGCAATTCATTTAGCTTGAATAAGAATTTTTAAGTAATATATTCAAGATTAATTTTTAGCAAACTTTCGAGGTGTGTTTTATAATTCTTTATGCTAACAAATTGTCCCAGGGGAGGTATGTCCTTCAATTTTTATGTCTACAAAATAAGGCTAGAAAAATGCAAATTAGGATGTAGTAAAGCAATACACAATTGAGTGTGTAGACTTCAGTTCTCCTGAGTCCTCAAAGGCAATTGCATCTGAGGATGACTTTTGTGGATTTTGTTTCCAGGGGTAATTATTCCAAACAGGAGTCTTGGGAGAGAGTATTGAGCTCATTTTGCATCCCCTTTGGGCTACAGAGGAGTGAGTGTTGAGCTTTCTAAATACTAAAAAGATTAAAAGTTATAATTTGCCAATGAATCCATTCCTATCACACTGAGAAATATGTTTATTTCATTTGAGATATCAATAATACCAGGATGAGCCTGACACAATACCGGACCCTGAAATTCTTTAGACTTGGAGGCTGAAGCTGAGGCAGGGGATCATATATGTTCAAGGCCAGTGAATGGGGATAGAGAGTTAATGATAACAATAACGTCAATAAATCGTTTTCTTTTACTGTTTTGTGTTTTGGAAGTTGAACCAAGAGCATCTCTTATGTCAGAGAAGCACTCCTCGAAACACTCCAGACCCCTCCTTTTTCCCCATCCTTGAGCCATCCTAAAGGTATCCTCACACTTCTTGCCTCAAGGTCACCAAGTGGCTCTGCCTGTATAGGTGTTCTGCATTTCCGGGTACCAGATTACAGGTATAAAGAAGAGGCTATATTACTTTCTCAGGATCTTTCAATATTTGTTTCATTGTATCCATTACTTAATGGAGCAATTTAACTAGTCCTGGGGATAGACTTTGGAGGGCTATGTCTGACGTCCAGGGAGGATCAACATTCTGAAGGAAATGAATGACCTGGGGCTCTTAGACACAATACCCACTGCTGGTGTTTGTCAAGCCTCCAAAGTTTTCAGTTTTGGTTCGTCCATGGTCCTCATCTGGTAAGTTCAGCCTGATGATAATTCTTAGCTCAAGGGGAATATAAACAATGGATGTTCTGCCCTCTGGGCCTCAATGTCATCTTGTGGTGGCTGCCAAGAAGGCTCTGACCTCATTTCTGATACCAAGTCCCCCGTGGCCTTGTTTCCTGATCCCAAGTCCCTTCCTTAGAAACCTAGTCAGCTCTTTGAGGACTGGCTTGCCTAGTTCTCATTTGCCCTCCTCCCCGAGGCTAATGCACTCTGGCCTGGCTTCAGAGTATCACCAGCCCCTGTGACAGGTGGTCTGTGACCTCTATCTACTCATCTTTATCCCATCCCACACCCACATATTATCAAAAGCCTTAATGGAAGCAGCATTCTTCTGTCCATCTTTCCTGTGCCTTCTCTCTCTCCCAAATAACACTGATAGCACTTCTAAGCTGTGTTGTCTTATGTTGGCCACTATAGTCTAGAACATCCTCACATTACTTTCTCTTACAATGTTCATTGATGATAGATCAATCATATTGATTACTACTTTAAAAATGTAAATTTAGCATCTTTCTTCAAATGTGCACCCCCTTTTCCCTTTATGAGTACTAATCACAACTGTGCATTATTGGATCAATGCTCGGGTTTTTTGTTACGTAAGAAAAAAAAACATTTACAACAAATATTGAGTACGTGGGAAATAAGCCATTGCTACTGGAGGAGTCAAGAGGTTCCTGGGAGCTCCTAAGCAGTATATAACCACCGGTTATATGTATTTCTGTTTAAGGATACTGTGCTTACTGTATATACTGATTCACTGGCATTGAACTCGTGGCCAACAGCACCACAACTCATTCCTGGATGATAATCATCTGCGTACACTGTAAGCTTAGGAAACTTAGACAGTGCTTTGGCACTATGCATGGAGACTGCTTTAAACTATGACATCAACAACAAAATTCATAAAGAGGTGGGAAGACATCTGTATAAGCACATGGTACTAAACAGACTGTGAAAGGACACTGACTTGCAGATGACCCATTGTTCTAGGTGGATTTCTGTTGCTTGTGATGAGACTCTGCCAAAAATAGCTTGGGGAGAAAGGGGTTGTTTGGCTTACAGGTTATAGTCCATTATCAAGGGAAGCCAAACTAGGAATTTGAGAGAGGAACCTGGAGGCAGAAATGGAATCAGAGACCATGAAGAGACATTTCACACCTGGCTTGCTTAGCTACCTTTCATATATAGCCCAGGCCCAACTTTTCAGGAATGCCACCACCCACAGTGGACATAGCACTCGTACAATTAACAATTAAGAAAATGCCTTATGGACATACCCACAGCCAATCTGATAAAAGCAATTCCTGAATTGAGGGTCCCTCTTTCCAGGTGTCTCTAGTTTGTATAACATTGACAGAAACTAACCAGTACATTCAGTGTTGTTGTAGATATGAAATATAAGAAAGACTGGTATCATCTATAATTGGTAACAGTAAAACTGGCTAAGTCTTTTTATACAGTGGCATAACAGGTAGAAGTTTTCAATCCTGGTTCTTTTGATAACATTGATTCCACCCCAGTAATTTACCCAAAGGAAATTAATCAGAAAAAAAAAAACAAACTTATTTTGTTTTTGTTTTGGGGGTTTTGTTTTGTTTTGAAAGACAGGGTTTCTCTGTGTAACCACCCTGGCTGTCCTGAAACTCACTTTGTAGACCTCAATTAAATAGATTCCAAATTTATATTTTTTTGCAACTGTAAAGACTTTTTGCAGCTACAAGATTTTAAAACATATACAACTATATTTAGTACCATGGCAAGATGTTTACAATTTGATGCATAAAAATGTGCAGTCTATAAAACAGTCTTTCAGTATTATTTAATTTAGAGGAATGATATGCAGGCGTAGATACAGAGATGTATTATCAGATAAATAAATGTCAGTACATATACAATATACACACCTAGATGTAAATTTGTGTATCTATACTTCTCAATACTTAGATATCTACCCAGGACAATCCCTGTAAGAATACATTCATTTTTAAAGATTTATTTATTTCCTTACTTATTTTCTTGTTTAGTGCATTGTTTATGCTTGTTTGAGTTTGTGTGCATTGTGTGTATACTGGTGCCCACAAAAGCCAGAAGAAAGTATCCTGTCCCCTGGAACTGGAGTTTTAGGTGGCTGAGAGCTACCATGTGAGTGCTGGGGACTGAACCCAGCTCCCCTGCAAGACCAGTAAGCTCTCAAGCACCTGTGGTGCACAGGAAAGCAGGCCGAGCATGCTATGGAAAACAGAGCAGCCAGAAATGTCCTTACATGTTTCTTCAGTTTCTGCCTCCAGCTTCTGACCTGCGTTCCTGCCCTTGTTCCCCGATGGCAGGTGGGTTTGTAAGGTGAAATAAACCCTTTCCTTCCCCACACCCCAATGCCACGTTGCTTTTTATCGTGGTGTTTTGTCACAGCAACAGAGAGCAAACTGGGGCATGGGTTTTGCAGACAAAAGTCACAGAGACTGAGAGATTCCAAAGCCCCACATCTAAGAAGGTTAGAGAGGAATTCAGCCTCTCTCAGAATAGAGAATACTTTCTGCCTGACTCACAGTCACAATAGATTCAGCCTTCCAACTACCTGAACTGCTTTCAGTTTCTAACTTTTACTTGGAGCCCTTTGAGAACAAGTGAGTTGGGACCAAGTCTCAGCTGCTTTATAGCTGACAAGTTGCCCAGCAGTGCTCTGTAATCCTTAGTCTCTTTACCAGCAGAAGGGAGGTAATAATAGTCTGCACACATTTATTATAGAGAGTGTATAAAGTGGTGAACACAGAGTGTGAGCTGAATAAATAATAATTATGTTGACTTATTCTGGAGTTAAAATCACTGTATATATAATTTTCAATTCTGCTTTTGCTCTTAAGCAGCTTATTGCAAACATTCATTATGTTACCCTGGATCTTCACATTCGTGTTTGGGGCTATATCTGGTTACACTGCCTGTATAGTGATTTACTCAGCCACTGTATGAACAATATTTAAGTTGTATTACTTATTTTATTGCTGTGTGAAAGAACAGTGGTTTTAAGGACCATATCTGAGTTAAATTTTCTAACGGTGCTGTTATTGGTCTTGAGTTAGTTGTTTGGGATTTCTGTAAATAACAGTACTGCTTCTGCGGGCTGAGCGGAAGATTAATAAAGACAAACAACAGTTATAATAAAAGCCCTAATGCTTTGCCAGCTACATCATACATTGTTAATTGGGCTTAGTTCTTTTCCCTCTGCACCATGGAGGTGGGGCTCAAGGGGAGGGACCTTTAAGCAAACTTAATATAACCTTGGTCCCACGTTTTATAGTTCTTGTGGATGCAAGCATACTTTCCTGAGATTTTTCTTCATGTAGCTCTTCTGCTCAAACCTACTGTAAGACGTTCTCAGCGGCTCTTGATTCCTTGACATAAGAATCAATATACCAACATGAAGCCTCAGACTTTAGGCTTTCCTTCCTGCTTTTAAACATTATTCTGAATGACTGACTACCGAGCTATCTTTACACTGGTTTGAAAACATGGCTCAATTATTTTCTGACTGGCAGAACCCATGTAGAGGACAAATAGCACTAGGAAGAACTCTTTCTATTGCCACGCAGGGCAGAGGGCAGAGCACCAAAGAGGAGTTTGCGCTGGAGCATTCTGTATTGTATTTACACAGCAGGACTTATGTTACAATAGAATGTGTCTTCTTTTGGTCATTTAAGAAAACTCCATGGGGATCAAGTTGGCATTCTATGGCATAAATGAGCTTCTGGTTACCTTGATAAATTTTTTCCAGTTAAAATCAGATCTCCACACGCATGCAAGTCTTAAACTCACAAACCCTTTCCTAAAGCTGGAAGGAAATGCGACCGCCTCAAACTGAGTTCTGAGATGTGAATTGTAGAAGAGATTTGTCTGTAATTAACTCAGAAAGTACTGTTTGCATTTAACGTCACCATAATTCTTCAGGATGAACATTAGATAGCACAGAGTAGGACAGGGGCTTTTAACACATAGGAAGGCGCACGCGCGCGCACGCGCGCACACACACACACACACACACACACACAAACCAGTAGTAATTTTGAAGATTAAGCTTTTAATTCATACTTTGCTTTGGAGTAATTAGACCTTGAATTGTCTAGCCTTTAAGATGTAATTATTTACAAAAGGCATGGAGTCTGCAGAGCATCTTGATCTTCTGGGGGGAAAGGCTGCTTTGCATCCACTGTCATAACACAATGTTCAGAAGCATGGTTGTGCGGACAAACGCTAGAGTCTTCGAATAACATCAACAAAAAGCCTCATCTTACAAAACTTACATGTTTTATGAGTCTCGCTTTTATCCACTAATCACTTTGCCTACTAGATTTTGAACACTTTCTATTATGAAGTGAAAAGCATTCAAATTTTCCTGACCACCAGATAATTTTTTATTTAACTGCCATCAACCCCCTTTACAGAGGCATCTGTGTTTCCTCTTGGTGAGACTGGATGCCAAAGCTAATCTCCTGGGATCATTTTGTCTACTATTGCTTGTTGGATAGCAGAATTCTGACTCCCATTATAGAAATGGCATATAGCAGCTTTTTAAAGTGATGTATACTACCCCACTACCTCAGGTTTGATTGCCAGAAGAGAAAGAGAGAGAGAGAACCAGTGAGAGGGCTAGATTAGCAGGTAAAGGAGCTGTCTTTGATCCCCTGGACTCATATGGTAGAAGGAGAGGATGACTTCCAAAAGCTGGCCTCTGATTGCCACGCATGCATGTGTCACACTTGTTTACCCACAGACATGGACACACACATAAAACACAACACACAAACACACACACTATGTAAATGAACTTTGTTTTTGTTTTTTTAAAGTAGATTGCTGAACACATTTCCACTGTCCCTGTCCCATCCCCGGAAGCAAGCCCCTGCTTCTTCCTGTGCACTCCCCTTGTCTTATGCTCCAGCTGCAGCTCCCTCTTTTAAACTTTAACCATTTTGAAGGTTTTGCTACCGTCCTACCACATTCTGTTAAACGCCATTTCTTATTCATCACACCATATGGCTGAACCGTCATTTACTTTAGCTCCTCCTGTATATTTAGCTGGTGTCTAATAATTTTGCTGCATTTAGTGGCAGGTTCTTCCTTGTTTTGTATACACCAACAAATCAATAGAGGACACACATTTATAAGTGAAATTGATGAATCAAACACAAGGCACATGCGTTTTTTATTTTAACAAATGCCACAAACTTTAATTAGTATAATGAGTTACACTGCCAGCACAAGGGCGATGGAGGTGCATGTGTTTGTAAGGTGTAGACCTGGCCTTTGACAAGAAAAGGTTTTTGGGGTTCTGTTGTTGTTTGCCTTTTTGATCTACAGCAGAGTCCAGACCTACCAACTCACTTATGTAA